>NC_057916.1:59234635-62192135 GCF_018873765.1 Telopea speciosissima | reverse complement strand
TCAAACATAACCGGAGGAAGAGGCATAATGATTTATTCTCTCTGAGGAGGGGGGAAAATTTGATGATCCTTGTAGTATTGCTCATGTTTTTGTGGATCATTTGAAGCATATTTTTTTCCACTTCTAACCCCCTAGATCCCTCTTTTATGGAATGCCTCTTTGACCCTATTTTTCCTCTTTGGAGTTGGAATCTAGTTTATGTACATGTCTCAATTTGGAGGAAATCAAAAGAGTGGTTTTCTCTTTGGGAGCTTTCAAGGTTCCCGTAGCCGATGGTTTTCAAGCTTGTTTCTACCAGAATTTTGGGATATTATTTTCTCTGACCTTTTTTCCTTTGTTAAGAAATTTTTTTTTTATCTCTTTCGCTCTTCCTTTTGGTATAAATCACACTCTTATCTATATGGTCAAAAATGGTGGTGTTTCTTTTGGAAGCTCAAGTTACATCCCAAATTTAAATTATTTTTATGGCGTGTTTTACATGTAGGGATTCTAGTCAAGGTTGTTCACTCAAAATGATCTCAATCGAACCCACCTTGTGTCTTTTGTGGATCATGTGTTGAGTCATTATGGCATATTCTTTTATCTTATGAATGATAATAACGAATTTGGCAGATCCTCTAGGGTAGAGAACTGAGTTTCTTTCCAACATTTCCATTGCCGCTCTTTGTTTTTCTTTCCTAGCTGATAAATCTCTTGATAAACTCTTTATTGGTTGATTTCTATGTTTATTATCACATGCTATTTTATTTGGGATTTATGAAACAAGGTGGTTCGTGGGTCGGCTAAACCTGACCCCTCTCAAGTGCTTCACAAGATCTTTCGTTGGATTAATGACTTGAATATCCACAACCGTAATCTAGCCCATTCTATGTCCCCGTATAATGCCCATGATCATGATGTTTGCCTCCCTAGTAGTATCTCTACTTCTCTTCCTGTTCTAAAGTATCCTATCCATATTTGCACAGGAGTATTTAACCCAGTTCTAAACACTTCTGGTTGGGCTTCTTGCATTTTGTTAGATGGACATTTCACTTTGACTGTTGTATGATTTGTGGAAACAGGACAGTAACTGGATGTTGATATATAGAGAATTCTTTTGGGACTCGACTATGCTATGAAGAAAGGCTGGTAGATTAAGGAGGTCTGAAGCACAAATCAGGAGCTTACAGTGATCATTTCCACCCTCTCTCATCAAGCATGGCCTTGGCACCTTGTCTCTTCTTTCTTTCAGTTAAACTCGCTTTTGAACAATATTATTTTTGTATTAAAGAGCATGCCATATTGTTTATGCCCAACATTGGATTTTTATCTTCTCAAGTGTGATGCATCACACTTGAGAATCCAACCGTTAAAACATGGGCAAACGTTGAGTGAAAGGTTGGATTCCAATGCACCACACTTGAGAGGATAAAAATCCTTCAACGCTTGGCCTCTAAAACTACGAAAGGCAGTCTTAGTTTTGTTATTTCGGGAAACAATGTAGATATCGTTTTATATTTAAAGTTTATTTGAAAAAAAAAAAAACATTTTTTTTTGGTAGAAAGGAAATTTATTCATCAAAAGAGCCATTACAAGCAGTAGCATCTACATTACAAATTTGCAGAAGCCACGGAGAAGTACATGGCCAAACTATCGGAGACTCAACCGATAGGGCCGCCCTGGCCAAGGAATCCACCACAGTATTGGAGGATCTTGGAACATAGGAGAAGCTACAAGAAAAAAAAGGATTGTTGCAAATGAAACATATCTTGACAAATGCTATAGATCTCAATCTCAAGAGGTGACTTGGAGCATAATTGGTTAACTAGATTATAACAATCCAATTCAACCAAAATGTAAGTGAACCCACTTGTAGCCGCATGGAGCAGTCCTGACCGAATAGCACAAGCTTCTCCAATAATCGCTGACTCACAGTGGATGCCATAAGAGTAAGCCGAAACAGGAAGGCCAAACTGATCCTGAAAAATAATGCCAATACCTCCACGTTTTGACTCACTAATCCAAGCAGCATCACAATTTATTTTAACAGCATTAGGAGGAGGAGGAGTCCATGGAGGCCTTAAGAAACACTGCTGATTAGAAGAGTACTCCATGATAGGAGAGTGAGTGTTACCAACCAAATTTGTAGCTTCCCAGAATTCTTGATATGCCTTTTCCTCAACTTTAATAACTTCACCAGGAGACCAATGGTGTTTGTTGAAGATGAGATCATTGCGGGCTCTCCATATATACCAAAAAATAAAAGATGCCAGGAAAAACCAATTTTGGGCCAACTTTTTGTCCATCTGAAATATAGTATCCCAACATTTAAGCCAATCCCTTAAAGTAGGGTTTTCAACTTGAGGAGTTAAATGGGCAAGAGAAGAGCCAAACCACACTGCCCTAAAGAAAGGACATGAAGGAAAGATATGACCCACTGATTCATTATGATGTCAACATCGTAGACATGAAGGATCTAGAGGAATCTTTCTTTTAAGTAGGCCTTCACCTGATGCGATACCATTAGCACAACTTTCCCACAAAAACATCTTAATTTTAGGTAGGGTCTGAGCATTCCAAATTCATTTTCAATAGAAATCTTCCATCAAAGTATAATCTTTTGTAGATGATGAAGAGGAAGACTTATTATTAGAGATCATATCCATGCGATTATTAAGAAGATGGTATATCAAACGCACAGAAAAAATACCTGATTTGGAGCCTCCCCAAACCAACTTATCTTTTTATGGATAAAGACTAAGTTGGATTTTTAGAATTGCTTGTTTATCCGCAGGTAGAAAAAAAGCATCCAGAAAATCTACTCTCCAAGTCCTTGTACGTTGATCAAGTACTTGGGGCGAGAACATCACTATCGAGAGATAAGTGATAAAAGTTTTCCAACGATGGTGGTTAGGAAAGGTGACAGTATTGGAGTTTATGTGGAGATTAATTATTACTCGTCTCATGGATCTGGACGATTTTAATGACTTATCCTTTGGATCCTTTTATCAATATGGCCCACATTTGAGATAAACTAAGCATGGTTTTATGAACCATTGAGTCGACTTCCACCAAAAAAAAAAAACATTGAGTTGACTTGTTGGATCAAACGGTAAATCATAGGATCTTTGTCTCCTCCAGTTCCTTGCCCGACTCAATTCCCCAGTGCCTGTAATAAGGGGGCGTAATGATCACCCTACCCTTGCTCGACCACTTTACCTGAGTAGGGTCCATCTGCCTTTATTATATACACTGGGGGAACTGGGCCGGTCAAGGAACTGAAGGAGATAATTTTCCACAAATCATAAGAGTTGGATGGACGTTCTAGACATCTTTCTTGAACCATTGACTTAGTCATCATCCCTTCCGAACCAAACCATTTGAATCATTCAGTTCTATAAGGCATAAACAGCTATATTTTAATTGAGGGCAAGAGATCACTGCCTGGTCATGTAAGCTCTTACACCAGTGTGGGGGTTAATGAGAACACATGCAAAAGCATCAATATGGATGGGTTTTTTTTTTTTGTTTTTACTTCATGATGTAGAATGGTAATTTTACGTATTTCTATGCATAGGCCCAGGATCCATGGGACCAGGCAACGTTCTTTTTCCCCTTAATTGATTGTGCTAACATTCTCAATTTTTTTTTGGTAGAAACATTCTCAAATTTTTAGGGGAAAAGAATATTGTCAGGCTGCATAGCGTACGCTAATGCATCCCTATGTCTATCTCTGTCCTCCCTCCTATGAAATGATATATCTGTCAATTCAGATCCTCTACGGCGCAGCTACCCGTAGCGGCCTGTGCGACGCAAATTGAGTCGCATGCACAAAGACCGCCTTACCCCCGCTCGGGCAAGGGGTTTGGGCAAGGGTAAGGTGGTCTTTGCGCGAGCGGCTCAGTCTGCGCCCCTCAGGCCGCTGCGGGCAGCGCACCATAGAGGACCTAGATCCTATATTTGTCCCCTATTGTGAGAAGACAAAGATATAAATAAGGAGGCGGCACTGTATGCTACACAATCGGACAGAAAAATTAATCCCAATAAATACTAATCATGCCACAACCATAAACGAGAGCTACATTAGTGAGAGATTATTAATGTTGGCTAATTGTCCAATAACTCTCTCCCTCTCTCCAAATATTCATGTGGCTTTTCTGGTGATATTAATCAATTTGTAGAAAACATTGTAACGAATTAAATCTTAAATTTCCTTGCTACTTACACCGATTCCTTTTTTTTTTTTTTTTAATATTTATAAAACCGGGTTTTATATTAGGATTGTAAATGGACATCTGAAAATCCGAATTCGATCCGCATTCGTATTTGTTTAGAGATATCCGGAAAAAAAAAATAAAATACTCCAATAAAAATCCATCTAGAAAAAAGATTTGAATACTTAATAATAAAAAATTAAGTAAATCTTGAGGGCTTTTGAAAATTCAACAGGTTCTAGGACAAGAGGAAAAGAGAATCATGATCTAAGGCTACGTTGGTAAATGTTTGAACAAAAAACGCCCGTTCTTGACTAGAAACGTTCTTTGGCGTTCTTCGTTTAGAACGGCGTTCTGAGACCAAAAATGATCATTTGGTAACAGTCTCAAGAACGCCGTTTAGAACGAAAATGGTGTTTGGTAAAACCTGTTCTTCCCTATTTGATGTTAATTACAATAATGTCATTTCCTTGTCAATTATACCAAGAAAATACTTGTAAAATCCTTCTCTTACCAACCTTAGCATAAAATTAAAATATCTCATTAACATAACCAAAGTAAGTATAAAAATATGTCAAATTTCAAAGATGCCATTAAAATTGGGTTCTTGTGTGGATTAGTGGCATAATTGACTATGCTATGAACAGTTGAATTAAGAGGGCCTTGGTTGACTCGAACCACCATCCTCTTGGAACATACTCATGTTCCAAGTGCTCTACCAATTTGAGCTAAAGACCCATCAAAACTGAGTGCAACCCCTTTCTTCTTCTTTCTTCCATCATTATTATACTCCAACTCCACCAGCCCAGTTTTCTTTCCTTTGTATTTTGTTTGTCTATCTACATACTGATATATGGTAATCATAAATCATGTTTTTCTGCAACTCAATCTACTAACTATGAAAACCTGAAATCAATTGACAGCAAAATAAGAAACCCTTCTCCCCCCACCCCCCACCCCAAAGAAATGTTTATCAATCCAGCTAAACCCAAGTATCAAAACTTGTGGATGAATGACACCAAGCTCCTCTGAGACTGCAGATTCCAATTTACATCATTCAACCTTGCACATAGACACACACACATACACACAAGGGCAGCGGAGAGAGGGGGAGTTAGCAGAAACCAAAAAGAAGAAAATGACTTAACTAGCTAGGATGACCACCTTCCCTAACTTTTCCCCCATAAACAGAGAATGCCTTCGGTTGCTGCTATAAGTGTCCAGAAATTTAAGGTTGCTGCTATTACTGTCCAGAAATTTAAGGATCTATCTAACAAGAATGTTAAATTCAATTTACAGAGGGTGTTTTGGAACTGGTTATACATGTCACAAAAGGAAGAGAATGGGGTGCAGTACTGTGAGTGCTGCTAGTAGGCTACATGATGGACTGAGGTTCCCAACCTCTGGTACAAACACTTTTTCGTAGTGGCAGAAAGCTAGTAGTTGGCTGTTGTCTGATGGGGCCAATCAATCTACAGTAGGAAAGGGGAAGAAGAAGCCATAGCTGATGTCTGATGGGGCTGGTGATGAGCCATCCAATAATTTAAATACCAGATGGAGAGGACAGGGACTCCTAACTAAACCTGCAACTCAGGCCAGAAGACTAACGGATATGTCAAATGCAAACCTAATCTAAAGCTTCAATTTTTACTGATTTTTCCTTCTTCCTTGGTTGATTTCAGAATCTGAAGGTATATCCCATATACCTTGTTGTGAGACCTATGTAGGAGATAAGAAGAGGCAGAGTTGGAGAACAAATGAAGAGGTAAAGAGAAGGATTTGAGAAGAAAGGCTCAGAGATAAGATCTGTCATTGAAGAGCTTTCATCTGTTGTCAGAGTTAAACCTGGGGTTCAGCAGGATACAGCCCGTATCCCCTCAAGGCCCTTTCTCTCCACCTACAACTTGTTTCTCCAAGTTCAATTAACCAACAAATCCATCTCTCTCTCTCTCTCTGAGACACACACACACACACACACATACAGAGCAATTTTTGCAATATATTACCCATAGAACGTACACCAGCAATTAACCAACAAATCCATCCTGTGGTGATGCTTTCTTCTGTTTGCAGATAAGATTGGACCAACGATGGTATTGAGACAAGACGTACACCAGAATATGCAGGTAAATAGAGAAAAAAAAAGAAAAAAAAAACCCAACTAAATCGAGTTTTATTATTTCAGAACAAATTCTTAGAAAACAAACAGCCATTACAAGAGCTACTGTTCATCATAGTTAATCTACTAAAATCGGAAAGAAAAACGAAGATCAAAGACCTAATTACAGAGAGAGGGAAAGAGAGAGAGTCACCTTCGTTGTTGTGAACTTCAGTTGCAGAGAGGGTCGTGCTAGAGAGGACCACTGTAGCAGAAACCTTCACTTGTTAGGGTTGTTGCTCCAAATCCTGAGACAGAGGAGAAAAATCCATAGTCAGATCTTCATCCCAACAAACGACCGAGAGAGAGAGAAACAGACAGAGTGAGAGAGAGAGACATCGAGACAGGGAGAGTGAGAGGTAGAGAGAGCAGAGAGAGGAAGCGAGAGAGAGAGAGAGAGAGAGAGAGGAAATCTACCGGCAAGTTTTCCTCCTCTTCCTCTTCCTTCCCCAGATCTGCCTTTTGCGTTTTTTTATTGTCTTCGAGGCTTGCTAACGGGTTTTTACTCGTCAATCGCGATCGATCGTTCTTTGTTCTTTGTTCTTTGCAGACCGTCTCCAAGACGGCCTGTAAAGAACGTTCTTTTCCTCAAACATTCCTCTGGTTCGTTCTTAAAGAACAAAGAAAAATGAACCGTCAAGCCAAACATAATTTCACGTTTTTTTGTTCTTAAAGAACGAAAAAACAGTTCTGAACGCTGTTCAAACATTTACCAAACGTAGCCTAAGAGATATGGATTGAGAGTGAATTGTATCCGCTAAGGAGAGGAAGGTCCAGATTATACAAGACAGAGATATAAACGAATGGTCAAAGATCTGAATTCGATCTACATCCGAATCCGTTTATAGGTATCCATATTCGAACAGGAAATTAATATCCAGATTTGATCACATCTAATCCATATTCGACCCGAATCCAATCCGTTTACAGACCTATTATATATCATTATCCATGTGAAGGTGAAGACAAAGTCTCATGCTGCTGGTAGTGACAGAATAAAATATAAAAAGAAGAAGATAATATACTAATTTTCAATTAGACATAGTAGCGTAGTTAATAAGAGAAGGCATTATAGGCAGAGCTCCTTAAAACAAACATTTGATTAAGGTATCATGCATGGGATCTCTTTTTATTTTTCTATTCATACATAAAACCTAGGAGTTGGAAACCCTAGAAGGAAGGGGAAATATAAAGTTCCTTAAAAACTATGGAAGGTGAATAGAAAATTTATAAAACTAAGTCATGCAATGCCAAAGGAAAGCTGTGAATAGAAAATTTATAAAACTAAGTCATGCAATGCCAAAGGCAAGCTGTGAATAGAAAATTTATAAAACTAGTCATGCCCAGCTATGCTAATCATGAGGGTGTGATCAAATAGCATTGGGAGTTTAAAAAGGGCTTTATCTATCAAAGAAAAATCCTAAATGTGGTATCCCTAGATCAAAGAAAAGTAATCTTTTAAATCTAATGCTTGTGGTAAAAAAGCATTAAACCTCCACTAAGCAACCAAATCTTGAAAAGCTGCTTCCATTCATAAAATCCTAAATGTGGTATCCCCAGAGCATGCAAGAGTGCAAAGAAAGCAATGTGTGCAGTAATAACATATGAGAGAAAGAGATTCAAGGTTGTAATAGTATTTTTAGAAATATTTCCAAAAGATGCTCAAAAAATTTAAGGATCTAGATTGGACACACATCAGCCTTCCACATGAAACATCTCTAAAATAAGGGTAAAAATGGAAGAAATTTTTTTTGTTACTAATAGATTATCCCTAAAATAAGTTCTATAATTTTCTCTTAATTAAAGTTTGTATTAATCTTATATTTTTACATATCGAAACAAAAGAGTCTATAGAGCCATATAAAAAAACACTTTCGGCACGATATACAAAAATATGGGATAGAGGATATTATAAGATGGAATCTCTCATGTCAAGCCAATGAGAACACAAGAAAGGTCATATGGTTCATGTACAAGGAAATCAACATGTCACGGAAGATAAGAGTGTGAAAATACGAACGACATCCGCAACATGGAGAACATTTTTCCACAAAAATATGTTTACTTTGAAATTTTCTTTTGATATTCATCCATTCCTCTCGGGAAAAAACTGTTAACAGGTTGGGATGGTTTTGGTATACCTATATGTTTATATATTTCAATGCAACAACAAAATCTTATTCATCACATGTAGTTTTGTTGATTGATTAATTGGTTACATTTTATTCACGAAAATGGGTGGGTTTTGTATTATTTTGGATCTGTCAAAATCATTTTATCAGATCTAATGTATTTATTCGATCCAATAAGGGTTTTGTGTTAGAATTGAGAAATTTTATGGCTCGAATCTTTAGTGCGCTCTTATTTATCACTTGTGTTTACTATTTAGATAGAATTCTTTTACCTTGTTATCACTAAGAAACTAAAAGAAACCTCTGAAACAAAAGAATAGGAACAAAGCGAAAAAGAAAATGGAGGGGAAAAAAAAAACAGCAAGAAGATTAAACAATAACAAGAGGAATCTACCAAAAAAGTCCCTTCTTTCCTTTTGTTCATAAGAAAAGGTGATACCAGATAAAATAGATGAAATTGAAGAGATGTGAGCGACTGGAAATGAGAAAATGAATTCTACTTTTACTTTAAAGAGATATTTTTCAAATTAACCCAATTCTTATCTAGATGGAAATCTAGAAATTATGAAGTTAAAAATACTTAAAGAAGATAAAGATTATTTTTGGGTTTCTATTATTTATTTTTATTAATTAAAAAAAATAGTGGCAAAACAATATGCGACTCCCTTGGTAAATTGGCCTTTGGTTATGTGGTTCATAGCCTTTGGTGGAAAAAAAACAAAAGAAAATGAGCTATCTCGACGCATACAAGTAAGCAGATGTGGAAAGCAATCAAGATATTTGGAAACAAACTTCTTCCAATTAGATATTTGACCCGACTCCCTAAATTATAGGAATCTTGTCTTATCTTGGACCTTTATCTTATTTCCTCCTCTTCCACCTCCCTTGTATTTTGATGTGTCATCCTTTGACTAATTGTTTCTTCCCTCTTCCTCCTTTTGATATTTGTTTTGTTTTGTTTTGTTTTGTTGTTCGGGATCTTGCTCATAGCTAGTCTCATTGGCAATTGCATTGTATTCTTTTTTCTTTAATTTATTTTCTATTCATAAAAGGTTAAGAAAAGATAAGAAGAAATTCATACTGTTACCCATATATTTAATCTGGGACTGAGTTGCAGAATTCCTTCATCATGAGCATGGGTACAATCGAATGTCCAAGGAGAAGGGTAGTTTTGATCCCAAACAATAAGGGGTGGGAGTTTGTTGAGTTCAGATCTGCTACTCACATGGGGACGGGTGGGGACAGATCTGAACCCTCCATGGGGGTGTGGGACCCATGCCCCATGGAGGGGTCAAATCTGTCCCCACCCATCCCCATGTGGGTAGTGTTGGACAAGTGTGTGTCCATCAAATCCGGTTCGGTTCAGTTCAACCCGGTTCACCTTTGTATTGGACATTTATACATTTTAGTTTGATATTGTCACATGCGATATAAAATTTTTGAGTATTATGTATCCGTAAGTTATACTTAAAATAGTAGTCGCGACTAGGGTTTGGGCTGGGCACCCTTATCATATGATCATCGCATTGGGTATGCCTAGACATGTGATGTCAGGGTACGAATGCGAGTGCTCACATGTTTGATGTGTGCATTGGCAAAGAATCTACTTTGTCAATTCCCTCATGTATTACTGCCAGATGTAGGAAGGGATAGACATGTGTCACCGACACCACACTGAGGGAACCCCGTCACCGCAAAGTGTGATCGCATTCTTTGGTTCATCAATGACCGAGACTCAAGCAAGTCAAAGCCGGTGATTCGGGAATACGTGAACACTTTGTGAGTGAAGGAGTTATCCAACACGGTCACCACGCCCGATTGGGGAACACCAAGATAGAGACTGCTCAGGCATGGTCGGATCGAACTGGATCCAGATGTCGTTTTGAAAATGGTTTTGCAAAAATCTATTTTACATAAAATGATACGTTATTTATAATTATTTGAACAAAGTGTTTTGTCGAGTTTTGCGGGACCCGATCAGATGCACAGACGCTCTTATATGGACATGTACTATGGATTGGGGTTTGGCAGTACATGTGTATATGCCCTAGATTCCATAATGATGGTGTTGATTAGTGGGGGTCGTATATGATAAATAGTTATCATATAGGGAGTTATTTGGAATTTGCTAATTTAATTGGTTCTTTATTTAATTAATGGATTTGGTGCTAATTGTAATTATCCATTAATAAGTAAATAAAGGGGCTAATTAATACTTCCCTATTAGATTCTGCTTCTTCACCTTTAGAGCACTTTGAGTTTAAACAGAACTGCCAAAGAGAGAGAGAGTCAGACTCTCAAAGGTATTGAATCTTATCCATTCAGGGTTTTTAATTAAACCCTGGCATTATATAAAGGGGACCAAAAACGCAGAGGGGGCAGTGCTCCACATTTTTGCCTGGCCCCCTCTTCTGCGTTTTTGGTCTCTCTCTCCCTCTTTGAGATCTCTTCTTCTTCTTCTAGTTTCTCTCATCTGTGTTTGAGAGTCAGGGTTTGTGAAACCCTAGATCTGTGCTGAAGAATTTGAGAGTATCTGGGATTGGCTTGAAGAACCTTGGTAGCACTATTGGAGGTTCAGATCTATTTGCTTGGAGCGCTCACTAGAGGAAGAACCACTATCTATTGGAGAAGCAATACTTGAGGCTCACCAGGTTAGCAGTTCTTTATTAATTCCTTCAGTTTATTGATTATTAATATTTATTGGATGCGAAAGAAACTCGAATCAATTTAATTCCGCTGCGCATTCGAGTATGGGATGGATCCCTCTTACCATGTGATGGACGAGAGATGAATTTTTCCATCCCTATTGTGATAATTAATTTTATGGGACGCAATAGGGAAGGAGAAACCTTAATAGGGATGCACCAGGGTTCCCATGGGCGACCATGGAAAACCCTAAAATTTAATGGGGCACCAATGGGACACCATGGGATAACCCAGGGCGTGCAAAACCCTAATTTTGTAGTATATTGGTTTCCCTAGGGAACCATGGCTTAATCCCTGAACCGTAGTTTGGCCTACAGGTAGGTGATCCGGATTCGAGTTTGTGATTGTTCCATCACATGGTCATAATGGTATGGGGATTCTTCTTCCCCCACTACTGAAGGAAAACTTTCATCTATTTTAATTACGGGTGTCAACTGGTTGAGCTCGGTCAGTCTCAGTCAGGTCTAACTGGGCTTAACCAAGTTCAAGCCATGCATTATGACCGCCCGTTTAGCTAATCGGGTTAGGCCTGGACAGGCTCGGTTGGACTCGGGCTATAATTGGGTACTAGAATCGGGCATTAACCGGGTTGTGTGCTTATTTAATTCTTAACCAGGCCTTAACAGATTAATGGTTTTTCCCTAATCAAACCCAAAGATTCCCTTAGGTAGTGGTCCTATTCTACTATGGTGTGAAGAGCATCATCCAATGCAAAGGTACAAAACCATTGTGTGATGGATAATGGGTCTCACCTACAACGAAATTAATCCTATTAATAAAAAGAACTTTTCATGGCTCATGTCTTGTGGGACAAATATGCTGAATTGTTTAGATGTGACTTAAGAGAGATTAGATGATACTGATCATCCTATCCTTAGTCATATTTATAAAAGGGACCCACCCATAGAATGTGAGGATCCTACCATCCAATGTCCAAACACATCTAAGATTTTGTTTAAATGCTAGAGTGATGAGTCATTCCCTTTTTTTAATTTATTTTTAATATATAAATATTCAGTCACAAGGTTTCAAAACCAGCAAATAGGTCGAGCTTTAGCAAGCAAGCTACGTCGGGCTTTAACTTGGCAGGCTAGGTCGGACTAGTAATTGGTCGGTTTAGTCGGGCGCCCGACGGGCTAGAACTCCACACTGGGAAAGACCGATTATAAACGTGTCGGGCTTAATAATCAGGACGATCTGAGCCGAGCTTTAACCGGGCAGCCTCGATCGGGCCTAGAATTGACAAACTTAATTTTAACCCCTTCCTCCTATAAAGAAATTTGTAACGCCAGCACCAATCGTAATTCCATCAATTACTTGTCTATCAAAAAATGCTACACTGTTGTCCACTCACACCTTCTTCCTTTTTTCTATTTTGTTTTTTTGTGTGCTAGGCCCACATTAGAGCCAAAGAGGGACCCACGAGGGGCCAAATAAAGGACCCACTAGGACCATGCATGGGGGCACAAAGCCATACTTATTAGGGTTATTTCTAAATGCCCCCCTGAAAATGGCCAAACTTACAGTTGCCCCCTTGAATTTTCACTAATTCCATGTGCACCCCTGCTTTCCAAAGTAAGTACCAATATAGTCCCTCCCGTTAGTCAGAGACGTTATGTTATAACGGATCCTAGTTTTTGAAAATGTATGGACCATTCTGCCCCTTGATAGGATAAAATGACCAAAATGGCCTTACCTAGAAAGAAAAAAAAAAAACAACCTGCAACTCATCTTCCCCAAATCGTTTAGGGTTTGGGGAAGATGAGTTCTTGAATAAGAAATTAAGAATGGAAGTGGCAATCCTCCTAAATTTGGAATCTTAATCTCAGTCGCAATCTTCGTCTTCATCATCTTCTACACTGTCCGTTGCAGACTTAGTGAATTCGCTCCACAAGCGGAGACTCTACAGTCTACAGGGAGGTCACCCTCGCCCTCCGCACCGGTTTGAGAGGTGCCAGAGCCTATTTCTCGTTCCTCTGAGTCCTTGGCCTTCGCAGCATTCTCAAGTTCCTTCGATCGGTCGCCGAGTCAGATTCTATGATTCGCCTCTTTTGCCACAGCCAATCTCTCCCCGAACTCCAAGGTAGACTCTTGTCCCTTATTTTCTTACATTTTCTTACTTTACCCTTTGAAATTCCTCCTTCTGATTTGCGCTTCCCGTCTAGCAGGATTAAATTTTAGGGTTTCGGAGTATCGTCTTTGTGAGGGCCAGAATGATAATCAGCTCAGGGCAAGCTTCATTATCTCATATGTGCGGTTTGATCTTTGAGACTTGCAGAACATGACCAACGTTCCCAGATCTTGGAGAGACTCTTCTCTTAACCTCTTCAATCTATCTATGTCTACTTCTGATCCATGGCCTTTCTCCATGCATCACTTCTTGTAATATTAAATGATTCAAGACAGCCAACAAAAGAAAACCCAAAAAGCAAGTAGGGGTTTTTTTTCTTTGTTTTTTGTTTTTTTTTTTTTCAATTAAATTCTTGGTTGTTGAGTGAGAGAGGAAGATGGGTAGCGGAGACAAACAGCTCTTGAACTTTCAGATGCAGTTCTCGCATCATCACCATGGGAAGAAGGATCAGAAGGCCATCCGAAAGGGGTACCTTGCGACTGAGATTGAGATTCCCAAACCTAAACTCATCTTCTCTAATAACTTTCCCTCATCTCTGTTCCTCGCCGTCCCGTGCCATCAGAGCCATGAATGCTAGTCCTCTCTCATTTTCTCGGTTCGATTTTTGGATGTATGTAACCCCTCGGCCCCCTACCCCCACGTCCTTTTCTCTTCACTTTCCATTCCTCGAATCCTCAGCTCCATCCATTTGACTGATATCGGTATATAAAAAAATGACAATTTACAAATTAAAGCCATGAGTTTGGTGGCTTGTTGTGTTAAGTGAACTCTCTATTTAATTTCTGATTCAAGAACTCATCTTCCCCAAACCCTAAACTATTTGGGGAAGATGAGTTGCATGTTGTTTTTGTTTTTCCAAGTAAGGCCATTTTGGTCATTTTACCCTATCAAGGGCGTAGAATGGTCCATAAAATTTCAAAAACTAGGATCCGTTATAACATAACGTCTCTGACTAACGGGAGAGACTATATTGGTACTTAGTTTGGAAAGCGGGGGTGCATGTGGAATTAGTGAAAGTTTAAGGGGGCAAGCGTAAGTTTAGTTTAGGGGGCCTGTTGGGGGGACCCATAGAGTCCATGAGGAGAGACAACCCTTTACTATTCTCTTCTACCCTAAATCGTGGAGTTTGGAAATTTATTAAAATGAGAAAGATGAAGGAGAGAGAGGCTTGAGGAACTATTATAGCCTACCTAGTAGTACTACTATATATTAAGAAGGGTGGGGGTAAGAGTTGAACCCTTGAGTCCCTGGACTTATACCACTCCCACTGACTTATCGGCCACTCCATCCATCCCACTCACACCTTTGGATGGAGGTTTTGACAACATTTGTATAATGTTACGCGTAGGTCCCACGTGACAATTGAGGTTTCATTGTGGCGATAAGTTAAGTGACCCACAAGTCTCCGAGTTGTCACAAAGAGCATATGCCATTGACTTAGTTGTTTGTTAGGTGGAAAAATGAACTTAACATGTGCATGCATCATTGGACTATGTGAATTGCGTGTTTGTGCATTCCCATCCCCTCACCGGCTCAAAGTGGAGCTAACCCCTCGTGCGCACATTTTTTAGATTATGATGCAGTGACGGATATCTCGCGGACTTGGAGTTCAGCCTCGGGATACGATGAGATCGGTGAGGAGGAACCGAGGCCGTGTTTAAGGAACATGGCGACGGTGTCCTTGCGATGATTGTGCCTACGGCCGTGAGGATATTCGGGACTCGATCCCTTTTGATTACTTTTGAGGCTAAGGCCTATGGTGAAATACTTACTATTATACCGTTTTTGATAGTTATTAGATGGTCATTGAAAATGTAACTAATTCTGTATTTATCATTTAGCTTTGAACATCTTGTAACTATTCGATATATACGCTCCGCAATACTACTCGATCATTGGAATGTAATATTCCTCTTTCTCGCATTCTAATATTATATTGTGTTAATATTGGATATGATCGTAGCGTTGGGACATCGTGTCGTGATCCGGCGGTTTAGTAGGATGACACGCGTCGTCCTAGTCACCCTTTATATGATATTATATTCCTTGTCGAATAGGGCGTGACATGGTCATCAAGACAACATGTATCTCGATAAAATGAGTGTCATAGTGTTGAATGGGGCCACATGAATATATGGTTTGAACAAATATAGGTTTTAAGTTGAAAGGAGAGATATCTATACACTCCGCTTATATTGAGGCATCTTACAAGTCAAACCAATAGTGGGCACTCAAAATAGTATACTTAAGGGGATCATTATCCTCTCGGTTCCCTGTCGTGTTATACAGTTTTCTCATAGGGGCGAAATGACTACCTAACCCCCTGCCCGGGAGTGGTTAAGTTGTCATTTCCGCCTTAGAGAGGAACCACATGAGGAAACTACTTAAGGGCGGGTTAAGTTGTCGGGGGTCAAGGGATTGCAACCAGGTCGCATGGCCTCTATACCCAGACACAAGGAGGGTGAAATGACCACCCCACTCTCATGAGATGCTTGTGTGTACGCTCCCATTGACCCCGCGTTGGTGCAAGGACCACTTGATCTGGCCGCCTTTCTCCTCTATATTTAATTAGGAGAAAAAAGGAGTCCACATACTTAATGAGAAGAAAAAGGGGAGAGAGAGAAGTATGCACTGACAGCACAAATTCTTTTCCCTTAAGTTAAAAGATATTAACTTTTGAAGTAAAATGACAGTTTTCCTTAGACAGACTCCAAACCTATGGATAAGAGCTTGTCAAAGTATACTCTTAAGCACTTGATTTTGATTGCTCACTCACTCTCCTTGTCAAAGCTTTTTTTTTGGCCAAGGTGAGCCCACCACCATGGTGGCCGGAAGGGGGATTGGCTGCCAATGGGGCCTGAGGGGAGGGAGAGTAGGGGAAGGGGGTTGCCTCGACATTGGATAGTAGGATTTAGGGCAAGAATACCAAATTTACATAAAGATGTAAACAAATTGAATACGGATTGGATCCAGATATTCTTTGACCTAATACAAATAAGATGCGAATCAAATCTAGATTTTTGATTATCCGTTTACATCACAGACCTTCCTCCCCTCAGCAGATACGATTCACTATCAATCCATATCTCTCAGCTGTCTTAGATCTTTTACTCAGTCTCTAAAACATGTCGAATCTTCAAGAACCCTCAAGATCATTAGCTACTTAATTTTTTTATATTAGTTGGATATCTATTCAAATCAGTTAGATTATGCTTTAGATTATCTGAATTCAAATCCAAATAAACTCTAACTGAATACGAATGTGAATCGAATTCGAATTTTCAACTATAAAATTACATCCCTACTTTTATATGAAGGATTACCTTAATATATTGTTCTTTCTTTATTTTGCAGAGATAGCTGATGGAAATTTTCCCATCTTAGTGCTTAGGACTTAGGAGTTAGGACAGGAGGCAGTACAAGAGTATATTTAGAGAGTAATTATTACTCTTCCTTTGAATCTGGACGATTAATGAATATAAATTGGATCCTTTATCAATTTGGCCCACATCTGATAAGATAAACTCAAGCATGGTTTTATAAACCATTGAGCTGACTGGTTGGACCACACGATAAATCACAAGAGTTGGTTGGTTGTACCAGACATCTTTCGTGAACCACTGACCTGGTCAACCTCCCTTTCAGACCAAACCATTTGAATCATAGAGTTCTATAAGCACATATATTTTAATTGATTATGCTTACAATTTCGATTTTTTTTAATACTAATAATGCCACAACCATAAAAGAGAGCTATTAATGTTGGCTAATTGTCCCATAACTCCCTCTCTCTCTCTCTCTCTTTCTCCAATTATTTATTTGGCTTTTCTGGTGATGATTAATCATTTTTTAGAGAACATTGTAACAAATCTTAAATTTCCTAGCAACTTGCACCGATTCCCCATTTTTTTTAGGGAAAACTAATGCTACCTTGTCTTGTGGCTCATGCTCAAAGACAAAGGAGCATGCAAAAGTACCATCCTGCCCTAAGAAATAAAAAATCACATATGCCCTTGCATGTATTTTTATTAGCTTTCGTACTGATGCAGACGTGACATCACCAAACATCGATCTCTTGCCTTTTTTTTTTTAAATAAAAATGAACTATATATCATTATCCATATGAAGGTGAACACAAAGTCCCATACTCCTGATTTAGTGACACAATAAAATAAAATAAAATAAGAAATTTATTTTCTGATTTAAAGGTAAATGGGTGTTGAGAGTTTGAGAGACATTTCATTTGATTAAGGTATCATGGATGGGGATCTCTTTATATTTTTATATTCATACATGAAACCTAAGAGTTGGAAACCCTAGAAGAAAGGAGAAATATAAAATTCCTTAAAACTATGAAAGGTGAATAGAAAATGTATAAAACTAAGTCATGCCATGCCGAAGGAAAGCTGTGAAAAAGAAAATTTATAAAACTTGTCATGCCTAACTATGCTAATCATGATGGTGTGATCAGATAGCACAGGGAGCTTAAAAATGGCTTTATAAGAGGGCAGTACCCAAACACAAACTGTGTTTTACTAAGAAGAAAAGTAATCTTTTATGTCTAATGCTTATGATAAACGATCAATTAACCTCCACTAAACAACCAAAAGTTGAAAAGCAGCTTTCATTCATAAAACCCTAAATGTTGTATCCACAGAGCATACCAAAGATGCAAAGAAAGCAATGTGTGCAAGAGAGAGAGAGAGATGTACATTATCATTAAAATTCAAGGTTATAATAGTCTTTTTAAAATTAGGGGCGAAGTTCTTTGCATGGAAGCACACGGGGGCGCAAGGTGCGCCTAGACACATGGGGCGGGATGGGTGCATCATTTCTGTCATTCAGGGAGATGGAGCGGTCATTTCGCCCACCCCATATGTCTAGGCGCATCTTGCACCCCAGTACAGAAAACATTTTCCCTAAAAAATATTTCCAAAAGATGTTCAACATATCTAAGGATATGGATTGTCATACATCAGCCTTTCTAAGCAAAGGATACCTTGTTAGATTTTACTTAGGGAGAGGGTTAGGCACATCACACCACCCACATGTAGTAAGTTAGCGGGACATCAATGGGGGCATGGGCTGAACGGGACAAGAGTCATTTCAAAGGGAAAAGAGCCGACAGACACAACGGGGTGCTAGTTTATGCTATACTGACAGTGTGCCAAACCTTTTTCTTTTTTAATTTTTTGATATTATTCGGATTAATCATTGGATGAGACTTGAGAGTATGGGACAGGTTTTGATTGATTACCTAGTTCTTGCCCTCATTGCTCAATTACCTGCTCAAAGTTTAAATTAAAATTTACTATAAATAGCCCACCAAACAGCCTCCAGCTGTTTCTTGAGTTCAAGTCTAAGACCCCTTTTCCCAGTTAATAAATGATCTGGTGCTTAGCTGTTAACATTTTTGCACTTAGCTTAGAGTGCCTTAGACTCAACCAAACGGTCCAAACCTATTCCACATCTAGGACTAGGAAGTATCTCACAAAAACTGGTGCTTTTCCTCTGTCGTTTTAGTGGGAGTATTTATGGATCATTATCTGTTCCATTTCTCTGTCGGGTCTATTTTTCCAAATTCTTCTAATAGAATAGCGAAAATAACCACTGTACCTTCGCTCGAACAAATTGCCTGGATGGAGTCCACACTCCCCTACCCGACTTGGCAGAAAACATATCAGATAATTTTTCAAGTATTTATCTTTGTGGGCCAGTTTACACATCGATCAAGTTTGGCCATTTTGTCATGTGGTAGTATCAATTAGTTTTCATAATTTTCAGCCATATTTGTTCAAATTGTCAATGTAGAACTTTCAAGAGACTCAATTTGTTTCAACAATAGACAATGTTAAAAGGAAGAAGACTCATACATGGCGATCGAGTGTAGGCCATATCATTGAGATAGATTGTTGTATGCCACATGTAGTCAATCCGAGTACATTCCACCTCCATTGAATGATTGAAATGACAAAAGATTGTTGCCATGTGCCACATGGTAGAGAAAACCAACAAAAGGCCCAAAGTTAACCACCAAGTAGAAGATAGATAACTCATTTTCTCTTTATTGTGTAAGCCAAAGCTTTTTGTCATTTTCTTCATCCACGTTCATTTGATACGATATTTAGGTTCTTGGAACAATGAGTTTTATTATTTAACTCTCACTCTCCCCTACCAAAAAAGGTTCAAATTATCCTTCTTAGTTCAATCAAAGTATCAAATCCTATGTTTGAAGAGAATTTCTGTTCACCGTGTAGGAAGCATAGTTCGAGAACTTGTGAGATCTAGACGAATTTTTTGGTTTTTTGAGAAATCGAGATCTCGGTAAGATCTCGGCGAGATCTCGGGTTGGCCCATGGAAATGACCCATCTACTATGTATTTACTTACCTAATTCGACAGAACTCGTCATATCTCGACGAGATCTCGGATCTCAGGTTGACCCATGGAAATGACCCATCTACTATGCATTTACTTACCTAACTCGACAGATCTCTTATATGCGTGTTGTGGAGTACTATAAGTAACATTTCAGCAACACTATGTCATGGGAATACTATGTGACACTAGCGGGGACTGAATACTTGGTTCAAAGTCATTTTATGTGATGATAGTTGTAACATTGTTAAACAGTTTGATGCACCACTTTAACATTTCTAATTCTTATTTAAGTTGTTTAGTTATTAATTGAACGTTTTGCTTGCTTTCTATTACTAAATTATGTGTAGAGTAGGGTATTTTAGTACGTCATCGCCTACCAACCTATGGTTCGAATTGAAACTCATATTTGGATTTTATCTTTGTAAAATCTGATAGTGTCATTGTGTTTAAATGGCCTAAAATAGGCTGAATACAAAGTTTCAGACTCAAACTAGGTCTAAAACCCACCGAGTTAAGGCTTCGAGTCAAAAAAAAAAAATGCACCAACTCAGTGAGATCTCGACTCGACTCGATTTTTCCAAGGACCGAGTTGACACCGAGACCCAAGTTTTAGTACCTTGATATGAAGGAAGAATATCTTTTTAGGGAAAAAGATCTATATTTGGTGGTGTTTAAAACGTCCTCTTACAAGGCATCGTGAGATGACGCCTCTGCCCCCTTGGGGAAATACTAAGGCATGCTCACCCATTGATCCAGACACTTGTGTAGAGATCATGCGACTGTTAGGGTAATAGGGTTTAAGCACAAGGTTGCTTAAAGCAATACACCCTGCATATCAAAGTTTGGAATGAATAGGTTGCTGTCTCCATCTAGTATTTATAGGAAAGACTAGGATTTTAGGTTAAATGGGCTCTATCCAGCGTGGGATCCACTCCAGCCTGATTTCTTATTCAAATAGACTTATATTAGAATATATATATATATATAGGTAAAGAATATATCCAACAATCTCCTCCTATGTTCTACATATAGTCAATACCTAAGAATAGAGACCATGCGACCAAGTAGAGATCTCTTGCCCATCTCTTTATTCTTTAATTTGGGGGATCCTAAACTAAACAAAAAAAAAAAAAAAAACAAAGAGGTCTCAAACTCAAAACCTCTTGAGGGTTAGATTCAACTACACTAGTCTCAAGCCACGCCAACAATTGTCTTTGAAGGAAAAGTATTATATTTTGATAGAAGCAAAAGAGAAGATTTGACGATAAATTGGTGTTCCTCCTCGATGCCTACTTGAGGCATATTTTGCTAAGCTTCATGTGTATTCTATATTTTCCACAAAAGTTGGATTGTAGAATCTGAAAAGCATAAGTTGTAATCCATATCGGTATTGGCACAAGTTGATCCCGTATCGGTAGAACAGTACAGATTAGGGATAAAAAAATAAAAACTTGATTTCTTAGAAATATCAGGGTTAAAACTGTCCGATAAAGATTGATCGATATTGGTGTCATATTGGTTTCCGTGATACTAATACACGATTCGATACCATGCACTAAATCCATGGCTACAAAAACTTACTAACAAAAAAGGATGTACCCAGTGCACGAGGCTCTCGCCACTGAGGGATCTTGGGATGGTCATAATGTATACAGCCTTACCTTGTTTTTACAGAGAGGTTGTTTCCAGACTCAAACCTGTGACCACTTGGTCACAATGGAGCAACATTACCGTTGCAAGGCCTGCCCTCTAAACATGCATTTAATTAACTCTAAATTTTAGAAATTATGTGCCCTAACATCTTAACCTCATTTGAATAGAATTGGGCTCACGTTCATGTACGTGTGGGTCCCACAAGATGGATTCCATCTGAACGACTATCAATCGCTCTCGTACATTCACGTTCACGTACGTGAACGCGAACCTGACTCGTTTGAATAAGGTCATCGTGAGAGATACGTATACAAGAAATAAGAAGGAAGGAATGGGGTGGAGTGTGATATCAACACTAAGGTTTTATATTGCCAAGCTAGCTACCTACCTTTGTAGTTTAGCTCCGGTGTGGTACTTGAGTTGTTTGGGAAAGTAAGCGGGTATCTTCGTCCCTTTGTAGTCAAGCAAAGTGACAAATTCAAAATTAAATTCTAGTGAAACTTATCTAATTGACTGAGAAATAAAAGTCTTTGCTAAAATTAATTTTTTTGTTAAAAAAAATACACGTATCCCCACCATTTTTTCAAATTAATATTAGAGTGATCCACTCCGTTAGCTCATCGCTGTTAAGTGATAATGTCAGTGGGTTATAGATTTTACTAAATGACCAATCTACCTTTGAAGAAGGGTAAACCAAAATTCATAATGAAGGGGATGTATTCATCCCTAACTTCTTGCCCATCAAAAAACAAGAATCCGTTGCAAGAGCAGTCTGGTTTGGTAGTGTTTTGAGTTTTACCCCCTCCAAATGATGATAATCCATCGCTCCACCTACATTGATCGAAGGATAGGATTCCGTTACGCCTCTTGATAAGGTTACTCAACGCATGATATTATCACACAGTTCCTTCATTTGCTAGTCTTTGTGAGAAGCCAGAAACGATATTGGTTTTCGTCGAAGAAGATGGGCTCTTGCAGAGGTTATACAAGCAACATATTCGGCTTTCGAAGAATTTCAATAATCTCAAACTGGAATTATTATGAATTCCATTTCGCAAGACACTGTTTTCTTTTTTACCACCAGTTTGGTCTGCCCCATGTCAAGGTACGACAAAGATTAATTGTGATGCGAGTCCCCCTTCCAATTCACAGATAGGTGGTTTGGGATTTATTTTGTTGTGATCATCATCATGGTAAACCGATTCTTGTTATGTCAATTTCATCAAGATTTGTTGATGTTGCAACTGGTCAGGTCTTAACTATCCGATCATCACTAATGAAGGTCTTTTCAGAAGGTTATGAAAGAGTAGTTTGATAACGAAGTTGTGATTTCCTACCTACAGAAAGGAATTGCTTCATCCCTCTTCAATGGAGAAGCATTCTAGAGGATATTATTCATCTTTCTTCCTTTTTTGAAACATGTATTTTTTGATTTATTCCAAGAGTGGTTAACAACTTGGCTAACTCTCTGGCAAGGAGGATTCTATCGGTGACATGTCCGATGACTTAGTCCATTTTCGATCCATGGCTTGTTGAAATGTGTATTCTTCAGTCATGAGTTTTCCCGTTTCACTCAGTAAATAAAATAAAATTTCAAAATTTTTTTTTTTTGACCTACCCAAATTCCATCTCTCCTTGGCAGAACGGCCAATCGGGTTAATAGTAAACCAAATCGAAATCAATCCATACTGGTTCGAATATGGTTTTGAAAAAATAGGCTTCAGTTTCTACATGTTCTATCTAGATTCTTGAACCGAACCAAAAACAGAACCAAAAAACCGAAGTTAAAGAGGGCTTTATGTCTAAATCTAATCCAGGCAGTAGACAACACGAGTGAGAATACTCGTGTAAACACACGACTTAGTCGGAAGTTGGAAGTCGGAAGTCAGAAGTCAGAACTACCAACAACAGTTGAGAGGATAACACTTTTTTTTTTTCGTAAAATGATTTTATTATCTAAAACCCCAGGGGAGCAACTCTCTCTCTCTCTCTCTCTCTCTCTCTCTCTTAGTAGTCTTATTTTTTCTCTCACCAAAAAACTGGAAAACTGTAATTACCCTATCGTCTCCCCCCCTCTCTCTCTCGCTCGCTCGCTATCTCTATTACAATTTGCAGAGACAAAGAAAAAGAAAGAGTAAAGATATGAGAAGGCTGGATCTGTTGCTACAGCCACCGCCTCGGCCCTTGCCGGCGGCTATTGGAGGTGGAATTGCAGAGACTGCTGGTGGTGGTACTGCTTCTTCTTCTTCGTCATCAATATCGAAAGGTAATCTGATGCCCAGCCTACTCATCATCGCTTTCATCCTGATCGCCGTGTTACTCTTCTCAATCATACTCCACCTCCTCCTCCGCTACCTGAGCAGCTACTGCTGCAGAAGCTCCTCCTATAGAGATCACGACCTGGCCTCTGATCACTCACATCACTCTCACCGAATCTCTAGCAGACGCGTGACCCCCGAGTACCAATCCCTGATTGACTCACTCCCTCTCTTCTCCTTCGACTCAGTCACCGGGCTCAAAAACTCATCCGCCGCTGATTGCGCCGTCTGTTTATCTAAATTCGAGCCGCACGATCGTCTCCGATTACTTCCTCTTTGCTGTCACGCTTTTCACGCTCGCTGCATCGACACGTGGCTCGCATCCAACCAAACTTGCCCTCTCTGCCGATCAACCATCCACGTGGACGAATCGGACGAATTGGCGAAGCTAGCGTCTTCGTCTGCCGCCGGCGATAGTTTCCGGGTAGAAATTGGGAGTTTCAGTCAACAGAGAACTGCTGTCGATTCCAGTGGCGTTCCCAGCACCCGTAGGTCTTACTCTATGGGATCGTTCGACTACGTGGTGGAAGAAAACTCCGAGGTGGTGGTGGAGCACATGCACAGGCGAGGAGTTTCTGATTACAATATTGGACGGAAGGATAAAGATGGCGACGAAGCTCCGGCACCAAATGTGCCAGTTCCTGAGCCGCCGGGATCTCAAGTGGCGGCGGAAATTGCCGGCGGCGGGAGGTCATGGTTGAAGGATTACGTGGACAGATTGGCTTCTTCTTCTTCTTCTTCGTCTTTTTCGTCTCATACTGTATCATTTCGATTTTCAGGGGGAACTTTTACCGGAAGTAGTCACCGGAGCGATGGTGTCGTCGCCGGTGCTGGGGTACCCGGGAGTTGGGATTTGGAAGGAAACTGGATCAGCGAAGAACTGGGTAGCTTCTTTCGTTGGTTGTCTGGGGTATGACTGGCAATTTGGGCTAATAGTTGGGGTAGTTTTGTCAAATAGATTTTATTGGTAGAAAAACAGATTTTTTTTTTTTTTGGAACAGAGGCGTATATTGGTGACGAGTGACGACAACGTAATGATGATGATTGAGCGATCAATGAAACAACAATTATGAAAATGCCATTAATTCTTGGAGGGTTGATTTAACTCAATGGAATGGAAAACAGCTTTGTAGCTGAGCGCTCTCAAAAGGATGAGATTTTCAATTTCAGCAAACTTGGAGATTCTGCATTTTTGTTTTGGTTTTTCCAAATTGTTTTTAGTTAGTCAACTATAGATCAATTAAGGATCCCAGAAAGATAGATCATCTACATTTGATTTTGAATGAATGGAGGTGAAGGTGGGTGGGAATTTCTGCTTCTGTGTGTCCCAAAGGGGGAGAGAATTATGAGTATTGTGACAAGTGACAACACTGTTATTAAATGTCCACCACCAACCTTGAAACTCCAAGTTGTGGCTTTCATTATAAAATGGGGGGACCTCTACTTGTTCATGTAAATGTCCTCTTAGGTAAGGTAGTTTGTTGATTGCCTCTCTTCCCTGAGTCCTCTCATTCAAGGTTTTTCAATTAAGTTTGTGAAGTCTTAGCAGAAAAGGATAGTTTACAGTTGCAAACATTCAATCATTTTAATTTTGAAAACTCGGACATGGTTTGTCCATAACTTGGATTGTCAATTTGGTTTTAATAGGGTTAGGCTTGTACCAGCTCAATTCAACATTAGCTCTCAATTTTGGAATCTATGATTGCAAAATTCCCTTTCATTTAATCACTTGATCTTTATTAAAGTTCTAAATCTTGGTTTTGTGGCCAGTTCCGGTCATCCTCGAAACCCAAATTTGCTAGGTTTAGATTATATTTCAGTTCAAACTTGGTATTTTCTCCAAGTCAACTCGAAATCTTGGCTTCAATATCCAGAAGTTATTTTGTTTTTTTTTTTTTTGTTGTCCTGATTTTTTAACCCAATCCATACATTAGTTTTGTATAAAGATCACTCAAAATGGTGCTTGTGGTTTTAACTCAAATTTGCTAGTGTATACTGTTCTTGGAAATGGTATCGAACCATAATCATCCTTTATTTATACCAAATATCATTTAAGTAAATGATTTTGTGTTTAGATATTATTCATAAATAAAAAAATACCTCCCGTTTGAATCCAATAAAAGTAGTTAGAAAATCAAATTCCAAAATGATATAAAGTCAACCCCTAATTCAAGAACAAAAAATTGGATTCTCGACGATAGGTAAAAAAATTCAATTTTCTAATGTTGGTATTTTTTTTAAATCTAAAATTCCATAAATACCAAAGGAGCAATAAAATAATTATTTGCTTTGATACCTAAAAAAAATATTTTCATTCAAAGCGATTTTGACAGCATCTGCGCACACCAAATAAAGTTTGATCGAAACATAATTCCTTCAATACAAATCGGATTTAAGCAGACTTAGATTTATTTGAAAGCTTTATTGAAAAGATTTATAATTAGACTAAGATTGCTTAAATCTGAATTATATTGAAAGAGTTATGTTTCGGCCAAACTTTATTGTTCTATCATTTATTATGGATGTGCATATTAAGTTTTGAAATAACAGATGTCCATTTAGGATAAAGGGCAATAAAGATTGTACCCTCTAAAGTTTTTCAAACTAATCACATTAGGGCTCATTATAGGAATGGCAACTCATTGTAATACATAGAAGGGAATAACCTACAAATTGAACATGGAATACCATGATTCGTGGATAGAAGTTTTCATTTTGAATGTAAAGGGAAACTATTGTTTCAAGTATAACCATATATCAAATCCAACACAAGACATTATCTTGGTATAAGGCAATATGCCAATATGGGCCAATTGGGAGAATATTGGCCGATGTGGCCCAAATTACCACTTCAACAAAAGGATTAGTGTTGCAAGGTGGTTAGATTCCCTACCCTAATGGCTAACCACGGTGATGGCAAGTAGTTACCTGTGAGAGTAAAATAGGAGAACGGGTTTTAGCCTTGGTTTTTGTGCGCACAAGAACAAACATCATTCTTGTGTATTTTGAGAGACTCTCAAAGGCTAAATAACATACTAGGAGTGCAAGTTTGGCCCAGTCGGCCCGAACCCGCCGTCAGCCCAAATATGATTTGGGTTGAGATATTCTGACCTGAGGGCGGGTCAAGCCTGAAAATTTTTGGCCCTTAGTTAGGGTTGGGTTGGGTTTGGGTTGGGCCAGGGTTGAGGCCTTAGGTTGAGCCCAACCTTATTTTAAGTGATATAATAAATAGGGAAAATATCACGCCCCTCCCCTCTAAGTATCCATAATATCAATCCAATCCCCAAACTTTGAATAATGATAATGCCCCTTTTTACTTTTTCAAGATTCTATCAACCATACCCTAATCGTTAAAAAATCTCATTAAATGATGATGTGGCATGTATAAATTTTTTAAAACCCCAAAATACCCTTAATATAATTCTATTTCAATTTTGCCCTCCCCTACTTTCCCTTTGCGTCTTCTTCTCCCAGAACCACCATCATCGCCACCACTGCGGCCTTCGATCTTCTTCCACCGCCAACACCACCACCAGCGCCAGCACCATCCTCTTCCACCTCCAGTACTGAATCACATAAATACCATCTTAACATCGACATGAAGAACCACCAGTCAAGTTGAAAACTCCCTCCGTTTCTCTCATTATTTTATTGCTTCACCAGTGTTTTTTTCCTTCTCTGTCCTTTTAAATATCTGCTTCTCTTCCTCTCTAGTCTCAATTCTCAATACCCATTTCTCTTTTATTTTTGGTGTATGTCAAATGCTACAGGTTGATCTCGAAACGTTTGTTTGCGGTGGTGACTAGAAAATCACATGCGAAAGTTTAGTCGTTGATCATCATTCACCGTCGGATTAACCAGATCCCCCGGAGGAGGCTCCACCTAACTTTCCGGCGGAATCCTTTCAGATACTCAAAGAAGAAGAACTTGATTGGTTCAATCGGAACGCCATTTACGAGCGCAAGGAGTCTCAAAAGAGGAATTCTAACCACAACCCCATCTCCATCTCCAACCAATCGTCTCAGAGGTTCTCTTCTGGGCAAGTGGAGGATTTTAGGGCTTGGAGGCAGAGGTGGTTTCCATTTTGGTCTCCTTGTTGTCGACACACTCTCTCTCTTTTCTTTATTAGTCGTCTTGTTTCAGGAAAGAGAGCATTTTATTAGGATTTTAAGCTGTATTTGTGTGAAAAGTGATAGGTGTTCCACCTCCACGTGAGGTGGAGCAGTGAAGGCCTTGAAACGAAACACCATCGAGACTGGAAATCTGAAATCAACTTCTTCTTTCTGCCCCTTCTGAAACGATCTAATGGCTTGAGAGCTCTGGGATAGCACACCATCAAGACTGAAGATCTAGAAATCTGGAATCGACTTCTTCTTTCTCCCCCTTCTGAATCGATCTCATGGCTTGAGAGCTCGGGGATAGCACACCATCAAGACTGACAATCTACAAATCTGGAATCAACTTCTTCTTTCTCCCCCTTCTAAATTGGTCTCATGGCTTGAGAAATATAAAAAGCAGACACAATCGAGACTTATAATTTCTAGATTCTTTCATTGGTTTCACCGAAGAAGAAGAGTTGCAGGTGTGACGGTGGTGGTGTCCGCCGGAGAAGAAGAAAGAAAGAGAAACGAGGAATGGGGAGGAGAGAGAGGAGAGAAAATGTTAGGTTAGGTTAGGGTTGGATTGGGTTAAGGTGGTGCTGGCGGTGGAAGAGGATCGGAGGCGGCAGTGGTGGCGATGATGGTGGTACTGGCGGAAGAAGAAGAAGCACAGAGGAAGAAGAGGAAATGGGAGAAGAATACGCAAAAGGGAAAGTAGGGAGGGTAAAATTGGAATAGAATTATATTAAGGGTATTTTGGGGTTTTAGAAATGTTGTACATGCCACATCATCACTTAAGCAAACAACCGCTAGTTCGGTTGGTTCGGTTGGTTGGAGGCATTGCAAGTTGAGTGCATGCCTCCCAGGAGGTCAAGGGATCGGCTCTCCTGGATTGCATATTGTGCTAAAAAAAAACAGGTACCCCTCTCTCCCCCCTCCCCATCCCCCGTCCCCCTTCCCCCTTCCCCCTTCCCCCTTAGTTGTAGATTGTGGGCTTGTCTTAGCCTCCCCTCCCCTCCCCCCCCCCCCCCCCCCTTTAGTTTGTAGTTGGCCTATGGGCCCTTGAATAGAATAGGATAGACAAAAAAAATAACAAAAAAAATTCATCACTTAATGAATTTTTTTAACGATTAGGGTACGGTTGATAGAATCTTGGGAAAGTAGGGGAGGGCGTTACCATTATTCAAAATTTGAGGATTGGGTTAATATTATGGATACTTAGAGGGGAGGGGGATGATATTTCCCCTAATATATATTATAAACTTTAAATATCACACACATTTTGTTATGTAATATCTAATCAGGGACAGCCTGGTTCGACCCAACCCTGAGGGCGAGTCAGGGTTGGATTTCTTAGGCCTTGAGTCAGGGTCGAGTTGGGCCGGGCCTGGACCCTACTAAGGGGATTTATGATTGGGTTGGGGTTTTAAAAAGTCTGTCCCAACCCAATCCTGTTGCAACCCTCTAAGGTACCTTCTTCAATTGAAGTGAGATAGTAGATTTCACTGAAATTGAACATCCGCATAAGGAAATACGACGTTAGGACTTGAGCTAAGTGATTCTCCCTTGTTAATTTCACTGCTTGAATGTATCTTAGTTCTCACTAGGTGTGAGAGACCAACAAAAGTTGTAGGGCCCATGTTTATTGTTTTTTTTTTTTTTGGTAAGAGGAAGACTATTTATTAAAACGTGCCCAATACATGGCATCCGAGTTACAACAATCAGACAGCCACGGAGTGGAAACGGGCCAAGATGTCCTTCATGTTAAAGACACCGCCCACCTAGCCAGGGAGTCAACCACGTTGTTATTCTCCCTGGGAATGTGGTGGAAGGAACATGAAAGAAAAAAAGGAAGTGAGATATTGAATATCTTTCACAATATTTACTAAAGATATCTGATCTACCGCATGGTGATGAGAAAGATACGATGTCACTCCCTGACTATCTGATTCCACCATTAAGTAATCGACACCATCTGACCGAATTGAGATGGCTTCTCCCTGAAGCACTGAGGTGAAGCTTTGGGGCTCAGATACCACAACAATTGGGTTGCCTTGAGAATTTCGGATTACAAAACCAATATAGACGCATCTGAGTTAAGCTTAAACCAGTGTTTAAGGGGGCGAGGGGGACCACGGAGAGATCTGTTCAATATCAGGCCTGCACAAGGAATCATATTGAGCCTTGATTTGAGAAAGAGAGCTTGGTTTTGCTGTGGCACTTGTAAACTCTCGAAAATTTGATTCAGCTCTTTGGATAACAAATGGCAAGCATTCCCATTTTAAACGCGTTTAAAACACCTTCCCCTTTTTTTGGCCTTTTTTAAGGCTTTTTGATATAGTTTAAATTTACGTTTATCTGATACATAAACATAAATAGAAGTCTTTGGAATGATTTATTTCTCATTAAAAAAATCAATATAAGCATAAATTCATAAACAGGTCGAGAATTGTTTATGATTTATCACCATAAATTGTTAATGTTTGTTCATGCGGGCAACCATTAATGAACATGTGCAGAATTGCTATTTAAGTAGGGTAAAATGGTAAAATTAACAAAAATTAAAACAAAACCTCTATTTTGCCTCTCTCTCGCTCCAACTCCCATGGAGTTAGGTATCAATCACCTGCAAAATCGATATGATACCGATACGGTATCAGCATGGATCGACCGTATCGAACAAATTTTCCCCTGATTTTCCTTAAAAGAATAGGATTTTTTATTGTTTTACCCCTTGCCCGTACTATGTCACCGATACGATATCGGGATCGAAAACTAGTAAAACCCTTACGTATTACCCAATACGGGTGATACGATACCGATACCTCAAACAATGCCACCCCACCCTCACCCCCACTCTCTCTCTTAACATATATCATATTGTATAGAATATAATATATATAATATTTATTATATTATATATATCATATATCATTTAATATATACTATAGAATATATATTATGAATAAATATAATATATAATATATTCTTCATTAAAGCATACCAAATATATTTTTCATTATATAATCTATTATGTCTAGTAGTAACCAAACGATTATTGTTTATAGGTCATAACCTATTTCATAATTGATTATTCATAAATAGGTCATTATTTTCAAATGCCCCCCTGAAAATGGCTAAACTTACAGTTGTCCCCCTGAACTTTCACTAATTCCACGTGTGCCCCTACTTTCCAAACTAAGTACCACTATAGTCCCTGTCGTTAGACAGAGACGTTATAACATAACGGATCCCAGTTTTTGAACTTTGATGGACCATTCTGCCCTTGGATAGGGTAAAATGACCAAAATGACCTTACCTGGAAAAAAAAAAAAAAAAAGAAGCCTGCAGCCATGTAATGTCCCCACCTTCACATACACAGAGACGACTCCCCTCAGATCTGAAACCCAACAATCCGATCCCAAAAACCCCAGAATCAGCTTCCCTCGGATCTGTAAACCCAACAATCCTGTCACAAAATCCCTAGAATCGACTCCTTTCAGATCTGAAAACTCAAGTGATTCAGTCTCAAAAGTCCGAGAAACCCTAGAATCGGTTCCCCTCAATCTGAAAAATCTAATGATCTGGTCCCAAAAACCCTAGATATCCTAGAATTGACTCCCCGCAAATCTAAAATACAATGACCTGATCTCAAAATCAGGAATCCGCTCCACTAAGAGGTGTAATAGCTTTCCTAGCTAGATCACAATAGTAATACTCATAGATAAATTACAAAAACTGAATCCCAATCTTGCTCTCAGTCCTATTTGCCGTGAAGCAACTGAGAGACTCTATGGCATATTTTTCCAATCCTGTCCTTCGTAAAAAAGAATATGGGTAGGCGGACCTTTGGGACTTGGAGCAGAGTTTCTGCAAGGAAACAGCATTAAAGATGCTTTTTCAAACCTAATCACCGACCCATCTAAAGCAAAAGTGGATGCTTTTTCACTCCTTTCAATCTCTTCCCAACGGGACCTCTTCCTGTGTATGTGAAGGTGGGGACATTACATGGTTTCTGATGAGTCATAAAATCCCCATCTGACAAAAAGTGACACATGGACGGTTTGAGGCTGAACCCGAGGGCTGAGCCAAGCACAAATGGTGCAGTGCCAAACCGAGTAGACAAAACTGAGCCGAACTCGAGGACTGAACCGACCCGACAGAAACCGAGGCAATGGACTCCAAACCGAACACCAGGGGGTAATCACCACACTAGATACGACCGAGCACCAGGGGCGAGCATCGTAGTCGTCGAGCACTGAGCCGAGCGCACCAAGTATGGTTAAAAGGGTAATCGTCGCTAAGCACGAATGCCTAGTCAAGCCCCAGTCCAGTCTGAGGACCGAGCCGAGCCAAGCCGAGCCAAACGGTGCGGCATCAAACCAACCTCCGAAGGAGAAGGCCATCACCTTGATCACCAACACGGCCGAGCACGATGGCCGAACAAGGCTGAGCCATGAGCCGAGCCTGCTCAGGTCAGCCATAAGCCGAGCACCCGACCGACCCGAGTTCGGTCGGGCTCACAAATACGCCAGGAGGTAGCTCCCATGCCAATTGTACCGAGCACAAGGCTGAGCACCGAAGACTCGGTCGCCCGAGTCCGAGCATCGAGGACACTGCTGTCCGAGGTCGAGCCCTCCCCAGAAGCAACAATAACGGCACATCGGGGATCACAGAGCCACGTCGGCATGCCCCGACAATCATGGGATAAGAATCGAACTACAATCCCCACCGCGATACCGAGTTACACTCCAATAAGGACTCTTACCATAGTGAGAGTCCGACTCTGAAAATAACTCTCCACTCCGCCCCGCGCGGAAGAGCCCTACCAACAGAGGACTCTTACCATACAAAGACTCCTCCAACCGCCTCACCTCATTCTATAAATACTCAGGTATGGAGCTCAAACGCATATCTTACTTTCACTACACAGTTACGCTGTTGCATTGGAGACATGACTTGAGCATCGGAGAGTCCTAGGCCAGAGCCACACAGCCTCTCTTGCGCTCACTCGGTTTTTGCAGGCTCATCCGTGGGCTAATCGGGCATCGAAGGTTTTCATCCGCAGCAGATTTGGCGCCATCTGTGGGAACAACTTCAGCTAGTCGTCGTTGTTTCTACCAAGCAACAGAGCGAAGGCAATAGTTGTGCAAACTAGATCGGGGCAACACGGCTTAGCCTCACGTGGGGATGAGCCGCAACCTGACCAACGGGCGAGACACTCTCCACCCCCTGAGACATCACGGCAAGGCGCAGCCGAAAGACCCCCACGAGGGGGAGTAACTCAGTGCCGTGCGGGAGTTACCGCCAACCCGATTCCACCGCCGGAAGGAGGGAATGGTGGAATTGTACTGGACACAGCAGCCGTAGAGGGTCGACCCCAAATCGAGCCTAACCCAAGAGGGCTGAACTTGCCGCCGCCGCCACCCTTGTCGAATAATTTGGACCCCGAAGCCCTGACGAACAATCGACAAGTCATGGACCTTCAGCTCCAACTGCTGCACACCAACGAGATGTTGAGGACCTTTATGGGACAGATGGCTCAGGGCGGGTTGCTAGGCCAGCCGTCGGTGGCACCCCCCTTGGCACCCGTACTCATCGAGGGAAATGCACAGTAAAACAGAGGCCGGCGTCGGGTCGACCCGAGTCGAGCAGCCTCGTCTCATCTGCCCTGTTAGAAGGCTCCTCCTCCACATCCCAATAGGATCGCTCGACGGGATGAACAGGATCACCGTCGGAGCCCTAGGGCAAGGCGAGAGATTGAACTGACGGCGTCGACCGCTAGAAGGTCGATATTCTCTGCTCGGCTTAGAGAAGATGAGCGGCCGTTAGGACGCCAAGAACCACGGGAGGAGCCCAATGGGAGGCGCATCCAAGCAGATGGAGAAAGACCTCGGATCAAACTTCCAAGGGGAGAGAAGGGCCAGAAGAGGTGAGGCTGACCGAGCCGAGCACAATGGCTGACCTCGATGGGACGACTGAGCGACCTGGTCCCGAGCCAGAGAGTAGAATGGCCGACCTCGGTCGAATGAACAGGATCACCTGCACCAGGGGGACGAGCCGAAAGACCAAGCCCCTGAGTCTGAAATGGAAAGAAGGCTGCGAGAGCTGGCCGAACAGGTCAAAGGATTGAAGAAATAGGCGACCTCGGACGCCTACTCACTGGTCGGGCGACATCCTTATCCGCCCGAGATCATGACTGCGCCTCTTCCAACCAGGTTCAAACCACCTCCCTTCGACCAGTATGACAGGACGATCGACCCGACGGATCACATTAACTACTTCAACGCAATGACAACCATGTACGGGGGAACAGAAATTGTCTCTTGTCGAGCTTTCCCCTCATCTCTCAAGGGCACGACGACCTCCTGGTTCTCATGGCTGCCGCCAAACTCCATAACAAGCTATGCTCGGCTTTGCAGAGCCTTTGTGACCCGCTTCCAGAGTAGCATGAAGCACAAGAAGACGACGGTCAACCTCCTCAGCATGAAACAAAGGTTCGACGAGTCGATCCAAACATTCTTCTCCCGCTTCAACAAGGAATCCTTAGACATCAAGAATTTGGATGAGGGCACGGCTCATACGGCCATGAGCAACGGACTGACGGACATGGACCTCATGAAGGACTTGGCCCAAAAGCTGACCAAGAATATGGCCAAGCTCTTGGAGAGGTGTAATGAGTTCGCAAACATGGCGGAGGTTCTCTAAGCCCGAAAGAAGAGTAAAATCGAGGGAGAGAAGAAAAGGTCAGCGATCGATGAACGAAGGGATGAAAAGAGGACAAAGATTGACCGCCGAGCTGAGAGCTCAGATCAAGCTCGGAGTCCCGAGTACACTCTCTTATACACGTCGCGGAAGGAAATTCTTATGTAAATTCAAGACGATGGGTATATACGCCGACCTCGGTTGATGCAAGCTGGGTCACCCCGGAACCCCAACAAGTACTGCCTATGCCACAAGGACATAGGCCACGACACCGAGGAGTGCTACCAGCTGAAACAAGAAATTGAAGAGCTGATCAAAGTAGGGCACTTGAAGCGGTACATCAAGGGGAGCCGAGAAGAATGTGGAAGTCGACGACCCGATGACCGTGATCAAAGGAAGTCTGAGCTGAGGTCCATGAGTCAGAGGGCCGAGCATGACGAGGACAAGGTCCGAGCCTAAAAGAAGGATGATGGATCCGAGCCGAACAATGAGAAAGGAGGTCCCATATACACCATCCTCGGAGGGCCCAGACAAGAATCCACCCGAAAAGCTAAGGCGAATATGTTGTTAGTCAGAGTCGCGGAGATGCCGAGCAAAAGGCCGAAGTCCAAGGCGACGATCTCATTCTCCGAGGCTGACCTCGAAGGTATAAGTTTAACTCACGATGATGCTTTGGTGGTGCAGGTAGAAATAGCGAGGAGATCCATTCACTGGGTATTGATCGATATGGGAGCATCCGTGGATCTTATGTCATTGAACGCGTATCGATAGCTCAGCTTCTGGGACGAGGTGCTCAAATTGGAAGGCACCTCACTCCATGGATTCTCGGGGGCCTCTGCCACGATCAAGGGGTCGATAGACCTCCTGGTCAAGTTCGGGCAAGCTCCATACCAAGTGACGATCCAAGTCAAGTTCATGGTGGTACGGTCAGTGGTGGCCTTCAACGACATACTTGGTCACCCATCGCTCACCGCCCTCCAAGATATCATCTCGCCGATACACTAGAAGATGAAATTCCCCACGGAGAACGGCATCGAAGAAATTTGAGGTGATCAAAAGAGAGCTCGAGAGTGCTACGCCACCTTTGTCAAGCAAAACAAAGGAAATGTCTGAGGAATGGCTATATGCGTTGAGCACCTCCCTTAAGACCAGCTGGATGAGCTCACCGAAAGGCGCGAAAGGCCCATGGAAGACCTCATCTCGTTCTCCCTTAGTGACGAAGACCTAACGAAGACGGTACAACTCGAGTCATTGCTGAGCGAACAACAAAGAAATCGACTCAGAAATTTCTTAAAGGTGAATGCCGACGTCTTTGCCTGGTCGACCGCTTACATGCCCGGTATACCAAGGCACATAGCCGAGCACAAATTCCATGTGGATCCGAGCCGAAAGGGGATCCAACAAAAAAGAAGGAACTACGTCCTCGACCGGTAAGCCGCGACTAAAGAAGACCTCCAAGTGTATCTAGCCGCAACCTTGGTAGCGGTCAATGCGGTACTGATCAGAGAGGAGGGTCGAGCACAAAAGCCCATATACTACATTAGTCATGTGCTCATTGATGCCGAGACAAGATACTCCAAGTTCAAGAAAGTAGCATTCGCCCTTGTCATGACTATGAGAAAGCTGAGGCCCTATTTTCAAGCTCATCCGATCAAGGTGTTAACCGATCAGCCCCTTACGAAGATACTGCAAAAGCCCGATGTGTCGGGTATGCTGATTGCGTGGGTGGTAGAGCTGAGCGAATATATATAAGCTATCGCTCGAGGACCACGATAAAAGCACAAGCCTTGGCCGACTTTGTCACCGAGTGCACCATGCCCGACCTCTAGGCCAGAGGTGAGAGAGCAGCGGAAGGGGCCGAGGCCGAGCAATCATAGACCATGAATGTAGACGGCTCAAGCAACTCTGGTGATAGTGGAGCTAGGCTGATCTTAGTCAGCCCCGAGGGATTTCGCATCCAATACGCCTTGAGATTTAAGTTCCCCGCCTCCAACAATGAGGCCTAGTACGAAGCCCTTCTAGCCGGACTCCGAGTAAGCAAAGCCATAGGAATCCGGCGACAGAAGGTACGAAGCGACTCCCAACTTGAGGTGAACTAAATCAATGGGGAGTATGAAGCGAAAGATGAAAGGATGGTAGCCGAGCTCGAGCACTTTGAGATGACCCAAATACCAAGAAAGGAGAATGTTGTGGCTGATTCCCTGTCAACGTTGGCCGAGGCTGACCTCCCAAATCTGAGCCGATTAGTGTACATCGAGATTTTGGAAAAGCCATCCCTACAAGAAGAGAGAACGCTCTACTGCGGAATACAACATACCAACAGAAGACAGCGAGATACTACGACCCAAGGGTGAAGGAACGACACTTTCGCTAAGGAGACCTAGTCCTCAGAAAACTCAGCGCGTCTCAGCCAAGGAAGCAGGAAAAGTTAGTGCCCAATTGGGAAGGACCGTACATAGTCTGCAAGCAAATTCGCCTAGGGGCGTATCGCTTGCAGACTCCGAGGGGCAAGAAGGTACCAAGGCCTTGGAACTCGGAAAATTTGAAGAAATTTTTTCAAAGAAGTATTCTATTCAGCTCGGCTTTGAACAAGCACTTATGTACTCGGCTTTAGCCTCCACTTTTATGATTCAGTTCAGCTTAGATGCTTATTTGAAGTTTGAAATTCAATAAAATGAGATTTTCCCCACTTCTGGGTCTAGCTCAAATCAACAACATGCCGAGTCGTAAGACCAGTTCTCATAGACTGGCTGACGTTAAAGACCGATCCTCATAGATTGACAGCCGTGTCATAAGACCAGTCCTCATAGACTAGTCGACGTTAAAGACCGACCCTCATAGGTCGGCACCCAAGTCATAAATGCTGAGTCGTAAGACCAGTCCTCATAGATTGGCCGACGTTAAAGACCAATCCTCATAGATCAACAGCCGTGTCATAAGACCAGTCCTCATAGACTGGCCGACGTTAAAGACTGACCCTCATAGGTTGGCACCCAAGTCATAAATGTCGAGTCGTAAGACCAGTCCTCATAGACTGGCCGACGTTAAAGATCGATCCTCATAGATCGGCAGTCGTGTCATAAGACCAGTCCTCATAGACTGGCCAACGTTAAAGACCGACCCTCATAGGTCGGCATCCAAGTCATAAGACCAATCCTCATAGATTGGCCGATGCCGAAGACCGACCCTCATAGGTCGGCAACAAGGTCACAAGGAAAGCTCTCATAGGCTGGCTCACTCACAAGACTAACCCTCGTAGATTAACTACCTTAACACTGGGAACGACGGCCGAGCAGACTGATGACTGAGTAGAACCAAAATCACCCAAGGCCTAAAGCTGGGCCAAGTGGACGCCACGGAACAATAACCCTCCGCCAAATGCCGAACACAGCGACCAAGTCGAGCAGCGATTGTTTACATGAACCAAGTCTGAAGGCCCGACTAGGAGATCGGGCTCAGTGCCTTAATACAAGGCAAAGGATAAACGCGATGACCGAGCTGTAGGGTCGAGAGCTCGGGCTCAACCAGACATTTTTACGTCATAGCCAAACGCCTTAGCCGAGCCAACAAACGAAGTAAAAATTACTAAGGCACAAAGCTCGGTCGAACACTTGGAGTGAGTGCTCGGCCTCGGTGCTCAAAGATAAGAACAACATCGTCAAAATAATAAGAGGCGAATTGTCACCTATTTATAACCTCCGACTCCCTGAGATCCGACGGCCGAGAAGAGCTCAGTGAGATTCAACGGTCTAGATCGAGAGATGATTCAAATTCCTGAATGCCATAATGTCGTTGAATGACGTGGCACTGACAACCCAACTGTCAGAGTCCGTACAACGTCAAATCACCACAAAGAAAGAGCTCGGACTTGGCCTCAGGACGGAATAGTCAGTACATCGAAAGACTATATTCATCAAGGACAAGCCGAGCCTTGATGAGTGGGGGGCCTGTGATGAGTCATAAAATCGTCATCTGACAAAAAGTGACACATAGATGGTTTGAGGCTGACCCCGAGGGCCGAGCTGAGCACAAATGGTGCAATATCGAACCGAGTTGGCTGAACCGAGCTGAACTCGAGGACCGAACCGACCCAGCCGAACAGAGCCAAGGGACTCCAAACCGAACACCAGGGGGTAATTACCCCACTAGATACGACCGAGCACTAGGGGCGAGCATCGCAATCGCCGAGCACTGAGCTGAGCGCACCAAGGACTAGCGAAAGGGCAATTGTCGCTAAGCACGAATGCCTAGTCAAGCCCAGTCTAGTCCGAGGACCTAGCTGAGCCAAATGGTGCGGCATCAAACCAACCTCCAAACGAGAAGGTGTAGGTGCAGCGGACGGAGGGTCGCTGGCGTGCACCCAGGGGGAAAGAAAGAAAATGGAAAAATGGGAGTCGCCACCTAGATTTAGGGTCTAGGACCCATGAATGGTGCCCCTCCTTCGCAGAAGGGGCGCTAAATTAACTCCAATGACTCAATGGATGGTCTGCCCCAGATCCCTGGGTAAGTGTCAAGTTACGGGCTGGGAAGGTGTTAGGCACCTAGCAACCGCCCGACCAACGGCCGGTCTTCCTAGACCAAACTCTGTTGTGTTATACATATTATGCACCTAATTAAACTATTTTTTTTTTTTTGAAGATTTTTTTATTAACTTGATTGAAATTTATGAACCTAATTAGGCTAATTAAGATTAATGTTTTAATCCTAATTACTACTCCTAAGTTTGGTGATTATGTACATTATGCATCCTAATTAAGCTAACTAATGGATTTTACCTAAATTAGAAAGCCTAACTCTATGGTCAAAAACATGGTTGACTGTAAAAAAGAAAACCAAGTTTAATTATATTATGGAAAAGGACAATCATTGATAAGCAAAACAGCTTATAGGCCAAAATAGCCAAAATTACAAAAATGCCACTAAAGAGCCAAAATATGTACAAAGGCATGAAATCATATTTAAGTGCTGTAAATAAGCAAAACATGATTAAATAACATTAACATCATGCATTTGGATCATCAATAGCACATGAAATGGCAAGGAAATGTGGGGTGGTAAAAATTACCAAAATACCCCTGTTATGGCAAACATGTAGAAAATGCATGATAATTCATAAAAATGCTGACTTATGCTTAAAACATGTTTATTAATGTTAAAACATGTGGAAAAAGTAACAGGAGCCTTTCCGGGGTCCTAAGCAAGGTTTGATCACAAAATGACCAAAATGCCCCTAAGGGCAAAATGGCAAAAGTGTCAAAAGACACTTAGAATCATTGTAGGCATCAAAAGTGATGTTAAACATCCTAAAATGACTGAACACACCAAATGATATTTCCAGAATGATAGCCTAGGCCCACGTTTGGTAAATTACCAAAATGCCCCTAGAGGGCGCAAATGACTTTGTATGCATATCTATCAAGCATGATGGCCACGTATGCATATGAAACATCCTAAACCATTCTAAAACGGCATGTCATGCATAAAAACATTTTTTCCTATTTTTCCAGAATTTTTCATTATAATTAGAAAAATGACATTTATACCCCTAAATGAGGTGGGAAACGTATATAAAAACTATCAAACATGCATGTCAGTGGATAATGATTCCATAAAATCAAGCATGATGAAATATGCATTCCATAATTTTTTTGTGTATTTTTATGCATTTATATTATTTTTAATATTTTTTGAAATGCTAAAAAGAATGGAAAACAAAGAAAAATACAAAATCCCCATCACAGATCCGAATTGGATCAAACCAGAGCGCATTCCCACTAATAAAAACATGATCTTTAAAGAAAATAAGTAAAAAATATGGAAAAATACCCTTGAAGCGTGGAAGTGCCTGGGCTCAGCTTGAGTAACCTTTTTTTGACCGTAAGTATCGCCGGAAACCTCCAAAAGCCCCCCCAAGTGTGGTTGCTCCGAATGGCAAGAGTGGTGAAGAAGGGGTATTTACGGAATTTTATATCAGTAATGGAGTATAACCTATGGATAAGAAAACCATGGATGGAAAGAGGGGATCAAGGACTACGTGAAGGTAATTTTTCACTAATTTTCCTCTGTCCCTAACCTCTCTAAAACACCTCCTATTTATAGGAAACAAAGTGTTCGAGGAAAGGTCTTAAAGACCCCTGGGGCCTTAATGCCTAGGAGCTGGCGTGCGTGTGGCCAGGCTTGCTGAGCAGCCTGGGCTTGCTGAGCAGCCTGGGCTTGCGTGTGCCTAGGCTTGCTGTGCAGCCTGGGCATGCGTGTGCCTAGGCCTGCTGGGCAGGTGGGCATGGGTGATGGGGCCATGTGTGGCTCAGCCTAAATGGTGGGGGCTTGTCCCCTGCCGACATTCCAGCTGGGCCGGGTCAGACTGGGTTGACTCGGTTCAGGTCAACTCAGTTTGACCCACCTTTTTTATTTTATTTATTTTTTAATAAACCATTTAAAGATTCCATTTTAAAGGTCCACGTTCAAATATTGATATCTTCCAATCCGTGTGGCCGATTTTGACGCGCCACATATTGCCGCGAAGGTCTCAACCCATACTTTTCATCCGTGTGATAGTTATGGTCGGATTTTGCCTAAAAATAGTATGGATATCGAGGAAAGCACATAAATGGTGTTTCACACCGACCAAGGTCCAAATGATACCAAAATTACATGAAATTTTACGTGTAAGCACAATATGACCAAATAAAGTTATCCAAATGATTTCAGGTCACATCGGGTGGCTCGGGTACCAAGAACCATACCAGGGGCAAAATGGTCATTTTCATAAAAGTTACCCAATTTGGCCGAAACTTTACGTGAAAACTTAATATGACCAAATGAGGTCATCCAAAGTATTTCGGACTAAATCGGGTGGTCTAGATACCGAGAACCGTGCCAGGGGCAAAACAGTCATTTTCATAAAAGTTACCCTATTTGGCCGAAACTTTACGTGAAAACTTAATATGACCAAATGAGGTCATCCAAATTATTTTGGACTAAATCGGGTGGTCCAGATATCGAGAACTGTGCCAGGGGCAAAACGGTCATTTTCATAAAAGGTGTTGGATTTGGGTGAAACTTCAAATGTGAACTTAAAATGGTTAAATACGGCTATGTTAAGGGTTTAGGCTCTATTTGGGACAGTTTGGTTACAAAAAGTGGGGTAGTGGTAATTTGGTAATTCTTGCCATTCAGTCACCACACGAGTTACGTCCTTAACCATCATTGCCAAGACATACTTCCAAGGTGTCAAAATGTGGTGTCTACAGAATGCCCCCATTTGACTGAGAGCACGCAGTGGACGAAAGTCAAATGAATGATTCCGCATTTTGTCATAGGGGAGCGAAAATACGACCTGCACCTTGCTCAAGGATGCAAGCGTTAAAATGCAAATCCAGAAACCGAAAGCTCCCTCGGCAAACAAATTCCAAGAATTTCAAAAAGAGAAAAAGAAGCAAAGTAGACCGGAAAAGAAGTCGTTAAAGATCAGCAATATGAGATACCCATTAACCCAAATAGGCGGTTACCCGATTAAAAACCTGATAAATCCCTTAACTATTCTAAACATCCGGCAAATCTTGCTTAATTTAAAGGAAGGAGGTCAGATACTTACCTGAATTTCTAAAAGAATAATGCCTGGTGAAGTGGAATCTTACAGCTCTTACGCCAATAAAAATGAGTGCGAAAGTTCCAAACTGCGATCAACTGCACCAAAACCCTTGCGGGCTAAAAACTTTGTTATCCTGGGACTAAATACCCAGAGGGTTAAATACCTCGTTGTTTTGGGACTAAATACCCAGAGGCTTAACTGCCTCGTCGTTCTGGGACTAAATACCCTGAGGGTTTAATACCTCGTTATGAAAGTTCAAGGTAAAATGCTACTTTTATTTTTTTAATTTTTATTTTTATTTTGCAACCTCATGGCTTTAAACCAAAGGATCTATGGGTAGTCGTATGACTTTGAACCAAATGATTCGGGGGTAGCCACGTGATGTTGAACCAAAGGATCTGGGGGTGAAAATAGTCCATATTGGCAGCGGTGTACAGCTTTGAACCTGAGGATATTTTAATAGAGGTGCAAATAGTCCATGCTGGCAGCGGTGTACAGCTTTGAACCTGAGGATTTCTCAACGAGGTGCGGATAGTCCATGTTGGCAGCAGTGTACCGCTTTGAACCTGTGGATTTCTCAACAAGGGTGTAGATAGTCCATGTTGGCAGCGGTGTACAACTTTGAACCTGAGGATTTCTCAACAAGGGTGCGGATACCATGTTGGCAGCGGTGTACAGCTTTGAACCTGAGGATTTCTCAACAAGGGTGCGGATAGTCCATGTTGGCAGCGGTGTATAGCTTTGAACCTGAGGATTTCTCAACAAAGGTGTGGATAGTCCATGTTGGCAGCGATGTACAGCTTTGAACTTGAGGATTTCTCAACAAGGGTGTAGATAGTCCATGTTGGCAGCGGTGTACAGCTTTGAACCTGAGGATTTCTCAACAAGGGTGCGGATAGTCCATGTTGGCAGCGGTGTATAGCTTTGAACTTGAGGATTTCTCAACAAATGTGTGGATTATCCATTTTGGCAGCAGTGTACAGCTTTGAACCTGAGGATTTCTCAACAGAGGTGTGGATAGTCCATGTTGGCAGCGGCGTATAGCTTTGAACCTGAGGATTCTCAACAAGGGTGTAGATAGTCCATGTTGGCAGCGGTGTACAGCTTTGAACCTGAGGATTTCTCAACAGAGGTGCGGATAGTCCATGTTGGCAACGGTGTATAGCTTTGAACCTGAGGATTTCTCAACAAGGGTGTAGATAGTCCATGCTGGCAGCGGTGTACAGCTTTGAACCTGAGGATTTCTCAACGAGGTGCGGATAGTCCATGTTGGCAGCGGTGTATAGCTTTGAACCTGAGGATTTCTCAACAAGGGTGTAGATAGTCCATGCTGGCAGCGGTGTACAGCTTTGAACCTGAGGATTTCTCAACGAGGTGCGGATAGTCCATGTTGGCAGCGGTGTATAGCTTTGAACCTGAGGATTTCTCAACAAATGTGTGGATTATCCATCTTGGCAGCGGTGTACCGCTTTGAACCTGATGGAAGTGGAATCTTACAGTTCCTTCGCCTTGTTAATTAACAACTGGGGGATGAAGCCTCCAAACCACAATCACCTATACTGTTAGAACTTGGCCTAACGCGGCCTACAAATCATGTGGAAGATGAAAATTGGGCAGGAATCGAGGAACTCTAATCACTTGCATTCTCCTTCCATCTAAGGAAGAGGACCACGACGCTCCAATGGGTCGAGTCTATAAGGCTGCCACTCTAACGCGTCACCCATTGGTTGATACACTACTGGCACCTATTGGTTGACACTCTACTAGGTCATGAAAACAGATTGACACTCTATCGGGTCAATATAGGGTTGAACCCCTAACGGGTTAGGGAGGCAAATTGACTCTCTACCGGATCAAGAGATGGATTGACGCACTATCGGGTCATTAATGAATTGACGCTCTACCAGGTCAAGACGTGGGTTGACACACTACCGGGTCCAGACATGGGTTGACGCACTACTGGGTCAAAAGATGGGTTGACGCACTACCGGGTTAAGAGATGGATCGACGCACTACTGGGTCAAGAGATGGATCAACTCACTACCGGTTCAAGAGATGTGTGACACTCTTCTGGGTCAAGAGATGTGTGACACTCTACTGGGTCATGAATGAATTGACGCTCTACCGGGTAAAGAGATGGGTTGACGCACTACCGGGTCAAGAGATGTGTGACACTCTACTGGGTCACGAATGAATTGACGCTCTACCGGGTCAAGAGATGGATCAACACACTACCGGGTCAAGAGATGGGTTGACGCACTACCGGGTCAAGAGATGGGTTGACACACTATCGGGTCAAGAGATGGATCGACGCACTACCGGGTCAAGAGATATGTGACACTCTACTGGATCACGAATGAATTGACGCTCTACCGGGTCAAGACATGGGTTGACGCACTACTGGGTCAAAAGATGTGTGATACTCTACTGGGTCAAGAGATGGATTGCCACTCTATTGGGTCAAGATACAGGTGTAAACATAATTCACATGTAAATTGGACTCTTTAAACATCATGCCAAGTTAAATTAAATTGGGAATAAGTACAGATGCAAGCATGGAATATATACAAATGCAATCAACATGCAAAACTATTAAATTAAACATGGAATAAACACAAATGCAATCAACATATAGGCATGAAATAGATGCAGATTAGGGTAAATGACCACAATTACTAGTTAATTTACAGACACGATCTAACAACATGTTCATGCAGGAGAGTGTAATCCGTCATCAGGGAACGAGGATTGGAGAAACAAGAAGGAAACCCATCCATGAGTATTACCCCAGATCAAACTGCCTCTAACCCACTCAACATAAATTCAGAAAAATTCCAACTCCCCAGTTTTGCTATGAAATATGCCAATTTTTTCATCAATTCCTCTATGGGGTGTAAAAACATGATTTTATTTGGAGTCCCTTGATTTAGATTGAACCAACAATTGAAGTAGGGAGACATGTGTGAGTCATCCGCATTACTCTGCCACAACCATTTGTCCAAAACATGTAGTACTTGGTTCTCTAGCTGTCACCAGTGGCAATCTCATCTGATGTCTTCTACTACAAGGGCTACCAGTTGCCCCGGTCAATTCCCCACCACAACCTGCAATGATTTTTTTTTTTTTTTAATACTCTCCTTCTGCTATTGATGGTATTCAAGGGTGATCTGTTCAAGTTGTTATCATCAAAAGACAACACGTCATGTCTGGACCCACTCAAGCCTAAAATAACTACATGATATACTTTTGTAAGACACTACAAAGAGGTCTGATGGGTCTACCATGGACGGAGAGACTAACAGGAATGGTGAGCTCATGAGAGAAATCGCACAATTAGAAAGAAATCAGTGGTTTGAAGGAAAAAGGATGGTGCGATTGCAAGAGCAAACCCGTCGACTTTAGAGGTGGATAAAACTCTTTGGGAATTCCGCTAATGAAGTGAGTGGTGGAAAGAGCTCAACTGAGATGGTGAGAGGATTAGATGATGAAAATAGCGATGAACCCGTCGTTCCCTTAAAACAGAAAAGTGGGAAATTTCTATGAAGCCCTAAAATGATGGGTAATGTGGCAATGATGGTTAATGAAGTGAAAATGATGTTTGGTATGACCGAGCTTGAAAGGTGCCTACGTATCCCAAGTTGGGAATCAGGTCGAACGTAGTTCATGCTTGATAATGGTTGAAAAAAAAGATTTAATGGAAAGATGTAATGGGTGGTGTGACCGAGCTTAAAAGCTGCCTACGTATCTCAAGTCAGGAATCAGGTCAAACGTAGTTCGTGCTGATGATGTGTTGGTGTCAAAGCCTTGATAATTAAGTTCCATCATAGCCGGGTGAGCTCGAAGCTGTCGAAGAAAACTTCACCGTATCTAGCCTAGGAGGACTTAGCAGGTTGTAATGGAGCTTTGGACTTGGTTGCAAAAGATGGTAATAGCTCAAATATGCCCCTAGGGTCTAACTAGAATTTGATAATTTTGGCTCCAACAAGTTAACTAAAAACTTAGCATTTCTGGCCCCAAAGGTTTAATCAAGAAGTTTCTAACCCTGTGATTTGAATAGATTGACAATTTTGCCTCAAAGGCTTAATTGAGAAGATTGGAAACTTTTGCCCCATGGTTACTTGCAAGATCTTTCCCAACGTCACTTGAACCGATGCATCTCATTGATCTTTGATTCTGTCTTCTTCTTTTCTTTTTTTTTTTTGTTTTTTTTTTGAGATTGCACCGGCTTGGGTTTTGAAAATCTTTTCTTTTCTCATTCCTGGGGGCCTCATTGCCTTTGTGACATTAGGTTTCAACACAGAGATTTCTCCTGATCAAACCCTAGGAGATATGGGGACATGCTACAAGTAGGAGGGTATTTGGATAATGGGTTGTAGGTAAGCTGAGATGAGCTTTCAAAAAAAATGCCAAGGCACAACAGGGGAACTAGCGGATTCAAATGTTTCTGGATTCTTTGGGAAAGCAAGCGACCGAAGATGGCCTCCCTTAATAGGTTCAATGCGGTGAAATCCCTTCTAAGCTCCACTCTCGTTGGAAGGGGATCAGATGTATGGAAAGCTCAAGATCTTTTATTATCAATACTTTGACACCCAAAATGGACAATGAATGGTTGATGAGTTTTTTTTTTTTCTTTTTTATTCAGGAAAGCTAGGCAACGGGTCGTCGCAAGATTCATCATCAAAAGATAGGAAAAATGAAAGAATAAACAATATACTCAAGAGAAGCTATTTTATTGAAAGCTGAAAAGGTAACATCAGACACAAACTCACTAGGACTGACACAACACCAAGAAGGAAAGGTAACATCTTTCATAGGTGAAAATGAAGAGAAAAAGAAAGAACAACAATATGACTGCCTACAACACTAACGAACTTAGGCCCAGACATGGCCAAAGCCTTCAGATAAGAACAGGAACCCCATAGGATGAACAAAATCATCTAGGAAACTTCAGTCGAAAAAGACACCACAGTAGGGTGGATCAACAGATGTGTGGTTGGAAACTGTTTCCTCCATCTCCAACAACTTCTGTGTCAAAAAGCTAATGTTGTCCAAAACCTTCAAACGCCCTTGTTGGGCCTGACATTGCTGCTTAAGAGAATTACTTATCCTGCTTGGGACGGAGTTCAAACTTCTTCGCATCCAACAAGTCTTGCACTGCATGTTGGAGATTGGTACAATTGTCGGTTGCATGACCCTTCTGATCGTGGTAATGGCAGAATACGTCTGGGTCACACCACTTTGGTTTTGGATCCGAAAGAGGTATGGGTTCCACCTTCTCAATCAAATCGGCTTCGAGCAAACCGCTAAAGAGTGTCCCCAAGGGCATTCCCAGATTCGTAAATTGCCTTCTAGGATGACAGGGAGGACGAGTAATGTTTTGCCCCATTGTGCGTGGTGATGGCCTTAGGGATGAGGCTGAAGACGGGGGAGCGACAACTGCCATTATATTAACTCCTGGAATTCCTGGCTGAGGGGGTCTCGAGCTATTGCTAGCCTTTTGGCGAACCTGTTTGATATTTGCTACCTTGTGGGAGATTTTTATCATTGATTGCATCTTCAACTTGCTGGCCAGCAACGATCAAGCTATCAAAAGTGGTGATGCCTTGCTCGAATATGTATGTGCGGTATGGATGTCGTAACCCCTTCATAAGTATGCCGACCTGCTCTCGCGCACTGGGTCGATCCCACATTTGAGCTGCTTTGTCACGAAACCTTTTCAGGTAGCTATTGAACCCTTCGTCAGAAAGTAGCCTTGTTGTCTCTAACTCTCGTCGAGTTAATTCCACCTCAGTATTGTTGGAATACTGGTGGGAGAAAGCCTTCATCATATCTTTCCAAGTATGGATTGAAGATGGATCTAGAGCCATTAACCAACGATGAGCAGCACCGGTCAATGAAAACTGAAAAGCTTGCCCCAACTGTTCATCTGTGAAACCTCGGGACTTCAACTGGCCAATGAAAGACCTCAAGTGGGTACGAGGATTTGCTCTACCATCAAACTTATCAGATTTCCACTTGAACTTATCAAGGAGTATAGCATTGGGGAAAAAGCATAATCCATCAGTGTCAATGATTTGATCTTCAACTCCTTTCAGATTTCGGATTGTGCGCTCTAGCTGATAAAACTTATCCTCCCAAGTCTTATCTTGTTGACTCCGATGTGTTCGTCGGGTAGGAGTGGAATCGATTACAACTTGGTCCTCGTCATCAACTGCCAAGGTTGGAGGAGTAGACCGATACGGGGAGAATCCAGGAGGATAAAGAGGGTCTGATTGTATAGGAGCATTTGGTGTATGCTCAGGATTCTCTTGTATCCTCATAGTGGCCATCATGTTGACCATCATCTGTTCCAATTTGACCATTAATCTATTCTCCATCCTCTCCCAACTGGACGAGGGATCACCATGCTCACTCATTCTGCTTGAACAGTTGGAACTTTCTAAACTCTCTGATGCGACACTTGACGGAGGCAAAGAAGGAACTTTGACAAGTCTACCAGTAGTGGAATCCCTAACCCAGGGCTCTCTTTCGCGAGAAATGGTACCTCGAATGAGTGGGAAAGGTTGAAAGAGTGGAATTTCAGTGAGACCCTCCCCCTAGATTTGAAATAGTGCCTTGAAAAAAGACGAAGTGATGAGATGGTAATAGATAGACTCTCCTTTCTAAACATGACTATAGACAGTAAGCATGCACAACGAGATTTGAACACACAAAAGTTAGTCATAAAGAGAGTGCCACCAACTCAAAGGCATATTGGAGAAAAGTGCACTCAAATTGGGTGAACTCCCTCATGATAAATCAATCAAGGTGGTCTAAACAAGAATTTCCATGCAGGCAATACTACCTTGAGACAGTCACCCAAAACTTGGTGGTGGATAAATTCGGATCTTCCCCTAACACCGAGACAGCAAATGTGGAACCTTTACCAGGTTGAGATCTACGCCACATTGGATTGATTATCGAGGAGTAGGCATCACCCTATAGTTCTAATCTTGTGGTGTGGACGTAAAAACCAACACTGATGTAGTTATAAACACTTGCGCCCTAATGTTAAAGTCAAATCCTTATTCATCTGTCAATAGATGGGAGACTGAAACTAGTAGGATTGGCTACAAAGGAATTCCGGAATGGACCGCAGACAAAGTATAGTTAATTGTGGCGCTCCTACGCATTGGGTCTATGTTCAATACATGATGCATGCATAGGGTAGGCTATAGGACAGAAAAGGTCACCCTTGACAGAACCGATATACCTATCGCTCGTATGTACAAAGCGAGTCGAGGGTACGTGGTTCCTTTGATATACCAAAGGTATGATATCAAGGGCTGTGGCTTCGCCGCGGATTACCCATGACTACACATGGGTTCCAACGACTAACCACGAGGTTGAGTGATTCCATGCAGTGAGTGTGTGCACGAATGTGGTGCAGGAAGTGGCTATCATTAGACCTCAGAGTACTTAGTATGATGTGCCCCACCTCCCCGGGGGTAGAGGCACAACAGGGAGTACCCTCGTCGTTTGACTTCACTTCGAGCACGATGCATGATGCAATTAGTACAATCACAATATATACAAACAATTATGTACAACACAACAAGTATACAACAAAGTGTGGTCAAATCAGAAGTCTGACTGTCCCCAGTGGAGTAGCCACTATAGGTGCAACGGACGGAGGGTCGTTGGCGTGCACCAGGGGGGAAAGAAAGAAAATGGAAAAATGGGAGTCGCCACCTAGATTTAGGGTCTAGGACCCATGAATGGTGCCCCTCCTTCGCAGAAGGGGCGCTAAATTAACTCCAATGACTCAATGGATGGTCTGCCCTAGATCCCTGGGTAAGTGTCAAGTTACGGGCTGGGAAGGTGTTAGGCACCCAGCAACCGCCCGGCCGATGGCCGGTCTTCCTAGACCAAACTCTGTTGTGTACTGTTGTGTTATACATATTATGCACCTAATTAAACTATTTTTTTTTTTTGAAGATTTTTTTATTAACTTGATTGAAATTTATGAACCTAATTAGGCTAATTAAGATTAATGTTTTAATCCTAATTACTACTCCTAAGTTTGGTGATTATGTACATTATGCATCCTAATTAAGCTAACTAATGGATTTTACCTAAATTAGAAAGCCTAACTCTATGGTCAAAAACATGGTTGACTGTAAAAAAGAAAACCAAGTTTAATTATATTATGGAAAAGGACAATCATTGATAAGCAAAACAGCTTATAGGCCAAAATAGCCAAAATTACGAAAATGCCACTAAAGAGCCAAAATATGTACAAAGGCATGAAATCATATTTAAGTGCTGTAAATAAGCAAAACATGATTAAATAACATTAACATCATGCATTTGGATCATCAAGAGCACATGAAATGGCAAGGAAATGTGGGGTGGTAAAAATTACCAAAATGCCCCTATTATGGCAAACATGTAGAAAATGCATGATAATTCATGAAAATGCTGACTTATGCTTAAAACATGTTTATTAATGTTAAAACATTTGGCAAAAGTAACAGGAGCCTTTCCGGGGTCCTAAGCAAGGTTTGATCGCAAAATGACCAAAATGCCCCTAAGGGCAAAATGGCAAAAGTGTCAAAAGACACTTAGTATCATTGTAGGCATCGAAAGTGATGTTAAACATCCTAAAATGACTGAACACACCAAATGATATTTCCAGAATGATAGCCTAGGCCCACGTTTGATAAATTACCAAAATGCCCCTAGAGGGCGCAAATGACTTTGTATGCATATCTATCAAGCATGATGGTCACGTATGCATATGAAAACATCCTAAACCATTCTAAAACGGCATTTCATGCATAAAAACATTTTTTCCTATTTTTCCAGAATTTTTCATTATAATTAGAAAAATGACATTTATACCCCTAAATGAGGTGGGAAACGTATATAAAAACTATCAAACATGCATGTCAGTGGATAATGATTCCATAAAATCAAGCATGATGAAATATGAATTTCATAATTTTTTTGTGAATTTTTATGCATTTATATTATTTTTAATATTTTTTGAAATACTAAAAAGAATGGAAAACAAAGAAAAATACAAAATCCCCATCACAGATCCGAATTGGATCAAACCAGAGCCCATTCCCACTAATAAAAACATTATCTTTAACATGGTCATAACACTTTTGTCCAAATACTCACCCACATGCTCATATTTTACATAATCCGAAATCATTTACAGGGGCAAAAATATCACAAAAAAAATGATTTGGAGCTTGAGAAAATTATTGAATGTCAAAAATGGTGACAAGCATCATCCTTGAAAATTTCATATTTTTATCAGTCTTGAATTATTTTTAACATTTTTATAACTGAAATAAAACCTTTGTTGTAAAGAAAATCAAAACAAATACTTAGAAATAATTAAAAAATATGGAAAAATACCCTTGAAGCGTGGAAGTGCCTGGGCTCAGCTTGAGTAACCTTTTTTTGACCGTAAGTATCACCAGAAACCTCCAAAAGCCGCTCCAAGTGTGGTTGCTCTGAATGGAAAGAGTGGTAAAGAAGGGGTATTTAAGGAATTTTATATCAGTAATGGAGTATAACCTATGGATAAGAAAACCATGGATGGAAAGAGGGGATCAAGGACTACGTGAAGGTAATTTTTCAATAATTTTACTCTGTCCCTAACCTCTCTAAAACACCTCCTATTTATAGGAAACAAAGTGTTCGAGGAAAGGTCTCAAAGACCCCTGGGGCCTTAATGGCTAGGAGCTGGCTTGCGTGTGCCTAGGCTTGTTGTGCAGCCTGGGCATGCGTGTGCCTAGGCCTGCAGGGCAGGTGGGCATGGGTGATGGGCCATGTGTGGCTCAGCCTAAATGGTGGGGGCTTGTCCCCTGCCGACAGTCCAGCTGGGCCGGGTCAGACTGGGTTGACTCGGTTCGGGTCAACTCAGTTTGACCAACCTTTTTTATTTTATTTATTTTTTAATAAACCATTTAAAGATTCCATTTTAAAGGTCCACGTTCAAATATTGATATCTTCCAATCCGTGTGGCCGATTTTGACGCGCCACATATTGCCGCGAAGGTCTCAACCCATACTTTTCATCCGTGTGACAGTTATGGTCGGATTTTGCCTAAAAATGGTACGGATATCGAGGAAAGCACCTAAATGGTGTTTCACACCAATCAAGGTCCAAATGATACCAAAATTACATGAAATTTTACGTGTAAGCACAATATGACCAAATAAAGTTATCCAAATAATTTCAGGTCACATCGGGTGGCTCGGGTACCAAGATCCATACCAGGGGCAAAACGGTCATTTTCATAAAAGTTACCCAATTTGGCCGAAACTTTACGTGAAAACTTAATATGACCAAATGAGGTCATCCAAAGTATTTCGGACTAAGTCAGGTGATCCAGATACCGAGAATCGTGCCAGGGGCAAAACGGTCATTTTCACAAAAGTTACCCGATTTGACCGAAACTTTACGTGAAAACTTAATATGACCAAATGAGGTCATCCAAAGTCTTTCGGACTAAATCGGGTGGCCCAGATACCGAGAACTGTGCCAGGGGCAAAACGGTCATTTTCATAAAAATTACCCGATTTGGCCGAAACTTTACGTGAAAACTTAATATGACCAAATGAGGTCATCCAAAGTATTTCGGACTAAATCGGGTGGTCTAGATAACTAGAACCGTGCCAGGGGCAAAACGGTCATTTTCATGAAAGGTGTTGGATTTGGGTGAAACTTCAAATGTGAACTTAAAATGGTTAAATACGGCTATGTTAAGGGTTTAGGCTCTATTTGGGACAGTTTGGTTACAAAAAGTGGGGTAGTGGTAATTTGGTAATTCTTGCCATTCAGTCACCACACGAGTTACGTCCTTAACCATCATTGCCAAGACATACTTCCAAGGTGTCAAAATGTGGTGTCTACAGAAGGCCATCACCTTGATCACCAACACGGCCGAGCACTACAACCGAACACTATGGCCGAACATGGCCCAGCCATGAGCCGAGCCCGCTCAGGTCAGCCATAGGCCGAGCACCCGGCCAACCCGAGTTCGGCCGGGCTCACACATACGCCTGGAGGCAGGTCCCACGCCAATTGTGCCAAGCACGAGGCCAAGCACCGAGGACACAGCTTTCTGAGGCCGAGCCCTCCCCAAAAGCAACAATAACGGCCCATCAGGGATCACGGAGCCACGTCGGCATGCCCCAACAATCACGAGCTACGATCCCCACCGCGATACGGAGTTACACTCCAATAAGGACTCTTACCTTAGTGAGAGTCCGACCTCGAAAATAACTCTCCACTCCGCCCCGCGCGGAAGAGCCCTACCAACAGAGGACTCTTACCATACAAGGACTCCTCCAACCGCCTCACCTCATTCTATAAATACTCAGGTATGGAGCTCAAACGCTCATCTTACTTTCACTACGCAGTTACGCTGTTGCATTGGAGACTTGACTTGAGCGTCGGAGAACCCTAGGCCGGAGCCACACTGGCTCTCTTGCGCTCACTCGATTTTTGCAGGCTCATCCGTGGTCGAACCGGGCATCAGAGGTTTTTATCCGCAACAATTTCAAGGGATGATTGCAAAAGGGTTCAATCAAAGGGGTTTGCAGGGATGATTGCAAATGGGTTGAAAGATACCTGCAACTCATCTTCCCCAAATCGATTTGGGGAAGATGAGTTGCAAGTTTTTTTTTTTCAGATAAGGGCATTTTTGTCATTCTACCCTATCAAGGGGCAGAATGGTCATCAATGTTAAAAAACTGGGATCTGTTATAACATAACGGATCTGTCTAACAGGACGGACTGTAGTGGTACTTAGTTTGGAAAGTAGGGGTGCACGTGGAATTAGTGAAAGTTCAAGGGGGCAACTATAAGTTTGGCCATTTTCAGGGGGCATTTGGAAATAACCCAAAAAATAAATATAAACTATGCCAAAGAGTGGACTTAATTGACCATATCTCTCTGACGAACTCTGATCAGCCTGATTCTTTCACCGACGTAAAGATGACTCAAAGGACTACATTTTTCATGATATCGCCTTCAACTCAAGGTCAATGCAAGGATACCAAAATTAGAAACATGCATTTGAAATAAAAAATTTTCAATTTACATGAGAATATTGCTATTTTTTTGGTTCCATTTTTTTGAAATATTAACATTTAAAACCAGTACTGTCCATTTTTTTTGAGAAAATATCATCTCCCTCCCCTCTAAATTTGCCTAATATCAACCCAGTACCCAAGTTTTGAAAAATATCTACCCCTCCCCTACTTTATCAACCGTACCCTAACTGTTAAAAAACACCATTATGTGATGATGTGGCATGAAAAAATTTTTAGAAATCCCAAAATACCCTTTCCTCTTTCCGTTTCTTCTTCATCTTCTTCCGCCAACATCATCATCTCGTCAACGAGGAATTCCATCTCTTAGCAGTCTTCATCGGCCTGCTCTGCTACTCGAAGTCTCCAAATCTTCGGATTTATCTTCGTTACTCCCAGACCAGACACTGCTAAGTGTGCTGTTACACGAGCAAGATAAACCCATCTCGGAAACAACCCTGTTTCCGTCCAAAGCTTCGATTGTCTCTTTTCGGTCTTGCCGCCTCTCTATTGTAAATGCTGTGCGCCCATCAGACGAATCCCACCTTAAGATATCCTTCACCGAGACCCTCATCTCGTTCCCTTTGATTCGCGGCTTTCGATTCCGCTTCCGGAGGTATTTTTTTTTTTTTTTTTAACGAGAAATATTGATTGCATTCTCAGATAAAGTAGCTATTGATTGTTCAAGATGTATTTCAGAATTGCATAAATGTATTGTTATTCAAGGCTTTGCTCGGTATTCTCCATTCTTTTGGTCAGTAACTTTGTGAACTTATGAGTAACAATTCCAATTGGCCAAAAGAGTAGGCATAACGAAACTGAATGTCGAGTCTCAATCTCATTTATCCTCTTTAATATTGATCCAAAAAACCCAGAACCCAGAGTCTTCCCAGTGGTTTTCGAGGAAGATGGTTGCTTCTGAATCCGGAGTGCAGCATCAAGCAACACGGCTGCCGTCTTCGATGGGATATGAATGAAAAGCGAATTCGAGTTTCTACAAGGGCTTTTCAATGGGAGAAGAGAAACCGAAAAGAGGGGATTTTCTCACATCCGGAGAGTCGTGAAAGGAGAAAGGGCAAGCATTTCTACAGAAGCTAGCAGGAAAACTCGAGTTCTCGGAGATGGGTTTCCGCGTCTTAACCTGTAATTGGCCTCTGGGTACCGATCTTTTCAGCTGGCATCGTCTCTCTTCAATGTAGTTCTGCAGTACGAAAGGTTCTTGATCTTCAACTAATAGCTCATGTAGATGTTTCTGAGCCATGTTTTAATCTGCATAAACAAAAAACAGGAAAGAGAAAATAACTTGAAGAAGCTTCAAATCGCGCTTTGAGGTGGAAGTTTATGGAATAGTTGAAGAGATTTCAACTGAGGGAAGGTGAACGAAAATTGGATACAAATAGGTGAGCAGAGAGCTTAGCAGTGTCTGGTCTTGGCTTGCTCACAAATTGGAATCAGCTGCTCCGCCAATTTTTTTCCCACAGTGGTGGCGATGATGGTGGTGCTGGCGGAGGAAGAAGAAGAACAACAAGAAGAAACAGCGTACAGAGGTAAGGGTATTTTGGGAATTTTAAAATTTTGTACATGCCACATCATCACATAATGGTGTTTTTTTAACAGTTAGGGTACGGTTGATATAATCTCTATAAAGTACGGGAGGGGGTAGATTTTTTTCAAAACTTAGGTACTGGATTGATATTCGGCAAACTTAAAGGGGAGGGGATGATATTTTCTTTTTCTTTTTCTTTTCTTTTTTTGTTCTTTTTTTTTTTTTTTATCGTCCGTTTGTAATTTTTTACCGTTTAAAACTCATACCGTAAGACTCCGTTTTTTTCCCGTTTGGTAACTATGGTCTGGACACAGAGGCTACATTGCTAGGCAGAGTTCTTTTTTCCTAAAAAAGTTGTCATTTTTTTATATAAAATGACTCCCCTACCCTCATGTAAAGCAAAAATTCCCATCCCTGTGGATGCTGCTGTGTGCGCAGTGATTGATTCCCATGCTGGCGCAGGGGCCATGTTGCCAAGCAGAGAACCCCTTCCCATGTTTTTATTACTAGCCAGGTTAATTCTAACAATCAGAATGGCCCAGCTGAAGTTTGCTTGGCCCATAATGCACAGGTCCTTCTATCAAAATCTGCTCTAATAACAGAGACAATGCTTCTCTGCTACCCTTATAACCATACGGTTAATAGTAATGTATAAACTGAATTTAAAAGGTAAGTCTGCAACTCATGGATTAAGGTCGGATATGGCACCACCATCCTCACAACAGTGGTAGCGTCTCAAAAGTATAACCAGTAGCTGGCAAACACTTATCTCTTGAATGAGACTGTTAAAGAAAATAATGGAAGACTTAGTCGCCTCTGAATACACTCTTTCTCTGGAAAAACCCATAAGAACCACAAAAATTATATGCAATATAGCACAACAATGGGTGTGTCCAAGCAGCATCTGTCGGTCAGATAAATGGAATGATAATGGAGACAAGGTCTTCCCAACTCTTAATATTTTATTGTTCTTCTCCTTACCTAAATTTTTTAATTATCTCTTTTTAACCAGGATTCGGATTTGTTGAAAACTTTAATCCCACATCGGAAAGATTTTAGAAAAAATGTCTGTTATTAAGTTCGTGTTTGGCAAAATATGTCACGACCTTACTTGAACAGGATCTGTTCTATAGGCTCGTACCTCTGTATCCTTGAGTTCTAAGGAGACAAGAACCTAAGTCTGGTTGATGAGGTATGGCCGTGTGACCAGAGCGTGATTAACAGTTCTGATGAGTTCTGTAGGGAACCCCCATCAAACAGTAGAGGATCGTTCCCATGGTTGGTTTCCAACCTTGGGGTGGTTGCACGGTTGTCTGACAGACTCCAAAAGTCTTTTTTTTGGTTTTTGTTTGCTTCCATGCCCAATCTTTTCTCATAGCCATCGTTGAGTAGCAGAAGAAGTTTTTTCATATGTTCTGCTTCTCTCAACTCAAGAGGACTACATCTCTTATTCATCCTCCGTTCTTTTGCTTCTATATTTTGGTTCAATTCCCCAGAATGTAAGACAAGCTAGGACCATTTGGTTTAGACCTTAGTTAGTAAATTCGCATATAATACGCGTCTCCATATTTTTAAACGTATAATATTTTCGTCTCCGTATTTTCTCGTATTTTTATAAAAAAAACGTGTTTTTTAATCAAACGAGTATTATATTTGTATAATACATGTATTATACGTATTATACATTTTTTTTTAAAATAAAAAAAAATACCCAAAAGATTAGAATTTAAGGAAATGATTTCACTTTCCCTTTCGTCTCTTTCGATTTGCGTTGAACATCCAACCATAGCAGGCAACAGTAGCCGCCTTCCATCTCCAATCATCCTCCCCATCTCCGTTCAACAAAGCGGCACTTAAGTCTTGTACTCTCCTCTTGTTTCTCTGGTCTTTGAACTTTGATGGTGGTAGTGAAGCAAATGAATCTGGTGTGATATTGGCGAGAACGGCTCAATCTCTATTCTATTTTATTCTTGTTTTTCTGTCTCTTGTAGCTAACGTGTACAGTGGAGATCCATATCTGGAACTCTCCCTCTTGTCTTGTGTTGGTTAATTAGTGGGAACTGGGAAGTGGGAACTCATCCCCCTTCACAAAAACGCATCTGGTTAAAAATATATGGTTATCTCATTGTAGATAATAAGAAATGTAATGTTAGAAGAATGATTTAATGATAAGGTAATCAACTTGCTCATCTCATTTTCAGACAATCTACATTCATTTCTAGTAGATTATTGATATTTTGGTATGTTAAATGATAATCTTAGAGATGTTGTATAGCATATTATATTATTGTGTTTATTTTAGTTCATAAAATCATGATATTATTTTGTTTATTAGGTGATGAATGCATGTTATATAATGAATATATGTCCGTTTTTTTAAAAGTATTATTGTTGTCTATGCCGTATTATACCCGTATTAAACGCATACCGTATTATTACCGTATGCGTTTTATGAAATTGGATTTTTGAAAAGTATTATTACCGTCTAGTCCGTTTAATTGCCGTACGTATCCGTTCCCGTTCAATTGCCGTTCCCGAACTTACTAACTAAGGTTTAGACTTTAGAGGATGATACACTATATTTTATCCATCCAATCCCCGGGTGACACCTGGAAGCTTGAGGCCCAAGAAACACGTTCCGTCTAAGATTCACATATCACACGCAAGGTGGTTAAACCGGTATAAGTCACGTCAGGAAAGATTTCTAACCAAGAAAAATCCTAAAGGCGTTATGAATGGTAACCGTGATCTACGTATGGAAAGATTCCTAACCGAGAACAACTCAATCTCTGGACGAGGAAGGAAACAAACTGAAAAGATCTTTGTAAAGGGGATTGGGGTGAAACTTGTATAAATAGAGGCCATTGAGCCCCAATTAAGGAGAGATCAATCAATTGAGAAATCTAGATTGTTTCAAGAAGAGTTCTTCATTTCCATTATAAGTTTCAGTGCTGCAGAGAAGGAAACCTGATAGCTAGGGTAGCATCTTTCTTTGTGCAACAGAGGATATTATTAGTATATCAATGGCATGGGATGATTAGTTCCTATCTCAATCATGTTCTCTATTTTGATATATATAGTCAGGAAAATTAAGATTTGTGGGGAAAAATACATACAAATAGAGTAAAAAAGTAGAAGAATAGTACCTCCATTTGGTCATTGTTTTCATCACCACCTTCACAACATGAATGAGACATGATTAATGGGCACATGCTACTCAAATTATAGGTTATAAGATAAAATTAATTGTTTTAAGACTGTTTGATTAAGAGGATTTTAGTTGATTAATGAGTGGGCTTGGAATGATTTGTCCCTACTGCCCATAAAAAAGCAAAATTGGGTTTTAAAACTATGATGGTTGGAGGCCTGGATGCTTGGGCTTATTACAGCCCAACATAATCACAATTTTTGGAAAACCAGATGAGCCTGGCCAGTTGAACTGGGCTATCTAGATCTGACCACCAAATTGTCCACGGTTTTCTGGTTAGACCTCTGGTTTTCGATGGTGACTCGTGGTTAAACCGAAAAAACATCACAAAACCAGACATCAAAACAAATTGATTTCTAGTCCAATTTTGAAATCTATGGTTGAAAAACCTGCAGTTTTATGAAAAAATAATGACGACATATCTTGAGAAGTGCATGGACAGGATGAATTATCAATGACTAATGAAGAACATAACATACCCTTATTAATCTTAAAATGCTCTGCATATGGACATCTTTCCTCGTACAGTGTGTCAAATTATGGGAGTTGGAAAGCAATACCATTTGGGATGATATTCTTAAGGTTGTACAAATTTAATTTCCACCCGTAGACTCTTGAAACAAGGGAGAAAGACCATCTCAGGGCCAATGACTATATGTTGTCCATGGGATCATCTCAAGAATTTTCCCTTGAGTTTTAGGTTAAAGACAAAAAGAGAAAGATATCTCTTCGGATCATCACATGTGAGGAGGAAATCATTTCATATCCGAATGCGCAATGGAAAGAGATCGATTCGGGTTTGTTTCGCACCTCAAGATTATCAAACAATTAAATCCTTAGCGCATGATAATAAAAACAATAAGGTTAGCTAACCTGGAGAGCATCAATTGTTGCTCATCCTCCAGATAATGATTTTTCCTATAACGAGCACTCCAAGAAAGATGTTTTTGAACTTTCTTGATGCAACCAATGTTCCTCAAGCAAATGCAGGTCTTCTCCAAGAAAAGATCTAATCTTTTCAAAAAACCCAGGGTTTCAAAAAATCCTAAATCTGGCGGTGCAGCCTTAAGAGAGCACCACGTGGACTCCTCCAATCATGTGGCTGTTAATCCATATAACTATTTTCAAATACAAAGCCCCGTGTTACAACCCGAATCTGAAATGACCCGCCCCAAATACAAAATGGGGCGAGTGAAAATCCCAAATCCCCTCCCTCTCTCAACACATTACCTTCAACCGCCCGCCCGGTCTCTTCCCTCTACTCCTGCTAAAGATTTTTGAAGTCCAGATCTCCCATTGACGGCGCCCTTCCACCTTTAGACTGTAAGAACCTCCGGAGGTCCTCGACATTTGTGATCTCCCTTCGCGAAACCTCTTTTTTAGGTAAGAGCTTTGTGACTTTTCATTCAAGTTTTTTTAAGAAGTGATTTGGGAAGTGTTTGTTCAAGATTTTTTAAGAATTTCAAGTTTTTATAAGAACCCTAGTGCAATCTTTCATTCCATTTTAAAATAAAGAAAACAAAATCCTAGAAACCAGGCTACGATTTGGATGAACCTTATCTGGTTCACAGAACCAGCTCTCAACCCAAGTCATGAATAGAGGAATAAAACTAAGAAGCAGAGTTTAGTGCGTAGTTTACGGATTGAGAATCCAAGCAAGAGGATCAGTGGCGAGGTCCTTATAGTTAGCATCTGTAACACATCATATGAATAATTGCAAAAAACAAAAAAAGCTTGGACAAAATTGTAATAAAAGCGAGGATAGTCACAAATGAACCCCAGTGCAATTTTTTATCCTTAGCTATCATTATTATTTTGTTGATCACATATGAATTTGGAGTATCTATTTCCATTGCCTTCTATTTTCACCGGAATGGATGAACAACCACCAATGTGTAGCTGTTGCTAGGGGAGGATGATCATGCGGACTTCCCATAAGCGAAAAATCTTGGGCGGCAATCATGGATTCGGATGCGGATTGAATTTAAATTTTCAACCATCCATTTACATCTCTGACTTGTGTAACCCGGAACTTCCTCTCCCTAGTGAATATAATTCACTCTCAGTCCATATCTCTTAGATCATAATTCTCTTTTTCTCATATTCTAGAGCCTTTTGAATCTTCAAAAATCCTCAAGATCATTATTTACTTAATTTTTTATTATTAAATATTTAGATTTTTTCTTAGACGGATTTTAAATGGAGTATTTGGATTATTTTCCGATATCTCTAAAAGAATACGGATGTCCCTAAATAGATACGGATGCAGATCGAATTTGAATTTTCGATTCTCCATTTACAGCCCTACCAAAAGTATAACAAGTACCTAGCAAACACTTATCTCTTGAATGGGACTGTTTAAGAAAATAATGGAAGAATTAGTTGCCTCAAAAAACACTAATAAATTCCTTTCTTTGGAAAAACGCATTAGAACCTCAAAATTTTTATGTAATATAACACAACAAATGGTGTGTCCAAGCACCATCTATCGGTCAGATAAATGGAGTGAAACGGTTTGATAGACTTACCTAAACATATATATAATTGAGTGAAGGAAAACTGGCTCTAATAATGGAGACAAGAGCTTCCCAACGCCTAATATTTTATTGTTATTTCTCCTCAGTTAAATCTATTAATAATTTCTTCTCGATCTGGGTCTAAATTTGTCGAAAACTCTAGTCCCACATCGGAAAGATTGTGGGAAAAAAGTCTGTTATTAACTACGCGTTTAAAATCTGTATCCATCAGTTCCAAAGAGACAGTAACCTAAGTCCGGTTGATGTGACATGACCGTGTGACCAGAGCGTGATTAATATCTATACGGTCCTCTAAAACCGTATAAAGCAGTGGAGGATCGGTCCCACCGTTGGCTTCCAATCCTGGATTGGTTACACGGCAGTCTGACAAACTGTAAAGCGGTTTTTTTTTTTTTTTTTGTTTGCTTCCATGTCATCTCCTCTCATAACCACCGCTTGAATTGCAGAGGATGATTTTGTCCTTTTAAAGGAAGAGAGAAGAGGTTCAAACACCCAATAGGCTAGGAGATGTCTACAACTCTTGTCACAACAACGTGAGACTGAGTTTTGTATTTATAGAGTTGGTATAAGAGATATCTTCGTAGAGTTTGTTACAATTTGTATTTTGAATTGTTGTTACAACAACGGGAAAGAAGTTGTTATCTTATCTCTATTTGAGAGATTGTAGGAGATCTACTTGATTGAGGATTTTTATCTCCAATGGTGAGAGATTGTAGGAGATTAGGAGAAGCAACGTCCATCTAATGTTGACTTGGTCTTTCATCCCCCTGCAAACCATTGGGCGGTAGCCAAAGGAGTTTGGTTGCATGTTGCTGAAAGAGAGGTGCTAGTAAACCTTTTGTGAAGATATTGGCCAATTGTGCAGTGGAGCGAACAAATCAAACCTATACTTGATTGTTTATGACAAGATCTTGCACAAAATGATAGTCAACCTCTATATTCTTTGTTCGGGGATGTAGGACTGGGTTAGCTGACATTTTTGTTGCAGATATATTATCACAACATACAATGAGAGGTAGAGTAATATCCAAGTGCAGACCTCTGAAAACGTAAGACAACCAGAGTAATTCAGAGATGGTCACTGCTAACGCTTTGTATTCAGCTTCAGTACTTGGGTGGGAGACAGTGGGTTGCTTTTTGGAACCCCATGACAAAAGATTACTCCCCCAAAAAGTGAAGAATCTAGTTGTTGACTGTCGAGTGTTTGGGCAGCCTACCCAATCTGCATCAGTTTATGCCCCTAGTTGGGTGAGAGAACTTGGTTTGATAATTGTTCCAGCTCCGACTGTTCCCTTAACATACTTTAAGATACGTTCCACAGAAGCTAGGTGATCAATTGTTGGCTTGTGCATGTATTGACAGACCTGGTTGACAACATAAGCTAAGTCTGGATGGGTCATTGTTAAGTACTGAAGTGCCCCAACTATTTGCCGATACTCGTGCATCAGGTAGTGGTTCACCATTATGTGTTGACAATTTATGTCCACTAGGCATTGGTGTATTGATAGGCTTGTATTGTGTCATGCCTATTCGTTCCAGTAACTATAGAGCATACTTGGTCTGTGTGAGAGTGATGCCTTGGGAATTTTGATCAGCTTCAATGCCCAAGAAGTAATGGAGGTCACCAAGATCTGTCATAGAAAAATTGTGACTCAAACGGGTAATTACCATTTTTATAAGATCAACATTATCACCTGAGAATGATGTCGTCCACATATAGAAGGAATTGTTAACTTTGCAATGGGTGAGGGTGTTGGATTTATGTGTCCATCAAACCCGGTTCGGTCCGGTTCAATCCGGTTTTATTTTGTATTGAACCTTTATACATTTTAGTTTAATATTATCACATGCGATATAAACTTTTTGAGCATTATGTGTCCATAAGTATTACTTAAAATGGTAGTCACGACTAGGGTTTGGGTTGGGCACCCTTATCATATGGTCATCGCATTGGGTATGCCTAGACATGTGATGTCAGGGTACGAATGTGAGTACTTGTATTGGCGAAGAATCTATTTTGTCGATTCCCTCATGTATTGCTGTCAAACGTAGGAAGAATAGACATGTATCACTGAAGCCCTTTACCTGAGGGAACCCTGTTACTGCGAAGTGTGACCGCATTCTTTGGTTCATCAATGACTGAGACTCAAGTGAGTTAAAGCCGATGTTCTGGGAATGCGCAAACACTTTGTGAGTGAAAGAGTTACTCAACATGGTCACCATTGTTCGATTGGGGAACACTGAGATTGAAGTTGTCTGTGTATGGTTGGATCGGAATCTGGATCCAGTGCCGTTTTGGAAATGGGTTTTTGCAAAACCTATTTTACATAAAATAATAATTATATATAGTTATTTGATTAAAGTGTTTTATCGAGTTTTACGGGACCCGATCAGATGCACAGACACTCTTATATGGACATGTACTATGGAATGGGGTTTGGCAGTACAAGTATACATGCCCTAGATTCCATAAATATGGTGTTGATTAGTGGGGGGTGGTTGTACATGATAATGTATTACCATGTAAGGAGTTATATTGAATTTGCTAAAATAATTGGTTCTTTATTTAATTAATGGATATGGTGCTAATTATAATTATCCATAAATTAAAATAATTAATTAATTATATCATTCCCTATTAGATTCTGCTTCTTCACCAATTAGAAGCACTTTGAGTTTAAACAGGAAAGCCAACAAGGAGAGAGAGAGAGTCTGATTCTCACTGGGACTTTTTCCCATATAGGGTTTTGGAAATCCTAGTATTATATAATAACCAAAAATGTAGAGGGGGCAGCAGTGCTCCACGTTTTTGGCTGCCCCCCCCCCCCTCTTGGATGATTTTTGGTTCCCTCTCTCTCTTTTGTGATCTCTTCTTCTCCTTCTTCTTGCTCTCTACTTTGTTTGAGAGTTAGGATTTTGGAAACCCAAATTTATGCTTGAAGAACAGAAGAGCATCTATGATTGGCTTGAAGAACCTTAGCTGCACCATTGGAGGTTCAGATCTGTTTGCTTGGAGTGCTAATCGGAGGAAGAACCATTGTCTATTGGAGGAGCAACACTTGAGGCTCATCAGGTTATCAATTCTATGTTAATTCCTGTTGATTTAATTGTATTGATTATTCATGGGATGTGAAAGTGACCCGAATCAATTGTTTTCCATTGCGCATTCGGTGTGAGATGGATCCCCCTATCTATGAGATGGAATAGGGATGATTTTTCTCTATGACATGGATCCCAATAATTTTATGGGACCTCAAAGAGACGGACTAGGCATTGGTTTGTCATATCAAACCCTAATAGGGTTCCAGTAAGGCACCATGGGCGACCATGGAAAACCCTAAAATTTAAAATAGGATGCCCAAGCCAGATTAGGGTGCCCTAGGGCAACCATAGGGTTCCCTAAGGACAACCCTGGAGTTCCCTAAAAACATGTTACTCGAAACATATTTTTTATTGGTTTACCATGGTGAACCATCATGATCTCATGGACCGTAGCATCGACCTACAGTGTGGTATCAGAGCCACCTTTCTCACCCATGGATATCATATAATTAATTTTTAATGTAATTATCATGTATGGGATGCAAATTGTCAGATTCTTTATTGAGTTTGTTGAAGATGCACATGGGTGGTTATATGGTTGTTGTAACAACCTTCCCATGCGCACATGGGTAGTTACAAGGTTGTTAGAATCTAGCAACTTGCCCATGTGGTTGGTTATATTGACTATGGATTTAATTGATTTTGTTATTCCAATTGTTGAAAAATTGTATCCATGAAAAAGGGAAGGAAAATTTTATTTATTAAAATTTTTTTCTTAATGATGGATGTGGGGATGGAGCACACGTTGCCAACCATCCCCGCACTAATGCCCTTGCCCATGCCACTTGCCTGCGGACAGCAGCCAGCGTACAAGCTGTGCGTGCACGGCCTGTGCGCCTAGCCTACGTAGTAGTCGCCTGCAGCATGCCACAAGCAGCACCACATGCGCGCGCTGGGCCTGCCCAGTGCGAGCTACGCGCAACCCGTGGGTGCTGTCCGCGGCTTGTGCCCTTATGCGCATGTGGTTTTGAGCAGATTTTTTCTGCAGTGTTTCCCTCCTAGTTTTAATAAATTAAAAAATAAATAAATAAAACAAGGGTTTTACAAAACAAAATTTTTTATTTTTTTTTGTTTTGCAGGAAGAAGATGGATGAAGAGATTTTTCTCTCCACCCACTTGAAATTACAATGAGATTTTAATTGGCAATGGGCTTGGATACATGTTATCACATGTGATGTAGTGGTTCAATAATTGAAGAAATCTAGTGTTATGCTTACTTACTTTAATGATGCTCATGCATGATGTTATATTATGATGTGATTATGGGATTGGCTATCTAATTAAATGGATGGTAATTTTTTGTATGTGATGCATTGAGATTATGGGTGAATGTGATGCTTCTCTCTCTTTCTCTTTCTCCCCCTTTCTTTTTTATAAACAAATGTACTTCACCCCATGGGCAGCCCAAAATGGTGGTTGGTTTCTCCATGCGGGGTTTCTTTATTATGGAAAGGAAAGTGTATAGAATATTTTTCCTAGGTTTCCATTGTAATTTTAGAGAAGGTAGAATTCTTAAGGCATGTTGATGATGATCCACATGTGGCGTTCAAAGCTTATGGAGATGCAAGTCACCAACTTTGAAAGCCAACTTTGAAGACATGATCGGGCGGAGGAGATGATAGAGGCGTGGCATCCATGTCATGATTGATGCACCCATAATTAAAAGAAAGTTATTAGTTTTATTTTTATTCAAAGGGTTCTTTAATTGCTTCTGATAAAAATGTCGTCATTCCATAATCACTGTTAATTAATGTTAATTAATTATGTTATTTGATTCTATTCATGGTATGTATGTGAGAGTTGCGTTATCCCTCTTTGATAATAATACATATATGATATGGACTAGTCTAAGTTAGTAGACATGTACATGGCCTCCTATTGAAAGTAAATGTAGAGATTGTGTGATATGATCCCGCATACGTCGTCAGGACATTGTCAGGCTCGTTATCGCATGGTTGTCTATATTTACCTCTATCTAGATACGTTAAGATATGGATAGTGAGAGGGCACTGCGACAGTGGGCCATCTTTCATGATTCCATAATTCTAACTAATGCAATAGGTAAATGCATGACTTGGGTGTCTGTCAACCGACAGGATCTGGGCATGACACCCAAGTGGCCAAAAATATTGGGAGCCCATGAGGCGGACAGATTAGTCCACATTACCACGGTATGTATAATGACTCCCGACAGGGTAAGTTATGCATGCAAGGGTCGTAGGTATCCATTTTTTTTGGGTCATGAGGGAGACCTAAATCATAAAAGACCATTGATGTGTATGCTCAATTTTTATTAATGGTTATTAATATGTGTGTGGTTTTACTTGTACATGTGTAGATTCTTATTCAATGGTTGCCGTTAATTCTAACATGTTAACACTCATTAGTGAATACAAATTAAATGTTACAAATTATGTCGATTGGTACCGGAGCATTAAATTGCTCCTGACTACAGAAGGACTATATACAATTCTTGATGAATAAGTTCCTCCTCAACCCGACCCGGATGATTTTGAGGCTCATGAGGAGATGCAGGATTTCCTTAAGAGGGACTCCAAGGCATCACTTTATATCCTAGGATCATTAGAGAAGTCACTATTGGACTCAGTCAAGGATATATGTACCTCAGGTGGTAAAATGGATAAGCTTACTAAATTGTTTAACAGGCAGCTGACACATGCACACTCTAATGTATTGAGTCAGATCCATAACTACAAGATGTCCCAGGGGACTCCAGTGATGGATCATGTCATAAAATGATTAATCTATTCGAGAAACTGGAATCCATGGGGACCAGGTTTGAGCTATGGTACAAAACTGATCTGATCTTAGCATCACTCACCTCCGCCTATATATCCTTTAAGATGTCGTACAAGATGTTAGATAAGGAACTGGAGCTCACCGAGCTTGCTTATACACTAGTAAAAGCGTAGACCACCTTGAAAACGGATAAGGCTGAGGTCCATGCTACTGATGTGAAGCCTTCTTCAAATGAGAAGAAGAAGAAAAAGGAAAATAAGCCTAAGGCCCTGAAACCCAAGGGTGAGAAGTCTGGCAATAAGAAAGCTAAAGGCAAGTGCTTCTTTCGCAAGAAGGAGGGTCACTGGAAATGGTCTATCGTGCATTCCTGGCTACTGTGAAAGATAAAAAGTCAGATGATACTGAGGCTGCTAACGAAGGTACATGTGATGTTTACATTCTTTATGAGTCTAATTTGTCCTTTGAACCGACCAATTCTTAGTTGGTGGATAGTGGTTCCACTATTCACATTTGCAATGATTTGCAAGGGTTTAAGGAGACAAAGAATCTGAAAAGAAATGAGGTGCGTCTTCGGATGGGCACTGGAGTTGAAGCCATGGTGATGGCAGTGGGAAATTTTATTTTGAATTTTAGTTCTGTTAATTTAGTTAGTTCTGTTAATTTAGTTTTAAAGGATTGTTACTATGTACCCTCTTTTAAGAGGCAGATTATTTCAGTTTCAAAATCCGTCTTGGACAGGTATAGTTTTCCTTTAATTCTAAATTGATTATTCATTTTAATAATTCTTTTGTGGTTTTTAGATACATACAAAGTGGATTGTATTTTCTAGATTTTTCTATTAGAACAAATATTGTTTCGAATGTTGATTTGAAACGAAAAGCAGCTTCAGTGAACTCAACATATCTATGGCATCTAAGATTAGGCACATTAATTTGAACTGAATCAGTAGATTGGTAAGGGATGGGCCCTTAGAGTGTCTGAAGGTGAAACCATTCCCTACCTGTGAGTCATGCCTTCAAGGCAAAATAACCAAAAAACCCTTTAGCAATAAAGGTACTAGAACCATAGATATGTTAGAGTTAATACATACTGACGTGGGTGAGCCCACCATAAATATACAAGCGAGGTATGGATTTGAGTATTTCATAACTTTCACCGATGATTACTCTAGATATGGTTACATATACTTGATGCGTAGAAAATCAAAAGTCTTTGATAAATTCAAAGAGTTCCAAGCCGAGGTCGAAAGACAGCTCGATAAACACGTCAAGTCCTTATAATCAGATGGTGGAGGGGAGTATCTATCGGATGAATTTAATGAACATCTCATATCACAAGGGATAGTTAGTCAATTAACTAATCCTGGAACACCACAACAAAATGGTGTATCCGAACGACGTAATCAGACTCTATTGGATATGGTGCGGACGATACTCACTTATAATGAGCTACCTCTCTCTTTCTGGGGGTACGCTTTAGAAACAACTATTTATATCTTGAATAGGATTTCATCTAAGTCTATAGCTAAGACACCTTTTGAGTTGTGGAAAGGGCATAAGCCCAACATTCAACACCTTAGGGTATGGGGTTACATAGCATATGTGCGAAAGCAACAGACAGACAAGTTGGAATCTAGGATTTCAAGATGCTTTTTCTTAGGCTATCCTAAAGGCATGATAGATTACTACTTCTATGACCTGACTGACCAAAAGCTTATTGTAAGTAAACACATCACATTTCTGGAGGAAGAAATGTTGACCAGGAGATCTAAACTTGTAGTCATTAAAGATTTATTGGATAACTCCGAAACTTTACTTTCAGAACTGAGACCAATTGACATATCCACTGAAATACCAACACCTCAAGAACCTCGATGCAGTGGGAGAACTATTAGACCATCCACCAGGCTTACTTTTATTACTGAAGATGATCAAACAGTGGAAGAGTTCCATATGGTGTCGATTGAATCGGATGATGATCCGATAACATACTTTGAGGCTCTTAAGGATGTTGATGCCACTAGGTGGCTCGAGGCAATGTGCCCTGAAATCGATTCGATGCATTCCAACAAGGTCTGACTCTGGTCGATCCACCACTTGGCGTTAAGCCAATTGGATGTAAATAGATCTTCAAGAGGAAGAAGGACACAGATAGAAAGGTTGAAAGATTCAAAGCGAGACTAGTGGCAAAGGGCTATACCCAGAAAGAGGGTATAGACTATGAGGAAATCTTTTCACCAGTGGCGATGATAAAGTCCATTAGGATTTTATTGGCTACCGTCGCATACTTTGATTATGAGATCTGACAGATGGATTTGCAAACTGCATTTCTGAATGAATTTCTTCAAGAAGAAATCTACATGCAACAGCCAGAGGGGTTCTCTTCCTTGGAGGAAGAAAGAAAGGTATGCAAATTGCAGAGGTCCATCTATGGATTGAAGTAGGCTTCCAGAAGTTGGAATATCAGGTTTGATCAATCAATCAAATCCTTTGGTTTTGATCAAAACATGGATGAACCATGCGTTTAAAAGAAGATCAGTGGGACTGCACTATGTTTTCTTGTTTTATACGTAGATGACATATTGTTGATGGGTAACGATGTAGGATTTCTTTCATCAGTGAAACAGTGGGTGTCTACAACGTTCTTGATGAAAGACCTTGGTGAAGCTAGTTATATCCTTGGGATCAAACTCGTGAGAGATCACCAAAAAAGGATGCTAGACTTATCACAAACTACCTATATAGACAAAGTCCTGGCTAGATTTAGCATGGAGAACTCCAAACGGGGAAGTATCCCTTTCTAACATGGAGTCAATCTTTCCATATCTCAATGTCCCCAGTCTTAGACGAACATTGAAGAGATGAAGAGGATTCCCTATACCTCTACAGTAGGGAGTCTTATGTACGCTATGTTGTGTACGAGGTCAAAAATTTGCTATGTAGTAGGTATCATAAGTCGTTACCAGTCTAACCCCAGACAAGAGTATTGGAGTGTTGTCAAGAATATCCTCAAGTACCTGAGAAGGACTAAGGACTGTTTCTTGGTTTTTGGATCTGATCAGTTGTCAGTTCTGGGTTACACAGACTTAGATTCCCAAACTGACAAAGATGACAGAAAATCCACGTCTGGGATGGTGTATCTGATGGGTGGAGGCATCATTGTATAGCGGAGTGTAACATAGAAATCTACAGCCGATTCCACTACCGAAGCATAATACCTTGCAGCTTGCGATGCAGTAGAAGAAGGTGTTTGGTTGAGGAAATTCCTATCAGATTTGGAGGTTGTCCTTGACCTTGTCAAGGGCCCTATTCCCCTGTTATGTGACAATAGAGGGGCCATTGCACAAGCTAAGGAGCCTAGGGCTCATCAGAGGAACAAGCACGTGCAGCGGAAGTATCACCTCCTCAGAGAGATTATCCAGCAGGGTGACGTGAGTGTCTCTAAAGTGGACACAACTAAAAATGTGTCAGATGCCATGACAAAGGGTTTGTCTCCTGGAGTATTTGAAAAACACATGGAGGGCATGGGTTTAAAATGCATGGAAAATTGGCTTTAATGTACAAGTAGGAGATTGTTGGATTTATGTGTCCATCAAACCTCGTTCGTTCTGGTTCAATCTGGTTTTACTTTGTATTGAACCTTTATACATTTTGATTTAATATTATCATATGCGATATAAACTTTTTGAGCATTATGTGTCCGTAAGTATTACTTAAAATGGTAGTCACGACTAGGGTTTGGGCTGGGCACCCTTACTATATGGTCGTCACATTAAGTATGCGTAGACATGTGATGTCAGGGTAAGAATGCAAGTACTCACATGATCGATGTGTGTATTGGAAAAGAATCTATTTTGTCGATTCCCTCATGTATTACTGCCAGATGTAGGAAGGGATAGACATGTGATACCAAGACCCTATACCTGAGGGAACCCTGTTACTGCAAAGTGTGACCACATTCTTTGGTTCATCAATGACTGAGACTCAAGTGAATCAAAGCCAGTGTTCTGGGAATGCGCGAATAATTTGTGAGTAAAGGAGTTACTCAACATGGTCACCACTGGCCGATTGGGGAACATCGAGATTGAAGTTGTCTGGGTATAGTCGGATCGGAATCTAGATCCAGTGTCATTTTGGAAAAGGTTTTTTGCAAAACCTATTTTACATAAAATAATAGATTATATACAATTATTTGATTAAAGTGTTTTATCGAGTTTTGCGGGACCCGATCAGATGCACAAACACTCTTATATAGACATGAACTATGGAATGGGGTTCAGCAATACAAGTGTACATGTCCTAGATTCCATAATGATGGTGTTGATTAGTGGGGGGTTACAAATGATAATTTATTATCATGTAGGGAGTTATTTGGAATTTACTAAAATAATTGATTCTTTATTTAATTAATGGATATGGTGCTAATTGTAATTATCCATAATTAAAATAATTAATTAATTATATTATTCCCTATTAGATTCTGCTTCTTCACCAATTAGAAGCACTTTGAGTTTAAACAGGAAAGCCAACAAGGAAAGAGAGAGTCTGACTCTCACTGGGACTTTTTCCCATCTAGGGTTTTGGAAACCCTAGTATTATATAATAACCAAAAACGCAGAGGGGGCAGCAGTGCTCCACGTTTTTGGCTGCCCCCCCCCCCTCTTGGATGATTTTTGGTTCCCTCTCTCTCTTTTGTGATCTCTTCTTCTCCTTCTTCTTGCTCTCTACTTTGTTTGAGAGTTGGGATTTTGGAAACCCAAATTTATGTTTGAAGAACTTAAGAGCATCTATGATTAACTTGAAGAACCTTAGCTGCACCATTAGAGGTTCAGATCTATTTGCTTGGAGTGCTAATCGGAGGAAGAACCATTATCTATTGGAGGAGCAACACTTGAGGCTCATCAGGTTAGTAATTATATGTTAATTCCTTTTGATTTAATTGTATTGATTATTCATGGGATGTGAAAGTGACCCGAATCGATTGTTTTTTGCTGCGCATTCGGGTGTGGGATGGATCCCCCTATCCTTGAGATGGAATAGGGAAAAATTTTCTCTGACATGGATCCCAATAATTTTATGGGATGTCAAAGAGACTGACAGGGCGTTGGTTTGTCATACCAAACCCTAATAGGGTTCCAGTAGGGCACCATGGGCGACCATGGAAAACCCTAGAATTGAAAATAGGATGCCCAAGTCAGATTAGGGTGCCCTAGTGCAACCCTAGGGTTCCCTAGGGACAACCCTATGGAGTTCCCTAAAAATAGGGAACTCGAAACATATTTTTTATTGGTTTACCATGGTGAACCATCATGATCCCATGGACTGTAGCATCGACTTACAGAGGGAAGGTTGGGGATGTTTAAGTTATTGGTCGTAGTGGGTTCAAATAGGAAAGTGGCTTCATTGAACTTTACATGGCATGAAAGATAGACACGGCATGTGGTAAGATCTAGGCATTTGTAACCTTTGTGGTATAGGCTATAGCTGAGAAATACACAAGGCTTGGATTTGGGACTAAGTTTATCATTTCTGTATGGACGTAGGTTTGGAAAACTCTCACATCCAAAAGCTCGTAATGCCTGATAATCGGGTTTACTGCCAAACAATACTTCATATGGAGATTGGCCTTGTAGTACTGGTGTGGGTAACCGGTTAATGATATAAACTGTTGTTGTAAAGGCTTCAAGCCAGTATTGTTTTGGCATATGGGCTTGATATAACAGTGGGAGTCTAATTTCTGTGATGTGCCTATGCTTCCTTTCAGAGACACCATTTTGCTCAGGTGTGTGTGGGCAAGAGATCCTTGGAAGAATGCCACAGTCATCAAGATAGGCTTGAAACACCCCTCTAGTGAGCTCTAAGGCTCCATCACTTTGAAAATATTTGATTGTCATCTTGTGTATATTTTCAGCCATTTTCTTGAAATGTTGAAAACACTATATAGCCTCGGATTTGTATCGCAACGGATAAAACCATGTAAATCTACTGAAATCATCAATAAAAATTATATAAGAATTAAAATCACTATTGTAAAAATGTCTAGTGGATCCCCATAAATCACAATTGACAAGTTCCAAAGGCTGTGATGTTCGATCAAATTAAGAGAATGGCAGCTTGCAACTTCTGCCCATTTGACAAGAGGCACACACGGTATTATTCTTGACTTTTGGAATTGCTAAAGAAGGAACTGAAGCTCTTATTTGATGAAGGATTGATGATGAATGGCCTAGTTGATGATGCCAAGTTGTTTCTGGTACGGTGGAGCTATAGAGTGCCATATCTGCTCCTGAAAGGTTTGGCCATGTGTAGAGATTACCCCTGATTGGTCCTGTTAGTAGATTTGTACCTGACTGCAGATCCTTAACACAAAATCCCCATGGAAAGAATTCAACAGAGCAATTATTATCCTTGGTTAACTGAGACATTGAAAGTAAATTCTTTGCAATTTGTGGAACAACCAACACATTTTAGAGTTTCAAAGGTGTCAATTTATTGGTAAATTGGTAGTACCAGTGTGAGAGATTAAGATATGCTTACCATTACCAACGAACACTTGGTCTTCACCATTGTAAGGAATGGACTATTGTAGTTAAACTGGATCAAATGTCATATGAGAGGTAGCACCTGAATTCGGAATCCATTGAGCATCATTACTGTATTGAGTGTTTGGTGCCTTTGATGAGGTAGCACCTGAATCCGGAATCCATTGAGCATCATTACTGTATTGAGTGTTTGGTGCCTTTGGTAGCACCTCAACAAAAGGGTTGGTTTGAGGTGTAAATGCACTATTCCTGTTGGCCGAGTACCTGAAGAAGAACTTACTTGCAGTATGACCAAATTTAGAACATATTTGATATTTGATTTGTGATGTGGCAGGGGATGGTGATGGTGGACGTTGGTATTGGTGTGAAGGATGGGATTGTGATTGCTGGAATGGAATGGACTTTGTTGTGGTGTGATTAGGTCGTGGTGATGGATTGGAGGTGTGGCCTTGTTGGTACTTAGGGTAACCATTGCCACGGGGTTTGAACTTGCGAGCAGTATCATTATTGTAAAGAGCATTTTTGGAATCAATAGGTGAGTTTGAGTGATTACCATAGCCTTTGCGAAGGCGTTGCTCGTGTGTGAGTAACTTTGCTCGCAGTTCATTGAACCTAACTGGAGGATTCATGTTCTTAATAGTAATGACAACGGTAGTGTAGTCTGGTCCAAGGCCATTGAGATTGTACCCAACGAGATCAGAATCCTTGACTCGATCATTGATGGTAGCAAGAGAGTCAGCAAGAGACTTTATCTTGTGAAGGTATTCAGTGACGGTGGAAGCTCCTTTGTTGATCGTTTGAAGCTCACTGCGTAGATAAGATTTGCATGCAGTTGGTTGTTGCTGAAATAGTTCTATAAGAGCATCCCACACTTGTTTTGCAGAGGTGAGACCAAGGATGTGAGATGAGAGTGACTAAGCAAGTGTTGCGTTTATGCAAGCACGTACAAAATGATTGGTTTTCCTCCATGAATGATATTTAGGATTGGACATTGGATCTGTTGGTGGAATTTGAGTGCTTGGTGGAGCCACAGTGCCATCTACATGGCACATAAGATCGAAAGAGATGAAGATAGATTCTAGCTGTTCTTTCCAAGGAGGTACTTCGTGCCATCTAATTTGATAGACACTAGGTTTGACAGATTGGTGATTGGGAAAGGAACGGAGTTGTTGGTATTGGCCATTGGGTGTTTGAAAAAAGAAACGGATCGTAATAGAAGGCGACTGATACCATAAAAGTTATGCGCGGAAGTGATTTGTGAAGCTTGCTCAATCAGTGAGATTAAGTTTTGTATTTATAGAGTTGATACAAGAGATATCTCCGTAGATTTTGTTATAATTTATATTTTAAATTGTTGTTACAACAACGGGAAAGAGATTTTTATCTTATCTCTATTTGAGAGATTGTAGGAGATCTACTTGATTGAGGATGCTTATCTCCAATTGTGAGAGATTGAAGGAGATTAGGAGAGGCAACGTCCATCTGATGTTGAGTTGGTCTCTCATCCTCTGTTCTTTTGCTTCTACATTTTGGCTCAATTCCCCAGAATGTAAGACAAGATTATCTGCATTCTTTTCATCTCTATCAATTATTTTTTCTTCATCACCTTCACAACATGAATGAGAGATAATTTATGGGCATATGCTACTCACAAAATTATTGGTTATAAGATAAAATTAATTGTTTTAGAACTGTTTGATTAAGAAGTTTTTAGTAGATTAATGTGTGGGCTTGGAATTATTTGTCCCTTTGCCCATAAAAAAGCAAATTTGTGTTTTAACACTATGCTTTACCCAAGGCCATGTTATTAATTAGGTGGAATGGTTAGAGGCCTGGATGCGTGGGTTTATTTCAGCCCAAGTATGTCAGGGCCAATGACTATATTCTCCACCACCTCTGCTTCTATGTTGTCCTTCATTACAATTTCCTGCAGTTCCTTACAATCTTCCACTAATAGGTACTCTACTTGCAGAAGACCTTGAACAACAACAGACATAGGGAAGATACATCTCAAATTATGGCACCTTCTCACTATTAACAGTTTTGAGGCTGCATAGAATCACACTTTGGGAAGAGCCCTTCCATGTACTTGATGGCCGAAGGACATCGGTTTAACTATCAAAGCCCTCCAGCTCAAGGACTTGGATTTTGAAACCATTTTGAAGTTGGCCAAGGCATATCTTTCCGAGCCAGAGGAAGATTAATGTGGTGATGTAATTCCTGCAATCTATGGAAGGCAAGCTTTGTTTTTGGTAGCTATTTGTCTGAATTGATGATGTATTCAATGTGAGCATAATCTCGGATAGAGAGATTTCTCAAATTCTCTATTGAATTGTCCTGACTTTGATGAAATTCCTCATCAAAATTCTTCAACACCATGCCTTCAAAATAAATAAGAATTTCTAATCTCTCCGCCACCGACTTGTTAAACCAAGCAGGAAACTGTTGTTTAACATGTTGAGGCAAAAATGCCACCTCAAGAAAGCTAGTATCGGCTCCTTTAACAGTCTTCAATGACCACCCCCAGAAGCGACATCTCATTGTTTAGGACCTCTAACCAAGACAAGTTTGCCAACATTTAAGGATGAGCTGTTTCCAAACAAGGACAGAATGAGAGGTCTAAGAAACTCAAATTGTTCAATTGTTCTATTCTCCTCTTGGTAGCTCTGTTATGAACTCAGACATGGAAAGAGTAAAAATGTCAAGGTGTTTTAGATCCCCAAGCTCGAGAATGGGTCCCTTGAGATATTGATCTAAACAAAGAGTCCAGAGATTCTTCAAGGGTTGTAGAAGTGATTGTGATACTAAATGAAAATGTTGATTCAAAGCCTCCAATGGTGGAAAGCACCTACAAAGATCTAAGACTCTCAATGGATGATGTCAATTCTTTGAAAAAATCATCAGGGATTGTTGGATATGTGTCCATCAAACCCGATTTAATATTAAAATGTTTATTTCTTTTTACGCTTGACATATATCTTTATTGGGCTTGTAAGTTGTTCCATGGGTTTTCACCCAAAATGGTTTTCGGCTAGGGACAGGACTGGACATCCCCGTTCATATGGACGTCACATTGTACGTTACTAGAAATAAGTTTTCGGTGCATAAATGTGGGTACACATACTATGTGTGTATAGAAAAGAATCTAGTAAGAATCTCGCATGTGCTACTGCCAGTTGTGTGAGAACGAGATTCGTGCCTATCATTTGACCTTTGACCTGAGTGTGAATACCGGATCAAACTGAGAGGGGTTGAATCAGTTCCCTTAATTTTTTACTTTTTTTGCAAACAGCACAGTCACTTACAATCTCACCTTGCACCACCAGAATGTGGTCAGGTCTACCAAGACTGTAAACCCACTTTGCAAAACGGGGATTAGTCTCCAACAAATAACAGTAGACAACAAGACAAGATATACGTGGTTCACCTCACATAATATAAAGGCTACATCCACGGAGCAATACCCCTCGGGGTTTCATATATGCCCAATACTCAACTCCAATACAATTAGCCGCCCCTATAGCCAGGATAGCCCTTACCCTGCTTCAACCTCTCACCTCAGTGAGGGGAAGGACCTCAATCCCAATACAAAAATGGCCTCAGCCTTACAATCAATCAACCTAATAAATAGATTCAATCACAAACCCAACCCATAACAGATTGCACTCTAGGTTCTACCCAATACATTCAAGAATAAAGAAATAAACCTAGAACAGAGAAGCAATGATTTGTGATCATGTTTACCTTCTCAAAGGCAAACTCCCAACTCTAAATGAATGCTATGAGATCTTTTATAGAACAAATCAAGCACTCGAATCCATCGCCAACAACCAAACCGATGTTTCAGTCGATTTCCTTCACGTCTCTACTCTCGAACCATGCCAGAATGGTAGAAGATGACTTCTCCTCGATTTCCTTCTTCTCTAAAGCTCCAGAGATGCATTTTCGGTCCTCCCAAGTGAATATATATATTATTCCAATAGATACCCTTCGGACCAATAAGAAAGAAGTAAGAAAATGCAAGCCCAACTGAATAGTGTCTTTACAACCACACCACTACCAAATCTTTGTTGCCAACAATGATAACACTGCCAAGAGCACCAACAAACTCCCCCTTTGGAATTGCTGGCAACATAACAAACAAACCAACGCTGCACCTCTCTTTTCCCCCTTTGACAACAAGTAAATAGGGACAACCACCAAAAACACGCTCTCCCTGGCTGAGATGCCAAAGAAGAACCGCCACTCCCCCTGTACAAAGGTATGCTACAAATTGCTAGGCATAACAACACCCAGCTTCTTTCAACTTCTCAAATACCTCTTTGGGAAGATCCTTCGTAAAGATATCAACAACTTGGTCAGTTTTGGGCACAATCTCTAACTAAATGATTTGCTTAGTCACTTTGTCCTTCAAAAAATGATAATGGATGTTAATGTGCTTCGTTCTGGAGTGTTGAACTGGGTTCTTAGAGATGTTAATGGCACTCACATTGTCACACATTATAGAGACAGGCACATCTATCACAACTCCAAAATCAGCCACTTGTCTTTTCATCTATAGCACATTTGTACAACATGTTGCCGTTGCAATGTATTCAGCCTCTGTAGTAGGCAAGGACACTGAATCTTGCTTCTTGCTATGCCATGCAACCAAGCTTGAACCAAGATAGAAAGCACCACCACTTGTGCTCTTCCTGTCATCAATGGATCCTTCCCAATCAGCATCTGAAAGTGCTGTCAATGTGAAACTATCAGACTTTGGTTACTAGAGTCCATAGTCGACCGTGCCCTGCAAGTATCTCAAGATCCTTTTTACAACCATCAAATGAGCTTCCTTTGGATCAGCTTGAAATCGAGCAACTAAACACACTGCTTGCAGAATACCTGGCCTGGATGCTGTAAGATAGAGTAACCCTCCTACCATTGACGGATACATAGTCTAGTCAACTCCTAAAGACTCATCCAACTTGCTCAGTTTATATCCAACTGCCAATGGTGTTCCAACTGGTTTGCTATCATTCATTCCAGATTTTTTCAGCACTGTGTATTTGGATTGGGAAATAAAAATACCATCCTGCCTCTGATGCATATGCAAGCCAAGAAAGTAAGTCATCTCACCAAGCATAGACATCTCAAACTCTGACTTCATCTTTGTAAATCTCTTACATACATCTTCACAGTGACCTCCAAATATAATGTCATCCACATAGACAACAACTATCAACTGACTATTGCCTTCTATAGTCACATAAAGATTGCTATCCACTGTACCCTTCTGTAGACCCAACTGACACAAATAACTGTCCAGCTTGGAATACCAAGCTCTAGGTGCCTATTTCAAGCTATATAATGCATTCTTTAGTCGACATACAAGATCTGGATCCTCTCCCAACTGAAAACCATCAGGCTGCTCTATATACACCTCTTCCTCAAGATACCCATTCATGAATGCAGACTGCACATCCATCTGGTATACTTTGAACCCTCTAAACACTGCCAATGCCAGAAACATACTAATGGATTCCAGCCGAGCAACTGGAGTGAAGGTCTCTTCAAAATCAATCCCTTCAACCTGAGAGTACCCTTTGCATACTAGTTTGGCCTTGTTCCTTACCACCTGACCATGTTCATTCAACTTGTTTCTGAACACCCATTTGGTGCCTATTACATTCTTGTTCAATGGCCTTGGTACCAACTCCCAAGTCTCATTCTTTTCAATTTGATCCAACTCTTCATTCATGGCTTGAACCCAATTATCATCTTTAACTACTTCTGCAATTGTCTTTGGCTCTACCTTGGATAGTAAACAGAACACTTGATTTGGTTTCCTTACTGTCCTTGTTTGAATGTCAGCACTTGGGTCTCCAATTATTTGTTGAGGTGGATAAATCTTCTGTATAAGAGTGTCCCTAAGCCTGCCATCCTTTTCAACCTCTGTTACAGCCTCATCAACTTTGGTGTTCTTCTTTGACAGTTGCTCCACATCAGCAGTCTCATCATCATCATCATCAAAGTCTTCATAGTACCGACCATTAGAATTTGAGTTTTTCACTGTGGGAAGTTGTTCATTAACTTTAACATCTGAGCTCTCCACCACTTTGCCCAATCTCTTGTTGAAGCACCTGTAAGCCGTGCTTTTAGTGGAATACCCCAGAAGTATTTCCTCATCTGACCTTTCATCAAACTTACCCAAGTTTTCAGCCCTTCGCTTGATGTATCATTTTGAACCAAATACTCTCAAGTATTTGACTGTAGCCTTTCTTTCAAACCAGAGCTCATATGGGGTCTTGGACTCATTTGACCTCAACATGCATATGTTTTGAATATGTATTGCTGCCTGTACAGCCTCCTTCCAAAATTTCTTAGACACATTGTGCTCACTAAGCATGGTTCTTGCCATTTCTTGGACGGTCCGGTTCTTCCTGTCAACTACTCCATTTTGCTGTGGAGTCCTGGCTGTACTATGCTGCATCTAAATTCCATGATCATTGCAAAATTTAGCAAAGACATTCCAAGTGAATTCTTTTCCTTGGTCAGTCTAAGACACTCTATCCTTCTTCCAGTCTGGTTCTCAACCCTTTCCTTGTAAATTTTAAATATTCTAATGCCTTTGTCTTGTCTTTCAAGAACATGACACATGTCATTCTTGAGAAATCATCAATAAACAAGATGAAATACCTTTGTCCACTAGTAGCTTCATTTCTCATGGGTCCACAGAGATCAGTATGCACCAAATCAAGTAGCTCTCCACTGTTGTGCTCCTTTGCTTTGTAAGAGGCTCTGGTTTGCTTCCCTTTCTGACATGAGTTGCATACATGATCATTGGGGACTGTGAACTTGGGAAGATTTCTTACCGCCTTCTTCTTGCTGATTTTGGCAAGATTTTTTAAATTTATATGACCAATCCTCCTATGCTATAACCCACTCTCATCTGCCTGACTCATCAAGCAGCTGGGTTCACATTCTTCTAATAGAGTATACAAATTTCTAGCTATTCTAGTGCCTCTAGCCATTGTTTTTCCATTCTTGACCTTTGTAATAACACAACCATCTTTGGAGAAGACTACTTCATTTCCCTTTTCACATATTTGGCTTATTGAAAGTAGATTTTGTTTCAGCCCATTCACATACCAAACATCATGTGACTCAATCTTTCCACTGTTCTACTTAAATGTGCCTTTAACTTCAATCTTCGCTCCTCCATTATTTCTAAACCTCACACTACCACCATCAGTAGATTTCAAGGTTTGGAAATCTGCCTTTGTCTCCAGACATGTGGTTGCTAGATCCACTATCTAAGATCCATGGCTTGGTTTTCACATTAGCTGTGAAAGCAGCCTACACAACAAGTGCCTTGTCACCTTCATCACTGCTCTCCTTTTTCTTCTCTACCTACACAGATTTTTCAACAACAGTGATAGGCTCTCTTGCTTTTCTTTGCTTTGACTCTGCTTGAGCATTTTGTTTTTGTCCTCTTTCAACTTGTCTTTGTGATGGTAGGACATCCCTACACCCCACAACTATATGACCTGTCCTTTGACACATGTAGCACACAGCTTCTTCTTCTTCTTCAGCCAATGAAGCAAACCTGTTGAAAGAAACTGTATTAGTAGACTTGGTCCTCTTCTTACATTCTGCAAACCTGTAACCATATGCATTGCACCCATAGCAATATCCATAAACCTTTGTTTGTTCCAGTAGATCCTTGACATATTGTAGCTAACAGATTCAAAGCCTTCATTGTCAACTCTTCTTTTTATACCCTTGTTGTTCTTGGACTTCTGTTGTTTTTTAGTCTGGATTTGCTTCCCAGATGATGATTCTGGTTCATCCACCTTGGCCTTGCCTTTTTTGGCTTCATTAAATTGACAGCTCATTGCCCTGTGCCCATAAGCACCACATATCTCATTGTAGCCTAAGAAATGAGGTTTGAACCTTTGAGTTACATTTGTTGTAAAGGTCTTTTCAAACTCCCCCACAGTTTGTGCATCTTCTTTGCCTGCAGTTGTATCCTCTGTGCTTGTAATGATTGATTCTGGTTCTTTCACTTGAGATGTCAATATGGATATAGGCATTGCTACTAGATTCTTTGTTCTTCTTGAGTTCATCAAGCTCACTTTGCAAAGACTATACCCTTTTTAACAATTCCTCACATTCTCCTGTGTTTGTCTCAAGATTAAGGCTGATGTTGTCATTGAAATCTTTCAGTTCCTCTATTGTGACCTTCAACTTCTCTACAATTTTCTCCTTCTCTTTTAACTGGCTATGTAGAGAATTACACTTTTGTTCAGCAACTTTCAAATCAGACAGAGCTCCAAATAGTTTGGCTTCTAAATCAAATTGCTCCTCTATTATATCCACTTCATTGTCATTTCCTTTGTTGTTTTTCTCCTTGAAGGCCATAAACAAGGTTTTAGAATATTCAGTATCTGATTGATCTTCTTTAGATGATTCATCAGAGGAAGCTTTGCTCTTCTTTGAAATCAAGCCCTTTTTCTTGTAGTTACTCTTTTTGGGAAAAAAATTTCTTCTTGCCTTTCTTGTATTTGCTTTCCCCTGCATCTTCATCATCAGAGTCAGAATCTTGATTCTTCTTTGGACACTTGGAGGCAAAGTGTCCCGGCTCATCACATCGAAGCATCTTAGAGGCAACTTTCATTTGAATTTGCTGCTATCCTTTTTTAGTCTTCTGACAAGATAGGCAATCAGTTCATCGTCAAAATCTTCTTCTTCAATATTGTCTTCATCAATCTGCATCTTTCTCATAGCCTTGAAGGCTGTTTCCTTCTCTTTGATTGCAGGATCAACCATTCTCATCTCATAGGCAGTTAGAGTCCTATACAACTCATCTAGGCCCAGCTTGTTCAAATCCTTCGACTCTTCAATTGTAGAGACCTTGGTATTGTAAAGTCTTGGTAAAGATCTCAAAATCTTATTAACAGCAATAGAATCCTTCAGTTCTTCACCCAGACCTCACATAGAATAAACTTTCTCACTGACACGACCCATGAACTGCTCGATAGATTCATCTTCTGTCATCTTCAGATTTTCAAACACTATTCTGTAATGTTGTAGCTTCACTTCCTTGATTCTATAATGTTGTAACTTCACTTCCTTGATCTTCTCATCACTTTCATGGAAACGAACAAGTTTATCCCAGATTTCTCTAGTTGTAGTGCAACCAAACACTCTAGTTGCTTCAGTCCTGGCTATGGAACCTAGTAGGGCATTAACTGCCTTAGCATCATTCTTCAATTTCTTCACTTCCCTATCATCAGTCAAGTCTGTCTCAGAAGGTGTGTAAACATTTTTTCACTGAAACCCATACTTGATCGTGTTGTTAAGAAATCAAAAATAAACCCTAATTAGAACTAATAGAACAGTGATAAGTAGGGATCAAATCCACAAGGAGCTGGAAGGCTAAAATGTTATGGATGAAATATAGTCGTTTCGGGTTTTGACTAAACTACACAAAAAGTAATAATTTAATTAACTTTAAGGGATACTAAAAATCAATTTGAGAGATGAAAGAGAGAGATTGTCTTCAGGTTTTGAATCCACATTGACTCATTAGTTAATTTATGGCATACACTTACGGTTCATTACAACTACAAGCCTAATGACACCACAGAATGATAAATTGCAATTTGACCTAGTTATAACCTATCTTGCCAATCACTATTGTCTTTCGCTTTTGGCTTAGCACGCTTAGTTCGGTCAGTTTTAGACTATCATCAGTTTCAATTATAATCATAAGAATACCATTGTTTGAATAGAGAAGATGAATCACAGAAACAAATTTTCTAAACTAGATTTATCAATAAAACCCATTCAATGAAATAAAATTATAAGTCTTAGCATCAAGCAATCAAATGTATCATCTATAAATTTAATTAACAAAATTTAATGCTTCATTTACACATAAAGATAGAAGATATTTAGCCACTCATGAGGCTAACTGACAGGGGGCAGTCATGGTGATCTTCCATGAACGTGATACACAGGTAGAGAGAGGCTGATCTTCTTGCGGAATGCTATCTAGAAAAATCCTTAAAAGAAGAAGAAGAAAAGAGAAGAGGAGATGATGAGATGAAGGATGGAATGATGGTGAGTGGTATACTGTGCTCGATTGTGCATGTTGGAGAGAGGATTCTAGGAGGGAGGAGTCGTTCTTATAAAGAAATATCAGGGAAAAACAAAAAAGAGCGCGAGAGATGAAGAGAAAAAATGAGAGAGAGAGAGAGAGAGTCTGTAAGGGAGTCGTGAGAGATGAGAGGCGTGAGAAAAAGTTGGAAGAGAGAATGACAGAATGGAGAGAGATAGAATCGTGAGAGATCAGAGCGTGAGATAGAGAAAGTTGGGAGAGAGAAGGAGAGTGAGAGGGACGTGAGAGAGATAGAATTAGGTAAGGAGAGAGAGGGAGAGAGTTTTTTTTTATTTAAATCTAAAATCAACCTAAATTCTAATTTGATCAAAATCCTCTTTTTGAAAATATCTCTTCATTTTGGCCTCAAATGGACTCAATTCGATAATTAAAGTTGCTCCAATTAATGTTTTGGACGATATGAGTCCAATATCGGATATCTTCTGAAAATTTTTTAATTTTTTAAAATTATAGTTATGCCCTTGTGCTTGATTTTCCTTTGTTGTCTAATTTCTTGGCCATACTTCTAATTTGAGGTGAATCTCTTCAATACCCTTGGGTTTTCAGTGAAACTTCTTCCCATCTCGCCCTTGATCACATGTGAGTCGATCTACGGGTAGACCGATGCCTAGGTTGCATCAAATCCTTCTATTCAACATCTTTTATGCGTATGACCCTGTAACACCCTACAATCATAATTACTTAGCAAAATGGAATTAATTAAACAAAAGCAATTAAATTAGAACCAACAATTAAATAGAAATTCAATGCATAATTACAGCCTGATCAATACTCCATATCCTAATGACTTGAGATAGAATTTCATTATGGTCTTCCAAAGTTTAAAATTTGTACCATCAAAGTAAGGTATTTTGGTTGCCATACCGCTACTCTCACTGGATGCCATCTCTTAGTTTACCACGAATAACCCCAAAGCTACTAAACTTCAATCTTAGGGAACCAAGCTCTGATACTAATTGTGAATACCGGATCGAACTGAGGGGGGTGAATGTCACACCCCAACCCATCCCCTAAGAGGATTGAGTAGGTGACCCGGATGTCAAACAACATCCGCTACATCTCCAGGATCTAGAAGCAAACACCACTCACAAACACACACAAACATTCACAATAAAACATTGTAAAATCAGAGTGCAATGGAAAAGCTAAAGATTTATACATAAAGAGCACTAGTTGCATTTTTCAGAAGTGGGTCATAAATCCACAGTTCTTACATTTGATATATGAAATTTTCTAAGCTTTACATCAAGGTTATAAAGTAAAAAAAAAAAAAAGATGCATCTATAAGCTTTACAAAAAGAAATGTCATCAAGCTAGCCACAAAAAAAATGCTTCAAGGAACATCAAAATAAGGATAGCCCTCCAGCAAGTCATCTCCTCCAAAACCAACTCTAAGCACCCGCATTAAAGGGATCACCTCCGTCGGAGCCCATACCAGGAAAGTCATAATCACCAACACCATCATGTCCAAAATAATCCTCCAATTCAAGGAGACATCCACCCGTAAAATCATTTAAAAGAAAATATTTTTCGAGGGATGAGCTCCACCGAGCCCAGCAAATGTATAATAATCATGCAAGCAGATGCAACACATCATTATGAATCTATATGATTGGATTCGGTTTTATTACTCTAGTCCACCTAACAACACAACTAAGTCTCTAGGTATATGCTACTTGCAATAACTCAGACAACAACCTCCGTCGCTTCACTTTTTTACTTTGGTTGTAGCCTCAATTTTTACGAATGCAACCTGCGCTGGGCTTGGAGCACTGACTCCCTCCTTTGGCAGACCCCATGATAACTTATCCCGGATTCTATAACTCCTCGGCTTACAGGAGGCTATGGTTACCCAACACATGCACCCTTGTTGGTAAGGGCTATAGAATGAGGGTATGTTCATCTTAACCACATTATCTACATGATAGTATGAGTTGAGTGGTGTCAACCGTATCCCATTTTATGGGCTACCATACTCCCCATGTCCAAGTATGAAGTGTACAGTGTTCCCGTAGCCCATACTATGGCTCACCATACCATTCATTTTCAAGCCGACTACGGCATCTAATCTAGTAGTTCAATATCATGCATTTCATCATAATCCAGCATTTGAATCATAACCAAATCAATTCCACATTCACATCATTGATCTCGTGATTTCATAGCAACTTAAAGAAAGAAAAGTATTTTATTAACCTCATCATCTTCAACAACATTACATCTACATGAATGATTTGTATCCACTCACCTTGGCTATGATCCGCTTGCTCGAAAGGTTGTCAGCTTTCACAAGCACTCTGATACGCGTCATCGAACAAGTTATTAAAGCCTAAGGTTAATTAAATTATAACAGGCATCCATTAGTGTTTAGAAATAGACAAGGGGTATCCTTGGTTTAAGTTCTAAACCAAGGCCAGACTCAATTCTGGAAAGATAACAGCAGTGGTCAATTCCTAGTGATCGATCCAATCGACCTGTATGAATCAACCAGTAGGGCTGGTAGTAGCAAAACTGAAAAGGTTTGCGGGGGTTGGGCATGGCTTCACACCACAGGGTCCCAGGGTGGTAGACGAGTGGTTCCTATAGGGTTTGGGTCAAGGTCTCATCCCCAACCTGTGTTGGTTGCCCGAAACACTTCCCAGGAGTCAAACTGATTCCAATAAATAGCTACAGGGCTAGAATGGTATGGGTTCCAACATGGTTTACACAAATGGCATTCCACATGATGTTACATGCCATGAGGCTGATCAGGTTAAAATCTGGTTTAAGTTTCTGGTAGTGGTCGATTGGTACTGGTCCATCCAATCGACCAGTGACTGTACAACTCAAAGAATTTAGAAGCTTTCACTATTTAAACTTGGTTCTACTGCTCTATGGCCAATAAAAATGATCAGGGAGCATAGGTAGGTTACTTCTATGACAATTAACATATTCAAATGAAAAGATTGAACATACATGGTGATTTTGGCATTTATGACTCATCATGACCAATATGCATGAGCCCACACACATAAAACAATAGAAATCAGTTTGGATGGACTCAAAATCAGTCTGCTACATACATTAGGTCATGGAATTGTCATGTAGTTAAAGGAAAGCATGTCCCACACTGTAGAACTCATTCAAAGCTTACTATGGTCATGAGGATCGATCATCCAAGCCTAGAATGGTAATTACAATATGTATTTACCAAGAGATAGGTAGATGAAAGATAAAAAATGCTAGATCTCAACTTGCATGCAAGGTTACTAGTTCCTAAGTTAGTAATTCATTAGAACATCACATATAGGCATAGTGGGTCATAGTTGTACAACAAGAGTTAGAGGTTGATCAATCTTAGAGCTTAAGATTAGAATAGAAACTAAAAAGAACTAGCTAAGGGCAGAATTACCTCAAGAATTTACAAGCATAAAGGAAGACTTAAGCTCCTCCTCTCCTTCTCTTCTCTTTCTCTCCTCTCAACAAAATGAATAGGGTTGTATTAAATAATGTGGTGTGGTTTATATAGGGGCTGACTTAAGGCTTGTTTGGCTAGGGACCACCTTAGTTAAAAACACATTCTATAGTCTATTCTAAATGTACATAGACTCATAGGTGGGCCCCACATGGTCACATTGTCGGAACAATATTCCCACGGATTGGTGGAAGTGTGGGGAGATGATCCGGGGTGCAAGACACTGGGCCCTACACACCAGGAGTGGAAATTACACATGACAGTAGAACTGGTCGATTGAAGTGGTCGATCCAATCGACCAGTACGTGGGTGAATTTCTACTATTTTTGCATTTAAACACCACAGAGGCTTATGACATGGTTTGGAATCCTAATTGATGCACAAAACAACCACATGGGGTTGGCGGTTGTCCTAAGTTGGTATGTAAGATGTTACCATTGGACTTCCTTCCTCTCAAATGATTACCCAGTCAATGCACCACAGGCTGCTAGTGGATATGACCTTGGATTCTCTGGGTTCCGGACCTACATTCGGAGTTCGGGTGAGGGTTCAGGTACAGATATAACATCCTCCTCCCCTTACAAGAATTTTATCCTCAAAATTGACGTATCTTGTAAGTTGAATAGATGAGGGTATTCCTTACGCATTTCTTCTTCACTTTTCCACGATGCTTCTTCGGGTGAGTGGTTTCTCCATCGCACCTTGAAGTAGGCAATGGTGCGATTACGGAGCTTATGTTCCTTCCGATCCAGAATTTCTTCAGGTTTCTCCACATAGGTCATATCGGAGTCAAGGTGTTCTAGTTCTGCCAAAAGTACATGTTTCGGATTAGTTATGTACTTCTTTAGCATTGACACGTGAAACACATTATGGATACCTTCCAATGTTGGCGACTGAGTTAACCGGTACGCTATTGGCCCAACTCTTGTTAGAATTTCATATGGTCCAATATATCTTGGGCTCAGCTTTCTTTTCTTGCTGCATGATGCTTTTGGTTGGAGAAATCCAAAGAAACACCTTCTCGCCAACCATAAACTTAATATCCTTCCTTCTGTTATCGGCGTAGCTCTTTTGTCTTGACTGGGCCGCTTTGATCTTTTCTCTAATCACATCCACTTTTTCACAAGTGATTTAAACTATCTTCGGGCTTATCATACGCCGCTCTCCAACTTCATCCCAATATAGGGGCGTGCGGTACTTCCTTCTGTATAGAGCTTCATATGGTGCCATTCCAATGGTGGAATGGTAGCTGTTATTATAAGCGAACTCTATTAGGGGAGCGTGTGAGTCCCAATTGACCTTCATTTCTATGGGGCATGCCCTAAGCATATCTTTTAATGTTTGTATGGTCCACTTAGACTGTCCGTCGGTGTGGGAGTGAAAAGTTGTACTAAGATTCAATCGAGTACCCATGGCTTGTTGAAGGCATCTCCAAAACCTGGAGGTGAATCTAGGGTCTCGATCGGTCCGATACAATGCTGACTGGTACACCATGAAGGCGAACAACGCTATCGATGTATAGTTGTGCTAGCTTGTCCAAGGGGTAAGTGACCTTCATAGGGATGAAATGAGCTGATTTTGTCAATCTAGCAACAATTACCCAGATTGCATTCATGCCCTTGGTCGTCAATGGTAGATCTATCATAAAATCCATAGGCATTCTTGGTGTTTTCCTTGTGTTCCTATAGTCTCTTTCTCTCACGGGCACTCTCTCGATAGTCCCTCAATATCCCTAATCTAGTAAGAGAGGAAACCTCCCAAGGTATTAAAGCCATATAAGGGAGAGGAACCTTCCCAAGGCATTAAAGCCGCATAAGAGAAAGAAAGTTCCCCAAGGCATTAAAGTCCCAAGAGAGAGAGAGAGAGTCAGTCCCCTCCCCTTGAGCCTGGAGCCAACCAAAAGTTTGTGTTTGGAGCGAAGGGACCCTCCTCTTTCAACTGTCATCAAGGGTCGAACTCAGGTATAATTTCCTCCCCTTCTATTTAATTTTAAGCAGTGTGGATCGATACAGTAGCAGGAGGAGTGCAAATTATAATAAAATGCATGCTCGGGGGGTATTATGTAGTCTTTTCTGTGTACAACTCTGTATAGTAGTTAATTGAAATTAGTCATGCATGTTAGTATAACTAGAGAGGATGTTCAAACTTTAGCATCCAGTAGAAAGACCACACCTGTAGGGCGGAGTGGATACCTAACACCTTCCCACCTCTGTAAACTATCCATTACTTGAATCTCTGACCAGATCATGTGGAATCAAATCCATCTCTTTACCTGACCAGGGATTGAGCCTCCCCACAATGGGTCCTAGGCCCTTATCCTAGGTATCAATTCCTTTTATGCCATGCACTTTCCTTTCTTTAGGTCATTGTATCTACAGATGTCCATAAGGATCAAAAAGATAGATGACTACTAGCTCTATATGTGTGAGCCATCTTGGCATACAATTGATACCAATGTGAAAGTAATTAATCTTTTTTTTTTTTTGATAGATAGGGGGGAATGTAGGATGTGAACCAGGAGACTTGAACTCAAGACCTCCTGGTAGCAATGGACCTTTACGCACCACTAGTTACCAAGTGCACTAGGCACTTGAGTTAAGCGATAAAATCGCGAGAATCAGATAAATGATTGACTGTCATGCAGGAGAAAATTGATTCTATCACAAAGATCAAGTATATATGGGAACTATGTGACTTACCAAAAGGTAGGAATACCATATATAGTTGCAAATGGGTGCTTAAGAAAAGTATGAAATAGATGGATCTATTGATAAATTCAAGGCCAAGTTGGTTGTAAAGGGATTTATCGAAAAGGGAGAAATAAATTACTAGGAAACTTACTCATCGATAGCGATATTTACCTTTATTAGGTTGATATTGTCATTCGTTGCACATCTAAACTTAAAATTATTCTAGATGGACATAAAAATTATTTTTCTAAATGGCGAGTTGGAAGAAACCATATACATGCAACAACTTGAAGGTTTTCAAGTAATGTGACATGAAAATAAAGAATATAGACTTAAAGGTCTTTATAGGGATTGAAACAGTCTTCTCAACAATGGTATTTGGTATTCAATAAAACGATCCTTAAATTAGGATTTGTGACTAATAAGTTAGATAACTGTGTATATATTTTGAAGAGTGTGGTAGTAGCTCTATAATTCTCTCATTGTATGTTGACGATATACTGTTGGCTAGAAATGATTTAAAGATGTTGAATCTGACCAAGTATGAATTCAACAAAAATTTTGAAATGAAGGATATGAGGGAAGCAGCCTATATCCTAGGAATTTAGATCTATAGGGGTAGAACACAACACAGGCTGTGTTTGAATCACGAAAAATACTTGAACATTATATTAAAAAGGTTTGGGACGTAGATTTGCAATCCCTCATCAACTTCAATTGTTATAGGAAAGATTTTTTCAAAAAGTCAATGTACTCAAGAAGGATAGGAAAAGTTGAATGTATCTTATGCTTAGGCAATATGTAGTTTGATGTACGGTATGTTGTGTACACGGTCGGATTTGGCTTACCCAGTCAGTCTGGTAAATAGATACAAAAGTAATCTTGGCTTTGTCCACTGGGAGGCAATGAAAAGGGTAATGAAGTACATCAAAGAAACTAAACACTTAAAATTGTGTTTTAAAGAGGAAAATTTTGAGATTATTGAATACTCCGATGTTAACTTCAGAGGTGATAGAGATGACTGTAAGTATACCTTTGGTAAGGTGTTTATATTTAGAGGTGCAGTTGTTTCTGGGGGTAGCAGGAATCAAGGGTGTATTGTGAGGCACACACTGGAAGTTGAGTACATTGCTTATAGTATGACAAGTACTCATGTAGTCTGGATAAGAAGGTTCTTAATTAATAGAATTTGGGTTGGATATTATAAATAATCTAGTGAAAATTTTCTATGATAATCAAGCAGCAATAAGCCTGATACACAATGGTGCAAATAGCTCAACAAGAAAACACATAGATATCCAGTATCACTCACTATATATGAGATATAAAAGAAAAGGGAGAAAGAACTCTACTTGGTCTTGTACGTAGTGTATATTCCACACAGCCAACCTCTAAAGTGTCGGATTAGAATCATGCAATAATGACCATTAATTTAATGTAGGTAATAAAAATATTTAATTTAATTAAATTAGATCTTTATTCTTATTTTAATATTGATTGTGCATTTAAACAGTTTGATTAATAAAGGTTTTCCAAAAATAATTGTTAACAATTAAGGCAGATTTCATCTCTCCCTTGTGTTATTGGTGAAGCCTGATTTTGATCTAGAATGTGCGGTTGAGATCTTCGGAGGGCCATTTCGGCTTTGAAACGAAATTAGATTGCCAAAAAATGGTGTACGTCACCGCCAGAGGCACTAAGTTGTGTTGGGCTCGTTAAGATCTTCGAAACGGTATATTTTGGGATATATGTTATGTTTTGGTCACCCTGTCCAGTTTGGCAATTTCTTGGTTTAAGGGTATTTCTGTACTTCCTTGGGTTAGGCTTCTCTATATAATGTTCTTATCTCTGAGAGGACTGTAAGAGTGGTTTTGTAACATTTCCAGAGAATAGTGAAATTCGTTCTGTTGCTCGGCTGTGGATGTAGCTTCCATTTTGGGGGTGAACCGCACAAATCCTGTTTGTTTGTATGTTCTTGTTCTTCTATGTTTTTCGTATTTCTTCTACAAATCGCCACTTCCGGGCGTTGTTTTTAACACCTTGTTCTCTCCCTTGCCTCCTCCTTCGGATTCCACCCAACCTCCCCAATTGTCTGTGCCTTATCAAGACTTGTTCAAGATCATTGATCAAGGAAACCATCAAATCACTTTACATTACACCTTTTATATGGTTAGGATTTTTTATTCCACTAACAATTGGACTATATGCAAAAGATAGTTGGGTCTGATATGGACCACAACCATTTACCTTTCTACTCCCATCGAGGCCCAAGACCGAAACCAGCAGTTTATGTAATCAATCCTCATAGGCAAGACTTCTGGTAGTTAAAACATGTTTAAAATACGAATAAAATGCCATCCCATTTTTTTACGTTTAAAACAGGGGAATTGCCAAACTACTCTCAAAGAGTCGGTAAAAAACGTGAAAGGCTGAAGAAGAAGTTCTAAATGCGTTTAAAACACATCTACCAATTTTTAAATTAAAAAAAAAATGGCTTTTTAATAAACTTTAAACTTAATTTAATTAATGGGACCCAAGTTGATTCAGCTTATTCAAAAAGGGCTTTGCAATAAATAAACTTTTAAACTTAATTAATGGAACCCGAATAATTAATGGGACCCAAGTTGATTCAGCGTTAATAACACTGAAAAACCCAGAAAGCAAAATAATTTTAGAGCCATCTTATTTGCAGGGGAAGTGTGTGAAACAGAGAAAAGATGGACTCTACCCCTACCTTGCATTGAGACTTGGACTCTATTTATAGCCTTCTGACTTTATTCAAGTCCATCCACTAACGATGTGGGATTAAAAATGCTCTCTTGAGAACACTAAGCGCCTGGATGCAAACTTCCAATGGTTGCTATGCTCATTTGTCTATACGTCACATGTGACACTCGGCTTAAAGATATTAATAGGCCTTAATATAAAATATAAGCAGAAGAGATTAATTGATAAATAGAAGAATAATAGATAAAGTTTTTGAATAATTGGATGTTATGTTTGTTTAAAACTTTGAATGCAGACATTAATTAGGTAATAATTCTTTAATTTATATGTATAAACGTTTAAAATGCATACTATCCATTTTTCCTTCTTCTTCTTCTTCTTTTTTTTTGTGCCGTTCTTGATGTCTCTGACCGTATTTCTGATCGTTCTGTTCAAGTTTTGTTCCATTTAAAACACGTCCGTACCAGACACCATTTTTTTGCCGTTTCCCGTTTTAACTAACAGTGGGCAAGACAGAGACTACTTAATAATCAGTTTATTGATATTTAATTGGTTTTGGTTAAGTGGTTTAAATCAAAGTCATTTTTTACAAAGGGTATTAAAAAATTAAGAGAGGTTAATTACTCTTTAATGTATGGTCCTTAACAGAGATTAAAATCCTCTACAGTGCACTGCATTTTAGGCTTGAGAGCTCGACATGTGGAAGATGCTTCATCCAATGGTGCGAGCTCGATTGACCCACTTGTTTTTTTATTTCTTCTCGAGCTCGACATCGTTGGATGTCGCATCTTCCACATGTCGAGCTCTCAAGCCTAAACTGCAGTGCACCACAAGATCAGTGCACTGCACAGGATTTCCCCCCCCCCCCATAATTGGTCTTAAACATAGTTAGTAAGCTCGAGTATTAATTGTTGTATCCAACCGTATGAATCAATAATTCAACTCATATCGTATTCTATAAGGTATTATAATTTTATATGCGACTCTAAAAAACACCGTATTAATTGCCATATTAATCGCATATTAATACATATTTATGAGTTTTAATTAAATAAGATAAAAACTAAAACCTAAAACCTAAAAGCCTAAAAGCCGCTGAGAAAACCCCCAAACCTGAAACCTAAAGACTCTCGTTCTAGCAAACCTAAAACCTAAAACCCCTCAGCCAGTGAGCACTTTGGTTCTTTGATCAACCTCGAAGACTCTAGTTCTACTTCATATCCATCAAATCCAAGTATCTTTCATCTCTCTCTCTCTCTCTCTCTCTCTCTCTCTCTCTCTTTCTGTGTGTGTGTGTGTGTGTGTGTGTTTGTGTTGATAAGATTTATATAGATCTACAATTCTTCACGAACTAGGGGTTTTTTCTTATTTGTGTTAGTTGTTTTCAATTCATTGTGCAGGGTAATCCATTTTTGCTTCAATTGGTATTTTCTTTTGCTTCGTTGCTTGTGATATTATTATTTTCTCGATTCTCTGCTTAGGGTTTATGTTAGTCTAGAATTTGGATTCATCAAATCTGAAAATACTTGGAAGAATCTCTGGATTCTATTTCTTTTGGGAGTTTTTTTTTTTTTTTTTTTTTTTTTTGGGGGGGGGGGGGAGGGGGGAGGGTGACTGAATTTGCCCCCATTTTTCCGTCTTCCCTTAGTCAAACTCTAAGGATAGTTGTTCTCATTTTTTTATTTTGGATTTGACGAGGCTATGCATGCTTTATGTGTTGTATTTTGATTAGGTGGTTGTTCTCTCTATCCAAATTGGTATGTTTCTATTTTATTAGGGTAATAAAATTATAGTTTAATCTTCTTATTTTATTGATTATAAATGGTTGGGTGGTGCAACTGTTTAATAGTTTTGGCGGCCATATTGTTTTAAGTATTCATGAGAAATGATTACAAATAGGAAAACCATATTGGTTTTAAGTGTTCATGGAAGCATGGGAGATTGAATTTAGTTGCAAAAAAATCAGTTTGCTGATTTTTACTAGGATAAACCCGTATTTTTGCTCCCATACTTTTACAGATCAACTGCATTAATACATGTATTAAACATGTACCATATCATTGCTGTACATGTTTTATTATGCCAAATTTTTGAAAACGTACTATTGCCATATAGGCCGATTACTTGTTGTACGTATCCGTTCCCATATTATTGTCGTACCCGAACTTACTAACTATGGCCTTAAATGATCAGATTTTAAGCAGCTTGCCCCCTAAAATGATTGTCCTGCCTCTTGCAAAATGAGAAATCTCCTCTGGTCGATACCTTTGATCATTCCCTCAATGGCCCTATTTTGGTGTAAGGAACTAAGGATCTGGCTGCATTCTTCTTTTCAAAAATAAGTGAAAAAGAACCCTAACCGGTCACATGGTTCTTGTGTCAAGACATAAGACCACATGAATTGACCGTTCAACCCCTACATGTGCACGTTTTTATTACCACCACACTGATGCAGATGCTACATGACCAACCAACGATCTCTTGCCCTATGGCCCCCTACATATATTAAAATCGAAACCAAACCGTTAAATAAACAAACGGTTCATCTTTTTGGTTCAGTCTGGCGGTCTTGAATCTTGATCGGTTTTGTCGGTGCAGGACCAAAAAAACACCCGGATAAATTGCTCTCTGTGTTCGTGCGCTAGGGCCCACAAGCGTTATTGTGCTCCCTCGACCACGTGACTGGGGTGAGGGCATCATACACCGTCAGTCTCCTCTCCGCACACGGTGTACCATGTTGCGGTAGGTGTCAGACTCAGCAACAGGAATCATGGTTCGTAATCTCGGATCGGATCGGTATTGGTCGAGGCCGATCCCGAGATTGGACCGATACGACAAGGTTATGATGGATCGTTCCCTGGATCGGCCAACTCAGTTGGATCGGCCGATCCAATCCGATATTTACCATTTTTGGAGGTTTTAAAACCCATATTTTTCTTGATCCTAAGCCTTTGAAGCTGAATCATACGTTTGGGATTTCAAATCAGTGAGAAAAAGGGGAAATATTACGGTTTTTTACCAAAATCGATTAAGGGAATATTTCATTCCATTTAAAGATTGATCTTCTTAAGATGGTTAGGGTATTATTTAGAGATTCAAATCCGCGAGTGAAAAGGGGGGTAAAAGTGTAAAACCATTTTGTATTAGGAATCTACTATGGGAACATTTCATTCTTTAAAAACATTGATTCAATCCCACAAAACTTGGAGTTTTTTAGATAATGGCGGAAGTGGGTGAGGTTGAGAAGATAAAAAAGATAAGCTTAACCTAAAAAATAGGATTAGGAAGTGATTGCCATTTATTAAGCCTTCTTTTTTTATTTTTTTATTTTTTATTATTTTTATGACCGAGACAACAACCGATCCAATAAAACCTAAATTTTAGACGTTTTTGGCTGAGCTAATGCAATTCTGACCGATCCAGATCAGTATCGGATCGGTATTGCTGCTGACCGATCCCAAGACCGATCCTGAGAGTAGGAACCTTGACAGGGATACTTATCGACACAATAAAAAGTCAGACAACGGAGACCACATTACAGTTTCCAGCTACAATGGGACCCTTACAGCCGCATTCATGAAGGGACGACAAACGAGAATCGTTGCAATTTTGAATTCAATTGTCTACTTTACCCCTGTTCGCTACGTAGTCACCAAATAGTACTTAACATAGCTTGCATTAACCGAAAAAGTGACAAAACTGCCGATATTGACAATCTAGAATTTCTTACCAAAAAAAAAAAAAAAGACAATCTAGAATTTAAATGGATTTTGGTCATTTTCATTCCTCAAGAAGTTACCCAAATATGATTAGTAATTTTTTTTTGAGAAAAGGACCGCTACCCGGTTGCTGGCATGGTGCGTACGGTGTACCAATACCTAGACACAGTCCAATGCAAAAAGACTGATGCACCTCCTAGAAAGATGGAAAGGATTAGGGGTACATCAGTCTTTTTCCATTGAGCTGTGTATAGGCGCAAGTAAATGCCGAGGCACAGCACCGGTTAACATTCTTTCTCCCTTTTTTTTTTAAGAAAAAAGAACTATGTCCGAGAGTGGCCTACACTGGCACTCCCATGAGTATTTCTCTCCTCCCCATATGAAAAGACACCTCTGCCCCCTTGTTTTGAGGAGGCGAGAGATAGGCACATGGGAATGTTGGCATAGGCCACACTCTCGGAAGAAAACTACTTCCCTTTTTAAAAAAAAAAAACGTTGACTGGTCACGTGGAACCTGCTCCCAATTGTAGAGCACAATATTATCATCCCACCCTCATAAAATAAAAATCTAATCCAAGTTGATACCTGTACATGTGTTTTTGTTGGTTCCCGCACTAGTTCAGGCCGTGGAATCAAACAACAATTTTTTTTTTCCAATTTTCTTTTCATTGTTGTAACCAATGAAAAATAAATAATGTATTATTTGGAAATTAATTTGTACAAAAGTCTTGAAAAATGCATATTAACGCCATTTTTATGAAATAAATATGAATAGATTCATGTATTTCTATGGGGAAAAGATTTGTACATTGTCCATGTGCATGTTCTTTTGCACACCCTCTTACAAAAATGAGCGCCCACAAATTATTTTTTCATTTATTTAGAAAACATGGGTCCCACATGGATGATATCTTTTTGTAAACACCAATCGGTGTGGCGTGCAGATTCCTTCCCACCTTGGCAATGAGGGAAACGACTCTCATTTCTTATCTAAATGTTATTATGGGAGAGGGTTTCCCATACTGCCAATGTGGGAAGTAATTTGCATGCCACACATCAATGGTGTCTTGAAAAAATTGTCATCTACATACATATTCAGAAAATAATAATAATAATTAATATGAGAGAGAAATTGCATATATTTTTAGGGAAAAGGAACGCTAACCAATTGTTGGGCGCAGCGTGTACCTTGCCAGACACAATTCAATGCAAAAATACTGGCGCACCCCTTGGAAAGGCAGAAAGGACCAGGGGTGTGCCGATCTTTTCGTGATGGGTTGTGTCAGGGCGCAGGTACACACCGGTCAGCATTTTTTCTCCCAAATTTTTATTGCACTATTACAAATCCATCTTTATCATCTTTCAAGTGTCTTTGACTGTACAACGTTTTCCCATGTCAACTCCTACTTCATCTGGCAGGCTTAGAATCATGCACTCTTCAGAAACATAAAACCTAAACCTTCTAGGATTCTTAACCTTATCAGAAGGTAGGAATGTGAACTCAAATTACTACCATCCCTGGATGATAAACCAAAACCAGTTGAATTTTTGCAACCTTTGGGGTTTTACACAAACCTGCATTCTCAAGGCAAAGTGGTCGTTATAATAAATGGAAGTTATGACCAAACTTAAAAAAAAAACAGACAATGGGCATCTATTATAATCACTGATAATAGAATTATCTCTGCTTCTATGGATTTTAATGATGCAAGATCAACAGAAACTAGAGGAATCTTGAAAGGAATCTCAAGTTCAATTTGTGTGGGAAGACAAGGAGTAACGATCGAAGTTTGGACGGACTCACAAAACATGGTTGACTACCTCCATCTTCAACAACCTTAGCCATTGGAAATTTTTAGGTTTATTTTTTATATCAACTCTCTATTTCAAGAACTTAATTCAGTTTGTATTATTAAAGTAGATAGACTTATCATATCACATCATTATCGCACCACCTAGCAAACCTTTCACGCATAAACTCCTTCTCAGGGGAATATGTTCATCACCTCCACACTATGTATCCAATTTAGATTTTCAATAAATTTTTCTTTCAAAAAAAATATATATTCCCATTTTATAAGGACTTTCTATTTTTGTGCGTCATGCAGCAAATTAATAGACTTAACCTATTAAAGTCCTCTTCTAATATGTTCCCAACCTTTGCCTTTTTATCAATCTCTAATCCAAGTAGCTGTCATTATAAGCATTGTAATTGATTTTTGTTTTCATGACTGCTCTTGGTCCTTACTCCTTATTCCTTACCTTTCGATGTAACTCCTTGTGAGTGATCTTCTCTTCCTATCAGTGAGTGACTATTCCTGTAATACCCTGTCCCAGAAAAAGGATTTATTTAAAAGTATTGATTAATAAGGTTTATGACTGATAGGTACAATGCGGGTTCGTTTCAACGAAATTCAGTTCAAGTTAGTCCAACTGACAATTATTGACGTTATAAGTAAATATGATTTATATCATTTATGGTATTGAGTGGGTGAAGTATTGACTTCACGTGAGTTTTATATGACTTTTGAATCAAAATTTGAGGAAGCCCAAAAAATGAAAAACGTGGGTAATTGAGTTACCTCCATTATAAAAAAGAATAGAGTTAAACAGAGTTAAGACGAGAAAGTTATGAGTGTTTTTAGTGTCGGCTAGGCGTGAACAAACCTGCGCAGAGCATTGGTTCCAGCAGCCTGACAGTTGAAACCATCAGAGCTGACAGTCAACCAAATCATGATGGTTGATCGTCAAGCAACTATCAGAGTGACTTAAAGGGGGTAGGTGGCCTAACAGTTGACCGACAGATCATGACGATCAACTGACAAATCACGATGGTCAACCGTCAGAGCACAAGACAAGCCTTTTAAATTTGTTTTCAATTCATTTTAGGTCGTTTCAAAGTTAGAAAAGAGAGAGAAAAGAGAGGAAATAAAGAGAAGAAAAGGGATTTTGGAGATATAGGATCGTTGCACGATTGAGGGGAAACACACCTTGGGTTGAAAGAGACCTAAAAGCGAGTTCAAAGAGGGATTTTTTTGTTCAAAATGTAAGCCCTAAGTTTCTTTTTTATTCCTTTGGGTGTTTAGCAATGATTTAATCTGTTAAAGCTTTCTATTATTGTTGTAATTGTATTAAAACAAATTATATATAAAAGAGATAAGGTTCCACAAAGTTATGGAAGAAAAAGTAGTAGAAATGATATGTTTGGCTTAGGTTTTCCAATTGTGGGCTACTGGTTTGACCTGTGGGCCGATCGATAGGACCTGGACAACCGGGTAGGGCTGTAGAGACAAATTTAGTTAAATATGGGTGGTGAGGGACCATACCCACTATCCCAAGAGTATAAAAGAGAAGTCATGTTGGGTTTAATCCACCTTGCGGGTGGGATCCCGAAGAGTAGTTGCTTATTGAGGTCCCTTGGCAATGGGGATTTGGGATCATGTAACATATATTAAAATAAATGGAGTCACCACCTAGGGTTCAGGCCTAGGACCCAATGTGGGTAGCCCCGTCCGTGGTGAGTGGAAAGGGCTATATGATTCCATAGGGTCTAGTCAGAGAGTCTGGATAAGTGGTCAGGTTACGAGCGTGAGAAGGTATAGATCCCCTATCTATACTTAAGTGAAGCTATCTACATATTTGAAATATATGCAAAAAACTAATAAAGTATTTGTAAAAAAAAAGGAGAGAGAAAATACTTTTAGATCCCAAAATGGGCCTGTGTGATTTTCGACACTATCGGGTTAGAATTTTGGAATTCTTATGCATGCTGGTGCAATCCTCGCGAAGTTCCAGTTCCAACAATATCTTGAAGATTTTTTGAGCTTTCAAACTTCATCGCAGAGTTTCGGCTCCCACTGGATTTTTATCAGATTTTCGTAGATTTCAAGCCTTCTCTAGGGTTTCCAGCTTTATTGACGGACTATCAAGGGACTAAGCCAAAGAGAGGACAATTCAGAAATTCTCAGAACTGGATTCTGAATTTAGGATTTGAAGCAAGAAATGTGCCCTATTTGTAGAGTAAAAGAGAGCTAGGTGAAGAGGGATAGGCACCCCTAGATTCACCGAGGGCACAATTGGGGAGCCGCCTGGGACTTGGCAGCTCCTCTAGTTGAATAGGGTTTGGGTGTGCCACATGGCAGCCCCTTATTGGCCCTAGATTAGATCCCCTAGGGTTTGGGTGTTGTCATGTTTTCGATCGTCTTCCGAGACTGATTCTGGGAGATTTTGACAGACATCTGGGAGTGATTATGCGAGATCCGAGCGTAAAATTTTGATGATCCACATATCAACAGAAACAATTTTCAATGATCTAATCAATGATTCAAGGATCTACCACAAACTTGGCCTGGGATGTAGTTAGATTAGTGTCCCAAAGCAAGTGAGGCTCGTAAAATTTGGGTTTGATGAGATGATGGCCAAGCAGTATCGTATTTGCACCAAATTTTAGAATGTGATTTAATATCATGGAAATATGCTATCTGAAGATAATCAGTCCATTCTGACAATGTTTGAGCGTTAAAGTAGCTTCAGGGGAAAAATGGTAATTTTCTTATAAGTAAAATCCCTGAGAGCTGTCTTAGGCTCAAATCACTAGTAACAAGGGAGGGTATGAAATGGAGTGACAAATCCCAATGTCTACAATTGGCCAAGCCCAATTTTTTAAATTTGAACCAATAGTATTTAACACTATCCTAATGGGTGAGGAAATGGTTATTCATAGTGGGTTCTTAAAAGCACTATCCGATCGTATGGATAGGATCATCGCGGAAATGGATTGTAAGGAGCTCTATTCTTATCTACCTAAAACAATAAGGGTTCCTCCACTATCTATCCAAATGATAGTAGAGGACATTTTGCATTTATCTTCATATTTCCTCTCATGTAAGTTTCAATACGTACTTAGGGAGGTTAACAATCTTGCTAACTCCCTAGCAATGGAGGCAATGTCCTTGATGCGTACGACAGTTTGGCTAATTCTGCTCCGTGATTGTAGAATTCATATACTCCAGTAACTACGTGTTTTGCCACGTCTTTATGAAAAAATATTTTTCTACCTAAAAAAAGTTGTAACTTTTTTTTTTCTTTTTCATCCTCCTTTTGTGACTATGATGGTATTCTATGCTATTAATGAAGTACAAAACACTAGAAATTGGGTAAGGGACAGAGAGACATATTTTGCACAAGGCGAAGGTAGGGAAACTTGATCCCAAGTGCTATTGACATGTCAAAAACTTCACCAATTGAGCTACCTTGCACCTCTAAAAAAATGTTGCTAATGATAAGTTTGTATGGATTATGAATGACCTATAGAAAGTGAAGCATATTGCAGAAACTAAATTTGTCACCCTTCAACTAATGAATGAGTTTTGTCACTCCCTTTGGCAGTGATGACAACCAGACGTGGATTGACAAAGTTTCTCCCTCAAGAATGGCTCGACCACCTAATCTACCTCATCTTGACCCCGATAAGGTTCAAATAAGTGTTTTTAAGTGGAAAATACTCAATGATAGCCAAGGGTACAGAAGTAGTGGTTGGAAACATTGTCGGGAATTTTTCCAGCACTAAATTAGGGATAATTACTGTGTTCAAAATCAAAATATTTTTTAACCTAATCTTGGACTAAAAATTATACCTTTGGATAGTGCTCGGAAAAACAGATCCAACGGTATATTTTGTGTCATAATCCAACACCCAAGCGCGAAGCAGGGTCCAAAACTGGCCAAAGATTCCATTTTGGCCATGTGGTTCAACCTGGAGCATCCATGGATCCGTGGAAGCTCCACGGATCCATGTAAGCTCCAAAGATCCGTGGAACCCAAGGGAGGTTCCTTGTACCCATGGAGGCCTTCAGATAAGCTTTAATAATTAAAAAAAAAAAAAAAGGAAAGAAGTATCTTACAAAAATCCTAGCTATAAATACCTCCCGACCTTTAAAAATCTGGGTAGTTTTGGTCCAGAAGGTTGTTTTGATCGTGGAGGGTTTTTGAGATTGAAATTCCTTTTCAAGATTTTGTTTTGAGATGGGTTTTAGATGGCTTCATTCCTTGGTTTGAGTTTTGAAAAGAAAGAAGAAGAAGGTTCAAAGATGTTTTCAAACAAGTTTTGAAATATCCGATTATCCCTCTTCATATTTTGTTTTCTTTTTAGATGCTTTGAGTAAGTAAGGTTTTCACCTTTGCTTCTCATTTTTTCATCTATTTTTTCGACATGGCTTTGTCCCCTTGATGCTCTGTTACTCTGCAAAAAGTCCCTCAAAGTCCCAAATCCACAGATAATAGGGATGTTTGCAAATCCTACCTTGTGGGAGGTATAGCCCTTCAAGTGAGAGAGAAGAAGTCTTTTTCCCTCCACTTGAACCAAGGTTCTGTTCGATTTTCATCGATAAAATTTCGTTTGATAAGCGGAGGTTTTACCGCATTTCATCAACAAACCTTGATATAGAGCGGAAGCACTGCCGAAATTCCTATTCAAAAGTCAAATCCAGGTATTTTCACTAACTGTACATTTGGCATAATGTAATCCATTAAAGTAACTTGCTTTAGTATAATATTAATATTAGTTAGGGTGTTTTATATGGTTTCATGCATGTACAAGTCCATTATGCATCATAATCTCACATATAGCCTTTTAGGGGCATCTTGATAATTATCAAAAAGAGCCTAAAATGGCCATCCACTATCATTAAATTGGCGTATTTAGTCATTTTAGGATGTTTATCATCGAGCATTTAATTGATTTTCAGAGTTTTAGTGATGTGTGTGTGCGTTATTTTCACAAACGATCGGATTGACGGTGTTTGGATGCATCTACCCTCAATCATTAATTGATGTCATGAGTTTTAGTGATGTGTGTGTGCGTTTATTTTATTAACGATTTGATCGATGTTGTGTGGTTGCACCCACCGTTGATCATTATTGCTTTGTAGAATAAATGACTCTAACATTTAACAGAATCATACTGCTTCATTCTGGTCATTCCAGAATTTCAGTTTTCAGCCGATGTCTTGTGGTTGTACCCACTATTGTTCATTATTACTTTTAGAATAAATGACTCTGGCATTTGACAGAATCTTACTGCTTCATTTTGGTCATTCTAGAATTTCAGTTTTTCTCGGCCCTTACGTCGTCACATTTTCTTAAAAAACCTATCGAACCCTGTATCGTCATGATACCAACTTTTTCTAAAAATAAGTTTGATCCACCCGTTAGGTTCGGAACATTATTCTATGCATATAAATGCATTTTAATCATGTTTTTAATCATTGGTGATGCTCAAATATGATTTTATTCGCACTCGTTGCATTTATGCTCTTTGGGGGCATTTGGGTAATTTACTAATTACAGGCCTGAAATCCCATTCCATTTAGTATGTTTGGTCATCTTAAGTTGATCAATATCACTTTTGAGTTTTGCAGCCCCTCAGAGTGTCTTTTTTGACACCCTTTACCATTATGACCTTGGGGGTATTTTGGTTATTTTATAGCCAAAATTTGTTTAGGATCCCAGAAGGATTCCAAATAAATGTAACACATGTTTTGACATTAATAAACATGTTTTGGGACATAAGGCATCATTTCCATGCATTTTCTACAATTCTGCCCTCTAGGGGTATTTTGGTAATTATCATCATTTTAAGCTGGATTGCAGTTTAGATATTTGGAATATCTCACATATGTTTCATTAACATATCTAGTCATGTTTAATATCATTGGTGATGTTTAAATATGGTTTTTCTAAATCTTGCCCTCCATTGGCATTTTGATAATTATTGTCATTTCAAGTTGGATTGCATTTTAGGCGTTTGGAATACCTCACATATGTTTTGTTAATATAATTGGTCATGTTTAATATCATTGGTTATGTTTAACTATGATTTTCTGCAATTCTGCCCTCTAGGGGCATTTTTGTAATTATCACCATTTTGAGCTAGAATGCCTTTTTGATATTAGGAATATCTCATAGATATGTTATTAATGCATTTCGTCATAGTTAGATCAGTGGTGATGTTCAAACATGACTATATTTGCATTTTTTGCCTTTATGCCCTCCAAGAGTATTTTGGTAATTTCCATTACTCTATGTTGGGTTGCATATTTAATGTCTTAAGATGCATGATCATGACATTTTGACTTTAGATCAACCTTGCATATTGTTATATGAGACCTTATTTAGAGAGAATCTATGAATCCCAGCATCTAACACGAAAGATTGACTCCTCCGGACGGAGTGAAGTGCGTAAAACCTTTCCATCTCCGTAACCTTACCTCTTACCCATTCTCTGACCAGGTCATATGGAATCAATCGTGGCCCTATCCTCTAACCAGGATTTGGGCTACCTATTTGGGGTTCTAGAACCTTCACAACCTAGGTGGCGACTCTCTTTTGTTATTTTAAATTGTGGTGAACCACAACACCTACCCATTCAATTCGAGTTGCTCAGGAAAAAGGAGGGACATCATCAATGCCATTGAGGCATCTTCGTCATGACGACATACGACCGCCACCCCCTACGAGAAGGGTGTGTGTGTCGGTCCCAGGGGGGATCGCGATGTTTGTTTGTATCTACAGAAGTCTCCCGGCAAAAAATGACCAGTTTCCACTGGGGTGACTTGGGTGCCTAAACCTTATCAAAATAAGATGAAACTTTTAGGAGAACCTTTTTTTTTTTTTTTTTTTTTTTTTTTTATCATTTTAAGGATAAATCTAGACTTCAATGCAAAGATGACATTGTTTGGCCATCATTTCATCATACCTTTTCTGTAAAACCTTCTACTTTGAGTATAGCTTTTGACTTGGACTATGCTCTTGACCAAATTTGTGGTTGATATGTATGTCAATGGATATTAATCTAAAAGACCTTTCCAACGATATACCGATCATCAAAATCAGACGATCGTATTTGTAGATATCACCATCTAAAATTCTCTGTGCAACAAAACAAAATAGGGCTTTTGGGGCCAACTTTTGGACCAATTAGGGGATTGCCACATGATAGCACCATATGGAGGTCTAGTGGCACTGACAAACCTCTCCATGGTGCAATTACCCACTTTTTATTCCCAAAATACTCCTCCCATAGTACAGCCGGACATTCCTTTTCCCCACTCCTCTCTAATCTCCTAACCTTCTACTAAACTCCTGGCCCGTCACTTGAACTTCCTAGCACTCCCCGCCCCTTGAACTCCCACCATCTCTCTCTCTCTCCCCCCTAAAATCCTGCCCTTCCTCTAAACTCCATACTCCTCCACTAAACTCTCTTTGTCTGAACTCCCTGCCCCTCCCTAAAATCCCACGACTCCCCTAAACTCCCAACCCCTCCTCTCTTCCCCACACCAAGCCCCCTAATTCCCTGCCCCTCCCCTCTTCTGGCTCAAAGCCCCCTCTATAACCCCCATCCTTGAAATCCTACCCTCCCCTCTTCCCTACACCAATCTTTGATCTTTACCTTCAAGAGATGAATCCATGATGGTGTTTGTGATTTTGAAGGTGTTAAACGCTTGCAATACTGCGGCTTGCTAGTTGCTGCTAAGTATGTGAGGAACATGTGTAGCATCTGTCAGAGGAGGCCCCTTACTCATGTGAATGCAAAAGAGATACAGTTTGTTCATCACATGATGTTTCGTTTAATTGGCATTGCACCTTACATTTTGATCTTTATTAATTTGTCCGACTCACGTTGTTTTGTTCAATTGGAATTTCACCACATATTTTGATCTTTACTCTTTAGTTAGATACCCATTGATGAAGGATCGTCTTTATTGGTTCACACAAGTTCTTGGAGCTGCTTGAGCTCGGGACTATCTGTTGGTCTGAAATCCAAGTCAAGATCGTTACTACCATGTTATCTTACAAGAAAAACTATACATCGTACTTACGAGCTTGATTTACTCCCATTGGAGAGATATCATCCAAACTATTATCTATCAATGGAGAGGTTCAACTTACTTACGTTGCAGTGATGATCAGAAACGGTGCTTGGATCGGCTTAGTTCTCTCTCTCATGTTATAAAATTTATTTTGAAACTAATCTATACCAAACCTAGTTTTCATTGTGCAAACCATTATGTTTATTCTTACCAAAGGTGTTTTATTTATGATCCATAAATTATTCATGTAAATAATTTTTTTTCATAAAAAAAACAATATAGACATAAATATAAACCATGCCAAGGAGAGCCTTAGTATTCATATAAGAATTTATTATTATTTATATTCATTTTATCCTGAAAAAGGAGGTAAAGACATATTAAGGAAAAATGTTCATGTCTATTTGACTGTTGCTTTTTAAAACTAATAAAAAATGACATGTTTATGGGTTTGGTTATTAACTCCAAATCTTATGTATTTATAAATCCGCCTTTATTTTGAGAGTATATGTAGGCAAACCTACGGTCCATGGGATCATTATGGTTCACCATGGTAAACCAATATACAGAAAAATTAGGGTTTTGCACGCCCTGGGTTATCCCATGGTGTCCCATGGGTGCCCCGTTTAATTTTTAGGGTTTCCCATGGGCATCCCTGTTGGGGTTTCTCCTCCTCTGTTGTGTCCCATACAATTATAGAACACAATAGGGACGGAAAAAAACATTTCTAATCCATCACATGGTAAGAGGGATCCATCCCATACTCGAATGCACAACGGAAATAAATCGATTCGAGTTTCTTTTGCATCCCATAAATATTAAATAATTAATAACTGAAGGAATCAATAAAGAATTGCTAACCTGGAGAACCTCAAGTGTTGCTCCTCCAATAGACAATGGTTCTTCCTCCAGTGAGCGCTCTAAGTAAACAGATTTAAACCTCCAATGGCGCTACCAAGGTTCTTCAAGCCAATCCCAGATGCTCTCAAATTCTTCAGCACAGATCTAGGTTTCTAAAACCCTAACTCTTAAACACAGATGAGAAAAACTAGAAGAAGGAGAGAGATCACAAGAGGAAGAGAGAGTGACCAAAACACAGAAGAGGAGGCCAGGCTGAAAACGCAGACCAGTGCCCCTCTCTACATTTTTGGTCCCCTATAAATAGGCCTAGGGTTTTCTAAAAACCCTGAATGGATTAGAATTAATCCCAGTGAGAGTCTGGCTCTCTCTCTCTCTCTCTCTCTCTCGTTTGGCAGTTCTATTTAAACTCAGAGTGCTACAAAAAGGTGAAGAAGCAGAATCTAATAGGGAAAGTATTAATTAGTTACTTTATTTAATATTTATGGATAATTACAATTAGCACCATATCCATTAATTAAATAAAGAACCAATTAAAATAGAAAATTCTAAATAACTCCCTATATGATAACAAACTATCATATACAACCCCCCCCACTAATCAACACCATCATTATGGAATCTAGGGCATGTACACGTGTACTGCCAAACCCCAATCCATAGTACATGTCCATATAAGAGCGTCTGTGCATCTGATCGGGTCCCGCAAACCTCAATAAAACACTTTGTTCAAATAATTATATATAATCTATCATTTTATGTAAAATAGATTTTTGCAAAACCATTTCCAAAACGGCACTGGATCCAGATTCTGATCCGACCATACACAGACAGTCTCAATCTTGGTGTTCCCCTAATCGGGTAGTGGTGACCATGTTGGATAACTCCTTCACTCACAAAGTGTTCACGCATTCTCAGAACACCGGCTTTGACTCGTTTGAGTCTCAATCATTGATGAACCAAAGAATGCGATTGCACTTTACAACGACAGGGTTCCCTCAGGCAAATGGTGTTGGTGACACATGTCTATCCCTTCCTACATCTGGCAATAATACATGAGGGAATCGACAAAGTAGATTCTTCGCCAATGCACGCATTAATCATGTGAGCACTCGCATTCGTATCCTGACATCACATGTCTAGGCATACCCAATGCGATGACCATATGATAAGGGTGCCCAACCCAAACCCTAGTCATGACTACCATTTTAAGAAAAACTTACGGACACATAATGCTCAAAAAATTTATATCACATGTGACAATATTAAACTAAAATGTATAAAAGTTCAATACAAAGGTGAACCAGGTTGAACCGGACCGAACCAGGTTTGATGGACACACACTTGTCCAACAATCTCCTACTTGTACATCAAAGCCAATTCCCCATACATTTTAAACCCATGCCCTAAATGTGTTTCTCAAACATTTCTGGAGACAAACCCTTTGTCATGGCATCAAACACATTCTCAGTTGTGTTTACTTTGGAGATACTCACGTCACCCTGCTAGATAATCTCTCTGATGAGGTGATACTTTCGCTGCACGTGCTTGTTCCTCTGATGAGCCCTAGGCTCCTTAGCTTATACAATGGCTCCTCTGTTGTCACATAATAGGGGAATGGGGCCCTTGACAAGGTCAGGGACTACCTCCAAATCTGATATGAATTTTCTCAGCCAAACACCTTATTTTGCTGCATCGCAAGTTGCAAGGTATTCTACTTCGGTAGTAGAATCGGCTGTAGACTTTTATTTTGTACTCCGTCATACAATGACACTTCCGCCCATTAGATATACCATCCCGGACGTGGATTTTCTATCATCCTTGTCAGTTTGGAAATCCGAGTCTGTGTATCCCAATACTGACAACTGATTAGATCCAAAAACCAAGAAATATTCCTTAGTCCTTCTCGGGTACTTAAGGATATTCTTAACAGCACTCCAATGCTCGCGTCCAGGGTTAGATTGATAACGACGTACCATACCTACTGCATAGCAAATGTTCGGCCTCTTACACAACATAGCGTACATAAGACTCCCAACTGCAGAAGCATAGGGAATCCTCTTCATCTCTTCAACCTCCGTCTGAGATTGAGGACATTGAGATCTGGAAAGACTGACTCCATGTCGGAAGGAAACACTTCCCCTCTTAGAGTTTTCCATGCTAAATCTGGCCAGGACTTTGTCTATATAGGTAGCCTGTGACAAGCTTAGTATCCTTCTCTGGCGATCTCTCACGAGTTTGATCCCAAGGATATAGCTAGCTTCACCAAGGTCTTTCATCGAAAACATTGTGGATAACCACTGTTTTACTGATGAAAGAAAAACTACATCGTTACCAATCAGCAATATGTCATCTACGTATAAAACAAGAAAACATACTGCCCTCCCACTGATCTTCTTGTAAATGCATGGTTCATCTATGTTTTGATCAAAACCAAACAATTTGATTGATTGATCAAACCTGATGTTCCAGCTACTGGAAGCCTGCTTCAGCCCATAAATGGACCTCTGCAATTTGCACACCTTTCCTTCTTCCTCCAAGGAAGAAAACCCCTCTGGCTATTCCATGTAGATTTTCTCTTGAAGGAACCCATTTAGAAATGCAGTCTACACATCCATCTGTCAGATCTCATAATCAAAGTATGCAGTGATAGCTAATAAAATCCTTAGGGATTTCATCATCGCCACTGGTGAAAAGGTTTCCTCATAGTCTATACCCACTTTCTGGGTATAGCCTTTTGCCACCAGTCTTGCTTTGAATCTTTTGACCTTTCCATCTGCGCCCTTCTTCCTCTTGAAGATTCATTTGTATCCAATTGGCTTAACGCCAAGTGGTGGATCGACTAGAGTCCAGACCTTGTTGGAATGCATCGAATCGATTTCAGAGCGCATTGCCTCCAGCCACCTAGTGGCATCAACATCTTTTAGAGCCTCAGAGTATATTATCGAATCATCATCCGATTCAACCGATACCATGTGGAACTCTTCCACTGTTTCCTCTTCGGTTGGAAGAGTAAGCCTAGTGGGTGGTCTAATAGTCCTCCCACTGCGTCGAGGTTCTTCAAGTGTTGGTATTTCAGTGGGTATGTCAATTGGTCTCACTTCTGGAAGTGACGGACCTATCCGATAGCACTTTAATGACTACTGGTTTGGACCTTTGGGTCATCATTTCTTCCTCCAGAAATGTGACATGTTTACTACAATGACCTTTTGGTCAACTGGGTCATAGAAATAATAGCCTATCGTGCCTTTGGGGTAGCCTAAAAAATAGCATCTTGAAGTCCTAGATTCCAACTTGTCTGTCGATTGCTTTCGCAGCGGAAATAAATCGATTCGAGTTGCTTTCGCATCCCATAAATATTAAATAATCAATAACTGAAGGAATTAACAAAGAATTGCTAACCTGGTGAGCCTCAAGTGTTGCTCCTCCAATAGACAATGGTTCTTCCTCCAGTGAGCGCTCCAAGTAAACAGATCTGAACCTCTAATGGCACTACTAAGGTTCTTCAAGCCAATCCCAGATGCTCTCAATTCTTCAACACAGATCTGGGTTTCTAAAACCCTAACTCTCAAACACAGATGAGAGAAACTAGAAGAAGAAGGAGAGAGATCACAGGAGGGAGAGAGAGTGACCAAAACGCAGGAGAGGAGGCCAGGCTGAAAACGCAGACCAGTGCCCCTCTCTGCGTTTTTGGTCGCCTATAAATAGACCTAGGGTTTTCTAAAAATCCTGAATGGATTAGAATTAATCCCAGTGAGAGTCTGTTTCTCTCTCTCTCTCAGTTTGGCAATTCTATTTAAACTCAGAGTGCTACAAAAAGGTGAAGAAGCAGAATCTACTAGGGAAAGTATTAATTAGTTACTTTATTTAATATTTATGGATAATTACAATTAACACCATATCCATTAATTAAATAAAGAACCAATTAAAATAGTAAATTCTAAATAACTCCCTATATGATAACAAATTATCATATACAACCCCCCCACTAATCAACACCATCATTATGGAATCTAGGGCATGTACACATGTACTGCTAAACCCCAATCCATAGTACATGTCCATATAAGAGCGTCTGTGCATCTGATCGGGTCCCGCAAAACTCGATAAATCACTATGTTTAAATAATTATACATAATCTATCATTTTATGTAAAATAGATTTTTGCAAAACCATTTCAAAACGGCACTGGATTCAGATTCTGATCCGACCATACACAGACAGTCTCAATCTTGGTGTTCCTCTAATCGGGCAGTGGTGACCATGTTGGATAACTCCTTCACTCACAAAAGTGTTCACGCATTCTCAGAACACCGGCTTTGACTTGCTTGAGTCTCAGTCATTGATGAACCAAAGAATGCGATCACACTTTGCAGCGACAGGGTTCCCTCAAGCAAAAGGTGTCGGTGACACATGTCTATCCCTTCCTACATCTGGCAGTAATACATGAGGGAATCGACAAAGTAGATTCTTCGTCAATGCACACATCAATCATGTGAGCACTAGCATTCGTATCATGACATCACATGTCTAGGCATACCCAATGCAATGACCATATGATAAGGATGCCCACTAGTCGTGACTACCATTTTAAGAAAAACTTACGGACACATAATGCTCAAAAAGTTTATATCGCATGTGATAATATTAAACTAAAATGTATAAAAATTTAATACAAAGGTGAACCGGGTTGAATCGGATCGAACTGGGTTTGATGGACACACACTTGTCCAACAGTATACGTACCCTATAGTTAGAGGAGAAATACAAAGTTAATTTTCCAACAAAGAGATTGGACTGCAAGCTTGAAGAAGTTCACAGGATTATGGTTAGCCTTTTGTTTAAGGACTTTTGAGAGAAGCAAATCATGAGTATGAATGAACATGAGCAGAGGATCCTCATATTTTTTTTTTGGGCTAAACAATGGATCCTATCCTTAATCATTGTTTTTGTAGGATCGAATGCAACCCAAAAGGGGATGAATTTTGTTATGGCTAATTTAAACAAAATGTAACAAATACCCAAACTAATTCCTAACATCATACAATAGTAAACCAAAAGAAAATAAACAAGCAACAAACAAATTGAATGCCATGTGAGATATTACCAGTAGCTTGATGTGAAGTAGATGCAAGGGAGAGATAGTAAAAAAGAAACAAGAGTGCACGCAATAATTTAGAGTGGTCGGATCCAACTGATCCTACATCCACTACCTTGATCGGAAACCAAATATTTTCTCCACTATAGATTCCTTTTCCCATGCAAGAATAAAGTCCTTACACAACTCAACCACTAACCTCAGATTGAGCACCTGGACTAGCCCAAGTCAAGGATTTCCACCCGGGCCTCATAGGCCAAGGATTTCCTTTCTCAAGTACACAAAGTATTTACAAAGCCACACAAGCTTTCTTACAACAAAATGACTTCTTATTTTAAGCCTGAAATAGTGATGATCAACATAAGATGCTTTGCTTTTGATTTAAAACACGTTGCAGTTCTTTTTCACAACCCTTTCAAGATGATGAAGACACTATAGCACAGTCTACAATATCTTCTCGAGAAGATGAAATGATTTGCATATACTTTGTAGATTTTGTGATCTCTTGTTATTGTTGCAATGACATCAAATGATTCTACCTATTTATAGGCAAACAAATTACCTGTTATGTTACACCCCCATCCCTGAACCATAGGGTAATGTAATCAAAGAGTACAAACACACTCCCCAACCAGCAGAACCATTGATGCATTATCAAGGACTAACTCAGTCACAATGACAAGTAATAGACCAATAAAGAACGTATTAATATAATTGCCATCAGAGTCAACGGAAGCTACATTGTATCAAATAAATAACAGTGTTTGGTAACATCGGTACAACATCTCCCATCAGGACCTATGTATTATATTTATGGTTTATGCAATACATTTCTCATGACAGGAAAACAAAATAATACACTAAGAACCAAAAAGTAAAAGTGCCCAAGTGTATCAAAAGATGGCAACACGGCCATAATCACTGTTCCCTCGGGGAACACACCTCGCAATAGCACTCCGGTCCATGCTCCACGATCACCGGAGTCCACCAATCTTCATATCCAACAGCAGGAGCCTCATACTCCATGCCAATCTGCTCGAATGCACCTACATCATTTAAAAACATGTTTCCTAGAGAAGTGAGCTCCATTGACCCCAATGAGTAGCTAAGCCACATAAGCAAACACAAATAGTAATGAATGAGGTTGACCGTAAACCGTACATAATGGACGGATGCCAAGGTGCCCCATACCACCAAGGTAGATCGTACATCACATACAATTTACAATCATGCTACATGAATGTATGATGATGTATAGTTTCATTGTTATTCACCTAATAACACAACTAAGTCAGGTATAGTACTATAGCAACACCTTAGGTAGCATCCTCGACATCGGTACCATAAACGGATGGTATACCGGTGATGACAAACCCAAGTTACGTTGGAAGCCTGTCGTACGGGTCTCCACCACGAGATGTACGCAAACCCCCGAGTCAAACCCCGTCCTAGCATTTGGCCCGAATGATAGTCGGTGCCCAACTTCCCAGTGAGTTGTACCTCAAATAACAGTCGAGACTCTGGATTTGATGGACACCTAAACCCCTGTCGGTAAGGGTCATAGTACTGGGTATACATTTATCCTAACCAGCATTCATCTATTATATGCGTAAGGTACGCACATGCATAAGCCAGAGGTCGAGTCCATAGATACCAAAATACAATCGGTCGACTGTCCTCTCACCCCTCTAGTCTATACATACACATACAAGTATGAGATGTGATTATCAAAGGCGGTCGATTGGTCACCACCTTGTTTCCACCTAATGTAATAGACAACTGTAATGCAATTATAAGTACGACAACCCCAAGCCCAGCACCCACCGACACTTAGATCCCGTTTCCAAACCTAGATCTACATGCCATGAGTTTGCTCCACAATATGAAAACCCCAGGTCCAGCATCAATCGGCACCCGGGTCCCATAACCAATTCCGATACCATCCGCACCACAGTGCCATAAGTACTAGTAATATCGTAAGACAAGAACGTAAAGTCCTATCTGTCACGCCCCTATTCCAGACAAGGAATATAATATCATATAAAGGGTGACTAGGACGACGCGTGTCATCCTACTAAACCGCCCGGATCACTGACACAGTGTCCCAACGCACAGTCATATCCAATATTAACACAATGTAACATTAGAATGCAGAAAAGAGGAATATTACATTCCAAGGATCAGTAGTATTGCGGAAGCGTATAAATCGAATAGTTACAAGATGTTCAAAGCTAGATGATAAATACAGTAATTAGTTACATTTCCAATGATCATCTAATAACTATCAAAAACGGTATTACAGTAAGTATTTCACCATAGGCCTTAGCCTCAAAAGTAATCAAAAGGGATCGAGTCCCGAATATCCTCACGGCCCGTAGGCACAATCATCGCAAGGACACCCGTCGCCATGTTCCTCAAACACGGCCTCCGGTTCCTCCTCACCGATCTCATCGTATCCCGAGGGCTGAACTCCAAGTCCCGCGAGATATCCGTCACCTGCACCATAATCTAAAAAAATGTGCGCACGAGGGGGTTAGCTCCACTGAGCCAGTGAGGGGATGGGAATGCACAAACACGCAATTCACATAGTCCAATGATGCATGCACATGTTAAGTCCATTTTTCCACCTAACAAACAACTAAGTCAATGGCATATGCTACTGTGACAACTCGGGAGACACTGTGGGTCACTTAACTTATCGCCACAATGAAACCTCAATTGTCACGTGGGACCTACGCCGATCGAAGCCTCCAAGACCACTCAGTGGCAGACCCCTGATAACCAATACTACCATGACTGGCCTCTCCCACCTCCACAGAATCCGGTGTACTGATTACCCAACACCTAAACCCCTGTTGGTAAGGGTCGTAGCATAAGGGTGTGAAATCCTAGCCACAAATATACTACATGCAAGTCCTATCGTCCCGAGAGGTAATCCGGGCGCATCAACTTTTCATCTGGTTTAGTGCCCGGTTACCAGCACGGCACGGCGCATACAGTTCAACATGACATTCAACATAATTTCTTCATAAATGTTTATAGAGTTCGGGGTTCCGGCACCGGTACCCACCGGCACCGAGACCCATCAAGATACAACATTATCAATCAACATTATAACACATAGATATAAAATTATGCAATATGCGCACACATGCTTATTAATTATAATGAGTACATAATATATAGTGCAATAGTAATAACAAGCCCAAACAACCAAACCCACTCACTCGTATACGCCAAGCACCCAGTTTATCAGTTGTCGCCTCGATCAAGCAATAAGCCACAAAAGTGAATATTTTAACCTATACAAAGAGTGGAATAAGGTTAAACGAGCGAAAGGAACGGATCCCCAAAAGATCTCCCATAAACACTTAAGTATAAGGTTTCAGAGACGAAGTGGTTGCAGGAGTGGTTTCATGCCCAAATTCTGCAACCACATGTAAATCCTAGGAAACCGGGACAGTTTTAGTCAAGGTCGGATGCAGATGTGGTTTCAGAAAAACTGAATCCAAGTGTAAATCCGAGCTTCACAGGGGCTCAGGACAATTTTTGTCAAGGTCGGATGCAGATGTGGTTTCAGAAAAACTGAATCCGAGTGTAAATCCGACCTTCACAGAATCCTTCTCGGGAAGGTAGTTTCAGGGGGGTTTCTTGCAGGTCTGAAATCACATGTAACCCTCACACCTTCAGGTCCAAAATCCGAAGGATTCCCCTCCAAGGACCCCATTTCAAGTGGTTTTTAAAGCACAAGGACTTCTAGAAAACTCTATCCTAAGCTCCTTAGGGTCCAACCTTAAATCTCCCAATTGGCAATGAGAACCCTCACATTAGAGCTCATAATGGAGTGAACCAACTCCACCATAGCTTGGCTTTAAAGCTCCATCTACTCCCTAGGTTCCAAGAGAGATCTAGGTCAATCTCTCCCATTACCCAACCCCTTTTGAAATCCAAAATAGAAGAAGGAAGAAGCTTACCTACCCCCAAGATGAAAGCTCCACGATTTCTGGCCCAAGAGATGGGGTCTCCACCTTTCTCCAAGCCTCTCTCTCCTTCCTCTTTCTCTTCCTCTCCTCTTTCTCTCCTCTTTCTCTCCTCCACGATTTAGGGTAGAAGAGGATGTTGAAGAAGAAGTGATGTTCTCTCCCCCTCCTCCTCTCTTTATAATAAATGGGTCTATGGGTACCCTTAGTCAAATGGGTCATGAGGCCTAATGGGTCAACCCATTAGTCCTATGTGGGTAAGTGGATGGAATAACCCATCATTGGGCCAATAGGTTAAATGGGCCTGCCCACAACCTTAATTAAGGAAAAGCCCATTCTTAGATGGGCTCATATGAGATGGGTATAAGTCCCCAATGTACTTCCTAAAGGTACGCGGGACCCGAACTTAAATTATTCCCTTCTCTCATGAAATAGCTCGAGCGGTTCAAGCCCGGACCCGCACTTCGAGGTTACCAAGGGAAGAATAATTAATAAGACTTGAGGCTAGAACTTACTTTTCCCCCTGTCATGGTTTATTACCCATGACCCGAATAGCAGCTTCGCCACGGCAACGCTAAGCTCATCACCGAACGAAATATCCATGAGGTGACGGTCCAGATGCTCTCTCCTGAACTCCTCGCTTCCCGGGCTGGTACTTGAGGGTAGTCGACGAAGTCGCCACAACGAACTTTCCCATCGGGCGGTTGAGGAATCTTTCCTCCACAGGCAAACCCGTCTGTGGTCAACGATTTTGTAGCTAGGTTTGACCATCATGGAGAACAGGTCACCAGCATACATGGCAGCGGTATCTACACGTCACGAGAAGAAATGATATTTAATTATATCCCGGGGTACGGGTATAACATCCCCCCCCCACCTTATAAGAAATTTCGTCCTCGAAATTTGACGTACCTTGTAGATAGGCAAGAAAAGGGTATTTTGCCCGCATTTCTACCTCTGCCTCCCAAGAAGCTTCCTCTTCCGGATGGTTGCACCATTTTATCTTCACATAATGAATGGGCCGGTTGCGAAGATGAACAACCTTGCTGTCCAAAATCTTTTCAGGCAGCTCCTTATAGGACATGTCGGCCGCAAGTTCTGGTGGTTCATGCGTCAATACATGGCTTGGATCATGGACATACTTCCTCAACATGGACACGTGGAAGACGTCGTGCACACCTTCTAAAGATGGAGGGAGTGCTAACCGATATGCCACCGGTCCAATCCGTGCAAGGATCTCAAAAGGTCCTATAAATCTCGGACTCAGCTTGCCCTTCTTGCTGAAACGCATCACCCCTTTGGAGGGTGATACCTTAAGGAACACTTTATCGCCAATAGTGAACTCAAGGTCCTTCCGTCTCAAGTCTGCATAACCCTTCGCGCTCGGTGAGCCGCCTTGATCCGCTCACGAATCAAGTCCACCTTCTCGCATGTTGCCTGAATCAACTCGGGTCCAAGAATACGCCGCTTCACCTACTTCGTCCCAATATAACGGTGTCCGACACTTCTTCCCATACTGAGCCTCAAACGGTGCCATGCCTATAGTAGCCTGGTAATCGTTATTGTAAGCAAACTCAATAAGTGAGAGATGCTCGTCCCACCGCCTTGCATATCAATGGCACAAGCTCGAGCATATCTTCTAATGTCTCGAATAGTCCTCTCCGATCGTCCGTCGGTTTGAGGGTGGAAGGCTGTACTAAAACTCAACAAAGGTACCCATTGCCTTCTCAAAACCCTCCCGAACTTAGATGTAAATCGGGATCCCGATCGGAGATGATGCCGACAGAACTCCGTGTAGACGAACTACATTATCAATGTACAAGCGAGCCAGCTTGTCCATCGAATAGGTAATCTTCATGGGGATGAAGTGAGCCGTCTTTGTCAATCTGCAACGACAACCCATATGGTATCGACACCTCTAGGCGTCGGGCAACCCGTGACAAAATCCATGGTAACATGCTCCCACTTCCACTGGAACAGTAATGACTGTAAGAGGCCATGAGGTCGCTGTCTATCCGCCTTCACCGCCGACAAGTAAGACATTTTGCCACATACTCAGCCACATCCCTCTTCATTCCACTCCACCAGAATATTCCTTCGATCTCTATACATCTTCGTACTACCTGGATGAATAGAATAGGGAGAGTCATGGGCCTCGCCTAACACTTCCTTCCTCAATCGAGGGTTACTAGGAACACATAGCCGTTGTCCGAACATGAGAACACCACTCTAAAGTAAAATCCAGTTCCGCTGCGTGTCCCCCTTGATAGCCTCAATAACCTTTTGAATCTCCTCATCGAAGCCTGGGCTGATTGAATTCGCCCTACCAGGTGGATTGTATTGATAAAGCCGATAGAGATAAGGTAACACCATCAACCAAGAATTCCAGTCCATCCTTCTAGCTTCCTCGATGAGTTTCTCACCGTCCGCTAGTGATGCCAGGACAAGGACCGAGATTTCCGCTCAGCGCATCCGCTACTACATTTGCCTTGCCTGGGTGGTAATGGATAGTACAATCATAATCTTTCAACAACTCCAACCACCGTCGCTGCCTCATATTGAGCTCCTTTTGTGTAAAGAAGTATTTGAGGCTCTTGTGATCACTGTATATTTCGCTCTTCTCACCATATAAATAATGTCTCCAGATCTTCAGAGCGAAAACCACAAATGCAAGCTCCAAATCATGGGTCGGGTAGTTCTTCTCATAGTCCTTCAATTGCCGAGAAGCATAGGCCACTACCTTCCCATCTTGCATTAGAACACAACCCAAGCCCATTTTAGATGCATCACTGTAGACTACCATCCCTCCGTACCATTAGGAATGGTAAGTCTTGGGAGCGGAAACCAGCCTCTGCTTGAGCTCTTGGAAGCTCTTTTCACGACCTATCGACCACTCGAACTTCACTCCCTTTCGGTCGGCCGTGTCATAGGAGCGGAGAGCCTTGAGAAGTTCTCAATAAATCTCCGTAATAGCCAGCTAGTCCCAGAAACTACGAATGTCTACCACATTCTTGGGTATCGCCTACCAACTCATCGACTTCACCTTGCCAGGGTCAACCTCTATACCCTTACCGAAACAAGGTGTCCTGCAATGCCACTGTTGTAGCCAAAACTCACACTTACCGAATTTGGCGTACAACTGCTTTCTCCCTTAGGCGTTGCAATACTAGGCGGAGATGGTCTCGCATGCTCCTCGTCGCTCTTGGAATAGACCAAGATGTCATCAATGAAGACAATGACATACTTGTCTAGAACATCGTGGAACACCCGGTTCATCAACTCCATAAAGGCGTAGGGGCATTGGTCAGCCCGAAGGACATGACCAAGAACTCATAATGACCATAGCGAGATCTGAATGTCGTCTTTGCCGATATCACTATTTCGATCTTCAATCGATGGTACCGACCGAGATCAATTTTTGAGAACACCTTCGCACTCGTAGTTGATCGAATAGGTCATCGATCCTAGGCAAAGGATACCGGTTCTTGATTGTCAATTTGTTGAGCTCACGGTAGTCAATGCACGACGCATACTACCGTCCTTCTTTTTCACAAACAACACAGTGCTCCCCAAGGAGATACACTGGGTCTAATGAAACCCTTCTTCAACAGTCCTTCAACTCGCTCTTGTAGCTCCTTTAACTCGTTGGGGCCATCCCGTAAGGTGCCTTGGATACTGGGGCTGCACCAGGAATCGATCTATCATGAACTCGTCTCGCGATCCGGTGGCAACCGCGTTAGATCTTCGGAAAGACATCTGGAAAGTCTTTCACCACGTGCAACTCTTCCAAAGGCTCGCCTTGGCTTCGTGTCTATCACGGATGCTAGATAACACCGACATCCCTCTGCCAACAACTTCTGTACTTGGAGGGCAGAGATGATAACTTTCTTGGGTCTCTCCCGCTTAGTACCCATAAACACAAACTCTTCACCTTCACCGGTTTGAATAGAACCTTCCTCTCTCGAACAGATTAGACCGGCTTTGTGAGTTGATAGCCAATCCATTCCCAAAATCACATCAAAGTCTTTCATATCCAGCAGCACTAAGCTTGCTTCGAGTCCGTGACCACCCACACATACCGGCAAGGATCATAAACCGAGTTAAGTTCAACCTTGCTACCGTTGGTGTACTCGACTATCGTTCGGCCATTAGCTTTGGTTCAATGGACATCTTCTTAGCAAAACTAGGGGACACAAAAGAGTGTGATGCCCCAATCAAATAAAGCATAAGCAGGCTGAGAGCAAACAAGAACGACACCTGACAAGCAACAGATAACCAATCATAGAAACAAAAGCTATTATATGCACATCTTAAGAGTAGAGTGCATTACCTGTAATAACACTGGGATCGGCCTGGGCCTCTTCATTTGTCACAGAATACACCCGACCTTGAGATCTATGGGCCGGAGCAGAAGAAGAGAACGCACAACTGCCTTGGCTTGGGGTGCCTTCGGTAGCTGCACTGGAGGACCTATCATCCGCGGATGAGGACAGTCTCGAACCATATGCCCGGACTCCTTGCAATTGTAACATATAAGAGTCTGGGAACCATAGTGAGGAGTTGATGTAGGCCTGGTGCTTGCACCGCATCTCACCTCCGGATCGGACCGAAAAGTAGTAGTGTAAGATCCTCTCCTTTGGAATTTTGTGGATCCCCTAGGTTCGTGAGAGGTCATGGGCCTTTTACCACCTGAATGGCCCTGTAATTCTCTCTCTCGCTCCTCAATCACCTTAGCGGCCGGACCGTCTCAGCGTAAGTAGGGTACTTGTGTAGCACCACGTATACTAATGCTAGGTCTAAGCCCCTTCTCAAACTTCCTAGCCTTCACATTCTCGGCCTTCATGTGTACCGGGCGAAGTAAAACAGCTCCTCAAAAGCTTGCTGGTACTCAAGGACCGATTTGGATCCTTGAAAGAAGCTCATAAACTCGACTCCTTCCTATCACTAAGTTTTGAGGGAAGAAATTTTTGAAGAAGACTTCCTTGAATTGAGCCCAAGTTGCCTCTCTGGGTGAGTTGCCCAAAAATGGTCTTTAGAGGAGAGCCACCACGCATCGAATCACCCCGGAGCTGGTAGGTAGCACACCGGATCATGTCCGTGTCATTGCATCAGTATCACTTCAAAGATTCTCTCAAGATCCCTTATAAATGTTGCCGGAAAAAGGAATCATGGGCCATCTTGTAGAAGGTTGGAGGACGATGTTTCAAATCTCTCCGATAACCTAGCAAGATCCACCCAAGCCGGAGTCACCGCTTGGACCGAAGGAGCCACGTATGGAAGGTAGAATAGGTGCTGGCACCTCTTGTGTCAAAGGAATTCCAGGGGCTTGAGCCGAGGAACACTAGGTACAGCAGAACCCACAGGGCAGGTGGGGAGGATTGACTTGCACAGAGGAGGCACTCGGCTGCCTTTCCCTAACAAAGGCTTGGAACATAGCCGTCATGTTTTGCATAAATTGGCGCGCTCTTGTTGCGCCTCCCTATGCTCGCTCCATGGATTGCAACCTATTGCTCAACAACGCGGCGACATCCGCATTATTACTAATTGGCGGTGCTACCGGTAGAACCGTATTCGAAGCCTCACCGGCCTCTTCCCTAGCAGGAGAACGGTTGGCATTTGACCGTGTATTAACCATGGTTCACACCTGGTTACAGTCAACACCCACAGTTATAGGCACAATTGCAATATTAAGCAAACCAATCAAAAAAATCGATTTGCAAAGGTAAACATAGGTTACACGAGGGGTAAGGGAAGCAATTATGAGGGTAATAAACATTAGAAACAAGTTGGTTAAGCAAAACAGGGCCAAAAACCTTTTCTGGTGGTCGGATTTACATGCGGTTTCACTAGGCTGCATCCGAGTGTAAATCCGACCTTCACAGACCAAAGGCTGGTCTCGGGAATCCGCGGATTCACAATCGGATGCAAGATTTTGAATCCGAGTGTAAAACCGCATGGCCTAAAAACAGAATTTCTCACTCGAACTCTCCTTCAAAACCCAAATTTCTTTTTCCAAACACCCCCTACGCTCTGGAGAACCCAAAACCGCACTCGTTCCTTGCTCCCTCTCCCTTCTAGGTGGATTTTTGGCACTCAATCCACGCACAACAGCTCCGATCGAGTTCGGTATGCCCTCTTCCCTCTCTATCGATCTATCTCTTTCTCCTTTCGACTTCTATTATGGAGAAACCCCAAAATCCATTTCGGGTTTACAAGATTTGGGTTTTTTTTTGTTTTCTCCTAGCTATTTAGATGGATTTTTGTCCATCCTACCTTCGTTTCCCTTCATATGCAACCTAGTTGGGGCATTTCCCCCAATTTTGCACCTTCACCATGGGTTTGGGTTGGATTTTGGAGAAATCCCCAAACCCTAACCGAAATTCTATGTCTTTTTGCCCAATTCAAATTCGGTTTTGCTAGGTAGGCTTGGTGTATATCATTTGGGGTTGTCTCAAGCCATTACTTATTTATTTCTTGCAAATTGGAACTTCAAGAATCACATCTGAATTTTCTTTTAGAGATTCAAGCATTATTTACCACAATTTAGCTCCATATATTGCTTGAACTAGGTATTTAGTATAAACTTCATGTGTTAGGTGTACTATGGCCATGTATATATATTGTGTACTATATCATTCAACTTCCAACCAAATTCTGAAAATTTCCTCTTTGGGTTCATAGTATAATTTTGTTTTCAATTCAGTCCAATTTTGTTTGAACTAATTGCTTGTATGATATAATGCTTCTCCAAGCATAATGTGGCCATGTACATTTATCCTCTATGATTGCATCTACATAGTGGCCATGCATCAAGGTCTAGGTTCTACTGCCTTGTTTCTTTTCATTGTATATTTGCTTAGACCTTAATATCCAAGCATGGACTTAATGTGTTTCGTATTCTTGGCCTTCCTTGGTTGCAGGTTAGGGAATCTAAATGGCTCCTAGAACAAGGCGTGCACGGGCCGAACAAGCTGCCCATTGCTTTGGATACGCAATGGTTCCAAGACCTAGAGAAACAGGAGATGTACCAAGACCACTTTCGCTTTAAGAATATCTTGGAGGGAAGAGATGTGGTACTGGAAGACCTCAAGGCCTACAAGGTAGGGCCGAGATTTGAAGCACTGGGGTGGTCCAACCTCCTCAACCTTCCAGAGCCATTCTATCCCAAGCTCGTTCGTCACTTCTACGCCAACCTGCACACCGAGAACCTAGGCACGCGAGATTACCGGATCCTCTCTTATGTCAAGGAGTCACCATATCCTTCACGGGGCAGGCAGCGGGCATCCTCAATGTAGCCATCCGGGAGAGAAGACCCATCACGCACCATGGAAGAATCCCTACTCCTTTCTCGAGAGAGAGGCATACAGGGAGTTATACAGGGAGCTTACACGTGGGGCATTCGAGAAGAAAGTGCCTGAGACTTCTTTTGCCAATTCTCCCAGGATACTGAGCCGGATTGTGCAGCACAACATCGTGCCTATAGCCGGTCACCGCACCATGCCTTCCATCTTCGTAGGCTATGTGGCCTATCACCTCTACAAAGGCATTCCCATCTGCCTGCCCTACATTATCATGCGGACTATGGATCATGCGGGGCGAAATCCCAGGAGGAACTTAGATTTACCCTATGGGAGGTTGCTCACCACTATTTTCCAGCATTTTGGAGTTGACTTGAGTGAGGAGGATCAAGACTTAACCGAAGATCCACCTCTAGATCGTAACGCAGTGGCGAGGATGCGAATTGCGATGGATGCATATAGTGATGGGGAGCCATTGGTCCCAGCCAGGGTCACGGGCCCGAGCCTCAGTCAGGAGCCTCCTCCTCGGCCCGGCGTGCATGCGGCCTCTTCATCCTAAGACTTGCTCCTAGTGGGTCCGACATCGATAGGATTCTTGCAACTCTGGGCCGATGAGCACCAACATGGCTCGGGGTTTGAAGGAGTGAACACTAGGCTCGATGCATCAGACAGACGCATGGAGAGCCTCGAGCAGCAGATGGAGGACTTGCACTCCTACCTCCATGATGAGGGCACAGAGGACGAGCCCAGTAGTGATGATGAGATGGAGCAGTAGACCTCCTGTCCATTCCCACCATGCTCTCAATGGACCCCTAGCTTTTTTGTCTTACCATGCAGCAAATTTATTTTTTTTTTTTTTTTTTTCTTGGTTGTAAGAACTCGAAGTCTCCAGTTCAGCTGAATTTTGTTGTAATCACTCGTTTGGCTTATGGAAATGTATTAACAGCTGAAATTAAGGAATATATCTATAATTATATACACATGTCTTTCATTTCACTGTTGTCTATTATTTGCTATTGTCTTCGGCTTTCTCCCTAGCATTCACACACATTCCAATTATGCATTGTTAGAAGCTTTTACTTTAGCAACCTATTGTGTAGAGTAAATCACAATTCCGCTAGACTGTGGCTGGTGCAGAGCATCTCGCTCTGATACCACGCTGTCACGCCCCTATTCCAGACAAGGAATATAATATCATATAAAGGGTGACTAGGACGACGCGTGTCATCCTACTAAACCGCCCGGATCACTGACACAGTGTCCCAACGCACAGTCATATCCAATATTAACACAATGTAACATTAGAATGCGGAAAAGAGGAATATTACATTCCAAGGATCAGTAGTATTGCGGAAGCGTATAAATCGAATAGTTACAAGATGTTCAAAGCTAGATGATAAATAGAAGAATTAGTTACATTTCCAATGATCATCTAATAACTATCAAAAACGGTATTACAGTAAGTATTTCACCATAGGCCTTAGCCTCAAAAGTAATCAAAAGGGATCGAGTCCCGAATATCCTCACGGCCCGTAGGCACAATCATCGCAAGGACACCCGTCGCCATGTTCCTCAAACACGGCCTCCGGTTCCTCCTCACCGATCTCATCGTATCCCGAGGGCTGAACTCCAAGTCCCGCGAGATATCCGTCACCGCACCATAATCTAAAAAAATGTGCGCACGAGGGGTTAGCTCCACTGAGCCGTGAGGGGATGGGAATGCACAAACACGCAATTCACATAGTCCAATGATGCATGCACATGTTAAGTCCATTTTTCCACCTAACAAACAACTAAGTCAATGGCATATGCTATCGTGACAACTCGGGAGACACTGTGGGTCACTTAACTTATCGCCACAATGAAACCTCAATTGTCACGTGGGACCTACGCCGATCGAAGCCTCCAAGACCACTCGGTGGCAGACCCGATAACCAATACTACCATGATCGGCCTCTCCCACCTCCACGTAATCCGTGTACGATTACCCAACACCTAAACCCCGTTGGTAAGGGTCGTAGCATAAGGGTGTGAAATCCTAGCCACAAATATACTACATGCAAGTCCTATCGTCCCGAGAGGTAATCCGGCGCATCAACTTTTCATCCGGTTTAGTGCCCTTAGCACAAGACGGCACGGCGCATACATTCAACATGACATTCAACATAATTTCTTCATAAATGTTTATAGAGTTCGGGGTTAGACCGTACCCACCGCACCGAGACCCATCAAGATACAACATTATCAATCAACATTATAACACATAGATATAAAATTATGCAATATGCGCACACATGCTTATTAATTATAATGAGTACATAATATATAGTGCAATAGTAATAACAAGCCCAAACAACCAAACCCACTCACTACGTATACGCCAAGCACCCAGTTTATCAGTTGTCGCCTCGATCAAGCAATAAGCCACAAAAGTGAATATTTTAACCTATACAAAGAGTGGAATAAGGTTAAACGAGCGAAAGGAACGGATCCCCAAAAGATCTCCCATAAACACTTAAGTATAAGGTTTCAGAGACGAAGTGGTTGCAGGAGTGGTTTCATGCCCAAATTCTGCAACCACATGTAAATCCTAGGAAACCGGGACAGTTTTAGTCAAGGTCGGATGCAGATGTGGTTTCAGAAAAACTGAATCCAAGTGTAAATCCGAGCTTCACAGGGGCTCAGGACAATTTTTGTCAAGGTCGGATGCAGATGTGGTTTCAGAAAAACTGAATCCGAGTGTAAATCCGACCTTCACAGAATCCTTCTCGGGAAGGTAGTTTCAGGGGGGTTTCTTGCAGGTCTGAAATCACATGTAACCCTCACACCTTCAGGTCCAAAATCCAGGGATTCCCCTCCAAGGACCCCATTTCAAGTGGTTTTTAAAGCACAAGGACTTCTAGAAAACTCTATCCTAAGCTCCTTAGGGTCCAACCTTAAATCTCCCAATTGGCAATGAGAACCCTCACATTAGAGCTCATAATGGAGTGAACCAACTCCACCATAGCTTGGCTTTAAAGCTCCATCTACTCCCTAGGTTCCAAGAGAGATCTAGGTCAATCTCTCCCATTACCCAACCCCTTTTGAAATCCAAAATAGAAGAAGGAAGAAGCTTACCTACCCCCAAGATGAAAGCTCCACGATTTCTGGCCCAAGAGATGGGGTCTCCACCTTTCTCCAAGCCTCTCTCTCCTTCCTCTTTCTCTTCCTCTCCTCTTTCTCTCCTCTTTCTCTCCTCCACGATTTAGGGTAGAAGAGGATGTTGAAGAAGAAGTGATGTTCTCTCCCCCTCCTCCTCTCTTTATAATAAATGGGTCTATGGGTACCCTTAGTCAAATGGGTCATGAGGCCTAATGGGTCAACCCATTAGTCCTATGTGGGTAAGTGGATGGAATAACCCATCATTGGGCCAATAGGTTAAATGGGCCTGCCCACAACCTTAATTAAGGAAAAGCCCATTCTTAGATGGGCTCATATGAGATGGGTATAAGTCCCCAATGTACTTCCTAAAGGTACGCGGGACCCGAACTTAAATTATTCCCTTCTCTCATGAAATAGCTCGAGCGGTTCAAGCCCGGACCCGCACTTCGAGGTTACCAAGGGAAGAATAATTAATAAGACTTGAGGCTAGAACTTACTTTTCCCCCTGTCATGGTTTATTACCCATGACCCCGAACAGCTTCGCCACGGCAACGCTAAGCTCATCACCGAACGAAATATCCAGCTGAGGTGACGGTCCAGGATGCTCTCTCCTGAACTCCTCGCTTCCCGGGCTGGTACTTGGAGGGTAGTCGACGAAGTCGCCGTCAACGAACTTTCCCCACTGGCGGTTGAGGAATCTTTCCTCCACAGGCAAACCCGTGCTGTGGTCAACGATTTTGTAGCTAGGTTTGACCATCATGGAGAACAGGTCACCAGCATACATGGCAGCGGTATCTACACGTCACGAGAAGAAATGATATTTAATTATATCCCAGGGTACGGGTATAACACTATCAACCTCTATATACTTACATCATCCTATGTCTTAATGACATTCATATAATATAGCAAACATGGATGAATGACATTCACAAGACATGACACACAAACAATCCATAAATTAAGACGATTGCTTAACTCACTTACCTGGGTTCTCGAACTAGCTTTCAATATCAAGTTCCTCGAATTGGCATTCAATACCCAAGTTCTCCATCCCACACGCTAGTATGCCCCCGAGCCGAATGAGTCAACCTAAAGAGGATATACAATGTGTGGTGAGGTTAGTGTTTCAGGGTTATAAGAGGTGGGCCCCAAAAGAGGTCATATAGGGCTGACACAGTGCCACCGGCATGAATAGCAAGCCTCCCACCGGTATGAGTTCCTACCTGTCACTCCTGCTTATCCTTGACACTAGCTAATAGGCATATGCGTTTGTTGCCGACAAGCATATGCATCGGCCTGTCACTCGTGCCTGTCCTGCTGTCAAAACAAATCTGAGATTGGTTTGGATTTCCAAGGTCTTGGGCTGAAGTGGGGTATATCTAGGGTTCTTTAGGGACTTTTTAGTCATGAGCATTACCCCATTAGAGAGGTTAGGGCTCCAATCCATGATGGGTCATGATTCAACGGTTCTTTTATGGCTTTGGCATCAAGGTCTTGAAGAGTCCAATAAAGAAGACCATTAGAACTGTGGAAAACAACCTAGGGTTCTCAATGTGTTCCAACTTAAGATTCATGAGTATCATTTCCCTTTTGGTAGAGAGGCTCCCAAACCACAAGTTCCAAATCTAGGGTTTACCCATAGAAGTTGGGGTTCCAAACAAAAGAGGGTTAAAGTGTATATATGGGTTTTTTGTAGTTTACCCTTGTTATCATAAATCCCCTCTCCATTAACGGTTCCACTCTAAAGTTCATGAGACCATTAATGGTACGAGATTCATAACAAAAACCCACATTAAATGGGTGAATAAGAGAGAGTTATTGATAGGATTGAGAGAGAGAGAGAGAGAAAAAGAGAATGGTCACCAAGGATTGATGATGATAGCTTGAGCTCCACCACCTCCTCCTCCCTAATGTTCTTCTTCTTCCTTCCCTTCTTCTTCACTTTCTCTTTTCCTTCTTCTCCTCCTCTCTTGCTCCCACAATTTCTCTATTCTATTTCTTTCCTTTGTGTTTGCAAATGAGAGGGAGAGAGAGAGGGTATTAGGTTAAGTTGCTTTAGTCCTTAGGGTTTGTTTGGGTAGATCTAAGTCTCTAGGTCCATTAGATAGGACATGTTTGGATGGTATAAGCCCTAGGTCTAGTTTAAGTCATTGGGCCCATGGCCCAAACTTAATTCTAAAGAAGAGGCCTAGAGCCCAATTAGTATTTATATATATAATAATGATAGTGCATAGGCATGAATTATTTGGATAGTGACTTACTCCCATTCGTCATGAAGTGGGCATGGGTAATAACGATGTAGGCCCTATGGATTCTTGAAATGAGGGAATTCCAAGAATACACCATCATAGACGAATTTTCCCCTTTCTTTGTCGATGAATCTGTCCTCAACGACTTTCCTCGTGTCACGATCGAAAATCTTGTGAGATGGCTTGAGTATCATGGCCCACAACTCACGAACGTAATACGCTCCCCCTCCTACACACGAGGTTCAACCAGACCGGAAAGTTAGACCATGTTTTAAACCAGGTTATTGGGCGCGGGTTTAATATGTTAAACTAGTTGTTAGAGTTAAACTTAGTTTCTCATTCAAACATTTGAATTATCTTTGCATTTTCAAGGGAAAACTAATTGTTGGAGAACCACTTATATTGTAAATATTAATCTAATTTAGTTTTCAATATTCAACTCATATTTTTCAAGCTAGCTGTTGGAGAATTTCAACATCAATGAAAATATTTAAAAGTTCTACTCAAGTGGTTAGAGTCCAAGTGGTTAATTAATGATGAGTCAAAACCATTCAAATCCACAACCACACAACAATAAATGCTATCGTACGAAAGACCACATGACAGTCACGGAAAACCATAGCTGTAAGTATTCAAGACTGTCACTCTTAGACATGGACAAAAGCAGGTCATGAAAGACTGCAAGATCGTTTGTCTTATTGTGACTTACTTAGTCTCATTACTCTTAAACATACACATAAGCTCACACAAAAGACTATGATCAAGATCGTCTATGGACTTAGAATTTTAAAAAACAGTAGTCCATGAGTAGGGATTTAGAATATTTTGTGAATTTGCCATTTAAGCTTGATCGTCCGTTTGTACTCACAAAAGACCGTGGATGACAGACTTAGACACTTTTCTAAGTCAAACCACCTAGTTTCTTGGGATTGTCCTTTTTTTTTTTTTTAAAACCCGAATATTACCTTAAACCCAGGTATGAATCTGAAATACAAAAGGTGGGGGGAGGGGGGGGGGACATAACCTGCCTTACCCCTACTCAAAGGAAACAAAACACTCGTTCTCATAGAGCTAAAAACTAAACCACCCCAACCAGTAAAAATAAACTAAAAGATAAAATTACATTCTAAAGACTAGTAATCTACCTTTTTCTTCCCGTAAAATGCGACCAAATTCTTGAGGTAACTCGTGATCATAATGGAATAAGGAATTATACAATGACTCACCCGCGAGCCAAAAAGTCAGTAGTTTGATAACTTTCTTTGTAATTGAATTCGATGGTGGCTCCAGCTATTCAGAAAGAGATAGAACTTCATGAAAGTAGTACCTGTAGCTCCACAAATGACTTTTTCTTTGAGTCACAAACCACGCAATGGTTGCCGAATCTGAATTAACATAACACCCTGCATACCCCAACTTAGAACATAACTTCAAGCCATCAAGCATGGCTCTCATTTCAGCCACCGAATTAGTATAAACCCCATTAAAATTGGAGAAAGCCATGCTTGGGGTTGTCCAATTAGCTCATTTTGATGTCATTTTCTTGGGCTTTATATATCTTGTGGATCTTTATACGTTAGGATTACAATGATATGCCAATGAATATCAAATCTTAATCTTGTTCTTGAATGATTCCTTCACACTTGATGTTACTTTCAGCTCCTTGATCTTTCAAGTTATTGAAGACCGTTCTCAGCAGTCCTTCATTCACAACATGCCTTGCTTGTTCTTTCTTCAACTATTTCTTCATCAGAAGCTTGAGAAACATCAAACTCTTAGTACATTAGCACACATGTTAGTATACCCAATCATATATCGATCATATAATGGTTTTCATATTCAAAACACATAACATATAAATGAAATCTTCTAAGTCTAACAATTATTTTTTTTAGGAATTTGATCCTTGGTTGAACACAATACTTTAGTACAAAGTACAAACAGAGCCGGTAGTTGGATATTCCAATCCATTGGCTACCTATTGACCCCTTTTATCTCATCAACCCACACATAAAATGTTCCAATCCAATGATTCAAGAACAAGGAATATAATTTTCAAGTGGCTCAGCATTGCCAAACACGTGCTTCCCAAATTTCACTTTGCATATTATTATAAAGCAACCTTTAATCAAAGATTATTATAAAGCAAATGGATACTAATATAAAATAAAATCTAATCTAACACGCAATACATTTGAGTTGGATGGAGTTTTTTTATTACAAGGTAATAGCATAGAACGTGAATGTATTTTCTCTTATATTCCAAGGGCTGCTAATTCTTTAGTAGACTGCCTTGCCGGGAGGGTCTTATCCGTTTCAGAAAGGATGGTTTGGTCTATTTCCGATCCCTCGTTGTTTGAAGATGTTACTTCGGCTTCGAGGAGTGTTTTTCGTTCTCTGCAATAAAGCTATTATTTACGGAAAAAAAAAAAAAAAAAAAAAAAGAAAAATAGAAGAAGAAAGAAGAAGAAGAAGAAAAAAGCATAGAACGTGAATCTTCCTCACCACTTGTTAGTAATACCTTCGGCCTTTTGGCTTAAGAAGAAAGAAGAATCGATCCACCATCCACATGAAGAAAGAAAGAAAGCATAGAACGTGATTGTCCCGTATCTTCCTCACCACTTGTTAGTACGTATACCTTTCTCGGCCTTTTGGCTTAAGATACGTCATAAGATACGTGGGTCATCGATCCACCATCCACATGATATTAAATCAATTTTTATTAGGGAGTAGGGCCCATAACAGTAGCTTGCTACTGGGGTCTTCGAGGGCCCTCACGCGTTCGCACTATGGTGGGTCCATGATACCGTGAATATTCAACGGTAACTGATACTACTTCCCTTCACACTTTGACCACCGATAAGAACAGAATGTCGGGGTAATAGAGATACCACGTGTACGGTTAAGAATCCATCATTTTCATGATCTTCCGGTGCTCCACCTTCCAAATGCAGAAACACCATGGATCCTTTTAAGGTCAGGTTTTATCCATGGCAACTTCGCGTAAAAAGCGAACGAGGTGTTGTTCACATGAACTGTCAGCATAGATTTAATCAAACAGAAACTTGACACGTGTACTTACTGTATCCGTCGGATTGGAATCCTGATAGATAACTAACCGTTCATCAGCAGGTAAGCACGTTTGTTCTGGATCGTCTCTGCTGTAATAACGGCAGCACAAGTTGCTTAAGAAGGTAGTTAAATCGTTTCGATCTGACAATAGATTAAGGCGTAAATTAATGATGACTAATTAATAAACTGAAAACTGAAGAATAGGGGCAGCACCGAAATTTTTGGAGATTAAAAGGGTGTTTTTGAAAATTACAATCCAACCCTTCGCAATCTAAGTAGCAAACACTTGAGCGGAGTCCAGCGAAGCAGACGTAGTTGGACTCATCGAGACTTTTCTGCATAAATGAGGGAAAAAGGAAAAAGCAGATCCTGAGGGAGAGAGGGAGAGAGGGAGAGAGAGAGAGAGAGAGAGACAGGGAGAGAGGGAGAGAGAGACAGTGAGGGTCCAAACAGAAAGAAGAATATAAAAAAATGGAAAAGGTGACTGTTTTTGTATTTTGGTCAGTTTGGACCGATGAAGAAGAAGAATAATAACTAAAGAAATAGGGAGATTGAGATTGAGAGCTCATCAGATTCAGGGGGACAATCTAGCCAATCTTTGGAGATCTCGAAGCTGAATTGTATGTGCTCTTTTTCTGTTCCAATTCTCTTGTTTTTTTTTTTTAAATTTTTTTTTTTTTTATACTTCATTTACTACTGAATACATTGAATTTTGTTGCATTTCGTCTTCAGATTTCTTGTTCGTAGCTTTTAACAGAGAATTTTGAAGAGATTGATCATTTATGTTTGAGTTCTGATGCTGCGACGTTAGATTTGTTGTTTGAAAAAGACTGTAAACTTTGGAAGTGGAATGGTAGATCTTGCGATTGTTCGTGTGGAAAAGAAAAATGTGGATTTAATTGCATTCTTTAGTTTCATAGTTGTTTGAAACTTGCAAGTTTCGTATTTGTTTGAAACCGTTTAAGACGTAAGAAACTGTATAAGAAATTCAGAATAATGAGAAACTAGCAACATATCAACTTTTTGTAGTGCGGTATCTGATTCACATCGTTTAATTGCTGAGCTAAAGTGGATAAAAGCAACTGAATCATGAATTTATGGAGAGTCAAATGCATTTATCCAATTAACGATGTGGTTGGATTGGAGAAGGTCTATCTGTCTTGCACAGTATTCATCACTTCAGTTAGAGAGATGGAAAAAGTAGAGGTTAAAAAGTACCGTGTAATAAAAACATCCACCCTGAATTGTGGACTGTAATGTTTTCATCTTGTCTCATTCCTTGTATTGGTCAACCTTGGATTTTAACATTATAGATTCTCAGTTAACTTTGTACCTGGTCTCTGTTCCAGTCCGGCTTGAGTTGGGCCACAGGGTGGTTTCCAAAACTATAAGCATACAAAGATGTCTAAAATCCTGGTGGGATATATGCATCTTTCTCACCTTGTTCAACCAGAATACATATTTGAAACCTTGGTTTCAAAGATTAAGGGGAAAAAAGAGGCCTATTTGCTCTCATGAAGAAAGGCAAGGTAGTTTCACTATATCAAAATATGGTTTATACTGGTTCAGTTCTTTGGATCTGGCTTGATCTTTTGCAAACAGTGACAACATTAATTATCTTTTTTTTTTTTTTTTTTTTGTGGGGGGGGGGGGAGATAATGGATTGGAAAGGAAAATGTATTAAAATTTGGGTGAGGTTCCTGGTCCAGAAACAGAACATATCAACACCTTCAGCCAGATGCACTTGGAAGCTCTAAATGGTTCTGTTATTTTTCTCCTCCAGAGCAATTCAGCAACAAGCCACAGGAACCAAGCTTTGGAATAATTCTTGCTTTCTGTTCTAGGGATAGTGCAGTTTGGGATATCCATAAGGCAAACCAGTTTTGCCTGAATCCCTTGATAACGTAATCACCGATTCCGTGTGGTAGCACAAGCTAGCGGATGCTTGTTGACAGACTCATTGTCATTTCTGAACACATTGCAGCTATTGGGTATATTCTAGCCTCTTGTAATCAGGTGGTTCACTAGAAGAATTTTGTTGGTGATGTAGTCCATTAGAGCATAAGTTTTTTGGAGTCCAGTTTCAGGTTCGTTTTTTTTAAAAGCACCAATGCCCGTGACCCAACAAAAAACATCTTAGTTGATTACTGAGTCCAGCTTTACCAACCTGTCTTGAAAGTATCAATCACCACACTCGTTAAGAGGTCAAGCAGATCAACAACATTTTCTAGTTCCAAATCATTTAAGTTCCTAGAGAGCTTTGGGTTTTGTCATAACTGACCACCTGTGGCTTACAACAGAAAAAAGCACATTGAAAACTTTAGTCTCCACGCTTCACAATATTTGTCTTGCCAGATTCTCACTGGATACCCCAGCACCCACATTGACTTTGATGACTTGTTTGAAAGCCTTTCTTATTGTTCATTACACCTTTAATTGGTAGATACAACCATTTGTCTGTTCTGAGTGCTATAGAAATGTTTGGTACTTGGACATCAATTTTCCATGGTTGGCTGATGTAAGGGCTCTTCTTCTTGTTTCCTGAATGAATATTGGATTTTGTTTAGTTATACCAGAACTAGTTTATGGTGCATTAACTTTATTTTCACTGTTCTATGGTACAACTTTCCCTATGCCATAGTGATCCCTTAGTTTTGCTGTTGGAGGTTTAGTGCTTTCATCACGTCATTTGGTTCATTTCCTCTTACGATGTTATTTCGTCCTCAACTGCAAGTTGTCTGTTGCAGCCTTGCAGGTTTAGTACTTTCATCACATCTTTTGGTTCATTTCCTCTTACTATATTATTTTGTCCTCAACGGCAAGTTGTGCTTCTGTAGATGGTCACTGTGGAAGGGACCATGATTAGCAGAGCATCAAAGAGTTTCTAGGAAGGAAGATGGTTTGAAGCTACTCAACTGTATAGTGTATACATGTTAGGTACATGATTATCATGTCACAATGGCTTCTAATCCCTATGTGTTTTATATGAATGCAGAAGAAATAATTTGCGTTCTGGTATTTTGATGTTCCTCTGAACTGTGATGCATCGGGTGCTGAACAATGGGTGCCTCAGTCAGTGCTTTCTGTTGGCATGCTTTTTCATCTCCATTCTTTTTCTAAGTTCCAGGCATTGTATGGGCAAGAATATTGAATCAGAAACACAGTTACAGAATCATTATGGGTCATTTCCAAGGAACGAAAATGAAAGTAGCAGCTCTGGTTTACTTATACCAGTAGATTCTCTGCCCTCATGGAATGCTTCGGTATCCTGTAAGGACCTGAAAGGCGTTGGCTCCTTGGACACTACGTGCCTGTTAAGTTCAGACTTGTATTTAGACGGTGATCTTAATGTAACTGGGGCAGGAAACTTGGAGATACTCCCTCATGTTTTAATTGTATGTCCTACCGAAGACTGTTCAATTAGTTTCAATGTATGTGGCAACATTAAAATTGGTCAGCATGCAGCTCTTATTGCTGCTTCTGTATTTGTCTCTGCCACCAATCTGAGTCTGGATCACCATTCATCCATAAACACGACATCATTGGGTGGACCACCACCTTCTCAGACTAGTGGTACACCAATTGGCCTTGATGGAGCTGGTGGAGGGCATGGGGGCCGAGGTGCTTCCTGTCTGAAAGATGATAAGAAAAATATTTGGGGTGGTGATGTTTATGGTTGGTCTTCTTTGTCTGATCCATGGTATTATGGGAGTAAGGGTGGAAGTACATCTGCTAAAATACAATTTGGTGGGAATGGTGGAGGAAGAGTCAAGCTTCAAGTGAAGGACGTACTAGATTTAAATGGATCTGTGATTGCAGAAGGAGGAGAAGGAGGACTAAAAGGAGGAGGTGGATCAGGTGGAAGTATCATGATCTATGCTCTAAAGCTGTGAGTATACCACCATCTGCATCGAGAAGTGCTGTTTCCTGTATTTTCATTGTTAATATATTGTATCCATATTTGGTTATTCTGCTACATATCAAATAATGCAAATGCACCAGTCTGTTTGCATATCTGTAGGCTTCCCCTAAACATACACAGACCTGTCTAATGGAAACAGGATATCAGGATTCTCCGCTTTTATTTACTGGAGTAAAATGATATTTTTTGTTTATGTTTTTAAGTAGGAAACTGATTTCCGTTATTGTAAGAGAGCTATATAACACAGGGAAAAGGAAAAAATAGACAAGAAAAGAACAGCAAAGCGAGCAAAACCCTAGTACCCTGTAACCTCTCAAGACAAGACAGCAGGCCCATTTGCTCAAAGCAATGTCTCAGAAAAAATAAAACCTTCTTCAGACAAAGTTCCTCTATGGCACCTTTCTACCATGACTAACCTCTTCTACTACTGCAAATTCAAAAATAGGAGAGGGGGGAAAAGTTAAGGAGAAAAGGTGGGAAAACAAGGAGGAAGGGTCTGTCAATGGGAGGTAATACTTCCAACCCTATCTTTGTACCACCCCTCCTGCAGGCTGCTGGTCATCTTTTTCTGTTACTCCAAAGCCTGTGGGGGTGCCTACAACAAAACTAGATGTCTGAGTTATAGCACTTGGAGGTTGTTAAAGTATTATATGCCAGGGGTTATGGTCATGGTTCTTGTTATTCTGTCCTTTTATATCATTAGTGTTATTTCTGTCCTTTGTAAATATTAATAATTGACATAATATAATGACATATAAGGCTCATGGTTTACACATTCAGTGAAACCGTGAGCCCTATTCTCTGTTCTTCTTCTTGCGTTTCTCCTATCTTGCGCAGGTACTGTTTCTAATATCTGATTTACATGGTATCAGAACATTTACCAGTACCCTGTACTTCTCTTCCTGGTTTGAGAGGTCTAGGAATTTTTTTTCTCCTGTGGTTAGCAGCAACCTGTGCTGCCCTATTTGTTGTGACACCCTAGTTTTTAGAACAAGAACAAAAACTAGAGTTGCTTTTCAATATGTTGCTTGATGATGAAATGAAGGTCCATTGATGCCTTGCAATTGATCTTATTGGTGCTGGTTTCCCTGCTGTACGCTGCAGTTGATATCTTTGTAATTTCTCCTGTACAAGTAGGTGCTGGTTCTTCATATGACTAGGTATTTTTGGAGCAGTTTGTGATCTGTTTTGCTTCTATAATCCGCAAACAAGGCTGTGACCAGTATATGACGACCTGATTATCCTCTCTTGGTCATTAGATCGTGTTCTTGGTAGGTTTTTGCAAACCTGCTAATTCTTTGACTTTCTCATACAAGAAGAGTAGTCAGATCATCTTCAAAATTTGTGAGTTTGTTCCTCATATCAAATACAGGTTTGGATCAGGATTACAAGCTTTCTGATCAGTGGTGTGGCTGGTATCGAATTTCCCCCTAAATCTGGTCATCTCTTCTCCGGAGACTATGAAACTGTGTTCTCTTTTGATTTTGCGACTGGCTCTGCATGTTATGTTCTGATTACAGAATTATCCCTGGGTATTTTCCACCCCATATTCACCATATATAGAATTGTTTGATTTTCCTACCACCTGCGATTGGGTACTTGTGTATTTTTATGCTCTGCGGCTACTGTGAGTGGTCATTGTCTTTGGAATTCTATTTATTTTGCTGGCTCTTTGTTTATTACAACAACAACAACAACAACAACAACAACAACAACAACAACACTCAGCCTTATCCCAACTTAATGAGGTCCGCTACATGGATCCTCAAAACAAAGTAAGGAGAACTGAGCTCTACCCAAAAAAGGGAAGGAAAAGATGGGAAAAGAGGGGGTGGGGGAAGAGAAGAGCAATAAAAATGGAAAATGTGAAATGAAAAAAGGAAATAGATGGGAACAGGGAAGAGGCACAACCCAACAGGTCAGGACTCAGCTAAATGGGATCTGGTAAATGGATCCTAGCCCTCCAATAGGCTCTATCTAAGGTCATACTTGGTACAAGGCCTAGACTATGCATGTCCTCTTTGTTTATTATGGTTGATAATAAATCTTTAGTACGCTATATTAATGTTCAAATAACATCGATCAGGTTGAATGGTGCCTCAAATTATCTACTCTTGGCACAGATTGTCAAGATATATGTTTGCTACCGTTTCACCTAAAAGCTCGAACTGTTAGGGAAGGGTAGCGTCAATGTATACATCAACACTCCCCTTCAAGTGCAGGCTAAGATCCCATGTCGATAAAGCTCTTCCGATGCACTTCTTCGGGGTCGAACACTTGACCTCCCTGCTCTGATACCATGTTCGCTAGTGTTTCACCTAAATGCTCGAACTATTAGGGAAGGGCAGCATCAATGTATACTGACTTGTACTGACTTGTGTCTCTTAGACACTAGCTACCTTTATTTATAATAAATTGATAGAAGGTACAAGTACAGTAATGCCCCTAGGGCAACAAAATAGAAACCCTAATGACATAATTACCCTTATACACATATTACAATACTCCCCCTCAAGTTGGTGCATGATTATCACACATGCTCAACTCGCAAAAAATAGGATGAAAAGCCTCACTACTAAGACCTTTAGTAAAAACATCTAGTAACTGATCATCTGTCTTCACAAAAGGTATACCAATAAGACCCTACTCTTGTTTCTCCTTGAAGAAATGTCTATCAATCTCTACATGTTTCGTCCTATTATGTTGAACTGGATTATGAGCAATGCTGATAGCAAATTTACTATTGCAGTACAACATTTGGCATTGGAACACGAACACCCAAATTTTGGGGAAGACCTTGAAACCAAAGTAACTCACAAATCCCATGCGCTATGGCCTTGAATTTGGCTTTAGCACTTGATCTTGCAACCATCGATTGTTTCTTGCTCCGCCAAGTGACAAGATTGCCGCCAACAAAAGTACAGTACCTTGATGTGAAGCGTCGATCATCTGGTGAGCCAGCCTAGTCAGCATTAGTGAATACCTCCACACGCATGTGACTATGAGGCAAAAATTGGATACCCTTTCCGGGAGCTGATTTCAAGTATCGTAAAATACGATATACAACCTCCATATGAGAGGAATAAAGATCATGCATAAACCAACTAACCAAACTGACCGCGCATGCAATATCTAGGCAAGTATGGGAGAGATAAATGAGATGACCAACCAACCTAGGTATAGGGGTATTTATGTCATTAGGGTTTCTATTTTGTTGCCCTAGGGACATTACTGTACTTGTGCCTTCTATCACTTTTATAAATAAAGGTGGCTAGTGTAGACACAAGCTAGTTCTCTCCCAATTCTCAACATGGTATCAGAGCAAAGATCCATACTGAGATTTGTGCCCTAATGCCAAAACCCTAGCCGATCCACCTCCCCATCTCTCTCGATCTCACCTCTGTCTCCTCTTGTGACTCTTGCCTCTCTCATCTCTCTCGCCTCACTCACTTCCCTCGTCTTTGTGGCATGACTATAAGCTATGCATGTCTTTCCTCACCACTTCTCCTAAGGTCATTTTAGGTCTGCCCTTGGCCCTTTTAGTTCCTTCAATCTGAATTAAATCACTCCTTCGTACTGGAGCATCCTAAGGCCTCCATTGAACATGGCCATGTCACCTCAAACGACTTTCTCGTAGCATAAGTTTTGCCATTCATCCCTCTCAACATCCTCATCTCCGCCATACTGAGTTTATCTAGATGATGCTTCTTAGTTGTCCAAGATTCCGCACCATACATCATAACCGGTCATATGACTATCCTATAAAGTACATCGATCACACAACACTCTGGACACAACTCTCCACTTCATCCATCCTATTTTAATTTTTTTGAAACATCATCCTCTATATCACCTTTGTTAGTTATGATTGAACCAAGATACCTAAAATAATCACTTTGTGGAATCTCCCTCTCATCAATTTTCACCACCTCATTATCCGTCCTAGTGTAACAAAAGTTACACATCATATACTTTGTCTTCGTTCTACTTATCTTAAAAATTTTTGATTCCAAGGTTGATCTCCATAACTCCAACTTGGCTTTAATCCCTGCTTTTGTCTCATCCACTAAAACAATATGACCAACAAAAAGCATACACCAAGGAACCTCATATTGAATGTCTTTGGTTGAGTCATCCATGATAAGCACAAATATATAAGGGCTTAAATCTGATCGTTGATGTAACCCAATTGTAATTAGGATTTCACTACCTTGGTCCCCCATAGTTCTTATATTTTTCACCGAACCATCATACATTTCTTTAATTATGTCCATATATTTACTTGAAACACTTCTCTTCTCTAGTACTTGCCAGATTAACTTTCTAGGGACTCTATCATAAGCTTTTTCTAGGTCAATAAAGACCATATTGAGATCCTTCTTGCAATTTCTAAGTCTTTCCATGAGTCTCCTAAGTAAGTAAATAGCTTATGTCGTGGATCTTCCTAGCATAAAACCAAATTTGTTCTCCGTAATAGTAGTTTCTTGTCTGAGGTGGGTTTCAATAACCCTCTCCCACAATTTCTTCAACTTGGCCGGTCGTCAAGGCATCAGGGAAGATCTAGTCTCTACCCTGGCCGGTTACCCAAACGTTGGGGAGGATCTCATCTTTGTAGGTAGATGCTCCCTACCCTAGCCGGTCGTCAAGGCATTGGGAAAGACTTAGTCTCCGCCCTGGCAGGTCACCTCAACGCCGGGGATGAACATGTCAAAATCATTTCTCAGTCTCTTTTCTTTCATTCTTTTCCAATCAATATTTCTTCCTCATTTTCATTCATCATCATATTAAGCATCATTTCAATAAATTCCACTCCATTCAAGAAAATAACGTCTCATATTCTAACATAGTTAAACATAGCATGTCTTGCATTCACACATTACATATTCTAACATAATCATTCATAACATGGCTTGCATTCCCACATTTCATATTCTAACATAATCATTCATAACATGGCTTGCAATCACTTAATCACTAGATCTGCCCGTTTCCCTTCTGCAGCCCTCCATCTCCTCTCCTTGAGAGTTGGGTTTTGCTTTGCTTGTATTTAGTCCATTCTGTATTTTTTCTTTCCCCTCTTTAGGGGCTCCTTGTATCTCCTTCTCCCCTTTGATAATGAATTATTTATTCACCCAAGAAAAAATAATGTACTTTTGCTGTTCTACTTTCCCTCCTTTGAATGATGAATAAAACTTTAAAACTGAACTTGTTCTGTTATGAGAAAACTGCATACAACATTTATTTGAATATATTAACCCTTAGAGCTATGTAATGAACATATTTGAGTCCTGTTTATTGATTGTATCTAATTTTTGGCATCATTTCAATTGGTTAGGAAAGGGAATGGTACTATAAGTGCATCAGGAGGGAGAGGATGGGGTGGAGGTGGAGGCGGAAGAGTATCTCTGGACTGTTACAGCATACAAGAGGATATAAAAATATCTGTGCATGGTTTGTACTTATCCCGTATTAGTATTTTGAAATTCTTGGTGGAAGCCACAATATCTTAGTGATGAAACTCCCTGACAGGCCCTTAGGCCCAAAATGAAATTATAAAATAAACTATAAATGAAACACTAGATATAAAAAGGGCATACCTAGTGCACGAGGCTCCCACCACTGTGGGGTCTGGGGAGGGTCGTAATGTACGCAGCCTTACCCCCGCTTTTGCAGAGAGGCTGTTTCCAGACTCGAACCCTTTGTAATGAAAGACTAGATATATGATGTATAAAATATGTATCATTTTCATTTTCCCTTTGTATGGATGTCCCATTATTGCTGAAATGGTTTCTTATATATATGTTCTTGATTTCTTTTAAAGGTGAATCCTTTAAACAATACTTGACTTTCATGAATATGCTTTGTATTCAGTGATGTTCTTTATAAAGATTGCCTTTGCATCTCTTGAAAGGAGCATTTCAGTAGGCCATGTGGTGGTGGTGGGGTAATTGGTAATCATAATCCATTTTATACCAAAAGCTTTCAACCTATAATCCCAAGCAACACTTTTTACATTCTTAAGATCCCTTCATCATAAAGACTGCCTTTGTTTCATGAAGAGGTGGCTTTTATTTTCTTCTTTCTTTTGATAAATTTTTTTTTGGATGAATAAAAATTCTATTGCGAAGAAGGAGAGAATATACAAGCCATAGGGAAAGAAAAGGAAGCAAAAGAACAAAAGAAACAAACCACAAGCCTAGCCATTAGGCTGCAAAATGGAAATGAGTAATCTCTAGGACAAAACAATGAGCCTGTTCCTTGGGGAATCCCTTATAGGTAAATGAGGGAGCAAGGCAAGCTTGGATGAAACGTCAAAGAAGATTGCATTCCAAATTTTATCAAAAGAGCAGGCGTTGGAAGTCCATCTTCGAAGGTTACGTTCTATCCAGATGTGGGAGATGGAAGCAGAAAATGTGAGCTTGCGTGCAGAGTCATTGATAGAGTTCCCACCAAAAGTCATGTCGATCCAGATCTACTCTCTCTGAAGGGGAAGGATGATTCTTCTGCTAGGCTAACACCGACTAAGGACTTTTCTCCAGATAGAGGCAGCGAAGGTACAGTAGAAGAACAGATGGTCCGAATCCTCCTACCCATTCTAGCAAAGGCAATAGGAAGGGGAGACCTGGATGTGGCGATGGATGAGGAAAGCCTGTATGAGAAGGCAGTTGGAGAGGGCACTGCAAGTGCTAAAGCTTTGACGGGGGATGTGGCCTTTGAACCATACAATCTTGTGCCAGGGGAGGGGAACCTTTGTGTCTCACCAGATTCCAAGAAGAATGGGAGCTGAACATACCTAAAGCTGAGGGGAGCCAAAGAACCAAATCGCCTCTACCACAATGACCAGGAGGAATGGGGGAAGGGGGAATGGAGGAGGGGGTGGGGACCAAGCACCATGAGAAATGATAGAAGCAACCAAGGAACCTCTGTGAAGACTTAAAGAGTAGATGTCTCTAGAGCATACCACAAAAGATAGGATACCGGCAGGATACCACTTATCATGCCAAAGGGAGGTGGAGAGGCCGTCATCAATCCTAGAGGAAATGGCATCAATAGCAATATGCTTGACTTGCAGGATTCTGTTCCAAACCCAAGAAGCATCAGAGGAGGAACCAACAGACCATATAGTGTCTCTATGAAGGAGGCCAGCGTAAACCCAAGAGATCCAGATGCTGTCCTTGGAGACAAGTTCTAGATCAGCTTAAGAGTACCTGCAAGGTTGACATCCTTTATTCTTCTCAAACCAAGGCCCCTTTTAGATCATGGAAGAAGAAACTCGGTCGAAACTGCGGGTTTTGACCGAGTTGTCTTGGTTTCGCAGCCTACCGAGACAAGATAAGGTCGAATGTATATTCGACAATGTTTCGCTGGATTTCAACCCTATTCCGGCCATATTTCAGTAATTTTGCAAGTTTCAACCTGAACACCTATATAAATTCAGTTGTCCCCATCGAAACTTGAGAAAACCTGATTCGAAACCCGGACAGGCACTTATTTATGCCAAATTTCATTTACTTAAGATATTATTCATAAATAACCAAATACCCCCTATTTAAATCCAATAAAAATAGTTAAAAAAAATCAAATTATAAAAGGATAAAAGTCAACCCCCAGTTCAAGACCAAAAAATTGGATTTTCAGTGGTAGCTAGTAGGTGCAATTTTCAACTTTTAAATGCTGGGGTTTTTCACAAATCTAAAAGTTCCATAAATCTTAATATGATAAAACATTACTAAAAACCAAAAGAGTGGTAAAATATTCATTTGTTTTGATGTATAAAAATTTATTTTCATTCATAGCGATTTTAAACACCCTTCGTGCATACTAAATTAAGTTTGACCAGAACATAACTCCTTCAATATAGATCAGATTTAAGCAATCTTCGACAAATCCAAGATTGCTTAAATCTTATTTATATTGAAGGAGTTATGTTCCGGTCAAACCTTATTCGATACCATGTCCAAAAACAATATACATCAAACTTGGATTAACACCACAAGTATTATTTTGAGTGTTCTCTATGTGAAACTAATACATGGATTGAGTTCAAAATGTCAAAAAATAGGCAATACAACAAGAATTAGGGGGAAAAAAAAAACAACTTCTGGGCCTCGAAACCAAGGTTTCAAGTTGGTTTGGAGAAAGGAATGGGTTTCGACCGAGATATAGTTGAAATCTGGGAAATCTTGGTGTCTGGCCTGTCGAAACCAATGTCGGCACTGAGTTCTTGAACCTTGCTTCAAATTTGGGGAGGCAAATGGAGGCTCGTCTCATGGGGTCAAGAAATTTGTCTGAATTGACACCTTTCCAAAGGAAAGAGCACATAATGGACCCGATTTTGGACTGAATGCTACGAGAGAGGACTTCGAGAGCCAAGCAAAAAATGATGAGAGAGAGAGAGGGCAGCCTTGGTGGATACCGGTAGAGATGGGAAAATACCCAATTGGATTGCCAGTGACAAGAACAACGAAGTGGCGGGAAGAAATGCAGGAGTGGATCCAGTTAACGAAGATTGGGGGAAAGGACATTTTGAGAAGGGTTTGGAGATGAAGTCCCATTTGATAGAGTCAATGACTTTATTTTGATTTTCAAGAGAGTAGAGGGGGAATGTGATTTGCGGTGAAAGCCTACAACAATTTCTTGGTAGAGGATGATGTTGTCTGCAATGCTGTGACCAGCAATGAAGGCCGACTGGTTAGCACCAACAAAGGACTTAACAATGAGCTGAAGGTGGTTAACTAGGATTTTAGCAATAAATTTGTAGAGGAGGTTGGAGAGGGATATGGGTCTAAAATCAGCCATAGAGGAGGCTCCTGCTTTCTTGCGGATGAGACAGAGAAAAATGTGGTTGATACCTTGGATTTGGTTTGGGGTGTAAAAGAAACTTCTGATGGCAAGGATAAGGTCAGCACTAATAATATCCTAGTAGGAAAGGAAAAATCTCATGCTGAAACCATCAGGGCCAGGAGCTTTGCTGGACTTATGGGACCAGGAGACTTCTAGGATCTTTGCATCAGAAGGGATGGCTTGGAGAGGGCCAAAAAGGTGGTTGAGGAGGTCATCAGGGAAGGGGGTTGGGGGGAGGGGGAGGAGAGAAGATCTTAGAGAAGTAGGAAACAACTTCAGACTTAATGGCATCTACACTGGTGAGGAGGGAGCCATCGTTGGTTGTGAGCGAATGAATAGAGTTGGAATTGGTTCTAGCCTTGAGGGATCTAAGGAAGTAGGTGGAATTGGAGTCTCCAATGTAATGTCCCTAATCCGGGTAGGATATTAGGCACCACCCTCACGGCGCCGACCCCTTAAGGTCACATTTATTCAAATAATTTGTACAAACAAAGTCCTAGATCACATATAAACACAACAGAAGCATAATAATTACGGACCATTCTCAAAATGGTTTATACACTGGTGGCTACATATATAAATAAACCTGTACATGTCAAAAAGATAGATTACATAAATTGTTCCAGATATTTAAACATATATACAAACTGATCATCATCCATCACACTACATACAACTCAAAATGAAACATTATCCCCAAAACAACTTCCAAAGATTCTAAATTGTAAGTCATGGCTCTCCACCCTCAAAACCAGAAGTTGTGTATACCTCCTCTCCTGTCTCTACATCTAAAAAACACCATCTCATATAGGGTGAGTTTACGCCCAGTGAGTTACACATGATTCTATTTACACAACATTCAAAGATACAATAATGGATACAAAGACAAATGACAAACCATAGAAATTCATTCTTTAATTAGTTAGGTCAGGTCTTAGCCATTTGGTGAACTACCATAGTGCACAAATAGTTAAGGACTTAAGGGTGGTAGTCGACTACGTACATTCCCAGGCACTGTAGCCCAACATTATAGATGCGCTCTACTCCCGTGTGTCAAGCCACCGTAACTCTGGAGAAGGACACCTCATAAATATAAGTATCATAGTAGACGCGCTCTACTCCTTGTGTCCAGGCACCGTAGCCCTGGGGGAGGACCCCCTGTCTAATCAAACATCATAATAGATGCGCTCTGCTCCCATGTGTCCAGGTACTGTAGCCCTGAGGAGGATCCCTTGTCTATCCTCTTTCTCTTTTAAGACCCTCATCTAATACATAACTCCCTACTGGATAGGGATGGTAGCCACAAGGGTATTTAATATAATAACCATTAATCAAACACACATGCTTCTCTTTCATTTTCTTTCTTTCACTTCCATTCAATCTTTCCTTTCCATTTTCATTCATTATTTGAAGGTAACATTTTCATGGAGCTCATAAGACATTCCTTGGCATACTCCACAGCATACATTAAGATATTAATCACTCTCACAGTCAGGGAAAGACTCTGGGTCTCTGATCAACCTCGAAGATTCCTAGTTCTAATCCACATCCATCAAATCCAGAATGTCGGAGACACCTTTTAGACCCAGGGAGAAGCTTATGGAAAGCAGAAGTACTTCCAAAGCATTAGCAAACACACATACTTGAAAGGACCCTTTGACAAGGTCACCTCAGTTGCCATTCCTCTTGCGTTGGCATCTACCTCTTTGTTTCTCATTGCACGAGGAGTCTACAATAAGGCTAATGGGATAGGGAAGAAGGAATGAGAGCTCTCTCCATGTTTAAGGACTCATAAATTTGCCACCTTAGATCTGAGCATCTTATGCATATGGTTTTAAATGGAATTGTTTGAGGTTATCTGTTTCAATTTTAATATTGTGTCTCAGATTACAACTTTGAACTTAAAATTTCCAAACTTCTAGGTCTTTGGTATCTGTGATAAAAAAATGTTTTAATCCCAATTCTCAGCACATTTGTAATATGACTATGCATTTTCATTTTATCTTCAGAAAAAAAAAAAAAAAAAAAAAAACAAAGATATTAATTCACATTCCAACAAACTAGACATTTCAACATTTCATATATCATTATATGGCATACAAAACCAAACATCCATGTAATTTCATTTAATTCAGTAAATACATGAACATTATTCATTCTCTTTCTTTCTTTTTCATTTCATATCTCTTTCTTACATTTATTTATCATAGTTGGCATTACAGCATGAAGTTCATAAATCATTTCATACAAGTACTAAAATGTCAACATACACTCCAACACACTTGGCATTTCAGCATAGTATAAATATCTCATTTCATTTTTTACATCATCAAACATCCATATGAAAACATAACAATCATTCAATCTGTAAATACATATACATCATTCATTTCTAATATGATAAGTACTCTTTTATTCATAAATCTTAAGTACATTACAATTAGAAACATAATCATGTACCCTCACCTTGATGCTAGCGTGTTCGACTATTGTACGCCTATCTCCCAACAATGGCAGTACCAATGTAGCTAATTAACACCTTGTTCCACTGTAATTCATAAAATTCCTCTGCAACTCAAATGTTTCAGCAGCTCAAATACCTAATCCCAGATCCAAACCGATGTAACTCCTTAGAACCCAAAACAGTTTTGATTTCAGCTCCTATCTTCTCCTTTCAACTCTTGGACCCAAATCAGTTTCCTTCCAACTTTTTTCTTCCTAATTCTGGAACCCTTTTGGAAACCTTCCTTCAGCTTCAATTCCTTCTCAATTTACACTGGTTCAGCACCTCAATTCGCAGATTTTCATTTGATTTCACAGAAATGCAGCAGCCCACAGCAACTGCTAGGTATTCAGCTTCTCTTCTTCAATTCTTCTATGTTTTTCTTCAAATTAGCACTCCAGATCTTCTACACTCGATTCCAGATCCCAATTGATAAGGTAACCCTCACTTTAAAACTCAGTTCCAGAGATCTCAAGTTCTCTCTTCAATTCTTCTTGATTTCCTTGCTGAATCCAATCTGAATTTCCCTCTTACACAGAACCCTTTGGAAAGCTTATAATTCAGCAGTCTCCAAGACTCAATCCCCACTTGATTACAAATGTTAGCAGCTTCTAATCTTAATTCTTTCTCTTAATTCAGTTATCCTTCAATCAACAGTGATGCAGCACCTCAACTCATCAATCAAAATAGATAATTAACTTACCTGTGAATAGGTCTCTTTAGCAGCCTTCTTGATCTTCGCAGCAGTATACAACAATAGATAACCCCGTGAAATATTATGTTGCATGGAATTGATAAGAAACAACATAACCAGGGAGTTATCAGAACTCCATGTTTTCTGAGATGGACCAGCAGTAGTAGGCTTCTCAGCTTCACCTGTAAGATACCTGACATACCTGCGAGAATCGATAGATAAGAACCAGGATCGAGATCACATCAAATAATTTCTCCCATCCAATTTGATAGAACTAATAGGGAACGAAGGAAAGTCACCATGAGTCCCACGATCACTCCGTCAATTCCAGTTGATGCAGTACTGATATTCGACATAACTGCTGATCCAAAAGTAACCACAAACTGAGAAGAAAAATATCTCTTTAACACATGCTATAGCAAAGGCAGCAACTGGAACATAATCTTGAAGGCCTGATGTAAGAACTGCAGCAAGGGATCTTCACAAAAGCAAATCTCCACAATAACAAGGTCTCTCAGGTCATGTAGCTCAAGGCCAGAGAGCAGAAAACAGAGGCAAGGCCCATGGTGAAGAAGGATTTCATCACTGAGGGCAGTGGCTGTAGTGCGACTTGATGGGAGAAAGAGAGAGGTGAGAGGAAAGGAGGCAAGAGAGAGAAACGAGAAAGAGAGACGAGAGAGCGAGGGCAGCTAAGGAGGTGGCGGCGGCACTGTGGTACTAGGGTTTGGATCCCAAGTTGGATCCTCGCTCTGATAACATGATGTGATTTGGGGGAATAATTGGCTTGTGTCAATATGACAACAACCACTCTTTATTTGTATTAGAAGAGAATATGTACAAGTATAAGTATACCCTTAGGTCGAATATACACTTATACCCATATTACATCAGTAATCATAATCACCTCCAACCTCTTTTATATATATATATATATATCTATAAGGGAAGAAGCTGTAGGTTAGATCTTGAAGCCAAAGTGTTTCTTTGGTACCATGATGGTCCAGGGTCCATTTCGGAGCTTTCCCAGGGAATGTGATCTACTATAGGATTGCAAAAACACAAAATAACTTTATCAGGCAGCTGAGTCAGCGATGTAAAGTAGGTTCTGTTTTTTTTTTTTTTTTTTTTTTTCACTATTATTTTGTAATGCAGTCTAACCTCGAACTAGTGAAGTACATTGCTAGATCAGCTTATGAAAGGATCACGGGTAGGGACAAATCAGATATGCATGGAATTATTGTTGAATGGCTTATTTGTCTAGTAGAACAAGTCTCTTAAATCTTAAGTTGTTCTAATGGTCAGATTTGAAGATATGGGGTAGTCTAAAAAATATTAAGGCCCCAAAAGAGAGACCAGATTTAGTAACTAACAGAAATTAACAATTAGGAACCTGATTAGAAGAAATCAAAGGGTTATCAAAATAGTAAGTTACCCAAAATAGAAATCAGATGTAGACATTAAGTAACTACAGAAAAATGGCAACTAGTTTGAAAAAAAGTAAGTGAAACTGAAATAGAAAGTGGGGAATGAAATTAGTAATTAAGGAAACAAAGTAAGAAGAGGGTGTAGAAAATAGAAAGTAACAGAAAATTGAAACTAGGACAGGTATGTTGTTGCCGTAGCACACCAAGGAGAGCAACGATCTGAACCTTTAATGGAAGAAGGAGAAGAAGAAATAAGGATATATTAGGCCTCTCACCTAACTGTGGAGATGGAATCCCACAATTCCCACCAGCGCCAACCTAGGTTTGCTGCTGGCCTTCTTGTTCTTTTGAATTACATCATTTTAAATTTTGGTCTGGGAGGCAAGTATTATTTTATTATTTTGAGGCTTTGAATCCTTGTCTGGGTATAGGGTTGAGTCTCGTCTTTGTTAAATGGTTTTGTTTGGTTTTAAGTAGTTTGGGTATAAATGTGCTGTAAGGAGGAAGAATCAGTGGACCAGTTCGGTTTTGACTTATTCTTGGTGGACTCTCCTAGTAAGGTGAAAAAAGTTGCTTATCGGTGAGAAAAATTGAGGTTCACTTCTTGGCCATCGATTCAATTAAGTTAGAACGGTGTCCATAGTGGAATGTGTTCCACATACAAGTTACATGGAGAATTTGGAAAGTAAAAAATTCAAATTTGTAAAAACACGAGTGGATTTTCTCAAGGTTGTGTGGGTACCTTGGGTCTTTATTCATGTCATTACATCATACTTGTTAAAGTCAAGCCCCAATTCATATCCCTTATTTTTTGTCCTTAAATTTCTGAAATCATTCTTCATTGCCCTAATTCCCATAAAACCTACTCTTCCTTTAAGATCCTACAACTGTCTGTGAAAAACATATCTGTGCTATGTGTGTTAAATTTCTGACTTTATTCTTTGGTATATGCTCTTAGTTCATGAAGGTTTCTCATTTGTACATTTCGTCTATGTTAGTGTTCTTTAGTGTTTCATTATCTGTCTACCATTGCTTCAGGTGGGGAGAGTATTGGATGTCCTGGAAATTCTGGTGCGGCTGGTACTTCTTTTGATGCAACATTATTTAGTCTAAGGGTTAGCAATAGTAATGTCACAACACAGACTGAAACACCTTTGCTGGACTTCCCCACTGGCCCTCTTTGGTCAAATGTTTTTGTGGAAAACAATGCAAAAGTGTTGGTTCCTTTGCTATGGACTAGAGTTCAGGTATTTGTGATATATTCTCCTTCACTTGATTCTTACTCTATCATGAACTGATTGAACATGCTCGTTCTATTGAAATGCCCTACGAATGCTATGCCAAAATGGTTTTATGACTCTGTAGTTTGAAGCCTCCCCCCCCCCCTTTTAAATGCCTAATGAATATTGTGCCAGGATCAAATGCTTTGTTTGTTAACCTTAACAAATGCATCATATAAAATTTTCTACTTCCATTAGTAAATGCAAATGTTCACTCAATTTTGGTGGTTGGATTTGTACTTTAGTGGCAGAAACTCACTTTAATCTCTTAATTTGATGGATTAGGAGTATACTTTTAATATGTATAGGGAATTATTTATTTTAAACATGATTAAAATAATTTTCTGTATTGATAACTGATTGAGATTCTGGGGGGATGGTTGGTGAGGATATGGTAAAATAATTGAGTGTGCCCAAGGCTCTGTAGGTTGTTGGGTGCATGGAACTAATTCTCGGTATTACAGCTAACCGAGACGAGTTGAAGGGGGAGTTTAAAAAAATACAATGTTTTGACCTATTTCGACCAGATTTCGGTAATTTCGTTTCGGTAATTTTGCAAGTTTCGACATTGAACACCCATATAAATTCACTTATCCCTATCGAAACTTGAGGAAACTTGACTTGAAAGGAGGATAGGCACTTACTGTAGACACTGAATTTTGTCACCCCTCGGCGATGATGATAATAGGACACGGACAGACTTCGGTTCCTCTCTCAAGAAGGACTTTTGCCCTGGCACCAAAGCCATATTACCCTCACACCCTTGAAAAATCCCAAAATACCCTTAAAAACCCATGGAGACAGCCAAAAGGCCCAAAAAGCCTAGAAAAGCCCAGAAATTAAGTGTTGAAGGAGTATTACAAGCATGGCGCCACACTTATAACTGTGGCGCCGCGGAAGGTCTTCCACGGCACCACGGAAGGTCTTCATGGCGCCGCGCTTGTGGGGTTCCCCCTATAAATAGGAGGGTCCCCCAACCCTCAAATGAAGGAAGAAAGGGTGAAGGAGACCCCCCCAGCTCCGTTTTAGAGCATTCTTAGCCCCTTTTCTCCCCATTAGGGAATCACTCTGGCGATGGTGATGGGTAGATCTGTCGATTACCCCGCCTAAGAAGTGATCCTATTAACTACCTCTCCCAATTGTTATTTTGTCTGTATACAGATAACGAAAGCCTTTATTACAGCCGTTATTCTGTTTGCATACAGATAACGAAGAAGTCTTTATTATAGCCATTGTTCTGTCTATATACAAATAATGAATCCCATATACAACTGTTACTCTGCCAAAAGTTTGAATAACGAAACCCATCTCATATAGTCTTTACTTTGTCTAACAAGAGAGAGGCAAACCGATCATCCGTCTCCACCTAAGTCGTGGGACATCGCATATTTCGCATTTGGTATATTTTCCTTTATTTCTTTTATATCTTGATAGCTATCTGTCTCTTTCCTTCTTACTATTTTTTGGCACAATGTAGACCATTAAAGTAGTTTACTTTAGTGTGCATAGTAAATGAATTTTTCTTTTCTTTATCATGTTTGGTGCATCATAATCTAGCCTAATGTTAGTATAGGACACATTATTAAGGGAGAATTTTCGAAATCTTGCATCTAGTAGAAATACAGGTTTAACTAGGCGAGATGGGGTGCTAATACCTTCCCCCGCTCGTAACCTGACCACTTACCCATAATCTCTGACCAGACCATATAGAATCATGTAGCCCTTTCCGCTCATCTAGGATGGGGCTACACCCATTGGGTCTTAGGCCCGAATCCTAGGTGGCAACTCCATTTTTTATGAAGCATGATCCCAACCCCCATGAAGATGTATCAGAATGGTACGCCATAATCCATCAAAGGAAAATTCTATCACCATAAGGCCACGAAACCCCCGAGGACCGCGATAATTACACTTATTTATGCCAAATATCGTTTAATTTCATTTACTTAAGATATTATTCATAAATAAGCAAACACCCCCTATTTGAATCCAATACAAATAATTAAAAATCATCAAATTATAAAAGGATAAAAAGTCAACATGTAACATCCCGAACCCAGACAGGGTACTAGGCACTGCTCTCGCAAGCACCGACCCAAAAGGTCACAAATAAACATGTAAATTTAGTAGCAAAAGTCCCGGTATCACATACAACACAGCAGAAGCATAAAGGTTAAGTTACATTTTAAGAGTTAATTTATGTACTGTTGGCAAATGGCTACATTTATGCATATACAAAGTCTGAATCAAACATACCAAAGTGTTATTTTCAATTAAAAAATTCAACTGTTCTTAACATTATGAAATGTCTTTTGAGCCCTAACCTTGGGTTCTTAACTCACATACACTAGAGTTGCACAAACCTCCTCATCTGAAATTTTATCAATATATATGGGGTGAGCTTACGCCCAGTGAGGTACACATGATTCTATGCACATAAGCATTCAAAGATACAATAGTGGTTACAAAGACATAAATGACAAACCATAGAAATTCATTCCTTAATTAGTTAGGTCAGGTCTTGGCCATTTAGTAAACTACCGTAGTGCACAATCTATTGAGGGTAGTAGTCGACCTCATATCATTATTCTACTCGTATTCCTAGGAACTGCAACCCTGGGGAGGATGATACGGTGAGCATTATAGACGAGCTCTACTCCCGTGTATCTAGGCACCAAGGTTCTAAAACTCGGGTTTCGACCAGTTAGAAACCGAGTTCGTCTCGGTTTTGACCATATCTCGGTCAAAACCTGGAACTTTCTCCAAGCTAACTCGAACCTTGGTTTCGAGGCCCAAAGTTGTTTTTTTGCTCTGATTCTTGTTGTGCTGCCTATTTTTGACACTTCATATTTAATCCCTGCATTAGTTTCACATAGAGAACACTAAAAATAATACTTGTGGTTTTGATCCAAGTTTGATACTGTATATTGTTCTTGGACATGGTACCGAATAAGGTTTGACCGGAACATAACACCTTCAATATAAATCAGATATAAGCAATCTTGGATTTGTTAGAAAGCTTTGTTTTGACAGCTTTCCTACAAGTCCAAGATTGCTTAAATCTAGTTTATATTGAAGGAGTTATGTACCGGTCAAACTTAATTTGGTGTGTGCAAATGCTGTCAAAATCGCTCTGAATGAAAATATTTTTTTGGACATCAAAACAAATGAATATTTTACCGCATTTTTGGGCTTTAACAATGTTTTACCATATTAAGATTTATGGAATTTTTAGATTTGAGAAAAACCCCAGCATTAGAAAGTTGAAAATTGCACCTACCGCCGAAAATCCAGTTTTTGTTCTTGAATAGGGGGGTTGATTTTTTTTCCTTTTGGAATTTGATTTTTTAACTATTTTTATTAGATTCAAATAGGGGGTATATGCTTATTTTTGAATAATATCTTAAGTAAATGAAATACAAATATAAAAACATTTACTTTATGAATAAGTGTCTGTCCTGGTTCTGGCCTGGTTACTGGCATACTTAACTATCTATACTGGTTTCGAGCCAGGTTTCCTTAAGTCTCGATGGGCATAAGTGTTGAAACTTGCGAAATTACCAACATCTCAGTCGAAACTGGTCGAAACCATCGAATTTCGGTTGAAACTCTGGATTTTTTAAAATCACCCTTCAACTTATCTCGAAAACCTGCGAAACCGAGGTAACTCGGTGGTTTCGATAGGTTTTGGTTGAGTTCTTCTTCCATGCTAGGCACCGGAGCCTTGGGGGAGGAACCCTTATCTAATAAACATCATACTATTTAGAAGGGCTCTACTCCCATGTGTCTAGGCACCGGAGCCCTGGGGGAGGAACTCTCATCTAATAAGCATCATACTAATATAGACGGACTCTACTCCCGTGTATCCATGCACTAGAGCCCTGGGAGAGGAACCCTCATCTATAAACATAATACTAGACATATCTACTCCCATGTGTCCAGGCGCCGTAGCTTTGGGGGAGGACAAACTCTAGTTCATTGTAGACCACATCTACACCTTGTTCCAGGCGACTTGATCCCTAGGATGGACGTTGTCCTACTCATCATAAGGTCCTCATCCAATAAATAACCCCATAAATGAAATGGGACGGTAGCCACAGGGATGTTTTACAAAGTTACCATTAACCATACATACATACATACTTCTCTTTCATTCATTTACTTCCATCTGTTAATTACCCTTTTCATTTCATAATCATTCATTACTTTCTTCTATCATAACATGTGAAATCGTTCTCATATATATTTTATTGCATGGCATATATCAGATTTCATATCACATTCATAAACCATATGCATAAATCATTTCATATAAACAACTCATGTCATATTTCATACAACATCCAAATATTATATGACACATTCATTCATATAACAATATATAAATCAAGCATCATTCAATAAACACATCACATGATACAATTCATACCCATGCTTCTCTCACACAACATACACACTGTATTATAGGATATAGTCATGGATTCCTCACCTTTGACTCAACTTCTTTGTTTCTTCTTAATTTCCTTTCAATTCATTGCTCTAGCAGCACTAAGACTCATTAAAATACTATAACTACATCATATAAATAATACCAAAGAACAGTAAGGCATTCCCACCCTAATACAAATATTAATAATATATTCAATTCCATCTAAATATCAATAAAATAATCATGACATGCATGCGGGATGTTACACAACCCCCCAGTTCAAGAGCAAAAACTAGATTTTCTGCGGTTGGTGCAATTTTCAACTTTTAAATGCTAGGGTTTTCTCAAATCTAAAAAATTCCATAACTCTTAATATGATAAAGCATTGCTAAAAACGAAAAGAGCGGTAAAATATTCATTTGTTTTGATGTCTAAACTTTATTTACATTTAAAGCGATTTTAAACAGCATTCGTGGACACCAAATTAAGTTTAACTGGAACCTAACTCCAATATAAATAAGATTTAAGCAATTTTTGATTTGTTGGAAAGCTTTCCAACAAATCCAAGATTGCTTAAATCTAATTTATATTGAAGGAGTTTTGTTCCGGTCAACATAGTTCTAAAACTCGTCTCGACTTGGCGAGATCTCGGGGAGTTTCTCAGAAATTGAGAAACTGACACGAGATGACATACGGTACATAAAAATACAATATCTCGCCGAGATCTTGGCGAGATCTCGGATCTCGAGTCTAGATCTTGGGTTGACCCATGAAAATGACCCTTCTACTATGTATTTACTTACCTAACTCGATAGAACTCAACATATCTCGGCGAGATCTTGGGTTGACCCATGGAAATGACCCATCTACTATGTATTTACTTACCTACCTTGACAGAACTCTTATATGCTTGTTGTAGAGCAATATATGCAACATTACAACAAGACTATGTCATGGGAAGACTATGTGACAATAGCGGGGACTAAATACTTGATTCAAAGTCATTTTATGTGATGATAGTTGTAACACTGTTAAACAGTGTGATGTATCACTTTAACATTTCTAATTCTTATTTAAGTTGTTTAGCTATTAATTGAATGTTTTGCTTGCTTTCTATTATTAAATTATGTGTAGAGTAGGGTATTTTAGTACGTCATCGCCTACCAACCTATGGTCCGAATTGAAATTCATATTTGGACTTTGTTTTTGCAAAATTTGATAGTGTCATTGTGTTTAAATGCCCTAAAATAGGCTGAATACTAAGTTTCAGACCCAAACTAGGTATAAAACTCACTGAGTTGAGGCTTCGAGTCGAAAAAAAAAAAATGCACCAACTCGGCGAGATCTTGACTCAACTCGGTTTTCCCTAGGGCCGAGTTGGTACCGAGACCCGAGTTTTAGTACCTTGCCAGTCAAACCTTATTTGATACCATGTCCAAGAACAATATACACTATCAAACTTGGGTAAAAACCACAAGTATTATTTTTAGTGTTCTCTATGTGAAACTAATGCATGGGTTGGGTTCAAAATGTCAAAAATAGGCAGGGCAACAAGAATCAGAGCAAAAAAACTACCTCTGGGCCTCAAAACCAAGGTTCGAGTTAGCCTGGAGAATGTACCAGGTTTCGACCAAGATATGGTCAAAAACTAGGTCAAAACCGAGATTTAGAACCTTGGTACTTGGGTGTTAGAGCTAGAGAAGGAATTATAAATCTTGTGTTAATTTGATTTCTAAAAAATAGATGTTTTTTTTCTTTAATTTTTATTAATAGGAATAGTCTCTGGTTGCTTTAAGAGGTGAAGCTTGTAATGTGTACTAATTATTTAATTATTCTATGTATTGGTGTGAGCCTGTCGAAGAGGATGTATGAAATAGCATTATTTCTATGTTTCAAAATCTTCTCTTGATGTTTGCTTCCCATATTCTGGTACTTGGAAGAAAAAAGAAAAAAACAATTCATCAATCATAATTCATAGCCATGTATGACATGCTGTCTCCTTTACTATGTTGATTGTAAGCTCATTCCTCCTCTGGAAGAGTTACTTTATCATAACCGAGTTAAACTCTTTGGGTGTAAAGGTGAGAGGTCAAATCAGTATACTTTGTGGGGGTAGCATCAGTTTTGGATTGTCTGAGTATCCAGTTTCAGAGTTTGAGCTTGTTGCAGAGGAACTTTTGATGAGCGATTCCATCATAAAGGTATGTAAATTTCTTGAATATTTATTGTACTTTTTGTCCTCTCTAAATTTTTCCTTTTGTTTCTTAGTAAGTAAAAGAATCATGTAATTGGTATATTGTATCATCTAGATAGGTTTGGCTGTTTCTCTCTATGCTTCTCTTGCTAGGTCGTACCTTTATTCATCAATGTAGCTCATTATTGATTCATTATTTTAGTTTATAATGTTTATTCAGTGCCTGCTTAGAAACTATTACTGTTTTAAGGCTATGAATGATGGCATGGATATAATATGCTAAAGTTGGAGATAAATATGGTTTGCTGCCCACTGTGTATGAACAAACTTGAGGTGATACTTCTGGCATGATTTTTGTTTCTTCTTGAAACCCTTATTGTTCATATATTTGTAAGTGTGAAAGTGGGTATGTAGCTCAGTTCCTATCTGTGGTTCTTTTTGTTTCCTTTATTTATTTTGAGCCACAATCAACACAAAGCAGCAAGACTATATCACCTCCAGATCATAAACAGATAACCTGCAGATGGAGAAGGCAAAACAGACGGGCAAAACAGACACCAAAGGCCAATACCGCAAGAGGTAACAAGCCACCAGCCGGGAGAAATCTTGTAGCAGCAAATTAGGGACTCAGATGAGACCAAAGACCAGGTAGAGTAGGGGGCAAAAATAGTAGAAAATAAGCCCAAAATATAGGGGCAATCCAACTGGTGGATGTGGAGAATTGGTAGGTGCACCAAAATAGAAACTTCAAAATTGCAGAATTAATAATTCTTCCAGATCCAACAATCTACTCATCTGATCACCATCAAACTTGGAGCCATAAGGAGACCTTTGACCATTGGAATGAACCCCAAAAAATCTCAACCTGTTGACGGTTAGGTGGGGAGATATCCTTAATTCACAGGTGCAGCCATAGAGCCAAAAAACAAGGGAACCACAACTCCACAAGTTGTAGGGAGCAGCAGCAAAGAAGGAGCTTCATGCACATGGACGAGACATCCTTGTAGTAGTCTTCAATAGCATAGGAGTAAATACACTAATCTCAACAGTTGGTATCATTTTCTTCTTTTAACAATTTACTATCCCTCCCTCCAAAATACTAAGTTCTTCCTATCTCAACACACCCTTGGAAGGTAAACCCTGCTTAATTGCTCCTTCTGATCTAGGTGCAATCATTGCTCTTAAGAGGAAAGAACCTATTACCTTCTTTCTTTTAATGTTCTGAGATTTTAACTGGTATCTCTGATGTGTTTTACTTTTTCGGTTTAAGTCACCCCTATTCTATTGTTTTTACTTTCAAATAACCGCCCTCTCTTCCCTCTCACCACCCCCTCACCCGCCCCCCCCCCCCCCAAAAAAAAAGAAAAAGGAAAAGTTGTTCAGCATACCTGCAATTTGATGATTTTTACCTTTATATTAGTGTTTCTTGGTCACTGAAAGCTGTCAATCCCCTTATTGATTGTTTTTTTGAAATATTTTATATGAATAATTGGAGCTAGAACTTTAGTTAGTATTTTGCAATGTTCACATCATTTTGTCTCACTGTTGGGACTGATCTATTTAGCTCTGGTACAATACTTTATGAAGATTTTGTGCTCTTTTAAAGTGTCAGATCTTCTATTTGTCTGTTGTCAAACTTTTAAATTTACCTCATTTCAAATAGAGTTATTCATTGTCTTTAATAGTTTTTCTTATGGATGAAGGTTTATGGTGCATTCAGAATAGCTGTCAAAATGTTACTAATGTGGAACTCCAAAATACAAATAGATGGTGGTGGGAATACTATTGTTGCTACTTCGGTTCTTGAAGTTAGAAACCTAGTTGTTCTCAGGGTATGCTAGTTTCAAACTAATCCCTATAACTGATATAGACATCTACATTATGTTTTGGCATTTGGAGTACAAATTTTCTGATTATATTGCCTTCTCTTTCATAGGAAAATTCCATTGTGAGTTCAAATGCTGACTTGGGCGTCTATGGTCAAGGTCTTCTAAAATTAACTGGTCATGGTGATGCAATCAAAGGCCAGCGACTTTCCCTGTCATTGTTTTATCAGATAACCGTAAGACATTAGTAATTTAGTATATGAATGGGTCTTTCTGCAGATGCAGTTATTGGACAACATTTTACTTGCATGTCTGTGTTGTTCATAATTCATATGATTAGCAACTTCATTATGTGTAAATGCACAACCTGTGCTTGAATAATGCTAGTTGTATCTTAAAGGACCTGTAGAAATATATATTTCGGATACCTTGTATTTGTGCTTGATAGAACCTAGAGAAGAGATGACTCATGGGAACTCCTTGTAGCTTAATCTTATATTGCGACAAGGTGAGAACCTATTATATATAATGCAGAAGAATGCTAAGAGTACCTGAATCTGAGTCATGAACAAAATCGACAACTGCATGACGAGAATATAGCGTCTTTAGGCTATCTTTGGTATAGTTTTTATTTGTGATTTTTACCTTTAAAAACGTTTTTGGTTGCTTTTGGTATCGTTTATGGAGCTTGTTTCTATTTAAAAAAGATTGAAAAAAACCAAAAACCAAAAATAGATGGAAAGCTGTTTATGGTTTTTGGTTGAAAACTGTTTTCCGCTATTTGTGTGGACACTTTAATGAGCATGTGTTCATATACCCCAAAATTGAAGGTTAAAATAGTAAATTGCTTTTGTTTTTTAAAACGGCAAGCCTCTGACCCGTTCTCCTCCTTCTTCTTCATCGATCAATAGAGAGAATGGAGAGACCACGATCGCAGCTAATGCGACCAGGTAAAATCCATTCAGCAGTCCTAGGGTTTTCAAGCGGCTTCAGCCATCTGGCATGAATTGACTAAGATTGAAGAGTGTTCTGATTGAAGACTTGTTCGGAAACCGAGAGATGCAGAGGAGGGTCGTTCCAGGAGATGCAATCGGTGATTCTTGTCGTAGCAGGAAGGAGGCGATTGAAGGGAAAATTTCTGCAAAAGAGAGAATCGTTCATCGCAGATCGCAGTAGGGTGGAAATCGCTAGATTTGGGACAGGCCAATAGAAATTAATTGAAGAGGGTTTCGTTGGTTTCTAATTTTTCTTCTGCTGCTGGTTCTTTGTCTCCGTCAACTGCTTGTTGTCTGGGCTCTTGGATTTGGATCTTCTGGTTTGTTTCTTTGATGTAGAAGACGAAGAGATTTCGGATTTTGACTCATTGGTGGTTTGATTCTTGTCTGAGGCTTTGGTCCTAGACTTGCTGGTTTTCTTGGTGATAATGAGTTGGGAAGTTTTGTTCTTGTGAGCACTGGAGTTGTAATCTTTTGGGCAGAACGAAGTCAAGATTGTTCGTTATGTAGGGTTTCTGAGGAATAATTCGAGCTGTCGACAGAAGCCCTATTCGGCCATCTTGGCTGCTGCTCCCCAGGTTAGGGAGGGCCGGCCACCAGACCCTGCTCCTCAAGCCGGTGAATTGTCGGCTTCTTTTGCAAGCATGGTTTCTAGATCTCTTGCGATCCTTCCTGCCGCGGTGGAGGTGAAGAGGCCAGCTTCGCACCTGGGATCACCAGCAATTTTTTTCTCCTCAGCATAGATCGCGAGATCTGAAATCCCTTTTCAATTCGCACCTGGGTGTCTTTCCCATTAATTTGCGCTTCTTCTCATCCCTTTCCCTTTTCCAACAAGGAAGATGGGTGGAGAGGGAATATCTTCATGCACCATTTCTTCAAAAAACTATTCTACACATGACCATACCAAACCATTTTTCATTTTTATATTCCATTATGTCTAATGTTTACTGAACGATTTTTAGTTTTTGATCAAAAATGGTTTTCATTAATGATTTTTGTTAAATAGACAAAAATAAAAAATAAAATCTATACCAAAGATAGCCTTAGAAGTACCATCTCCTAAAGAATTTCATGAATGATTAAGGTTAGAGTTTAGCAGACTGAAAAGTATAAATGGCATCTGGCCATGAAAATACTGGCTCCTCTCCCAAGGTTAGGGGGTGGAGCGGAGTTTCTGGGTGCTGTTATTTGGAGGTTTTTATGATTCATTTTGTAAGCCAGGTAAATCCTTCCTTTGGTTTTTGGATTGGGAGGAACTAGAACAATTCTAGTCCTTTGGGCAAGAGAGTCCTGACAGAGTTTATGATAAATAATAATTTTAGATTTATGTTGCCCCCACACATCTTTCCAATTTTAGCAGGTCTGAATCTGGAATTTGGGCCAATCAAGAGTTCAGACCTTTTGATCAAGCCAAGAGTTATGATCTTCCTTCTAATATTGTAATGTTACTTGGGGAGCTGGTCATAATTTATTTGAATTTACAGTTTTATTTGTATATGATTTTTCTTTAACAAGGTATTTGCAGTGCTTTTATCCCTGAACTTATTTCTTTTATATTTACATAAGAAGGCCTATTCTGTTATGGCCTTATTTGCACAATAATGTCTGATTTATTAGGTATGTTTATTTCTCTTCCATTTGATTGGGCATAACTCTCTCTCTCTATATATATGTACATATATATTTGATAGGTTGGTCAAGGTGCCTTGCTTCAGGCTCCACTTGATGATGAAGCTGGTAGAAGTTTGTAAGTATGCACTGTTAGTTCAGATTGGCTATTGCAGATTGGACATATTGACCTATAATGTATAAGCACCTTTCTATTCCTTAATTATTTAAAATTTGTTTTCATTAGGGCAACTAAATCCCGCTGTGAGAGTCAGACATGCCCTATCGATTTGTTGAGTCCTCCAGAAGATTGCCATGTGAATAGTACATTGTCCTTTTCCCTCCAAGTAAGAGATTTTCTTTTTCTTAGTACTTATTCATGTTAATATGTTCTTATGTACATAATTACCTTCATAATTTCATGCATCCATATACGCATACGTTCATAAATATATGTATCTTAGACCTTGATTTGACCCATTTGGAGGGATAAGCTGCCAATTTTGACAGTTGGAGAGAGAAGGGGCCCTTTGGATTGGCTACAAGTCAGATTTTGTGGTCTGTCTCTAGCGGAGTGTCAGTTGGTTTGCAACCCAGCATCCCTGTGTCAGATAAGAGGTCAAGCGTATACTTCATGTTGAGAAAGGAAGATGCCTTGAGCTGACCGAGCAACCTCAATCCCGAGAAAGTACTACAACTTCCCCAGGTCTTTAATCTCAAACTGTGTCCCTAAAAAGGTCTTCAGACGAGCAATTTCTGCAACATCACTTCCTGTAACCATAATGTCATCAACATATACGATGAGGACCGTAGTGAGCTCACTTGACTTCTTGATGAACAGAGTGTGATCAACAATACTCTGTTTCTAGCCAACAGACACCATTGAATTATGAAGGCGACCAAACCATGCTCTAGGAGATTGCTTCAGTCCATACATAGTTTGTTTCAATTTGCAAACATTGCCTTGGGGTTTTTGACTTGAGAAACCGAGAGGGACATCCGTATATACCTCCTCTTCAAGTTCCCCATGGAGAAATGTATTTTTCACATCAAGCTGTTGTAGCTCCCAACCTAAGTTGACTGTACAAGAGAGAATCACACGAACGAGTGTTCATTTGTGCAACCGGAGCAAATGTTTCCTGGTAGTCGTCTAGTCGATGCCCTATGTTTGAGTAAAACCTTTGGCAACCAGCCTTGCTTTGTATTTGTCCACCGTTCCATCCATCTTCTGTTTAACAGCGAAAACCCAGATTACTTCCTTGGAGGAAGAGGTACCAAGACCCATGTGTCATTCTTCCCAAGTGCCCTCATCTCTTCAACCATAGCAGCCTTCCATTGTGAATCAGCTAAAGCTTCCTGCCAATGCTTAAGAATAGAAATAGAAGACAAGGAAGAAACAAAGGTACGAAACGAAGATTAAAGAGAATCATATGAGACAACATTAGAAATGGGGTGTTGGGTGCAAGTCCTACGGGGTTTGCAAATAGCAATAGGCAAGTCAATGTTAGGATCTTTAGTAGGAGTGCTAGGAAAAGAAGACTCACCAGACAGAGACGAAGTAGGAGAACTTGGATCAGGAGGTAATGATTGGCTCAATTCAGTGGTAGTGGTAGCATCAACTTGCTTCTGTTGATGTTGAGAACGAGAACGAACAAAAACCTTCAATGGATTGGGCTCCTCCTGAGAAGAAACCATGGGCTGCCCCTGAGCAGAAACCATGGGGCTCCCCCTGGGCAGGCACAGTGACCGTGTCCTCCTGAATAGAATTGCCCTCCTCAAGGGGCAAGGGACTTTCCATTGGAGCAACCAGAAGCACATCTTCCTGTGACCACCTGAAGAGGTGCGGAAGGGGAAAAATATGCCTCAGTCTCATGGAACACCACATCGATGGGAACAAACATGCGGCGAGATGGAGAATGATAGCACTTGTATCCTTTTTTGCGTTGCCAAATAGGCAAGAAAAATACACCTGAGACCACGGGGATCTTATTTTCCATGTTGGTGGTGATTACAGGCAAAACACACACATCTAAAGACCTTGGGAGGAACAACAAAGGAGGAGGAGCCGAGTAGCATCTCTAAAGGACAACAAGACTCCAGAACACGGGAAGGCATTTGATTAATGAGATATGCAGCCGTGAGTACAGTTAGATTCTAGGGTTAGGAGATAAGAAGAGAGAAGGAAGAAGTTGGAGGAGGAAGAAGATAGCAAGAGAAAAGAGAAGAGAAGAGAGAATATTTTGGTTGTAATCGATAGTGTTGGAGAGGCTTCTCCATACACCATATATTCATTCAATCATAACTAATAGAGAATTACATCCACCTCCCTAGGGAGGTATAAGGGAAATAAAGAAGAAAAACAGAATTACATAATAAGGCAACTAGTAATAGAACTAGTTCCTAAACTACCCCTATTACATGACTTCTAACACTCCCCCTCAAGCTGGAGAATATATATCATGCATTCCCAGCTTGCTTAGGAAAGAGCTAAACTGAGGAGAGCCAAGAGCTTTAGTGAAGATATTTGCCAGCTGATTACCAGTCTTCACAAAAGGAGTACAAATACAGCCAGAGTCTATCTTCTCCTTAATGAAATGCCTATCAACCTCAATGTGCTTCGTCCAGTCATGTTGAACGGGGTTGTGAGTGATACTGATGGCAGCCTTGTTGTCACAGTACAGTCTCATGGGTCCTTCAGTGTCAAATCCCAGTTCTTGAACCAGTCTTTTTCAGCCAGATGAGCTCACACACTCCATGTGCCATAGCTCTAAATTCTGCCTCGGCACTAGATCTGGCCACAACATGCTGTTTCTTACTCCTCCATGTGGCTAAGTTACCTCCCACAAATGTACAATAGCCAGAGGTAGATCTCCTGTTTGTAATGGAACCAGCCCAATCGGCATCTGTGAAACCTTCCACTCTCATATGGTTGTGCCTTGCATACAATAGTCCTTTCCCTAGAGAGGACTTCAAATACCTCAGAATGCGATACACAACATCTAAATGGCCACTCTTGGGAGTATGCATGAATTGGCTGACAACTCCCATTGCATAAGAGATATTTGGCCGAGTCATGGAGAGATAGATAAGCTTCCCCACTAGCCTTTGATACTTTCCCGCATCAACAAGAGAGGGACCACAGTCCCTCTCCTAGTTTGTGATTCTCGCTCAATAGGAGAGTTCTTGGTTTGCAGCCTAACATCCCTGTCTCACAACAGTCAAGAATAAACCTTCTCGATATATGTTGATTCCTTTCTTGGTCCTCTGATACTTCTATTCCTAAGAAGTACTTCAAGGGACCCAGATCTTTGATCTCAAATTGCTGTGCCAAGTAGCTCTTCAATCTACCTATCTCAGCTGTATCATCTTCTGTGACCACGATATCCTCAACATAGACAATGAGGGCTGTGAGAGTACCATTACTCCGCTTGGTAAAAAGAGTATAATCAGCTTGGCTCTGGGAGTATCCATTCTTCAGAATAGCCTGTCGGAAGCGCTTAAACCATGCCTTTGGTGACTGTTTGAGATCATATAGGGCTTTCTTAAGGAGGCACACTTTCCCTTCAGCTGAAGGCATCTTGAAGCCTAGTGGAGTGTGCATGTATACTTCCTCTTCCAAATCACCATGAAGGAAGGCATTCTTCACATCCAACTGATATAAAGGCCAATCTTTATTGGCAGCCAAGGATAAAAGAACTCTTATCGAGTTATGCTTTAGCCATAAGGGAAAATGTCTCCTGGTAGTCAATTCCATAGACTTGACTGTACCCCTTGGCCACCAACCTTGCTTTGTATCTCTCAATACTGCCATCAGATTTATACTTGATTGTATAGACCCATCTGCATCCAACTGGGACACGTCCCTTGGGGAGGTCAACAAGTTGCCAAGTACCATTCTTCTTAAGTGCCATCATCTCCTCAGACATGGCTTGTCTCCACTTTGGGTCAGACATAGCATCAATGACATTCTTGGGAATGGAAGCAGTAGAGAGAGCAGTAATAAAGGCAAGGCCTGTAGGAGAAATTGCATCATAGGAAACAAACTGGGATATAGGATTAGTACAAGTTCTTTTCCCTTTCCTAATAGCAATAAGAAGGTCCAAATCAGATGGAGGAGAAGAAATGTCACCTGATTGAGGAGGATGAATCTCAGGATGTGGATCTGGATCTGAAGAGGACTCTTGGTAGATCATCTTTCTTGTATTATGCAAGCTTTCACCTTTTTTGTATGTAAGGTGGTAATCCTTCTCTACCTTCTCTTTACTAGAACCACTTTCAACAACCAAATCTGTATTTCCCCCTGGTTGATCATCAACCTCAACCACATCTACAGTCCTGTGTTTCCCAATGTCAAGCATAAAAGGGGATGTAGGTAGAGGAGAAAGAAAGAAATCATCAGTAGCCTGTTCACTCCCACAATTCTCCCCCTAAAGAGGATGCTGAGAAGGGACAAAGAAAGGGATAGACTCAAGGAAGGTAACATCCTTGGAAATGATACATCGGCGAGAAGAAGGATGATAACACTTGTACCCCTTGGTAGTAGAAGAGTACCCAAGGAAGAGACACTTTAGAGCTTTGGGGTCAAGTTTAGTGCGAGCAGATTTGTTAACATGCACATAACAAACACAGCCAAAGACTCTAGGTGGAAGAGAAAAAGCAGAGGCCTTGGGAGATAAGATGTCCAAAGGAGATTTGAAATTAAGAAGCTTGGTAGGCATATGATTGATGAGAAAGGAGGCAGTGAGAAGAGCTGCGGACCAGAAGGTCTTGGGGACATGCATGCCAAACAATAGGCTACGGGTGACCTCCAGTAGATGGCGATTTTTCCTCTCAGCAACCCCATTCTGTTGGGGCATGTCAACACAAGCTAGCTGATGGATATTGCCATGAGTAGTAAAGAAGGTTTGAAGGCCACCAAACATGTACTCTCCCCCTTTATCAGATCGCACAATTTTGATGCGGGTCTCAAATTGAGTAAGGATCATTTGGTAAAAATTCTGAAAGGCATCACAAACATCACTCTTATGCTTCAAAAGTACAGTCCATGTGGCATGGGAACAATCATCAACAAAGGACACAAAGTAACGAAAGCCAAATAAAGAAGTAGTAGGGGAAGGACCCCAAACATCAGTATGCACAATATGAAAAGGAGCAACAGTTCTATTACCATGATAAGGATATGAAGACCGACAATGTTTGGCAAACATACATGGTTCACATTGAAAAACATGAGAAGAGGCAATAGATGAAAATAAGTGAGGCAATTGTTTCCTCATTACTACAAAAGATGGATGGCCAAGACAGCGATGCCATAACATAACAGAATCCACAGAACTACTATCATTTCGACCACACACATAGGAATGAGTTGTGGGCAAAAACGGATCAAAAAAGTAGAGGCCTTGCTCCTCACGTCCACTACCAATAATCCTCTTCATCACCAAATCCTGAAAAAGGCAGTGAGAAGGAAAAAATGTGACACAACAGTTGAGAGATTTAGTCAGATGACTCACAGATAAAAGATTCAGTGTAAGGTTAGGGACATGAAGAACAGAAGAGAGGGAAATAGATGATGTCACAGGGATATTACCCTTACCAGATATGGAGGAAAGGGAGCTATCTGCCTCCCTAACCTTATCCTTACCAGAGCAAATGGTATTGGAATCATAATAATGAGACGTACCAGTCATGTGGTCCATGGCACCCGAGTCAATGACCCAAGACTGGGCGGCAGTAGAAGCTGAGGTGGAGACCTGCAAAGCTGAGGATGATGAGGATCCAGCCATACTAGATGTAGAAGATGTGCTCAACTGTGACACAACCCTACGAACCACTGCATCCATGAAGGTGGAGTCATTCTGTGGGGCATCAGCATCAGTCGCTGCTGCGGAATGAGCTCGAGCTCCCCCTCTACGGCCACCATGACCACACATACTAGGAGGACGACCATGGAGAGACCAACACCTATCCTTGGTGTGTCCAGTGCGTCCACAATGATCACATTTAAATCTGTCTCGCCCAACTCCATTGGCACCAACTGTCTCCACAGTACTGGCTTCCTCATGATTAGGCCTTGGGCCTCTACTAGCTCCACGGGTGTCTCGAACAGAACTGGAATTGAGAGCTGACCTCTCAGATGATGCTGGTGGTGGTGCCATAGTAAGCCGCCTGGTCTCTTCACTCTGTAAGTAACTACAGACTTCACTAAGAGAGTGAAGGGGAGACCGGCCTAACAGTTGGAGTCTAACTGGCTCATAGTCAGAGTTCAGACCACCAAGTAAAGAGAAGACACGCTCCTTTTCAAGAGTCGGATTCACTTTGGCCTCATCCTCTGGGTTGGTCAAATGAAGGTCCTTGTAGTGATCATACTCTTCCACAAGACTAAGCAACGCACTGTAGTACTCAGAAATAGTCCTGTCACCCTGTTTCAATGAGTGGATTCTTTGATGAAGTTGATAGACCTTGGCAGTGTCACCTACTCTGTCAAAGGCCACAGAGACACTATCCCATATAGCTTTGGCTGTTTCCTTCCTTATAAACCTTCTCCCAATCTCGGGCTTCATGGAGAAGATCAACCAGGTCATAACTGTAGAATTTTCAGTCTCCCATTTATCAAAGGCAGGTGAACCAGCTGTGGGAGCCTTGATAGCACCTGTTATATATCCAAGTTTTCCCTTACTCCTAAGGGAAAGTCTCACAGAATGTAACCAATCTAGGTAATTAGTACCATCAAGCTTAACAAAAGAAATCTGTTGATGAGTACTCTCATAAGCCAACTGAGGGACAACAGTGGGAGGCTGTTAATTAGCAGTACCAAGCACAGATGTATTCGAATCATTCATGATGGATACTAACAATAAACAAGATCACAAAAGGCAAGGGGGGAGTACACACTCAACCCAAACAAGCAAGAAGTCCAATAAGCAGCCTAGGATAGCACACTGCCGAAGCAATCCTAGCAGCAAAATTCTGAGAGGACTTAAATCAAGCACTTCTAGAGCATTAAAACATCAGGCCAGCAGGCAGTCCCTAAAAAGGAGGCCTCACAAAGGTTTGCAAGGAGTAGTAACAACTTCAAACAAGTAAAAAGGCCTCAAAAAAGGCTGTGCATACACATCCCTCAACCAAGAGCATCAAACTGCAGCTCAAAGCAAGAAAAAAAGGGTAAACACTCTCGGGTTTACCTGGGCAGAACAGAGGATCCCACACAAAAAAGAAGTCTGCTCATATGGCTTCTTCAATCAGCAAGGGAGATGATAGCCACTCTCATAAGTGTCCTTGGGCGATGCAAATAGGCCAGACCAAGGCACAAAAGTAATCCGAGAGCAGCAGCAGCTGCAACTTGAACCTGAACTTGGCGGAAATGGTAGCAGCAGCTGTATGAGGTCCAAACCTTCAAGAGAGCTTCAAAACAGCTCAGGTTTATCCTTCAATCATCAAAAGAGGCTAGCATAAGCCTATTCCATACTCTTGAAGCAAAGCTGTACACAAAAATCCTTTTTGGAATCCTTAGACAAAGGATTTCAAAGAGAAGAGAAAGAATGAAAACAGGGACTGAACATGATTCTCAAACCTTGAATCTGAGCTCTGATACCAAGTTAGATTCTAGGGTTAGGAGATAAGAAGAGAGAAGGAAGAAGTTGGAGGAGGAAGAAGATAGCAAGAGAAAAGAGAAGACAGGAGAGAATATTTTGGTTGTAATCGATAGTGTTGGAGAGGCTTCTCCATACACCATATATTCATTCAATCATAACTAATAGAGAATTACATCCACCTCCCTAGGGAGGTATAAGGGAAATAAAGAAGAAAAACAGAATTACATAATAAGGCAACTAGTAATAGAACTAGTTCCTAAACTACCCCTATTACATGACTTCTAACAAGTACAGCCTCACTCCAATATTGTGCAGGCATGTGCATCTTAAACATGAGGGTCCGAGCCAACTCCAACAGATGTTGATTCTTTTGTTTAGCCACACCATTTTAAGCTAGAGTATCAACACAGCTCGTTTGATGAATAAAGCCATACTCAGCCTGGTATAATTGGAACAAACCATCCACATATTCCCTGCCATTATTAGTGCGAAAAATTCTGATCCTGGCATCATATTGAGTTTGAACCATTTGATGAAAAAACTGAAAGCAGCGAAAACCTCACTCTTCTGATGTAACAAAATAGTCCAAGACTCCAAGTAAGAAAAGTTACAAACCACTGATAGCCAAACATTGAAACACACCGGGCAAGGCCCCACACATCAGAATGAATTGAAATAATATAGTTGGTAGCCCCTGAGTCGATAATTTATTTGAAGATCCAATCATATGGTCGATAGCCCCTGATCCAAAGAATGGATTCAATGGAGGCACAATGGCCACCGACAGAAATACCGGACTGAGCAAAATTCGAATCAGAGGTCACTGGTAGGGAGCATAGTTCAAAACTCGTTTTGTCTCGGTTGAAATCTCAAATATTTCGAGTATTTTGGTCGAGTCGAAACGAAACACAAGTTCGAATTGAATAAATGCAATATTTCAAAAATTTCGGTCATCTTGTTTCGGAAATTTTGGTTATTTTGGTCATTTTGGCATTTTACCTCCACAAATGGCCAAGCAAAACTCATAGAAAAAATACCATATTTCGAAGAAATTTTGGTATCTCGGAAATTTCAGCCAGACCAAAACACCAAAACGAAACAAGATTTTAAACCTTGGTAGGGAGACAACAGAGGGTGGAGGAGAGGTCTCGAACTTGGTCATTAGACAACAGAGTGTCAGCAGCTCCTCCTGAGATAGGGACGCCCCTGTGGGAGCAGCATCAGATGTCTCAGTTTGATTTGCATGAGCTGGTTCCGAACCACGGCCACGACAATGACCACAGCCATTAGCAGGACGACCATGAAGCTTCCAACAATATTCCTTGGTTTGACGCTCTTTCCCACAGTGACCACATTTCACCGGTTCCTTGTTAGAATTAGGGCGATCAATGGAACGTGATAGACCTCCACTAGATGAAGATCCCAAACCAGAAAAAAGTATTGATCGATCCTGGGAGACAGGTTGCAACATCGCAGTACAATGACTATTTCAGATTGAACCATGGAATTTGCCTACTCCAGTGTTGGAGAGGGATCAGGACTTGAACATTGGCCCGAATCTAATGAAACTCAATGTTGAGGCCAGCAAAAAAATCACACATTCAGAGCTTGTCGTCCCGTTTCTTGAAGTTTGTGGCATCGGTGGAACAAACAGCAGAAAAGCTGATCTCTGAAATAAGGCCTGAGATCCTCAAGGCATTATAAAGGAACAAAAAAGGCGCTCGGTGGGAAAGAAAATCACCATCAAGGGTGAGAAAGAGAGAGGCCGAGAGGTGGTGGTGGTGCTAGAAGAAGAAGAATGGAAGGAAGAGTTCTAGGGTTTCGTGATGGTTGGCATTAGGGTTAGGATCCGGATGTAGATCCTAGCTTTGATACCATGTTGAGAATGAGAGAATGGCTTGTGACATTATGATCACAGCCCTGCTTTATTTATAATGAGTTTAAGAATATTCTAGAATAGGTACAAGGACTGAAATACCCCTATGACAAAAATACCCTTGAACCCATATTACAGCAATTTTAAATTATTTTTAGTAATTTCACTTTGGTATAAAATATTTAAAGGGTGATATGGTTGGGTGAGGAGGTGGATATTGTAGAGATTTATGTAGTGGGGAGAGGAGAATAGTGTCCATATTTAGGAGTGATTAAGAAGAATAAATTAATGAGTAAGAGGTGCATGGAAGAGAGACTTTAGGGAAGAGAAAAGGCAAATTAGGTTTGGTTTTCCATTATATATTTCCGAGGTTAGGTTTTTCATTTTATGCTTCCTCTTTTAAAATGTAAATCATTAAAGTTCTGAAATTTTAGAGAATATTCATAAAAAATAGTTCCATATCCAATAGCTGTGTTATATATATTCAAAAATTAAAACAAAAGAATTATGTTCAGATAGGAATTCAAATCAGAGGTCCTTATTGTAATCCAATTGTTGGTAGAGGCTACCACAGTGCAATGTCCTAACCTATTCATGCTACAGACCAAGGATATCAAAGGCAGCTTCTTCAGAGAACAGTATAGCACATAACATTTAATTAGCTTCATTGTTCTTGTTCTCCTCATTTTGATTACTTTAGTTATTAGTAGTGTGTATTGACTTCATTGAAGAAATGTTGATATCATGGTCTAAACTGTTACTGGGAAACTGTTATTTTCTGTTGTACAGTTGAAAACCTGAAATATCTGAATCTGAAGTTGTGGCATTACATGTTGGATTGATCAACAAAAAATGCTTATATGTAGTTTGGGCCTCAAACTTCTCATTCAAATACATGTTTACTACCTACTTTGAGCTCAATATATTCACTATACAACCTTATTGCTATTGAGATAAATTTTTGGCAGATCTGTCGTGTTGAGGACCTTACGATTAATGGCCTTGTCAAGGGAAGTATTCTTCAAATCCACAGGGCAAGAACTGTCACTATCAACACAACTGGCATGATAAGCGCATCAGAATTAGGTGATCCAGAGCATTCCAATCTTCCGTTTGTTGAAATGAAATATCCCATTTTCACTCCAGTGAGCTCTTTCTCATTTATGTTAGTTTCTCTCTTGCTTTTTTTCTTTTCTTGTTTGGCATTACTCCCATACAGGAACGAACCATTGTAGCTATCAGATTGTATTGTTTTTTATATTATTTCTGAATTTATGACCTTCTTACTTGTTGAACCTCTCTTCAGGCTGCAAAGAAGGTCCTGGCAAAGGGATTTATTCAAATGGAGCTGGAGGCGGTGCTGGACATGGGGGAAGAGGGGGCTCAGGATTTTATGATGGGGGGCAATGTGAAGGGGGTAAAGACTATGGTAGTGCTGATCTTCCTTGTGAACTGGGAAGTGGAACAGAGGGTCTAAATAATTCATATGGACATGTTGCTGGAGGAGGAATGATAGGTAAGGCATTTACGTTGGCTATGGCTTTTTTGGTAATGATCTGTTTGCGTCTTCTACTAAAAAACTCCAGTGTAGTATCGTACAGTTGTTTCTTACATTTTTTGTTTTTCACTCTGGGCAAACAATTACATTACTTGGACTGTCCAATTTTCTGGACATAGTTGGGGATAGATGAGTTTCTATGTATTTATTGTTTGATGGATATGATGATGGCATCTTAATTTTGTCTGCTGATTCTTTTTCCTTTTTTACCAGTGATGGGTTCTATTCAGTGGCCGCTTTTAAAGCTTGATGTTTATGGATCTCTTAGGGCTGAGGGCCAAAGCTATGGTAAAGAAACAAAAAATCATAATGGAACTTTGTTCGGTGGGCTTGGTGGTGGTTCTGGTGGGTCGATTCTTCTGTTCATTCAAGCACTTACAATTAGAGAAAATTCTACCATATCTGTTGCTGGGGGAAATGGTGGCCCAGTTGGTGGCGGCGGTGGCGGTGGTGGAAGAATTCATTTTGATTGGTCTCAGATAGCCATTGGAGATGAATATGTTCCCATTGCAACTATTAATGGCACCATTGACAGTAGGTATGCCCAATGTTATTATTAGACATGTGAAAACTACTTGATTGATGGGTATTCATGCATGCTTCTTATGTTTCACAAAAATAAATAACATACTTCATCAAAATTGGCATAGTTGCAATGCCAACGTGAAAGATGGTTCAACCTTTATGCTGTTCACCATTTCAATTGATTTTTTTTTTGTTGAATAAAAATTCATTACCAAAGAAGAAAACAACGAATATACAAAAAGCAAAACTCAGCCTTTACAAAGGGGTGGGCGGGAGGCCTGAGTTTGGAGAATAGAAAAGGAGAGGCTCTAGGAATTAACAATAAGCCTATTTCTAGGGTAGTCAATACAACAGTCTGGAGATCCCGAAATCTTTGATTTGACTTCAAAGATGGTGGTGTTCCAATCTGCTGAAAGGATCTAGCCTTAGAGGTCTACCTTCTGAGGTTACGCTCAAACCAGATATGGGAGAAAGCAGCTCCAGAAGCTAATTTCCCCACCATGTAACAACAGGATTTCCCTGCAAAGGACATGTCAACCCAGATCCATTCTCTTTTGAAGGGCATAATTCTTCTTCTTCTAAGTCAACATTTGGAAAGTGCAGAAGAGAAGGGGCAGCCAAGAAATAGGTGATCCACATCAGAGGCATTCCAACATAGGCGGCATTGGGGAGAGACTGGAATCTGTCGGCGGATGAGAAACGACTGCGTAGGGAAGCAGCGGGTAAACCCTCCAGACAGTGAAGCTGTGGCAGGGAATGTGGCTGTTGAACCAGACCAAATTGCGCTAGACCTTAATCCTACTATGGGCCTTGATGAGGTCCCAAGCATTGTTCGAGAACTCGTTTCGTTTCGGTATTTCGGGCTGACCGAAATATTGTATTTATCTGGTATGTTTCGGTAGGTCATTTCGGTGGGTTTTAGGCCAAGTTAAGGCCTGAAACTTCATGGAAACCCTATTTTAGGCTATATAAACACATTTAAATGTTCAAATTGCAAAAATAGTCACCCAAAATGGTGTTTTGGAAAAATAGTTGCCCAAAATGGTGTTTTCGACACCGTGAAGTTGTAGATCGGCTTCCGGTGTCTAACATATATTTATTTCATCACAAACAAACATATTGATCATGCATTTCCCTAAAAAAAAACCAATTTTGAGAATATGGTTTTACCTGGAATAGTGGAAAGGCTTCACAGATGTGCTAAGAAGTTTGAATCTTGTGTTCTCCAAGTGGTTCCGGCGTAGATGCGGCAAGGATTCAAATGGGAAGTGGAAGAATGGAGAAGAAATGAGAAAAAACCAAGCAAAAACCAAAAAACCAGAGCTGTTTTGAAGTCTCGTTTCGACCGAGACTGACGAAATGTGGTCTTTTATATAAAGGGGTTTGACAAAAAATTCGAAATCTCGCGCTCCAAAATCTCGAGATATCACGAAATTTCGAGAGTTTCGCTTGAGATATTGTATTTTTTCGATTCAAAGTAGCATTTCGTTTCGAGCAGCTCGAAATTTCCGAAATTGTCGCGAGATTTTGAACTATGGTCCCAAGCTGACTTGGTATTGAAGAGACTGAAGAACTATGGTCCCAAGCTGACTTGGTATTGAAGAGACGTGAAGAGCAAGTAGACCAGGAGACAATATCACCATTCCCAATTGGTCTTCTGGATGCTCGGCAGGGCACTCCAGATAGCGGTCAAAAGGGGGGAGGGGGGAGGCCAACTATCCTGCTAAATAATATCTGAAACCATGTCTAGCCTGCTGTAGGCAGAACTATAGATAGTTCTATCTCCTATTGAGAGAAGAACTCCTTGTGGGTGCCAGTTGTCGAGCCAGAATCTAGTAGAAGATTTGATAATCCCATAAGCAAGAGTTCTGAGCTTCAGGATTTTCCTCCAGACCCAGGAAGCATCAGATAGAGAAGGAGCTGTCCAAATGGAGTCTTTGTGCAGGGGGCGAGAGTAGGATCCAGTCGATCCAAACACTCTTCTTCTTAGCCACTAGCTTCCAAATCAGCTTAATAATACCAGCATGATTGACATCTTTGATTGTTCTCAAGCCAAGGTTCAATTGAAAATTTTAATCTAGAGTATTTCTTTATCTTTTTTCACATTCTTGGAATTAGTTTTTCATTTAGTCAGCTTAGACGCTAGTGCAAGCCCCTTTGTATAAGCCATATGCTATTGTTATGGCTTTTATATATTTGTTACTTGTGTTGGAAATGATGTATTTGGATCATTTTATTTTTCATCCATCTTGTACTAGGGATCAGGTTCAAGTAGGGGTGGAACAATGTTGACTGACCCATCCCACTAATTTTGCCTGACTTGATTAAATGGGGATCCGGACAATAATGTTGTCTGAATTCAAATCCAGTTCAGGTTCAGGTTTGACAATTCAGACATGTTGAACCCAGTTTGTCTGCATCTTAAATTAAGATGTGATAATTAATAGGAATTTTCAAGGTATGACATGGTAACTTGTTTAATTGGTTCAGTGTTTTGCTTAGAGTACAAAATGACTCTATTGGACATGACCCTAAGGCCTAAAACATGGTTGGAAAAACAATTCTGATAAAATGCTTACAGGATGATGGAATTGTTTTCAGGTTGATGGGATCAACATGAAAATGACCCCTCTCTCTCTCTCACGAATATTGTGCAAACCTGAAATTGACCTAATCCCAAAATCATGTAACCACAACAGAGTATGACCATTATGTTTGAGTTCATACCTTGAAGAAAGCATGTTAATCAAATGTTATACTTTGTGCAACAGACATTTTAAATAGGTAGATTGAACAGACAGTTAACACTAAAATTTGGCCAAACATGGACATATGTCATCATCAAAATCTGGGTTAGAACAGGTCTTGTTTGGACGTATAACACCAAAAATGGCATGTTGTCTGACCTGGACTTTTGTTTATCCCAATTTTTTTCCATCCCTTGGTTTGGGGCCAGAGATTGGATCTGCGCCAACCAGTTCCAATCCAGAAATAGAGCTGATGGGTTTAAGACAAGCCTAGCTGCAATCCCCCCCCTCCCCCGCGGCCAAAAAAGAAAAAAAAAAACACAAAAAAAGCTCATTTATTCCCCACACCACCCCCTCCCAAAGAAGAGGTTCCCATGGTGAGTGAGTGAGAAAAGACAACTTTGACATTATCCGTGGCATCCAAACATGCAGATAAAATACATTTAAGTATGGCACTCAACTAATAAACCATGCGAACCTCTCCACATGCCAAAACCACAGAAAATCCCCCACACCCAGAACAAAATGGAAAAATTACACAGTTGAAACCCTTTTCCTTGTGGCTTCTTACCCTACCTTAATATCTTGAACAACTAGAGAAACTAAACACAACTGGATTTCTATTGTACTTACTGAGACATAGTTGGATTTTAGGTAGTAAATGCAAGTAAGGGAAGGAGAAGAAGTTGAAGGAGGAAGAGAGAAGGAGAAGAAGAAGAAGAAGACAAGAGAATAGAGAAGGAAAGAGTTCGGTGGTAATGTGTTGTGTTGGAGAGATTCTCCACCGCACCTATATTAATCATTGAGAAAGAAATTACATACACCTCCGTTGGGAGGTAAAAGGTAAAAATGGTAAAAAAGGAGAAAATACAATATAAAGCAACTAGACGAAAGACTAGTCCCTAAAATACCTGTTAACAAAACAGAATTTAGTGAATGGCTTGAATTATCATTTTGATCACTAAGCACCTTTATTTATAACTTTCAATGAGAGTGGTAGAATTACAAGTAAATCCCCACATAGCCGACTATACTAGCTATGGGGAAAAAACAGAGAAAATACCCAAAATACCCTTATCGGGTGACATAACTCAATACTCCCTCTCAAGTTGGTGCATAGATATTGCACATGCCCAACTTGACTAAACTAGGATGAAACAACTTCCTACTTGGCCCTTTAGTGAAGACATCAACAAATTGATCATTGGACTTCACAAAAGGTATACAAATCTGCCCACTCTCTAACTTCTCCTTGATGAAATGTCTGTCAATCTCCACATGCTTGGTACGGTCATGCTACACTGGATTGTGGGCAATGCTGATTGCTGCTTTGTTGTCACAGTACAACATCATTGGACGATGAACAGAACCACTAAGATCTTGGAGTAAACTCTGAAGCCACAATAACTCACAAATGCCCTGGGCCATAGCACAGAATTCTGCTTCAGCACTTGATCTTGCCACAACATTTTGTTTTTTACTACGCCACGTGACAAGATTACCTCCTACAGTCTGCATCAGTGTAAGCCTCAATACAAAGATGATCATGCAGAGACAGGAAAATCCCTTTTCCTGGAGTTGACTTAAAGTAATGGAGAATACGAAGAATATCAGTAGCCATATGAGTGGAGTAGGGATCATGCATGAACTGACTGACCAAACTTATTGCAAATGCAATTTCCGGTTTGGTGTGGGAGAGATAAATCAATCTTCCCACCAACTGTTGATGTCGACCCTTATCAACCAGATCACCATCCTTCTCTTGTAGACGAGTAGTAGCTTCCGAAGGAGTGTCACAAGGATGACATCCTAACAAACCAGTCTCTGAGAGTAGGTCTAGAACATACTTCCCTGATGAGCTCCTCAACAAGTTCACCCCCCACCTCCTTGGTCCCCTCCAAGCCATCCCTTCTGATGCCGAGATCCATGCAGCTATCCACTTCCATAGATCCAGAAAAGCCCTCGGTCCTGATGGTTTCAGCATAGGATTTTTCCTTTACTGCTGGGATATCATTAGTGCTGACCTCACCCATGCCATCCGTAGCTTCTTCCATTCCCCCACCTAAATCCAAGGTACCAATTGCACCTTCCTTTGCCTCATCCCTAAAAAAGGAGCCTCTGCCATGGTTGATTTCCGCCCCATCTCCCTCTACAATCTCCTCTATAAATTTGTTGCCAAAATCCTTGCAAACCGCCTCCAGCTTGTTGTCAACTCCCTCGTTGGCTCTAACCAATCTGCCTTCGTTGCTGACCGCAGCATGGCAGATAACATCATTCTCTGCCAAGAGATTGTTCGAGGGTTCGACCGCAAATCTCATTCCCTTGCCGCCCTCTTGAAAATTAACATCCATAAACCTTTCGACTCCATTTGATGGGACTTCATCTCACAAACTCTCCTCAAAATGTCCTTCCCTCCTATCTTTATCAACTAGATACACTCTTGCATCTCCTCCCCTCGCTTCTTTGTGCTTGTCAATGGTAGCCTTGCTGGATACTTCTCCTCCTCAATTGGTATTCGCCAAGGCTACCCCCTTTCCCGCTTCCACTTTTGCTTGGCCCTCGAATCTCTCCCGCAGTATCCAATCCAAAACTGACTAACACCTCATTTCTCCCATCCCCAAGTGTAAGGCCACCATCCTCACCCACCTTGCTTTTGCTGACAACCTTATGATCTTCTTTAAGGCCAACACCTAGTCCATTGAATTTATTATGTCCTCCCTGCATCTTTTCCAAGTGCTCTCTGGTCTGCACATCAACCTCCTTAAGTCCCACATCTTCCTTGCAGGGGTTCCCGAATCCTCCAAAACCCAACTTACCCTTCTCACCGGCTTTTCCCTTGGTTCCCTCTCTGTTAAATACCTTGGCCTCCCCCTTATTGCAGCCAGATTGTCCACCCATCACAGCACCCCTATTTTAGACTTTATGCATCAAAGGCTTCGGCTGTGGAAAGCAAAGCTCCTCTCTTATGCAGGTCGCCTTAAGCTCACAAGATCAGTGTTGCAGTCCTTCTACATATATTGTTATGGTGTGTTTGGCCTTCCCAAGGCCATAATCAGAGCAGCAAAGTCCATCATGTGCGCCTTCCTTTGGAAAGTAACTGATTCAACCAGATTCCTTCACCCCATCAGATGGTCCTCTATTTGCCTTCCCAAATCTGAAGGGGGGCTGGGCTGAGAAGAATCAAGGATTCTAACCTTGTTGGCACCTTAAAGCTCATTTGGAAACTAGTCACAAAGAAGAACAACATCTGGATTTCTTAGGTTTATGCAGGGCCCCTTCGTAGAGATAGTCTTTGGTTTGTTGCTGGTTACTTTGATGCTTCCTGGGTTTGGCGCAAGATCCTGAAGGTTAGACACCTTGCTATTGATGCCAAGTCCTCCAGGATTGATGATGGTCTTTCTACCTCCCCCCGGCATGACAAGTGGCACCCCTTTGGTGTCCTCTCTGCAGTAGTGCGTTCCAGGCTCATTTACTCCTCTGGCCTTTGAGTGGTAGGCTCCATCATTTCTCAGGGTTCTTGGTCTCCCCCCTCCCTAGCTGACTTATGGAGCTCCCTCCCCCCATTCCTCTGGGCACCGTGGTAGAGATGATGTGGTTCTTTGGCTCCCCTCTGCTACAAGTCTATTCAGCTTCTAGTCAGCTTGGGATTTGATTAGACTCAAAGGCCTTGTTTCCCCTTGGCACAAGATCGTCCGATTCAAAGGCCACATCCCCCGTCACAGCTTCACCATGTGGAGAGCCCTCTCCTACTGCCTCCCCACTCAGGCTTTTCTCATCCGGCAGCAGCTTCAGGTCACCCCCTCTTCCTGCCTCTGTTGGAATGGTTATGAAGATGCAGACCACTTGTTCTTCTCTTGCCCATTCACTGCTACCATTTGAGAGAGAGCTCTTAGTAGCTGCTGGGTAAAAGAAGAGCCCTCCCCCTTTAGAGAGTGGATTTGAATCGATATGACTTTTGGTGGAAACTCCATTTGTGACTCAATCGGCAAGCTAGCTTTTTGTGCCTCCATCTCTCACATTTGGATGGAACGTAATCTTAGAAGATGGACTTCCAACTCTGGCTCCTTGGATAAGATTTGGAATGCCATCTCCTGTGACGTCTTCCAAGATTGCTTCTCTCCCCCACCTTCTTGTAAGGGACTCCCCAAGGAACAGGCTCATTGTTATCTCCTGGTGTCTGGCCCCCTCTTTATTGCAGACGGCCCATCCCTCTTAGTTGGCTAGCTCCCCCCCCCCCCTTTTTCTTCTATTCTTTTCTTTTCTTTTGGCCATAGGACTTGTATATTTTCTCCTTTTTTCTTTGCAATATGATTTTTATTAATCCAAAAAGAAAAAATTACCAACCTAGGGTCTGAAGTCAAAACTACCATTTTGGGTGTGATTTTTGAAAGTCTAAGGGTTCCATATGTTTAGAGGGCCTTAAATAGGATGTTCTAGTAGTTTTAGGACCTAATTTGGCTATTTGGCCCTTAGAACCAACCATTGAAACTTGCAAAAAAAAATGTACAGGTTTCAAGCCTGGTCGAAACTAGGCTTGAAACCGAACCTTGGAACCTTGTTCATAATCGAAACTTGCAAAAATAGGTAGCTGCACACCACAAGAGAAAACCCTAAGTAGATTTTCTTAGAGCAAAGAAAAAGAAGATGGCAAACACTGATTAAACTTGCTCTGGTACCATGAAGCAATACCAAACACTGAAAACAAATGTTAGCACAAGAAGAGAAGAGAGGAGAGCCGCAAATCTTGAGAAGAGAACAGTCTCACGCATGGTTTAAAGTATCGACCGATACGATACGATATAGACCGATACGTATTGGTATCGGTCGATACCGATACGATACATACCGATATGTCTCTTTTTTTTTTTTTAAATGAACTATCTCGAAGTGTATCGAAATGTATCGACCGATATGGGCCGATACGATATGATACGACCGATATGTATCGATACCATCGATATGTCCAGTAAAGGGTTCAGTGGATGGTTTAATACATCGATACTTATCGGCCGATACGGCTCGATACATACCGATACGCAACAATACATACCGATACGTACGGATACCATCGATACATTCCATAAAAAGCCATTTTCACTCACAGACTCTATACAATTCCTAATCTAACGAAAAAAATGAAGGAAACTCTCAACCAAGAGTCTAAAATCTTGCATTTAATCTTGGTTTCTCACACTTTTAAACTAAAAAACGAATCAAGGAGTGCTACAACATCATCCTTTGCATCATCCAATACTCTTCAGGGCTATAGACGATTACAACATGTGAGAAACTTCATCTTTTATAACAATTTCAATTTAATGCACTTGTTTGGTTATACATTATTCACCATTTTAGGTTTTATGCATGACACTTATTATATATTGCTTATTTATATTGTTTTTTGCTCCAAAAGTGTATTTCCATGTGTATCTTGACCATTTCTATGCGTATTTGTACTGTTTGATACGTATCTCCGAAATGATACGATACGATACGTCTCTTAAAATCACCCGACCGATACGATACCCGATATTGATACTTTAAACCTGAGACTCTCACGGTTTGGTCAGAATGCCAAACCGTGACCACTATGCTGCATTTTTTTTTTTGGTGAATGCATTACCAAACCCCAGGAGGGGGTAGGGGGGAGAAAGAGGGGGGGGGATATACAAAGGAGAAGGGGAAAGAATAAAAACGGGGGGGGGGGGGGGAGAAACAGAAACACAAACTTCAGCCCATCCTAAAAGAGGGAGGAGGCTGCAAAAGAGAGCTGTCTAAACCCCAGGAAACAAAAATATGCCTGTTCCTTGGGGTGTCAATAATGGATCTATGAGGGATAGAGCTGAGCTTGGAGGAAACATCAAAAGAGATGGCTTTCCAAATCAAGTCGAAGGAATGAGAGTTGGAAGTCCATCTCCTCAGATTCCTCTCCATCCAAATGTGATAACGGTGGAGCCAAACACAGGCTTTCCAACACTGTCACAGAGAGTGCAGCCTTGGAAGGTCATGTCCATCCAAAGCCATTCTCTATCAGAAGGCAAATGTCTCCTGCTGCGGGGCCAAATGGGTGAGAGGGCTTTTTTCCAGATGGTGAATGTAAAGGGGCAGGCAAAGAAAAGGTGGGCAATGTCCTCAGAACCATTCCAACAGAATATGCAAGACGGGGAGACAGGGATATTGCGGTGAAGGAGGAAGGCTTCGGTTGGGAGGCAAACGTTAAGGGTTCTCCAAACCTTGAAGCTATGGCGAGGGATGAGGCCTTTGAACCAGACTAGTTTGTCCCAAGGGACAGAGGGGCTAGGGTTATGAACAAAATACCAAGCCGATCTAAAGCTAAAAAGGTTGTTGGGGAGGGGAGCCAAATAGCCTTGTCCGCAAGAGCTGGGGGGGAGGGATGGCCAGATTTGTGAGAGGATAGGGATATGGAGGGTGGGGGGAGACCAAGAGCCAAGAGATATGATGGAGGAGAGGGGGGCAGATTTGGGAATGCCGGAGGAATAAATCGATTTGGCTCCAAAGACATTATAGAGAACCCCTAGGGGTGCTAGGGATCAAGCCAAAGGGAGGTGGTTGATCCATCTACAATAGCTGAGGAGATGGCTCTAAGGGCAAGAGGGCGGAGGAGGAGAATCTTACACCAGACCCAAGAAGAATCGGAGTGAACGGGAACAGTCCAGATGGAATCATTTTTGAGAAGATGGGAGTAAACCCAGTTGACCCCAGACTATTAAAACTAGAACGATATAATATAACTAGTGAGGAAATTACAAGCATAACTCCAGACCATTAAAACCATACCGATATACACAAAATACGCCCTGCAGTAGCATTAACATAATAGGAACACTCATATCATTAATTTCTCTTGTTATCTATCCAAAAAAGAATTAGCAACTGGTGCTTTTGGGCAGAAAATAAATCTTGGTGAATTGCCTAATGATTTTCAGATCCCTTTCCCTGAGAAGTCAAACACTCAAAAGTATCTTTGGGATAGGGTTGCGAATTTTCCTGTGTATCTGATGAGGTTTGGTATTTGAGCTCAAAGCTTATCGTTTTGTGATGTCTGTGGGGTTCATTCCAGTGATTCTCTAGCCTTTCTTTTGGAGGACTGCTCTTCTATTTGATGTACTGCATTCATACTATTGCTTATAAATACATGAATAAATAAGCTGGCAATTCAGTCTTGCCTTTTCATTTTATTTCAACAAAAATTTAACATCTCAGTTTCTAATGTAAAGATATTTTCCGCTTGATTTTGAATTTAACTACATTCTTCTTTCCTTTTAATTGCTTTACCCCTTACAGTGGTGGACCTGGGGACAGACGTGGTCAGCAAGGAGGAGAGGGCACAGTTACAGGAAAAAAGTGTCCTGAAGGCCTTTATGGTACATTCTGCAATGTATGTCCCCTACCATTTTTATTTTTTTTGGCTTTTTAGATATTCTTGTGAGGACTCTCTCCTGCTTAATTTTGTTCATGGTCCGAAATATATAATTTATTTTCAGGAGTGTCCTGTTGGCACTTACAAAGATGTTTATGGGTCTGAGGCATTTCTTTGTGCTTCTTGCCCGCTTGAGTATCTCCCCCATCGTGCAGAGTTTATATATGTACGAGGTATTTTCTATGGCCTCTATATTGAATTTCTTCTTCTCTCTCTCTCTCTCTCTCTCTCTCTGGTTTTTATCTCATGTGTGTGCTAACTATTCACTGCAGGAGGAGTTACCAAACCTCGTTGTCCATATAAATGTATATCTGACAAATATAGGATGCCAAACTGCTATACACCTCTTGAAGAGCTAATCTATACATTTGGAGGGCCATGGTTTTTTGCACCTATTCTGTCATTCATTTTGGTACTGCTAGCTCTTTTGTTAAGCACTTTGAGAATAAAGTTGGTTGGATCAGATTATTCGTATCGTACTGCTGGTTCTATTGAACATCGCAGTCATCATCACCATTTCCCACATCTCCTGTCACTTGCAGAGGTACCTTTTTTTCTTTCCCCCTTACATTTCAAGTAGCAATAAAACCTCTTTGCCGTCAGGCTTGTATATTCACTAGATATAATAGCTTCTTGATAGTATAAGAGTATATGACATTCTTTGTGATTTTGGCTTAAATATAGGTTAGAGGAAGCAGCAGAGCAGAAGAAACTCAAAGCCATGTGCACAGATTGTATTTTATGGGTCCCAATACCTTTAGAGAACCATGGCATCTTCCCTACTCTCCACCTGATGCAATTATTAAAATTGTGTAAGCAATCAACTCAAAATTACCTGGTACTACTAAGGTTTAATGATAGGACTATTTCATTATTGAATATATCTTCTCTGAGGATTTATGAAGCTACCTACCTTAGTACTACAAAGGTCACAGGTCTTTTAATGTGTACAGGCAGTGGGGCACACGTTGTTCAAAAGACGGTTGATGGGAAACCTTTAGTCCTTTTCAAATTGAGTTGTATCCTGATCCTCACAGTGAACTTTCTTGGCTTACAAATAATGAAATAGTCCTGTCATTAAACCTTTCAAGTTAGGTTGATTGAGTCCATGATGTTTCAGTAAGTAAAGTCCCTTGATAAGCACTTACACAAAGTGCATGGCCTAAAAATCCTGTAATGTTATAAAATATTCTTGCAACATACTTTTTTGGGGGGATAATATTCTTGTAGTTTCCTGCTACCTCCATTTATCAGTTCAACAAACTTATTTTTAATATGCATACAAATTCCATCTGCAGGTATGAAGATGCTTTCACCAGATTCATTGATGATATCAATTCTGTTGCTGCATATGAATGGTGGGAAGGGTCAGTGCACAGCATACTTTCAGTGCTTGCTTATCCCTGTGCATGGTCTTGGAAACAGTGGCGCCGAAGGAATAAGATTCATCGCCTTCAGGAATATGTGAAATCAGAATATGATCATTCATGTCTGCGCTCTTGCAGATCACGAGCTCTTTACAAAGGGATGAAGGTTTGGCTTATGATGCTTTTGTGACAAGAGAATTTGTACAGATTAATCAGAAGGCTAATGATGCTGATTAAATAATGAGAAGTCACAGCCCCAAAATTGAGAATCAGATAAATTCTAGCATATACGCCATGTTCTTTTTTAACATGTTTGGTCCTTCAGATATCATTCAAAATTTTAGCAACAAAAATTTCTTCAAATATCCTACACTTTCTATCTCATAAAACCTGTTCTCAACTGTAGCAAACTTGTTTACATAAAATTACATATGAAACCTCATATATCAAAAAGATGCTCTTTCTTGTCCATACACCATCTTTCATTAAGAAGCATTCTGACTGGTGGATTTTGTGACTCACCTTTTCTCCCTTCATGTATGATGCGTTTATTGGGGCTTCAAACTGTCCCTGCCATCCTTGTGTGAATCCTTCCTTAGATCTTCATGGTATATAAGAAACTATTACAATTTTTTCATATTTATTATGTGTCTCATTGGAGTACTTTTGATTTCAGGTAGGAGCAACACTAGATTTGATGGTTGCATACATTGATTTCTTCCTTGGTGGAGATGAGAAGCGGTTAGATGTAGCCTCCACTATACAGCAGAGATTCCCCATGTGCATCATATTTGGTGGTGATGGAAGTTATATGTCGCCTTACAATCTTCACAGTGATACGTTGCTGACTAATCTTCTTGGCCAGGTGTTAGAATCTTTCAGTTTTTGCTTCATTTAATAGATACTAGAGTCGCCAATTAACTTCATGACTTATGTGAAGAAAAATGTCGTTTTATTTCCAGCATGTTCCTCCAACAATCTGGAATCGATTGGTTGCTGGTTTGAATGCTCAATTAAGGACAGTGAGGCAAGGGTCCATACGTTATGCGCTTATTCCAGTTATTAAGTGGATAAATAGTCATGCAAACCCTCAACTTGAGTTTCATGGAGTGAGAATAGAGCTGGGTTGGTTTCAGGCCACAGCCTCTGGTTATTACCAGCTGGGTATCTTGGTATCAACTGGTGATTATTCTCTTCACAGCATCCAGCATTCTGATCCAGTGGAAACAAATAATTTTGAACATCCAAGGTACCTTTTTCGAGAGATTGCATATCATTTTGCTTAAAGTAAATAGCTAGTTATGGTTTATACAATTCCTGCATCATCTTGTATGTTGTTTTTTATATAAGCTTTCATAGGGGTTAATGGTTATTGTTAATGTGCTTTGGGTACTGTTCACGTTAACAGTAACCGTGAACAGTAACTTGAGATAAGAGTTTTAGTCACGGGTATTTTGGAGTGTTTATGTTATTTTGTGTTTTGCTTTACCTAATCTAATATATTTGGTGGTAAGGGGGGAGTTCAACTAATTTTGGTTGTTTTTCCCAAGGATTGCAGTCTATCTTCTTCTCTCTTCTTCTCTTCTCCTCTCTTTTCTTCTTTGTTCATTCATTGTTATTGACATGGTATGAAAGCTAGGTTCTTAGGAATCGATTTAATCTCCTAGGACCTTCTCTATTACTCTTAGATTACACACAAGGTACTGCCACCTATCTATCTTCATCTTCAACTATCATCATCACCATCATCCTCATCACCTCCATCATTCATTTTCATCACCATCGCAGGTATTTTATTTTAGATCTGGATAATATTCTACCAAAATTGGCCCTGCCGTGATAGCCTCCTAGGCTACACCACTTCTTTCTTCTGGAATGGAGAAGGTTTCTAAACCAAAGAGATCGGGAAGCTCAAAGTGAAAAACTGTGGCGATATGAATTCAGCAATGCTTGGTAATTGGCTGTGGAGACTTGCCTGTGAACTTCAAGGACTAGGGGAGTTAATTCCTAAAAACCATGGCATGTGTAATTCTGGGGCAAGAGGCAAGTAACTAGTTGTCATGTAATGGGATTGTTGACAGTTATAATGAGACATATGGTAACCTTCAAGAAGGGTAATATAATAATATTAGTTGGGAATGGAAAGAAGATAAGATTTTGGATGGATAAGATGTTGGGCTATTGTCTTTGCCTTTTCTCTTCAACATCGCATTCAGTGAAAGATGTGCTGGTCAGCCAATTTTTGCATCTATCCGGGCCTGATGTTATTTTGCCAGCCTTCTTTGAGAAGAAATCTGAATGACTGGGAAATGGATTTGTTGGTTCATCCATCAAATTTAATTGCAGTTTTTGCAGACCAAATATCAGCAGGGGTGATAGGTGGATTTGGTGTTTTAACAGTCGGGGGAAATTCTCTATAAAGTCTCATTACAAAGGCCTGCTCAAGGTCAGACCAGCATCTCACTTCCACTATTTGGTGCAAAGGGACATCTAAAGTTTGGTTCCCCACCCCCATTTTTCTTCATTTTGCATGCATTCAAGCACAGCATTCTAATTTAAATCGTTTGACTCCTGGAGGTCATCCCCACATTTTTGGGTTTCTTGGAGTGAACTGGTATGTGCCTGCTTGGAGTGTTTTGGGTGGCAGTTATGAGGGTTCAGTAAGGGGGAAAAGGTGTTTGGTTGCTCTTCCTTCATGCCACTTTGTGTAGCTCATGGTGGATGAAAACTATAGGGAGTTTGACAAATATTCTCTCCAGCATGTGGAGTGTCTTGAACTGTAAAAGAATTTGAAGGATGGAACTTGTCACATTTCTTGAAGATGGACCATACTTTTGATGGAAAACTTACCTTTGTTTATGCCATTGATGCATGTGACTATGTCTAATTTCAATAGTAGTTACTTAAAAGTTAAAAGAAGTTATTTTATTTTCCCTTCGAATATGTTTTTTACTGTTATTTAATTTATGTTTGTTAATCGATGCTCTTATTATTTATTGATTTAAATATCAGGAAAAGTGCCATGGTCACAGATAAGATCATTAAGCAGTTGCAACAGAATCAGTCATACTTCAGCCAGGCATTGTCCCGTAAGAGGATAACTGGAGGAATGAATGGAGGGATTATAAATGAAGTAACCTTGAAATCCTTGGATTATAGAAGGGACTTTCTCTTCCCATTTTCTCTTTTTTTGCACAACACAAGACCTGTTGGTCTTCAGGTAATCAGAAGGTATTACATATGGTTCCTAAATTCATTTCATTGAGTAGATTTTAATTAATTAACTGAATATTTGGATGTCAATGTGTTCCAGGATACCCTGCAGCTTCTGATCTGTGTCATGCTCTTAGGAGATCTCGCTGTCACTCTCCTTACATTACTTCAATTCTATTGGATTTCTCTTGGGGCTTTCCTTGCTGTTTTGCTTATTCTTCCTTTATCCTTGCTTTCCACCTTTCCTGCTGGTCTTAATGCTCTTTTCAGTCAAGGGCCTAGAAGAGCTGCACTTGCTCGTGTTTATGCATTGTGGAATGCTACCTCTTTGTCTAACATTGTAAGTTGAAGCTTTTTCTGGCAACTTCATTACTTACTGAGCTAAACATGAGAAGTGTCAAAACTCGAAACTCTCCCATGTCTCTGGATGTTAAATATATATATATATATATATATTGGGGGGTTTATTTTCCATGACCCAATTCAACGCAATATTTCTTTTATGCCCATCCTCTGCTCCTGTTGTTTAACTTTTATTTGTTTGATGTCTGAGACACCTTCTAATAGTGAGGGTTTCATCTGCTTCCTCCCCCCCCCCCCCCAAATAAATATTTGACATTCAATTAGCTACAGAAGTAGTAATAAAAGTTAGAGATCTGGTTTTAACCAAGATATCATGAAGCATATCACAGATAATTTCTGTCCATTGGTTGTGCTAATATGCTTATCAGACCATTTTATTTTTTTACCATAGTTAACCAAGATATTTTTTTTTTTTACCTGAAATAACCAAGAGATTTTATTAGTGGTTGTTGGAGAAATGGAGACAGGTAGGAATCATATGATACAACTACTAGAAGGGTCAATGGCCAATATCCTCATATGTCAACAGTGAATGCTTATTAGTCCCTCCCCCTCTCCCACATTAACTCATTAGCTAAAGAATTATCTGATCACATCATTCAAGGAAAAAAGGAGATGGAGTACTAGTCTTTAGAGCACAAAGGCGTGGCTATCCTTATAAGGTGAAGATTTATCCAATACCATTACTACCAGTTAATCATCTTCAATCCGAAAATCCAGCCAAGCATATAGAAAAACTTCCAAACCATTTTATAACCAACTTAAACTCAGCTATAATATCCTCACTAAACCAATAGAACCGGAAAAATCAGCATGATATTCCAGTCTGTTCTTGGTTCCTGAAACTCACCCTTACCAGTTACAAGGGCTGGCTTACCAAAATAGTTGCAATCAAACCTTAGTTTAACGATTTTAAGGGGGTGGGGCGGGGAATCCACAGATGCTGAATCTGCATTAGTACCACTGACATAGGTGCCACCAATTCTCAACAACAACAACAACAAACTCAGCCTTATCCCAACCTAATGGGGTTGGTTACATGGATCCAAACAATACAAAGTAGGTTCAACTGAATTCTAAAACAAAAAAGGGGAATGAAGAGATGGGAAAAGAGGGATGGGAAATGAGATGAGAAATGGAAAATGACAAATGAAAGATGAAAGTAAGAGGAAAGAGGCACAGCCCAGCAAGTCAGGGGAATCTCAGCTAAATGGGGTCTGCTACATGGATCCTTGCCCTCCAATAGGTTCTATCTGAGGTCATACTTGGTACAAGACCTAGACTATGCATGTCCTTCCTCATAACTTCTCCTATGGTCATTTTAGGCTTGCCCCTAGCACTTTTAGCTCCTTCAATCGGAATCTTATAACTCCTCCTTACTGGGGCGTCATTAGGCCTCCGTTGAACATGACCATACCACCTCAAACAACTCTCTCGAAGCTTGTCCTTGATCGGGACAACTCCCAAGTCAGCTCTAATACGTCCATTCCTTACCTCACCCTGCCTAGTTCTTCCTTACATCCATCTTAACATCCTCATCTCTGCTACACATAGCTTCTCAATATGACACTTCTTAATTGCCCAACATTCTGCCCCATTCATCATAGCCGGTGATATAACAGTCCTATAAAACTTTCCTTTAAGCTTTATAGGAATATGTCGGTCACACAACACTCTTGACACACCTCTCCACTTCATCCATCCCACTTTAATTCTCTGTGAAACATCATCATCTATGTCACCTTTTTTATTTATGATTGACCCCAAAAATCTAAAATAGTCACTTTGCGGTATCTCTTTCCTCAATTCACACCATGTCAGTATCCATCATAGTGTGACTAAAATTACACATCATATACTCCATCTTCATTCTACTAATCTTAAAGCCTCTTGTTTCCAAGGTTTATCTCCATAGCTCTAACTTAGCATTAATCTCTGTTTTTGTCTCATCCACCAAAATGATATCATCGGCGAAGAGCATACACCAAAGGACCTCGTCTTGAATGCTCTTGATTAGGTTGTCCATGATAAGCGCAAAAAGATAAGGGCTTAAGGCTGATCCTTGATGTAACCCAATCGTAATTGAGAATTCCTTGCCCTTACCTCCCATAAATCTCACATTAGTCACCACGCCCTCATACATATCTTTAATTACATTCACATATGATGAAAATGATTTGGGGGATAATGACTTGTGTCTCAAGACAGCATAGCCATGTTCTATTTATAATATGAGGAGAAAAATAACAAATTACAAGGACACCCTTAGAACAAAACATAATTACAAAGATACCTAAAGCGCCCTCTAACCACACATTACAATACTCCCCCTCAAGTTGGTGCATAGATGTCATATATGCCCAAAATGCACAAAATAGAATGGAAAACCGTACTACTACGCCCTTTGGTGAAAACATCAGCTAACTATCCATTGAACTGGACAAACGGAATATAGATGACTCCTTGATCAAGTTTCTCTTTGATAAAATGACTGTCGATCTCCACATGCTTTATCCTGTCATGCTGAACTAGATTATGGGCAATGCTAATAGCAGACTTGCTATCACAGTATAGCATCATGGGAGAATTGGAGGTAATACCAAGGTCCTGAAAAAGGCCGTTAAGCCATAACACTCCATGTGCCATAGCATGGAACTCTGCTTCGGCACTTGAACTAGCAACCACAGCTTGTTTCTTACTACGCCAGGTCACAAGATTTCCTCCAACAAAAAAACAATAGCTAGATGTGGACCTGCGGTCATTTGGAGGACCTGCCCAATCAGCATTTGTGAAGGCCTCTATGCGCATATGAGTGTGAGGAGAAAGAAGGATCCCTTTCCTTAAAGCTGACTTTAGATACCTCATAATACGATACACAACATCAAGGTGAGTGGAGTATGGGTCATGCATGTACTGGCTCACTAAACTTACAGCATGAGCAATGTCTGGTCGAGTGTGGGAAAGGTATATCAATCTCCCAATGACGCTGATAACCTCCTTTGTCCACTGGCTCACCATCTTTTCCCTTCAGATGTGTGTTAGCCTCAAGAGGAATATCAATTGGACGACAACCAAGCATCCCTGTCTCAGATAAAAGGTCTAAGGTGTACTTCCTTTAAGAGAGGAAGATTCCTTTAGTAGAATGGGCAACTTCAATCCCAAGGATGTATCGCAACTGCCCAAAGTCTTTGATCTCAAACTCTTGTCCCAAATAAGATTTCAACTTTGCTATTTTGGTTGAGTCACTTTCCTTAAGGACAATGTCATCAACATAGACTATAAGAAGAGTAATATGATCACCAGATCGCTTGATAAACAAGGTATGATCAGCATTACTTTGAGTATATCTAACCTTGACCATAGCCTTATAAAAACACCCAAACCAGGCTCTCGGGGATTTTTCAACCCATATAGGGCATGTTTCAGTTTGCATACTTTCCCTTGAGTTTCCTTGCTTGTGAATCCTTGGGGAACATCCATATATACCTCTTCAAGTTCACCATAGAGAAAAGCAGTTTTTACATCAATTTGTTGCAGGTCCTAGCCCAAGTTAACAGCACATGAGAGGATAATGCGAACAGTGTTCAGTTTTGCAACAGGTGCAATCATTTGCCCAGTTAGCAAGTCCGGAAACACACAATGAGAAGGAAAGAATGTGACCTTACAGTTTAAGTCCCTAGTAATACTACTAATAAAAAGAAGATTAGTAGAAAAATTGGGCACATGAAGGACAGATGACAACGTCGGAGAAGTAAAATGGGAAATGGATCCTTTTCCAAAGACGGAGAAATAGAACCATCAGCAACTCGAACACTGTCCTTACCTGAACCTGAAGAAAAGGTAGAAAAAAAGGCTAGCAGAACTAATGACATGGCTTGTGGCCATAGAGTCAATAATCCAGGAAGAGGTAATATCAGAACTACACTGACCAACAAAAGGAATACCTGAGTGCACAAAGTTGGAGGCAGAAGAGATGAACCGGAGGTGACAGAGGTGGTAGGAGATGGAGTTACTGATGAGGAGGGGGCTTCCATCCTGAACATCATGCAGCGTAGTATAAGCACGTCATCCTGTGAGAGCTTGCCCTTAATAACTGCAGCAGGGGTCACCTCAGTGTGATGAGCGTGGGCCGAATCAGAACCTCCACATCCACGTGAAGCAGCAGAGGTGGGACGTCCATGCAAGTTCCAACAACACTCCTTCGTATGGTGTTCATTCCCACAGTACTCACATTTAACGGGATCACAACTGGAACCATCTCGATCAGAAGGAAGGCGGCCAGCAGAGGGAACAGGAGCATCCCTACACTGAGATCCAGGACCAGCGTAAAGAGCTGATCTCTCCGGTAAAATGGGCTGAAGCATAGCTTACTGATGGCTCTCCTCAAGCTGAACAAGGGCATAGGATTGTTCCAGAGTAGGATAAGGATCTGGACTGAGCACCTGAGATATGATCACATTCAGGCCAGCAAGAAAATCATAGACGCGAATCTCATCATGTTTCTTGAAATTAACGGCATCAATAGAACAAATGGGCTGAAATGTCTCATAGAAGTCAAGCTCCTGCAGTAGTGGTCGAGGGGTCTGCGGAGCCTGGCGGTAGGTGGTGGAGGGGCCTGTGGGGGCTGGCGGAAGGCAGAGGAGGGCTAGTGGTGGTGGCAGAGGCCTGGAGGAGGTTGGCAGTGGTGGCTGTCCTTGGGGCAAGATCACGAAGAAGAGAGAGAGAGAGAGAAAAAAGGAAAAAATTTTAATTCCCACTCCCGGAATATTTTTGGCTCTGATGCCATATTGAATTCCATGAATATTGGCTTGAGTCAGAGTGACTACAACCATCTTTATTTATAATGTAAAGGGGACATTCTGGAATTGGTACAAGGACAAAATTACCCCTAGGACAATTCTACCCTTGAACCCATATTACAACAAAATGATATTAGGCATAAATAAGTGTTTGACCTGGTTTTTGGCATAAATAATATTTGTCCTAGTTTCAAGTCAAGTTTCCTCAGGTTTCGATGAGCATAAGTGTTGAAACTTGCGAAATTACCAACATCTCGGTTGAAAACTGTTGAAACATGAGATTTTATAAAATCCAACTCCATCTCGTCTTGGTTTCTTGTGAAACCAAGATATCTCAATCGAAACTGCATGTTTCGACCAAGATTTAGAACCATGATTCCTGGAAACAATTGTAAAGAAATATGAAAATGCAATATTAGGACTTTGACATTTGTTACATTATTTCCCCTGATAACTCACCTTTATGACATTTATTTGGATTTGGTTGTCTTTATTTGATTCCATTTCCATATTGAGTTTAAAATTTCAATTACACTCTAATTCAGGTTATGTTTGTAAAAAGCGGGACTTGGGATTATCGATGTTGATAAAAGTCAAAAACAATAGCAGTATTTATGATACATATAGGCTTGCAATTTTAGTAGTTTCATTGTAGTGGGAATAATTATAGAGTCCGAATATTAGGTCCTGGGGGGGGAGCACGAGTTTTCTTTTGTTTCGGAAGTCGTTAACAAAGTTCAAGAACTCGCCAACCGAGAAGAGATTGAAGGCGAAATTAAAAAGTGCACCAACTCGGTCGAGATCTTGGTGAGATTTCGGTTCGACCGAAATTTGGACCAAGCCTTAGTTTAAAAGATACACATCTCGACTGAGATAGTCCAGATCTCGCCAAAACTCGACAGGGAAGTGACGGAACTATGTTGGTGAGCTGATTTTTGAGGTTTTTCCACCTTGTTTCAACGGAAAACTTGCCGGAGACATCAATTAGTTACAAACTTGCAAGATTTGTTACAAATCATCTCAAGTTTGAAGAAATTTTGAAGGTAAACCATTTTTTCCCTGAATCTAGGCTGTGTGGTGGTAGACTACACGCATTTCTTCAACAACACTTTGACATGGGAATCCTATGTGGCACAGTTTGAGCCTTACTGGCTTCAGAAACATGGCTTGGAAGGATAGAGGTATATCATATATGTTAAGATTGATGTAAAATACCCTACTTTACATTTCTAATGTTTATTTAAGTTGTTTTACATTAATTTAATGCTTTGATTGCTTTCTATTACTAAACTATGTGTAGAGTAGGGTATTTTAATACGTCGTCGCCTACCAACCTAGGGTCCAAAGTGAAACTCCTATTTGGACTTTGTTTTTACAAAATCTAATAGTGCCATTGTGTTTAAATGACCTAAAATAGGCTGAGTACCAAGTTACAGGCCCAAACTAGGTCTAAAACCCATTGAAACCAGCCTTCGAGTTAAATAAAAAATGCACCAACTAGCCGAGATCTCGGCCCAACTCGGTTTTTTGGCTGGGCGAAACCAGTACCGAAATCGAGTTCTTGAACCTTAGTCGTTAGGTAAGTTCTTAAGTTAGAATAAGTTGACTTTAGGATGTCTAGTTTTTATTTCTAGACAACTCTTAAGTTGATTTAAGTTGGAATAAGTTGAATTTAGGAGGTCTAGTCTTTAGTCTAGATGATTCTTTTGAAGCGTTTCTTTTCTCTTCACACAAGACTCTTATAAATGCATTTTATTTACCACAAATTCAGTGAAGGAAGTGATAAAATAAAATTTGTATTTTTGTGAATGAGATGAGCTCACAGAGACCAATTGAAGGTTGTTCTCCCTCTTCTCTCTCTGCACTACAATGCTCTCTTTTATCTCAGTGTCTATTCTCTTCTTTTCAACTCAACTCACTCAGCCTTATCCCAACTAAATGGGGTCGGGTACACGGATCCTTACCCTCCAATCAGCTCTATTCAAAGCCATACTTGATTCAAGGCCTAAGCTATGCATATCTTTGCTCACCACTGCTGCCAGAGTCATTTTAAATCTGCCCCTGGCTCTTTTAGCCCCTTCAATCTGCATCAAATCACTCATCTATACTGAAGCATCTAAAGGCCTCTGTTGTACATGGCCATGCCACCTCAAACGACTTTCTCACAGCTTATTATGTATCGGAGCTACTCCCAAATCAGCTCTAATTTGTTCATTCCTTTTTTTTTTTTTTCTGTAAATAAGATAATCTATTATGAAGAGAGAAGAATATACAAGCACCCCCTTAGGAGGGGGAAAGGAAAAAAGGGAAATAACAAGCGCAGGCTTCAGTTAGGAAGGGGGCCAAGTCACCTAGATGGGGGCCCTAACATCTTGGATCTAACACCAAAGAGGATTGTATCCCAAATCTGTTGGATTATCCTGGATTTGGCTGTCCATCTTCTGAGATAGCACTTCATCTAGATGTAATAGATGGCGGCGCTAAAAGCAAGCCTTCCAACAATGTCACAACTTGATTTGCCGGAAAAGGTCATATCAACCCAATTCCATTCCCGGTCGAAGTGGAGAATTCTTCTCCTTTAAGGTCACCATTTAGCACGCAGAAATTTCCAAAGAGATAGGAAAAAAGGGCAAGCGAAGAAGGGGTGATCCACGTCTTCAGCAGAATTCCAGCAAACACAGCAGGAGGAAACCTGAATGTGTCTCTGAGTTTATATATATTATGTTTCTTAGCTGCCCAACATTTCTCACCAGACATCATAGCCGGTCGTATGCTGTCCTATCTCTTCTCTTCTCTTATCATATAATCGCGCTCTCTGCATTACAATTCTCTCTTCTTAGTTTTATATCCTCTTCTGCTCTATCTAATTTTACTGTTCACGGTTGTTGTACATTGGTACTGTTTGCAATCCCATAACAGTAACTTATTTCTTATTGTCTCCTAATTTTTCTTAGTTAAACACTTAACCAATCTTACCCTCTTTCCCACCAAATTTCCTTGTAGTTCAGCATTATAAATCTGAAACCATAGCAGTCCTACATCAATCGGTCTATGAGACAGGAGGTGGGCTAATACAATTGGTTTTCACGCAGAGAATCTCACTGGGTTTATGGAGTTCTTTCTAACTTTTCTTTATAAGCAAAAAGGTATAAAGCATATGAGAGCTATACAATTCAAGGTAGAGTTGTAATAGTTATGCAAAAAAGAAAAGAAAAGAAAAGAAGACAAACGGAATTATCCACTGCCAAAAACATGTGCTTACAATAATCCAATGTACATCAATATGTTATAGATGGCAAGGAATTAAGTATCGATACATATCGGTATCAGAAGGTACCAAGACGTTACGGTATCGTACAGGAAAAAAGATTACATGTATCGAACCAGACAGTCGATATAACCCAAAACGGTTCGATACTGGATCGAGACTGTCGAGATGCATGATATAAACCTACCGGAGCTGCATTCTCAGACAGCAGAACAGGAACAGAGAGTATACGCAGCCGCAACAGCCGTCGCCACCATCATATACAGATGCTGATATTTTACCTCTGAAGTATCATAATCCAAAACTTCAAATTTTGTGTCATTAAAGGCCAGCCCTGCAAAGTGTTTGTAGGGTTGTTACTTGGAAATTGATAGCTTCTACAACAGTGTAACCACTCAATTAGGCATAGAAGCCACATATTAGAATGTGTCAACAGCTTTTCAAAGTGAAAACATGTTAATGTAAGTATGTTTTGCAGTTTGCTGTGCTTATACTTTGCAGCTGTTCTTCTTGATGAAATACTTTTGCAATTTTGCCTCTTTAATGAGATCATTGCATTGATCTTGCAGGCTGTCGCTTTCTTTTCTGGAATCTTGCATTATGGATTTTTCTCTTCTCTCCCGCCCGAAAAGACAAATACGTGGAAGCTCAGAAGGTCCACTCTCAACTTCTACTTTGGCTATTCCAACTTATTATTAAGTCGAGATTTGTGAAAACTGGAAAAGCATTCACTTGAGCAATGTCAATTCTTAGCTTCTCATCCAAAAGAAAATTGTAGCTATGCTTATATGGTATGAATTTAATGATTTACTTAGACCTGGATATACAAACAAATATCTTTGTCTCATTGCCATATTGAATCAAAGCTTTCCTTTTCTAGTCTTCAGCATTCACACACATGCATCTGTGTTGAGTGGTCAAGGGGACATAAGTAACAGTGAGAGCTAAAGGATTTTCAAAAGGGAAGACCCCTGTTCTCTGAGAGGCCGCTACCTAGACGAGAAAAGTAGGACTCGAAATGTAGAGCCAATCAGCACTAGTCTTATTCTACCAAATATTGTGTTCCATGGTAATGGGAATTGGAAGTTCACCAACATTATCTCATCCTGAGAAAGGATTTTGAAAACATGGCATTTTTCCTACATGAAGACAAAAGATTGGACATTATTAATCATTTCATATATCACTTTGTAATAATTTAAAGCTTTTGAAGGGTAATATGGCCATTTATTGAAGGGTAATATGGCCATTTATGAATGTTTAGCTTCAACTAACGGTTTCAACATAACGGACAGGGCTTAATTGTAAGCCCCACAATAGTCCCGAGGAGGTCCATGTAAATGTTCAAACAATGGGGGGGGGGGGGGTTCTGTAATTGCTTCAAACAGGGGGGTGCATGTAATTCGCTCTTGTTATTTTAATTGTCATTAAATGTTTTAGTTAGACTGGATTAGGAATCTATAAGTCCAATCTTATTTTGAGTTTGTTTCCTTGATAATTTCACTTACCTACTCAGTTTAGGTTACCTTATTAGTTAAGGATTGGGTTAGGTCTTTCCTTCTCAGTGTTTGAGTCTATTTTTGAGTCTATTTTTGAGTCTTTTATGTAAGTTTGTAATGGAGTAAAGCATTGTACACGAATTTGATTAATGAAAAGGCTGTTGTTGCTACTCTTCTTCTCCATTGAAGAATCTCTTGTGTTGATCAAGGAGATTGGTGTTTGATCCAATCGAACCACCTTGTGGCGTTAAGCCCAGGCGTTATTTTCTATTGTTCTTATTCTGAAGCTGCTGATATACTACTTGATTTTTTATTTTTCTAGTGCTAATTGCCATTAACAAGTAAGTATTCGTCTTTTTTCCTGCAACTAGAACCTTTCCTTCTAGAAGATCATACACAAGGTTTTTTTTTTTGTTTTTAGATTAAGCAAACCAGCCATCTGATCAATTAATCTGAAATTCGTACCATACCTTCATCAACCCTATAACAGAACTCTATTCAAATCTTAGTCTAGTCTGACGGCTGGATTTGAATAAAGTTCTGTTTTCCTATTCTACCCTTATTCCCCATTAAACCTGCAACTTAGACCTTCATCCCCTTGACTGATTCTATTTTCTTAACCTATTTAAGCTACTTGAAGTCAGATTACATTACATCTGAAATCAGTGACGTAGTTCCACCTTCTAAACCCTAAACTGGTACCTGAAACTACCTTATTACCCTCACTCCTAGTACTACTAGGATTACCATATCCTACCCATCTAACCTCCCGATTGACTTGAAACTTTCAGGCTTTCAGCATAGCTTCCCCTCTACATTCCCTACACTCTATAGTAATCCTATACCCATCCATCCATTTAATTCGTTGTTATTTGAATTCGCCCCTTCTTGAATCTACCCTCTGAATATTGATCTTGGTTTTGGCTACTGATTTGAATTCTCAAACTAGTACTACAATATTTGATCCCAAAAAAAAAAAAAAACTAGTACTACATTAAGATCTCTATAAAAACTATTACTAGTAAAATCCTAAACTAATCTCTTATGGGCTCCACTCGTAATTAAATTACATATTTTTGTGCACCCTTTAGACCTCTACTTTTGGGCTTTATAATTCAACTCATTACAAATAAAACCCAAAGAATTAAAATCCCTACCCAATAGATATTAAAATAGGGCCAAGTTTTGGACCAGGCATGCATTATACAAAATCTGGTTGATCCAAGAGGTTATTACTAACTTGACAGCATGCAGCCAGGCCACCTTGAATAAGCCAACATATAGTAAACCATTTAGGAAACGGGACTTCTTTTGGGACTATTCAATTGTTCTTTGATCATATGATAAAAGATAGATTAGACAACTAGGGTGCAATAATATAAGAAAAGTCAATACATAAGAAGTTTCAGGTGATGGCATAAAAATTTTCCTGATCGGGTTTGCTTCAGGATGGTTAAGATACAATGTGTGATCTTAGATTCACCAAGGAGATATGGTAAGTCATAAATCAACCTGATCTAGATTCACCCTATTATCTTATCATCACATCCTCCTGGGGGTCAAGGAAATTTGAGTGTGTCTGGAGTAGCTAGGGCACAAATGGTTACAAAATTTAATTATCTTCACGTCATTTGGATTAATATCCTTAGGAGAACCCTTTTAACATTGGATAGTAATCACCTTCCACTACTGTGCGGTTATAATTGCCAAGTAAGCTTGGTTCTGGAACCAAGCTAACTTAAAAGAACTAGCTGCTTTTTAACCATTAATTATTGTTTACTTGGGCTGTTTTCGTTGTTGAATGTCTTCATGTTTGTGGATCATTTTTGGTGAACAGGGAAGATGACAACTGGTGGATTTTGCCCAGTATTCTTCTTGTTGTCAAGTCTCTACAAACTCGCTTCGTTGACTGGCACATCGCAAACCTGGAGATTACAGATCCTTCTCTTTTGAGTCAAGATCCTGATAGCTTCTGGCTTCATGAAAATCCTTCATAGTAGCATGGCAGTTTTAAGAATTTTTCATGAGCATGTATCCTTGATTTTTAGAAAGATCAGAGGAAGTTGGAGGAATTTATTTTTGTTCCCCTAACACTCCCTCAACTGAAGAAAAGATACGGAGAAAAGAAAATCCTGTTGTATATATTCTTTTTACAACTGTAAAAATGGATCTGTTTGTTAGTAGAAAGAAGTATTAGCGTGTCCATAACTCTGAACTGAAGCTCCGTTGTGAATAGAGAGAGAGAGAGAGAGAGACGAGTTCTATTGTTTTACTAGATTGTGATTGATAAATTTGTGGGAAAATGTGCAATATTTTTGCCTCTTGGAGACCTTGTCTGCCGTGTCTTCTCTAATTTCTTAATTTCAGTTGCATGATGTACGGATTCTTGGACTTGAGACCAGCACGATGAAAGCATGACCTGACCTGCACTGAAGACCAGATTTCATGTTGTGTGATGCGCAATATACATTGCTCAACTCTGCAGTTCCTCTCATTGACGCCCTGTAGCCTGTAGAAACCAAACTTTTGAAACTCGGGAATTTTGATTGTTTTTTTTTTTTTAATGGGAACTCGTAAATTTAAGTGTGCTCAATCGATTCCAATTCGAATAGACCATATCAAGATTTGGTTATACTCATTTGGAACTAGGGATGTAAATGGATAAGCGAAAATCTGAATTCGCTTCCGTATTTGTTTAGAGATTTCCAGAAAAAAAAATCTGAATATTTAATAATAAAAAATAAAGTAAATAATGATCTTGAGGGTATTTGAAGATTAAACAGGTTCTAGAATATGAGGGAAGAGAATCATGATCTAGGAGATATGGATTGAGAGTGAATTGTGTCCTCTAGGGGGAGGAAGGTCCGGGTTGCACAAGACACAGATATAAATGGATGGTCGAAAATCTGAATTCGATTTGCATCCGAATTCGTTTAGAGATATCTGTATTTGGCCAGGAAATATTCAGATCTGATCAAGTCCAATCTGTATTCGAGCCGAATCCTTATCTGTTTACAAGCCTATTTGGAACTCTAATTTTAAAAGGGGGAATTGCGAATAGCCCAAGATCTACTAGATAAAAAATAAAAAAAAAGATTTACAATGATGGATTGGGGTTTGGTAGTATTTATTTATATATCTTCTAATCCATCATGAGATATTGTTTAGTGAAGGATCATATATGTAAATTAAAGAATTTAATTATACATCACATTTAATTGGGAAAAATTATAAAATAGGCTATTGATTAACTAACATACGATCCAATTTCACTTCATGGCACGGCCAAGAAAAAGAACAAGCTTTGCTCGGTTGGCCTTCCTACGCTGACTAATGCCTCCTTTTTCTTCTTTGAAGTCTACAACAAGTAAGAAAAGAATTTATGTCAATTTATTTGAATGGAGAAAGAGACTCCTGGAAAATGCTTTATGAGGGCTTAGATAAAGTAGGGGGGCAACCGCTTTCCATCACCTGAATGAGCACAATAACCAGAATGAGCACCGGATTACCAGGGTCCGATTTACTGCATATCCTATACCTTGAAACATCCTATTAATAGAGGTGAGCAACAAAGAGCACTCACCGCATTAGTAGAGGGGGTCGACGGCCATTCATTCTTAATTATAGTATTTTATTTGATAAAATTATCAACTATAATTAAAGATATCACAAAAGGGCCCATTCGTTTGTTGGGAAAATATGAGGTGGGAAAAAAGGGGTGGGAAAAAAGGAAAGTTTTCCATGAAATTCCAAAACCTAGGTTTGTTTGGTTGCACGAGGCAAGAGAATGAAGAGACAACTATGCGGAAATTAAGGGGATTGTTGGGCTTTATGTGGCATGAAATTTCCCCACCCCATCCCTCTCCAAAGTCCCACACTTTTAGGTAGGACTTTGTAGGAAAGGAAAGGTAAAGCATTCGATCTGGCGTTCTGCTAACCCACAATGAAAAATAATACAACGATAAAGGGAAATTTGGGGCGGAAGGTGTTTCAGATTGCCGTTGCAACTTCGATTCATGACTAAAACATATCTGAAGAATTAGATCGATTGTCGCTGCAACATTGTAGTTCTCAGTTTGCCGCTACAACATCGTAGTTCTCGGATAGATTGATATTCACATGGGTTAGAGGGAATTGGTTGATCGATATTGTTGCTTCAAAAAACCTCGGGTCCTCGAGTCCACCCACGGGTGGTACCTGCACAGAGTAGCAAACGGGCAAGGGTGAGGCAAGCACCGGGCCGCGGGGCACCTACGCGGGACTCTCTGATGCCTAAGTCAGGTTTCTCTCTAGAAAATAGATGAAACAATGAGGGTTCTCAAAGTCTCGATCCCCTTCTATGGGATATTACCTTCCCTTTTATGGGGATTGATTTCTTTGTGGCATGGTGCCATTGTAAAGTTTTTTATGTGACCAGTGGAGAAGCCTTCCTCAGGAGAGGAGGCAGAATGTTTAATCTGTCTCTGATATGGGGAGTCCTGTATGGAGAGTTCCTTCATTGGGGTGAGGTCCCCTATGAGCGTAGGAGCTCCTTTTCTGGTTTGCATCATAAGATGCCCATAAATGTGATGGAGAGTGGCTGCCCTTCTTAGAGTGGCTGCCCTTTCTGGAGAGTGGTTTTTCATTGGAGAGTGGTATTGCCCACTTGACCATTGTTTTAGGGATTGAGGGTGTGCTTTAGGCCTTCTGTCATACGGCCACCCCCAGTAAGGGGTGATGTTTTGGGGTTCATAGGGCTGGCGATGATAGATTGATTGACTTGATGGGCGAGCCAGCTTCTTCATGCTTCTATGAGGGACCCGGTGGGTCCTTTTAGCCATGGACCTTCGGGCAAATAGTCCTGATCCGTCGGATCTATCGTGGGCTCCAGCTGGGCGAATAGTTCTTACTCGTCGAGTCTACCGTGGGCCTTCGGATGGATAGTTCTTACCCGTAAGCTGTCCTTCCTGATGCCACGTGCCGGGAGTCTATTGGGTGGCCATTATATGGTATAACAAATAAAAACTTTACCAAATTGGAATAGGTCGTTGATCGATAGTTTCAGACAAATTGATATTCATATGGCTATAATTCTGTAGTTCTCAGATAGAACTACGGCCACTTTGCGCCACACCATTATCACATCGGTTCACTTTTTGTGGCAGGAGATATGTTGCGCCTTCACAGACCGATATTCACCCCACTCAGGCAATTGGATATGTCCAATCTGATCTCATGTTTCACAACATAACAAAAGGTTTTCAGGATTTAGGTATAGAAAGAAAGAATGAATGAATGAACGAACTAAGTTATGATGTGTCTTTCTTGATTTCTTTTCTAGATTAAGGAGGCGCTAATGTTTGCTAATGTTTAACACTGTATCTAATTAATTTTGATTGGTTAATCAAGTGGAGTTCGTCAAGTTGTCTGGTTCACTGGTTGTCTTTACGAAGGAGGAGGAAGAAATAAGAGTTGAATCGATTTTTTTATTTAATGTGGGGCCCAACAATTCATTTGTCCATTCTTCCCTTTCCTTTCCTTTTATGTTCCTTTACCCCAACTATATGTGGGCCCCACTAACTTTACTATTCCACCTTTTTTTTTTCAAAAAATAAACGGACCCTTTTAGATTCTACCTCATTCGTCTTTAGAAGCAAGTCGGATTGCAAATCAAGTTTCTTCACCAACAAGTCTGTCATTCACTTTAGGAAAGTGAGAATTGGAATACATCTCAACCCTAAGGGTTTGAGGATTATAAATTCATACCATAAAGGGGGGTCTGCCAGACTAGCTAGTCGAACTTGTGCCCTCCCCCCTTTGGCCGAATTTTCTCTCTCCTCTCTCTTTCTCTCTTTGAGATTGGTGGTGTATGGTTTAGGGTTTTTGAAACCCTAGTTTTTTGTTGGTGAATAGTTCGTGTTAATTTGGCATTGGATTGAAACATCAAGAGTTGGTGATCATCAATCCCTATCGTTGCTCAAGTGTGGAAGAACTATTATCTAGAGGAAGAACTACGCTTGCAGTTCTAAGGTAACCTATGTTTCCCGTCTATTTTTGTTATAAGAAGATATTTTAAATTTGAATGCAAAAGCTAATACTCATCCGCATTCGGATAACCCGGTTGTTTCCTAATACCCCCACCATGGGGCTTCTTTCTCTCTCGTCTTTAAATTGTTGTTGCCTTGTTTTCTACCCAAGAATTTTTCTCTTTATTTCTGATTTATTTTCCAATTAGTTAGTTTTAATCTTTTATTAATGTTAATGAAGTTTTGCAAGTGCTGAAAAATCATATGGATGCTAAACAACAAAAACAAAGAGGCGGAATTTGTTTCTTAATTTTAACGACAGATCAAATTGTTATGGTACAGAAAAGATTATTGTAAACTCATAAGCTATTATTCAATTTCAATCCATTCATTTTTCCAAGAAATTGGATTGCTATTTGTAACAGATGTTATTGTCAATTATGGTAAGAGCCCATGATTTAATCTAAGGGATAATTTACACTTTCCTATTATTCAGGATTCTATAGTTTGCAGAAATAGCTGCTATTATTATAAGCCAAATGCATCCTCTTGTCGAATTGGTCAAAGGTACTGGTCAAGGTTGTTTCTCCTATTCGTGATTTTTTACTCATTGACAAGGTTCGGGCGAGAGAATTTGTCGAAAAAGTCTTTGCCAAATGGATTAGGTCTCTTGTTTACCAGCTTTTAGTTTTGGCTTCAAAGTGGTTTAAGAGAGGTGAATGAAGGGACTATACATTTCTCAAATGATATCATTGATGGTACGGGGTGGGTTTGCAGGGACGGGTTGGGGGTGGGGTTGCAGGGGAGTGGGGAGTTAGGAGGGAGGAGGGAGTGGTTGGGGTGGTGTTAGAGAGAGAGAGAGAGAGGATGTTGGGGTATTTTAGGTTGTTATTTTATTAGCTTATTTTACTCACATGGGGATTTGGTAAATCTTTTTAAATTATGTAACTTGTGAATGCAAAACATAATTTATACCTATCAATTTTGTAAATCTTTTTGCTATTTAGTAGATCTTGCCAATTACTCTTGTTTAAAATCATGGTCAAACAAGATTGGAGATATGATTTAGATCTCTCAATTCCAAACTTATTTTTAAGGACTAAGTTTCTCTCCACCATCTAGTGAATGGAAAGTCACCATCCTAGAGTTCACAAACCCCTTCTAGGTTTTGGTATCTTTCTAAAATACCTTCTTGATATTCTTTCCCACCCTCTTCTGCCCCGCGGTGAACCATACCTGAAGGGAAACTTGGTCCTATTTTTACAATCTTGGGAGGAACTGTTGTATGGTTTCACCTAATCCGATCAAATGTAATTGTGACATTTCCTTACTTGTTAAGAGTGGATGGTTGGTTATGCATCTCTCACAATAAAGATCTTGTTATTGACTACAATAGAAGGTCCTAGGATATACCATCTCTTGGTTCATCCAATCCTCTAGGGATTGAAAAGATCAAAGTTGAATTCTCTTGATCACCTCCATAATTGCCCATGGGAAAATCAATAGTAATATAAGTAAGGTTTGGTATAAAAAATTATACAAACCATCTCTTTTCTTGTCCCATAAAAATTATAGGAAAGAAACAAGAAAAGAGAAACATCTCTTTCCATCTCATGGAAAAAGAAAACCATCCCATACCCGAATTCGCAGGGAAAAAGAATCGATTCGGGTTATCTTTTCTCATCCCATGGAATAACAAATAAATAATTACTAAGAAATCAAAAGAATTTGCGAAAATTTTGACCCTCAAGCGTTGCTCCTCCACTAGACAATGGTCCTTTCTCCAATAAGCACACTAGGTAAACAATCTTGAACCGCCAACGTTCTCCAAGCCAATCCTAGATTCTCTTCTTCAAATCTTCAAGCACAGATCTAGGTTTCCAAAACCCTAACTCTCAAAAGCTAAAGAGCAAGAAGAAAGAGAGAGAGAGAGGGAGCCAAAATAGTCCAAGGGGGGGAGGGTGCAAAAAACGTCCAAACTTAGCTTGGGCGTCCCCCTCCCCTTGGTGTGTTTATATCGACAGGATTTCTAAAACCCTATTTGGATAAATCTCAGTGAGAGTCAATATCTGTCACTCCTCTTTGACTTGGACCTATTTAAACCTAATGGGCTTCTAATTGGTGAAGAAGCAGAAAAATAGAATCTAATAGGGAATAGTTAATTAATTATTTATTTTATATTTAATGGATAAATATAATTAGCACTACATCCATTAAATTAAATAAATAATTAATTCATTAGCAAATTCCAATTAAACCCTCACATAATAATAAATTATTATGTACCAATCCACCACTAATCAACATCATCATTATGGAATCTAGGGCATGTACACATGTACTGCTAAACCGCATTTTCATAGTACATGTCCATACAAGGGCGTCTGTATATGTGATCGGATCCCGCAAAACACGATAAAATAATTTTAGTCAAAGCTACATATAATCTATCATTTTATGTGAAAATAGGTTTTACAAAAATCATTTCTAAAACAATATTGGATCCAGGTTTTGACCCGACCATCCACAGACAATCTCTATCTTGATGTTCCTTAATTGGGCAGTGGTGACCATGTTGAGCAACTCTCTCGCTCACGAACTATTTGGGGATTCCCAAGACACCGGCTTAGACTCTTTTGAATCGTAGTCATTGATGATCCAAAGATTGCATTCACATTTCGTAGTGACAAGGTCCTCTTAGGTATAGGTTCTCGGTGACACATGTCTATTCCATGCTACATCTGGCATTAATACATGAGGGAATCAACAGTAAATTCTTCGTCAATGCACATCATAATGTGTTTTCGCATTCGTACCCAGACATCAACATATCTAGGCATACCCAATGTAACGACCATATGATAAGGGTGCCCAGTCCAAACCCTAGTCGTGTCTACCATTTTAAGTAAAACTTATAGAAACATAATGCTTAAAAAATTTATATCGCATGTGATAATATTAAACCAAAATACATAAACGGTTCAATACAATGTAAACCGGACCGAACCGGGTTTGATGGACACATAAATCCAACACTACACCCAAAGCAAGGTTTCATCACAGTAAAGGTGGAAAAATTGTTATGTTATTTATATGTGGGTTCTAAATCAAATATTTAATTTAGGGTGCCTGAGCCTGTTCAAGCCAACATAATTATTAACTAACTACTAATTTAAAACCACAATATAAATAGGAAACCCAAGAAAAATAGAGAACTAGCCAGTTCAACATAGTTTTCTAGAGATGTAAAACCATGTAATCAAATCAAATAGTTATTGTCCAATTCTTCAAAGTTGATGATTGCAAAGCACAACTGATGTATCCTTTCCTCCTTCGAGTTACGCAGATTGTAGGTTGAGCATGTAAGAGAATCAGTGTTCGATCTCTAGGTGTAAGTAAGCATGACTTGGCTTGGAAAGTGTTAGAAAGAATAGCAAATGGACTCAGCTGCAAAGAAAGGAGAGCAGCAGTAATAATAGTAACAGAATAATGAATGGAATCTTGAGCTGCGTTTGACACAATGAATGAAATCTTCAATTCTGAAGGAAAACCCTTCATGATTCTGGTTTTCAAAAGCAGCCCAAAAATTCTCTGGAGATCTTCTCATCTTAGTGAAGAGATGAAGGCAAATAATAATATTTCACCTTAATCTAGTTACTTTAAATCACTACTAGTTATAGTTTTTTGCCTTACTCTAAAAGGATTTGATATATACACCTTTAGTCTCAGATGATCTGATAGGATTGCACTTTCTGTTTGGATATTATTAATCAAGATTCACACAGTTTGGTCTGAAGTACTACCACCATTCTCCTATGGAAAATGGATGGATTTTATAAGAACCCTAATTAGACAACATCAAAATAGTAAATAGTCCCACATCGCTAATAAAAGACAGAGGAGTAAGCTGAGGTTGTTTATAAAAACCAGAATAAGCCAATATTCAAAGCATACCTTTCTCGGCCTTTTGGCTAAGATCAAGTGTAGTATCTGTTCTTATCAGTTTAATATCTGATACGTGGGTCATTGACCCACATGATATTAAATTAATTTTTCTTGGGGGAAGGTCCACCACAGTAGCTTGCTACTGGGGTCCTCGAGCGTCGTCCATGCGTTGCACTTCTGCACGGGCTTGGCGCACCCCTACCAAAACATAGTTCAATCTTTCTTGATCATACGATCCAATCAGTTTACATAATATATAAAATCGTGTGGAGGGGGTAAGGCTCCCCCGTAATAGCCTCCCGGCCTTGTAAAATCTTGCTAGGATCGAGTATACTTGGTGGGCTAGGTACTTGGTCCTACAAAGCCCAACCAAGTTAGGTCGAGGGTATACTTGGTCCTAGAAGGGTCAGGCTTGGCTTGGATTTAGGTTAAGGTTCCTAGGGTTGGGCTGGGTACTTGGTCTTAAAAGGATCAGGCTGGGCTTGGGTTTAGGTTAAGGCTACTAGAGTTGGGCTAGGGTCTTTATGGGATGGTAGATTAAAAAGTGAAATTTTGAGATCAGATTTGTTTTGCATTCCGGATTTATTCGATTTTCAATATTAGGTTCATATATGTAATGCGTTTAATTCTAGTTCATATGTGGTTTGTAGTGTTGGTTCACGGTTATTTTCGCTTTTGTACCCCTTAATTCAATTCATATCATCTAGTTTGAGAGTATTAATAAGTATAGAATAACTAAAGCTTACCATCTTAATATATATTGCGGATTCTTTTACTGTACATTCTTTCATTATAAAAAAACCATCATAGAAATAGTCCCTTAGAAACACAGAATCATCTTTTGCTCGAACATAAAACAGTACAGAAAATTGAGTTTATTCGTTCTAGTGTTACCGGTTTCTATCCAGTCTGATTTTTATTAGTTGCTATTCAATTTAAAACCGTCGGTTTTTCTGTGAAAATCAAAACAGAAATGAAAATAGAACCAATAATATCAAAATCGAGTTATTTCTCTACGGTCTAGCTCGATTCAATCGTAAATGGTCAGTTCCAGTTCGAGTTCCATTTTGGATTTTTGGCACCCTTATCTGTACCCATATCACTCTGCAAAGCTAGATCATTGTCTTCCCTTTTTCAAGGAAGATGCGATCAATTTCCCATTAGGGCATTACCACTGAATGCCGGGTGGGTCTTTTTCTTAAGCTTTATTAGTTCTCTTCTGGGCTGTTTTTTACACTACCAAAATCAAAATGTGGCGGAAGAAGGGAACCTGTTTTGCCATCTAGAAAGTGCGTGAAGGAAGAAGAAGAATCCAGTATCTGAAATTTCTCTTTTTATTCACTTCTTTAATGAACGGATCTGTTTTAAGTAAGCAGGGGATTAAGAGGAGAGGAACCCGTTTGCTTGAACTGAAAAAACTGGTATTTTTTTGTTCACAAGCATATATGAGCTATACAAAACTTTAGGCCGAAGGGTAAGAACACATAATCTGAAATTTTAAGTATGAACTAGTCTGACCTCTCTAGAAGGGGCTCCTTTGTTGAAAGTAAAGCAATTACAACAAGGAAAAAACCCACTTCCACAGTCTCTGTTTTTTGTGACTTCACTGCTTCCCTTCCCTTTTAGATCCCTTGAGAAACAAATCCCATTTTAAGTAAGCAGCTGGTGCCAGCCGTGATGAGGGGGTCCAAACTCTGTTACTTCAAGTGGTTCATTCTTTGCAACATACTGTTTGTTGATATGGTTTTGGGCATGAACAGGTTACTTATCAATCTCTTTCTACTTGGTTGATTCCACTTTGGGTTCTTTGCCTATTCTTTCTGCGCGTAAAGGGACCTTTTTTATTCTTCTCAGATTTCAACTTCTTTGTATTTCTATGGGCAAAGTTGTAGTTGCTTCTTCTTAGAATTCCCAGACTTCATCTTGGAATTTCTCTAATTAGACACTAAATTGCTTCTGGTTAATTCCATTAGATCTTTCCCTGTGATTGGAGCTTTCAATTTTTTTTTTTGGTTCTTCCACTCACTCCCTGTATATTGCATTAAATCTGAATCTTGTGGCATATGGCCTTCAGTAAAAGTGACAATGAGAGTTCATATCTGTACGGTTCTGTTGAGAGCAGAACCCATCTTTACAATGTTGGCTTCAGGTACAGGCCAATGCCTCTTCAAATACCATGAAGAAATTGTCTGTTCCCAATCAAACAATAACTCTTACAATGCTTTCCAAATCTTCATAGTGATGTTCTGGATCTATATGCTGTGAGACGCTAGGCAGGACATCCTCATTGTAATTGTTGTCAACTTTCATGGTGAAATCTCAAGCATTCCAATTCTCTCTTTTTGACAAGTGCAGTACCAACAATATAAAGAGTGCTTGAGTTCTCCCTCCCTTTATTTTTTAAAAATGACATTGAGAGTTCATATCTGTACTGTTCTGTTGAGTGCAGGACCCATCTTTACAATGTTGGCTTCAGGTATAGGCCAATGCCTCTTCAAACACCATGAAGAAATTTTTGTCTGTTTCCAACTAAACAATAACTCATACAATGCTTTCCAAATCTTCATAGTGATGTTCTGGATTCATATACTGTGAGACTCTAGGCAGGACATCATCATTCTAATTGTTGTCAACATTCATGGTGAAAAATCTCAAGCATTCCAAACCCCATCGCCAACACCCCATAAAATGAAATATCAATTGAAAAGAAAATTAAAGGAAGAACATGCCTTCGACAATATAAAGAGTGCATGAGTTCTGCATTCCCCCTTCTTCAGACAACTTTCAAGTGCCCAGTTCATTATGTGCACTAATTCCTTATTAGATGATTGTATTTTCTTCCTTTCCATTTCTTTGGAAATTTTTCTGAGAAGTGGGTGTGAAACAACCAGAAGCATATCTTTGAAAGTAACCCTCCCTTTATTATTTTCTTGATTAGAAAGACAGACTCACTAATTCTTCAAATTAACAGTCAAAAGGCGACTTGCTACAGTGCACATATGAACTTACAGAGTTTAGTACTATGATTTTGCATGAGTTGTCGAGGTTAATAACATTAGCTCAAGTGGGAGCTTTCAATCTAAACACAAAACTAGAAGCATAGATTACTGTTGGTATAAAAAAAAAAAAAAAAAAAAACTGTTTAAACTAAGGCTCAATCTTCGTCCTCTTTGTCTCCATCCCTGCTAGCAACCTTCTTGGCAGCTGGTTCATGTTTTTTCTCTTTGCTCTTCCTGGATCTGCACTAGACGACTTGAGGGTGAGAAATCAGTGTGTTTCAGCGAGTACACTCTTACCACGAAAGAGGGAATGTTGACCATCTGCCTTCCAACCCTAATATGCTTCTGCCTTAGAAGCAATCCAGCAATGGTGGATTGACTTGGCCATGCCCAACTTGAACACGAGAGATGGCACTCAAGGAAGTTCTCCACAGTCAGTACCAAGATGTAATTGAGTTTATTTTGGCTCTTGCCCAGAAGCTCAGACATGTTCATCCTGCAAAGAAGGGCTTCACCCCCAAAAGATCGGAGATGGGTTCTTCTCATCATAAGTGTGAAGCTTTCTTTCAGCATAACTCTTCTAACGTTCTATCTTTTGTTCCTCCAAAAATCATGCCATGCTAGGGGAACAAGTTGATCGCACACATCAGTTTAGATATTCCATACAAAACAAAATGTCAACCAGATGTTGCTATTTAAAATAAAACTCAAAGGGTTGAGTATCAAGATAGGAGATGCCTCTTTATCAAGTGAAGAAAATAGGACATCTCAAATATTTATTATTGAAATGATGTTGAAATCTTTTGAATCTAATTCTCCCAACAATTATGTGTTGAGTTCATTTTCAGATAGGTCTTGCTAACAGGAGCAATTAACTGTCTGAAGCACAGATTAAGAGAAAGAGTAAGAAAGAAGACAATGTGGTCAGAACTATGTCAAAAGATCAATCTCATGGCATTATATGTATTATACTTCTTTATTTTATGATAATGATAGTGGACAATAGATCCATAGTAGAGTTGGATGATGTAGTGTAGTTACGTTGGGATTTGCAAGGTCACGCATGTGTTTAAATTTACACAAGTCTCATGATAAATGCATTTTGATACCATACTCTAATCAGTTTTATTTTTCCAAATATTTTCCCATTATAATCATTGTACTCTGTTGTTTCCTATACTTTTTATTTGTCCATGGTCATTGGGAGTTAATCTCTTAACAGGAAACCCAAACAAATGAGTTTGTTGATATAACTAATGAGAAAGAATAGCCCAAAAAGCTTTTGAGACTAAAGGACAATGCTGGTCTTGTGTGCAAAGCCTTGCAATATATGGAGGGATGCAAAGGAAACTACACTAGCAACAATACCGTAAGCTGCCGACCTATAGAAGATGACTTCACTGTGGTCTTTGCACCCAGCTGTGGTGTAGAGCTACCAACATTTAGCACCATATCAGGAAATATAGGAAGATGTCAGTCTAAGTATCTTGATCCCTCACAAACCTTTTCTCACATTCTTGTTCGAGACAAGAAGACCCTGTCAATTGCAAGAAGCAAGGAACACACTGTAGTGGGAGTAGGTTTGATGGGGAAGCACAAAGGGCCTTTCTTTTGGTGTATCTTATTTAGCAGTGGCGAGACAAATTCGACATTTGTTCTTGAAGGTGGTGGAAGAGGCATCAAACAAAAGAATAGGTGCTTCAGTTTGAACTAGTATCCAATGCAGTGGAGGTTTGGAGATCAACTTGTTCTTAAACACCATTTTGACTGTGACATTCACAATATTTATCTTTCATATCTGTCTTATATCCATGACCATGAACACTTTACAATGATTAAAACTTAAAACAATGACAAGAACTTACGACGAAAAATAAAGAATACACATCTGGATGAATCATTGTAAAGTGTAAAAATGTAAGTTATAGCCAAATTCATCATTCATCTTATGTAGAGTCTCTCTAAAGATATCAGAGAGACTCTACATAAGATGAATGAATTTGATTAAAACTTACCAAAAATAAAGAACACCCATGGCCACTCATGATTTCGTTACAATGTCTGTTCCACATAAATCCTTGAACCTGTTGGTAAGAAAATGAAGAAATGATCACTCATGGAGAATGCACATCTAGATGAAACATTGTCAAACATAACATTATGAAGGAATTGGATTGGACCTTATGTGAAACAACTGTGATTAGTCCCTTAACAGATTAACAGATCACTTCGAAGAAACCTAACCGTCCGATTGATGGTCCAAAACTTTGATAAAGGAGTGTAATCATATGATCCTAATCTTCTAGGCTAGAAATAGTATGGTGGAACAGAGCAACAACTCCAAATAAATAATTCTGGATCAACCATCTGGACAGACTTATAAGATCTTACTGCAGATTCAGGCATTTATTAAATGATGATTGACTGTTCTATTCAAGGGCTTAACCCCTTACCGTTAAGCTTACACCAAGGGCTAAGAACAAAATAGGGGAATACTACTATGACTTGCCTGAGCTGCAAAATAGGGAAGTTGAGCTGGTTCTTGCTCTCACTCTCACTCTCACTGCAGGAGATATACACAGGATTAAAGATAATTTATTTATTTTTTTGAATCATCAGAAGAGATCCAACCGAAACTGTACAATCATAATTACCATCATGGATGATTCAACCTGGTTTGATAGAGTGGAGAAAATTAAGTATTTATGAAAAAGATAAATGTTTGAATACTGTTGTTGGATCAGGGAAAGTAATTAAACTGAAGGACCGCCAGATGAATGTGAATTTGAAGGGGGCCACTCCTTTGGCAACCAAGGGAATATAGCCCAACTTGGATCATTCTTACAAGTCTTCTTCAGCAATAATTTACTAGAAAAATGAAAAGGAAAATGTTCAACCCAAATTGGATCACTCTAAGCAGTGGTGCAGACCAAAAAAAAAAATCATTTCTTCAGACTATTACACCCACATGTAAGATGTTAAAAGTTCCAAGTGAGGAGGGAAGGTGGGAGAGGAATTCAAACCAACTTCATCCACTGCAATTGAATCTGCAATTGAATGCACAATCAATTTGTCAAATTAGTCATTAACAATGTAACGCCTGAAACACATTATACCCAAAAAACTATTGTGAATTTACAGAATATAAGTCTATTAAAGAGGTATGGGCTTTAACACTCTCAATTGAACTCAGAAAGATGATACGGAAAAAGAATTAGAACAATAATTAGGAAAGAATATGAAATAATATTAATTTTGATACACTGAAACAAAATAGAATTACTTTAACAACTTATTGATAAATTATCTATCTTTACATAGAACAGTTTTGAACTAGAGAATTGGGTAGGGCCGCGCGAACGCGTACCCCCTCTACCACAAATTATGACGTGCACTCTCCCACTTGGGGAGATGTTAGACGGACACCCCTCCCAAGTGCAATGGAGGTCACCAACCTAGGCCATGGGCCCTCATGATCACCCATCGACCCCGTCCAGGTAAGTATGTTTGTGGTTTCTCGATTTCCGTTGTTTATACACTTTCCTCCCTTGTTCCCTCAAGTGGTTCTCCGATGTGGGATTAAAAAGAATCCACCTTTCAGGGCATCTATCTTTTTAATCTAAGCAATAGACGGTTGTGATTGTTCTATCTTTTGGGTGATAATGTGATATGATTTCATTTATGTGGAGCAGACAGATGTGGATCCGAATTTAGAAGTGGGTTTTTTTAGTTGGTGCAAAATGGCTCTACTTTCAGAGAATTGGAGTTACTCCATTCCTTGGCTTTTGAAGTAGTAACTTCAAATTTCATATGATATTGTTGTTACCCTTAAGAGGGCGGGACTTGGCGCATTGGTAAGGTTGCTTTATTGTGATCAAGTGGTTATAGGTTTAGGGTCTAACAGTAGTTTTTCTAAGAAAGAAGAGGTAAGGCTACTGATGGTGTCATAAAATCCCCCAACCAACCAAAAGCTACCACGTAAACGTCATCGGATCGAATCCGAGGCCGAGGCCGAGATCGAACATCAAGCCGAGGCCGAGGCCGAGATCGCACAAGTCGCCCGGGCCGAGGCCGAGCACCGAGACCGGCCGAGGCCGAGCATTGAAGCCGAGGCCGAGATCAAACACTGAAGCCGAGGCCGAGCACTAAAGCCGAGGCCGAGGCCGAGCTCGCACAAGTCAGCCGGGGCCGAGGCCGAGCACCGAGACCGAGGCCGAGGCCGAGCACCGGCCGAGGCCGAGACCGAGCACCGGCCGGCCGAGGCCGAGCACCGAGGCCGGCCGAGGCCGAGCTCACACAAGTCACCATAAACTCCGACCGAGCATACACAGACATCCTAGGCCGAGCCGATCGCCGAGACCGACCTAACAGCCGACCTCCCGAGCCGACCTCTCAAGCCGACCTCCCAGCCGAGGTGGCTGCCAAGACCGACCTACCAGTGCGGACCTCCTAGGCCGAGCCCTCCTCCACGAGAGGCTACCATAGCGCCCACCGGGATCGCGGGGCCACGTCGGTACATCCCGAGAATCACGGGATAAGGATCGAGCCACGATCCCAGTGCAATACAAAATCACAATTTACATGGACTCTTACCTTAATAAGAGTCCGACCAAAATAGCTCTCCATTCCGCTCTACGCAGAGAGCCTTCCAAAAGAAGGACTCCTACCATACTAGGACTCTCCCAACCGCCTCATCTCATCCTCACTCTATAAATACCCAGTATGGAGCACCATTCATCATCTCACTTTTACTAGCGATTCTGTTGTTACCGGTGATCTAACTTTAGCATCGAAGAGTCCTAGGCCGGAGCCACACCGGCTCTCTTGTGCTCATCACTTGGTCTTTGCAGGCTCATCCGTGGGCGAACCAAGCATTGGAGATTTTCACACGCAAGCAGATTTGGCGCCCTGCGTGGGAACGACATCAGCAAGTCGTTGTCGTTTCTACCAACCTCAAGAGCAAACAACAATGGTGCACACGAGATCAGTCAACATGGCTCAACCTCTCGAGGAGATGACTTGCAACCTAATAGGCAGGCGAGACAATCGCCACCCCGGAGACGCGCGGCAAGGGGCGCCAGAAAGACCCCCACGAGGGGAGGTGCTTCACGCAATGCTGGTACACTGTCAATCCCACTCCACCAGTGAACGGGGCAATGGGGAAAGTGTACTGACGCGACGACGGTAGACCAAACTCGGCCGAGCCGAATGGATTGAACTTGTCGCCGCCACCACTTTTGCCAGAGAGTTTGGATCCTGAAGGGCCGACGAATAATCGAGGTCATGGATTTGCAATTGCAGATGCTTCAAACTAACGAGATGTTGCGCACCTTCATGACCCAGATGGCTCAGGGCGGGCTAATGGGTCAGCCACCGGTTGTGCCCCCGCGGGCACCTACACGTGAAATAGAAGATCCACGACAAGACCGTGATCGTGATCGGCTGAGGGCCGAGCTTAGCCGAGCCGCATCATCCCATCCCCGAGGCCGAAGAACTCCACCTTCACGACTAAGTGGGAGTAATCGGCGAGATGAGCGAGGACATCGTCGAAGCCCGAGGGCCGCAGAGGCCATCGAGCCAGTAGGGTCAGCTACGCGGAGATTGATCTTTTCTGGATGACTTGGTGACGATGAAGGACAGAGGAGACACCAAGACCGACGTGAAGAGCCCCGAGTGCGACGCGCTACAAGGGAAGAAGAGGATTCTCACCATAGCCCTCGCGACGAAGCCCACTTCGCCGAGAGATGGACAAAGGAGCCCACATGAGTCTCACCACGAGAGATGACGGGCGCACTAGGAGAAGTGATGTTGGCCGAGCCGACCATAATGGTCGGCCTCGTCAACACGAGCGAGAGGATCAGGTTGGCCGACCTCATCGGATGAGCTGGCCGACCATAACGGCCTACTTCGGGAGAAAGTACAAGACCCCATCCGAGCCGAGGAACAAAATGGCCGAGCTCAGTCTCGAAATGGAGAAAAAGCTAAGGGAGCTGACCGAGCAAGTTGAAGGGCTTAAGAAACAAGCAACTCCGGATGCCTACTCACCGCTCGGAGTCACCCTATCCGCCGAGATCATGACCGCATCGCTTCGGTGGGATTCAAACCACCTCCCTTTGACCGGCATGATGGGACTACCGACCCGACCGACCACATCAACTACTTCAACGCAATGATGACCATGTACGGCGGATCGAGATTGTTTCTTGCCGAGCTTTCCCTCATCCTTAAAGGGTGCGGCAACTTCTTGGTTCTCATGGCTACCGCCGAACTCTATTACAAGCTTTGCCCAACTTTACCGAGCCTTCGTCACGCGTTTCCAAAGTAGCATGAAGCATAAGAAGACGACGGTGAACCTCCTCAGCGTGAAACAGAGGTTGAACGAGTCGATCCGATCGTACATCTCCCGGTTTAATAAAGAATCCTTGGATGTTAGAGACCTGGATGAGGCCACAGCTCACACCGCAATGAGCAATGGACTTACACATGAAGACTGATCAAGGACTTGGCTCGAAGCCGACCAAAAGTATGGCCGAGCTCCTCAACAGTGTAACGAGTTTGCGAACATGGAAGACGTTCTCCAAGCACGTAAGGGGAATGAAAACGAGGGAGAGAAGAAAAGGTCAGCGATCGATGACCAAGGGATGAAAAGCGGACCAAGACGATCAGCGGGGCCGAGAGCTCGAGACCGAGCTCGTAGTCCGAGTACACTCCTTAAACAGTCGCGGAAGGAAATTTTGATGCAAATTCAAGACGACGGGTACATACGTCGACCTCGACCGATGCAAGCCGGGTCATCCCGAAACCCCAACAAGTACTGCCTATTCCACAAGGACGAAGGCCACGACAACGAGGAGTGCTACCACTGAAACGAAAATCGAAGAGCTGATCAAAGCTGGGCACTTGAAGCGATACATCAAGGGGAGCCGAGAAGAACATGGAAGTCGATGACCCGAAGACCACGATCAAAGGAAGCCCGAGCCGAGGTCCGAGAGCCGGGAGGACCGAGCGTGAAACGGACAAGGTCTCGAGCCAAAAAGAAGGATGACGGATCCGGGCCGAGCAATGAGAAAGGAGCTCCCATATACACCATCCTCGGAGGGCCGGACATGAATCCACCCGGGCGAAGGCGAATGCACGATTCGTCGGAGTAGCGGAGATGCCGAGCAAAGGTCCGAAGCGCAGCATCTCCTTCTCTCGAGGCCGACCTCGAAGGTATAAGTTTACCTCACGATGATGCTTTGGTGGTACAGGTAGAAATAGCGAGGAGACCCATTCAACGGGTATTGATCGATACAGAGAGCATCCGTGGATCTTATGTCGCCGGACGTGTATCGGCGATTCGGCTTCGGGATGAGGCGCTCAAACCGAAGCCACCTCACTCCATGGATTCTCGAGGCCGCTGCCACGATCAAGGGGTCGATAGACCTCCTGGTCACGTTCGGGCAAGCTCCATACCAAGCGACGATCCAAGTCAAGTTCATGGTGGTACGGTCGGTGGTGGCCTTCAACGCCATACTTGGTCGCCCATCGGTTACCGCCCTCCAAGCTATCATCTCGCCAATACACTTGAAGATGAAATTCCCCACGAGAACGGCATCGGAGAAATCCGAGGTGATAAAATGAGAGCTCAAGAGTGCTACGCCACCTTTGTAAAGCAAAACAAAGAAAATGTCCGAGGAATGGCTATGTGCGTTGAGCACCTCCCTGAAGACTAGCTGGATGACCTCACCAAAAGGCGCAGAAGGCCCGTGGAAGACCTCATCCCATTCTCCCTTAATGACGAAGACCTAACAAAGACGGTGCTGGGGCCTTGGAACTCGAGAAAATTTGAAGAAATTTTTCAGTAATTTTGTTAAGTATTCGCTGCAAGCGCACTCATGACAAGCATTTATGTATTCGGCTTCGGCCTCGACATTCTTGATTCAATGAAATAAAGTCTTTTCTCCACTTGCTTAGCGCACTTGCAACAAGTCATCGGCAACCAAGTCGTAAGACCGGTCCTCATAGACCTGGCCGACCTCAAAGACCGACCCTCATAGGGTGAAAGGTAACCAAGTCATCGACAACCAAGTCGTAAGACCGGTCCTCATAGACCTGGCCGACCTCTAAGACCGACCCTCATAGGTCGGCAACCAAGTCATAAGACCGGTCCTCATAGACCTGGCCGACCTCAAAGACCGACCCTCATAGATAGGCAATCAAGTCATAAGACCAGCCCACAAAGACTGGCCGACGTCTGAACCAACAAGAGCAAACTCTCCCCATGGCCGAGCTGAACAAAGTCCAAAACTAAGCTAAGGCATTACGCTCAACTATGGAGGCTGCTCGGCCACAACATCAAATGGAACAACATACACAAGGAAAAGAAGGCTAAAATTGCCGAGCTAAAACAGTTAGACAAATTTTGAGAAAAGAAATTTTCATTGATTAAAGAGCCGACTGCTCGGCACACAAGACATAGAGAGGCATCGGCCTCGTACATACCAAAAAGAAAAAAAAAGAAGAGGAAGAGTTCAGTGTGATTCAACGATCCAAATCAAAAGACGGTTCAAAATCCCGAGCATCATCATTACGCCGAGTACTGTGGCACAGACACCCCAACTGATAGACAGTACAACGTCAAATCACCAAAGGAAAAGAGCTCGGACTTAGCCTCAGAACAAAACCGTTAAGCGGACCGAAAGATGACACTCATTAAGGACGAGCCGAGCCTTAATGAGTGGGGGGGCCTGTGATGTGTCATAAAATCCCCCAACCAACCAAAAGCTACCACGTAAACGTACTGGAACTGAATCCGAGGCCGAGGCCGAGATCGAACACTAAAGCCGAGGCCGAGGCCGAGCTCGCACAAGTCAGCCGGGGCCGAGGCCGAGCACTGAGACCGAAGCCGAGGCCGAGCATTGAAGCCAAGGCCGAGATCAAACACTGAAGCCGAGGCCGAGATCAAACACTGAAGCCGAGGCCGAGCACTGAAGCCGAGGCCGAGGCCGAGCTCGCACAAGTCAGCCCGGCCGAGGCCGAGCACCGAGACCGAGGCCGAGGCCGAGCACTCGGCCGAGGCCGAGACCGAGCACCGGCCGGCCGAGGCCGAGCACCGAGGCCGGCCGAGGCCGAGCTCACACAAGTCAGTGGGCTAAGGCCGAGCCACACAAGTCGATCCATAAATTCCCGACCGAGCATACACAGACATCCTAAGCCGAGCCGATCGCGAGATCGACCTAACAGCCGACCTCCCGTGCCGACCTCTCAAACCGACCTCCCAGCCGAGGTGGCTGCCAAGACCGACCTACCAGTGCCTACCTCCTAGGCCGAGCCCTCCTCCACGGAGGCTACCATAGCGCCCCACCGGGATCGCGGGGCCACGTCAAGACATCCCGAGAATCACGGGATAAGGATCGAGCCATGATCCCAGCGCAATATGAAATCACAATTTATATGGACTCTTACCTTAATAAGAGTCCGACCAAAAATAGCTCTCCACTCCGCTCACGCGAGAGAGCCTTCCAAAAGAAGGACTCCTACCATACTAGGACTCTCCCAACCGCCTCATCTCATCCTCACTCTATAAATACCCGGTATGGAGCACCATTCATCATCTCACTTTTACTAGCGATTCTGTTGTTGATCGGTGATCTAACTTTAGCATCGGAGAGTCCTAGGCCGAGCCACACCGGCTCTCTTGTGCTCATCACTTGGTCTTTGCAGCTCATCCGTGGGCGAACCAAGCATCGGAGATTTTCACACGCAATGCTACGTCCTCGAGACCCCAAGTGAAAGGAGCCTAGTGCATTGGTTATGCCTTTTTTTTAATTGTTCCTACCCTTAATATTTTGTTCAATCTATTGCTGATGATCATATGAGTAAACGATAAACCTTTCTCCATTACTCTAATTTGGGAGCCAAAGACGATCTTGTTTGAACAAAGTCGTTCCTCTCCTTCTTCATCAAGCCAAACTTGCATCTCCTAGGAAAGATTATATAGTCACAAAGACAATCAACAAAGTGTTAAGAAAACAACGCCCAGAAATGGCGATTTGCAGAAGAAAAAAGAAAATAAAGAGAGTACACACAACGCACAACGCAGAGATTTACGTGGTTCACCTCCAAAATGGAAGCTACATCCACGGTCGAGCAATAGAACAGGTTTCACTATTTTCTTTGAAAATGTTACAACCCTCATAACCCTATCTCTAAGAGATAAGAACATTATATATGGAAGCCCTAACCCCAGAAAGTACACAAATGCCCCTAGCCCAAAAAAATTGCCAAAAAATCTGAACGGGACCAAAACATAACACATGGCTCAAAAGTACTCATTTCCAAGATCTCGAAGAGCCCAACACAACTCCAAGCCTTAGGCATGGTGCCCCGCTATTTTTCGACATTCCGAGGTCGTTTCAAGGCCGAAACGGCCCTCCGTAGGTCTCAACCGCACTTTGTGGACCAAATCAGGCTTCACCAACAACACAAAGGTATTAATTGAGAATCACAAGTTCAATGAATAAAATGTGTACCATCATTCATGGCCATGTATTTTACAAGGACTATATAACAAGAGGCAATTGGCTATATATGGTTGAAACCTTTTTTTGGTTTTGGGTTGAAGTTGAAGCTTTTTGTCAAGCCTTAATATTTACCACAACAGCAGATTAGGTTGGACTAGAATTTTATAAGTAGGTAGGGTTTAAGGTCCTTTGCTCACTTGTCAAGTTGTAGGCCCAAAATGAATTGACTATATGACAAAGGTAAAGCTTTAAGGCTGTGTTTGGTATGCATTCTAGGTCGATTTCGCATTTTCGAATAATAAAAACAACTGTTTTTATCACCCAAGAATGTGAAATTGAGCTAGAATGCATACCAAACACTGTCTAAAAGTCCATTAAATGTTGACTATGATCCAATCTATTCATAACCTGATCCACTAAGAATTGTTCAAACAAGTGAACCAATTGGATCCAGTTATACATAATTTGATCCAACAAGGATCGAATCTATTAGGATTATATGAAGAGAATTACATAGGAATATGTATGAAATGAATAAGGCCAAAGGAAAAACTAATTTGGAGACATTTTTCAATTATTTCCTTTTTAACTTTTGTCAAAATTGTATACATGCAGTTTTATATCTTTTTTATTTTTGGTAGTTATCCACATAACAAGAAGGTGATGCTCCAAAAATCACAAGACAAATCTAAGTCATCCATTTTTATATTTTTTAATCTAAACCGTCAACTCCCACTCATAGTTGTTAGAATGCACAATAATATCTAGAGTACTAATTGAACATGCATGGATTAGATGCAAAATGGGGGTATTTGATTGGATTAGTTGTTGACACGAGGCTAATCTAAACCCTTTCTTCTCTATCCAATGGTTAGAATGGATATATCATTTATTCACATGGCAGAATAGATGCTTCATGACATTTAAAAAAAAATAAATAAAACCTTACTAATAATAATAACCTCTTTTTTTTTAAAGATTAATTATAAAATATTATATAATTGGATTGGATTAGGATCAAGATCTAATAGAGTATTCAAATCCTTATTGGATTCGAATATAGATTACTGAATGAGTGATCCATTGGATTGTTGGATCGGTTTATTCCTTGTCATTCCAATCCATTCATAACCCTACCTACCAGAGATTTGGACCCTAACATTCTTACCTCAGTAAGAAAATCTACAACATACTTTCATTGGGAGCACACAAAATTATTGCCTAACCCCTCCTGAAATTTTTAAAAAAAACCTAATAAGTGTTGATGTCTCTGTGTGCACTTTCATTGGTCACCATGCTAGTGCAGGGATTACATGACCAAACAACGATTTATTACGCAAAAGATAAATTAGACACATATGGTTACCACTATCTTCTGGCATCGACAGCGTAAGTTGAAGATGCGCAAACATGCCATAAAATGAATTGAATTTGACTTCTAATGAAGAAAGAATGAGTTCTTTCCAGTGTTTCGGTCGCTACAAGGGCTTTTAAATATAAAAATTGCAATGCCAAGAAGAAGAATAAGAACTTTGAAATCAAATTGCTTATTTATAGAAATATATCTGTTGAAGCTTACAACTTGATGCTAATAGATGTATCTTAAAAAGACAAGTAAAATCTAAAAGTCTTCATTATCTACTCCTAAAATAAAAAGAAAAATGAAAAAAGATAAATTTATTCAGTTGATTCGAGAGTCCGTTCTTCATCGCCAACATTCTTTTTTAGTTCTGCTGGTACTCTCTTGCAGTTACTAGGTGGTTAAGTAACTTCTCATGATTCCCCATATGCTTTATCAATTGTAACCACCTTTGAGTAGGTCATTACGGTCAATTAGAATATCTATCCACTCAGACCGATAGGATGGAATTTTGGTTCCACTCTGTTGACCGAATTTGAAAATTAATAGTGTTTTGATCAAATGATCCAAATAGGGTGTAAACACACATTAAATCATTATTTGTCATAATGACATTTAATCTTTTTCATAGTCAATTTCACTTACTTTTGCTCACTTGTAACCAAATAGATTCATTTGCTGAAGCCGGAGGCCGCAAAGAGGCCCACCAAGTGAAATCTTTTGAGACCCGGTGGGTAGGGGTTTTAAAAATAGGAATCAAATATGAATCGATCAGAGTCGATACTGATCCAAATCGACCTGAATAGATCCGATCCAACCATGAGGTGAAAACATAATTGACTCAAGAATTAGAAATTGATTTAAGGAATTGATCTGATTCAAGTTATAATACAAAGAAAATGAACATGAATCGGCCCATTCGATTCTAATTTGTATTTGATTAGGATCGGTAGAAATTGGGATTGGTATTGACCGATTTTGATCCGGCCAATTTTCCGATCCGATTCCTGATTCTTGAAATGCTGATAGGAAATCCCTAACTATTTAATCCGGTGCGCCCAATATCTCGAGTCTGGATCATCTCCTGTGGCAAGGAGAGTAGTTACTCTCCTGCAACAGTGGTTGGACGACACGTGTCAAAAGCCAAACAGAGATTTTCATTCTGTTAAAGTCCATCCGTTGTCTTTCTTTTACTTTTATATTCCATCTATAGTACGATTGTTAATATAATAACCTTACTTTTCTCTTGCTTCATTCCTAGGGAAAAGACAATTGACAACTTCATAGTTTCCTCTTGCATTGAATTTCTCTGTTAAGTTTTGAGTTTTTGGTTCAGTCTTTTCTTCTTCTTTTTTGATGAGAGAGAGAGAGAGAGAGAGAGAGGAAATTGATTCTGCAAAGAGCTAGGTCGTATGTCATTCTCGTGCAGTAGGTTTTTTTATGGTCATTCTCGTGCAGTAGTGTTTTCCTCGAATTTCTTCTAGTCTACAGATCGTTGTTGGCTGAGAAAACTATTCTGATTTGCTCCAAGCGATGATGGATTCTATCAGAGCCTTGGTAATCCAAGGACTTTTAAAAAGTGAAAATTACAATGGAAGAAGAGGAAGATAGAAAGATATTGATGTTGATTTAAAAAAAAAAATAAAAAATTGATAGATCAACATTCCATTCTTGGCCTACTGATGTTGACAACATGGTGCTAAGGACCTACTGATATTGAACATGATGCTTTCATTTCAAACCTACTGATGCTGATAACATGATGCCACTAGCATGCTGATGTTGGTAGATCACATGGTTGTCATGGCCTGCTGATGCTATAGCATGATGTCTTCGTTTCTGGCCTACTGATGTTAATATAATGTTAAGTAGTCTGTTGTTGCTAAGAACATGATGCCTAGCTCTTCCGAATGTTGATCCCCTCCCCCCCCCCCCCTTTCAAGTAAAAGATGAAATACTTATATATAGACTAAACTTGCAGAGTGTTGAGTTGTGGGTAGTTTCAGTAACTTCCACTTCTCATTTGAATTGAATTTATCTTTAGGTGGTTAAGTGACCAATCTCCTGGAGCACCTTCCCACTTTGTTGTTCAAATTCAAAAAGCAACATCTTTTGACAATGTGCAATGCACGGTCTTAAACCATGTATAGTCTTTCGATCAATGACAGAAAGTAGAGTACGAAATTTGTAAAAATAGGGTATAAACAATGTCCCTCACAATCCCGTTGAATGGTGTCATCACGCTAGTTTGATGGGATTGTGTATATGCGACCGTATTCGGTTAGGGAGGCCAGGGCCATGCAATCGGTTCGGGATAGGCTGATGCAACTTGAAATTGGCTCCAGGGTTTCGACTCAGTGGAGTTTGTTTTTCGATTTGTTTCGGAATCTGCAATGACCAATTCCGTTGCCAATTTCATTCTTTAGAAATTTTGCATGACCAAACATGGATCGGTCAATGTATTTTTTATTATGCACTTGACCGATTTTGTCTGTGCAATGAAAGAAATCACAAAATAGTGACCGAAATAGAATCGGTCAAACCTCCTATTTCTTCTCTGACATGGTAGCGATCGATAAGCACACAACTGAAATCGATTCAATCGTCCAAACAGCTTTGAACTTGGCGGCCATTAAATCCAAAGAGTGAAGATATTACCCTCATCAATATGATACAATAACTCTTTTCTCCATATAAATAAGGGTAAAGTACACGGACCCCCCTGTAATGCACCTAATATTCCTCGTACCCCTCTAAGCTTCTGATAAGTCCACATACCATCGCTCAATATTCCACGTACCACCCCTGCTTTACCCCCTAATGCCATTTAAGTCCACACCAAGTGTTAAATGTTAAAAAATGATCAAACTACCCTTTCTTCTATCTTTTCTAAAACTTGAAAAGACCTAATTGCCCTTACCTATTTGCTAAAATTTGAAAAGACCAAAACACCCTTATCTTCCCCAAATCATCATCTTCTTTTACCATGTAGATACCCACACTACAAGAAATTTGATTTTTGGCGACGATAAAAAATCATCGTTAAAAATAGATTTTTGTCGCTAAAAATATTGACGACGGTAAATTTAACCGTCGCCAGTCCGTTGGCTAAACTGGCATCTGGGAAAATCACGACGGTAAAACTTCTACCGTCTAGCAAAATGATATTTCGCGACATTTTTTTTTTTTTCGTCGCTAAAAATACTTTTATGGCGACGTATTATATTACCGTCGCTAAAAATACATTTATGGCGACATTTTGTGTTTTCGTCAGTATAAATATATTTTTTGCGACGGTATTTGTTTCCATCGCTAAATATATATATTTCACGACGGTTTTATTCGTCACGATAAATTTACATATTAGACGACGAACATTTAAATAACCGTCGGGGAAAATGGATTTTTAGCGACGGTAATCTGTTTACCGTCGCCAAAAAGTCTTCTTTTTTTTTTCTCCCATTTATATGGTATTCATTTTTTGTAATTAGAAAGAAAAATTTTCACCTGTAATTTACATCTATATATAATATTCATTCCATAAAAGAAAAATATTAACTATAAAATCCATATAAACTCAAAAGGATTAATGCATTGCTTTCCATTAACACAAAAAACTCAAAAGGATTCCTTTAAAATTCACTTTCAATCAACTCTCCATCAATGTTGTTAACCAAAACACCAACAAAAAAATAAAAACCCAAAGAGAAAAAGTCATAATTAATCTAGTCCTCCTTGCTCTCCAAAGAAACATCATCACCATTGCTCTCCAAATTGCAGATCAGGATCATCATAATCTAGTCCTCCTTCCAATTTCCATCCTTTCGAATTTCATAGTTGGAACTTTCTAGCTTCTTACTTCATTGCACCTGAAGGAAACAAATTAGACATAAGTTAAAATCCTTTGAAAGACTAAAAAGAAACAAAAAGGGATCATGTTGACAAGTCATCATCTTGACACTAAGAAGTGGCAAACCATATCCAACCTGCCAAGTCATCATCTTGCCAAATCAAACTACCATTTTTAATCACTAACACTACATTTAATTAAATATAGGTTGTCATTCCGACATCAATTCCATAAAGTTCAAACAACATGACCAAAAAAATGAAAAAAAAAAAGAATCATGATATATATATATTCCAACAATAAAAGGAAAACAAACACTTCTGTACAAGAGCGAAAACCTACTTACCAAGGAACACTCCGACAGCTGAGACAGTTATTGCATCCCATTCAAAACCTAGTGTCTATCTCTCTCTCCCTTAAAACAAAGGGACAGAGCTGTCTTTTCATATGGAGAGGAGAGAGAGAAACTCATGGGAGTGCTAGTGTAAGTCACACTCTCGAACAGAGTTCTGTTTCCCTAAAACACGTAAATAGCTATTGCAAAAATGCTCAAAAGAATGTCTTCCTTCCTTTCTTTAACGTTTTTGCTCTTAATTTCTCTCTCTCTTCTTCAATATATATGTTTTTTTTTTTCAAATAGTCCTCTACCTCCTCCACCTAGCCACCATGGACACGAAAGGACAGCTAAAGGCTGGAAAACCTCCTCTCCACCTTTCAAAGTTATTTCATATTGAAAATAGTTGTTTGTTTTGCCACAAAGAACTAGAACAGACTTGATATAAATTCCTAACTTATGAGCTACATTTGGGATTAAGAATAGAATTTGTATCTTCTTAAGTATTACAACAAATCTGTGGCTTTTTGGAGCTTTTTATTCAAAAGACTTGTAGATCTTGCTTCAAGAGGTAAGTTTCATTTCTCAGCTACTTTACCGACTAAAAGAAGAAAAAAAAAATGCAAAAATGAAGATCAAAGAACATTTATGGCCAAATAGAACTTGCATTGATCGAAATGAAGGTCAGAGATTCTGATAATTAAAAATATAATCAGCAGGGCCTCAGATTATTATACAAGATTTGATGATAATAGGGGACAATATATAGTTAACTTGAAGTATAATCTCATTCTAATGACATGAGTTGAAGCATATGCCATGACAGAGCCCCAAACCAGAGAAACTTATTCAAAACCCTTGATGAATAAATCTAAAAATGAGATTTTTGTGATAGAAAACGCCAGCATAAATAAATTCATGAATATATAAATATTCCAGGAACAGATCAGCGATACTAGTCAAGTTGCATCAGAACTTGTTGGTCTGAAAGAAAGTTCTAAGATGATACAGGAGTAAACATTTAACCTTCTTTCTGACCAAACTCTACCAATTCAACTCAAGACTTGCAGTAGTCAATGTGATCTCCAATGGAAAAACTCTCCACAGTTTTCCAAGGAGCCTCTACTCTTGGAAACTGGGAAGCCAAGCACCAAAAAATGGCAAGAATAAACAACCAGCTAAATATTTTGGGAGACAAGGATTAAACGCCATCCCATAGAAACAGTATAGAATATTCAAGTGGGGGTTGGACAATACAGAGTTCTTAATGTATGAGTGTAGATGACATAAAGAATAAATAGCTGTTTTACATTAGCAGAGACCTTCACACGAGAGGCCCTGTGAAAAACCAAAACCCTCATTTACGAACAAAGAAATTAAGACATACTAAGCTGACAACATTCCACCAAAAATTATCAATTCAATTATCGAACACCTTCCTCCCACCAGATGCTGATTCTCTGATGAAAAGGAAAATCATATACACTGTATACCTGAAACCCTCCCTGCTTTGGCCTAAAAAGAGATCCATATATGGGGTTCCTAAACCAATATACTCCATCGAGACTGAGCCAACCCAAGAAAAAGAATGGGAAATTTCTTCCCAAACAAATGATGACTATAACCTGGGACTAAAAGAACAAGATAACAATATAGGGGGTGGGGGTGGGGAGGGAAAAACCCCAATGGGAGTGCAAGCTCTTTTGCCATCGAAAAGCCAGACCGACTAGAGGATACTTTGCCCCACATGCATTGAAGCATGTGGGAGAACCATACAAATGACAGAGTTCCCCATTCTTTTAAGCTAATTGTCATTCCATTTAGTGACCCAAGACACATTCAGGCCCAAACACTTCAAACCTGAAACACCTTTTGTGGGTTGTGTACGTAGTTGGTGCATTTGCCATGAAACCAAGGGATTGTGCAATGGCACCTAACCCTTTAAAGTCATCAGGTGTGGTTTGGTTTTCTCAAGTAAAGGATGCCATTGATGCAATTCTCTCATCAAATAAAGGCAGAAATTCAAGCTCAAGCTCAAAATAAGAGATCCATGTTAGAAGATAAACCAAGCAGAAGAAGAAGAAGTCAAAGACAACAAATAAAAAAAAGGAAGGTTCTAGGGCCAACATCACAGGAAAAAAAAAGCTTATTTGCTTTGGACTTTTAGTAAAAAAGGGTTCTGAATGGTTGTAATCTTTATTTCTCAGCTGTTCTAGTCTTTTTCCTCTGAACTTCTATAATTGTGTAGTAGCTCATTATGGATCAAGTATAAGGTGATGAAGAAAAGGGAAATGGAAGAGAGGGTTACTGAGAAAAGGAAGGGGGGGGGAGATAAAAGGCGATGCAATGGAAAGAGGGTTACTGAGAAAAGGAAGGAGAAGAAAAAGGAATGGAGAATAGGGAAAAGAATAGGAGGATTGTCTTCAGGTTAGGTGAGTGTCTGGACCCACTTCTCATTAATGGCTTACTATGGAAATTTCTATCTGTTCTCATAACACCCACAAGGCCACAACATGGAACCTTCTCTCTCTCTCCATGAACCAAATAAAATCCTTCCTCTTTTAGCTAAAAAAGAGTTGGGGAGGATGACAAAACCATAAAAACAACTAGAAAGCAATAAATTTTGACAGAGAACAGTTATATACGTCCCATTAAATTTCCTGCCAAAGCTGGTGCCAAATGCTATCTAATTCTCTCAAACGCATCTTTACAAATGCCAAAAGGGATCGACAGCAGGCCCCCCACCTAGTGAGCAATTGGTAACCAACGTCCACCCCTCACCCCCTTTTCCTTTGTACGCAGTCTTACTCTAGATGAGTCTTATGTTGATCTAAAAAAGTCTATTAATTTTAGGAGTTTCAGTTTTTAAAAGTTTTTTTCCTTTAAGAAAGAGAGAATAGTTAAGAGCCCTAGAATAGTCAGGAAGTTCCTACTTTTCCTTTTTAATCAATCTTGAATACCTCATTGACATCTTTGTCTGCCATTCTATTTTAAAGCTCTGACCTTCACCATTGTGCTCCATTCCAAGGGTGCAGCCAATGGCCTTAAATCAAGGAGGAAGCAAAGCAACCAAGAGCAAACAGGTTAGAAGGCAGTTTAAATTTGAATTGGAAGTCTGGGTCCCAAGCTGAGGTAAAAGGAACAGAGCAGATATGTGGATCTGGGAATTCAATTGAGCAACCCAGTGACCGTCTCATGGTTGATAAACAAATGCAGACCAAGATGAAAACTGACCACTCAGAAATGTGGGATCTAAGAAGGTCCACCTCACCATCCAAAAAACATAACAAGATTGACACACAAGAGGTTCTGTAATGTCCATATTTTCTAATTCTTGCTGCCTATATTACTTGTATATCTCTTATTCCAAGCTGTTGGAGTTTTCTAAAGCTGTTCTCTTGATCTTAGTGCATAATTTTGAATAGAACTGTTTTAGCAAATTCCTAGTTTCTGTTTTATAGACGCCATGATTCCTATGACCCATAATTCATGTATGATGTTCTTACAGTCAACTTTCCATGAAATGTTTAACCAAATATCAAGAAAAACCTTGAATTTTTGCTTGGATTTGTGTTTCTAATATTCATGATTGAGTCTTTGAAACAAATACATAAGTAATCATTGTTTTGATTTTTTTTTTTTTCCAAATATCTTCTAATTTAACCTTCTCAAAGAGGGTCCACTTATTAAATTCAATCTAGTTTCTTTACTTTATCTTTTTATTTATACATTCTATTTGTTCATTTACTTACTGATCTAATTGTTTATTTTCGGCTAAACCACAAGTTTATTTACCATTTGAGCCTGCACTTTCCCTTCTTTAGAATATATCTGGAAGAAATTTTCTTTTGATAATCACCAAATGTGAATAAAATATATTTTATTGACTGGAAAATTTAGAGATTCTTCTTCTTTTTTTTTTTTTTTTTAAAATTCCTTTTTTGCATTAGATTTAATCTTTTCTTTTCTTTTTTTCATTCTTGTAGTGCCCTTGACTCAAAGGTATCTCTCTCTCTCCAAACACATCTCTAGTGCCAGAAACAAAACCTTTCACTCCTAAGGAAGAAGCAGACAGTCTCACCTGTTGTGCTAATTGTATCTCCAATTTTGAAAAAGAGGCAGCCATATTCACATCAGGCCAGCAAAACCCATCTTCCTCTCTTCTTAGCTCTTGCAATTCCAAAGACATGGTCAAGGGTCCAACCAACTTGCCTTACTGGTTGCAGCGATATAAAGCTGACACCCATCACAAGGTAAAGAGATGTTGATGATGATGTTTTAAAGAAGAAAATGAAAGAAGAAGAGTAGAATGGGCCGAACAAGTTGAAGGAGACAAAATATAAGAAGCATTGTAGAAGAGATGGAGACTGGGAGCTGCTGCCCTGTTGCAGCAGGGCTAGAGGTCATGTGAAACCAAGTGAAGCTTGGACCATTCGTGACATTAAATGCTTGACCTTTAGTAGATGAGATATTTTTATTTGTTGATGCCCAAATATGTTGTTCAGCAACAAGCCTTGCATCTGCACCATCAATATAAACTTCTTCCCAACACTCTTTTGAACCTCCAAATAAGAAGGGAAGGTTAAGATATTTACATATTGAAGCATAGACACAAAGCCCACCTATGAAGTTATAATAAGTTCTATTAGAAATCCCAATAAGCAATCCTGGTCTGTGAACTGACCAAGCCATCATCCCTTCAAGTTTCTCCATCAACAAATCCTCAAGAATGTAGTAGAAGATGTGACCTTGATCAACTCTTGGGCTATCTTCATAGTAAAGAATTGGTTTACTATTAGAAGGGCTAGTAAGAGAGAGATAGTGCTTACCTCCAGTTTGAAGAGAGACATGTTTCAATGCTTTGGCTTTAGGGAGAATAGCATTCAAAGCATTGGACATCATAGCTTTGTTCTGTTCACAACACTCAGGGGAATCCAATGGGTATTGGCTTGCCCAAGTGATCCAATACACATGAGTTACATCTTCAAGCAAAGAGACCTTCTCTGTAGTTTGAATTGGGTCTAAGAGGTCACATGAGATGAACTGATAGTTAGAACTTGGAATTTGGAGTTCATCAGCTTTACGAGCTATGCCATACACCTTCCATCCAACTCTAGCTGCTAAGGTCCTTGCAAGCTCCTCACCAATTTGTTTGATATTTAACAGTATATAATAGTAGTTGCAGTGTGAGATGAAAGAAGATTTGTGACTCTTGTAAAAGCTATCTTCACATCTTTAATTTTGTAACTAGGCTCACACAATCATTGTGATTTTGGGGCATATGGTCCATTCAAAGTAAGGCCTATCCATTAGATGGCATGGATAAAAAACATAAATTTTCTGTCCAAATGCTGGTAGCAGACTATAATTTCAGCATTTAGATAAGTTCTATAAAAACCTTAAGCATTCATGATAGAGATCAGGTATATAAGACAATAACTTTAATAGATGAAATTAGTATGGTCCATTCAATAGGGAGGCTATCTAAGCTTAGATGGCCTAAAGCAAAGCATGATAAGTCGCAAGCGGGACAAGCAGTTAACTGTTAGTAGATGAATATATGATATAACTGTTTCCGTCCTGAATCATATTGCTGTAACCAATTCACTGCCAATATAAGAAATAATTTTTTATGATAAAATTACCTTTCCTCTCTTTCCTTCAAAGACGTTGATGTCTGAGCGTGTGTGGTGAGTAGCTGCGCTTATTTCAAAGCTTGCATTAGGAATGAGAATGATTATATCAGCATCAGATCCAGCAAGTATCGCTCGCTTTCTTGGATATATGTTAAAAAATCAAGCACTGCATCAAGTTTTCAGAAGTTATACTTTGCGAAGGAAGTTACAAAAATAAAAATCAAATTCCTGCAAAACCATCTCTGCTATTCACCCTAATAGACCAGAGCTAATCTACCCAATTCTTAGACACAAGTAAGAATTAAACTCAAATCAACCATAAATAGAGAGAGAGAGAGAGAGAGAGAGAGAGAGAGAGAGAGAGAGAGAGAGAGAGAGAGAAAGAGACAAACCTCTGTTTCGACCGTAGCAACTACTCAAAGTGGGCAGCCAGACAGTAGAGAAGGGAGTGGGAGAAGGGGTGCAGAGATGGGGGAGGCGATAGTACTAGTAGAGAAGGGGGTTGGGGTTAGGGAATCAAGGATGTGTGAGTCCGATTGGGGGTTTATGAGAGGTGTGAGTCCGATTGAGGGTTAGGTTTCACCATTAGAGAGGATTTCAGAGGTGAAATCGTTGCTGGCAGGTTTGAGGTCTGAAGAGATCGATTTGATCACTGATCTCCGTCTTCTCTGTCGGGCGAGAATGGGATATAGACGGTCGGGTAGAGAGGAGAAGAGAGAGAGAGACGTTTCAATTGCAAAGAACAAAGCGGGAAGCTGAAAAGAAAGGGAACCTGCAAAAATTTTAAGATAATATGTTATATTCTACGACGGTAAATGCAGTACTGTCGTTAAATGTATGTATTTTCCGCGACGACAACTGACAAACCGTCGTTAAATATATACGTTCGGCAACGGTAATATTTATAGTGTCGTTAAAATTCAATTATTCATGACAGTAATAATTATACTGTCGTTAAAATTATATTTTCCGTGACGGTAGTAATATACTGTCGTGATAAATATTTAATCCACGACGAAACTTTGTTACCGTCGCCCAAATTATATTTTCAGCGACGGACATATGAATACCGTCATTGAAAATCCATTTTTCATGACGCAAATAGATAATCTATCACCAAATTAGATTTTTCACAACTGTTATAAAGTGACCGTCGCAAAAAATAATATTTTGCTACGATACTACAATAACCGTCGTTGAAAACAATATTTAGCTACGGAAGATATTTTGTACTGTCGGGAAAAATCATATTTCTTGTAGTGCCACCACCACCACCGCTTTAGAACGGATATGCAGGTACCACCACCTCTCTCTCTCTCTTCACCCCCTCACTTCCTCCATCATTCTCTCTCTCTCTCTCTCTCTCTCTCTTTCTCTCTCTCTCTCTGCAACTGATCGAAGGCGACATCAAGAAAAGCAATTACAATAGTTCATTTCACACACCCACCGAAATAAAAATCAAATATAAATGACAGATATTCAAGGGCAAACAATGTTAAGAAATAATGGTTTCTGTCCGCACAGCAAATCCAATAGTTGCTCTTGAGAAATCGGAGAATCTTAAACACCTAGAAAGATGTCTACAGAATATTAACACACTATTCCTATAACATACAGAGATTTGTGAGTCCATATTTATCTATTAACATGAAAACAATAACAGAATTATGTGATGTGCATCATAGATCTTGTGATTAGAAGATTGTTAACCAGCTTTGTGATAATTCAAATTTTAAGAAACCAAGCAAATTTTAAATGGGGAAAAAAAAAAAGAGAACTTTAATTGCCAAGACGAAACCAGAAGCGAAAAGAGGAGATCTGCAATTTACCTGAGCTCTGGCGCGAGAGAGATGAATCAGCCGCTTCAGTGATTCACTTATTCACAAACTTCGTGGAGGGTTAGAAAAACCCTAGTTTCGATTCTTAAAGAGAGGGGTAAAGAAACTTGGAATCAGGAAGATGAGATCTGATCGTATTTTTTCTTGTTTTTCCTAAGGAGAATAGGCACTGCTTCTACTTGCTCTGCATTTCTGGATTCTAGTTTTTAAACTCAAAATTCAGGTTTAATGGCTGCTTGAATTTCAATGGTAAGGGCGGCGGTGTAGGTGGAAGAATAGGCAAGGGAGGGAGACTCGGTGGTGAAATTGGTAAGGGTGGAGGAGTTGGAGGTGGTGCTGGAGGTGGGGCTTCACAGTGGTGATGGTGTTAATGGTGGTGGTGGTGGATATCTCCATTGTAAAAGAAGATGATGATTTGGGGAAGATAAGGGCATTTTGGACTTTTCAAATTTTAGCAAATAAGTTAGGGCAATTAGGTCTTTTCAAATTTTAGCAAATAAGTCAGGGCAATGAGGTCTTTTTAAATTTTAGAAAAGATAGAAGAAAGGGTAGTTTGATCATTTTTTACCATTTAACACTTGGTGTGGACTTAAATGGCATTAGGGGGATAAAGCAGGGGTGGTACGTAGAATATTGAGGGGTGGTACGTAGACTTATCACAAGCTTAGGGGGTACGAAGAATATTGGGTGCATTATAGGGGGTACGTGTACTTTACCCTATAAATAAAAAGGATTTTAATGGGAGTCAGCCAACATAATGACGATGGATTAAAAACTTCAGGAAAGTGGAAGCCAAATAGGAGGTTTACTTCGTTTTGGTCTTCCTTTTGTTTTTTGTTTTTTTGTTTTTTGTGTGAAGGGACAAGTGCCAAAGGCGTTCAATAGAGAACAGCCGCAAGGGTACCGTGCCCCTTGCTTGGTCAACCCATATTCGGCAAGTTTTGCCCTAGTTCTGAATTGCCTCCGTCTGTTGCAAAGCAGATCAACAAGGAACAGCCGCAAGATTACTGTGCCCTTTGCTTGGTCAACTCATATCCAACAGGTTTTTGCCCCAGGTTTGCCCCTTGTTGAGCATAAATTGATTTGTCCGATTAAAAAATTGGCATTCCTTCTTCCTCGATCAAACCATCACAAGTTTGCTCTTTGGTGTTCCACAGGGTATGCTAAATTGTTTCCCTCAAATTTCTTTCGATTTGGAGGCCGTTGTTGGCTGAGGAAACTATTATGATTTACTTCAAGCGATGATGGATTCTACCAGTACCTTGGTAATCCAAGGACTTTTAAAAAATGAAAATTGCAATAGAAGAAAAAGAGGAAGATAGAAAGATATTAATATTGACTTAAAAAAAAAAAAAGAAAAATAACAAACAAAAGAAAAATGGTAGATCAATATTCCATTTCTAGCCTACTGATGTTGATAACATGGTGCTAATGACCAGCTGATATTGAACATGATGCCTTCGTTTCAAACCAACTGATGTTGATAACATGATGCCTCTGGCCTGCTGATGTTGGTAGAGCACATGGTTGCCATTGCCTGTTGATGCTATAGCATGATGTCTTCGTTTCTACCCTACTGATGTTAATATGATGTCAAGTAGCTTGCTGATGCTAAAAACACGATGCCTCTTCCGAATATTGATCCCCCCTCTTACAAGTAAAAGATGAAATGCCTATATATAGACTAAATTTGCAGAGTGTTGAGTTATGGGTAGTTCCAACAACTTCTACTTCACATTTGAATTTGAATTATCTTTAGGTAGTTAAGTAAATCAATCTCTAGCACCACTTTCCCACTTTATTGTTCAAATTCAAAAAGCAACCTCTTTTGGTAATGTGCAATACACGGCCTTAAACCATGTATAATCTTTCAATCTATGACCGAAAGTAGAATATGAAATTTATAAAAATAGGGTATAAACAAGTAATTAATTGGTTCTGTTTGTTAAATTGCTGAGTGGGGTAAGCTGAATAGTTAAATTGCTCATTAGGGCTGAATAGATCACGGATCCTATGCCATTCTCATGGAATAGTCGTTTACCACAAAACGGGGCAGGTGTCAAGCTTTTCTCTTGGTGGATTTAAAAATCCTCACAAGAACCCATGGACAGATGCAAATACTTTATTGTTGAAAAGAACAACACATATATATAAAAGAGAAATGGTGCGATCTGTCTATGAAGGAAGAAACCCAACTTGTAGAAGAAGAAATGGACTAAAAGAAGAAAACCACCTTGTAGAAGAAGAAAAGAAATGAACTGAAATTCTATCTCGATTTTCGAGAGAAAATTATCACCTCAATGTGCATGTGCGTCAATTTTCTCAATTCCTTCTAATAGGGGAGGTGGACCTCACCTGGATAGTGTGTTCAGGCAGGGGTAGAGTGGTCATTTTTACCCCCTATTAGATAGAATTAAGAAAATTGAGGGGTAGGTAAATTTAGGGGATAACGATTCACTTTCGAGCAACAGAAGGAGGGATTTTTCTCCTCTTCATTTTTAGATCCATTATTTTTTATTATTTCCACCCTTAGAGTGCGACATGTGGCGGCCTTCAATCTAACGGTTATAAATCACTCTCTTTATTTTAGCCAACCCTTAACCCTGGTTACACCAATCACAAGCCTAACCCGGGTCAGTGTAATCCAACCAACCCTAAACCCATAGTTAAGTCAAAATTCAAAATTGAAAACCCTAATACTCTTCTTTTTTTCCGCTCTTTCTCTCTCTTGCGTCATTCACTCGAACGAACAGACAACCTCACCATTGAAGCTCGCCCGCAACCTCGCCGAAGACGACAACGAGGACCAGAGAAGTTGCTTGATTCGAGAAGGAGAACCTGAGATCTCTCACAGGAAGCAACCTCCGGCACAAGAGGACCTCTGTGCCGCTACCTCTCTTCCCTGTCTCAGACGCGAAGGCCGTTAGATCGAGTGCAGGAGAAGGCCGTTAGATCCGAACACCTCTGCAACCTACGGTGTCGGAACAACCAGAGCCGGTGTAGAAGAGTTTTCAAGATCCACTCTCCTGCATCTCCACTCCTCCCCAACCTCGCACCCCCTGCGGAGAATCTCTGCAACGGATCTGCTATTGCCCTCATTGACATCGAACATGTCTCAACCTTTCTCTAGAGAAGCCGCCGGAATCGTTGAGGAGCTGCGACGCTAGAGCACGCGACGGAGCTCCACCCCTCTGCAACTTCAGGCCACGAAGGAGATCTCGTTGTCGCAGCCATCTCGGCGTCGCCCCCATCTTGCCGTGTGAAGCTACCGGAATCGTCGAAGAGCTGCGACGCTAGAGCACGCGGCGGAGCTCCACCCCTCTGCAACTTCAGGCCACGAAGGAGATCTCGTTGTCGCCCCCATCCGCCGTGTGAAGCCGCCGGATCCGTCGAGGAGAACCGGAGTTGCAGTCGAGGGCATCTCGCCATAACAGGTATTGCTCCTACTGCTCCCTTTCTCTGTGCTACAGTTGAAACCTATCCCCTTTAAATATTCCAGCTCCAAAATGAGTGATCCTTTTTGGGTCCAGGCTAGTTGAAACCTACAGTTGCAGTCGAGGGCATCTCGCATGGCCTCTAGGGTATCCTTTTGGGTCTCTTTCTCAGGGGGGTTCCTCTAGGCGTTCCTTGGATATTGACTAAGAAACCTGCACTTAGAAGAGATCAGGGATGAGCAAAGCAATCGGAGAAACAGTGATGTGGGATCATCATTTGGGTACAAGAGAATGGGTTTGGGTAAGAATGGTGGTTTGTCCCCTGACAACCAGCTTGATCAGGACAACTCTGATGCCCGTGATACCTTAGAGTTAATAAATTTTGCAGAAGTTTTGAGTATTAAGAGAATTTATTGAAAATAAGTAGCAATTGGGGTAAATCAGAGCAATTATACAAAGTGTTTAGCAAGAATAACGGAGAACAATTCATCCATAGGAAAATCTCCACTGTTCAGCCAACGATTTGAAAATCAGCAATTGTTGAATTTCAGTTTACTAGGATAGCAGCCAGTCTATAGCCTATGAATTTGGAGGAATGGATGCTAGATTTGGGGACTATTAGGCTAATTATTTTTGTTTATTTATTTATTTTTAAATGGCTGTTGAGCTGATTTGCAGGTTTGTTTTGATAGTTTGCGGGTTCTTTCATTGCTGCTGACATCCATAATTTTATTTTCTTCTGGTGGTAGTGAAGGAATCGGATTGCATCCCTCCCTGCTCACTTCAGTTCTTCTGTTTGTTTCATTTTTCTTCCTTTTCCTAAAATGGATCGACATGTGTCTTAACATGTTAAGAGAAAACCGAAAAATGAAGAAGCAGCAGGACGATGACAAACTTTGTTTTTCTCCAATTCTGGAAAACAAATCCCAATTTTAATAGATCGTGTGCATAAAAGAAATGTATGAGAAGTACTTGAGGATTTATGCCATACCTAAAAGTCACCCAATCTACATTAGAATAATTGTACTGAGGCAAATCAAGTAGACTTTGTTTTTATAAATCAGTGAAGCTTCTCTTGTAATGAAAACAAAAGGTGTGTTGCTGTACCTGTGCTTGGGCATGGAGGACATCAGCCTTAGTTGGTGGGAACCGACTTGGATGGCTGTACCTTGGCAGCTTGCAGTGAGAGCTTAATTAATTATGAACACACACAAACACACACACACACACACTGGATCAACACATCCATCCATCCATTTTCCATTACTTACCTCTTATCAACACGTGTGTGTGTGTGTGTGTGTTAATACTTACCTCTATTAGAGGTGGTGGATGGATGTGTGTTAATACTTACCTTTTATTGAACCTTCAGTTAGTTATTCATTATTTTTCTTAGTTCCTGATCAGTTCCTACTAGTTTTATTCAACCTATAGCTTCAGTTAGCTGACCCAGTCTGGTTAAGAACTAATAAGGCTGACCCAGTCTGGTTATACTGTTATAGCCCTTCTTTCCAGCCTCAGTAAAGCACTCTTGATTTGAGCTTGGAGATTGATCAGATAAGGGCAAGTGAGGATGTGGTGTGAAGTAGCAGAACTCAGGATTAGCAAAAGATATGGCATTTTGGCTGGTCCTAGACATATTTTAGTATATTTTGAAGCTGTGATATGTGCCTCAGTTTACCATTTGTCTTACTGAGAGTTCCTAGTCAAGTGAATCCTTCATTTCCTATTGTCCATTTGAAATCAAATATAAGCAAATAGTGTTAAGAAAATCTACGACTAATGTCTACTTCTACCATTTGCTTTCTGGTCATGTTAATATGTCATTTAAGCAACATTTATGCTTGCAAATTCAGCTTAATCTTCCATGAGAGAAATACCCAAAAGAGAAAAATGAAGAAAGACATGTATTTTTTTTACAGGTTGAGTCCTTAGCTCAAAATGGAAGAGCACCTAGGAATTATCCAGGTTATGATGGTTCGAATCCATCAGGATTCATATAGAAATAAATTTGATGTTAAAAATAAACGGTTAAATTTTGTTGTTTCTAACCTTACTCACAATTAAGAGCTTACGAACTTACTAAAAGTGTTAAATTTTGTTGTTTCTAACCTTCCTCACATTCATCATATTTCTGCAGTTGGGGAACTGTTCCCCATCAGCAATTCTGAAGCTGTAAATAAGAGCAAGTATGGTCATTTTTGCTGTTAAATCAGAGCAAACTGAAGCTGAAAATCAGAGCTTGTTCTTTCTGAGGTCTTGTTGTCACACACATATTTCAGAGCTTGTTTTTTTTATGAACTAGCTTAAGTTTCCTATGTTTTTGTTGGCTATGATATGGATGATTATTTCTCTGCTGAAGTTTTGGTTCATAAAACATGACAATATGAATGTCAAAAAGATGGGATGCATGAGACTGGATAAGTTCTGATTTAGGTTGTTGTCCAGCTTTCACATGACTTTAATTATCTTGACAGGATTAGGTGTCTTTATTAGTCATTCAAAATCTTAAGTAGGATTATTGTAGTTTTTCTTTTTCTCCTTTTAGATTGAAAAGGAATTGGTGGAAAGCAGTGCCCTCATTGTCTATATATGCATGTAACTAAGACTTTAATTGAGTCTATTCAGAATGGTGTTTCTTCCAGTAGTGGTTTGATGGTCCAACATTACCATTTTCAGAATGGTGTTTCTTCCAGTTGCTCTTTTTAACTTTTCCAATGCTTGCTCTAATTTTCAAAATTATGCTGCAAAATTAAACCAGTGATATGGTGGGAAGATCCTTAGTGTACCAACGCTTATGGGATTGGACATCATAGAGCTGCCTCTCCTATCTAAATGATCCCCTAGACAAAAGATTCCAGTAAAACAGGCTAACCTGACTATCCTCAAGAAGATTCCATCATGGCTCCATTGCCAAAATCTTTCAAATTAAAAAACAAGAAAAATACAACTCAAGATAGCCACAATCTTAGTTATAATATATATTAAATATCAAGGCATTCACATGCACCTCCAAAGCAAAGAATTCTATCTTTTTTTCTTATTGAAACCATTCTCTCACAATCGTGTTAAATGTATGAATCCTGATGGATTTGAACCATCATAACTTGGGTAATTCCCAGGTGCTCTCCCATTTTGAGCTAAGGATTCACATAAAGATCGCAATTTTGTTTTTCACCAAACTTTTTTTCCAGATAAACTATAGAACCCCCAATTCAGGTTCCCTTTCTCAGATCTGAAGCTTTTGCTTTCAATTAATCGATTTTGAAAATTTTAATAGGGATGGAGCTTCTCAATTGATCTCTTACTATTGTGGTACTCTTCTTCTTCTTATTTCTGTTTTAGTTCTTTTATTTCCTTCTTTGATTCTTTGCTGCACTAGAGTACAGTCAATGCATGTTGGAACTCTGTTTCCGTGTTGATTCATGTTAATTCACTTCAGCATTTACATAGAAAAGAAACACAAAATTCTAAGGTATTGGTATCTTACATATTGCTATTCGACCCTATATCCCTATCTAAAAAAGAGACCTAATTACATGATCTACATGACAGGTTGCATTCCACTTCCACCTCCCCAATTCCCTTTCTGCCTGAAAAGCTAAGGGATAAAGTAGTAACAAATAAGGCATGACATTGACACTTGTTCACTCTTAATAAAACAGATCAGCACTCACAAGCTGAGAGCTGTGCCAGCAGAGCACCTGTCCAATTTATAGTCCAAGTACCCGTGAACACTATGTAAATAACATCAAGATAGCTTCCCAAGATATTTTCTGAAATTGGTCAATATTTGATGGATTGGACTCTTGCTACCAAAAAGTTCGAGGGAGTACACAGGTTGTAATTGGTTATTGGTTTATGTAGTTGTCGAATTCTTGTAAAGAAATGAAATGAGGTAATGTAGTCCTAGAATAGGTGACAATCCTACTAGGAGCCAATTGGAATCAAGCTTTGGTCAAGCCTGCTGTTTAGGGCTGATTAGGGGCTGTTTTAGGGTAAAATTAGGGTTTATGATGGGAATTTGGGAATGGGGTTTATAGGGTTTTAATCTGCAGGTTTAGAGGGTCATTATGGTATAAAAATATCTGGATTTGGTTAGATTTCAAAATTCTGCAGATTTAGGGTTAGGGTTCCGGGTTTTTAAAATTAGGAAAATAGCCAAAACTAGGGTTTACGTGGGATTCAAAGGCAGGGCTTAAGGTCAAGTGTTAGAGGGACTAGGGGGAAGGTTCGGCTGCAGCAGGGAGGTTTTCTCGATGGCTGAATATGTCCCAGGAGAAAATTAGGGTTTTTTAGGGTTTAAAGGATAAGAGGGATTTTAGGGTTTGGTCGATGTAATGGGCAGCAAGTCCGGTCGAGTGGGGAGATGGTATGGGAAGGCTGTGCTCGATTTTGGTGTAAAACAGAGGTAGGATGATGGCTGGATAATGCCTAGATGATCTAGGGTTTTGGAAATTCAAATAGAAAAACAAGAGGAATCGAATGGGGAGGGAAGGAAACTAAAAAGAAATTTAAATCTCAACTTACTATAGGATTCCACCGGCAAGAAGTTAAGGGATGAAGGATGAAATCACCTTCGAAGAGAGACCCTCCCAACCGTCATGGCGTAAGGAGTCGCAGGATTCCACCCACCCTTCCACCTTGATGTACCCACAAGGATGCAAACACTCTTGGAGAGCAAGGAGCAAAGCAGCAGACAACCAAGCAGAAAACATCTTTTAATTCAAATTTCAATTGTGGGGGAGCCTCCCACGATCTCTTATATTTATAATAAGGCCATAGGCCAATTCCTACTACAAATTAAATGCCTCTCCTTCACAAAAACGTGGAAGGGAGAGGTTTAAGTCTAATAAATTACTTAAAACAGTATAATGACTTAACTACCCCTACTAACTTAAAAATAAAAGAATCTAACTTAGAACAATTAACTTAAGTGAAGATTCCATACTAGCCAATAGGATATAAGAACCTATTAGCCAATAGGAACATTTCACTTAAATTAGACCAATTGAACCAATTGGATGCAACCAATTTAAGCCGGTTCAATCTAAAAAAACAGAAAAATAACTAAGTATGGAAAAATAGAAATCCTAGCCTACGGCTCCCTATTTAAACCCTAAGTTTAGGGTTTCTTCTTCTTCTTCTTCCTTCTTGGAGCTACATCAACTCTCCCCGTCTTGAAAACATTCATCCCCGATGAATGGCTAGAGATCACAGAATGGTCTTCCCAATCAGGGTCGAGTTGCTTGAGTTCATCTTCAGCGGATGGTGCAATTTTGTATGCGGACAGCAGCTCTTTGGAGGATGAAGAAGATTGCAAATCTGGCTGGACAGCAGCCTCTTGATGAATTACATGAACACCTTGTAAATCTTCATCATCAAAATAATGTTCATCATCGTCAGGGGGAAGTGCATGAATGTGAATGCCGCCTTGGTCTTCATCTTCACCTTGAACTTCTTCTTTTTCAGCCACGTTGAGAGGCTTCTTCTTATGTGGGCAGTCCCTAGCGATATGTCCCTTGTCTTGACAATAATAGCAAGTAAAGGGGTCATTTCGGCCCATAGGAGTCTTGCCCTTGTCATCCACACGAGGGGGAACAGCAGGACGAGAAGTGTTGCCTATAGAGGAGCCTTGTTTTGAGGTGCTAGTGTTGATGTAGGCCGGCTTGGAAGTAGAACCCGGCTGTTTACATGAAGTTAATAGCTCCTCTGCTTTCAAGGCCTTCTCAAAGCAATCTCGAACATCTACAACATCAACCACTCCAATTGTCCTGTTGATCTCACTTGATAGTCCCAATTTGAACCTGGAAAGCATTTGGATGCCCTCCTCCCTAATGCCAGTGCGAGAAGAAAGAGCATTGAATTGCCTCATGTACTCAGTTACAGTCATGGTCCCTTGGCGGAGGGAGTTGAATTTATCCTGCATCTAAGACTTAAAGTGCCTTGGTAAGTATTGCTTGCTCAGGTCATATTTCATGTCTTCCCAAGTACGAGGTGCAGTACCATTGAAGTCCATCTCTCTTTCAGCAGTTCTCCACCACTCACGTGCAGCTCCGACAAGCTTAGCACGGATTAACTTCATTTTCCCTTCTTCAGATAGATCATACCAATCGAAATAGTCTTCTATTGCAGCAAGCCAATCATAAAACACTTGAGGGTCAGAATTACCATCGAATTCTTTTAGCTCAAGCTTCACCTTCTGGTTACCCGTATGTCGTCGATTAGTACCTTGGTCTCCAGTGAAGTAGGACCTCATATACTCTTCAAAAGGGGGCTGCCGACCTCTGTCTCTGTAGCCTCGGTGGTGATCTCTGTGTTCCCGAGAAGGCTCACGGGCATATCTGGGTCCATCCCGACGATCTCTATAGTAGTCTCTATCATCCCTGTCATCTCGGTTAGTCCTAAATCTGTCCCTGTGACCTATATGTCCATCTCTATAACCCCTGTAGTCATCTCTAGGGCTCCCATCTCCGTCAGGCAGCCTCGTATCACGCAATGGGGTTGGTACCGCCCTCTTCTATGGGCAAGTTGTCTGTCCCTATCGGAGGGATTCTCTGTCCTTCCAAGTGTTGCAATCTAGTCATGATTGCATCATTTGTAGCCTTCTGATCTCTGTAAACTTGCGAACATCTCTAACATGGCTGCCATAGGGTCGGCTGGTTGTGGCAAAGACTGGTTGCCATGCTCGTCCATGGCTCGATACCAAAATAATGTAGTCCTAGAATAGGTGATAATCCTACTAGGAGCCAATTGGAATCAAGCTTTGGTCAAGCCTACTGTTTAGGGTTGATTAGGGGCTGTTTTAGGGCAAAATTAGGGTTTAGGATGGGAATTTGGGAATGGGGTTTATAGGGTTTTAATCAGAGGTTTAGAGGGTCATTATGGTATAAAAATATCTAGATTTGGTTAGGTTTCAAAATTCTCAGCAGATTTAGGGTTAGGGTTCCTGGTTTTTAAAATTAGGAAAATAGCCAAAACTAGGGTTTACAATAGGATTCAAAGGGGGCTTAAGGTCGAGTGTTAGAGGGACTAGGGGAAGGTTCGGCAGCAGGAGGTTTTCTCGATGGCTGAATATGTCCCAAAGATAAAATTAGGGTTTTTAGGGTTTAAAGGATAAGAGGGATTTTAGGTTAGGTGATGTAATGGGTAGCAAGTTTGGTCGAGTGGGGAGATGGTATGGGAAGGTCATGCTCGATTTTGGTGTAAAACAGAGGTAGGATGATGGCTGGATAATGCCTAGATGATCTAGGGTTTTGGAAATTCAAATAGAAAAACAAGAGGAATCGAATGGGGGAGGGAAGGAAACTAAAAATGTAAATTTAAATCTCAACTTACTATAGGATTCCACTGGCAAAGAAGTTAAGGGATGAAGGATGAAATCACCTTCGAAGAGAGACCCTCCCACATGCTACGGCGTAAGGAGTCGCAGATTCCACCCACCCTTCCACCTTGATGTATTCACAAGGATGCAAACACTCTTAAAGAGCAAGGAGCAGAGTAAGAATTACCAACAGAAAAATCTTTTAATTCAAATTTCAATTGTGGGGGAGCCTCCCACGATCTCTTATATTTATAATAAGGCCATAGACCAATTCCTACTACAAATTAAATGCCTCTCCTTCATAAAAACGTGGAAGGGAGAGGTTTAAGTCAAATTAATTACTTAAAACAGTATAATGACTTAACTATCCATACTAACTTAAAAAGAAAAGAATCTAACTTAGAACAATTAACTTAAGTGAAGATTCCATACTAGCCAATAGGATATAAGAACCTATTAGCCAATAGGAACATTTCACTTAAATTAGACCAATTGAACCAATTGGATGCAACCAATTTAAGCCGGTTCAATCTAAAAAATAGAAAAATAACTAAGTATGGAAAAATAGAAATCCTAGCCTACGGCTCCCTATTTAAACCCTAAGTTTAGGGTTTCTTCTTCTTCTTCTTCCTTCTTGGAGCTGCATCATGAGGTTCTGTTATTGCAGATAAAAAAGAAATAACACTGAAATAAATTTAGGGCCTTGATTGATATGCCGAATTCATTGAGCTCAAGGACTGGAGATTGATATGCCGAAATCTGTTATTTCCCTTCTGTTATGAGCCGAAGGGCTGCCATTGACATTGAGCTCAAGGGCTGGAGATTGATATGCCGAATCCAGGCATGGTGAAAACCTCTCTTCAGACCAAAATTTAGGGCCTTGATTTATGAAATAAATATTTAGCATAATGATTTGAGAGCTGATAACTTACTTGAACCAGTTGAATAAACTAACACTAACCACGATTGCAGAGGCTGAACCACGGAGCTATCCCTGAAATTGCAGAGGCTTCGTCGGATTACTCCACAGAGAGAGCAAAGAGAGAGATTGGGGGCGACCTTCTATGGCGAGATGGCCCGGGGCCATAGATCTCCGATTCTCCTTCTCGTCTCCTTCTTGTCTCCGGCGAGGTTGGGGGCGACCTTCAATGGCGACGTTGAGAGATTCTTGTGAATGAGATTGAATAGAGAAAGAGAGAGATTAGGGTTGTCAAGTTTGAATGGCGAGGTCTCAGGTTCTCCTTCTCGAGTCCTTCTCGTCTTTGGTTCTCCTTGTCGTCTTCGGCGAGGTTGGGGGCGACCTTGTATGGTGAGGTTGTATGTTTGTGTGACTGAGGCAGGAGAGAGAAAGAGCGGGGGAAAAGAAGAGTATTAGGGTTTTGAATTTTGAATTTTGATTTAACCATGGGTTTAGGGTTGGTTGGGTTACATTGTCCCGGGTTAGGCTTGTGATTGGTGTAACCAGGGTTAAGTGTCAGCTAAAATAGAGAGAGTGATTTATAACCGTTAGATTGAAGGCCGTCACGTTTCGCACTTTAAAGATGGAAACAATAAGAAATAATGGTTCTGAAAATGGAGAAGAGAAAAATCCATTAAAATTCGAAGGAGCCAGTAAAGTTTTATTTTCCCTAGGAATGTAGCAAGTGAAAAGTATTCTTATTTTATTGAATATAATAAAAGTAAAAGAAATGTAACAGATGGACTTTAACAGAACATTAATCTCCGTTTGGCCTTTGACACGTGTCGTCCAACTACTCTCCTTGCCACAGGAGAGGATCCGGACTCCAATATCTCCATCGACATTCGACATACTTCCGCCGGTATTTAGACAGAGAAACCCGATCCTCTGTTGCCACCTGCCCAGGTGGGGTCCACGCCCTACTTGTATGAGGCTGCACGTCGACCGTACGGCCAGCATCAGCAGAGGATCCAAATTGTTCGAGCTGGGCTTTGTTGTTCAAACTACCCATTTGGATAACTCGCTTTTCCTTCTTTATCTCTTTCTTCCTCTACCTTATCCATGGCGTCTGCTTTTATTACAGTAGCAAAGCCTTTCTCTTCGAACAAACTCATTCATTCTTTCTCCACCCAGAGCTCACCAGGTCGTTTTGTAATCTCTATTCTCTAATGCTTCAGCTACTTTAAAATCACTTATTTTCCTTCCTCCCCTCCCCCACCCCCCCGGCCCCGCTCAATTTTGGCGTATAATTTGTCGGCAGGTTTGCGGAAGAGTGCTTTGAGAATTAATGCAGTGGCGAAGAAATGGGAACCCACTAAGGTCTAGAATCTATTTCTCTGAGTTTTTAATCTCTGTTAAATTTTACTTCTCTCACAAAAATTTTTTTTGGTTGATATCGAGTTGTATACTTCTTTTTGCTGGAGTTCATGGGCTTTCCAGTACTCTATCTTACAGGTTGTTCCACAATCCGATAGAGTTTTAATTCGTCTAGAGGAGTTGCCTGAGGTATATTTAGCTTTTGCTGTTGTTCTTGTTTATCAGAATTGCATTGTGTATGTGTGTGTTTCTCTTTAAGGATAGCTGGTTTCTATTTCTTAAGATAATCTCTCTGGACTCTGGTAATTCTTCTCAAAATTAAACTCATTTTCAGAATTGCATTGTGTATGTGGGTTTCTCTTTAAGGCTATATTTAGAGTATGCTTTAAAAGCTTTGGGCCTGAGATAGCATTTGTCTCAGCTGGATTTAAGATCAGTGGCTGTTAAATATTCCTGAACAGAAGATGCAAGCTAAGCTGTTGATATAACTTAGCTTGTATTTTGTAACATGACACATGCATACTGAAAATATTGTAGTTTCAAACAAATCAAGAATCATCTATCTTGATTAGTTAGTGTATTTAGTTTGAGTTTGACAATGTTCAAGCTTATTCATTTAGCTTCAAGATTGTTATTATTTTTGTTGACATTGTTGCATTGCTAAGATTTTGGTGTGATGCTTCACAGTTTTTCTTATCCCCATGGAGTGGTAGTTTCCTCTTCCTCCCCCCACCCCTTCCCAAAAAAGAAGAAGAAGAAATTATTCTTGACTTTGTCTTGCTGCCCCTTGATTTAAAGATCTCCTGGTAGGTGAGTATCATGAGTTTGTAAACAATGTCAGGTGAAGAAAAAGGGTGATGAGTGTTAACTTGGGTCTCTTGGATTCCACTGTCCTTGGCTTGTACTTTTGTAGCTTCACACATGCTCCTCTCTTCTAATAGATAAATTAGAAGACATTAGCATCTTATATAAAGTCGGTATTTTTTTCATGGTTCTCTTAGTTGACAATGTTTCTCAACTAGAGCAGCTGAAGCTGTTGTTGTTTGGTTATTAGACCAAGTGGAGAGAATGGCATTCTCAAATGCAAAATATTGCCATTAAAGATAGCAATTCTGGCTCATTAGGACCGGTGGATGGTGACAGAGAATCATAGGGACAGCATAATCACAAGGGAAGAAACGAAAATTACGTCAATAGCTTTTTTCCAAAAGACTATGGGCACAGAAGCCTTCTTGTACGGAATCAAAGATTGAACAAGCCAGCTGCTCTTTGCTCCAAAATTTTCATCCAAAACAGAATCTCACACCATTGCAGGTATCCACCTCAACAGTGGGATATCCTAAAATGATTAAAGTCAGCCATATCCAGAGTAAGCAAGTAACCATCTTATAGACTAAAATCTTAACATTTGACACCCTTGATATAGGTAGACCCCATCAGTGATGTATCCAAAGACCAAAAGCTCTTCTTATAAATGCAAAAGCATGAGCTGAATCAGAAACTACCTCATACTGATAAAATTGGGAATAAAGAGAGTTACAAAGCTACAGAATATGGATTTAAGAATAGTTATTAAAAAAATGTTCTCTTTTCTGCTTCCTTGATTAAGTTATTGGTTGCTTGCTACTCTAAAGTTCAGAAATAGAAGTTTCTTACCTAAAGACACGTGAATCTGATTTCTCAGGTTACTAATTGCCAGTTTACTAGCTTCTTTAGAGCTTAGAGCATTTAACATTCGAGATCATTTTGCATTGCTTTTTTATATAAAACTGATCCAGAAATCATCTGTAAGGATGGTTTGCCTTCACACAACATATTCAAGCTAGAAACTTGGAGTTGGTAACCATTGAAATTTTTAACAGAAGTTATGACTTTAGTAAGACTGTCAACCTTCAAGGGGTAATTCTCCCCCCTTAGGCTTAAACCATAGAATCTGAAGCTTAAGTGTGCCAGCTGGATAGACGAATGTTCAGGTCTACCTGAAACCATCAAAACATGGCATGTTTTGTGTTTTATAATTATTTCAATGATTCTTTGAATGATGTGGCTTATATGAATTTGATGTGGCTTATATGAATTTGATAATTAAATCTATCATGGAAATGTATAGGTTCTCCTTATTACACTAATATTAGCTAATTAGAAGAAAGAAAACAGAAATTGCACTTCCATCAGGTGCTGGTTCTTATGAATGAAAATCAACAGCCCCTTCAACTAATGTTTATTTATTTATTTAGTAAGCTCATTATCTGAAACCCCTAAAACCAGGTCTGTTCTTTGTTTACTTAGGCTAGGTCTGACCATATACAAACAAGCAAAAGTTGTTTGTTTCACTACTTAAACAAAAGTCTTATCTACAGATCTGTTCCATTCAAACGCAGTTCGAATCCGATGGTGAGGCAAACAAGGCTAAGGCTTTCTACTCCCAGCGATTGATGAAATAAAGAGACCACTACTTCACCTCTTTGTTAGACTGCCGGTGCGAACACAGTGGTCTCTGACCTAGTCAGGGCTTTATACAGCACTTGCAGTAACAGGGGAGTCGATCTTGGAAGAAAACACCTTAGGATCTCTTTGAGTCCTTGAGAACCAAACTACTGGGCTAGTTGTGATTACATAGGATTAGGTGGGCCCAATGAGGCAGCACATGAGTTAGTAGTGTTTTCAAATTGCTCCAATGCCCATTATCAATAAGAGATTAATCCTCCACCTAATATGAAAGAAACAGGGGAGATGGTTATTATGGTCATCATAGTTGTCACGGCGTCACGGCGATCCAAGTCGGTGGAAGGGTGTCACGTCGATATATCGACATGTCGCCCGCCATGGCATTGCCATGGCGAGCATGTCGACCATGTTTAATTTTTTATTTTCTGTATTTTTAATGTCATTTAGTATGCTATAATATATGTCCTATAACATCAAAAATCAACATGAAAGTGTACTACACTACTACTAATATACTATGCCACTATGGTTTAATTCATGAAAGTGTAACTAATATCCATTAGTGTATATGAAAGTATGAAAAATTGAAAATATAGATTAACCTGTCAAAATATCGACCGATATGCCAACATATCGTGGTATGGCGTCCATGGCGACGCCATGGCGTCGCCATGGAAGCCATATCGAACGATATATTTACATCCACCATGGCGTAGCTCGATATGCCACCTCTCCCAGCGCCAGGACGCCATGACAACTATGATGGTCATGGGTGTCTAATTTGACAACTCATATTAAATCTTACCTGAAATTGTTATGAGACAGCTTAAATTGATGGAAGTTTGAATTTCCACAATTTAAAATACACCTTTAGTGAATTAAAAGTAAAGAATTAAGTTTTTTATTTATCATGTGCATAGAGTTTTACAATGATATTCAAGTAGACAAGAGCACGGTAGAGGTAATACATGACTGCCCAACTTTCATACCAATTATGTATCAGAAAAGATGAGCAGGGAAGACAAAAAGAGAAAAAAGAATTGTGAGCAGAAAACATCCTTAGAAACCCCAAAGAATAAAAAGGAAAAATCAAAGTAAATGAGAAAAAACCAATAGAAAGCAGCAGTCCAGAATGATGAATATTACTGCCTGGACCATTTGAACTGACTAGTTTAATTGTTGGCTGCCAAGTCAAAGCTGTTCCATGTCTGGTCTTATGTTTAAAACATTGATCTTGATGGTATCTCATCAAATCTCTGTTGGAATGCAGTTCCTTATTGAGAGGGTGGTTGCTTTGGAAATAATCTCTTTTCATGTTATCATATGAGCTTCCTACTGGAAAGGAATGGCAAACTTCTGTAAATTGTTTGTCTAAATGTTTTTCCATCATTGATTGCATTGAGAAGATAGTATTCCATCAAATTCATGCTCATAATGATTTTAGTAGTGCTATTATATTAGCATTTTGAGAGGTCTGCGGGTGGTAGCTGGTTCTGACCTTTTCGAACTTAGGCTGTTCAATGCCTTCCTAAGGATTGGAATGTTAAGCCAAAACTTGGATTGCTGTCTGGTTGGCAGCCTAAAACTGGGGTATTGGTGGCTGCTTTCAGACTAGTTCTATGATCTTTGCCTTCTTGGTGATGATCAGCTTTAGCAAGGAACACATCCATTTTTCTGTTTAGTGGTTTAAAGATCAAGGAAAAAAAATGAGCCAGATAAAAAGTGTGGTTAAAGTTGAAGCAATTATTGATTGAGAAGAAGAGAGGTAGTCTGGGGCCTCTGCATTTGATCATAGGAATGATTTTTCTTGTGGATTGGAATTGTCTTATCCTTTAGGCCCTGTTTGTTTTGAGGGTGGATGGGGTGGGAGAGTTGTTAAAGTGAACTGGAATCCTTCACTTTCCCAATTCCAACTGTGTTTAACTAGTGGTGGGGAGGGGGAGGGGGGACTTTCTGGAGAAGTGGGTTGTGGGTGAGAGAGAGGTCATGGAAGATCGATTGCAGGCGACCCTGTTTTAGCTGTTGGAGCTCTGTGGTGAGAGGAAAAGGTGATTCATGCTTCCAGAATATAATCGACCAACCCAAAACGCCCAAAATTTCTCACGCACCTGCACATCCTTTTAAGCCCTTTTCCATGGATGATGCTTCACTGCTCCCCTTTATTTTTTGTTTAATGTATTTTTTTCATTCATCATCAGTTCCTTATTCTAAGTCCTTTTTTTGGGGTTATGACTCAATCTGTGATCCCAAGTCTGTTGTGAAGAAAATGGAATGCTTCCTTATTCTAAGTCATTAGGCTTTTTTCTCAAGTCTTCTCATGCACCATGGCTTCCAAAGTCTCAAAAAAAAAAGACGAATGGGTTTGCAGGGACGATTGCAAATGGGTTCAAGGGCTGGGTGTTGCAGATGGATTCGTTTCTAGAGGGTGAGTTGCAGGCGATGGTGATTCAAGGGTTTCAGTTGGCTTAGTTGTAGGTGGACAAAGGGGTTTCGGGAGGGGGGCTCATTGGTGACAGTAGGGGATCATGGAGAAGGTTGTAGCATAGCCGAAGAGGCGGTCGAGTGGAGGCTTCTGAAATGGAGGGGCACCTGGGGGTGCTGCTTGCGGTGGCCCTGAAGTTTTCCCACGGATTTTTGACAAAGTCCTACCGATTCAGCGGGACTTTGTGAGGGGGTGGGGTGGGAGAAACGATCGGCCATGTAGGCCTACAGTAAAACCAGACAGTCTTTTGTTGTCTACCCAATTTCTAACCCCAGCTAAACAAACGACCTAAAATCCCATTGGGGTGGGAAAGTTCGTACAACTATCCCACCCCACCAAAATCCTTCTAAGCGACTGGGCCCTTAATGTTCTTTTGGTATTCAGGTCCTCTTTATTTTCCCAATCCAGTATGAGGCCTCTATAAATAACATTTGGCAAGTCAGGTGGGGCCCAAAGTTTCCCCACAAGTAGATCCCAGCCTTCCCAACTCATGTCTCAAGTTTCACTGCAAATGGGTTCTCTATGGCTCATGGAAAAGGCTGGAAATTTTGTTGAAAACGAGACCAATTATATCATTGGTAATTTAAAGAAAAGTATACAATTGCAGGTGGGCCACATGACATATTATAGAGTCCTAAAATTTGACATATGACTAATCCAGAGATTCCTTTATACATCCAATGGTTTGAGTGTACCCGGAAGAACTTGTTAGAATCCCTTGTATCTCATGCCTTTGTACTTGTCCTATTTTTTGGGGGATGCAACTTGTTGAGCCTGGAAGATTTCTCCTATCCAGCCTCACATGAGATCTATCACTCATAAGTTTCTCACAATTATCGCCACGCTAATGTAGGTACTGATCTCCTAGCTAAGAAGGCAGCAAAATCTTCCTCTTCTTTTCTAATGGATCACCATCCTGATCTTGTGGGACATGAGGTCATGTGGGATGCTTGTGGGAAATCCAAATTTCATTTAGAGTAATTTGTGTTTCCCTATGGTAGGTTATCTTTCTGATGGCGATGCCAAAGGTGAGAAGCCTATGAGATATTTTTAATTGTATCTAATCTGAGTAATGCCCAGACGTTAATCATGTAATCACATTTTTCTGTTTGTTATAACGAAAACAAAAAACGTGGGTTGTGAGTTTTGAACTAAATTGAGCCTGGGCTGATTTGGTTCAAAGTTGAGACCAAATTCGGCCTGGATTGCAACCCTACTTATTTTCTTCATATTTTTGGATAATTTTGAGTTTCACAATGAAAACTTTCTATTATTGTGTTTTTTTTTTGTTGGTAGAAACTTTCTACTATTGATTAGAGGAAAAAGAAAATCTTACAAGTTGGAATTGATTACCATTAATTGAATATTAATCCTCTCTCCTTTTTTACCTATTAAATTTTATGTTATTATTGATGTCAAATACTGTACAGAAATCAGCCGGTGGAGTGTTCTTGCCTAAATCAGCTGTTAAGTTTGAGCGCTATTTAATGGGTGAGGTGAGACAAAACAACCACATGACCACATCAACACCAGCCCCACCCCCAAAAAAAAAAAAAAAAAAAAAATACAGCTATGTTTAGCAACATTGACATCCTTCTTCTTAACAGGTTTTATCTGTTGGTACTGAAGTTAGCAATGTGGAGGCTGGGAAAAGGGTAAGTATCAAACAATCAAGCATGAAAGGGATTTATCATGGTTGTTTGCTTGAGGACATATCTCAAAGCAAGCCTAGTTTAGGCTGTTTAGTAATGAGAGAAAATTAGTAGAATTCTTTTACAAAGCAATGGAACTTATTGTGACCTTCAGGGAATTTGTTCCCCCCCCCCCCCCTCCCCCAGCCCTCTTTTATTTTAAGCTTATATATTTTGTTTTATGTTGTTTGTTTGATCTAAAGATGATATTTTTGACAGGTTCTTGTATTGGATATTAATGCATATGAGGTGAGTAGTGTTATACTGCAAACGGTTTCTACCCCTTGTCCTTGAATTTCGAGTTCTATGTGATTACTGAGCAGGGGATGAGAGACCCAAGAAATAGAGGACTCACTTCCCTTGGTGTCGGCTAGTTGCATGCCTATGCCATATGAAATTACACAATATAAGTTCATGTAGGGTCCATCTAAAATACAACTTGTGTCAGATACTTGTCCCATCTGGTCCTCTTGTTTAATAAACGTACCCAGTTGCTAGAGTTGAAAACTTAGTCCAAAGAATTTCTGTTGTGAACAACCCTGTTTCTTTGATCCTATGTGAATCTGAAGGAAGATATATAGGTTTGGATGTGTTTTTATTAATGAGCTACCAAGATGTTTGGTTAGCTGAGTTACAACCATCCTAAGTGCAATGTCCAAAATCAGTAGCAAACAAATTTGATTATGAACAAGAAATGCCTTTGTGGTTTATGTTTTGGACACCACAGTTTCACATTTTCTTGTCTTGCTTTCTAATTGGGGTTTTGTTTATGTCCTTGACACACAGGTGGATTTGGGAACGGATGCAAGGCATTGCTTTTGTCGAGCAGGTGAACTGGTGGCTATAGTCGAGTAGAATCGAGAGTTTCTGAGGATTCACATAAGTATAGCAGTTCTCTCCTAATGGGGATAGATTTTTATTGAGAAGAGCTTTTCCCAATTATTTCTCTCTTGAATCTTAGCTCGGCATGTTTATTTGATTTCAGCTTGTGTTTTACCTTTAGCATAGTGTAGCACAACAGTGGAATCTTTGTTGTTTGAAATCATACTTCCTAATGTGCTAAAATCCATTATTGAAATGTCATTCTCCTTATAGTGGATCCTTCCGGGTGGGTGATCACAATTTGCTAAATTTCTGAAGAGACTGCTGTTAGTTCTCCATAGACATGCCATTTCTGTTAGTTATCTGGTATTCTGGGAATTGTAGTAAAATGGGTTGGATCATGGGTTTAGGATTTTTATCCTCTCAGGTTCCCATCTCCCAGTTCCTCTCAAGCACCCTGTTGGTCCATTGGCAGTAGTGGTAATGTGTTGTGATTGTTGGCAACCAAGTGCAAACAAGTTTGTAGGTGTTTTGGGAGATTCTGGAAGTGTTTGGAAGTGTTCAGGGGCATTTTAGTCCTCTTACATCGCTCAGGGGTAGTATGATAATTTAGTGCAGCTAATATGCAAGTGACAGTACTTATTGAGATGATGGTAGTGTATTGGCAATATCTTTTGAAGCTTTCTTTTATTGATTAGAGAGAGAAAGAGGAGAGAAAAAATAGAGGTGGGCCCTACTATCTGTGGACCCCACTATGCCTCATGGCATGGATGAAGTGGCTGCCAAGTGGCATGGTTCCAAAGTGTTTGGTGTGATATGACATAGCAAGTTTTTGGTTTGTTTTATGTGGTACTTTTCAAAAGTGTTGCAAAAGAAGATCCCAACACAGCCAATTTTTTTACCCCATTTTCTCAACAATCATTTTGAGAGTGATTTCCTGTAGGTGTCTTTTAATTGCAGTTCTTTAATAGTTTGATCTACATGAACATGGATAGATGAAGCCAGAGGCTCAGTTATACATTACAAAAGTTAAGGCTTCAAGCCTTCAACAATCGGATTTATGAAGGGATTTATTTTGATTTTTGAAAAGATTTCATTTGGTGGAATTTAATTGAGTTTCAAAAAGCTCTTGTTGACCACACCTGAGTCTTGAAGAGATAAGACCATATTTTCAAAAGAGAAGGCACGCAATGTCAGACTTCTCAAGAGTTCATGCTTTAATGATCAAATTTATGAAGGTTTTTCAAAGATAGTCTTTTGATTCCAAAGCATGGAATTTAATTGGAAGTTCTTAAAGGGGTTTTGTAAGCTGAGCTACATGGGATTCAATTGCCAAGTATTTCATTTACACTGTGCGTGACGCGTGTTCCAAACGGCCACTCAAAATGCCAAAATCACTCTTCTCGTTCGTTGTATTTAAAAAAATCAAATTCAGATTCAAATCCGAGGGCCAGTATCATTTCCTTCCAAAGGAGACAAGATGACGGTTCATGCGCGAATCACGTTGTACGAACCAACCACAGCACGAAATGTCATCTGACGACTTTATGGCGAAACGCTACTCGATGTGCATCTGATGGACACTATTTTATGAGATCTTATATACCTCTCATGGTCCCTAGGTTCTGTGTATCACCGAAGCACAACACAGTTGCGCAAAGATTCTTTTTGGAATTTTTTGGTTGATCGATCTGTGAAGCTTCATATCTCCGTTGTCCGATCTCTGTTTGAGCTCCATGACCTATCAAAATTCTCTAAAAAATGAGAAGAACTCTCTAAGAACAGAATGGTGAGAAGAAGCTCGGGTTCATGAGGAAGAAGGAAATAGAGAGTGAACCCTTGCCAAAAATGCATTGAAATCACTCCATCATCTATTATGATGATTATTATTGAAGACCCATTGAAATGAGAATGTGTGTGTTGGTGCTCCATTGAAGAAGAAGAGCTTAAGATTGTTAGTTGTTGAGTATTGATGTGTTTTGAAGCTTTTCAATGAACAAGTGAAAACAAAAGGGGATTATTGTGCCAGTGTACTTGAAGATTCAAGCCTCTTCTATCTTGGGGTCAATTGAATATTCCAGTGATACTTGAAGATCTTTGTGAAGCCACTCAAAATGATATTGTCAAGGGGATAATTTCAAACTTGTAAGTCTTTTGTATTTTTGCGTAGATTGAATACTATTGATAAATCTATGGTATATGTTGAAAGGGGGTGGGATTTGCATTTACTTTGTTTTTTATTCATATACATTATAATCAGTTAATTGGATGCTTGATTGGAAGAGGGTAGGTGCCCTAGCCTAAGTGGGTGCTTAGGTGGAAGCAAGTGTTGCATCACCTAGACTGTAATTGCCTTTGAATTCGCAGTCTATATTGAGTAAATACAAAACCCTAATTAGGATATTACTCCGTGGATGTAGACAACTTGTCGAACCATGTATATCTTGTGTACTTTTCTTGTATTTGTTTAAAAGTGTTGTGTTCTGCAGGGTGGGGTGCACACCTGGTGATCGGTTGATAAAGATCACATTAAAACCTTAAGAACTACTATTAGAATAGCGGTAAGAAGAGGCCGATCCCATAGGGAACAAAGAGGTTAAACTACGATGAAAGATTAGAGTTTCTAAAGATTAAAATAAAAGAAAGCAAGAAAGATAGAAAATAAAATAGAGATGAAAGAAATACAGGGAAGAATTGTCTTTAGGGTTCGAATCCACATTGATCTCTTAATTAATTTCAAGTTCACACACTTCGGCTCATTATAGCTACAAGCCTAATGATACTACAGAATGAAAAATCACAATTTATCCTAGTTATAATCTATCTTGTCAACCACTGTCGTCTTTCGCTCCTCACTTAGCATGTTCAGTTCGATCAGTTATAGACTATCATTGGTTTAATTGCAATCACATGAGAAACCATTGTTTGAATAGAGAATATTGAACCACAGAAACAACACCTCTAACTAGATTAATCAATTAAAATTCCGATAAAAGATTTAGGGTCTAAACATCAAACAATCAAGTGTATGAATAGAAATTAATCAAGAAATACAATGCTTCATCTAGCCTAAAGACAAAAGTGACAGAGCCGATCATGGTGCAGTTCTCGTCTCGGCAGTGGCGATGATCTTCCATGGAACGCTACATGTAGGCAGATGATGATATAGACAACGTCCTCCAGACCTTTTTCGGGAACCAAAAAGCTCACTGATCTTCAATATCCGCCATTCTGTAATTCCAATGTCGATATTGACCGCACTAGTGTGGTTCTCGTCGAAAACCTTGGGTAGTGTCTCTGAGATTTTTTCCAATTCGGGCTTTAAAGTCCTCATAACCAACTTTGAAAGTTCGGCCTATGGGATTGACCCAAAAGGAATCTTTTTAATCCAATTCTTTAATTCCGAATTAAGGAGGGCACCACTTTAACGAATGAGTGTGTATAACGTAATCTCGCCACACTTTACTCCTTACCATTAGATCATACGCAGTATTAACCCCCAAGTCAGATCAGGGCCGTCCGTTCTTTGACTGAAAGATCAGGTGATGTAACTTCTAAAACATGACACGCTGCACTGATCCAACCGTACGGATGTGTAGATCTCGATGATTCCATCAAATTGATATGCGAGCGGATATCTAAATTGGCTATTTGGCCCTTCATCTTACCACTCAAAGTTCCAACTCATCCGTGTGACTCAGGATCCATAGATTTGGCATTTGCTATAATGCATAGCATATTATCACCCGCCTTACATTTAATGATTCGGTGTGGCACGGGTTTACATCCCTCGGTGCGCCTCTCCATAGATTCTCTGAAATTCAAAGAAAATTACCAATAAGTCCCTGTACTGCATAGTCGTATGAAAACGAGCATAACTTCTTCGTTTTAAGTTAGAATCGCACAAACCACATATTGTCGCGATCACGACTCCGAGCACTATACATCTATGCAAGTTCTAGTACCATATTCCACTATTTACCTAGGTCAGCTTGCCTTCAAAGTGAACCCATGTGCATGACACTCTTTATATCTGTGCTTCTTGTTGAACCTGTGCAACCCAGACATTGTCTGGCATTCTCTGATGCAGCCAAACACTTGTGGTACTTTATTAGAATCCTACAATCATAAAAATGACTAAGTGAATTCAATTTAACTATGAATATCCAATTAAAATAAAAAATTAAATAACACTCATGAATAATCATGACATGATCACACTCCCCAACTTGTACTTTTGCTCGTCCTCGAGTGAAAAAAAAAAAACAACTGCTCTGCTATCTCAAGAAATCAGCTTAATTCAACCACTTCATAGCAAATAAAACTTCATCATTAAGCACATAACAAAAATCCTTAAGAATGTCAATGAAGTTCAACACAAAATTAAATAAAGAACAAGAACTTCTCCCATGGTCAGTCAATTTCCACATTTACACTCAACTCCACTCATCTTAAGCTAAGCCATAATGTCCAAACGCTATACAAACCCACCATACATGCAACCATTATCATGCTTTATTCTCTTTTTTTTTTTTTTGTTTTTCAGCACATCATACTCCAATCCGTTGAATGTCTTGACCTCTTAAGCTTTCTAGATGTCTCTTGTAACGAGTTTTAGGCCAATCACTCTCAAACCAGATGGCTTTAAGGAATTAGGTGTAAAAAACCCCTCGGGCTTACTTACTCGAGCCAAATAGGCTATATGCCAAGACTGGTTCAAAGCAATCTTCTTTTATTATTTTTTAGACATTCTAACCGTTTGACGCAAAACTCAATGTTGGTGGCAAAGAGGCCCGGTTACTAAGAAGGAAGTCGCAGGTGCTTGCCTTTTCTTTAGTTTTTTTTTGTTTTTATTTTTTAATTAAGCATGATAAAAATTAAAATTTTGGGCTTGCATAATTATACCTTAATCATCATTAGCATTCACAAAAGATGGAAAAATTATATCTCAAGTGGAAAGATTTAACAAACATTGAGAGAAGAATAGTGTTTTATGTTTAACTAACTGTTAAAGTGATCAACAAACTTTTAGACTCTCATGCTACAACTCATGACAACAACATTGTGTGCTCTAAAAGTGAAGAATTGTGCATGAATTTAAAAAAAAATCAGAGTTGTTCTCATTGTTTCTCATTGTTCTCCCTCCCCAACTTAAATGACATTGTCCCCAATGGCAAGCAAAAGATTATGACAATATAAACAAGGGGAAACAAATAAAAACCAAGGAAATGAGCAATAAAACCTTAGGAAGTTGAGCGCTATGACCATCAACCGGTGCCTGCCATAGTTATCTACTGTTGACCTGAAAAACTAAGAAAAACAAATGCTGAAGTAAAATGGTGGGTTGCCTCCCACAAGCACTAAGTTTACTGTCTTCAGCCAGACAAAGAGTGAAAACTCAAGAAAAATCATAAATTGGGTTAATCAAGTCAATAGACTCAATGACCTGCCTATCTGTGATACCATCCACATAGGGCATCTGCCTAAAAGCGAATGTACCATAGGGGCATGTGAAAGTGGTTTTCTCTTGGTTCTCTAGGCACACAGACGCCTGATTATAACTTGAATAGTCATCTAGGAAATAGTAATGGCTTTGGTCTGCTAATTTCTTGAGTATTTGGTCTATGAAAGGGAGAGGGAAGTGGTCCTTGCAGGTGGCAGCGTTCAATTTCCTATAATCAATGCATACCCGCCAACTTATGATTGTACGAGTAAGGAACTTGTCACCCTGGTCGTTCTCAATGACAGTGAGGTCTGATTTCTTAGGCACAATCTGAGTGGGACTCACCCACTTGCTGTTAGAGATGGGGTAAATAATGCATGCATCTAACCATTTTACCACCTCTTTCTTGACAACTTCGCACATGTTAGGATTCAATCTCCTTTGCGCATCTAAGAAAGGTTTAGCCCTATCATCACAGTAGATACGATGCATACAAATCAATGGGCTAATACCCTTCAAATCAGCCCTGGACCACCCAATGGTAGCCTTATGTTCTTTGAGAACACCCAACAGTTTGGTTTCTTGATTAGATGTTAAGCTAGAGGCAATGATGACAGGTAATATCTCATTTGATCCTACAAAAGCATACTTCAAAGAGTCTGAAAATTGTTTAAGCTCTAACACTGGTGGGGGCTCAATAGAACTCAATGGTGGCTTCTTAGCCAGGGGAGGAAGTGACTCATACTTGACAGTCCACGAAGGACGGTCTGGTGGAGTAGGGGCATCTAATAATGCATTGACCTTAGCAGTATACGCATCAATATTAAAATCATCACCTTTAGAGAAGGTCAGACACTGTTGCAATGGGTCATCTGCTAACATCATCGGTGTGCACTCTGCTACTATCTCATCTATAACATCAATAGAGAAGCACTCTTCCTCACATTGGGGTCCTAAAGAAGCATTGAAGATATTCAATTGGAGCTTCTTATTATCAAAGGAAATAACCATTGCATCTGATCTACAGTTGATGCAAGCATTGGCAGTAGCCAAGAATAGACATCCTAAGATAATCGACTGTGGTTTTTCATTAGTTGGTGTTTCCATGTCAAGGACTCAAAAATCCATAGGAAAATAGAGCTTATCTACTTTAACCAACACATCCTCAATGAAACCTCTAGGCACTTTAATGGAACAGTCAGCAAGTTGGAGAATAAGCTCCGTAGGCTTCAATTCTCCAAACCCAAAATGATCATAAACTGAGCTAGGAAAAATATTAACACTTGCCCCTAGATTAAGGAGTACTCGCTCAATGGGAAGGTTGCCAATGGTGCAAGATATAAGAGGGGCTCCTGGATCCTTAAGCTTAAGGGAAGGTCAATTGGAAAGTACTGCACTCACTTGCTTAATAAGATGGATAGTCTTGGGAATGTGGGTCTTCAGCTTACACTTTTGAGTGCATATATCTTTAAAAAACTTAGCATAAGTTGGGACTTGCTTAATGGCATCAAGAAGGGGAAGGCTGATTTGAACTTGTTTAAACAGTTCCATCATTTCTTCCATCTTTTCACCCTTCTTGCCAAATGCAGAAGATGGAGATTCTAAACAAGAGGGAAAAGGGGCTCTAGGCATGTAAACATCAGGGTTGCTACCCTTCCCAACTTGTTCAATCTCATGGACCTTGGAAGCTTGGGAAGCTTTAGGACTGGATTCTGGACTCACCTTTTTCTCAGAATTCTCTGCAGGGGAACTCTGTTCAGGGGTTCCCAATACTCGGCCACTCCTTAAAGTCATGACTGCCTTAGCTTGTTAATGAAAAACTTGGTTACTAGGCTGACTGTTAGGATTTCCTACCACTTGACTTGGTAGTTGACCTTCTTCTCTCCTACTTATGGCATCAGCTAGTTGTCCCAACTGTGTTTCTAGCTTGGTAATTGATTGAGTGTGAGAGTGGAGGATTTGGGTATTACGCTCTAACCCATTTAATGCACGGAACACCTTTTCCTCAAATGAAGAATTTTGTTGAGGTGGAGGAGTTAGTTGCGGCATATCCCTATAGACAGTCTGAGGATTGAAAAAATTCTGCCTATAAGGGATATTTTGGGAGATTTTGGGTTGTCTCGAAGCGAAATTTGGGTGATTTCTCCATCCCGGGTTGTAAGTATTGAAAAAAGGATCATTACCCGATTTGGAAAAACCTTGGGCAGGCTGCACTTGCTCTTGCATATATTCAGGGAATTGCACGGCTAAAGGGCAATCGCTCATGTAATGAGCTAGGCTAGCACATAAAGTACACACCTTCTGCAGGTTAGGAGGTGGGGTCGATTGCCTGGGGAGTTCACCTAGAGATAACAGCCGGTCCAATTTCTGCGAAAGCATATCCACCTTGTTATTAATGTCCATAGATTGACTTATTTCATAAATGCCACTTCTTCTTTGGGGTCCAGTGGTGGAACTTTCTGATCTAGAGGCTGAGGCATGGTGCAAAGAATTTTCACTTAAAGTTTCAAACAATGTCCATGCCTCGCACTCGCTTTTGTCCATAAAAGTCCCACCACAAGATGCATCAACCATCTGCCTATGTCTGTCTGTCAGTCCATCGTAAAAGCATTGGACTAACTGCCATTTAGGTACGGCATGATGGGGGCATTTATGAATTAAATCCTTAAGTCTTTCCCACGTTTCATGAAGTTGCTCACCATCAATTTGAGAGAAACTGGTGATGGCTCGCCGAATTTGATTCGTCCTACCTATGGGAAAGTACTTCTTTAAAAATTCCTATTGCATTTGAGCCCAGGTAGTGATAGCTCCCGCTTCTAAGGAATTAAGCCATTGCTTGGCTTTATCCTTGAGCGAGAACGAAAATAGAGTTAACCTAAGGGCATCATCTGAAAAATTCTGAATTTAGTTGTGGAACATATTTTCAGAAATTCATCCAAGTGTTTATAAGGTTCCTCGTTATTAAGTCCATAGAATGATAGGAGCATCTGAATGATGCTGGACTTAATTTCATACTAGGCGGCCTGAACGATAGGAATCCGTATGCCAGAGGCCGACGTGTAGGTTGAGGGGATAAAAGGCTCACTCAATGGACGTTCTTCTGCCACCCTATTATTTTTTCGAATTACAGATAACGTCCTCTCAATTTCGGAATCAAGGTCAGCTAAATCAGGTTGGCACGCACGACGACCAAGCATAAACTAAATAACGCCCACACAAATAAAATAAAAAAAAAGAATAAAAGAATAAAAGAAAAACTTACAACCACTGGCGTAGAGAAAAATTATATCAAAGCATCGCAGTCTCCTTGCTTCGCCCACTGATTGCTTGTAAAAATAAACAAATGAAAATTAGGTTAAACAAAAAATTACAACTAAACATTATAATAAAATAACTAAATCCTAAAATAAAAAATTAAAAGAAAAACTCTAATCAAACAAAGCAACCGCGCTTTGGCTCCCCAGCAATGGCCCCAAAATTTGACCGGTCGATAAAGATCAAATTAAAACCCTAAGAACTACTATTGGAATAGCGGTAAGAAGAGGTCGATCCCACAGGGAACTAAGGGGTTAACTACGATGAAAGATTAGAGTTTCTAAAGATTAAAATAAAAGAAAGCAAGAAAGATAGAAAATAAAATAGAGATGAAAGAAATATGAGGAAGAATTCTCTTTAGGGTTCGAATCCACATTGATCTCTTAATTAATTTCAAGCTCACACACTTCGGCTCATTACAACTACAAGACTAATGATACCACAAAATGAAAATCACAATTTATCCTAGTTATAATCTATCTTCTCGACCACTGTCATCTTTCGCTCCTCACTTAGCACGCTCAGTTCAATTAGTTATAAACTATCATCGTTTTAATTGCAATCACATGAGAAACCATTGTTTGAATAGAGAATATTGAATCACAGAAACAACACCTCTAACTAGATTAATCAACTAAAATTTTGATAAAAGATTTGGGGTCTAAACATCAACCAATCAAGTGTATGAATAGAAATTAATCAAGAAATACAATGCTTCATCTAGCCTAAAGACAAAAGTGACATAGCCGATCATGGTGCAGTTCTCATCTACACAACGACGATGATCTTCCATGGAACGCATCATGCAGGTGGATGGTGATGTAAACAGCGTCCTCCAAACCTTTTTCGGGAATAAAAAAAACTCAATGATCTTTAATATCCACAGTTCTGTAGGTCCAATGTCGATTCTAACTGCACTAGTGTGTTCCTCTCGTCGAAAAACCCTAGTATCTCTGAGTTTTTTCCAATTTGGGCTTTAAAGCTCTCAAAACCGACTTAGAAAGTTTGGCCTATGGGATTCACCCAAAAGGAATTTTTTTAATTCCATTCTTTAATTCTGAATTAAGGAGGGCACTGCTTTAATGAACGAGTGCGTATAACGTAATCTCCGCTGCACTTTACTCCTTACCGTCAGATCATACGCGGTATTAACCCCCAAGTTAGATCAGGGTCGTCCGTTCTTTGACTAACAAATCAGGTGATGTAACTTCTAAAATATGACATGGTGCACTGATCCAACCGTATGGATGTGTAGATCTCGATGATTCCATAGATTGGTACGCGAGCAAATTTCTAACTTGGCCATTTGGCCCTTCATCTTACAACTCAAAGTTCCAACTCATCGGTGTGACTCAGGATCCATAGATTGGGCATTTGCTACAGTGTCCGCATAGTATAGTATCACCCGCCATATATTTAATGATTCGGTGTGGCACGGATGTACATACCTCGTTGCGCCTCTCCATAGATTCTCTGAAAATGGAATCTTGAATATTAATTTTTAGAGAAAATTACCAATAAGTCCCTATACTGCACAATAGTATGGAAATAAGCATAACTTCTTCGTTTGAAGTTGGAATCGCACAAACCACATATTGTCACGATCACAACTCCGAGCACTACACATATATGCAAGTACAAATACCATATTCCACTGTTTTCCCAGGTCATCTTGCCTTCAAAGTGAACCTATGTGCATGCCACTCTTATATCTCTGCTTCTTGTCAAACCTGTGCAACCCAGACATTGTCTGGCATTCTCTGATGCAACCAAACACTTGTGGTACTCTATTAGAATCCTACAATCATAAAAATGACTAAGTGAATTCAATTTGACTATGAATATCTAGTTAAAATAAAAAATTAAATAACACTTTCATGAATAATCATGACCCGATCACCTGGTATGCCTGGCGACATGGTGGTTGTAGTTCGAGTGTGCATATGAATAGTTTGTGTTTGTTTGCACAAGAAAGCTCAGTGACAAGCAGTTGGGTTTACAGGCTAACAGTATATTTAGTGCTGCACAGTTGGAAGTATAAATTGGAACGATTTGTTAAACCTTGATTCACCCCGCCTCTCAGTGTCAATCTGAAAACTACAATTAGTATCAGAGCTTGGTACCCCAGGGACGAAGTTTTACAGCTTCGGGTTTAGACTTGAGAGGCAGTAAAATGGCATCGCATACCCCTTTAAAATCATTGTTGTATTTTTAGAAAGGAAAATTTCAAAATACCTCTATGGGTTCCGATTTTGTTCGACACTGGTAAGTTTTGTTCGAAGTTAATTATGTCTCTTGTTTGAGTTTAAAATATACCACAAGCGTACGGGTCAATCACAGTTACGGGTCGAACACAGGGAGTTGATTAATCCAATTTTCACTTAGGCAGAGCACAATAATTAATGGCTGAGTGATCTAAACTAATTAAAAGAATTAAAACTAATTAAAAGAACAAAACAAAAAATTAAATAATAAAAAAATAAACTAATAAAATTAAATAGAATAGAAGAACTTAGCTGATTCGAATAACTCCAATGAATACAAATCCATTCACTTTAGCACCATCACTTGAACTCGTCGTTCCTCGATACCGACGAATAAATTACGAAAATGCTAAATAAAAAGTACACATATGATCAAAGAGGAAGGCAGATAAAATTAACCTAACAACTAATCTAGAAATTGAAATTACACACGATGAACCCAATACATAGATCTAAAAATTAAAAAAAACAAATCTATTCTAAAAAGAGATCTAAAAACGAGAACTAAAGAGGAAGCAAAGATGAGATTAGGAGAGATAGAACTTGCTGTTGAATGAGAACTAACCACATAAAATAAAAAAACCAGAACTGAGAAGAAAGAAAAACTTGCTACTGCTGTATCCAAAAGGACATTGCCGCTGCTATTTGTCTAGAACATAAAATTGAAACTAAAAAGAAAAACAAAGGAATGAAAGGGAGCCAGCTCGAGTGCGGTGAAGATGGGAATTATATGGTGGAGAGAGAGCTCGTGAAAAAGAGATGGGAAGGAGATAGGAGAGATGAGAGAATCCGAGAGGAAGTGGGAGAGAGAAGACCGTGAGAGATTAGAGAGGAAGTGGGAGATTTGGGAAATTGAATTCAATTTATTTATTTAAATCTAAAATTCAACCCAAATTTCAAACTTAGTTGAATTCTTCCTTTTGATGATATCTTTTTATCCTGGCCCCGGATGGACCCAGTCCGAGAATTAAAGTTGCATCATCTTAAATTTTAGACGACATGAGCCTAATATCGAATATTTTTTGAAAGATTCTTGATTTGACAAAATTACCATTATGCCCCTATGCTTGATGTTTCTCTATCTTCTTCTCTAAACTCGAATCGGCTCTTAATCAAGTGATTTCCGATGCTACACATTGGAAAGCTAACTCGACTGAATTCTTCAATCTTGTAGCTTGGCGTTTGATGGTCCAATTAGACATGTATTCTCCACTTTGACCAAAATGTCTCTAAACCTAAAACATGACAGACAATACCCGAGTAGCACTGTTCTTGAAATAAAATGATAGTAAATAATGCATTAAAATGAGGTATAAAATATGCCTAACAAATACCCTATACTTGAATTTTGCTTATCCTCGACAAAAAGAAAATCTAAGAAAGCAAAACACAACCAAACTCACTTTCGTCGAAATCATGATTGCACTTGGCACATGCAACAAGTCTTTAAACCCCTAGGTTATCCCTAGTGGACAAGTTGTGTCTCGTGAGTGTTTACAGTAAATATACACACAAATTTCAATTGTAAATCCATACTATGGTCAAGGTAGAGAATGCAACCCCAAGATAAAAACAACTTACTTTGAGATTTTCTAGATATTCCCCCACACTTGAATTTTATTATCCCACTCTGAGTTAGAGAACTGTTATACGTCTAAATTAGGGAAACTTTGGGATTTAGGTTGGTCACACTATTTTTCCCTCGAGATTAGATCAAGTAGGTCATCTAGGAGACAAAAGACTTTAGCTCGGAGTTTAGTAGAACCTTTAAACACATGCACAATCTCAATTTTACTTTACCATGTATTTCCAAGTATTGAACTCAAATGTTCCTCTACTACGTTTGGCTTGAATGACATGCAGAGCTTGCACCAAACACCCATGTTACTAAGTAGTGTTGGAATAGATTCTCAGTGCATATATCTTTTGATTTCTACTTCGTGGGTTTAGAAATTGATGCAATATGAGTTCAAACTTAGAATTTGTTTTTTGATTCTACTCCAATCTGTGCAATGTCTTGACCTCTTAAGCTTTCTTGGCTCTTATAGCGAGCTTTAGGCCAATTACTCTCAAACCAGACGGCTTAAAGGAATTAGGTGTAAAACATCCCTTGGTCTTACTTACTCAAGCCAAATAAGCTACAAGTCAAGACTGGATTAGAGAACAACTTATTTTTTGTCTTTTTCAATCAACTATATCATGGAAATGTGCCATGGTCCAGCCTTAACTCCTAACCAAAACCCATGTAAATAAGACGACTAAAAAAATCGGCTCTCTCAGTAGACAATGCTTTTGATTTTACTTAATTATTTTAAAATCCCACCTTGAAATATATTTCAATTCCCTTCCTCATTACGGAATTTTTATTATTTCAAAGTGTAGAGTATTTGGATATTCTCAAAATCTTTCAAAAATAAATCAAAGAGGCTACAAACTCTAACATAAACTAAAAAAAGGACTCACAAATAAACTCACAACACCCATACTTAAAATATGCAATGTCCTCAAAGCATGAAAGGAAAAAAATAGACAAAGAAGAGGGATGTTACCACAGGCGATCAATCATCATCAGAGTAGAGAGGCTCATGGAGATCCATGACCTATCCCATAGTTGCAGATGACATATCAATGAATGGCTTCAAGTGTTGACCATTGACCTTGAAGATCTCACTATTTCCTAGATTAAAAACCTCAATAGCACCATGTGGGAACACTTTATGAACAATATATGGGCCATCCCAACGGGATCTCAACCTACCTGGGAAAAGATGCAATCTTGAATTATAAAGCAAGACCTTGTCGCCTACTTGAAATGATTTTTAGAGAATATGTTTATCATGGAATGCTTTGATTTTTGCCTTTTAAATCCGAGCATTGTCATAGGCATCATTTCTAATTTCCTCCAACTCAGATAGTTGGAGTTGTCTATGTGCACCAGCATCAGACAGATCAAAATTCAATTTCTGGATGGCCGAAAATACTTTGTGTTCTAACTCAACCGGTAGATGCCATGCTTTCCCATACACCAGGCAGCAAGGAGATTGACCAAGATCGATCTTGTACACTGTCCGATGAACCCACAAGGCATCTACCAATTGGTTAGACCAATCCTTGTGGTTGGAATTAACGGTTTTCTTCAAGATTTGTTTGATTTGCCTATTAGACACTTCCACTTGGCCACTAGTTTGGGGGTGATAAGGGGTGGCCAATTTATGGGTGATTTCATATTTCTTCATTAGGGCCTCGAAGGGTCTATTGTAAAAATGTTTACCCCTATCACTAATTAAAGCACATGGTGTACCAAAGCGGGAAAAGGCATGCTCTTTAAGAAACTTGACCACCACTTTGTGGGGGATTTACAAGCTATGGCCTCTATTTATTTGGAAACATATTCTACCGCCAACAAAATATACAGATTCCCAAAAGAGTTCGGGAATGTTCCCATAAAATCAATACCTCACACATAAAAAATTTTAACTACTAAAATCGAGTTGAGGGGCATCATGTTCCGCTTGGTCACACGACCCAAAGACTGACATGCTCGACAAGCCTTGCAATAATCAAATGCATGCCTAAAAGGAGTTGGCCAATAAAAATCACATTGCAAGACTTTGGCCGCTGTCTTCTTAGGACCAAAATGTCCCCCACAAGCTTGATCATGGCAAAAAGATAAGATAATAAGCTGTTCATGATCGGGAGCATAACGTCGGATAATCTGATCCAAACAAGTCTTAAATAAGTATGGATCATTCCAAAAGTAATACTTGATCTGTGAATGAAACCGATACTTATCTTGGATGGACCAATGATCATGTATCGCAACTATATCCAAATAATTCACTATGTCAGCGAACCATGGTTCACTAGATGCTCCCATCAATTGCTCTTCAGGGAAATTCTCATTCACTAGGGATTCATCAATCAAAGCATTGGGTAATCCGGAAAGGTGATCCGCCGCAGAGTTTTCTGTCCCTTTCTTATCCCATATCTCTAAGTCAAACTCTTGAAGTAGTAAGACCCAATGAATGAGATGGGCCTTAGCATCCTTCTTTACTAAGAGATATTTGAGGGCAGCATGATTAGTGTAAATGATTACATGTGATCCAATCTAGTAGGACCTAAACTTCTCCAACGCGAACACAATAGCTAAGAATTCATTTTCAGTGGTAGTGTAATTGAACTGTGCATCGTTTAGGGTCCTACTTCCATAGTAAATGACATGGGGCAACTTGTTGATTCTTTTCCCTAATATAGCACCAATAACAAAATCAGAAGCATCACACATCAATTCAAAAGGTTCAGTCCAAACAGGGGCATGAATGATGGGGTTAGTGGTCAACGCTCTTTTCATAAGCTCAAAACTCTCAAGGCATTCCTTGGAGAAGACAAAGGCTTGGTCCTTGGCCAACAGATTGGCTAGGGGTCTAGCGACTATGCTAAAGTCCTTGATAAATCATCTGTAAAAGCCATGCCCCAAGAAATCTCTAACATCTTTTATAGTTTTAGGGGGCGGTAGATTGACGATAAGGTCCACCTTGGCTTTATCTACTTTGATCCTCTCTTTGGAAATCAAATGGCTTAGAATGATGCCTTCTTTAACCATGAAATGGCCCTTTTCCCAATTAAGAACCAGATTTTTCTCCCTACACCTTTCTAAGACCAATCGGAGATGGTGGAGACACTCAGAATAGGTGGAACTATGAATGGAGAAATCATCCATAAAGACTTCAAGAAAGTTCTCCACCATATCTGAGAAAATACTCATCATACAATGTTGAAAAGTGGTTGGAGCATTACACAACCTGAATGGCATACAAGGATATGCAAAGGTACCAAAGGGGCATGTGAACGTCATTTTCTATTGATCCTTAGGGGTAATTGGAATCTGATTGTATCCTGAATATCCATCTAGAAAATAATAATACTCATGACCAGCCAAGCGTTCCAGCATTTGGTCAATAAAAGGCAAGGGAAAATGATCCTTCCAAGTGGCTGCATTCAGCTTACGATAGTCAATACAAACACACCAACCGATTTGGATACGGGTTGGGAGTAATTCATTGTTGGCAGTTTTGACTACTGTGATTCTATACTTTTTTGGCACAACTTGGACTGGGCTAACCCATTGGCTATCAGAAATGGGATAGATGATCCCGTTATCCAGCCATTTCAAAATCTCTTTCTGCATGGCTTCTTTTACAGGATTAACTCTTCTTTGAGGTTCCATTGATATGATGTTGCACAATAGAATGGCTAATTCCTTTAATGTCAGCTATGGTCCATCCTATTGCTTCCTTATTTTTTTTTAGCAAATTGATTAACTCCGTTTATTGACTTAGGGTTAACTCAGACGCAATAACAATAGGGAGAGTTTGATTCTGGCCTAAGAAAGCATATCTGAGGTGTGATGGTAGCACCTTCAAGTTGAGCTTGGGTGGCTCCTCAATGGAAGGCTTGGGCAGCGAGGTGGACAAGGGTCCAATTGGTTCCAAAAGAGTTTGCAAACTATAGACCTCAGAGAAGAAATCATCATCAGTGTCGCCCAATTGCTCCATACACTCATTGAATCTCGAGTCAAAATCAATGTCAAAATTAGTCTCAATCCAATAAGGTATTTCATGAATCATGTGAACATCCTCATTCAAAGTTGGTTGCTTATCCAATTTAAAAATATTAAAGTCAACAGATGTGTTACCAAAAGAAAGTTTCATGTGACCATTCCTACAATTAATCAAAGCATCACTGGTAGTAAGGAACGGCCTTCCAAGGATGATTGAGATTTGGTCTCTGATGTTGGAGACAGGTTGGGTGTCCAAGATAATAAAATACACAGGAAGAAAAAATTCCCCAACCTTGATAACCTTGATTAAAACATCTTCAATCATTCCTTCGAGAATCTTGACGGACCTGTTTGCCAATTGAAGTGTGATAGTGGTTGGTTTAAGGTCTCCTAACCCTAATTGTTGGTACATAGAGTATGGCAAGAGATTGACACTAACTCCAAGATCAAGAAGGGTATGGTCAATTTTAGTGTTACCAATGACACAAGAAATAGTAGGGTAGCCAGGATCCTTGCATTTAGCCATCATATGTTGGGAAAAAACAGAGCTAACATTGGTAGCCAAGAAAGCTTTCTTGGGCACTTTTGTTTTCCGCTTTTGAGTGAATAAGTCTTTGAGGACTTTAGCATAAGCGGGTACCTAAGTGATGGCATCTAACAATGGAATATTAACTTGAACATGGTTGAAAACTTCTAAAACTTTATCCAAGGTAGTAGTGTTCTTGTTATTCACAAGCCTTTTGGGAAAGGGGGCCTTAGGAACATAAAGTCTCTCTGGTTGCTCATTAGGCTGCTCCTTACTCTCAACTTTATATTCATCAGACAAACCTGGAATGGGAGACTGATCACTCACTACAACAGGATGGCCAGTAGGGGATGTGGAATTTGGTTTTTTTGGGCTATCCTAGAGATACTCATGTCCACTTCTCAATGCATAAATAGCATTGCATTGATTAGAAGAATTTGATTTCTGTGGACTCTGATTGGTTGTAGAGTACTGAATTAAATTCCTTGGATTGGGGTCAGGTTGACTTGGCATTTTCCCTTTTCCCCTTTCATGTAAAGTATTGGCAAGTTGGGAAATTTGTTTTTCCAAGTTGTGTTGACTAGTCATAAAAATACTCATAAGAAGCTCCATGTTCTTTTCCATGGAACTAATCTTGGATGAGTCACCACCTTTCGTGAACCTAGGGAGTTGCTGATTTACAAATTAAGGTGGTGGGGGAGGTGGTCTAATGTTATTGAATGAGGGGAGAAACCTTTGGTTAGCCTGCTGGGGAGCAAACTGACCTTAACTTTGAGGCTGGAAATTATATGGACCTACTCCTACTTGGTTATTGCCCTAGTTCCATGAGAAGTTGGGATGGTTCCTCCACCCAGGATTGTAAGTATTGCTATAGGGATTGTATAAAAAAACAGTATTAACGTTCTCATGACTACCATTCATACCAGAGCTATGGGGGCATTTCTCCATCACATGGGCTAGATATTGGCACCAGCTACATATAGGAACAATGGGGTTTACCTGGTTGACTTGGGAAGGTCCCTTAACAACTATAGCCTCTAGTCTCTTAATAAGATTATCCAACTGAGCCTCTTTGGCCATAACTCCCTCAGCAAAGAAACTCTTTCCTGACGCTGTTCTCTCACTCTCCTAAGTTGATTCCCATTCACGAGCCTTTTCAGCCAGGTCGACCAAAAAGTCCCAAGCATCGTTTTCATCTGTGAATGATGTGAATTCCTGGGGGCACATGGATTCCAACATTTGCTTGGTATGGTAATCAATTCCCTCATAAATTATTTGGCAAAGATGCCACATATCAAGACCATGGTGAGGGCACTCTTGGAGTAAATATTTGAATCTCTCCATGAGTTTGCAAAATGATTAATTTGGCTTTTGCCTAAATTGAAAAATGTCATTGCTGATCTTATTCGTTTTATGCAAATGAAAGATTTTTTTAGAAAGACAATAGTAAATTGATCCCATGTAGTAATAGAATCTCTAGGCAAACTGTAAAGCCATTTCTTGGCTCCATCCTTGAATGAAAAAATAATGAATCTCAGCTTTACAGCATCATCTATAAGTTGTTGCATCTTAATGAGGACACAGACTTCCTCAAACTCCCTAAGGAAAAGATAGGCATCCTCAAATGCCAACCTATGAAAATGGGACAACATACTAATGAATTAGGATTTTAATTCATAATTATTTCCTTGGGCAGCCGGCAGATGAATACATGATGGTTGTACCATTCGAGCGAAATAGAAATGGTCCGGAAGGTTTTTAGGTTATTCTTCACCCATGATTGGTCTCTCTATTGTTTCTAAACGATGCTTAGAATTTTTGATCTAAACACTCATGCAACATAAAAATCAAACAAGCAAAATAGTAATGCACAAACTTCCTTTTTTTTTTTTTTTTCTTTTAAATATAATGCAAAAGTACTCTGAATCAGTTAAAAACTGAATTAAGTCGCCTCCCTGGCAACGATGCCAAAAACTTGTTTAAGTTTAAAATAATACGAGTGTATGGGTCAATCAAACCTACAGGTCGAACACAAGGACAAGCAATTGGGTTTACAGGCTAACAATTTATTTAGTGCTGCACAGTTGGAAGTATAAATTAGAACGATTTGTTAAATCTTGATTCACCCCGCCTCTCAGTGTCAATCTGGAAACTACAATTGGTATCAGAGCTTGGTACCACCGGGAGGAAGTTTTATAGCTGCGGGTTTAGACTTGAGAGGCAGTGAAATGGCATCACATACCCCTTTAAAATCATTGTTGTATTTTAAGAAAAGAAAATTTCAAAATACCTCTATGGGTTCCGGCTTTGTTCGACACTGGTAAGTTTTGATCGAAATCAATTGTGTCTCTTGTTTGAGTTTAAAATATACCACAAGCGTACGGGTCAATCACAGTTATGGGTCAAACACAGGGAGGTGATTAATCCAATTTCCACTTAGGCAGAGCACACTAATTAATGGCTGAGTAATCTAAATAAATTAAAAGAACTAAAACTAATTAAAAGATTAAAAACTAAAAATTAAATAATAAAAAAATAAACAAATAAAATTAAATAGAATAGAAGAACTTAGCTGATTCGAATAACTCCAATGAAGACAATTCCATTCACTTTAACATCGTCACTTGAACTCGCCGCTCCTCAATACTGACGAACAAATTACAAAGGTACTAAATAAAAATTACACATAAGATCGAAGAGGAAGGGAGATAAAATTAACCCAACAACCAATCTAGAAATTAAAATTACATACGATGAACCTAATACATAGATCTAAAAAAAAAAAAAAAAAATCTATTCTAAAAAGAGATCTAAAAACAAGATCTAAAGAGGAAGCAATGATGAGATTAGAAGAGATAGAGCTTGCATACGAATGAGAACTAACCATATAAAATTACAAAACCATAACTAAGAAGAAAGAAAAACTTGCTACTGCTGTATTCAAAAGGACATTGCTGCTGCTGTTTGTCTAGAACGTAGAATTAAAACTAAAAAGAAAAATAAAGGAATGAAAAGGAGCCAGCTCGGGTGCGGTGAAGATGGGAATGATATGGGGGAGAGAGAGCTTGTGAATGAGAGATGGGAAGGAGATAGGAGAGATGAGAGAATCTGACAGGAGGAGAGAGAAGACCGTGGGAGATTAGAGAGGAAGTGGAAGATTTGAGAAATTTAATTTAATTTATTTATTTAAATAAAAAATTCAACCAAAATTCCAAACTTAGTCGACTTCCTCCTTTTGATGATATCTTTTCATCGGCCCTAAATGGACAACATGAGCCCAATATCGAATATTTTTTGAAAGATTCTCGATTTGACAAAATTACCATTATGCCCCTATGCTTGATGTTTCTCTCTCTTCTTCTTCTCTAAACTCGAATTGGCTCGTAATCAAGTGATTTTCGACGCTACGCATTGGAAAGCTAACCCAACTGAATTCTTCAACCTTGTAGCTTGGCGTTTAATGGTCCAATTAGACATGTATTCTCCACTTTGACCAAAATGTCCCTAAACCTAAAAAATGACAAAAAAATACCTGAGTAGCACTGTTCTTGGAATAATATGACAGTAAATAATGCATTAAAATGAGATATAAAATATGCCTAACATCTCTTGAAGGGACACATCCCATAGGAAGGGTATGAACCAACCACCGCATGAAATGTCATCTGACGACTTTATGATGCCACCTTACTCGATGCACATCTGATGGACACTATTTGATGAGATCTGGTGTACCTCTCATGGTCCCTAGGTTCTGTGCATCGCTAGAGCACAATACACTTGTGCAAAGATTCCTTTTGGAATTTTTTGGTTGGCCTATCTTTGAAGCTCTATATCTTAGCCGTTTGATCTCTATTTGAGCTCTATGATCTATCATCATTCTCAGAAAAATGAGAAGAAGATCTCTTTAAGAACAGAATGGTGAGAAGAAGCTCGGGTTCATGAGGAATAAGGAAATAGAGAGTAAACCCTTGCCAAAAATGTATTGAAATCACTCCATCATCGATTATGATGATTATTATTGAAGACCCATTGAAATGAGAATGTGTGTATTGGTGCTCCATTGAAGCAGAAGAGCTCAAGATTGTTGGTTGTTGTGTATTGATGTGTTTTGAAGCTTTTCAATGAACAAGTGAAAGCAAAAAGGGATTATTGTGCTAGTGTACTTGAAGATTCAAGCCTCCTCTATCTTGGGGTCAGTTGAATATTCCAGTGATACTTGGAGATCTTTGTGAAGCCACTCAAAATGATATTGGCAAGGGGATAACTTCAAACTTTTAAGTCTTTTGTATTTTTTCATAGATTGAATACTATTGATAAATCTATGGTATATGTTGAAAGGGGGTGGGACTTGCATTTACTTTGTTTTTTATTCATATACATTGTAATCAGTTAATTGGATGCTTGATTTGAAGAGGGTAGGTGCCTTAGCCTGAGTGGGTGCTTAGGTGAAAGCAGGTGTTTCATCACCTGGACTGTAGTTGCAGTTGAATCCACAGACTGTATTGAGTAAATACAAAACACCGGTTAGGGTATTTCTCCGTGGATGTAGGTAACTTGTCGAACCACATATATCTTGTGTACTGTTCTTGTATTAGTTCAGAAGTGTTGTGTTCTGCAGGATGGGGTGCACACTTGGTATGCCTGGCCATATGGTGGTTCTAGTACGGGTGTGCATGTGAATAGTGTGTGGTTGTTTATACAAGCAAGCGCAGTGGCAAGTAGTTGGGTGTTATAGGCTAACAGTTCATTTAGTGTTGCACGGTTGGGAGTAAAAATTAGAAAGATTTGTTATACCCTGATTCACCCCCTCTCAGTGTAGATATGGAAACTACAATTGGCATAAGAACATGGTACCCCATGGAGGAAGTTTACAGCTTTAGGTTTATATTTGAGAGGCAGTGAAATGGCATCATAGACCCCTTTAAAATCATTGTTGTATTTTTAGAAAATGAAGTTTAAAAAAATCTCTATATGTTTCGATTTTGTTCGACACTAGTTGGTTTTGATCGAGGTCAGTTGTGTCTCTTGAAGAGACACATCCCTTAGGAAGGGGACAAACCAACCACGGCACGAAATGTCATTCGACGACTTCATGGTGCCACACTACTCGATGTGCATCTGATTGATACTATTTGATGAGATCTTGTGTATCTCTCATGGTCCCTAGGTTCTGTGCATTGCCACAGCACAATACAGTTGCGTAAAGATTCCTTTTGGTATTTTTTGGTTAGCCGATCTTTGAAGCTCTAAATCTTAGCTATTCGATCTCTATTTGAGCTTCATGACCTATCAAATTCTCAAAAAAAGAAGAAGAACTCTGTAAGAACAGAACAGTGAGAAGAAGCTCGTATTCATAAAGAAGAAGGAAATAGAGAGTGAACCCTTCCAAAAAATGCATTGAAATCACTCCATCATCTATTATTAACATTGTTGAAGGCCCATTGAAGTGAGAATGTGTGTGGTGGTGCTCCATTAACGAAGAAAAGCTCAAGATTGGTTATTGTAGAGTATTGATGTTGTTTTAAAGGTTTTCAATGATCAAGGGAAAACTAGAAGGAGATTATTGTGCCTATAATACCCCGATCCTAGAACTGTTGATTTATTAATTCTTTAATGTTGAATTTACTGAATGACTGGACTGGACTGAAGGGGGACCGATCCTAATGCATGATGTTGCTAGACTATGTTAAAATTATCATATATTTATGATTTTCCTTGATTTATGATGATTTTTGGGCATATGTGCAATTGATGGTCCTATATGGATATGTATGTTATTTTATAGCCCTTGATTATATTTTATAGACTATTATGTAATTTTATATACTATGATTGTATTTTCATTCACTATGGTTAATGATGGAAGATATGTGTTTAGGTGACCTAGGTATATGTTATATATATTATTGGGTTCACTTATGATATTGATTTATTGTTTGTTTTTGATGGTTCATGTCTTGGTTCATTTTAAGTGATTTTTGGTCGAGTCCTTTATTAGGCTAGAGAACCAGGGACAATGAAAAAGACCCTAACTTGCTACCTTTAAATGAGTCACTATTGGTTGGAAGGTTTAGGGTAAAGACTTTTAGATTGATTTTATGGGTATTCTTTTAAGGAGTCCTAGTATTTACAAGTTTGCCACTATGTATAAGTAATCCTTATGGAGAGGTTATTTTTCATAGCTAGGTTTCTTCTCAATCTTACCAAAATAGAGAAAGAGAGTGAAAAGAGAGGAAAATAGCTTGAAAAGGAAGGAAACAAGGTGGAATCAATGGATTAAAGACTTAGGATTGAAGATGTAATCAATGGAGTGAAGGATTGAAGAGGTGAAGTTCTACAAGAGATTTTGAGGTATTGGAACATGGATTTTTCATGTGGATTCCTCTTAGATAGCTATTTTGTGTTTGAGTTTCTTAGATTGATGTTCAAATGGCTTATCTTAGAGTTTTCTTTGTTGTTGTAATAGGTATTGCAAGTTAGGAAGAGTTATTTTCGTTTTTGGAAGATTTTTGGAAAGTTTTCATGGTATGAGAGCTTGGAAGTGTTTTGATTTTGAAACCAAGTGATGGTTCATGCTATTGATGGTTTGAACGTCTTGTCTATATTGTTAGAAAGCAAGAATGATAATGGATTAAAGAGTTTTCCTAATTTGATTGAGGTTTGAGGTAAAGAACCCTATAATTTGGGGGGTTTTCATTGAAAAAGAAGGTATACCCATTTTGGTTTTATTGTTTGATCTTTCTTGAGTTGATTGAGTAATTTAGAATGTTTTGAAAGCTTAATTTGATGGTTTTCGATTCTAACATTCGAGCTTTGAGGGTTAGAAGCAAAACCCCCAACTTTGGGAAAGAACCCTATGAAGTTTCAGCATTTTCGGGCATCTCTGCCCTGTGGACTGGATGATCGGTCCATACAGGCAGTGAACCAACCGGTCGACCGGTACCCTTGGTAGAATGGTCCCAAAAAATTAAATTTAACTTTTTAGAGAAGTCTTTGCATGACTTTGTTCCTTTAATTGATCAGTCTTTGGATACCAAAAACTATGTATTGATTTGATGCTTTGGTGACCCTTAGGCCCACTCAAAGATTGATTTAAAGTCGAAAGATTGGCAAGCGTTTGAAGGTGAGTAACGACACTCAATTATGTTAGGACATGTAGCTAATAGGCTATGCATGTATGAATGATAACTGGAATGAATGAATGCTATGCTTTTTGCCATTCATGAATTATGCACACATGGTAGGTATATTGGATGTAAGTATAAAGACTCAATGTGACAGTGATGTTAATTATGCATTTTGTTTATGGTGAATGGGTAGAATGATAGGAATGTTTGAATGATGGACTATGAGTGAAAATTTAAATGCAAAGTTTTGATTTATGATGATACAATGTGTATTTCCCCTATGTCTATTATGATGCGGATGGCTGAACAAATGTATGATTACATGAGACTATGGGATAAAGGAATGGAATGAATGTTATGTACTCTTATTATGCATACAACTATGTTATACTCCCTATGTATCATGTACAAGTTTATAGTAATGTTAAGAAAGGTTTATGAGAATGTACGTTTAGTACCTATTGAATGTTTAAGAATAAGGAAAGAAAATCATTCGAAGCCCTAAGCCACTAGACGACTCGGGATGATATGAAATGGTGTCATAAGAGACATTGAGGCTAAGGTCAAAACGTGACTCGACATGAATTGAATGAGAGGCATCAAGGCTAAAGCCAACTTATGACTTAACATAAAGGCTATGAGGGGTGTTGAGGTTTTTGCCAAGATACAACCCAACATAAAAGGATACCACTCCCAAGGGAAGTTGAAGCTAAGGCTACGAATGGAATTGGGTAACACATGAATTTTTTAAAGAAAGATGAAAATGATGCATGATGTATGTTGCCCTAGGACTAGTTATGGCTTATATGTATATGTATAGTTATACATGCTTGTTTATCTTGCTCACTGGGTTGTAAAGATCATCCCATTATTGTTAAATGTTTTCACAAATCAAGGAGCAGAAGGTGAGGGTATAGGAATTGTGACTGAACAGGACCTTACGGATTAAGGAGGAGGACTTTTTTTTTATTTCTTACAGTTTAGATAAGGTCATTATATTGGATATGTTTAAGTGTGTTAATGGATGTCTGTAAATAATTTTAAGTAGGTGCCAACAATGTTACTACCCAAGATATGAGTTTTATGGGGATTTTGAATGATTAACTCTAAGTTTTGATGGATTTGAATTTATACCCCTAACCCATGTATGTTTCTGCAGTCATAAATGATTGATGCTTGTGGATCTTTGAATGGCTACCTTTTATAGTTAGATGAGTTTATGACTCAAAGGAATGTTTTGATCCATACGTTATATGATTAAATGTGATTGTTTAGTTTAACTTGCACGGTCCCCAACTAGATTCGGTGTCATGGGCCCCACTAGATCTAGGCATGTAGTGCCAATGTTCTTGAAGATTCAAGTCTCCTCTATCTTGGGGTCAGTTGAAGATTCCAGTGATACCTGGAGATCTTTGTGAAACCACTCAAAATGATCAAAGTCAATTGTGTGGATGACTACACAGTCGGCTACACCAATTAGAAAAGGTTCAAGAAGTCTGACTTCACCCATACTCTATAACGTGGCTTGTTAACAGAAGATTTTGACCGGATTGTACACCTTTGTGTCTGGCTATGTATATAGATGTGCATAAAGAAGGGACATCTCTTTCTAGATGGGGAAGAAGCTACAGCGGCACCTCACAAACTTCTTACTGGGGCAGAACCTATAGGTGCGAGTGTTTGGATGCACACGTTTTGTTCATATTCCTACGCAATTAAGAGAGAAATTGTCTCCTAGGGCAACTACTTGTGTCTTTCTTGGAAATGCTCAGTCCAGGGCTCGAAGAGGGCTTACTAACCGAAGGGCTGAAGGCGGCTTTGCTATCCATCCTACTATACCATCGAAGGGCAGCAGGCAAAGTTGTAAGGAGATAGTGCGGCTTTCTTTGTTGTCATGGCAGAGTGAGTTGTCCATAGTGTCCGCTAATAGAACTGGCTTTTAGTGAAGATCCTCTCATTCTGCATGACGGGTGGCAAAATGCGGCTTTGCTCATGAGTTAGCGGTCACGTGGAAAAGGACCTACTGGCTTCTTTTCTTTCCCTACCTAAAGGCAGCCTTGCTCGCAGCTCGCAAACAGATGAAGGGTGAAGGAAAAATAAGAAGCAAGTCTTGCCCTTTATCCTAACCCTCTGAGAGCCACTGCAACATCCACTTCTTAATCTACTATTGCAGTTCTGCATAATTGACTGCTTCACCTGGACCTCTATCTACTTATGTTGTTAGTGATGCAACATTCGCTTATTCAACAGAATTCTGCATAGTAAAAAATATGGTCGAGAGCTTGACAAACTGCAAAACCTATGACTTGATCAAGCGGATCATCAACCGAATCCACTGCTTCATCGACTGGATCCAGATCATCGATGACCTAGTGTAGATTCAAATCCTAAAGACATCTACAAAGGGGCGTCCTAGTGTTCTAATGTTCTCAGTCATTCCGTTTTTCGTTTTGTCGGTATTTTGTAACTTGTAGGGGATTGTTGTATTTTTAAGAAAATGAAATTTCAAAATACCTCTATGTGTTCCAGTTCTATTCAACATTGGTTGGTTTTGATCGAAGTCAATTGTGTCTCTTGAAGGAACACATCCCTTGGGAAGGGTGTCTTTAAGGGATATGGTGTTGACTTTTTTGTTGTCTTCTGAAGGGACACATCCCTTGGGAAGGGTGTCTCCAAGGGGTCCTTCACCTCTATATATAGAGGATGCTTTTGGACACTTTGTATGAGAATTACAAGTGTTGTTACACACTCTCTTTTGTATTCATTTTCTCTCAAGTCTCTCTCAAGTTTTACTTCTAGCTTTTTATTGTAGCGAGAAGTCCTGTTATTCCATTCCTATTATTAACTGAGCACAACCTGAATTTAACTTGATGGGATCCGGTCAGTGTGCGAGTGCAACGACTATTTGAGGGGCCAAGGGTTGTTTTATCTTAGAGGCTAATTCGCAAGAACCTGTCTTGCATTATAGGGTAGGGGTGTCAATTATAGACCTGCACCGGCAGAGCTGATCCGTACCGACCGATGAAAAACCAAGACTGACACAATCGATTTGCAAACATGCCAGGCTTGAGAACTGACCGATTATTAATCGGTCGTTCCCGGTGTATACTAAAAGACCGACGGTCAGCCCGACTCCTTGACGAAAATCTGTTGCAAATGATCTTTTTATGGTTAAGACTTAAGATATTAATGGGCCCTGAACACGTGAATGTGTATTTGACTAATATATATCGATTTATATAATACTAATTAATAATGATTAGAAATGACAAGATATCTACTGACAGAAGTTAGAAGATATATTAAAGTATTTACCCACAAAGGCACAAACCCCAATTTATCTCTGATAATTCTCCCTGTAAAAGCTTGAAAGCCTCTTCGAATTGTTGAAGGGCTGAGTGCTATTGCCTATTGGGGAAATCTTGCCACACAGCTTCAGCACCTTCAAGCCATGTAAGGCTGCCCTGATTAAAGATCGAACACTGATCGATCAAAATAAACAGTATCATGCCTAGTCTATGCAAGCCTGAATGGTTAAACGGTCGGACACAGTGCAGCCTAAAAAATTGGTGAAGCCCAGCTAGGCCCGATCGAACCCGACCGAGCCCGACCGGTTGACACCCCTACCATAGGGGGTGTCTACAGTCTTAAGGACAGTGCCTATTGATACGACTAAGCCCATTAAGTTTCTCAACATAATTTTAGGTTCATGACGTTATATTTAGTGCTTAAGTTGCCGACATCAACCTTGGTTTGTCTACAAACCGGATAAGTAATCTAAACCTCTTGTTACATGTATATTCATGTATGATTTGGATGGTTTATTTCCTACAATCATGACATTTGGCATTTTTTAATCCAACTGTCATGATTTGAATCCAACCCTAACGTAACCTAATCCGATTCTCTCTCCTCTCTCCTCTCTCTCTCACTACTGGAGTGTTCCACCACTTCCCTGCTCTTACCAACCCTGAATCTTCATCCGTACCACCCTGTTCCTAACCTTCCGTCGTAACAATCCAAACCTCCTCCATATCCTCCAAACCATCTTCAACTCTTCCTCCATTGCAGCCCTTGCGATCGATTTCTTCTGCAACCTTGCCTTCCCTATTGCCGCTGGCCTAAATTAAGAACTACATCAAGAAATATTGAATTTTAAGAAATTTTTTTTTATTTTTATCAAGGATAAAAGAGAGAAAGCTCTGACCGAAGCTCAGATCTAAAAACCTGAGCTTACAACAAATAAAAACAAAACATTCAAACCCAAGAATACCAGGACCAACCCAAAACATGACTATCCAAACAAGATCGGAAGACACTAAAACATACAATATTTAGAGACTCAAATCCTTTTGTTTCTTATTACAATTGGAAATCTATTTGTTGTTTGCTTGAAACCATGATCACCAGATTCCCAGAAGACCAATTGATCGATATTGGGGGCGAATGATGGCCTTGCCCACCATGAAAGGCAAAAATCCCGCCCCCATAGATGCCACAACGTGCTCTCATTAGTTGCCGTGTGTGCGTGGCCCTTGCGCTCCCCCGTATGTTTATCATAACGAGCCATGAAACTAAAACAATTTTTCTTTATTTGTTTGATGAATTTAATTACAATAAATTAGAGCTATAAAAGCTGAGTTTTGACATAAAACATTCTAACATATATGGGGATGTAGCTCAGATGGTAGAGCGCTCGCTTAGCATGCGAGAGGTACGGGGATCGATACCCCGCATCTCCACTTGAGTTAATTTTACGGTTTTTGGGAGGGTGACGAACTTTTTCTTTCACAGCAGAAATCATGCTGAACGCACAATCACATTCAAGAATTAATACACAAAATGGAAGTTGAAGAAACAACCAACATAATCAGAACTAATTCATTTCCTTCTCTTATTTGGTCAGTGATTAGTTAATGGCACGGCATGATCTCCTAACCTCTCCTTGAGTTTCAGTAAGAACCTCTACAGCAGCCAATTTCACCATAGCCTCACCAAACTGTGCAGCGAAGTTAAATCCACCAGTATTTGCCAGAGACATCACTGTATCCCTAGTCTGAGGATCTAATGCCAACTCTTGATCTATTTCTAGAATTCCTCTCCCTATCATCAATTGCTTGTAATATGAATTGTCTACAATGTTTCTACTCTGTTCGCTCTGGTCCAGACTAACACTGTTGTCCTTCGTTCCATTCTCTTGGCATCTGAACCTCAAGATTGAAGCTAGCAATGGGTCCATGGTTGGATCAGGCTTTCCTGTGTTCTGGAAATTGAAGAGACGATTTTGGAAGAATGAACAGTGTGCAACCCCCACAGTATGAGCACCTAACATTAATCACAAACATAAATAACAAAAAAAGAAAAAAAAATGGTGATCGATTGATGGCAAAGGATGTAGAAAGATAGAGATTAAGGCTGTGTTTATCATCCGAGAATGCGAAATCGATCTGGAATGCATTCCAAAAATACATACCAAACACAGCCTAAGTACCTACCAAGTAGAAGAACCATGTCTGTAGGGTCAAGTCCTTTCATAGCAAATGTTTCAATGGCTTGAGAGACTGATATTGAAGGGCCTGGGAGATCGATTACTTCACTGGCAAGTGAGACCATGCCATCCCTTCTCCCTGTTTGTACATTGTATTTTCCTCCTCCAGCCTGCATTAAAACTAACCGTTAAGGAAGGGGTGCCCAAATCCGTATGAGTTTTCGCATCAGACTTCTTACATCCATTGTGAAATAATTATTTTCGCGTGAAACCCCAACAGGGGTTGACTAAGCCCAACCCCGTTTATATCTTGACTGGGTTAGAGTTTGCATTTTCCAATCCACACAAGATCAACAGATCCACTATAATAAACCTAATCCCACCTGGTATTTTAAACTTAGAAACTAAGGGTGTCAGTATTGAATAATTCTAGCTTGCCAGTCTGAAAACAGTCCCTATGCAAAAGCTGGGGTAAGGCTGCATAAATTATGACCCTCCCAAGACCCTGCAATGGCGGAACCTGTGCACTGGGTATGACTCTTTTAATTTGAATCTGACTGACCCAAACCAGCCAGAGTTTCTTATCTTAAGAACTACGTAGTACGTACCAAGAAAACAGCATCTCTAGCAGCCATGGCGATTATATCAGCGCAAGAAACTACACCAGGGCAAGCGCTCTCCACAGCGGCCTTTGCTTGATCAACGACATCGAATCCTCTCACATTAAGGTTCGCAGGTGCAGCCTTCTCTGTAAAAATTCCGTCTAAGAGGATAGATGCGTCGCAACCCTTTTAATTGAACCAAAAATACACCATGACAGCAAACTTAAGCATCATGAGTGATTCATAATTTCCCAATGAAGGTAATAAAATCATTTGAAACATGTGTGCTAATCACACAAAACTTGCTTACCACCCTCAACTAATTAGGTTTTTGGGTCATTTTTCTTTCAAAAATGTATAGTTAGGTTGAACTGATAAGATGTGCTTACCCTAACAAAGCAATCATGGAATTGCAATCGGAGAAGAGCAGCTACAATGGTTGGGTCCCTGAAGACTTGGGCAGCGACGACTTGTCCCACTATAAGCTCAACATCTATGAATCCACATTCTCCATTGTAGAACCCTACTTGCAGGTCACCATAGCACAGTTCACTGAAGCTGATCAATAGAATGAACGCAATTAATAATGTAACTTCCGCTATAGCCTTCATTTTCTATTGGAACTGCTTGAGTTTTGAACTGCATAGTCATTGAATGGTGGGAGAGTGGAAGATCTCTCTTAATTTGCTATTTATATATGTGGGAGCTAAAAAGCCTGACTAATGGTGTGTGTTGGCAGACGAAATTTTGCTGCTACGGGGGATGCAGGAACTTTGCTGCTACTCGAGCTTACAGCGAAATAAATGGAATCTAGGAGGGTATTTTGGAAAATACAAGAAAATAGGAGGTTATTTGTGAACCCAAAGGGGAAACGAATTATTCCATTTCTTTGGCTGTGAGAGAGTCCAGCTCAGGTTCTCGTAAGGCACACAGATGGAATCCAAGTGAGTGAGTGGATTCCATTTGTGTGCCTAAGGGCGAATGAGAATGGTTCTTGTACAAGAACCTGAGCCAGCTTCGCTGCGAGACCAGGTAGCAGGAAAGTCGAACAACATGGATAACAAAAATTTTTTTTATACAATGCTCTTTAAACAATTTTAATTGGGGATTCCCGATGGGCCATGGGCAAAGGGCTTAAGTGATTGGATGGTCCTCAATTGTGACAATTCTAGTTGGGAGGATTTGGGTGGGTCGAGTATGGTTGTATTATCAGAGACCTTAGAGGTAAACCTTCCCTTGCTTTTACTGGATCCACCGACTCCTCTAGCATTTTATGGACTGATATCCTTGCTATTAATAGAGGTCTTCGCCATGCCGTGTGCCATATGGGTTTCTCAAAGGTCATTGTCAAATCCTACTTGTTAGTTTTTATGACTTAATTAATTATATCCTAACCTATTGGTGTGATTCCATGAGCGTAAAACCCGGTTTGGGATCATTTTAAGGTTAATGGGGGTATTCTAGTTTATTGTGGGGGGCAGACAAGGATTAGGAGTTTGTATTATAAATACATGGTTGGGGTCGCTACAGTCTCTTGATCACCTTCTTTGTTCTTCCCACCAAGAATTTGAGAGGTACAATTGAGACAAAAAGATTGTAGAAGATCCAAACCAAGGTTTTGTTCGAGTTCATCGTGAGGAAGTTGAATGAGGTCTTCTCCAACATACCAAATTGCAAGGTACATATCATTTCCCCTGTATTATTTATTAAATGGTGTTCTAATTTACTGGATGAAACTTGTTTATGATTTCACGAAAACCCATGGAGATTCTAACACTACTCTCTACGGTCCATCAAAGCAATATCAGGCGAGGATCAGGCCCATTAGGTTACTCGGCACCTTCTTCACGAGATCAACGAGCAATCTCAACACTTCAGTGATGTAGCGCCTGCACACAGAGCATCGCAACGGTGGATCCTCAAAAAACACCTGCTATTTGAAAACAAACGAATCCGCAGAGCCATCTTGATCCCGTTCCACAAAAAGTTCATCTACACGAGGATGAAAATTGTCTATATCCACACATACCCTTGCATAATGGCCAAAGTGCGATTCCTTTATTTTCCGATCAATTGACACAGGCCTACCCACGGCATTCCCCATAGACAAAAATATATCCTCGTGCCAATACTCCTACGACAGATTCAGGAAACTAATCCATGTGAGCCTATGTGTGATGTCTTGATCATCAATGTTGAAGTCCTTCTACCATTGCTGAAACCGCAGTAGCTGCCCATCTACATGCAACGGACCTCGCTTCCAAATAGAGGCCATATCTCCCTCGTTTGAGAAACAAAATAAGACAAAACTTTTGCCAAGAGACTTGAGAAAATCCTTATCCTTCAATGACCACACAGACTTAGCAATATGTCGCAACCATTCCATGGTGATAAACTGAAAGTTTACCCGACCCAACAGAGCAAAATGATGGAGATCCAACTGACAGCTATAAGCCTCCTGAGGGATCTTAATGCGAGTCAAACTTCCATCCTTCACCGGAGTGGGGAGCTTCTGCAAGGATAGAAGAGACGAACGCCCCACCACTATTGCAAAGGAAGGACGGACACTAGCTTGCTGCTCCCCTGAACGTGGAATCTCCTTCTGCACCAGGGGAATCATAGGAAAACCCCCAAGTCCAACAACACTCTTGCAGCTGAACCACGTTCACCTCCTCCACCAGGATCTTGAGCATCCCCCAAAACCCCATGAGCTCCCTCCTGAGTCGCCATGTTTGCTCTCAAATTCTTTATCAAAACATTAGTCATTAGTTCTCCTAAGCTAATAAAAGTGACTTATAATGTGACAACAATAGAAAATAGTCAATCCTGTTACATGGTGAACCACTTCCATTAATTTTTCTATTGTGAAAGAAAGAAAATGAGATTTTGAGCATCTATGTAAATTAAAGTCCTTAAGAGGAAGGTCATCACCATATGCAATAGGATTACTTTTACAGGAAATTGAATCAATTGATAACGAAAATGTGGCATAAAAAATAAATTCACTTTAATCTGTGTCTTATGTCGTGATAACAACAATCATTAGTAATTAGCCATTACTAAAATTCAAAGTTTCAAACAATTCTTCCCATATGTATAGTGACAAGCCCAATACCAAAAGCTAAAGAAACCATAATTTCAAAAGCATACCTCACCAACATAAAAAAGCCAATTTGGTTGTAAGGGAGATAAAGAGAATAGAAGTTAAATCAAATCAACACTAAAGAAGAAAGAATTTATAATTATTATTTTACACAATGGTATAACGTGTTGGAGATATCTCTTCATGCACAACCACCTATCCTAAAAACACTATCTCCAGCTCTTGTGCGATTACTTAGTTGTAGTTGTTTTGCATAGTCTTGCATTTTGTATTTATCTTGTATTCTGTCTTGATTCATTGAATTTTTCTATGTAAGTGTGTAACCTCATTAATGAGATCATTAACAATAATACCTTACATGGTATTAGAGCTTCAAAATATTCCAATGAGTTTTTTCTTCGTCAATGGCATCTTCCACAACCATGAGCATTGACTCTGGTTCTAGTTCTCCTTTTCCATTAATCTCTACTAATGTTTCTCCTTAGCTTCCTCTTAAGCTGACTGCTACAAACTACTTGTTATGGCACGTGCAGTATCTCCCTCTTTTGAGAGAGTTCCTTTTATCCATGCTTTGACCAATCTGTCAGTGCGAATCCATGACAAGAAGTCTGGATTCACAGTCATTTCACCATTCGAACCTTCGATCTCGCAAATCGGTTGAAGACACTCGCCATTGATGAAGCCGAGTAGATCTTGGCTTTCAATCAATGAAAGAATCTATGTTTCCCACAACAAATAGTTTGATTGAGTAAGCTTGATTGTCACAAAATTTGCGACATTAAGCGTTGATGGATATGGAAACTCCATGAGCGAAGCAACTATTATCAAGAACGAAGTGAGAAGTCAGCTCTGCGTAGCTCTGATACCATAACAGAAACAGAGACACAGAGTGAAATAGAGCAGAGAAGACGAAATAGAATTGTGATCTCTCTCAATGAGAGAAACCCTAAAGTATTGTCTTTATTTATAGCAGTAAATAATGTTAACATACAAGTCTTGTATACACAAGTATTTACAATACATGCCACGCTATTCTCTAAGTGATATCTGATGATCCTATAATCCTAACACTCCCTGGTTACAAACTCCTTGATTACATCGATGGTTCGTTTTCTCGTCAATCTTCTAAATTTGATTCTACAACTTCAAAAGCAAATAAATTATCTGGATCTACCACCACCTTATGGGACTGTCAAGATCAACTCATTCTGAATTGGATCTTATCCTCCTTCTCTGAATCTATTGTTCCTCATGTCATTGGTGCTACATTTCAAATGAGGCGTGGAGCACTCTTGCTCGGATCTTCACTCCATCCTCTAGTACTAGAATCATGGATTTCAAAGATCGACTATACTAATTACAGAGGAATTCTGATTCTATTATTTATTACTTACACTCACTTCGATCAATTGTTGATATACCCGTAACCATCGATCAACTAGTCGGTGATGAAGACTTAGTTCTTGCGGCTCTTCATGGTCTTAGCACTGAATATCTAGATTTTGCCACCTCTATTCGTCTCCGCACCACTTTGACTTCCTTTGTTGAGCTCTCCAGCTTTCTACTTAGTTATGAGAGCTATCTTCACTCTAGTAATGATTTTACTGTTGGCATTACTATGGCTAACATAGTCTATGCTGGCTCTCTTTGCGACTCATCTCTGCATAATTTTTCTTAGAGTTCTCGTCATTTCAACAATTACCATTCTCCTTATTCTCATGGCACTCGTCAGAACAATCGTTACTCGATGGACAACAATCAAGGTCAATGGTTTAATTGATACTTAGGTTCGTGGTCTTCATTTGGTTCATCTGGAGTGTCAGATCGATATCTAACTCAGAATTCCAACAAAAGATTCATTCAACAGAAGTTCTAGGTCCTCTCAGTTTCCTTCGTCTCATTTGGAGTATCAAATTTGCAATCAACTGGGTCATCAAGCTTCTCACTACCCTCAACTTTAATCACTCATTCATTAGTACCACTCTAAACTCTACGTCTCTCTCGTATTCTTCATGGTTACTTAATACAGGTTCTAATAATCACCTTACTGTAGACATCAACAACCTTACTCTTATCTTTCCTTATGTTGGTCCTGACCAAATAATCGTTGGCAATGGTCAAGGTTTTCTAATTTCAAATGTTGGTTCTTCTAATGTTACTTCATTGAATCTTCTTTTTCATCTTCCGCAAATTTACTGAAACTTGTTATCTATCTATCAGTTTGTAGTAGATAACAATGTGTTTCTTGAGTTTCATCAATCTTATTTTTTGATTGAGGATCAAAAAACGAAGCTGATTCTATTTTGCAGCCAAAGTAACAACAAGCTCTACCAATTGCCCCAATCTCCTTAATTTCTCCTTTGTTCGAGCTCCAATAACCGATTGGAATTTCCGTTTAGGCCATCCATCTTTCACCAAAGTTTTCCAGATTATTACTTGGTTTTAGCTCCCTACGTCAATATTAACTCATACAACATGTAGTGACTGCCAATGTTCGAAGAGCCACAAATTACCATTTACTCTATCTTCTTCAATAAGCTCTGCTCTCTTCAATGTATGGGGCCCCGCCCTTGTGTCTTATGTGGGCAATTTTCAATATAATGTACTCTTCATTGATGATTTTAGTAAATACTGCTGGTTATATCCTATGTTGCACAAATCTGATGCCCATCCTATTTTTGTCTGCTTTTTGTAGAAAACTTTTTTTCATCTTCCATTAAGTGTTTACAAATACATGGAGGTGGTAAGTTTAAAAAATTGGATATTTTTCTAAGTTCCAATGAAATTTCTCGTCGAATTTCTTGTCCTCATACTCAAGAACAAAACAGTGCCGTTGAGTGCATGCATCATCGATCATATAGTTGAATTTAGTTTAGCTCTCTTATTTCATGCCCATCTCCCTTCCTCTTACTGATCTTATGCTTTTCTCACGGCTATATATCTTTTGAATCAAATCCTATCTTCTTTTTACTTGATAATCAGTGTCCTCTCCAATACCTGTTTAATTCTGATTCTGATTATCATTTTCTACGTAGCCTTGGTTGCCTCTACTTTCCTTGGTTACGACCATATTCCTATCACAAACTAGAACCTCTCTCTAAGCCTTGCATATTCCTTGGATACTCTCTCACACACAAGGGCTCCAAGTGCCTTGATCCTTCTTCCAATCTTCTCTATCATGCTCGTCATGTGGTTTTTGATGAGTGCATTTTTCCTTTTTCCTCTCTTCCTTCTTCCTGGAGCACGTTTGATGCCTCTCCTACTAATCCTTGTTTTGCTCATCCACCCCCCTTTTACTTCCTTATTCAAACTAGTCTGGCTCGTCACTTTCCAATCTACCTTTGGGTCTGCTTGTCCCTCCAATAATTGGGCTACCCACTTCTTCTTTTCCCAACCCATGGTCCATCTTGGTCTCCCAATTTTAAACACCTGGGTCCACTACTGTTCCAATCCCTTTGCCCTATAATCCTTGTCTAGATCACCCAAACCCTATTATACAGTTCCCCAACAATTTCCTTTTTACCTCAAACCCATCAGTGGGAGTCATCTTCATTACCCGAAAATCAACCACGGATGTCATCTTCCTTATTTGAACCCATCTGCATGGGTCATCTTCTTTACTCGACTCTACTCTACCACTATTCTCTTCCACGTTAGTCCCGAACCTACGTACCACATCTAGTTGTTCTTTTCATCCAATACAAACTAGATCTCATACTGGCTCCCTCAAACCTCCACCTTCGTGTCTAAACCTTTCCGTTACTAAACATCCTATTGGGAACCCTGTCAAACCTACCTACTACACACAAGCTATGTGTTCTGCTCCCTAGAGACAGGCCATGAATTATGAGATTGACGTACTTCTTCGTTAATGGTACATGGGTCTTATTACCATTCTCTTCTGCCTCTGATGTCAGTAGTTCTAAATGTATTTTTTTGGCTGAAGTGCAATGTTTATAGGTCTACCAAGCACTATATGGCGCGTCTTGTCGCGAATGGTTTTCCATCAGCGTCCTATTGTCGATTATACGGAGACCTTTAGTCTAGTGATTAAACCTACTACAATCCGGTTAATTCTCTCACTAGTTGTTACCTTCAATTGGCCACCAAAGAAATACGATGTTCAAAATGCTTGCATACATGGTAACCTCAATGAAACCGTGATCAAGACACAGTACCCAGGTTTTGTGGATCCAAATCATTCAGATCATTTATGTCTTCTTTGTTAATCTCTGTATGGGTTAAAATAGGCACCCCATGCATGGTTTACCCATCTTAGTGGTCTCTAAAACCGATACCTCTCTGTTTGTTTATCACAATGGTGTTGATGTTCTGTTCTTTTTTATATATGTTGATGATATTCTGTTGTCGGGTTATAACTGGTCTGCCATTACATCTCTTGTGAATGCCTTGGTGGAATCCTTTGCTCTCAAGGATCCTGGAGATTTACATTTTTTCTTTGGAATGGAGGTTTCACGGGCTTTCTCTAATCTTGAGCAAACAAGTAAATCTTACATGGCGATCCCAAGTTCGGCACCTGCTCACGGCGCTTAGATCCCATCATCTACATTCATCTCATAATCATCACATATCCATCACCTAGCCATCATTCACATCCATATCTCATCGCATATCCATTAACACCAATCGCATACCATCCATAGCATTTCAATGTAAACATCAAATCCCAATCATCTACTTTAAACATGATAGGCATCTTAGCATTTCTAACCCTAATCTAGCATTTAATAATTATTCAATTCTAATTTAACATCCATAATGAGTAGGCATCTCAACATGTTAAGCATAGCATATGCATGAATGACATTCATAAAATACCCTAGAACTTGTAACCTAACTTTATAAGGTACCTACCATCTCAAGTGTCTAATCCACTCACCTAAATCATCACAAGTTCATGCGTACGAATTCACCGTAGGTGGTAGGTACCTTATAAAGTTAGGTTACAAGTGTACATTAGCCGAGGAAAGGTCCAGGGTACAAAACCTAGGTCAACCCTTAAAAGCAACAAGAAATAACCTTTGTAGACTGTGAGGTCCATAGTCCACAGGGGTGCGGTCTATGCAAGTAGACCTCAAAAACCTGCAAGATTCCATTCTTGATGAGGGTACTGTGGACAATGTCTGCACAGTTCGCTGCCATTGACCGCTCAGGCTTATTTCATTGTTTTTTACGCAAAAGCCTAGGCTGTGGGTGGTCTTCGAGCATGGGGGCTTCAAGGGTTCAAATGAGAACATCTTCTAACCTCCTAGGGTTACAATTGGTTAACGTTACAAGGTCCAATTAGGGTTTAATCACAGATTTAGGTTTCCAACCAAGAATTTCCCAATTTCAAGGTGTTTCAATGGTGGATTCATGGTGGGTAGGCCAAGGAGCTAGGAATCAGTAAACGAAGGTAATCAATAGATGATTCTAGCATTCAATTGGAAGATTAAAGTAAAATAAATAAGAAGCCCTAAGGACTGAGGTCTAATTGAAAATCTATAATTCAAAACCTAATTGAATTCAATGGAAATGGGTAGGAAGAGATAACTTACAGTGGGAGATGGGCTAGCACAGCAAAGGGAGTGATCTTGAGCTTAGAAGAAGCTTAGTATCCTACTTCTCCATAAAGTCCTTGAGTGGGTTAAGCTCCGGATGCATAGAAATGGTGGAGAAACTCAAGGGAGGTGCAGAAATGGGAATTGGACAGCAAGGTGAGTTTCCTTGCTTCTTCCTTCTTCTTCCTTCTTTTCTTGCTCTCAACGTTCTCTCTCTTTTCTAGGGTTGGGAAATGAATGAAATGAAGGGATATTAGGATTTCTACCAAACATAGGCTGGGAGCACTAAGGTTTGTTTGGGTGGAATAGTGTTTTGAGTCCTAAAAGTGTTTAAAATACATCTGGGTCCAAATGGGCTTTAGTCTAGGTGTATGGATGACTAGGATAGGTCAATTAGGTCTAAATCCACTTAGGAATACGAGGTGTCACTTTCAAGGTCAAACTATGAGGGGTCCATAGTCAAAGATTCCCCTTCTAGGCATTTTAAGCCGTTGTGGACTATGTCTGCGGATGATGTTCTACAACAGTTCGCGGGGTACTCAAGCATGATCCGCAATGACCAATTCTTACTGAGTTTGACTCCAAATGCAATGGGGTTTTCTCTGGGGTCTTCGTACATGTAAGGGACTTTGTCCAAAAGGTTTATATGACCTAAATACATGTGTTGCAAAGTATAATTCATTCAAATAGGTCATGACAGACTTACCCTTAGATTTTTGGAAATGGCTTCGATACCATGTCCTATTACTCCACCCGGTCCTACATACAAAGTTTAAATTAGACCCAGATTTAGGCACAGGTGTAACAGTTTGCGTGGGACAAACAAGATGGGTCGACATCTCGCAGTTGTTGTCGTCCTTGTGTGGCTTCTACTTCCTACACTACTGACTTGGGTTCTACCTGTTGATGCTGCGGGATTGATTTTGGGGTTCTAAGTTCTGATAATCAGGGAATGAGAATTTGATCTTCAGATGGGGACTACATAATTTAATGGTGGCCTTATTGTAAGCCATGGTAGCTTCTTCTGCAGTATTGAAGGTTCCAAGCCAGATGCGAACTGCACGATATGGGTCCCTAATCTCCGCCGTTCATTTTCCCCATGGCCACTGTCAAATGGCTTGATAGTTCTTCTTTGTATACTTCCTCTGAATCTTATTTTGAGGTTGTGACACTCCAAAGAGATTGCAACTGCTCACCTCTGTTCTCCGGTTGCAGAGGTGAGCAAAGGTGAGCGGCGGTTGCAAAGGTGAAGGCTTCTTCGTTTGATTGAGGAAGAAGAAGAACTTGCTTCACTTGTTTTAATTGGAAGGTTATAATAGTCTTTATAACTAATATTACCTGGTGACATCACAACTTAACAACACTATACATTAACCCCGTTAGATTTTTGGTTCATTTTGATATTTGGGTACTTAGTGGGTTGCATTAAAATAAGGGTGTAACTCAGTGAGTGGCAATGATAATTTCCCTTTCTTTACTTACACATTCTGGTCATTTCAGAATTTCAGCTTTTCGGCCTTACTCCACTATATTTTTCTAAAACCCCATCAATCTCTATATCGTCATGGTACCTGTTGTCTAAAAAATACGTTCAACCCCCCTTGTCAGGCCGGAACGTCATTCCATGCATATAGTTAATGCATCTAGTCATGTTTTAATAGTGGTGATGTCCAAATATGATTTATTTGCATTCCCTACATTTTTGCCCTTAAAGGCATTTTGGTAATTTACTAATTACAGGCCTGGAATTTCATTCCAATAATACTATTTTGTTTGCCTGGTCATCTTAAGATGATCAACATCACTTTTGATCCTTGCCACACCTCTAAGTGTTTGTTTTGACACTTTTACCATTATGCTCCTAGGGGCATTTTGGTCATTTTACAATCAAATTTGCTTAGGACAGCTAAGGGATTCCAACCAATTTTGTCACATTTTTAACATTAATAAACATGTTTTGTTGCATATGACATCATTTCCATGCATTTTTTGCATTTTTGCTCCCAGGGGTATTATGGTAATTGTGATCATTTTATGCTTGTTTGCATTTAGATTTTTTGAATATCTCAAATACATGTTGTTAATGTATTTAGTCATGTTTTGATCAATGGTGATGTTCAAATATGACTTTATAGGCATTTCCTGCCCTTTTGCCCTCTAGGGGCATTTCAGTAATTATTGTACTTTTATGCTTATTTCATTTTAGATATTTGAAATATCTCACATACATACATTTAATGTATTTAATCGTGTTTTGATCAATGGTGATGCTCAAATATGACTATTGGCATTTTCTACCCTTCTACCCTCTAGGGGCATTTTGGTAATTATAACTAGTTCTTGCTTACTTGCATTTTAGATATTTGTAATATCTTATATCCATTTTTTTTTTTAACATATTTAGTCATATTTTAATCAAGGGTGATGTTCAAATATGACTTTATGCAATTACTTTGACCCCTTATCAGTTTTGGTCATTAAAGTAACCTGTTTCAGTGTTATTTTCATATAGTGTTTTCCATGTGATGCATGATATTCTGATCATAAATTAACGTGGCATGTTTGTTGTATGATACTTTATTCTGAGAGAATCTTTGAATCCTAGCACCTAGCACAAAGATCGGCTCATCAGGAGTGGGGTGCATAAAACCTTCCCATCTTCGTAGCCTAACCTCTTACCCGTTCTCTGGCCAAATCATATGAAATCAATTGTAGTCCTATCCTTTGACCAAGATTTGGGCTATCCTTTTAGGGTTCTAGGCCCTTCACAACCTAGGTGGTGACTCCCTTCCTTTATTTCAAATTGTTCATTCCCCTACACCCCTAGAGAGACACGATGTCACGTCACTGTCACCCCGCACCACACCAATTGAGTAGCTAAAAGGGATATCAACCTCCGGTAAATCCAACATGCGGAAACCACAAGTTGACCCTTGATCGGTGTGTCGTTGTACCTACGCAAGGGTGTTTACACCCACAGAGAGGGTATTCATATCCACAGAGATGTGTACATATCCACTATGGGAGTAGAGGTCAGATAAAGAAAAAAGAATGTATAAATGCATAATGAATCGAATGACTGAGAATGTCAGAGAACGATATGAGTTACTAAGGATAATGATTATAACTGTAATGGAAAGCAAATAAAGAAGGCTATGTATCGATGAGTGATTGATTTCTAATTAATATGTAGTACTTTAACTAATTTTAGTTGATGAATGTAGCATGGTTGTGATATATTGCTCACTGGGATTTTCAAAGCTAACCCCTTTATGTTTATCACTAGAAAAAGGAAATGGTATTGTCATATCTAATGAGGCGTAGAGAATCTTAAATCCTTTACTTTTTTATGTTGTTTTCTTCCAGCATTGTAAGTATTTTGTTTATGTGGGTTCTTTATCCAATCAAAGATGTAATTTGAAGGATACAATTCAGTTTATTTTGGGATCAATTAATGCATATTTTGGAGGGCTTACCATATGGTAGCCTCTCATCAACAAGGATCTAATAAATCCAATCATATTCTAGGTAACTAGATTAGCCATCAGATCCTTTTTCTTGTTATGATTGTTTTAATTCTTCCGCTGTAAATTTTAGTAGAATTTTAGAGTATAGTTTTCTTGTGCAACTTCCCAGTTAGGTCTAGTCATGTGGGCTTGGAATTCGAGGTCGCTACACTCAGTCTAATCTAGTTACCTAGAATATGATTGGATTTACTGTTTTATGATGCATGATAGTTAATAAGAAATATTACTATGAATGGTTACATAGAAAACCAGCCTTTGGCTAGGCGGGGCTCGGTGTATAAAAATTTTTCAACACGTAACTTTAAACCTACCTAGAGATCTAGGAAGACTGCTACTTTATCCATTGAGAGTCAATTCTTTCCCTCGAACATGTACATGTAGGATCGCCTTTTGAATGAAGCACAAACTTATATTGTACTCCAACTTGGTTTCATTTAAACATGGACCTTATAAACGACAATCGATACCCAGAATTCTTTGAAAGGCACATGATTCATGGAAGGAAGATTTGCCAAGCAAGATAATGCCGTTTGCTAAAGGCATATGACTAATATAGTCACAATTTCCAAAAATACTAATCCCTCTTTTTCTTTTTTGACTCTATTCAAGAAGGAACTGAGAGGACAGTACGTACCTCGACACAAAGAATGAACAAATAAGGGGATAATGAATCAAGGTCAAGATATAGTTTCTCTAATTAATACAATTTCTGTTTTTTTATTTTGTTGGTATAGGTGGAGTGTATCTATAGATGGCTACGCCGAAGGTGGACTACTTTTTCCTATAGTGTGCTTGTATTTGTCTAAGAATGCCTAGACGTTAATTCCTTGTACTCTATTTGATTTTATGGAAAAAGTTCTCTATCCGGGAGTGTGGCCTATGCCAGTATTCTCATGAGTCTATCTCTCTCCTCCTCATGTGAAAAGACACCTCTACCCCCTCGTTTTAATGAGAAAAGAGAAAGACACATGGGAATGTTGGCGTAGGCCACACTCCCGTACAGAAAACTGCTTCCCTTGATTTTATTATATCTTTGTTGACCTTTAGCCAAAAAAGAGGATAATGGATTCCCTTTGACAAAGACCACGGGTGGAAGTGAAGTACCGAGGTGGAGTACCATACAACAATAAAAGAGCAGAGGTGTTCAATATAAAACATGACTTTGTCTATACAATTTAGATTGAAACCATAATGACGAATCCCCACTCCAGTAGCATAGCATTGCATACCACCGTCACATGAAACCGAAGAAAAAAAATTGAAGGTGTCTATTGGTTAATTTTTGGGGCAATTACTATCACTATCCTACACTTAACCTATATTTACTAAAATTACCCTACTTTAAACTTCTTTTCTGAAACTACCCTGCTTTTAAACTTTTACATCTCCTTCTACCCTCATGTTTTTAAGTACCCAGACTAACCTTCCTTTTCACCTAGTAACCTTTAACCTACCATTCTTCTTCTATTTTGTACTATTTTTGTCATTAAAATAGTAAGAAATGAAAGCACCCACCCGCTTCTTTTCTCTCCCGTTTTTTATTCCATTCGCTTTTTTTTTTCTTCAATTTTTCTATTTAATAAATTTTTTATTCAACATTTCATCCTCATCGTTTTTCTTCGAACAAATCATGGTTCTAAGTATTGGTATCGTATCACCCGTATTGGGCGATACGTACCGATTTTGCTAGTCACCGATTGCGGGCCGATACCGTATCGATAGCATGGTACGGACAAGGGGTAAAAAGGTCAGTAAACTCATTTTTGTAAGGAGATTCAGGGGTAATTTTGTCTGTTACAACCGATGCCGTATCGGTATCGTATCGGTTTTGCAGGTTACCAATACCCATCTGATATCGTGCACTAAAACCATGGAACAGATTGACTCTCTTCAAAGCATCCCTCTTCTTCTCTCTCTCTTCCTCTTTTTATTCAATTTACCTTTCCGTGTTTTTTATTTTTTATTAACCTACAACGTGATTCTCGAGTCATCACTCTTCTTCTCCCTCTTCATATTCGCAGAAGCAAAAGGCAACCCTCCCTCTCCATTACAATTGATCTCTACACGACCATTTTCATCTCTCCTCAACCTCGCCGCCATGGGATCGAACGGCACAAGATCAATCATCAGATTGTCTCTGCCTTCTTGGCGATTTCAGTTGAAAATCCATAAAAGATGGATCGGTTTCAAAGAAGGGAATGCTATAATGGAGACGAAGGAGAAGAACTGGGTCACAGTGAGGACCAGGTCGATCTGTTCGAAGAACGATGAGGTTGAAATGTTGAAAAATTGAAGAAAAAATGAATAGAATACAAAAACGGGAGAGAGGAGCGGGTGGGTGCTTTCATTTTTTACAGTTTAATGACAAACATAGTAAAATTAGAAGAAGAATGGTAGGTTAAATAGAATAACAGGTTACTAGGTGAAAAGGAAGGGTAATCTGGGTATTTAAAAACATGAGGGTAGAAGGAGATGTAAAAGTTTAAAAGCAGGGTAGTTTTAGAAAAGAAGTTTAATGTAATTGTAGGGTAGTTTTAATAAATATAGACTAAGTGTAGGGTAGTGATAGTAATTGCTCAAACCCTATTTATCAAAATGCCCCTTGATAATTATTTGAAGAAGATTCTCATTGAGGGGCAAAAAAGGAAATAGCTCTATATGGCATAATTTGATAAAGAAGTTTCTTCAAATTTTGATATATTTTACATTTTATTTTTTGGGATAGGTTTTCGTACACAGCCATGCATTGTACACGATTGTGCTTTCTACTATTGAATGGACATGACCGTATACAATACATTATTTCTCATCTCCATCCAACGACAGCGTACGAAACCTTTTGCCTTATCCATCTAATGGTCCATCTAACGGTATGAATGGTGCACTTGAGTCTGTCTTGTATGAAAACAGTCTAAAGTGGAAATTAAATTTTACACTATTCATGTAGGATTTCTTTTCTCCTAAGTTCAATAGTTAAAAAAGCCAAGGGGCCCACACAGCTTTTATAAAAAAGCTGCAGGCCCAGGGGATAAGCGTTATGCATGTAACGCTCATTTGAAACGTTAAAAACCCCCTTATGCATGTATCGACCACCCCAAACTCCCAGAGTAATAACGCTCGGTTTTACCAAAAAAAAAGTAGTAACGCTCGGTTGAAAAGTTTAAAACCTTATTGGAGCAATGCTGTGAAACGGTACAACGGTAGTAGAAGAAATCATCTTCGTTTCTCAACCGGGAAGGCAATCAGCTGCAGAGGTGAAGCCGGTAGAGAGTCTCGATCACTAAGCTCTGAATTGAGGATTTAAACCACAGGTATGTCTATCGATCTAGTTGAGCCAAAATTTACTGGAAAAGGTTTTAAAAAGCTTCTTCTTAGGTGCTTGGCCAGATTAAAGCATGCAAACAACTGGAAGAAATATGTTCATTAGCTTTACTTAGCATTCCTTTTGTTCTCATATGTGTTTGAATCGACTTCTCATCTCATGTCATCTGCGCTTTTTTTTTTTTTCGCCCCTTTTAAGAACTTCTTGTTATTGTTGATGAGTTTTTTCTTTCAATATTGTGTATGTGAGTTTGATCTTCAAACATAGTCTATTTTGGATGTCAGAAGCAACTAAGAGCACAACTTGCCAAGGTTCCTTTGAAAGATGAAGAGGGGTCCAAGTTTACATAGAGATAAAATTAGTGGCATGCCTCCAAACATCATAGAAAACATCCTTTCCTGTTTGTCTATAAGGGAAGTCGTGAGAACATGCATCTTATCGAAAAATTGGAGATATAATTGGGTTACTCTTCCGGAACTTATATTTCATTGTTCCCTCGGAGATGATTTGATAAACCAAAATGACAAGCATGCAAGATTTATTGATGGAGTTCTCTTGAACCATAGAGGCCCAATCTGCAAGTTCAAGATCTCTCATCTATGGATTCCAAATTCCCCAGATATAATAGATAGGTGGATGCTATGCATATCAAGAAATTATATCCAAAAACTAATCCTTCGCCTGCAACCCCAGTTTGAGAATTATGAGTTACTAGCATCTCTCTACCCAATGGGAAGTCAGTTTTTGCACACTTAGAAGTCCACCAATGCTGGCATGCTTTAAGTCCCTCCGGAGCCTTTTTCTTTATAAAGTTGACTATGTTGGCTTCACATTTGAGGATCTTATTTCCAGGTGCCCAATACTTGAGAGATTGATGTTAGACGGGTTTACAGATTCCACTGACCTAATTATCGATGCTCCTAAGCTGCAAGAGTTAGTCGTTGATGGTTTTTACAAGGTCACGCAAAATATATGCTTCAAGAACACCCCACTTCTAGCATATGTGTCTCTTAATTTGCATTGCTTTGGTTTCGAAGGAGTACTTATGAATCATAAGCAGGACGGAATTTTCCATTTGATGAAGGTTTTGGAAGTCTTGTTGGTCTTGAGATGCTTTCTGTGGGTGGGAATTTCCTGAAAGTAAGATGATTTCATGAATATTATTTAGTGCATTTCCCTATATTCATTTAAATACATTCTCAGACACCTATTTCTTGCATGTTCTTTATGTGTAGTTCTTTGTTGCGGATTTGATACCGTTCTTTATGTGTAGTTCTTTGTTGCGGATTTGATACCGAAGAGGCTTTCGAATACTTTTTATCATCTGAAGAAATTGGATCTAGAAATTTGCTTTAATGATTTGCACATGATCTCAACAGGACTCTGCTTGATTAGAAGCGCTCCCAACTTGCACAAACTCCAAATTGATGTGAGTTATCTTATACCTCAAAATGTTTAATTTTTACATCAGCAACTAAGTCATTTTTGTGGGAAATATATCAAACACAGCTATGCAAAATGTCTCCATATTTTCCACAACATAAACAATTTCATGATATATAGCAGGCCATATTTGGTATGATTTCTATTTCAATTTTGGATTGATTTTATGAAATAGTCAAAAAAATTGAAATTGTTTTGGTTATATCAGTATTAAATATTTCAAGAATAAATAAAATTCATTTGGTAGTTCAATTTCTGAGAATAGATTCTCTATATTTCTTTGGGAAGGGTGGTGATGGAGGTGTTGTAGTGGCAGCGGTGGGGTAGTGGCGGTGGTGGCGACGATGGCCGTGGTGGTGGTGATGAGACCATTAGAAGAAGAAGAAGGGTGGTGCTTTATTCTCAACATGAAATTACTACTTTGCCCATCAAATTAACCATGTGCTCATTAGAGAGCAAGAGTGAAATCAAATGAAATAGAAATTCTTACACAACTCCTCAGCTATGTCTGAATTTCTATTTCACTAGCATAATGTGCAAAAATCAAACCAAACAATTTCTAAAATATAAATCGCCCCTTAAAATTGAAATAGAAATCATATCAAATCAAGCCCAGGGGTTTTAAAACCATTTTGTAGTTCTTTGAATATCTTTAGGAACTTAAGGGATTTAGAGTTTATAAATTCTTTATTTTTTTTTCCACTGTGAATGCAAAAACTAAAATATCTCCCTCCATACTCAATGTAATTTCATCCTTTTGTTGCATTCATTTTCTTTGATGAAGTAGGATGAAGTATTATTAGAGCAAAATTGAGTTACCGGTAAGTGAATATAGAGACACCACAAAACCGGTAACTCAATATTGGTCTAATAAGTTTTTTTTTATAGGTAATATCAATTTGGGAAAAGGTTGGGTATGCTAGCTGTATACCGTATGCTAGCACCCTATTTGTGTCTATCTTTCTCTTCGTCCCTTTGAGGGGTAAGGGAGTCATTTCAAAGGGTGGAAGAGCCTAGCATACCTATCCTTCTCCATAGCAATTTATTGAAATGGAAGGAAAATAATTACAACAACAAGGCAGTCAGGCTAAGCCACAAGAAGGAACCCTTAAGCCACAAAATACCACTAGGTTTGAAAGGCACTACAAATCAAACCAAACCCAAAACCAAAGTAGTACCAACAACAATGACCAGCCCCTAATATCAACTCACCGAGGGCTTATGCCCCTCGATCTAGATAGGATGGATTCCCCATTTTTAAACAAGATAGATGTTCCTAGGGGATTGCCTCCCCATAGGAGTAATAGCTCTACATCCTCAACATCTGCAATGATGTCTCTAATGATGCAAGGCATCATCTTCGTCTTATTTAAACGAAAGTTTCTCTCTTTTCGAATGTGGGCAATCTTAGAACAGAACACCAGCTTGGCAATACACCCAATAGGATCTCCCTTGAAGTTCTTTCCAATCCAAATAGATTCTAAAAGGTTGCTGCCCAAAGACCATCGATAAAGACTCAGAATATTTATCGAAATCATTTTAGTAAAGGAACCCTCAAAGAATAAGTGGTCTGTCTACTCTCTACACCCTAAGAACGGAAGGGAGCAACTGATATTATACACTTTCAGAGCTGATCCTTAGAAGGGAGACCATCCACCAAACATCTCCATGATGTTGCCGAGTGCCTAGGAATATAAGACCTGAACCATATCGCAGACACCCATTCCACTTTCGGGGCAGGATACCTCACAATGTTCCAAGATGATTTAGTGGAGAATAAAACAGATGAAGAAGCCGATCAAATCACTGAGCCCTCCCCCAAGTCATTGCGTCTGCTGACACTGCCAAGCTCCCCCCAAACCAAGCTAAGATTTGATGAAGTGCGATGACCATGGCTCCATCTACCATCAACAAGAACGGATTGTACCCTTGCCAATCTATCAGAGCTTGCATCATAACGGATGCGATCATCAAATTTGTTGAGAAGAACCCTTGCAGGATGCAAAGGGTCAAGCCAAACCAGAATGGGTACTGTTGATAGAATCTTTTGAGTTCAGGGGAGGGTAGAGCTATTACTCAATACCTAGGGGTGGTGTTTGGCATTCGAGCATAATCGAGGGGAGGGGGGAGTAATTTACTCTTTTAATATTTATTAATTATCAAAGATCCTAGATTAAATTAGAATTTATTTTAGTATTTAATTATCTTCTTATTTTGTGATGTAATTTGCAATTAATCTTAGCTTTTTTTTCGCTAAAGGATCATTTTATTAGAAAAGGAGAAAAGAACAATTACATAAATCTAAATCTGGGCAACCCCATAGCGTCCTAAGCAAGAAGCTCACCAATATGACTAGGAAGAGTACAATCTACAATTGATTCCCCAGTCCTCGTAGCCTTTTTAGCAAGGAAATCCACAATGGGATTAGCCTCTCTATAGCAATGAGTGATTTTCTAGTTACAGGCCGCTAAAAAAGGCTTTATCACTAACCACTTTTGTTGGATCCACCATGGGAGCTTGGAAGATTGCATAGCCATCATCACCGCCACCGAGTTTGACACAATTAATCTTAGCACTAACATTTAATAGGCTTAGATATTAGATTTAGATTTTTGTATTATTATAAATGTAAGATCTTTGCTCATTAAGATAGTTAATGGAAGATTTGAATAAAGTTGAGACTTACTCTTTAGGAACTCAAGAGAGTTTCCCTACAATTGTTTTGGCCTTGTTAGATTAATCAACTCAGTGATGCACTTGTACATTCTCGATTCTCCTAATTCGCAGCTTCCACTAGGCTACTGCATGTGGTATTAGAGCCTTAGAGGAGAATGAGAGCTTGTAATCACGCCAAGACGAGCTCAACAGAGTTTCCTTGCAATTGTTTTGGCCTTGTTAGATTGATCAACTCTGTGACACACCTATGCATTCTAGTTTCTCCTGATCCGCGGCTTCCACCAGGCTGCTGCAAGTGGTATCAAAGCCTTAGAAGAGAACATAAGAGACTATAATCGCGCAAAGACTACTTGTCGAGGATAACAATGCAAGAGAAGAACTTTTTCTTGTTCAGTAAGAACTTGCAGAATCACACCTTGAGAATGAACTTTTGCATGCTTAGCAAGAACTTGCCAAAGTACACTAGAGAATGAATGTTTGAGGAATGCTTCGTGATGTCGGAGTCCGAATGAGCAAGCGACTGATGCTTAGTCTTTGTCTTCAAAGAATCAAAAAATCTGGTTTAATGAGGAGTAATCATCGACACATATCCTCCGATTGGACTAAAAAATATGGGATATGAGCTTCAACGAAAATGAACAAGAAATTACCAGTTTGTCTTTGCAAGTCGATACCGAAGACGATGATAAACCATAAATTACAAGTTCGGCTTCCCAAGTCGACATTGAAGGCTATCGATTTGTTAATCAGGATGGTTTGAACAACCCCCCAGTCTTCGATGAGTACCAAGATGAGTACGTCGACAAACACAGCGGTTTGAAAGCCTTGAAAATGATTCTATTTAGCAGCTTAACACGGTGAGCTAGCTGCATTTAATGTAAGTTACTATTTTTATTGCAACAAAATAGTCCCAACGACCATTGATCTTCCATTTGAGGAGATCACATCACAATTCTTTGATTTGGTTTCATCATATACGCTTATCAGATTCTGTTTCTGGAGATTTTTTCATAGAGGAAACGATGAATGCTGAACTTATTGAGATCCATATTTGGAGCCATTGCAAGTGTGTCACTTTCTTTGTTTATATGCTGACAATATACCGGAGAACATGAATGGAGACACGTTCTAGTGGATCAAAATTGGCAGTACATATGATGATCCGTAATTGGCTGTTATTTCTTTCCCATCTCAACTTGAATTTGTTCAATGTATAAGCATCATCAGCAAGCCATATTTTAATCCCTCATTTATTCGAGGTATGAACAAATCAATTGCTACCATCATTAAATATGAAGTTGAGTTGCAAATTCTGGTATATTCAATTGAAGATTAACCAATGACTTTTGTTGTTTTTTCATTCAACCCCGGTAGGCAACAAGCATCATTAATCAAGGCAAGAATTTGAGCACAATCTTTTTCAGCCTGGAGGGTACGATGCATGCCTAGACTTGCATCCCAAACTGAGCCAAGTTCAAGCTTCAAATCGGTTCAGACTAGGCCACATCACCAAGCTAATTCACACCTTACCATGTGGATTTCGCTTTTAGAACAAACCCCACATGTCTACATCAGTATGAATACAACCAACAACAAGTGTAGGCTAACTCAGTATGGTACAAAGCTAGAAATCGTTGGCAAGGAAGCCTCCCTTCCCCTCAACCAATTTCTATAGAGATAACTTCCCTATGAGAATCCCAACCGAGATCAATACTTTCCTATTTTTGAGGAGTTTGCTATCCTTTGGGAATCCAACTTAGCACAATTAAAAGAGATCTTGTTTCCTTTTAATTTGAAAAGTCCTTAATACACAATCTTATGTATTATGGAAGGAGATAACTTTTTTGTGTTTTTTTTCTAAAGGTTAGCAAGATTTTAAATTAAGATGTAAAAAAAGTACAGATTTTTTATGTCCAGGGCTCCAGGCATACCCAGGCTAATACAAGAAATACAAAGGATAGGCATACACAACCTCGACAAAAACCCCATATAAAACAACTCACACTAACTGGAACGATATCTCGCCTGTCCTATAAAATCATCCGATAAGGCCTCCCTAACATATTGGGGGAAGCTACAAACCAACTGATAAGACTGTCCTCTTTTTGCCGCTAGCTTAGCTAGGTAATCCACAATGGGATTCGCTTCCCTAAAACAATAAGAAATTTTCCATTGGATTTGATTCAAGAAAGATTAAAGGGCAATCCAATCCTGCTTAACAAACCACGGAATGGAATAAGAGTAAATAGCGCTTGTTACCACTGCCTAATCAAATTCTATCCACAACTTTGACATCCCCAAGAGTTTAGCTCTTCTAATACCTTGAACTACTCCTCAAACTCAGCCATGTAATTTGTTTTTACTCCAATGAACACGCTGATGGTTGAGTTAGTAACACACTACTCATCTTTGATAATTCCACTCACCCCAGCTCTACCTAGGTTACCAATGGAACATTCAGTTTGACCCATCCCCTAGCAGTTTTGCACCAAAAAACCTCCATGATAATTTGCATTGATTTAGGGGGAATAGAAAATTTCAACCTTCTTGCACAGATCAAATTTTGGGAATTGCATACTGGAGAAGTGAAAGAACTAGCTAGCTCCCTTAATAAATCGAGAATCATATTAAGTGAGTGACTAACTATTCTTGATTTACCCTCAAACTTCCTTCTGTTACGTTCCAACCATATAACATAAGGAACCAAGACAACACCAGTCAACCAAGCATCGAACAAGAAAACCACCTTGGCCTTCCTTTTCCACCATACAATTAGTTCTTCAAAAGATCTGGGGGAGGGTCATTGAAGACCGCAATAATCCAGAAACCCATGCCATGCTTGTTTTGAGTATTCATCCTCACAACATAGATGGAAAATGGACTTAGAGGCACTATAATAGAGCTCACAATGGGAAACCATCTGCACACCCTTCAACGTAAGAAACTTTTTTTTTTGCTAAAGGTTAGCAATGTGTATATTAAAATGCAAATGAAAAATACATATGATGATTATAGGGCATGACTCACAAACTCTATCTCAAAACTAGAGAGTTCACCTTCGGCATTGCCATCAGCAAAACCCCTAGTGAAAACAATACAATGGTGTAAAACACTGCAATAGTCAAGAAAATCTATAATAGGGCCTGCCTAACGCTTCATAGTCAACCTTAGAAGCAATGAACTGTGGCATTGGAGTCCATTTTTTTTTTATCACTTTTCTGTTTGGCTGCATAGTTTGCTAATGCATTAGCCGGTGCATTTGCTTCCTTGTAGCAGTGGGTAATTCTCCAATGAATTGAAACCAGATATTGTGAAATCGACCACCATTTCTGTAGGGCTTGCCACGGAATCTTGCTGCTTAGAATCGCAGTGACCATTGCAGCGGAGTCACTTTCAATCCAAAGCTTGTCGATGCCTAGATCCCTTGCCTCTTTCACACCCACCACAAAAGCTGCCAGTTCAGCCATGAAATTGGTACCCACTTCTTGGTATGCTGCAATACACATAATAGGCGTGCCTAAATGATCACGGAATAATCCTCCTGCACCTGCAGAACCCGGGTTCCCCAGGGAAGACCCATCGATGTTGAGTTTAATCCATCCAGATGGCGGCGGTTTCCACCTTACTTCTAAGGTGTTCTTCTTTGGAGTTTTTGAGATAGTAATCCGCAATCTTCTATTCATCCAAAAAAAAAAACCCGCCATCTTCTAGCCAGAACTAACTCCTGCACTGATTTCACTTTGGCTCCGTCTAGGCTGCTTCCATCCGGCACTTCCTTAAAAATTAGACCAATCACATGAGAGGGGGTTCTATACATGTTGTCATACCTCCTCCTGTTGCGCTCCATCCAAATTTGCAGGCAAGTAATTATAAGTAGGGAATTCCATACTTTGGGCAAAGGCACAACCTTGGACTTCCTTCTCCACCATGAAAATAAAAGCTCTATGGAGGGAAACCCAATCCACATTTCGTTGAAGATGAAGAGTACCTCCCTCCATACCTGAATCGCAAAAATGCACTCCAAGAAAATGTGGGACTTAGTCTCACAGTCCGCTACACAAAGCTCACACCTTGAAGCGAGAGACACTGATCTTCACTTTACCTTGTCATCAGTGGGAAGTGCCACCTGTGCTAAATGCCATCCAAAAATAGAGTTTCTAGGCTGCAAGCTGCGTTGCCACACTGCCCATACCCACTCAGGTTGGTCAACGTAAGAAACTCATCGGTTGAAATTTTCCCATAAACTAATCTCCAAGAAAAGCATGAATATCTAGGAAGAAGGAATTTATTCCAAACCACTACATACTAGCCACCCTTGGATTTCTCCTTCTGATTTCCTCCCAAGCTGAAAGGACAAAAAATTTCCCGAAAAAGGTTAAATTCTAAAAACAAACTGGTCCTCAATAGTAGGAGGTGGCAAAATTTTTTATTTGCCCAAAGAAAAAATATCACCCAGGAATGTAGAAGATACCTGTGGGAAATTCCAAGATGAGTTAACAATGAAGTCTGCCACCTTCGTAGATTTATCCTTAAATAAATCCAAGTGAAGTCCTAATGCCTCATCTATTGACTCATTCCCTAGCCATTGATCCTTCCAAAAATTTACCAAAACGTCATTTCCAATAACCCATCTCTCATGTTGCTGAACCACAGGCCACACTTTTTTAATACCAGGCCAAATAGAAGATGATTTGTAGTAATTCTTTAGAGACCCATCAGCATTGTCGAATGTGGCGCTAACCATAGAAGAATCACGCTTTATAGACCAAGCAAGCTTGCATAATAGAGCCTTATTGATATCTCGGAGTCTCTGAATGCCCAGCCCCCCTTCGATCTTTGGTTTGCACACCACATCCCATTTGACTTCCATAGCCTTGCTAACCTAATCATCACCCGACCAGATGAAATTGTGGATCCATTTTTCCATGAAAAAAAGGCCATTAGTACACTAAGAAATTATGAACTGAGATGCTCAGAATTACTTGACCTTATAAGCTCTACCCTACTAATTAAGGAAAGAAGCTTTTCTTTCCAACCAGAAAGCCGCTTCCTGAATTTATCTACTAGGGCTAGCATAACTTCTTTGGTAACCCTGCCTTTAAAAATCTCTACACCCAAATATCGTTGGATATGTGTATCCATCAAACCCGGTTCAACTTGGTTCGACCAGGTTTAATATGTATTAAACATTTCATACATTTTTTTTAATATGATCACATGCAATATAAACTTTTTGACCAATGTATGTCCATAAGTGTTACTTTAAATTGGTAGTCACGACTAGAGTTTGGGTTGGGCAGCCCTTATCATATGGTCATCGCATTGGGTATGCCTAGACGTGTTTAATGTTGGGGTACGAATGCGAGTACGCACATGTTGATGTGTCTATTGGCGAAGAATCATATTTTGTTGATTCCCTTATGTATTACTGTCGGATGTAGGTTTGGGATAGACATGTGTCACCGAGACCTAGTACCTAAGAGGACCTTGTCACTGCATGATGTGAACGTATTCTTTGGTTCACCAATGACTGCAGTTCAAGCAAACTAAAGCCGGTGTTTTGGGAATGCGTAAATATTGTGTGAGTGAAGAGTCACTCAATATGGTCTCCATTGCTCGATTGAGAAACATCAAGGGGATTTAGACTTTGGATGGTCGAATTTGAATCAGGATCTTGTACCATTTTGTTAAATGATTTTTGCAAAACATATTTTCACTTAAAATGATAATTTATAATTATGTATTTGATTAAAGAGTTTAATCGTGTTCTGTGGATTTTGATCACGTACACAGACACTCCGATAAAGACATGTACCATGGAATGGGGTTTGGCAGTACTAGTGTACATGCCCTAGATTCCATGACGACGATTTTCTTTAGTGGAGGGTTGGTGAATATTTGATATGCAGGGATATTTCTAGGCTTGATGCAATTTATTTAAGACCCATTAGTGTTTAATTTAATTGATTGAAATATTCCCTTTTAGATTCTGCTTCTTCACTAATTAGAAGCCCATCACTTAAGCCCATCAGGGTTTCAAGTCAAACTGGAGAGAGAGAGAGAGTTAGACTCACATTGGGAATGGGAAGGCTCTTTAGAGCCTCACCTATATAAACACACCAGAGGGAGGTGTAGAAGCAATCCAAGGCTGGACAAAATTTTTGGCTCCTCCTCTAGAAATCACAGACACTCTCTCTCCTCTCTCCTTCTTCTCATTTGGTCTCTTGCTTGCTAGGGTTTTGAGATCAGGTTAGGGTTTTAGAAACCTAGTTTTCCTGATTGGATCCAAGTGTTTGAAAAGAAATTCTGATTTGGCTTGGGGATCTTCTACTTGCATCAAGGAGGTCCAGGTTAGAGCTTGGTTGATCGGCTCGTTAGGGAAAGAACCATTATCTGGAGGAGGACCAACACTTGAGGCTCAACAGGTTAGCAGATCTTAATGTTTATTTTATTTACATTAAGTGTTATAATTATTTGATAATCATGGGATGCAAAAGAAACCCGAATCGATCTCTTTCCGCTGCGCATGTGGGTATGGGATGGTTCCCTCTTTCCATGGGATGGAAAAGAGATGAATTTTCTCTCTTGTGGATCCCAAATTTTTATGGGACAAGAAAGAGAGGGTTTGGTAATAAATTTGTATACTAAACCCTAATTGGATTGCACCAAGGTTCCCATGGGAAACAATGGGAAACCCTAAAATTCTAATAGTTGCCCATGAGCAGCCCTAGGTGTAAAACCCTAGTATAATGTTTATTGGTTTCCCAGGGGAACCATGGAGATGATCCTATGGACTGTAGTCTAACCTACAAACATCTAGTTGGAAATTTTTTTATGAGAATGTTTAATAACTCTGAGATGCGTTGCCTTTTAGGGGGCTAGTGGAGCCACAGAACAACTTGCCTTTTTCCAAGTTGATCTTTTGGCTGAAGAAGTTTTGATATTTCTCTAGGAATTCTTTCAGCGTCCGCACATACATGAAAGAGCCATTTACAAATATAAAAACATCGACACCGATAAGAGGATGTCTATGGGTTTGAGAATCCTTTGGACCTCTCAAAGGCTGGATCTTGTTTTCCTCCACCATCTTCCTGAGACTTCTACATAGCTCCTCCTTAACAATAATAAACAACAAGGGAGAGAGGGGATCTCCTTAATGCAAACCCCTTTCAACTCCAAAGAAACCCACAGGGCCCCCATTAACAAGAACAAAGATGCGAGTAGAGATTAGAAGTTGTTGCAAGTAGGCAATCCAACGGATAACTAAGCCAAATATCTCTCTAGAACATTGAAAAGGAAGCTCTAGGATAATGAGTCAGAGGCTTTTGCACATCAAGCTTCAGCTCTATCCCACCACCTCTCCTAGCTTTATGCATTAAATTTTCCAACTCCAAGGCCAAGCTGATATTGGAAAATATAACCTTGCCTTTTGAAAAGCTCCCTGCTCCTCAGATATCAACATAGGCAGAAGGACATTAAGCCTATTCGCCATGGTTTTTGATATGACTTTGTAGACAAATTGCCCATACATATAGGGAAAACTTTATCCAAAGAGATAACACCTTCAACCTTCGGAATTAGGGTCATCAAGCAATTATTGATACCCTTAGGAATAATTCCCTACTTAAAAATTTTCTAACAACCCTATAGACATCAACAACAATTATATCCAACAATGTTTATAAAATGCACCTGAAAAACTGTTTGCCCAGGAGAGTTGTTTGGATTAAGGTCCCATACCACCATCTTGATGTCGCCAGTTCCAGGGATCTCAAACAACCTAGCTTTGTCTGCATCACTAAGGACTGAAGGAATAGCAACAAGAAAATCTAGGTACTCCACTAATGGGACAGATTTATGAAGCTGCTCATAAAAGTCACTAGCATACCGCTCAATACCATCCGAATCTTCCACAAAAGAGCCATCTTCCTTTTTAAGTCAACAGATATGATTGTTTGATCTCCTAATTGTGGTTGATAGGTGAAAAAATTTTGAGTTCCTGTCCCCCCCCCCCACTTCAGCCATTTAATTCGATATCATGCTAGAGTTTCTCACTGTTACGCAAAGCATTGAGATATGTTGTTTTTGCATTAGCCTCCATTCCAAACAGAACCTCATTTACATCATTTGTGTCCATAGCTTCTTGGACATCTTCTAAAGCTGTATTTGCATCTTTTAGAGCAGTATCAAAGTAGGGGAATTCAGAACGAGCCCAAACCCTCAGAAGTGATTTGAGACACTTCAACTTGTTGGCAACAACCAATAGAGGTGAACTAGTGATAGGGGGAGACCATGAATCCTCGACAGCATCCAAGAAACTGGAACGCTCCTTCCAAAACTTATGTAGTATAAAAGGGCAGTTCTTAGGTTTACTGGAGGCCTCATAAACAATAAGCAAAGGGGAATGGTTGGAAGAAATACATTGCAACACCCTCTAATGAGAAGTTTTGAAAAAACTCAACCACTCCGAGATACAGAAACTCTGGTCCACAAGAGCAGCCACACGTCCATTTCACCGATATTTGACCAGGTAAACCTCCGTCCCAGGGAAGGGATTGCCAATAAAACACAAAAATCGACATAGCACCAAATTCCATAGTAGAACCTACCGAGAAAGCACCTGGGCCTCTCTTTTCGGTTGAGACCAACGTAGCTTAGAACTAACCATGGGGTTAAGACAACATTTAAGCTTCCCAAATCCACCCACAGATTCCTACGATCAGCTCTGAGGCAACAAGCATGCACCACAATGATAAAAACACTAGAACCATTCCAAACAAAACTTAAAGATAACTGTTGATTAGACTCGGAAATAATGCTTGCCCGACCCAACCTTGACTTCCAAATGACCTACAAATTAGGGATTTCCCCTGATAAGTTATTATGGATAACATATGCAACGTTGCCTTTTTATTTAGAAACACAAAAAAAGAGAAGGGAAGCTACTGACCTCCACCTTTGATTCTACATTGCAAACCACATCCGAAAAATGCTCCACTAACAGAGATGAAAGCGCCATCCGAGCAGTGACTTTTTTAATGCCCCTAATATTCCAGAAGAGTACCTTTGTGTTTCCCTCAAAATTCAGATGCCACAAAATGAATTGAATCAAAGAGTGGGTTCTACTAGTGCCTTGGTAATCCAAGGACTTTTCAAATGCAATGCCAAGAAAAGAAGAAAAAGGAGAAATCAAATTAATTTACTCTCCAGCTACAGCTATGGTAAAATGTTTACAAACCCTCCATTAACGCCCAATGATGCCTCTTTTGAGATGCACCCATCTTGCCATTGAAGGACTGTAGAGATCTTCAATTTGACTAAGAACATATATAGTACTGTTGAAGAGTAACCTCAACAAGTTCTTTTAAGGAAAAGAACAGGAACCATTTACAATTACACTACTCCTAAAAAAGAAAAAGATAAATTGCAAATTGTTTGATTGATTTGTGGATCCCTTCTTCATCGCCACCATCACTTATATAGTTGTTGTTGGCAACCCCTGCAGTTATTAGGTGGTTAAGTAACCTCCCATCTTCATCACTTCTCATTTTTGAATTTAAATTTGAACACTTTTAGGTGGTTACGTAACTGTCTATAACCTCCTTCACCACCTTCCCACTTTGTTGTTCAAATTTCAAAAAGGAACCCATTAAATGGCACTTGCAATGCACGGCCTTGAAGTATGCATGGTTTTTCGGCCATTGACCATTTTCTGACTGTTTTCAGTCATGATCATTTTTCTGACCATTTTCGGTCATGAACATTTTTTGACCGTTTTCGATCATTGACCGTTTCTGACCGAACTGACTGTTTTTTGTCATTGAAGGTTTACTGACCGTTTTCGATCATAGACCATTTTTTCTGATCGTTTTCGGTCATTGACCGTTTCTGACCATTTTCGATCTTTGATCGTTTTCGGTCTCACTGCTTCTGACTGTTTTCAATCACTGACAGTTTTCCAGCTACTTACTAACAAATCAGTCTTGACATAAATAGATTTCGGTCTATTTACCTATTGACCGAAATAGACCGAAAATAGGGTGTAAACACTTGGTGGAAAAACTTAAGATTTTGAGGCAAGACGATCAGACCACTTGCGGCCAGCGTGATCCACTTCTTGATTTTTCTTTCCCCTAGGTTTCTTTGGCTGCACTTGCTCATCCTTCTCCTCCGCTGCTTGGGCGTCTCAATCAATGTCTGGCACATTGGGAGAATGCACCACAACCATCCCATCTCGAGGAGAATTAGGGGGAATAAAGTCAATATCTGGGACTCCCTGTTATCAAGCACCACCTCAAGCCGCACCTAATTACCATGCAGGCCGACTTGGTATTTACCATAGAAACACCACGGTCTTGATGGATGGAATTAAGTTGACCCATTTGAGATCCTGCCTGAACTAAATTGCATCCACGTCCACGAGATTGAGAAACTCCTTGAACCGATCCGCGTCCAGATTCATTAAAATGAGAAGCTTTTTGGCCCGACCCAAGTCCAAGCTCAAGCTCATGAGAAGTAGGAACCCCGCCAATAGAATTTTAAATATTTGTATGACTAGGCGACGTCCTCAATTGAGGATTCTGTTGCAGGAACCCTTCCAAATTTGAATCACTAGCAAAAAGCGTCCCACTAGGAAAGGATTAAATTGGGGAATCTGGGCTCCCAATCAATGCTCCCACTTTCCTCTCACACTACCAAATCGATTGGAGACTGGGGTTTCAGCACACTAGAGACCATGGCCGAAGAACCAACAGATGCACAACCATCGGCTCCTTGCCCCAGATTCCCATCTCTCCTAGCCTGCGGAGAAGCTGGTTGATCATCCTCCCCCCTCTGGACATGTGATCATCATCAGGAATAAGATCCCAATCTCTCCATTTCTTCCTTGATTTTGCCACCACTCTCTCCTTGCAAGAATTGATAATATGACCTACACGTCGAAAAAATCCACATTGAGACAGTGATCTCCATATCCACCAGTACTCTCGCAAAATGCCCCACTGAGAACTCCCAGGTTCTACGATCAAGGGCCTCTAGATCCGAAAATATCACCCAAACTAGTTTACGAGAAGAAATGGAGAGATTGGGATATGGATATCACCTCTGGAATGGAAGGATTTAGTTGCCAATTAGTATGGTTTCCAAATCATAGCCATGTGTGACTCCAAAGGCAAGTGGAAGATAATAAAGCCCTTACCAATTGGTATGGTTTCCACCACATCATTCAACCTCTACAACTCCCTAATTGACTTCCTCAGCTCCGCGAACGAAACCTGACAAAGGTTTAGTCTACCTATCAAGGCAAACCTGAAACCTTTGAATCCGTGACTCATAGGTGCTTTTTGGAACCTTCTCACTCATAATCTCACTCTCATGGACCCTATTGACCAATATAGCCGTTACCATTCCAGTATCGCACTATATTGTTTCTCCTCAGTTACCTTATGTGTATAGATCTCTTACCAATATCCACCACATGTGATAATGGAAACCTTCTATTATTATCACATGTAGAATATAGCAACTTCCTTCATTATCACATGTACATCTCATGTAGGATTCTAACCCTGATGGGTCTCCTTGTATCTATATATTCTAGCTCTTGTAAACGATTGGACTTTATGAATACAAACACAACTCATTATCACAATTTGGTATCCAGAGCCGCATAAGCTCAAATGAGCGCCCAAAATTTTTTTTTCCTTCTCTTGTTCTTCTTTCTTCTTCGTCTGCTTTTCTACAGTCATGCCAGACGATGGCGCCCTTGACGATGTATCCTTTGGCAGTGTTTTGCTTGCCACTTCTCCTACATCCGTTGGACCCCCCCTTACATCATGCGCACCATTACATCTCGGTGAAGCTCACCTCCAAAAACTATCTCTTTTGGCATGCTCAACTTGAACCACTCCTTGATGGTCAAGGATTGTTTGGCTACGTTGATGTATCTCATCCTTGTCCAATTGATTCTGATGGTGCTCTCCAATGGTGCCACCAGGACTCTCTCATACGCAGCCTGCTTATCGCCTCCCTTTCTGAAGAAGTATTCCCACAGGTTCTCGGCAAGCGTACAAGCAAAGACATCTGGGACTCCTTACACACTGCCTACTCCTCTCCCTCTGAGAGTCGACTTATGTCCCTCAATATGGCTATGCAAGATCTCCAACAGCAACTAAATGAGTCTATATCTACCTTCCTTAGTCGTGCCAAGTCTATCTCTGAACAGTTGAGCGTAGCTGGGCGACCTCTTTGTCCTAGTGCATTCAACATGCACGTTTTTCGTGGTCTCAAGCCTGAATTCTCTAATATTGTCTCTTCTCTTCTCACACGAATCACACCCATTAGATATGATGACCTGCACTCCATGCTATTGAGCCATGAGTTTCTTCAAGGTACCAGGCTCGCAAAGCTCTCCATCAATGATTTTTCAAAGACCATCGCCTCTCCATTGGCAAACAATGTGCAACGCACTACACCCAACACGGACTCACGTTCCACTTCCAATCGTGGGGGTGGGGCTCCCTACCGTGGGCGTGGGTGCCGCGGATGCTCTAACCGTGGAGGTACCCGTTCCTATGGCAACCGGTTATGGTGTCACTGGTGCAACCGTGACACCCATGACACATCCCAATGTTTCTCTAAACCTCGGAACCCTAACCAGCAGTCCTACCGTCCCCAACCTCCTTACCATTATCAGCCACCTTCTAACCCTTTTGCTAACTACACCCAGTACCCATCTTCCCAACCACCCTTACTACCCACTCCACCTTACCCACCCACGTCTCACCTCACCTGGTACCTGGATACTAGAGCAACTCACCATGTGACACCGGACATTCAATCCCTATCTGCCTACGATCCATACATAGGTTCGGACACTTTACAGGTTGGGAATGGTAAGGGCATCCCTATCTCACATATTGGTTATGGTTCTCTCTCTTCTTCCTCTTCTAATCGTAGCTTGCTTTTATCTGATGTTCTACATGTTCCATCAATTTCAAAACCTTTGCTTTCTGTTAATCATTTTGCTAAGGATAATGATGTCTATTTTGAGTTTCACCCCTCTTGTTTCTTTGTGAAGGATTGGAGAACCAAATCCACACTTCTGTCCGGTCCGAGTAATGGAGGTCTCTACACAGTGCCTCCATCTCTGACCTCCTCTCCTGCTACATTAATCTCCACCCGCACCTCACTTGATGGCTGGCATTGTCATCTCGGGCATCCTCACTCTCAACTACTTCGTTATCTCGTTCGTGATTTTAATTTACCGTGTCACACCACTAGGCTGAGTTCGTTGTGTTCTGTCGTCAACTTGGAAAGTCTTGTTGCCAGTCCTTAGCAGAAACTTTCTCTCACAGTTTATTTCCTTTAGATTTAATTCTAGTGATGTTTGGGGTCCATCCCCCACCCCTTCCCCCACCGGTCATCGTTATTTTGTAATTTTTATGGACTATTATTCAAAGTTTATTTAGTTCTATCCTACAATTCGTAAATCTGATGTTTTTCCTTTATTCAAGGATTTCCAACAATTGGTTGAACGACAGTTTCACGCAAAATAAAATCTGTCCAAATAGATTGGGGAGGGGAATTTCGATTACTATCTTCCTATTTTAAAGACATTGGTATTTCCCACCATGTCTCTGCGTCTCACACCCATGAGCAAAAGGGCGTAGTGGAATGTCGCCACCGTCACATTATGGAAACTGGACTCTCTCTACTTGCTCACAGCCCCGTTCCACGCACTTACTGCCACTATGCTTTTGAGTCTGCAGTATTTTTAATAAACCAGTTACCATCTTGTGTTTCCAATGATGTGTCCCCATGTCAGCTTTTATTTCATCGCCAACCAGATTATTCTTTTTTTACGTGTGTTTGGATGCCTGTGTTTTCCACATCTTCGGTCATGCAATGCTCACAAAATTGACTTTCGCTCTGCTCCTTGCGTTTTCCTAGGTTACAGTCCAAACCACCTTGCATATCATTGCCTCAATCGTTCCACAAATCAAATTCGTTACGTTCGTCACGTTCGTTTCTCTGAGGATAACTTCCCCTTTGTGTCCCCTTCAGCCCCTTCACCATCGCCCCTTGCTCCCTTGTCTCCCCCATGGGCTAGTGCCCCTATAGTGGTTCCCAACCTGCTACAATGCCAAGACCAACCCACACCATCCCTTTACCTCCAACACCACCACCTGTAGCGTTACCATCTCCTTCCCCCACCACTTCACCACCAGCGTCCCCATTACCCCTACCTATATGGACTGCTCCATCTGGGTTCCCATCCTCCCAACCAACACGAACCAGGATCCTTGCCAACCTCTATAGGGTCACCCAACCAATCGCCAACCTTCATACCACTACATTGACCGCATCCCCCTACCCCACACTGATCCTCCTTGTTTTTCTCAGGCAGTGAAATTTTAAGAATGGCAGACAGCAATGGCAGACGAGTTTAATGCGCTTCTCTGCAATAGTACTTGGTCCTTGGTTCCCCACTCCCCATCTATGAACCTTGTGGGCTGCAAGTGCGTGTATCGTGTGAAACGCAAAGTAGACGGCTCCCTTGAGCGCTACAGTATGCGTTTATTTGCAAAGGGGTTTCATCAGCAGGAGGGTGTTGACTACAGTGAGACATTCAGTCCTGTCGTCAAACAACCTACCATTTGGACTGTTATTGCTTTTGCTGTCTCTAATGGATGGCCCATCCTATAGTTGGATGTGTAGAATGCGTTCCTCCATGGAGAATTGAATGAGGAGGTTTACATGGTGCAACCACCTGGTTTTGAGGATAAGTCCAAGCCCAATCATGTGTGTCCCCTTCATCGTTCTTTGTATGGTCTTAAACAGGCTCCCAGGGCTTGGTTTCACCGATTGGCTACTTTTCTACTGGGTTTTGGATTCACTGCTTCTAAGACAGACACATCTATATTTATTTTTCGATGTGGCTGATCAATTATGTATGTATTAATCTATGCAGATGACATATTAGTTACTGGCAACTCTTCTTCACAGGTGCAAGCATTGCTCTCTAGCTTAGCTGTTGAATGCTCCATCAAGGATCTAGGGCTGTTATACTTTTTCTTAGGCGTTTAGGCCACCCCTCAACGTAATGGCCTGCTTCTCACTCAAACACGCTACATTACTGATTTGCTACAGCAGGCTAGTATGTCTGATTGTAAGCCCATATTGACCCCCATTGCTACAAGAATCAAGCCTTCTCACATAGGGGGTGCGGCCTTCACTAATCCCAGCCACTATTGCTCCATTGTGGGAGCCCTAGAGTATGTTACATTGACCCGTCCGGACATCGCGTTTGCAGTCAATCGGGCTTGTCAGACCATGCATGTTCCCACCGACGATGATTGGAGTTTAGTGAAGCAAATTTTACGTTACCTCAAGGGAACATCCACATCTGGTCTTCTGTTTGATCGATCATCCTCATTCATACTCCAGGCATTCTCTGATGCAGACTGGGCTGGCAGCCTTACTGATAGATGCTCCACAGGAGGCTATGCAATTTTCTTGGGTCCAAACCTAATTTCGTGGCACTCTAGGAAGCAAAAAATGGTGTCTTGCTCTTCGACCAAATTTGAATACAAGGCCCTAGCAGATGTTGCTGCTGAACTCATTTGGCTTCAATCTATGTTCAAGGAACTTGGCCTCCCTCAAACTGCAGTGCCCAACCTTTGGTGTGACAATATAGGTTCTATGTACCTATCAACGAACCCGGTTTTCCACGCACGAACAAAGCATGTGGAGATCGATTTTCACTTTGTCCATGAACGTGTTGCCCAAAAGCAACTTCAGGTTCAGTTCATCTCAACCACGGACCAAATAGCAGATGTTTTGACCAAGGCTCTGCCCAAGGCACGCTTCCAATTCATGTGAGACAAGCTAAAGATCCGATGCTCAGAATCTTCATCTTGAGGGAGTGTATTGACCAATATACCCGTTACCATTCCAGTAATGCGCTATATTGGTTCTCCTCAATTACCTTATGTGTATAGATTTCTTACCAATATCCACCACATGTGTTAATAGAAACCTTCTATTATTATCACATGTAGAATATAGCAACTTCCATCATTATCACATGTACATCTCATATAGGATTCCAACCCTAATGGGTCTCCTTGTATCTATATATACTACCTCTTGTAACCGATTGGATTTTATGAATACAAACACAACTCATTACCACAATAGACCTGATCTGGAAGAGCCGCCACATCTAGAAGCACAGATTTCTTTACAGACTCAGAAAAATATTTCTCCCCCACCCTAGACGGTGGGTCTTTTGGTGCCTCATCATTAGCCACCACAGCTTCACTAGTCACACCATTGGTCGCACAATTGAAACCCATACCATTCATACCATTCCCAGCTACTCCAATGACATTCACACAATTCAAATCTAAACCATTCACATCTGCTTCATTGACAGTTGCACCACTAAGTGCAGCACCATACACACTATTTGTAGTTGATCCATTGACTGCAGCGCCAATGACTTCCACACCAATCATATCATTATTCACAGATGGGTCATTCACTATCCTACCATTCACACCAGCAGATCTATCATCCACCATAGAAGGATTTGTAAAAAATATGTAATCTTCCGTTAACTGCAAAAGATTTGCTTCATAGTAGTAGCCGTAGTCGACCTATCATCTTCTCCCAAAGTCTTATCACGAACACTCAAAACCCTAATTTCCCCATAGCCTCTCTCCAACCCCATCGAATCCCCCTTGTGTCTAGTTTCTACATTCAAATTAGCACCATTCATAGGATGAATTTCACAAGGAATCAAACTAACCGCCATCCATACCATATAGATAGCCTTGGGGAGATTTTGTAGAAGATCCATGCTTGGATGTGAGAGAGAGAAGGCAACAATGATTTGCCGAATTCTACAAGTTCCTCATCTTCCTTAATTTTGGGTTTTGTTAATTTTAGTATTTATTAATTGTCAAAGAGTCGAGCTTAAATTAGGATTTACTTTAGTTCTTAATTATTTTCTTATTTTGTGATGTAATTTGCAATTAATCTTAGTCGTAGGATATAATAGAGCTTAGATATCAGAATTAGGTTTTTGGATTATTACAAATGTAAGAATGTTACTGATTAAGATAGTGAATGGAAGATTTGAATAAAGATAAGACTTAGTCTTTTGGAACTTGTTGAGAAGAGTATAATCGGCTTTTTTCTTTAATTGTTCTCAATATGAGAATATATTAAAGATTACAATGGATAGAATCCTAGTTGTTCCCAACTAGGAAATACAATATTGAGATTACATAAAATATAGAGTTTGCACTCTAGAAGGATTCAATATGAGTTGCTATATTGAATATAATCCATATCACATGTGAAGATATTGAATCTATATCGTGTGTGATTGTATGGAGAGTCCAAGAAAGGGAAGACATCTAGCGTTTGCTCAATACACCCCCTCAAGGTGGAGAACCGGGCAACCGAATCTTTAGCTTGTCCCTCAAGAAAGTAAACCGTGTTGTGGCGAATGGTTTGGTGAGTTTGCTTGCAAGTTGGTCATTAGTGGAGATGAATTGAACTTGTAACGGTTTCTTGGCCATTCGATCACGGATAAAATGAAAGTCCACCTCCACATGCTTCGTACAGGCATGAAAACTGGATTGGCAGAGAGATAGGTGGCCCCAATATTGTCACACCATAAGATCGGTGGGCCATTAAGAGGATAACCAAGCTTACAAAGCAAAGATTCCAGCTAGATTAATTCAGCTGAGGCGTCAACCAAAGCTTTGTATTCGGCTTCAGTAGAAGAACTGGCAATTGTCCGCTATTTATGTGAAATCCATGAAATCAAATTCGGACTAAGAAAAACTACAAAAACACCAATGGACTTCCAACCAATACCATCAACAACCCAATCTGCAACTGTAAATGACTGAAGACTGCGAGAGGTAGAACGCTCAATTAAGAGGCCATGTGTGCGGGTGCTTTTCAAATAGTGAAGGATCCATTTCACAAGCTGCCAATGATCTTCAGTAGGGGCATGGATAAACTGACAGACATGATTAACGGCAAAGACAACATCAGGGTGAGTGAGGGTAACATATTGTAAAGCCTCAACAATGGACTGGTACTTGGTTGGATTGGACATAGGAGCACCCCCTGAGTCCAAACTTTTAAAAGTTGTGGACATGGGAGTTTTCACCGGTTTGCAGTCTGACATGCCTGCTCGGTGTAGGAGATTTGAAATATAACAAGACTGAGAGAGTAGGATACCTTTGGGTTGGGTTACTGCATCAATACCAAGAAAGAAATGAAGATCACAAAGATCCTTGATTGAAAATTCACCAGACAATTGTTGAAGAAGAGAGGTCAACTAACTAGAGTCGCTGCCAGTGATTAGAATATCATCAACATATATTAAAATATAGCAGATATGTGCACCCATTTGGCGAATAAAAAGGGAAGTGTCCATTTGAGAACCGCAAAAACCAAGACTGATTAGAAATTTCGACAACCGATGAAACCAGGCACGAAGTGCCTGTTTGAGACCATAGAGCGACCTATGTAATTAGTGAAGCCCAGTGGTTGAGACATATAGTCCTTTTCATGTAACAACCCGTGGAGGAAGGCATTGTGAACATCCAATTGGCGAATGGGCTAGCCTTGTGAGGCTGCAAGTCTGCAATAGAGAGAACACAGCGAATTGTTGTGAACTTAATCACAGGGCTGAAAGTCTCACTGTAATCAACACCATGTTGTTGGTGAAACCCCTTTGCAACTAACCGGGCCTTATAACGTTGAAGAGAACCATCGACCTTCCTTTTGATACAGTAGACCCATTTGCAGCCAATTAAATTCATTTCAGGGAATCGAGGCACAAGTGACTAGGTGCCATTCCGAAGCATTAAAATCTTCAGCCATAGCAATGCACCATTCCGGTACCTTATTTTCTTGTGAAAAATAAGTCGGTTCAGTAATATAACCGCAGATATATGAAGTGCATTGGGTGGAGGGTTACGACTTGCATTAAATGTTCTCAATATGAAAATTTATACAGATTATAATGGCGAGAATCCTAGTTGTGCTCAACTAGGAAGTATAATATTGAGATTACATAAAATATAGAGTTTGTACTCTAGGAGGACTCAATATATGAGTTACTATATTAAACCAAATCCAATATATCACATGTGAAGATATTGAATCTATATCACATGTGATTATATGGAGAGTCCAAGAAAGGGAAAACATCTAGCGTCCGCTCAATAGAACTCAAGAGAGTATCCCTGCAATTATTTTGGCCTTGTTCAATTGATCAACTCTGTGATGCACCTATGCGCTCTCGATATTCCCAATCCACAGCTTCCATCAAGATGCTCTAGACTTGAAGAAGTAAGCACTAAATCAATCCGGCCCGGGGGACTTGTTGTTCTTGAAGGAGAACACCACATTCTTTTCTCATCAGTAGTTACCTTTGCCTCCAGGGAAGATCTGTGAGGGTCCTCAAGAGTCCGTTCAGCTCCAAGTTAGTACATAATCCTCACTCCTTCCAGATATGGCTCAAACAAGATTGAGAAGTACAGCCACGTTAGTTTTAATATTTTTTCGCTAAAAGATCATTTATATTAAAGAATTAAAAAATTACAGCCAAAAGGAAGGCTAACCAACTGACAATACAAGCTCAAAAGCTGAAAGCCAAAAACGTCCCACCTTCGGCAATGCCATCAACAGGAGGAATTGGCCAGCAACACAGAAATAAAGCCTAATAAAATTAGCAAGCACGGAAACACGAACGACAGTTTGAGCATCCATTTCTAGCTCATGCACAATTGACGAAGGAAAATCAATTATTGTAGAGGAGAGATCAAACTTTACTGCAGACTTGGCCAAAAAATCAGGTATTGAATTTGCTTCTCTATAACAATGTGAAATGCGCCAGTCAATCAATCTTAAAAAAGGTTACAAGGAGAGCCAATCCTGTCGAACAAACCAAGGGACTAAGCCATTGGAAAGAAGAAAGAATACTACGTTAGAGTCACACTCAATTCAAAGTCTCTGAAGGTTGAGATCTCTAGCCCAAAGCAAACCTTTGATGAACGCCCAAAGTTCCGCTTCAAAATTAGTACTAATTCCCAAGACATCTAAAGGAAAAAAGTTCCTGAGCATTAGAATCCCAAAAAACTCCACCTGCACCTGATTTACCAGGATTCCCCAGGGAGCAACCATCAACATTCAACTTAACCCAAGTGAGGGGAGGGGGCACCAAAGAACTTCCAATAAGGCACTATATTTTTCTGGGATTAATGGACTTCTCAAATATCTTACGCAAAGGAGGTCCCTTACCGAAGAAACTGAATTTTTGAACTTGGAAAAAAATGGAAGAAACCTCTCTCAGCAAGCATTACAAACCCAGCTCAAATTCCTCAATTTAGCTTCAAAGCGCCTAACATTCCTTTCAGACATGATCAAAAAAGGAATGAGGGTAGTGCCCACAAGCCACGCATCCTTAAGACCTACCACCCTAGACTTGCGCTTCCACCATTGACTCAAATCAAGGAAAGTTGGATGAGAGCGCTAAGTAATATAAAAAAAAGTTTAGAAAGAGATTCCACAGAGCAACCGAAAACCCGTAGTCCAGAAACAAATGTGAAAAGGACTCTACCTCCTTGAAGCATAAGTTACACCTAAAAGGGAACAACACCCCTTTGTAATGCACTTTATCATCCGTGGAAAGCTTTCCATGATGCAAACTCCAGCCAAAAGTAGAATGACCCGGCAACAAGCAATTGTTCCAAACTACAGACCACCAAGAAGAGATCAGTTTTTTAGAGCGAATGGCCTCCCAAGCCGACTTCACAGAGAACTCACCCAACTTATTGAGGGTCCAGTCACAAACATCAGATACCTGGAAATCTGGAATTTTAATAGCCTTGATCAAGTAAAAAATATTCTTCAAAAAAATCGACTCCACATCTGGAAGAACCCAAGATGAGTCTGGAATAAAGTCAGCAACTCGACCAGAAAAATTCTGAAAAATACCTGGGTCCATATTTGATTTTTCTAAAATAGAAAAATCGCACAACCATCTATCCGACCAAAATTTTATTTTTCGACCATGACCTACCGACCATTATTCATTGTAAGATACAAAGTCCGATATCCTCTTGATTCCCGGCCAGACCGAAGAGCATTTATAAGCAGTCTTCAAGGAACCATGTTGTAGAACAAATTTTGCCTGGAAGCCATGTTTGATTTGCCAAGTCAACTTACTTCGGCAAGCTTTGTTAACATCATGCATCCATTGAATGTCTTGGCCACCTTTAGAAAAAGGCCTACAAACATCGTTCCACTTCACAGTAATCTTCTTAATAGAGTCAACTTCCCTCGTTCAGATAAAATTCCTCATCCACTTTTTTCAAGCAAAAAAGTCACAGAATCAGGCCACTAATAAACAGAGAAATTATGGACAGGCATACCTAAAATAACTGATCTCACCAGCTTTAATAAGATTAGGATCTTGTGTTGTCAAACCATCACTTCTCACCACTTCAAGGATATGATTAGAGTTCGATCTACAATTGATAGATTTGTGGAAGAAACTATTATTACCATCTCCAAGCTTTAACCAATCAATCCTGGATTTTTGGCGAAGGAAAGCCTCTTCAACCCTCAAGGATTCCAAATAGGAAGCCTTCGCCTCCTTTTCCTCCCTAACCAATTTCTCATTAAAAGGTTCAAAATTAGAGACCACCGAATGGAATGCAAGAACTCATCCTTCTCCTTAACTGTCAAATGAATATTACCGATAACTTCCTTGTTTTAGGCGCACCGCAAAACAAAAGGGAGGATTGAGTTTTGGGTGAACTACCTCTCTCCATCCCTGAGAGACCACCTCGAGAAAATCACTCCTTTTAGCTACAGCGTTAAAGAACTTTAAAGGCTTAGGCCAAAATTTCTTCGCACCAAATATGATCAAATAGGTAGGGCTGTAATCAGAAACTCTAGGAGGGAGAAGTTCTGCCTAAGAACTCAATTGATCCAACCTCAACGTTTTAATGAGCAGAGACAGTCTAGCTTGCAATTGATCCTAACTAGCCCCAGTCTGCCCATTGCACCAGGTAAACCCCTCTCCTTTCTCCTTGATCTCAGGAAGGCCATTATCAAATATGAATTTGTTATAGTCATCCACAGCATGTTGAATGAGCCCATCACCTCCTTGTTTCTCTCTGTGGTTTTTCACTACATTAAAACCTTCTAGCACAGCCCATGGCTCATTGATACCTCCAGAAATAGAATTCAATGCCCTCCATAACTCTTTACTCCCATTCATACTATTTAACCCATAAACAAAGAAACACTTAAAAGGAAACAAACATTCCATTACTATAAATAGTAACAGCCATATGAATCATCTGAGAAGTCCCACCCAAATCCTTCCAATTGGCGAAGCTAATAAGTATGTGTTTTCTATCTGTTTGGGGGGAGGGAGTATTAAGTAGTTGGAAGTGTATGTTTGCAATTCATTTTTGGATTAAATTTTTAAGACAAAATGACTGTTGTAACAGTGTTGATATATGATTTTCCTATTTACACAATTTCAAGGTAATTCTTATGCTGCGTCAAATTAAATGGATAAATAGTTCTTTCTTTTCTCTTACTTTACTTTTACTTTCCAATTGTTTTGGATAACCATTGTCAATACTAATTTCAAATTCTATCCTCAATTTGTTTGATTTAATAAAAGGTCATTGGGATTCTGTGACCCAATTCGATATTTTTTTTGGGGTGGATTCTATTTAGTATTAATAATATTCTGATATTGATTTGTATATCATTTACTTCTGCAGATGTTTCTCCATACAGACATTGATACGGAATTTTGGGAACTACAAGATGGACGAGAGTGCTCAATAAACCATCTTCAAATTGTAATTATTACAAGTTTTTATGGTCTAAAACCTCAGCTAGAATTCGTTAAATTCCTACTCACTATTACTCCTGCTCTTGAGAAGATCAGTATTCATGGCTTCAAAGAAGTTGATGACCAAGGCCATCTCATGGATGGATCAAGCACGTTGAAGGAATTGATGCAATTACCTAGAGTGTCCATGAAAGCACAAATTGAATACTTTGAGACAGGTGAATTAGTGGAACTTCGAAATGAAGAGCAAAGGGTGGTTATCATTGAGTAAACCCGATGGTTGAGGTGACCTACAATCCATATGATGACATTAAAGGGAAGGGAAAACAAAGTTAAAGAAAATTGGACCTAGTAACTTTATATAGAAGTTGGAACATAATTTCATTATGTAAAATATCTGGCTGGTTGTGGTTGTTTCCCATGGGCATAAATTGTTTTTAGCTTTAATTTTATATGGTAGAAGGTGTCGTTGAACATCATCGTTCAATACTCTGTTTCTTACTTTAGTACCTTGATGTTGTTGTTCTTGTTTTTTATTTTATTTTTATCCAATTCTATTGGGGGAGGGAGCGAAGGTGAGAACCAAGAGGCTTGAACCCAAGTCCCTCCTGGTAGTATGGGCTTTTATGATCCTCACTCTACCATGTGCGCAAGCCAATTGCTCTCGTACCTTGATGTTGTTCTGTCCCAAAGGTTAGCCAGATGATTTTACGTAGATACAACATTGTGTGGTATCAGTTTCTGGGTTCTTTAAAAAACCATGCTTGACTTTGTTGTTGGAATTCTCCAATATTAGTGTATAACTGTAACGTGCGCAGATCTTGGTGGAGAGAAAATAAAAAGCAAATAAAAAAATAAGAGAAAAGATAGGAGAGAATATAGAGATTTGGCTTTACGGACAAAGCCAGGCATCTTGGCGCAATTGGGAGGCTTCCAATCCTCTCTCAAGATAAGCTCAAGAATTAATTAAGATTTTTCTCTTTACTTTCTACTTCTTCATTCATTAGTAAATACATGCATAATATTCACTACCCACTTCCCCACTCCTACAATTTCTCTTAACTCCTACAATATCTCCCTACAACTCATCCCAATTTTAATAACTACATATAATAACTAAACAGTCTCCCGTAGTATTTCCACACTTCTACCAGATCGTGGCGCACTTGCAATACCATTCAGGAGATTGTTAAAGAGGATGGATCGACCTTGACGGATGCAAATGCGATTGGGGACTACATTGTGGCCCACTTTGAGAATTTTTTCAAAGGGGGGACGTCAACCAGAGATGTGGAGTTGCTGACAGTAATCCCGTCCATGACTTCAGACATGGACAATGATATGCTTACGTCGATTCCAACACATGAGGAGATAAGAACGGCGGTGTTTGACCTAGACCCCAACAATGCCTCGGGCCCTGATGGATACCCTGGTACTTTTTTCAGGGTTTGTTGGGATTTTATTGGCTTGGAGGTGCGTAGAGGAATCCAGAGTTTCTTCAAGGAAGGAATTATCACAAAAGGGGTGAACTGTAATTTATGTGCCTGATCCCCAAAGTTGAAGGTGCTAATAGAGTGGGACAGTTTCGTCCGCTATGCTTGGGGAATTTTTTCTTTAAAATTATCCCAAAAATTATGGCGACGAGGCTGTCTGCTATACTACACAAATTGATCTCCCCTGAACAAGGAGCATTCCAGAGAGGCAAGGTTATTTTTGAAAACATTGGGTTTGCATCGGAGCTTTCTAATATGATGCAGGTAAAGTGTCGGGGGGTGGCATGGGAATGAAACTAGATATCCAAAAAGAATTTAACACCCTGGAGTGGGGCTTTCTTTTCGACATCTTGGGTGCCTTTGGATTCTCTCAACGCTGGATTCACTGGGTGCACCAGATTCTCCTTTCTACTAGAATCTCAGTGTTGATCAATGGCAGACCAGCAGGCTTTTTTGGCATGGAAAGGGGTTTGCGGCAAGGCGACCCGCTGTCCCCTCTCTTATTTATATTATCTGAAGAAATATTGTGTAGAGGACTCAATGCGCTCTGTGACAGAGGGTGGCTTGGCACTGATTGGCCCTAGATAGGTATCCACTCCATCTCATCTTCTTTATGCTGATGACCTTTTCATCTTTATGAAGGCAGAAATATCAAATGTAAGGAGTGTTAAACATTTCCTGGAGGCATACGGGAGGTACTCAGGCCAAGTGATCAACCTTGCAAAAAGCAAAGTGTTCTTGGGAAGAATTCCTAACACTAGAACACAGCGTTTGGAGGTGGTATTGCGGATCCCAATTTGTACATTCCCTATGAAATATTTGGGGGTGATCTTGAAGAAAGGCAGAGTGAAGCGTGATCTCATCCTTCGTCTCATGGACCAGTTCAAGCAACGACTTGCAGCCTAGAAGGGACGGTTGTTATCTATGGCAGGGCGCATTGAATTAGTTCGTTCAGTGATGGGCAGCATTCCAGTACATAATTTCTCTATTTATCTATGGCCTGTGGGTGCAATTGTAAAGATGGAAAGATGGATATGAAATTTCATCTGGTCAGGAGAAGCTGATCGCTCCAAGGCGATCACTGTGTGGTGGAACAGCCTATGTAAACCCAAACGGGAGGGGGGACTTGGGATTCGAGGGCTGCGGGACCTCAATCTGGCACTAATTGCAAATCTGGCATGGACGATTAGAACTGATAAATCGACATTTGCTGCCTTCTTGAGGGGGAGGCTTGTGAAGAAAGACGGGTCGCTAAAAAAATCAGCTGGAACCTCTACGATACTGCCAGGCCTTCGTAAGGTGTGGGGCTTTGTCCAATTGGCTGAGAGGTGGGTGGTAGGCAATGGCAGCTCCATTAGCTTCTGGTATGATAAATGGATTAATTATCAAAGCATAGAGGATTTGCTTCACCCGAATCAGATCCCTCGCACCCTATGCGCAAAGGTTGTAGACTTTGTGGATGATGCACGATGGATGCTCCCAACTGTAGGAGATGCTGCTCTTCAAAACGTCTTTAACATCATCCAAGGATTGAGTCTTAAGCTATCGGAAAGGGAAGACAGGCGATTTTGGGCGCACTTGAAATCAGGCTTGTTTTCTGTCAAATCAGCTTGGGAAGAGTTGAGAATGAAAACGGATAAGCCGGCATGGCATTGGGCAGTCTGGAATAGGGATCTCCACCCTCAAGCTTCGGTGTTTGGGTGGCAATTGGCATATGATGCACTACCTACGGATAATAAAATTTGTAGCAGGATGATACCGCTGGTGTCTAGGTGTGAGATGTGCTTAGCGGCTTGCGAGTCGGGGCAGCACCTATTTTTGGAATGTGCATTCTCTGATCAGATTTGGAGTTAGGTTCTATTGCTCTTCAATGTGGTTTGGAGTGGATTCCTCTCCATCGAGCTACTCTTCTCTTGGTGGCGCAGAAAGGCAAAGATAGTCCCCCTCCCTAAAGCATGGAATGCTATGCTAATTATTATCTGCCAACAAATATGGATGGAGCGCAATAGGCGCCGCTATGATGACATCAGAAGGACTCCATCGCAAGTGAAAAAACTATGCTTTAGGGAGGTGATGAACTGCTCCAGGGCTCTTGGGGTCCAAGTGAAGTCGATCTAAGATCTGGTAATTGCAAGGAGACTTCAATGTGTAATTTCAAAGCCCCTTGAAAGGAGGATCATTGAGATAAGATGGAGACATCCCCCTGCTGGCTGGATGAAACTAAACATTGATGGTTCATCGTTGGGAAATCCAGGACAGTTGGGAGCAGGTGGAATTATTCGGGACCAACATGGTTATGCTATAAGATGCTTCTCGGACTTTCAGGGGGTAGGGTCTAACTACATGACGGAGATGGGCGCCTTCTTCACGGGAACTAAGAAGGCTCAAGAGCTGAACATTGAGAACTTATGGATTGAGAGCGACTCGATGGAAGTTGTATCAGCAATTCTTACTCGCTCAATACCATGGCGCTTCGTGCAGGCTTGGTGGTCTATCTTGCCCTATCTTGACACAATCCGGTGGCGAATAACTCACTGCTTTCGTGAGGCAAACTCGGCCGCGGACGCCTTAGCAAATCATGCGGCTAAAGAAATGACTTCTACCCTTTAGGACACCACCCCAAGCTTTGTCGCATAGGTGGTTAATTGGGAAGCACTTGGCAAACCCCACTACAGGTTCACATAGGTCTTGCTGCTATTTGGGATGTACCCAAAACTGAGTTTGTAAGAATTCCAACATTTGCTAAGCATGGCAGATGACTATGATGTTCTTTTGGTTGATTCCAGTCACTCACTGTAACCATTATTCTTTTCATTCTTTAATACAAATTGTTGACCTTTAGCAAAAAAAACAAGTCTCCCGTACATACATATACTTAAAAATAACTAACCACAATAACAAATAACTACACCTAATCAAGAACGACACATAACATTCCATCCCCCTAAAATTTGGTCTTGCCCTCAAGACCACGTACTAAATTACAAATAAAAATTAAAAATATTTTTACCCGGATCCCAAATCTTATTGGGGGTAATTCCCAAGTTGTTTCCACTGATTGCCAATGTTATGCCCACAAACTCGTCGGTCCAACAATACTTGAAGAACCTGATGAAAATCTCCTACGGATCCGGGATGGTCAATCTTCGAATAAATCTCTTCCAACCAACACTCCTGTTTTAATTCGCTAAACAGAGGAGGATATACCAGTTGTTGCATCAAGAAATCGTCGGGTGGTCCTTCGAGTGCCGCAACCTACAAAAGGACGTCAGGGGGCAAAGGAGAACCAGTGTGGTTCAGGCCTAGGACTCTCCAATGCCTAAGTAAGATCTCTCTCAGTAACAGATGAATTACTAGAATTTAAGATGGGTCAGTGGGGTAGAATACCTGGGTGTTTATAGCTGAATATAGCAGTGTGAGAGTCTAGGTAGTTGGTGATAGGCTTCCTGTTAGTGGCGGCGGAAGCGGTGGGATTCTCATGTAATCACAAAATTTTATGAGCATGCAAGGATCTCAATAAACACATTAATGTACTAACCTCAAGGGGAGAGCAAGGTAACCTAGAAGACTCAAATGGTGTGTTCCTTTAAAGGAATGCAACACTTGAGGAAGATCTCCTAAGCTTGCTTCACCTCCAATGGCCAATAGTGCTTGAGGAAGAAGAAGACACTCTTTTTCTCTCTCTGAGCTCTCTCACAATTTTGTGCAAATTGTTCTAATGATTTTTTCTCTATCATCATCATCATCAATCAATCATCCTTGGCCTTTGGTCTCTTTATATATACAGAGACCTACTTGAGGAGGTGACAAACCTACGGTCTAGAACTAACCAAGTGGTGTGATCCTAAAGGGTAGCCCATTAGATTATCCTAAATTGCATATAAGGATAAAACTTATCCAAAATCATAATATAGGATGATCCTACCAGGGCGTAACCTGAATAACACCCTACGGTAGGTAATTTTATTACATTTTCTCTCCGCATTATTAACACCTTTAATGGGCCATTGCAACCATGGAATAAATGTCACCGCCACAATTCCGATCCATTATAATTTATCACGTATGGAGGACTTTGATTGGCCACAAAACTCTTTGAAAACTCTTTTTCAAAATATATTTAATTTAATATTAATAAAATAAAATACTCTTTGCAAACACTTTACAAAATACCAAGGCCTTGGATTTGGCACAATCAAATCCATTCACTCTCCTATTGGTGTTCTCCCTTTACGGGCAGTGGAAACTTTATTGAGCATCACATCCATAACTATTTACATTGTGCACACCGAGTGGCCTATATATAGTCAGTCCTTTCGGTAGACATCAACCATTGATACACCACAAATGTACAGAACATAAATAAAATGGCAAGTGTCTCTCAAGTACAGAGAAAATAACTATCGAAGATTCCCGCTGCAACTACAACTTGGCGGTGAATAATTTGGGAATCCCCGTGGATCATGTTTAACACAAAATGTGCCTATATTTACATTCTGGTCCAATCACTATTGTACGAATGTAAAATATAGCAACCATAGAACAGATTGCCCAAATTTATCCTTAGTTGTGAACAAAACGGTTTGAATTGGGCAGATGCAATATACAATTATGATAAGCACATAATTAAATAAAACTAAATTAATTAATTTAATCAAATTAAATTGGGTTTGATGGACACATAAATGTTACATCGAACACTTCAATGGTAGGAGAGTCCATCCTGTAGTAGATCTCCTCCTCTTGGGAGGTAGAGTCTGGGTAGGGAAGGAGTTCCCTCACAGATAGACATGCGTGCTCCTCAAGTGTTGGATAAGATCCATGAGAGTCACGCACGGGTAAGGTGCATCTCTTTTGGGATAAGATCCCCTTGCCTGCAAGATGATGTAGATTTGGGTGGTGGCGCCCTTGTTGAACTGTGTAGTGATCTTGGTCCTGGAGTAATCTACTGGGTCTCTTCTTCCTGAGCTCAGCGGATTAGTCTTGATGTAACAGAGTCTGAGTTATTCTCTCTTCATGCCATGCCATGTGGTGGATCAAGATTGGCCCCGAGTATTTATGTTTTATCACGTGCCCCCACTCTTTTGGAACGGAGTGCTCAATAGAGTAATGTTCTTGTCTTTATGTTTGTGAGGGGCTAGATATAAATAAGCCTTCTTGGAAGGAGTTCCATGAGAAACCTTTTGTGGGTGTGAGAGGTGAGGGGTTCAAATGCTCTCCACTACACTTTTGCTATCTTTTCTTGTTCCTTTTTGCTATTTCTTCTTTTTTCTTCCTTCATTCTTTATTTGACCTTACTTTTTCTCTCTTGCTTTTCACTTTACTCTCCCTCTTCCTTGAAGCTTGCAACCATATCATTTACCCTCCAAGTGTTTGCTTTTTGTTCTCTTGGAGTAGAGAGGTTTTCCTCTCTTCTCTCTTTCTTTGCCTTAGTCTTCTCCTTTTGGTCTTGTCTGTATCTACTCTTTGATCCATTTGGTCTTGTCCATCTCCGATCTTGGTCATGCCCTGCGCCTACAATCTTGGTCACACAGCCACACTCACTCTCCCTTGCTCTCGCGCTTGCTCTCCCACGCTCACTTGGCCTCACCCAGCCATGTTGCCTGTCGCCTGCTTACTCGATCTCACCCGCTTACTTGGTCTCGCCCACTCATCCACGTGCTTGCGCACTGTTGCCCACTCACCCCCGTGTCTGTGCGCTTGCATGCCATCGCCCGCTTGACCTCGGTCTCGGTCACTCGCCCTTGCCCACTCAGCCTCGCCTAGATCACGCGCCCATGGCCCGCATCGTCGTCGCCCACGCGGCCTTCAGGTATGGCCATGGCCAAAAGGAATTTTTTTTTTGTAGGTACTGACTTGAATTGGTCTTTTGCCATAGACATATCCTCGTACGAACCTCAACCTTGACCTCGACCTCGACCTGTCGTGGACTTCGACCTCGGACCTTGACCTTCTTGGTACATTTCCCTTACTTCGTTGCTATCATTTGTTGTGTGCACCTTTGCAATTGAGTTCTTAAAATTCTTCCCTGATTGAATGTTCGTGCTTATTGTAGTTCACTGTTGGAGTGCTTAGCTTAGAGTTGAGGGACATCACACAAGTAAGTCCTCTTTTTCCACGATCATGTCGAGTGATTCTGATCTTGATACTGTACACGAGGGATATGACATTGGTGGGCTAACTTCAAGCTCATCCTTGTCTGCATGGGACGTGGATACTCTTCCTCATTGCCTTCTCCTAGGCTTATTCTTAGTGATGGGGAGGAAGCCACCGATAGCCCTAGTTCAGATGGTCATCCTGATAGAGATGGTCCTGGGGTGGCACCCCCGGTCATGGACTCTGATAGTAGGATGGGACAGTACTCGAGTATCTTGACCACTTCAGACTTGGCGTCCTTCCTTCAGTTATACTATGTACCCTCTGAAATTGTCCTCTATGTCCCTGAGGGGGATGATCGTGGCTTCTCCCACTGAGTGGATGAGGTGTGCTTTTATGAGATTTCTTTTTCCTATGGCCTCCGCTTTCCCATCCTCCGATTTGCCGAGTTGGTCTTGGACCATTGGCACCTTACCCTTGGGTGAGCGTTGCCCAATTCTTGGAGGGTTATCTTGGGCTTTTATGTGTTTTTCGCTTGGCTGGGTCGTGCCGCTACCATTCCTCTATTTTCACATTTCTACATGTTGAGGAAGGGAGATGATGAGTGGTAACACTTTTGTCATCGCCCACTCAAGGGTCCCTTTGCCAACTTCAAATTCGTCGAGGGGCTCACCAATTCAGTGAAGCGTTAAAGGTATCGATTCTTCTTTGCCACGATCCCCCAATGTCTGTTGTGGACCCACTAGGAGGCTATTAACTTGAAGAGTGTGAACCATTCTCTTGAACTGAACAACTTTGAGAATGAGTCTCTCGCTCGGTGTCTAAGAGGCAACAAGTTCGATGTTCGCCAGTTGGACTCGGAGGCCTTCCTATTTCTTTGGAAGTTGAGTCCTGGTAAGCTCCTCGCTCTTATCCTTATACCTATGCTTGTATTTTGAATTTCCTTTTTGTTGACTTAATCTCTTCCTCTGTTTGTTGTTGTCAGTGAACCTGCGACCTGATCCTGAGCATTTTTGCACCTCCGCTGCTAGGAAGAAGGCGACTTAGCTTGCGGCTACCTAGACCGGGCGTTCTCATCAAGATACCTCTTCTGCTAGGGTAGGAGATGTCGGCACACCCCCACTTCCCACTCCTCCCACTGTAGTTTTGGCCGTGGGCACCAGGAGGAAGGTGGTTCCTAGTCCCCCTAGCGTTGGGAGGGGGTCTCTAGTATTCAAGCTTCTTCGGCCGACTCCCGCTACTCCTCCTCCACCTAGTGCTCCTGGTGCTTCTGTTCCACCCTCCCCCAAGGGTAAGGGGGTGGTCTCCTCTTTGGTTTTTGATGCCGATCCATCGACCCCATCTCCCTTGGTCCTTCCCTGGGATATCCAGGATGGTGCTTCTGTTACGATTGGCCGAGACATCGCACGAGAGTGGTTAGATAAGGGTCAGCTTCCCTCAGATCATGAGGCTTTGCTGGGGATGACTGACTTTGAGCTGCTGAGGCCCCTTTATGAGGATATGGCTTCTGTAAGTCTATGATTCTTTATTTTTCCTTTCTCTATGTTAATATATTGGAGGTTTGCTGACTATGATCCGATTTGCAGGTCCAGTACCGTAGTACTGAGGAAGTGCTTCACTTTGAGAAGTACACCTTCCAGAGGGTTCAGTATGCTCGGTAGCTGCAGGGTTTGGAGAGGGACCTCTTGAAGCGGAAGGCCACCTATAAGGAGGGTGCTGTTTAGGAGAGGAGGATGTCGGAGGAGATTGGTGCCTTATCCTCTCAGAGAGTGGCGTTGGAGTCCCAGAGCTCGGACTTGCCGGCCAGGGTCTGAGCACTTGAGGAGGAGCTTCTCGTCTTAAGGCGGGAGCCTGAGGCTGACTTGGTCCAAACTCGTGAGCAGGCCATGGCAGAGTTTCAGAGATCTCGAGCCTTATTGGATATGTTCTACAAATACAGTGATGAGGTTTACTCTATGGACATAAACGATGCAGTGGCATACGTCCTTAGGGAGACTCCTGGCTATGACTTTTTTGGGTTTTTGAGCTACGTGCCGCCGATCGTTGTGGTCACGGACGAGGCTACTGTAGCTCCTCCGGAGGAGGTCATGGCTCCCCATGAGGATTGGGTTGTTCCCCTTGAGGAGGGTGTGGCTCCTCCTGAGGAGGGTGCGATTCTCCCTTAATTTCCTTTGAGTTTACTGCATAGTACTTATTTCCTTTTTTTGGACGTTGGATGTTTGAACTTGGGACATATATTTTTAATTATTTTGCATCTTCTATATTATCCTCCTCTTTTTGAATCTTTGTGGTTATATCCTTGCCCCTTTGTATATTGCTTTTCGTTGTTTTGAGGCCAACAGGCCTTGGTAGCATTCCGCCTCGTGGCCAACAGGCCTTGGTGGCATTTCACCTCGTGGCTAAAAGAGCTTGGTGGCTTTTCGCCTTGTGGCCAATAGGCCTTGGTGGCATTCTGCCTCATGGTCAACAGGCCTTGGTGGCTTTCCGCCTCATGGCCAACAGGCCTTGGTGGCATTCCGCCTCGTGGCCAACAGGCCTTGGTGGCTTTCTGCCTTGTGGCCAACAGTCCTTGGTGGCATTCCGCCTCATGGCCAATAGGCCTTGGTGGCTTTCCACCTCGTGGCCAACAAGCCTTGGTGGCATTCCGCCTCATGGGCAATAGGCCTTAGTGGCATTTCGCCTGGTGGCCAATAGGCCTTGGCGCTTGAACGTGCTTGATCAGTAACAGAGAGATGTAGCCGAGAATCAACTCTTACTATTACTTTAAAATCTTCAAAAACTTTAAAAAAGTACTTCAAATCCAAAAAGGACTTTTAACAACTACTGTAATTGCAGCTGAAAGCCATAACGACTATGTCCTACTAGTAATACTTCTTTAGGTGCTCTAAGTTCCAGGCTCGATCTATTTTCTTGCTCCCGAGGTTTTCAAGTAGTATGTTCTTGGCCGTATCTGCTTAGATACTATGTAGGGTCTTCCCAATTTATGGATAGCTTTCCTTCCTTCCTGGGCTGTGACGCTCGAGCCCTCCTTAGAACTAGGTTTCCCTTATGGAACAGCCTCTCCTTGACCCTTGCATTGTAGTACTTGGCCATTCGGTACTGGTATGCCACATTCCTAAGTAGTGCTTTCTCACAAACCTCATCCAAGAAATCCAAGTTTTCCCTGAGTCCATCATCATATATGCGTTCGTTGAAGTACAAGACTCTGTGGGACATAGCTAAGACTTCAACTGGTGCCAAGGCCTCCGTACCATAGGTAAGCCGGAATGGGCTCTCTCCTGTGGGGGTCTGTAATGTTGTTTGGTACGCCCACAGGATACTAGGAAGCTCTTGGATCCACTTCCCTTTTGCTCCCTCTAATCTTTTCTTGATTCCCTCAAGCAGTGTTCTATTTGTCACCTCTACCTGACCATTGGCTTGCAGGTAAGCCACGGAGATAGGCCGATAGTCAATGTTGTATGACTGGCAACAAGCTTTGAACTAGGGATTATTGAATTATTTCCCATTGTCCGTGATGATGATCTTTGGCACCCTGAACCTACAGATTACGTTGTCTCGAACAAATTTCTCCATCTCTTTCTCTATTGTCTTTGCTAACGGCTCAGCTTCGACCCACTTGGTGAAGTAATCGATGGCGACCACCAAGTACTTTCTGTTCTCAGATGCCAGGGTGAAGTCGCCAAGGATGTCCATGCCCCCACATGGTGAACGGTATGGGGATAAGGATGGAGGTCAACATGGTGGCCGGCTGATGTGGCACTGGGGTAAACAACTGACATTGCTCGTAGGCTCTGACGTACTCTATGGCCTCCTCCTGCATCCGCGGCCAATAGAATCCTTGGCGGAGGACTTTATAGGCTAGTGCTCGTCCACCCATGTGACTTCTGCATATTCCTTCATGAACCTTCGCCAAGGCGTATTTGGCTCCCTTGGGTCTTAGTCACCTTAGCAGTGGTGCTGTGATCGCTCTTTTGTATAGTACGCCGTTGATGACAGTGTACTTCGCTGCCTGCATCCTTACTTTCCTGGCCTCGACCTTATCTTCTGGCAATATATTATTCTGTAGGTAATTGACGATGGGGTCCATCCATCTTGACCCCTCCTCGATCTCGTTGACTTGTTTCTCCTGGCACGTTGGTTCATGAAGATCTCGACATACACGGCACTAGCCAAGTTTCGAAGCTCATCATTTGCTAGCCTTGATAAGGCATCTGCTGTGGTATTCTCTATCCTCAGGACTCGAACCATCCCGAACTTCATGAACTCTGTGATCAACTCTCGAGTATGCATCAAGTATGCCACCATACGTTCATCCTTTGCTTTGTACTCCCTGTTCACCTGATTAACTACGAATTGGGAGTCACTTTAGATGGCTAGGTGAGTGACCTGGATGGCTCTGGCCACTCGCAGTCTAGCAAGTACTGCCTCATATTCTACCTCATTGTTAGAGGCCTGGAAGGCGAATCGGAGGGCGTACTGAATCCAAAAACCTTCAGGGCTGGTGAGTATGAATCCAGCCCTGCTCCCTGCCGTGTTACTCAAATCGTCCACGAACATGTCCCATGATCCTCGATCATGCTCCTTAGGTTCTGTCTCTTTTGGCTCAACCTCCGATAGGGTGTACTCAACGATAAAGTATGCTAGGGTCTGACCTTTGATGGCCGTTCGAGGTTGGAACTTGATGTCGTGCTCACTCAACTCTACCGCCCAGGTGATCAATCGTCCTGATACATCTGGTTTATGTAGCACCTTCTTTAGTGGTAGGTCTGTGAGCACCACGACTGTATCTGCTTGGAAGTATGGCCTTAGCTTCCTTGCCGCAATCATGAGTGCATAGGCTGCCTTCTCGATCCGAATGTACCTGGTCTCTGCATCAATCAATACGTGATTGATATAATAAATAGGTCTCTGCTGTTTACCTTCCTCCTTCAGTAATAGCGTGCTTACCGCAACTAGGGTGGCGGCCAAGTAGAGTTGTAACTCCTCGTTCTGTTCTGGTTGTCCAAACAGCGGCGAACTTTCCAGATACCTCTTCAATTCCTCGAAGGCTCTCTAGTATTCCTCTGTCCATGTGAAGTCTTTAGGATTCTGGAGGTTCTTCAACGTCTTAAAGAATGGCAGACACTTGTTCCCAACCTGTGATACAAACCTTGATAGGGTCGTGATCCATCCATTTAGCCTCTGTACCTCCCTGACCATTTGAGGTGGCGACAACTCTTGGATGCCCCTGATCTTTGATGGATTGGCCTCTATTCCACGTACTGAGACCATGAAGCCTAGGAACTTCCCTGACGTCATGTCGAAGGCGCACTTGGCAGGGTACAGCCTCATCTGGTTCTTTCTCAGTACCCCGAACAACTCCTCTAGGTCAGCTAGGTACTGCTCAGCCTTGATGCTTTTAATGAGCATGTCATCCACTTACACCTCTATGTTGCGCCCGATCTACTACTTGAACATCTTGTTGACCATTCTCTGATAGGTCGCCCCTGCGTTCTTTAGCCCGAACAGCATGACTTGGTAATAGTAGTTCTCCTTATTTGTTTGAAATGTAGTGTAGGACTCATCTTCCTCATTCATGAGGATCTGGTTGTAGCCAGAGTATGCGTCCATGAAGCTTAGCATCTCATGGTCTACGATTGCATCGATTAACAGGTCGATCCTTGGTAGGCGGTATTCATCTTTTGGGCACGCTATGTTCAGATCGGTGTAATCGATGCACATCCTTCATTTTCTATTTGGTTTTAGTACCATCACTACATTTACGAGCCATGTCGAGAACTTATCCTCTCTGATGAGCCCCGAATGGCTTAACTTCTTGACTTCCTCCTTGATTGTAGCTTGTTAATCAAGGACGAAGTTCCTCCACTTTTATTATATTGGCTTCTTGGTTGGATCCATGTGCAGTCTGTGTTTGGCTATATACCGATGTATGCCTGGCATGTTCAAGGCTGACCATGCAAAGACATCTGAGTTCTCCTTGAGGAATTGCCCAAGCTTATTTTTTTGTTCTTCGCCTAGCAGCGATCTAACCTGTACTACCTTTGTGGGGTCGTCCTTGCTAAGAGGATATGGGACGAGGTCCTCCATCGGCTTTCCCATTTGTTTCATTAGCTCGTCTCTCTGGTCGCTAATGAGGTTCTCTACATACAGTGCCATCCCCGAGTGTTGCCATTGTTCTTCTTGACGAAAATCGCATAGCATTCTCTAGATTTCTTCTGGTTTCCTCTGATCTCGCCTACCCCGTTCTCTATTGGGAACTTCACCTTCAGGTGAATTGGTGAGATTATTCCCTTGAGAGCAGTTAGGGATGGTCGTCCTAGTATGCCATTGAAGAATACTACTGATCTCACTACCATGAAATTAACCATAATGGTGGTTTGTCGAGGATACTCTTCGACGATGATAGGCAATTCCATTATTCCTCTGATGGAGGCGATGGTGCTCGAGAACCCGTGGAAATAGATTAGTTCAGGCTCGAGTTGGTCGTCATTGAACCTAAACTTCCTATAGGCTTCCAATGAGAGCATGTCCATAGATGCTTCAGTGTCCACCAGCATCCTGTGCATAGCTTGATTAGCTATAGCCACCTGCACTACTAAGGCATCTTCATGTGTTAGGCTCAATCCTTCTAGGTCAGTGTCCGAGAAGGAGATGACCGTCTTGGTCCTGGCTACTTTGCTCGGCATCTCCGCTACTCCCATGAACCTAGCATGGGCTTTGGCCTTTCTTTTGGACTCCTACCCTGGTCCTCCTAGTATGGTAAGGATTGGGGCTCCTCTGGAGTTACTCGGCCTCCCTCCGTCCTTCCTTTTTTTTGGGCGATCTCTTTCTCGATCACGACCTATTCTCCTTTCTTCACGTCGTGGCTCTTCTCTTTCTCGGTCGTGGTCTCTGCCTCCTCGGGCCGAATGGCCCTCTCGACCTCCTTTCACATATCTGTTCAAGTTCCCCGCTTTTACAAGTTGCTCTATCTCCCTCTTCAGTTGGATGCAGTCTTTTGTGTCATGCCCAATATCTTTATGGAAGAGATAGTACTTGTTTAAATTATGCTTCTCAGGTTCCGCGAGCATGGGCCAAGGCCTATGGAGTAGGCTATGGTCTTGGATCTGCATGAGGATCTGCTACCTGGTAGTATTCAGGGGAGTATATTTGAGGCTGCTGCTCTTAGGGCAACGTTCATTCTTTTTCGACTGGCAATCACCTTTCTCTTGTACATTCTCGGTCCTCGATCTTTTGCCCTCTATACGATCATCTGGTGCCGATCTCTTGTTCTCCTGAGGTTTTACTTCGATCACCTTCTTCCAAGCTTATAGTACCTTGGCCATGTTGGTGAACTTGTTACATTGCTCCAGAAGTTCTTTCATCGTCTTGGTCTCATGTCATGCTAGGTCCTTGATCAAATCCAGGTCTCTGATCCCCCCATCCAAGGCTGCATGCTGGGTCTAGTCGTCTAGGTTTCAAACCTCCAAGGACTCCTTCGTGAACTTGGTGACATATTCCCTGAGGGACTCCCCAGGATTTAGTACCACGTTCAGCAAATTGATCATGGTCTTCTTCTGCTTGATGCTACTTTGGAAGTGGAAGACAAACTGCTCGCAGAGTTCTGCGAACAAATTTATCGATCTAGACCGGAGCCTTAAAAAGCATAAGGTGGTTGCACCCCTAAGGGATGCTGGGAATGCTCGGCAGGAGACCAGATCCGATCCCTCGTATAGGGTCATCATCCCATTGAAGTAGTTGATGTAGTCATTAGGATCCGTTGTACTGCTATAGAGCTCGAAGGTAGGTAACTTGAATCTGTAGGGGAGAGATGTGCTCATGATTTCTACTGAGAATGGATGTTGGCTTGGTATGGAGTGTGTTTCACCTTTTGTCTACTTCTTCAATCCTTCCAACTTCTCATCTAATTCTTGGAGTCTTTTATCTAGCTCATCATCACGTGACTGTCAACCACGCCTGGTTGCGCGTTCACTGTGAACCCGCTCTCAACCCCTCCTTGATGTTTCCTCCCCTCGTGAGTTTTAACGTGAGGGCGAGTGGTCACGACGTGATGAGCCTTGACGTAAATGTGAGGGACTTTCTTCATGATAGGTCTGACTCAGCCTTGGTGTGTGACTTCCTCCTTGTCGCCCTTGGAATATCGATCTTTTGATCGAACCATCCTGATTAGGTTTCACCGATCTATGTGTCGGTGATGCCCCACGTTCCGATCGGATCGACAGATCCGCTGCTCTCACGGGATGATGTGAAGGATCTCCTTGCTGATGAATCAAACTTGTGCATCTTGTGAGTCTCTCTGATCTTTCACCCTCAGGGGGTGACCTCCTAGGGTTTTGCTCCTGTCGTGGGATTGGCTCTGTCCTTAGTGGTGGTAAACCCCTCCTGCTGCGGGATGTCACCCGTTGCCTCAGATAGTCTCGAAAGAGTCTTTGGTCCTGGAGGATCTGTCGCTGCAAGTCATTGATCTGACCTACAGTTGCTGGTGGTTTCGGGTCAAGTATTGCCTCCACCGCTACTTCGTTATTGAGATTGACTATGTTGATGTGCTTGTTCTCTGGGTTCTCCATCTCTTGGAGTTCATGATTATTCTCTCTCCAACGAGAGCTCTCCGGTGGTGGTGTCCCGTTCCCCTCCCTCACAACATTGGTGGAGGGAGCGGCCTTCTTACCCCGTGGTGCCATTGAATACTTGAGGAAGTGAGCTAGTAGATATATTGGCTAGCGTCGTTCCCATAGACGGCGCCAATTTGTTGCATCAAGAAATTACCAATTGATCCTTTGGGTGCTCCAACCTGCAAAAGGACATCAGGGGGCAAAGGAGAACCAGTGTGGTTCCGGCCTAGGACTCTCCGATGCCTAAGTAAGATGTTTCTCAGCAACAGATGAATTATTAGAATTCAAGATGGGTCAATGGGGTAGAATACCTGGGTATTTATAGTTGAATATGGCGGTGTGAGAGTCCAGGTAGTTGGATAGGCTTCCTTGGTAAGAGAGTCCATCACGTAGTAGATCTCCTCCTCTTGGGAGGTAGAGTTCGGGTAGGGAAGGAGTTCCCTCATAGACAGACATGCGTGCTCCTCAAGTGTTGGATAAGATCCATGAGAGTCACGCACAGGTAAGGTGGATCTCCTTTGGGATAAGATCCCCTTGCCTGCAAGATGATGTAGATTTGGGTGGTGGCGCCCTTGTTGACCTGTGTAGTGATCTTGGTTCTGGAGTGACCTACTGGGTCTTTTCTTCTTGAGCTCAATGGATGAGTCTTGATCTAACCAAGTCTAAGTTATTCTCTCTTCATGCCATGCCACATAGTGGATCAGGATTGGCCCTGAGTATTTATGTTTTATCATCAGTATAGACCTGGGACAGTCGATTTCCTCCGCGGTCCCTGGCTCTGATACCATTTGTTAAATGTGCAGATCTTATGGAGAGAAAATAAAAAACAAATAAAAAAATAAGAGAAAAGATAGAAGAGACTATAGAGATTTGGCTTTACGGACAAAGCCAGGCGTCCTGGCGCAATTGGGAGGCTGCCAATCCTCTCTCAAGATAAACTTAAGAATTAATTAAGATTTTTCTCATTGCTTTCTACTTCTTAATTCTGCAATAAATACACGCATAATATTAACTACCCACTCCTACAATTTCTCTCAACTCCTAAAATATCTCCCTACAACTCATCCTACTTTTAATAACTATATATAATAACTAACCACAATCCCATACATACATATAATTGATAATAATTAACCATAATAACAAATAACTACACCTAATCAAGAACGACACATAACAATAACCCCATTGTAACACTCTAGTCATCATAACCTTTGGTTTTATCCTTCCAGGGTGGGGATGAACCAGAGCAAGAGCAAGACCATTTACTTTTAAATTTTTTATGTAGGATGGCATATATATACTTCTGCATTAAGCTATATAGCTTTTTTTTCGCATGGGAGAATAGAAATAACAATGTTTCATTTTGGTGGCTATTATTTCTAGATAAAAAATTGATTTTGTTGTCATATATAGATAAATATCAGGTATAGTATGGATAGGCCTCTTATTGAATTTATTGGTCCATGACAATTTTATGGTTCACCTTGTAGTTGACCATTCTTCTTCAATTCTAAGTGGTCTACATTTTCCCAAGAATATTAAATTGAACTAGTCTTGATACCTTATGCTTCAACCCTTCTATTTGCTCCATATGTATTCAGCTGTTGTTAGTATTGTTCTTTGTAATGGTATCAAAGAGGTACCTCCTTGGGTACTCAATGTGGTCCAATCCGCACCTGGTTGGTGGCCTACATTGAAACATACATGTTAGTAGCTTCTATTTATTTTTTGGGTGAATGGTTAATATATTCAACGAAGCATACAGATTCTTTGCCCCCCCCCCCCAAAAAAAAAATTGAAGGAAAGAATAAAAAATAAGAAAGAGTACATAGAAGGAGAAAACTCCTCAACAAATCAACGGCCTATACCTAAAGCTGATTCAAGCTAGAAGAGAAATCAAAAGAGGATACAAATGAAAAAAAGAACTCAAAACCGCTAGGCACTGAGGTCAACTCTGAGAAAACAAAAATTACTAGATCATCCCTTAATCAAAAGAAGAACTAGATCATGGGGACAACAAAAAAGCATCTCTTTGCCACTATGATACTGCTGCCAAACTTTCCTCTAATGGGAAGTTCGAGATGCGAGATGCATTAAAATCTAAAGGAGCATCATCTGATAATCACCCCATCAACACAACTAGTCTCTTTTTATGGTATCTCAAAGGTGTGGAACCAAAGAAAATTATCTATGCAAACATTGTTGCTCAATGGATGAAACTAATGTTTATGTTTGTGGCCCAACAAAAACTTATTTAGTGTTATTTTGCATGTTACTCTAAGCACCCAAAGAAATAGGGAGGGAGACACTACCAAAAGAGGCACGCCACTAGGGGGGATTTCACATACAATAAGGGAACATTGAGACACCAAATCGAAATAATATGGCGATTCCTAAGGGTGTCAGGAACAGCGAGGGTATAGTAGCCAAGTCAAAGCTGAAGAGACCTTTTGAATGAATCAGCTCCCACACCCTCGCCCTTAGGAATTGCCATATTATTTCTAATTGGTGTCTCAGTGTTCCAATAGAGGCTGAATTTTGTCATCCCCTCGAAAATGATGACAATAGGACATGGATTGACGTACTACCTCTCTCAAGAAGAACTCACCCCCATAACCACCTAACCTATCCCACCATAACTCTGATAAGGTTTGATGCAAAATATATACTTGATGCTAGCTAGTGGTGTAGGAGCAGTAGTATAAAAGACTGTCAGGAATTCCTGACACCAAATTAGGGTTAGCATTTGTTCTAATTTTCAAATATTTTTGGATCAATACTTGCAGCATTGAATAGTTCTCGGAAAGATAAATCCAACGGTATATTACACACAAAAATCTGATGTCCTGGCGTAAAACGGCGCCCAAAACAATGAAACAGGGCATTTTTGGGCCAAATTAGGAGGATCTAGATCCATATAGGAATCCAAAGATTTGTGCCCATAAAGTGATCCACGGATCACTTTATGGTTCCACAGATCCGTGGAACCTATTTTGAAGCCATTTAACAAAATATCTTAAAAAATATCCTAAAAATCTAACTTATAATTACCCCACTCCTATTGTTTTAGGATTCAAACCTTGCAGTTCAAATCCGAATTTGTTTCCTCTTGGGCCATTTTTTGAGCACTTTTCACTCGTTTTAGTGTTATCTTGATGCCCCGATGTCCCAAAATCTACAAAATGAGAATTTTTTGAGTTTTGGTTTAGAAGTACATGCGTGATCCACCTATAAACCCAACCCTTTTTAGGAGGTATAGTACTTCAAGAGTGATAAATAGATGATTCTCCTCCATTGGAGCTGGGGTTTTACCCGAATTTTGTCAAGAAAGTGTGCTTGATAAGTCGGAGTTTTGCCAGAATTTCAAAATAGGGTTCTCCCGATACGCCGAGGTTCTGCCCGAATTTCGTCAACAAAAGTTCATTTGATAAGCCGGATTTGTAATACTCCTCATTCGTGTGGTGAATATTATTAATATTTTAATGAAATGTGATTATATTATTAATATTTGGATTATGTAGTTGTATTTTACCTTTTGTAATTGTGTATTTTATTGTTCTAAGGCATGATAGTAATTTTGGGTATTATTTATATGATATAAGACTTGCATTTAAATGACTAATGTATGGATTACCATGCTACTCGGACGGCATTGTCATCTAATTTAGCGGCGACTTGTCCGGATGTGGTCTATATTGCAGAGCCTAAAGTGGAGGTTAGTAGATTCCCAACTTTATTTTTTAAGAAAAAGGGATATGTGGCTGATTTTATTTATAATTTTCGACTGGGCTTGTTTCCAAATTTATGGGTGATTTGGAGATTGGGTTTGGCTCGTGCTTTTGTGATCTCTTGCTCGGATCAACAGCTTTCTTTATCATTTTAGTGGAATAGAAATGTGGTGTTCAGTTCTGTAATTCATGCGAACAATTTTAGAGTTAATCAAAGGGACCTGTGGCTTGACTTGGGTCAATTGAATGTTGTTTCGACTTCTTGGCTTGTGATTAGGGACTTCAATGCTACCCTTTTGTCTAATGAGAAGAGAGGGCCATGGGCTTTTTTCGTTGGGTTTGGCTATGGCTTTTGGTACCATGATCGATTCTTGTAGTCTCATAGCCATATCCTCCACTAGGAATAAATTCACTTGGTCTAATAATAGGAGTTGTGGTCATGTGGATGCGGTCCTGGATTGAAGCTTTTGTAATGATAAGTGGTTGGAAGTTTTTCACTCATGTAGCCAGAGGGTTTTGCTACGGGTGGCTTCGGATCACTCTTCTTTTGTTATTGCTTCGGAATCGTTCGGAAGCTAGATTATGTTCCCTTTTACTTTCATAATTTTTGGATGGAGAGCCCTGTTTTTGTAGATGTAGTGATGCTTTATTGGTCTCAGCCTTTGGTGGAGACCCCCTTTTATTTTGAGTCAAAAGCTCAAATGCCTCAAACTAGTGGGAGGTCTCGGGCCCATGTGGAATTCCCAAATTTTGACTTGAAGCTGAAGGAGGTGAAAGTGGAGTTAGATGATGTTCAGCAGGCCTTGGAGACAATAGGGGTCAATGACTCTTTGTTTGGCTTGGAGGCGGATGCCCCAAGACTAGACATTTATCAGCTTTGAAGGATAGTGAGAGGCTTTGGCATGAAAAGTCTAGAGTAAAATGGCTGAAAGAAAGGGACTGCAACTCAAAATTTTTCCACCTCTCTATGTTGTTAAGAAGGGCTAAAAAGCAGATCAAGTGTCTTAAAAAAAGTAATGGTAATCCGAATGGTGTGGCAGAATATGATAGTGAGTTCTTTGAAAAATTTCACAAGTCAGTTCCCCTTGAGGAGCATTTGGATATCCTTGATGTGATTCCTTCTATGCTTGGTGATGAAAATAAGGTGAAGCTAGACTCTATACCTAGTGGGGGGGAGATAAAGAAGGCGGTGTAGGACCTTGACCCTAATAGTTTGCCTGGTCAGTATGGATTTTAGGGTGCTTTTGTTAGATGATGTTGGGAGGTGGTGGCTGTTGATGAGCACATTTATGTGTGAAATCTTAGGGCATAAAGCATACATTTTACCACATTGGACAGAGTTACTCGATGCTTTCTTGTGCTTTTCAGGTTTTAGGTGAATTCTTGTGAAAATGGAGGAGATGATGCTAAGGAAATATTTTTAAGCTGTTTATAGGTTTTAATGGCTTGGATGCGTAGCCCATCGAGTCAGCTTCGCAACGGTTCAAACGACACTTGATTCCGAGTTGAAACGAAGAAGTTACGACCGTTTCCATAACGAAGCGCGAAAATGGTCTATAGAGGTTTATTTGTAATTATTGACAGTTGGCCGGGGACAAATTGAAGCAAAACTTCGGATTCCAGGGGCCTTAACGCAATAATCAGAAGTTATATTTCCTGTACCCGAAAGATTCCATTTGGAGGGCTCTGGACAGTCCAACTTCAACTTGAGATATCTTGGGCTCCCGAATTCCAAATTGGACGAAATTTGGGTCTATTTTGGGTGATTTTTCGTAAAAAATACAATGGTGAGGCCTATATAAGCATCCCATGGTCCACGTTTTCTGAAGGACAGAATGGATATTTTATTTATTCTTGAAGGAATACTAGTCATCACCCTTACTCTCTCTCTCCTCCAACTTCTCAAGGGCACTTCTAGAATTCTACTTGGGATAGATTTATATTTTCTCATCTATGGAAGGTTGAAAAATCAAAGATGCTTTGATTTTATTGCTTGGAGAAGATATCTACAAAGAAAATGAAGCACTTGTTAGAATTGGAAGTTTACTTTTCTAGAAATAGAAGGTCTATGTAAACAATCTTTTCTTCTTCTTCTTTCTATTTTTTTGTTTCTTTTTTCTTAGGATTCAAGGCATTGTAAAAGAGGAAGGAGAAGAGAATATTCTCTTTTCTTATGAAATACACTTCCCCCCTTCTCTCTTCTCCTCTCTTCCCCCTATAAATACCCCTTGCCCTTTGGGTTGTAACAAGTTAGTTTTTAGTTCAATTTTTACTCAATTTTAATTCAGTTTTTAGTGTAGTTTTTAGTTCAATTAATTAGTGAAATTTCTTCTTCTCTTCTTCTAGTTTTTGGCTTTCTAAGTTCTAGTTTGATTTTATGCTTTCAATTCCATGGTTGTAATGCTTTTGATTTATGCTTTAATTTTATGTCTTCAATATGGTTGTAATAATTCAAGTTTAGTTTCAAGCTTCCTAGTCTAAGTTCCTATGTTGATGACAAGACTTGGGGATTTAGAAGAGGAAGCCATGGTAAGTTTATTCAAGTATTCATGCAAGCAAGTTCAATCCGGTTTAAGCACATCAAGGTATCTCATTCTCTAAACCCTTAATCTCATTCTCCCTCTCCTCTATCTCTCTCTATCTTCTTCGTCTTCTCCCTCTATTTCTTTTATTTTTTTTTTTATGGTTGTGGTTTGTGGATGCACTTTTATTCCCTTATTTCTTTTTATGTGGTTATTATGTGTGGCTACATTTTTATTCCTTTCAATTTGCGTTAGTTTGATAGGTTAGATGCTCATGTGTTAGGACGCTAATTTATTCCCTTAATTTTGTTAGATGCTTATGAGTTAGGATGCATTAATTTTTATTAGTTTAATTAGTTTAATTTAACATTTTAATTTGGTTCACTTTGCATACTTTAAAGTTAGTTAAATAGAGTGGCGTATTTCTCCTCGTGTTCGACCCGTAGCTACGACTGACCCGTACGCTTGCGGTATTATTTTAACTCAAACAAGTTTTTGGCGTCGTTGTCGGGGAGATTATTGACTACTTTATTTTTTTGATTTTTCAGTAATTCGAAGTGCTTTAGTTTCTTCTCTTTCTCCTCTTTCTTTAAAAAAAAAAAAAAAAAAAAAAAAAAAAAAAAAAAATTTTGAAAACCTCTTCTTGTTTCTCTTCTGTTTCAAATAGTGTGCGCCTAATCTAAAGTCCTTCATATGCCCAAACCCAGCCAATCTTGGTGCCCTTTGATTCGTTGGGTGGTTTGGATTGGCATGTGACTTATCTTTGGAGGTGACCACTCTTGATAATAGGAAAGCAACATAGTGAGAGCGTTGGAAACATAAACGTATAGTAGTCCTCCACCCTACATCAGAATCCATTTGGAGTCGCCCGTAGGTGGCTCGTGAAGACTATACGGGTTCCCTTGCTGTCAACCTATATGACAACCTTACAGCTTTAAAACCATTGTTTCGATTTCTGAGGGATAGATGCACTATCTACCTTGGGCTCCTTCTTGTTTTTAGTATTTTTTTTTATAGTCTTTTATTTTTCTTTAAACTTTTTCTTATGGGAGACCTCAATTTGGGATAGGTGGTTAATTTAGAATAATGGGAGATACACTTCCATATAAGACTTTGGGGGAAAGATGGACCTATGCTAAGGCAACCATGATTTTGGAGAAAATGTTTACACAGGTTAGGGAAGCCAAAAGTAGTGAGATAGAGAATAATTTTGCACCACCCTAGTACAATTTTGCTCCCCAACCCAACTATGGGCTTTCGGGAAATTTTGATTGGTCACATCCCCAGACTATCCATGTTATGGAAGGATGCCCTAATCTTTATGGGGGTAGCAATGGTGATGAGAATGTGAGTCCTCAATTTCAATACAATTCTTTTGGCACTTACAATCACGAGTGGAGTGATCACCCCTATTTCTCGTGGGATCAATGGAATAACCAAGCTGGACCACCCAATTTCCAATATCATGGTCATTTTGGTCCTCCAATGCCCAACCCTCCATTGAATCTCAATGGGCCACCTGTCCTTGAACCATACCACCAACCCCCTGAGTTTCAGAACATGGGTGAGGAGGCTAGACTAAGTGAACTTGAGAGGAACATAACCCTTCTCACAACAAACCACAATACCATGGAGAAGCAACTCTCTCAACTGATCACCATGTTGCAGGAGGAGGAAATGGGTACATTACCTAGTCAGCCTGAACCGTCCCATCCCCAGTTTAATGATATTGAAAGTCCACCACCCTAGTTTGAGGTTAATGAGAGTCATTCCCAACAAACTGCTTTTCATGATGATTTATTTGTTGAGATTGAGTCTCCTAAAGATATTAGTGAAGCGAGGTTTGATGAGCTACTTGGGAAAGTCCAACTTTTTCCTGAAATTTTTTATTTTAGTGAGCCTAGTGTTTTTATTGATTTAGAATCAGATTTTCATGATAGCATAGAAACCCACGAAATTCGATCTCCCCGTCTCTCTTTGGGAAACCCGGATAAATGTCATTTTGAGGATTCCATTGTCTCACATGTTGATTTGTCCAAACCTCCTAGGTTTAATGATTTTATTGAGGAGGACAATGCTAGTCATAATGCCTTTCAAGCATATTTCCATGATCCTTATTTGGCAAACCAAGTTATGCAAAGAGCGGATAGTTGTATTGCTAGGATTGATTTGAGTAAACCTCCAATTTTTTATGATTATTTAGATGAGGTTATTCATAATCCTTTTTATGCTTATTGTGATCCGTTTTTGATTGGTTTTTCAAAGAATGATAGGTGTTCTACATTACAAATGGGAGAGAAGGGAAGGATTTATGGCCTGAGTTTTATTGCCTTCATTTTTCACTATCCCATGAGGACAGATTTTTCTATTGGATATTTCTCAGTTGTGCTTAACTTTCGTATTATTTCTCGCTTTACTAAAATTCATGGTCGAGTGTTTTTTGGTTCTGAAGCTATTTCTCCATTTACTGGCCATGGATTGAGATTTCTATTGCTGCTCCTAACACTTTTTGTAGAGCTCATGACTCTACATGATCCTCTTTGTTAATTATATCTGGTAAGCCCCTTCATCTCTTCCCATGTCCTTATTTTTTTTCTTTTACGCATGCATTGAGGACACTGCATGAATTAAGTGTGGGGGGGATGTTGGGCTTAATTGGTGAATTTTGATTGTGGCAATAGTTTGGTTTTGTACATATGTCTCTTTGATTGCAAAACGAGAGAGAGAGAGGAAATTAGGTGTCTTAGCATGCGAAATAATAAAAAATTCATTTTCAAGGAAGATAGTTGGTTTGTATCCGGTGATGGGGATTGAATTTGAAAATATGAGCGTTATTTCATTTGATGGCTAGATTCCTCTATGTGTTTTATGGACCCTTTGATCTTTTGGCTAGTAGTTGAGACCAAGTTGTTTGTGGCAAGGTAAGACATGAAAATGGAAGTGAATGAAAAAAAAAAAAAAAAAAAAAAACAAGGAACAGAAAAGAAAGTGGAATTCCTTGGGACTAGACAGGGCACTGTGCCTCATGAAGCAGGGTGATTTGATCGAAATTCCTTGGAAGGAAACTCAAAAAACTCTTACATCAATGTCTCAAAGTCTTTATGGATATATGCAAAAAGCGAAGCTACCAAGTATTTGGATGTCTAGTGTATGCTCCACCATGTCATTCAGAGAACAGTAGTGGAGTAGAAATAGAGTTTGTGGTTGAGAAAAAAAAAAAAAACTTTTGCCTTAATGCCTTAAAAAAAAGAAAGTACGGTCAACAATACTCAATGCCTAAGTCTTTGGTTCCATCGATGCTATGGGGGGTTTACTTGAAGGTGAGTAGTGTTCAGAAAATATTAGGAGATCCCTTGAACTTGATGCATGCTTGTTACTTGAATTGATGTGGGGTGATCAAATTCAAGTGTGGGGGAACCTTTGGCTCCTTGATCTTTAGTTGAACACTTTTTGGGATTATGTGCACTGTCCTACTTATGCCATGATTAAAATTTACAGCATTCATTTACAATTGAATTTTGGGTGTATATTCACTGTAAACACCCACGAGACACAACTCATCCACTAGAGGTAACCTAGGGGTTTAAAGGCTTGTTGCACATGCTAAGTGCAACCGTGATTCCTATGAAAGTGAGTTAGGTTTTTCTTATTTTCTTTTGTTTTCTTTAGTTTAGTCTTCTTTTTGTTTACTTGTAGACAAGTAGCGTTCAAGTGTGGGGAATCTGATGAGCACATTTAGGTGTGAAATCTTAGGGCATAAAGCATACATTTTACCACATTGGACAGAGTTACTCGGTGCTTTCTTGTGCTTTTCAGGTTTTAGGTGAATTCTTGTGAAAATGGAGGAGATGATGCTAAGGAAATGTTTTTAAGCTGTTTAGAGGTGTTAATGGCTTGGATGCGTAGCCCATCGAGTTAGCTTCTTAACGGTTCAAACGACACTTGATTCCGAGTTGAAACGAAGAAGTTACGACTGTTTCCGAAACGAAGCGCGAAAATGGTCTATAGGGATTTATTTTCAATTATTGACAGTTGGCTGGGGACAAAGTGAAGCAACACTTCGGATTCCAGGGGCCTTAACGCAATAACCAGAAGTTATATTTCCTGTACTCGAAAGATTCCATTTGGAGGGCCCTGGACAGTCCAACTTCAACTTGAGATATCTTGGGCTCCCGAACTCCAAATTGGACGAAATTTGGGTCTATGTTGGGTGATTTTTCGCAAGAAACACAATGGTGAGGCCTATATAAGCATCACATGCTCCACGTTTTCTGAAGTACAGAATGGGTATTTTATTTATAACCAGAAGTTATATTTCCTGTACTCGAAAGATTCCATTTGGAGGGCCCTGGACAGTCTAACTTCAACTTGAGATATCTTGGGCTCCCGAACTCCATATTGGACGAAATTTGGGTCTATTTTGGGTGATTTTTCGCAAGAAACACAATGGTGAGGCCTATATAAGCATCCCATGCTCCACGTTTTTTGAAGGACAGAATGGGTATTTTATTTATTCTTGAAGGAATCCTAGTCATCACCCTTACTCTCTCTCTCCTCCAACTTCTCAAGGGCACTTCTGGAATTCTACTTGGGATAGATTTATATTTTCTCATCTATGGAAGGTTGAAAAATCAAAGATGCTTTGATTTTATTGCTTGGAGAAGATATCTATAAAGAAAAGGAAGCACTTGTTAGAATTGGAAGTTTACTTTTCTAGAAATAGAAGGTCTATGTAAACAATCTTCTCTTCTTCTTCTTTCTATTTTTTTGTTTCTTTTTTCTTAGGATTCAAGGCATTGTAAAAGAGGAAGGAGAAGAGAATATTCTCTTTTCTTAGGGAATATTTCTCCTACACTTCCCCCTTCTCTCTTCTCCTCTCTTCCCCCTATAAATACCCCTTGCCCTTTGGGTTATAACAAGTTAGTTTTTAGTTCAGTTTTTAGTTAGTTTCTAGTTCAATTTTAATTCAGTTTTTAGTGTAGTTTTTAGTTCAATTAATTAGTGAAATTTCTTCTTCTCTTCTTCTAGTTTTTGGCTTTCTAAGTTTTAGTTTGATTTTATGCTTTCAATTCCATGGTTGTAATGCTTTTGATTTATGCTTTAATTTTATGTCTTCAATATGGTTGTAATAATTCTAGTTTAGTTTCAAGCTTCCTAGTCTAAGTTCTTATGTTGATGACAAGACTTGGGGATTTAGAAGAGGAAGCCATGATAAGTTTATTCAAGTATTCATGCAAGCAAGTTCAATCCGGTTTAAGCACATCAAGATATCTCATTCTCTAAACCCTTAATCTCATTCTCCCTCTCCTCTATCTCTTTCTATCTTCTTCGTCTTCTCCCTCTATTTCTTTTATTTTTTTTTTTTTATTGTTGTGGTTTGTGGATGCACTTTTATTCACTTATTTCTTTTTATGTGGTTATTATGTGTGGCTACATTTTTATTCCTTTCAATTTGCGTTAGTTTGATAGGTTAGATGCTCATGTGTTAGGACGCTAATTTATTCCCTTAATTTTGTTAGATGCTTATGAGTTAGGATGCATTAATTTTTATTTGTTTAATTAGTTTAATTTAACACTTTAATTTGGTTCACTTTGTATACTTTAAAGTTAGTTAAATAGAGTGGCGTATATCTCCTCGTGTTCGACCCGTAGCTACGACTGACCCGTACGCTTACGATATTATTTTAACTCAAACAGTTGTTGATGTGTGCAGGGCAGTTTTGAATTTTCTTAAGGAAGGTATCATTCTTAAAGGAATAAATAATTGCTTTCTTGCCTTGTTTCCTAAAGTGGATGGTGCTGTCTCCCTGGAGAAATATCGCCCTATTTGCATGGGCAACTTTGTTTGCAAAATCATTTAAAAAATTATAGCTAATAGGCTAAGTGACTTCTTTCCTCGTCTAATCTTTGAGGAACAAGGGGCCTTTCAGAAGTGGAAAGTGATTTTTTTGCACATCAGTTTGGCCTCGGAATTGAGTAACTTGATGCATAAGGCGGTGTGGGGTGATGGTGCTGGTCTTAAGCTTGATGTGCAGAAGGCTTACGATTCTCTCTCTTGGGAGTTCTTATTCAAGGTGTTGAGCAAATTTGGCTTTAGTGATCGATAGATTGTTTGGGTCGGGTTATTTTCCCTATTTTGTGTCTTTGCAAATTTTTGGGTATGCCTGGACATTAAACATTTGTATTCATTTTCTTCTTTTTAATACAATCTTTACTGACCTTTTGCAAAAAAAAAAAAATGCAGCCTGGTTGGAAGATACGGATCGGGAGAGTCAAGAAGACACTTCAAGGGGTTTAACTTGACTCTTCAAGAACATGGGAAGATTGCAATCCTTCAAGGATGCAACATGACTTTTCAGGCTTACGAGATAGAACACTACAAGGTTCTAAAGTACTTAATAGAGTAATATTTCATTAATTAATTCTTCACCCTTCTAAATGAGCAAACCTTTTACATTTATAAGGAACCAATTAAATCCTATGGCTAAGATTAATTGAAAATTACATCATAAAATAATTAAATACGAAAGTAAATCCTAATTAAAGCTAGACATCTTGACAATTACAAATACTAAAATTAATAAAACTAAATTAAGGAATCTCTCTCTCTCTCCTAAAAATCGTCCAAGAGAGCTGGAGTCTTCAAAAAAATCGTCTAAGGATTAGGTGAATCTTTTGTTGGCTTCTTTCCATAAAAATAAGAGAGGACGTAGACTTCAAAAACCGTGAACTTGGCTCTAATCTCCTCATAGTGACGGCTCCTCTTGTGGCCTTCATCCCTAAAAAATACGGGAAGAAAGGGAATCATGGAACTCTAGCCTCTAAATTGTCTTGGCTAATCTTCATCAATTCCTTTTGCTAATAAATAGGAAAGATCCTCTTTATTAAATTGATTTCCTACAAAATAGGTCAGTAGCATATCTCCTTAACATGTTGGTTGCGTTCACACTTCTAGAAACTAAATTTCGGTTGCTGATGTGGCCTTGCTGGGCTTGCATCAGAGGAGCTTTGTTAAAAGGGATTTTCGGTTCAGAAATCGCCACCAAATCCATATTAGAAGACTTAACAATAGAATTCAAATGCCTAACAGTAGGCTTGTTTCCCATATCACGACATTTCCAAAAGAGAAAATTCATGGTAAACTCAATGGATCATTGACCTTGTGATACCTAATAGTAGGTTTGTTACCTGGGGTCATGGACCTTGTGTACGCCTTTAATTGCATCATTCTTGACTTTGTAGGTTTTCTCGCACTTTCATCCCCATGTTCGCTAGAAGGATGTCTCCACACGTAGACTTTTAATCACTCTCTCAATCCTACACTACAGAGTGGAACCAAATGCTATAATGACCTCGACTGTGACTCCCCAATCCTGATCCTAAGATATGTAACATTCTAGGAATGAATCATCTCTGAATTACTTAAAAACTTTGACTTTAGGCCATATGACCTCCCTGGAGGTTTACCTGAATCCTCCACAGCAAAACGCTTTGAGCGAAACAACCGGCTCAAACTCTCCTCCCTGTTGTGATGGTAAGCATGATTTGTATTCATGAATTCAATAGAGATTACAAGAGAGATATATATAATGTACAAGGTAACCCAATAGTGTTGGGATTCTATGAAAAGATATACATGTGATAATAGGGGAATGATATATTCCACATATGATAATGATGGAAGGTTCTTCTTATCGCATGTGGTGAATACTGTGAAGAGATATGGTCACATATGGAAACTGAGGATACCCAATATAGCACGTTATTGGAATGGTAACGGCTATATTGGTCAACACACCCCTTCAAGATGAAGATTCCGAGCAGCGGATCTTTAGCTTGTCTCTCATGAACTGGAACCGCGCTTTGGGTAGCGCCTTGGTCAAAACGTCGGCTATTTGATCCGTTGTTGAGATGAACTGAACCTGGAGCTGTTTCTGAGCGACTCGTTCTCGAACAAAGTGGAAGTCTATCTCCACATGCTTTGTGCGAGCATGGAAGGCAGGGTTTGCAGACAAATAGGTTGTGCCAATGTTGTCGCACCAGAGAATTGGCGCAGCCTATTGAGGAAGACCAAGTTCTGTAAATAAAGACTGGAGCCATATCAGTTCGGCTACAGCATCTGCAAGTGCCTTGTATTCTGACTCAATGGATGACCGAGATACTATTTTCTGCTTCTTAGAGTGCCTTGAAACCAGATTTGGGCCAAGAAAAATCACATAGCCCCTTGTAGACCATCTATCACTGGTGCTCCTGGCCCAGTCAGCATCGAAAAAGGCCTGGAGTGTCAATGACCTGGACCACTAGAAATAAAGACCACATTTGGATGTGCTTTTGAGATATCTTAGAATCCATTTGGCCAAACTCCAATCATCATCTATGGGAGCATGCATTGTCTGACATGCCTTATTAACTACGAAGGCGACATCAGGACGGGTCACTGTAACATACTGGAGGGCTCCCACGATCGAATGATAATGACTGGGATTAGCAAACGCTGCACCCCCTAACTGGGATGACTTGGAGCTTGTGCCAATAGGTGTCAAAATGGGCTTGCAGTCCAACATTCCAGCCCGCTGTAATAGATCATTGATATACCTGGTTTGGGTGAGGAGAAGTCCATTTCGGTGGGTTGTGGCTTCAACACCTAAGAAAAAGTGTAACTGCCCAAGGTCCTTGATGGAAAATTTGGTAGCCAGGCTTGATAGCAATGCCTGCACCTTTGAACCAGAGTTCCCTGTTATCAAAATATCATCCACATATATCAGTACATACATCACAGATCCACCCTGACGAAAGATAAACAATGACGTATCGGTCTTGGAAGCAGTGAACCCAAGGCCCAGTAGGAAAGTTGTCAATCATTGAAACCAGGCCCCAAGGGCCTGTTTAAGGCCATAAAGGATCTATGGAGTCGACAGACATGATTGAGCTTGGTCTTATCTTCAAATCCCGGTGGCTGTACCATGTAAACCTCCTCAGTCAACTCACCATGCAAAAACGCATTCTATACATCCAACTATCTGATGGGCCACCCATTAGACACCGTATAGGCAATAACTGTCCGTATTGTGGGTTGTTTGACGACATGGCTAAATGTTTCAGTGTAGTCAACACCTTCCTACTGATGGAAGCCTTTTGCAACCAAGCACGCTTCATAGCGCTCTAGGGACCCATCAGCCTTGCGCTTCACCCGATACACCCATTTGCACCCTACAAGGTTCATGGATGGATTGTGTGGTACCAAGGACCAGGTGCCATTGCAAAGAAGCGCATTAAATTCATCCACCATCGCTGCCCGCCATTCCTAAAATTTCACAGCTTGAGATAAACAAGTTGGGTCAGTGGGGGGAAGGGGAGAAGCAGCCAAAGCAGTGACACGATGGTTAGGGACAGGTTGGGTGGCCCTATAAATGTCTTCAAGGGTTCGGGTGTGATGTGGAGGTGACGATGGTGACCTAGATGGAGCGGGTAGTAGCGGTAATGGGGATGATGATGGTGGTGGGGAAGCGGAGGGGGGCGGTGATGGCGGCCCCGCAGGTTGTGGTGTAGCAAGTTGTGGTGAAGTAGGTAAGTGGGCCAGATTGGGCACTAGAGTAGGCTGGGAAGCCACGGTAGGGGCACTAGCCCAAGGCCTGGGCAAGAGAGGAGGACATGGAGATAAAGGAGTAGACAGACTTGCAAATGGGAAAACATCTTCAGAGAACCGAACATGGCAAGCCAACTAGATCTGATTTGTGGATCGATTGAGGCAGCGATAAGCAAGGTGATTGGGACTATAACCCAAAAAGACACAAGGTGCTGATCGGTAGTCCATCTTGTGGGTATTGTATGGCCAAATATAGGGAAAACACAGGCACCCAAACACCCTCAAGAACGAATAGTCTGGTTGTCGATGAAAAAGAAGTTGATAAGGTGACACATTATTGGAAACTCAGGAAGGTAACTTGTTGATTAAAAAGACGGCAGACTCAAAAGCAAAATGCCAGTAAGTACGTACGGGGAACCGAACTGTGAGCGAACAAGGAGAGTCCAGTCTCGACACGATGGGAGATCCCAATGGATTTAAAATAAGAGAAAAGAGAACGAAATTCCCCTCCCCAATTAGGCTGGACAGATTTAATTTTTCTAGAGAACTACCGTTCAACTAAGATTGAACTTCTTTAAACACAGAGAAGACATCAGACTTTCTAATCAAAGGATGAAACCATATAAATTTGGAATAATCATCCACAAATATTACAAAATAACGTTGACCATTAGGGGAGGGGGAAGGGGATGGACCCCAAACGTCACTGTGGACTAAATCTAATGGAAATAAACTGCGAGAAAATGATTCTGGTAAAGACTGGCGATAGGACTTTCCAAGCTGACATGCAGAACACAACGAAACTCAACCTGGTGGGTTGACATGGTAGATTAAATTCCCGAACAAGACAATTCAATAACTGAGAGTGAGGGTGCCCAAGACGGTAATGCCAGCCATCAAGGGATGTGCGAGTTGAGGTGAGTGCAGTTGGAGAGGAAGACAATGGTGGAGGCAATGCGTAGAGACCTTCACTACTCGGACCGGACAGAATGGTGGACTTGGTTCTCCAATCCTTCACAAAGAAACAAGAAGGATGAAATCCGAAATAAACATCATTATCAGTAGCAAAACGATGCACAGAGAGTAATGGTTTTTTGATTGAAGGAACATGAAGTACATCAGATAAAAGTAATTGACGATCAGAAGCAGGAGAATTAAGAGAACCATAACCAACATGAGAAATAGTAATGCCCTTACCGTTCCCAACCTGTAAAGTATCCGAACCTGTATAGGGGTCATAAGAAGACATGGATTGTACATCTGGGGTCACGTGATGAGTTGCTCCAGTGTCCGGGTACCAAGTGAGATGGGACGTGGGTGGGTAAGATGGAGTGGGTAGTAATGGTGGTTGGGAAGGGGAAGGATACTGAAAGGGGGAATGGGGACGGTAGGCTTGCTGATTAGGGTTTCTAGGCTTGGAGTAACATTGGGCCGTGTCATGTGTATCACGGTTACACCAGTGACACCACTGCCGATTGCCATAGGACCTCGTGCCACCAAGGCTGAAACGCCCATGGCCCCCAAGGCCATGGGTTTGTGACCCACCCCCACGAGCAGAACGTGAGTCCTAGGTAGGAGAAGGTCGTTGAACATTGTTGGCAAATGGCGAAGTTGCAGACTTTGGCGAGTCAGTGATGGATAACTTTGATAGTCTGGAGCCTTAGAGAAACTCATGACTTAACAACATTGCGTGTAAATTATCATATGTAATTGGTGTGGTGCGGGTGAGCAGTGAAGAGACAATATCAGAGAATTCCTGTTTTAAGCCATGAAAAACATGCATGTTGAATGCACTGGGTCAAAAAGGCTGCCCAGCCGCACTCAACTCTTCAGAGATTGATTTGGCAGGACTGAGAAAGGCCGAGATAGATTCATCGACCTACTGTTGGAGATCCTGCATAGCCATGGTCAGGGGCATTAGCCGACTCTCAGATGGAGAAGAGTAGGCGGTGTGGAGAGAGTCCCAGATTTCCTTGCTGCTGCACTTGCTGAGAACTTGGGGAAACACTTCTTCAGACAGAGATGCTATGAGAAGATTGTGTATCAGGGAATCCTGGCGGCACCATTGGAGAGCACCATCAGAGTCCGAGGGACAAGGGTGAGTGCCATCCACATAGCCAAATAATCCTTGGCCATCGAGGAATGGTTCGAGTTGTGTGTGCCAAAATAAATAATTTGTTGAGGTCAATTTCACAGAGATGTAGTGATGCGCATGGTGAAGGGAGGGCGCAGCAATGGTGGTGGAAGAAATAACAGGCAAAGTGCTGCCAGAGGAGGTGTCATCAATGGTGCCGTCGTTTGGCATGGTGATAGTTGTGTAGAGAGTAAAGAATGATCAAAGAAAAAAAGAAAAAGAAAAATGGACACTCGTGTGAGCTTACTTGGCTCTGATTACCATGTTGTGATGGTAAGTATGATTTGTATTCATGAATTCAATAGAGATTACAAGAGAGATATATATAATGGACGCTCGTGTGAGCTTACTTGGCTCTGATTACCATGTTGTGATGGTAAGTATGATTTGTATTCATGAATTCAATAGAGATTACAAGAGAGATATATATAATGTACAAGGTAACCCAATAGTGTTGGGATTCTATGAAAAGATATACATGTGATAATAGAGGAATGATATATTTCACATAAGATAATGATGGAAGGTTCTTATTATTGCATGTGGTGAATACTGTGCAGAGATATGATCACATATGGAAACTGAGGATACCCAATATAGCGCGTTACTGGAATGGTAACGGCTATATTGATCAATACTCCCCATCCTCTAAATCCTTTTTGGCCTCTTCCTCATTCTCCTCCTCCAGGTGTATGACACTATTAATAATGGGGGAAACAATTCCCTGAGATTCCAATATTCTGCCTATAGGACGCCAATGGGTGAGTGGCTCAAAAGGGCCAGCCGGACGGCCTGGAGGAGCACCATTTAAAATATTCACCGATTGACTTCCACCCTTAGCCACATGAACAGTAGCATGCAGGTCAATTTTCTCACCGTTACCTGGGAGGGAAACCACTTTCTGAGCTTCTAACGTCTTATTCATATTTCCCAAGTCAGACCTTAATCTTGCAAAAACTTGAGTTTCGGCTATCAACGTGCTCGACTCCTTTCGAAGTTTTCCAACGGCCTCATGTCCCTCTGTAGCACCAGCATCAATACCACAGCTATTCGCCATAATGTTACCAACCATGATTTGAGTGATATTCAGGCGATAAGCATCTGTGCAAGGTCATTTTCTGTAATTTAGCTTAATTCTGATCCATGGATTATGGAGATTTTGTTCTTCTTCTTCTTTTCCATATGTACTACTCCATGAATTTTAAATAAATGACCCCCTTCCCCTCACTGAGGAGAGTTGGAGGTGTTTGCACACAAAAATAAATAAATAAAAATAAAAATAAAAAATAAAAAATAAAAATAAAAAATTTCAAATCCATAAACACTCCTTATCTCATGAAAGATTCAACATGATCTTTTTTCGTTTGTATCGGTATCCATTTTATGGGAGATGAAGGTGAGAACGAGGAGGCTTGGATGCTGGTAGGATGGGCTTTTATACTCCACACTCTACCAAGTGCGCAAGAAACTTGTTCTCATTCAACATGATCTTTATTATACAATTAATCAAATGAATTTTTAATTTATGTTTTACAAACATATGTCAGAATTCCGAAAATACAAAATTGTAACAACAACCAACAACGTGGCGAGATTAGAAACTTCTCCTTTCATTATTGATTAGTTAATGCTTGTGTACAGTTTTAACCTTGCGGGAATTAACAGCCCGACATGATTTTCTAATTTCTCCTTGCCTTCCTGTAAGGACCTCTATGGATCCCATCTTGACCATTGCTGAACCAAATTGTGCAGGGAAGGTAGTTCCATTGGCTAGCTCCAACACAATGGGCCTAGTCCGACGATCAAGAGCTAGTTCTTCGTCAATTTGAAGAATTCCTCTTTTGATTAAAATCTCCTTATAGAAAGAGTTATCAACTGTGTTTGAACTTCGCAGGTTCTGATCCAGGTTAATGGGGCTGTCGACCGTGGCAGTGAAGGGGCACCTCTTCCTCAATGAAGCAGCTAGGCGACGATCCATGGTTGGATCAGGATTTCCACTGCCTTGGAAATCAAAGAGGCGATCTTGCACGAACGAACAGTGTGTAACACCCACAGTGTGAGCACCTATACCAAGTAGTGTCGATCACTCATAGATTAGCTTTCACATTTCTTTTTGCTTGATAAGTTGAATGAAAAATCGGTTTCAAATCAAGAGATGAATATAGATAGGATCAGATGGAGAATTAGATTTTAAGTACCAAAGAGATGAACCATGTCAAAAATGTTGAGTCCTTTCTGGGCAAAAAATGCCATGGCATCAGATACTGATAACTGAGGACCAGGGATATCGACATTGTCTGCGTTAGAGATGAGACCATCCCTTCTCCCTGTTGGTACATTGTACCTCACTCCTCCAGCCTGCATGTCAAAAAAATGTTATTATATATGTTATGAAGCTCTCACTAGTATAGTTCAAAATCTCGTTTCTTTTCTGTCGAAATTTGGAATATTTCAAGTATTTCGGTCGAATCGAAACGAAATGCAACATCGATTTGAAAATATGCAATATTTCAAAATATTCAGTCATCTCGTTTTGGAAATTTCGGAAATCTCAGTCATTTTGGCATTTTACACCCATAAAGGGCTAAGAAAAACTCAAAAAAATACCATATTTCGACGAAATTTTGTATCTCAGAAATTTCGATGAGACCGAAATATCGAAACGAAACGAGATTTTAAACCTTGCTCACTAATAATGAGAGAGAGAGAGAGAGAGAGAATTAATCAAGGTTACAGTTGGAGAAATTTGAAAAAAGGATGGGTTTTTCGGTTAAGGGACTGCAACTATTAGAATCCAATTAAGGGGGAAATGCCACTTTACAACCTTGTGAAGTTAAGCTTTCATTGATGGTATGTCAAGTGGAAGAAAGATGTGGCGATTCCAACCATTGGATAGACAGTGGATGGTTTAAATAGGCCATTTATCAAGTTTTAAGCTCATTCTAGTATATAATTCCCTATGTATGAGCATACATCTTGATGTATTTCCATACATGCTTACAAATCATAATTTTCACACTCAATAAACTCTATTTGGGTTGAAACTTGACATGTGTGTAGAGAGCCTAAGGGTCAAACCTATCCACAAAATTTGGATTCTTTCGATATCTCACATGACAGATTTTTAAGTTGACCATATAAACTTATCTACTGAGCTAACCAGATATTTTTTACCCCTTTTTAATACAATCTACTGAGCTAACCAGATATTTTTTACCCTTTTTTAATACAATCTAGGGTTAGGAATTTCTAAGCGTGTGCCAAATCTTAATCCCCTTTCATTGTTTAGGGCCATTGTATAATTTACTCTAGGAAGTTATATTGAATTCTGATTTTCTTTTACCCATTAACCATTTAGCGGAAACTTCAAAGAATAATTCTTTACTTTGGGAGGTTTTCTAAGAAACTCTAAACCTCAAATTCTAAATGTAGGAATTAATTTTGATTAATTAATTGGTGTCCCACATGACTTATTACTTGTTGAACAAGTATATCTCAACATAGACTTTGATGTATATTAGATAACCCAATCCTAACTGACTGAAGGGATTAAAGTTCTATTCCTAGTCTAATTAGCCATCCTTGATGGGAGGAGTGTATCATAGTATCTATATAAAGGACTCCAGGTCCTCTCTTTCTCTATGCTAAGTTTCATATCAGTCTATCACTGAGAAACATTTTGGGAGATCAAGAGGGAGAAACCTAGAAGCTCTATTGTTCATATTGTTGCAGAGATATTTCGAAGATGAACATTGCTATGGTTAATCGGAGTTAAGGAATCATCTCACATCATATGATGGTGAACGATATAAATAGATCCCTCTATTTTATGTTTGTGATTCATTAACGCAGAGGCAAGATTCTTATGTATTCATGTGTACAGGGATATTAATCTCACACTAAATGCATATACATATAAAGAAGGAAAAACAAACTTAAAAGTATTAAATTTCCTACCATGTTAACAGAATCTCTGGTTGCAAGGGCTATAATATCAGCACAGGAGACAATCCCAGGGCAAGCTTTTTCTACGGCAGCTTTTGCTTGATCGATGATATTGTATCCTCGGACATTTTGGTTCGTCCCTGAGTTCTTCTCAGTATTGAGGCCGTCTAGGAGTATCGATGCATCACATCCCTTTTAATTCATCCATATAAACATGATATTACCAGTGGGAGATTACAAAATGGAAGAAAAAACCTTATCTATCAAAAGAGAAGAGTCTCTACAAAATTCTCACCTAAAGCTTTAATAATCTGTAGAAAGAAATGTGCTTACCGTGACGAAGCAATCATGGAACTGCAAACGGAGGAGAGCAGCGACGGTTGTTCGGTCCTTGGCGAAATGCGCAGCAACCACCCGTCGAATGATGGCCTCTACATCTGAACGTCCACATTTCCCTTTATAAAATCCTACTTGCAGAGAACCATAAGACAAACCCATGAAGTTCAGTAATATGAAGCTAAGACCAAGAGCCACTGCTCCCAAGATCTTGATCATTTTGGTTGAGAGACTCAATGGATTACAGTGTTAGAAGAAGGTTTTTTCGATAAGGAGTTGAACCATTTAATTGGTTTCTATTTCTAAATCCAAATCTAGCGACCGTTTCTTTTGTGGAAATTAGCTAGAAGTGGAGCGCATGAACATTTTTTCTTTATTATTATTGCCAACATTATACAGGTAGAGTTGGTAGACGTGCACCCCTTGATCCGTCATAGATTACAAACGAAAGCATAGAAGAATAATGCATGAAGATTTGTTTCTATTAATTAGTAATACGTTGGAAGCGGCGAAGCGCATTTCATTTATTAGCCATTGCAGGGTTTTATTTATTGCAATTTGGATCGTCCACGGCTCAGCTGCCCGTCCGGCCTGTGTTGCGTAGACACAGGGTCGCGTGCAAAGATCGCCTTATCCCTGCCCGAGTGCCTTGCCCAAGTGGGGGTAAGGCGGTCTTTGTGCACGGCCCTATATCTGCTTAGCACAGGCAGGACGGGCAGCTGCGCCGTAGACGATCTGCATCCTATTTATTGAATATTTGATGGTATTTCATCTTTTGGTTTGCTTCCTCTATTGATGGCAATGTTGAAGGTGCAGAAGTTAATTAATTATTTTTTTTTGTGATTTTTATTCTTTTTTGTTGTGCAGAAATGATCCCGGATCCTCTCCAACAACATTTAACCACTAGAGTCCATCTCACACCATCCATGGGGTGTGGGGACCACCTATGGGACCACACTTTATAGATGGTGGGAGATCGACTTTGGTGTTTAAATTTCATTGGAGACAATTTAGCTCTCCTCCAGCTGTGGCTGGAGTTGGAGGGTCCAGCCTAGCAAAACAAGGGTGGTTTTGGTCATTTCAAGGTGGGACCCAAGTAGGCCTCCTATGAAATGACCAACCCCCACCCCCCCTATTTTTGGGTGTTTTTGTTGGGCTGGACCCTCCAACTCCCACCACGGCTAGAGGAGAGCCAGATCCCATTGGAGAGGATCTAGATTCGACAGGGATGCCTATACGTCGGTTTTTTTGGTTGAAAGAAAATTTATTTATCAGAAAAGTCATTACAAGCAGTAGCATCTGCATTATAGAGTTGCAAAAGCCATAGATAGGTACTTGGCCAAACTATCAGAGACTCAACCGATAGGGCCGCCCTGGCCAAAGAATCCGCCACATAATTAGAGGATCTTGGAACATAAAAAAAGCAACAAGAAACAAAGGACTGTTGCAGATGGGAGATGCTATAAATTTTGATCTCCAGAGGTGACTTAGAGCATAATTGGTTAGCCAGATTGTAACAATCCGATTCAACCAAAATCCGATTGAACCCGCATGGAGCAGTCCCGATCTAAAAGCATAAGCCTCACCAATAATCGCTGACTCGCACTATATGCCGTAAGAGTAAGCTGAAACAGGAAGGCCAAAATGATTTCAAAAAATAATACCAATACCTCCACGCTTTGACTCACTATTCCAAGCAGCATCACAATTTATTTTAACTACATTAGGAGGAGGAGGAGTCCATGGAGACCTTAACAATTGCTGCGGATTTGAAGGACTGTCCATGATTGGAGGGTGAGTCTTACCCACAGAATTTGTAGCTGCCCAGAATTCTTGATAAGCCTTTTCAGCGACTTTAATAACTTCTTCTGGAGACCAATGGTGTTTCTTGAAGATGAGATCATTGTGGGCTCTCCATATATACCAAAAAATGAAAGATGCCAGGGAAAACCGATTTTGAGCCAGCTTTTTATCCGATTGAAATATGGGATCCCAACATGTAAACCAATCCCTTAAAGTAGGGTTTTCTATTTGAGGAGTTAAATGGGCAAGAGAAGAGCCAAACCACACCGCCCTAGAGAAGGGACAAGAAAGAAAGGTATGACCCACCGATTCCTTATGATGTCCACATCTTAGACATGAAGGGTCTAAACGAATATTTTTGTTCACTAGACCTTCACCTGATGCAATACCATCAGCACAACGCTTTCACAAAAACATCTTAATTTTAGGTAGGGTAGGAGCATTCCAGATCCTTTTCCAATAGGATTCTCTCATCAAATTATACTCTTTATGAGATGATGAAGTGGAAGGCCTGTTGGAAGGCCTGAGAGTTCATATCCATGCGATTATTGAGAAAATGGTACATCGAACGAACAGAAAAGATACCTGATTTGGAACCTCCCCAAACCAATTTATCTGCTTGTGGATAAAGACTAAGTTGAATTTTAAGAATTTCTTGTTTATCGTCAGGTAGGAAGAAAGCATCAAGAAGGTCAACTCTCCAAGTCCTTGTTCTTTGATCAATCAGCACCGAGACTTTTTCCAACTGACAATCAACTGGTTTAATGGAAAGAGCTTTTAAAATTTTTTGAAGTAGGAATCCAGTTATCATTCCATATAGAAATGTCATTTCCATTTCCTACTATCCATAGAAGTCCAAGAGAAAGGCAACTTCGACCTTCTAGGATGCTACGCCATCCCCAAGATGGTTGATGTCCCAACTTAGCCTGCATAAAATCAACATTTGGAAAATAAATACTCTCGATCAATCTTGCCCATGGTGAATTTGGATAAGACCACAGCCGCCAAGCTGTTTTAGCAAGCAAAGCTTGATAATGAAGATGTGGATCTCTGAAGCCAAGTCCTCCCTTTTGTTTAGATTTACAGAGCCGATCCCAAGAAACCCAATGTAATTTGCGAGTATCTATAGAATCCTCCCAAAAGAAATTCGAAGAAGCCTTTTTAATGTCTTTGAGGATAGACTTTGGAACTTTGAAATGAGATCCTACAAAATTTGTCATTGGAAGAACTAAGGATTTAATGAGCACTTCTTTGCCAGCTGTTGAGAGAAGAGATTTTTTCCAGCCTTGTAACTTAGAAAGGGTACGATCCTTGATGTTCTGAAAAAGAATTTTCTTAGAAACACCACATTCAGTCGGTAAGCCCCAATATTTAGAAGGCCCATCTCTATATGGAATTCTCAAGACTCTAGAGAACAATCTTTTGAATTTGTGATGGGCATTTGGGCTGAAAGTGATGCAAGATTTTTTCAAATTGATTTCCTGGCCAGAGGCAGTGCAGTAGAGATCCAGGCAGGATTTCCATGCTAAGATTTCTTTAATATGGGCCCTGCCAAACAAAAGACAATCGTCTACGAATAAAAGATGAGAAATTTGATCTCCTCGATTTTTAACTCTAATTCCTTGAATATCTCCTCTAGCAACCGCCTTAGTGATTATAGAGGAAAGTTCTTGAGCACAAATGATAAAGCTGGCCGGTGAGAGAGGGTCACCTTATCTAATACCACGAGAAGGAGAAATAAGGCCACATTCTGAGCCATTAATCAAGAGACTATAAGAGACCGATTTAATACAGGACATGACAAGGTTAACCCATAGAGCAGAGAAACCCAGAGCAAGAAGCATCTTTTCTATAAAAGTCCAATTCACTCGTGTTGCGTCAAGAAATTGCTCAGCGGTCCTTCGAGTGTTGTAACCTGCAAAAGACCCTGAGTGACAAAGGAGAACCGGTGTGGTTCCGGCCTAGGACTCTCCGATGCCTAAGTTAGATCTCTCTGAGCAAATAAATGAATAGTAGTATTCAAGATGAGTTAAGATGTCCCCTGATGGGATTGAGTACCTTTCCTTTTATAGTAGAGTATGGCGGTGTGGAGAGTCCCGGTTTGATGGCGAGTGAGCCGTAGAGTGGATAGAGACCCTGTGTAGCAGGGCTCTTCTCTGGTTGGTTACCTCCTTGTGGGAGGGAGTATCCCAGTGGTGTTGGGATCCTTAATAGATAGATATCCACATGTGCAGTGATAGCTCCTTTAGTGTTTGAGTATGTCTGGGTGACGTGACTTCTAGGTGGTGGCCTAGAGTCCTGGAGGTGGCGTATGTCTATAGTGATGACTAGATCATAGGCTAGGTGTCTCGACGGGTTACATCCTTGCTCAGACCCTGACCCGAACTCCGAATGTAGGTCTGGAACCCGATGGATCCTGGGTCTTACCCACTAGCAACACGTGGTGCATCGACCCGGTGATCATTTTTGAGGGAGAAACTCTGGTGATGTAATACCTACCGATTCAGAGGCAGCTACCAGACTTGTGTTGCTGTTCCATACACCAATTGATGGACAACCTAAGGTACAACCCCTGCTTAACCAAAATAGGAGTAAATTCATTTTTTTAAATGATTAAATGAGGTTTAAAGGGCCACAAGTTATACAAGGACAATGCCCTAGGCATGACACAGGCCTTAGCGGGACCTCGATACAAAAACAGCAGGGACTTACCTACTGGCCCATCTCTACTGGTCTATTAGATCAACCAGTGGATCGACTAGCACTGTTAAACTGCTCAAAATCCATTCCAGATGCGTGGGGCCCACTATCTCGCACCCCGGGTCACCTCTCCGTACTTAGAATGACCCGTGGAAATATTTCCATAACACTGTGATCGTGTGGGGCCCACTTTGAAGCCATTTGCATAAGAGAATCGGTTTTAAAAATGTGTTTTCATGAAACACATTTGGCTTACAGGCCTTAGTAGCTGGATATATATATATAAAAAAGGTCTCAGCCTAAAAACCTTCCCTGCTAAATTCGGTGGAGAGAAAGAAGAGAAGCAGAAGGAGAGAGAGAAGAGAAGAAGAGGAAAGGAAGAGCTAGAGCCATCCTTGTGCTTGGACCCTTCAAGGTAACTTCAAACCCAGCCCTTTCCCCACTGTTTCTTGCCATTTCTATGGCTGCAACCCTGATCTACTTTCTGTTATGGCTGCACAACCATGTACCCATGAGTTCTTTGATAAAAAAAACTAAACCTTGCTAACCTTTGATGCATGAATCCTGCATGCATAAGAAAATCTGCCATGCTTGGCCTATTATCTATCCTTTTTCATAAAGATTATATGCTGTGCCTACTGATTTCAGACTTAGTTGCTCAATTGTCAAGCCATATAGCATGCTTAGATCATGAGAATAAGTGTTGAACATGCTTATTTTAGATGCATGATGGTATTTGGCTCTGTTCTTTGAAACATAATTATTTTAGCATAGTTATAACCTGCTTTCAGCTATTTTCTTGCATACAAAGCCATGCATGCTGTCCATAATAGCCAAAAAACCCCAAACCCCCATGCATGTTTGAAATTCCACCATGGACATGTTGGTTAGCATGCATGGAACCCAAGTATGTGTCCTAATCATCCATGCCAGCTGTTGATCCAAAGATCTAAGCCAAAACAGCTTAAACATTTAAATTTTTGAATTGAACTTGCACTGGTCCATTGCTACTGGTCCAATGGATGGACCAATACCAATCGACCACTATAGTAATTTGAAACCTGTGCTACCCCAGGCTTATCCTTAGGTCTGTGATGCCTTGTATAGGGTCCCATATGAAATCTCAACTAAAAATAGTGCGCTGCCTCTCTGTTTAGAGCCAATCTGGCATCCTAAGATAGGTCTCGGGCAACCAAACTCATATCTAGTATGGAACTATGACCTAAACCACTGTTAGAACTACCAAAGAGCCATCTAAAACTTCTGGTGTGAACCCCTTCCAATTCTGTGTCTGAAACCCCTACTGGCCCATTGCCACTGGTCCATTAAATGGACCAGTACCAAACAACCATTGCGTCTCAGACCTACCCCAAGGTTTGGAACACTCTTTTTAGAGCCTTTGGTATAAACCCCAATGCAAAACACATCTTTCCAACCCTGTTCCTACACTTGGAGCAATGGGTTGATTTCCACTGGTTTATTGGATAGACTAGTCCAATCAACCAGCACAAAATATGGTTGAGTAACATGACCCTAACCCCTGCAATTACCTAAAATAGTACTTAGAAACCCTTTTGGGTTTAAAAGCTTCAAACCCCTTCTGATTTTGGGCCACAGCAGCCTACTGGTCCATTGCCACTGGTCCATTGGATAGACCAGTGCCAATCGACCACTGCTGCTGACTTGGCAATTCTGTGTCCTGCTTTGGTCTGGGAGTTAGACCAAGATTACCCCTAGTCTCCTGGGGTAATTTAATGTGTATTAATATGATACTTCTAACTTATTTACTTAGGCTTTGATTGTCCGCCCGACAACGCGTACTCGTGTACTCTTGCAGATCAGCAGTCTTTGGATCCGGCAGATTATAGCCAAGGTGAGTGGATATTGGATCATTCTTGTAGGCGTAACCTTGTGAACATATCGAAGATAAAAAAGTTACCTTTATTATTAATATCTGTGTTATATTATTACTTAATTGCCTGGGTTATTGAAATTACAGATGTAACTATGGACTGTGGTTGTGAACAGGTTGATTAAATAATTGATGGATTTAATGCATGCTATGTGAACTGTTAGATTAGATGCCGTATTAGACGGCTTGGAAATAAAAGGCATGGTGAGCCGTAGTATGGGTTGCGGGAGCACCATGTATTTCGTACTGGAAATGAGGTTTGTGGCAGCCCGTAGAATGGGATACGGTCGACACTACTCAACTCATACTGATCATGTAGATCTTGCGCTAGGTAAACATACCCTTATGCTACAGCCCTTCCCAACAGGGGTGCAGGTGTTGGGTGATCATGGCCTCCTGAATGCCGAGGATAGTAGAAGCCGGGTCAGTTTGCCATGGTTAACTTGGGGTCTGCCAAGGGAGGAGTTGGTGCTCACTACTCAGCGCGGATTCCAACCGCAGTGATTGAGGTGGCAATCGAAGATGGAGGAGAAGCGACGGAGGTTGTTGCCCGAGTCATTGCAAGTATCATACACCTAGTGACTTAGTTGTGATGTTAGGTGGACTAGAGTAATAAAATTGAATCCAGCATGTAGATTGATGATTGTGATGGTTGTACCTGCTTGCATGATTTACTATTCATTTACTGGGCTCGGTGGAGCTCATCCCTCGTGGATTGTTTCTTTTAGATGATTTTATAGGTGGACATCCCCCTGAGTGGGAGGATCATTACGGACAATATGGTGATGGTAATCATGAGCATTCTGGTGTGGACCCCTACAGAGGTGATCCCTCTGATGCGGGTGCACAGGATTAGGCTGGAGGAGCTTATCTGATGGCGGCTGTCCTTTCTTTTTGATGTTCATAGAATATTCTTTTGTTGATAGCCGTATGGCACTTTTCTTTTGTATAGCTTACAGATGCTGCTTTCATGTATTTTGTTTTATGATGCTGGGCTATGAAAAGGCCATGTATGTATTTGTTATGAAGTACCGTAGATGCGAGCCTCTACTAAACAATGTAATTATGGTAGTACTATGGGTTGCGAGCTACTATCGAACAATGTACTTTTGGTAGCTCTTTTGTGTATATATAACACTCTAGCTTTTGTCGCACTCTGTTTTCAATATTATATTATAAATATGGTGTGTGTCTGTTGAGTGGTGTTTGCTTCTAGATCCTGGAGATTTGGTGGATGTGGTTTGACATCGGGTCACCCGTCTGATCCGCCTAGGGGTTGGTTTGGGGTGTGACAGAGTGGTATCAGAGCGAGAAGCTCTCTAAACTCACAGACAACGAAAATAGGATTAAAAGTAAACTAGATGTGAGAAAAAGAAGAACATTAGAATAGATAAACAACGAGAAAGTAGAAAGACATAATAGGAAATTGATTAAAGTCCATAACTTCGAATTACATAATATTTAGAGGGGCATTAAGCCATTACATCAAAACACTGGAAGTACTACTTCCCAAATTACATACTAGGAAAGTGAAAAAAAAAAATACAACTAGCAAGCCAGAAAGGCAGAATTCAACTATAAGGTAAAGTCCTAGAGATTCCTGATAGAAACAAAGCGAAACTACTGTTGAGCTGGATCGGGTGGTGGCTGAGGTGGATACGAATCAACCCGAAAATGTGCATCCCAAAAGTCCAACCTCTACTCGATGGTGCTCACCCTACCACCAAGTGATAAGAAACCCTACTGCACAGTGGTAGAAAGCTCTCTAAGCTGACCACCCATAGATCGGAGCTCCATCATCATGTCCCTCATGCTGTAGGTCTCCGGAGATGAAGGTGCTGCCTGAGAGGTCGTGCCAGTGAACTGTTCCCCACCTGGAAGGTCTCCTGCCTGAGGATTAGCCGCTGCTAGAGCATCTGTCCGACCCGCATTTCCACCCTCATCATTGCTCCTTGGGGCACCCAACAAACCTATCTTCTTGATTGTAGTCCTACCAATTGGAACCTTTCCCTCCCCTCCTTCAACCTCACTAGTAAAATCAACTCCAAAGTGCTTGAACACATAGGATAGAAGCCTACCATATGGCAGGTTACTGTCTGATGGGTGCTTGGTGTGATACATAATTACTTCCATGATCAGATAGGGCAGGCAAATTTCTGGAGCTCCCCCTGTGCCTGCCTTATACAAGCAAAAAATAATAAAATCCCAGAGCATTGAAACCCCTCGCCTGTTTTCACCCTTTGGGCAGATGTTGTACTGAACACACCTGCTCAATAATAGGGCTGATGGCTTAAAATCAACTTCTGAACTTGGAAAGTCCTCCTTGCCAGTCAATGCCTTAAACATATGGCTGCGGGACTCCATGGGGAAGTTCTCGCTAGTGTCAGCCTTGGGCCTACAGTAGAGTCTGGAGCCTCTGTTGGCTATGTGAAGTATGGCGGCTAAATCGGCACAATTAAATACAATCTTGATTCCATTTACCAAACTTACAAGGCCATAGCCCTGGCACTCATCCTCACAAGCTGGCCTGAGGTTGTAGTAGAAATGCCTAACTAGGTTAGGGTACAAGGAAGCTCGAGGTTAAGCATTGGAGCCCAACCCATTGCATTGAACCTCTCATAGACCTTGAACTGTGGGAAGTCTTCTACTTTCACTATTTTTCCATTCTCGATCTTCTTATCTTGGAAACTTCTCCAATCTCAAACATGCTGGTAGCAGGAAAACCAAAACTCATCATACTCACCCTCTTTCGAAGATAATTCATGCTCTGAAGAATGCTCCTCAGACTCTGGAGATGGGGGTTCTAATGCTGAAGACTCATATTCAACTCTTTGGCGCTTGCTGGCTGCAATTTCTTTGCCCTTGCTTCAAGTAAGGCGAGTAGACATCTAAAAAAAAAAAAGAGAAAACAGGAATGCCATAAGTAAAAAAAAAAAATAAAGCAAGGGGCATGGATATCCATGAGAATCATGCCAAAGAACCCCCAAATTCACAAAGGTATGTATTTAAATGAAGAAAAACTAAACAAGGATGCAAAACCCCAGGCTACTTGGAGAAGAACTAGAACAAAAAAAAAAAAACACAACAACAAAGATGGGGAAATTTTGAGTTTTTATGAAAACCCACCTTGAATCTTGAAGATGGGATGCAAAATCCTTGAAAAAAATCCTAAGAAATGGTTGGGGATGAGTGCTTCAAGCCTCTCTGATCGTTCCTGCGGCTTCCCTTCAGCCAAAATCGAGATTGGGTTTGAGAGAAATGAACCACAAATTGGGTTTATATTCTGTCCGAATCTCTGGTCGATTGAATCGACCAGTACCAAATGACCATTAGCAGAACAGTAGCAGAAAATTCAAAAAAATAAAAAAAATGTGTGTACCTATACTTAAATACATGGGCATGCTTTTAGTAAAGTGCAAGATGCGTTGATAATATAGAAATGTGTATATCTGTATGTGCAATGATGATGTGTGATTGCTTGAGTAAATATATATAAAATATATATATATATATATACATATATAATGTAATGTATACGTAACAAGCACATTACCTCCACTCTCTTTCCAGAAAGTAATCATGGTTAGTACAAGGGCAAACAAGAGAGCTCGTAGCGAGGAGCAAACTCATTTCGTACGAGAAGCGAGACCACCAAGTGATCCAGGCCCGACCATTAAAACACTTACTACTTCTAGGAGCATGCCTGAGGTCCCTCCTCCCCGAACTCACGAGGTTCCTTCAACACCTGTGATCCCTTCGGCTCAAGCACCCCCACCTCCACTAATTATGACCATCGGAGAGATCTCTGCAATCATGGCTACTATGATGCAGTCCATGCAACAACAGCAACAAGTTCAATTGCAGATTCAACAACAACAATAGGAGCTGATGACTAGCATGAACACACAACTCTTGGCTGCCACACAGTAGAGAGCAGCGCCACAACCTAACCACCCTCCCAACTTTCCTCCTCCAGTGCCTCAGGTTTCAGTAGAAAACTCCACTGCTAAAGTGATGGAGAAGTTCAAGAAACTCCACCCTCCGTCTTTCTCTAAAGTGGAATCAGATTCACTACAGCCTAAGAGGTGGATTAGTGCCCTGGAGAAGGCTTTTGAAGTGCTAGAATGTACCAATGCCCAGAAACTGATATGCGCTGGGTACCAGTTATAAAATGAAGCCGCGGCATGGTGGAAATCAGCTCGGCCAAATCTCGAGGCAACTCATCCTGACCCAACATGGGACCAGTTCAAAGAAGTGTTCTTCAAGAATTACTTCCCTGAGAGCCTCAAAGATAGAAAGGAAGCAGAGTTCTCTGTTCTTACACAAGGATCAAAGACAGTACTGGAATACCAGCAACGGTTTGAAGACCTGCTCCATTTTGCACCAGATCACCTGAGGAATGAGGTAAGCAAGACCAAGAAGTTTGAGAAAGGACTCAAACCTGAAATTGGTGCTATGTTGTCAATCATGGAGATTGAAACCTATGCTCGGATGGTTGATAAGGCTAAGACCGTTGAAGACAGACTGAAGGAAAAGGCGACTGCATCGTAAGGATCAGTTAAGAGGCCTAGCAATTTCCAAAATTATAAGTGGCCTAACAAGACCTTCAAGAGTCCTGGCAGCCCTAGTCCACTGTAGTACCGACAGTCGAAAGTGGCCTAGAACTCGTAACCATACCGCCCGATCTATAATCAGTCAAATCAGTATGCTCCTCAGGGTTCTAGTCAAGCTACAACTATAGTCCAAACTCCGCGGTTAGCGACAAGCCAAGCAAGTCAAGCTTCTTCTCAATCTGCCCGCTCTGTACCTCCTTCCCAATCTACCTATCCCACCCGATGCTTTGAATGCGGCAAACCCGATCATTGGGCAAAGGACTGTATGCATTAGAGAAACAACGTACCCTCAAGATCCCAACCATCTAGCCAACCCTACCGGCACTAAGACGGCCAGATGCAAGGAAAAGTGTATGCGCTGACCAATGAGGAAGCAGAAGCGAATCCAGAAGTGATGACAGGTATTTTCCAAAAAGAACCATAGAATAAAGTTAGATAAGCTATATATTATAGAGTAGACTATTGATTGCATCATTATTTTAATCCAAACTTAGGTACTCTAAACCTAGCTTCCATCCCTATGTATGTGATATTTGATTTTGGCACATCGCACTGCTTTGTCTCTAATATCTTTCCAAGTAGAATGAACATAACTCTAAGAAATATAGGGCACAAGTTTGTACTGAGCACCCCAGCTGAAAGTGTAACAAGTTTGAAAGAGGTATTCGATGCTTGCCCCATAGAGATTTGCGAGCAGAATTTGATAGCACGTTTGATCAAGTTTGACATGAAGGACTTTGATGTAATCCTAGGAATGGATTGGTTGACCACTCACGTAGCAAATGTCATGTGTGTGGAGAGAAAGATCGTGTTTAAGCCTAAGGAAGGAGATGAATTTACCTACAAAAGTGAACCGGTAAGGAAGCCCAAGAAGGTGATGATATCCACACTCCAAGCGAAGAAGTTATTGAATGATGGGTGCTAGGGGTATCTGGCTACAGTTATGGATACAGAAGCAAAGGTGAGGCCATTAGAAGAGTTGGATGTAGTTTGGGAATTTCATGATGTATTTCCCGAAGACTTAACTCAACTGCCACCAGAGCGAGAAACAAAATTTGCAATAGATCTGGTCCCTGGAGCAGCCCCGGTGTCTAAGGCACCGTATCGCATGACTCCAATAGAGTTGAAGGAATTACAAATTCAGTTGTAGGACCTATTAAAAAAAGGGTTTATCTGGCCTAGTGTGTCACCTTGGGGAGCGCCGGTCCTGTTTGTAAAGAAGAAGGATGGAAGTATGCGTATGTGCATCGATTGTCGAAAGCTGAACAAACTTACCATCAAGAACCGATACCCGTTGCCGTGCATCGATGACCTGTTTGATCAGCTGCAAGGCACAAGTGTTTTCTCAAAGATCGACCTCAGATCCTAGTATCACCAGTTGAGAATCAAGAGCAGTGATATCCATAAGATTGCGTTCAGAACGAGGTACAGATACTATGATTTTTTGTTGCTGTCCTTCGGACTAACCAATGCCCCTGCAGCAGTCATGGATATGATGAATAGAGTATTTCATGACGTTCTGGACAAGTACGTCATAGTCTTCATAGATGGCATTTTAATCTATTCGAAGAATGCATAGGATCATGCACATCACCTGAGGTTCGTACTCCAATGACTAAGGGAGCATCAACTGTTTACAAAATTCAGCAAGTGCGAATTTTGGCTCTGCCAGATGGGGTTCCTGGGAAATGTAATCTCGAGTGAGGGCATTAAAGTCGACCCCGGGAAGGTCAAGGCGGTCCTTGAGTGGGAGACACCGAAGAGCGCCACGAAAATCCAAAGTTTCCTGGGACTGGCCGGTTATTATCGCCGATTCATTGAAAACTTCTCACGAATATCAGTGCCTATTACTCATCTAACTAGGAAGGGAACAAAGTTTGAATGGTCGGATGCATGTGAGAAGAGTTTTCATGAGCTTAGAAGATTATTGGTGTCAGCCCCGGTTTTGACCATCCTTGATGGCACAGGTTGCATGAATGTGTACACAGATGCGTCTAGAACTAGCTTGGGCTGTGTTTTGATGCAAAAAGGGAAGGTGGTCACCTACGTATCAAGGCAACTAAAGGAGCATGAGAAGAACTACCCCACCAAGACCTAGATCTAGCGGCAGTAGTCTTTGCCTTGAAAATTTGGTGGCATTATTTGTATGGCGAGAGAAGCGAAATCTTCAACGACCACAAGAGCCTGAAGTACTTCTTCACACAGAAGGATCTAAACATGAGACAGAGAAGATGGTTGGAACTAGTAAAGGATTACGACTGCGGCATACAATACCACCCTAGAAAGGCCAATGTAGTCGCAGACGCACTAAGCAAGAAGGCTCAGACACAATCCCTTGCCTCTCTAGCTATTAGTGAGCAATTGATTGAGGAAGCCAGAAACTTTGATTTGGAACTAATGATTGATGGGACAACAGTATTGTTGGCTGCCTTGGATGTCCAACCATCAATCAGAGATGAGATAATAGAAAAATAGCCGAGAGATCCGGAGTTGCGGAAGATCATTAAAGGCATCCAACAAGGAACTTGGGAGGATCCGAACTTCTCGATTGCTAGTGATAGAGCACTGAAATTTAGAGATAGACTATGCGTCCCAGCCGATTATGATGTACAGAATCGAATTCTCAAGGAAGCCCATAATTCACCCTACTCCATACACCCGGGCAACACAAAGATGTACAAGGATCTAAAGGGATATTACTAGTGGATCGGAATTAAGGAAACCTTAGCACTGTACATTTTGGAATGCCTCTCCTGCCAACAGATAAAGGCGAAAAAGCACAGACCACATGGGCTGTTGCAGCCATTACCAGTCCCTGAGTGGAAGTGGGATCATACTACCATGGATTTTGTGATTGGTCTACCATTGATGAAGAAGGGCATGAACGTAGTTTGGGTGATTGTTGATAGATTGACAAAGTCGGCCCACTTTATTCCTATAAAGGTTACTTATTCATTGGATAAGCTGGCCTAGTTATACATCGATGGTGTGGTTCGCCTTCAAGGTGTACCGGTCAGCATCGTATCTGATCGAGACCCTAGGTTCACCTCCAAATTTTGGAGATGTCTTCAACAAGCTATGGGCACTCAGTTAAACCTCGGTATTGCCTTCCACCCTCAGACCGACGGGCAATCCGAACGGACCATCCAAACATTGGAAGATATGCTCAGAGCATGTACCTTGGAGATGAAGGATAGCTGGGACTCATATGTTCCCCTGATATAGTTTGCTTACAATAATAGTTACCATTCCACCATTGGAATGGCACCTTACAAAGCACTTTACGGGAGGAAATGTCATACGCCTCTCTACTGGGATGAAGTTGGAGAACGGTGCATGATAGGCCCAGAATTAGTACAGGTCACTTGCGAGAAGGTGGACATGATTAGAGAAAAGATCAGGGTGGCTCAATCAAGGCAAAAGAGCTACCCTGACAATAGAAGGAAGGATATTGAGTTCACGGTCAGTGAAAAAGTATTTCTTTGAGTATCACCAACCAAAGGTATCACACGCTTCAGCAAGAAGGGGAAGTTGAGCTTGAGGTATATTGGCCCATACGAAATCCTGACAAGAGTCAGACCGGTAGCATACCGGCTAGCTCTACCTCCAACATTTGAAGGTGTAGATAATGTGTTTCACGAATCAATGTTAAAGAAGTACATCACCAACCCGACACATGTACTTTTGGCTGAACCAGAACAACTTGACGCTGACTTAACCTATGTGGAGCAACTCAAAGAGATCCTGGCTCGGAAGGAACATAAGCTCCGCAACCGTACCATTACTCACATCAAGGTTCAATGGAGAAACCATACCCCCAAGGAAGCATCGTGGGAAAATGAAGAAGAAATGCGTAAAGAATACCCTCACCTTTTCAGCATACAGATACGTCAATTTTGAGGACGAAATTCTTGTAAGGGGGGAGGAATGTTACATCCGTGCTCAGACCCTGACCCGAACTCCGAATGTAGGTCCAGAACCTGATGGATCCTTGGTCTTACCCCCTAGCAACACATGGTGCACCGACCCGGTGATCATTTTTTAGGGGGAAACTTTGGTGATGTCATACCTACCGATCTGGAGGCAGCTACTAGACTTGTGTTATTGTTCCATACACCAATTGATGGACAACCTAAGGTACAACCCCGGCTTAACCAAAATAGGAGAAAATTCATATTCTTAAATGATTAAATGACGTTTAAAGGGCCACAAGTTATACAAGGACAATGCCCTAGGCATGGCACAGGCCTTAGCGGGACCTCGGGACCTCGATACAAAAACAGTAGGGACTTACCTACTGGCCCATCTCTACTGGTCTATTGGATCAACAAATGGATCGACTAGTACTGTTAAACTGCTCAAAATCCATCCCAGATGCGTGGGGCCCACTATCTAGCACCCTGGGTCACCTCTCCGTACTCAGAATGACCCGTGGAAATATTGCCATAACACTGCGACCGTGTGGGGCCCACTTTAAAGCCATTTGCATCAGAGAATCGATTTTAAAAATGTGTTTTCGTAAAACACATTTGGCAAATAGGCCTTAGTAGCTGGATATATATATAAACCAGCTCTCAGCCTAAAAACCTTCCCTGCTAAGGAAGAGCTAGAGCCATCCTTGTGCTTAGACCCTTCAAGGTAAGCCCAAACCCAACCCTTTCCCCACTATTTCTTGCCATTTCTATGGCTTCAACCCTGATCTACTTTTTGTTATGGCTGCACAACCATGTACCCATGAGTTCTTTGATAAAAAAAACTATGCCTTGCTAACCTTTAATGCATGAATCCTGCATGCATATGAAAATCTGCCATGCTTGGCCTATTATCTATCCTTTTTCATAAAGATTATATGCTGTGCCTACAGATTTCAGACTTAGTTGCTCAATTGCCAAGCCATATAGCATGCTTAGATCATGAGAATAAGTGTTGGACATGCTTATTTTAGAAGCATGATGGTATTTGGCTCTGTTCTCTGAAACAGAATTATTTTAGCATAGTTATAACCTGCTTTCAGCTATTTTCTTGCATACAAAGCCATGCATGCTGTCCATAATAGCCAAAACCCCCAAACCCCCATGCATGTTTGAAATTCCACTACGGACCTATTGGTTAGCATGCATGGAACCCAAGTATGTGTCCTGATCATCCATGCTAGCTGTTGATCCAAAGATCTAAGCCAAAATAGCTTAAACATTTAAAATTTTGAACTAAACTTGCACTGGTCCATTGCTACTGGTCCATTGGATGGACCAGTACCAATCGACCACTTCAGTAATTTGAAACCTATGCTACCCCAGGCTTACCCTTAGGTCTGTGATGCCCTGCATAGGGTCCCACATGAAATCTCAGCTAAAAATAGTGCGTTGTCTCTCTGTTTAGAGCCAATCTGGCATCCCGGGACAGGTCTCGGGCAACCAAACTCATATCTAGTATGGAACTATAACCTAAACCACTGTTAGAACTACCACAGATCCATCTAAAACATCTGGTGTGAAACCCTTCCAATTCTGTGTCTGAAACCCTTACTGGGTCCATTGAATGGACCAGTACCAAACAACCACTGCCAAGAACCTAACCCTGAGCTGTCTCAGACCTACCCCAAGGTCTGGAACACTCTTTTTAGAGCCTTTGGTATAAACCCCAACGCAAAACACATCTTTCCAGCCCTGTTCCTACACCTAGAGCAATGGGTTGATTGCGACTAGTCCATTGGATAGACCAGTCCAATCAACTAGTACAAAATATGGTTGAGTAACATTACCCTAACCCTACAATAACCTAAAATTGTACCTAGGAGCCCTTTTGGGTTTAAAATCTTTGAACCCCTTCTGATTTTGGGCCACAGCAGCTTACTGGTCCATTGCCACTGGTCCATTGGATAGACCAGTGCCAATCGACCACTATTGCTGACTTGGCAATTCTGTGTCCTGCTTTGGTCTGGGAGTTAGACCAAGATTACCCCTAGTCTCCTAGGGTAATTTAATGTGTATTAATATGATACTTCTAATTTATTTACTTAGGCTTTGATTGTCCACCCGGCGACACGTACCCTTGCACTCTTACTGATCAGCAGTCTTTGGATCCGGTAGATTATAGCCAAGGTGAGTGGATATTGGAACCTTCTTATAGGCGTAACCTCGTGAACATATCGAAGATAACAAAGTTACCTTTATTATTAATATCTGTGTTATATTATTACTTAATTTCCTGGGATATTGAAATTACAGATGTAATTGTGGACTGTGGTTGTGAACATGTTGATTAAATAATTAATGGATTTAATGCATGCTATGTGAACTGTTAGATTAGATGTCGTATTAGACGGCTTGGAAATGAAAGGCATGGTGAGCCGTAGTATGGGCTACGGGAGCACCGTGCATTTCATACTGGATATGAGGTTTGTGGCAGCCCGTAGAATGAGATACGGTCAACACCACTCAAGTCATACTGATCATGTAAATCTTGGGCTAGGTAAACATACCCTTATGCTACAGCCCTTCCCAATAGGGGTGCAGGTGTTAGGTGATCATGGCCTCCTGAATGCCGAGGATAGTAGGAGCCGGGTTAGTTTGCCATGGTTAACTTGGGGTCTACTAAGGGAGTAGTTGGTGCTCACTGCCCAGCGCGGGTTCCACCCGTAGTGATTGAGGTGGCAACCGAAGATGGAGGAGAAGCGATGGAGGTTGTCGCCCGAGTCATTGCAAGTAGCATATACCTAGTGACTTAGTTGTGATGCTAGGTGGACTAGAGTAATAAAATTGAATCCAGCATGTAGATTGATGATTGTGATGGTTATACCTACTTGCATGATTTACTATTCATTTATTGGGCTCGGTGGAGCTCATCCCTCTTGGATTGTTTCTTTTAGATGATTTTACAGGTGGACATCTCCCTAAGTGGGAGGATCATTGTGGACAATATGGTGATGGTGATCGTGAGAATTCTAGTGTGGACCCCTACGGAGGTGATCCCTCTGATGCGGGTGCACAGGATTAGGCTGGAGGAGCTTATCTGATGGCGGCTGTCCTTTCTTATTGATGTTCATAGAACATTCTTTTGTTGATAGCCGTATGGCACTTTTCTTTTGTATAGCTTATAGATGCAGCTTTCATGTATTTTATTTTATGATGCTGGGCTATGAAAAGGCTATGTATGTAGTTATTATGAAGTGTCGTAGATGCAAGCCTCTACTAAACAATGTAATTATGGTAGTACTATGGGTTGCAAGCTACTATCAAACAATGTACTTTTGGTAGCTCTTTTATGTATATATAACACTTTAGCTTCCGTCGCATTCTGTTTTCAATATTATATTGTAAATATGGTGTGTGTCTGTTGAGTGTTGTTTGCTTCTGGATCCTGGATATTTAGCGGATGTGGTTTGACATCTGGGTCACCCGCCCGATCCGTCAGGGGGTGGTTTGGGGTGTGACACGACATCCTCGTAGGTCATGTCTGGGGGTCATGCCTATGAGGCCGCACCCTTGGAGAGGTCATGCCCGTGGTGAGGAGGCCGCGCCCTAGGAGAGAGGTCACGTCCGGGGAGTGAGGCCGTGCCCGAGGAGTGAGTTCGCCCCCGTGGGAGAGGCCGCACCCGAGGGGGTCGCACCTGCGGGTGAGGCCGCGCCGTGGGGGTCGCGACTGTGGGTGCGGTCGTGCCTGCTGGTGAGGTCGGACTTGTGGGTGAGGCCGCGAGCGTGATCTTCCTTGAGGCCTACGTCCGAGCTGGTTCTCCCCTGCTTCTGGAACGTGTTACTTTGTGGACCGGGACACGTGGCAGCCTCTGATTGGTTTGTATAATCTTGGATGTATCATTTGCCCCCCACTCTCTTGGAACAGAATGTCCAAGAGAGTAATGCTTTTATGTAGTGAGGGGTCCGTTGTGAACGAGCGTCTCTTGAGGGGCTTGCATATAAATCTTCTAGTGAGGTGGGAGAGGTTGTAGGTTCAAACCTCTCCTCCTACACTCTTTTCTTCTTCTTTTTTATGTGTAGATATATATATCTCCTTCCTTCTCTCTTCTTTTTCACTTTTCACTTCTTACTTTTTCTCATCATCTCTCTCTCACTTTTTTGAAGTCTTGTCTCTTCTTTGCACTTATTTGTCCTTTGCCCTTTTGGTTCCCATCATGTGTTTGTCTTTAAGCAACATAGATTAGTGTGACCTTTTTGTTGGCTTTTTCTTTTTTGGTCCTTGGCCCTAGTGTATGCATAGTGCTTGCTTGGTGCCTTACTTGTGGTCACGCCCATCGTGGGATTGTGCTCATTTGTTCCAGGTTTTGCCCCTTCTAAGTCTAATCTTACCCAACCTGGTTCGGGTTTGGGTCGTGCCTGCGGCCGCGCCCATGCCTACACAGGAGGCGGCGCCCATCAGTGCCCGTACGAGAGGTCGCGCCTAGGGCTATGCTAGAGGTCGCACCCATGACACCAGGCCGCACCTAGGGCTGCGCTGGAGGTCGCACCTGTGTGAAGCTACGCCCGCTTGAGGTCGCATCTGTCCATCCTTTTGAGGTGAAAAATTCTCTCTCTTGTTTCTTTTTCTTTTTTTTTTTTTTTGTTGGATGTGCCCTCCATTAATTACTTCTCATGGATTTGTTGGTTAACCTTTGCAGCTGGTCTTCTTCCTGCCGGTGTCAGCTTCTTGTCTTTGGGGGAGATCACTTTCTGAGTAAGTAATCTACCCTAGCATTGTTCATGTCATCTTCTAGTGACTCTAACCCTGCCACGGTCGTGGTTGGATCCTCGAGGGAGCCTTCCTCTGGGTCGCCTTCTCTTGTGGATACCCCATCTTCAGTGCCTTCCCCTAGTGCTAGTGATGGGAAAGTGGGACCTTCCGGCACCCTTAGCCTTGGTAGAGGTCTTAGGTCTTCTGGGGTGGCGCCTGCTGCCGCTGGCCCTGCTAGTAGGTCGGGTCATGTTACCAGTATCCTAATCCCTTCAGATTTGGTCTCCCTACGCCAAGAGTACCATATTCCTTCAGATGTTGTGCTTTGTATTCCTGGACCCAACGACTATGCCTTCTCTCACCGGGCGGATGAGATCTGTCTCTATCGCACTTTCTTTCTCCAGGGTCTTCGCTTTCCTGTTCCCCGTTTTGTCGAGTTAGTGTTAGAGCACTGGCACCTCACCCTTGGGCAGGTATTTCCCCATTCCTGGAGGATTATTCTAGGCTTTTATGTGTACTTCGCCCATATGGGGCGTGCTGCCTCTGATCCCCTGTTCACGTATTTTTACTTGCTGAAGAAGGGGGATGGTGGATGTTACCACTTCGCTCATCGCATCCTCAAGGGACCTTATGCCACTTTGGAGCTCCTCAAGGGGATCACTAGTGCCGTGAAGTATTAGAGGGATCGCTTCTTTTTTGCTATGGTTCCCCGATGCTCACTGCGGCCCACCTGGGAGGTTGTCGACCTCAAGAGGGTCAACCATGGCCTTGAGTTGAGTGATTCTGAGGGTGACTCCCTCAAGTGTGTCTAGGACGTGATCCATTCAACGTCAGAGAGCTGGACTCAGAGGCCTTCTTATTCCTTTGGAAGCTAAGTCCTGATAAGACTATTGTCCTATGTATTTGATCTTTTATGTTTGTCGCCTTCTCTTAGTGCCTTGGTTGTTGCCTTTATCTAACGTCTTCATTGGATATTGCTGTGTAGTGGATCTTCAATTGGATATTAATGTCTTCCGCGATAACCTACGAAAGAGAGCCGACCAGGGTGGCTCATCTTCTGGTGGGAAGGCTTCTGCGACCTCCAGACCTTCCTCTACTACAGCCGCTGGTGCTAAGCAAAAAGGGGGTCCTGGTGTGCCTAGTGCTATGAGGAGTGGTCCGCGGGTTATCCTCCCAAAACCATGGCTGACTATTGATGCTCCGAGCTCTTCCCTTCCCTCTCTTGTTGTCACGTAGGGAGTAGCCTCTTCCGTCGGTATGTCCGCCGATCTATCGCCTCCATCGACTACTGCTCTGTCGATCCCGTCCATTTTGGTGCTCCCCTGGGAGCTTCCAGAGGGTGCGGCCTTGACGTGCCCAGGTGTGCCTTAGGAGTGGTTGGATCTAGGGAGGCTTCCTGTTGAGCGTGCGGCCTTTTAGGGGATGAGTGACCCGGTTCTAGTGCACTCTTTATCAGGACTTGGCTTCAGTGAGTCATACTTCTCCATTTTTTATCTTCAGTATTATTGTGTGGTTGGCTTGTAATGTTCTTGTTGTTCACAGGTTCAGCATCGTACTACTAAGACGATACTTCGTCTTGAGCAGAGGGCATTCCAGGAGATCTTGCAGACTCACAAGGTACGTGGCATGGAGAGGGAGCTCCAGGAGCATCGGGTCACCCAAGAGGAGGCCACCATTCGGGTGAGGAAGCTTGGCTGAGGAGCTTAGAGCCATATCTTCCCGATGTGGGGTTGTGGAGGCTGAGAGTTCGGCTTAGATTCTTGTCTTGGAGGCGGAGCTTCGAGATCTGAGGCAGAGTCATGAGGTGGAGTTGACTGAGGCCAACAAGTGTGCTGTGGAGGAGTTTCAGAAGTCTTCAGAGGTTACAGATTGGTTCTACAGAGAGAACCAGGGGATATACGATGCGGGGATCCAAGATTTAGCCGCATACATTCTGGAGAAGACTCCTGGTTATGATTTCTCATAGTTTACGGGTGTTACGGCTTTGACCTCAGTCGCTACTGCGTCTTTTGATGTTCCCGTGGGAGAGAGCACTGTAGTACCCAAGGAGGGCGTCATTCAACCTGACGAGGGCACAGTTCCTGCTGAGGAGCGCGTTGCACGCCCACCCGAGGCTGAGATGGCTTCTCCTCCCGAGGAGGATGTAACTCCCCCAGGGGAGGTTTCTTGACTTTTGCTTGTGTGGTGCTTCTGGAACTTATAAACTTTGATTTGGAATTACTGTGATCTCTCTTTGGATTGTATATACTTAACTTTTTACCTCCTTCGATATGGGTGTTGCATGTATGTAACCTTCTTTGTTTTGATGATTCCCTTACTTTTGCAACCCCAGTGGTTTGCAGTCCTTAGTGGAGTTACGTCTTCTATGGATCTTGGTGGCCAACGGGCCTTGGTGGCATTGTGCCTTGGTGGTCTACGGACCTTGGTGGCCAACGGGCCTTGGTGGCATAATGCCTTGGTGGTCAATGGACCTTGGTGGCCAATGAGCCTTGGTGGCATAACGCCTTAGTGGTCTACAGACCTTGGTGGCCAACGGGCCTTGGTGGCATAATGCCTTGGTGGTCAATGGGCCTTGGTGGCAGTGATTCGATTGAGTAGTAGAAGAAGACGAGTATTTCCGAAACCAACTCTTTACTTCGAATGAAAATTTTTTAAATTATCCTTGAAACAGTGATGCCATCTCACGCTCACGCTACTACTATGTTACCATTACCGCTCATCGCTACTACTCTATTGCTAGTCTTTGTCGGTCTTCTTCTTGCTTCTCTTGGTAGTACTTCTTCGGTGTTCTAAGTTCTAGGTACGGGCTACCTCTTTGCCCTGGAGTTTTCAAGCGGTATGTCCTTAGACGTATCTGCTTGGAAACTATATAAGGTCCTTCCCAGTTTGCTGATAGCTTTCCTTCCTTCCTTGGCTGTGATGTACTTGCTCTCCGTAGGACTAGGTCCCCCTGATGGAATAAGCGCTCTCGTACCCTGGCGTTGTAGTACTTGGCTGTTCTCTGCTGGTATGCCACATTTCTTAGTAGTGCCTTCTCTCGTACTTCATCCAGGAGGTCCAGGTTTGCTCGCAGTCCATCGGTGTAGGTTCTCTTATTGAAGTGCAGTACTCTGTGGGACATGGCAAGGACCTCTACTGGTGCTAGTGCCTCTGTGCCATATGTTAGGCGGAATGGGCTTTCTCCTGTGGGTGTCCTTACTGTGGTGCGGTATGCCATAAGACACTCAATAGTTCCTAGACCCACTTCCCTTTAGCTCCTTCTAGTCTTTTCTTTATTCCATCTAGCAGTGTTCTATTTGTTACCTCCACCTGACCATTGGCCTGTGAGTATGCTACCGAAACAGGTCGATAGTCAATGTTGTAGCTCTGACAGAAGGCTCTGAACTTGGGGTTGTTGAACTACTTTCCATTGTCCGAGACTATTATCTTTGGTACCCCAAACCTGTATATGATGTCGTCACGGATGAACTTCTCCATTTCATTCTCTGTGAACTTGGCCAATGGCTTGGCTTCTACCCACTTGGTGAAGTAGTCTATGGCGAACACCAAGTACTTGCGGTTACCAGATGCTGCTGTGAAGTTGCCCAAGATGTCCACCCCCCATAGCAAAGGGAATGGGGTTGAGGATTGATATCAGCTTGGTGGCCAGTAGATGGGGCATTGGGGCAAACAATTGACATTGCTCATAGGCCTTGACGTACTGTATGGCTTCCTCTTGCATTCTTGGCCAGTAGAGCCCCTGACAGAGGATTTTATAGGCTAGGGCTCTTCCTCCCATATGACTTCCACAGATCCCTTCATGTACCTCTGCCAGGGCATACTGAGCTCCCTTGGGTCCTAGGCACCGAAGTAGTGGTGTTGTTGCCCCCCTCTTGTATAGTACTCCATCTAGGGCGGTGTACTTTGCAGCTCACATCCTTATCTTCTTTGCTTCGACCTTGTCTTCTGGTAAGACATCATTCTGTAGGTAGTTTAGTATGGGCTCCATCTAACTAGGCCCCTCTTCAATCACCTTGACCTACATTTCCTGGTATGTTGGCTCATGTAGTATTTCGACGTAGATGGCACTGTCCAGGTTGCAGGGCTCATCATTGGCTACCTTGGACAGGACATTGGCGGTGGTGTTCTCGATCCTGGGAACTCGAACCATCTCGAACTTCATGAATCCCTCGATCAATTCCTAAGCACGTGCTAGATATGATGCCATTCGCTCGGCCATCACCTCATACTCTCCATTCACTTGATTTACCACTAGCTGGGAGTCACTCCGGATGGATATGTGTATGACTTGAATGGCTTTGGCCACCCGGAGTCCAACCAGTAGTGCCCCATACTCTGCTTCATTGTTGGATGCTGGGAAGGTAAAGCGGAGAGCGTATTGGATTCGAAATCCTTCGGGGTTGGTGAGTATGAAGCTAGCCCCGCTTCTTGTGGCGTTACTCGAACCATCCACGAACATCTCCCACAATCCTCGATCACGCTCTTCTGGTTCCTCTGCTTCTGGCTCTATCTTTGGTAAGGTACATTCAGCGACGTAGTCTGCCAAGGCTTGGCCTTTGATGGCAGTCCAAGGTTGGAACCAGATGTCATGCTCACTCAACTCTACTGCCTAGGCTATCAATAGTCCTGAAACATCTGGTTTATGGAGTACCTTCTTCAGCGGTAGGTCAGTGAGGACCATGATGGTATGGGCTTGGAAGTATGGTCGTAGCTTCCTAGCTGTGATCACCAATGTATAAGCTACTTTCTTGATCCGGGTGTACCTAGTTTCTGCATCAATCAGCACATGGCTGACATAGTAGATGGGTCTCTGTATCCTACCCTCTTCCTTTAACAGTACTACGCTAACCGCGACGGGGGTCGCTGCCAGGTAGATCTGCAGTTCTTCATTGGGTTCTGGTCACCCTAGCAGTGGTGGACTCTTGACGTATTCCTTCAACTCATCAAATGCCTTCCGACACTCCTCCGTCCATGCAAAGTCTTTAGGACTTTGGAGGTTCTTCAATGTCCTGAAGAACAAAAGGCACTTGTCTCTTGACCGTGACACGAACCTGGAAAGGGTAGCAATCCTTTCATTCAACCTCTGTACTTCTCTGGCTATCAGGGGTGGTGCCATCTCGTGGATGGGTTGGCTTCTATTCCCCGTACTGAGACCATGAACCCCAGGAATTTCTCTGATGTAACTCTGAATGCACACTTTGTAGGGTTTAGTTTCATCTGGTTCTTTCTCAGCAAGGCGAACACTTCTTCCAGGTCTGCTAGGTGTTGATGGGCTTGGATGCTTTTCACGAGCATGTCATCAACGTATACCTCCATATTGCGCCCAATTTGTTCCTCGAACATCTCGTTGACCATCCTTTGATAGGTGGCTCCTGCATTCTTTAGTCTGAACGACATGACACGGTAGCAGTAGTTCTCCTTGTCTGTTCGAAAGGCTGTGTAAGATTTATTGTCCTCATATATGAGGATCTGGTTGTAACCAGAGTAAGCGTCCATGAAACTCAACATCTCATGTCCGACAGTGGCATTGATCAGCAGGTCAATCCTGGGTAGTGGCTACTCGTCTTTTGGACATGCCTTGTTCAAGTCAGTGCAGTCGACGCACATTCTCCACTTCCCATTGGGTTTGGGCACAATGACCACGTTCGCAAGCCAGGTAGGGAATTTCTCTTCTCTGATGAATCCTACTCTGCTCAACTTCTCGACCTCTTCCTTGATAGTTGCTTGTCGATCGAGGGCAAAATTTTGCCTCTTCTACTAGACGGGTCTCCTGGTTGGGTCTACGTGCAACCTGTGCTCTGCTATAGATCTGGGAATGCCTAGCATGTCATCGGTCGACCATGCGAAGACATCCATGTTGGCTTAGAGGAGGTGTCTCAGTTCTTCTTTCTGTTCATCGCTCAATAATGAGCCAACCTGCCCGACCTTGGAAGGGTCATCTTTGCTGAGTGGCCATGGGACAAGGTCCTCCACCGGCCTTCCTCTCTTCTCTGTTAGTTCATCTCTCTAGTCGCTAACCAAGTTCTCCATACACAATGCCATCCCCCTTGTGTTGCCATTATTTTTCTTCACGAAGGTGGCATAGCATTCTCTGGCCTTCTTCTGATTGCCTTGGACTTCACTCACTCCATTGTCAGTGGGGAACTTCATCTTCAGGTGGAGTGGTGATACGACACCTCTAAGGGCTATCAGAGACGGTCGCCCTAAGAGGCCATTGAATGACACCACAGACCTGATGACCATAAAGTTCACCATGATGGTTACCTGTCGAGGATGCTCTCCAAAGGTGACGGGTAGCTCTATAGTGCCCCTGATGGAGGCGGTGGCACCCGAGAACCCATGGAGGTAAGTGGGCTCTAGCTTGAGTTGATCGTCTCCAAATCTGAACTTGCTGTAGGCTTCCAGTGAGAGCACATCCACGGACACCCCTGTATCTATTAGCACCCTGTGTACGGGTCGGTTGGCTACCTCCACCTGTACCACCAGGGCATCCTCATGTGGAAAGGTCACACCTTCCAAGTCCTCATCCGAGAAGGAGATCACCGTCTCGGTCTTTGCTATCTTACTTACCTTCTCTGCCACTCCCACAAACCTGGCATGGACTTTGGCCTTCCTAGTTGATTCCTGCCCTGGTCCTCCAAGTATGGTGAGGATGGGGGCTCCCTTGGTGCCGCTAGGCTCCGACGTATCTCTTCTTTCCTGAGTTCAGTCTCTCTCCCTATCTCTGTCTGCTCTCCTTTCTTCCCTTCTTAGTTCTTCTCTTTCTAGATCACGACCTCTGTCTCCTTGGCCCGAATGGCCATCACGTCTCCCCTTCACGTATTTGTTCAAACTCCCTGCTCTCACAAGGCCTTCTATCTCTCTCTTCAATTGGTAGCAGTCTACTGTATCGTGCCCATAGTCCTTGTGGAAGAGATAATACTTGTTTGGGTTGCGCTTCTCATGTCCTACTAACATGGGTCGTGGCCATCGAATTAGATCACTGTCCTAGATCTGCATAAGGATTTGGGACCTGGTGGTGTTCAGTGGTGTGAAATCTGGCATGCCTGCTCTCTCACTCCTCTCTGGGCAACGGTCACTTCTCCCAGATGGGTGGTCATCCTTCTCCTGCCGGCGCTCGGTCCTTGACCTCTTATTATCTTTACGGTCCTCTGATGCTGACCTCTTGTTGTCCTGTGGCTTGGCTTCGATCGCCTTCTTTCGAGCTTGTACTATCTTTGCCATGTTGGCGAACTTGTTGCATCGCTCTAGGGGCTCCTTCATAGTCCTGGTCTCATGACGTGCCAGGTCCTTGATCAATTCCATGTCTCGGATGCCCCCAGCCAAGGCAGCATGCTAGGTCTGATCATCTAGGTCTCTGACTTCTAAGGACTCCTTGGTGAACCTGTTGACATACTCCCTGAGGGACTCCCCAGGGTTTTGTATCACGTTCAGTAGATTGACCATGGTCTTCTTCTGCTTGACGCTGCTTTGGAAGTGGGTCATGAACTGTTCACATAGTTCTGCAAACGACCCAATCAACCGTGGTCATAGTTTGAAAAACCATGAGGTCACTGCACCCTTGAGGGATGCAGGGAATGCTCGACAAGATACCACGTCTAATCTACCATAGAGGGTCATCATCCCGTTGAAGTAGTTGATATGGTCATTATGGTCGGTGGTACCACTGTAGAGTTCAAAGGTGGGTAACCTGAACCTGGACGGGAGTGAGGCTGATATGATCTCTTCTGAGAAGGGGTGTTGTCCAGGGATTGAGTGTGTCTCACCCTTGGTCTGCTTCTTTAACCCTTCCAGCTTCTCGTCCAACTCTAGGAGCCTCTTGTATAGCTCTTCATCCCGTGTTTGTCTTTCAAGTCTGACTGGTCGCTCATTACGAGCTTGTTTGCGTCCTCTCCTGGACGTCCCTTCACGCCTCGACTGTTGGTGAGAGGGTGAAGGGTCACTTCATGACAAATCTTGTCTTGACCACGAGGGGCTTGCTTCACGGTAAGTCCGGCTTTGCCCTGGTACATGACTTCCTCCTAGTCGACCATCAAACACCGACCTCTGGATGGACCCTTCAGGGTTAAGTACCACGGATTGGTGTGATGGTGATCTCCCCTGATTTGACCGTGTTGGAGGATCTGCTGATCTCCCCCTAGGTTGGGAAGGCTCTCTCCACTGCCTGGTGTGCCTCACTGATCTGTCACCCCTGGGAGGGGACCTCCTGGGGCTCTGTTCTCGCCGAGGATCCATCCTACGATGGTGTGATGTTGCACGCTACCTCAGGTAGTCGTGGAAGAGTTGTTGATCCTCGAGGATCTGTCGCTGTAGGTCATTGATCTGACCCATAGTTTCTGGGGCATTGGGGTCATGTACCACCTCCACCAACACTTCGTTGTTGGGTTCGAGTATCGCAACTTGATCATCGTCTAGGATCTCCTTCTCCAGAGAGACATGGTCCTGGTCATTGGCTCTGCGACGCGAGCTCTCTGGAGGAGGTGATCCATTCCCCTCCCTCGGGGCATTGTTGGTGGAGGGAGCGGTCTTCTTGCCTCGTGGTGCCATGATTGAACAGGTATGGAAACTGGCTAGTAAAGGTAATGGCTAGCGTCTTTCCTATCCAATTGGGAAAAATGAAGGCTCCCCTTGTGTCCATGCCACCATCAATGTGTGGGAATGGTAACCACCGCCATAAGTGCCCGAAGCTTCTCAAAAATTTCCTTGGGAAGTGGTTTGGTAAAAATATCTGCAATCTGCTCAGCTGTAGGAATAAATTCCAGCTTGATTTCTCCTTCATTGACCTTTTGTCTCAAGAAATGGTATTGAATGGCTATATGCTTGGTTCTTGAATGCATCACTGGATTCTTGGAGATGTTAATGGCACTAGTATTATCACAAACAATTGTCACAGACTGACTCTGCTCAACATTCAAGTCCTTGATCATCTGTTTCATCCACAGAACTTGGGTGCAACTAGTAGTTCTTGCAGTGTACTCCGCCTCAGCTGTAGACAAAGAAACTGACTCCTATTTCTTACTATGCCATGCAACTAAACTATTCCCCAAGAAAAATGCACCACCACTAGTGCTCTTTCTCTCATCAATACAACCTACCTAGTCTGCATCAGAATACGCTGTCAAATCAAAAGATTTGCTCCTGGCATACCACAAACCATATCCAACAGTGCCTCTGAGATATCTAAATATCCTGTTCACTGCCCCAACATGTGTCTCCTTTGGATCTGCTTGGAATTTAGCAACCATAAAAACAACTTTCATGATCTCTGGTCTAGATGTAGTCAAGTACAACAAACTACCAATATGGATCTATACATAGTGTGATCCACTGATGGTGACTCATCTACCTTACTTAACTTACAACCAGTCATCATTGGTGTGTAAACTAGCTTACAATCCTCCATCTGAAACTTTTTCAACATTTCTTTCAAGTACTTGGTTTATGAAATGAAGATGCCATCTCTCAACTGGCTAATTTGTAAACCAAGAAAAAATGAAAGCTCCCCAATCATGCTCATCTCAAATTCCCTTTGCATTCTGTCAGCAAACTCTCTACACAACTCATCCCTATGGCTCCCAAAAATGATGTCATCAACATACACGACTACCACAATCAATGTGCTGTCCACCGCTCTGATGTAAAGGTTACTATCAACTTTGCCTTTCTTGAAACCCAACTGACACAAGTAGGAGTCAAGTCTAGAGTACCATGCCCTTGCTGCCTATTTCAGACCATTCAAACCTTTCCTCAATCTACACACCATGGTGGAGTCCTCTGTCAACAGAAATCCATCTAGCTGCTCAATGTATACTTCCTCTTCAAGATTGCCATTCAAGAAGGCTGATTTCACATCCATCTGAAAAATCTTGAAACCTCTGTACACTGCCAAAGCAAGAAAAATCCTGATGGCCTCCAACCTAGCCACTGGTGCAAATGTCTCTTCAAACTATGCCCTTAACCTGGGCATAACCTTTGCAAACCAGTCTTGCCTTGAACCTCACCACTTGACCATCTTCATTTAATTTGTTTCTAAACACCCACTTAGTGCCAATGGCATTTTTTTCTTTGGGCCTTGGCACTAGCACCCAAGTGTTGTTCTTCTCAATTTGGTCAAGTTCTTCATTCATGGCCTTCCTCCAATTGTCATCTCTATTTGCTTCCTCTATAGTTTTGGGCTCATCATGTGATAATAGAAAGTAAGCACAATTTTTCATTCTAGCTTGTTGTTTGCATGATGATATTGGGGTCACCCAACATTTGGCTTGGTGGGTGATTTTTCTCTGTTCTAGTTGGCTTGTGCCTTCTTTCTTGAGGTTCTTGTGACCTCTCTTGTGATGCACTTCTGTTTTGTGGCTCAACCTCTGGTTCAAATATAGCTTGCACATCTCCAGTTTGGTCTTGGTGCTCATCCCCACTAATATCATTTCCATCAGCAAGGTCTTCATCAAGAGAATAATCAACAATATCATCACTTGGGCATTGAAGCTTTTGTCATCAACTCTCATACCTGCACTTTTAACAATTTTGTCAAGTCTCTTGTTGAAACATCTATAAGCTTTGCTTCTAGTGGAGTAACCAAGAAAAATCCCCTCATCAACTCTCTCATCAAACTTTCCCAAGTTCTGATCTGTCTTCCTAATGTAACATTTACGTCCAAAGACCTTGAAGTATCTTGCAGTTGCCTTCCTTCCAAACCAAAGTTCATAAGGTGTTTTGCTTTCATGTGGCCTAAGCAAACACCTGTTTTGTATATGAACTGATGTGTGTACTGCTTCTCTCCAATATCTCCTTCCCAAGTTGCTTTCAATAAGCATTGTCCTAGCCATTTCTTGCACTGTTCTATTTTTCCTTTCTACTACACTATTTTGTTGTGGTGTTTTTACAGCTGAAGTCTGTCTCTTTATACCATGCTCAAAACAGTAATCATCAAATACACCCCATGTATTCTCATCACCTCTGTCAGATCTCAAACATTTGATGCTCCTACTAGTCTCATTTTCAACCTATTTCCTGAAGACTTTAGATCTATCAAGTGCCTCTGATTTGTGCCTCATAAACTGAACCCAAGTCATCCTGGTGTAATCATCAATAAACAATATGAAGTACCTCTCACCTCTGATGCTTTGAGTCCTGGTGGGTCCACCTAAATCTGTATGTACCAAGTCCAATGGCTCCTATGAATAGTATTGCTTGGCTTTGTGAGATACTTTTGTCAGTTTGCCCTTCTGACAAGACGCACAAATAGGACTTGAAGGCTTCTTCAACTATGGAATATCTCTCACTGCATTCATAGAGGTGATTTTGATTAAACTGTCAAAACCAATGTGCCCAAGTCTTTTGTGCCATAGCCACTGTTCCTCTTCTTGACCAACCAGACATTAACCATCAATGCTCGCAGACAAAGTGTACAAGTTCCCAGAAGTTCTTGCACCTGAAGCAATTAGTTTTCCACTTTTGCATGCCTCACTTCAAATCTTGTCTTGTTGAATACAACATTGTGCCCTTTATCACAAATCTGGATGACACTAAGAAGATTGTGCTTCAACCCATTCACATAGAGTACATCAGAAGTCCTCACTTTTCCATTATCAAGATTCACAACTCCTTTTCCTACAATCTTGGCACTCTCACTGTCGTCAAACTTCACAGAACCTCCTTCATATTGGTTGAGCTCAATAACTTTCTCTTTGTCACCAGTCATGTGACTAGAGCAACCACTATCAGGGATCCATGGTACAGTCTTGTTTTGTGCCTTAAAGGCTGTCTGTACCACAAATCAAAGTTCATCATCTTCTTCATTTGCTTTTTTAACCCAAACTTGTTTGCTCATACTAGGTGATTGATTCTGTAACTTCCTCCTTTGTGCCCTTCTTGTTCTTCTCTTTCTTCTAACTGCAAGAGCTTGTGTTACAAACATTTCTTGTTGCATCTGTGGAGCCAACACTATCATGCAATCTCTAGCAATGTGATCCAAGTCACCACACCTGTAGCACTCAACCTGATTTCCCATCAAAGGTGCAAATGAGTTTCTGCTACTGAAGTCCATCTATCTCACCCTGAACTTACATGTTGCAACCCTGTGGCCATAGGTGTTGCATTTGTAGCAGTAACTAGGCAAGAAAATTCCTTGCCTCACAGGTGCTCTTTATATCACTGGTGCTCTATGTCTCACTGGTACACTTCGTCTCACATGTGTCCTCTGTCCACCATAGTAGCCACCATATCGATCTACTCTCTGTAAGCTCTGCTGACCCATTGGTGCTGAGTTGTATCTCAATCCGTCTCTACTAACTGTACTCTGCTCTCCCTAAGTTTGAGCCTGTGTCAACCTTCTGCCTGAGCTGATAGTGCCACTTGTCTGTGCAAAAACAACCTGCTTTCCCTTCTGTTGCCTACTAGCCTTTTGTGTTAGTAAGGTCGGTGTCCTCCTCTTAATAACAAAACTAGAGTCCGCAACAGTGTCACTTTACTTCTCTTTGTTCTGACCATGTCTAGATGTCCCAACTAACTCATAACCCAATCCATGTCTAACACCTGTAGGCCTCTGTACTCTAAGAATCTGATCTATCACCATACTAGCTGGAGCTTGTGGTTGTGCTGCATTGCCATTAACTGTAGCTGTTGAGTCACAAGAGTGCTTCAAACTCTCTACTTTCCTTCTCAACTCTATCAACTCCTCTTCAGTGTTAATGTATTCATTCATTTCCTGAGCTTGCCCCTCCATTTGTGCTCTAAGGCCATATATCCCTTCAGTCAAGACTTTGCATTCAACTTCTTTCAAGGATAGTTTCGTTTCTAACTCAATTGTGAATTTAAGGTCCTCTTCACTCTTTTCTATCAATGACTTGATTTGTTCATTACTGATGTTAAGGAGTTTGGTGAGCTTTTTGTTCTTTCTCCTTTCATCATCCAAATCATCAAGTGCTGACATCAATTCTACTTCCAAGTTGAGCTCTGCTTCAAGAAGATCATCGTCATCAAATTTATCTTCTTTCTTCGTGACTTGCTTTTCTATTCCTTTGTCTTGGTAAGCCATGAAGAGATCTTGACTATAAGCACCATCTGAGTCCTCATCTAAATCAGTGTCTGAACTATCACTATCCCTTTTTGTGATAAGACTCCTTTTCTTGAGTCTATACTTCAAGCTTGTAAATTCCTTCTTTTGATATCTTTTCTTCTTCTTTGGTTCATCCTCCTCCTCATCAAATTTCTTTCTCCTATTGGGACACTTGGATGCAAAGTGTCCTATTACCCCACAATCAAAGCAATTGAGTGGAAGCTTGCCTTTATACTTCCCTGTACTTCTAAGAAGTTTTCTCACAAAATTTGCTTTAGCTTCATCCTCACAACTCATTTCTTCATCAGATTTTTTCTTTATGGCAAGCCTTTTAAAAGCCTTGAAAGCTACCTCTTTATCCACTGCTTTACCCTTGCCTTTGCCTGTCATCATCTCATAAGCATTAAGAGCTCCATGAATTTCATCAAGAGTCACAATGTCAAGGTCCTTTGATTCCTCAAGAGCTGACACTTTGGAGTCAAAACTGGGTAACATCGACCTTAGGACTTTTGCAACAACTACATCCTCTATCAATGTCTCACCCATACTTCTGATGGCATTCACAACTTCATTGATTCTCACCATATAACCAGAAATGTCTTCATCAGCATGCATCTTGAGTGCTTCAAACTGCCCTCTATACACTTACAATTTAGCCTTCTGCTGGCATCTTGTATGCTAATGAGTTTATCCCACATCTGTTTGGCTGAAGTGCATGTCATCAGCTTTGCCATTTTAGTGTCAGATAATGCACTTGTAATAGCATTTAATGCCTTTTTGTTGCTCACATATTTCTTCCCCTCTTCTGGATCAATTGATGATGCAGATGTAGCTGTAGGTTCTTGCAAAACTGCCTCCCAGACATCATAACCAAGAGAGCCTAGGTAGAACTTCATCCTTCTCTTCCAAAATGTGAAGTTTGTCCCATCAAACTGCGGTGCCCTGCCGGCATGACCATCACCTGAAGCCATATTGTCCTTTCGATTTCCTAGCTACTGATTAAGCCTCACTAGGTAGTGACACTGATACCACTTGTTGAACTAGGCTTCACTACTGAGAGGGGGGGTGAATCAGTAGTCCTTTAAAAATTCCTTTCCAACACAAGTCCCACTGATGGTCACCAAATTAAAACACACACAATGGGCTGCCAAGAGCTGATTCAAATCACCTGTAAACACCATTGGCTGGAGCACCCCATTGACCAACTACAGTTCGTGTATACCCCCGCCTTCCACCTAGATTAGTAAGGCCAACCAAGAGTAGCACACCCACTCTGCAAGCACCACAACACTTCACAAAATATAAAAACAAGCCACAACACACAAATATATGTGGTTTGACAATAAGCCTACATCCATGGTGCAATACCCACATTGGGTTTCGTATTTGCATATATACTCTCCAACACTACAACAACAGATATGGCTTCGGTCCTTGATCATACAAGAACGAAGGGCACCTATCCCAATAACTCACAGCCCCTACTGTGAGTACCTAAGTATGTTTAGGTTTTTCATCAAACACCTTGTGGGTAACAACCCACAAGGGCATTACAATGAAATGAAATGGTGAAAAAATAAAACCCCAATCCTCAATATGATTCATTAGGCATACATCAATGTTCCAACAACCTAGGATCTACAAAGGGGTTAAGAAAACTCACCAAAGTGGATTAGCCACTTGAAGAACTCCACTCACAATCATCATCACAAGTTCCTCCAAGCTCACACACCTTCAAAATGATGAACCCAAGCAATCTTCAATTGATTCTATATATCCAAATGCATTGAGCATAAAAAACCCTCACAAAATCAAATTTCTGGGCACACATGAGCTCTCCCAAGCATCCCAATGTGTTCTCCTCGTTTTTTTGAAAAATCCCCAACTTGATCACTCCATTTGGAGTTGTGTAGGCAAAGATATGTCCGGCCATTCCCGTGTATAGGGGCAAAATAGTTAATTTAGAGCTTTTTAGTGACATTTTGGGGCTCACCATTTAAAATTGTGACTGATATAAGTGTCAAACACATCTTGGCCATTATTAGATCTTGATTCAAAAGCTTTGATAAAACCTTGACCAACGGATTAAAAGTGAGATGAGTGGTTCAGATCAAACAAAAAGGGAATCTTTTAAGTGAACCTTTTTGCTTGTGCTCAATTTGAACTTTTAATTCTTACCAAAAAATTAGAACTTTAAATTTACTCTGAGTAGCACCACTAGATCAGAATCAACCGTGTAGCTCAATCTTGACCATTGCTTTCAAACCAAGGAACTTCTCAATTTTGCAACCAGGCCTTTCTATCAATTTCTCTTATTTAATTTGATACCCCTTCAAAAATTAGAGTTTCTTTTAGAGGTCTCTGACAATTCATAATTGCAGAAGAAGGACATTTCTCAGGAAAATGCTCAATAGCATTTTGAATGTGAAAACCTTAAAAAATAAACTAAGGCATGAAGCCTTTGTGTGGCCCATGCGGCAGGGGCCATGGCTAGCATGCCCATGCGCCTGCTGGTGCCTTGACAAGAGTCCGGATCAGCTACCCACATGAGGACGGGTGGGGATAGATCTGACCCCTCCATTGGGTGTGGGTCCCACACCCTAGAGGCGGGCCCCACACCCCCATGGATGGTTCAGATCTGTCCCCATCCGTCCCCATGTGGGTAGCAGATCTGAACTCCCTTGACAATGGCCTTGCTGCCCATGCACATGCACATGGGGCTATTTTTTACGCCCAAGTGATCACCTCTGCTGCCCAGCCATTATAGGCCTTGTGACACCCATGCACGCACCCTTGCCGCTCAGATGGCCTTACCACAACTTCAAAAGGCAATGTGGCCTATCAATTTCCACATCAACTAAATTTGCCACATCTTCAAAAATACCAAATGCCACCAAATTTACCAAAATGCCCTTTGGCATCAAAACACATCAAAACCATATGCAACCATTCCAAACTTATTTTCAACAGTTCAAGCACCTTTCAAACACCAACGTTTATGTATTGTTGACAACAATAACAACGTATACCCTTCAAACATTGCCAAAAACACAACATGTCCTACACCCCAATTCGGCGGTGACTCATTCATTGAGACTCTTAGACACCCCTGTTTGGTATGAAACCCTGAAACCAATCGTTCTCACGTCCAAGGCCCCTATTCTCTTTTTAGCATTTGTTTTATACAATTTTAAAATCCATTAACACAAAGCAATGTTAAATCCAATGAAATACAGAATGCCATAATAACCAGAGTAATAAAAGTAGTAGGAGTCCTGCTCTGATACTACATGTTAGAATATTAAAACTGTAAACTAATTGAGGTTCACCTACCTCCATTAGGCCCCATCATTCCTCCTCTTACCATGTCTCCAATCAACTCTACGTTCCAAGTTTCCGGCATGTCCCTCTTTTCTCTGGTAGTCACAAAAATTGCAGAACCGTAAAAGGGTTGCTCTCTGGCTTTTGGTCTTTGCCAAAGTAAATAGTATATGCGCAGTAAACTAAAAAGCTAGAATCCCTTTAACTTCTTCAAAGTAACTCCCTACCATCAAGGGAGTTGCCTATCATATATAGTAGGAAACTACCACTTATGTTGCAACCGACTACCTTTTGATGTGGGAATTGGGCTACATCAGCCGACAAAAGTTTAATGAGAGGTAGGTCTGCCTCTTCTCGGTGAGTCCTCTCTTTTCAGTTCTGTACTAAAAGCTTGGTTTTGACCTAGATGATCACGGGGATTGGTAGCAAAATTTTGATGAGGCTGCTGTGTATTGATGTTAATTTAAATTACGATTAAGCATGTACACACCCACATGAGAAATTAGCAATAGGATTAGATGCCAAAGCAAAAGTTGGATTCTAATCTAACATTAATATAAGATAGTTGAGAGTTTCTTAAGTAGATTGGAGTGAGAACTTAACAAACAGACCATATGCATGATAAACTTTTCAAGACAACTTCATTAGTTCATTACCAACTTCTATAAATAGATAACAGTAGTCCTTTTTATTTTAAGAGAAATGAATTTCTCTTCACCTCACTTAACATTACTTCAGTTTATAGGGAATAAGACGAAACATGAATTCAGATGCAGAAGCACCTAAAAACCCTTTAAGAAAAACCAAAAAAATAAAAAAACCAGAAATATCTCCTCCCTTTTTACACATAGACTGATTTGTTAATTACAGCTAAGTGTAAGAGAGAAGAGGTATTAATTAATGGATCGACATGATAGCCTAATCTGTCCCTGCAGTTCTAAAAGGACATTCACGGCTCCCATCTTGACCATGGCAGCACCAAATTGTGAGAGGTACAGATTATTATTATTGGCTAGTGCTGCTACTGTAACATTAGTTCAAGTATCCAAATCTATCTCTTGGTCGATTCCTAGAATTCCTTTGTTCTTCTGAATCTGCATAAAGTAGGAATTGTCAACAGTTTCTGCACTTGCAGTGTTCTGATCAAGATTAGCCACATTGTCAACTGTCGAATTAAGAACACATGTTGCCGGTAACTAGAGTTGGATCCATTGTTGGGTCGGCCTTGCCCGTGCCCTTGTAATTGTAGAGACGATCTTGTAACGAAGAACAATGGGCAAACCCAACTGTGTGACCACCTGATCATAATAAACCCCCATCCCCCAATAAACCAAACATTAGTTCCATATCATTAAAGCAATCCTCTAAAACTGATCTCATTGTTTTCATTAATAAATTTGTAAACAGACCCTTCTTCAGCCGATCTTCCCTACTGGATCCATTGTAACAGCATGGTACGATCGTGGCTGGTACACTCTACTATCGCTTCTATTGCTCACAGCATTCTATGGATAGATTCTGCTCGCGAGGTTTGGCTTGATCTCCATGAACGTTTCTCTCAGAAAAATGTGCCACGCATCTTTGAAATACGGCAAGCCATTTCAACTGACACCCAAGGCAGCGATTCTGTCTCTGCATATTATACTGTTCTCAAAGGGTATTGTGACGAACTTACCTCTTATCGCAGCTTGCCAACATGTTCATGTGGTGCCATGAATAAACTTCAAGAGCTTCTTCGAATTGATTCATTGATGGACTTTCTTCAAGGTTTCAATGAATCATATACTGCCATTCGAAGTCAGATCCTTCTTATGGATCCATTCCCAACCTTAGCAAAGGCCTATTCTCTTCTTCTTCAAGAAGAGCGCCAGCGGTCATTACATACCGTCCTCCCTGCTTCTATTGAACAATCGGCCATGGCTGTCACTTCCACTCACCAAAAATCTTCTCGTCCAAAACCATTTTACCACTGCACCTACTGCAACATGGAGACATTCAGAGTCCCGCTGTTACAAGAAAAATGGTTACCGTGAAGGTTGGACTCCTCGCCACACAGGTTCCAAACGTGGCTCTTCCACTCGGAGTGTGGCTCAACCACATATTACTGCTAATGCCACCACTACACCCGCTGCTTCGGGCTTCACTACTGAACAAGTACAGCAGCTCTTAGCTCTACTTCCCACTAGTAACGTTCATCCTCTTGCAAACCCTGGCAGGTAACCCACTTTGTCTCAACTAATCCTTACCTACATCCATTTGGATTTTGGATTCAGGTGCTACAGATCATATTGCATCAGATTTGTCATTATTTTCAAGCTTCTGTACTCCTAATCATTCATTTTCCATTAGTGTACCAAATGGAACCCAAACCCCTGTCACCCACATCGGTATTGTGCCATTGACAACCCACTTAATTTTAGATCATGTCCTACATGTTCCATCGTTCAATTACAATTTACTTTCTATTGCTAAGTTAACCGCTGCCCTTCATTGCCATGTCATTTTTACCAATACTTCTTGTATCTTTCAGGACCAACACTCAAAGAGGACTATTGCGACGGGTAAACAGCGTGGTGATCTATATTATCTGGAGCTTCCGCACTCAACTTCCCTCATCTCAGCCGTTTCCACAGGTTCTCACTTTGATCTATGGCATTAGTGCCTGGGTCACCCTGGTTCTTCCCTATCATCTCCATTACACCGTTTGGATCCTAGTATTTTACTTTCCAATAAATGCACTTGTACTGTGTGCCCTTTGGCCAACCAAACACGGTTACCATTTTCTAAAAGTAGTATTTCCACCACTTCATGTTTTGAATTAATCCATCTTGATGTTTGGGGACCTTATAGCACAAAATCTTTATCGGGTGCTTGCTATTTTTTAACTATCGTGGATGATTTCTCACATAGTACATGGCTTTATTTGATGCAATCCAAAACTGAAGTGAACCATTTAATTCCCAATTTTTTCCAACTGATAAAGACACAATTCCAAACTCAAATTCGACAGATCCATTGTGACCATGGGACTGAATTTTTTAATAATTCTATTGTCAATTTTTTGCAGTCTTTGGGGGGTATTCAACAGTCAAGTTGTGTCTCCACACCTCAACAAAATGGTGTTGTAGAACGCAAACATAGACACCTCCTTAACATTGCCCGAGCCTTACGTTTTCAGGGTAATTAGCCATTACAATTCTGGGGAGACTATGTTCTCACTGCCGCCTATTTAATTAACTGTTTACCCACCCAAGTTCTTCAAGGGAAAACACCTTTTGAAATCCTCTTTCACAAACAACCCACTTATTTACACCTTCGGGTATTTGGTTGTTTATGTTTTGGATGGAATATTTCTATCAATCACAAATTTGACAAACGTGCTTCCCTAGGGATATTGATTGGCTACCCATACGGGCAAAAGAGGTACAGGGTATTTGACCTCACCACATCAAAAATTTATGTCACCCGCGATGTAGTTTTTCATGAGCATATCTTTCCATACAATGGGACATCCCAACCACCACTATCCAACCCGGTTCTACCATTACCACCCAAAGAAGACCTTGAAAATGATGCCCTCACCACTTCCATACCCAACACACATACCCCTACATCAACACCATCCCCTCAGTTGGCAGAACCTTCATCATCCCTACACTCCATGGATCCCTCTCCTTCATCCACAGCCCCAACACTTTTGCCAGTGGACTCTTCTCCTTCATCCACGGACTGGACAGATTTACCCATGCCCCCTTCGTCTTCTTCACTACATATAGCTTTTAATCCATCCCGTCCATCAAGGTCTCGTGCTCCTCCAGCATATTTAAAGGATTACCAATGCTCACTTACCCAGTCTCAATCATCCTCCATGGGTATGCATCCAGGTACACTTCACCCTCTTGCTAATTTTCTCACTAATGACCGCTTTTCTACAAACTATTGGGCTTTTCTAATCTCCTTATGTAGCACCCAAGAACCTACCACTTTTGCAGAGGCAATGAAATACCAGGAATGGAGATATGCTATGCAGGCTGAAATTGTGGCCTTATCAAACAATAGCACTTGGTCACTTGTTCCATTACCCCACGGCAAGAAAGCAATTGGGTCCAAAGGGGTGTTTCGCATCAAACATCAATCTAATGGCTCCATTGAGCATTATAAGGCATGCCTCGTTGCCAAAGGTTATAATCAAATTGAGGGAATCGACTACCATGACACCTTTGCAACAGTTGCAAAGCTTGTCACAGTTAGAGTGCTTCTCACAGTTGCTACTATTCGTGGTTGGCCCCTACATCAATTCGATGTCCATAATGCTTTTCTGCACGGCGACCTAAATGAAGAGGTGTATATGACACCACCCCTGGTTATCGGCGAAAGGGGGAGACATTTGTTTGTAAACTCCATAAATCGTTATATGGCCTTAAACAAGCATCTAGGTAATGGTTTTCTAAATTTTCAACATCCTTACATATTCTCATAGTCACAGGCGGATCACTCGTTATTCATTCTTCAACACCAAAAGGTCTATGTGTTTGTAGCATTATATGTGGATGACATTGTCATCACAGGCTCTAATCTCAATCTGATTGCAAAGATCAGGAAATTTCTTCATCAACAATTTCACATCAAGGACCTAGGCCCCTTAAAATACTTCCTTGGTATTGAGGTAGCTCGATCATCCAAAGGCCTATACCTCTCACAACGGAAATATGTTCTCGACATTTTGAGTGATTCTGGATTGACTGGATCTCGACCATCTGATATTCCAATGGAACAAAATTCAAAGTTGATAGATTCAACAGGTGATATATTGGACGACCCTTCTCCTTATCGCCGACTTGTCGGCCATTTGATCTATCTAACCGTCACTAGGCCCGACATTGCCCATTCAGTCAATACTTTTGAGCCAATTCATGCACTAGCCACGGCAACCACACATGGCTGCCGCACATAAATTACTCCACTACCTCAAGGCAACACTAGGAGAAGGCCTATTTTTTTCTACCACATCATCGCTCCAGTTAATTGGTTATTGCAATTCTGACTGGGCAGCCTGCCCACCGACAAGACGTTCAACCACTGGCTATTGCATCTTCTTAGGTTCTTGTCCGATCTCATGGAAGACTAAGAAATAGGCCACGATTTTCCGGTCTTCGGTAGAAGCAGAATACCGCACCATGGCAGTAGCCACATGTGAAATAACTTGGTTATCTTATTTATTGACTGATATTGGCATCACCACATCAATACCCGCACCATTAAACTGTGACAACCAGGCGGCACTTCACATCGCTTGAAATCCGGTATTTCACGAACACACAAAGCATATTGAAATTGATTGCCATATGATTCGTGAAAAACATCAACAGGGAATCGTTTGGCCAATAAAAATAGCTACCACAGATCAAGTCGTAGATTTATTTGCCAAGTCTCTTGGAAGGGAAAAATTCCAATTTCTACGGTCCAAGTTGGGCGTTTGCAACCTACACGCTCCAACTTGAGGGGGAGTATTACCATATGTGTTTTGATCAAGATCGTCCAAAATTGATTCACCCAAATTACTACCCCAAATCAAGTAGACAATCAAGTAATTGACAACCGCTTGTACAGAGCGATCTTAGGAGCTAATCCTCCCAACCTACCTCTTGTATTCCAAATATACTTACTGACTTATCTTGTATATAGTTGATTGTAATACATGAATAGAATACAATTCAAATGCAGATTTTTGCAACCACATTCGTTCTTATCAAATTCCAATGAAATACACAATGCCATAATAACCAAAGTAATAAAAGTCATAGGAGTCCTGCTCTGATACTACATGTTAGAATATTAAAACTGTAAATTAATTGAGGTTCACCTACCTCCATTAGGCCCCATCATTCCTCCTTGTGCCATGTCTCCAATCAACTCTACGTTCCAAGTTTCCGGCATGTCTCTCTTTTCTCTGGTAGTCACGAAAATTGCAGAGCCCTAAAAGGGTTGCTCTCTGGCTTTTGGTCTTTGCCAAAGTAAATAGTATATGTGCAGTAAACTCAAAAGCTAGAATCCCTTTAACTTCTCCAAAGTAACTCCCTACCATCAAGGGAGTTGCCTATCATATATAATAGGAAACTACCACTTATGTTGCAACCGACTACATTCTGATGTGGAAATTGGGCTACATCAGCCAACAAAAGTTTAATGAGAGGTAGGTCTGCCTCTTCTCAATGAGTCCTCTCTTTTCAGTTCTGTACTAAAAGCTTGGTTTTGACCTAGATGATCAAGGGGATTGGTAGCAAAATTTTGATGAGGAGGCTGTGTATTGATGTTAATTTAAATCACGATTAAGCATGTACACACCCACATGAGAAATTAGCAATAGGATTAGATGCCAACGCGAAAGTTGGATTCTAATCTAACATTAATATAAGATAGTTGAGAGTTTCTTAAGTAGATTGGAGTGAGAACTTAACAAACAGACCATATGCATGATAAACTTTTCAAGACAACTTCATTAGTTCATTACCAACTTCTATAGATAACAGTAGTCCTTTTTTTTTTAAGAGAAATGAATTTCTCTTCACCTCACTTCACATTACTTCAGTTTATAGGGAATAAGACGAAACATGAATTCAGATGCAGAAGCACCTAAAAACCCTTTAAGAAAAACCAAAAAAAAAAAAAACCAGAAATATCTCCTACCTTTTTACACAGACTGATTTGTTAATTAAAGCTAAGTGTAAGAGAGAAGAGGCATTAATTAATGGATCGACATGATAGCCAAATCTGTCCCTGCGGTTCTAAAAGGACATTCACGGCTCCCATCTTGACCATGGCAGCACCAAATTGTGAGAGGTACAGATTATTATTATTCGCCAGTGCTGCTACTGTAACATTAGTTGGAGTATCCAAATCTATCTCTTGGTCGATTCCTAGAATTCCTTTGTTCTTCTGAATCTGCATGAAGTAGGAACTGTCAACAGTTTCTGCACTTGCAGTGTTCTGATCAAGATTAGCCACATTGTCAACTGTCGAATTAAGGACACATGTCGCCTTCAGAGTGGTAACTAGAGTTAGATCCATTGTTGGGTCGGCCTTGCCCGTGCCCTTGTAATTGTAGAGACGATCTTGAAAAGAAGAACAATGGGCAAACCCAACTGTGTGACCACCTGATCATAATAAACCCCCATCCCCCAATAAACCAAACATTAGTTCAATATCATTAAAGCAATCCTGTAAAACAGATCTCATTGTTTTCATTAATAAAATTGTAAACAGAATTTTTTTTTTTTTTTCTTTTTACCTGTAAACAATCAGAAACACAAAGACTAAAGTTGTGTTTGGTATACATTCTAGATTGATTTCGCATTCTTGGGCGATAAAATTAATTGTTTTTATCGCCCAATAATGCGAAATTGACTTGGACTGTATTCCAATAATGCATACCAAACACTGCCTAAAGAAAGGTGGTGAAATCAGAAGAATGTGATTAAGATTTACATACCAATGAGAGTAACAATGTCTGAAACATTTAATCCTAGAGTCCCAAATGCTGTGATATAGTCAGTAACTGATATCTCAGCTTGGGGGAGAAGAAGATCAGCCTGAGTCTTATTTGAAATAAGTCCATCCCTTCTTCCTGTCGTTACATTCTAGAACTGTCCTCCACCCTGCATGTAAACAATTCATATTATCAAAAACAGTAAGAAACCCACCTATGAGGATCAAAATGATTAACATCACTATTATCAAAAAGAAAAATAAGATAAATAAAATTCAATAATGTAGTTTTCACCCCTTGGCAGCAAAAGATTAATTATTTTTGTGATATTTGAGAAAACGTTACTATCATGCCTGCAACTCTTCAGCCTCATGGACTGATGATCTTGCAGTCTGGATGATTCATATTAGATCTGAGAATTCTTATTTATGTATTATAACAATATTATATTTATACATAAGATAAGGGTAGTGACCCCTATTATGGGGGGGGGGGGGGGGGGGGGGGGGGGGGGGGGGGGGGGGGGGGGGGGGGGGGGGGGGGGGGGGGGGGGGGGGGGGGGGGGGGGGGGGGGGGGGGGGGGGGGGGGGGGGGGGGGGGGGGGGGGGGGGTCGAGAGATATTGTTTTTTTTGTTTTTTTGCTAAAAAGGTCATTTGTATTGAGAAAAAAATAAAAATAAAATACACGAATGGCTACTAAAAGCCAGACACTCCAAAGAGAAGCATTAATTAAAACCCCATCTTCGACAATGGCATCAACAGGGAATTAAAAAACCTTAGGAAAGATATAACTGGATTCTACATGTTATAATAGGAAACAAATCATAATCAAAATCAGTGATTGACATATATATAGTTTCACTATCTCATTTATAAATATACCTTCATTATTAATCAATACATAACTGAGAATTTTCAGATCTAATAATTCAAAACACCTTGATAGGTAATCTGTCAAATTTGGTGGCCTAGCAACCTTAAATGTGTGGTCCACCACTTTTCATATTTTTTATTTAGGTTAAGTACACTTCTTAGATTAATCCAACTTCTTACCAAGACAACAGCTTCTCTAGTAGCCATGATAATGATATCAGCACAAGAGACAATCCCTCTGCCACATTGACTCTCGACAGCTGATTTTATATCATCAATGACATCGTAACCTCTCAGAGTTAGGTTTGAAGTTGTGTTCTTCTCTGTTGAATTGCCATCTAATAGTATCGAAGCATCACATCCCTTTTCAATATTTAGTAAAACAAAAACGAATAGCATGAGCATAGGAACTTAAAATGAACAAAAAACATGAGATTTACTGGAAGTTGATTTAGATTCTCACCCGGACGAAACAATCATGGAATTGCAACCGTATGAGTGCTGGCACAACCGTTATGTCTTTCGCAAATTCTGTGGTCATGGAATTTTTTACGATGGTCTCCACATTTGCACTGCTGTTAGTACATTTTCCATTGTAGTAACCCACCTGAAGAGCAGCAAAACACAAACAAGAGTAGTTGATTAAAACTATTAGGCTAAGCCCAAATGCCACTGTCGTCAAGGCCTTCATTTTTGTGGGAATCAATTTGATGCAGTCAACAGTACTTGGCAGTGATTAAGCCTCATCTCCCTTCTGTCCTCTATTTATAGGACTTACAGAGTTGAAACTCCTGACTACATTTCCAAATCATCACTTGGAAGCACATTGCTTGACCATTTTTTAATGTTACATAACTTCAACAGTATCCATACGTGCAACCAAGTAAAACCTTAGAACAATCAAGTACAGCTGCACGTACATGGCATTCATTAATAAGCAAGAAATCAATAAAAAATGCTCTAATCTGATGCAGAGGGTGTTATTGAGGAAGCCTGATCCAGAAAGTGCTGTGGGGAATCTTCGGAGGACCATTTCGCCTTCAAAACATGCCAGAAAGGCCTAAAAGTGCGTACATCAGCGTCATAGGCTCTAACTCCTATAGATCTCGTCGAGACCTTCGACATGATATGCATACAGACATATGTTTGGTTCAGGTCCAAACCTGATCAGGTGGGTCTTTTGGGCTTTCAGTGGTATTTCTCTATTTTTCTGGGTTAGGGTCCTCTTAAAAAGTATTCTTATCTTTGTGAGAGTGTCATGAGAGATCTGAGGGTTTGTAATTTTCTTCAAAGAAGTAGTGAATGTAGCCTACCTTCTTGGGGGTTAACCACATAAATCCTCGGTGTTGTGTGATTATCTTCTCTTCATTTTGGTTTTCTTCTGCAAAATCCTCATTTCTGGGCGTTGGTTTTTTTAACAGAGGGAATGTGGACCTGCTGAAATAAGTCTGATAACGGACCAATTGTTGTTTGCCTATGTCAAACTGATTTAAAAACACAATCTGTTTCTGACTTGCTTCACTATCAAATAATGAAAAAGAAGAAGACGTTGACTTTGATTTTGATTTGTCCTTTCGTAAATACTTAATTTTTCCCTTTCTCTTTCTTGTCAACGAAATTGTTATATAATACAAGCAGTACGGATTAATCAAAATGAGTCGGAGACGGCGTATATAGTGCTGTACAAGCACATGAGAGAGGGTAGACACATAATATACAAGTTGAAGGCACAGCCACACAAATCTTTAACAAACAAAGAACTTTGTACTCTATGAAGAAAGAAGTGTTGACACAGACTTAGCTCCTATATATTTCAAATGGCTACACGATCACAGCTGCAACAATGGAACCCATGTTCTCAGAACCGTGAAACCCTAATTTATAATTTTTTTTTTTTTGGTGTATCAACACTACTGTGCACAGTCAGCCCATCTTCAACGGCACATCTCACTTTCCACTCTTGGATTATTGTATTTGTGTGATTGAGTCAATCACAACAACTCTCTTACCTTGTTTATAGTGATTGGGTCAATCACAACAACTCTCTTACCTTGTGTATAGTGATTGGATCAATCATTTTTTGATTGATCCCACAATATTTGTCTTCCTTGTATAGGTTCCCTGATTGATAGGGTTAACATACATTGTCATTGTAATCTTTTGTACACTCATTAATCATATATATGGAGCACTATCCCCACAATGGAGGATAGGCTGTAATATTCATCTAATATGGTATCATTGAGCCAATAACTCCAACGAGATAATTCTTCCCTTCTCATTTCTCTCTTCTCTTCTATACTACCTTCTTTCCTTTTCAAATGGGAGAAAACTCAACCACCCCAGCCACCACCGTCCCTGCATCTTCCCCATTTGCAGGTGCACATTATTCCCTCACTCTCAAACTCACCAATAAGAACTTCATCTTTTGGAAAACTCAGGTTGTTCCATTTCTTCGTGGCCAGGACTTGTTTGGCCATCTCGATGGCACCCTTCCCTGCCCCTCGGATGATGGTGGTGCTCGTACATGGCGCAAACAAGACAATGCCATTATGAGTCTCTTGATAGCCTCTTTGCCCGAGGATGCTCTCCATGTTGCGGTTGGGAAAGACACTAGCCGTGACATCTGGGATGCTTTGCATCTTGCATACGGTTCATCTTCAACCACTCGTGTTCTCTCCCTCCGCATGGCCTTTCTTGATTTAAACCAAAAGGTTGATGAGCCTGTGTCTACATTTCTCCAACATGCCAAGAACATAGCGGATGAACTTGCCTCTGCTGGCAAGCCAGTATCCAAAGAAGATTTTAATATTGGGATATTCAAAGGTCTGCGTCCAAAATTTCAAACTCTGGTCCCCACCCTTATGGGACGGCCTGAACCTATATCTTATAATGATCTCCAAGGCTAACTTATTAGCCATGAATTCATTGTCAAAAATTCACTGAAGCAACTCAGCTTGACCGAACCCACTTCTGAGCCAGCACCTTCTGCCAATATGGCTTAGAAGGGGTCCTCCTCTACTACGCCCTCATCGTCCTCCACCCACGGTGGTCGCGGTAGGGGCAATTGAGGCCGTGGTTGTGGTCGGGGCGAACGTGGTGGTGGTCATTATGGCCGTTTCTATTGTACTTATTGTCATCGGACTATTCACATTGTTGACCGATGTTTTTACAAAACTGGGAACCCCAATATCGGTACCAACCCTTCGCCTTACCCATCCCCACCATCAGCCTATTTTATCCACCCCTATGTTCCACCTTCCCATCATCCCATACCACCCCCCTATGGTGCTACATTTTCTCCCACTCCCTCCACCTGGTTTTCTTACACTGGGGCGTCCCACCATGTGACCCCTAATCTACAACAGCTCACATCTTATGATCTGTATTTTGGCAACTCACAGGTATAGGTTGGTAATGGTAAGACCCTTCCCATTTCTCACACAAGACAGTCCTCATTTTCTACTCCTTCCCATTTATTTACTGTTACGCCCCCATCCCGATGTAAGATATTTTGTCACAATAGGGGGTGACTGGGACAATCACACATCATCCCAATACCTACCAGGATCACAGATACAGTGTCCCGAGCCATAGTCCACCCTGTCATCACATTATAATGACAGAAAGGAACGTACCAAATGGAATTAATCGTTCCAATCACAGAGTTAGCAGAAGCGAAATTAAATTAAAATATGTGAAATTATAGAGCATCAGTTCTCTAATGATATCACATAGTACAATATCAATGCTCGTAACCGTTCAATGGCTCCTAATAATTAAACATACAGTTTGTACAAGTTTGTGGAATGAATACATAAATTAAATAATAAATAATTGCCCCAAGGGCATCAATTCTTGGGTGTACATCTACATCCAAGTCACGGCCACTGACTCCACTTGATTTGCATTCAACGGTGCTCATCAAAGTAGTGCCTCCTGCATAACAGCTAAAAAGGGGTTGTACAACGGGGTTAGCTACACTAGCTAGTGAGGGAGCAAAGGGGAATGCACATACACCATACAATCAATATCAAACAGAATGATGCATGCTAATATTAGATTTATTTTCCACCTAGCTCACAATTCTATTGGTCAAGTATATGCTACTGTGATAACTCGGGAGACACTGAGGGTCACTTATCCTATCGCTCTAGTGAAACCTCAATTATCACAAGGGGACCTAGCTGGTAGAAGCCATCATGACCACCCAATGGCAGACCCCGATAGCCATCACTACCCCTGACCTGGCCTCTCCCGCCTCCTCAGCCATCAGATGCTCAGACTATCCAACATATAAACCCCTGTTGGCAAGGGTCGTAGCATAAGGGAACAAACATCCTAACCACAGATATACTATATGCAGGTCCTATCGCCCAGAGAGGTATTTTGGGTGCATCAACGTCCCATTTCATCTAGTACCGGGGTACCAGCACGGCACGACACATACAGACCAGGATGACATATAACAGTTTTCATAATTAAATAAGTTGGGGTTCTGGTACCGGCACACCTGACACCGTAGCCCGATAAAATGGTGAGTAGTCTATCACATTCATAAAAGATCACATTTAAGAAAATCAATGCAATGCCCACAACGCTTATAAATATATAATAGCATGCTTAATAATGCCAATTATTTAATAATCAAACCCAACCAAGTCACCCAGAACCCACTCACCTAACACGGGTGTAGCCCGGCGTGATTGGCATGAATCTCACCGAACATCAGGTCTTACCCGGCGTGGTTCACATGAATCTCACCGGTGCACCAACCTAGACATACAAAAGAGAATGTTAAAATAGGTATAGAGGGGTCCCATGCTAGGCCCCCAAGGTTAAAATCAAGTTTCAACCCAGACAGCACGAGCGGACTCATGAGCGGTTTCAACAAAGGTGAATCCGCCCTTGACTCCATTCAGGCCAAAAGGTAAAAATAAAGCGAGCGGACCCACGAGCGGAACTTCTTACTTGGATCCGATCGTGCATCCGTTCGACACCTGAAACATAACTAAAAGGGAGCGGATCAACGGGCGGATGTGCTTCTTGGGTCCGCCCCTGCATTCGTTCAATTTCCTGAGACATACCCAAGAGCAACTGGCCTCGGGCGGAGGCAAATAAAGTGAGTCTGTGCCTTCGTCAGCTCAAGCCATTTTGCAGGGTTTGTACTGGGAGGACTGACGGACAGTACCACGATTGGTGGATCCGATCGTTCGTCCGCCGACAATCCAGTCCGAGATTTCAAAGGGTTTTTGCTCTAGCTTGAAGCTTGGAGTGCCCCAAGCTCTCAAGGACATAGGAGGGGTGTCTAAGCCTTCCTAGGGTCACTAGAACCTAGGCTTAACCTCATGATCCAAGATCCAACCAGGATTGGTCTCAATCTGGTCTAAAAGGTGGGTTTTAAGGTTCAAAACCAAGGCTTTGCAATAATGGCTACAAATGCAGTTCATGGGAGTTCAAACCAGATCTAGGTCAGCTCCATTAGAGCTCCAACTAGGGACCGAACTCCACTTTGAGTCCCAAATGGAACCCTAGGTCAGTCCAAGCTCAAGAATACAACTAAAATACAAAAAGGGAGGGAGAGGTATCAAGCTTGGAGTCTTAACTTGGTGAGGAGCTCCAATGGAGGAGCAAGATCCAAGGCTAGGTGAGCCCCCTTGCTCTCCTCCCTTCCTTTCCATCTCTTCTCCTTCACCTTCTTCTTCTCCCTTCGTCCGGACAGCAAGAGAAGGAGATGTGGGGCAGCCAACCACCTTGGCATGGCTTCCCTCTTCTTCCCTTCCCCTCTCATTCCTCTCCCACTTCTACTTCTTCCCTTCTTTCCTCCTCCTCTTTCTTCTCTTGTCTCTTCTCCTCCATGATTTGCTTGGGAGAGGGAGAGATAAGTGAATGGGAAGGATTCTCTTATCTTTAAGGGGTAGAAGGGGCCTTAGGTTATGTTTGGTTAGGGGTCCTTAGAATGTAGTTTAGCCCTTAGGCTTTAAATGGGTTTTTGGGCTAGGTCTTAGGCCATGTTTGGTCCATATCATGGCCCTTAGGTCCCTTTAGTTAACTAGGGTCTGTTTGGGTTGGGTCCAAACCTCACTAGACCTATTAGCCCTTAAGCCTTGTTTGGTTTTAGTTAAGTTAGTAAAATCCATTATTTAATTAAGTTAGGCCTTGTGGGCCCACCTTCCCAACTAATGGTAAGGGTAGGGATTCACATGGTCCAAAGGTCCAATTAGGGTGTCCAGGACACGGGGTTGTGGGTCCCACAAAAAAATAAACCAAAAGGCAGATGATAGCACAAGCGGATCCTCGAGCGGATTCAGTTCAAGTGATTCTGTTCGTGACTCCGATGCTGCTATCAAGGCCCAAACTTCAAGGAAAGTCGCGGGGCTTTGGCCCACACTTCCAGGTCTTCAAGGGACCTCTTGTAATAATATTTTGAGTCTGGGGTCTCAGATGTTGGCCTGTGCCACCGTTGTATTGCCCTTGGTAAAGGTCTGAACTGCCCCGGGTGTAGGGGTATATTTGGGGTGCGGGTGTAACATTTACATTATCTAATATTTTATATGTGCCCTCCTTAAAAAAATCATTATTGTCTATTTAAAAATTTGCTTCAGATAATGACGTCTTTTTTGAATTTCACCCTTCTAATTTTTTTGTTAAGGATCGGACTACCGGCCAGGACTACACTTCTGAGCGGACAGGGTAAGGGCGGGCTCTACACCCTTTCCACCGCCCCTCCATCCTTTGCACTCATTGCTAATCGTACTTCTATACCGGGTTGGCATCATCGCCTGGGACATCCAACAGAACAAATTGTGCGCTCTGCCATGCGACCAATAATTTACTAGTTTTTCAAACTAAATCCAATAATTTTTGTAATGCCTGCCAACTTGGTAAGGCATGTTTGCAAGAAATAATTACCGCAAGTGTACAGATCAATCGTAGCTACGGGTCAAACTCAAGGAGATATATGCCACCCTATTTTACTCACTTTAAAGCAATGCAAAGTGAACCAAATTAAAGTGTTAAATTAAACTAATTAAACTAATGAAAATTAACGCATCCTAACTCACAAGCATCTAGCGAATTGAATTGGCGTCCTAACACACAAGCATCTAACCTATCAATACTAACGTAGATTCAAAGGAATAAATTGCAGCCACACATCACAACCACATAAAAAAAAAAAAAAAAACAAAAGAAGAGATTAGAGAGGGAGAATGAGACTAAGAGATTAGAGATGTAAAACCGAAGGGGTTTGCACCGGATTGAAATTGCTTGCTTCTCACACTTGAAATGGAGCTACCAAATCTGAAATTAAAACAAAAATAATTAAATTAAAATCTTGCCATAATGCATGATGATAATAGTAACTAAAAAAATAAAGTCTTAAAAGCATGATTGAATTAGAGAGATAGAGAATGAGAATGAAAATAAAAATAATGGAGAATGGAAATTCCTAATAGAATGGAGGGATTAATGGAGATGAGAATACTAATAAGCTAAAACTAAGAGAAGAAGAAAGAGGTAGAGAATAAGATGAAGAAATTAGAAACTAGAAGAATTAAGAGGTTAAGAAGAAGAAGAACATAAAAATAAAAATAAGAACTTAATACTCCCTTCTACCAAAGTTGAAAGTGCATGAATTAACTAGACTTTGCATGAATGTAATTTGATGAAGCTTGAACACTTGATTAATCCTTGCATGGCTTTCTCTTCCAAGTCTCTAACTCGATCTTCTCACTAGAATTAGAAGCCTAGACTAGAAAGCTTTAAAACTAAACTAGAATTAAATTATTACAACCAAATTTAAGACATGAATTAAAATTAAAGCATGAATTAAACCTATTACAACCATTGAATTGAAATCATAAAATCAAACTAGAACTTAGAAAGCCAAAAACTAGAAGAAGAGAAGAAGAAATTTCACTAAGGAATTGAACTAAAAAACTGAACTAAAAACTAACTTATTACAACCCAAAGGGCAAGGGTATTTATAGGGAGAAGGGGAGAGGAGAAGGGAGAAGAGGGAAGAGGGGGAGGGGCTCCACGGTTTTGGGAGCTCCTTTCCTTCTAAAATCGTGGAGGGGAGAGAGAGTGAGAGAAGAAAATCCAAAAATAAGGGAATATTCCCTTCTCCTTCCTCCTTTATAATGCTTGACTCCCAAGAAAAAAAAGAAAAAATAGAAAGAGGGAGAGGAAAGAATCCTAGCTACATACACCTTCTATTTTTGAAAAAGTAACCTTCTAATTCTAATCTTGTGCTTCCTTATCTTTGTAGGTGTCTTCTCCAAGCAATGAGATCAAGGCATCTTTAAATTTTCAACCTTCCAAGGATAAGAGCATCTTTTCAAAAGAAATTTATCAAAAGTAGAATTCCAAAAGTGCCCTTGGAAAGTTGGAGGAGAGAGAGAATAATGATGATGACTAGGATTTCCACTTAACCAATTAGTAAAATGCCAATGTGTCCTCAAAGAAATCGTGGAGCATTGGTGCTCCCTAGAAAAAACGTGGACAACTTTGTGGGCCTTCAAAAATCGTGGAGAGCATGAGGCAGTGTGGGTCCCCCCATATGGCTAGAAGCTCTTCTCTCTCTTCATGATCGGAAAATTGCCAAAACGGTCCTGTACTTGTGGTGGATCTCAACCATTGATTAGAAGTACCTTCCTTGATGCTAAAAATATCCTTGGGAAGTGGCAGAATGTCTATGGGCTTGCATTACAGCTCATTTCTGACCCATTATCCTTTCTTGGGCTGAAAAGAATAATCAACTGCATGGAGGCCTAAACGGATGCCTAACTGAATTTTGTCACGTCCATCTTGCTCAAAATTTATCTCTAAACACAGCCATGCAAAAACATTTGGCAGCTTTACGTGTAAATTTGGAGATGTAGCCCCCGATAGTCCAGAATAGCAATAAATAACCCAAAAACCTGAAAAGCACAAGAAAGCACCGAGTAACTCTGTCCAATGTGGTAAAATGTATGCTTTATGCCCTAAGATTTCACACATAAATGTGCTCATCAGATTCCCCCACACTTGAACGTTACTTGTCCTCAAGTAAACAAAAAGAAAAACTAACCTAGAATGCAAAAAATCCTAACTCACTTTCGTAGGAATCACGGTTACACTTAGCATGTACAACAAGCCTTTGAACCCCTAGTGGACGAGTTTTATCTCGTGAGTGTTTGCAGTGAATATACACCCAAAATTCAATAAAAAGAAAGAATGCTGCAAATTTCAATCATCACATAAGTGGGAAAGTGCACATAATCCCAAAGAGTGCTCAATTAAAGATCAAAGAGCCAAAGGTTCCCCCACACTTGAATTTTATCACCCCACATCAATTCAAGTAACAAGCATGCATCAAGGTCAAAGGATCTCCTCATATTTTCTGAACACTACTCACCTTCAAGTAAACCACTCATAGCATCGATGGAACCAAAGACTTAGGCTTTGAGTATTTTTTACCATACTTTCTTTTCAGGCATTAAGGCAATGGCTTTTCTTTCACAACATTAAACTCTATTTCTGCTCCACTACTATTCCCTGAATAACATGGTGGAGCATACACCAGACTCCCAAATACTTGGTAGCTTCGCTTTTTGCATATATCCATAAGACTTTGAGACATTGATGCAAGAGTTTTTTTTTTTGAGTTTCCTTCCAAGGAATTTCGAACAAGTCACCCTGCTTCCTGAGGCAACAGTGCCTTGTCTAGTCCCAAGGAATTTCACTTTCCTTTCTTTTTTTTTTTTTTTTTTTTTTTTTTTTTTTTCTCTTTCACTTTCACTTTCATGCCTTGCCTTGCCACAAACAAATTGGTCTCAACTATTAGCCAAAAGATCAAAGGGTCTATAAAACACATAGAAGAATCTAGCCATCAAACGAAATAGTGCTCATATTTTCCAATTCAGTCCCTCTCACCATATACATACCCATTACCGTCCTTGAAAAGGGATTTTTTTTTTATTATTTCGCTTGCTAGGGCACCTAATTCCCTCTCTCTCTCGCTTTGCAATTAAAGAAACGTATGTACAAAACCAAACTACCGCCACAATCAAAATTCACAAAATTCACCAATTCAGTCCAACACACCCCCCCACACTTAATTCATGTAGTGTCCTCAATGCATGCAGAAAAGAAGGAATAAGGACAAGGGAAGGGATACATACCAGGAACTCAGTCTTCAAGGTAAAGAGGCTCATGGAGATCCATGACCTCTTCCTTAACTGGAGCAGGCATCTCAATGTATGGCTTCAAAAGTTGGCCATTTACCTTAAATGTTGCATCTGTACTTGGATTGAGAACTTCAACAGCCCCATGAGGATAGACATTCTGAACAATATAGGGGCCATCCCATCTTGAACGCAACTTACCTGGAAAGAGGTGCAAACGAGAATTGTACAACAAAACTTTCTGACCTACCTCAAAAGATTTTCTCAAAATGTGCTTATCATGGAAAGACTTGGTTTTTACCTTGTAAATTTGGGCATTCTCATATGCCTCATTCCTAAGCTCTTCCAACTTAGATAGTTGGAGTTTCCTATGGGCACCTGCAGTGAGTAGATCAAAGTTAAGTTTTTGATAGTCCAAAAGGCCTTGTGCTCAAGCTCAACAGGTAAGTGACACACCTTTCTATACACCAGATGGTACGAAGATTGACCAAGATCGATCTTGAAGGTGGTCCTATGGGCCCACAATGCATCTACCAACCTATTAGATCAATCCTTGCGGTTTGGGTTGATGGTTTTCTAAAAATTTGCTTTATCTGCCTATTTAAAACCTCAACCTGGCCACTAGTCTGGGGATGGTAGGGTGTGGCCAACTTGTGAATGACACCATATTTCCTAATGAGGGCCTCAAAGGGCCGGTTACAAAAGTGCTTACTTCGATCGCTAATGATAGCACGGGGAGTACCAAAATGGGAGAAGATGTTCTCCTTAAAAAATTTCACAACCACCTTGTGGTCATTGGTCTTACAAGCAACAGCCTTAATCCATTTGGACACATAGTCCACAGCAAGTAATATGCACATGTTACCAAAAGAATTAGGGAAAGGCCCCATGAAATCTGTGCTCCATACATCAAACAACTTAATCACCAAAATTGGGTCGAGGGGCATCATGTTCCTCCTGGTGAGATGCCCTAAAGATTGGCATGAAGGACATGCCTTGCAATAAGTAAAAGCGTCTCTAAAAAGAGTAGGCCAATAAAATTCACATTGTAAAATCTTGGCCACTGTCTTATTGGGCCCACAGTGGCCTCCACAAGCCTGATCATGGCAAAAAGATAGGACAGATTGTTGCTCATGATCAGGAACACATCTCCGGATTACTTGATCCTTATAAGTCTTAAAAAGATAAGGATCATCCCAAAAGAAATATTTAATTTGTGAAAAGAAACGATTTTTATCTTGTGTGAACCAATGTGCAGGTGTCACACCCGTAACCAGATAATTGACAATGTCAGCAAACCAAGGTTCACTAGACACTGCCATCAGAAATTCATCAGAAAAATTCTCGTTGACCGGAGAATGGACAGTCAAAGAATTAGGCAGCCAGGATAGATGGTCTGCAACCAAATTTTCACATCCTTTCTTATCCCTAATTTCAAGATCAAATTTCTGCAATAAGAGGACCCACCTAATGACGTGAGCCTTAGCATCTTTTTTCTACACAAGATATTTGATAGCTGCATGGTCAGTATAAACAATCACATGTGAACCAATCAAGTAGGGCCTGAATTTCTCTAAAGCAAACACAACAGTTAAAAATTCTTTCTCAATGGTGATATAGTTAAGCTGTGCATCATCAAGAGTCCTACTTGCATAATAAATCACATGGGGCAATTTGTTGATTCTTTGCTTAAGAATAACCCCTATTGCAAAATTAGAGGCATCACATATAAGCTCAAATGGCACTATCCAATTTGGAGCTTGAATAATGGGGGCTGAGGTCAATGCTTTTTTCAATTGCTCAAAACTCTTATGATACTCAGGGGAGAAATCAAATGGGTAGTCCTTTGCCAAAAGGGAAGTGAGAGGTCTAGCTATCTTGCTAAAGTCCTTGATGAACCTTTTATAAAAACCTACATAACCAAGAAAAGATCTAATGTCCTTCACACTCTTGGATATTAGGAAAGATCTAATATCCACACACCTTGGCTGTAATCTGTCGGATCCGAAGACTGTTGATCTGCAAGAGTGCACAGATACGCGTCGCCGGGCGGATAATCAAAGCCTAAGTAAATAAATTAGAAAGATTATATTAATACACACTAAATTATCCTACGTTACTAGGGGTGACCTTGGTCAATCCTCCAGACCAAAGCAGGACTCAAAACTGCCATGACAGCAGCAGTGGTCGATTGAAACTGGTCTATTCAATGGACCAGTAGGCTGCTGTGGTAAAAAATCAACAGGGGTTTATGATTTTAGACCCATAGGGTGCCCAAGTACTGTTCTAAGTGACTACAGATGTTAAGTTCAAGTTCTTCATCAATGGTTTTCACTGGTTGATTGGACTGGTCTATCCAATGGACCAGTGGCAATCAACCCATTGCTCCAAGTGTAGGAACAGGGCTGGAAAGATGTGTTTTGCATTGGGGTTTATACCAAAGGCTCTAAAAAGAGTGTTCCAGACCTTGGGGTAGGTCTAAGACAACACAGGGTTAGGTCCCCAGCAGTGGTTGATTGGTACTGGTCCATCCAATGGACCAGTAGGGGCTTTAGACACAGAATCGGATGGGGTTCACACCAGGGGTTTTAGATGGTACTACAGTGGTTCCATCAATGATTTGGGTTATGCTTCTATGCCAGATATAAGTTTGGTTGCCCAAAACTCGTGCCGGGATGTCAGATTAGCTCTAAACACTGGTACAGAGCATGAATTTTAGCTAGGATGACATGCAAGGCCTCATACGGGGCATTACAGACCAAGAGGTAAGCTAGGGGTAGCACAGGTTTTAGTTTCCTGCAGTGGTCGATTGGTACTGGTCCATCCAATGGACCAGTGCAAGAACAGCTCAAAAATTTAAAAGTTAAGGCTGTTTTGGGTTAGATCTTTGGATCAACAGCATGCATGGATGATCAGGGGTTACAGTAGGGTTCCATGCATGATATCCAACCTATATATAGTGATAAAGCAAACATGTATGGAGGTTTTGAGGTCTATGGCCCATATGGCTAATCATTCATGGTTGCTCATATAAGAGACTACAGGAATCAATTTAAAAGAGTTCAATTAGTTCAGAATCAGTACTGTTATGAGCAAGAGACCATGGAGTTGTCATGAACACTAAGAGAAACATATCCTATACTAAAAGATACATTCAAAGCTCTATAAGGACATGGAATCTTAACCATCCAAGATTGGGTATGGTGGTTATAGAATATAGAACATGGAAAAAGGAGGGATGAATGGTTCAGAATGATAAATCCTTACATGCATGCAAGACTTAAAGCATCGAATCTTAGAAAGCATGCTTTTTATTAAAGAAATCATGGGTACATGGTTATGCAGCCATAAATAGAGAAAATTCATGGTTACAGCCATGGTAATGGCTAGGAAGAAACAGGGAAGGGCTGGGTAGGCTTACCTTATAGGGTACAAGCACAAGGATGGCTCTAGCTCTTGCTTTCCTCTTCTTCCCTTCTCTTTCTCCTTCTCCTTCTCTTCTTTCTCTCCAACGGACTGAGTAGGAGAGATTTTTAGACTGAGGCTGGTCTTTATATAGACCCAGCCACTAAGGTCTGTTTGCCAAATGTGTTTTATGAAAAACACATTCTTAAAACCAATTCTCTTATGCAAATAGCTTCAAAGTGGGCCCCACACAATCACATTGTTAGGACAATATTTCCTCGGATCATTCTAGGCACGGGGAGGTGATCCGAGACACAAAACACTGGGCCCCACGCATCCGAGATGCATTCTGTGCAGTTTTGCAGTACTGGTCGATCCAACTGGTTGATCCAATAGACTAGTAGGGGTGGACCAGTAGGTACATCCCTACTGTTTTTGCATCAGGGTCCCACTAAGGCCTGTGCCATGCCTAGGGCATTGTCCTTGTATAACTTGTGGCCTTTAAACCCCATTTAATCATTTACAAATGACTTTATTCTTATTTTGGTTTAAGCAGGGGTTGTACCTCAGGTTGTCCATCATTTTGTGTATGGAACAGCAGCACAGATCTGGTAGCTACCTTTGGATCGGTAGGTATGACATGACCAGAGTTTCCCCCTAAAAAATGATCACCGGGTCGGTGCACCATAGGTTGTTAGTGGGTAAGACCCAGGATCCATCGGGTTCCAGACCTACATTCGGAGTTCGGGTCAGGGTCCGGGCACAGATGTAACATCCTCCCCCCCTTACAAGAATTTTGTCCTCAAAATTGACGTACCTTATAAGCTGAAAAGGCGAGGGTATTCTTTATGCATTTCTTCTTCATTTTCCCACGATGCTTCCTCGGGGGTGTGGTTTCTCCATCAAACCTTGACATGAGTAACGGTGTGGTTGCGGAGTTTATGTTCCTTCCGAGCCAGGATCTCTTCGGGTTGCTCCACGTAGGTCAGGTCAGCGTCAAGATGTTCTGGTTCAGTCGAAAGTACATGTGTCGGGTTGGTGATGTACTTCTTTAGCATCGACATGTGGAACACATTATGTACACCTTAAAATGTCAGAGGTAGAGCTAGCAGGTATGCTACTGGTCCAACTCTTGTTAGGATTTCGTATGGACCAATATTCCTTGGGCTTAATGTCCCTTTCTTGCTGAAGTGCGTGATGCCTTTGGTTGATGATACTCGAAGAAATACCTTTTTTCCTACTGCGAACTCAATATCCTTCCTTCTGTTGTCAGTGTAGCTCTTCTGCCTTGATTGAGCCACTTTAATCTTTTCTCTAATCATGTCCACCTTCTCACATGTGACCTGTACTAACTCCGGGCCTATCATGTGTCGTTCTCCAACTTCATCCCAATAGAGAGGTGTGTGGCATTTCCTCCCATATAGTGCTTCGTAGGGTGCCATTCCAATGGTGGAATGGTAGCTGTTATTGTAAGCAAATTCTATCAGGGGAACATACGAGTCCCAACTATCCTTCATCTCCAATTAACATGCCCTGAGCATATCTTCCAATGTCTGTATGGTCCGCTTGGATTGCCCATCGGTCTGAGGGTGGAAGGTAGTATTTAGGTTTAACTGAGTGCCCATAGCTTGTTGAAAGCATTTCCAAAATCTTGAGGTAAATCTAGGGTCTCGATCAGATATGATGCTGACCGGCACACCATGCAGGCGAACTACACCATTGATGTATAGCTAGGCTAGCTTGTCCAACGAATAAGTAACCTTTATAGGAATAAAGTGGGCCGACTTAGTCAATCTATCAACGATCACCTAGATTGCATTCATGCCCTTCTTTGTCAAGGGAAGACAAGTTACAAAGTCCACAGTAATATGGTCCCACTTCCACTCAGGGACTGGTAATGGTTGCAACAGCCCATGTGGTCTGTGCCTTTCCGCCTTTATCTATTGACAGGAGAGACATTCTAAAATGTACAGTGCTACGGTTTCCTTCATTCCGATCCACCAGTAATACCCCTTTAGGTCCTTGTACATCTTTATGCTGCCTGAGTGTATAGAGTATGGTGAATTATGGGCTTCTTTGAGAATTCGATTCTGCACATTATAATCGGCTGGGACGCACAATCTATCTCTAAATTTCAGCGCTCCATCACTAACAATTGAGAAGTCTGGGTCCTCCCAAGTTCCTTGTTGGATGCCTCTAATAATCTTCCATAACTCTGGATCTCTCGGCTTTTTTTCTATGATCTCATCTCTGATTGATGGTTGGACATCCAAGGCTGCCAACAATACTGCTGTCCCATCAATCATTAGTTCCAAATCAAACTTTCTAGCTTCCTCAATCAATTGCTCACTAATAGCTAGTGAAGCAAGGGATTATGTCTGGGCCTTCCTGCTTAATGCATCTGTGACTACGTTGGCCTTTCTGGGGTGGTATTGTATGTGTCACAGTCGTAATCCTTTACTGGTTCCAACCACCTTCTTTGTCTCATGTTCAGATCCTTCTATGTGAAGAAGTACTTTAGGCTCTTTTGGTTGCTGAAGATTTCACTTTTCTCGCCATATAAATAATGCCGCCTAATTTTCAAAGCAAAAACCACCGCCGCTAACTCTAGGTCGTGAGTGGGGTAGTTCTTCTCATGTTCCTTTAGTTGCCTTGATGCATAGGCGACCACCTTCCCTTTTTGCATCAATACATAGCCCAAGCCAGTTCTAGATGCATCTGTGTACACAGTCATGTCACCTGTGCCATCAGGGATGGTCAAAATCGGAGCTGACACCAATAATCTTCTAAGCTCATGAAAAATTTTCTCACTAGCATCCGACCATTCAAACTTTGCTCCCTTCCTGGTTAGACGAGTCATGGGCGTCAATATTCGTGAAAAGTTTTCAATGAATCGATAATAGTAACCGGCCAGTCCCAGGAAACTATGGATTTCCGTGGCATTCTTCGGTGTCTCCCATTCAAGGACCGCCTTGACCTTCCCGGGGTTGACTTTAATGCCCTCACTCGAGACTACATGCCCTAGGAATCCTATCTGGCGGAGCCAAAATTCGTACTTGCTGAATTTCACTAACAATTGATGTTCCCTCAGCCGTTGGAGTACAAACCTCAGGTGATGTGCATGATCCTCTGCATTCCTCGAATAGATTAAAATGTCATCTATGAAGACTATGACATACTTGTCCAGAACATCATGAAACACTCTATTCATCATATCCATGAATGCTGCAGGGGCATTTGTCAGTCCGAAGGACAGCACCAAAAACTCATAGTGTCCGTACCTCGTTCTGAACGCAGTCGATGGATATCACTGCTCTTGATTCTCAATTGGTGATACCCAGATTTGAGGTCAATCTTTGAGAAAACACTTGCGCCTTGCAGCTGATCGAATAGGTCATTGATGCCTGGCAACAGGTATCGGTTCTTGATGGTAAGTTTGTTCAATTCCCGATAATCGATGCACATACACATACTTCCATCCTTCTTCCTTACAAACAAGACCGAGGCTCCCGAAGGCGGCACACTGGGCCAGATAAATCCTTTCTTTAATAGATCCTGCAACTGAATTTGTAATTCCTTCAACTCTATAGGCACCATATGATATGGTGCTTTAGACACCGGGGCTGCCCCAGGAATCAGATCTATTGCAAATTCCGTTTCTCACTCTGGTGGCAGTTGAGTTACGTCTTTGGGAAACACATAAGGAAATTCCCAAACTACATCTAACTCCTCCAATGGCTTTACCTTTTCCTATGTATCCCTGACTGTAGCCAGATACCCCTAGCACCCATCATCCAATAACTTCTTCGCTTGGAGTGCGGATATCATCACCTTCTTGGGCTTCCTCATCGGTTCACTTTTATAGGTAAATTCATCTCCTTCCTTAGGCTTAAACACGATCTTTCTTTCCGCACACATGACACTTGCTCCGTGAGCGGACAACCAATCCATTCCTAAGATTACATCAAAGTCCTTCATGTCAAACTTGATCAAACGTGCCATCAAGTTCCGCCCGCAAATTTCTATGGGGCAAGCATCAAATACCTCTTTCAAACTTATTACACTTCTAGCTGGGGTCCTCACTATAAACTTGTGCCCTATATTTCTTAGAGTTATGTTCATTCTACTTGTAAAGATACTAGAGACAAAGGAGTGCGATGCACCAGAATCAAATAGCACATACGTAGGGATGGAAGCTAGGTTTAGAGTACCTAAGTTTGGATTAAGTTAATGATGCAATCAATAGTCTACTCAGTAATATATAACTTATCTAACTTTATTCTGTGGTTCCTTTTGGAAAAGAAATACCTGTCATTACTTTCGGATCCACCTCTGCTTCCTCATTGGTCAGCGTGTACACTTTCCCTTGTGTCCGGCCATCTTGGTGTTGGTAGGGCCGGCCAGATGATTGGAGTCTTGAGGGTACGCTATTTTTCCAACGCACACAGTCTCTTGCGAAATGACCAGGCTGATCGCATCTGAAATATTGGATGGGATTGGTAGATTAGGAAGGAGGCACAGAGCGGGCAGATTGAGAAGAAGCTTGACTTTCTTGGCTTGTCGCCGACTGCGGAGTCTGGACCGAGGTCGTAGTTTAACCAGAAGCCGGACGAACATACTGATTTGACTGATTATAGGCCAAACGGTATGGTTGCAAGTTTTGGCCCGCTTTCAGCCGTTGGTATTGCAGTGGACTAGGGCTGCCAGGATTCTTGAAAGTCTTGTTAGGCCAGTTGTAATTTTGGAAATTGCTTGGCCTCTTAGTTAAACCTTGTGATGCAGTCAACTTATCCTTTAGTCTGTCTTCAACAGTCTTAGCCTTATCAACCATTCGAGCATAGGTTTCAATCTCCATAATTGACAACATAGCCCCTATTTCAGATTTGAGTCCCTTCTCAAACTTCTTGGTCTTGCTTACCTCATTCCTCAAGTGATCTGATGCAAAATGGAGCAGATTTTCAAACCGTTGTTGGAATTCCAGTACTGTCTTTGATCCTTGCATAAGGACAGAGAACTCTGCTTCCTTTCTATCTCTGAGGCTCTCAGGGAAGTAATTCTTGAAGAACACTTCTTTGAATTGGTCCAATGTTGGGTCAGGATGAGTTGCTTCGAGATTTGGCCGAGCTGATTTCCACCATGCTGCGGCTTCATTTTGTAACTGGTACCCAGCGCATATTAGTTTCTGGGCATTGGTACATTCTAGCACTTCAAAAGCCTTCTCCAGGGCACTAATCCACCTCTCAGGTTGTAGTGAATCTGATTCGACCTTAGAGAAAGACAGAGGGTGGAGTTTCTTGAACTTCTCCATCACTTTAGCAGTGGAGTTTTCTACTGTAACCTGAGCCACCGGAGGAGGAAAGTTTGGAGGGCGGTTAGGTTGTGACACTGCTCTCTGCTGTGTGGCAGCCATAAGTTATGTGTTCATGCGGGTCATTAGCTCTTGTTGTTGTTGCTGAATCTGTAGTTGAACTTGCTGCTGTTCTGCTACTGGTTGTTTGGCACTGGTTGATCCAATCGATTAGTTCAATCGACTAGAGAATCGGGCAAAATATAAACCCAAATCGTGGTTCATTTCTCTTGAACCCAATCTTGGTTTTGGCTGAAGGGAAGCTATAGGAACGACCAGAGAAGCTTGGAACACTCATCCCCCACTATTCCTAAAGGTTTTCTAAGGATTCTTGCATCCAATCTTCAAGATTCAAGGTGAGTTCTCAAGAGAAACCAAAAACTTCTTCCAAATTTCTGCTATTTCGTTTTTCTCTCTATTTCTCCCAAATAAACCTAGAGTTTTACATCTCTACTAGTTTTCTTCAATTCCAAATGCATGTCTTTATAAATTTGGGGGTTCCTTGGCATGATTCTCATTGGTATTCATGCTCCTTGCTGTTTTTTTTCTTCTTCTTGCTCTCTCTAAATGGCCTAGGGTTTGCATCTCTACATATTTCCAACATCCAAATGCATAGTTGTGTGAGCCAAGGGTTCTTTAGCCTATTATATATATATATTTTTTAATATCCATGCCACCTTGCTGCTGTATTTTTTTTTTACTTATGGCATTCCTGTTTTCTCTCTTTTTTTTTTTAGATGTCTACTCGCCATACTCGAAGCAAGGGCAAAGAAATTGCAGCCAGCAAGCGCCAAAGAGTTGAATCTGAGTAAACCAGCATCAAAACCCCCATCTCCAGGGTCTGAGGAGCCTTCTTCAGAGCATGAATTATCTTCAAAAGAGGGTGAGTATGATGAGTTTTGGTTTTCCTGCTACCAGCATGCTTGAGATTGGAGGAGCTTCCAAGATAAGAAGGTAGAGAACGGAAAGATAGTGAAAGTAGAGGACTTCCCACAATTTAAAATTTATGAGAGGTTCAATGCATTGGGTTGGGCTCCAATGCTTAACCCCGAGCTTCCTTGTTACCCTAACCTAGTTAGGAATTTCTACTGCTAGCTTGTGAGGATGAGTGTCAAGGCTATGGCCTTGTAAGTTTGGTGAAGGGAATCAAGATTGTATTTAATTGTACCGATTTAGCCGCCATACTTCATGTAGCCAACAAAGGCTTCAAACTCTACTGTAGGCCCAGGGCTGACACTAGTGAGAACTTCCCCATGGAGTCCCGCGGCCATATGTTTAAGGCGTTGACTGGAAAGGAGGACTTCCCGAGTTCAGAAGTTGATTTTAAGCCATCAGCCCGGTTATTGAGCAAGTGTGTTCAGTACAACATCTGCCCCAAGGGTGGAAAAAGGCGAGGGGTTTCTATACTCTGGGCCTTTATTACTTTTTGCTTGTATAAGGCAGGCACAAGGGAAGCTCCAGAAATTTACCTGCCATATCTGATCATGGAAGTGATGATGTATCACACCAGGCACCCATCAGACGGCAACCTGCCATATGGTAGGCTTCTATCCCAGGTGTTCAGGCACTTTGGGGTTGATTTTACTAGTGAGGTTGAAGGAGGGGAGGGAAAGGCTCCAATTAGTAGGACTACAATAAAAAAGATGGGTTTATTGGGTGCCCCAGGGAGCAATGATGAGGGTGGAAATGAGGGTCAGATAGATGTTCTAGGAGCGACTGATCTACATGCAGGAGACCTCCCAGGTGCAGAGTAGTTCACTGGCTCTACCTCTCAGGCAGCACCTCCATCTCCAGAGACTTACAGCATGAGGGACATGATGATGGAGCTTCGATCTATGGGTGGTCAGCTTAGAGAGCTTTCTTCTATGGGTGGTCAACTTAGAGAGCTTTTTACCACGATGCAGCATGGTTTCTCAACACTTGGTGGTAGGGTAGCCACCATAGAGCAGAGGTTGGACTTTTGGGATGCACGCTTTCAAGTTGATTCGCATCCACCTCAGCCACCACCCGATCCAGCTCAGTAGTAGTCTTACTTTAGTCCTTCTAGGAACTCTAAGACTTTACTTTATGTTTGTTTCTGCTTTTCTAACTTGCTAGTTGTACTTTTGAACTTTTCCAGTATATACTTTGGCAAGTAGTACTTCCAATTTTGGTGTAAGGTGTAATGGCTTTATGGCCCCTCTACATATTATGTAATCCAAAGTTATGGACTTGAATCAGTTCCCCTATTATATCATTCTATTTTCACGTTGTCTATCTATTCTAATGTTCTTATTTTTTCCTCATATCTAGTCTACTTTAATCCTAATTCCGTTGTGGGCCTTTCCTTTCTATCTCTGAGGCATTAAGCTCTCTAAACTCATAGACAGCGGAATTAGGATTAAAGTAGACTAGATATGAGGAAAAAACCAGAACATTAGAATAGATAGACAACGAGAAAATAGAATGATATAATAGGGGAACAGCTTCAAGTCCATAACTTTGGATTACATAATATGTAGAGGGGGCATAAAGCCATTACACCAAAATTGGAAGTACTACTTCCCAAAGTATATACTAGAAAAGTTCAAAAGTACAACTAGCAAGTTAGAAAAGCAGAAACAAACATAAAGTAAAGTCTTAGAGTTCCTAGAAGGACTAAAGTAAGACTACTACTGAGCTGGATCGGGTAGTGGCTGAGGTGGATGCGAATCAACCTGAAAGCGTGCATCCCAAAAGTCCAACCTCTGCTCTATGGTGGCCACCCTACATCCAAGTGTTGAGAAACCATGCTGCATCGTGGTAAAAAGCTCTCTAATTTACCACCCATAGAAGAAAGCTCTCTAAGCTGACCACCCATAGATTGAAGCTCCATCATCATGTCCCTCATGCTGTAAGTCTCTGGAGATGGAGGTGCTGCCTGAGAGGTCGAGCCAGTGAACTGCTCTGCACCTGGGAGGTCTCTTGCATGTGGATCAGCAGCTCCTAGAACATCTATCTGACCCACATTTCCACGCTCATCATCGCTCCCTGGGGCACCCAATAAACCCATCATTTTTATTGTAGTCCTACTAATTGGAGCCTGTCCCTCCCCTCGTGGATCTCTGCCACACCCCGAACCACCCCCTAAACGGGTCGAGCGGGTAACCCGGATGCCGAACCACATCCGTCGAAACTCCAGGATCCGGAAGCAAACACCACTCAACAGACACACACCACATTTACAGTATAAAATTGGAAACAGAGTGCAATGGAAGCTAAGTGTCATATTTACATAGAAGAGCTATCAAAAGTACAGTGTTTAACAGTAGCTCATAACCCATAGTACAACCATAATTACAATGTCTAACAGAGGTTCGCACCTACAGTATCTCATAACAACTACATACATGGCCTTTTCATAGCCCAGCATCATAAAACAAAATATATAAAAGCTGCATCTGTAAGCTATACAAAAGAAAAGCGCCAATCGGCTGTCAACAAAAAGATTGTTCTATGAACATAAAAAAGAAAGGACAGCCCCATCAGATAAGCTCCTCCAACCTAATCCTGTGCACCTGCATCAAAGGGATCACCTCCGTAGGGGTCCACACCAGAATGTTCACGATCACCATCACCATATTGTCCGTAAGGATCCACCTACTCAGGGTAATGTCCACCTGTAAAATCATCTAAAAGAAATAATCCACGAGGGATGAGCTCCATCGAGCCTAGCAAATGAATATAAGATCATGCAAGCAGGTACAACCATCACAATCATCAATCTACATGCTAGGTTCAATTTTATTACTCTAGTCCACCAAACATCACAACTAAGTCACTAGGAATATGCTACTTGCAATGACTCGGGAAACAACCTCAGTCGCTCCCTTATCGATCTTCGGTTGCTACCTTAATCATTGTGGGTGGAACCCGCGCTGGTCCGGGAGCACCGACTCCCTCCCTTGGCAGACCCCAAGTTAACCACGTCAACCTGACCCGACATCTACTACCCTCGGCTATTCAGGAGGCCATGATCACCCAACACCTGCACACCTATTGGGAAGGGCTGTAGCATAAGGGTATGTTCACCTAGCCCAATGATCTACATGATAAGTATGAGTTGAGTGGTGTCAACTGTATCCCATTCTACGGGCTACCACAAACCGCATTTCCAATATGAAATACACGGTGCTCCCATAGCCCATACTACGGCTCACCATGCTTTTCATTTCTAAGCCGTCTATTATGGCATCTAAACTAACAATTCATGTAGCATGCATTTAATTCATCAATTATTAACTCAACATGTTCACAATCACATTCCATAGCTACATCAGTAAATTCCAATATCCGAAAGCAATTTAAATAATAATATAGAACAGATAATAGTAATAAAGGTAACTTTGTTATCTTTGATATGTTCATAAGGCCACACCTACAAGAATGATCTGATATCCACTCACTTTGGCTGTAATCTGTCGGATTCGAAGACTGCTGATTTACAAAAGTGCACGGATATGCGTCGTCGGTCGAACAATCAAAGCCTAAGTAAATAAATTAGAAAGATTACATTAATACACACTAAATTATCATACGTAACCAGGGGTGACCTTGGTCAATCCTCCAGACCAAAGCAGGACTCAAAACTGCCATGATAGCAACAGTGGTCGATTGACACTGGTCTGTCTAATGGACCAGTGGTAATGGACCAGTAGGCTGCTGTGGCCAGAACCACAAGGGGTTTGAGGAAACAGTCTCTAAAGGGTTCCTAGGTACTATTTTAGGTAATTGCAGGGGTAAGGGTTATGTTATTCATCAATGGTTTACACCGGATTGATTGCCACTGGTCCATCCACTCTGTCACACCCCAAACCACCTCCTAGGCGGGTCGGGCGGGTAACCCGGATGTCGAACCACATCCACCGAAACTGTAGGATCCAGAAGCAAACACCACTCAACAGACATACACCACATTTATAATATAAAGTTGGAAACAGAGTGCAATAGAAGCTAAGTGTTATATTTACATGGAAGAGCTACCAAAAGTACAGTGTTCAATAGTAGCTCACAACCCACAGTACAACCATAACTACAATGTCTAACAGAGGCTCGCACCAATAGTACCTCATAACAACTACAAACATGGCCTTCTCATAGCCCAGCATCTTAAAACAAAATATATAAAAGCTGCATCTGTAAGCTATACAAAAAAAAAGTGCCAATCGGCTATCCACAAAAAGAATGTTCTATGAACATCAAAAAGAAAGGACAGCCGCCATCAGATAAGCTCCTCCAACCTATTCCTATGCACCCGCATCAGAGGGATCACCTCTATAGGGGTCCACACCAGAATGTTCAGGATCACCATCACCTTATTGTCCATAACGATCCTCCTACTCAGGGTAATTTCCACTTGCAAAATCATCTAAAAGAAACAATCCATAAGGGATGAGTTCCACTGAGCCCAGCAAATCAATATAAGATCATGCAAGTAGGTACAACCATTACAATCATCAATCTACATGCTGGGTTCAATTTTATTACTCTAGTCCACCTAACATCATAGCTAAGTCACTAAGTATATGCTACTTGCAATGACTCAAGCAACAACCTCAGTCGGTCCCTTATCAATCCTCGGTTGCTACCTCAATCATTGCGGGTGAAATCTGCGCTGGGATTGGGAGTCCAACTCCCTCCCTTGGCAGACCCCAAGTTAACCACTTCAACCTAACCTGGCATCTGCTACCCTTGGCTGTTCAGTAGGCCATGATCACCCAATACCTGCACCCCTGTTGGGAAGGGCTGTAGCATAAGGGTATTTTCACCTAACCCAATGATCTACATGATAAGTAGGAGTTGAGTGGTGTCAACCGTATCCCATTCTCTGGGCTACCACAAACCTCATTTCCAGTATGAAATACATGGTGCTCCCGCAACCCAAACTACGGCTCACCATGCCTTTCATTTCCAAGCCATCTATTATGGCATCTAAACTAACAGTTCACATAGCATGCATTTAATTCATCAATTATTAACTCAACATGTTCACAACCACATTCCATAGCTACATCAGTAAATTCCAATATCCGAAAGAAATTTAAATAATAATATAGAACAGATAATAGTAATAAAGGTAACTTTGTTATCTTCGATATGTTCATAAGGCCACACCTACAAGAATGATCTGATATCCACTCACCTTGGCTGTAATCTGTCGGATCCGAAGACTGCTGATCTGGATATGCGTCACTGGGCGGACAATCAAAGCCTAGGTAAATAAACAGAAAATTACATCAATACACACTAAATTGTCCTACGTGACCAGTGGTGTCCTTGCTCCATCCTCCAAACCAAAGTTGGACCCAAAACTGCTATGACCGCAGCAGTGGTCGATTGGCACTGGTCTATCCAACGGACCAGTAGCAATGGACCAGTAGGCTGCTGTGGCTAGAACCACAAGGGGTTTGAGGAAATAGTCTCCAAAGGGTTCCTAGGTACTATTTTAGGTAATTGCAGGGGTTAGGGTCATGTTATTAATCAAGGGTTTACACCGGTGGATTGGACTGGTCTATCCAATGGACCAGTCGCAATCAATTTGTAGCTTCAAGTGTAGGAATAGGGCTGAAATGGGATGGTCTACACCAGGGGTATACCCAGATGATCTAAGGAAAGTGTTTCAAGCCTAGGGGTAGGCCCAAGTCAATACTGTCCTAGGTTTCCATCAGTGGTTGATTGGTACTGGTCCATCCAACGGACCAGTAGCAATGGACCAGTAGGGGTTTCAGTCATAAAATCAAAAAGGTTCCATACTAAGGGCTTTAGTTGTTGCTGCATTGGCTACACAATGGTTTGGATCATGCCACCATGCTTGGTATGAGTTTAGTCACCAGAAACCCTTCCCGGGGACATCAAATCGGCTTCAACGGGGGTTCAAAGCCATGTTTTGGTCAGGGCTTCCATGTAAGACACCATACAGGCCATTACAGACCTGTGGCCAAGCTGGGGATTACACAGGTTTCAATTTACAGCATGCATGGATGATCAGAGAACATTATTGTGTTCCATACATGATATCTAACATGTACATGATGGAAAAACTAACATTATGGAGATCTTGGATTATCTAGTTTGCATGGTCATCATCCATGGCTGCATAGACATAAACCTTCAAAATTTGAATGGAAGAAGTTCTACCAGCTTCAGAATATCACTGTGATGCTCATTAGGTAGGGGATTCATCATGCATTTAAAGGGAAAGTGAGCCATGCATCATGGGTTTTACTCTAAGCTTAATATAGGCATGAAAATTAGTCATCTAAAGCTAGAAATGACAGACACAGCATGCATTTATGGTGATAATAGTAGATGAGAGGTCAAGCATGACAGAATTTCATATGCATGCAGGGCTGTAAGAAAGAAAGGCTAGTAGAACATGCTTAACATTGTTAACACATGAAGACATGGCTGTACAGCCAACGACAGAGAAGGTTTTTAAGATCACAACCATGGAATATGGAAAATACAGCAAAGAATAGTTGGGTTTGGGGCCTACCTTAATGGGTCCAAGCTCTAGCTCTCCTTCTCCGCTTCTTCTCTTCTCTTTCTCCTTCTCCTTCTCTTCGTCTCCTTCAAAAAAATAACTAGGGGCATTTTCTGAGCTAAGGCTGGTCTTTTATAGACCCAACCACTAGGTCTTGTTTGGCATAATGTGTTTTAGAAAGAAACACATTCTAAGAATGCATTCTCAAGGTAAATGGCTTCAATGTGGGCCCCACATGGTCACATTGTGTGGGCAATAATTGCATGAGTCATTTTTGGCACGGGGAGGTGATCCGGGGTGCGAGACGGTGGGCTCCACACATTTGAGATGAATTCTGAGCTGTACAACAGTACTGGTCGATCCAATAGACCAGTAGGGATGGACCAATAGGTAAATCCCTGCTGTTCTTGCACCTAAGCCCTACCAAGGTTTGTGCCATGCCAAGGGCATTGTCCTTGCACTATTTGTGATCATTAAACCCTATTTAATTATTTTAAATAAATTTATTCTTATTGTGATTAGACAGAGGCTGTACCTTAGGTCGTCCATCAATATGTGTATGGGACAGCAACACAAGTCTGGTAGCTGCCTCCAGATGGGTAGGTATGACATCATTGGATATTCCCCATAAAAAATGATTATCGGATCGGTGCACCACGGGTTGCTAGCTGGTAGGATCCAAAATCCATCAGGTTTCGGACCTACATTCGGAGTTCGGGTCGGGGTCCAGGCACAAATGTAACATCCTTCCCCCCTTACAAGAATTTTGTCCTCGAAATTGACGTACCTTGTAAGCAGAAAAGGTGAGGGTATGCTTTACTCATTTCTTCTTCAGTTTCCCATGATGCTTCCTTGGGGGTGTGGTTTCTCCATCGAACCTTGACATGAGTAATGGTGCGGTTATGGAGCTTATGTTCTTTCTGAGCTAGGATCTCTTCAGGTTGCTCCACGTAGGTCAATTCAGCGTCAAGATGTTCAGGTTCGGCCGAAAGTACATGTGTCGGGTTGGTGACATACTTCTTTAGCCACGACACATGGAACACATTATGTACACCTTCGAAGGTCGGAGGTAGAGCTAGCCAGTATGCTACTGGTCCAACTCTTGTTTGGATTTCTTATGGACCAATATAACTCGGGCTCAATTTCCCCTCTTTGCTAAAGCGCGCGATGCCTTTGGTTGGTGATACTCGAAGAAATACTTTTTCGCTGACCGCAAACTCAATATCCTTTCTTCTACTATCAGCGTAGCTCTTTTGCCTTGATTGAGCCACTTTGATCTTTTCTCTAATAATGTCTACCTTCTCACATGTGACCTATACTAACTCCGGGCCTATCATGCATCGTTCTCCAACTTCATCCCAGTAGACAGGCGTGCGGCATTTCCTCCCATATAGTGCTTCGTAGGGTGCCATTCCAATGGTGGAATGGTAACTGTTATTGTAAGCAAATTCTATCAGAGGAACATGGGAGTCCCAACTATCCTTCATCTCCAAGGTACATGTCCTGAGCATATCTTCCAATGTTTGTATGGTCCGCTCGGATTGCCTGTCGGTCTGAGGGTGGAAGGCAGTACTTAGGTTTAACTGAGTGCCCATCGCTTGTTGAAGACATCTCCAAAATCTGGAGGTGAACCTAGGGTCTCGATCAGATACGATGCTGACCGGTATACCATGAAGACAAACCACACCATCGATGTATAGCTGGGCCAGCTTGTCCAACGAATAAGTAACCTTTATAGGAATAAAGTGGGCCGATTTTTTCAATCTATCAACAATCACCCAAATTGCATTCATGCCCCTCTTAGTCAATGGTAGACCAGTTACAAAGTCCATAATAATATGATCCCACTTCGACTCAGGGAGCGGTAATGGCTGCAGTAGCCCATGTGGTCTGTGTCTTTCCGCCTTTATTTATTGACAGGAGAGACATTCTGATACGTACAGTTCTACGGTTTCCTTTATTCCGATCCACCAATAATACCCCTTTAGGTCCTTGTACATCTTTGTGCTGCCCGGGTGTATGGAGTAGGGTGAATTATGGGCTTCTTTGAGAATTCAATTTTGTACATTATAATCGGCTGGGACGCACAGTCTATCTCTAAATTTCAGTGCTCCATCACTAGCAATCGAGAAGTCTGGATCCTCCCAAGTTCCTTGTTGGATGCCTCTAATAATCTTCCACAACTCTGGATCTCTCAGCTATTTTTCTATTATCTTATCTCTGATTGATGGTTGGACATCCAAGGCTGCCAACAATACTGTTGTCCCATCAATCATTAGTTCCAAATCAAACTTTTTGGCTTCCTCAATCAATTACCCACTAACAGCTAGGGAGGCAAGGGATTGTGTCTGGGCCTTCCTGCTTAGTGCGTCTACGACTACGTTGGCCTTTCTGGGGTGATATTGTATGTCGCACTCGTAATCCTTTACAAGCTCCAACCATCTTCTCTGTCTCATGTTCAAATCCTTTTGCATGAAGAAATACTTCAGGCTCTTGTGGTCGCTGAAGATTTTTCTTTTCTCGCCATATAGATAATGTCGCCAAATTTTTAAGGCAAAGACCACCACCGCTAACTCTAGGTCGTGAGTGGGGTAGTTCTTCTCATGTTCCTTTAGTTGCCTTGATGCGTAGAAGACCACCTTCCCTCTTTGCATCAAAACACAACCCAAGCCAGTTCTAGACACATCTGTGTACACAGTCATGCCACCTGTGCCATCAGGGATGGTCAAAATCGGATCTGACACCAACAATCTCCTAAGCTCACAAAAACTCTTCTCACATATATCCGTCCATTCAAACTTTGCTCCCTTCTTGGTTAGACGAGTCATGGGGGCCGATATTCGTGAGAAATTTTTAATGAATTGGTGGTAATAATCGGCCAGTCCCAGGAAACTTTGAATTTCCATGGCGCTCTTCGGTGTCTCCCATTCAAGGACCGCCTTGACCTTTTCGGGGTCAACTTTAATGCCCTCACTCGAGACTACATGTCCTAGGAACCCTATCTGGCGAAGCCAAAATTCGTACTTGCTGAACTTTGCGAACAGTTGGTGTTCTCTTAGCCGTTACAGTACAAACCTCAGGTGGCATGCATGTTTCTCTGCATTCTTCGAATAAATTAAAATGTCATCTATGAAGACCATGACATACTTGTCCAGAATGTCGTGAAATACTCTATTCATCATATCCATGAATGCTGCAGGGGCATTTGTCAGTCCGAAGGACAGTACCAAAAATTCATAGTGTCCATACCTCGTTCTGAACGCAGTCTTATGGATATCACTACTCTTGATTCTCAGCTAGTGATACCCGGATCTGAGGTCAGTCTTTGAGAAAACACTTGCACCTTGCAGCTGATCGAATAGGTCATCGATGCGCGGCAACAGGTATCGGTTCTTGATGGTAAGTTTGTTCAGTTCCCGATAATCGATGCACATACGCATACTTTCGTCCTTCTTCTTTACAAATAGGACCGGTGCTCCCCAAGGTGACACACTAGGTCGAATAAATCCTTTCTTTAATAGATCCTGCAATTGAATTTGTTTTTCCTTCAGCTCTATAGGCGCCATACGATATGGTGCTTTAGACACCGAGGCTGCTCCAGGGACCAGATCTAGTATAAATTCTATTTCTCATTCTGGTGGTAGTTGAGTTAAGTCTTCGGGAAATACATCAAGAAATTCCCAAACTACATCTAACTCCCCCAATGGCTTTACCTTTGCCTTGGTATCCCTGACTGTAGCCAGGTATCCTTGGCACCCGTCATCCAATAACTTCTTCGCTTAGAGTGCGGATATCGTCACCTTCTTGGGCTTCCTCACCAGTTCACTTTTATAGGTAAATTCATCTCCTTCCTTAGGTTTAAACACGATCTTTCTTTCCACACACATGACACTTGCTCCGTGAGTGGACAACCAATCCATTCCTAGGATTACATCAAAGTCCTTCTTGTCAAACTTGATCAAATGTGCCATCAAGTTCCGCCCACAAATTTCTATGGGGCAAGCATCAAATACCTCTTTAAAACTTATTACACTTCTGGCTGGGGTGCTCACTGCAAACTTGTGCCCTATATTTCTTTGAGTTATGTTCATTCTACTTGCAAAGATATTAGAGACAAAGGAGTGCGATGCGCCGGAATCAAATAGCACATACGCAGGGATGGACGCTAGGTTTAGAGTACCAAAGTTTGAATTAAGATAATGATGCAATCAAAGATCTACCCTATACCATATAACTTATCTAAACTTGATTTGATGGTTCTCTTGGAAAAATACCTGTCATTACTTCTTGATCCGCTTCTGCTTCCTCGTTGGTCAGCGCGTACACCTTCCCTTGGGTCAGACCGTCTTGGCATTGGTAGGCCCGACTAGATGATTAGAGTCTTGAGTGTACGTTGTTTTTCCAACGCACACAGTCTCTTGTGAAATGACCAGACTGACCGCATCTGAAACATTGGATGGGATCGGTAGATTGGGAAGGAGGCACAGAGCGGGCAAATTGAGAAGAAGCTTGACTTGCTTGGCTTGTCGCCGACCGCGGAGTTTGGACCGAGGTCGTAGTTTGACCAAAAGCCGGATGAACATACTGATTTGATTGATTATAGGCCGAACAGTATGGTTGCGAGTTCCGGCCCGCTTTTGGCCATCGGTACTACAGTGGACTGGGGCTGCCAGGACTCTTGAAAGTCTTGTTAGGCCAGTCAAAATTTTGGAAATTGCTAGGCCTCTTAGTTGATCCTTGCGATGCAGTCGACTTATCCTTCAGTCTGTCTTCAATAGTCTTTGCCTTATCAACCATTCGAGCATAGGTTTCACTCTCCATAATTGACAACATAGCCCCTATTTCAGGTTTGAGTCCGTGATTCACTTTTCTCAAACCCATTCTCAGTTTTAGCTAAGGAGGAGCTCTAGGAACGACCAGAGAGGCCTGAAGCACTCATTCCCCACCATTCCTAAGTGTTTTCTAAGGATTCTTGCACCCGAACCTCGAGATTCAAGGTGAGCTCTCAAGAAAATGAATTTTTCTTCCTAATTTCTACTGCTCACGTTTTTTTTTTCCCTTGTTTCTCCCATTTAGATTTAGGGTTTTGCATCTATTTTAGTGTTTCTTCTATTCTTAATGTGATCTTGACAGATTTGGAGGTTATTAGACATGTGTTGCATTGGCATTCATGCCCCATACTATTTTTCCCCTTTCTTTCCATTCTTACTTTCTCTCTAATCAGCCCTAGTTTTGCATTCCCACTTATGCAATGTACAATTCATAGTTGGATAAACCAAGAATTTTATTTATTTTTTTTTTTTTATGGCTCTACAATTTTTTTTTTTAAATCCATGCTCCCATGCTGTTTTTTTTTTTCTTACATGTTCCCATCTCACAACTGCTTGTTGTTTGCTTTATTAATTTTTTTTTATGACCTATTTCTTGTTTGTTTCTTTTACTCTTATTGTGATTAGACAGAGGCTGTACCTCAGGTTGTCCATCAATTTGTGTATGGGACAGCAACACAAGTCTGGTAGCTGCCTCCAGATGGGTAGGTATGACATCATCGGATATTCCCCATCAAAAAAGATTATCGGATCAGTGCACCACAGGTTGCTAGCGGGTAGGATCCAAGATCCATCGGGTGTCGGACAAAGCGGGTTGGGTGGGTAACCGGGATGTCAAACCACATCCGTCGAAACTCCAGGATCCGGAAGTAAACACCACTCAACAGACATACACCACATTTACAATATAAAATTGGAAACAGAGTGCAACGGAAGCTAAGTGTTATATTTACATAAAAGAGCTACCAAAAGTACAGTGTTCAATAGTAGGTCACAACCCACAGTACAACCATAACTACAATGTCTAACAGAGGCTCGCACCTACAATACTTCATAACAACTACAAACATGGCCTTTTCATAGTCCAACATCTTAAAACAAAATATATAAAAGCTGCATCTGTAAGCTATACAAAAGAAAAGTGCCAATCGGCTATCCACAAAAAGAATGTTCTATGAACATAAAAAAGAAAGGACAGTCGTCATCAGATAAGCTCCTCCAACCTAATCCTGTGCACCCGCATCAGAGGGATCACCTCCGTAGGGGTCCACACCAGAATGTTCATGATCACCATCACCATATTGTCCATAAGGATCCTCCCACTCAGGGTAATGTCCACCTGTAAAATCATCTAAAAGAAACAATCCACGAGGGATGAGCTCCACCGAGCCCAGCAAATGAATATAAGATCATGCAAGCAGGTACAACCATTACAATCATCAATCTACATGCTGGGTTCAATTTTATTACTCTAGTCCACCTAACATCACAGCTAAGTCACTAAGTATATGCTACTTGCAATGACTCGAGCAACAACCTCAGTCGCTCCCTTATCGATCCTCGGCTGCTACCTCAATCATTGTCGGTGGAACCTGCACTGGGATCGGGAGTCCAACTCCCTCCCTTGGCAGACCCCAAGTTAACCACATCAACCTGACCCGGCTGGTCTATCCAATGGACCAGTGGCAATGGACCAGTAGGCTGCTGTGGCCAGAACCACAAGGGGTTTGAGGAAACAGTCTCCAAAGGGTTCCTAGGTACTATTTTAGGTAATTGCAGGGGTTAGAGTCATGTTATTCATCAATGGTTTACACCGGCGGATTGGACTGGTCTATCCAATGGACTAGTGGCAATCAATCTGTTGCTTTAGGTGTAGGAATAGGGCTGAAATGGGATGGTCTGCACCAGGAGTATACCCATATGATGTAAGGAAAGTGTTTCAAGCCTACGGGTAGGCCCAAGTCAATACTGTCCCAGGTTTCCATCAGTGCTTGATTGGTACTGGTCCATCCAATGGACCAAAATGGACCAGTACCAATGGACCAGTAGGGGTTTCAGTCATAAAATCAAAAAGGTTCCATACTAAGGGCTTCAGTTGTTGTAGGATTGGCTACACAGTGGTTTGGATCATGCCATCATGCTTGGTATGAGTTTAGTCACCCGAAACCATTCCCGGGAACTTCAAATCGGCTTCAACGGGGGTTCAAAGCCATGTTTTGGTCAGGGGTTCCATGTAGGACACCATACAAAGCATTACAGACCTGTGGCCAAGCTGGGGATTACACAGGTTTCAATTTACAGTACTGGTCGATTGGCACTGGTCTGTCCAATCGACCAGTGCAATGGACCAGTACAAGTTTAGTTCGAGAATTTAAATGTCTAAGCTATTTTGCCTTAGATCGGAGGATCAATAGCATGCATGGATGATCAGAGAACATTATTGTGTTCCGTACATGATATCCAACATGTACATGATGGAAAAACTAACATGCATGGTGATCTTGGATTATCTAGCTTGCATGGTCATCATCCATGGCTGCACAGACATAAACCTTCCGAATTTGAATGGAAGAAGTTCTACCTTCTTCAGAATATCACTGTGATGCTCATTAGGTTGGGGATTCATCATGCATTTAAAAGGAAAGTGAGCCATGCATCATGGATTTTACTCTAAGCTTAATATAGGCATGAAAATCAGTCATCTAAAGCTGGAAATGACAGACACAGCATGCATTTATGGTGATAATAGTAGATGAGAGGTCAAGCATGACAGAATTTCATATGCATGCAAGGCTGTAAGAAAGAAAGCCTAGTATAACATGCTTAACATTGAAAACACATGAAGACATGGCTGTACAGCCAACAACAGAGAAGGTTTTTAAGATCACAACCATAGAATATGGAAAATACAGCAAAGAACAGTTGGGTTTGGGGCCTACCTTAATGGGTCCAAGCTCTAGCTCTCTTTTTCTCTTCTCTTTCTCCTTCTCCATCTCTTCCTCTCCTTCAACGAAATAACCAAGGGCATTTTCTGAGCTAAGGCTGGTCTTTCATAGACCCAGACACTAGGTCTTGTTTGGCATAATGTGTTTTAGAAAGAAACACATTCTAAGAATGCATTCTCAAGGTAAATGGCTTTAATGTGGGCCCCACATGGTCACATTGTGTGGGTAAAAATTCCCGAGTCATTTTTGGCATGGGGAGGTGATCCGGGGTGAGAGACGGTGGGCTTCACACATCTGAGATGAATTCTGAGCTGTACAGTAGTACTGGTCAATCCAATAGACCAGTAGGGATGGACCAGTAGGTAAATCCCTGCTGTTCTTACACTTAAGCCCTACCAAGGTCTGTGCCATGCCAAGGGCATTGTCCTTGCACCATTTGTGATCATTAAACCCTATTTAATTATTTTAAATAAATTTATTCTTATTGTGATTAGACAGAGGATGTACCTTAGGTCGTCCACCAATTTGTGTACGGGACAGCAACACAAGTCTGGTAGCTGCCTCCGGATGGGTAGGTATGACATCATCGGATATTCCCCATCAAAAATGATTATCGGATCAGTGCACCACGGGTTTCTAGCGGGTAGGATCTAGGATCCATCAGGTTTCGGACCTACATTCGGAGTTCGGGTCAGGGTCCGGGCACAGATGTAACATCCTCCCCCCTTTAAAAGAATTTCGTCCTCAAAATTGATGTACCTTATAAGTTGAAAAGGTGAGGGTATGCTTTAAGCATTTCTTCTTCATTTTCCCACGATGCTTCCTCAGGGGTGTGGTTTTGCCATCGAACCTTGACATGAGTAACGGTGCGGTTGCGGAGTTATTTTCATTACGAGCCAGGATCTCTTCAGGTTGCTCCACGTAGGTCAATTCAGCGTCAAGATGTTCAGGTTCGGCCGAAAGTACATGTGTCGGGTTGGTGACATACTTTTTTAGCATCGACACATGGAACACACTATGTACACCTTCGAAGGTCGTAGGTAGAGCTAACCGGTATGCAAATGGTCCAACTCTTGTTAGGATTTTGTATGGACCAATATACCTCGGGCTCAATTTCCCCTTTTTGCTAAAGCACGCGCTGCCTTTGGTTGGTGATACTCGAAGAAATACTTTTTCTTCGACCGCGAACTCAATATCCTTTCTTTTATTATCAGCGTAGCTCTTTTGCCTTCATTGAGCCGCTTTGATCTTTTCTCTAATCATGTCTACCTTCTCACATGTGACCTGTACTAACTCCGGGCCTATCATGCGTTGTTCTCCAACTTTATCCCACTAGAGAGGAGTGCGGCATTTCCTCCCATATAGTGCTTCGTAGGGTGGCATTCCAATGGTGGAATGGTAACTATTATTGTAGGCAAATTCTATCAGAGGAACATGTGAGTCCCAACTGTCCTTCATCTCCAAGGTACATGCCCTGAGCATATCTTCCAATGTTTGTATGGTCCGCCCGGATTGCCTATCGGTCTGAGGGTGGAAGGCAATACTTAGGTTTAACTGAGTGCCCATAGCTTGTTGAAGACATCTCCAAAATCTGAAGGTGAACCTAGGGTCTCGATCAGATACGATGTTGACCGGTACACCATGAAGACGAACCACACCATCAATGTATAGCTGGGCCAATTTGTCCAACGAATAAGTAACCTTTATAGGAATAAAAGTGGGCCGATTTTTTCAATCTATCAACAATCACCCAAATTACATTCATGCCCCTTTTAGTCAATGGTAGACCAGTTACAAAGTCTATAGTAATATGATCCCACTTCCACTCAGGGACCGGTAATGGCTGCAATAGCCCATGTGATCTGTGTCTTTCCGCCTTTATCTATTGACAGGAGAGACATTTTGATACGTATAGTGCTACGGTTTCCTTTATTCCGATCCACCAATAATACCCCTTTAGGTCCTTGTACATCTTTGTGCTGCCCGGGTGTATGGAGTAGGGTGAATTATGGGCTTCTTTGAGAATTCGGCTCTGTACATCATAATTGGCTAAGACGCACAGTCTATCTCTAAATTTCAGTGCTCCATCACTAGCAATCGAGAAGTCCATCTTTCCAAAACTCTGGATCTCTCGGCTGTTTTTCTATTATCTCATCTCTGATTGATGGTTGGAGCTTGTAAAGGATTACAACTGTGACATACAATATCACCCCGGAAAGGCAAACATAATTGCAGATGCACTAAGCAGGAAGGCCCAGACACAATCCCTTGCCTCTCTAGTTGTTAGTGGGCAATTGATTGAGGAAGCCAGAAAGTTTGATTTGGAACTAATGATTGATGGGACAGCAATATTGTTGGCCACCTTAGATGCGACCAGTAGGCTGCTGTGGCCAAAAATCTATAGGGGTTTTTGGTTTGAGACCCATAGGGTGCCCAAGTACTATTCTAAGTGACTACAGAGGTTAAGGTCAAGTTCTTCATCAATGGTTTTCACTGGTTGATTGGACTGGTCTATCCAATGGACTAATAGCAATCAACCCATTGCTCCAAGTGTAGGAACAGGGCTGGAAAGATGTGTTTTGCATTGGGGTTTATACCAAAGGCTCTAAAATGAGCGTTCCAGACCTTGGGGTAAGTCTGAGACAGCACAGGGTTAGGTTCCCAGCAGTGGTTGATTGGTACTGGTCCATCCAATGGACCAGTAGCAATGGACCAGTAGGGGCTTCAGACACAGAATCGGATGGGGTTCACACCAGGGGTTTTAGATGGTCCTACAGTGGTTCCATCAATGATTTGGGTTATGCTTTTATGCTAGATATAAGTTTGGTTGCCCAAAACCCGTCTCGGGATGTCAGATTAGCTCTAAACACTGGTACAGAGCATGGATTTCAGCTGGGATGACATGCAAGGCCTCATATGGGGCATTACAGACCAAGAGGTAAGCTAGGGGTAGCACAAGTTTCAGTTTCCTACAGTGGTTGATTGGTACTAGTCCATCCAATGGACTAGTGCAAGAACAGCTCAAAAATTTAAAAGTTAAGGCTGTTTTGGCTTAGATCTTTGGATCAACAGCATGCATGGATGATCGGGGGTTACAGTAGGGTTCTATGCAAGATCCAAGATATCCAACCTATATATAGTGATAAAGCAAACATGCATAGAGGTTCTAAGGTCTATGGCCCATATGGGTAATCATTCATGGTTGCTCATATAAGAGACTACAAGAATCAATTTAAGAGAGTTCAATTAGTTCAGAATCAGTACTGTTATGAGCAAGAGACCATGGAGTTGTCATGAACACTAAGAGAAACATATCCTATACTAAAAGATACATTCAAAGCTCTATATGGACATGGAAACTTAACTATCCAAGGCCGGGTATGGTGGTTATAGAATATAGAACATGGAAAAAGGAGGGATGAATGGTTCCGAATGATAAATCCTTATATGCATGCAAGAGTTCATGCATCAAAGCTTAGAAAGCATGCTTTTTATTAAAGAAATCATGGGTACATGGTTATGCAGCCATAAATAGAGAAAATTCATGGTTACAGCCATGGTAATGGCTAGGAAGAAACAGGGAAGGGCTGGGTAGGCTTACCTCATAGGGTACAAGCACAAGGATGGCTCTAGCTCTTGCTTTCCTCTTCTTCCCTTCTCTTTCTCCTTCTCCTTCTCTTCTTTCTCTCCAACGTATTGAGTAGGAGAGATTTTTAGGCTAAGGCTAGTCTTTATATAGACCCAGCCACTAAGTTCTGTTTGCCAAATGTGTTTTATGAGAAACACATTCTCAAAACCAATTCTCTTACTCAAATAGGTTCAAAGTGGGCCCCACACGATCACATTGTTAGGACAATATTTCCTCGAATCATTCTAGGCACGGGGAGGTGATCCAGGACATGAAACACTGGGCCCCACACATCCGAGATGCATTCTATGCAGTTTTGCAGTACTAGTCGATCCAACTCGTTGATCTAATAGACCAGTACGGATGGACCAGTAGGTAAATCCCTGCTATTTTTGCATCAGGGTCCCACTAAGGCCTGTGCCATGCCTAGGGCATTGTCCTTGTATAACTTGTGGCCTTTAAACCCCATTTAATCATTTAAAAATGAATTTATTCTTATTTTGGTTAAGCAGGGTTTGTACCTCAGGTTGTCCATCATTTTGTGTATGGAACAGCAGCACAGATCTAGTAGCTGCCTTTGGATCGGTAGGTATGACATCATCGGAGTTTCCCCCTCAAAAATGATCACCGGGTCGGTGCACCACAGGTTGTTAGTGGGTAAGACCCAGGATCCATCGGGTTCCAGACCTTGGGGTAGGTCTGAGACAGCATAGGGTTAGGTTCGCAGCAGTGGTTGATTGGTACTGGTCCATCCAATGGACCAATGGACCAGTAGGGGCTTCAGACCCAGAATCGGATGGGGTTCACACCAGGGGTTTTAGATGGTACTACAGTGGTTCCATTAATGATTTGGGTTATGCTTCTATGCCAGATATAAGTTTAGTTACCCAAAACCCGTCCCGGGATGTTAGATTAGCTCTAAACACCGGTACAGAGCATGGATTTCAGCTGGGATGACATGCAAGGCCTCATACGGGGCATTGCAGACCAAGAGGTAAGCTAGGGGTAGCACAAGTTTCAGTTTCTTGCAGTGGTCGATTGGTACTGGTCTTGTTTAGGTATTAAAGCCTTGCATGATTGTGTTATGGAGCTATTAAGTCCCATATCCATAATGCACTTTTAAAAACCAACCATAGCCATGAAAATCAGTTGATTAAAGCTGTTTCTCAGTAATTACAACCTGTATTTATTCTGTCACAGGTATGTACTAGGCTAGACATAACAGATTTAGGCATACTTGCAAGGTTCTAGGTAGAAATCAAACTAGTAGAACATATTTAGCTTTGTTGAAACATAAAACATGGTTGTGCAGCCATTAACAGAGACAAATACTTAACGTTACAGCCATGGAAATGAAGTTTATTGCAGAGGACAGCTGGGTTTGGGGCCTACCTTAATGGGTCCAAGCACTAGCTCTCCTTCCCCTCTTCTCTTCTCTTTCTCCTTCTCCTTCTCTTCCTCTCCTTCAACGAAATAACCAGGGGCATTTTCTGAGCTAAGGCTGGTCTTCTATAGACCCAGCTACTAGGTCTTATTTGGCATGGTGTGTTTTAGAAAGAAACACATTCTAAGAATGCATTCTCAAGGTAAATGGCTTTAATGTGGGCCCCACATGGTCAAATTGTGTGGGCAATAATTCCACGAGTCATTTCCGATAAGGGGAGGTGATCCGGAGTGCAAAACATTGGGCCCCATGCATCTGATATGGATTTAAGCAGTATTGCAATATTGGTCGATCCAACTAGTTGATCCAATAGACCAACAGGGATGGACCAGTAGGTAAATCCCTACTGTTTTTGCACCTGGGTCCCACCAGGGTCTGTGCCATGCCAAGGGCATTGTCCTTGCACCATTTGTGGTCATCACTCCCAGTAACACTAAGAGAAACATATCCTATACTAAAAGATACATTCAAAGCTCTATATGGACATGGAAACTTAACCATCCAAGGCTGGGTATGGTGGTTACAGAATATAGAACATTGAAAAAGGAGGGATGAATGGTTCAGAATGATAAATCCTTACATGCATGCAAGAGTTCATGCATCAAAGCTTAGAAAGCATGCTTTTTATTAAAGAAATCATGGGTACATGGTTATGCAGCCATAAATAGAGAAAATTCATGGTTACAGCCATGGTAATGGCTAGGAAGAAATAGGGAAGGGCTAGGTAGGCTTACCTTGTAGGGTACAAGCACAAGGATGGCTCTAGCTCTTGCTTTCCTCTTCTTCCCTTCTCTTTCTCCTTCTCCTTCTCTTCTTTCTCTCCAACGGACTGAGTAGGAGAGATTTTTAGGCTGAGGCTGGTCTTTAATAAGACCCAGCCACTAAGGTCTATGCCATGCCTAGGGCATTGTCCTTGTATAACTTGTGGCCTTTAAACCCCATTTAATCGTTTAAAAATGAATTTATTCTTATTTTGGTTAAGCAGGGGTTGTACCTCAGGTTGTCCATCATTTTGTGTATGGAACAGCAGCACAGATCTGGTAGCTGCCTTTGGATCGGTAGGTATGACATCACCAGAGTTTTCCACTCAAAAATGATCACCGGGTCGGTGCACCACAGGTTGTTAGTGGGTAAGACCTAGGATCATCCATGCATGCTCCTAATCTGTAGATCTAAGCCAAAACAGATTTAACCTTTAAATTTTCGGACTGCTCATGTACTGGTCGATTGCAGTGGTCGATTGGATCACCCACTGTGAATCAACCACTATAAGAAACTGAAACCAGTGTAACCCCTAGCCTGTCGATGGGTGTGTGATGCCCTGCATAGGGTCCTACACGAAATCCCAGTTAAAAATGATGCCCTGTAACCCAATTTTGAGAAAAACTGACACCCCAAGACAAGTTTTGGGCAACAAAACTTGTACTTGACATGGAACCATGACCCCAATCACTTGATGGACAGCCACCATCAAATAAGCTCCTCCAACCTAATCCTGTGCACCCGCATCAGAGGGATCATCTCCATAGGGGTCCACACCAGAATGTTCACGATCACCATCACCATATTGTCCGTAAGGATCCTCCCACTCAGGGTAATGTCCACCTGCAAAATCATCTAAAAGAAACAATCCACGAGGGATGAGCTCCACCGAGCCTAGCAACTGAATATAAGATCATGCAAGCAGGTACAACCATTACAATCATTAATCTACATGCTGGGTTCAATTTTATTACTCTAGTCCACCTAACATCACAGCTAAGTCATTAAGTATATGCTACTTGCAATGACTCGAGCAACAACCTCAGTCGCTCCCTTATCGTCCCTCGGTTGCTACCTCAATCATTGCAGGTGGAACCCACACTGGGATCGGGAGTCCAACTCCCTCCTTTAGCAGACCCCAAGTTAACCATGTCAACCTGACCCGGCATTTGCTACCCTCGGCTGTTCAGGAGGCCATGATCACCCAACACCTACACCCCTATTGGGAAGGGTTGTAGCATAAGGGTATGTTCACCTAGCCCAATGATCTACATGATAAGTATGAGTTGAGTGGTGTTAACCGTATCCCATTCTATGGGCTACCACAAACCGCATTTCCAGTATGAAATGCACGGTGCTCCCGCAGCCCATAGTACGGCTCACCATGCCTTTCATTTCCAAGCCATCTATTACGGCATCTAAACTAACAGTTCACATAGCATGCATTTAATTCATCAATTATTAACTCAACATGTTCACAACCACATTCCATAGCTACATCAGTAAATTCCAATATCCGAAAGCAATTTAAATAATAATATAGAATAGATAATAGTAATAAAGGTAACTTTGTTATCTTCGATATGTTCATAAAGCCACACCTACAAGAATGATCTGATATCCACTCACCTTGGCTATAATTTGCCGGATTCGAAGACTGCTGATCTGGATACGCGTCACCGGGCGGACAATCAAAGCCTAGGTAAATAAACAAAAAATTACATCAATACACACTAAATTATCCTACGTGACCAGGGGTGTCCTTGGTCCATCCTCCAGACCAAAGCTGGACCCAAAACTACCATGACAGCAGCAGTGGTCTATCCAATGGACCAGTGGCAATGGACCAGTAGGCTGCTATGGCCAGAACCACAAGGGGTTTGAGGAAATAGTCTCCAAAGGGTTCCTAGGTTCTATTTTAGGTAATTGCAGGGGGTTAGGGTCTTGTTATTCATCAATGGTTTACACCAGTGGATTGGACTGGTCTATCCAATGGACCAGTGGCAATCAATCCGTAGCTTCAAGTGTAGGAATAGGGCTGAAATGGGATGGTCTGCACCAGGGGTATACCCAGATGATCTAAGGAAAGTGTTTCAAGCCTAGGGGTAGGCCCAACTCAATATTGTCCTAGGTTTCCATCAGTGGTTGATTGGTACTGGTCCATCCAATGGATCAGTAGCAATGGACCAGTAGGGGTTTCAGTCATAAAATCAAAAAGGTTCCATACTAAGGGCTTCAGTTGTTGTTGGATTGGCTACACAGTGGTTTGGATCATGCCATCATGCTTGGTATGAGTTTAGTCACCCGCAACCGTTCCCGGGAACTTCAAATCGGCTTCAACGGGGGTTCAAAGCCATGTTTTAGTCAGGGGTTCCATGTAGGACACCATACAGGGCATTACAAACCTGTGGCCAAGCTGGGGATTACACAGGTTTCAATTTATAGTACTGGTCGATTGGCACTGGTCTGTCCAATCGACCAGTGCAATGGACCAGTACAAGTTCAGTTCGAGAATTTAAATGTCTAAGCTGTTTTGGCTTAGATCGGAGGATCAACAGCATGCATGGATGATCAGAGAACATTGTTGTGTTCCGTACATGATATCCAATATGTACATGATGGAAAAACTAACATGCATGGTGTTCTTGGATTATCTAGCTTGCATGGTCATCATCCATGGCTGCACAGACATAAACCTTCCGAATTTGAATGGAAGAAGTTCTACCTGCTTCAGAATATCACTGTGATGCTCATTAGGTTGGGGATTCATCATGCATTTAAAAGGAAAGTGAGCCACGCATCAGGGGTTTTACTCTAAGCTTAATATAGGCATGAAAATCAGTCATCTAAAGTTGGAAATGACAGACACAGCATGCATTTATGGTGATAATAGTAGATGAGAGGTCAAGCATGTCAGAATTTCATATGCATGCAAGGCTATAAGAAAGAAAGGCTAGTAGAACATGCTTAACATTGAAAACACATGAAGACATGGCTGTACAACCAACAACAGAGAAGGTTTTTAAGATCACAACCATAGAATATGGAAAATACAGCAAAGAACAGTTGGGTTTGGGGCCTACCTTAATGGGTCCAAGCTCTAGCTCTCCTTCTCCTCTTTTTCTCTTCTCTTTCTCCTTCTCCTTCTCTTCCTCTCCTTCAATGAAATAACCAAGGGCATTTTTTGAGCTAAGGCTGGTCTTTTATAGACCCAGACACTAGGTCTTGTTTGGCATAATGTGTTTTAGAAAGAAACACATTCTAAGAATGCATTCTCAAGGTAAATGGCTTCAATGTGGGCCCCACATGGTCACATTGTGTGGGAAAAAATTCCACGAGTCATTTTTGGCATGGGGAGGTGATCCGGGGTGAGAGACGGTGGGCTCCACACATCTGAGATGAATTCTGAGCTGTACAGCAGTACCGGTCGATCCAATAGACCAGTAGGGATGGACCAGTAGGTAAATCCCTGCTGTTCTTACACTTGAGCCCTACCAAGGTCTGTGCCATGCCAAGGGCATTGTCCTTGCACCATTTGTGATCATTAAACCCTATTTAATTATTTTAAATAAATTTATTCTGATTGTGACTAGACAGAGGATGTACCTTAGGTCGTCCATCAATTTGTGTATGGGACAGCAACACAAGTCTGGTAGCTGCCTTCGGATGGGTAGGTATGACATCATCGGATATTCCCCATCAAAAATGATTATCGGATCGGTGCACCATGGGTTTCTAGCGGGTAGGATCTAGGATCCATCAGGTTTCGGACCTACATTCGGAGTTTGGGTCAGGGTCCGGGCACAGATGTAACATCCTCCCCCCTTTACAAGAATTTCGTCCTCGAAATTGACATACCTTATAAGTTGAAAAGGTGAGGGTATGCTTTACGCATTTCTTCTTCATTTTCCCACAATGCTTCCTCGGGGGTGTGGTTTTGCCATCGAACCTTGACATGAGTAACGGTGCGGTTGCAGAGCTTATTTTCTTTACGAGCCAGGATCTCTTCAGGTTGCTCCACGTAGGTCAATTCAGCGTCAAGATGTTCAGGTTCGGCCGAAAGTACATGTGTCGGGTTGGTGACATACTTCTTTAGCATCGACACATGGAACACACTATGTACACCTTTGAAGGTAGTTGGTAGAGCTAACCGGTATGCAAATGGTCTAACTCTTGTTAGGATTTTGTATGGACCAATATACCTCGGGCTCAATTTCCCCTTTTTGCTAAAGCGTGCGCTGCCTTTGGTTGGTGATACTTGAAGAAATACTTTTTCGCCGACCGCGAACTCAATATCCTTTCTTCTATTATCAGCATAGCTCTTTTGCCTTGATTGAGCCGCTTTGATCTTTTCTCTAATCTTGTCTACCTTCTCACATGTGACCTGTACTAACTCCGGGCCTATCATGCGTTGTTCTCTAACTTTATCCCAGTAAAGAGGAGTTCGGCATTTCCTCCTATATAGTGCTTCGTAGGGTGCCATTCCAATGGTGGAATGGTAACTGTTATTGTAAGCAAATTCTATCAGAGGAACATATGAGTCCCAACTGTCCTTCATCTCCAAGGTCCATGCCCTGAGCATATCTTCCAATGTTTGTATGGTCCGCTCGGATTGCCCGTCGGTCTGAGGGTGGAAGGCAATACTTAGGTATAACTAAGTGCCCATAGCTTGTTGAAGACATCTCCAAAATCTGGAGGTGAACCTAGGGTCTCGATCAGATACGATGTTGATCGGTACACCATAAAGACGAACCACACCATCAATGTATAGCTGGGCCAGTTTGTCCAACGAACAAGTAACCTTTATAGGAATAAAGTGGGCCGATTTTGTCAATCTATCAACAGTCACCCAAATTGCATTCATGCCCCTCTTAGTCAATGGTAGACCAGTTATAAAGTCTATAGTAATATGTTCCCACCTCCACTCAGGGACCAGTAATGGCTGCAATAGCCCATGTGGTCTGTGTCTTTCTGCCTTTATCTATTGACAGGAGAGACATTTTGATACGTATAGTGCAACGGTTTCCTTTATTCCGATCCACCAATAATACCCCTTTAGGTCCTTGTACATCTTTGTGCTGCCCGGGTGTATGGAGTAGGGTGAATTATGGTCTTCTTTGAGAATTTGGCTCTGTACATCATAATCGGCTGAGACGCACAGTCTATCTCTAAATTTCAGTGCTCCATCACTAGCAATCGAGAAGTCCGGATCCTCCCAAGTTCCTTGTTGGATGCCTCTTTCCACAACTCTGGATCTCTCATCTGTTTTTCTATTATCTCATCTCTGATTGATGGTTGGAGCTTGTAAAGGATTACGACTGTGATATACAATATCACCCCGGAAAGGCAAACGTAATTGCAGATGCACTAAGCAGGAAGGCCCAGACACAATCCCTTGCCTCTCTAGCTGTTAGTGGGCAATTGATAGAGGAAGCTAGAAAGTTTGATTTGGAACTAATGATTGATGGGACAGCAATATTGTTGGCCGCCTTGGATGTGACCAGTAGGCTGCTATGGCCAAAAATCAATAGGGGTTTTTGGTTTTAGACCCATAGGGTGCCCAAGTACTATTCTAAGTGACTACAGAGGTTAAGGTCAAGTTCTTCATCAATGGTTTTCACTGGTTGATTGGACTGGTCTATCCAATGGACCAATAGCAATCAACCCATTGCTCCAAGTGTAGGAACAGGGCTGGAAAGATGTGTTTTGCATTGGGGTTTATACCAAAGGCTCTAAAATGAGTGTTCCAGACCTTGGGGTAGGTCTGAGACAGCACATGGTTAGGTTCCCAGTAGTGGTTGATTGGTACTGGTCCATCCAATGGACCAGTAGCAATGGACCAGTAGGGGCTTCAGACACAGAATCGGATGGGGTTCACACCAGGGGTTTTAGATGGTCCTACAGTGGTTCCATCAATGATTTGGGTTATGCTTCTATGCTAGATATAAGTTTGGTTGCCCAAAACCCGTCCAGGGATGTCAGATTAGCTCTAAACACTGGTACAGAGCATGGATTTCAGCTGGGATGACACGCAAGGCCTCATACGGGGCATTACAGACCAAGAGGTAAGCTAGGGGTAGCAGAAGTTTCAGTTTCCTACAGTGGTCGATTGGTACTAGTCCATCCAATGGACTAGTGCAAGAACAGCTCAAAAATTTAAAAGTTAAGGCTGTTTTGGCTTAGATCTTTGGATCAACAGCATGCATGGATGATCAGGGGTTACAGTAGGGTTCTATGCATGATATCCAACCTATATATAGTAATAAAGCAAACATGCATAGAGGTTCTAAGGTCTATGGCCCATATGGGTAATCATTCATGGTTGCTCATATAAGAGACTACAAGAATCAATTTAAGAGAGTTCAATTAGTTCAGAATCAGTACTGTTATGAGCAAGAGACCATGGAGTTGTCATGAACACTAAGAGAAACATATCCTATACTAAAAGATACATTCAAAGCTCTACATGGACATGGAAACTTAACTATCCAAGGCCGGGTATGGTGGTTATAGAATATAGAACATGGAAAAAGGAGGGATGAATGGTTCCGAATGATAAATCCTTACATGCATGCAAGAGTTCATGCATCAAAGCTTAGAAAGCATGCTTTTTATTAAAGAAATCATGGGTACATGGTTATGCAGCCATAAATAGAGAAAATTCATGGTTACAGCCATGGTAATGGCTAGGAAGAAACAGGGAAGGGCTGGGTAGGCTTACCTTATAGGGTACAAGCACAAGGATGGCTCTAGCTCTTGCTTTCGTCTTCTTCCCTTCTCTTTCTCCTTCTCCTTCTCTTCTTTCTCTCCAATGGATTGAGTAGGAGAGATTTTTAGGCTAAGGCTAGTCTTTATATAGACCCAGCCACTAAGTTCTGTTTACCAAATGTGTTTTATGAAAAACACATTCTCAAAACCAATTCTCTTACGCAAATAGGTTCAAAGTGGGCCCCACACGATCACATTGTTAGGACAATATTTCCTCGGATCATTCTAGGCACGGGGAGGTGATCCAGGACATGAAACACTGGGCCCCACACATCCGAGATGCATTCTATGCAGTTTTGCAGTACTAGTCGACCCAACTCGTTGATCTAATAGACTAGTAGGGATGGACCAGTAGGTAAATCCTTGCTGTTTTTGCATCAGGGTCCCACTAAGGCCTGTACCATGCCTAGGGCATTGTCCTTGTATAACTTGTGGCCTTTAAACCCCATTTAATCATTTTGAAAATGAATTTATTCTTATTTTGGTTAACCAGGGGTTGTACCTCAGGTTGTCCATCATTTTGTGTATGGAACAGCAGAACAGATCTAGTAGCTGCCTTTGGATCGGTAGGTATGACATCACCGGAGTTTCCCCCTAAAAAATGATCACCGGGTTGGTGCACCATAGGTTGTTAGTGGGTAAGACCCAGGATCCATCGGGTTCCAGACCTTGGGGTAGGTCTAAGACAGCACAGGGTTAGGTTCCCAGCAGTGGTTGATTGGTACTGGTCCATCCAATGGACCAATGGACCAGTAGGGGCTTCAGACACAGAATCGGATGGGGTTCACACCAGGGGTTTTAGATGGTACTACAGTGGTTCCATTAATGATTTGGGTTATGCTTCTATGCCAGATATAAGTTTAGTTACCCAAAACCCGTCCCGGGATGTCAGATTAGCTCTAAACACCAGTACAGAGCATGGATTTCAGCTGGGATGACATGCAAGGCCTCATACGGGGCATTGCAGACCAAGAGGTAAGCTAGGGGTAGCACAAGTTTTAGTTTCCTGCAGTGGTCGATTGGTACTGGTCTTGTTTAGGTATTAAAGCCTTGCATGATTATGTTATGGAGCTATTAAGTCCCATATCCATAATGCACTTTTAAAAACCAACCATAGCCATGAAAATCAGTTGATTAAAGCTGTTTCTCAGTAATTACAACCTGTATTTATTCTGTCACAGGTATGTACTAGGCTAGACATAACAGATTTAGGCATACTTGCAAGGTTCTAGGTAGAAATCAAACTAGTAGAACATATTTAGCTTTGTTGAAACATAAAACATGGTTGTGCAGCCATTAACAGAGACAAATACTTAAGGTTACAGCCATGGAAATGAAGTATATTGCAGAGGACAGCTGGGTTTGGGGCCTACCTTAATGGGTCCAAGCACTAGCTCTCCTTCTCCTCTTCTCTTCTCTTTCTCCTTCTCCTTCTCTTTCTCTCCTTCAACGAAATAACCAGGGGCATTTTCTGAGATAAGGCTGGTCTTCTATAGACCCAGTCACTAGGTCTTGTTTGGCGTGGTGTGTTTTAGAAAGAAACACATTCTAAGAATGCATTCTCAAGGTAAATGGCTTTAATGTGGGCCCCACATGGTCAAATTGTGTGGGCAATAATTCCACGAGTCATTTCCCATAAGGGGAGGTGATCCAGAGTGCGAAACATTGGGCCCCATGCATCTGATGTGGCTTTAAGCAGTATTGCAATATTGGTCCATCCAATTAGTTGATCCAATAGACCAACAGGGATGGACCAGTAGGTAAATCCCTACTGTTTTTGCACCTGGGTCCCACCAGGGTCTGTGCCATGCCAAGGGCATTGTCCTTGCACCATTTGTGGTCATCACTCCCAGTAACACTAAGAGAAACATATCCTATACTAAAAGATACATTCAAAGCTCTATATGGACATGGAAACTTAACCATCCAAGGCTGGGTATGGTGGTTACAGAATATAGAACATTGAAAAAGGAGGGATGAATGGTTCAGAATGATAAATCCTTACATGCATGCAAGAGTTCATGCATCAAAGCTTAGAAAGCATGCTTTTTATTAAAGAAATCATGGGTACATGGTTATGCAGCCATAAATAGAGAAAATTCATGGTTACAGCCATAGTAATGGCTAGGAAGAAACAGGGAAGGGCTGGGTAGGCTTACCTTGTAGGGTACAAGCACAAGGATGGCTCTAGCTCTTGGTTTCCTCTTCTTCCCTTCTCTTTCTCCTTCTCCTTCTCTTCTTTCTCTCCAACGGACTAAGTAGGAGAGATTTTTAGGCTGAGGCTGGTCTTTAATAAGACCCAGCCACTAAGGTCTATGCCATGCCTAGGGCATTGTCCTTGTATAACTTATGGCCTTTAAACCCCATTTAATCATTTAACAATGAATTTATTCTTATTTTGGTTAAGTAGGGGTTGTACCTCAGGTTGTCCATCATTTTGTGTATGGAACAGCAGCACAGATTGGGTAGCTGCCTTTGGATCGGTAGGTATGACATCACCGGAGTTTCCCCCTCAAAAATGATCACCGGGTTGGTGAACCACAGGTTTTTAGTGGGTAAGACCTAGGATCATCCATGCATGCTCCTAATCTGTAGATCTAAGCCAAAACAGATTTAACCTTTAAATTTTTGGACTGCTCATATACTGGTCGATTGCAGTGGTCGATTAGATCAACCACTGTGAATCAACCACTACAAGAAAGTGAAACCAGTGTAACCCCTAGCCTGTCTATGGGTGTGTGATGCCCTGCATAGGGTCCTACATGAAATCCCAGTTAAAAATGATGCCCTATAACCCAGTTTTGAGCAAAACTGACACCCTAGGACAAGTTTTGGGCAACAAAACTTGTACTTGACATGGAACCATGACCCCAATCACTTGATGGACAGCCGCCATCAAATAAGCTCCTCCAACCTAATCCTGTGCACTCGCATCAGAGGGATCACCTCCATAGGGGTCCACACCAGAATGTTCACAATCACCATCACCATATTATCCGTAAGGATCCTCCCACTCAGGGTAATGTCCACCTGTAAAATCATCTAAAAGAAACAATCCACGAGGGATGACCTCCACCGAGCCCAACAATTGAATATAAGATCATGCAAGCAGGTACAACCATTACAATCATCAATCTACATGCTAGGTTCAATTTTATTACTCTAGTCTACCTAACATCACAGCTAAGTCATTAAGTATATGCTACTTGCAATGACTCGAGCAACAACCTCAGTCGCTCCCTTATCGTCCCTCGGTTGCTACCTCAATCATTGCAGGTGGAACCCACGCTAGGATCGGGAGTCCAACTCCCTCCCTTAGCAGACCCCAAGTTTACCACGTCAACCTGACCTGGCATTTGCTACCCTCGGCTGTTCAGGAGGCCATGATCACCCAACACCTGCACCCCTATTGGGAAGGGTTGTAGCATAAGGGTATGTTCACCTAGCCCAATGATCTACATGATAAGTATGAGTTGAGTGGGGTCAACCGTATCCCATTCTATGGGCTACCACAAATCGTATTTCCAGTATGAAATGCACAGTGCTCCCGCAGCCCATAGTACGGCTCACCATGCCTTTCATTTCCAAGCCTTCTATTACGGCATCTAAACTAACAGTTCACATAGCATGTATTTAATTCATCAATTATTAACTCAACATGTTCACAACCACATTCCATAGCTACATCAGTAAATTTCAATATCCGAAAGCAATTTAAATAATAACATCGAACAGATAATAGTAATAAAGGTAACTTTGTTATCTTCCATATGTTCATAAGGCCACACCTACAAGAATGATCTGATATCCACTCACCTTGGCTATAATTTGCCAGATTCAAAGACTGCTGATCTGGATACGCGTCACCGGGCGGACAATCAAAGCCTAGGGAAATAAACAAAAAATTACATCAATATCCACTAAATTATCCTACGTGACCAGGGGTGTCCTTTGTCCATCCTCCAGACCAAAGCTGGACCCAAAACTACCGTGACAGCAGCTGTGGTCTATCCAATGGACCAGTGGCAGTGGACCAGTAGGCTCCTATGGCCAGAACCACAAGGGGTTTGAGGAAACAGTCTCCAAAGGGTTCCTAGGTACTATTTTAGGTAATTGCAGGGGTTAGGGTCTTGTTATTCATCAATGGTTTACACCAGTGGATTGGACTGGTCTATCCAATGGACTAGTGGCAATCAATCCGTAGCTTCAAGTGTAGGAATAGGGCTGAAATGGGATGGTCTGCACCAGGGGTATACCCAGATGATCTAAGGAAAGTGTTTCAAGCCTAGGGGTAGGCCCAACTCAATATTGTCCTAGGTTTCCATCAGTGGTTGATTGGTACTGGTCCATCCAATGGACCAGTAGGGGTTTCAGTCATAAAATCAAAAAGGTTCCATACTAAGGGCTTTAGTTGTTGCTACATTGGCTTCACAGTGGTTTGGATCATGCCATCATGCTTGGTATGAGTTTAGTCACCCGAAATCCTTCCCGGGAATGTCAAATAGGCTTCAACGGGGGTTCAAAGCCATGTTTTGGTCAGGGGTTCCATGTAGGACACCATACAGGGCATTATAGACTTGTGGCCAAGCTGGGGATTACACAGGTTTTAATTTACAGTTTTGGTCGATTGGCACTGGACTGTCCAATCGACCAGTGCAATGGACCAGTAAAATTCAGTTCGAGAATTTAAATGTCTAAGCTGTTTTGGCTTAGATCGGTGGATCAACAGCATGCATGGATGATCAGAGAACATTATTGTGTTCCATACATGATATCCAACATGTACATGATGGAAAAACTAACATGCATGGTGATCTTGGATTATCTAGCTTGCATGGTCATCAACCATGGCTGCACAGACATAAACCTTCCGAATTTGAATGGAAGAAGTTCTACCAGCTTCAGAATATCACTGTGATGCTCATTAGGTTGGGGATTCATCATGCATTTAAAAGGAAAGTGAGCCATGCATCATGGGTTTTACTCTAAGCTTAATATAGGCATGAAAATTAGTCATCTAAAGCTGGAAATGACAGACACAGCATGCATTTATGGTGATAATAGTAGAGGAGAGGTCAAGCATGATAGAATTTCATATGCATGCAAGGCTATAAGAAAGAAAGGCTAGTAGAACATGCTTAACATTGAAAACACATGAAGACATGGTTGTACAGCCAACAACAGAGAAGGTTTTTAAGATCACAACCATGGAATATGGAAAATACAGCAAAGAACAGTTGGGTTTGGGGCCTACCTTAATGGGTCCAAGCTCTAGCTCTCCTTCTCCTCTTCTTCTCTTCTCTTTCTCCTTCTCCTTCTCTTCATCTGCTTCAATGAAATAACCAAGGGCATTTTCTGAGCTAAGGCTGGTCTTTTATAGACCCAGCCACTAGGTCTTGTTTGGCATAATGTGTTTTAGAAAGAAACACATTCTAAGAATGCATTCTCAAGGTAAATGGCTTCAATGTGGGCCCCACATGGTCACATTATGTGGGCAATAATTCTACAAGTCATTTTCGGCATGGGGAGGTGATTTAGGGTGCGAGACGCTGGGCTCCACACATCTGAGATGAATTCTGAGCTATACAGCAGTACTGGTCGATCCAATAGACCAGTAGGTAAATCCCTGCTGTTCTTGCACCTGAGCCCTACCAAGGTCTGTACCATGCCAAGGGCATTATCCTTGCACCATTTGTGATCATGAATTCTTTCCCTGAAAATAATCATGGTTCAAACTAGATCCCTTGAAGACATTTTTCGTGGAGCACGTCATCGTTCTCCACTTCAACCTTCCAATGAACCCCTCGCTCAGAACATAGAAGTTGCTGCCTCTTCCACAAGTATACCCAAAGTTCCACCTATACATGTACCTGAGGTCCCTCCGGCACATATGCCTGCACCTCCCCCGGTTACGACTACTGGAGAAATGACTGCCATCATGGCCAACATGTTACAGGCCATCCAACAACAACAGTAGACCCAATTGCAAATCTAGCAACAACAGCAAGAGTTGCTCGCCAACATGAACTCTCAGTTTATGACTGTAATGCAATAGCAGCAAGAGTTGTTGGCCAACATGAACACCCAGTTAGTGATGGCCATGCAAGGAAGAGTAGCATCCTGTCCTAATTGTCCCCCAAATTTTCCTCCTATACCTCAAGTTGCACAGGATAACTCCACTGCCAGAGTGATGGAGAGATTCAAGAAGCTACATCCTCCTGCCTTCTCCAAGATTGATTCAAATCCACTACAACCTGAGTGATGGATTAGGGCTTTAGAAAAGGCTTTCGAAGTATTGGAGTGTACGGACGCACAGAAACTGATTTTTGCTGGGTATCAGTTGCAGAACGAAGCCGAAGCTTGGTGGAAATCAACCAAGCCTAATCTAGAGGTAGCCCATCCCAACCCCACCTGGGAGCAATTTAAGGAGGTTTTCTTTGGGAATTACTTCCCAAAAAGCTTTAGGGATGGAAAAGAAGCACAGTTTACGGCCCTCACTCAAGGGTCAAAATCAGTGTTAGACTACCAACAGCAATTCGAGGACTTATTCCACTTTGCTCCAGAACACTTGAGGACCGACGCTTGCAAATTTAAGAAGTTCGAGAAGGGACTCAAGCCCAAAATTAGTGCAATATTGGCCACTCTAGACATCCAATCATATGTCCGGATGGTTCAGAAGGCCAAGGTCGTGGAAGATCGACTGAAAGAGAAGACTCCGGTATCGTAGGAATCAAACAAGAGGCCAAATACTTTCCAAAATTGTAACTTGCCAAACAAGTCCTTCAGGGGACCTGGTTCTAGTCTTGATCGGATACAATACTGTGGGCCAGAAATGGGTCAAGCTCATCAACCCATCCACTCTATTTAGAGTCAGCCTACACAGTACTACTGCCCAGCACCAAGCCAAGCAACTCAGTCCACTTTTCAGTCTATCTGTCCTGCACCTGCCTATCTTCTTGCTGGACCTAGCCACTACTATACATGTAAACAGCCCGGACACATGTCTAGAGATTGTCCTCATCGCAGATTTCGTGCACCATGATGGGATCCACCTACTACTCTGCCTTTCCTGTCCCAAAGCAATACAGCTCAAGAACAAGAATATGCCTTGACCATTGAAGGAGCTAAGGCAAATCCGGATATGATCATAGGTACTCTATCCGTATCATCCTCACCTGCTTGAATATTATTTGATTACAACGCATCACGCTCTTTTGTTCTACTAAGTCTGTTGATAAGAGGAACTTAGAACACAAACTAGTGGTTAGAACTCTTACTGGAATTTTTGTGAGTTTAAATGAAGTGCATGAACACTATCCATTAGGAAATTCCAGATTCGTATCTAGATTCCAGAAGGACACTGAAAGACTATAGGCACGTAGTTAAGTCTCGGCAAGGCTATACACCAACGAACCAAATGAATAGAACATTCCAGACAGGATTCAGGAAAGTATGAAGTATACTAAGTAGTTGGAGGTAAATAACAGATCTGGAAATTTAAGTTAGTGAAAAGGACGGTAATGGGTGTTAGTATAACCAAGGACAACCGAGAATAGAAAGAAATCAGAATTGAAGGATTTGACAAAACTATGCTCAACAATAGGTATGAGTGGAATAATGGGTCACCGAGTGTCCCCTTCATTAATGGGAAAGAACAATAGGGATTCCATCAATATTCCAATTTATCCTAAAGTTGAGTTAGGTATTGGACAACCAAAGTGAATGTTTTCATAGGAATGAGTCATGTAAGGTCAGATAGTCTAGATTTATGCCTTGCGACCAAATACTGTAGAGGTATAGAGTATTGGATGAAATGCACAGAGATAATTGGATCGTTTGGTTTCCTGAGGGTTTGTGTATGAGGTTCGATTCCCTTTAGACCTTTATATTAAGCAGAGCCTTAGATCAGCCAAACCAGGAAGTGATTTAGATCACCTGTTGTTAGGTGGTTATGTTTGAGAATCGAATCTTGGCAGCCCAATCAAAACAAAAGAGCTATGCCAATAAGAGATAGAATAACCTAAAGTTGCCATGGACAATTGGATATTTCTTCAGGTATCACCAACCAAAGGGGTGATTCGGTTCAATAAGAAAGGGAAGTTGAGTCCGAGGTATATTGCTCCATACGAAATCCTAACAAGAGTTGGACCAGTAGCATACCGGCTAGCTCTACCTCCGACATGTGAAGGTGTATATAATGTGTTTCACATGTCGATGTTAAAGAAGTACATCACCAAGTTGACGCATGTACTTTTGGCTGAACCAGAACATCTTGACGCTAATTTGACCTATGTAGAGCAACCCGAAGAAATTCAGGCGCGGAAGGAACATAAGCTCCACAACCATACCGTTACTCACGTTAAGGTTCAATGAAGAAACCACACCCCCGAGGAAGCATTGTTGGAAAAAGAAGAAGAAATGCGTAAAGAATACCCTCACCTTTTCAACATACAAGGTACATCAATTTCGAGGACAAAATTCTTGTAAGGGGGGAGGAATGTTACATCCGTGCTCAGACCCTGACCAGAACTCCAAATGTAGGTTCGAAACCCAATGGATCCTGGGTCTTACCCACTAGCAACACGTGGTGCACCGACCTAGTGCTCATTTTTTTTAGGGGAATCTCCGATAATATCATACCTACCAATCCAGAGGTAACTACCAGACCTGTGTTGCTATTCCATACACCGGTTGATGAGCAACCGAGGTACAGCCCCTGCTTAACCAAAACAGGAATAAATTCATTTTTAAATGATTAAATGGGGTTTAAAGGCCAAAAGTTATACAAGGATAATGCCCTAGGCATGGCACAGGCCTTAGTGGGACCGTGATGCAAAAATAGCAGGGATTTACCTACTGGTCTATTGGATCAACCAGTTGGATCGACCAGTACTACTGTACTGCTCAAAATCCATCTCACATGCGTGGGGCCCAGTGTTTCACACCCCGGGTCACCTCTCCATACTCAGAATGACCCGTGGAAATGTTGCCCTAACAATGTGACCCTATGGGGCCCACTTGGGACCCATTTGCATTTAAGAATGAGATCTTAGAATGCATTCTCATTAAAAATCAGATTCTACCAAACAGCCCTTAGTGGCTGGGCTTATAAATAAGCCAGCCTTAGACCAAAAACCTCCTTTGCTTATTTCGTTGAAGAGAAGGAAGAGAAGGAGAAGGAGAAAGAGCGGAGAAGAAGAAGAAAGAGAAGGCTTGGGACCTCTTTGTGCTTGGATCCTTCAAGGTAAAGCTAAACCCAGCTATTCCCTGCTATTTTTATAGCCATTACCATGGCTGTAATCCCTGAATCTTCTCTAGTGTTGGCTGTCCAGCCATGTTCCCATGAGTTTTATAACAAAAATCATCTTTTGCTAACCTTAGATGCTTAGATTCTTACATGCATGTATGAATTTGGTATATTTGGCCTATCATCCACCTCTGCTATGATAAATACATGTTGTAACTGATATTAGTAGCTTGCATAACTGATTCTCATGCCCATTGCTAGCCTTGAATGGTCTATAAAGGTGTAGGAGCCTCAATATCTAAATGTATGATGAATTTATGGCCTTATTTCCTGAACCAGAGCTGTTATAGAACTGATAAATGTGTAAAAATCTGTTAATCTAGTGTACAAGCCAAGCATGCTAGCATAGGTACCCAAGAACCTCATGCATGTTGGATTTATCACCATGTATATGTTGGATGTCATGCATGGAACCCCACTGTAACTCCTGATCATCCATGCATGCTCCTAATCTGTAGATCTAAGCCAAAACAGATTTATTATTTAAATTTTTGAACTGCTCATGCACTGGTCGATTGCAGTGGTCGATTGGATCAACCACTGTGAATCAACCACTACAAGAAAGTGAAACCTGTGTAACCCCTAGCCTCTCTATGGGTCTGTGATGCCCTGCATAGGGTCCTACATGAAATCCCAGCTAAAAATGATGCCCTGTAACCCTGTTTTGAGCCAAACTGACACCCTGGGATAAGTTTTGGGCAACCAAACTTGTACTTGACATGGAACCACGACCCCAATCACTGATGGAACTACTGTTGTGCCATCTAAAGCCATTGGTGGGAACCCTCTCCAAATCTGTGACTGTAACCCCTACTGGCCCATTGCTACTGGTCCATTGGATGGACCAGTACTAATCAACCACTATAGGAAATCAAAGCCTGTGTTGACCTTGACCTACCCCAAGGTCTGAAACACCCTTTTCTGGGCCTTTGGTATAAACCCTAGCCTAAAACTCATTAACCCAGCCCTGTGCCTACACTTGGAGCTATGGGTTGATTGCCACTGGTCCATTGGACAGACCAGTCCAATCAACCAGTGTAAACCATTGATGAAGAACATGACCCTCACCCCTGTAGTTACTTACAATAGTACTTGGGCACCCTTTTGGGTCAAAGACCATAAACCCCTTTTGATTTTTGGCCACAGCAGCCTACTGGTCCATTGGATTGACCAGTACCAATCGACCACTGCTGTTGTCGTGGCAGTTTTGTGTCCTACCTTGGTTTGGAAACTAAACCATGGTTACTCCTAGTCTCCTAGGGTAATTTAATGTGTATTAACATAAAATTTTAATTTATTTACCATAGGTTTTAATTATTTGCTCGACGACGCATATCAAGGTGCTTTTGAGGACTGGCAGGCCTTCGAGTAAGTGGAGCATAGCTAAGGTGAGTGGAATTACACCCTACATGTAGGTGTAACATAACTAATGAGTTGTGATAACAATAACAATTTACTTTTCTGTCTTTATATTTATATTCTCATGATCTTATTGGAATTATGTTGAGAACTGTTGATGGAATGCTTGCATATAAATTGTTAGCCTAAATAGAAATGAGGCCGGTGGTAGCCCGGAAAATGGAATGCGGTTTACACCACACGACTCGTATGATAACATTAAAACTGCTAGTCTAGATGCCATAGCCGGCTTGGAAATGAGGCTAGTGGTGGCCCGTAGAATAGGATGCGGGGCACCACCCGACTCATACTATGTCATGTAGAATGCATATGGCTAGGTAATCATCACCCGTGCTACGAACCCTTACCAATAGGGGTTTAGGTGTTGGATACCACAAAGTGTGAGGCCAATGTCCTGAAGGGCATTGCTCGGTCAGTTGGCTCATCGGGTCACTAGGACAGGTGATGCCTGTTGGCCCATCAATTAATAGGGCTGGTGGTAGCACACTAGTAACCTAGAGTGCCGGTCAGGCTGACCTTGGGAAGGGATGCAAGAGCCGAATGGTTTTCTTTGATAACTCAATGGGTGTATCGCGGGAAGGGTTTAAAAGCCCGCACCAGGGATACATGTATTGGGGATTGTAGTAGTACTAACTCGCCTTAGTTGTGATGTTAGGTGGCTAATAAATAAAATGAACTGCACCTCATATAGGACTCATTTGGTTGTGCTTGCATGTACATGTTGCACTAAGGGGCTCGGTGGAGCTCACACTCTTATATATTCTCTTTTAGGTGATTATGCAAGTACTGGTTTGCCAATGGATGATGAAATTGTTGATGGACTGTAGATCTTCCTCATGTTGTTGATCTACAAAGATTTTGTTATTATTTGAATTTTTCTCTTTCAAGAAGTGTAATCACCATGACAATGTACGTTTTGAACATAAATGGATACGTATATGATATAACATAGGTATTTGGGATTTTTATTGTAATTAATATAATCTATCTTTTGGGTAGTTTTTTTTTTATCTTCCATTGCACTCTGATATTCATTTATTATCTTTTACCCTCATTGTGTGGTTTGTGACATGTAAATACTGCTTTCAGATATTTGGGGATTGGCGGATATGGTTCGACATCCGGGTCACCCACCCGATCCCCCTAGGGGGTGGTTTGGGGTGTGACAAAGTGCTACTCTGTCACACCCCGAACCACCCCCTAGGCGGGTCGGGCGGGTAACCCGGATGCCGAACCACATCCGCCTAAACTCCAATATCCGAAAGCAAACACCACTCAACAGATACACACCACATTTACAATATAAAATTGGAAACAGAGTGCAACGGAAGCTAAGTGTTATATTTACATAGAAGAGCTATGAAAAGTACAGTGTTTAATGGTAGCTCATAACCCACAGTACAACCATAATTACAATGTCTAACAGAGGTTCGCACCTATAGTATCTCATAACAACTACATACATGGTCTTTTCATAGCCCAACATCATAAAATAAAATATATAAAAGCTACATCTATAAGCTATACAAAAGAAAAGCGCCAATCGGCTATCCACAAAAAGAATGTTCTATGAACATAAAAAAGAAAGGACAGCCGCCATTAGATAAGCTCCTCCAACCTAATCCTTTGCACCCGCATCAGAAGGATCACCTTTGTAGGGGTCCACACCAGAATAGTCATGATCACCATCACCAAATTGTCCATAATGATCCTCCCACTCAGGGAGATGCCCACCTGCAAAATCATCTAAAAGAAACAATCCACGAGGGGTGAGCTCCACCGAGCCCAGCAAATGAGTATAAGATCATGCAAGCAGGTACAACCATCACAATCATTAATCTACATGCTGGGTTTAATTTTATTACTCTAGTCCACCTAACATTACACTAAGTCACTAGGTATATGCTACTTACAATGACTCGGGCAACAACCTCAATCGCTCCCTTATCGATCTTCGGTTGCTACCTCAATCATTGCGGGTGGAACCTGCACTGGTCTGGGAGAACCAACTCCCTCCCTTGGCAGACCCCAAGTCAACCATGACAACTTGACCCGGCTTCTGCTGCCCTCGGCTATCCAGAAAGTCATGATCACCCAACACCTGCACCCCTGTTGGGAAGGGCTATAGCATAAGGGTATATTCACCTAGCCCAATGATCTATATGATAAGTATGAGTTGATTGGTGTCAACCGTATCCCATTCTACGGGCTTCCGCAAACCTCATTTCCAGTATGAAATGCACGGTGCTCCCGCAGCCCATACTACGGCTCACCATGCCTTTCATTTCCAAGCCGTCTATAACGGTGTCTAATCTAACAATTCACATACCTAGGGCATTGTCCTTGTATAACTTGTGGCATTTAAACCCCGTTTAATAATTTAAAAATGAATTTATTCTTATTTTGGTTAAGCAGGGGTTGTACCTCAGGTTATCCATCATTTTGTGTATGGAACAGCAGCACAGATCTGGTAGCTACCTTTGGATCGGTAGGTATGACATCACTGGAGTTTTCCCCTAAAAAATGATCACCGGGTCGGTGCACCACAGGTTATTAGTGGGTAAGACCCAGGATCCATCGGGTTCCAGACCTACATTCGGAGTTCGGGTCAGGGTCCGGGCACAGATGTAACATCCTCCCCCCCTTATAAGAATTTCATCCTCAAAATTGACGTACCTTATAAGCTAAAAAGGTGAGGGTATTCTTTACGCATTTCTTCTTCATTTTCCCACGATGCTTCCTCGAGGGTGTGGTTTCCCCATAGAACCTTGACATGAGTAATGGTGCGGTTGCGGGGCGTATGTTCCTTCCGAGCCAGGATCTCTTCAGGTTACTCCACGTAGGTCTGGTCAGCGTCAAGATGTTTTGGTTCAGTCAAAAGTACTTGTGTCGGGTTGGTGATGTACTTCTTTAGCATCGACACGTGGAACACATTATGTACACCTTCAAATGTCAGAGATAGAGCTAGCTGGTGTGCTACTGGTCCAACTCTTGTTAGGATTTTGTATGGACCAATATACCTCGGGCTCAATTTCCCTTTCTTGCTGAAGCGCGCGATGCCTTTGGTTGGTGATGGTTGGTGATACTCGAAGAAATACCTTTTCGTCGACCGCGAACTCCATATCCTTCCTTCTGTTGTCAGCGTAGCTCTTCTGCCTTGATTGAGCCGCTTTAATGTTTTCTCTAATCATGTCCACCTTCTCACATTTGACCTATACTAACTCCGGGCTTATCATGTGTCGTTCTCCAACTTCATCTCAATAGAGAGCCATGCCGCATTTCCTCCCATATAGTGCTTCGTAGGGTGCCATTCCAATGGTGGAATGGTAACTATTATTGTGAGTAAACTCTATCAAGGAAACATGCGAGTCCCAACTATCCTTCATCTCCAAGGTACATGCCCTGAGCATATCTTCCGATGTCTATATGGTCTGCTCGGATTTCCCGTCGGTCTAAGGGTGGAAGGCAGTACTTAGGTTTAACTGAGTGCCCATAGCTTGTTGAAGGCATTTCCAAAATCTTAAGGTCCTTGTACATCTTTATGCTGCCTGGGTGTATAGAGTTTGGTGAATTATGGGCATCTTTGAGAATTTGATTCTGCACATCATAATCGGCTGGGACGCCCAATCTATCTCTAAATTTTTGCTCTCCATCACTAGCAATTGAGAAGTCCGGGTCCTCCCAAGTTCCTTGTTGGATGCCTCTAATAATCTTCCATAACTCCGGTTCGCTCGGCTATTTTTCTATGATCTCATCTATGATTGATGGTTGGACATCCAAGGCTGCCAACAATACTGCTGTCCCATCAATCATTATTTCCAAATCAAACTTTCTGGCTTCCTCAATCAATAGCTCACTAATAGCTAGGGAGGCAAGGGATTGTGTCTGGGCCTTCCTGCTTAATGCATCTGCGACTATGTTGGCCTTTCCGGGGTGGTATTGTATGTCACAGTCATAATCCTTTACTAGTTCGAATCACCTTCTCTGTCTCATGTTCAGATCCTTCTGTGTGAAGAAGTACTTCAAGCTCTTGTGGTCGCTGAAGATTTTGCTTTTCTCGTCATATAAATAATGCCGCCAAATTTTCAAAGCAAAAAGCACCGCCGCTAACTCTAGGTCGTGAGTGGTGTAGTTCTTCTCATGTTCCTTTAGTTGCCTTGATGCGTAGGCGACCACCTTCCCTTTTTGTATCAATACACAGCCCAAGCCAGTTCTAGACGCATCTATGTACATAGTCATGCCACCTGTGCCATCAAGTTTAGATAAGTTATATAGGATAGGGTAGATCTTTGATTGCATCATTATCTTAATTCAAACTTAGGTACTCTAAACCTAGCATCCATCCCTGCGTATGTGCTATTTGATTTCGGCGCATCGCACTCTTTTGTCTCTAATATCTTTGCACGTAGAATGAACATAACTCCAAGAAATATAGGGCACAAGTTTGTAGTGAGCACCCCAGCCGGAAGTGTAATAAGTTTGAAAGAGGTATTTGATGCTTGCCCCATAGAAATTTGCGGGCGGAACTGGATGGCACATTTAATCAAGTTTGACATGAAGGACTTTGATGTAATCTTAGGAATGGATTGGTTGTCCGCTCACGGAGCAAGTATCATGTGTGTGGAAAGAAAGATCGTGTTTAAGCCTAAGGAAGGAGATGAATTTACCTATAAAAGTGAACCGATGAGTAAGTCCAAGAAGGTGACAATATCCGTACTCCAAGCAAAGAAGTTATTGGATGATGGGTGCCAGGGGTATCTGGATACAGTTAGGGATACATAGGCAAAGGTAAAGCCATTGGAGGAGTTAGATGTAGTTTGGGAATTTCCTGATGTGTTTCTCGAAGACCTAACTCAACTGCCACCAGAGTGAGAAATGGAATTTGTAATAGATCTGATTCCTGGAGCAGCCCCGGTGTCTAAAGCACCGTATCGTATGGCGCCTATAGAGTTAAAGGAATTACAAATTCAGTTGCAGGATCTATTAAAGAAAGGATTTATCCGGCCCAGTATGTCACCTTGGGGAGCACCAGTCCTGTTTGTAAGGAAGAAGGACGGAAGTATGCGTATGTGCATCGATTATCGGGAACTGAACAAACTTACCATCAAGAATCGATACCCGTTGCCATGCATCGATGACCTATTCGATCAACTGCAAGGCACAAGTGTTTTCTCAAAGATTGACCTCAGATTCGGGTATCACCAGTTGAGAATCAAGAGCAGTGATATCCATTAGACTGCGTTCAGAACGAGGTACGGACACTATGAGTTTTTGGTGCTGTCCTTCGGACTGACAAATGCCCCTATAGCATTCATGGATATGATGAATAGAGTGTTTCATGTCTTTCTAGATAAGTACATCATAGTCTTCATAGATGACATTTTCATCTATTCGAGGAATGCAGAGGATCATGCACATCACCTGAGGTTTGTACTCCAATAGCTGAGGGAACATCAATTGTTCACGAAATTCAGCAAGTGCGAATTTTGGCTGCACCAGATAGGATTCCTAAGGCATGTAGTCTCGAGTGAGGGCATTAAAGTCGACCCCAAAAAGGTCAAGGCGGTCCTTAAATGGGAGGCACCGAAGAGCGCCATGGAAATCTGAAGTTTCCTGGGATTGGCCGGTTATTACCATCGATTCATTGAAAACTTCTCACGAATATCGATGCCCATGACTCGTCTAACCAAGAAGGGAGCAAAGTTTGAATGGACAGATGCATATGAGAAGAGTTTTTGTGAGCTTAGGAGATTGTTGGTGTCAGCTCCAGTTTTGACCATCCCTGATGGCACCGGTGGCATGATTGTGTACACAAATGCGTCTAGAACTGGCTTGGGTTGTGTTTTGATGCAAAGAGGGAAGGTGGTCACCTACGCATCAAGGCAACTAAAGGAACATGAGAACAACTACCCCACTCATGACCTAGAGTTAGCGGTGGTGGTTTTTGTTTTGAAAATTTGGCGGCATTATTTATATGGCGAGAAAAGTGAAATCTTCAGCGACCACAAGAGCCAGAAGTACTTCTTCACACAGAAGGATCTGAACATGAGACAGAGAAGGTGGTTGGAACTAGTAAAGGATTACGACTATGACATACAATACCACCCCAGAAAGGCCAACGTAGTCATAGATGCATTAAACAGGAAGGCCCAGACACAATCCCTTGCCTCCCTAGCTGTTAGTGAGCAATTGATTGAGGAAGCCAGAAAGTTTGATTTGGAACTAATGATTGATGGGACAGCAGTATTGTTGGCAGCCTTGGATGTCCAACTATCAATCAGAGATGAGATCATAGAAAAACAGCCGAGAGATCCGGAGTTGTGGAAGATTATTAGAGGCATCCAACAAGGAACTTGGGAGGACCCGGACTTCTCAATTGCTAGTGATGGAGCGCTGAAATTTAGAGATAGATTGTGCGTCCCAGCTGATTATGATGTGCAGAATAAAATTCTTAAAGAAGCCCATAATTCACCATACTCTATACACCCGGGCAGCACAAAGATGTACAAGGACCTAAAGGGGTATTACTGGTGGATTGGAATGAAGAAAACCGTAGCACTGTACATTTCAGAATGTCTCTCCTACCAACAGATAAAGGTAGAAAGGCACAGACCACATGGGCTATTGCAGCCATTACCAGTCCATGAGTGAAAGTGGGACCATATTACTATGGACTTTGTAACTGGTCTTCCCTTGACAAAGAACGGCATGAACGCAATCTGGGTGATCGTTGATAGATTGACTAAGTCAGCCCACTTTATTCCTATAAAGGTTACTTATTCGTTGGACAACCTGGCCAAGCTATACATCGATGGTGTGGTTCGTCTTCATGGTGTACCGGCCAGCAGCGTATCTGATCGAGACCTTAGGGTCACCTCCAGATTTTGGAGATGTCTTTAATAGGCTATGGGCACTTAGTTAAACCTCAGTACTGCCTTCCACCCTCAGACCAACGGGCAATCTGAGCGGACCATACAACCATTGGAAGATATGCTCAGGGCATGTACCTTGGAGATGAAGGATAGTTGGGACTCGAATGTTCCTCTAATAGAATTTGCTTACAATAACGGTTACCATTCCACCATTGGAATGGCACCCTATGAAGCACTATATGGGAGAAAATGCCGCACACCTCTCTACTGGGATGAAGTTGGAGAACGACGCATGATAGGCCCGGAGTTAGTACAGGTCACATGTGAGAAGGTAGACATGATTAGAGAAAAGATCAAAGCGGCTCAATCAAGGTAAAAGAGCTACGCTGATAATAGAAGAAAGGATATTGAGTTCGCGGTCGGCGAAAAAGTATTTCTTTGAGTATCACCAACCAAAGGCATCGCACGCTTTAGCAAAAAGGGGAAATTGAGCCCGAGGTATATTGGTCCATACAAAATCCTAACAAGAGTTGGACCAGTAGCATACCGGTTAGCTCTACCTCCGACCTTCGAAGGTGTACATAATGTGTTCCATGTGTCGATGCTAAAGAAGTATGTCACCAACCCGACACATGTACTTTCGGCCGAACCTGAACATCTCGACGCTGAATTGACCTACGTGGAGCAACCTAAAGAGATCCTGGCTCAGAAAGAACATAAGCTCTGCAACCGCACCGTTACTCATGCCAAGGTTCGATGGAGAAACCACACCCCCGAGGAAGCATCATGGGAAAATGAAGAAGAAATGCGTAAAGCTTACCCTCACCTTTTCTGCTTATAAGGTATGTCAATTTCGAGGACAAAATTCTTGTAAAGGGGGGAGGATGTTACATCTGTGCCCGGACCCTGACCCGAACTCCGAATATAGGTCCGAAACCCGATGGATCCTGGATCCTACCCGCAAGCAACCCGTGGTGCACCGATCCGATAATCATTTTTTATGGGGAATATCCGATGATGTCATACCTACCCATCCGGAGGCAGCTACCAGACTTGTGCTGCTATCCTATACACAAATTGATGGACGACCTAAGGTACAGCCCCTGTCTAATCACAATAAGAATAAATTTATTTAAAATTATTAAATAGGGTTTAATGATCACAAATGGTGCAAGGACAATGCCCTTGGCATGGCACAGACCTTGGTAGGGCTCAGGTGCAAGAACAGTAGGGATTTACCTACTGGTCCATCCCTATTGGTCTATTGGATCGACCAGTTGAATCGACTAGTACTGCTATACAGCTCAGAATTCATCTCAGATGTGTGGAGCCCACCGTCTCGCACACCAGATCACCTCCCCGTGCCGGAAATGACTCATGGAATTATTACCCACACAATGTAACCATATGGGGCCCACATTAAAGCCATTTACGTTGAGAATGCATTCTTAGAATGTGTTTCTTTCTAAAACACATTATGCCAAATAAGACCTAGTGGCTGGGGTAGGCCCCAAACCCAACTATTCTTTGCTGTATTTTCCATATTCCATGGCTGTGATCTTAAAAACCTTCTCTGTTGTTGGCTGTACAGCCATGTCTTCATGTGTTTACAATGTTAAGCATGTTCTACTAGCCTTTCTTTCTTAGAGCCTTGCATGCATATGAAATGCTGTCATGCTTGACCTCTCATCTACTATTATCACCATAAATGCATGTTGTGTTTGTCATTTCCAGCTTTTGATGACTGATTTTCATGCCTATATTAAGCTTAGAGTAAAACCCATGATGCATAGCTCACTTTCCTTTTAAATGCATGATGAATCCCCAACCTAATGAGCATCACAGTGATATTCTGAAGCTGGTAGAAGTTCTTCCATTCAAATTCTGAAGAATTATGTCTGTGCAGCCATAGATGATGACCATGCAAGCTAGATAATCCAAGATCACCATGCATGTTAGTTTTTCCATCATGTACATGTTGGATATCATGTAGGGAAGACAATAATGTTCTTTGATCATCCATGCACGCTATTGATCCTCCGATCTAAGCCAAAACAGCTTAGACATTTAAATTCTCGAACTGAACTTGTACTGGTCCATTGCACTGGTCGATTGGATAGACCAGTGCCAATCGACCAGTACTGTAAATTGAAACCTGTGTAATCCTCAGCTTGGCCACAGGTCTGTAATGCCCTGTATGGTGTCCTACATGGAACCCCTGACCAAAACATTACTTTGAACCCCCGTTGAAGCCGATTTGACGTTCCCGGGAAGGGTTTCGGGCGACTAAACTCATACCAAGCATGATGGCATGATCCAAACCACTGTTGTAGCCAATGCAGCAACAACTGAAGCCCTTAGTATGGAACCTTTTTTATTTTATGACTGAAACCCCTACTGGTCCATTGCTACTGGTCCATTGGATGGACCAGTACCAATCAACCACTGATGGAAACCTAGGACAGTATTGACTTGGGCCTACCCCTAGGCTTGACACACTTTCCTTAGATCATCTGGGTATACCCCTGGTGCAGACCATCCCATTTCAGCCCTATTCCTACACTTGAAGCTACGGATTGAATGCCACTGGTCCATTGGATAGACCAGTCCAATCCACCGGTGTAAACCATTGATCAATAACAGGACCCTAACCCCTGTAATTACCTAAAATAGTACCTAGGAACCCTTTGGAGACTATTTTGTCAAAACCCTTGTGGTTCTGGCCACAGTTGCCTACTGGCTCATTGCTACTGGTCCATTGGATAGACCAGTGCCAATCAACCACTGCTGTTGTCATGGTAGTTTTGGGTCCAACTTTGGTCTAGTGGATGGACCAAGGACACCCCTGGTCATGTAGGACAATTTAGTGTGTATTGATGTAATTTTTTATTTATTTACCTAGGCTTTGATTGTCCGCCCGGTGACGCGTATCTAGATCAGCAGTCTTCGGATCCGGTAGATTATAGCCAAGGTGAGTGGATATTAGATCATTCTTGTAGGTGTGGCCTTATGAAAATATCAAAGATAACAAAGTTACCTTTATTACTATTATCTGTTCTATATTATTATTTAAATTGCTTAAGAATATTGGAATTTAGTGATGTAGTTATGGAATGTGGTTGTGAACATGTTGAGTTAATAATTAATGAATTAAATGCATGCTATGTGAACTGTTAGTTTAGATGCCGAAATAGACGGCTTGGAAATGAAAGGCATAGTGAGCCATAGTATGGGCTACGGGAGCACCGTGCATTTCATACTAGAAATGAGCTTTGTGGTAGCCCGTAGAATGGGATACGGTTGACACCACTCAACTCATACTTATCATGTAGATCATTGGACGAGGCGAACATACCCTTATGCTACAACCCTTCCCAATAGTGGTGCAGGTGTTGGGTGATCATGGCCTCCTGAATAGCCGAGGGTAGCAGATGCCGGGTCAGGTTGATGTGGTCAACTTGGGGTCTGCCAAGGGAGGGAGTTGGACTCCCGATCCCAGCGCGGGTTCCACCCTCAATGATTGAGGTAGCAACCGAGGATCGATAAGGGAGCAACTGAGGTTATTACTCGAGTCATTGCAAGTAGCATATACTTAGTGACTTAGCTGTGATGTTAAGTGGACTAGATTAATAAAATTGAACCCAACATGTAGATTGATGATTGTAATGGTTGTACCTGCTTGCATGATCTTATATTCATTTGCTGGGCTCGGTAGAGCTCATCCCTCATGGATTGTTTCTTTTAGATGAGTTTGCAGGTGGACATTACCCTGAGTGGGAGGATCCTTATGGACAATATGGTGATGGTGATCGTGAACATTCTGGTGTGGAACCCTACGGAGGTGATCCCTCTGATGCGGGTGCACAGGATTAGGATGGAGGAGCTTATCTGATGGCGGCTGTCCTTTCTTTTTGATGTTCGTAGAACAGTCTTTTTGTGGACATCCGATTGGCACTTTTCTTTGCTCCTCCAACCTAATCCTGTGCACCCGCATCAGAGGGATCACCTCCGTAGGGGTCCATACCAGAATAGTCACGATCACCATCACCAAATTGTCCATAATGATCCTCCCACTCAGGGAGATGTCCACCTGCAAAATCATCTAAAAGAAACAATCCACGAGGGGTGAGCTCCACCGAGCCCAGCAAATGAATATAAGATCATGCAAGCAGGTACAACTATCACAATCATCAATCTACATGCTGGGTTCAATTTTATTACTCTAGTCCACCTAACATCACAACTAAGTCACTAGGTATATGCTACTTGCAATGACTCAGGCAACAACCTCAGTCGCTCCCTTATCGATCTTCGGTTGCTACCAATCAACCACTGATGGAAACCTAGGATAGTATTGACTTGGGCCTACCCCTAGGCTTGAAACACTTTCCTTAGATCATCTGGGTATATCCCTGGTGCAGACCATCCCATTTCAGCCCTATTCCTATACTTGAAGCTACGGATTGATTGCCACTGGTCCATTGGATAGACCAGTCCAATCCACCAGTGTAAACCATTGGTGAATAACATGACCCTAACCCCTGCAATTACCTAAAATAGTACCTAGGAACCCTTTGGAGACTGTTTCCTCAAACCCCTTGTGGTTCTAGCCACAGCAGCCTATTGGTCCATTGCCACTGGTCCATTGGATAGACCAGTGCCAATCGACCACTACTGCTGTCATGGCAGTTTTGGGTCTGGCTTTGGTCTGGAGGATGGACCAAGGACACCCCTGGTCACGTAGGACAATTTAGTGTGTATTGATGTAATTTTCTGTTTATTTACCTAGGCTTTGATTGTCCGCCCTGTGACGCATATCTAGATCCGCAGTCTTCGGATCCAGCAGATTATAGCCAAGGTTAGTGGATATCAGATCATTCTTGTAGGTGTGGCGTTATGAACATATCGAAGATAACAAAGTTACCTTTATTACTATTATCTATTCTATATTATTATTTAAATTGCTTTCAGATATTGGAATTTACTGATGTAGCTATAGAATGTGGTTGTGAACATGTTGAGTTAATAATTGATGAATTAAATGCATGCTATGTGAACTGTTATTTTAGATGCCATAATAGATGGCTTGGAAATGAAAGGCATGGTGAGCCGTAGTATGGGCTGCAGGAGCACTGTGCATTTCATACTGGAAATGAGGTTTGTGGTAGCCCGTAGAATGGGATATGGTTGACACCACTCAACTAATACTTATCGTGTAGATCATTGGGCTAGGTGAATATACCCTAATGCTACAGCCCTTCCCAACAGGGGTGTAGGTGTTGGGTGATCATGGCCTCCTGAATAGCCAAGGGTATTAGATGCCGGGTTAGGTTGACGTGGTTAACTTGGGGTCTGCCAAGGGAGGGAGTTGGACTCCCGATCCCAGCGCGGGTTCCACCCGCAATGATTGAGGTAGCAACAGAGGATCGATAAGGGAGCAACTGAGGTTGTTGCTCGAGTCATTGCAAGTAGCATATACTTAGTGACTTAGCAGTGATGTTAGGTGGACTAGAGTAATAAAATTGAACCCAGCATGTAGATTGATGATTGTAATGGTTGTACTTGCTTGCATGATCTTATATTCATTTGCTGGGCTCGGTGGAGCTCATCCCTCGTGGATTTTTTCTTTTAGATGATTTTGCAGGTGGACATTACCCTGAGTAGGAGGATCCTTATAGACAATATGGTGATGGCAACTATCCTTTCTTTTTGATGTTCATAGAACATTCTTTTTGTGGATCGCTGATTGGCACTTTTCTTTTGTATAGCTTACAGATGCAGCTTTTATATATTTTGTTTTAAGATGCTGCGCTATGAAAAGGCCTTGTTTGTAGTTGTTATGAGGTACTGTAGGTGCGAGCCTCTATTAGACATTGTAGTTATGGTTGTACTATGGGTTGTGAGCTACTATTGAACACTGTACTTTTGGTAGCTCTTCTATGTAAATATAAATGAATATCAAAGTGCAATGGAAGATAAAAGAAAAACTACCCAAAAGATAGATTATATTAATTACAGTAAAAATCTCAAATACCTATGTTATATCATATACATATCCATTTATGTTCAAGACGTACATTGTCATGGTAATTACACTTCTTGAAAGAGAGAAATTCAAATAATAACAAAATCTTTGTAGATCAACAACATGAGGAAGATCTACAGTCCATCATCAGCTTCATCGTCCATTGGCAAGCTAGTACTTGCACAATCACCTAAAAGAGAATATACAAGAGTGTGAGGTCCACCGAGCCCGTGAGTGAAATATAAACCATGCAAGCACATGAAAGCACAACCAAATGAGTCCTACATCAGGTGCAGTTAATTTTATTTATTAGCCACCTAACATCACAACTAAGGCGGGTTAGTGCTACTACAATCCCCAATACATGTATCCCTGGTGCGGGCTTTTAACCCCTTCCTGCGATACACCCATTTAGTTGTCAGAGAAAACCAGTCGGCTCCAGCATCCCTTCCCAAGGTCAGCCCGATCGGCCCTCTTGGTTACCACTGTGCTACCACCAGCTCTATTAACAGATGAGCCAACAGGCATCACCTGTCCTAGTGACCCGATGAGCCAACTGACCGAGCAATGCCCTTTAGGACATTGGCCTCGCACTTTGTGGTATCCAACACCTAAACCCCTGTTGGTAAGGGTTCGTAGCACGGGTGATGATTACCTAGCCATGTGCATTCTACATGACATAGTATGAGTCGGGTAGTGCCCTGCATCCCATTCTACAGGCCACCACTAGCCTCATTTCCAAGCCGGCTATGGCATCTAGACTAGCAGTTTTAATGTTATCATACGAGTCGGGTGGTGTCAACCGCATTCCATTCTACGGGCTACCACCGGCCTCATTTCTATTTAGGCTAACAGTTTATATTCAAGCATTCCATCAACAGTTATCAACATAATTCCAATAAGATCATGAGAATATAAATATAAAGATAGAAAAGTAAATTATTATTGTTATCACAACTCATTAGTTATGTTACACCTACACGTAGGGTATAATTCCACTCACCTTAGCTATGCTCCACTTAGGTCAAATTAGCGTCAAGATGTTCTGGTTCAGCCAAAAGTACATGCGTCAACTTGGTGATGTACTTCTTTAACATCGACATGTGAAACACATTATGTACACCTTCACATGTCGGAGGTAGAGCTAGCCGGTATGCTACTGGTCCAACTCTTGGTAGGATTTCGTATGGACCAATATACCTCGAACTCAACTTCCCTTTCTTACTGAACTGAATCACCCCTTTGGTTGGTGATACCTGGAGAAATATCCGATTGTCCATGGCAACTTTAGGTTATTCTGTCTCTTATTGGCATAGCTCTTTTGTTTTGATTGGGCTGCCAAGATTCGATTCTCAAACATAACCACCTAACAACAGGTGATCTAAATCACTTCCTGATTTGGTTGATCTAAGGCTCTGCTTAATATAAAGGTCCAAAGGGAATCGAACCTCATACACAAACCCTCAGGAAACCAAATGATCCAATTATCTCTGTGCATTTCATCCAGTACTCTATACCTCTACAGTATTTGGTCACAAGGTTTAAATCTGGGCTATCTGAGCTTACACAACTCATTCCTATGAAAACAACGGAAGTAGGATGATGGGTGGTCTAGAGACAGAAAACTAAAAAAATTTAAATAAACACACAAATAAAGAAATAGAAGAACATAGTAGGAGACTAGCTAGGTGCCAAAGTCGATAACCTTATAATTTAAAGAGCATAAGCTATTACATTCAAAGAAAGTGAAAGTACTACTTCCAAACACCACATGAAAGAAGAGTGCTACTAATAAACAGAAACAAACATGAACATAAAAATAGAAAATTTATATTTTAGAAAATTTAATACTAGGTCTACACTTGAAGTGAACCTTAAGCTCGAAATGATAATCAATGACTATAGATACATGCAGACCTAATTATACCAAAATTGAACCTTGACAGCAAAGGATTTTTGTGTAATTGAAGGGAGAATAGATTACCTCCAAGACCAAGCCACCCGTATTGAGAAGTTACTCAATCAATGGTCGGACCAAGTCCAGTGCTTAAATTAGGATACACGGGTGCATATTTTACTAACTCTACTTCATGATCACTGCACCCATGCATTTCAAACTTCTTGTTCCAAATCATTTCATTCAAATATTTCATGTACGTAAATGCTAACTCAACATATGAAATATGTTGAACCTTCTTGTTGCATCCAAGTAATCTCAAATCCAGAATTCTTTCCCAGAAAATAATCATGGTTCGAACAAGATCCCTTGAAAACATTTTTCGTGGAGCATGTTCTCCACTTCAACCTTCCAATGAACCCCTTGCTCAAAACACAGAAGTTGCTGCCTCTTCCACAAGTGTACCCGAAGTTCCACCTGTACATGTACCTGAGGTCCCTTCGGCACATATGCCTGCACCTCCCCCGGTTACGACTACTGGAGAAACAACTGCCATCATAGCCAACATGATATAGGCCATCCAACAACAACAGTAGACCCAATTGTAAATCCAGCAACAACAGCAAGAGTTGCTCGCCAACATGAACGCTCAGTTTATGACTGCAATGCAACAGCAGCAAGAGTTGTTGGCCAACATGAACACCCAGTTAGTGATGGCCATGCAAGGAAGAGTAGCATCCTGTCCCAATTGTCCCCCAAATTTTCCTCCTATACCTCAAGTTGCACCGGATAACTCCACTGCCAGAGTGATGGAGAGATTCAAGAAGCTATATCCTCCTACCTTCTCCAAGATTGATTCAGAATCACTATAGCCTGAGCGATGGATTAGTGCTTTAGAAAAGGCTTTCGAAGTATTGGAGTGTACGGATGCACAGAAATTGATTTGTGCTGGGTATCAGTTGCAGAACGAAGCTGAAGCTTGGTGGAAATCAACCAAGCCTAATTTGGAGGTAGCCCATCCCAACCCCACCTGGGAGAAATTTAAGGTGGTTTTCTTTGGGAATTACTTCCCAGAAAGCTTTAGGGATGGACAAGAAGCAGAGTTTGAGGTCCTCACTCAAGGGTCAAAATCAATGTTAGACTACCAACAACAATTCGAGGACTTATTCCACTTTGCTCCAAAACACTTGAGGAGCGACGCTTGCAAATCTAAGAAGTTCGAGCAGGGACTCAAGCCCAAAATTAGTGCAATATTGGCCACTCTAGACATCCAATCATATGCCCGGATGGTTCAGAAGGCCAAGGTCGTGGAAGATCAACTGAAAGAGAAGACTCCGCTATCACAGGAATCAGACAAGAGGCCAAATACTTTCCAAAATTGTAACTTGCCAAACAAGTCCTTCAGGGGACCTGGTTCCAGTCCTGATCCGATACAATACTATGGGCTAGAAATGGGTCAAGCTCATCAACCCATCCACTCTATTTCGAGTCAGCCTACACAGTACTACTGCCCAGCACCAAGCCAAGCAAGTCAGGCCTCTTTTCAATCTATCTGTCCTGCACCTGCCTATCCGCTTGCTGGACCTAGCCACTGCTATACATGTAAACAGCCTGGACACATGTCTAGAGATTGTCCTCGTCGTAGAATTCGTGCACCACGATGGGACCCACCTACTACTCGGCCTTTCCTATCCCAAAGCAATACAGTTCAAGAACAAGAATATGCCTTGACTACAGAAGGAGCTGAGGCAAATCCGGATGTGATGACAGGTACTCTATCCGTATCATCCTCACCTGTTCGAATATTATTTGATTGCAACACATCAAGCTCTTTTGTTCTACTAAGTTTGTTGATAAGAGGAACTCAGAACACAAACTAGTGGTTAGAACTCTTACTAGAATTGTTGTGACTTTAAATGAAGTGCATGAACACTATCCATTAGGAAATTCCAGATTCGTATCTAGATTCCAGAAGGACGCTGAAAGACCATAGGTGCGTAGTTAAGTCTCGACAAGGCTATACACCAATGAACCAAATGAATAGAACATTTCAGGCAGGATTCAGGAAAGTATGAAGTATACTAAGTAGTTAGAGGTAAATAACAGATCTGGAAATTTAAGTTGGTGAAAAGGACGGTAATGGGTGTTAGTATAACCAAGGACAGCCGAGAATAGAAAGAAATCGGAACTGAAGGATTTGATAAAACTTTGCACAATAATAGGTATGAGTGGAATAATGGGTCACCAAGTGTCCCCTTTGTTAATGGGAGCGACCAATAGGGATTCCATCAATATTTCAATTCATCCTAAAGTTGAGTTAGGTATTGGAGAACCAAAGTGAAAGTTTTCATAGGAATGAGTCGTGTAAGCTCAGATAGTCCAGATTTATGCCTTGCGACCAAATACTGTAGAGCTATAGAGTACTGGATGAAATGCACAGAGATAATTGGATCGTTTGGTTTCCTGAGGGTTTGTGTATGAGGTTCGATTCCCTTTGGACCTTTATATTAAGCAGAGCCTTAGATCAGCTAAACCAAGAAGTGATTTAGATCACCTATTGTTAGGTGGTTATGTTTAAGAACCGAATCTTGGCAGCCCAATCAAAACAAAAGAGCTATGCCAATAAGAGACAGAATAACCTAAAGTTGCTATGGACAATCGGATATTTCTTCAGGTATCACCAACCAAAGGGGTGATTCAGTTCAATAAGAAAGGGAAGTTGAGTCTGAGGTATATTGGTCCATAGAAATCCTAACAAGAGTTGGACCAGTAGCATACCGGCTAGCTCTACCTCTGACATGTGAAGGTGTACATAATGGGTTTCACGTGTCGATGTAAAGAAGTACATCACCAAGTTGACGCATGTACTTTTGGCTGAACCAAAACATCTTGATGCTAATTTGACCTATGTGGAGCAACCCGAAGAAATTCAGGCGCAGAAGGAACATAAGCTCCACAACCATACCGTTACTCACGTCAAGGTTCAATGGAGAAACCACACCCTCGAGGAAGCATCGTGGGAAAAAGAAGAAGAAATGCTTAAAGAATACCCTCACCTTTTCAGTGTACAAGGTACGTCAATTTTGAGGACAAAATTCTTATAATGGGGGAGGAATCTTACATCCGTGCTCAGACCCTGACCCGAACTCCGAATGTAGGTCCGAAACCCGGTGGATCTGGGTCTTACCCACTAGCAACACGTGGTACACTGACCTGGTGCTCATTTTTTTTAGGGAAATTGATGAGCACATTTATGTGTGAAATCTTAGGGCATAAAACATATATTTTACCACATTGGACAGAGTTACTCGGTGCTTTCTTGTGCTTTTCAGGTTTTAGGTGAATTCTTGTGAAAATGGAAGAGTTGATGCTAAGAAAATATTTTTAAGCTTTTTAGAGGTGTTAATGGCTTGAATGCGTAGTCCATCGAGTCAGCTTTGCAACGGTTCAAACGGCACTTGATTCCGAGTTGAAACGAAGAAGTTATGACCATTTCCGTAACGAAGCACGAAAATGGTCTGTAGGGGTTTATTTGTAATGGACAGTCGGCCGGGGACAAAGTGAAGCGAAAGTTCAGATTCCAGGGGCTTTAACGCAATAACCAGAAGTTATATTTCTTGTACCCGAAAGATTCCATTTGGAGGGCTCTGGACAGTCTAAATTCAACTTGAGATATCTTGGGCTCCCGAACTCCAAATTGGACGAAATTTTGGTCTATTTTGGGTAATTTTTTGCAAGGAACACAATGGTGAGGCCTATATAAGCACCCCATGCTCCACGTTTTCTGAAGGACAGAATGGGTATTTTATTTATTCTTGAAGGAATCCTAGTCATCACCCTTACTCTCTCTCTCCTCCAACTTCTCAAGGGCACTTCTGGAATTCTACTTGGGATAGATTTATTTTGAAAGATATTCTCTCACCTATGAAAAGTTGAAAAGTCAAAGATGCTTTGATTTTATTGCTTGGAGAAGATATCTACAAAGAAAATGAAGCACTTGTTAGAATTGGAAGTTTACTTTTCTAGAAATAAAAGGTCTATGTAAACAATCTTCTCTTCTTCTTCTTTCTATTTTTTTTTCTTTTTTCTTAGGATTCAAGGCATTGTAAAAGAGGAAGGAGAAGAGAATATTCTCTTTTCTTAGGAAATATTTCTCCTACACTTCCCTCTTCTCTCTTCTCCTCTCTTCCCCCTATAAATACCCCTTGCCCTTTGGGTTGTAAGAAGTTAGTTTTTTAGTTCAGTTTTTAGTTAGTTTCTAGTTCAATTTTAATTCAGTTTTTAGTGTAATTTTTAGTCCATTCACTTAGTAAAATTTCGTTTCTTCTTCTCCTTCTAAGTTGTGATTTTTGGCTTTTCTAAGTTCTAGTTTGCTTTTTGATTTTCATTTAATGGTTGTAATAGGTTTAGTTTATGCTTTAATTTCAATTTAAGTCTTCAATTGGGTTGTAATTTCTTAATTCTAATTTAGGTTTTAAGCCTTCTAGTCTAAGTTCTTAAGTTGATGACAAGACTTGAAGATTTAGAAGAGGAGGCCATGGTAAGTTTATGCAAGTATTCAAGCTTTTCAATTACATTCATGCAAGCACATCTAGGTTTTACTAGCTAAACTCTCAATCTCATTCTCCCTCTCCTCTATCTTCTTCTTCTTCTCCCTCTATTTCTTTATTTTTTTTTATATGGTTCTGGTATGTGGATACACTTTTATTCCCTTATTTCTTTTTATGTAATTATGAAGTGTGGCTGCATTTTTGTTATTCCTTTCAATTCGCTTTAGTTTGATAGGTTAGATGCTCATGTGTCAGGAGGCCAATTTAATCCCTTAATTTTGTTAGATGCTTATGAGTTAGGATGCATTAATTTTTATTAGTTTAATTAGTTTAATTTAACACTTTAATTTGGTTCACTTTGCATTACTTTTAAGTTAGTTAAATAGAGTGGCGTATATCTCCTCGTGTTCGACCCGTAGCTACGATTGACCCGTACGCTTACGGTATTATTTTAACTCAAACAAGTTTTTGGCGCCGTTGCCGGTGAGATTATTGACCACTTTATTTTTTTTATTTTTAAGTAATTCGAAGTGCTTTAGTTTCTTCTCTTTCTCCTCTTTCTCCTCTTTCTTTTAAAAAAAAAAAGTTTTTGAAAACCTCTTCTTGTTTCTCTTCTGTTTGAAATAGTGTGCGCCCAATCTAAAGTCCTTCATATGCCCAAACCCAGCCAATCTTGGTGCCCCTTGATTCGTTGGGTGGTTTGGATTGGCATGTGACTTATCTTTGGAGGTGACCACTCTTGATAATAGGAAAGCAACATAGTGAGAGTGTTGGAAATATAAACGTATAGTAGTCATCCACCCTACATCAGAATCCATTTGGAGTCGCCCGTAGGTGGCTCGTGAAGACTATACAGTTCCCTTGCTGTCAACCTATATGGCAACCTTACAACTTTAGAACCATTGTTTCAATTTCTGAGGGATAGATACACTATCTACCTTAGGCTCCCTCTTGTTTTTAGTATTTTTTTTTTCTAGTCTTTTATTTTTCTTTAAACTTTTTTTTATGGGAGACCTCAATTTGGGATAGGTGGTTAATTTAGAATAATGGGAGATATACTTCCATATAAGACTTTGGGGGAAAGATGGACCTATGCTAAGGCAACCATGATTTTGGAGGAAATGTTTAAATAGGTTAGGGAAACCAAAAGTAGTGAGATAAAGAACAATTTTGCACCACCCCAGTACAATTTTGCTCCCGAACCCAACTATGGGCTTTCGGGAAATTTTGATTGATCACTTCCCCAAACAATCCATATTATGGAAGGATGCCCTAATCTTTATGGGGGTAGCTATGGTGATGAGAATGTGAGTCCTCAATTTCAATACAATTCTTTTGGCACTTACAATCAGGGGTGGAGTGATCATCCTGATTTCTTGTGGGATCAATGGAATAACCAAGCTGGACCACCCAATTTCCAATATCATGGTCAGTTTGGTCCTCCAATGCCCAACCCTCCATTAAATCTCAATGGGCCACCTCTCCTTGAACCATATCACCAACCCCTTGAGTTTCAAAACATGGGTGAGGAGGCCAGACTGAATGAGCTTGAGAAATACATAGACCTTCTCACAACGAGCCAAAATACCATGGAGAAGCAACTCTCTCAACTGATAACCATGGTGCAAGAGGAGGAAACGGGTACATTACCTAGTCAGCCTAAACCGCCCCATCCCCAGTTTAATGATATTGAAATTCCACCACCCCAGTTTGAGGTTAATGAGAGTCATTCCCAACAAGCTGCTTTTCATGATGATTTATTTGTTGAGATTGAGTCTCCTCAAGATATTACTGAAGTGAGATTTGATGAGCTACCTGGGGAAGTCCAACTTTTTCCTGAAATTTCTGATTTTAGTGAGCCTAGTGTTTTTATTGATTTAGAATCAGATTTTTATGATTATATAGAAGCCCAAGAAATTTGATCTCCCCCTCTCTCTTTGGAAAACTTAGATAATTGTCATTTTGAGGATTTCATTGTCTCACATGTTGATTTGTCCAAACCTTCTAGGTTTGATGATTTTATTGAGGAGCACAATGTTAGTCATAATGCCTTTCAAGCATATTTTCATGATCCTTATTTGGCAAACCAAGTTATGCAAAGAGAGGATAGTTGTATTGCTAGGATTGATTTGAGTAAACCTCCAATTTTTTATGATTATTTAGATGAGGTTATTCATAATCCTTTTTATGCTTACTGTGATCCGTTTTTTGTTGGTTTGTCAAAGAATGATAGGTGTTTTACATTGCAAATGGGAGAGAAGGGAAGGATTTATGGCTTGAGTTTTATTGCCTTCATTTTTCACTGTCCCATGAGGACAGATTTTTCTATTGGATATTTCTCAGTTGTGCTTAACTTCCGTATTATTTCTCGCTTTACTAAAATTCATGGTCGAGTGTTTTCTGGTTCTGAAGCTATTTCTCCATTTACTGGCCATAGATTGAGATTTCTATTGCTGCTCCTAGCACTTTTTGTAGAGCTCATTACTCTTCATGCTCCTCTTTGTTAATTATATCTGGTAAGCCCCTTCATCTCCTCCCTTGTCCTTATTTTTTTTCTTTTATGCATGCATTGAGGACACTGCATGAATTAAGTGTGGGGGGGATGTTGGGCTTAATTGGTGAATTTTGATTGTGGCAATAGTTTGGTTTTGTGCATATGTCTCTTTGATTGCAAAGCGAGAGAGAGAGGAAATTAGGTGTCCTAGCATGCGAAATAATAAAAAATCCCTTTTCAAGGACGGTAGTTGGTTTATATCCGGTGATGGGGATTGAGTTTGAAAATATGAGCGTTATTTCATTTGATGGCTAGATTCCTCTATGTGTTTTATGGACCCTTTGATCTTTTGGCTAGTAGTTGAGACCAAGTTGTTTGTGGCAAGGCAAGGCATGAAAGTGAAAAAAAAAAAAAAAAAAAAAAAAAAAGGAACAGAAAAGAAAGTGGAATTCCTTGGGACTAGACAGGGCACTGTGCCTCATGAAGCAGGGTGACTTGATCGAAATTCCTTGGAAGGAAACTCAAAAAACTCTTGCATCAATGTCTCAAAGTCTCTATGGATATATGCAAAAAGCGAAGCTACCAAGTATTTGGGTGTCTGGTGTATGCTCCACCATGTCATTCAGAGAACAGTAGTGGAGTAGAAATAGAGTTTGTGGTTGAGAAAAAAAAAACTTTTGCTTTAATGCCTGAAAAAACAAGAAAGTATGGTCAACAATACTCAATGCCTAAGTCTTTGGTTCCATCGATGCTATGGGGGGGTTTACTTGAAGGTGAGTAGTGTTCAGAAAATATGAGGAGATCCCTTGAACTTGATGCATGCTTGTTACTTGAATTGATGTGGGGTGATAAAATTCAAGTGTGGGGGAACCCTTGGCTCCTTGATCTTTAGTTGAACACTTTTTGGGATTATATGCACTGTCCTACTTATGCCATGATTAAAATTTACAGCATTCATTTACAATTGAATTTTGGGAGTATATTCACTGCAAACATCCACGAGACACAACTCGTCCACTAGGGGTAACCTAGGGGTTTAAAGGGTTGTTGCACATGCTAAGTGCAACCGTGATTCCTACGAAAGTGAGTTAGGATTTTCTGCATTCTAGGTTAGTTTTTGTTTTTGCTTTACTTGAGGACAAGTAACGTTCAAGTGTGGGGGAATCTGATGAGCACATTTATGTGTGAAATCTTAGGGCATAAAACATATATTTTACCACATTGGACAGAGTTACTCGGTGCTTTCTTGTGCTTTTCAGGTTTTAGGTGAATTCTTGTGAAAATGGAGGAGATGATGTTAAGAAAATGTTTTTAAGCTGTTTAGAGGTATTAATGGCTTGGATACGTAGTCCATCGAGCCATCTTCGCAATTGTTCAAACGGCACTTGATTCCGAGTTGAAACGAAGAAGTTACGGCCATTTCCGTAACGAAGCATGAAAATGGTCTGTAGGGGTTTATTTGTAATTATTGACAATCGGCCAGGGACAAAGTGAAGCGAAAGTTCGGATTCCAGGGGCCTTAACGCAATAACCAGAAGTTATATTTCCTGCACCCGAAAGATTCCATTTGGAGGGCTCTGGACAGTCTAACTTCAACTTGAGATATCTTGGGCTCCCGAACTCCAAATTGGACGAAATTTCAGTCTATTTTGGGTAATTTTTTGCAAGGAACACAATGGTGAGGCCTATATAAGCACCCCATGCTCCACGTTTTCTGAAGGACAGAATTGGTATTTTATTTATTCTTGAAGGAATCCTAGTCATCACCCTTACTCTCTCTCTCCTCCAACTTCTCAAGGGCACTTCTTGAATTCTACTTGGGATAGATTTATTTTGAAAGATATTCTCTCACCCATAGTACTATATCTCGCGATATATCGGTATCTCGGGCCTACCGAGATATCCGAAATATCCGAGATATCGTGAAATATGCGTGAAATATTGCATTTTTTTTGCAATATTTTGGGGGTCCATCTCGGGGGGTATTTGGCCATATCTAGGCCTGAAACTTCATGGACAGCCTTATTTAAGCTTAATAAACACATTTAAATCATAAAATTGTAAAAATGTGAATTCAAATTGGTGTTTTGGGCTTGCACCCTTGATTGACATACGGTCGCCGACCCTAATGTATAAATAGTTAAATACACATAGATTAATGAAATCACAACTTAAGTTATAAATTACAAGTACTAAACTGCTAATAGTAGTTGTTGTGCCTCCCTGGATCAATCCCACTCATGCCTCGCTAGAGTCGACGTCCATTGCTCTCTGTTTGAAGGACATATGTGGACCACGGTATAGAATCGGAGAAGAAACGAGTGTAGTCATCCACAAGTATCACGTAAATGGAATCATCAACATACTATAGGTAACCTATCCTAGGATATAAACTAGGGTTACCAATCGATCCAGTCCGTGAAGAAGATGATCCACTGTGATATGATGTTGGCGCCGGCGCAAGAGGCGATGGCATTGGCTGCATGTATGGCTGGTGAGGTTGGTAGGTAGGTCCGCTAGGGTATGCAAAGATGTTATCTACAAAAGATGATCCAGTATGTCCCTGGGACTGGGACTGGTAGTCATAGTCCCCTACCCCACTAAACTGCCCATATGATGATGATCCATATCCATATCCACTGTAAGGTTGTGATGCACCATAATCCGATGCCAATGGAGTGGCATGTGCATCAAAAGATGGGGCACGCCAATGTCCAGTCGGTCCTCCCTCCCTATCACCCATACTCAAACCACCAACAGAGCTAGATAGGTTATCAATGTCCATGTGATCAGGTTGCAACTATGTTTGTCGACCCCTACGCTTCCTGTTGTATGTATGTAGGGGGCCTCTCGAGGGTGGGGGTACGGGGGCACGTGCTCCGTGGTCCGTATCTTGTGTGGCATGATCAAACTGTGTCTCTCCAATGAATCGGAGTGGCTCTACAGGTGCCGTATCCTGGGCCTCCTGGCCTACCACATAACGCTCTCGCATGCCATCAAATTCTTCACCAGCATCACCACCACCAACATCACCACCACCAGCATTACCACCACCAGCATCACCATCACCACCACCAACATCACCATCATCACCATCATCATCATTTGAGGACTTAGACCAGTCTTCATCATCAGCAACATCGCCACCAGTGGGCTGGAATGGTATGGGTGAGGCTTCCCTTGCATGTATCTGACCCTCGTCAGCCATATACTCGTCCACATCAGCACCAATCTCAGAAGCTATCATGGGGTCGGGCCTACCTCCCTCCTCATCCAACACTGGCTTACCTCTATCCCTCACCCAATCCACAATAGGGTCCTCATCGTCTGAGTCAACTTGAAAGATGTCAGCTAGATCAATGGTGCCCCTCTGTCCCACATGTCCCATGCGTGTGTTGCAGTTTCAGCCTCAAGTTGTAGTGCACATACACCATGTCAGATAAACGTTGAGACCCCAATTTGTTGTGCCTCTTGGAATGGATGAGTGCAAAGGTACTCCAGTTCCTCTCACAACCAGATGCAGAACATGTTTGGGCAAGGACTTTAATTGCTATTCTTCTTAAGTTTTCAGCCGATTCCCCATACAACACCCACCATTCAGCTGCATTACAAGTTTACAACAAAAAAGACATATGTCAAATGTTGTTTCAACTTTCAACTTTCAAATTTCAATACATATGTAATTTAAAACTTAAAAGAATTACCAGCATCACCACGTGCTCTGCCTTGTATCGCAGCCTCAGTTCCAAAACTTTCCAATGCATCCCTAAATACCTTGATCTACACCCATATGGAAAATTAGTAAGTACTTCTTCACTACTTATTTGAAAGCATCAATAAGTTGAGTTTCCAAATGAACTCACTTTATTGTTGCAAATTGCTTGTAGTGCACCATCTGGCTCCAACTTCTTCACTACTTGTTTCACAGCATCAATAAGTTGAGTTTCCAACCCAAGCCTATTGTTATATTGATACTTAGGGTTCAAGTAGTATGCTGAAATATGACATATAGAATAGAGGTATTGTCAAATGCATAGGTAATTAGTAAATAATAATACTATGAATTAGTAAACATAAAACAAATTTACTCACCAGCCTTATGCAGTGGATGCATAAGTTGATTCTCCCAGTGAGCATTTATGATATCTGAGAAGTGTTTGCTACTACGAGGAGCCATACTATAGACACTATCTTTCATCAAGTCTATTGCAGCATATAGGACTGGCATGGTTGGGCCTTTCAGAGCGGAGTCAGCAACATGTAGAACTTTAACTACTGGCTCTAAAACTTTCACCACTTTGCTTAGTTTGGTCCAGAAGTCCTCAGATGACATTGTTGTTTGTGCTTCCCTCCCATTTGCAGTCTTGGAACCCTTCCATTCAAACCACTCCTCAGAAGCAAACATGCTTCTCAGCCCAGCCTTCTTTGTCTCAATGCTTTTGAGAGCAATGTAGTTGGTGGCAAATCTTGTGATGCCAGGCCTAACCAAGTCACCCCCACATTTTTCCCTCAATAGATTGAGTGCATAGGAGTGGTTGTATACAAAGTTGGTGACTTGTCTTGCACTTTCAACCACAGTCTTCACCAACTTTAACTTTCCCATATCTTTTAGCATTAAGTCAATGTAATGGGCTGCATAAGGAGTCCAGAAGAGCCGGTACTTACTATTGTTCATCATCTTCTCACCGGCCAGCTTGAAGTTACTTCCATTGTCCGTTACAATCTGGACAACATTCTCAATACCCACATCTTTTTCCACTACTTCCTTTAACAATCTGTAAATATATTTTGCATCCTTTATCTCTTTGGATGCATCCACAGATTTGAGGAACACTGTCCTCCCATCACAATAAACCATGAAATTGATGATGGACTTTCTTGTAGGCCCAGTCCATCCATCTGCCATTATAGTCACCCCATATGTCTCCCACATATTCCTCATCTCACTAATGTACTCATCAATCTCACTCTTTTGTTGAAGTAGATAAACATTCATTACCTCATATGGGGTGGGGCCCTTGAATCCTGGGCCAGCCTCTGCAATGGTATCTATCATGGTATCATAATGGGGGCCTTATGTAGTGTTTACTGGGATGGTATGGTATAGCATCCACTTAGCTATTGATTCTTTAACCAATCCCTTCATCCCCTTCCACGCTCCTTTGATTCTGGGTTGACTGCTTCCTTTCTTCTTATGCAATTTAGGATTAGATGTTGATGGTGGTACTGGTACTGGTAGAGGTGTTGGGGTTGCCCTCACACTTTGTGATCTTTTAAAAGGATTCAAAGTTCTAGGACCTCCAGAACTGCCAGCTCCTCCACTACCCCTTACTCTTTGTCTCTGTTGATCATCTTGAAAACTTACTCTACTCCTTGAAACAGTCCGCCTAAAATCCCTAGCCTCCTCTGCTGTTTATATGTCATCAGGTACTGCAATGTCATCATCATCAGAGGAGGAAGAGTCATCATCATCATCATCATCATTGTATCGTCTTCCTCCTCCCATCGAACTCCTCACTGTATCCTCAAGTTGTTCTCTTATCCTTTGCTTGTCAGCCTTCCTCTTCTTTCTTTCCCTCAAACTATCACCAATCTCCCTGGCTACTTCAGTAGGGACCATATGACAACCTACAACATCTTTAGATCCTCCAGTCAGATGTTGTTTAAATCTACTGGACCCACCTCCCATAAATTGCATGTGACAATAGTTACATATAGATTTTCTCTTATCCCCATCAATGGGAGTACCATGTAACCATGCAATGTCACCCCTATGCTGGCTGGCTGGTCTCTCTTGTTCCCTCTGTTCTCTTTGTTCCCTCCGCCCCCTTTGTTGACTACTTTCCCCCACCTTTTGCTTGCCCTTCGCACGTTGTCTATCACGATCCGCCATAATGATATTTGTTTACTGCAATGTAAGTAACACAAATAATTAAAAAACTTAATGTAGATGCACTTCAATTGACACTTTTAGATTACTAATACACTTGTACAGTTATTTAATATTTTTCCCCTAACCCTTATATTTTTCACATAATTAAAACCAATTTTTTATATATAATGTTAATATAAGTATTGACCTAACACAACAAAACCAAAAATTAGTAAACATAATATACATGTAATGCATCTCAAAACATATAGAAATAACTTTCATATTTTTTCATTATTTTTTAAACTTAAAACTCATATTTTTCCTTATTTATTTCTGTTTTTTTAATTTTTTATATATTTTTCTTAATTTTCAAAAATTAAAAGAATTATATAAGAGCAGAAAATAAATCCGACACTGTGAAGCCGTAGATCGGCCATTGGTGTCTAACATATATTTAATTCATTACCATCTAAGTCATATTACCCCTAATTATTTCCTATTTTAGTTGTAGGAAAATGAATTTTTAAAACCAGAAAAAAAATAAAAAAAATACATATGGGAAAAAAATTTCGACACCGTGAGGCTGTAGATCGGCCTCCGATGTCTAACATATATTAATATCATCAACATCCAACGACATTTGTACAAAGTTTTTTAAAAAAAAATAGTTTTAGAGAAATAGAATTTACCTTAAATAATGAAAATATGCTTGGATGATGAGCTTAGATGACCCTCCGACGTCTTCCCGGCGACAAGGAGCTTCAACAATGCTTGGATGAGGCTTGGAAAGGAGGAAGAAAAGCAAAAAATGAGGAAGAAGAGAGAAAATTTGATTTTCAGCAGCTCTCGGTCGAAATATCGACCAAGAGCTGCGAAATATGGAATTATAAGGCCCTTAGTGTGACACTATTTGTCACTTTTACAATATCTCGCGATATATCGTGAGATCCACGATATATCACGATATATCGAATAGATATTGTATTTTTATGTTTCGGAAGTGTTTTGTATCTCGGACATGTTGAGATTCACGAAATATGGCGATATATCGCCGATATTTCGCGAGATTTTATACCATGCTCTCACCTATGGAAAGTTGAAAAGTCAAAGATGCTTTGATTTTATTGCTTGGAGAAGATATCTACAAAGAAAAGGAAGCACTTGTTAGAATTGGAAGTTTACTTTTCTAGAAATAGAAGGTCTATGTAAACAATCTTCTCTTCTTCTTCTTTCTATTTTTTTTCTTTTTTCTTAGGATTCAAGGCATTGTAAAAGAGGAAGGAGAAGAGAATATTCTCTTTTCTTAGGAAATATTTCTCCTACACTTCCCTCTTCTCTCTTCTCCTCTCTTCCCCCTATAAATTCCCCTTGCCCTTTGGGTTGTAAGAAGTTAGTATTTTAGTTTAGTTTTTAGTTAGTTTCTAGTTCAATTTTAATTCAGTTTTTAGTGTAATTTTTAGTCCATTCACTTAGTAAAATTTCTTTTCATCTTCTCCTTCTAAGTTGTGATTTTTGGCTTTTCTAAGTTCTAGTTTGCTTTTTGATTTTCATTTAATGGTTGTAATAGGTTTAGTTTATGCTTTAATTTTAATTTAAGTCTTCAATTGGGTTGTAATTTCTTAATTCTAGTTTAGGTTTTAAGCCTTCTAGTCTAAGTTTTTAAGTTGATGACAAGACTTGAAGATTTAGAAGAGGAGGCCATGGTAAGTTTATGCAAGTATTCAAGCTTTTCAATTACATTCATGCAAGCACATCTAGGTTTTACTAGCTAAACTCTCAATCTCATTCTCCCTCTCCTCTATCTCTCTCTATCTTCTTCATCTTCTCCCTCTATTTCTTTATTTTTTTTTATATGGTTCTGGTATGTGGATGCACTTTTATTCCCTTATTTCTTTTTATGTGATTATGAAGTGTGGCTGCATGTTTGTTATTCCTTTTAATTCGCTTTAGTTTGATAGGTTAGATGCTCATGTGTTAGGATGCCAATTTAATCCCTTAATTTTGTTAGATGCTTATGAGTTAGGATGCATTAATTTTCATTAGTTTAATTAGTTTAATTTAACACTTTAATTTGGTTCACTTTGCATTACTTTTAAGTTAGTTAAATAGAGTGGCGTATATCTCCTCGTGTTCGACCCGTAGCTACGATTGACCCGTACGCTTGCGGTATTATTTTAACTCAAACAGGAATCTCCGATAATATCATACCTACCAATCCGGAGGCAACTATCAGACCTGTGTTGCTATTCCATACACCGGTTGATGAGCAACCTAGGTACAGCCCCTGCTTAACAAAAACAGGAATAAATTTATTTTTAAATGATTAAATGGGGTTTAAAGGCCACAAGTTATACAAGGACAATGCCCTAGGCATGGCACAGGCCTTAGTGAGACCGTGATGCAAAAATAGCAGGGATTTACCTACTGGTCCATCCCTACTGGTCTATTGGATCAACCAATTGGATCGACCAGTACTGCTGTACTGCTTAAAATCCATCTCAGATGCATGGGGCCTAGTGTTTCACACCCCGGGTCACCTCTCCATACTCAGAATGACCCGTGGAAATATTGCCCTAACAATGTGACCCTGTGGGGCCCACTTGGGAGCCATTTGCATTTAAGAATGAGATCTTAGAATGCATTCTCATTAAAAATAAAATTCAACCAAACAGCCCTTAGTGGCTGGGCTTATAAATAAGCCAGCCTTAGACCAAAAACCTCCTTTGCATATTTCATTGAAGAGAAGGAAGAGAAGGAGAAGGAGAAAGAGAGGAGAAGAAGAGGAAGGAGAAGGCTTAGGACCTCCTTGTGCTTGGATCCTTCAAGGTAAACCTAAACCCAGCTATTCCCTGCTATTTTCATAGCCATTACCATGGCTGTAATCCCTGAATCTTTTCTATTGTTGGCTGTCCAGCCATGTTCCCATGAGTTTTATAATAAAAATAAAGTTTTGCTAACCTTAGATGCTTAGATTCTTACATGCATGTATGAATCTGGTATGTTTGGTCTATCATCTACCTCTGCCATGATAAATACATGCTATAACTGATATTAGCAGCTTGCATAACTGATTCTCATGCCCATTGCTAGCCTTGAATGGTCCATATAGGTGTAGGAGCCTCAATACCTAAATGTATGATGAATTCATGGCCTTATTTCCTGAACCAGAGCTATTACAGAACTGATAAAAGTGTAAAAATCTGTTAATCTAGTGTACAAGCCAAGCATGCTAGCATAGGTACCCAAACCCCCCAAGAACCACATGCATGTTGGATTTACCACCATGTATATGTTGGATGTCATGCATGGAACCCCACTGTAACTCCTGATCATCCATGCATGCTCCTAATCTGTAGATCTAAGCCAAAACAGATTTATCCTTTAAATTCTCGAACTGCTCATGCACTGGTCGATTGGATCAACTACTGTGAATCAACCACTACAAGAAAGTGAAACCTGTGTAACCCCTAGCCTGTCTATGGGCCTGTGATGCCCTGCAAAGGGTCCTACATGAAATCCCAGCTAAAAATGATGCCCTGTAACCCTGTTTTGAACCAAACTGACAACCTGGGATAAGTTTTGGGCAACCAAACTTGTACTTGACATGGAACCATGACCCCAATCACTGATGGAAGTACTGTTGTGCCATCTAAAGCCATTGGTGGGAACCCTCTCCAAATCTGCGATTGTAACACCTACTGGCCCATTGCTACTGGTCCATTAGATGGACCAGTACCAATCAACCACTGTAGGAAATCAAATCCTGTGTTGGCCTTGACCTACCTCAAGGTCTGAAACACCCTTTTCTGGGCCTTTGGTATAAACCCTAGCTTAAAACTCATTAACCCAGCCGTATGCCTACACTTGGAGCTATGGGTTGATTCCCACTGGTCCATTGGACAGACCAGTCCAATCAACCAGTGTAAACCATTGATGAAGAACATGACCCTAACCCCTGTAGTTACTTACAAAAGTACTTGGGCACCCTTTTGGGTTAAAGACCATAAACCCCTTTGTTTTTTTTGCCATAGCAGCCTACTGGTCCATTGCCACTAGTCCATTAGATGGACCAGTACCAATCGACCACTGCTGTTGTCATGGCAGTTTTGTGTCCTGCCCTGGTTTGGAAACTAAACGATGGTTACTCCTAGTCTCCTAGGGTAATTTAATGTGTATTAATATAAAATTTTAATTTATTTACCATAGGTTTTAGTTATTTGCCCGGCGACGCATATCAAGGTGCTTTTGAGGACCGGCAGTCCTTCGAGTAAGTGGAGCATAACTAAGGTGAGTGGAATTACACCCTACGTGTAGGTGTAACATAACTAATGAGTTGTGATAACAATAACAATTTACTTTTCTATCTTTATATTTATATTCTCATGATCTTATTGGAATTATGTTGAGAACTATTGATGGAATGCTTACATATAAACTATTAGCCTAAATAGAAATGAGGTCGGTGGTAGCCCGTAGAATGGAAGGCGGTTGACACCACCCGACTCGTATGATAACATTAAAACTGCTAGTCTAGATGCCATAGCCTCCTTGGAAATGAGGCTAGTGGTGGCCCGTAGAATGGGATGCGGGGCACCACCCGACTCATACTATGTCATGTAGAATGCATATGGCTAGGTAATCATCACCCGTGCTACGAACCCTTCCCAACAGGTGCTTAGGTGTTGGATACCACAAAGTGTGAGGCCAATGTCCTAAAGGGCATTGCTCGGTCAGTTGGCTCATTGGGTCACTAGGACAGGTGATTCCTATTGGCCCATCAGTTAATAGGGCTGGTGGTATCACAGTGGTAACCTAGAGGGCCGGTCAGGCTAACCTTGGGAAGGGATGCTAGAGCCGACTGATTTTCTCTGACAACTCAATGGGTGTATCGCGGGAAGGGGTTAAAAGCCCACACCAGGGATACATGTATTGGGGATTGTAGTAGCACTAACCCGCCTTAGTTGTGATGTTAGGTGGCTAATAAATAAAATGAACTGCACCTCATGTAGGACTCATTTGGTTGTGCTTGCATGTGCATGCATCATTTATATTTCACTCACGGGCTTGGTGGAGCTCACACTCTTATATATTCTCTTTTAGGTGATTATGCAAGTACTGGTTTGCCAATGGATGATGAAGCTGATGATGGACTTTAGATCTTCCTCATGTTGTTGATCTACGAAGATTTTGTTATTATTTGAATTTCTCTCTTTCAAGAAGTGTAATTACCATGACAATGTATGTTTTGAACATAAATGGATATGTATATGATATAACATAGGTATTTGGGATTTTTACTGTAATTAATATAATCTATCTTTTGGGTAGTTTTTCTTATATCTTCCGTTGCACTCTGATATTCATTTATTATCTTATACCCTCATTGTGTGGCTTATGACATGTAAATACTTCTTCTGGATCCTTGGGGATTGGCGGATGTGGTTCGACATCCGGGTCACTTGTCCGATCCGCCTAGGGGGTGCTTTGAGGTGTGACAAAGTGGTAATAGAGCTAGGTTTCGCTCCTAGGACCTGTGGGTTATGGGCCCACCACGCTTCCTACTGGAAATGAGAAAAGATCAAAGCTCGAGTAACATTACTGAGCTAGCAATGGGCATGAGAATCAGCTATGCAAGCTGCTAATATCAGTTATAGCATGTATTTATCATGGCAGAGGTTGATGATAGGCCAAACATACCAGATTCATACATGCATGCAAGAATCTAAGCATCTAAGGTTAGCAAAACTTGATTTTTATTATAAAACTCATGGGAACATGGCTGGACAGCCAACAATAGAGAAGATTCAGGGATTACAGCCATGGTAATGGCTCTGAAAATAGCAGGGAATAGCTGGGTTTAGGTTTACCTTGAAGGATCCAAGCATAAGGAGGTCCCAAGCCTTCTCCTTCCTCTTCTTCTCCTCTCTTTCTCCTTCTCCTTCTCTTCCTTCTCTTCAACGAAATAAGCAAAGGAGGTTTTTGGTCTAAGGCTGGCTTATTTATAAGCCTAGCCACTAAGGGCTATTTGGTTGAATCTGATTTTTAGTGAGAATGCATTCTAAGATCTCATTCTTAAATGCAAATGGCTCCCAAGTGGGCCCCATAGGGTCACATTGTTAGGGCAATATTTCCACGAGTCATTCTGAATACGGAGAGGTGACCTGGGGTGCGAAACACTGGGCCCTATGCATCTGAGATGGATCTTGAGGAGTACAGCAGTACTGGTCTATCCAACCGATTGATCCAATAGACCAGTAGGGATGGACCAGTAGGTAAATCCCTGCTGTTTTTGCATCACGGTCCCACTAAGGCCTGTGCCATGCCTAGGGCATTGTCCTTGTATAACTTGTGGCCTTTAAACCCCATTTAATCATTTAAAAATGAATTTATTCCTATTTTGACAGAGGCTCGCACCTACAGTACCTCATAACAACTACAAACATGGCCTTTTCATAGCCCAGCATCTTAAAACAAAATATATAAAAGTTGCATCTGTAAGCTATACAAAAGAAAAGTGCCAATCGGCTATCCACAAAAAGAATGTTCTATGCACATCAAAAAGAAAGGACAATCACCATTAGATAAGCTCCTCCAACCTAATCCTGTGCACCTGCATCAGAGGGATCACCTCCATAGGGGTCCACACCAGAATGTTCACGATCACCATCACCATATTGTCTGTAAGGATCCTCCCACTCAGCGTAATGTCCACCTGCGAAATCATCTAAAACAAACAATGCACGAGGGATGAGCTCTACTGAGCCCAGCAAATGAATATAAGATCATGCAAGTAGGTACAACCATTACAATCATCAATCTACATGTTGGGTTCAAGTTTATTACTCTAGTCCACCTAACATCATAGCTAAGTCACTAAGTATATGCTACTTGCAATGACTTGAGCAACAACCTCAGACACTCCCTTATCGATCCTTAGTTGCTACCTCAATCATTGCGGGTGGAACCAGCGTTGGGATCGGGAGTCCAACTCCCTCCCTTGGCAGACCCCAAGTTAACCATGTCAACCTGACCCGGCATCTGCTACCCTCGGCTGTTCAGGAGGCCATGATCACCCAACACCTGCACTCCTGTTGGGAAGGGCTGTAGCATAAGGGTATGTTCACCTAGCCCAATGATCTACATGATAAGTATGAGTTGAGTGGTGTCAACTGTATCCCATTCTACGGGCTACCACAAACCTCATTTCCAGTATGACTGCACGGTGCTCCTGCAGCCCATACTACGACTCACCATGCCTTTCATTTCCAAGCCATCTATTACGGCATCTAAACTAACAGTTCACATAGCATGCATTTAATTCATCAATTATTAACTCAACATGTTCACAACCACATTCCATAGCTACATAAGTAAATTCCAATATCCGAAAGCAATTTAAATAATAATATAGAATAGATAATAGTAATAAAGGTAACTTTGTTATCTTCGATATGTTCATAAGGCCACACCTACAAGAGTTGTGTCCAGATTGCTAAGTCACTAAGTATATGCTACTTGCCCGAGGTATATTGGTCCATACGAAATCCTGAAAAGAGTTGGACCAGTAGCATACTGGTTAACTCTACCTCCGGCATTTGAAGGCATTCAAAATGTGTTCCATGTGTCAATGCTGAAGTAGTACAGAACCAATCTGACACATGTACTTTCGGCCGAACCAGAACATCTTAACTCCGACATGCCCTATGTGGAGCAACCTGAAGAAATTCTGGATCGAAAAGAACATAAGCTCCGTAATTGCACCGTTGCCTACGTCAAGGTTCAATGGAGAAAGCACACCCCCAAGGAAGCATTGTGAGGAAAATGAAGAAGAATTGCGTAAAGAATACCCTCACCTTTCAACTTACAAGATACGTTAATTTCGAGGACGAAATTCTTGTAAGGGGGGAGGAATGTTACGCTCGTGCCCGGACCCTGACCCGAACTCCAAATGTAGGACCGGAACCCGATGGATCCTGGGTCTTACCCACTAGCAACCTGTGGTACATCGACCCGGTGCTCATTACTTTTTTTAAGGGGAATCTCTGGTGATACTATACCTACCGATCCGGAGGCAACTACCAGACCCGTGTTGCTATTCCATACACAAATTGATGGACAACCTTGGTACAACCTTGCCTAACCAAAACATAAATAAATTCATTTTTAAATGTTTAAATAGGGTTTAATGGCCATAAATTATACAAGGATGATGCCCTAGGCATGGTACAAGCCTCCGTGGGGCCCGAATGTAAAAATAGCAGGGTTTTACCTACTGGTCCATCCCTACTGGTCTATTGGATCAACCAGTTGGATCGACCAGTACTGCTGTACTGCACAGAATGCATCTTTGATGCATGGGGCCCAATGTTTCGCACCCCAGATCATCTCCCCATACCTAGATTGACTTGTGGGGATGTTACCCCAACAATGTGATCATATGGGGCCCACTTTGAAGCCAATTGCATTAAAGAGTGAGTTTCAAGAATGCATTTTTCACAAAACAGCATTAGGCAAACAGGCCTTAGTGGCTAGGCCTATATAAACCAGTCTTCAGCCCAAAAGACCCCTCCTATTCATTTCGTTGGAGAGAAAGAGGAGAGAAAGAGAAGGAGAAGGAGAAAGAGAAGAGAAGAAGAGGAAGGAGAAGGCTTGGGATCTCCTTGTGCTTGGATCCTTTAAGGTAAACCTAAACCCAGCTATTTCCTGCTATTTTTATAGCCATTACCATGGCTGTAACCATGAATCTTCTCTATTTATGGCTGTACAACCATGTACCCATAAGTTCTTTAATAAAAAGCATGCTTTGCTAACCTTTGATGCATGGATCCTTGCATGCATGTAAGGATTTATCATTCTTAACCTTTCATCCTCCCTGTTCCATGTTCTATAATCTGTAACCATCATATCTAGCCTTGGATGGTTAATCTCCATGTCCATATAGAGCTTTGAATGTATCTCTCAGTGTAGGATATATTTTTCTCTTGATGTATACGACAACTCCATGATCTCTTGCTCATAACAGTACTGATTCTGAACTAATTGAACTCCTCTAAGTTGATTTCTGTAGTCTCTTATATGAGCAACCATGAATGATTAGTCATTGGGGCCATCGACCTCAAAACTCCATGCATGTTTGATTTATCACCATGTATATGTGGGATTTCATGCATGGAACCCTACTATAACCCCTGATCATCCATGCCTGCTCCTAAGCCAAAATAGCTTTATCTTCTGAATTTTTTTGAGCTGCTCATGCACTGGTCGATTGCAGTGGTCGATTGGATCAACCACTATGAATTAACCATTGTAAGAAATTAAGACCTGTGTTACCCCTGACTTACCTCTTGGTCTGTGATGCCCTGCATAGGGTCCTACACGAAATCCCTGTTAAAAATAATGCCCTGTACCTCTATTTGGAGCCAATCTGACATCCCCAAGACAGGTTTGGGGCGACCAAACTCGTATTCAGTGTGGACCTATAACCCAAATCACTGATGGAACTACTGCAGTGCCATCTAAAACCCCTGGTGTGAACCCTTTCCAATTCTGTGACTGAAACCCCTACTGGTCCGTTGCTACTGGTTCATTGGATGGATCAGTACCAGTCAACCACTTCAGGGATCCTAAACCTGTGTTGTCCCTGACCTACCCCGAGGAAAAAAATACCTTTCGTAGAGCCATTGGTACAATCCATAATACAAAACACATCATTCCAACCCTGTCCTTACACTTTAAGCAATGGGTTGATTACCATTGGTCCATTGGATAGACCAGTCCAATCAACAAGTGTAAGCCATGAATGAAGGACATGACCCTAACCCCTGTAGTTTACTTACAATAGTACTTGGGCACCCTTTTGGGTCTAAAACCATAAACCCCTTTTGATTTTTGGCCACAACAGCCTATTGGTCCACAGCAGCCTACTGGTCCATCCAGTACCAATCGACCACTGCTGTTGTCGTGGTAGTTTTGTGTCCTGCCCTGGTTTGGGAACTAAACCATGGTTACCCCTAGTCTCCTAGGGAAATTTAATGTGTATTAATATGAAATTCTAATTTATTTACCATAGGTTTTAACTATTTGCCTGGGGACACACATTAAGGTGCTTTTGAGGACCGGCAGTCCTTCGAGTAAGTGGAGCATAGCCAAGGTGAGTGAAATTACACCATATGTGTAGGTGTAGCAAAACTAATGAGTATGATAACAATAATAATTTATATTTCTGTCTTTATATTTATATTCTCATGTTCTTATTGGAATTATGTTGAGAACTGTGGATGGAATGCTTGCATATAAATTGTTAGCCTAAATAGAAATGAGGCTGGTGGTAGCCCATAGAATGGGATACGGTTGACACCACCCGACTCGTACGATATCACTAAAACTACTAGACCAGATGCCATAGCCGGCTTGAAAATGAGGCTAGTGGTGGCCCGTAGAATGGGATGCTTTTGAGGACCGGCAGTCCTTTGAGTAAGTGGAGCATAGCCAAGGTGAGTGGAATTACACCATATGTGTAGGTGTAGCATAACTAATGAGTATGATAACAACAACAATTTATATTTCTGTCTTTATATTTATATTCTCATGTTCTTATTGGAATTATGTTGAGAACTGTTGATGGAATGCTTGCATATAAATTGTTAGCCTAAATAGAAACGAGGCCGGTGGTAGCCCATAGAATGGGATGCGGTTGACACCACCCGACTCGTACAATATCACTAAAACTACTAGTCCAGATGCCGTAGCCGGCTTGGAAATGAGGCTAGTGGTGGCCCATTGAATGGGATGCGGGGCACCACCCGACTCATACTATGTCATGTAGAATGCATATGGCTAGGTAATCATCACCCGTGCTACGAACCCTTGCCAAGAGGGGTTTAGGTGTTGGATACCACAAAAGTGAGAGGCCAATGTCCTGAAGGGCATTGCTCGGTCAGTTGGCCCATCGGGTCACTAGGACAGGTGATGTCTATTGGCCCATCAGTTAATAGGGCTGGTGGTAGCATAGTGGTAACCTAGAGGACCGGTCGAGCTGACCTTGGGGTGGGATGCTGGAGCCGACTGGTCTTCTCCGATAACTCAATGGGTGTATCGTGGGAAGGGGTTAAAGGCCCGTACCAGGGATACATGTATTGGGGATTGTAGTAGCACTAACCCGCCTTTATTGTGATGTTAGGTGGCTAATAAATAAAATGAACTGCACCTCATGTAGGACTCATTTGGTTGTGTTTGCATGTGCATGCATGGTTTATATTTCACTCACGGGCTCGGTGGAGCTCACACTCTTGTATATTCTCTTTTAGGTGATTATGTAGGTACTGGTTTGCCAATGGACGATGAAGCTGTTGATGAACTGTAGATCTTCCTCATGTTGTTGATCTACGAAGATTTTATTATTATTTGAATTTCTCTCTTTCAGGAAATGTAATTACCATGACAATGTACCTTTTGAACATAAGTGGATATGTATATGGTATAACATAGGGATTTGGGATTTTATTATAAATGATATAAATCATCTTTGGGTAGTTCGATCTTCCGTTGCACTCTGATATTTATTTAATATCTTTTTCCCTCATTGTGTGATTTGTGACATGTAAATATTGCTTCTAGATGCTTGGGGATTGACGGATGTGGTTCGACATTCGGGTCACCCGCCCCATCTGCCTAGGGGGTGGTTTAAAAGATAATAAATGAATATCAGAGTGCAACGGAAGATAAAAGAAAAACTACCCAAAAGATAGATTATATTAATTACAGTAAAAATCCTAAATACCTATGTTATATCATATACATATCCATTTATGTTCAAAACGTACATTGTCATAGTAATTACACTTCTTGAAAGAGAGAAATTCAAATAATAACAAAATCTTCGTAGACCAACAACATGAAGAAGATCTACAGTCCATCATCAGCTTCATCGCCCATTAGCAAACCAGTACTTGCATAATCACCTAAAAGAGAATATACAAGAGTGTGAGCTCCACTGAGCCCGTGAGTGAAATATAAATGATGCATGCACATGCAAGCACGACCAAATGAGTCCTACATGAGGTGCAGTTCATTTTATTTATTAGCCACCTAACATCACAACTAAGGCGGGTTAGTGCTACTACAATCCCCAATACATGTATCCCTGGTGCGGGCTTTTAACCCCTTCCCGCGATACACCCATTGAGTTGTCGGAAAAAACCAGTCGGCTCCAGCATTTAGGGCTATGAACTGATGGACCAATAAGCATCACCTGTCCTAGTGACCAAATGAGCCAACTGACCGAGCAATGCCCTTTAGGACATTGGCCTCACACTTTATGGTATCCAGCACCTAAACACCTGTTGGCAAGGGTTCATAGCACGGGTGATGATTACCTAGCCATATGCATTTTACATGACATAGTATGAGTCAGGCGGTGCCCCGCATCCCATTCTACGGACCACCACTAGCCTCATTTCCAAGCCAGCTACAGCATCCAGACTAGCAGTTTTAATGTTATCATATGAGTCGGGGGTGTCAACCGTATTCCATTCTATGGGCTACTACCGGTCTCGTTTCTATTTAGGCTAACAGTTTATATGTAAGCATTCCATCAACAGTTCTCAACATAATTCCAATAAGATCATGAGAATATAAATATAAATACAGAAAAGTAAATTTTTATTGTTATCACAACTCATTAGTTATGTTACACCTACACGTAGGGTGTAATTCCACTCACCTTAGCTATGCTCCACTTACTCGAAGGACTGCCGATCCTCAAAAGCACCTTGATATCCGTCGCCGAGCAAATAATTAAAACCTATGGTAAATAAATTAAAATTTTATATTAATACACATTAAATTACCCTAGGAGACTAGGAGTAACCATGGTTTAGTTTCCAAACCAGGGCAAGACACAAAATTGCCACGCCAACAGCAGTGGTCGATTGGTACTGGTCCATCCAACGGACCAGTGGCAATGGACCAATAGGCTACTGTGGCCAAAAATTAAAAGGGGTTTATGGTCTTTGACCCAAAAGGGTGCCCAAGTACTGTTGTACGTAACTACAGGGGTTAGGGTCATGCTCTTCATCAATGGTTTACACTGGTTGATTGGACTGGTCTGTCCAATGGACCAGTGGCAATCAACCCATAGCTCCAAGTGTAGGCTTAGGGCTGGGTTAATGGTGGGTCCTATACAGTGTCAATCGACCACTGCTGCTGTCATGGCAGTTTTGAGTCCTGCTTTGATCTGGAGGATTGACCAAGGTCACCCCTAGTTACGTAGGACAATTTAGTGTGTATTGATGTAATCTTTCTAATTTATTTACTTAGGCTTTGATTGTCCGCCCGGCGATTCGTATCCGTGCACTCTTGCAGACCAGCAGTCTTCGGATCCGACAGATTACAGCCAAGGTGAGTGGCTATTAGATCATCTTTGTAGGTGTGGCCTTGTGAACATGCCAAAGATAATAAATTATTTTTCATTATATATATCTGTGTTATAATTATTATTAATTTGCTTTTGGACATTGAAATTCTGATGTATTGCGGATTGTGATTATGAGCATGTTGCTAAATTGATTGATAACCAAAATGCATGGTATGTGAATTGTTAGATTAGATGCCGTAATAGATGGCTTGGAAATGAAAGGCATGGTAAGCCGTAGTATGGGCTGTGGGAGCACCGTGCATTTCATACTAGAAATGAGGTTTGCAGTAGCCCGTAGAATGGGATACGGTTGACACCACTCAACTCATACTTATCATATCGATCATTGGGCTAGGTGAACATACCCTTATGCTACAGCCCTTCCCAATAGGGGTGCAGGTGTTGGGTGATCATGACTTCCTGAACAACCGAGGGTAGCAGAAGCCGGGTTAACTTGGGGTCTGCCAAGGGAGGGAGTCGGTGCTCCCGGACCAGTGCGGGTTCCACCCGCAATGATTGAGGTAGCAACCAAAGATCGATAAGGGAGCAACTGAGGTTTTTTCCTGAGTCATTGCAAGTAGCATATACCTAGTGACTTAGTTATGATGTTAGGTGGACTAGAGTAATAAAATTGAACCCAACATGTAGATTGATGATTGTGATGGTTGTACCTGCTTGCATGGTCTTATATTCATTTGTTGGGCTCGGTGGAGCTCACCCCTCGTGGATTATTTCTTTTAGATGATTTTGTAGGTGGACAACTCCCTAAGTGGGAGGATCATTATGGACAATTTGGTGATGGTGATCGTGACTATTCTGGTGTGGACCCCTACGGAGGTGATCCCTCTGATGCGGGTGCACAGGATTAGGTTGGAGGAGCTTATCTAATGGTGGCTGTCCTTTCTTTTTGATGTTCATAGAACATTCTTTTTGTGGATAGCCGATTGGCGCTTTTCTTTTGTATAGCTTATAGATGCAGCTTTTATATATTTTGTTTTATGATGCTGGGCTATGAAAAGGCCATGTATGTAGTTGTTATAAGATACTGTAGGTGCAAACCTCTGTTAGACATTGTAGTTATGGTTGTACTGTGGGTTATGAGCTACTATTAAACACTGTACTTTTGGTAGCTTTTCTATGTAAATATAACACTTAGCTTCCGTTGCACTTAGTTTCCAATTTTATATTGTAAATGTGGTGTGTGTCTGTTGAGTGGTGTTTGCTTCCGTATCCTGGAGTTTCGACGGATGTGGTTCGGCATCCGGGTTACCCGCCCGACCCACCTAGGGGGTGGTTTGGGGTGTGACAGAGTGGTGTCAGGGGAAACTCTGGTGATGTCATACCTACCGATCCAAAGGCAGCTACCAGATCTGTGCTGCTGTTCCATACACAAAATGTTGGATAACCTGAGGTACAACCCCTGCTTAACCAAAATAAGAATAAATTCATTTTCAAATGATTAAATGGGGTTTAAAGGCCACAAGTTATACAAGGACAATGCCCTAGGCATGGCACAGGCCTTAGTGGGACCCTGATGCAAAAACAGTAGGGATTTACCTACTGGTCCATCCCTACTGGTCTATTGGATCAACTAGTTGGATCGACCAGTACTGCAAAATTGCATAGAATGCATCTCGAATGCGTGGGGCCCCGTGTTTCGTGTCCCGAATCACCTCCCCGTGCCTTGAATGATTCGAGGAAATATTGTCCTAACAATGTGATCGTGTGGGGCCCACTTTGAAGCTATTTGCATAAGAGAATTGGTTTTAAGAATGTGTTTTTCATAAAACACATTTGGCAAATAGACCTTAGTGGCTGGGTCTATATAAGACCAGCCTCAGCCTAAAAATCTCTCCTACTCAGTCCGTTGGAGAGAAAGAAGAGAAGGGAAGAAGAGGGAAGCAAGAGCTAGAGCCATCCTTATGCTTGTACCCTACAAGGTAAGCCTACCCAGCCCTTCCCTATTTCTTCCTCCCCATTTCGATGGCTGTAACCATGAATTTTCTCTATTTATGGCTGCATAACCATGTACCCATGATTTCTTTGATAAAAAGCAAGCATTCTAAGCTTTGATGCATGAACTCTTGCATACATGTAAGGATTTATCATTATGAATCATTCATCCCTCCTTTTTCCAGGTTCTATATTCTATAACCACCATACCCAGCCTTGGATGGTTCAGTTTCCATGTCCATATAGAGCTTTGAATGTATCTTTTAGTATAGGATATGTTTCTCTTAGTGTTCATGACAACTCCATGGTCTCTTGCTCATAACAGTACTGATTCTGAACTAATTGAACTCTCTTAAATTGATTTCTGTAGTTTCTTATATGAGCAACCATGAATGATTAGCCATATGGGTCATAGACCTCAAAACCTCCATACATGTTTGCTTTATCACTATATATAGGTTGGATATCATGCATAGAACCCTACTGTAACCCCTGATCAGCCATGCATGCTGTTGATCCAAAGATCTAAGCCAAAACAGCCTTAACTTTAAAATTTTTGAGCTGTTCTTGTACTGGTCCATTGCCATTGGTCCATTGGATGGACCTGTACCAATCAACCACTGTAGGAAACTGAAACCTGTGCTACCCCTAGCTTACCTCTTGGTCTATAATGCCCCGTATGAGGCCTTGCATGTCATCCCAACTGAAATCCATGCTCTGTACCGGTGTTTAGAGCTAATCTGACATCCCGGGACGGGTTTTGGGCAACCAAACTTGTATCTGGCATAGAAGCATAACCCAAATCATTGATGGAACCACTGTAGTACCATCTAAAACCCCTGGTGTGAACCCCATCCGATTCTGTGTCTGAAGCCCCTACTGGTCCACTACTACTGGTCCATTGGATGGACCAGTATCAATCAACCATTGCTGGGAACCTAACCCTATGCTGTCTCAGACCTACCCCAAGGTCTGGAACACTCTTTTTAGAGCCTTTGGTATAAACCCCAATGCAAAACACATCTTTCCAGCCCTGTTCCTACACTTGGAGCAATGGGTTGATTGCCGGCCACTGGTCCATTTGATAGACCAGTCCAATCAACCAGTGAAAACCATTGATGAGGAACTTGACCTTAACCTCTGTAGTCACTTAGAACAGTACTTGGGCACCCTATGGGTCTAAAACCATAAACCCCTATTGATTTTTGGCCACAGCAGCCTACTGGTCCATTGAATAGACTAGTGCCAATCGACCACTGCTGCTGTCATGGCAGTTTTGAGTCCTGCTTTGGTCTGGAGGATTGACCAAGGTCACCCCTAGTTATGTAGGACAATTTAGTGTGTATTAATGTAATCTTTCTAATTTATTTACTTAAGCTTTGATTGTCTGCCCGATGACGCGTATCCGTGCACTCTTGCAGATTAGCAGTCTTCGGATCTGGCAGATTACAGCCAAGGTGAGTGGATACTAGATAATCTTTGTAGGTGTAACCTTGTGAACATGCCAAAGATAACAAATTATTTTTCATTATTTATATCTGTGTTATAATTATTATTAATTTGCTTTTGGACATTGAAATTCTGATGTATTGCGGATTGTGATTATGAGCATGTTGCCAAATTGATTGATAACCAAAATGCATGGTATGTGAATAGTTAGATTAGATGCCGTAATAGACGGCTTGGAAATGAAAGGCATGGTGAGCCGTAGTATGGGCTGCGGGAGCACCGTGCATTTCATACTGGAAATGAGGTTTGTGGTAACCCGTAGAATGGGATATGGTTGACACCACTCAAGTCATACTTATCATATAAATCATTGGGCTAGGTGAACATACCCTTATGCTACCGCCCCTCCCAACTGGGGTACAGGTGTTGGGTGATCATGACTTCCTGAATAGTCGAGGGCAGCAGAAGCCGGGTCAAGTTGTCATGGTTAACTTGGGGTCTGCCAAGGGAGGGAGTCGGTGCTCCCGGACCAGCGTGGGTTCCACCCGCAATGATTGAGGTAGCAACCGAAGATCGATAAGGGAGCGACTGAGGGTGTTGCCCGAGTCATTGCAAGTAGCATATACCTAGTGACTTAGTTGTGATGTTAGGTGGACTAGAGTAATAAAATTGAACCCAGCATGTAGATTGATGATTATGATGGTTGTACCTACTTGCATGATCTTATATTCATTTGCTGGGCTCGGTGGAGCTCACCCCTCGTGGATTGTTTCTTTTAGATGATTTTGTAGGTGGACATCTCCCTGAGTGGGAGGATCATTATGGACAATTTAGTGATGGTGATAGTGACTACTCTGGTGTGGACCCCTACGGAGGTGATCCCTCTGATGCAGGTGCACAGGATTAGGTTGGAGGAGCTTATCTGATGGCGGCTGTCCTTTCTTTTTGATGTTCATAGAACATTTTTTTTGTGGATAGCCGATTGGCGCTTTTCTTTTGTATGGCTTACAGATGCAGCTTTTATATATTTTGTTTTATGATGCTGGGCTATGAAAAGGCCATGTATGTAGTTGTTATGAGATACTGTAGGTGCGAACCTCTGTTAGACATTATAATTATGGTTGTACTGCGGGTTGTAGCTTTCGTACCACTCTATCACACCCCAAACCACCCCCTAGGCGGGTCGGGCGGGTAACCCGGATGCCGAACCACATCCACCGAAACTCCAGGATCCGGAAGCAAACACCACTCAATAGACACACACCACATTTACAATATAAAATTGGAAACAGAGTGCAACGGAAGCTAAGTGTTATATTTACATAAAAGAGCTACCAAAAGTACAGTGTTTAATAGTAGCTCACAACCCATAGAACAACCACAATTACAATGTCTAAAAGAGGCTCGCACCTACAGTACCTCATAATAACTACAAACATGGCCCTTTCATAGCCCAGCATCTAAAAAACAAAATATATAAAAGCTGCATCTGTAAGCTATACAAAAGAAAAGAGCCAATCGGCTATCCACAAAAAGAATGTTCTATGAACATCAAAAGAAAGGACAGTCGCCATTAGATAAGCTCCTCCAACCTAATCCTGTGCACCCGCATCAGAGGGATCACTTCCATAGGGGTCCACACTAGAATAGTCACGATGACCATCACCAAATTGTCCGTAATGATCCTCCCACTCAGGGAGATGTCCACCTGCAAAATCATCTAAAAGAAACAATCCATGAGGGGTGAGCTCCACTTAGCCCAGTAAATGAATATAAGATCATGCAGGCGGATACAACCATTACAATCATCAATCTACATGCTGGGTTCAATTTTATTACTCTAGTCCACCTAACATCACAGCTAAGTCAGTAGGTATATACTACTTGCAATGACTCGGGCAGCAACCTCAGCCGCTCCTCGTCCGTTCTTCAGTTGCCACCTCAATCATTATGGGTGAAACCCGCACTGGTCCAGGAGCATTGACTTCCTTCCTTGGCAGACCCCAAGTTAACCACGTCAACCTGACCCGGCATCTGCTACCCTCGTCTGTTCAGGAGGCCATGATCACCCAACACCTGCACCACTATTGGGAAGGGCTGTAGCATAAGGGTATGTTCGCCTAGCCCAATGATCTACATGATAAGTATGAGTTGAGTGGTATCGACCGTATCCCCTTCTACGGGCTACCACAAAGCTCATTTCTAGTATGAAATGCACGGTGCTCCCGCAGCCCATACTATGGCTCACCATGCCTTTCATTTCCAAGCCGTCTACTATGGCATCTAATCTAACAATTCACATAATATGCATTTGATTCAACAATTATTTATCAACATGTTCGTATCCACAATTCACAGTTTCATTTGAAATTTCAATGTCTAAAAGCAAGTAAATAGCAATATAGCGCAGATATCAATACTAAAAGAGGTTTTGTTATCTTCAACGTGTTCACATGGTCACACCTACAAGAATGATCCGATATCCACTCACCTTGGCTATAATCTGCCGGATCTGAAGACTGCTGATATGGAAGGGTGCACAGATATGCGTCGCCTGGCGGATAATCAAAGCCTAGGTAAATAAATAGAAAAATTACATCAATACACACTAAATTGTCCTACGTGACTAGGGGTGTCCTTGGTCAATCCTCCAGACCAAAGCTGGACCTAAAACTGCCATGAAAGCAGCAGTGGTCGATTGGTACTGGTCTATTCAATGGACCAGGGGCAATGGACCAGTAGGCTGCTGTGGCTAAAAATCAATAGGGGTTTATGGTTTTTAGACCCATAGGGGCACAAGTACTATTCCCAGTGACTATAGAGGTTAGGGTTAAGCCATGCATCAGTGGTTTTCATTGGTTGATTGGACTGGTCTATTCAATGGACCAGTGGCAATCAACCCATTGCCCCAAATGTAGGAACAGGGCTAGAAAGATGTGTTTTGCATTGGGATTCATACCATGGGCTCTAAAGAAATGTCCATGACCTTGGGGTAGGTCTGAGACAACATCGGCTCCAATATCCTACAGTGGTTAATTTGGTACTGGTCCATCCAATGGACCAGTGGTAATGGACCAGTGGGGGTTTCAGCCACAGAATTGAAAGGGGTTCACACTAAGGGTATTAGATGATACTACAATTGTTCTAACAGTGGTTTGGGTCATAGATCCACACCAGATATGAGTTTGGTTGCCCGAGATCTGTCCCAGGACACCAAATTGGCTTAAAACAGAGGGATAATGCACTATTTTCAACTGAGATTCCATGTGAGACTCTTTGCAGGGCATCACAGACCTACGGGTAAGCCTGGGGTATCACAGGGTTTAATTTACTATAGTAGTTGATTCACAGTGGTTGATCCAATCGACCACTGCAATTGACCAGTGCATGAACAGCTCAAAAAATTCAAAAGATAAAGCTATTTTGGCTTGGATCTAAGGATCAGGAGCATGTATGGATGATCAGAGAACATCATTGGGTTCCATGCATGATATCTAACATGTACATGGTGGAAAATCTAACATGCATGGTGATCTTGGGTTATTTATCTTGCATGGCTATCATTCATAGCTACTCATACATAAGCCTTCAAAATCAGAATAGGAAGAAATTCTATCAGCTTCAGAACATCACTGTGATGCTCATTAGGTTAGGGATTCATCATGCACTTAGAGAAGAGTATGTCATACACCATAGGTTTTATATTAAGCTTATTATAGTCATGGAAATCAGTCATCTAAAGCTGGAAATGACAGACATAGCATGCATTTATAGTGATAATAGTAGATGAGAGGTCAAGCATGATAGATTTACACATGCATGCCAAGATCCTAGAGATTAGGCTAAAAATACATGGTCTAAACTGTTAAGCTATGTGATTCATGGTTGTGCTACAAGGATTCTGAAATTAATCATACATGGAGGCTAGGAATCACAAAATAGATAGAGAGTAAGCACCCTACCTTGGCAGTTTAAGCTTAAGGATGGGTTCAAGCCTTCCTTCTTCTTCTTTCCTTCACTTTCTCCTTCTCCTTCTCTTCTTTCTCTTCAACGAAATAAGCAAACGAGGCTTTTTGGATCCAAGGCTAGCTTATATATAAGCCCAGCCACTAAGGGTTGTTTGCCTAAAATAGTTTCTATGGAGAATGCATTTTTAGAATTCATTCTAAAATGCAATTGGCTTCAAATGGTCCCCATATGATCACATTGCTTGGGTAATGCCCCCACAAGTCATTTTAGGCATGGGGAGGTGACCCAGGGTGTGAAACATTGGGCCCCTCGGATCTGATATGGATTTTGAACAGTACTGTAGTACTGGTCGATCCAACTGGTTGATCCAACAGACCAGTGGGGATGGACCAGTAGGTAAATCCATGCTATTTTTGCACCTGGGCCCTGCCAAGGTCTGGGCCATGCCAAGGGCACTGTCCTTGCACCGTTTGTGGTCATTAATCCCAGTCTAAGCATTTATAATGAATTTTAATCCTGCTTTGGTTAAGCAAGGTCTGGACCTTAGGTTGCCCATCATCAGGTGTATGGAATAGCTACACAGGTCTGGTAGTTGCCTCTGGATCAGTAAGTATGACATCACCGGAGATTCCCCTTCAAAAATGATTACCAGGTCGGTGCACCACGGGTTGCTAGCGGGTAAGACCCAGGATCCATCAGGTTTTGGACCTACATTCGAAGTTCAGGTCAGGGTCTGGGCACAGATGTAACATCCTCCCCCCCCTTACAAGAATTTCGTCCTTGAAATTGACATACCTTGTAAGCTGAAAAGGTGAGGGTATTCTTTACGCATTTCTTCTTCATTTTCCCACGATGCCTCCCCGGGGGTGTTGTTTCTCCATCGAACCTTGACATGGGTTATGGTGCGATTGCGGAGCTTATGTTCCTTTTGAGCCAGGATCTCTTCGGGTTGCTCCACATAGGTCAGGTCAGCGTCAAGATGTTCAGGTTCAGCCGCAAGTACATGTGTCGGGTTGGTGATGTACTTCTTTAGCATCGACACATGGAACACATTATGTGCACCTTCAAATGTTGGAGGTAGAGCTAACCAATAAGCTACTGGTCCAACTCTTGTTAGGGTTTTGTATGGACCAATATACCTCGGGCTCAACTTCCCCTTTTTGCTAAAACGTGTGATACCTTTGGTTGGTGATACTTGAAGGAACACCTTTTAGCCTACCGTAAACTCAATATCCTTCCGTTTGACGTCAGAGTAGCTCTTGTGCCTTGATTGAGCCGCTTTGATCTTTTCTCTAATCATGTCCACCTTCTCACATGTGACCTGTACTAACTCCGGGCCTATCATGCGTCGTTCTCCAACTTCATCCCAGTAGAGAGGCATGCAGTATTTCCTCCCATAAAGTGCTTCGTAGGGTGCCATTCCTATGGTGGAATGGTAGCTATTGTTGTAAGCAAATTCTATCAAGGAAACATGCGAGTCCCAACTATCCTTCATCTCCAAGGTACATGCTCTGAGCATATCTTCCAATGTCTGTATGGTCCGCTCGGATTACCCATCAGTCTGAGGGTGAAAGGTAGTACTTAGATTTAACTAAGTGCCCATAGCTTGTTGAAGGCATTTCCAAAATCTTGAGGTGAACCTAGGGTCTCGATCGGATACGATGCTGACCGGCACACCGTGCAGGTGAACCACACCATCGATGTATAGCTGGGCCAGCTTGTCCAATGAATAAGTAACCTTTATAAGAATAAAGTGGGCTGACTTCATCGATCTATCAACGATCACCAAGATTGCATTCATGCCCTTCTTCGTCAATGGTAGACCAGTTACAAAATCCATGGTAATATAGTCCCACTTCCATTCAGGGACTGGTATGGCTGCAACAGCCCATGTGGTCGATGCCTTTCTGCCTTTATCTGTTGGCAGGAGAGGCATTCTGAAACGTATAGAGCTACGGTTTCCTTCATTCCGACCCACCAGTAGTACCTCTTTAGATCCTTGTACGTCTTTGTGCTGCCCAAGTGTATGGAGTAGGGCAAATTATGGGCTTCTTTGAGAATTCGATTCTACACATCATAATCGTCTGGGACGCACAATCTATCTCTAAATTTCAGTGCTCCATCACTGGCAATTGAGAAGTTCGGATCCTCCCAAATTTCTTATTGGATGCCTCTAATAATCTTCCACAACTTCGGATCTCTCGGTTGTTTTTCTATTATCTCATCTCTGATTGATGGTTGGACATCCAAGGCTACGAACAATACTGCTGTCCCATCAATCATTAGCTCCAAATCAAACTTTCTGGCTTCCTCAATCAATTGCTCACTAACAGCTAGAGAGGCAAGGGATTGTATCTGGGCTTTCCTGCTTAGTGTGTCTGAGACTACGTTGGCCTTTCTAGTGTGGTATTGTATGTCGCGGTCGTAATCTTTTACTAGTTCCAACCATCTTCTCTGTCTCATGTTCAGATCCTTCTGCGTGAAGAAGTACTTCAAGCTCTTGTGGTCGCTGAAGATTTCGCTTTTCCCGCCATATAAATAATGCCGCCAAATTTTCAAGGGAAAGACCACCGCTGCTAACTCTAGGTCTTGAGTGGGGTAGTTCTTCTCATGTTCCTTTAGTTGCTTGATGCGTAGGCAACCACCTTCCCTCTTTGCATCAAAACACAGCCCAAGCCGGTTCTAGATGCATCTCTGTGTTCACAGTCATGCCACCTGTGCCATCAGAGATGGTCAAAACCGGGGCTGATACCAACAATCTCCTAAGCTCACAAAAACTCTTCTCATATGCATCCGACCATTCAAACTTTGCTCCCTTCTTGGTTAGGCGAGTCATGGGCGCCGATATTTGTGAGAAGTTTTCAATGAATCGACGGTAATAACCGGCCAATCCCAAAAAACTTCGAATTTCCGTGGTGCTCTTCGGTGTCTCCCACTCAAGGACCGCCTAAACCTTCCCGGGGTCAACTTTAATGCCCTCACTCGAGACTACATGTCCCAGGAATCCTATCTGGCAGAGCCAAAATTCGTACTTGCTGAATTTCATGAACAATTGATGTTCTCTTAGCCGTTGAAGTTCGAACCTCAGGTGACGTGCATATTCCTCAGCATTCTTCGAATAAATTAAAATGTCATCTATGAAGACTATAATGTACTTATCCAGAACGTCATGAAATACTCTATTCATCATATCCATGAATGCTGCAAGGGCATTTGTCAGTCCGAAGGACAATACCAAAAATTCGTAGTGTCTGTACCTCGTTCTGAACGCAGTCTTATGGATATCACAGCTCTTGATTCTCAGCCGGTGATACCCGGATTTGAGGTCAATCTTTGGGAAAACACTTGCGCCTTGCAGGTGATCGAACAAGTCATCGATGCGTGGCAACGGGTATTGGTTCTTGATGGTAAGTTTGTTCAGTTCCCGATAATCGATGCACATAAGCATACTTTTGTCCTTCTTCTTTTCAAACAGGAGCGGCGCTCCCCAAGGCAACATACTGGGCCGGATAAACCCTTTTTTTAATAGATCCTGTAACTGAATTTGTAATTCCTTCAACTCTATAGGTGCCATATAATAATGTGCTTTAGACACCGGGGCTGCTCCAGGGACCAGATCTATTACAAATTCTGTTTCTCGCTCTGGTGGCAGTTGAGTGAAGTCTTCAGGGAATACATCAGGAAATTCCCGGACTACATCCAACTCTTCTAATGGCCTTACATTTGCTTCGGTATCCATAACTGTAGCCAGATACCCCTGGCATCCATCATCCAATAACTTCTTCGCTTGGAGTGCGAATATCATCACCTTCTTGAGCTTCCTTACTAGTTCACTCTTGTAGGTAAATTCATCTCCTTCCTTAGGCTTAAACACGATCTTTCTTTCCGCACACATGACATTTGCTCCATGAGCGGACAACCAATCCATTCCTAGGATTACATCAAAGTCCTTCATGTCAAACTTCATCAAACATGCCATCAAGTTTCGCCCACAAATTTCTATCGGGCTAGCATCGAATACCTCTTTCAAACTTATTACACTCCTACTGGGGTACTCACTGCAAACTTGGAAGCTAGGTATAGAGTACCTAAGTTTGGATTAAGATAATGCTGCAATCAATTGTCTATTCAGTAATATTTAACTTATCTAACTTTATACTATGGTTCCTTTTGGAAAAGAAATACCTATCATTACTTTTGGATCCGCCTTTGCTTCCTCGTTGGTCAGCACGTACACTTTCCCTTGTGTCCGACAGTCTTGGTGTTGGTAGGGCCGGCCAGATGATTAGAGTCTTAAGGGTACGTTGTTTTTCCAATGCACACAGTCTTTTGGGAAATGGCCAGGCTGACCGCATCTGAAACATTGGAAGGGGTCGGTAGATTGGGAAGGAGGCACAGAGTGGGCAGATTGAGAAGAAGCTTGACTGGCTTGGCTTATCGCCGACCGTGGAGTCTGGACCAAGGTCGTAGTTTGACTAGAAGCCGGACGAACATACTGATTTGACATATTATAGGCTGAACAGTATGGTTACGAGTTCCGGCCTGCTTCCGGCCACCGGTATTACAGCGGACTGGGGCTGCCAGGATTCTTGAAAGTCTTGTTAGGCCAGTTGTAATTCTGGAAATTGCCAGGCCTCTTAGTTGAACCTTGCGATGCAGTCGACTTATTCTTTAGTCTATCTTCAACAGTCTTAGCCTTATCAACCATTTGTGCATAGGCCCAATCTCCATAATTGCCAACATAGCCCCTATTTCAGGTTTGAGTCCTTTCTCAAACTTCTTGGTCTTGCTTGCCTCATTCCTCAAGTGATTTGGTGCAAAATGGAGCAGATCTTCAAACCGTTGTTGGTATTCCATTACTGTCTTTGATCCTTGAGTAAGGATAGTGAACTCTGCATCCTTTCTATCTCTGAGGCTCTCACAAAAGTAATTCTTGAAGAACACTTCTTTGAACTGGTCCCATGTTGGGTCAGGATGAGTTGCCTCGAGATTTGGCCAAGCTGATTTCCACCATGCTGTGGCTTCATTTTGCAACTAGTACCCAGTGCATATCAATTTCTGGCCGTTGGTACATTCTAGCACTTCAAAAGCCTTCTCCAGGGCGCTAATCCACCTCTCAGGCTATAGTGAATCTAATTCAACCTTAGAGAAAGATGGAGGGTGGAGTTTCTTGAACTTCTCCATCACTTTGGCAGTGGATTTTTCTCGTGTAACCTGAGGCACTGGAGGAGGAAAGTTTAGAGGGCGGTTAGGTTGTAGCGCTGCTCTCTACTACGTGGCAGCCATGAGTTGTGCGTTCATGCTGGTCATCAGCTGTTGTTGTTGTTGCTGAATCTGCAGTTGAACTTGCTGCTGTTGTTGCATGGACTGCATCATAGTAGCCATGATTGCAGAGATCTCTTCGGCGGTCATAATTGGTGGAGGTGGGGGTGCTAGAGCCGGAGGGATAACAGGTGCTGGAGGAACCTCGTGAGTTCGGGGAGGAGGGACCTCAGGCACGCTCCCAGAGGTAGCAGATGTTTCAATGGTCGGGCCTGGATCACTTGATGGTCTCGCTTCTCGTACGAAATGAGACTGCTCCTTGCTACGAGCTCTCTTGCTTGCCCTTGTCCCAACCATGATTATTCTCTAAAAAGAGGGTGGAGGGCAAAGTGCTTACTACATACATGAATTATATATATATATATATATATTTTGTTTTCCACAGTATCTAATAATTTATTTATTTATTTTATTTTATTATTATTATTATTATTATTTTATTTCTTAAAGCAATTATATATCATTATTGCACACATAGATATACACATTACTATATTATAAACCCAATCTAGCACACATCTTGCATTTTATTAAATGCAGGCCCATGTTTGAATATCCTCAGTTGTGCGTTTGTATACACCCAAAAGCATTTTCTTGTACCTAAACTTAGCAATCTAGGCTCTGGAGTCTCTGTCCGTTCATATACGCGTGTAGGTCTAGGTAGAAGATATCATCTCTAGCTTGTTCTGCTAACACGAGGAAAAACTCTCGTTCCTCGATCCTACAGACTTCAGCCCGAGCTAGGTGCTCTCTTAGTGCCCTCTTGGCTGCAGCCTTAATTGCACGGATTTTGGCTAGTCTTTTCCTTAATTCCCTAAGGTAACGCATGCCGCTGAAATTTTACCAAGTCCAAGCAACACGACCATTACCTGTCATTGGAAAAACAGCCATTAGTTCTCTACGGATGGTCTATTCTATGATAGGTTATTGGTCCCAAATGCTTATCAATTCTTACAAAAACAAACACAATTATAGTAGCATAACAACATACATATATATGGTCTACTCTGTCACACCCTGAACCACCCCCTAGGAGGGTCGGGCGGGTAACCTGGATGCCGAACCACATCCGTCGAAACTCCAAGATCCGGAAGCAAACACCACTCAACAAACACACACCACATTTACAATTTAAAATTGGAAACAGAGTGCAACGAAAGCTAAGTGTTATATTTACATAGAAGAGCTACCAAAAGTACTTTGTTTAATAGTAGCTCATAACCCGCAGTACAACCATAATTATAATGTCTAACAGAGGTTCACACCTAGAGTATCTCATAACAACTACATACATGGCCTTTTCATAGCCCAACATCATAAAATAAAATATATAAAAGCTACATCTGTAAGCTATACAAAAGAAAAGCGCCAATCAGCTATCCACAAAAAGAATGTTCTATGAACATAAAAAAGAAAGGACAGTCGCCTTCAGATAAGCTCCTCCAACCTAATCCTGTGCACCTGCAGGGATCACTTTCATAGGGGTCCACACTAGAATAGTCACGATTACCATCACCAAATTGTCCATAATGATCCTCCCACTCAGGGAGATGTCCACCTGCAAAATCATCTAAAAGCAACAATCCACGAGGGGTGAGCTCCACCGAGCCTAGCAAATGAATATAAGATCATGCAAGCAGGTACAACCATCACAATCATCAATCTACATGCTGGGTTCAATTTTATTACTCTAGTCCACCAAACAGCACAACTAAGTCACTAGGTATATGCTACTTGTAATGACTCGGGAAACAACCTTAGTCGCTCCCTTATCGATCTTCGGTTACTACCTTAATCATTGTGGGTGGAACCTGCGCTGGTCCGCGAGCACCGACTCCCTCCCTTGGCAGACCCTAAGTTAACCATGAACACTTGACCCAGCTTCTACTGTCCTCGGCTGTTCAGGAAGTCATGATCACCCAACACCTGCACCCCTGTTGGGAAGGGCTGTAGCATAAGGGTATGTTCACCTAGCCCAATGATTTATATGATAAGTATGAGTTGAGTGGTGTCAACCATATCCCATTCTACGGGCTACCACAAACCTCATTTCCAATATGAAATGCACGGTGCTCCCGCAGCCCATACTACAGCTCACCATGCCTTTCATTTCCAAGCCATCTATTACGGCATCTAATCTAACTATTCACATACCATGCATTTTGGTTATCAATCAATTTGGCAACATGCTCATAATCACAATCCACAATACATCAGAATTTCAATGTCCAAAAACAAATTAATAATAATTATAACATAGATATAAATAATAAAAAATAAATTATCGGATCTAATATCCGACAAGGTCACACCTACAAAGATGATCTAATATCCACTCACCTTGGCTGTAATCTGTCGGATCCGAAGACTGCTGATCTGCAAGAGTGCACTAATGGCATGTTCACAAGGTCACACCTACAAAGATGATCTAATATCCACTCACCTTGGCTGTAATCTATCGGATCCGAAGACTGCTGATCTGCAAGAGTGCACGAATACGCGTCATCGGGCGGACAATCAAAGCCTAAGTAAATAAATTAGAAAGATTACATTAATACACACTAAATTGTCCTACGTAACTAGCGGTTACCTTGGTCAATCCTCCAGACCAAAATAGGACTCAAAACTGCCATGACAGCAACAGTGGTCGATTGACACTGGTGTATTCAATGTCAGACCAAGGGCAATGGACCAAGAGGCTTGTGGCCAAAAATCAATAGGGGTTTATGGTTTTAGACCCATAGGGTGGCCAAGTACTGTTCTAAGTGACTACAGAGGTTAAGGTCAAGTTCTTCATCAATGGTTTTCACTGGTTGATTGGACTGGTCTATCCAATGGACCAGTGGCAATCAACCCATTGCTCCAAGTGTAGGAACAGGGCTGGAAAGATGTGTTTTGTATTGGGGTTTATACCAAACGCTCTAAAAAGAGTGTTCCAGACCTTGGGGTAGGTCTGAGACAGCACGTGGTTAGGTTCCCAGCAGTGGTTGATTAGTACTGGTCCATCCAATGGACCAGTAGCAATGGACCAGTAGGGGCTTCAGACACAGAATCAGAAGGGGTTCACACCAGGGGTTTTAGATGGTACTACAGTGGTTCCATCAATGATTTGGGTTATGCTTCTATGCCAGATATAAGTTTGGTTGCCCAAAACCCATCCCGAGATGTCAAATTAGCTCTAAACACTGGTACAAAGCATGGATTTTAGCTGGGACGACATGCAAGGCCTCATACGGGAGATTACAGATCAAGAGGTAAGCTAGGGGTAGCACAGGTTTCAGTTTCCTACAGTGGTCGATTGGTACTGGTCCATCAGTGCAAGAACAGCTCAAAAATTTAAAAGTTAAGGCTGTTTTGGCTTAGATCTTTGGATCAACAGGATGCATGGATGATCAGGGGTTACAGTAGGGTTCCATGCATGATATCTAACCTATATATAGTGATAAAGCAAACATGTATGGAGGTTTTGAAGTCTATGGCCCATATGGCTAATCATTCATGGTTGCTCATATAAGAGACTACAGGAATCAATTTAAAAGAGTTCAATTAGTTCAGAATCAGTACTGCTATGAGCAAGAGACCATGGAGTTGTCATGAACACTAAGACAAACATATCCTATACTAAAAGATACATTCAAAGCTCTATATGGACATGGAAACTTAACCATCCAAGGCTGGGTATGGTGGTTACAGAATATAGAACATGGAAAAAGGAGGGATGAATGGTTTAGAATGATAAATCCTTACATGCATGCAAGAGTTCAGGCATCAAAGCTTAGAAAGCATGCTTTTTATTAAAGAAATCATGGGTACATGGTTATGCAGCCATAAATAGAGAAAATTCATGGTTACAGCCATGGTAATGGCTAGGAAGAAACAGGGAAGGGCTGGGTAGGCTTACCTTGTAGGGTACAAGCACAAGGATGGCACTAGCTCTTGCTTTCCTCTTCTTCCCTTCTCTTTCTCCTTCTCCTTCTCTTCTTTCTCTGCAATGGACTGAGTAGGAGAGATTTTTAGGCTGAGGCTGGTCTTTATATAGACCCAGCCACTAAGGTCTGTTTGCCAAATGTGTTTTATGAAAAACACATTCTTAAAACCAATTCTCTTATGTTAATAGCTTTAAAGTGGGCCCCACACGATCACATTGTTAGGATAATATTTCCTCGGATCATTCTAGGCAAGGGGAGGTGATCCGGGATATGAAACACTGGGCCCCACGCATCCAAGATGCATTCTGTGCAGTTTTGCAGTACTGGTCGATCCAATAGACCAGTAGGGATGGACCAGTAGGTAAATCCCTGTTGTTTTTGCATCAGGGTCCCATTAAGGCCTGTGCCATGCCTAGGGCATTGTCCTTGTATAACTTGTGGCCTTTAAACCCCATTTAATCATTTAAAAATGAATTTATTCTTATTTTGGTTAAGCATGGGTTGTACCTCAGGTTGTCCATCATTTTGTGTATGGAACAGGAGCACAGATCTGGTAGCTGCCTTTGGATCGGTAGGTATGACATCACCGGAGTTTTCCCCTAAAAAATGATCACCGGGTTGGTGCACCACAGGTTGTTAGTGGGTAAGACCAAGGATCCATCGGGTTCCAGACCTACATTCGGAGATCGGGTCAGGGTCCGAGCACAGATGTAACATCCTCCCCCCCTTACAAGAATTTTGTCCTTAAAATTTATGTACATTATAAGCTGAAAAGGTGAGGGTATTCTTTACGCATTTCTTCTTCATTTTCCCACGATGCTTCCTTAGGGGTGTGGTTTCTCCATCGAACCTTGACATGAGTAACGGTGCGGTTGCGGAGCTTATGTTCATTCCGAGCCAAGATCTCTCCGGGTTGCTCCACGTAGGTCAGGTCAGTGTCAAGATGTTCTAGTTCAATCAAAAGTACATGTGTCGGGTTGGTGATGTACTTCTTTAGCATCAACACGTGGAACACATTTTGTACACCTTCAAATGTCGGAGGTAGAGCTAGCCGGTATGCTGCTGGTCCAACTCTTATTAGGATTTTGTATGGACCAATATACCTCGGGCTCAATTTCCCTTTCTTGTTGAAGTGTGCGATGCCTTTGGTTGGTGATACTCGAAGAAATACCTTTTTGCCGACCGCGAACTCAATATCCTTCCTTCTATTGTCAACGTAGCTCTTCTGCCTTGATTGAGCCGCGTTAATCTTTTCTCTAATCATGTCGACCTTCTCACATGTGACTTGTACTAATTCCGGGCCTATCATGTGTCTTTCTCCAACTGTATCCCAATAGAGAGGCATACGACATTTCCTCCCATATAGTGCTTCATAGAGTGCCATTTCATTGGTGGAATAGTAATTGTTATTGTAAGCAAATTCTATCAGGGGAATAAGTGAGTCCCAACTATCCTTCATCTCCAAGGTACATGCCCTGAGCATATCTTCCAATGTCTGTATGGTCCGCTCGGATTGCCAGTCGATCTGAGGGTGGAAGGCAGTACTTAGGTTTAATTGAGTGCCCATATCTTGTTGAAGGCATTTCTAAAATCTTGAGGTGAACCTAGGGTCTCGATCAGATACAATGCTGACCGGCACACCATGCAGGCAAACCACACCATCGATGTATAGCTGGGCTAGCTTGTTCAATGAATAAGTAACCTTTTTAGGAATAAAGTGGGCCGACTTAGTCAATCTATCAACGATCACCCAGATTACATTCATGCCCTTCTTTGTCAAGGGAAGACCAGTTACAAAGTCCATAGTAATATGGTCCCACTTCCACTCAGGGACTGGAATGGCTACAATAGCCCATGTGGTCTGTGTCTTTCCGCCTTTATCTGTTGGCAGGAGAGACATTCTGAAACATACAGTGCTACGATTTCCTTCATTCTGATCCACCAGCAATACCACTTTAGGTCCTTGTACATCTTTGTGCTGCCCGGGTGTATAGAGTATGGTGAATTATGGGCTTCTTTGAGAATTCGATTCTGCACATCATAATCGGCTGGGACGCACAATCTATCTCTAAATTTCAATGCTCCATCACTAGCAATTGAGAAGTTTGGGTCCTCCCAAGTTCCTTGTTGGATGCCTCTAATAATCTTCCACAACTCCAGATCTCTCGGCTATTTTTCTATGATCTCATCTGTGATTGATGGTTGGACATCCAAGGCAGCCAATAATACTGCTGTCCCATCAATCATTAGTTCCAAATCAAACTTTCTGGCTTCCTCAATCAATTTCTCACTAACAGCTAGGGAGGTAAGGGATTATGTCTGGGCCTTCCTACTTAATGCATCTACGACTACGTTGGCCTTTCCGGGGTGGTATTATATGTCACAGTCATAATCCTTTACTAGTTCCAACCACCTTCTCTGTGTCATGTTCAGATCCTTCTGTGTGAAGAAGTACTTCAGGCTCTTGTGGTCGCTGAAGATTTCATTTTTCTCGCCATATAAATAATGCTGCCAAATTTTCAAAGCAAAAACCACCGCTGCTAACTCTAGGTCGTGAGTGGGGTAGTTCTTCTCATGTTCCTTTAGTTGCCTTGATGCATAAGCGACCACCTTCCCTTTTTGCATCAATACACAGCCCAAGCCAGTTCTAGACGCATTTGTGTACACAGTCATGCCACCTGTTCCATCAGGGATGGTCAAAACCGGAGCTGACACCAATAATCTTCTAAGCTCACAAAAATTTTTCTCACAAGCATCTGACCATTCAAACTTCGCTCCCTTCCTGGTTAGACGAGTCATGGGCGCCGATATTAGTGAAAAGTTTTCAATGAAATGGTAGTAACTGGCTAGTCCCAGGAAACTATGGATTTCTGTGGCATTCTTCGGTGTCTCCCATTCAAGGACCGCCTTGACCTTCCCGGGGTCGACTTTAATGCCCTCACTCGAGACTACATGCCCTAGGAATCCTATCTGGCAGAGCCAAAATTCATACCTGCTGAATTTCGTGAACAATTGATGTTCCCTCAGTCGTTCTAGTACAAACCTCAGGTGATGTGCATGATCCTCCGCATTCCTCGAATAGATTAAAGTGTCATCTATGAAGACTATGACGTACTTGTCTAGAACGTCATGAAACGCTCTATTCATCATATCCATGAATGTTGGAGGGGCATTTGTCAGTCCGAAGGACAGCACCAAAAACTAATAATGTCCGTACCTCGTTCTGAATGCAGTCTTATGGTTATCACTGATCTTGATTCTCAACTGGTGATACCCGGAACTGAGGTCAATCTTTGAGAAAACACTTGCGCCTTGCAGCTGATTGAATAGGTCATCGATGCGCGGAAATGGGTATCGGTTCTTGATGGTAAGTTTGTTCAGTTCCCGATAATCGATGCATATACGCATACTTTCGTCCTTCTTCCTTACAAACAGGACCGGTGCTCCCCAAGGCGACACACTGGGCCAGATAAATCCTTTCTTTAATAGATCCTGCAACTGAATTTGTAATTCCTTCAACTTTATAGGTGCCATACGATACGGTGCTTTAGACACCGGGGCTGCCCCAGGAATCAGAACTATTATAAATTCCATTTCTCGCTCTGGTAGCAGTTGAGTTAGGTCTTCGAGAAACACATCAGGAAATTCCCAAACTACATCTAACTCCTCCAATGGCTTTACCTTTGACTATGTATCCCTGACTGTAGCCAGTTACCCCTGGCACCCATCATCCAATAACTTCTTCGCTTGGAGTGTGGATATCGTCACCTTCTTGGGCTTCCTCACCAGTTCACTTTTATAGGTAAATTCATCTCCTTCCTTAGGCTTAAACACAATCTTTCTTTCCGCACACATGACACTTGCTCCGTGAGAGGACAACCAATCCATTCCTCAGATTACATCAAAGTCCTTCATGTTGAACTTGATCAAACGTGCCATCAAGTTCCGCCCATAAATTTCTATGGGGCAAGCATCTCTTTCAAACTTATTACACTTCCGGCCGGGGTACTCACTACAAACTTGTGCCCTATATTTCTTGGAGTTATGTTCATTCTACTTGTAAAGATACTAGAGACAAAGGAGTGCGATGCGCCAGAATCAAATAGCACATATGCAGGGATGGAAGCTAAGTCTTAGAGTTCCTAGAACGACTAAAGTAAGACTACTGCTGAGCTTATTACACCCCGAACCACCCCCTAGGTGGGTCGGGCGGGTAACCCGGATGCCGAACCACATCTGTCAAAACTCTAGGATCCGGAAGCAAACACTACTCAACAGACACACACCACATTTACAATATAAAATTGGAAACAGAGTGCAAAGGAAGCTAAGTATTATATTTTCATAGAAGAGCTACCAAAAGTACAGTGTTTAATAGTAGCTCATAACCCACAGTACAACCATAATTACAATGTCTAACAGAGGTTCACACCTATAGTATCTCATAACAACTACATACATGGCCTTTTCATAGCCCAGCATCATAAAACAAAATATATAAAAGCTACATCTGTAAGCTATACAAAAGAAAAGCGCCAATTGGCTATCCACAAAAAGAATGTTCTATGAACATAAAAAAGAAAGGACAGCCGCCATCAGATAAGCTCCTCCAACCTAATCCTGTGCACCTGCATCAGAGGGATCACCTCCGTAGGGGTCCACACCAGAATAGTCATGATCACCATCACCAAATTATCCATAATGATCCTCCCACTCAGGGAGATGTCCACCTACAAAATCATCTAAAAGAAATAATCCACGAGGGGTGAGCTCCACCGAGCCCAGCAAATGAATATAAGATCATGCAAGCAGGTACAACCATCACAATCATCAATCTACATGCTGGGTTCAATTTTATTACTCTAGTCCACCTAACATCACAACTAAGTCACTAGGTATATGCTACTTGCAATGACTCAGGAAACAACCTCAGTCGCTCCCTTATCGATCTTCAGTTCCTACCTCAATCATTGCGGGTGGAACCCGCGCTGGTCCGGGAGCACTGACTCCCTCCCTTGGTAGAGCCCAAGTTAACCACGACAACTTGACCCGGCTTCTGCTGCCCTCGACTGTTCAGGAAGTCATGATCACCCAATACTTGCACCCCTATTGGGAAGGGCTGTAGCATAAGGGTATGTTCACCTAGCCCAATGATCTATATGATAAGTATGAGTTGAGTGGTGTCAACCGTATCCCATTCTACAGGCTACCACAAACCTCATTTCCAGTATGAAATGCACGGTGCTTTCGCAGCCCATACTACGGCTCACCATGCCTTTCATTTCCAAGCCATCTATTACGACATCTAAACTAGCAGTTCACATAGCACGCGTTTGATTCATTAGTTATTAAATCAACATGTTCACAACCACAGTCCATAACTACATCTGTTAATTCCAACATCCGAAAGTAATTTAAATATTAATATAGAATAGATAATAGTAATAAAGGTAACTTTGTTATCTTCGATATGTTCACAAGATCACACCTACAAGAGTGATCCGATATCTACTCACCTTGGCTGAAATATGCCGGATCTGAAGACTACTGGTCAGTAAGAGCACACGAGTATGCGTCGCCGGGCTGACACTCAAAGCCTAATTAAATAAATTAAAGATGATTCGTTAAAGTACCCCAGGAGGCTAGGGAAACCTTGGTCTAGCTCCTAGACCAAGCAAGACTCAAAACTGCCATGACAGCAGCAGTGGTCAATTGGCACTGGTCCATCGGATGGACCAGTGGCAATGGACCAGTAGGCTGTAGTGGCCCAAACTCATAGGGGTTTGAAGCCTTTTGGCCAAAAAGTTCCCAGACACTATTTTGGGTATATGCAGGGGTTAGGGTCAGGTTAAATAACCATGAGCTGCACTGGTTGATTGGTACTGGACGACCAATAGTAATGGACCAGTAGGGGTTTCAGTCATAAAATCAAAAAGGTTCCATACTAGGGGCTTTTGTTGTTGTTGCATTGGCTACAACAATGGTTTGGATCATGCCATCACGCTTGGTATGAGTTTAGTCACCCGAAGCCCTTCCAGGGAAAGTCAAATCAGCTTCAACGGGGGTTCAAAGCCATGTTTTGGTCAGGGGTTCCATGTAGGACACCATACAGGGCATTACAGACCTGTGGGCAAGCTGGGGATTACATAGGTTTCAGTTTCCTGCAGTGGTCGATCCACTGTGGTCGATCCAATCGACCACTGCCATCGACCAATGCACAAGCAGTACGAAAATCTCAGCAGTTCAGGCTGTTTTGGCTTAGATCTCAGGGTTGGGTGCATGTATGGACAATCAAGGACTGTAGTAGGGTACCATATATGCTATCTAACATATACCTAGCAATAGATCAAACATCTAAGGGATTCTTGGGGGTTTGGGTTCCTAATCCAACATGCATAGCTATTTTAGAAAGAAATAGTAGAAATTTATCTAAGGAGATGCATAATAGTGCTATGGTGGTTCTGGTTTAGGTATTAAAGCCTTGCATCATTATGCCATGGAGCTATTAAGTCCCATATCCAAAATGCACTTTTAAAAACCAACCATAGCCATGAAAATCAGTTGATTAAAGCCGTTTCTCAGTAATTATAGCCTATATTTATTCTATCACAGGTATGTACTAGGCTAGACATAACAGATTTAGGCATACTTGCAAGGTTCTAGGTAGAAATCAAACTAGTGCTACATATTTAGCTTTGTTGACACATAAAACATGGTTGTGTAGCCATTAACAGAGACAAATACCTAAGGTTACAGCCCTGGAAATGAAGTATATTGCAGAGGACAGCTAGGTTTGGGGCCTACCCTTAATGGGTCCAAGCTCTAGCTCTCCTTCTCCTCTTCTCTTCTCTTCTCTTTCTCCTTCTCCTTCTCTTCCTCTCCTTCAACGAAATAACCAGGGCATTTTCTGAGCTAAGGCTGGTCTTTTATAGACCTAGCCACTAGGTCTTGTTTGGCATGGTGTGTTTTAGAAAGAAACACATTCTAAGAATGCATTCTCAAGGTAAATGGCTTCAATGTGGGCCCCACATGGTCACATTGTGTGGGCAATAATTCCACGAGTCATTTTCGGCACGGGGAGGTGATTCGGGGTGCGAAACATTGGGCCCCACGCATCTGATATGGATTTTGAGCAGTACTGCAGTACTGAACGATCCAACTGGTTGATCCAATAGACCAATAGGGATGGACCAGTAGGTAAATCCCTACTATTTTTGTACCTAGGCCCCACCAGGGTCTGTGCCATGCCAAAGGCATTGTCCTTGCACCATTTGTGGTCATCACTCCCAATTTTAAACATTTATTATCAATTTTAAATCCTCTTTTGATTAGGCAATGGCTGTACCTTAGGTTGCCCATCAATTTATGTATGGAATAGCAACACAAGTCTGGTAGCTGCCTCCAGATGGATAGGTATGACATCATCGGGTATTTCCCATAAAAAATGATTATCGGGTCGGTGCACCACGGGTTACTAGTGGGTAGGACCCAGGATCCATCGGGTTTCAGACCTACATTCAGAGTTCGGGTCAAGGTCTGGGCACAGACGTAACATCCTCCCCCCTTACAAGAATTTTGTCCTCGAAATTGACGTACCTTATAGGCTGAAAAGGTGAGGGTATTCTTTACGTATTTCTTCTTTATTTTCCCACGATGCTTCATCGGGGGTGTGGTTTTCCCATCGAACCTTGACATGAGTAACAGTGCGGTTGTTGAGCTTATGTTCCTTCCGAGCCAGGATCTCTTTAAGTTGCTCCACGTAGGTCAAGTCAGCGTCAAGGTATTCAGGTTCAGCCGAAAGTACATGTGTCGGGTTGGTGATATACTTCTTTAGCATCAATATGTGGAACACATTATGTACACCTTTGAGGGTCGGAGGTAGAACTAGCCGGTATGCTACTGGTCCGACTCTTGTTAGGATTTCATATGGACCAATATACCTTGGGCTCAATTTCCCCTTTTTGCTAAAGCGCACAATGCCTTTGGTTGGTGATACTCGAAGAAATACTTTTTCTCCGACTACAAACTCAATATCCTTTCTTCTATTATCAGTGTAGCTCTTTTGCCTTGATTGAGCCGCTTTGATCTTTTCTCTAATCATGTCCACCTTCTCACATGTGACCTGTACTAACTCCGGGCCTATCATGTGTCGTTCTCTAACTTCATCCCAATAGAGAGGCGTGCTGCATTTCCTCCCACATAGTGCTTCGTAGGGTGCCATTCCAATGGTGGAATGGTAATTGTTATTGTAAGCAAATTCTATCAGGGGAACATGCGAGTCCCAACTATCCTTCATCTCCAAGGTACATGCCCTGAGCATATCTTCCAACGTCTATATGGTCCGCTCGGATTGCCCGTCGGTCTGAGGGTGGAAGGCAGTACTTAAATTTAACTGAGTGCCCATAGCTTGTTGAAGGCATTTTCAAAATCTTGAGGTGAACCTAGGGTCTCGATCAGATACGAAGCTGACCGGCATACCATGCAGGCGAACTACACTATCAATGTATAGCTAGGCTAGCTTATCCAACGAATAAGTAACCTTTATAGGAATAAAGTGGGTCGACTTAGTCAATCTATCAACGATCACCCAGATTACATTCATGCCCTTCTTTGTCAAGGGAAGACCAGTTACAAAGTCCATAGTAATATGGTCCCACTTCCACTCAGGGACTAGTAATGGCTGCAACAGCCCATGTGGTCTGTGCCTTTCTGCCTTTATCTGTTGGCAGGAAAGACATTCTGAAACATACAGTGCTACGGTTTCCTTCATTCCGATCCACTAGTAATACCCCTTTAGGTCCTTGTACATCTTTGTGCTGCTCGGGTGTATAGAGTATGATGAATTATGGGCTTCTTTGAGAATTCGATTCTACACATCATAATCAGCTGGGATGCACAATCTATCTCTAAATTTCAGCGCTACATCACTAGAAATTGAGAAGTCCGGGTCCTCCCAAGTTCCTTGTTGGATGCCTCTAATAATCTTCCACAACTCCGGATCTCTCGACTGTTTTTCTATGATCTCTGATGAGCACATTTATGTGTGAAATCTTAAGGCATAAAGCATACATTTTACCACATTGGATAGAGTTACTCGGTGTTTCTTGTGCTTTTCAGGGTTTAGGTGAATTATTGTGAAAATTGAGGAGATGATGTTGAGGAGATGTTTTTAAGCTTTTTCGAGATGTTAATAGTATGGATGCATAGCCCATCGAGTCAACTTCGCAACGGTTCAAACGACACTTGATTCCGAGTTGAAACGAAGAAGTTATGACCGTTTCCGTAACGACGCGCGAAAATGGTATATAGGGGTTTATTTATAATTATTGACAGTCGGATGGGGACAAAGTGAAGCGGAAGTTCGGATTCCAAGGGCCTTAACACAATTATCAGAAGTTACTTTACTGTACCCGAAAGATTCCATTTGGAAGGCTCTGGACAGCCCAACTTCAACTTGAGATATCTTGGGCTCCCCAACTCCGAATTGGACGAAATGTGGGTCTATTTTGGGTGATTTTTCGCAAGGAACACAATGGTGAGGCCTATATAAGCATCCCATGCTCCACGTTTTCTAAATGACAGAATGGGTATTTTATTTATTCTTGAAGGAATCCTAGTCATCACCCTTACTCTCTCTCTCCTCCAACTTCTCAAGGGCACTTCTGGAATTCTACTTGGGATAGATTTATATTTTCTCATCTATGAAAGGTTGAAAAATCAAAGATACTTTGATTTTATTGCTTGGAGAAGATATCTACAAAGAAAAGGAAGCACTTGTTAGAATTGAAAGTTTATTTTTCTAGAAATAGAAGGTCTATGTAAACAATCTTCTCTTCTTCTTCTTTTTTTTTTTTTTTTTTTCTTTTTTCTTAGGATTCAAGGCATTGTAAAAGAGGAAAGAGAAGAGAATATTCTCTTTTCTTAGGGAATATTTCTCCTACACTTCCATCGTCTCTCTTCTCCTCTCTTGTACCTATAAATACCCCTACCTCTCTTGTAAAAATGGCTCATTCATTTAGTGAAATTTCTTCTCTTCTTCTCCTTCTAATTTATGATTTTTGGCTTTTCTAAGTTCTAGTTTGCTTTTATGATTTTTAGTTAATGGTTATATTAGGTTTAGTTTATTCTTTAATTTCAATTTAAGTCTTCAATTGGGTTGTAATTTCTTAATTCTAGTTTAGGTTTTAAGCCTTCTAGTCTAAGTTCTTAAGTTGATGACAAGACTTGAAGATTTAGAAGAGGAGGCCATGGTAAGTTTATACAAGTATTCAAGCTTTTCAATTACATTCATGCAAGCACATCCAGGTTTTACTATCTAAACTCTCAATCTCATTCTCCATTTCCTCTATCTCTCTCTATCTTCTTCTTGTTCCCCCTCTATTTCTTTTATTTTAATTTTATATGGTTGTGGTTTATGGATGCCTTTTTATTCCCTTATTTCTTTTTATATGGTTAGTATGTGTGGATGTATTTTTATTTCTTTCAATTCGCTTTAGTTTGATAGGTTAGATACTCATGTGTTAGGACGCCGATTTAATCCCTTAATTTTGTTAGATGCTTATGAGTTAGGATGCATTGATTTTTGTTAGTTTAATTAGTTTAATTTAACACTTTAATTTGGTTCACTTTGCATTACTTTTAAGTTAGTTAAATAGAGTGGCATATATCTCCTCGTGTTCGACCCGTAGCTACGATTGACCCGTACGCTTGCGGTTTTATTTTAACTCAAACAAGTTTTTGGCGCCGTTGCCGGGGAGAGTATTGTCCATTTTATTTATCTGTTTTTTAAGTAATTCGAAATGTTTTAGTTTATTATTTTCTTCTTTTTTTTTTGAAAAAAAAAAATCAGTTTTTAAAAATCTCTTCTTGTTTCTCTTCTGTTTCAAATAGTGTGCGCCCAATCTAAAGTCCTTCATATGCTTCAACCCTCCATCTTTTGGTGTCCCTCATAGGATTAAGTTACCTATGATGCTACATCTTGACTTGGTTGGGTGGATTGACATGTGACTTATCTTTGGAGGTGACCACTCTTAATAACAGGAAAATGACATAGTAAGAGTGTTGGAAACATAAACGTATAGTAGACCTCCATTCTACATCAGAATCCATATTGGAGTCACACGTAGGTGGCTATAGAAGACTATACGGGTTCCCTTGCTGTCAACCTATATGGCATCCTTACAGCTTTTGAACCATTGTTTCATTTTTTGAGGGATAGAGATGCACTATCTACCTTGGGCTCCCTCTTATTTCTAGTTTTTTTTTTAAGTGTTTTATTTTTCTTTAATTTTTCTAAAGGAGACCTCATATCAGTTTAGGTGGCTAAGGTGTGGACTCGTGATTCAAGTAATCGTCTTATTAGAAGACCACCTTCTCTACCACCTTTGACCATGGGTGACCAACAACCCAAGACTCTTAAGGATAGGTTTTAACCCACCAGGGCTGCACAACCCTCATGCATTAGTCTGCCTGTTGTTACAGGGAATAACTATGAACTCAAGACCAACTTCATCAGCATGCTACCCCATTTCCATGGGATGGCTAATGAGGATGCATATCTCTTCCTTAGGGAATTTGAGGAGGTCTGTGTTCTAATTAAGGTCCAGAATTTGACTGATGATGCAGTTAGGCTTAGGTTTATACCCTTTGTCCTGAAAGACCAGGCCAAGAAGTGGCTCTATGGACTGCCAACAAACTCCATTAATACATGGGATGAGTTCACCATTGTCTTTTTGAGAAAATTCTTCCCTCTTCACAAGACCAATAAGCTTAAAAGTGACATCCTCCAGTTCAGGCAGAAACCACATGAGTCCTTTTCTAAATTCATGGAAAGATTCAAGGACCTCCTCTTAGAATGCCCTCACCATGGTTTTGACTTGTGGCAGCTATGCCAAATTATTTATGAGGGTATTGATTATCAGACCAAGCAACTTGTAGAGTCTATGTGTCCAGCAGGCTTTACTTCTTTTTCTGAGGAGAATGATGCATGGATATTCTTAACCAACTTGGCTGATAAGACTAGGGAATGGGAATCTTCCCAAGAGGCTGAAAGGACCACTAAGGGGTATCTCATTGAGGGTATGCCAGCCAAGGAGGCCAAACTTGACAGCCTCATAAAATAGTTGGAGTCCATAGTTCTTAAAGAGTCTATACCAGTTAATCCGGTCAACCAGGTCAACCATGTGTCGGTATGCATTTGGTGCCAAACCCCTGGACACCTTTCTGAGGAATGCCCCAGCACCTTGGTGGGCAATTCTAGCACTGAGAATGTAAGTGCTCTCTACCAAAATAACCCATATAGCAATACTTACAATCTAGGATGGAGAAATCACCCCAATTTCTCATGGAATCAAGGGAACCAAGCAGGCCCATCCAACTTTAACCATCAAGGCCAGGTTGGTGCCCAAAGGCCCAACTATGCAGCACAAAGCCAAGGAATATCTCCTAACCCCTTTCCCCCTCGTCCTCATCCAGGACCTTCTATTAATTCTGCTAGGCCTCCTCTCCTTGCACCGTAACAGTAACCCCCAGGGTTTACCAATACAGGAAAGGCAACAAGACTGAATGAGATGGACAACAAGATAGCTCTTCTCATGACAAGCCACAATAACATGGAAAAATAACTCACCCAGCTTGTCACAATCCTGCATGAGAGGAAAACAGGGAAGTTACCTAGCCAGCCTAAGCCAAATCCTAGGCATCAGGTTCATATTCAGCAAGGTACACAAGCTCCTCCAACCAATGTTGCACAAGGCCAACAGCACCAAGGGCCCTCCAGATAGGTAAATATTGTTTATGCTTTAAGGAGTAGCCGTGAGTATCAACAGGCTAGTGCACCTCAGTCTTTACCATCTCATACTCCTATTGACTCTTCCCCTTCTGAAGAGGTCATTGAAGTACCTACTGTTCCAGGTTCATCTGATGAACCTAAAGATATACCAGATGATTTGTTGAGGAAACCAAAGAGGATTTTATTGAGGAAGTTAAAAAGACCAACCCTGAAAGAATTTATACCCCACCTGCCCCTTTCCCAAATAGGTTGGTTAGCAAGAAGTCTCCTTCTGTGGAGAAGATATTGGATGTGTTTAAACAGATTCAGGTGAATATCCCCTTGTTGGATGCTATTGCCCAGATCCCCGCTTATGCTAAAGTCCTCAACGACTTATGCACCCAAAAACGGACCACCAATGCGCCCAAAAAGACACTCTTGGCTGCTAACATTAGTTCTCTAATCTCACAGCCAGTAGCAGCCAAGTATAAGGATCCTGGAAGCCCTACCATCTCTTGCACTATAGGCCATACTACTATTGATCATGCCTTATTGGACCTTGGTGCAAGTGGGAATCTCTTACCCTTTCATGTCTACCAACAACTGGGATTGGGAGAAGTAAAATCGACCAAAATTACTCTTCAACTTGCAGATCGATCGGTTAAAGTTCCTAAGGGAATGATTGAGGATGTCTTGTTGAAAGTTGGGGAATTTATTTTTTTTGTGGATTTTATTGTTTTAGATACCTAACCCACTGCCAACTTCAAGGACCAAATCCCAATCATATTGGGTAGACCATTCCTAGCTACTAGTAATGCTTTAATCAATTGCAGGAATGGTCTCATGAAATTATCTTTTGGCAATACTTCTGTTGACTTCAATGTGTTTAGGTTGGGCAAGCAGCCTGACATGGATGAAGAGGTGCATATGCTTCAAGGATTTCCCGATGATATTGATATGTTCTTTGAGATTGATTTTGATTCGGGATTTCAAGAATGTATGCAGGAATTGGAGGGTGTTGATGATACTCCCTTATCTGAGGTCTGGAGCATCCAACCACCTTTGGAGCCCCTTGGACCCCTATCCACTTCCATTCCCAAATCCTCTATTATTGAGCCCCGCACATTAGAGTTGAAGGCATTGCCCTCCAACCTCAAGTATGCCTTCTTAGGACATGATCATATTCTTCCTGTTATTATTGCTTCTGATTTTACTTTTATTCAGGAATAAGAGTTGATTAAGCTTCTCAAGGACCATAAGGAAGCCATAGGTTAGACCATGTCTGACATCAAAGGTATTAGCCCCTCCATTGTTCAACATCATATACATCTGATGGAGAGTTCCAAACCTTCTAGGGAACCCCAAAGGAGGGCTAACCCTGTGATGAAAGAGGCAATCAAGAAAGAGATCCTAAAATGCTTGGATCATGGCATCATTTATCCTATTTCTGATAGTCAATGAGTGAGTCTTGTGCAGGTTGTGCCTAAGAAAGGAGGAGTCACTGTAGTTGAGAATGCCAATAATGAGTTGATTCCAACCCGTATCCAAACGGGATGGAGAGTGTGCATTGACTATAGGAAATTGAATGCGGCAACTTGGAAGGACCACTTCCCCTTGCCTTTTATTGATCAGATGTTAGAGAGACTAGCTGGCCATGAATATTATTATTTTCTTGATGGTTATGCAGGCTATAACCAAATTCCTATTGCTCTAGAGGACCAACACAAGACCACTTTCACATGCCCTTATGGAATCTTTGATTACCGGCGTATGCCTTTTGGACTTTGCAATGCCCTTGCTACATTCCAAAGGTGCATGATGAGTATCTTTTCTGATACGGTAGAGCACTTCCTAGAGGTGTTTATGGATGATTTTTCTATTCACGGCTCTACTTTTTCTAATTGCTTGCATCATCTCTCTTTGGTTCAACATAGAAAAGAACTTGGTCCTGAATTGGGAGAAGTGCCACTTCATGGTAAAGCAAGGTATAGTTCTTGGTCACATTGTGTCCAAAGAAGGGATCAAGGTTGATAGATCTAAGGTGGACCTTATTGCTAATTTACAACCACCCAAGAGTGTGAAGGACATTAGATCTTTTCTTGGCCATGCAGATTTTTACAGGAGATTCATCAAGGACTTTAGCCAGATAGCTAGACCTCTCACTTATCTTTTGGCAAAGGACTGTCCATTTGATTTCTCTTCTGAGTGTCATGATAGTTTTGAGCAATTGAAAAGAGCTTTGACCTCAGCCCCCATTATTCAAGCTCCAACTTGGACAGTTTCATTTGAGCTTATGTGTGATGCCTCTGATTTTGCTATAGGGGCTGTTCTTGGGCAAAGAATCAACAAATTGCCCCATGTGATTTATTATGCAAGTAGGACTCTTAATGATGCACAGCTTAATTATACCACCACTGAGAAAGAATTTTTAGCTGTTGTGTTTGCTTTAGAGAAGTTTAGGCCCTACTTGGTTGGATCACATGTGATTGTTTCTACTGACCATGCAGCTATCAAATATCTTATGCAGAAGAAAGATGCCAAGGCTCGCCTCATTAGGTGGGTTCTTTTGTTACAAGAATTTGATCTTGAAATTAGGGATAAGAAAGGGTGTGAAAATTTGGTTGCAGACCATCTATCCCGGTTGCCTAATTCCTTGACTGTTGATTCTCTAGTCAACGAGAATTTTCCTGATGAGTATCTGATGGCAGTGTCTAGTGAACCTTGGTTTGTTGACATTGTTAATTATCTGGTTACGGGTGTGACACCTGTACATTGGTCCACCCAAGATAAGAATCGTTTCTTTTCACAAGTTAAGTATTTCTTTTGGGATGATCCTTATCTTTTTAAGACCTGCCCAGATCAAGTAATCCGAAGATGTGTCCCTGATCATGAGCAACAATCTGTCTTATCTTTTTGCCATGATCAGGCTTGTGGAGGCCATTTTGGGCCTAATAAGACTGTGGCCAAAGTTTTACAATGTGAATTTTATTGGCCTAGTCTGTTTAAAGACGCATGTTCTTCATGCTAATCCTTAGGGCGTCTTACTAAGAGAAATATGATGCCCCTCAACCCAATTCTGGTGGTTGAGGTGTTTGATGTATGGGGTATTGATTTCATGGGGCCTTTCCCTAACTCTTTTGGTAACCTGTACATATTACTTGCTATGGACTATGTGTCCAAATGGATTGAGGCAGTTGCTTGTAAGACCAATGACCACAAGGTGGTTGTGAAATTTCTGAAGGAGAACATCTTCTCCCATTTTGGTACTCCCCAGGCTATCATTGGTGATCGGGGCAAGCATTTTTGTAATCGGCCTTTTGAGGCCCTCATGAAAAAGTATGGTGTCGTCCATAAGTTGGCCACACCCTACCATCCCCAGACCAGTAGCCAGGTTGAGGTTTCAAATAGGCAGGTCAAGCAAATTCTTGAGAAAACCATCAACCCGAACCGCAAGGATTGGTCTAACTGGTTGGTAGATGCGTTGTGGGCCCATAGGACAGCCTTCAAGATCGATCTTGGTCAATCTCCATACTGTCTGGTGTATGGAAAGGCATGTCACTTACCTGTAGAGATTGAGCACAAGGCCTTTTGGGCTATCAAGAAGCTTAACTTTGACCTACGCATTGCAGGTGCCCATAGGAAACTCCAACTATCTGAGTTGGAAGAGCTTAGGAATGAGGCATATGAGAATGCCCGGATTTACAAGGAAAAAACCAAGGCTTTCCATGATAAGCACATTTTGAGAAAATCTTTTGAGGTAGGCCAGAATGTTTTATTGTACAATTCTCGTTTACATATCTTTCTAGGTAAGCTACGTTCTAGATGGGATGGCCCCTATATTGTTCAAAAAGTTTATTCTCATGGGGCTGTTGAAGTCCTCAATCCAAGTACAGGAGCTACTTTCAAGGTCAATGGCCAAAGATTGAAGCCGTACATAGAGATGCCTACTCCAGTTGAAGAAGAGGTCATGAATCTCCATGAGCCTCTTTACCTTGACCCCTGATATCCTAATATGTATCCCCTCCCTTGTCCTTATTCTTTCTTTTCTGCATGCATTGAGGACACTGCATGAATTAAGTGTGGGGGGGTGTGTTGGACTTTAATTGTGAATTTTGTGAATTTTGATTGTGGCGATAGTTTTTGGTTATGTGCATAAGTCTCTTCGATTTGCAAAGCGAGAGTGAGAGGGAATTAGGTGCCCTCCTAGCATGCAAAATAATAAAAAAATCCCTTTTCAAGGATGGTAGTTGGTTTGTATCCGGTGATGGGGATTGAGTTTGAAAATATAAGTGCTACTTCATGTGATGGTTAGATTCCTCTATGTGTTTATGGACCCCTTTGATCTTTTGGCTAGTAGTTGAGACCAATTTGTTTGTGGCAAGGCATGAAAGTGAAAGTGAATGAAAAAAAAAAAAAAAAAAAGAGAGAGAAACAGAAAGAAAAGTGGAATTCCTTGGGACTAGACAGGGCACTGTGCCTCATGAAGCAGGGTGACTTGATCGAAATTCCTTGGAAGGAAACTCAAAAAAAAAAAAAAAACTCTTGCATCAATGTCTCAATGTCTTATGGATACATGCAAAAAGCAAAGCTACCAAGTATTTGGGTGTCTAGTGTATGCTCCACCATGTCATTTAGAGAACAGTAGTAGAGTAGAAAAAGAGTTTGTTGTTAAGAAAGAAAAAAAAAAGCTTTTGCCTTAATGCCTGGAAAAGAAAGTATGGTAAAAAATACTCAATGCCTAAGTCTTTGGTTCCATCAGTGCTATGAGTGGTTTACTTGAAGGTGAGTAGTGTTTAGAAAATATGAGGAGATCCCTTGACCTTGATGCATGTTTGTTACTTGCATTGATGTGGGGTGATAAAATTCAAGTGTGGGGGAACCTTTGGCTCCTTAATCTTTAGTTGAGTATTTCTTTGAGATTGTGTGCCCTATCTTACTTATGCCATGAGAAAATTTTACATCATTCTTTTTGATTTATTGAGTTTTGGGTGTATATTCACTGCAAACACCCACGAGACACAACTCGTCCACTAGGGGTAACCTATGGGTTGAAAGGCTTGTTGCACATGCTAAGTGCAACCGTGATTCCTACGAAAGTGAGTTAGGATTTTTTTTTTTGCATTCTAGGTTAGTTTATCTTTTGCTTTACTTGAGGACAAGTAACGTTCAAGTGTGGGGAAATCTGATGAGCACATTTATGTGTGAAATCTTAAGGCATAAAGTATACATTTTACCACATTGGACAGAGTTACTCGGTGCTTTCTTGTGCTTTTCAGGGTTTAGGTGAATTATGTGAAAATGGAGGAGATGATGTTAAGGAGATGTTTTTAAGCTTTTTTGAGGTGTAAAATAGTATGGATGCATAGCCAATCGAGTCAACTTCGCAACGGTTCAAACGACACTTGATTCCGAGTTGAAACGAAGAAGTTATGGTCGTTTCCGTAACGACGAGCGAAAATGGTGTACAGGGGTTTATTTATAATTATTGACAGTCGGATGGGGACAAAGTGAAGCGGAAGTTCGGATTCCAAGAGCCTTAACACAATTATCAGAAGTTACTTTACTGTACCCGAAAGATTCCATTTGGAAGACTCTGGACAGTCCAACTTCAACTTGAGATATCTTGGGCTCCCCAACTCCGAATTGGACGAAATTTGGGTCTATTTTGGGTGATTTTTCGCAAGGAACACAATGGTGAGGCCTATATAAGCACCCCATGCTCCACGTTTTCTAAAGGATAGAATGGGTATTTTATTTATTCTTGAAGGAATCCTAGTCATCACCCTTACTCTCTCTCTCCTCCAACTTCTCAAGGGCACTTCTGGAATTCTACTTGGGATAGATTTATATTTTCTCATCTATGAAAGGTTGAAAAATCAAAGATGCTTTGATTTTATTGCTTGGAGAAGATATCTACAAAGAAAAGGAAGCACTTGTTAGAATTGGAAGTTTATTTTTCTAGAAATAGAAGGTCTATGTAAACAATCTTCTCTTCTTCTTCTTTTTTTTTTCTTTTTTCTTAGGATTCAAGGCATTGTAAAAGAGGAAAGAGAAGAGAATATTCTCTTTTCTTAGGGAATATTTCTCCTACACTTCCATCGTCTCTCTTCTCCTCTCTTCCACCTATAAATACCCCTACCTCTCTTGTAAAAATGGCTCATTCACTTAGTGAAATTTCTTCTCTTCTTCTCCTTCTAATTTATGATTTTTGGCTTTTCTAAGTTCTAGTTTGCTTTTATGATTTTTAGTTAATGGTTATATTAGGTTTAGTTTATTCTTTAATTTCAATTTAAGTCTTCAATTGGGTTGTAATTTCTTAATTCTAGTTTAGGTTTTAAGCCTTCTAGTCTAAGTTCTTAAGTTGATGACAAGACTTGAAGATTTAGAAGAGGAGGCCATGGTAAGTTTATACAAGTATTCAAGCTTTTCAATTACATTCATGCAAGCATATCCAGGTTTTACTATCTAAACTCTCAATCTCATTCTCCATCTCCTCTATCTGTCTCTATCTTCTTCTTGTTCCCCCTCTATTTCTTTTATTTTAATTTTATATGGTTGTGGTTTATGGATGCATTTTTATTCCCTTATTTCTTTTTATATGGTTAGTATGTGTGGATGTATTTTTATTCCTTTCAATTCGCTTTAGTTTGATAGGTTAGATGCTCATCTGTCAGGATGCCGATTTAATCCCTTAATTTTGTTAGATGCTTATGAGTTAGGATGCATTGATTTTTGTTAGTTTAATTAGTTTAATTTAACAATTTAATTTGGTTCACTTTGCATTACTTTTAAGTTAGTTAAATAGAGTGGCATATATCTCCTCGTGTTCGACTCGTAGCTACGATTGACCCGTACGCTTGCGGTTTTATTTTAACTCAAACAATCTCATCTCTAATTGATGGTTGGACATCAAAGGCTGCCAACAATTCTGCTATCCCATCAATCATTAGTTCCAAATCAAACTTTCTAGCTTCCTCAATCAATTGCTCACTAACAGCTAGGGAGGCACGGGATTGTGTCTGGGCCTTCCTGGTTAATGCATCTGCGACTACGTTAGCCTTTCCGGGGTGGTATTGTATGTCATAGTCGTAATCATTTACTAGTTCCAACCACCTTCCCTGTCTCATGTTCAGATCCGTCTATGTGAAGAAGTACTTCAGGCTCTTGTGGTCGCTGAAGATTTTACTTTTCTCGCCATATAAGTAATGCCGCCAAATTTTTAAAGAAAAAACCACCGCTGCTAACTCTAGGTCGTGAGTGGGGTAGTTCTTCTCATGTTCCTTTAGTTGCCTTGATGCGTAGGCGACCACCTTCCCTTTTTGCATCAATACATAGCCCAAGCCAGTTCTAGGCGCATCTGTGTACATAGTCATGCCACCTGTGCCATCAGGGTTGGTCAAAATCGGAGCTGACACCAATAATCTTCTAAGCTCACGAAAAATTTTCTTACAAGCATCCGATCATTCAAACTTTGCTCCCTTCCTAGTTAGACGAGATATGGGCGCCGATATTCGTGAAAAGTTTTCAATGAATCGACGGTAGTAACCGGCCAGTCCCAGGAAACTACTGATATCCATGGCATTCTTCGGTGTCTCCCATTCAAGGACCGCCTTGACCTTCCCGGTGTCAACTTTAATGCCCTCACTCAAGACTACATGCCCTAGGAATCCTACCTGGCGGTGCCAAAATTTGCACTTGCTAAATTTCGTGAACAACTGATGTTCCCTCAGCCGTTGGAGTACAAACCTCAGGTGATGTGCATGATCCTCTGCATTCCTCGAATAGATTAAAATGTCATCTGTGAAGACTATGACATACTTGTCCAGAACGTTATGAAACACTCTATTCATCATATCCATGAATGCTGCAGGGGCATTTGTCAGTCCGAAGGGCACCACCAAAAACTAATAGTGTCCGTACCTCGTTCTGAATGCAGTCTTATGGATATCATTGCTCTTGATTCTCAACTAGTGATACCCAGATCTGAGGTCAATCTTTGAGAAAACACTTGCGCTTTGCAGCTGATCGAATAGGTCATCGATGCGCGGCAACAGGTATCGGTTCTTGATGGTAAGTTTGTTCAGTTCCCGATAATCGATGCACATACGCATACTTCCATCCTTCTTCCTTACAAACAGGATCGGCGCTCCCCAAGGCAACACACTGGGCCGGATAAATCCTTTCTTTAATAGATACTGCAACTGAATTTGTAATTCCTTCAACTCTATAGGCGCCATACGATACGGTGCTTTAGACACTGGGGCTGCCCCAGGAATCAGATCTATTGCAAATTATATTTCTTGCTCTGGTGGCAGTTGAGTTAGGTCTTCGGGAAACACATCAAGAAATTCCCAAACTATATCTAACTCCTCTAATGGCTTTACCTTTGTCTATGCATCCCTAACTGTAGCCAGATACCCCTGGCACCCTTCATCCAATAACTTGTTTACTTGGAGTGCGGATGTCATCACCTTCTTGGGCTTCCTCACAGGTTCACTTTTATAGGTAAATTCATCTCCTTCCTTAGGCTTAAACACGATCTTTCTTTCCGCACACATGACACTTACTCCATGAGCGGACAAACAATCCATTCCTAAGACTACATCAAAGTCCTTCATGTCAAACTTGATCAAACGTGCCATCAAGTTCCGCCCATAAATTTCTATGGGGCAAGCATCAAATACCTCTTTCTTGGAGTTATGTTCATTCTACTTGCAAAGATACTAGAGACAAAGGAGTGCGATGTGCCAGAATCAAATAGCACATACACAGGGATGGAAGCTAGGTTTAGAGTACCTAAGTTTGGATTAAGATAATGATGCAATCAATAGTCTACTTAGTAATATATAACTTATCTAACTTTATTCTTTGGTTCCTTTTGGAAAAGAAATACCTGTCATTACTTTCGGATCCGCCTCTGCTTCCTCATTGGTCAGTGCGTACACTTTCCCTTGTGTTTGGCCATCTTGGTGTTGGTAGGGCTGGCCAGATGATTGGAGTCTTGAGAGTACGTTGTTTTTCCACCGCACACAGTCTCTTGCGAAATGACCAGGCTGACCGCATCTGAAACATTGGATGGGATCGGTTGATTGGGAAGGAGGCACAGAGCGGGCAGATTGAGAAGAAGCTTGACTTGCTTAGCTTGTCGGCGACCGCAGAGTCTGGACCGAGGTCGTAGTTTGGCCAGAAGCCGGACGAACATACTGATTTAACTGATTATAGGCCGAATGGTATGGCTGCGAGTTCTGGCCTGCTTCCGATCGCCGATATTGCAGTGGACTGGGGCTGCCAGGATTCTTGAAAGTCTTGTTAGGCCAGTTGTAATTCTGGAAATTGCTAGGCCTCTTAGTTGAACCTTGTGATGCAGTCGACTTATCCTTTAGTCTGTCTTCAACAGTCTTAGCCTTATCAACCATTTGAGCATAGGTTTTAATCTCCATAATTGACAACATAGCCCCTATTTCAGGTTTGAGTCCCTTCTCAAACTTCTTGGTCTTGCTTGCCTCATTCCTCAAGTGATCTGGTGCAAAATGGAGTAGATCTTCAAACCGTTGTTGGTATTCCAGTACTGTCTTTGATCCTTACGTAAGGACAGAGAACTCTGCTTCCTTTCTATCTCTGAGGCTCTCAGGTAAGTAATTCTTGAAGAACACTTCTTTGAACTGGTCCCATGTTAGGTCAGGATGAGTTGCCTCGAGATTTGGCCGAGCTGATTTCCACCATGCTGCAGCTTCATTTTGTAACTGGTACCCAGCGCATATCAGTTTTTGGGCGTTGGTACATTCTAGCACTTCAAAAGCCTTCTCCAAGGCGCTAATCCACTTCTCAGGTTGTAGTGAATCTGATTCAACCTTAGAGAAAGATGGAGGGTGGAGTTTCTTGAACTTCTCCATCACTTTAGCAGTGGAGTTTTCTACTGAAACCTGAGGCACCGGAGGAGGAAAATTTGGAGGGCAGTTAGGTTGTGGCGTTGCTCTCTGATGCGTGGCAGCCATGAGTTATGCGTTCATGCTAGTCATCAGCTCTTGTTGTTGTAGCTGAATTTGCAGTTGAACTTGCTACTGTTGTTGCATGGACTGCATCATAGTAGCCATGATTGCAGAGATCTCTCCGGCGGTCATAATTGGTGGAGGTGGGGGTACTTGAGCCGGAGGGATCACAGGTGCTGGAGGAACCTCGTGTGTTCGGGGAGGAGGGACCTCAGGCACGCTCTCGGAGGTTACATATGTTTCAATGGTCGGGCCCGGATCACTTGATGATCTCGCTTCCCGTACGAAATGAGGTTGCTCCTCACTACGAGCTCTCTTGTTTGCCCTTGTACTAACCATGACTACTTTCTAGAAAGAGAGTGGAAATAATGTGCTTGTTACATATACATTACATTCTATATGTATATATATTTATTTATTTATTTATATATATATATATATAATATTTTATATTTACTAAAGCAATCACACATCATCATTGCACACACACATATACACATTTCCATATTATCAATGCATCTTGCATTTACTAAAAGCATGCCCACGTATGTAAATATAGGTACACACACATTTTTTTGTTCCAGGTACCTGAACTCAGCAAGCTAGACTCTAGAGTCGCTGTCCGGTCATATATGCGTGCAAGTCTAAGTAAAAGATATCGTCTCTAGCTTATTCTGCCAATGCAAGGAAAAACTCACGTTCCTCAATCCTATAGACCTCAGCCCAATCTAGGTGTTCTCTTAGCACTCTCTTGGCTGCAGCCTTAATTGCACGGATTCTGGCTAGCCTTTTCCTTAATTTCCTAAGGTAACGCATGCCGCTGGAATTTTGCCAAGTCCAAACAACACGACCATTACCTGTGATAGGAAAAAAAAAACAGCCGTTAGTTCTCTACAAATGGTCTATTCTATGGTAGGTTATTGATCCCAAATGCTTATCAATCCTTACAAAAACAAACACAATTACAGTCGCATAGCAACATACCTATATATGGTCTTACACAACCATAACAATTTCAGCCAAATATACTATTTGGCTCACATACCCAATTTTAAATTTCCCATACCCCAGGTGTTTTATAAGCAGTTTACCATGGCCATTCATTAAATTTTTTTTTTGTTTTAGCTACTATGTACACATGCCACATGCATCTACCCCTCCATTTCTCTTTTTTTTTTATAGCTAATTATTCATACTTGCATATTTTTTTTTTTTTTCGTGCATATGTTTTTTTTTTCAAATGAAAAAGTTCCAAAACCTAGATTTTTTTTTACCATGTTTGCTGCAAAAACTTTTTTTTTAATTTTTGCTACGGTCCTGCTACTGGTCCTTTGGCACTGGTCGATCCAATCGACCAGTCCAATCGACTAGAGAATCGAGCAGAATATAAACTCAAATCGTGGTTCATTTCTCTCAAACCCAATCTCAATTTTGGCTAAGGAGGAGCTCCAGGAATGGCCAGAGAGGCCTGAAGCACTCATTCTTGTGCCCGAACCTCGAGATTCAAGGTGAGCTCTCAAGAAAATGAAATTTTCTTCCTAATTTTTGCTGCTCATGTTTTTTTTTTCTTGTTTCTCCCATTTAGATTTAGGGTTTTGCATCTATTTTAGTTTTTCTTCTATTCTAAATGTGATCTTGATGGATTTGGAGGTTATTAGACATGTATTGTATTGGCATTCATGCCCCATACTGTTTTTCCCCTTTCTTTCCATTTTTACTTTCTCTCTAATCAGCCATTCTCACTTATGCAATGTACAATTCATAGTTGTATAAACCAAGAATTTTTTTTTATGGCTCTACAAATTTTCTTTTAAAATCCATGCTCCCAGGATGTTTTTTTTTTTTTCGTTCGATTCTTACGTGTTCCCATCTCACAACTGCTTGTTGTTTGCTTTATTATATATATATTTTTTTAGACTAATGGTTCTCTAGTCTCCATTTTTTTTATATCAATGCCACACTACTGTATTTATTTATTAATTTTTTATAACCTATTTCTTGTTTGTTTCTTTTATTCTTATTCCATTATTGTATTTTTTTTTTTTAGATGTCTACCTGCCAGACTAGGAGCAAAGGCAAGGGAGTAGCAACTAGCAAGCGCCAAAGGGTTGTTTCTGAGTCATCTGCATCGGAACCCCCATCTCCAGAGACTGAGGAGCATTCTTCAGGCCATATCTCATCTCTAGAAGTAGATGAATATGATGAGGTGTGGTTCTCTTGCTTCCAACACGTCCGTGATTGGAAGAGCTTCCAAGATTAAAAAGTAGAGAATGGGAAGGTAGTGAAGGTAGAGGATTTCCCTCAATTCAAAATTTATGAGAGGTTCAATGCGATGGGTTGGGCTCCAATGCTTAACCCCTAGCTCCCTTGTTACCCAAACTTGGTTAGACACTTTTACTGCAACCTTAGGCCAGCCTTTGAGAATGAGTGCCAAGGCTATGGCCTTGTGAGTTTGGTGAAGGGGGTTAAGATGGTGTTCAACTGTGCCAAGTTGGCCGCCATACTACATGTAGCCAACAGAGGCTCCAGGCTTTACTGTAGACCCACGGCTGACACTAGTGAGACTTTCTCCTTGGAGGCCCATAGGCAAGTATTTAAAGCATTGACTGGCAAGGAAGATTTCCCCAGTTCAGAAGTTGAGTTTAAACCATCAGCCCGGTTGTTGAGTAGGTGTGTTCAGTACAACATCTTCCCCAAAGGGGGTAACAGGTGAGGGGTTTCTATACTACAGCCTTACATCACCTTTTGCTTATACCAGGCAGGTACAGGGAGTCCAGAAATCTACCTGCCATTTTTTATTATGGAGGTGATGACGTATCACACTAGGCACCGATCAGATGGCAACCTGCCATATGGTAGGCTTCTATCCCAGGTGTTTAGACACTTTGGGGTCGATTTTACTGGGAAGGTTGAAGGAGGAGAGGGAAAGACCCCAATTAGCAAGACTACAATCAAGAAGATGGGCTTATTGGGTGTCCGAGGGAGCGATGATGAGGGTGGAAGTGCGGGGCAGACTGATGTTCCAATAGTGGCTGATCCTTAGGCAGGAGACCTACCAGGTGTGGAGCAGTTCATTAACACGGCTTCCCAGGCAGTGCCACCATCATCGTAGACTTACAGTATGAGGGACGTGATGGGTCAGCTTAGAGAGCTTACCCCCGCAGTACATCAGGGTTTCTCATCACTCGGTGGTAGGGTGAGCACCATCGAGCAGAGGTTGGACTTTTGGGAAGCACATTTCTGGGTTGATTCGCATCCACCTCCACCGCCACCTGGTCCAGCTCAGTAGTAGTTTCACCCCGACCCCACCAGGATTCTAGGATTTTACTTTATGTTTTTTTTTTTTTAGCTTTTCTAACTTACTAGTTGTACTTCTACACTTTTCTGTTATGTACTTTGGGAAGTAGTACTTCCAAATTTTGGTGTAATGGCTTAATGCCCTCTTTAAATATTATGTAATTCAAAGTTATAAACTTGAATCAACTTCCTATTATATCGTTCTAATTTCTCGTTGTCTATCTATTCTAATGCTCTTGTTTTTCTCACATCTAGTTTACTTTAGTCCTATTTTCGATGTTTGTGAGTTTAGTGTCTATTGATGTAATTTTCTATTTATTTACCTAGGCTTTGATTGTTTGCCCGGTGACACGTATCTAGATCATCAGTCTTCGGATCCGACAGATTATAGCCCAGGTGAGTGGATATCAGATCATTCTTGTAGGTGTAGCCTTATGAACATATCGAAGATAACAAAGCTACCTTTATTACTATTATCTATTCTATATTATTATTTAAATTGCTTTCGGATATTGGCATTTACTGATGTAGCTATGGAATGTGGTTGTGAACATGTTGAGTTAATAATTGATGAATTAATTGCATGCTATGTGAACTGTTAGTTTAGATGCCGTAATAGACGGCTTGGAAATGAAAGGCATGGTGACCCGTAGTATGGGCTGCGGGAGCACCATGCATTTCATACTGGAAATGAGGTTTGTGGTAGCCCATAGAATGGGATACGGTTGACACCACTCAACTCATACTTATCATGTAGATCATTGGGCTAGGTGAACATCCCCTTATGCTACAGCCCTTCCCAACAGGGGTGCAGGTGTTGGGTGATCATGGCCTCCTGAACAGCCGAGGGTAGCAGATGCTGGGTCAGGTTGACGTGGTTAACTTGGGGTCTACTAAGGGATGGAGTTGGACTCCCGATCCCAGCGCGGGTTCCACCCGCAATGATTGAGGTTGCAACCGAGGATCGATAAGGGAGCGACTAAGGTTGTTGCTCGAGTCATTGCAAGTAGCATATACTTAGTGACTTAGCTGTGATGTTAGGTGGACTAGAGTAATAAAATTGAACCCAGCATGTAGATTGATGATTGTAATGGTTCTACCTTCTTGCATGATCTTATATTCATTTGCTGGGCTCAGTGGAGCTCATCCCTCGTGGATTTTTTCTTTTAGATGATTTTGCAGGTAGACATTACCTTGAGTGGGAGAATCCTAACGGACAATATGGTGATGGTGATCGTGAACATTCTGGTGTGGACCATGATATTTTTCATTATTTATATCTATGTGATAATTATTATTAATTTGCTTTTGGACATTAAAATTCTGATGTATTGCGGATTGTGATTATGAGCATGTTGCTAAATTGATTGATAACCAAAATGCATGGTATGTGAATTGTTAGATTAGATGCCGTAATAGATGGCTTGGAAATGAAAGACATGGTGAGCCGTAGTATGAGCTGTGGGAGCACCGTGCATTTCATACTAGAAATGAGGTTTGTGGTAGCCCGTAGAATGGGATAAGGTTGACACCACTCAACTCATACTTATCATATAGATCATTGGGCTAGGTGAACATACCCTTATGCTACAGCCCTTCCTAACAGGGGTGCAAGTGTTGGGTGATCATGACTTCCTGAATAGCCAAGGGCAGCAGAAGCCGGGTCAAGTTGTCATGGTTAACTTGGGGTCTGCCAAGGGAGGGAGTCGGTGCTCTCGGACTAGTGTGGGTTCCATCAGCAATGATTAAGGTAGCAACCGAAGATCGATAAGGGAGCGACTGAGGTTATTGCCTGAGTCATTGCAAGTAGCATATACCTAGTGACTTAGTTGTGATGTTAGGTGGAATAGAGTAACAAAATTGAACCTAGTATGTAGATTGATGATTATGATGGTTGTACCTGCTTGCATGATCTTATATTAATTTGCTAGGCTCGGTGGAGCTCACCCCTCGTGGATTGTTTCTTTTAGATGATTTTGTAGGTGGACATCTCCCTGAGTTGGAGGATCATTATGGACATTTTGGTGATGGTGATCATGACTATTCTGGTGTGGACCCCTATGGAGGTGATCCCTCTGATGCGGGTGCAAAGGATTAGGTTGCAGGAGCTTATCTGATGGCGGCTGTCCTTCCTTTTTGATGTTCATAGAACATTCTTTTTGTGGATAGCTAATTGGCGCTTTTCTTTTGTATAGCTTACAGATGCAGCTTTTATATATTTTGTTTTATGATGCTGGGCTATGAAAAGGCCATGTATGTAGTTGTTATGAGATACTGTAGGTGCGAACCTCTATTAGACATTGTAATTATGGTTGTACTGTGGGTTATGAGCTACTATTAAGCACAGTACTTTTGGTAGCTCTTCTATGTAAATATAACACTTAGCTTCCATTGCACTTTGTTTTCACTTTTATATTTTAAATGTGGTGTGTGTCTGTTGAGTGGTGTTTGCTTCCAGATCCTGGGGTTTCAGTGGATGTGGTTCGGCATCCAAGTTACCCATTTATTCTTATTGTGATTAGACAGAGGCTGTACCTTAGGTCATCCATCAATTTGTGTATGGGACAACAACATAAGTCTGGTAGCTGCCTCCGGATGGGTAGGTATGACATCATTGGATATTCCCCATCAAAAATGATTACCGGATCGGTGCACCACGGGTTGCTAGCGGGTAGGATCCAGGATCCATCGGGTTTCAGACCTACATTTGGAGTTCGGGTCAGGGTCCGGGCACAGATGTAACATCCTCCCCCCTTATAAGAATTTCATCCTCAAAATTGATGTACCTTGTAAGCTGAAAAGATGAGGGTATCCTTTACGCATTTCTTCTTCATTTTCCCACGATGCTTCCTCGGGGGTGTGGTTTCTCCATCGAACCTTGACATGAATAACGGTGCGGTTGCAGAGCTTATGTTCTTCTAAGCCAAGATCTCTTCAGGTTGCTCCACATAGGTCAATTTAGCGTCAAGATGTTCAGGTTCGGCCAAAAGTACATGTGTCGGGTTGGTGACATACTTCTTTAGCATCGACACGTGGAACACATTATGTACACCTTCGAAGGTCGGAGGTAGAGCTAGCCGGTATGCTACTGGTCCAACTCTTGTTAGGATTTCGTATGGACCAATATACCTTGGGCTCAATTTCCCCTTTTTGCTAAAGCACGCGATACCTTTGGTTGGTGATACTCGAAGAAATTCTTTTTCACCGACCGCGAACTCAATATCCTTTCTTCTATTATCAGCGTAGCTCTTTTTCCTTAATTGAACTGCTTTGATCTTTTCTCTAATCATGTCTACCATCTCACATGTGACCTGTACTAACTCCGAGCCTATCATGCGTCGTTCTTCAACTTCATCCTAGTAGAGAGGCGTGCGGCATTTTCTCCCATATAGTGCTTCGTAGGTTGCCATTCCAATGGTGGAATGGTAACTATTATTGTAAGCAAATTCTATCAGAGGAACATGCAAGTCCCAACTATCCTTCATCTCCAAGGTACATGCCCTGAGCATATCTTCCAATGTTTGTATGGTCAGCTTGGATTGCTCGTCGGTCTGAGGGTGGAAGGCAGTACTTAGGTTTAACTGAGTGTCCATAGCTTGTTGAAGATATCTCCAAAATCTAGAGGTGAACCTAGGGTCTCGATCAGATACGATGCTGACCGGTACACCATGAAGACAAACCACACCATCGATGTATAGCTGGGCCAGCTTGTCCAACGAATAAGTAACCTTTATAGGAATAAAGTGGGCCAATTTTGTCTATCTATCAACAATCACTCAAATTGCATTCATGCCCCTCTTAGTCAATGGTAGGCCAGTTACAAAGTCCATAGTAATATGATCCCACTTCCACTTAGGGATCGATAATGGCTGTAATAGCCCATGTGGTCTGTGTCTTTCTGCCTTTATCTGTTGATAGGAGAGACATTCTGATACGTACAGTGTTACGTTTCCTTCATTCTGATCCACCAATAATACACCTTTAGGTCCTTGTACATCTTTGTGCTGCCTGGGTGTATGGAGTAGGGTGAATTATGGGCTTCTTTGAGAATTCGGTTCTGTACATCATAATCGGTTGGGACGCACAGTTTATCTCTAAATTTCAGTGCCCCATCACTAGCAATCGAGAAGTCCGGATCCTCCCAAGTTCCTTGTTGGATGCCTCTAATAATCTTCCACAACTCTAGATCTCTCGGCTGTTTTTCTATTATCTCATCTCTGATTGATGGTTGGACATCCAAGGCTGCCAACAATACTGCTGTCCCATCAATCATTAGTTCCAAATCAAACTTTCTAGCTTCCTCAATCAATTGCCCACTAACAGCTAGAGAGGCAAGGGATTGTGTCTGGGCCTTCTTACTTTGTGTGTCTGCGACTACGTTGGCCTTTCCGGGGTGATATTATATGTTATAGTCGTAATCCTTTACAAGCTCCAACCATCTTCTCTGTCTCATGTTCAAATCATTCTGCGTGATTTTTAAGGCAAAGACCACCGCCGCTAAGACCAGGCTCTTGTGGTCGCTGAAGATTTCGCTTTTCACGCCATATAGATAATGCCGCCAAATTTTTAAGGCAAAGACCACCGCTACTAACTCTAGGTTGAGAGTGGGGTAGTTCTTCTCATGTTCCTTTAGTTGCCTTGATGCGTAGGCGACCACCTTCCCTCTTTGCATCAAAACACAACCCAAGCCAGTTCTAGACGCATCTGTGTACACAGTCATGCCACCTGTGCCATCAGGGATGGTCAAAACCGGAGCTGACACCAACAATCTCCTAAGCTCACAAAAACTCTTCTCACATGCATCCATCCATTCAAACTTTGCTCCCTTCTTTGTTAGACGAGTCATGGGCGCCAATATTTGTGAGAAGTTTTCAATGAATCGGCGGTAATAACTGGCCAGTCCCAAGAAACTTCAAATTTCTATGGCGCTCTTCGGTGTCTCCCATTCAAGGACCACCTTGACCTTTTTGGGGTCGACTTTAATGCCCTCACTCAAGACTACATGTCCCAGGAACCCTATCTGGCAAAGCCGAAATTTGCACTTGGTGAACTTCGCGAACAGTTGGTGTTCTCTTAGCCGTTGCAGTACGAACCTCAGGTGGCGTGCATGTTCCTCTGCATTCTTCGAATAAATTAAAATGTCATCTATGAAGACTATGACATACTTTTCCAGAACGTCGTGATATACTCTATTCATCATATCCATGAATCTTGCAGGGCCATTTATCAGTCCGAAGAACAGTACCAAAAATTTGTAGTGTCCGTACCTCGTTCCGAACGCAGTCTTATGGATATCACTACTCTTGATTCTCAGCTGGTGATACTCGGATCTGAGGTCAATCTTTGAGAAAACACTTGCGCCTTGTAGCTAATCGAATAGGTCATCGATGCGTGGCAACGGGTATCAGTTCTTGATGGTAAGTTTGTTCAGTTCCCGATAATCGATGCACATACGCATACTTTCGTCCTTCTTCTTTACAAACAGGACCGGTGCTCCCTAAGGTGGCACACTAGGCCGGATAAATCCTTTCTTTAATAGATCCTGCAACTGAATTTGTAATTCCTTCAGCTCTATAGGCGCCATACAATACGGTGCTTTAGACACCAGGGTTGCTCCAGGGACCAGATCTATTGCAAATTCTATTTCTCGTTCTGGTGGCAGTTGAATTAAGTCTTCGGGAAATACATCAGGAAATTCCCAAACTACATCTAACTCCCCCAATGGCTTTACCTTTGCCTCAGTATCCCTGACTGTAGCCAGGTACCCCTGGCACCCATCATCCAATTACTTCTTCTCTTGGAGTGCGGATATCATCACCTTCTTGGGCTTCCCCACCGGTTCAATTTTGTAGGTAAATTCATCTCCTTCCTTAGGCTTAAACAAGATCTTTCCTTCCGCACACATGGCACTTGCTCCGTGAGCGGACAACCAATCCATTCCTAGGATTACATCAAAGTCCTTCATGTCAAACTTGATCAAACGTGCCATCAAGTTCCGCCCACAAATTTCTATGGGGCAAGCAACAAATACCTCTTTCAAACTTATTACACTTCCGGCTGGGGTGCTCACTGCAAACTTGTGCCCTATATTTCTTGGAGTTATGTTCATTCTACTTGTAAAGATATTAGAGACAAAGGAGTGTGCTGCGCCGGAATCAAATTGCACATACGCAGGGATGGATGCTAGGTTTAGAGTACCTAAGTTTGAATTAAGAGAATGATGCAATCAAAGATCTACCCTATACCATATAACTTATCTAAACTTGATTTGACGGTTCTCTTGGAAAAATACCTGTCATTACTTCTGGATCCGCTTTTGTTTCCTCGTTGGTCAACGTGTACTCCTTCTCTTGGGTCCGGCCGTCTTGGCATTGGTAAGCCCGACCAGATGATTGGAGTCTTAAGTGTACATTATTTTTCCAACGCACACAGTCTCTTGCGAAATGACCAGACTGACCGCATCTGAAACATTGGATGGGATTGGTAGATTGGGAAGGAGACACAGAACGGGCAGATTCAGAAGAAGTTTGACTTGTCGTTGACCGCGGAGTTTGGACTGAGGTCGCAGTTTAACCAGAAGCCGGACGAACATACTAATTTGAATGATTATAGGCCGAACGGTATGGTTGCGAGTTTTGGCCCGCTTCTGGCCATCGGTACTGCAGTGGACTAGGGCTGCCAGGACTCTTGAAAGTCTAGTTAAGCCAGTCAAAATTCTGGAAATTGCTAGGCCTCTTAGTTGATCCTTGCGATGCAGTCGACTTAGCCTTCAGTCTGTCTTCAACAGTCTTTGTCTTATCAACCATTTGAGCATAGGTTTCAATCTCCATAATTGACAACATAGCCCCTATTTCAGGTTTGAGTCCTTTCTCAAACTTCTTGGGCTTACTTGCCTCATTCCTCAGGTGATCTGGTGCAAAATGGAGCAGATCTTCAAACCGTTGTTGGTATTCTAGTATTGTCTTTGATCCTTGTGTAAGGACAGAGAACTCTGCTTCCTTTCTATTTCTGAGGCTCTCGGGGAAATAATTCTTGAAGAACACTTCTTTGAACTAGTCCCATGTTGGGTCAGGATGAGTTGCCTTGAGATTTGGCCGAGCTGATTTCCACCAAGCCGCGGCTTCGTTTTGCAACTGGTACCCAATGCTTATCAGTTTCTGGGCATTGGTACATTCTAACACTTCAAAAGCCTTCTCCAGGTTACTAATCCATCTCTCAGGCTGTAGTGAATCTGATTCAACCTTAGAGAAAGATGGAGGGTGGACTTTCTAGAACTTCTCCATCACTTTAGCAGTGGAGTTTTCTAGTGTAACCTGGGGCACAGGAGGAGGAAAGTTTGGAGGATGGTTAGGTTGCGGCACTGCTCTCTACTGTGTGGCGGCCATAAGTTGTACGATTATACTGGTCATCAGCTCTTGTTGTTGTTGCTGAATCTGTAGTTGAACTTGTTGCTGTTGTTGCATGGACTGCATCATGGTAGCCATAATTGCAGAGATCTCTCCGACGGTCATAATTGGTGGAGGTGGGGGTACTTGAGCCGGAGGGATCACAGGTGCTGGAGGAACCTCATGAGTTCAGGGAGGAGGGACCTCAGGCACGCTCTCGGAGGTAGCAGATGTTTCAATGGTCAGGCCCGGATCACTTGATGGTCTCGCTTCCCGTACGAAATGAGGTTGCTCCTCACTACAAGCTCTCTTGTTTGCCCTTGTACTAACCATGACTACTTTCTGGAAAGAGAGTGGAGATATGTATATATATATATATATATTTAATATTTACTTAAGCAATCACTTATCATCATTGCACACACAGATATACACATTTCCATATTATCAATGCATCGTGCATTTTACTAAAAGCATGCTCACGTATGTAAATATAGGTACACACATTTTTTTTTCCAGGTACCTGAACTCAGCAAGCTAGACTCTGGAGTCGCTGTCCAGTCATATATGCGTGCAAGTCTAAGTAAAAGATATCGTCTCTAGCTTGTTCTGCCAATGCAAGGAAAAACTCACGTTCCTCAATCCTACAGACCTCAGCCCAATCTAGGTGTTCTCTTAGCACTCTCTTGGCTGCAGCCTTAATTGCACGGATTTTGGCTAGCCTTTTCCTTAATTTCCTAACGTAACGCATGCTGCTAGAATTTTGCCAAGCCCAAGCAACAGGACCATTACCTGTCATAGGAAAAACAGTCGTTAGTTCCCTACGGATGATCTATTCTATGATAGGTTATTGGTCACAAATGCTTATCAATTCTTACAAAAACAAACACAATTACAGTAGCATAACAACATACATATATATGGTCGTACCCAACCATAACAATTTCAGCCTAGTACACAATTGGGGCTTACATACCTAATTTTAAATTACCCATTCCCCAGGTGTTTTATAAGTGATTTACTATGGCCATCCATAGAAAATTTTTTGTCCTGTATTTTCTTTTTGAACAGTTGGATGTATTAAAACTGCTCACTCATAAACCTCTATGTGCATATGCTACATGCATTACCCCTCCATTTCTTTTTTTTTTTGCTAATTATATAAACTTACATAGATATTTTATTTGATGCATATGTTTTTTTTTTTTTTGAAAAGTTGCAAAACCCAGATTTTAGCTATGTTTGCTGCATTTTTTTGAATTTCTGCTGCTGACCTGCTACTGGTCCTTTGGTACCGGTCGATCCAATCGACCAGAGAATCGGGCAGAATATAAAATCAGTCCGTGATTCACTTTTCTCAAACCCATTCTCAGATTTGGCTAAGGAAGAGCTCCAGGAACGACTAGAGAGGCCTGAAGCACTCATTCCCCACCATTCCAAAGGGTTTTCTATGGATTCTTGTGCCCGAACCTCGAGATTCAAGGTGAGCTCTCAAGAAAATGAAATTTTCTTCCTCATTTCTATTGCTCACGGTTTTTTTTTTCCTTGTTTCTCCCATTTAGATTTAGGGTTTTGCATCTATTTTAGTTTTTCTTCTATTCTAAATGTGATCTTGATGGATTTTGAGGTTATTAGACATGTGCTGCATTGGCATTCATGCCCCATACTGTTTTTCCCCTTTCTTTCCATTCTTACTTTCTCTCTAATCAGCCCTAGGTTTGCATTCCCACTTATGCAATGTACAATTCATAGTTGTATAAACCAAGAATTTTTTATTTTTTATTTTTTAGTTTTATGGCTCTACAAATTTTTTTTTAAAATCCATGCTCCCATGATGTTTTTTTTTTTTTCTTACATGTTCCCATCTCACAACTCGCTTGTTGTTTGCTTTATTATATATATATATATATATATATATATATATATATATATATATATATATATATATATATATATATATATATATATATATATATTTTTAGACTAATTGTTCTCTAGTCTCCCTTTTTATTTATCCATGCCACACTGTTGTAGTAATTTATTATTTTTTTTTTATAACCTATTTCTTGTTTGTCTCTTTTATTCTTATTCCATTATTGTATATATTTTTTTTTTAGATGTCTACCCGCCAGACTAGGAGCAAAGGCAAGGGAATAGCAACTAGCAAGCGCCAAAGGGTTGTTTCTGAGTCATCTGCATCGGAACCCCCATCTCCAGAGACTGAGGAGCATTCTTCAGGCCATATCTCATCTCCAGAAGTAGGTGAATATGATGAGGTGTGGTTCTCCTGCTTCCAACACGCCCGTGATTGGAAGAGCTTCCAAGATAAAAAAGTGGAGAATGGGAAGGTAGTGAAGGTAGAGGATTTCCCTCAGTTCAAAATTTATGAGAGGTTCAATGCGATGGGTTGGGCTCCAATGCTTAACCCCGAGATCCCTTGTTACCCAAACTTAGACACTTTTACTGCAACCTTAGGCCAGCCTTTAAGAATGAGTGCCAAGGCTATGGCCTTGTGAGTTGGTGAAGGGGGTTAAGATGGTGTTCAACTGTGTCGAGTTGGCCGCCATACTACATGTAGCCAACAGAGGCTCCAAGCTTTACTGTAGACCACGAGCTGACACTAGTGAGAATTTCTCCTTGGAGACCCGTACGCAAGTATTTAAAGCATTGACTGGCAAGGAAGATTTCCCCAGTTCAGAAGTGGAGTTTAAACCATCAGCCCGGTTGTTGACCAGGTGTGTTCAGTACAACATTCGCCCCAAAGGGGGTAATAGGTGAGGGGTTTCTATACTACGGGCTTACATCACCTTTTGCTTATACCAGGCAGGCACAGGGGGTCCAGAAATCTGCCTGCCATTTTTTATTATGGAGGTGATGATGTATCACACCATGCACCCATCAGATGGCAACCTGCCATATGGTAGGCTTCTATCCCAGGTGTTTAGACACTTTGGGGTCGATTTTACTGGGGAGGTTGAAGGAGGAGAGGGAAAGACCCCAATTAGCAAGACTACAATCAAGAAGATGGGCTTAATGGGTGTCCCAGTGAGCGATGATGAGGGTGGAAGTGCGGGGCAGACTGATATTCTAGCAGTGGCAGATCCTCAAGCAGAAGACCTACCAAGTGAGGAGCAGTTCATTGACACGGCTTCCCAAGCAGCGCCACCATCACCAGAGACTTACAGTATGAGGGACGTGATGGATCAGCTTAGAGAGCTTACCGCCGCAGTGCATCAGGGTTTCTCATCACTCGGTGGTAGGGTGAGCACCATCGAGTAGAGGTTGGACTTTAGGGACGCACATTTCCAGGTTGATTCGCATCCACCTCCGCCGCCACCTGATCCAGCTCAGTAGTAGTTTCACCCCGACCTCACCAGGATTCTAGGATTTACTTTATTTTTTTATTTTTTTAGCTTTTCTAACTTACTAGTTGTACTTCTGCACTTTTTTGTTATGTACTTTGGGAAGTAGTACTTCCAAATTTTGGTGTAATGGCTTAATGCCCTCTCTAAATATTATGTAATTCAAATTTATAAACTTGAATAAACTTCCTATTATATCGTTCTAATTTCTTATTGTCTATCTATTCTAATGCTCTTGTTTTTTTTTTTTTCTCACATCTAGTTTACTTTAGTCCTATTTCCGCTGTCTGTGAGTTTAGAGAGCTTCTGGTCTGATACCACTCTGTCACACCCCGAACCACCCCCTAGCCGGGTCGAGCGGGTAACCCGGATGTCAAACCACATCCGTCGAAACTCCAGGATCCGGAAGCAAACACCACTCAACAGACATACACCACATTTACAATATAAAATTGGAAACAGAGTGCAACAGAAGCTAAGTGTTATATTTACATAGAAGAGCTACCAAAAGTACAGTGTTCAATAGTAGCTCACAACCCACAGTACAACCATAACTACAATGTCTAACAAAGGCTAGCACCTAAAGTACCTCATAACAACTACAAACATGGCCTTTTCATAGCCCAGCATCTTAAAACAAAATATATAAAAGCTGCATCTGTAAGCTATACAAAAGAAAAGTGCCAATCGGCTATCCACAAAAAGAATGTTCTATGAACATAAAAAAGAAAGGACAACCGCCATCAGATAAGCTCCTCCAACCTAATCCTGTGCACCCGCATCAAAGGGATCACCTCCGTAGGGGTCCACACCAGAATGTTCACGATCACCATCACCATATTGTTCGTAAGGATCCTCCCACTCAGGGTAATGTCCACCTGCTAAATCATCTAAAAGAAACAATCCACGAGGGATGAGCTCCATCGAGCCCAGCAAATGAATATAAGATCATGCAAGCAAGTACAACCATTACAATCATCAATCTACATCCTGGGTTCAATTTTATTACTTTAGTCCACCTAACATCATAGCTAAGTCACTAAGTATATGCTACTTGCAATGACTTGAGCAACAACCTCAATCGCTCCCTTATCGATCCTCGGTTGCTACCTCAATCATTGCGGGTGGAACCCACGCTGGGATCGGAAGTCCAACTCCCTCCCTTGGTAGACCCCAAGTTAACCACGTCAACCTGACCCGGCATCTACTACCCTCGGCTGTTTAGGAGGCCATGATCACCCAACACCTGCACCCCTGTTGGGAAGGGCTGTAGCATAAGGGTATGTTCACCCAGCCCAATGATCTACATGATAAGTATGAGTTGAGTGGTGTCAACCGTATCCCATTCTACGGGCTACCACAAACCTCATTTCTAGTATGCAATGCTCGGTGCTCCCACAGCCCATACTACGGCTCACCATGCCTTTCATTTCCAAGCCATCTATTACGGCATTTAAACTAACAGTTCACATAGCATGCATTAAATTCATCAATTATTAATTCAACATGTTCATAACCACATTCCATAGCTACATTAGTAAATTCCAATATCCAAAATCAATTTAAATAATAATAAAGAACAGATAATAGTAATAAAGGTAACTTTGTTATCTTCGATATGTTTATAAGGCCACACCTACAAGAATGATCTGATATCCACTCACCTTGGCTATAATTTGCTAGATCCGAAGACTGCTTATTTGGATACGCATCACCGGGCGGACAATCAAAGCCTAGGTAAATAAAAAGTAAATTACATCAATACACACTAAATTATCGTACGTGACCAGGGGTGTCCTTGGTCTATCCTCCAGACCAAAGCTGGACCCAAAACTGCCATGACAACAGCAATGGTCGATTGGCACTTGTCTATCCAATGGACCAGTAGGCTGCTGTGGCCAGAACCATAAGGGGTTTAAGGAAACAGTCTCCAAAGGGTTCCTAGGTACTATTTTAGGTAATTACAGGGGTTAGGGTCATGTTATTCATCAATGGTTTACATCGGTGGATTGGACTGGTCTATCCAATGGACCAGTGGCAATCAATCCGTAGCGTCAAGTGTAGGAATAGGGCTGAAATGGGATGGTCTGCACCCGGGGTATACCCAGATGATCTAAGGAAAGTGCTTCAAGCCTAGGGGTAACCCCAAGTCAATACTGTCCTAGGTTTCCATCAATGGTTGATTGGTACTGGTCCATCCAATGGACCAGTAGGGGTTTCAGTCATAAAATAAAAAAGGTTCCATACTAAGGGCTTCAGTTGTTACTGCATTGGCTACAACAGTGGTTTGGATCATGCCATCATGCTTGGTATGAGTTTAGTCGCCTGAAACCCTTATCAGGAACGTAAAATCGGCTTCAACGGGGGTTTAAAGCCATGTTTTGGTCAGGGGTTCCATGTAGGACACCATACAGGGCATTACAGACCTGTGGCCAAGCTGGGGATTACACAGGTTTCAATTTACAGTACTGGTCGATTGGTACTGGTCTATCGAATCGACCAGTGGAATGGACCAGTACAAGTTCAGTTCGAGAACTTAAATGTCTAAGCTGTTTTGGCTTAGATCGGAGGATCAACAGCATGCATGGATGATCAAAGAACATTATTGTGTTCCATACATGATATCCAACATGTACATGATGATAAAACTAACATGCATGGTGATCTTGGATTATCTAGCTTGAATGGTCATCATCTATGGCTGCACAGACATAAACCTTCAGAATTTGAATGGAAGAAGTTCTACCAGCTTCAGAATATCACTGTGATGCTCATTAGGTTGCGGATTCGTCATGCATTTAAAAGGAAAGTGAGCCATGCATCATGGGTTTGACTCTAAGCTTAATATAGGCATGAAAATCAGTCATCTAAGGCTGGAAATGACAGACACACCATGCATTTATGGTGATAATAGTAGATGAGAGGTCAAGCATGACAGAATGTCATATGCATGCAAGGCTCTAAGAAAGAAAGGCTAGTAGAAGATGCTTAACATTGTAAACACATGAAGACATGGTTGTACAGCCAACAACAGAGAAGGTTTTTAAGATCACAGCCATGGAATATGGAAAATATAGTAGAGAATAGTTGGGTTTGGGGCCTATCTTAATGGGTCCAAGCTCTAGCTCTCCTTCTCCTCTTCTTCTCTTCTCTTTCTCCTTCTCCATCTCTTCCTCTCCTTTAACGAAATAACCAGGGGCATTTTCTGAGCTAAGGCTGGTCTTTTATAGACCCAGCCACTAGGTCTTGTTTGACATAATGAGTTTTAGAAAGAAACACATTCTAAGAATACATTATCAAGGTAAACGGCTTCAATGTGGGCCCCACATGGTCACATTATGTGGGCAATAATTCCAAGAGCCATTTTTGGCATGGGGAGGTGATTTGGGGTGCGAGACGATGGGCTCCACACATCTGAGATGAATTCTGAGCTGTACAGCAATACTAGTCGATTCAACTGGTCGATCCAATAGACTAGTAGGGATGGACCAGTAGGTAAATCCCTGCTGTTCTTGCACCTGAGCCCTACCAAGGTATGTGCCATGCCAAGGGCATTGTCCTTGCACCATTTGTGATCATTAAACCCTATTTAATTATTTTAAATAAATTTATTCGTATTGTGATTAGATAGAGGTTGTACCTTAGGTCGTCCATCAATTTGTGTATGGGATAGCAACACAAGTCTAGTAGCTACCTCCGGATGGGTAGCTATGACATCATCGGATATTCTCCATAAAAAATGATTACTGGATCGGTGCACCATGGGTTGCTAGCGGGTAGGATCCAGGATCCATTGGGTTTCGGACCTACATTCGAAGTTCAGGTCAAGGTCCGGGCACAGATGTATGATATCTTTTACTTAGACTTGCATGCATATATGACCGGACAGCGACTCCAGAGTCTAGCTTGCTGAGTTCAGGTACCTGGGGAAAAAAATGTGTGTACCTATATTTACATACGTGGGCATGCTTTTAGTAAAATGCAAGATGCATTGATAATATGGAAATGTGTATATCTGTGTGTGCAATGATTATGAGTGATTGCTTTAGTAAATATAAAAAAAAAATATATATATATATATATAGTAAATAAATAAATATATATACATATAGAATGTAATGTATACATAACAAGCACATTATCTCCACTTTCTTTCCAGAAAGTAGTCATGGTTAGTACAAGGGCAAACAAGAGAGCTTGTAGTGAGGAGCAACCTCATTTCGTACGGGAAGCGAGACTATCAAGTGATCCGGGCCCGACCATTGAAACATCAGCTACCTCCGAGAGCATGCCTGAGGTCCCTCCTCCCGAAACTCATGAGGTTCCTCTAGCACCTGTGATCCCTCCGACTCAAGTACCCACACCTCCACGAATTATGACCGCCGGAGAGATCTCTGCAATTATGGCTACCATGATCCAGTCCGTGCAACAACAGCAGCAAGTTCAACTGCACATGCAGCAACAACAACAAGAGCTGATGACCAGCATGAATGCACAACTTATGGCTGCCACACAGCAGAGAGCAGTGCCGCAACCTAACCATCCTCCAAACTTTCCTCCTCCTGTGCCCTAGATTACACTAGAAAACTCCACTGCTAAAGTGATGGAGAAGTTCAAGAAACTCCACCCTCCATCTTTCTCTAAGGTTGAATCAGATTCACTACAGCCTGAGAGGTGGATTAGTGCCCTGGAGAAGGCTTTTGAAGTGTTAGAATGCACTAATGCCCAGAAACTGATATGCGCTGGGTACCAGTTGTAAAATGAAGCCACGGCATGGTGGAAATCAACTCGGCCAAATCTCGAGGCAACTCATCCTGACCCAACATGGGACCAGTTCAAAGAAGTGTTCTTCAAGAATTATTTCCCTGAGAGCCTCAGAGATAGAAAGGAAGCAGAGTTCTCTGTCCTTACGCAAGGATCAAAGATAGTACTGGAATACTAACAATGGTTTGAAGATCTGCTCCATTTTGCACCAGATCATCTAAGGAATGAGGCTAGCAAGACCAAGAAGTTTGAGAAAGGACTCAAACCTAAAATAGGGGCTATGTTGTCAATTATGGAGATTGAAACCTATGCTCGAATGGTTGATAATGCAAAGACTGTTGAAGACAGACTGAAGGATAAGTCGACTGCATCGTAAGGATCAACTAAGAGGCCTAGCAATTTCTAGAATTTTGACTGGCCTAACAAGACTTTCAAGAGTCCTGGCAGCCCTAGTCCACTGTAGTACCGACGGTCGGAAGATTACAATTACTCGAGCAACAACCTTAGTCGCTCCCTTATCGATCCTCGGTTGCTACCTCAATCATTACGGGTGGAACCCACGCTGGGATCCCAACTCCCTCCCTTGGCAGACCCCAAGTTAACCACGTCAACCTGACCCGGCATCTGCTACCCTCAGCTGTTCAGGAGGCCATGATTACCCAACACCTGCACCCCTGTTGGGAAGGGCTGTAGCATAAGGGTATGTTCACCTAGCCCAATGATCTACATGATAAGTATGAGTTGAGTGGTGTCAACCGCATCCCATTCTACAGGCTACCACAAACCTCATTTCCAGTATGAAATGCACGGTGCTCCCGCAGCCCATACTACGGCTCACCATGCCTTTCATTTCCAAGCCGTCTATTACGGCATCTAAACTAACAGTTCACATAGCATGCATTTAATTCATGATTAGAGAAAAGATGAAAGCGGCTCAATCAAGGCAAAAGAGCTAAGCTGATAATAGAAGAAAGGATATTGAGTTTGCGGTCGGAGAAAAAGTATTTCTTCGAGTATCACCAACCAAAGGCATTGCGCGCTTTAGCAAAAAGGGGAAATTAAGCCCGAGGTATATTGGTCCATACGAAATCCTAACAAGAGTTCCACGTGTCGATGCTAAAGAAGTATGTCACCAACCCGACACATGTACTTTCAGCCGAACCTGAACATCTTGATGCTGAATTGACCTACGTGGAGCAACCTGAAGAGATTCTGGCTCGGAAAGAACATAAGCTCCACAACCACACCGTTACTCATGTCAAGGTTCAATGGAGAAACCACACCCTCGAGGAAGCATCATGGGAAAATGAAGAAGAAATGCGTAAAGCATACCCTCACCTTTTTAGCTTACAAGGTACGTCAATTTCGAGGACGAAATTCTTGTAAGGGGGGGAGGATGTTACATCTGTGCCCGAACCCTGACCCAAACTCCGAATGTAGGTCCAAAACCCGATGGATCCTGGATCTTACCCGCTAGCAACCCGTGGTGCACCGATCCGGTAATCATTTTTGATGGGGAATATCCGATGATGTCATACCTACCCATCTGGAGGTAGCTACCAGACTTGTGTTGCTGTCCCATACATAAATTGATGGACGACCTAAGGTACAACCTCTGTCTAATCACAATAAGAATAAATTTATTTAAAATAATTAAATAGGGTTTAATGATCACAAATGGTGCAAGGACAATGCCCTTGGCATGGCACAGACCTTGGTAGGGCTCAGGTGCAAGAACAGTAGGGATTTACCTACTGGTCCATCCCCACTGATCTATTGGATCGACCAGTTGAATCGACCAGTACTGCTGTACAGCTCAGAATTCATCTCAGATGTGTGGAGCCCATCGTCTCGCACCCCAGATCACCTCCCCATGCGAGAAATGACTCGTGGAATTATTGCCCACATAATGTGACCATATTAAAGCCATTTACCTGGAGAATTCATTCTTAGAATGTGTTTCTTTCTAAAACACATTATGCCAAACAAGACCTAGTGGCTGGGTCTATAAAAGACCAGCCTTAGCTCAGAAAATGCCCCTGGTTATTTCGTTGAAGGAGAGGAAGAGAAGAAGGAGAAAGAGAAGAGAAGAAGAAGAGAAGGAGAGCTAGAGCTTGGACCCATTAAGGTAGGCTCCAAACCCAACTGTTCTTTGCTGTATTTTCCATATTCCATGGCTGTGATCTTAAAAACCTTCTCTGTTGTTGGCTGTACAGCCATGTCTTCATGTGTTTACAATGTTAAGCATGTTCTACTAGCCTTTCTTTCTTAGAGCCTTGCATGCATATGAAATTCTGTCATGCTTGACCTCTCATCTACTATTATCACCATAAATGCATGCTGTGTCTGTGATTTCTAGCTTTAGATGACTGATTTTCATGCCTATATTAAGCTTAGAGTAAAACCCATGATGCATGGCTCACTTTCCTTTTAAATGCATGATGAATCCCCAACCTAATGAGCATCACAGTGATATTCTGAAGCTGGTAGAACTTCTTCCATTCAAATTCTGAAGGTTTATGTCTGTGCAGCCATGGTTGATGACCATGCAAGCTAGATAATCCAAGATCACCATGCATGTTAGTTTTTCCATCATGTACATGTTGGATATCATATATGGAACATAATAATGTTCTCTGATCATCCATGCATTGTTGGGTAATCACTTCCCTCTCCAATCGTTGGTTTTGATGATAACAAATAAACCTGTCTGAAATTGGACATCAAGCCAAGAAGTCAAGAAGCCAAGAAGCCCAGAACCAAAGAATCAAAGAACTTGGATGATCAAGGATGTTGTAAAGCCATACGAAGCTTCTTCAATAAAATGATCTAATCAAGATCTTTTGAAGATTGAAGAACATCTTTGAAGATGTCAATATGAAGCTCAAGATTGAAGACTCAACCCTATAAACACACACCACTTACACACAATGTATTGCATGATAATTTTAAATAAAAATTACGTTGCATACATCATGCATTTTAGAGACCTTAGGAGGCTAGATTATATACCATAATGGCCTTAGTATTAATAGGGTTTAATATGTGTAAGTACCCACTGAGAAAAATCACCAAAAATACCCTGTCTGTGAATCGGTTTTAGAACCGGTCGACCGATTGGTCCTTACACAAATCGACCGCCAGTCACAGAGGCTAAAGTGGGACGTACCTGTTGGGGAACCGATCGCCCAACACCAACCAGTTCCACAACCAATCAACCGATGATCGATCGGTTGGTGCAATTTGATTCCAACGGCTATATTTGGCAATGGCTCTCTTAAAGAGGTCGATCGACACATAAAGTGGTTGATCGATTTGACTAAAAACTAACCGTTTTTAATCCATTGTGACTCAAACTTAACCGAGATTTTTTGTATAAATAGAGCATCTTCTTAGCTCTAAATACAACACTTAAAACCCCCCAAGTACTAGCCATTGAAGATTTGTTTGTGTGAGTTACAAATCAAGTGAGAGCTATATTCAAGCATCAATCTCAAGCTCTCTTTGTTGAAGTCTAGCCATATCTTGCAAGCATCATTCAAGAGAACTTCAACACATTAAAGACCTTCTCCAAATTCATATTTCAAGCATTATTATGTTGAAGGCATTACATTGAGCATTCATAAACATATCATTCTTCACTTGCAAGGAATACTTATCACATTCCTTGCCTAGTTAATCCTTACCTTTTATCTTTCAATTGTTTATGCTTTTGAGTTAAGAAAACATTTTTTACATTAATCTAGACTGTACTTAGATTAGTGTGTTAGATCCTCTTATCTTGTGAAAAAGAATTAGGATCCTCTTATTCTGTGAAAAAGAGTTAGGATCCTCTTATCTTGTGAAAAAGAGTTAGGATTCTCTTATCCTGTGAAAAAGATTGTAAATGTGTTCTTCCCATGTACTGTACTAAAAGGAAGTTACTAGTGGAATTCTCTCAAGGTTGAAAGGAGTGGATGTAGACTTGGTTTAGCCGAACCACTATAAATCTTGTGTCTTCCTATTTCCGCATTACTTTTGTTTACTATTTGTTTAAAACACTTAATTGGGAGACAAATAAAAAAAGGTTTAAAATTCAATAGTGATAACCTGTTCACTCCCCTCTAGGTTATCTTACAATTGGTATCAGAACGGGACCTCAATACACAGAGACTAAAGATCCATGGCTGCACACCACAATGCACTCGAGGGACTAAATATCTTGAGACCTCCACCGTTCAATGGTGATAACTTTGCATATTGGAGAATTAGATTTAAGAACTTCACATGTGCACACAACTTACATATCTAGCATGTCATTGAAAATGGACCATATACTTTCACCAAGAAGGTTGGTGAAGAGAATGTACCCAAAATCACTGACGAATTATCTCCAGTTGAAAAGAAAAAAATTCAACACAACTTTAAAGCTATTACCTTTTTATAATACGCATTAAGCGAATTTGAATTTGATAAAATAGCTATGTGTGAGTCTGCTAAAGAGATCTGGGATACTCTTGTCGTTTCCTATGAAGGAACAACACAAGTAAAAGAATTAAAAATTGATAAGCTTGTGACTGAATATGAATTGTTTAAAATGTTAGAAAATAAAACTATTGCTGATATATTTTTGAGGTTTACTAACATCATAAACAAGTTGAAGGGCTTAGGAAAGACCTAAACCAAGTCTGAAAATGTGCGAAAGATTCTCAGGTCACTTCCTCCCAAATGGAGACCAAAAGTAACAGCCATAAAAGAATCAAAGAATCTGAACATGGTCAGTATGGATGAGCTTATGGGGTCTCTCCTAACTCATAAAGTTGAGTTAAATGAAGATGACAAGTGGGCAGAGACGAAATAGCCAAAGAAAAAGACTATTGCACTTAAAGCTGCAAACTCTTCTGATGATGAAAGCAACGAAGATGAAAATCTAAGTATATCAAAAAAGGAGATGTCTCTAATCACCAAGAACTTTCAAAAATTCCTCAAAAGGAAAGGAAGAAAGTTCTTCAACAAAGGACAGACATCAAAAGAGAACAAAGATAAATACATCTCTAAGGATAAACCTTCTTTTTCTAATAGAAAAGATATAGTTTGTTATGAATGTAGAAAGCCTGGTCACTTCAAAGCTGAGTGTCCAAAGGGTCAAGATAAGAAGAAAGCCTATGTCACTGAAATATTATGGGATTCAGATGAAGAACAAGAAGTAGATCAATCCGAAGAAGAAACCACAAACCTAGCACTAATGGCTCATGAAAGAGAAAATGAATTAGAGGTAAATTCTAACTTTTTTAGCTCAAATAGCAACTCAATTGATGATATTGATACAAATGATATAGATGAAGATGATATAGAAAGAGGATTTGAAGCTCTCTATGAGGCAAGCCAAAATCTTGAGGCTTCCAACTCTACATTAGAAAAAGAAGTTATGAATCTTTACAATAGGGTAGATAGTCTACATGATTATATTACTAAGCTTGAAGAAGAAAAGAAAAATTTGAAGTCGGCCTTGCTCACCTTTACTAAAGGACAAAAGTCCTTAGATGCTCTTCTTGGTATACCACAAAAGACCCCTCTTGATAAGGAAGGTCTAGGCTATGATGGGAGAATCACACAACATGCCAAAGGAAAGAATAAGATGGTACATCCAAAAGAAGCAAGCCAAGGTCAAACTTCAAATTCTCAAGTACCTTCTTCTAGAAAACCAAGAAGAAAACAAAATCATGAAAAATCAAAGAATCATGTCTTCCAATATATCTATCACAAAAGATATAGGTCACAAAGGAAATTTGTTCCCCAAGAGCCACAAAGGCAATACTATAGACCATAAGCTCCATATTTTATGTAAAGAAACTGTAGACCTCACCCAAACCATAGGTCATACAAGCCTTACTACCCAAGACATTATGAATCATATATTCCTCAAAGAAGAAAGAGATCTCAAAAGTCTTTTGATAGTCAAAAAAGGACACCATCTCCCTTGAATATCTATCATAGATATCAAAAACCAAAAACTCAAAAATTTACAACACAATCCAGATCATCCTCAAGTAGCTATGATCAATCCCCAAGGAACCTTTATTCCATGAACTACTCTACTAAGAGAGTATGGGTACCTAAAGGAACCCTTGATCCTAACCACAATAGACCCATAAGAATGTGGGGGCCAATGTATATTTAATCTTGTTTTGTAGGTATGCTTGAAGAGCAAAGATCAAATTGAATGGTACATTGATAGTGGATGCTCCAAGCATATGACATCAAATGAAAAGCTTTTTACAAAACTTAGAAAATATGATGGTGGATGGGTAACTTTTGGAGATAATGGCAAAGGAAAAATTATTGGCATCGAAAACATAAATATTGGAGGTACTACTATTTCAAACGTTTGTTTGGTAAACAAACTTGCTTACAATTTACTTAGTGTAAGTCAACTTTATAGTACCGGATTTAAAGTAAACTTTAATGTTTCACATTGTTTAGTTATGGATGCTAATGATGAAATCATATTGAAAGGAACTAGAAATAACAATATATATACTTGCATTATTGATGAAGCTAGTCTTAGTATTACATGCTTGATTTCACATGAAGAATCAAATATTTGGCATAGAAAGCTTGGTCATATAAATGTTAAGTTGATTGAATCCATCGTATCTAAAGATCTTGTTAGAAACTTGCCTAAACTCAAATTTGACAAAGACTATTTTTGTGATGCTTGTCAAAAAGGAAAACAAGCAAGAGTTTCTCATAAATCTAAGAATATTATATCTACAAGTAGACCCCTTGAATTACTTCATTTAGACTTGTTTGGTCCTATACCTACTCCAAGCTTGAGTGATAAAGTATATACATTTGTGATTGTTGATGACTATTCTAGATATACATGGACCTTGTTCCTAAGGCACAAAAATGATGCTTTCAATGAATTTACAATACTATGCAAGAAAATACAAAACCAAAAAGGCTATTTGGTTACTACTATAAGAAGTGATCATGGTGAGTTTGACAACTCAAACCAATTTGGAAAATTTTGTAATGATGAAGGTATCACACATAACTTTTCAGCTCCTCGAACTCCTCAATCTAATAGGGTTGTTGAAAGGAAAAATAGATCTCTTCAATAGACTGCTCGGACTATGCTTAGTGAATATTCTTTATCAAAATATTTTTGGGCTGAAGTGGTAAATACTGCTTGCTATGTTTTGAATCATGCTTTAATCCAAAGGATTTTGTCTAAAACTCCGTATGAATTGTATTTTGAAAAGAAACCTAAGGTTGACTACTTTCAAATTTTTGGATGTAAATGCTTTGTCTTGAATACCAAAGATCCCAAAGGAAAATTTGAAGAAAAATCTGATGAAGGTATTTTTCTTGGATACTCTGGCAATAGTAGAGCCTATAGAGTATTTAATAAAAAGACCTTATCTGTGGAAGAATCCATGAATGTCAAATTTGATGTTTCACTTCCCAAAGATAGATATAAACCATTGGTTGATGATGATGATGATGATACATTATCCGAGATCAAAAAGAGTTGAGACCATCTCTCTAGATGATTCCATCAAAGATAACTCTTTAGAAGAGTCAACTGGACTTCCTAAAGACATAAGACCTGTAAGGCATCACCCCTTGGACCAAATAATTGGGAATATTGAGAAAGGTATTCAAACTAGATCTAAAATCCAAATACTTGTGATTTTGCTGCTTTCTTGTCTACGATTGAAGCTAACAACATAAAGGAAGCACTGCTAGAAAATGATTGGATTCTGGCTATGCAAGAGGAATTACATCAATTCGAAAGAAATGATATTTGAGAACTTCTTTCAAAACCTAAAAATAAATCCATCATTGGAACAAGATGGATTTTCAAAAATAAACTTGATGAAAATGGAATTGTTGTGAGAAACAAGGTAAGACTAGTCGCTCAAGGCTATAATCAGTAAGAAGGAATTGATTTTGATGAGACTTATGCTCCTGTAGCTAGATTAGAAGCTATAAGAATGTTGTTAGCATTTACTTGTCATAAGAACTTCAAACTTTATCAAATGGATGTAAAAAGTACATTCTTGAATGATTTTATAATTGAAGAAGTTTTTGTTTCACAACCTCCTGGATTTGAAAACTCTACTTTGTCTAATCATGTTTATAAACTCAAGAAGGCTTTATATGGACTTAAACAAGCACCTAGAGCCTGGTATGATAGATTAAGGAAATTTCTTATTGAGCATGATTATATTATTGGTAAAGTAGACACAACTTTGTATGTTAAGCACAAAGGATCACATTTAATCATTGTTCAAATATATGTCGATGACATTATTTTTGGTGCTATTGATGAATCTCTATGCATTGAATTTAGTAACTGCGTGAAAAATGTATTTGAAATGAGTTTAATGGGTGAATTGAATTTCTTTTTAGGACTTCAGATTAAACAAACTGAAAATGAAATTTTCATTAATCAGTCTAAATATATTAAAGAATTATTGAAGAAATTTGATATAAATGCTTAGAAAGCTTCTTGTACTCCTATGAGTACTTCTCTAAGTTTATCAAAAGATGAGAATGAAACTCCTTTTGATTCCACTCGATATCGAGGTATGATTAGCAGTTTGCTCTACTTAACTGCAAGCAGACCTGACATTATGTTTAGTGTTTGTGCCTGTGCTACATTTCAAGCTAGTCCTATGCAATCTCATGCTAGTGCAGTTAAAAGAATATTTAAGTATTTAAAAAACACTATTATTGCAGGATTATGGTATCCTATAGCTGGCTGTCATCTTGATCGCAAGAGCACAAGTGGAACTTGCCACTTCCTTGGATCATGTCTTGTTTCTTGGTTCAGTAAGAAATAGAACTGCGTAGCACTCTCCACTACTGAAGCTGAATACATTGCAGTAGGAAGGTGTTGTGATCAAATTCTCTGGATGCGCCAAACTCTCACTAGTTATGGTATTTCTTTTGAAACCTCAAAAATCATGTGTGATAGCACAAGTACTATAAATCTCAGCAAAAATCCAATTCTTCATTCCCAAGAAAAGCACATCGACATCCGTTACCATTTCCTTCGTGACACTGCTCAAAAGGGTGAAATTGTCCTTGAACATATCGACACTACAAGACAAGTCACGAACATTTTCACCAAACCTCTACCGGAAGAGCGTTTCTGCACGCATCGACGTGAGTTGGGCATCTGCAATCCTTTTTGAATCAAAGCTTTCAAAAAATACTCCTATTTGACTAAAAAATCAGTCTTTATTCCAAAAATTAAAAAATATAGGATTTCTGCCCCAATCGATCGACCGCTTCGATCGTACCGATCGACCAGATAGCTAAACATCACATTTTTAAGGGAAACCGAGAGGTCTTTTCTTCACTTCTCTTCATTTCTTTTTAGTGCCTTTTCACTCCAAAACCCTTGGACGAACCTTCTAGGGCAAAACTCTATAAAACCCCTTGATTCTTTACCCCATTTCACTTCAATCTCATCCTCTTCTTTCAAAAACCTCTTTTTCTCCATCAATGGCTCCAAAGGATAATGCTCCAAGCAAGAAGAGAAAGACTACAGCAAATAAAGGGAAGACTAGGGCTTACAATGAGTCTCTCTTCTCATCTCTTGAAGCCTCTCTGTTTTGGCCCAAGTATTTGAAAAGGAAAGTGATCCAAGAACGTCATGTGAGGACTGGAGAACTCCAAACTGGTAATATCTCAGAATACTACTCTTTTCTTGGATGGGATTCTGCACTTTACCATAAGAATTTCTGTTATCCTGCTTTGGTAAAGTATTTTTACTGCAATCTTGAAGTTGAAGGCTAAGATGGAGACTTGAGAATCAAATCTCTTATCAATGGCACTCCCATCTCTTTCAATATGGAAGATTTGGAAGTTATTTTGAATATTAGGGCTTATGGTGAGTTCAAATATCTCAAGACCAAATAGAATTATGATGATTTCATGAATGAGGCTGAAGTCTATGGCAAAATCATGCAAAATTATGATGGAAACTCCCAAAAGGTCAAGGCTGTCCAACTTCAAGATATTCCTAGAGTGATGTGTCTCATCAACTCCTATAATCTTCTACCCAAAGGAGGCCATAGGGATGCAGTGAAACCATTTGAGGCATACCTTGCCTGGTGTTTGGTTACTGGAAACCAAATTAGCCTTCCATATCTCATGATGAGGGTGATGGAAACTGCTTCCAAAAGAGTTTCCCAAGACAGTCTTCCATATGGTAGGACTCTTACTACTATTTTCTATCACTTCCAAATTGACTGTTCTAATGAGATTCCTGAAGATAAGCCATGTGACATTGATGCTACAACCATCAAGAAGATGAACTTGTCCATTGTTCCTCCTGTTGTTCTTGTTCCTGAGACTCGCAGAAGGAAATCCAATGTATTTGCAACTGAAGAAGAAGACTATGATGAGAGTGATGATGAGGACTACAACCCTCTAGAAGGATCCTCCTCCAGTTCTGATCGCCAGATGATGCTGAACTACATGAAGGCCACTACCGCCTTGACTCCCTGGACGACAAGATGAACTCCATGATTCTTCAACTTTCTTGCATCACCCAGCACTTCAACATTCCTACTGCTCCTGATGCTTCTGATGCATCTGATGCTTAGCCTATCTTTTACTTTCAATCTTTAAAACTTAGATTTTTTGACAAGTTAACTTTAGAACTTTTGGGTTGTAATAGCTTAGACTAGGCATTTCTTTTATTCCTGCACTCCTACATTTAAAACCTTTATATGCTATTGACTCTATATGCTTATGGTTTAAATATTGGTACACATGCTTTATTATTTCCTTAATGCATATTTGTAGGGGGAGCTTACTTGCGTATGCTCACACTTGGCTACTAATATTTTCTACAGGGAGAGCTTATTGCTCTTTTCATCCCTTACCTTTTTGCTGTTGACAAAAGGGGGAGAAAAGTAGATGATTTAAAAATAGATGACAATTTATTGACAATTTATTCTTGCTTACTGAATGCTTATGATGATGTCTTCTTGTCTCAAAATTTTCAAACATAGACACCATTGCTCTTGCTTACTTAATGCTTATGATGATGTATACTTGTCTTGAAATTTTCAAAAATAGATACCATTGCCTTATTGTTAAATCATAAGGTTTATCATCATAAAAAAGGGGGAGATTGTTGGGTAATCACTTCCCTCTCCAATCATTGGTTTTGATGATAACAAACAAATCTGTTTGAAATTGGACATCAAGCCAAGAAGCCCAGAACCAAAGAATCAAAGAACTTGGATGATCAAGGATGCTGTAAAGCCATACGAAGCTTCTTCAATAAAAAGATCTAATCAAGATCTTTTGAAGATTGAAGAACATCTTTGAAGATGTCAATATGAAGCTCAAGATTGAAGACTCAACCCTGTAGATACACACCACTTACACACAATGTGTTGCATGATAATTTTAAATAAAAATTGCATTGCATACATCATGCATTTTAGAGACCTTAGGAGGCTAGATTATATACCATAATGGCCTTAGTATTAATAGGGTTTAATATGTGTAAGTACCCACTGAGAAAAATCACCAAAAATACTTTGTCTGTGAACCGATTTCAGAACCGATCGATAGGTTGGTCCTTACACAGATCGACCGCCAGTCACAGAGGCTGAAGTGGGATATACCTGTTGGGGAACCGGTCGCCCAACACCAACTGATTCCACAATCGATCGACTGATGATCGACCGGTTAGTGCAATTTGATTCCAATGGCTATATTTTGCAATGGCTCTCTTAAAGAGGTCAACCGACACACAAAGTGGTCAACCAGTTTAACTAAAAAATAGTCATTTTTAATCCGTTGTGACTCAAACTTAACCAAGATTTTTTGTATAAATAAAGCATCTTCTTAGCTCTAAATACAACACTTAAAACCCCCCAAGTACTAGTCATTGAAGATTTGTTTGTGTGAGTTACAAATCAAGTGAGAGCTATATTCAAGCATCAATCTCAAGCTCTCTTTGTTGAAGTCTAGCCTCTCTTGCAAGCATCATTCAAGAGAACTTCAACACATCAAAGACCTTCTCCAAATTCATATTTCAAGCATTATTATGTTGAAGGTATTACATTGAGCATTCATGTACATATCATTCTTCACTTGCAAGGAATACTTGTCACATTCCTTGCCTAGGTAATCCTTACCTTTTATCATTCAATTATTTATGCTTTTGAGTTAAGAAAGCATTTTTTACATTAATCAAGACTGTACTTAGATTAGTGTGTTGGATTCTCTTATCCTGTGAAAAAGAGTTAGGATCCTCTTATCCTGTGAAAAAGAGTTAGGATTCTCTTATCCTGTGAAAAAGATTGTAAAGGTGTTCTTCCCACCTACTATACTTAAAGAAAGTTACTAGTGGAATTCTCTCAAGGTTAAGAGGAGTGGATGTAGGCTTGGTTTAGCCGAACCACTATAAATCTTGTGTCTTCCTATTTTTGCATTATTTTTATTTACTATTTTGTTTCAAACACTTAATTGGGAGACAAATCGAAAAAGGTTTAAAATTCACTAGTGATAACCTATTCACCCCCCTCTAGGTTATCTCACATGCATGTTGTTGATTCTCCGATCTAAGCCAAAACAGCTTAGACATTTAAATTCTCGAACTGAACTTGTACGGGTCCATTGCACCGATCGATTGGATAGACCAGTGCCAATCGACCAGTACTGTAAATTGAAACTTGTGTAATCCCCAGCTTGGCCACAGGTCTGTAATGCCCTGTATGGTGTCCTACATGGAACCCCTGACCAAAACATGGCTTTGAACCCCCATTGAAGCCGATTTGATGTTCCCATGAAGGGTTTCGGGCGACTAAACTCATACCAAGCATGATGGCATGATCCAAACCACTGCTGTAGCCAATGCAGCAACAACTGAAGCCCTTAGTATGGAACCTTTTTGATTTTATGACTGAAACCCCTATTGGTCCATTGCTACTAGTCCATTGGATGGACCAGTACCAATCAACCACTGATGGAAACCTAGGACAGTATTGACTTTGGCCTACCCCTAGGCTTGAAACACTTTCCTTAGATCATCTGGGTATACCCCTGGTGCAGACCATCCCATTTCAGCCGTATTCCTACACTTGAAGCTACAGATTGATTGCCACTGATCCATTGGATTGACCAGTCCAATCCACTGGTGTAAACCATTGATGAATAACATGACCCTAACCCCTGCAATTACCTAAAATAGTACCTAGGAACCCTTTGGAGACTATTTCCTCAAACCCCTTGTGATTCTGGCCACAATAGCCTACTGGTCCATTGCCACTGGTCCAATTGATAGACCAGTGCCAATCGATCACTACTGCAGTCATGACAGTTTTGGGTCTAGCTTTGGTCTGGAAGATGGACCAAGAACACCCCTGGTCACATAGGACAATTTAGTGTGTATTGATGTAATTTTTTGTTTATTTACCTAGGCTTTGATTGTCCGCCCGGTGATGCATATCCAGATCAGCAGTCTTCGGATGCGATAGATTATAGCCAAGGTGAGTGGATATCAGATCATTCTTGTAGGTGTGGCCTTATAAACATATCGAAGATAATAAAGTTACCTTTATTACTATTATCTGTTCTATATTATTATTTAAATTGCTTTCGGATATTGGAATTTACTGATTTAGCTATGGAATGTGGTTGTGAACATGTTGAGTTAATAATTGATGAATTAAATGCATGCTATGTGAACTGTTAGTTTAGATGCCATAATAGACGGCTTGGAAATGAAAGGCATGATGAGCCGTAGTATGGGCTGCGGGAGTACCGTGCATTTCATACTGGAAATGAGGTTTGTGATAACCCGTAGAATGGGATACGGTTGACACCACTTAACTCATACTTATCATGTAGATCATTGGGCTAGGTGAACATACCCTTATGCTACAGCCCTTCCCAACACGGGTGCAGGTGTTGGGTGATCATGGCCTCTTGAACAGCTGAGGGCAGCAGATGCCGGGTCAGGTTGACGTGGTTAACTTGGGGTCTGCCAAGGGAGGGAGTTGGACTCCCGATCCTAGCGCGGGTTCCACCCGCAATGATTGAGGTAGCAACCGCGGATCGCTAAGGGAGCGACTGAGGTTGTTGCTCGAGTCATTGCAAGTAGCATATACTTAGTGACTTAGCTGTGATGTTAGGTGGACTAGAGTAATAAAATTGAACCCAACATGTAGATTGATGATTGTAATGGTTGTACCTGCTTTCATGATCTTATATTCATTTGTTGGGCTCGGTGGAGCTCATCCCTCGTGGATTGTTTCTTTTAGATGATTTTGCAGGTGGACATTACACTGAGTGGGAGGATCCTTACAGACAATATGGTGATGGTGATCGTAAACATTCTGGTGTGGACCCCTACGAAGGTGATCCCTCTGATGCGGGTGCACAGGATTAGGTTGGAGGAGCTTATCTGATGGCGGCTGTCCTTTCTTTTTGATGTTCATAGAACATTCTTTTTGTGGATAGCCGATTGTCACTTTTCTTTTGTATAGCTTACAGATGCAACTTTTATATATTTTGTTTTAAGATGCTGGGCTATAAAAAGGCCATGTTTGTAGTTGTTATGAGGTACTGTAGGTGCAAGCCTCTGTTAGACATTATAGTTATGGTTGTACTGTGGGTTGTGAGCTACTATTGAACACTATACTTTTGGTAGCTCTTCTATGTAAATATAACATTTAGCTTCCGTTGCAATGGGTATCGGTTCTTGATGGTAAGTTTGTTTAGTTCCTGATAATCGATGCATATACGCATACTTCCGTCCTTCTTCTTTACAAACAGAACCGGTGCTCCCCAAGGCAACACACTAGGCCAGATAAATCCTTTCTTTAATAGATCCTACAGCTGAATTTGTAATTCTTTCAACTCTATAGGCGCCATACGATACGGTGCTTTAGACACCGGGGCTGCTCCAGGGACCAGATCTATTGCAAATTCTATTTCTCGTTCTGGTGGCAGTTGAATTAAGTCTTCGAGAACTACATCAGGAAATTCCCGAACTACATCTAACTCCCCCAATGGCTGTACCTTTGCCTCGGTATCCCTGACTGTAGCCAGGTACCCCTAGGACCCATCATCCAATAATTTCTTCGCTTGGAGTACGGATATCATCACCTTCTTGGGCTTCCTCACCGATTCACTTTTGTAGGTAAATTCATCTCCTTCCGTCGGTTTAAACATGATCTTTCTTTCCGCACACATGACACTTGCTCCGTGCGCGAACAACCAATCTATTCCTAGGATTACATCAAAGTCCTTCATGTCAAACTTGATCAAACGTGCCATCAAGTTCCGCCCGCAAATTTCTATGGGGCAAGCATCAAATACCTCTTTCAAACTTATTACACTTTCGTCTAGGGTGCTCACTGCAAACTTGTGCCCTATATTTGTTGGAGTTATGTTCATTCTACTTGCAAAGATATTAGAGACAAAGGAGTGCGATGCGCCAGAATCAAATAGCACATACGCAGGGATGGACTCTAGGTTTAGAGTACCTAAGCTTGAATTAAGATAATGATGCAATCAAAGATCTATCCTATACCATATAACTTATCTAAACTTGATTTGGCGGTTCTCTTGGAAAAATACCTGTCATTACTTCTGGATCCACTTCTGCTTCTTCGTTGGTTAGCGCATACACCTTCCCTTGGGTCCAGCCGTTTTGGCGTCGGTAGGCCCGACCAGATGATTGGAGTCTTGAGTGTACTTTATTTTTCCAATGCACACAGTCTCTTGTGAAATGACCAGACTGACCGCATCTGAAACATTGGATGGGATCGATAGATTGGGAAGGAGGCACAGAGCTGGCAGATTGAGAAGAAGCTTGGCTTGTCGCCGACCTTGGAGTTTGGACCGAGGTCATAGTTTGACCAGAAGCTTGATGAACATACTGATTTGACTGATTATAGGCCGAACGGTATGGTTGCAAGTTCCAGCCCGCTTTCGGCCGTCAGTATTGCAGTGGGCTGGGGCTGCCAGGATTCTTGAAAGTCTTGTTAGGCCAGTCGAAATTCTAGAAATTGCTAGGCCTCTTAGTTGATCCTTGCGATGCTGTTGACTTATCCTTCAGTCTGTCTTCAATAGTCTTTACCTTATCAACCATTCGAGCATAGGTTTTAATCTCCATAATTGACAATATAGCCCCTATTTCAGGTTTGAGTCTTCTCTATTATTGGCTGTCCAGCCATGTTCCCATGAGTTTTATATTAAAAATCAAGTTTTGCTAACCTTAGATGCTTAGATTCTTACATGCATTATTGAATCTGGTATGTTTGGTCTATCATCTACCTCTGCCATGATAAATACATGCTGTAACTGATATTAACAGCTTGCATAACTGATTCTCATGCCCATTGCTAGCCTTGAATGGTCCATATAGGTGTAGGAGCCTCAATACCTAAATGTATGATGAATTCATGGCCTTATTTCCTGAACCAGAGCTGTTACAGAACTGATAAATGTGTAAAAATCTGTTAATCTAGTGTACAAGCCAAGCATGCTAGCATAGGTATCCAAACCCCCCAACAACCTCATGTATGTTGGATTTATCACCATGTATATGTTAGATGTCATGCATGGAACCCCACTATAACTCCTGATCATCCATGCATGCTCCTAATCTGTAGATCTAAGCCAAAACAGATTTATCCTTTAAATTTTTGAATTGCTCATGCACTGGTCGATTGCAGTGGTCGATTGGATCAACCACTGTGAATCAACCACTACAAGAAAGTGAAACCTCTGTAACCCCTAGCCTATCTATGGGTCTGTGATGCTCTGCATAGGGTCCTACATGAAATCCCAGCTAAAAATGATGCCCTGTAACCATGACCCCAATCACTGATGGAAGTACCGTTGTGCCATCTAAAGCCATTGGTGGGAACCCTCTCCAAATCTGTAACTGTAACCCCTACTAGCCCATTGCTACTGGTCCATTGGATGGACCAGTACCAATCAACCACTGTAGGAAATCAAAGCCTGTGCTGACCTTGACCTACCCCAAGGTCTGAAACACCCTTTTCTGGGCCTTTGGTATAAACCCTAGCCTAAAACTCATTAACCCAGCCCTGTGCCTACACTTGGAGCTATGGGTTGATTGCCACTGGTCCATTAGACAGACCAGTCCAATCAACCAGTGTAAACCATTAATGAAGAACATGACCCTAACCCCTGTAGTTACTTACAACAGTACTTGGGCACCCTTTTGGGTTAAAGACCATAAACCCCTTTTGATTTTTGGCCACAGCAGCCTACTGGTCCATTGCCACTGGTCCATTGGATGGACCAGAACCAATCGACCACTACTGTTGTTGTGGCAGTTTTGTGCCCTGCCCTGGTTTGGAAACTAAACCATGGTTACTCCTAGTCTCCTAGGGTAATTTAATGTGTATTAATATAAAATTTTAATTTATTTACCATAGGTTTTAATTATTTGCCCGACGACACATATCAAGGTGCTTTTAAGGACCGGCAGTCCTTCGAGTAAGTGGAGCATAGCTAAGGTGAGTGGAATTACACCCTACGTGTAGGTGTAACATAACTAATGAGCTATGATAACAATAACAATTTACTTTTCTGTTTTATATATTTATATTCTCATGATCTTATTGGAATTATGTTAAGAACTGTTGAAGATAGATTATATTTATTACAGTAAAATCCCAAGTACCTATGTTATATCATATACATATCCATTTATGTTCAAAAGGTACATAATCACGGTAATTACACTTCTTGAAGAGAGAAATTCAAATAATAATATAATCTTCGTAGATCAATATGAGAAAGATCTACAGTCCATCAACAGCTTCATCGTCCATTGGCAAACCAGTACCTGCAAAATCACCTAAAAGAGAATATACAAGAGTGTGAGCTCCACCGAGCCCGTGAATGAAATATAAACCATGCATGCACATGCAAGCACAACCATGAGCCTATATGGATGATATTCATTGTTATTATTAAGCCACCTAACAGACAAAACTAAGGCAAGTATAGTGCTACTACAATCCCCAATACATGTATCCCTGGTGTGGGCCTCTAACCCCTTCCTGCGATACACCCATTGAGTTATCGGAGAAAACCAGTCGGCTCCAGCATCCCTTCCCAAGGTCAGCCCAACCGGCCCTCTAGGTTACCGCTGTGCTACCACCAGCCCTATTAACTAATGGGCCAACATACATCACCTGTCCTAGTGACCCGATGAGCCAACTGATCGAGCAATGCCCTTCAGGACATTGGCCTCACACTTTTGTGGTATCCAATACCTAAACCCCTGTTGGCACGGGTTCGTAGCATGGGTAATGATTACCTAGCCATATGTATTCTACATGACATAGTATGAGTCAGGTGGTGCCCCGCATCCCATTCTACGGACCACCACTAGCCTTATTTTCAAGCCGGCTACGACATCTAGACTAGCAGTTTTAATGATATCATACGAGTGCAAGCATTCCATCAACAGTTCTCAACATAATTACAATAAGAACATGAGAATATAAATATAAAGATAGAAAAGTAAATTGTTATTGTTATCATAACTCATTAGTTATGTCACACCTACACGTATGGTGTAATTCCACTCACCTTGGCTATGCTCTACTTACTCGAAGGACTGTCGGTCCTCAAATGCACCTTGATGTGTGTCGCCGGAAAAATAGTTAAAACCTATGGTAAATAAATTAGAATTTCGTATTAATACACATTAAATTACCCTAGGAGACTAGGGGTGACCTTGGTCTAGCCTCCAAACCAAAGCAAGACACAGGACTGCCATGACAGCAGCAGTGGTCGATTGACACTAGTCTATCCAATGGACAAGTGGCAATGGACCAGTAGGCTGCTGTGGCAAAAAATCAAAGGGGTTTGTGGGTTCAGACCAAAAAGGGTGCCTAGGTACTAATTTCAGTAATTACAGGGGATAGGGTCATGTGACACAACCATGAACAGTACTGGTTGATTGGACTGGTCTATCTAATGGACCAGTGGCAATCAACCCATTGCTCAAAGTGTAAGGACAACGCTGGAATGATGTGTTTTGTATTATGGATTGTACCAATGGCCCTAAGAAAGTTGTTTTCGACCTCGGGGTAGGTCAGGGACAACACAAGGTTAGGTTCCCTGCAGTGGTTGATTGGTACTGGTCCATCCAATGGACCAGTAGGGTTACAGTTGCTAAAAGTGCAAAGGCTCCCAGGGTAATGGTTTTGGCTTCATATAAGAGGTCCCTAGGTGTTATTTCAATGGTACCAAAATAGGTTCTTGACCTTGGTTCCATTTAAACAAGGTTTGGTTGCCTAAGACATGTCCTGGGATGTTAGACTGACTCCAAATAGAAGGTATAGAGCCGGGATGGCTAGGGTTTCTTCACAAAAGGTCTTTCACAATGTTTCATAGGCCATGGGCTGATCAAGCTTGAAATTTGACAAGGTCTCTGGTAATGGTTGATTGGTACTGGTCCATCCAATGGACCAGTAGCAATGGACTAGTAGGGGTTTCAGTCACAGAATTGGAGAGGGTTCCCACTAAGAGCTTTAGATGGCCCTGCAGTGATTCCAACAATGGTTTGAGTCATGGTTCCATGCTAATTATGAGTTTGGTTGCCCGAAACCCATCCCGGGGTGTCAGATTGGCTCTAAACAAGGTCACAGAGCATTATTTTTAGCTGGGTTTCATGTAGGACCCTATGCAGGGCATCACAGACCCCATAGGCAGGCTGGGGGTAATACAGGTTTCAATTTCCTGCACTAGTTGATTCACAGTGGTTGATCCAATCGACCACTCCAATCGACCAGTGCATGAGCAGCTCGAGATTTTCAGAAGCCACTGCTGTTTTGGCTTAGATCTTTGGATCAATGGACTGCATGGATGATCAGAGGTTATAGTAGGGTTCCATGCATGATAATCATCATATATATGGTGAGAAATTAAACATATATAAGGGTTTGGAGCTTTTGGCTCATGGACATCATGCATGGGCACAATACAAAGGTCTGCAGATTTATACATGTTTTAAGAAGGCTCTAACAGTTCTATTATGGTAGGTAGGCCATGAACTCACCATATAATTAGGTACAGAAATTCCTACACCTATAATACTAATCTAAAATTAGCAATGAGTATGAGGATCAGTCATCGAAGGCTAGCAATGGCAGTATCAGTGAGTGTTCCTCATGAGAATGATAGATAATAAGCCAGACATAGCAAATCCATGCAGGTATGCAAAGGTCCAAGCATATAAGGCTAGCAAAGCATGGTTTTCATTGTAAATCTCATGAGAACAAGGCTATATAGTAGGTTTCATAGTTCACAGTAGGGTTACAGCCAAGGAAAATTGGCAAGAAACAGTGGAGAAAGGCTGGGCTTGGGCTTACATGAGAAGAACTACCCCACTCACGACCTAGAGTTAGCGGCAGTGGTTTTTGCTTTGAAAATTTGGCGGCATTATTTATATGGCGAGAAAAGAAAAATCTTCAGTGACCACAAGAGCCTGAAGTACTTCTTCACACAGAAGGATCTGAACATGAGATAGAAAAGGTGGTTGGAACTAGTAAAGGATTATGACTGTAACATACAATACCACCCTGAAAAGGCCAACGTAGTTGCAGATGCATTAAGCAGGAAGGCCCAGACACAATCCCTTGCCTCCCTAGCTGTTAGTGAGCAATTGATTGAGGAAGCCAGATAGTTTGATTTGGAACTAATGATTGATGGGACAGCAGTATTGTTGGCAGCCTTGGATGTCCAACCATCAATTAGAGATGAGATCATAGAAAAATAGCCGAGAGATCCGAAGTTGTGGAAGATTATTAGAGGCATCCAACAAGGAACTTGGGAGGACCTGGACTACGCAATTACTAGTAATGGAGCGCTGAAATTTATAGATACATTGTTCGTCCCAGCCGATTATGATGTGCAGAATCGAATTCTCAAAGAAGCCCAAAATTCACCATACTCTATACACACGGGCAGCACAAAGATGTACAAGGACCTAAACGAGTATTACTGGTGGATCGGAATGAAGGAAACCATAGCACTGTACGTTTCAGAATGTCTCTCCTACCAACAGATAAAGGTGGAAAGGCATAGACCACATGGGCTGTTGCAGCCATTACCAGTCCCTGAGTGGAAGTGGGACAATATTACTATGGACTTTGTAACTGGTCTTCCCTTGACAAAGAAGGGCATGAATGCAATCTGGGTGATCGTTGATAGATTGACTAAGTCGACCCACTTTATTCCTATAAAGGTTACTTATTCATTGGACAAGCTAGCCCAGCTATACATCGATGGTGTGGTTCGCCTACATGGTGTGCCGGTCAGCATCGTATCTGATCGAGACCCTCGGTTCACCTCAAGATTTTGGAAATGCCTTCAACAAGCTATGGGCACTCAGTTAAACCTAAGTACTGCCTTCCACCCTCAAACCGACGGGCAATCCGAGCGGACCATACAGACATTGGAAGATATGCTCAGGGCATGTACCTTGGAGATGAAGGATAGTTGGGACTCGCATGTTCCCCTGATAGAATTTGCTTACAATAACAGTTACCATTCCACCATTGGAATGGCACCCTACGAAGCACTATATGGGAGGAAACGCCGCACGCTTCTCTATTGGGATGAAGTTGGAGAACGACACATGATAGGTCCAGAGTTAGTACAGGTCACATGTGAGAAGGTGGACATGATTAGAGAAAAGATTAAAGCGGCTCAATCAAGGCAGAAGAGCTACGTTGATAACAGAAGGAAGGATATTGAGTTTGCAGTCGGCAAAAAGGTATTTCTTCGAGTACCACCAACCAAAGGCATCACGCGCTTTAGCAAGAAAGGAAAATTGAGCCCTAGGTATATTGGTCCATACGAAATCCTAACAAGAGTTGGACACTAGCATACCGGCTAGCTCTACCTCCGACATTTGAAGGTGTACCTAATGTGTTCCATGTGTCGATGCTAAAGAAGTACATCACCAACCCAACACATGTACTTTCGACTGAACCAGAACATCTTAATGCTGACCTGACCTACGTGGAGCAACCCGAAGAGATCCTGGCTAGGAAAGAACATAAGCTCCGCAACCGCACCATTACTCATGTCAAGGTTCGATGGAGAAACCACACCCCCGAGGAAGCATCGTGGGAAAATGAAGAAGAAATGAGTAAAGCATACCCTCACCTTTTCAGCTTACAAGGTACGTCAATTTCGAGGATGAAATTCTTATAAGGGGGGGAGGATGTTACATCTGTGCCCGAACCCTGTCCCAAACTCCGAATGTGGGTTCGAAACCCGATGGATCTTGGATCCTACCCGCTAGCAACCCGTGGTGCACCGATCCGATAATCATTTTTTATGGGGAATATTCGATGATGTCATACCTACCGATCCAAAGGCAACTACCAGATCTATGCTGCTGTTCCATACACAAAATGATGGACAACCTGAGGTACAACCCCTGCTTAACCAAAATAAGAATAAATTCATTTTTAAATGATTAAATGGGGTTTAAAGGCCACAAATTATACAAGGACATTGCCCTAGGCATGGCACAGGCCTTAGTGGGACCCTGATGCAAAAACAGTAGGGATATACCTACTGGTCCATCCCTACTGGTCTATTGGATCAACCAGTTAGATCGACCAATGCAGGAAACTGAAACCTGTGCTACCCCTAGCTTACCTCTTAGTCTGTAATGCCCCGTATGAAGCCTTGCATGTCATCCCAGCTGAGATCCATGCTCTGTACCGGTGTTTAGAGCTAATCTGACATCCCGGGACGAAGTCACACCCCGAACCACCCCCTAGGCGGGTCGGGCGGGTAACCCGGATGCCGAACCACATCCGCCGAAACTCCAGGATCCGGAAGCAAACACTACTCAACGGACACACACAACATTTACAATATAAAATTGGAAACAGAGTGCAACGGAAACTAAGTGTTATATTTACAAAGAAGAGCTACCAAAAGTACAGTGTTTAATAGTAGCTCATAACCTACAATACAACCACAATTACAATGTCTAACAGAGGTTCGCACCTACAGTATCTCATAACAACTACATACATGGCCTTTTCATAGCCCAGCATCATAAAACAAAATATATAAAAGTTGCATCTGTAAGCTATACAAAAGAAAAGCGCCAATCGGCTATCCACAAAAAGAATGTTCTATGAACATCAAAAAGAAAGGATAGCCGCCATTAGATAAGCTCGTCCAACCTAATCCTGTGTACCCGCATCAAAGGGATCACCTCCGTAGGGGTCCACACCAGAATAGCCACGATCACCATCACCAAATTGTCCATAATGATCCTCCCACTCAGGGAGATGCCCACCTACAAAATCATCTAAAAGAAACAATCCACGAGGGGTGAGCTCCACCGAGCCCAGCAAATGAATATAAGATTATGCAAGCAGGTACAACCATCACAATCATCAATCTACATGCTGGGATCAATTTTATTACTCTAGTCCACCTAACATCACAATTAAGTCACTAGGTATATGCTACTTGCAATGACTCGGGCCACAACCTCAGTCGCTCCCTTATCGATCTTCGGTTGCTACCTCAATCATTACGGGTGGAACCCACGCTAGTCTGGGAGCACCGACTCCCTCCCTTGGCAGACCCCGAGTTAACCACGATAACCTAACCGGCTTCTGCTGCCCTCGGCTGTTCAGGAAGTCATGATCACCCAACACCTACATCCCTGTTGGGAAGGGCTGTAGCATAAGGGTATGTTCACCTAGCCCCATGATCTATATGATAAGTATGAGTTGAGTGGTGTCAATCATATCCCATTCTATGGGATACCACAAACCTCATTTGCAATATAAAATGCACGGTGCTCCCGCAACCCATACTACGGCTCACCATGCCTTTCATTTCCAACCCGTCTATTTCGGCATCTAATCTAATAATTCACATACCATGCATTTTGGTTATCAATCAATTTAGCAACATGCTCATAATCACAATCCGCAATACATCAGAATTTCAATGTCCAAAAGCAAATTAATAATAATTATAACATAGATATAAATAATGAAAAATATTTTGTTATCTTTGGCATGTTCACAAGGTCACACCTACAAAGATGATCTAATATCCACTCACCTTGGCTGTAATCTGTCAGATCCGAAGACTGCTGATCTGCAAGAGTGCACGAATATGCGTCGTTGGGAGGACAATCAAAGCCTAAGTAAATAAATTAGAAAGATTACATTAATACACACTAAATTGTCCTATGTAACTAGGGGTTACCTTGGTCAATCCTCCAGACCAAAGCAGGACTCAAAACTGCCATGATAACAACATTGGTCGATTGACACTGGTCTATTCAATGGACCAGTGGCAATGGACCAAAGAGGCTCTTGTGGCCAAAAATCAATAGGGGTTTATGGTTTTAGACCCATAGGGTGCCCAAGTACTGTTCTAAATGACTACAGAGGTTAAGGTCAAGTTCTTCATCAATGGTTTTCACCGGTGGATTGGACCGGTCTATCCAATGGACCAGTGGCAATCAATCTGTAGCTTCAATTGTAGGAATAGGGCTGAAAAGGGATGGTCTGCACCAGGGGTATACCCAGATGATCTAAGGAACGTGTTTCAAGCCTACGGGTAGGCCCAAGTCAATACTGTCCTAGGTTTCCATCAGTGGTTGATTGGTACTGGGCCATCTAATGGACCAGTAACAATGGACCAGTAGGGGTTTCAGTCATAAAATCAAAAAGGTTCCATACTAAGGGCTTCAGTTGTTGCTGCATTGGCTACAGCAGTGGTTTGGATCATGCGATCATGCTTGGTATGAGTTTAGTCGCCCGAAACCCTTCCCGGGAATGTCAAATCGGCTTCAACGGGGGTTCAAAGCCATGTTTTGGTCAGGGGTTCCATGTAGGACACCATACACGGCATTACAGACCTGTGGCCAAGCTGGGGATTACACAGGTTTCAATTTACAGTACTAGTGGATTGGCACTGGTCTGTCCAATTGACCAGTGCAATGGACCAGTAAAAGTTCAGCTCGAGAATTTAAATGTCTAAGCTATTTTAGCTTAGATTGGAGGATCAATAGCATGCATGGATGATCAGAGAACATTATTGTGTTCCATACATGAAATCCACCATGTACATGATGGAAAAACTAACATGCATGGTGATCTTGGATTATCTAGCTTGCATGGTCATCATCCATGGCTGCACAGACATAAACCTTCAGAATTTGAATGGAAGAAGTTCTACCAGCTTCAGAATATCACTATGATGCTCATTAGGTTGGGGATTCATCATGCATTTAAAAGGAAAGTGAGCCATGCATCATGGGTTTTACTCTAAGCTTAATATAGGCATGAAAATCAGTCATCTAAAGCTGGAAATGACAGACATAGCATGCATTTATGGTGATAATAGTAGATGAGAGGTCAAGCATGATAGAATTTCATATGCATGCAAGGCTCTAAGAAAGAAAGTCTTGTAGAACATGCTTAACATTGTAAACATATGAAGACATGGCTGTACAGCCAACAATAGAGAAGGTTTTTAAGATCACGGCCATAGAATATGGAAAATACAGCAAAGAACAATTGGGTTTGGGGCCAACCTTAATGGGTCCATGCTTTATCTCTCCTTCTCCTCTTCTTCTCTTCTCTTTCTCCTTCTCCTTCTCTTCCTCTCCTTCAACGAAATAACCAGGGGCATTTTCTAAGCTAAGGCTGGTCTTTTATAGACCCAGCCACTAGGTCTTGTTTGGCATAATGTGTTTTAGAAAGAAACACATTCTAAGAATGCATTCTCAAGGTAAATGGCTTCAATGTGGGCCCCACATGGTCACATTGTGTGGGTAATAATTCCACGAGTCATTTCTGGCACGAGGAGGTGATCCGGGGTAATAGACGGTGGGCTCCACACATCTGAGATGAATTCTGAGCTGTACAACAGTATTGGTCGATTCAACTAGTCGATCCAATAGACTAGTAGGGATGGACCAGTAGGTAAATCCCTGTTGTTCTTGCACCTGAGCCCTACCAAAGTTTGTGCCATGCCAAGGGCATTGTCCTTACACCATTTGTGATCATTAAACCCTATTTAATTATTTTAAATAAATTTATTCTTATTGTGAATAGATAGAGGCTGTACCTTAGGTCGTCCATCAATTTGTGTATGGGATAGCAACACAAATCTGGTAGCTGCCTCCGGATGGGTAGGTATGACATCATTAGATATTCCCCATAAAAAATGATTACCGGATCGGTGCACCACGGGTTGCTAGCGGGTAGGATCCAGGATCCATCGAGTTTCGGACCTACATTCGGAGTTCGGGTCAGGGGCCGGGCACAGATGTAACATCCTCCCCCCCTTATAAGAATTTCATCCCCGAAATTGACGTACCTTGTAAGCTGAAAAGTTGAGGGTATGCTTTACTCATTTCTTCTTCATTTTCCCATGATGCTTCCTCGGGGGTGTGGTTTCTCCATTGAACCATGACATGAGTAACGGTGCGGTTGCAGAGCTTATGTTCTTGCCTAGCCAGGATCTCTTTAGGTTGTTCCATGTAGGTCAGGTCAGCGTTAACATGTTATGGTTCAGTCGAAAGTACATGTGTTGGGTACGTTGGTGATATACTTCTTTAGCATCGACACATGGAACACATTAGGTACACCTTCAAATGTCGGAGGTAGAGCTAGCCGGTATGCTACTGGTCCAACTCTTGTTAGGATTTCGTATGGACCAATATACCTCGGGCTCAATTTTCCTTTCTTGCTGAAGCACGCAATGCCTTTGGTTGGTAATACTTGAAGAAATACCTTTTCACCGACCGCGAACTCAATATCCTTCCTTCTGCTTTCAACGTAGCTCTTCTGCCTTGATTGAGCCGCTTTAATCTTTTCTCTAATCATGTCCACCTTCTCACATGTGACCTGTACTAACTCTGGGCCTATCATGTGTCGTTCTCCAACTTCATCCCAATAGAGAGGCATGTAGCATTTCCTCCCATATAGTGCTTCGTAGGGTGCCATTCCAATGGTGGAATGGTAACTGTTATTGTAATCAAATTCTATCAGGGGAACATACGAGTCCCAACTATCCTTCATCTCCAAGGTACATGCCCTGAGCATATCTTCCAATGTCTATATGGTCCGCTCGGATTGCCCGTCGGTCTGAGGGTGGAAGGCAGTACTTAGGTTTAATTGAGTGCCTATAGCTTGTTGAAGACATCTCCAAAATCTGGAGGTGAACCTAGGGTCTCGATCAGATACGATGCTGACCGATACACCATGAAGATGAACCACACCATCGATGTATAGCTGGGCCAGCTTGTCCAACGAATAAGTAACCTTTATATGAATAAAGTGGGCCGATTTTGTCAATCTATCAACAATCACCCAAATTGCATTCATGCCCCTCTTAGTCAATGGTAGACCAGTTACAAAGTCCATAGTAATATGATCCCACTTCCACTCAGGGACTGGTAATGGCTGCAATACCCATATGGTCTGTGTCTTTCCGCCTTTATCTATTGACAGGAGAGTCATTCCGATATGTACAGTGCTATGATTTCCTTCATTCTGATCCACCAATAATACCCCTTTAGGTCCTTGTACATCTTTGTGCTGCCCGGGTGTATGGAGTAGGGTGAATTATGGGCTTCTTTGAGAATTTGGTCTGTGCATCATAATCGGCTGGGACGCACATTCTATCTCTAAATTTCAGTGCTCCATCACTAGCAATCGACAAGTCCGAATCCTCCCAAGTTCCTTGTTGGATGCCTCTAATAATCATCCACAACTCTGGATCTCTCGGCTATTTTTCTATTACCTCATCTCTGATTGATGGTTGGACATCCAAGGCTGCCAACAATACTGCTGTCCCATCAATCATTAGTTCCAAATCAAACTTTTTGGCTTCCTCAATCAATTGCCCACTAACAGCTAGAGAGGAAAGGGATTGTGTCTGGGCCTTCCTGCTTAGTGCGTCTGCGACTACATTAGCCTTTTCGGGGTGATATTGTATGTCGCAGTCGTAATCCTTTACAAGCTCCAACCATCTCCTCTATCTCATGTTCAGATCTTTCTGCGTGAAGAAATACTTCAGGCTCTTGTGGTCACTGAAGATTTTGCTTTTCTCGCCATATAGATAATGCGGCCAAATTTTCAAGGCAAAGACCACCGCTGCTAACTCTAGGTCGTGAGTGGGGTAGTTCTTCTCATGTTCCTTTAGTTGCCTTGATGCGTAGGCAACCACCTTCCCTCTTTGCATCAAAACACAACCCAAACCAGTTCTAGATGCATCTGTGTACACAGTCATGTCACCTGTGCCATCAGGGATGGTCAAAATCGGAGCTGACACCAACAATCTCCTAAGCTCACAAAAACTCTTCTCACATGCATCCGTCCATTCAAACTGTGCTCCCTTCTTGGTTAGACGAGTCATGGACACCGATATTCGTGAGAAGTTTTCAATGAATCGACGGTAATAATCGGCCAGTCCCAGGAAACTTTGGATTTTCGTGGCGCTCTTCGGTGTCTCCCATTCAAGGACCACCTTGACCTTTTCGGGGTCGACTTTAATGCCCTCACTCGAGACTACATGTCCCAGGAACCCTATCTGGCGAAGCCAAAATTCATACTTGCTGAACTTCGCGAATAGTTGGTGTTTTCTTAGCCGTTGTAGTATGAACCTCAGGTGGCGTGCATGTTCCTCTGCATTCTTCGAATAAATTAAAATGTCATCTATGAAGACTATGACATACTTGTCCAAAACGTCGTGAAATACTCTATTCATCATATCTATGAATGCTGCAAGGGTATTTATCAGTCCGAAGGACAGTACCAAAAATTCGTAGTGTCCGTACCTCGTTCTGAACGCAGTCTTATGGCTATCACTGCTCTTGATTCTCAGCTGGTGATACCTGGATCTGAGGTCAATCTTTGAGAAAACACTTGCACCTTGCAGCTAATCGAATAGGTCATCGATGCGCGGCAACGGGCATCGGTTCTTGATGGTAAGTTTGTTCAGTTCCCGATAATCGATGCACATACGCATACTTCCGCCCTTCTTCTTTACAAACAGGACCGGTACTCCCCAAGGCGACACACTAGTCCCAATAAATCCTTTCTTTAATAGATCCTGCAACTGAATTTGTAATTCCCTCAGCTCTATAGGTGCCATACGATACGGTGCTTTAGACACCGGGGCTGCCCCAGGAATCAGATCTATTGCAAATTCCATTTCTCGCTCTGGTGGCAGTTGAGTTAGGTCTTCGAGAAACACATCAGGAAATTCCCAAACTACATCTAACTCCTCCAATGGCTTTACCTTTGCCTATATATCCTTGACTGTAGCCAGATACCCCTGGCACCCATCATCCAATAGCTTCTTCGCTTGGAGTGCGAATATCGTCACCTTCTTGGGCTTCCTCACCGGTTCACTTTTATAGGTAAATTCATCTCCTTCCTTAGGCTTAAACACGATCTTTCTTTCCGCACACATGACACTTGCTCCGTGAGCGAACAACCAATCCATTCCTAAGATTACATCAAAGTCCTTCATGTCAAACTTGATCAAACGTGCCGTCAAGTTCCACCCGTAAATTTCTATGGGGCAAGCATCATATACCTCTTTCAAACTTATTACACTTCCGGCTGGGGTTCTCATTGCAAACTTGTGCCCTATATTTCTTGGAGTTATGTTCATTCTACTTGCAAAGATACTAGAGACAAAGGAGTGTGATGCGCCAGAATCAAATAGCACATACGCAAGGATGGAAGCTAGGTTTAGAGTACCTAAGTTTGGATTAAGATAATGATGCAATCAATAGTCTACTCAGCAATATATAACTTATCTAACTTTATTCTGTGGTTCCTTTTGGAAAAGAAATACCTGTTATTACTTCCGGATCCGCCTCTGTTTCCTCGTTGGTCAGCGCGTACACTTTCCCTTGTGTCTGGCCGTCTTGGTGTTGGTAGGGCCGGCCAGATGATTGGAGTCTTGAGGGTACGTTGTTTTTCCAACGCACACAGTCTCTTGCAAAATGACTAGACTGACCACATCTGAAACATTGGATGGGATCGGTAGATTGGGAAGGAGGCACAGAGCGGGCAGATTGAGAAGAAGCCTGACTTGCTTGGCTTGTCGTCGACCGTGGAGTTTGGACCGAGGTCGTAGTTTGACTAGAAGCTGGACGAACATACTGATTTGATTGATTATAGGCTGGACGGTATGGTTGCAAGTTCCAGCCCGCTTCTGGCCGTTGGTACTACAGTGGACTGGGGTTGCCAGGACTCTTGAAAGTCTTGTTAGGCCAGTCGAAATTTTGGAAATTGCTAGGCCTCTTAGTTGATCCTTACGATGTAGTCAACTTATCCTTCAGTCTGTCTTCAACAGTCTTTGCCTTATCAACCATTCGAGCATAGGTTTCAATCTCCATAATTGACAACATAGCCCCTATTTCAGGTTTGAGTCCTTTCTCAAACTTCTTGGTCTTGCTTGCCTCATTTCTCAGGTGATCTAATGCAAAATGGAGCAGATCTTCAAACCGTTGTTGGTATTCCAGTACTGTCTTTGATCCTTGCGTAAGGACAGAGAACTCTGCTTCCTTTTTATCTCTGAGGCTCTCAGGGAAATAATTCTTTAAGAACACTTCTTTGAACTGGTCCCATGTTGGGTTAGGATGAGTTACCTCAAGATTTGGCCGAGCTGATTTCCACCACGCCGCGGCTTCATTTTGCAACTGGTACCCAGCGCATATCAGTTTCTCAGCATTGGTACATTCTAACACTTCAAAAGCCTTCTCCAGGGCACTAATTCACCTCTCAGGCTGTAGTGAATTTGATTCAACCTTAGAGAAAGATGGAGGGTGGAGTTTCTTGAACTTCTCCATCACTTTAGCAGGGGAAGTTCTCACTAGTGTCAGCCCTGGGTCCACAGTAAAGCCTGGAGCCTCTGTTGGCTACATGTAGTATGGCGGCCAACTCGGCACAGTTGAACACCATCTTAACCCCCTTCACCAAACTCACAAGGCCATAGCCTTGGCACTCATTCTCAAAGGTTGGCCTAAGGTTGCAGTAAAAGTTTCTAACCAAGTTTGGGTAACAAGGGAGCTCAGGGTTAAGCATTGGAGCCCAACCCATCGCATTGAACCTCTCATAAATTTTGAACTGAGGGAAATCCTCTACCTTCACTACCTTCCCATTCTCCATTTTTTTATCTTGGAAGCTCTTCCAATCACGGACGTATTGGAAGCAGGAGAACCACGCCTCATCATATTCACCTACTTCTGGAGATGAGGTATGGCCTGAAGAATGCTCCTTAGTCTCTGGAGATGGGGGTTCCGATGCAGATGACTCAGAAACAACCCTTTGGCGCTTGCTAGTTGCTACTCCCTTGCCTTTGCTCCTAGTCTGGCGGGTAGACATCTAAAAAAAAAAATATACAATAATGGAATAAGAATAAAAGAAACAAACAAGAAATAGGTTATAAAAAAATAATAATAAATAAATACAGCAGTGTGGCATTGATAAAAAAAAGGGAGACTAGAGAACAATTAGTCTAAAAATATATATATATAGAATAAAGCAAACAACAAGCAGTTGTGAGATGGGAACATGTAAGAAAAAAAAAACAGCATGGGAGCATGGATTTAAAAAAAAAAAAATTGTAGAGCCATAAAAAAAAAAAAAAAAAAATTCTTGGTTTATACAACTATGAATTGTACATTGCATAAGTGGGAATGCAAACCTAGGGCTAACTAGAGAGAAAGTAAGAATGGAAAGAAAGGGGAAAAACAGTATGGGGCATGAATGCCAATGCAACACATGTCTAATAACCTCCAAATCCATCAAGATCACATTTAGAATAGAAGAAAAACTAAAATAGATGCAAAACCCTAAATCTAAATGGGAGAAACAAGGAAAAAAAACGTGAGCAGTAGAAATTAGGAAGAAAATTTTGTTTTCTTGAGAGCTCACCTTGAATCTCGAGGTTCGGGCGCAAGAATCCTAAGAAGACCCTTAGGAATGGTGGGGAATGAGTGCTTCAGGCCTCTCTGGTCATTCTTGGAGCTCTTCCTTAGCCAAAACTGAGAATGGGTTTGAGAAAAGTGAATCATGGACTGATTTTATATTCTGCCCGATTCTCTGGTCGATTGGACTGGTCGATTGGATCGACCAGTGCCAAAGGACCAGTAGCAGGTCAGCAGCAGAAATTCAAAAAAATGCAGCAAACATAGCCAAAATCTGGGTTTTGCAACTTTTCCAAAAAAAAAAACATATGCATCAAATAAAATAACTATGCAAGTTTATATAATTAGCAAAAAAAAAAAAGAAATGGAGGGGTAAATGCATGTAGCATATGCACATAGAGGTTTATGAGTGAGTAGTTTTAATACATCCAGCTGTTCAAAAAAAAAAATATAGGACAAAAAAATTTCTATGGATGGCCATAGTAAACCGCTTATAAAACACCTGGGGAATGGGTAATTTAAAATTGGGTATGTAAGCCCCAATTGTGTACTAGGCTGAAATTGTTATGGTTGAGTAAGACCATATATATGTATGTTGTTATGCTACTATAATTGTGTTTGTTTTTATAAGAATTGATAAGCATTTGGGACCAATAACCTATCATAGAATAGATCATCCGTAGGGAACTAACGGCTATTTTTCCTATGACAGGTAATGGTCGTGTTGCTTGGACTTGGCAAAATTCCAGCAGCATGCGTTACCTTAGGAAATTAAGGAAAAGGCTTGCCAGAATCCATGCAATTAAGGCTGCAGCCAAGAGAGTGCTAAGAGAACACCTAGATTGGGTTGAGGTCTGTAGGATTGAGGAACGTGAGTTTTTCCTTGCATTGGCAGAACAATCTAGAGATGATATCTTTTACTTAGACTTGCACGCATATATGACCGGACAGCAACTCTAGAGTCTAGCTTGCTGAGTTCAGGTACCTAGAAAAAAAAATGTGTGTACCTATATTTACATACGTGTGCATGGTTTTAGTTAAATGCAAGATGCATTGATAACATGGAAATGTGTATATCTGTGTGTGCAATGATGATGAGTGATTGCTTTTGTAAATATAAAAAATATATATATATATATATATATATTCATATAGAATGTAATGTATACGTAACAAGCACATTATCTCCACTCTCTTTCCAGAAAGTAGTCATGGTTAGTACAAGGGCAAACAAGAGAGCTCGTAGTGAGGAGCAACCTCATTTCGTACGCGAAGCGAGACCATCAAGTGATCCGGGCCCGACCATTGAAACATCTGCTACCTTCGAGAGCGTGCCTGAGGTACCTCCTCCCTGAACTCACGAGGTTCCTCCAGCACCTATGATCCCTCCGACTCAAGTACCCCCACCTCCATCTACAATTATGGCTACCATGATGCAATTCATGCAACAACAGTAGCAAGTTCAACTACAGATTCAGCAACAACAACAAGAGCTGATGACCAGCATGAACGCACAACTTATGGCTGCCACACAGCAGAGACCAGTGTCGCAACCTAACCATCCTCCAAACTTTCCTCCTCCTGTGCCCCAGGTTACGCAGTGCTACGGTTTCCTTCATTCCGATCCACCAGTAATACCCCTTAGGTCCTTGTACATCTTTGTGCTGCCCGAGTGTATAGAGTATGGTGAATTATGGGCTTCTTTGAGAATTTGATTCTGCACATCATAATCGGCTGGGATGCACAATCTATCTCTAAATTTCAGCTCTCCATCACTAGCAATTGAGAAGTCCGGGTCCTCCCAAGTTCTTTGTTGGATGCCTCTAATAATCTTCCACAACTCCGGATCTCTCGGTAGTTTTTCTATGATCTCATCTCTGATTGATGGTTGGACATCCAAGGGTGCCAACAATACTGCTGTCCCATCAATCATTAGTTCCAAATCAAACTTTCTGGCTTCCTCAATCAATTGCTCACTAACAGCTAGGGAGGCAAGGGATTGTGTCTGGGCCTTCCTGCTTAATGCATCTACGACTACATTGGCCTTTCCGGGTTGGTATTGTATGTCACAGTCGTAATCCTTTACTAGTTCCAACCACCTTCTCTGTCTCATGTTCAGATCCTTCTGTGTGAAGAAGCACTTCAGGCTAATGTGGTCGCTGAAGATTTTGCTTTTCTCGTCATATAAATAATGCCGCTAAATTTTCAAAGCAAAAACCACCGCCGCTAACTCTAGGTCATGAGTGGGGTAGTTCTTCTCATGTTCCTTTAGTTGCCTTGATGCGTAGGTGACCACCTTCCCTTTTTGCATCAATACACAACCCAAGCCAGTTCTAGACGCATCTATGTACACAGTCATGCCACCTGTGCCATCAGGGATGGTCAAAACCGGAGCTGACACCAATAATCTTCAAAGCTCATGAAAAATTTTCTCATAAGCATCCGACCATTCAAACTTAGCTCCCTTCCTGGTTAGACGAGTCATGGGTGCCAATATTTGTGAAAAGTTTTCAATGAATCGATGGTAGTAACCAGCCAGTCCTAGGAAACTATGGATTTTTGTGGCATTCTTCGGTGTCTCCTATTCAAGGACCGCCTTGACCTTCCCGGGGTTGAATTTAATGCCCTCACTCCAGACTACATGCCCTAGGAATCCAATCTGGCGGAGCCAAAATTCGCACTTGCTGAATTTCACGAACAATTGATGTTCCCTCAGCCGTTGGAGTACAAACCTCAGGTGATGTGCATGATCCTCTGCATTCCTCGAATAGATTAAAATGTCATCTATGAAGACTATAACATACTTGTCCAGAACGTTATGAAACACTCTATTCATCATATCCATGAATGCTGCAGGGGCATTTGTCAGTCCAAAGGACAGCACCACAAACTCATAGTGTCCGTACCTCATTCTGAACGCAGTCTTATGGATATCACTGCTCTTAATTCTCAACTGGTGATACCCAGATCTGAGGTCAATCTTTGAGAAAACACTTACGCCTTGTAGCTGATCGAATAGGTCATCGATGCGCGACAACGGGTATCGGTTCTTGATGGTAAGTTTGTTCAGTTCCCGATAATCGATACACATACGCATACTTCCATCCTTCTTCCTTACAAACAGGACCGGTGCTCCCCAAGGTGACACATTGGGCTGGATAAATCCTTTCTTTAATAGATCTTGCAACTGAATTTGTAACTCCTTTGACTCTATAGGCGCCATATGATACGGTGCTTTGGTTTTCACTGGTTAATTGGACTGGTCTATCCAATGGATCAATGGCAATCAACCCATTGCTCCAAGTGTAGGAATAGGGCTAGAAAGATGTGTTTTGCCTTAGGGTTTATACCAAAGGCTCTAAAAAGAGTGTTCCAGACCTTGGGGTAGGTCTGAGACAGCACAGGGTTAGGTTCCCAGCAGTGGTTGATTGGTACTAGTCCATCCAATGGACCAGTAGCAATGGACTAGTAGGGACTTCAGACACAGAATCGGATGGGGTTCACACCAAGAGTTTTAGATGGTACTACAGTGGTTCCATCAATGATTTGGGTTATGCTTTTATGCCAGATATAAGTTTGGTTGCCCAAAACCCATCCCGGGATGTCAGATTAGCTCTAAACATCGGTACAGAGCATAGATTTCAACTGGGATGACATGCAAGGCCTCATACGGGGCATTACAAACCAAGAGGTAAGCTAGGGGTAGCACAGGTTTCAGTTTCCTGCAGTGGTCGATTGGTACTGGTCCATCCAATGGACCAATAGCAGTGGACCAGTGCAAACACAGCTCAAAAATTTAAAAGTTAAGGCTATTTTGGCTTAGATCTTTGGATCAACAGCATGCATGGATGATCAGGGGTTACAGTAGGGTTCCATGCATGATATCCAACCTATATATAGTGATAAAGCAAATATGCATGGAGTTTTTGAGGTCTTTGGCCCATATGGCTAATCATTCATGGTTGCTCATATAAGAGACTATAGGAATCAATTTAAGAGAGTTCAATTAGTTCAGAATCAGTACTGTTATGAGCAAGAGACCATGGAGTTGTCATGAACACTAAGAGAAACATAGCTGAGAAACATATCCTATACTAAAAGATACATTCAAAGCTCTATATGGACATGGAAACTTAACCATCCAAGGCTGGGTATGGTGGTTATAGAATATAGAACATGGAAAAAGGAGGGATGAATGGTTTAGAATGATAAATCCCTACATGCATGCAAGAGTTCAAGCATCGAAGCTTAGAAAGCATGCTTTTTATTAAAGAAATCATGGGTACATGGTTATGCAGCCATAAATAGAGAAAACTCATGGTTACAGCCATGGTAATGGCTAGGAAGAAACAGGGAAGGGCTGGGTAGGCTTACCTTATAGGGTACAAGCACAAGGATGGCTCTAGCTCTTGCTTTCCTCTTCTTCCCTTCCCTTTCTCCTTCTCCTTCTCTTCTTTCTCTCTAACGGACTGAGGAGGAGAGATTTTTAGACTGAGGGTGGTCTTGATATAGACCCAGCCACTAAGGTCTGTTTGCCAAATGTGTTTTATGAAAAACACATTCTTAAAACCAATTCTCTTATGCAAATAGCTTCAAAGTGGGCCCCACACGATCACATTGTTAGGATAATATTTCCTCGGATCATTCTAGGCACGGGGAGGTGATCCGAGACACAAAACACTGGGCCCCACGCATCCGAGATGCATTCTGTGTAGTTTTGCAGTACTGGTCGATCCAACTTGTTGATCTAATAGACCAGTAGGGATGGACCAATAGGTAAATCCCTGTTGTTTTCCATTCAACAGACACACATCACATTTACAATATAAAATTGGAAACAAAGTGCAACGGAAGCTAAGTGTTATATTTACATAGAAGAGCTACCAAAAGTACAGTATTTAATAGTAGCTCATAACCCACAGTACAACCATAATTACAATGTCTAACAGAGGTTCGCACCTACAGTATCTCATAACAACTACATACATGGCCTTTTCATAGCCCAGCATTATAAAATAAACTATATAAAAGCTGCATCTGTAAGCTAGACAAAAGAAAAGCGCTAATCGGCTATCCACAAAAAGAATGTTCTATGAACATCAAAAAGAAAGGACAGCCGCCATTAGATAAGCTCCTCCAACCTAATCCTGTGCACCCGCATAAGAGGGATCACCTCTGTAGGGGTCCACACCAGAATAGTCATGATCACCATCACCAAATCGTCCATAATGATCCTCCCACTCAGGGAGATATCCATCTGTAAAATCATCTAAAAGAAATAATCTAAGAGGGGTGAGCTCCACTGAGCCCAGCAAATGAATATAAGATCATGCAAGCAGGTACAACCATCACAATCATCAATCTACATGCTGGGTTCAATTTTATTACTCTAGGCCACCTAACATCACAACTAAGTCACTAGGTATATCCTACTTACAATGACTCAGGCAACAACCTCAGTTGCTCCCTTATCGATCTTCGGTTGCTACCTCAATTATTACGGGTGGAACCCGTGCTGGTCCGGGAGCACCGACTCCCTCCCTTGGCAGACCCCAAGTTAACCACAATAACTTGACCCATCTTCTGTTGCCCTCGGCTGTTCTGGAAGTCATGATCACCCAACACCTGCACCCCTGTTGGGAAGGGCTGTAGCATAAGGGTATGTTCACCTAGCCCAATGATCTATATGATAAGTATGAGTTGAGTGGTGTCAATCGTATCCCATTCTACGGGCTATCACAAACCTCATTTCCAGTATGAAATGTAGGGTGCTCCCGCAACCCATACTACGGCTCACCATGCCTTTCATTTCCAAGCCGTCTATTACGACATCTAATCTAACAATTCACATACCATGCATTTTGGTTATCAATCAATTTAGCAACATGCTCATAATCACAATCCGTAATACATCAGAATTTCAATGTCCAAAAGCAAATTAATAATAATTATAACACAGATATAAATAATGAAAAATAATTTGTTATCTTTGGCATGTTCACAAGGTCACACCTACAAAGATGATCTAATATCCACTCACCTTGGCTGTAACCTGCCAGATCCGAAGACTGCTGATCTACAAGAGTGCATGGATACGCGTCATCGGGCGGACAATCAAAGCCTAAGTAAATAAATTAGAAAGATTACATTAATACACACTAAATTGTCCTATGTAACTAGGGGTGACCTTGGTCAATCCTCCAGACCAAAGCAGGACCCAAAACTGCCATGACAGCAGCAGTGGCCGATTGACACTGGTCTATTCAATGGACCAGTGGCAATGGACCAGTAGGCTGCTGTGGCCAAAAATCAATAGGGGTTTATGGTTTTAGACCCATAGGGTGCCCAAGTACTATTCTAAGTGACTACAGAGGTTAAGGTCAAGTTCTTCATCAATGGTTTTCACTGGTTGATTGGAGTGGTCTATCCAATGCACCAGTGGCAATCAACCCATTGCTCCAAGTGTAGGAACAGGGCTGGAAAGATGTGTTTTGCATTGGGGTTTATACCAAAGGCTCTAAAAAGAGTGTTCCAGACCTTGGGGTAGGTCTGAGACAGCACAGGCTTAGGTTCCCAGCAGTGGTTGATTGGTACTGGTCCATCCAATGGACCAGTAGCAATGGACCAGTAGGGGCTTCAGACACAGAATCGGATGGGATTCACACCAGGGGTTTTAGATGGTACTACAGTGGTTCCATCAATGAGTTGGGTTATACTTCTATGCCAGATCTAAGTTTGGTTGCCCAAAACCTGTCCCGGGATGTTAGATTAGCTCTAAACACCGGTATAGAGCATGGATTTCAGCTGGGATGCAAGGCCTCATACGAGGCATTACAAACCAAGAGGTAAGCTAGGGGTAGCATAGGTTTCAGTTTGCTATAGTGGTCGATTGGTACTGGTCCATCCAATGGACCAGTGCAAGAACAGCTCAAAAATTTAAAAGTTAAGGCTATTTTGGCTTAGATCTTTGGATCAACAGCATGCATGGATGATCAGGGGTTACAGTAGGGTTCCATGCATGATATCCAACCTATATATAGTGATAAAGCAAACATGCATGGAGGTTTTGAGGTCTTTGGCCCATATGGCTAATCATTCATGGTTGCTCATATAAGACACTATAGGAATCAATTTAAGAGAGTTCAATTAGTTCAGAATCAGTACTGTTATGAGCAAGAGACCATGGAGTTGTTATGAACACTAAGAGAAACATATCCTATACTAAAAGATACATTCAAAGCTCTATATGGACATGGAAACTTAACCATCCAAGGCTGGGTATGGTGGTTACAGAATATAGAACATGGAAAAAGGAGTGATGAATGGTTTAGAATGATAAATCCTTACATGCATGCAAGAGTTCATGTATCAAAGCTTAGAAAGCATGCTTTTTATTAAAGAAATCATGGGTACATGGTTATGCAGCCATAAATAGAGAAAACTCATGGTTATAGCCATGGTAATGGCTAGGAAGAAACAGGGAAGGACTGGGTAGGCTTACCTTGTAGGGTACAAGCACAAGGATGGCTCTAGCTCTTGCTTTCCTCTTCTTCCCTTCTCTTTCTCCTTCTCCTTCTCTTCTTTCTCTCCAACGGACTAAGTAGGAGAGATTTTTAGGCTGAGGGTGGTCTTTATATAGACCCAGCCACTAAGGTCTATTTGCCAAATGTGTTTTATGAAAAACACATTCTTAAAACCAATTCTCTTATGCAAATAGCTTCAAAGTGGGCCGCACACGATCACATTGTTAGGATAATATTTCCTCGGATCATTCTAGACATGGGGAGGTGATCCGAGACACGAACATTGGGCCCCACGCATTCGAGATGCATTCTGTGCAGTTTTATAGTACGGGTCGATCCAACTGGTTGATCCAATAGACCAGTAGATATGGACCAGTAGGTAAATCCTTGCTGTTTTTGCATCAGGGTCCCACTAAGGCCTGTGCCATGCCTAGGGCATTGTCCTTGTATAACTTGTGGCCTTTAAACCCCATTTAATCATTTAAAAGTGAATTTATTCTTATTTTGGTTAAGCAGGGGTTGTACCTTAGGTTGTCCATCATTTTGTGTATAGAACAACAGCACAGATCTAGTAGCTGCCTTTGGATCGGTAGGCATGACAGCACCGGAGTTTCCCCCTAAAAAATGATCACCGGGTCGATGCACCATAGGTTGTTAGTGGGTAAGACCCAGGATCCATTGGGTTTCAGACCTACATTTAAAGTTCGGGTCAGGGTCCGGGCATAGATGTAACAGCATATCCATCAAGAAAATAACAATATTCATGGCTAGCTAGTCTCTCTAACATCTGATCAATAAAAGGTAAGGGGAAGTGGTCCTTCCAAGTTGCCGCATTCAATTTCCTGTAGTCAATGCACATTCTCCATCCCGTTTGAATATGAGTTGGAATCAATTCATTATTTGCATTTGCAACTACAGTGACTCCTCCTTTCTTTGGCACAACCTGCACATGACTCACCCAATGCCTATCAGAGATAGGATAAATTATGCCATGATCCAAGCACTTTAGGATCTCTTTCTTAATTGCCTCTTTCATAACAGGATTAGCCCTCCTTTGGGGTTCCCTAGAAGGTTTGAAACTCTCCATCAGATGAATATGATGTTGAACAATGGAGGGGCTAATACCTTTGAGGTCTGACACGGTTCAACCTATAGCTTCCTTATGTTCTTTCAGAAGCTTAATCAACTCTTCTTCCTATACAGAAGTCAAATCAGAAGCAATAATTATAGGGAGAGTGTCATCTTGCCTTAGGAAGACAAACTTGAGGTTGGAGGGCAATGCTTTCAACTCTAATGTGGGGGGCTCAATAATAGATGATTTAGGAATGGAGGTGGATAGGGGTCCAAGGGGCTCCAATGGTGGTTGGATGCTCCAGACCTCAGATAAGGTGGTATCATCAACACCCTCCAATTCCTGCATACATTCCTAAAATCTTGAATCAAAATCAATCTCAAAGAAAGTATCAACATCATCGGGAAATCCCTGAAGCATATGTACCTCTTCATCCATATCAGGTTGTTTGCCCAACCTAAACACATTAAAGTCCACACAAGTATTGCCAAAAGATAGTTTCATGAGACCATTCCTGTAATTTATCAAAGCATTACTGGTAGCAAGGAAAGGTCTACCCAATATGATTGGGATTTGATCCTTAAAATTGGCAGTAGGTTGGGTATCTAAGAAAATAAAATCCACAGGAAAGGTAAATTCCCCAACCTTTAATAGGACATCCTCAATCATCCCCTTAGGAATTTTAACCAACCTATCTACAAGTTGGAGAGTAATTCTGGTCGGTTTCAGCTCTCCCAAGCCTAATTGTTGGTAGATATGAAAGGGTAACAGGTTCACACTTGCACCAAGGTCCAATAAGGCATGATCAATAGTGGTGTTGCCTATAGTGCAAGAGATGGTGGGGCTTCCAGGGTCCTTATGCTTGGCTACTACTGGCTGTGAGATGAGAGAACTGATATTAGCAGCCAATAATGCCTTTTTGGGCACATTGGTAGTTCGCTTTTGGGTGCATAAGTCTTTGAGGACTTTAGCATAAGCGGGGACCTAGGCTATGACATCTAATAAAGGAATATTCACCTGAACCTGCTTAAAAACATTTAATATTTTCTCCACAGAATGAGACTTCTTGCTAACCAACCTATTTAAAAAAGGGGTAGGTGGGGTATAAACTCTTTCAGGGGTGGTCTCTTTCACTTTCTCAACAAAATCATCTTTGGTTTCCTCAACCAAATCATTTGGAATTATTTCAGGTTCATCAGACGAACTAGGAATAGTAGGCACTTCAATGGCCTCATCAGAAAGGGGAGAATCAACAGGAGTATAAGATGGCAGAGATTAAGGTGTACTAACCTGTTGACATTCATGGCCACTCCTTAAAGCATACACTGCATTTACCTGGCTGGAGGGCCCTTGATGCTGTTGGCCTTGTGCAACATTGAGTGGAGGAGCTTGGGTACCTTGCTGAATACGAACTTGATGCCTAGGATTTGCCTCAGGTTGGCTAGGTAACTTCCCTGTCTCCCTCTCATGCAAGATTGTGATAAGCTGGGTGAGTTGCTTCTTCATATTATTTTGACCTGTCATGAGAAGGGCTATCTTGTTCTCCATCTCATTCATTCTTGTTGCCTCTCTTATACTGATAAATCCTGGGGGTGGCTGATAAGGAGCAAGGAGAGGTGGCCTAGCAGAATTACTAGAAGGTCCTAGATGAGGACGAGGGGGGAAGGGGTGAGGAGACATACCTTGGCTTTGTGGTGCATAGTTGGGCCTTTGGAGACCAAGCTGGCCTGGATGGTGAAAGTTGAAAGGCCTGCTTGGTTCCCTTGAGTCCAGGAGAAATTGGGGTGATTTCTCCATCCTGGGTTGTAAGTGTTGCTATATGGATTGTTTTGGTAGAGGGCACTTACATTCTCAGTGTTGGAATTACCTACAAAGATGTTGGGGCATTCCTCCAAAAGATGTCCAGGATTGTGGCACCAACTGCATATTGACACATGGTTGACCTGGTTAACTGGCATGGACTCTTTAGGCATTAGGGACTCTAACCTTTTGATGAGGCTATCAAGTTTGGCCTCTTTGGCTGGAACACCTTCTATGAGATACCCCCTAGTGGTCCTTTCAGCCTCTTGGAAAGGTTCCCACTCCCTAGTCTTTTCAGCCAAGTTGTTCAAGAATGTCTAGGCCTCATTCTCATCAGAAAAAGAGGTAAAGCCTGCACGACACATAGATTCTAAAAGCTGCTTGGTCTGAAAGTCTATGCCCTCATAAATAATTTGGCAAAGTTACCACAAATCAATACCATGGTGAGGGCATTCTAAAAGGAGGTCCTTGAATCTCTCCATGAATTTAGAGAAGGACTCATTTGGTTTCTACCTGAATTGGAGGATGTCACTCTTGAGCTTATTGGTCTTGTGAAGAGGGAAAATTTTCCTCAAGAAGACAATGGTGAACTCATCCCATGTAGATATGGAATTAGTTGGCAGTCCATAGAGCCACTTCTTGGCCTGGTCCTTCAGGGTAAAGTTTATAAACCTCAGCCTAACTGCATCATCAATTAAATTTTTAACCTTAATTAGAACACAAACCTCCTCAAACTTCCTAAGGAAAAGATAGGCATCCTCACTAGCCATCCCATGGAAGTGGGGTAGCATACTAATGAAATGGGTCTTGAGTTCATAGTTGTTCCCTGTAGCAACTGGCAGATTGATGCATGAAGGCTGTGCAGCCCTAGTAGGGTAAAACCTCTCCTTAAGAGTCTTGGGTTCAGTCATGGTTAAAGGTGGGGTCAAAGGTGGTGGAGAAGGTGTTATTCTAATAAGACGATTGGATGAATCACAGGTCCACTCCGTAGCCACCTAAACAGATATGAGGTCTCCTTTAGAAAAAATTAATGAAAAGTAAAAGACTAGAAAAAAATCACCAAAAACAAGAGGGGGAGTCCAAGATAGATGTTGCATCTGTCCCTCAAGAATCGAAACAGTGGTTCCAAAGCTCTAAGGTTGCCATATAGGTTGACAGCAAGGGAACCCGTATAGTCTTCAATAGCCACCTACGGGCGATTCCAACTGGATTCTGATGTAGAGTGGAGGATTACTATACGTTTCTATTTCCTTCTTGTTATTAAAGTTGGTCGCCTCCAAAGATAAGTCACATGCCAATCCACCCAACCAAGTCAAGATGCAGCGTCATAGGTAACTTAATCCTATGAGGGACACCAAAAGAGACAGGGTTTGGGCATATGAAGGACTTTAGATTGGGCGCACAGTCTTTGTAACAGAAGAGAAACAAGATGAGGTTTTCAAAAACTGATGTTTTTTTTTTTTTTCAGAAAAAGAAGAGAAAGAGAAGAAACTAAAGCACTTCGAATTACTTAATAATCAAAAAAATAAAGTGGACAATAATCTCCCCGGCAACGGCGCCAAAAATTTGTTTGCAAGAAATAATAACAGCAAGCGTACGGATCAATCGTAGCTACGGGTCGAATACAAGGAGATATACGCTACCCTATTTTACTCACTTTAAAGCAATGCAAAGTGAACCAAATTAAAGTGTTAAATTAAACTAATTAAACTAATGAAAATTAACGCATCCTAACTCACAAGCATCTAGCGAATTGAATTGATGTCCTAATACACAAGCATTTAACCTATCAATACTAAAGCGGATTCAAAGGAATAAATTGCAGCCACACATCACAACCACATAAAAAAAAAAACCAAAAGAAGAGAATAGAGAGGGAGAATGAGACTAAGAGATTAGAGATGTAAAATCGAAGTGGCTTGAACCGGATTGAAATTGCTTACTTCTCACACTTGAAATGGCGTTACAAAATCTGAAATTAAAACAAAAATAATTAAATTAAAATCCTACCATAATGCATGATGATAATAGTAACTAAAAAAATAAAGTCCTAAAAGCATGATTGAATTAGAGAGATAGAGAATGAGAATGAAAATAAAAATAATGGAGAATGGAAATTTCTAATAGAATGGAGGGATTAATGGAGATAAGAATACTAATAAAATAAAACTAATAGAAGAAGAAAGAGGTAGAGAATAAGAAGAAGAAATTAGAAACTCGAAGAATTAAGAGGTTAAGAAGAAGAAGAACATAAAAATAAAAATTAGAACTTGATACTCCCTTCTACCAAAGTTGAAAGTGCATGAATTAACTAGGCCTTGCATGAATGTAATTTGATGAAGCTTGAACACTTGATTAATCCTTGCATGGCTTTTTATTCCAAGTCTCTAACTCTTCTCACTAGAATTAGAAGCCTAGACTAGAAAGCTTTAAAACTAAACTAGAATTAAATTATTACAACCAAATTGAAGACATGAATTGAAATTAAAGCATGAATTAAACCTATTACAACCATAGAATTGAAATCATAAAATCAAACTAGAACTTAGAAAGCCAAAAACTAAAAGAAGAAGAAGAAGAAGAAATTTCACTAGGGAATTGAACTCAAAAACTAAACTAAAAACTAACTTATTACAACCCAAAGGGCAAGGGTATTTATAGGGAGAAGGGGAGAGGAGAAGGGAGAAGAGGGAAGAGGGGGAGGGGCTCCACGGTTTTGGGAGCTCCTCTCCTTCTAAAACCGTGGAGGGGAGAGAGAGTGAGAGATGGAAATCCAAAAATAAGGGAATATTCCCTGCTTCTTCCTCCTTTACAATGCCTGACTCCCAAGAAAAAAAAAGAAAAAATAGAAAGAGGGAGAGAAAAGAATCCTAGCTACATACACCTTCTATTTTTGAAAAAGTAACATAATTCTAATCTTGTGCTTCCTTATCTTTGTAGGTGTCTTCTCCAAGCAATGAGATCAAGGCATCTTTGACTTTTCAATCTTCCAAGGATAAGAGCATCTTTTTCAAAAGAAATCTATCAAAAGTAGAATTCCAAAAGTACCCTTAGAAAGTTGGAGGAGAGAGAGAATAATGATGATGATTAGGATTTTCACTCAACCAATTAGTAAAATGCCCAATGTGTCCTCAAAGAAATCGTGGAGCATTGCTGCTCCCTAGAAAAAATGCGGACAGCTTTGTGGGCCTTAAAAAATCGTGGAGGGCATGAGGCAATGTGGGTCCCCCCATATGGCTAGCAGCTCTTCTCTCTCTTCAAGATCGGAAAATTATCAGAACGGTCCTGTACTTGTGGTGGATCTCAACCATTGATTAGAAGTACATTCCTTGATGCCAAAAATATCCTTGGGAAGTGGCAGAATGCCTATGGGCTTGCATTACAGCTCATTTCTGACCCATTATCCTTTCTTGGGCTGAAAAGAATAATCAATTGCATGGAGGGCTAAACGGATGCGTAATTGAATTCCGTCACGTCCATGTTGCTCAAAATTTAGCTCTGAACATAGTCATGCAAAAACATTGGGCAGCTTTACGTGTAAATTTGGAGATGTAGCCCCCGATAGTCCAAAATAGCAATAAATAACCCAAAAACCTGAAAAGTACAAGAAAGCACCGAGTAACTCTGTCCAATGTGGTAAAATGTATGCTTTATGCCCTAAGATTTCACACATAAATGTGTTCATTAAGGCCTTCCATATATCTCTTTCAGAAACATCTTCACGGAGCAGCTTTCCCTTCGAATTAGTATTTAGTGATGTGTGGGATCCTACCCCTAATTTTTCCTTTTCTGGTAACCGCTACTTTGTGATCTTTGTGGATGACTACAGCAAATACATCTGGTTCTACCCCTTGGCTAGGAAATCCGATGTTCTAGCCACTTTTACAAAATTCAAAGCCCTAGTGGAGAAACAATTCTCTAGACTAATCAAAGCCGTTCGAATGGATTGGAGCGGCGAATTTGGATCCTTAACCCGTTTCTTTGAACACCTTGGAATTCAGCACAGAGTTGCATGTCCCCATACCCATGAGCAACAAGGGTCGAATGAAAGGCAACACCGCCATATTGTCGAAACTGGACTAACCCTTCTTTCTCATGGGTCCGTTCCCTACCACTTTTTGGATTTTGCTTTTGAAATAGCCATTTTTCTTATAAATCGGATGCGATCCCCAGTTATCTCTAATCACACTCCCTTTCAATTGGTCTGCAAAAAGGACCCAGATTACAAATTTCTGAAAATATTTGGGTGTTCTTGCTTTCCATTTTTACATCCATACAATAAACACAAATTGGAGTTTCGCTCCTCCCCTTATGTTTTCCTTGGGTACAGTAATTCCCATTCGGGCTATCGATGTCTTAATCTCCAATCTAATAAGCTTCGCATAGCCCGCCATGTTCGCTTTGACGAATCCACTTTTCCATTTCGCTCTCAATCAATACTCGGTTCTCCCCCAGCATTACCATTATCAACTGTACCATGGGCTGCTACACCAAATACGGTACCACATCACCCCCCTCTTCCACCACGTCCACCTCCCAACAATCCACGTTCTCCCCCCTCCTACCCACTCCCTTACCATCTCCTTCATCATCACCCGCACTACTACCCATTCTATTAGCCTCTCCTTCACCATCACCCACACCACTATCCTCTTCCGCCTCCCCCGATTCCACACCCACAACTAAAACACGCTCTCTCCATTCCCTCTACCATGCCCTCACCCATCATAGCCGATCCACCCACCACATCCACACCACGGAACTATTATTACCTATGGGTTGATTTATGTACATGACATTATAGTCACCAGCAGTCAGGATGCTCATGTCACCACTTTAATCCAACAGCTGGGTACATCCTTCTCCATCAAAGATTTGGGACCCCTGCACTTCTTTTTGGGAGTAGAGGTAGTCCGTACTGCAGGGGGGCATACTTCTCTCGCAATCCCGCTAGATAAATGATCTCCTTCAACGAGCAGGAATGGCAGATTGCAAGCCCATTTTGACACCAATGGCTACCACTGCACGTCTATCTATTACAGGGGGTGAACCCATGAAAGATCCGACCCGGTATCGATCAATTGTGGGGGCTCTTCAATACATAACTTTGACTAGACCTAATGTTGCTTATTCTGTGAACCAAGCCTGTCAATTTATGCATGCCCCTACAGATCAACATTGGACACATGTCAAGCGCATTTTGCGCTACCTCAAGCACACAAAGTCTTATGGCATATTTATTAATCGATCCATTGATATTGCCCTACAAGCATTTATAGATGCCAATTGGGTGGGAAGTGGTGATGATCAAAAATCCACTGGTGGATATGCTATTTTCCTTGGCCCAAATATTATTTCTTGGACTTCAAAGAAACAAAAAATAGTGGCCCGGCCTTCCACTGAGGCTGAATACAAAACCCTAGCTGATGCATCTGCAGAACTCACTTGGTTGACATCTCTTTTTGGCAAACTAGGCATACCCCTCCACAAACCACCAATTTTATGGTGTGACAATATTGGAGCCACATATTTATAGGCCAATCCCGTGTTTCACGCCCGCACGAAACGCGTGGAAATTGACTTCCATTTCGTGCGCGATAAGGTGGCCACGAAAGGGTCCAATTCATCTCTAGCAAGGACTAGCTCGCTGTTATATTTACTAAAGGTCTATCCAATGCACGTTTTATCTTTCTTCGAGACAAACTGAAGATACAGGAACCGCCACCTTCAGCTTAAGGGGGTGTATCAACACTACTGTGCACAGTCAGCCCATCTTCAACGGCACATCTCACTTTCCACTCTTGGATTATTGTATTTGTGTGATTGAGTCAATCACAACAACTCTCTTACCTTGTTTATAATGATTGGGTCAATCACAACAACTGTCTTACCTTGTGTATAGTGATTGGGTCAATCATCTCTTGATTGATCCCACAATATTTGTCTTCCTTGTATAGGTTCCCTGATTGATAGGGTTACCATACATTGTCATTGTAATCTTTTGTACATTCATTAATTATATATATAGAGCACTATCCCCACAATGGAGGATAGGGTGGAATATTCATCTAATATGGTGAAAAGAATTTATATTCAACAAAGTACAAAGAATAAAAGCACCTAAGAGGGAGAAGAGGAAGAGAGGGTGGAGACAAGGCCTAATGAGGCACACCCCTAAGGGGTAGTACAAGCATCCCTAAAAGAGATTGGGATTCTCCAGCTATTTACAATATGACGATTCCTAGCATTATCAAGACAGTAGGGAGGGAGACATGATTAAAGCATTGTTATGTAAGCTAGCTTGGCAAATCAAACATGATGACTCAGCAATTTGCAGATTCTTTAGGGCCATATTTGTGTCAGGAAATGGCTCTCTTAAATGGGGTTATAAGGCTTCGTCCGATTGGCCTGAGTAATGAAGGTTTGGAGGATCTAGCTCTCCTCCAGCCATGGTGGGAGCCGGAGGATCCAGCCCAACAAAAACACAGAGGATGTGGTCATTTCTCAGGCCCCTGAGAAATGACCACATCCTCTCTGCTTTTGTTGGGCTGGATCCTCCAGCTTCCGCCACGACTGGAGTAGAGCTGAATTGAGGTTTGGAACCTTGTGTCCAAGAATGAGAGATGGATGGTCGATAATGGTCTTATTATTAATCTACATGAAGGTTGACCCTAAAAGAAGTATTCAAATATTTACATTCTAAAGTTGATTTTCTAGGTGGGGGATTGAATTGGCAGTTTTTCTTTGTTGTCTTTGGCTTCACCAGTCATTGTTTTTGTTTTTTTTTTTTTCCTTCCTTTTTAATATGCATGACTTTTTAGCAAAAAAATAATAAGCCTAGAGTCCAACATAACACATAACTAGAGATGGGTACACTCTATATGTCAATGAAATTCAAATCTCACCTGACGTGCAACATAGAAGATGAAGCCGGCAGAAGTGCCACCACTCATCCTAGGAGAATGGGGGTATACCAAAAAGAAATCATATCTTCATAATAAAATTCTCTTATGTTTTTCTGGGTGAATAGATGTAAATATTCTATTAAAATGTTTTGGTGTTGCCTAGAGACAGTTTGATTCGCTTCATTGTATGGTTTTACGATGGATGAGGAAGAGCAGCGGTATAAATCTAAACGCCCCTTGGGCATCTGATTTGGTTTTGATAGCCTCTAACATTTGGTGGGAAAGAAATAGGAGGCGGCAAGAAAATATATTCAAACCTGAAGCTCATCTCTTGGATCTCACTAAAAGGGATCTCCAAGAATCCATCATCTTTTTTTAACCCGAATATTACTGGGACCCGGGCTGGCCCCTAGAATTTTATTAAATCAAACCACTATAAAAGCAGAACAAGGAGGGACATAGCTTGCCTTACCCCAAACCCAATACAAAAATTACTCAATGCAACACTCCTGAAAAAACAACTCGAGATCCACATGACTCTTAAAATCGAAAAATAGGCAAACCTACCTTATCTTCCCTCACTATAACTCTGAGTTCCTTGGGCAGGGCTGAGAGAGATGGAAAAGAAGTATTACCATTAGTTGAGCAGGACAAATTAGCCATCCATATCAACTGCATTATTGCTTTCCTTGAAAGCAAATGAAACTCGGGCATGGAGGGAGGCACAAAGATCTGATACTTCCTAGAACCAATTCCAACAATTCCACAGGTTGCAAAACTTTTTGCTAATTTGATTCTGAATCAGCATAGAATCAGAATTAACAACAAATCGAAAAACCCCAACTCATCGCACAAGCGGAGCCCATCCCTGAGCACACGCAGCTCAGCCATCGAATTAGTGCAAACTCTGTAAAAGTTGGAAAAGGCTGCAATAAAATTCCCATCTGTGTCTCTAATAATTCCTCAACCACCACTAATTCCAGGATTTCCTTTACTCGTGCCATCAACATTAAGTTCAATCATTGAGGAAGGGGGAACCCAATAAATAGGATGGGGCACCTTTGAAGGGGGGTAAAGAATATTTACCTCTAAAATCTGCAAAGTCAGATCTTCCTTAAAGCTAGGCCTTTTGCAAACATTAGGTGGATACTACAACTCTCGGATCCAACTGAAAATATGTTTAATGATGGTGGCAGCTGTATGAGGATCCTCTCCATGTCTTCTCAAATTTCTCTCCCGCCATAATTCCCATAGAATAAATGAAGGCAGCAGACCCTTGATAAATCCGCACACCCCCTTGTGGTTTGCATTCTCAATCCAAAATAAAATTCTGCTTCTAATGTCCTGAGAATTAATAATGGTCACATCCATTAACCAACCAAAAAAAGCCCATACCTTAGAAGCTGTTCCCCCTGCCAGCAAGCAGTGATAAGCCATTTCCCTTTAAGGATTACCACAACAATAACATTTGGAAACCAAAGGAATTCCAATCCTCATCAACACATCATCTGTTGGGATTTGACCATTAAGGATTTGCCAGCTGAAAAAACCAATGTTGGGTGGGAGACTGCGATTCCAAATCCATTAAGAGTGCGGAACCACGCCGTCCTGAGATCTCACTTCATTCCAAACTGATTTAAAATAGAATAATCCATCCAGAGCAGGCATCCAGATGAGCATATCTGGCCTCCCTGTAAGCTTGATGCTACTATTAATAATTGTTTCCTGGGTTTCCATTGAGTCAATAAGCCGCAAAGTCTGAAGGTCCCACTCTCCCTCCAAATTAATCACCTCCTTGACATGGGTATTCAAGTTAACCAGCAGCATTCTATCAACAAAATCAATCAGGGAACCCTTGCCCAGCCAATTATCCAATTAGAATAAGCCATCACCCATGCTAATCAGTCATTTGGAGTTAGACAAAAGCGTCTCCTTCAGGCCTAACGCTTTCCTTCAAGATTTTGACCCAGACAAAGGAGGATTAGCTAGTGTTAGGTGGTTCCCTTTCAAAAACTTGGCTTTAAAAAGTTTATCCCATATAGAGGTTTCAGATATAATACGCCATAATCCCTTTAATCTCATAGATAGGTTAATATCCTCAAGAAGTTTGATGCCCAATCCACCCTCCTTCACAGTCCTACATATTTTTTTTCAGTCTACCCAATGGTGGCGTTTTCCATTATCTAAACATCCCCATCAAAAATCAACACAGATGCTATGGAATTTACGTAAAACCATTTTAGAGACATCCAAGATAGAGAGAATATGAATGGGTAAAGAGGATAGAACATGTCTAAGCAACGTCAGTCAACCACCAGTTGAGAGTAGCTTACCCTTCCACCGTACTATTTTGAGATTGAGCTTTGCCAACACTTCCTTAAAATAAGAAAATTTCAGCCTGCCTGAGTAAAGTGGTGCTCCCAAATACACAATGGGCAACGACTTCCTCACAAACCCTATCATCTCGCTAACCATCCGAGATCTTGCATCAAAAGCCTTGGCGCTTAATATGAAGCAGCTTTTTTACCTATTAACAAGCTGACTAAAGAATCCCTCATATTTCCCAATAAACTCCATAATATATTTTAAGGAGGACTTCAAGTCTTTAGAGAAAACTTAATTAATCAGTATTTTTAATAATATCAGATTTTAGAAATTTATTTATTGTTGTAAGTGTTCATATTTGTGAGGTCAAGAGCACGTTAGCAGGGTTTGGCTCTAGAGGTGCACGTTAGCGATTTTCTTTTGTACTCTAGGGTTCATTGTTCGATCCTCCAATGGAACATTGGCCACCGGATCCTCCTGCTGCCGTGGATGAGGGACTGCCTATTTCTTTCGCCAAGGTGGTGGCGCGCTCTCTCTCCACCCCACTGGTGGAAGTGGAAATCAAGAAGCAGTCGATGTACTATGGGGAGCCTGCAGTCTTCTTCTCCAAAGAGGAAGTGGTTCGATCTGAATCATCCTTTCACTCCACCCTTATTGCAAAGTGCAGTTTTGGCAGACCGTCATTGTTTGAGTATAAGAGTTATTTGAAGAAGGCTATTTTTGTCCAAGGGGATGTCATCATCTCCACCCTGACCCGAGGAACGTGCTCCTCAGGTTCGTGAACCATTCGGACTTTGTGAAAGTTTGGCTAAAAGAGAATCTCCACATCAAGGGTTTCCCCATTAGATTCATAAAGTGGACATCGGACTTCACATCGGGCTGGGAATCACCATTTACGCCAGTTTGGGTCTCTCTTCTGGGTCTCCCAATCAATTTCTATCAAGGTAACTATCTCCTCTCCATTGCGGGGACGATCGAAAAACCCCTTAAGGTCGATGGTGCAACTGCCAATTGCATTAGAACAGTAGCTACCCGAGTCTGTGCTGAACTCAACTTGAGGAATCCTATCCCTTCTAAAATTTAGATTGTTTTTGGGGGGGAGGGTTTCTTCCAGAAGGTGGTGGTGGAAAGGCTTCCCTCTTATTGTGGTTTTTGCTCCAAGATAGGTCACGATAAAGAGAGCTGCAGGAAGGCTTTAAAATTCAGGTTGGCTAGGGATGCTGCCCGTAAAGGCAAGATGATAGCCCCAGATTTTGGTGGAGATGGGGAACCGGTGGAGAACCAGGCCGTTGTGGTGGCTAGCCAGGGGGTCAGGATCGGCTCTGTAGGGGATTCAGGGCCCTAGGGTTTCACACAGGCCCCATCAGGTGAGCCCTGCAGGGCATGCTCGGGGAGGGCGATGGAGCTCGGCACAACGATAGGCTACTTCATTGGATCCAGTGATCAGTGCCATGTACTTGGTCGAGGCAGGACGGGTTGATCAGGGTGCAGAGGCCTTGGCTTGTGCAGACTTCCTTCCAAGGGATGAGGAAGACAGTGCGCCAGGTGAGGCAATACAACCGATTGTGCCTTCTAAGGAGGATCCTTTGAATGCGACAGATTTGGAAGAGGGTGCAGGAGGAGGGGCTCAGCCAGCTACAGCACATGAGGTGCTTGGGGTGGCGCAACAGGCTTCTGTAGAGAAGGGCATAGAGCTATGGGTAGAGCTCCCTTGCGACCCCACAGGTTTGGAGAGGCCCCTCAGAACAGAACACAACTCCTACTGCTGGGCAGGGTGGGTGCAGTGGTGGCAATGAGGAGGCGCTGGGGTTGGTTTTCACACGTGATATCAAATAGGAAAGGTTTTGGTGCGCCGGGGTTGGGGCTGGAGGCAATTAGCGAGGAAAGCTCTAGTGATGAAGTGGCAGAAGGGTTGGGTTTAGCAACTTCCCAATCTATGGGGGGCCCCCAGATCCTTTCTTTGGCGTACACGGTGCTGGTCGGAGGGCCAAGGACGACTCACAGGCAACGAAGGAGGCCGCAGGGACACTAGATCGTGGGGTTTTAACAGAGCAATTGAAAGCCTTCAATGCAACTTTAGCAAATAAGCTCAGGAAGATAGTTGAAGGTAAAAAGGGGGCTGTTCCTTTGTGGCACACAGGGGCAGCACACAGGAGGGGGACGTCCATAGCGCTCTCTCAGGAATTGAGTCAGAGATGTATCACCAGGTCGATGAGACTCATAGTGAGAGACATGGTTTCACAGTAATGAACTGCCTATTTTGGAATGCATGAGGGGTAGGCAACATGCCTACATCTAGGCGTCTAAAAGCCTGGTGGACATGCACAAACTCGATATAGTCGGAGTGGCTGAGCCAAAAGCGTTATTTTCAAAAGCCAGGAAAGTTATGCGGCGTATTGGAATGGATGCAGTATGTTCTAATGGCACCCCTAATGGGGAACGGATATGGGTCTTTTGAAGGAGCTCTTTCCAGGTTAACATTGTGGAGGAGAACTAACAGTTTATCACGATGGAATGCTTTGAGGTTGCCAGGGCCATGTGGTTTTTGATTACCTTTGTCCATGGATTCTGTTTGTTAGTTGAGAGGAGGGTCCTGTGGGAGAGGTTGGAGGTGTTTTCCAGGTCGTGTTCGCTTCCCTGGGCCATTGGGGGTGACTTTAATGCAATTCTTTCCCCCTTGGAGAAGGTGGGAAGTCGCCCTGCTTGCTCCTTTTCTTTGGAGGAGTTTGGTTGCTTTGTTAATAATGCAGGGCTGTTGGATGCTAGTTATGTTGGTAATACGTTCACCTGGACGAACAATCAGCAGGGGGTGCCTTGTTTTGGCCCAGTTGGACCATTTCTCGCTTAATCAATCATGGGTTACTGCTTACCATTCCACCCAGGTTAGCCACTTGAACTGGGTTTGCTCTGATCAATCCCCACTCTGGTTGAATGTTTCGCTAGCTAGTGCACCGGTTCTCTGTCCCTTCAAATTTCAACAAATGTGGCTGCATCATCAGAATTTTTTTGATTTTGTCAAAGAGTAGTGGTCCAGGCCATGTTTTGGTTCACCTCTGTATGTCCTGTATATGAAGCTTAAACTTCTTCGTAGCAGCCTTTGGACTTGGAACAGGGAGGTTTTTGGGGACATCCACCAAAATGTCAGGAATGCTGAGGACCAGGTCTGTATGGCCGAGGGTACCTGCGATCAGTTGTCTACCCCTCAGGCTAAAGAGGCATTGGTGGTGGCCAGGGAAAGCCTGCAGAGGACCCTCCTTCAAGAGGAGATTTTTTGGAGGCAGAAATCAAGAGTTACATGGCTAAAGGAGGGGGACAAGAATACAAAGTTTTTCCACGCCAGAGTCAAAGTCAGAAGGAAGCTTGCCACAGTTAGCCCAATTAAACTGGGGGATGGGTGTGGACAAGTGAGCCGGAAGAGATTAAAGCAGAAGCGGTCAGGCACTTCTCTAGCATTTTTGTCTCTCAAGGTAGCATGGTGGATGAGGACCTGCTTGAGTGTATTACGCAGTTACTTAACGACGAGGACAATGCAACCCTTCTACTCCCCCCATCTCTGGACGAGGTGAAGGACACTGTTTTCTCGCTTTCCAGTGACAGTGCATCGGGTCCGGACGGGTTCACTGGGTATTTCTTTACTCCTTGCTAGGATTTGATTGGAGGAGATGTTTGGGAAGTAGTGAAGGATTTTTTTGCTGGTGGCTTCGTCCCAAAGAGCTACACCTCTGTAAATCTAGTGCTCATCCCCAAAAAGGAGAACCCAAAGGTGATGTCGGATTTCTGCCCTATTAGCCTTTGTAATTTCTCTTTTAAAATTATTGTAAAGATTATTTCTTCTAGATTAGCCGCTATCTTACCTCGTTTGATTGTGGAGGAGCAAGGTGCATTTGTGCAGGGCCGTTGTATCCACGACAATATTGCCCTTGTTCAAGAGGTGGTACAGGACCTCAACAGGAAAACTAGAGGAGGCAATGTAGTTCTCAAGCTAGACATGGCCAAGGCTTATAATGGGATGGAGTGGAGTTTTCTCTATTTAGTACTGGAAAGGTTTGGTTTTGTAGGTGCCTGGATCGACCTAATTAGAAAGACCGTTGAGAACTGTTGGTTCTCTATTGTGTGGGGAGGCGTACCAATGGGCTACTTCAAGTCCACCCGTGGTTTGAGACAAGGTGACCCTCTCTCTCCGGCCTTATATATTCTTACAGAAGAAGTTTTGAATAGAGGTTTGAGGAATCTATTTGTAGAGGGATGGGCTGCTTTCTTTCAATTGCCTAGGGGATGTCCTGGCATCTCCCATTCGTTGTTTGCAGACGACACCATTATTTTCACCAAGGGCTTGAAGAACTCATTGAAGCAAATCCTTGGGTTTATTGGCAGATATGAGGTTTCCTCAAGGCAGTTAGTTAACAGACAGAAGAGCAGCTTCATTATGAGCCATAAGACCTCTGAGGCTAGAGTACGAATGGTTGGGAGCACTATAGGTTTTATCAGGCGATCTCTTCCCCTAGTATACCTAGGGGTTCCCCTCTTTACAGGAAGAGTAAGGGTGAGCTTCTTTGATGAGCTGTTGGGAAAGGTAAGGAACAAGATCACAGGTTGGCAAGGGAGGCTTCTATCTGCAAGTAGATATGTCACACTTCTCAGACATGTTTTGGCCTCGATGCCAATACTCGTTATTGCTTCAGTGGACCTTCCTAGAGCTATTATAAACAAATTTAATGGTATATGTGCGGATTTCTTCTGGGGGAATTCAGACTGGGGTAAATGACATCACTGGGTGAGTTGGAGGAATGTTTGTAAACCCCTTACGGAAGGCGGGCTGGGTATAAGGTGCTTGGAAGATGTGGGACTGGCCCTTTGGTTGAAGGGCATCTAGCGAATCCTTTCTGATAACTCTTTGTGGGGCACTTTCTTTAAGGCCAAGTTCTTCAAGAATGAACACTTTGTTTTGGCTGGGTCTGGAAGTGTTGGGTCCAAGTCTTGGAGAAGAGTGCTAGCTCATAAGGACTTTATCCTTGAAAGGTCTAGGTGGTTGCTTGGCTCAGGAGATGTAAGGTTTTTGGCTTGATGACTGGGTAGGGGTGGACCCTCTAATTGACTTTGTGGACAACACCTTGCAGGTGGACCTTTCTCTTTGTGTCAAGGATGTGCTCAAAGTGAATGGCGAGTGGCACTTGGCAGTATTGAACCGTATTAACTCTGTGTTGGTCAAGGAGAACATAGTCACGGGAAATTTCCTCATTACCAATAAGCAGGACAGGTTGGTTTGGACCCCCTCTTTAAATGGCTTCTTTTCGATTAAATCTTCCTGGAACGAGTTGAGGCAGCAGGCGGTAGCAATCCCATATTTGAAGTGGGTCTGGAGTCAGGCCATCCCAATGAAGATTGGGTTTTTCACTTAGTAGGTTCTAAATGGTAAAATTCCCGTTGACGACTCTCTGATGGCCTTAGGCATCCCCCTGGCGTCTAGATGTGTGTGCTGTGGAAACCCCAAGTGTGACACCGCCATTCACTGCCTGGTAGAGGGGGGCACGGCGGCTAAGGTTTGGCAATTTTTTGCTGGGGTTTTTGATATTGCATCGGTTCACAACCAGGACCTGAGGAGTAGAATTTCACTTTGGCATAATGCGGCTAGTTCTCAAAGCCTCTGCGGACTGATCATGGGTTTTATACCCTCTTTAATCATGTGGGAGCTATGGCACGAAAGGAATAATAGGAGACACGGGGAAAGCCCCAGGACGGCTGGTACTATTGTTGAGAAAATCAAGGAGTGGGTGCGCAGCCTCCCTTACCCGTCTAAATTCAGGTGCAAGGTGAGTCCTAGGGAGGTTTTAATTTTGCAGTGCTTTGGTTTGAAGGTACTCGACCCAGTGAGGAAACCCCCACTCCCTGTTTACTGGCACCTATTGAGCTCGACTGTAAAACTAAAAGTTGATGGCGCCTGTAAAGGGAACCCTGGCATAGGGGGAGGGGGAGGGGTAGTTAGAAATCGGGATGGTGAGGTTCTTTAGGTGTTCTCTAATTTCTATGGGCATTGTACTAGCCCAAAGGCCGAATTAAGAGCCCTACGAGATGGGCTAATAGTCTGCAAGGAGCTAGGGCACGTTGATTTTGTGGTGAACTCTGATTCAGCTATGATGGTGCGAATGATAAACCAGAGGAAATGTCAGCTTTGGAAAGGGTGATACTGGTTCGAGGAGATCATGTCGATTTGCAGTTCCGGCAAGCTCACAGTCTCGTTTGCCTTCAGGGAAAGCAATAGGGCTGTGGATTGGCTTGCCAACCTTGCATGCGAAATAGGTAGCAACAGTGCTTTTTCCTCTGACTCTGTGCTTCCAAGAGGCCTATAGCGAATCCTCTGGGAAGACAGGATTTGGCTGCCAATCTTAAGGAACTAGGACATTTCCCTGTTGTTTTCAGTGTAAGGGTGTGCGGCTCGCTAAGAGATTGAGAGATTTTGTATCCTATGGGTTGGGGTAAGGCGGTTATGTCCCCCCCCCCCCCCTCTATACTTGGCTTTTCTCAATTTGATCAATAAAATTTCAAGGGCTTCCCCCGGGTCCTAGATAATATTCGGGGTAAAAAAAAAGTCTTTAGAGAAAATAATAGTGTCATCAACAAATAAGTTGTGTGAGATACCCGAGCATCTTCACGGGAGTTGAAAGTAAGCCGCTTTCCCTCTGCAAAAAAGCATCCTCAGACCCCCACTAAGCACTTCTTCAGCCAAAATAGAGAGACTCAGCGAAAGTGGATCTCCTTGCCTCACCCCTCTCGTAGGCTTGAAGAAACCTATCGGTCCACCGTCCCAAATAATAGAGAACCAACAATTAATCACCATTTTTTGATGAGCTCAATCCATCTGTTGGAAAATCCAAATTTTTGCAGAATAGAAAATAAAAAATTCCACTCCAGTCAAACATTGGCCTTAGCCACATCTAGCTTCAAGATCACATTGCCCCCCTCATCTTTTTGTTAATATCCTAGGCAATCTCTTATACCAGAGAAATATTATCATGGATACTCCTACCTTTAACAAAAGCCCCTGCTCCTCTGAAATCAAACCAGGAAGCCCAGTCGCCATTCTTGAGGAAATAATTTTTTTTAACTATTTTATAAGAAAAATTACATAAACTAATAGGCCTAAAGTCAGCCATTACCTCCGAGGAGTCCTTCCTAGGGATCAAGATAAGGTTGGAGGATGTATAACTGCGAGGTAAAAATCCTCCTAAAAAGAAGTTTCTAATATCAGCCCAAACATCATTGTGCACCACATCCCAACAGGATGCCAAAAATAACCTCAAACTCCATTAGGCCCCAATGCCCTATCCTTCAAGAGTGCAAAAACCGCTTTTTGCATTTCCTCTATGGTGGGAGAATCAATTAAAAACTTATTTTCTTCTTCTGAGATCGCAGATGGAATGACTTCCAGCAAGTCATCACTAATAATAGAACCCTGTGAGGCGAATAAATCAAAAAAAAAATTCCACTACTTCCGATTGAATTTCTGCTGCATCCACAATCCACTCTCCTGCTTGATTTCAAATTTTTCCACTCTTGCATTTTTCTGCTTGATGTTGACATGGAGTGAAAAAATTTCGTGTTCCGATCGCCTTCTTGCAGCTATGTAATTCTAGATTTTTTATGCCAAAAGATCTCTTCCTGTAGAAGAGTGTTCTGGAGTTGATTCCTAGCCTCGGACAGGGCAGCCTTAGAGCTATCCGAATGACTAAGCTCATAATCCACCTCTACTCTGCAAACCTCATCTTCAGCCCTCTTGACATTCTGAAAAATATGTTCAAAGACCTCCCTATTCCAAACCCGAAGATGACTCCTCAGACTTTTAAGCTTCAAAGATAGCAGCTAAAGAGGTGTCAGGCACATCCCACTTTTCCATAACAAAATCTCTGAAGCCCTGCTGATAAATCCACATCTGTTGGAACTTGAAGGTAGAGATTCTAGGGACTGTGGACAGAGAACATTCAAGCCATAGGAGCATGGTCAGAACAAGTTTTATTGAGATAGTGAACCTGACAAACCTAAAAATGTGTTGGCCAAAAGCTGTTGAGAAGTACACGGTTCAGTCTTGCCATCAACAAACCATGTTCTGCCTGGTTATTGGTCCAGGTAAAAGCACTCCCTTTATAATCCGCATCCACCAGAGCAGCATTTTTAACAAAAGCCCCAAACTCTTCCAAAGAATGAGAGCACGGCTTCCTTCCACCTACCTTCTCTATCGGAAGTCAAATGGCGTTGAAATCGCCACACACCGCCCATAGAAGCATAACTGAACAGGAGAAATTTAGCAGCCCCTCCCACAACTCACGCCTCTCCAAATAGGTACACAAGGCATGAACAAAGGTACATAAAAAACTTGAACTACTCATTGAGTCAACACAAGCCAAAGTAATATACTGCCAGTGACATTCTAGCACTTGGACTTGAAGGTGATTTTTCCAGAAAACCCAAATGCAATCCTGGTATTCTAAACCATTAGAGCAACAGGCATCCATGCCAATCCTTTTCATCACCGCCTTAGCTTTTGAAAATGGAATTTTTGGTTTTGAGATAGCCGCCACCATATCTATTTTAAAAGAAAGAATAATAGACTTCAACCCCCTTTTGGAAGGCTTATTACCAATCTCCCTAACATTCTAAAATAAAAAATTCATTAAAAACTTGTGGTAAAGGTGTTCACATGGCCCATTGACCTGGTAAAGCGGCGTTGTACCGATTCCATTGTTACCTGTCTCCTATCTATGGGGAGCCCCAACGGCTCCTTTTCCATCCTAAGTTCCTCCTCAACATGAGTACCACGACCTTCATTTAAAATCGATAACGTGAATCTAACACATTTATCAATGGCAAAGATAAATTTATTAAAATCTGTCACCAAAGTGCCCCAATGCATTCTCTCCTGCCCGAAGTTATGGACCATAATGTCATCCCTAGTCTCTCTCCCCCCTGCATAGTTCCAAACCCCGGGTTTGAAGGTCTTGTAAAGAGCATGGGCCAAAAGGCAAATCCCCCCCCCCAAAGATGTATAATTAACTCGCCTTCCTCCAGGGATTGCACTTCCTCAATGTCTTCCAAATCTGAGCCTTCCTCATCCCCATAGCCCCCTTCCTTGCATATAGGATCTTCATCCCCTTCGTTGTCCTCCTCCGAAGATGTCACCATCTCCCCCCCCCCCCTTTCTCAAGCTCTAAAGGCCCACCCCCCAAACTGGAAATAGGTTCAGAAACCAGTAAAGCGTTATCACGCTGCAACACTTCCCATGTAATATTTCTACCTATAGGAACACAACGGTTCTTAGAGTTTGCAGGGGTCAAGGCCTTCACATGAACTGCTCCATGCAAAGGACTGTGATCCAAATTTATACTAGAAGGGTTACCCTCTAGAACTAACCCACTAGCAGCCTCCAAAGGCGCCCCATTCCCTCCATCCGTACTGATGGGTAGGGCAGCAATCCCCAGATTATGTGAGTTTAAGTCACCTCCCTTTGAATGATTAGCTAAAACAGGCTCTTCCTCGGTTGCCACAGGGCCTCCCTTAAAATTTCCTCCATTAGGTGATTGCTTCCTACACTGATGACTAATGAACATCATGACCCAACTTAGCACAACTCAAGCAAAAGCGCGGCAACCGCTCAAACACTACCTTCTGGAAAATAACTACTAGAGCCACAACCGATCTAGATTTGATCAGGGAGGGCTTTGCACAAATCAAATTCCACATAGGCCATTGCCACCACCATTGTAGTGCAACAAACAGTCACTCCATCAACACTCAACACCTTCCCAACTATCCCTGCAATAGAAAAGAAAAAATTCCCTTGGTAGTGATTGATCAAAAAATTGGGGAAGCAAACCCATGCTGGCACAATTGGGGATTCAGAACTGGCTTTGAATGCTCTCGTCCACTTGAAAAATCAAAACAAAAATCCCTTGTTGTGAATCTGTTCCTTAAGCCAAACTCCAACAAAGTCTGAGTGGTTGAGAAAATGTAGAAGGGGATGACGTGGATCCAGAGTTAAAATGATAACATCAACCAAGAGATGGAAGTACGATTGGAGAAAATTTTAATCTCAAACAGCGCAGGTCTCCCATACGAACACTTAGCGATCAAGCAAGATTGAAAGGGGATCTCATATCATTCTATTTCCTCCTCCGATAAAATAAATAGCATGCGTTCCCAGATGGGTCGAGGAACGCTTGATCCCAATAGAGGCTGGCTGAATTGCAGAAGACTTAGCAACGACTGCAGCAAAGGATGGTGGTGAAGAACTGCTAGCCCCAGGGCGATCAGGAGGCCTATCCTCCCTAGGGCAAGGGAGATCAGCCACTCGAGAAATCTTTTGAAAAAAACCTGAGTTGAAAAAAGGCGAAGGAGTGTTGAGAATAATTGTCATCCTTGATTATCTCTCTACAAGGTGTAGAGTTATATAAGCAATATCACATGTGAGATGTTTACAACTTGTGAGATCCTTTATGGATCCACTCAGAAATGGAAACTATCCTATGTGATCATTGGTTAAGATGGAAGGTTACATCATATCACATGTGATGATAATCAAATTAGGAAATGGTTAAGCCATATCACATGTGATCATAACAGATTGGGAAATGGTTAGAATAGGTAACTGCAATGCAATCCTCAAGATCCTGTAGAGCACTGATATGGCAGATATTATCTGTGATCCTTCACGATTCCATCTTGGTAGCATGACCAGCTCATGCTTGGGAGAAAAGATATGATCTCTGATATTCTCTTGGTTGATAGACCCCCTCAAGATGGGGATTTCGGCCAAAAAATCCGTAGCTTGTCTCTAAGAAAGTTGAATCGAGTTGTACTGAGACCTTTTCTGAGAATATCAGCAATTTGATCCTTGGTTGAAATAAATTAAACTTGGAGCTCACGAGAGGCCACCTTGTCACGCACAAAGTGGAAGTCAAACTTTACATGCTTTGTGCGTGCATGGAAGATAGGGTGGCAGATAGACAGGTAGCTCCAATGTTGTCACACCATAGAACCGGTGGAGCCTGAATTAGAATCTTGAGTTCACCAAATAGAGAATGGAGCCAGGTCAGTTCAGCACAGGCATCAGCAACAACCCTATACTCAGATTCAATGGAGGATCTTGCAACAGTTTTCTATTTCTTGGAGGCCCATGAGATAAGATTGGGGCCCATATAGATCGCATAGCCCCCGGTAAATTTATGATCAAGACTGTCGCCAGCCCAATCCACATCTGAAAAGCCCTGAAGTTGAAGAGAGTCGGATTTGGAGAAAAAAAAAGGCCAAGATTGCTGGTGGCCTTCAAATAACGAAGAATGCGTTTGACCATAGACCAATGATCCTCTGTTGGTGCGTGCATAAACTAGCTGGCACAGTTGACTGAGAAAGCAACATCTGATCTGGTGAGAGTAATGTATTGCAAGGCACCAATAATTGAACGATACTTGGTGGGGTCAATGAGTGGCACACCCCCTGTAGATGATGATGAGATCGTGGTGGCAATGGGTGTTGTAACTGGTTTGCAATCAGTCATGCAGGCCCGTTGCAGGAGATCAAAGATATATCTGGACTATGAGAGAAGAATTCCAGACGGCTTATATATAGCCTCAATGCCAAGAAAGAAACTGAGTGGGCCAAGATCCTTTATTGAAAATGCAGTTGCGAGTTGCTGAAGAAGAGCAGTAATGTGAGACCCTTGATTGCCTAGCACCAAAATATCATCAACATAGACCAGAACATAAGTAGTAATCGTGTCCTTAACAAAAATGAATAATGATGGGTAGGTTTGGGAGGACGAAAACCGAAGCGAACCAAAAATTCAGAGAGGAGAAGAAACCAGGCCCGTGGGGCCCGCTGGAGGCCATAGAGGGACTTGTGAAGCTGACAAACATGATTGGGATACTATGGGTCAGTGAAACCCTATGGTTGGGCCATATAAACCTCTTCATTTAGGATTCCATGAAGGAATGCATTGTGGACATCTAGTTGTCTGATAGACCAACCATTGGAGATGGCTAGGGATAGTACTCTTGATTATGGTTGGTTTAATGACCAGGTTGAATGTTTCATTATAATCCAAGCCTTGTTGTTGATGAAAGCCTTTTGGAACAAGACGAGCTTTGTACCACTCGATAGAGCCATCGGCCTTTCTCTTAATTCTATACACCCATTTACAGCCCATAATATTCATAGCAGCACTGTGGGGAACAAGGGACCAAGTCCCATTGCACATCAAGGCATTAAATTCATCGGCCATGGTGAAGCGCCACAGGGCATCCTTATTAGCTTGAGAGAAGCAAGTGGGTTCATCAGGGAGATGGTCAGGTATGGGGGTAGGCTGAACGGAGTGGGCTTGGGGAAGGGAGTTAGGGTCCGCATAGATGATGGTGATGGATTTGGTGCGAGGTGGTGGAGGTGAGGAAGATGGTGGGGTGGGCAAGGCCAAATGGGTGGGTGAAGGCACGGGTGAGGGAGGTGGGGTTTCCACAAGGGGTTAAGGCTAAGGTGTGTTTGGGACAGCCATGGGTGGTGGAGGTGGCGGGTTTGGAGGTGGTAAAGGGGCTGGGGGTGCCACATTGGATTGTGCATATGGGGTTGGACATAATGGAGGAGGGGGGAGGGAGAGTTACCCTTTGAAAGGGAAAGACTGATTCGTCGAAGTGAACGTGTCTAGTTATGTAAATGTGGTGAGTTATGAGATCCATACACCAATAACCAGAATGGGCTGGACTGTATCCCAAGAAGACACAATGGGAGGACCGGGGATCTGTTTTATGTGAGTTATATGGATGAAGCCAAGGGAAACATAAACACCCAAAATTTTTGACAAAAGAGTAGTTAGGGGCTTGCTGTACCACTAGTTGGTATGGTGAAACATTCCCAGTAATAGAGGATGACATTCTATTGATAAGAAACACCACCGTTTCAAAAGTATAGTCCCAATAAAATGAAGGAACAGAGCTATGGGATAAAAGAGTGATTCCCGTTTCAGCAGTATGTCGATTGCGACGTTCAACCATCCCTTGTTGCTCATGAGTGTGAGGACAAGAGAGGCGGTGTTGAATCCCAATATTCGCAAAAAAAGAGGCTAAGGACCGAAATTCACCCCCTACTCAATTTGCACAGATTTTATTTGACGGGAAAATTGTCGTTCTACTAAGGATTGAAAGCGCTTAAAAACGGAAAACACATCAGATTTTAATTTTAGGGGATAAAACCAAATGTACCTACTAAAGTCATCAACAAAAATTGCAAAGTACCTACTGCCTTCAGAAGAGGCAGTGGAGTGAGGACCCCAAACATCACTAAAAATTAGATCTAAAGGAAAAGAACTTCTAGAAGACGACTCATGAAGGGAAAGACGATGCGCTTTGCCCATCTGACAAGGAGGGCAGAGATAAGATGACGACAGAAACTTGTGTGCAGGAAGCATCAGGCGAAGAACTCGATCATGTGGATGTCCTAGGTGGCTGTACCAATGATCATAAGAAGTTTGGGTAGCACGGTTGGCACTTATTAATGGCGATGATGGCAAGGATCGAGTAGATGCCATTTTTACTCGGTCCAGAAAGTAGTATTCGGTTGGTCGTCGGATCCTTCACAAAAAAATGAGAGGAATGAAATTCGAAATAACCATTATTTTCAGAACAAAACTTTTGAACAAATAAGAGAGAATTGGTAAGGGATGGTACATGGAGGACATTGCTTAAATTAAATGAACCGGAATGAGAAGGGATGGATACAATACCGGTATTAGAGATAGAGAGTCCCATACCGTTTCCAACTTGCAACTGGTTGTTACCTGAATATGGATCATAAGTGGAGAAAGCTTGGAGATCTAGAGTGGCATGGTGTGTGGCGCCCGTGTCAGGGATCCAATGGGGGACGGTAGTGGGTAGGTGGTTGTTGGAGATGTAGGAAGTGGATGGATTATAGGGTGGTGGGTTGGATGGATGATAATAGGGTTAGGGATTGGCAGTAAAATAGGCGGTGGGAGGGTTGAAGGGGCGAGGGAATGGGTGAGCAGGTGGGGTGGGTAAAAGTGGTGGTTTGGGGTTATTGTTGTTACCCGGTGCCTGATGACGATAATAGCAAGAAGCCGCCTGATGATTCGTTCTGCCACAAATGGTACAAGGGCTGTGAGTAAAGGCATTCAAACGACCAAAGCCACGGCCACGCCCACAGCCCCTGATGGTGCCACAACCAGGGTTGGAAGAACCAGAACCCCAACCGAGAGTGAAGTTGGCAAGAGGAGTGGCAGAAGTGTCAATAGTGGCACGACGAGACTGCATAAGAGATTCATGGCTCATCAGAAGGCCATGGAGTTCAGTGTAGGAGAGAGAGTCCTTGCGGCCCAATAGGGTAAAGACCATTGGCTGAAAATCTTCATGGAGAGATCTAAATATATGTATGTTAAAGTCCTCAGATGGGAGAGGTTTCCCGGCAACAGCAAGTTCGTTGGCAAGAGACTTGGCACGATGGAGGAACTGGGTGACCGTCTCATCATGCTTATGAACAAGATTCTGAAGCGCAACATTGAGAGAGAGAATGCGCGTAGTATTGGGAGAGCTATACGTAGCATGGATAACACCCAAATTTCTTTGCTGGTTTCATGGCCAATGGCGATTGTAAGAGTATCATCGGAGAGAAAGGCAGTCAATAAGCTCATAATAAAGGCATCATGTTCACGCCAACTAGTAGAGGCAGTTGGATCTTGAGGGCGAGGTTTGTCTCCAGTGACATAGTCGTAAAGGCGATGACCAATGACATATGGCAGAATCTGAGCTTTCCAATACACAAAGTTCGCTGAAGAAAGCTGGATGGAAAGAAAGTAATGAGCTCCACTAGGGAGGGATGGGGTGGGAGTGGTGGTGGTGGATCCCACCGCTGAATCTATTCCAGCCATAATGGAGGGGAGAAGCAAAAGGGAAAGAAAAAAGGAGGAATAGTGCTTGTTGGAGCTATGGGCTCTGAGATACCATGTTGAGAATAATTGTCGCTGACCACCTATATATGAAACATTAAAAATCATATTTCCCAAAAGAATCATTGGACAGTCCTCAGACATGAGTCCCCCCCCCCTCTTCTCCCCTTCTTCCCTATGAAAGTGTGGTAGTGTTTAGAAAGGTTAGTAGATGAAAACGAGTAACTAGCAAGGCTTATGTTATGATTGGTCACAAGAATATTGACTAAACTAGCTAGCATCTTAAAAAGGGTCTCCAAATCGAATAAAATTCTCTTGAAAGGTTCTCAAATGTGATGCGATTACCCATTTAAGTGTTTCCCACAGAGCATTCCAATATAGAATTACACTGGGAAGGTGGGAGAAATGTTTACAATAGAGACAAGAATCATGCTTCAATCGGAAAATGCTGAGAATACCCAAATGCCTAGCGATTTTAGATTCAATGAAAATCAAGGAAATAAATGCATTTACATACACATGCACACAAATACTGAATTACGCAAAGAAAGATGAACAGGAGGTCCTAAAAACAAATCTAACACGGATCATACAATTTTAGGTAACAATAACTAAAAATCCCTAAAATCCATACCTAAGAATCGATTTTGCTCAAGAAATCCCTAAACTTCTTAAAATCCATACCTAAAAATCGATTTTGCTCAAGAAATCTCTAAAATCCAAAACAGAACGACCGAGAGAGAGAGAGAGAGGAGAAAGCGAGAGAGCGAGAGAGAGTTGCGAGCCCTGCGAGAGAGGAAGCGAGAGAGAGAGGAGAGAGAGCGAGAGAGGGATTGTTGTTCTTACCTTGATATCTCAGGAGTTGCGGGTAGGGGTCTCCTCCTTTGCTCCCGCTCTTCCCCATCTCTTCCCCTTGGTCACAAGGTGCTTTCTCAAAATGAACAAATGACAATATTTTATCGAGAACAACTTGTCAAGTTTGTGTTGAGAAACGATGAACATGTTGAACATGTTCTACGAATCTTGTTTATCAATCACTTTTTAGGTGTTTTTACATTTCTCGAATGGAAAAACACTAGAAACTATTCTGGTAAGGTTATCAAGCGGCACTTTCTTTCCCCAAAGAAAGAAAATAAGTATTTATTATAGCTATGGAGCCAAATCTGTTTATGGAATCCTTTTCTTTCTGCTTTTTAACAAAAGAAAACCAAAAAAGAAGTGAACCAATCTTTGTAAACATTACAACTACATTGACATAACAATATTTCATTCATTTTAAAAATATTACAATATTTGAGCCATAGCAGATTCTTTTTGGAAATATCACTATTCTTCATCATAATAAATTAAATGATTTACCTCATTTCAGTTTTTTGTTAATTTCTAAAAATGAAAAGGAAGTTTCATATTAAGCATCAAAAGTAATGGTGAAATGTGGAATATAGCAATCATTTTTAAAAGAAAAAAGAAATGAATTAAAGATTTGATTTACATTGGATCAAGTATGGTAATTAGGCATGGTGTTTTTCTTGAGTTTTCAGCACATATATATCATGCCAATTGTGTTGAGAATGGTGCTCTAACATATTGATAATTAATAACATTTAATCGAATCTATTTAGGATTACATGATTTATATGAATGGTATTATTCTTTAAGAAATTTGAGAGATTTCCAAAGGTAGAACTCCTAGGTTATAAAATTAGATAATTCCCAATGCACCAAATAAAATAGAGTTACTTGGCTTCTTCAATATTCTTTGTATGGCTAAAAGGTGTCATTACTAATGAGTGAAAAATCCAAGCCAATTTGCAATCATAGGAGGTGATATTTATTAAAAAGTAACAAATAACGATTAAACACACACACACACACACACACACACACACACACACACAGAGAGAGAGAGAGAGAGAGAGAGAATCACACACACATGACACAACAATTTACATGGTTTACCCAAGATGGGCTGGATACACAACCGAGCGTAAATTAGAGTTTCCACTATTTTGATGAAGAAATTACAAAACCCTAACTCTTGCCTCCTTCCGAGACCACTACTATATATAACGTTTAGACGCATTACAGTATAGATAAACCCTAATCCTCGAAAGCACAGAATTACACCGTAATATAAACGAATAAAATCAATCTTTTTTGTGGATATGGAAAAGTTAATGGTACTTCCTAGATTAGACTTCAAGCCCACAAGGAGTCAGGATTTGAGTCCAACTCAAATCCCACGCCCACTGGGGATTGGGTGGGCCACATCCACTTGATGGTTGAGAACCCTAACTAACTCCCTTTCCCCTTGCATATATATAAGGGGAGTCATGTTCTATGCTGGAATGCTTGGCGGCTGCCCCATCTCTATACGTTCTTTCTCTTTATCTCGCTTTTTCTTCTTCTTCTTCTCCCACCTTTGTGTGCGTGTGTGTGTGTATTGCTTTGAGAACATCCATCCGGATTCGGAATTGTGAATTTCTCTATGGATAAACCTAATAAGACATCAAGAGATTGAATAAGATAATCAAAGTTCATGGTTCTCGTAACCAAAGCTTGTTCGAGACCCTCTTCCACTGGCGATCACATCTTCGTTTCAGGTAACACCCTAACGGTCAAGACCTAGCAAAGACCTTGACCTCTTTGAGATGGAAATTGATGAAAGCATTTCACCTACTCTTGGCGAGGTGGATAATTAACTCATCCTATAATCTTCCAAGAGGGTGAACGTGATCATCTTCCTATAGTCTTGAAGATCAAACGCAAAGCAAATGGTTCAATTGATAAGTATAAGGCGTGTCTTGTGGCGAAGGATATACCCAAAGAGAGGGTATAGAATTTGAAGAGACATTCTCCCCTGTGGTGAGGATGACCTCAATCGCCTCATCTTCGCCATTGTCGCAAAGTTAGATTTGAAACTTACCAAATGAATGTTAAAAGTGCTTTTCTCAATAAAAAACTCGGACGAGGAGATCTTTATGGCTCAACTAGTAGGTATTGAATTCATGGGGATAAGAGCGCAAATTCTATTGTCTCAAACATTCCATCTATGACCTTAAGCATTCGTCTAGGTAGTGGTACATTAGATTCCATCATGCCATTACCTCTGTTGGTTTTGAAATGATAGAAGAAGACCAATGTGTGTATATGAAACGGTCTAAGGGGTTTCCTTATCATGTCCTTATATGTTGATAACATTCTACGATGGGAATGACATTGAGATGATTATCGCCACCAAAAAGTGGTTGTCCTCCACTTTTGAGATGAAGGACATGGGTGAGGCCAACTTTGTGTTGGGCGTGAAGATTTTGAGGAATTGCACTAGAAAATTCCTTAGTTTGTCTCAAGAGACTTACATAAAGAAAATCCTTGAGTGATTCCATTTAAACAACTTGAAACCCATAGATATTTTAATGGACAAAGCGTGTACCTTAAGCCTGGACCAATGCCATAAAACTGATGAAGAAGAAGCCAAATGCCTAAGTATCCTATTCAACCGCGGTAGGTAGTCCGATGTACGCGATGATGTTGTTAAGAAAATAACGCCCGAAAGGCGATTTGCGGAAGAAAAACAAAAGCAGAGAAGAACAAACAACACACAACACCGTAAATTTACGTGGTTCCTCCCAAGATGGAAGCTACATCCACGGCCGAGCAAATGAGAATGAATTTCACTGTTCTCTGAAAATGTTGCAAAACCTTTCTTATAGTCCTCTCGTGAGATAAGAACATTATATAGACAAGCTCTAACCGAACAAGTATAAGAATACCCCTGGACCAGAATTGCCAAACCGAACAGGTCGGACCAAAACATAACGTATATCCCATAATGTACCATTTCAAGATCTCGACGAGCCCAACACAACATCTTGCCTTTGGCAGGAATGTTCGCCATTTTTTGATAATGAGATCGTTTGAGGCCGAAATGGCCCCTACGAAGATCTCAACCGCACATTTTGGACCAAAAGTCGGCTTCACCAATAATGGATGTGCACGCACCTGCATATGTTTTGCAGTTGGCATGATTAGTCATTATCAAAGTATCCTAGGATTGAGTCATTAGCAAGCTATGAAACGGATCCTTCGATATCTACGTGGTACTATCGATCTCATTCTCATCTCACAAAGGGTTCGATTTGAGGCTAAAGGATATAATGATGTTGATTGGGCGAGTGACAAAGACGAGCACAAATCCACTTCGGGGTATGCATTTGTCGTAGGAGCGAGCAGGCTGTTTCTTGGAGCAACAAGAAGTAGACATGCATTGCCCTCTCCACGATGAAGTCGGAATATGTTTTATGCTCGACAACCATTCGGGAGAGGCTGTTTGGCTTAGGAGGTTCTTATAGCGTCTTAGCGTTTCACTCATTCGGTGACGATGTGCTTATACACCGTGACAAACAGAGTTGCCTTGGCAATTGCAAAAGACCCCATGTTTCATCGAAAGGCCAAACACATAGATATTCGTTATCACTACATTCAGGACATGGTAGCGCAAGGTGAAGTGGTCCTGAAGCATATTCCACTAGCAATATGGTTACTAATCATTTGACGAAGACCAATGCTAGAGATGTTTTGTAGTTCATGTTAGAAACTCGAGATTGAAGTGGATTTGATATGTATATTTCCTTATTTGGACACTTTAGTGGTTGAAAATTTATTTGTATATCACCTTTATATATATGAGATATATTTGCTTGATCGATATCGTGTGTACAAAACTATTTATTTCTATAAATATGTCACCATACATTGCATTGACCTACTCACACAGGTGGATTCACCTTGGCGTTTGGATATAGCAAGCAAGATGAGCCTGTAAGCTTTTGTGCTTAGTGGCACCTTAGTTAGAACTAAGATGAGAGATTACCCGATTGAACATGAAAGTTACCACATTCGTGAAGCATGTGTATAGCCAAATGTAAGATTTCGGACGAAACCATGAGGGTGATTGTGCTAGAAACTCAGGTTAGGTGCTTGCCCTAATGAATAGACTTAAATTCGTATGGATTTTATTTTATGAGTGATATGCCCATTCTAGCGGGAGTTACGCCATAGCATACATATCATAATATATGTGCTAGTTTTGACCGATAGTTGGAGTATGAATGGATTCCCGCTTCGTCACTATTTGAGCTATATGGATCATATCTAGTTGGTCCTATGATACCCTTACAATCTGAGACCATGCCATTAAGAGGACACTCAATGTCATTATTTTAGCATACTCCTAAGGATCGTGGATGATACGGTCCGACGGGACTTGTCTCGGAAAGCGGTTGAGAATAGTCGATTGATATGTGGGGATCCAGGAAAACCATTCAATAATATATTGTATTGTTTTGTGATTCATTGCCTGACGACTTGTCATACTTGTGATCGACATAGTCATGGGTACATTACATGCAAGGGATTAGCACTACTCATCCCGAGGGATCGAGAGTGTTGAATTTGGTATAATTGGATCGTTTGGAGTATTTTGAGATTGTTTTTGAGTGATGTGCTATATTGGTTAGATGGAAGCTTGATATAGCACTCCTACCCTTATTTCTATTTCGTTATGTTGTACATTCCATTTTTCCATATGAAGAGATGCGAAAGCGAGTGGTTTGAGTGAAAGAGTGTGGTGTTGAGTTCGTGTGGGCGAGTGGGAGATGTTAGGATTTGGGTTGCACCCAAATCTCGCACCCACAAGGAATCGGGATTTGAGTGCAACTCAAATCCCACACCACTAGTGATTGGGTGGGGCCCATCCACTTGAGGGTTGAGAACCCTAACCGACTCCCTTTCCCTTGCATATATATAAGGGAGCCGTGTCCTATGCTGAAATGCTCGGCGGCTGCCCCATCTCTACGCATCCCCAAATCTCGCACTCACAAGGAATCGGGATTTGAATGCAACTCAAATCCCACACCACTAGTGATTGGGTGGGGCCCATCCACTTGAGGGTTGAGAACCCTAACCGACTCCCTTTCCCCTTGCATATATATAGGGAGCCGTGTCCTATGCTGAAATGCTCGCGGCTGCCACGTCTCTACGCATTTCTCTCTCTTTATCTCAATCTTCTCCTTCTTCTCCCACCTTCATGTGTGTGTGCGTGTGCGTGTGCATGTGTGTGTGCGTGTGCGTGTGCGTGTGTGTGTCACCCTAACTTGGCGCCCATGTGATTCGATTTGTTTATAGCTAAGAACAACATTTTCTCCAAACATGTATGGTTATGTATTCGATAGATGCACATTGATTGAATTTATGAAGGAGAGATGGTGGGTTGACTGTACCCTTAGTTTACTTCTATACCTGCAAAGATGGGGCAAAAACAAAATCATCTAGGGCACTTGATCAATGCTTCGATCGGTAGACAAATCTTTCAACCTTCAACCGAAAATAGGGTCTTGGGTTACTTACTTATTAGAACCTATATTGTTTGGGAATATGATTTTTGTTTGGGCGAGTAGCTCCGCACCAGCCCCTTTGTGTTTGTCTCTCCCCTACTCCCTATAAAATGACCACCCTGTCCCTCTATAGGTTGAATCGTATGGGGGGCACTCGATTGGATCTCGTAGGTGTAAGAGCTAGGCTCCCGCATTTAAAATGTCTTCCCAATAACAAAAACTTGCAGCTTCTTCAATGAGGATTTTCATCACCAAAAATAGCATCATGTATCCAAGTGATAGTTAATGATACAAAGTGAGATCCTGTTCCACAATGCTATAAAAAATGCAGTATTTTGATTTAAATTAAAATAATTACAGTATAGTTAATTTTAAATTTTCAAAAGAATTTTCTTGACAAAGATTTCGGAAAAACTGTTCCAACTAGGGGGATACAATCTACAAAATAGGTTCAAAATAGTGATTATACACACCATATTCGGGAGATGTAGAATACAGGTAGAGGGATATACAGATGATATTCATGCAGAAGGGGCATGTGTTGGCCAAAGTATTTTGTACAAAAAAATAAAAATAAGGGCATTCTGGCCATGTGATCTAGAATCATTGTGATCCACGAGAGATAGGAGGGAGGGAGTAAAGACTTCGTACTTCAGTGATGTATTTACAGAAGGTAGAAGTTGATACCCTTTAACTTATATATAAGGTTGTACATGGGCTAGGGAGGTCCAAGCCCAACCCAACTACAAATATAGCTTGGGCTCAATTGGGCTAGGACCCGAGAAACACCTGTCCCAATGAACCCAAGCCTTACCCACCTAAAATTCACGGGCCTTTAACACTTTTGGGCCAGTCTACAGCCCAAAGTATGTCGCATGCACTAGAGGTTAGAGCATAGATATGCTCAATGTGACAGCTTTTTCATTCAGTAAATAATTTTTCCCAAAAAAAAATCCAATAATCAATATTGGAAAAAACTAAGGCCGTGTTTAGTATGCATTCTTGGAATGCATTTTAAGTTGATTTCGCATTCTTGGATGATAAAAATAGTTGCTTTCATTATCGAGAGAATGCAAAATCGGCCTAAGAATGCATATCAAACACAACCTAAATGGTTTATCAAATGTCAACTTCAATAACCTCCAATCTAAGTCACCAAACGCTTAAAGTGTTTCGAACCAAACTACATTTATCTATTAATAGGTGATCATGGATTTAATTCTTAATATATTCAATTTTATTATAATTACCAATAATACTTGATAAATTACATACTTGTAGAAATATATGTACAGAAACCTGGGTCGAGCACAGGATGGGCCAATGTGAGCCCAAGCCCAATCCAAAATTAAGAGCAGCCAGCCCAATGGGTTGGGCTTTTCTATAGGCCCTTTGTTGAGCTGGGCTTTTCAAACCAGATGTCAGGCAAAAATGAAGTAAAATCAATTCATTAGTCCTAGTTTACATCCAACAAAAAGAATAATTTCCTCTTTTTCTATCCTACAAGGCTCATTGCCAAAGGAAATTATTTTACTCTCTTTGTTTCATCCACTTTACTAATTAAAGAGATTGTGAATTTATAATTTTCTTGCAAGTTTGTGCTCTTTGTTAAATTCACAAGTTGTCATGTAGTAGCTAATGATAGACATGGATATGGGTCCACTTTGTAACGCCTATATCATCTCATCACTGAAGTTCAACATGAATATGTGATAGGGTTGAAAACATGTTTCAAAAGTATATCAAATTGCAAATACCACCAAACTCTAATAGGTAATATTGGAGGTTACACATTAAGACATTTTTTCTTATTGACACCTCTTAAGATGTCAAATATTATATATATATATATATATATATATATATATATATATATAGTGAGGATATAAACCCTATCATTTCACATGTGTACTCCAAAATGTGTAAAACAATAATACTTCTTGAAAATAACATGTTGTAAGTTACTTTCAAATTATTTTGAAAATCTCTTTTGCCCTTAACATAAAGGGGAAAAAGAATGCTACCCAGTCATGTGGCCCACTACACCTGAACACGGGAGCATGCAAAATTATTGGTCAACCAATCCCGAAATTTGTTAGATCACGACACCAAGATCCAAATAAACCAGGGTTTAGATCATACTTGAATGTGTACGGAAGCACGAGGCGGAAGAAGGATCAATAGCTAAGCTTATGGTTACAAGCACACGAACAAAGCTCCACGATCTCTACGGGTTTCTCCTTAGAGAAATCCACACCACACATCCCAGGGCAGCGGGGATGAAAATCAAAAAGAAAAACACGAGAACTTGATTAGAGGGAGAGAATAAGTTTCTTATCTATTGCTCTAAGGTTTTAGACTATCTATGATATATAAAAGCCAAAAACCTAGGCATCCCCTTTTAAATCCCCACTAGGATTCTAACGAGAGCGGGGAGAGGAGTTGGTCACTATGTGACTGCCTCCTTCTCTCCCTTGTGTAGGTTTGGCCGATCTGCCCCTTGTGGGCGGTCTAGACCAGAACACCGTGGCCCATAACATTTTACATCTCCCACTCGCCCACATAGGTCGTATAAGTTTAAGTATGCCTTCAAGTTTCTCTCATTCCATGTTTATCCTTCATACGAAATAGGGCGTGCGACTGACGAGATAATATAGGGTAGGAGTGCTATATCAAACTTCCATTTAGCAAACATAGTACATCACTCACAAACAATTTGAAATACCCCAAATGATCCAATTACACCGGATCTAGCACTCTCGATCCCTCATGATGAGCAATGCTAACCCTTTGTATGCAATGTACTCATGACTATGTCGATCACAAATACAACAAGTCGCCTTAGGGCAATGAATCACAAAATAAAGGTGTAATATCATATGGTTTTCCTTGAGCCCTTCATGTCAATCCAATTATCCTGAACGCTTTCCCCATCATTTCTGTTGGATCGCATCATCGTTTCCCATTGGCAATGTGTTGGCTGATCCTTTGACTAAGCCCATTGTCGAGATGTTTTCCTAATTCATGTTAGGAACCTGGGACTCGGACGGATTTGATGTGTAATTTATGGAACACTTTTTTATGGATGGACATTTATTTATATTTCTCTTACATTTATTAATGAGTATATATTTGTTTGAGTAATCTTGTGTATATACATTCATTATTATAAAGATGTCACCAGGCATTGAATCGATCCACTCACACGGGTGATTCGCCTTGGCGCTTGAGGATGGCGAGCGAGATGAGCCCATGAGCATGTGTGCTTGACGGCACCTTAGTCGAAGCTAAGATGAGACCTTTATTTGGTCCAACTTGGAAGATACCATACTTATAAGTAGCTGTTAAATAGTTGGATGTGAGATTCTAGGCGAAAACCATGAGGTATGTTGTGCTAGAAACTCAAGTTAGGCACTTAAAGCAACGACTAGACTAAGATTCGTATGGCGTTTATATTTTCGTGAGTGACATGCCCACATTAGTGGGAGTTGCACCATAGCATGCATATCACACTACATGTGCTTATACCGATCGATAGTGAGAGGATGAATGGATCCCTACTTCATCACTTTGTGTGAGCACATGGATCGTATTAATCCCACGGTACCCTTATCACACGAGACAATGTCATGAAGAGGACATCCAATGACGCTACTTTGACGTTCTCCTGAAGTTTGATATAGTACTCCTACCTGTATTATCTCATCAAGTCGCACGCCCCATTTCTGTATGAAGGATAAACACGGAATGAGAGAAACTTGAAGGCATACTTAAACTTATGCGCCTATGTGGGAGAGTGGGAGATGTAAAATGATATGGGCCACGGGCGGTCTAGATCGCCCACAAGGGGGCGGACAGGTTGAACCCGCACAAGGGAGAGGGAGGTGGTCACTTAAGTGACCAACTCCTCTCCCCCTTCTCTGTTAGAATCCCGGTGGGGATCTAAAAGGGGCTAAGAAAGCGAGGTGCGAGATATGTTGCGAACAACTTCACCTTGCGTGACCATGTCTCGAATGTAGTGGTACTCTGTATGTCAATGTGTTTGGCTTTACCATGAAACTTGGGGTCCTTCGCAAATGTAACCGTTGTCGTCGTCATCACGGAAGTATAAGCACGGAGTCGTCAGTGAGCGAAACACTAACTTTGCAGAACCTTCCGAGTCAAACGGCTGTGACGTACTCCGACTCCATCTTGGATAGGGCAATGCAGGCTGTTTCTTACTACTCCAGTTAATAGCTCCACCTCCTAGGACAAACGCATACCTCGAAGTGGACTTGCGCTCGTTTCTATCACTAGCCCAATCAGCATCACTATAGCCTCTTAGTCTCAAGTCCGAACCACTAAGGTGAGCGAGAGTGCAGTAGTCCCACGTAAGTATCGAGGATTCTCTTCCTGCATGCCAATGAATTGCTCCTGGGTTGCTCACGGTAATGGCTAACCATGCCAATAGCAAAGCACATATACGGATGTGTGCACATCATCGCGTACATTAGACTACCTCTTGGTGCCGCATAAGGTATTTTGGACATTTGGTTTCTCTCTTCATCAATCTTAGGGCACGGTCTAAGCTCAAAATGCATGCCTTATCCATTGGAGTATCCATGGCTTTTAAGTTGTTCATATGGAATCGCTCCAGGACTTTCTTTATGTAATTCTCTTGAGACGTACTAAGAAGTCTCTTAGGGCGGTCCCTCACAATCTTCACGCCCAACACAAAGTTGGCTTCACCTATGTCCTTTATCTCAAAACTAGAGGACAACCACTCTTTAGTAGCGACAATCATCTCAATGTCATTCCTAGCCAACAAAATGTCATCAACATATAAGGATAGAATAAGGAATCTTGCCTTAGACCATTTAACATATACGCAATGGTCCTCTTCAATCATGTCAAAACCTACGAGGTAATGGCATGATGAAATCTAGTGTACCAGCTTTGCACAGACGATTGCTTAAGGTCATAGATGGAACGTTTGAGACAAAGATACTTTGCGCTCTTGTCCCTCCTTCTCAAAACCCATGGGTTGAGCCATAAAGATCTCCTCGTCTAGTTCTCCATTGAGAAAATATTTTTAATGTCCATTTGGTAGAGTTCCAAATCCAACATTGCGACAATGGCTAAAATGAGGCGTATAAGGCCATTCTTACCACGAGGAGAACATCTCATAGTAGTTTACACCTCTCTTTGGGTATATCCCTTCGCCACAAGGCGTGCTTTGTACTTGTCAATTGAACCATCTACCTTGCGCTTGACCTTCGGGACCCATTTGTTCTGATGGCTTTGCTTCCGTGGAAGGTCAACTAACTCCCAGGACTTGGTTCTTACTCATAGAACTCAACTCATCTTTCATAGCGACTTGCCACATTTCTTTAGGTTGGAGAGGAGAGTGCCTCCCATATTAAGGCTGACTCATCCTCATCCCTTGGAACCTGGACAAGGGCGTCCCCCTCAATCTCAAGGCGACGACAATGAACGTGTCCACGTGCGCTCCCACGCGCAAGGGATCTTGGACCAAGGTTATGTGCTTTCACTAAGTGGCGTACTCCCCTTGGGTGATGATCACTCTCACCCTCTCTCAGCGATCTCATGATGAGTTATTGATTCCTCACCCTCACCAAAAGTAGGTGAAACATTTTCATCAGCCTCTATCTCAAAGAGATCAAGATCTTTCCGTGTCACTAATACTAGGAAATCGGTCTCATGAAAATCAACATCGTGGAACTCAATCTCGGTCATTCCTCTGTCTTGATGTTCACCATACATTACGTAGCCTTTTGAGGTATCGAAATATCTTATAAAGATATTATTTTTAGCTCTAGGGCTAAGTTTCCCAAACTTATGGCGGTGTACTATGAATATATCCTGCACACCCCATGGTCGCATATGCCCCAAAGCGGGCTTTGCGCCTTTCCACTATTTATAGGGAGTGGAAGGAAGCGACTGTGATGGCACGCGATTAAGGATGTAGGCGCGCTCAAAAGAGCATCCCCGAGAAAGATATTGGGAGGTTGGCCTCGCCATCATCGATCTAACCATATCCAATAGTGTCATATTTCGTTGCTCTGCTATGCCATTTTATTGCGGGGGTGTAAGGAATAGTTAGTACATCTAGTGATTCCTTTTTCCTCCCACAATTCTTTAAACGTAGTGCGACAGGATATTCGTGTCCTCGATCGGTGCGTAGAGTTTTTAAACTCCCTTATTGATTGTCAACCTTTGCTACAAGCGTTTGAAGCAATCTAATGCTTTGTAGCGATGAGCGATCAAGAAGACATAGTGTAGATGCTGAATTTTGTCACCCCGGCGATGATGACAACAGGACACGGACGGGGACATCGGTATCTCTCTCAAGAAGGACTCTTGTCCCTACATCTAAACCTAATCATCCTAACATCCCTAAAATGACTTATCGGACCCTTTTACTAAACGGCTGAAGGAGAGTCTTGCTCACCCTCCCCCACCACGGCCAAGCCCATGGGCCCGGACAAGGCCCAAAATCAAGGAAAAGTGACACGCTGCGCTCCCACGGCACCGGTATACTTTTTCCACGGTGCCACGGAGGGTGTGACATCAGCTGCCGACGTCACCCACGGCGTCGTGGAAAAGTCCCCCATGGCGCCGTGGACATCTACACGGCGCCGTGGAGGACAGACCCTCCCCTATAAATAGGAGGGTCCCCCTCCTCCAAAGGACAAGCTTTTCTCGGGTAGGGAGACCCTCCAAGGCTTGTTTTGCCCCATTTTCACCCTCTTTTCCTCGTCTTTCCCTCATGAGTATGCGAGTGAGTGGAGTTCTTCGACGTGGGTAGATTCTTCGATTACCCATCCAAGCATAGGCGATTACGCTCTTAGGTATTGTTATCCCGTCGGTGTACGGATAACGAAAAACCCCCTTCACGTCGTTATTCTATCTCATATAGATAACAAGAATCTCTTATATAACATTTACTCGCCTAAGTTTGAGTAACAAAACTCATCTCATATAGCCCTTACTCGTCCGACAAGAGAGACAAGCCGATCATCCATCTCCACGAGCCTTGGGACATCATATATTTTGCGCTCGATGCACTTTCATTTATTTCGTATATTTCTTGGCATATCTGTCTCTTTCCTTCTTATTATTTTTGGCATAATGTAGACAATTAAAGTAACTTATTTTAGTGTACATAGTAAATGATTTTCCTTCTTTGTCATGATTAGTGCATCATAACTTAGCCTTACATGTTAGTATAGGATATATTATTAAGGAGAATATTTGAAAATCAGCATCTAATAGAAAGACTAGTTTATCCGGGGCGAGGTGGGTGCCTAACACCTTCCCACCCTCGTAACGACTACTTATCCCGAATCTCGACCGGACCATATGGAATAACATAGCCCTTTCCGCTAACTCCGGATGGGGCTACACCTGTTGGGTCCTAGGCCTAATCCTAGGTGACGACTCCATTTCTTTATAAAGCATGATCCCAATCCCCATGATGATATATCGAACGATACACCGTTATTCATCGAAGACAATCCTTGTCGCCATAAGGTGAGGAACCCTCGTCCCGGGACCATGGTATTTACACATAGCTATATCGCGAATAATTGTCTATGAAGGTAAGAAAATAAGAGGCACCATGACGTGCCTTCACATTCATTGGTCCACGAGATGTCCGAATGGACAAGCTCTAGGGTCTGCGTTGCTCGGATTGCCTTTCCAAAGGGTTTTCGATGGGCCTTACCAGCTAAACATGGTTCACATGTCGGTAGGTTAATTTTAGCGAGTGGGCCTAGAAGACCTTCTCTAGCTAACCGTCCCATCCTATCTCAACCTATGTGTCCCAATCTAGCATGCCATGTAATTGATTACGAACTAATATCAGTATTAATTACAAAAAACGAAGAAGCAACCACGGGAGTTATCAAATCTACTTTAATAAAATCATTCTCAAAAAACATTGTCCAAAATAACTACCACCCAAACGTATCTCAAAAGTATCACCATCAAAGATAAATGAATAACCTAAAATCAAAAGTACGAATAGAAAGTAGATTATGTTGGATTTTCGGTGCGTATAGCACATCATGAAGAAGCATGATGCGACCAGGCGCAATGTGAGCCGATAGGTACCAACTCCTCAAACTACTTCGCATGTGCCATTTTCCATGTAGATATTTTGGGGGCCATCCGGAATCTTTCTATAATCTACGAACCCCCCTCGATCACACGCTATATGTCTTGTTGCTCCTGTATACACAATCAAGTCGATTGGGTTTGGGTAATCAAAACATAAGTACACGAGAAAAGTACAGGGAGAGAGGGGTAGAAATGGTACCTTCTTCACTTTAGTGCAATCACGAGCGAAGTGCCCCATCTTCCGCGATTAGTTATAGCACTTGACCTTGGTGATGTCTCTCTTTTCACCTCACTTGCCATGTTTGCGCTTGGCGGATTTGCCTCCACTTGGTGCGACATTCTATGCTTGTCCCCGATTCCCTGTGTTCCTTTGTCTCTTGTGTTTAGACTCGGAAGTCTTGCGCTACCCCGCTTGGGCGACAAGGGCATGTGATTAGGTCACCTCTAGACGCTCTACCTCTAATTCCACATGAACGGCAATATCATTGAAAGTTTTAACACTTTGTCATTATGTGTGAGAACCACTTTCATTTGGGCCCGGGAATCGGGTAACATCCTTATGATAGCTTGAACCTCTTGCTCATCGGTAAGGTGTACCCCAAGATCACCTAATTTTCCGATCATGTCTTTCACAACCCTAAGGTGTTCAACCATGTTGTACTTGGGGTCCTTACGGTACATTTAGAATTTTAAGGACATGGCCCGCAGCCTTGTAATTGATGTACCGCCACATTCTAACTTAACTTGGTCCCACATGGACTTGGCAGTCTCGCATTTCTCATATTGGCCGATGAGATCATCATGCATCGAGCTTAACATGATAAAGAAAGCACTACGGTCTCTCTTAAACCAAGCCTCATAGGCTTCCTTTTCTTAATGGTAACGGGTGGTAGTACCCTCATCGGGTTTAGCCATTTCAGAGGTTAGGTGTTCAAGGTAATTTTGTTCATTAAGTAAGAACCGTATTTTACGATGCGAGATCCTTTATGGATCCACTCAGAAATTGAAACTATCCTATGTGATCTTTGGTTAAGATGGAAGGTTACATCATATCACATGTGATGATAATCAAATTAGGAAATGGTTAAGCCATTTCACATGTGATCATAACAGATTGGGAAATGGTTAGAATAGGTAACTGCAATGCAATCCTCAAGATCCTGTAGAGCACTGATATGGTAGATATGATCTGTGATTCTTCACGATTCCATCTTGGTTGCTTGGCCAGCTCATGCTTGGGAGAAAAGATATGATCTCTGATATTCTCTTGGTTGATAAGGAGAAACCAGAGACGAGAAGGGAGAATATAGGTTGCAAGATCGATGAAGGTTTTAGGATAACAGGAACGATCAGATCAAATGCACCCGAAGAAACCCTCCAAAAAAACCCTTCACGATCAGGTCACATACACCCAAAGAATCCCTTCAAAAATCAGAAACCAACCACGATGAGGAACATATCTTAGTGGAATGTGGGGACTGATGATGTAATGTATGGTGAAAAGATGTTGATAGCAGCTTGGGGCTGATGAAATCTTGGGTTGCTGACCTCTGGTTGGAACGGTAGTGGGTGCTGGGTAGATGAAGATAGTAATGATGGAATCATATATAAAAAAGCCCTTTTTAGATTATGGAATTGCTTATTGCCACAAGAAAGAACCAAGAATGGAAACAACTGTACAGCAGAAACCAAATCAAACCAATGTGATCTCCTTACACCTTCGCGAATTCAAAGAAGCAGTGGAATCGAAGAAGAATATCTTTATCAGAAAAACAAACACAGTGGACTCTCCAAGAGTCCAACTTCAATTTAAAAGTGTTGTTAAATCGGTGGAGGATCGGGTGTCCAGTAGAAGATTGGGGCTGCCTGTTATTCCTTCCTAACACAAACATATTATTGAGGTATTTTGGTGCAAGCCACCTGTCCCTTGGATCAAGCTAAATGTTGATGAAAGTTATTTAAGAAATCCTAGCAGGATTGGTGTTGGCGGTGTGATCCGTGATCATGATGGTTAAGTGATATGTTCGTTCAAGATTTTTTTAGGAGTTAAGATCATCTTTGACTCCGAATTATCTAGTCTCATGGAAGGTATCATCAAAGCAAAGGAATTGAACATGCTTGCTCTATGGATTGAATCTGCATCAGTAGTCCTCTTAGTTCAATCTAGAACAATTCCTTTGTTGGCGATTCAAGACTAGCTTTTTCTCCAATCCTTCCTGAGTACCATACCGTGGAAGATTACGCACGGTTTTAGAGAAGCTAATCACATTGCTGATTAACTAGCAAAAGACGCTGCAAAATCAGGGAATCCAGACTCTATCGTTCAATTCCCTAATCACATAGTTGAGGAGCTAGGGATTGATGCAATGAATAGACCAAAGTACAGATTTTGTTAGTTGTGGGGGGGGGGGGGGGTGAGGTCCTACTGATGGCTTTGTCGTAGGTGGGGTTGTTCCTTCTCTTGTGTTTTCTCTTTGGGAATGCCTAGGCTTTTGTTTCCATGTAATTTCTTTTTCTTTTTTTTTTTCTTCTTATTAATGAATCCTTTTAGCAAAAAAAAAAAAAAGAAGAGAAGCTCCCAAAGATGTTAAAAAACAAAGGGTAATTTACACATACCACCCCTGAGGTTCGACGAAAGGATAATTTTACCCCCCAGTTTTGAAAAATTCTGTGTACCCCCCTGAGGTTTGCAAACAGTAACAACTAAGCCCATTCCGTCAGTTCATGACTAACAGTGTTAAAAATAAGAGGTAAACTGACAAAATTACCCTTGCAAGAAAAAAAAAGAAAAAAAAAAACCTGCAACTCATCTTCCCTAAATCGATTGGGAAAGATGAGTTGCAGCCTGAAACTCCTATAATTTACTCACTAACTCAGAGCAAGGGCATGATGGTGATGTCACCAGTGGACATCGGAAGACCTACCTTCGTTCAACATCATTCCTGCATAAACATCACCAATGTAGAACCTATATACTCCATAAATACTAGAAGATCAAATGTATAAATTAATCAACAATTTTAGCAAAAAAGAAAGTGCAAACCTTCGTTATAATTGGGGTTTTCTAGAATGAGAACAGAATTCCACCACGCCAAACGATTGGATTCAAATATTGCAGACTTTAAATCCGCAACAGATATGAAATTCCCTAATATGGGAATCCAAGAATAATCTCTTTCACTCTTAAACTTGTAATACACACCAGCCATATTTTATTCTATTAATTTTTCTAAGTTTGATAATTTCTCTAAATTCCTATTGTCAATTCTAAATACTCAAAAGAAGAAATCGCACAGAGAAAAGAATATTTCATTCAAATTTTGAGAGACAATTACAAGTACACGTATTAACATCAATATTTTCTTCTGATCTTTTTTCTTTTTCAATTTTCCAACAACGATTGAAGAAAAAAGTACAATGACGTCCAATACTTCTCGGAGACAGAAACCGCAGCAACACATCGATATTGACTCCGACGAACAGATCAAACGAAAATCGCCGGTGGAAGAAGATATATAATTAGAAAAACTCTCTTCGAAAAACTTGTAGGGTTGACCAAAGTTTGCATACGACATAGAATCCCAAGAAACAAAGCTCATCCACGCCGAGATCTAGCCAAATCGATAAACTATCTCCTGTGCCGATCTCCTCTACGCAAAAAAATCTTCTATGCAAAGAAAAGACGAACAGATTGATGGAGAAAACCGCTTCATGATCTCCTGTTTCCGATCTCTTCTTCGCAAACAAAATAGGGAAAGATGAACGGGTTGACAGAGACAGTTTTCCTTCTCCACGGGGTGTTCACCGTACTATATTATGGCTCACAAACCCTTCTTTTACTTCAAAGCAGTGAAAGGCGTTACGGATTTCAGGGCTTTTGGCATCTGGGTTATCTGGGATACCTGCAACTCATCTTCCCCAATCGATTTGTGGAAGATGAGTTGCAGGTTCTTTTTTTTTTTTCCTTTTCTTGCAAGGGTAATTTTGTCAGTTCACCTCTTATTTTTAACACTGTTAGTCATGAATTGACGGAATAGGCTTATTTGTTACTGTTTGCAAACCTCAGGGGGGTACGCAGAATTTTTCAAAACTGAGGGGTAAAATTATCCTTTCTTCAAACCTCAAGGGTTGTATGTGTAAATTACCCCAAAAAAAAAAACATGATACAAATAAGAGCCTTGCCTTCCTTGATTAGGAAAAACAATGTTCCAGGAGGACACATCCCTTCCTATTTCTCATCATCTTCTGTGGCCTCTCTTTTAGTCTTTTCCATTTGTCACATAGCTCCTACAATCTTAAACAACGATTACCCTCCATTGGTGCCAAGAATCTTTGTTCTTCCACTAAACGTAAACATAAACATTACATCAATGACTCTTTTTTTTTTTCTTTTTGTCCTTTTTTTCCTTAGCCCGAATATTAACTAGGACCCAGGGAAGCCCCTAAATTTTATTAAGATATAAAGCCAATAAGAACAAAGGGTAACCCGCCTTACCCCAACCCATAGAGAAATAATCACTCTCAACTTGAAACCAAATCACCTCACCCTTTCCCATCACAAAACTAAAACAAAATTAGATACAAAAAACTGGAAGTCCAGCTTTTGCCTCCGAATAATACGACAAAGATCCTGAGGAATGTCCTTATCTACAAAGAAGGTAGAGAAAGCCAAAGAGTTACAAGCAAAATTAGTTAAGTATAGCCGTCTGATTGCATTCTCGAAACGAAACGAAACGAAAAAGGTTGCTCCAAGGAAGTCAATCAAATAGAGAACATCCTAGAACCAATACCAACAAATCCATAAGAGACAAAATCTTTGAATGACAAAATGCACAACGGTCTAGGAATCAAAGCTGAAATGACAACCTGTATAACCCAATTTTGCACACATACGAAGGCTATCTAGAAGCATCGTCATGTCTGCTTCTGAGTTGGTGCAAACTCCATAATAATTGGCAAATGCCTTAACAAAGCAGCCATCATGATTGTGAATAATGCCTCTCCCTCCACTAATACCAAGATTTCCTTTATTCGCTCCATCAACATTAAGCTTTATCGCATTAAAGTGTGGAAACCAATAACTAAATTGGGCGGGAGGAGGAATGTTTGATAGAAGGAGACTTTAAATTAAGGACTCCAGCTCATCTATACATTATTTTAAGGTCCTTCCAGGTGTCACTATTGTTAGTGAAGTATTACTCTTCACTATTTGTCACTTTCAATACATGGGTTAGTCCATGCAATAGGACCCCATATACACCTCAATGGCAAAACTTTAGTCCAAAATAAACAAGGAAAGTTAATCAAACTCTGATTCAAAGTTTTAATAAAATTACCAAAATACCATCAAATGGAGATAATAAATATAAAATACAAAATTGTATTTTTTTTTTACATTTTAGCTATTTCTTCTACTCATTTTAAGCTAAAATTGTATGAGTTGTTTGCTTGGTCCCCCTCTGTCACATGGACTAACCCATGTACTGCCATGTGGCAAATATCAGTTGGTCTATACGGCCAAGCCCAGTTTGGTCGACCTTCTCCCTCAACGTGGGGCAGAGCTATAGGTACCACTCCTGCACATCGCCTGTGCAGCAGCATTTCTTGTAGTGAGGCCAATAGAGGTCTTGCAAGATAAGAAGAGATGATCAATTCCTATTTAAGACTAATCCAAAAACACCAATCAAAGATGAAAGAAGAAATCACTTAACACCTTGATGCCATGCCCCCCACACCCAACAGCATTTATGGCAGGTAGTGTCCTTCAAAATGGTACCTGAGTACCATGCCACCAGATTATCACCCTTGGTCCCCATCATTGGGTCCCCTCGGTGAGCTCTCTTCCTTGAAGACATCCTCAAATATGGAAAGAAAGAGAGAGCATAGAAAGCAGGGAAAGAAGGAAATAGAGCAAACAAGAAAGCCAAAAATCAGGGAAAAGATAGAGAGGAGAAGAGATATCAAAAGAAGAGAATGAGAAAATGAGGGGAAGGCACCTCTATTTATAGAGGAAACCTCCTCCACGGTGCTACAGAGCTCCTAGGGCATTTTTGCCCCGAAAAGACTGGGAAACCCCAACATGAAAAATCTAGAAAAAAACCCCAAAGATCTTGAGGGGCTTTGAGAGGCCCTTAAAAAGACTTTGGGTTCGGTGATGCCATCTCATTGCAACAAGAGTTTCTGTTAAGCGATGTCGTCTCATCGCAACAAGACTTTCAGTTCAGTGATGCCGTCTCATCACAAAATGACTTTCGGTTCGGCGATTTTGTCTACTCACAACAAACCTTTTGATTCGGTGATGTTGACTCATCACAAAAAGACTTTCGGTTTGGTGATGCCGTCTCATCACAAAAAGACTTTCGGTTCAGTGATGCCGTCTCATCACAAAGACTTTCAGTTCAGTGATGCTGTCTCATCATGAAAAGACTTTCGATTTGACTATGCTGTCTCATCACAAAAAGACTTTCGATTCAACAATGTCGTCTCATCACAGGAAGACTTTTGGTTCGGCGATGCCGTCTCATCACAAAAAGACTTTCGGTTTGGTGATGTCATCTCATCATAACAAGACTTTCTGATAATGATTGAATGGTAGGCTTTTACCGTATTTGGTTTTTATCAGTTTTCAATGAAGATTTGCCAATCGATTTACCGAAGGATGGTTTTATCTTTCAACTCCGTCACCTATGAGAAAAGTGACGGTAGTACATGCTCCTACTAACAAAGAGGGCAAACTGTAGACACTAAATTTTATCACACCTAACAATGACGACAAAGAGACATAGATGATTGACAAATGGACACCCCCTCAAACCCAAAAACCTCTCTGAAGAACCAAAGTTTCCCAACAATGGAGGTGGCTGCGGGAGCCTATAGCCAGGCTTCTTTCACGGCGTCGGGGTCCAAAACTGGGACTACAGAGGTTTCTTCCGCAGCACTATGGAGCGACTTGGGAAGCCTATAAATAGGGGTGTAGACATTGAATTTTGTCAACCCTTGGCGATGATGACAACAAGATAAGGACAGACATCGGTATCTCTCTCAAGGATTCTTGCCCCTACATCTAAGCCAAATCACTCTAACATCCCTAAAAATAACTTATAAGACCCTTTTACCAAATGCTCTAGGAGGAAAAAACCCAAAAAACCCCCTGAAAGCCCAAAAAAGCCCATGGGGAGCCCAAAATTATGTGGGTGATGTCATGCCTTAAGCGTGGCGTCATGTGAGGTTACCACGGCACCGTGGAAGGGGTTCCATGGTGCCGCGTAAAATCACATGACACCACTAAAAAGGACAGACGTCAGCCTTGTGACATAATCCATGGCACCGTGGAGGACCCCACACGGCATCGCATTTTGCGGGGTACCCCTATAAATAGGAGGATTCCTCCTCCCCCAAAAGATTAAGAAATAGAGTGAGGGAGAGGGTCCCGGCCCCTTTTCCCTCTTTGAAGCCATTTTTGAGTGATTTTGAGTGAGGATCCTCCTAACCCAAGGGCAGATCCTTCGATTACTCTCCCCAGCTCAGTTGTAGAGCATTCTTAGGCCTTTTCTCCCTAGTTTGTCTCTTCCGAGAGTGGAGAATCACTCTGGCGATGGTGATGGTGATGGGTAGATCTTTTGATTACCCTGCCTAAGAAGTGATCCTACTAATTATCCCTCCCAGTCGTTATTCTGTCTGTATACAAAAAACGAGGATCCCTTATACAACCGTTGCTCTGCCCGAAGTGTGAGTAACAAAACCCATCTCATATAGTCCTTACTCTGTACGACAAGAGAGAGGCAATCCGATCATCCATCTCCACTTGAGCTGTGGAACATCGCATATTTTACATTTGGTACATTTTCATTCATTTCTTTATTGCTTGACTGGTATCTATCTCTTTCCTTCTTATTATTTTTTGCATAATGTAGACCATCAAAATAGTTCACTTTAGTGTAAATAGTAATTAATTTTTTTCCTTTCTTTATTATGTTTAGTGCATCATAACTTAGTCTTGCATGTTGGTATATGACACATTATTAATAGAGAACTTTCAAAACCTTGCCTCTAGTAGAAAGACTGGTTTAACCGGGTGAGATGGGGTGCTAATACATTCCCACGCTCGTAACCTGACCACTTTCCCATAATGTCTTACCAGACCATACAGAATCACGTAGCCAATTTTCGCTCACCCCAGATAGGGCTACACCCATTGGGTTCTAGGCCCTAATCCTAGGTGGCGACTCCATTTTTATGAAGCATGATCTAAATCCCCCCATGATGATGTATCGAAATGATACGTCATAATCCATCAAAAGCAAATTTTATTGCCATAAGGTAGGGGAAATCCTCCCTTTCAAGGACCGTTGTACTTACAAGGGGTCCCCTCCCTCATTTTAGGGGAGGCATATTTTCTAAGGATTTGCGCCCCAAAGCCCCATTTTGCTTGTTTTGCTCCCCAGAGCCCTATTTTGCTTGTTTTGGTGTTCGTCCCACCTCCAGCTTCGAAATCTTGAACCCTATTACCCTATCTGAAGGTCAGATTGTCTGAACCTGACTTTCCCGACGTATTCCACATCATCTATTCCCCTCCATGTGGCATCCATGCACATGCCATCTAGGCTGATACATGTCCCATCATATTTCATGCTTTTTTCTTTCCTTCTTTGCCCTTGTCTCCTAAGATGATACATGTCATCCTCATCATTAGGTGGGACCCACTTATATGTGACAAATAAAATAGTTTACACTCCTTTATACAAAATGCTAATGATGGGGTAGAACCTCTTAAATGCATTGACAAAGTACAAACCAGTGGGCTAAGCTACTAATTCATCAAATTTTCAAAACTAAATTATTTTAGGCTAAAATACATGTACCCCCTAAAATGCACCCAATATTCCTCATGCTCCCCTAAGGTTCTGACAAGTCCACACGCACCCCCTGAAAATTCCACGTACCATCCCTACTTTTTAACCTAAAGCCATTTAAGTCCACACCGTTAATTTTAGGCATTAAGTGCTAAAAACTTTGTTTTATTGACCAAATTACCCTTATAATTTGAAAAGACCTTTTTGCCCAACCCTCATCTTCCCCAATTGGTTCAACCTGCAACTCATCTTCTGCAAACCTGCAAATCCACTACTTTTTGCCCAACCCTCTATGAACGATCCGATCTTTATGCTTCATTTCTCCACATGTTTTTATATTTCTCCTTCTCCTTCTCCTTCTTCTTTCTCTCAAGAATCTAACCTCAGAATCTCACTGGGATTTCCTCTGCTGAACCCTAACTATCAAACCTCAATTCGCCGCGTGAAGCACGATCACGACTGATAATTCGTTATTTGTAGGAATCGAGACGGTTGAGAGAGAGAGAGAGTGAGAGAGCGAGAACTGTTAGAATGGTTCTACTGCCTTTGTATTTCATTCTTCTAATAAAAAGAAAAAACTCTCTCGGGAACCGGTTGCTTCTTCTTGGTTCTTGCCATCTGTGTTCTGAGTTCCTGAATCTGTTTGCTGGAATGCAATGAAATCATAAATTTAGAATTTGACAGACCCTTGAAGTGGCGAGGTTTTAGTATTTCAAATCCTTGGAGCATGATTTGAACATTGGAGCGCAGAATTTGGATGCACGATTAATTCACTACTAAAGAAAGCGATTTTTAACCCTTCAAATCAGTAGCTTGAATTCTATCTCTAACCATTGTTACTTTAAAACCAACATTCTGACAGAATTTCAACCTCGCATTCACCTTCAAGCATGGTCATGGATCTGGTTTCTGTTTTGCCACACATGTTCCTACCTCTGATTTAACGTAATGGGGGCTCTTAAGCCATTAAGCAACATAAATGAGATTTTGGGGAAGATGAGATTTAGAGAAGATGAAATTTGGGGAAGATGAGGGCATTTTAGTAATTATGCCCTAGCAAGGGTATAACTGTACATTACATTCTTCAATTTCAGATCCGTTAGCATTTAACGCCTGAAATTAACGGTGTGAACTTAAATGGCTTTAGGTTAAAAAGTGGGGATGGTAAGTGGAATTTTTAAGGGGTGCGTGTGGACTTGTCAGAACCTTAAGGGGGCATGAGGAATATTGGGTGCATTTTAGGGGGTATGTGTATTTCACCCATTATTTTATGCTATCCCATCACCCAACACATTTTCAAATGGGAGTTTTCAAATTATTTATTTAAAAATCATCGAAGGTTTTGTAAATAAAACTACTGTTTAGGTAAAAAATACTACATCTTTAGGTTTCGTTGGGGATCGAGCGATCAATACCTGATGATAACGAAAAACATATCATAAGATTTCTGGGGAAAATCGGGGTGTTACACATTGTGACCTCATCCAAAAAATAATCACTAGAGGAAACTGAGGATTTCATATCATATGCATCCAAGTTAATACATGATGACAACAGTAGAATATCTAATGGGAGTAGCTGAGGAACCAAATATTGGCTCTAATGGATGGTTGGACGGAAGAAAAGATGATGAAGAATGATAACAGAAACTAAGGTAGTGTTTGGTATGCATTCTTGGAATGCATTCTAAGTCAATTTCACATTCTTAGATGATAAAAATAGTTGTTTTTATTGTCCAAGAATGCATTCTTAGAATGCGTACCAAACACAGCCTAAGTAAATTAAACGAAAACAAAATGTTATTAGAACACAGAAAAAAGACTTATCCAATCAATAAAAGTTACATGAGTTGCATGGCCTGATACTGACAATCGATAGTTTTGTAGAACATAGAAAGAAATTCCAGCAGTGAATAATAAGACAATACACATAATATCAATTTACAGATCGACATTTTAGCCTAATCTCTCCAAACGGATCTAGAAGGACATTCACAGCTCCCATCTTGACAAAGGCAGACGCAAATTGTGCATTGAAGGCACTATTGCTATTAGCAAACGATGCCACACTGCCATTAGTTCGAGTGTCCAAATCTATCTCTTGGTCGATGCCCAGAATTCCTTTGTTCTGTTGAATTTGCACGAAATAGGAATTGTCGAAAGTATTCACACTCAGAGTGTTCTGATCCAGATTAGCTGTGTTGTCAACTGTAGAATTCTGCATACAAGTCCCCTTCAGATTTGAAAGTAGATTTAGATTCATTGTTGGGTCTGCCTTGCCCGTGTTGTTGTAATTGTAGAGACGATCTTGGAACGATGAACAATGGGCAACCCCTACTGTGTGAGCACCTGATGATTAGCGTAATAAACCAAACATTAGTTCTTCAAATTCATTAAAGCATTCCTGTAAAGCATCTCTCACTTTGTTTTCATCAATAAAGTTGTAAAGATTCTGCAAGTTTTTTCTTTGACTTGGGATTTGTTAGGTACTTGACCCATACGCAAAAGCTCCTAAGCTGATGGAAAACTTTAAATCAAACCCTTTAACCTATCCAATACTAGGCTGGCCCAATCTAGTGCACATACACTAGAATAGGTTCCATTAGACACATAACAGGATTTCATCTCCTGCAAATTAATGAAGAGAACTCAAAAAGAATAAAGAATGTGATAGATGGAAAATGATTTGAAGAGTTTGCATACCAATGAGAGCAACCATGTCCGAAACATTCATTCCTAGATTTCCAAATGCTGTGATTGAGTCTGTTACTGATATCTCAGCAGCTGGGAGGAGAAGCTCAGCTTCGGTCATATTTGAAATTAGGCCATCCCTTCTCCCACCAGTTACATTGTAGAACGTTCCTCCACCCTGTATGTACACAATTGCTTTCATAAATACCTCACTATTAGAAAGGGAAAATCTTGTTTGTTATCAAGGTTGAATTGGTTATAATAAGATTTTGACCTTTTCGGACTAAGTTTCTCTCCACCCATAAAGGACGGTTCATCCACCATCCTAGGGTTTACAAACCCCTCTTAAGGTTTTAGTATGTTCCAAAATACTCTCTGGATACCCTTTCCCACCCTCCCATTCACTGTGGGTGGAGGCAAACTCGGTCTTTACTTTTTTCCCTTTTATTATGATATATATATATATATATATATATATATTTTTACAATAATGAAAAAATGCACTTAAATATTGAATTAAACAACTGAACTTTTTGAAAACCCTTTTTTATTCCTACGGTATAAAACTTTTGGAAATAAGATAAGGATCATTAAAAGAAGTTACACCATCTTAGTTCACCATTTTGGTGACAAGAACTTGTTCTCCTGGTAGTTGATAGCTACACCTTTTTAGCGATGGAATGCAAAAACTGTCTCTAAATCATGTAGAAGTGCAAAGTCTTTTTATTAACCATACATGAAGATCAAAGTTTTCATCATGCGTGCAATTTCAATTATATGAACTGATGATTTAGCAAGCTGACTATAATGAAAGACATATAAAAGCCTCAATAGATCATTTGCCAAATTTGGTGACCAGCCATATATGCACTTGATTTTTCTTGGGTTCTTGTTGATGAATTCATCTTGTATACATTTCATAAATTTAAACAAATTCCTTACCAAGACAACTGCTTCTCTAGCAGCCATGATAATAATATCAGAACAAGAGACAATCCCTGTGCCACATTTTGTCTCTAAAGCTTTTTTTATATCATCAATGACATCGTAACCTCTCACGGTTAGGTTCGGGGCTGCATTCTTCTCTGTTGAATTACCATCTAGGAGTATCGAAGCATCACATCCCTTTTTAATTCAGCAAAAAGAATGACATGAGCATAAGAAGTTAAGAACTACTTAAAATGACCAAAAATAATAATAAATAAATAACTAAGATTGTATCTTTAAATTGATTTAGTAGATTCTCACCCTAACAAAGCAATCATGGAATTGCAAACGAATGAGTGCTGGCACAACTGTTAAATCTAACCCATATTGTGAAGCCGTAACAGATCTGACGATTTCTTCCACATCTGCAGTACTGTTAGTACATTTTCCCTTGTAGTAACCTACTTGAAGGGCAGCAAAACACAAAACACTATAGTTGATTAGAACTATAAGACTAAGCCCAAACGCTATTAATGACAAAGCCTTCATTTTTGTTAATCTGTAACCAAGTTGAAGCAAGTGGGAGTACTTAAGAGTGAATGTGAAGTTCCCTCCCTCTAGCTTGTATTTATAGGGCTTAAGGAGTTGAAACTCAACTTTAATTTCCAACTTGTAACGCGGATGACCATTTCTTTATATCCAATCGTGCAATCATGGAAAAACAACAACAGGCAATCACAGCTGTAAGAGGCATTAGTAAGCAAAAAAAATCCTTTAAAAAAAATAGTATTTTGAGGGAGAAGCCACAAGGAAATGAAACTAGCTAGCTTATATACACATTATATAGGCCGGTTGCTTGACACTAGGCTCTGTTAAATATAGTAAATATTCTGTTTGATCTGACTTTTCATTCCTATCAAAGGATTTAATTATTAAATTAAAAGAGTGAGTTTTTCTTCTATTCGTTTCCTTGATTTTCTTGGGTCTAACGAAATTGATAGACAAGGGCACCAGAGAAATGGGAATGAGTGGTCGCAGCGGCGGATATAGCGCCGTAGCAGTGTACAAGAGGGATTAAGCATATTACATAAGTTGAAGACGCAACTTATTTATTTATTATTTTTTTTTATAGAGAAATCAATTTATTAGAAAAAGGAGAAAACAATTACAACTCCAATCTCAAATCATCTCACCAGGGTCATACTCTTCTCAATCCAGATTGGATGAACATTCCATTTCTGAGCTAGGTAGAGGTTCCTAGGGGATTTCCTACTATTTGGAACATCTCTACACCTATCATAAACGTCTGCTTTGATATCCTTTATGATGCAAGACACAGTTTTTGTCTTGTTACGAAATAATCTATAATTTTTTTCTCTTTCCAAATGTGAGGAACTGTTACGCCAAAAGCCAGCTTTGCAATATAACCAATAGAATCTCCCTTGAAAGTTTTTCCAATCCACCTAGTTTCTAGAAGAATGCTCTCAGTTGGAGGTTCTAATAAGATGACAAAGACTCAAAATATCTCTCAAAAGACGCAATTTACTTGAAATAGCAAAACAACTAACAAGTAGGGATGTAAACGGATCGCATTCGGCTCGGATAGTGCTATATCCGCATTCACATCTGATTAGCTTTTGGACGGATTCGAATAGTGCTAAATGGATATGGACACGGATACAGATCGAATATTTTATCCGTTTACATGTAAATATAGCTTTTCGAATAGCTATAGCATATCCGTTTCTGCATTCGTTTAGCTTTCGAACGGATTCAGATAATGCTAAATGGATACGAACATAAATACGAAAACAGATTTCAACTATTCATTTACACCCCCCTACTAACAAGGGAACCTGCGCCTCAGCTGCCCAATGACTTGTTATTTCATAATGTCAATGGCTTACATCATTTTATATTTAAAAAATGGATTAAGGTTATCGGCACATGTCTCAGGTCTAGCTATTAGCTCCTACTTCTCTTACGTACCCATGTGAAGGTTAACTTCCAGCATTTAATTTTTTTTATCGAAAAAAAGACAAATTTATTCAAAGTCAATAAGAGAGAAGGCAAAGCCCCTTTGTGGGACCCATGCAAATAAAAGGACATGTTTATCCAGGTCATATATAGTCTCAAAAATTCTAACCTCACAAGTTAATTGGAAAAAATAGCTTTTATTTCTCTTATTTTTATTTAAGGGGATTCTCCATGCCCAATCTAAAACCATTACTGAAGTTTTTGTGACCATAGCAAAAATTATCAAAATGATTTATATCCCAAAGTGAGCACATATTTAGCTGACCGATTTAGTCATCTCTCATTCTTAGTGACAGTGTGTATCAGTTTATAGCAAAAAAAAAAACAAAAAAAAGACTGTCTATATCAAAGGCTAGCCCTTGGTGACGTCTGATCTCAGTTTTAATTCGGAAAGTACTATGATTCTTTGGCAAGTTGTTTCGTCTTCGAAACGCGCTAAAACGGTCAAAAAGTACATACATCAACGCCATAGGCGCTGTTCTCTGAAGAGCTCGTCGAGATCTTCGATTTGATATAGTTTTCGTCCTATGTTGGTTTGTACTAGACCAGACCTAGTGGGCTTCTGGGGGCAGTTTTATACTTTCGTGGGTTAGAGTTTTCTCTCTACTGTAACCATATATAGTTGTTATATCTTTGAGAGATTGGAGTGTGTGAGAGAGGTTTTGTGTTTTTCTTCGTAGAAATAGTGGATTTGGATCTATCACTCTGTTGTGGATGTAGCCTACCTTCTTGGGGTTGAACCACGTAAATCTTTGTCTCGTGTGTGTGTGTGTGTGTTTTCTCTTGTTTTCTTTTGAAAATCACTATTCTGCTGCCTTTTTTTCTTAACACTGCCACCCATTGCATTCGACTTGGGATTAATATAAAAGTCTAATAACAAAGGACGGAACATATTTATCCCCTAATGCATATCGGTGCATCTTGTTGTCATCAAAATAGTAAGGTGAGAAGTTGTAATGTTTTTTTAATTGTTCCTTGTCTTATTTCCAAATGTTATTTAATGTAAGGATAAAAAAAAAGTTTTCTAAATAATTTGAACATAATCGTCATTATGTAATTATAGAAGTAGCAAAGTTTTTTTGGTGAATGATTTTTATATTCAACGAAATCTAGGAACTATCCCCCCCACCTCATCCCCCCAAAAAGATGGAGGTAAAAATAATAAATAAGAAAGAAGAATAAGAAATAGATATAGAAAACTCCACAATAAAAACAACAGTTTATCCCTACAACTTAGTCAAGCTATAAGGTAAATCCGATGAGGATACAAAAGGATACTAAGAACTCATAACCGCTAGTCATTAGGCAAACTCCAAGGAGAACAAAATTACAAGTCCACTCCTTGATTAATAGATTAATGAGGAAGTAGAGTCGGAGTCTCTGTTGGGCTTCAACTGATGGATCTGAGATATTCTCTCCTAAATCTTGGAAGGGTCTCAATTGCACCATATTTTTTGAGTATGCATGTAAAAAGACAATATTTATGCTTATTGAACAAAAAAAATTGTGTTATACTATAAGGATTACCAATCAAGCAATCGGTAACAACTTGGAGATATTTGGTGGATGGGCTCCCAACCAAAGATCAAATCCGAAAATGTAAGATGATGGTTTTCCCGAACTGTATTTTTTTTTTGGGCGGGAGTGGAAACTAGGGACCACTTATTTTTTAAGTACTCCTTCACTATATAAATCTGGGGAGTTATTTTGAGCCTTTGTTCTCTGTCTAGAAGGTCTGGATATGGTATTCTTGTGGAAGTGGAGTGGATTACCAAGGGAGGTTCAATTGGGAGTATTGCTAAGTTTTCCTTTTGTGCGATGATAGTGCACATTTAGAAAGAGAGAAACTTCCGTCTTTTCAGAGATAAAACGAAGACTATGTCTTGCCTCATTAGAGATATTAAAGTGGACATCAAGGATAGGTGTAGAGCGGAAACCCCCAAGGGAACAGAATCTGCAAGGAATATCTTCTTAGCTTGAAAGTGGGGAGTGCATTCTATGTTGCTAGAGAGGAGTATTGTACCAATGATATAATTGGTGTGGGGATCTTTTGACCTTTGTTATTTTCTTTGTTGTTTTTTGTGGTTCTAAGGAGTTGATTCAATGGGTTTAGGTTGTGAGCATTAGTCCGGGAGCCTTTGAATCTGGGGGAGCTTAGCCCCAAGGCTTTAAGGGCTGCCCTTGTCTTGTATATTTTTTTCTTGCTTTGCAATAAGATGATCCATTTATCAAAAAAAAAAGGATTACAAACTTTTTTTATGTCATCAACCTTGATTACAACAAGATTTTCTCAATTAATATAGTCAATTAGATAATTCTTTAGTCACTAAAAGTAGTTGCTTAAAGGTGTTTCCTCTCATCCTTTGGTCACTTGAAGTAGTTTCTTAATAGTGTTTCCTCTCAGCAGTGTACGCATCAAATCTATCTATTGATTGGGGTCTATTGTGGGCTAATATTAGAAACATTGCTTCTCAAGTTAGGGGTCGAGCTGGAGCTCTGGGAGGTGATTTTAATGTTGTATGGTTCAGCCATGAGAAGGTCGGGAGTTCTTCTATTAATGATACGGATGTGGGAGATTTCAATAATTGTCTTGATGATGTGGGCATTACTGATCTTAAGTGGGGTGGCTTCAAGTTCACTTGGACTAATAATTGTGGGGGTGATGACTGGATTTCTTGTAAACTTGATCATTGTTTGATTAATGAAGAATGGATGATGGCCTTTTCCTCTTCAAAAGTTTCTTGTAATGCTCTAGGAATTTCAGACCACTGCCCCTTTGTCATTCAAGTTAGACCATACATTTCTTGGGGGCCAAAGTCGTTTAAATTGTTTTATAAGTGAACCTCCCCTCCCCACTCATGGCTCTCACTCATAAATTGAGGGAAGTGAAGTCCTCTCTCAAAGATTGGAAAGTGGCATCCTTTGGTAATGTGGGTAAGGAGGTCCAGAGCTGAAGCTCGAGCTTGAAGCAATTCAGAGTCGTCTTCAAGGTGACATGAGAAATGATGCTTTGCGAGAGGAAGAAAAATTACTTTTGTCCAAGTTATCGGACCTTCTCTTCAGAGAGGAAAGCTTTTACCGACAGAAGTCCAGAATTTCTTGCTTTCAACTTGGATACTCTAACACGACCTCCTTTCATAGGTCTATGAAAGCCAATCAAAATGTTGCCTCCATCAACCATCTAAAGCGGAGTTGTGTTCAGGTTATAGAGAGTATGGAATCCATCAAAAGTGATGTGGGGGGCTACTTTCGACGTTTGTTATGTCCCTCTTATCTTCTGGTAAGACCTCACCCCCGGTTGGTATCCTTTAAAAAACTATCAATGACGAGTCGGTTTCATTGCTTGCATCTATTCCGAGTAATGAGGAGATAATGTGGCTATTAGGGCCCATAAGGCGAGTAAGGCCCCCTAGGCCGGATGGATTAAGTATGGGATTTTTTATTGCTGTCTGGGACGATTATTAAGGTTGAGCTTGTTGATGCAATTTGTAGTTTCTTTGTGGCTCTTGGACACATTGCTAAGCTTAATCAAACTTTCCTTCGGCTCATCCCAAAGATGGATGGTGCCTCTTTAATATCTGATTTTGGGCCTATTTCTCTTTGCAATCTTCTGAACAAATTTGCCACCAAAGTTCTTGTTGATAGATTTAAGAGGGTGGTGGGTGATATAGTGAGCCCTAACCAATCGGCTTTCATTGAGGGGAGATGCATTACTGATAATATTTTGTTGTGTTCGGAATTGATCAGAGGGTTTGACAGAAGATCTCACCCCTGGCGCTACATTGAAGTTGGATCTACATAAGGCCTATGATTTAGTTCAAAGGGACTTTATTAATGAGACTTTTCACTTTATGGGCTTCCCTCGGTATTCGTGTCTTGGGTGTTGAAGTGTGTCTCTACAACAAAATTCTTTGTGTTGATCAATGCGAGCACTATTGGTTTCTTCCCCAGTATGGTTGGTATTCGGAAATGTTGCCCTATGCGTCACTTCCTGTTTACTTTAATCATTGAGTTCTTCTGCCGCCTTCAAGTTCTAGTAGATTAGAAGCTCATGGCTCTTTTCCCAAGTGCAATTCCTTCCACTTATTGCATCTAGTCTTCATTTTTTGTATGGCTGATATGGTTTCTCTTAGCCATGTTATGTCTATAGTTGATTCCTTCGCTTGCATGTCGGGGCTGTCCATAAATAACAAAAAGTCCTCTATGTTTTGTTATTGGTGAAGCCTGATCTCAGTCCAGAAAGTGCAGTGGGGGATCATTAGAGGGTCGTTTCGGCTTCAAAACGTGCTAGAAAGGCCTAAAAGTGCATATATCAGTGCCAAAGGCACTGGGTCCTGTAGAGCTCGTCAAGACCTTCGAATCGATATGTATTTCGACATTTGTTTAGTTCCAATCTAAACCAAACCGGGTGGGTTGTTTTATTCTTATCTCGTTGAGAGGGAGATGTGAGATTTGAGGGTTTGTAATATTCTTCAAAGAAGTAGTGAAACCATATTCTATCCCTGGTCGTGGATGTAGCCTACCTTCATGGGGGTGAACCACGTCCTTGTGTTGTGTGTTTGTTCTTCTGTTCTTTTTCGTTTTCTTCTGCAAAACCCATTTTTGGGCATTGTTTTTCTAATAGTTTTTGCTTAGGGTTCCTGAACTAATGCATAGAGATTTCAGTAGAGTTATTGGAGTTTCCTTGGGTCAATTCCCAGTTAAGTACTTAGGTCTCCCCTCTCTACTACTTGGTTGAGGGTCCACCTTTGCATCCCTATGCTTGATTCTCAAAGGGGAAAGCTCCAGCTATAGAAAGCTAAACTCCTATCTTTAGCGAGCAGGCTCGAACTTATTAGGTTGGTGATGTATTCCTCTTACATTTACTGGTTAGGTGCTTTTGGGAGTCCCTCTACCACTGCCCATCAGCTTGAATCCTTGATGAGTGTCTTTCTTAGGAAGGTAGCAACAATAACAAATTCCTCCATACCTTTAATTGGGAATCTGTCTGTAAACCCAAGTCTAAGGGGGATCTTAGCATTCAGCATGTCAAGGATGTGTGCTAAGCAGGATCATTAAGCAAATCTAGAAAATATCTGTGAGGCAGCCAAGCATCTGGGTCAATTGGATGTATGGTAGGTACCTACAGAAGGGATCCATACGGATTTTTTCTTTCCTCTTCTCTGGCTTGATCGTGGACTCCCTCTTGAGGTATTTATTCTAACCTATGGTGATAGAATCAGGTATGACGCGGGGGCAGATCATATGGCTCTTGCTTCCTCAATTATTGGTGATGGCTCGGGTGTCCTGGCTCAGCTCCCTCCCCCCCCCTCCTCAGGACTGCATGGGCAGCCCTTTCTTCTTTACAAAGAAGACCTTGTGGTAGTGGGAACCTTCTTCCTTGGGGGACCACATCTTCGAGAAAGTTTTCTTTGCCCTCAGTCTAGGATTTAGTCCGCTCGTTCAGTCCGGTTGGTTCCTAGTATCCTGTGGTATGGTTTCCAAAATGCATTCTAAGGCATAGCTTCATCACTTGGCGTGCCCTCTCCCAAGCCTTGCCAACCATGGCGCTGCTCCAAGCAAGGTCGATCTCTTTATCGTCTACATGCGCCCTTTGCTAGAATGGTATAGAGACATTGGATCATTTATTTTTTCATTGCCCCTTTTCTCGCTCTATTTGGGAAGGAGTTAATGGTAAATGTTGGAATCATCACGGATCAATCCTTGATCTTGAGCATGAATGGCAATGGATCATGGATTCCTTCAAGGGGAAGATCTGTTGTGACTACATAGGCAATCTTGCTTTCTGTGCTATGTTGTATCCTGTTTGGTATGAGAGGAACCTTAGAACATGGCCTGGTAAGTCGAGTACGTATCAACAACTCTAGGATGCCATTAGTTTTGAATCAAAGGCAAGATTGGTCAAAACAACGTCGTTCCTGATAATGGTAAAAATCGGCACATTGTTGCTAGTTAGAGCATTCCTATCTCCTTCTTGAATGTAAATCCCCCTCCCTGGAGCCTTCCTTATTTGGTGTTGCTCCCCCCCCCCCCTTTCTCTCTCTCAGGTGCCTTTGTAGTTTTTGTGTTTTTATTAAATGACTTTGTCCGAGTCTTCCGTAAAAGGTAGATTTGGATGAGAATTCTCGGGTTGACCCCCGGGGAGCGTGTCCGGAGATGGTTGTATGGTTATTCGCCATACTAACACCCAAAGGGGGTGGGAGGGAAATCCCGTATCAAGTTTGCAAAGACCTGACAGTGTGCTCGCAGTTAAGAATTGGAGCCGTGGAGGGAGAGAAGAAGGTTTGCATCTGTAGACCTTGAGGAATGACGACTGTTGGCCTATGTGTTTTGCATGCTAGATAGCCTTTTGAGTTGGACCACCATGGGTTCGTGGTGGTGACCACCGTCAACATAGGCAGAGAAGATAGAGGAAAATGACTACGAGTCTACGACAGAGAGGAAGGGTTGGGAGGTACGTCGGTAGGGAAGTAAGAAAAGGGTTAGGGATAGGGAGAGAGATTGGATGTCGTGACTTGTGAGTTGTAACACGAGATACCGTTTTTAGGATACTGTTGAGATGAGATAGCGAACAGAGGATTTTGCTTGTTGGGAGGGTAGAGGGGTATTTTGGTCTGCCTAAAAAATATACGAAAACAAAAACGAGTTTGTATTTTTAAAAGTAGTAATGATATTTGTCATTCACCCAAAAAAACAATAACACTACAAAAAAAAAAAAAAAAAAACCCTCTCTGCAAATGCCTGTAAGGCAAGACAACTAAGCAAACGTACTATTTCAAACATTGCCTCACTAGAAAACACCATTTTCTAGTAGTTTCCATCTCTTCACAAAAAAATAAGGTTATACTTTTGCATCATCCATCTATACTCTTTTTTTTTTTTTTGGTAAAACATCATCCATCTATACTCATGTGCAAGTCAATGAGTTCCTGGTCCAGTTAATTCATTTTTTTCTTTTGGTAGAAAGTTAATTCATTGCTTAATCAACCAAATTACAGGTACATATGAACTTTGTAAAGTCAAATTTACTTGAAGAAAGCATGCTGGACAAAATGAATAAGGAAACTAAGTTTACTGGTTCCTTCCATTTTTTTCCCAAATCAGAAATAGAAGGAAATTTGTGTTTTTATTTTTTTTTTTTAATATCAAAGAGATTCAAGTTTAATAAAAAAAGGTCTTCAATAAGCTGTGGAGAAAGAGTGCAAATCAAATAATAATAATAAATTAAAACCCTCTCCAAAAGCTTCAATATGAATTCCTTATCAGCTTAGGCAAGGTAGGTACATTGTTTCCGTCTCCCTATAATAAAATAGTAATTTGACCTAGTTTCTTTTAAGATCGATTTGATCCTGATAGTCCAAGTAGAAGTGTCACTTTGCTTCCTATCAAATCCAACTGGTATATTGGATTCCCATTAAAAATACCCATTCCCTTCCCCCAATAGAAATCAAACATTTTTATAATTGAAGCATTTAGTTCAAGGATCCAATTTGCGTGACCCAAAAATGAACCCCAAAAAAAAAGTAATTTAAACAAAATGAAATAAAGAACATGTGCATCATCTTAGGTGCACATCCATGAATTAAAAATATGATAAAGGAATCTATTTAAATAGTTTAAGGAAAAAAGATCTCTACTTGGTGGTGGTCCTGTGAGAGGATATAGGAAACACCTTCGAAGAGAGATTTTTTTCCCATAGTTTAATTATAGTGTTTGATTACATTTAAGTTAGCTATACAATCACGATCACAAAATTTTTCTTTTTTATTTTTTATTTTTAGATTTATTTTCCCCTTTCATTTTCCTTTGCATGTATACAAGACGCACCTCTAATAGATTAGATTATTTAATCAAATCCTTTGGATTTTGAATTAAAAATATGATATGGCAAAGCAATCTATTTAAATATTTTAATTAAAATGTTTGATACCATTTTTAAGTTAACTATATACAATTACGACACAAAAGTTCTCTTCTTTTTTTTATTATTATTTTCCCTTCATTTTCCTTTACAAGAAGACAAAACACAACTTTACGAATCAACAAGAGGGATTAAAGTATATATTTGTAAACTCTGATCTCAAATTCCTAGTTCAATCTTATCTTATTTTACCATATATTATAATAAACCCAATTGTTCACCATGTCAATTCCAATAATCTTCTATTCTCTTTTTATTTTTATTCCCACTTGTTTAGCCGTCTAACTTTCTCTCTCCTCTCTCTCTCTCTCGAAACTATTGGTTTCACACTCCACTTCTACCAATTTGTTTTTTAATATTTTTTGATTTAGATTTTTCCTACCATTCCGGTTGGTCAAGCAGATGGAGGGGAATGAAGAAAGAATGATGAGACTTCTCTACTTCCGCCTCGGGCAGTACTTCCGTGAGCCCCACATACAAGGCGGGTGGAATGTACCGCCTTACCCCTGCCCGAGCGTCTTGCACGAGCGGGGGTAAGACGGTACTTTCCACCCGCCTAGTGTGTGTGGGCACACGAAAGTACCGGGCAGGCGGAAGTAGAGGAGTCGGATCCAACGTGACATTATTTTTCTTGAGGGATGGACTGATTTGGGGGCACCCTACTCCCTGCAATTGTGACAGCCTGATAGGTAGAATTTTTATCACTTGCGGTTCCCTGTCCGGTACAGTTTCCTAGTGCCACTAATAAAAGGAGGGTGGACCTCATCCGGGCAATGTGTTCGATCAAGGGGTGGAATGGTTATTTCAGCCCTCCTATGAGAGGAACCTAACAACTGTACCGGTCAACGAACCTCAGGGGATAAAGGTCCCTGATAGGTAACGAGCTAAACCTTTTCTAAGTTGACAATGTTTTCGAAAGCTTTGGCATTATACTATGTGCCATATAGTAAGTGCGGAATGTAACTAATTAAAAAGAAAAAAAAAAAATTAAAGAGTCCAATTTGTTTTCATCAAAGTAAGAAATTGTAGTACAAAATTTTGCTGCTACACTAGTCGCAGGAATGTTCCTGCTACAAGGTTGGCAGCCTAGGAAATAGGATCTTAAAGGGTATTTTAGAAAATACAAAAACCTAGGAGTGTATTTATGAACCCAAAGGGAAAGTAAATTATTCCATTTCCTTGACTGCTAGCCTTGTAGCAGGAACATTCCTGCTATGGGCGTAGCAGCAAAATTTTTTCCGAAATTGTAACCTTATTTTAATTGTCTTTATCTCATCCTTAAAAATTATTTAATGTAGATGTAGAAAATGGTTTTTATAAAGTTGACAGTTATTTAATGGAGTATTTATAAGAAATGACAAGATTTACCTTATATTTTTAAAAAAAATGTAAGTTATATCAAAAGGGGCAAAAAACGTAGTTAATGAATTTTTAACCAAACCTTGATTACAACAAGATTTTCCCATATAATTAACGTACAATGGACCCCACTCTTCCTTCTTATTTTTTATAACCCAAAGCATAAACCTTATTGTCCATGAGAGCCTACAATGTAGTTATACGAGAGAAACCCACACTCTTTCCTCTTCTTCTTTTTAACCCAAAGCGTAAACCTTCTTGTCCATGAGAGTCTACAATGTAGTTGAGAGAGAGAGAGAGAGGAAATCAATGGCCGAGTGCTGGGAAACGCAGAGAGAGAGAGAGAGAGAGAATCGAAGAAATCAATGGCCGAGTGCTGGGAAACGCAAAGAGGAGTAGACCTTGAATAGGACATTGCATTGGTGTGGGTTCAATGGACGAAAAAGATTCTGACTTGTCGCACTAAGGGGGATCATAATGGAATATTGAAAGTAGGAGTCATTACCCGGATTTGGGATCTAGGACCCATTAATGGTGCTCCTCCTTCATAGAAGTGGCCCCAATTAAATTAACTCTAAGAATCAGTGGTTGATCTGCCTCAGATCTTTGGGTAAGTGTCAAGTTAAAGGCCGAGAAAGTGTTAGGCACCTAGCAACTGCCTGACCGACGACCGGTCTTTCTAGACCATACTATTTGCTATACACTTGTTGATTATTTGCATTATGCACCTAGTTAATCAAATTTTTGGAAGGTTTAATCCTGATTGAGATTATGAGCCTAATAATGCTAATCAAGATTCATGTCTAAAGTTAATTTTTTTTGTTGAAAATGTCTTAACTTAATTACTAACTCTAGGTTAGGTATTCATCCAAAAAAAAAAAAAAAAACTCTTGGTTAGGTGATTTAAGTATATTATGGATACTATTAATTTTGTTCTGATTGATGTATTTTCTTAAGTTAGAAAATCTCAACTCTGTGGTCGAAATCCTTAGGTCAAATGTACAAAATGATTAAAAACCTAAACTATATTTAACATGATGAAGAATGGCATATTATTCTAATAATAATTAAATTTAAGAGCCGAAATAATCAAAATTATGAAATTACCCCTGAAGCGACAAAATATGAACAAGTGCATGAAATCACGTTTGAATATCAACTATGCCTGAAAGATGAATAAATAACACTAGAGACATGTATGATTATGATTGAAGTTATTCACAAGGTCAAATAGTGTAACATGGTAAAATTACTGAAATGCCCTCCAAGGGCAATACAAATATGCATGAAAATGGACTTATGATGCATGAAAGCTGTAGGGAATGATCCCCAATGGTTTAAAATGCCAATATGGAAGGTCCAATGATCCCAAAACAGAGATTAGGCCCGGCCATTGCAAAATGACCAAAATGCCCCTATAGTGCAGTGATGTGACTTGTGAGGGATGTGCTGAAAACTTTGTAAAAATGAAATTTTATACTTGAAACTGGTTTATTAAGGTTAAATAATACAAAGTGAATGCTAGACCCCTCCCGGAGCCTTAAATTAAAACTGGCCACAAAATAACCAAAATACCCTTAGATGGAAAAAGTGCTAGTACATGCATCATGAAATCATTGAAAATATTTGAAAGGGTGTTAAACATCGTAAAATAAAAAATGCAAATATTGTGATTTAAGATCATTTTGGGCTTGTACTTGGTGAAATGACCATAATACCCTCAGACAATATAGGATGAGCATGAATGCATGTGAAAGTTTTCCAAAATCATCTGAAACCATACGGAATTCATAAAATATATTTTCATGATTTTTTGGGATTTTATCCTTTTTTTATTTTCACTTACGAAATTCCAATATGCCCCTAAAATAGAAAGCTGTAAAAACACCATGCAACTTGACATCACCCATTGAAAGGGATTATCCTAAGTCATGTGAGACCCTAAGGGGACATCCACTAATATTATTGGGTTAAGAAAACCATAGAATTTGTTTTTAATATTTTTCTAGTGAAAGTGTGCCTTAGGGGCAGAAATAGAAATGCAATTTTAGAAAATAGCATGGATATTTTTTTTAAATACAAAAAAAGTATGCTTGATGATCCTACATGCTGATATGTCATATAAAAACACTGAGATACCCGAAATTCATCATGGACATGTTTTTGGAAAACATTAGATACTTTAAATAAATGCATTTGAAATGGTAAGAAATGATTCACACATGAAATGCATGCTAAACAGTGCATTATAGTATTCTTTATGATTATAATCATAGAAACAAAATGTGCACATTTATTTTTTATTTTTTCAGTTTTTGCATTAAAAACTAGAAATGACATCTATGTCGTAGGGGGATGGGGAGCATACACAACATGACATACACATATAAAACAATGGATATTGAGCCTATAAAATCAAACATAATGAAAGGAATATCTCATTTTTTTTTGAATAATTTTCGGCATTTCTGACATTTATTATAATTTCTAAAATACAATGACTTGGATAAAAAAGAGAAAAATACTAAATCTGGGTTTAGAAGCCGAACTGGCCCAAACCAAAACACTTGTATACTGATAAAAACATTCACTTTAAGCATAGCAGAAATAATGAACTAAAACATGCTCCATAGTTTCAGATTTTGCAAGTTCTTAAAATGGTCAAAGGGGCAAATTGTCCATAATAAAAGCATTTAGTCCCCGGGAAAATTATTTAAAATAAAGCACAGTGGGGGACATCTTGCCCAAAGATTTCAATCTTTTGAAAAAAAAAATATTTTTAATTTTTTTTACTCAAAACAATTTATTTTTCACTCAAAATAGCTTAATTTTCACTAAGAAAATATAAATAATATTTTATAAACAAAAAAATTAGGAAAAATAAGTATGACAGTGTCTAAGCTCAATGTATGGACATTTGGATGGCCGGAATATTTTTTTGGAATCGACCAATAGCCACTCAAAGTGTGATTGCTCTAAATGGCAAAATGAATGAACCAAAGGTATTTAAGGAATTTTATAAAAATATTTGGAAGGGTTTGAACTTTGAAAGCACGGTATTGCACTTGAAAGAGGGGAGTGGGAGTTTCAAGAATGTATTTATTCACGGAATTTGCTCCTACTCAAGGTCTTCAAATTGAGGGGGAGGGGGGGCATATGTTCAACAAAAGGTCCAACCAACCCCTATGGGCATGGGGTGCAAGGCTGGGAGCTAGCTACAGGTGCGTGGGGCCAGGCAATGGAACGAGTCAAGTGGACAGTAAGAGTTTGGGTTTGAACTGTATTCTCCCTATCGTTTAGAGTACAAACTCTTGATTATCGTTTTGGATGTGTATCACCCAACGAAGTAGGAGCAGCCTGGGCTTCTGAGGACTCGTTCAATGTGGGATTTAAATTTGAATTTGAGTCTATCTTATCCTTATTCGTTACACTCCCTCGCAAGCAAAACGGTCTCTTGCAGACTGTGAGCTTGTCCCTTAAAGTCCGAAATCAAGGACCTGGGAGACCCTTCGTAAGGGTATCTGCGATTTGATCATGACTGGGCACAAACCGAATACTCAGTCGATTAGCTGCCACTTGCTCACACACAAATTGATAATCAATTTCAATGTGCTTTGAGCGGGCATGAAAGAGTGGATTTGCTGCCAGGTATGTGGCACCGATGTTATCACAGTAGAGCATCGGCGGTGGTGATTGAACCCCAAGATCACTAAGTAATTAGCGAAGCCATATCAGCTCTACCGAAGCATTTGCAACAGCTTTGTATTCTGACTTTGTAGAGGATCTTGCTACGGTCTGTTGTTTCTTGGAGCTCCATGAGACTAGGTTTGAACCTAGGTAGATGCAGTATCCACTGGTGGATCTTCTGTCATGTGGGCAACCGGCCCAGTCAGCGTCAGTGTACGCACTTAATAGTGTCAACTCTGATGGCCAAATTTGAATTCCAAGGTCTACAGTGTCCTACAAATACCGTAGTATTCTTTTGACGGCGGCCCAGTGTTCGACTGTAGGACTGTGCATGAATTGACACACCTTATTTACAGCGAACGAAATGTCAGGTCGCGTGAGAGTCAAGTACTGTAGTGCACCCACAATGCTCCTATAAAGGGTGACATCGTCAAATGCCGCACCATTGTCTCGTGTTAGAGCTGTTGTGGTAGTTGGTGTGGGCATCGGTTTGCATCAGCCATCTTGGTCCTATGTAGAAGATCCAATGTGTATTTGGTTTGGGACAAGTAAAGCACCTATGGTGTACGAAGAACCTCAACTCTGAGAAAGAAATTTAAGTCGCCAAGATCCTTAATGGCAAGCTCTATGCCAAGAGTGTTGATGAGGTCTTGTACCATCTTGGAGCTGGTTCCTGTGACTACAATATCGACTACATAAACAAGGATGTAGATCATAGTATTGTTCCAGGTGCAAACATACAAAGCTGTGTCACTTGTCGAGGAGCAAAACCCTAGTGATATGAGAAATTTTCCAAGTTTATGCGACCATGCTCGTGGCACTTGCTTCAGGCCATACAATGCACGTTGAAGATGGTAAACATTATTGGGATATCCTGGATCTACAAAGCCCTGAGGCTGTGTCAAAAACACCTGCTCTTCCAAATCACCGTTGAGAAAGGCATTCTGAACGTCTAATTGATGTAGGACCTAGCCATTGGACACTGCAATAGACAAGACAGTCCTGATGGTGGTTGGTTTGACAACGGCACTGAACATATCAAAATAGTCGATGCCTTCTCTTTGATGAAAACCTTTGGCGACAAGTCGGGCTTTATACCGAGATATGGACCCATCAGAGTTTCACTTGATCTGATATACCCATTTGTTTCCTACTAAGTTCATGGAACGAATGAAAGGAACCAATTTCCAAGTACCATTTTTCAGGAGGGTATTGAATTCTTCACTCATTGCTACTGTTATACCCGCAGCCGGTATCCTAATATTTTTTTTCTTTCTTTAATCCTTGTGACATGTAGAGGGTGTTGTCATGTATGTCGGTGAGCTGTTCACGGTGGTGGTCAAACCAAGCTACAAGATTGTTGACTTCGACACGGGTTTGCCAGTCGAGAAAAGATTCCTCAATCGGGAGTGGGGGAAATTCATCGACGGCGACTTCGTCGACTACCCTCCAAGTACCAATCCCAAGAGTGAGGAGTATCGGACGGCACACCCCGTATTGCCCTACTTAGACACTTCACTTGGTGACGAACTTAGCGTCGCGGTGGGAAAGCTCTTCGGGGTCACGGAGGTTGCACCTTGACGTGTCACGGGTAAGTAGTTGACCAAATTTTGTTGTGTGCCTACTGCCCTCTCAAAGCCCTCGAAGTGTGGTCCAAAGGCCTTGACCTCTTATGGTGGGAACCACCTTCCTACTCGCATCGGATGCAAGGTTACTGGCTGCCTCCGACCCTGCATCCAATGCTGCTGACAAGGACTCTTGTTGGTGAGACCCTGTGGCTAAGGTGCTGTTGGTGTCCTACCATGTTTGATCCTACCCTTACCCCTTTTTATTAACTTGACCTTGTGTGGGCCTTGGGGCCCAAGTTAAGATTTTTAAAGCTTGTGTAGGGATGGATGGTTGTTTGACCCTATCCAAACAGACCCTAGGTTACACTTATGAGGCCTTATCCAAATAGGCCAATAAAGGTGATTTTCTATATGAGAGAGATGGGTAGGACTATTCCTTAGTCTTTCTCTTTTTCTTTCCTAACCTAATTGTGAAAGGAGAGGAGAGCTTTGAAGAGAGGAGGAAGCAAGGAGGAGAAGAAGGTGGGATCGGCTGCTTGAGCTAGGATCTACAAGGAGGACCTCCTGTGTACCTCAAATCATGTAGGCCAAGAACCCTCTTGCCTCTCTCCCTTCTCTTTTCTCTTTTCGGTTGAGCTTGGAAGGCCCTCCATGTCCTTCGTTTTGAGCTTAAATGGCTCACCTAATTTCCGTCTTGAGTTTGGGTTTCCTCTTGAAACCAAATGGTTTATCCTAAGCTATGTTTTTAGGACTCCATTAATGTATTACAGTCCTATAAAGACCTTTATTTGACCTCTTGCTGAATCTATTTGATTCTAAAGTTTCAACCACCAAAGGAAACCCCAAATCTGGATTTTTGAGCTTTTGATCCTTTAAAACCCCTTAAATCCTTGGATGTTGGGTGTTTCTAAGACCCAAATAGACTCCAAAACACCCCCTCCCTAGTCCCTTGAGGCTTAGAGAACCAAATGGGACAACCCTGGGCTTTTAAAGACCTTGAAATCGCACCTGGGTTGCATCGGAGGAAGAGTCTGCGTGAGTCCGATGTTGCCTCCGATGTGGTCTGAGCCTGCAGGAAAAGTCAGACTCAAGGTCGGAGGCAAGACTGCGTGAGTCCGATGTTGCCTCCGATGTGGCCTGAGCCTGCAGGGAAGGTCGGACTCAAGGTCGGAGGCAAGCCTGCTGAGTCCGACGTTGCCTCCGATGTGGCCAGAGCCTGCAGTAAAGGTCGGACTCAAGGTCGGAGGCAGATCTCTGCTAAGTTCGACGTTGCCTCCGACGTAGTTTTCAAGGTTTATAACTTATGTAAACTGTGGGGTTTCTCTATGAGGCCTCCCCTACACTCTCTCACACTCTTATTCACTTCCATAGGCGCCAACATATGTGCAATGGAGTGATTTTGAGCGGGAATCATTGCGCTTATACAAATTCTATTTGAAGTAATTGGTGAGTGGGTTTGGGTGACTGTCTGAGCTTGTTTACTATTGCTTATTTATGCATTTATGAATTATATTGTGACATTATCATTCAAGCATGATTGTATATTGCATTTATTCTTATTCGATGATGATGATGATGATGATTAGGATGATATGGATTTGTGTTGGGTTACGTGGAATTGTATATTGCATCTCATTCTTGCCTGTATGCGCCGTGTTGTGCTGGTACCCGGGTGTTAGATGGAATGGGACGTTGACACACCCGGATATACCTCTCAGCACGATAGGATTCATGTAGTATATCTGTGGTTAGGCTCAGTTCCCTATGCTACGACCCTTACCAACAGGGGTTTAGGTGTTGGGTAGCCAGAGCACCTGCTGCCTATGGAGAGTTAGAGAGGCCAGGCCAGGGGTAGTAATGGTTATCGGGGTCTGCCTCTGGGTGGTGATGGCTAGGTTCGGCGCGGGCTCCATAGTAATAATTGAGGTTGCATTGTGGTGAGAATAGAAGGATCCACAGTGTCTTCCCGAGTTATTGCAGTAGCATATACCCATTGACTTAGTATTGTGTGTTAGGTGGTAAATGAATTAATAATGGCATGCACCATGGACTATTTGTGATTGTGTGATTGTGCATCCCCTTTTCTCTCTCACTAGCTCAGTGGAGCTAACCCCCGTATACATATTCTTTTTAGATTTTGATGCAGATGATTACTGTGGAGCCAGAGACCTTGACTGAGGATCATGACGATGGTTGCCTATGATGATTGTGCCTACGGGCTATACTGTTATTTGGGATCGTTCCCGTTTTGTTATTTTTGAGAGCCTTGTGCTTTGTATAAACTTTTATGTTTTACCTTTTTGGTAGCTACTTGATAGTCATAGGAATTTTATAACTATGTTACTTATTATCATTAGCCAATAAACATCTTATAATTATTTCATTTATGCTTCCGCAAACTCTGACCTATCTTGGAATGTAATATTCCTTTATCTTTCGCACTCTGATATTATTGTATTTTAATATTGGTTTATGACTGTGAGTTGGCCACTGCATCGAGATCCTAGCGGTGAGGTGGGATAATGTGTGTCACCCCAATCATACCCTGATATTGTATTTTATCCCTTGTCGGGATAGGGGTGTGACAACATGGTATCAGAGCGTGATGCTCTGCACCAACCACAGTCTAGCGAAGATTCATGATTTACTCTACTCCACTAGATTCCAATTTAAAAGCTTTCAAGAGAATAACTGACTTGTGTGTGAACTTAGGGAGAAGACATTGTAATGAAAAATAATTTACAATAATAGCATATAATAGGAGAACAGTGTGCTTTAACAAGGAGGATGGATCTTATTAATAGTTCAACTGTTGCTACATAAACCTCCTCTTGCCTCCAGTGTACAGCAAAAATGATTATGCTATTCTATTACATATTAAACAATGGGTATAACACAAAGTGGTTAAAGGTTTTGCCATGCAATCCAATCTAGGGAGAGTCATTTGGATAGATTTCCATAAAACTTAACATGTTGGGTGTATAATGTTTACCAAGCAAAATAGTAATAGAAGAGCCATTACAACTAGAAGACTAGTTAGTTAAAGAGAGAACCTTTATTTCAACCCCACTGGCAACCCAATGACATAAGACATACCAAGTTAGTGGTGCAAGTCATGGGGTGATCATGGGTAAGCCAAAGCAGCAAAATTTGGAGAATCTCAAGTCTAATTAGTGATCCTTTGTACACCATAACCTTAGGCAACAGTTGGGTATGGTTTGATACAGCTTTAGTCACAATGGAAATCCTATTTTATGCAAGGCATGATGGAATCATGACATGAGATACTTACCACTATAAATCCAATCCAAGAAGACAAGTATAACAGTTGTAAAGTGGCATGCCTGAATGAAGCTCGGATGATTCAGTCAACTAATACATTCCAATGATGTCTATGAAAGGAGTATAGCTGTGGTTAATTGGAATGAAGGCTTGAACCCCAATATTGAAACCTAGTAATGGCTTGTAATGAGTAGACAAAAGTATGTATGTCTATCATAATCCATGTTCAAAATACATCAATGGGAAGTGCTTTGTCTCCTAAGTGGAGTGTGAAGAGGAAATAGAGAGTTTTATTCCCTTAGTAATATTATACCATTACACTTAAAAAAAAAAAAAAAAAATTAGAATAAAGACAAACACGAATGCAAATTTGAAGAGCTATCATTCTCTCACCTTAGCCAAGAAGACTTAGAAAGAATTCACCTTTAGAGAGAGATCTTACTTTTTAAGCTTTCCTCAAGAAACCTATCTTAATGGTCCAAAGCACGTGTAGTTGGGTTTAAACAACAAATTTATGAAATGATCAATGGAAGATGGGAGTACTCCTACCACAAGGTTGTTTCCCCCAAAACAGTAAGGTTTCAATTTTGAGCTTATTCTATCCAAGCTCTTGCATAAACCGAATATGTAGGAGAATTAGATAAAAATGTCCATGCTAGGATTAAGATGGGGTGACTTATTAATGATGTAAATATCACATTCAAGTCATACATGTACAACCAGGAAAGGAGAGAAAAGAATAAAAAACCTTGTCAATGTTGAAGTTCTTCTTTCAATCTTAACCTAGAAATGCTAGGGGAAATCAAGTATAGTTTTGGGTTGAGGTTTTCTTTCCAAACTCAACCTAAAAAGTCATAGGGATAACTAAGAACATGACTAGGACTTCCCACATCTTGAACCTTATATATATATATAAAGGGATATCTATGTATATATGCAGCAGTAGGGCAAAACATAAACCTATATTACTTCAAGAGAAGAAAATAAAAAAAATAAAAAATAAAAAAATAAAAATACAGCAATGGGGCCCAATGTGATTATATACTTGACCTAATGCCTGAAAAGAAAATACAGCAAGTAGTGCAAGTGTGTGCTTGAGTTAATCAAGTTTAAAATCAATGAGAAAAATAAATAAATAAATAAAAATATTTAACGATCAAATACATGGATCCACCACATTTTATCAAGAGTTGAATGAGAAAGAAATAGCCTAAAGTTCTTTTTTTGTATTCTAAACTTTCATCCTAGAAGTAATGTAAACAACCAAAAGTATGACTAGGATTACTCATACTTTAAATAAGGTGAAAATCCTAAAAGGTAATCATACAAACACATGCCATCTTTCTTCCTAAAACAGAGCAGAAATTTTACTACAATATGTATAAAAAAATCCAAAGTCTTAGCTTAGATTCTTGAATGAATGATTCAATTACTTGAATGGTGTTTCAAACTATTGTTCTTAAATAAACAAGAGAAAAGGAAGTTATGAATTTAGCTAATCATCTAGACTATAACAGTAGAAGTGTTCTCAGATTTGGGGGGGAGGATTATAATTTCAAACCCCAATGAAGTTTTCCTTTATCCATTCTTTTAAAATATATATATATATATACAGCAAAAATGGAATTTTTATCCCCTTACTAAGACTAAGGGAATTGGAGAAAACATGCCAAAAATTTTATACTGTCCTCTCATGTTCAATTGAAAACATAACTTAGGATAGGTGGTGTAAGTGTGCACTTAAGTGGAAATAAGCTTTATAGAAAAAAGAACTTAAACCAATCAAGAGACATGAATACAATCCACTACACTTGAATTAAGTGGGATCAATAAGATATTTGTTTAAGATTAAAACCCTTCCACGATTTTGCCCAAAGCAGTGGGGTATTTTCAATTTTGGGTTTGGCTTCCCCCAAGTCATACCCTAGAATCATTGACAGCAGTGCTAAGAAATGAATGGGTTGTGCAAACGACCCTATCTTAGGTAAAATGAGAGAATCCAAACACTCTTGGAAGGAAAATTTTAACAAAAAACCCCTAACATAGAAAAAAAAAATTTGAATAAGAGGGCAAGCTGCAGGCTGTGTTCTAAAAGAAAATTTTGACATCGGATGCACACCTTGGTTAAATCAGATTTTGCATCCGATGTTTTTTCTATGCTACAGCTCGGATCGGATTTACGATCGGATGCAGGTTACTGGCTGCATCCAATCTCTCCTTAAACCTATTTTTTGTTGGCTTTTCATGACCAACCCTCCTCCAATCCTTTTGCACTTTATTGTGCCCCTTGTTCATGTTTTAGCCTTGTCTTGCGAGTGTGTCAATGTTGAATTTGGTCAAATCTACTTGTGTTATCTTATACTTGTATTGTTGATCTTAAGGTTTAACACCTAGTTTATTTGTTCACTGTTGTTGTAGTAACTCTCTATACCTAGTCCAACTATCGGTAAGTGACTCACGAAAGGTTTTATTGAGTAGCCTAGTCATTAGAGAGAGGTACATGTTTTTTTTTTGCGGCCTTAGTTTTTAGCCGGGCTTCCTTGAGAAAACAGCTAGAGAGTCTGAGTTTTAGTTCCAAGTACCCTTGGGCGTGTCCACCCTTGGTCTTGTTCGACCTTGAGTACCACTTGGGAGTATTAGTTGGAGATTTCAGTATTAGCCCTGAGTGATCCTCTAGAGAGCTGATTCTTAAATCTTGCCTGACCTTGAGCATCGCTTAGGAGAGTCGATCTAGAACAGAAGCTAGGAAGTGAGTAATAGCTCCTGAGATGAAAGTTGTTGTAAGTTATTCTGTCGGGAGTTAGTCTTGTAGTCTTGTGTGGTTGTTTGGCTTTAAAAATTGGAAATGAATGATTCGATAGAACTTTACTCAACAATAGGTATGAGTGGAGTAATGGGTCACCAATGCATTCCCTCCGTATTGGGAGTGAACAATAGGAGATTCCATCAATATTCCAATTCATTCTAAAGTTGACTTAAGTATTGGGGAATCAGAAGTGAAAGACTTCAAAGCAAAGCCTTGTAAGAAAAGTAGTACAAACCTAACCTTGCGACCCTAGTTAAAGGAAGTTTAATATTGGGCATAGTCTAGAGGTTTAGTTAGACCTTGTGTTACCTTGTAGTTTGTATCTGAAGTTTGAACCTCCCTGGACTCTTAGACACATTGACCTTTAACCCAATTGAGCCTAGGATTTGTTTTGATCGTTTGCTAAGAGGCAAGGAGTTGTTAGGCGGTCGAAGTATCCTCATCTTTTCGGATCCCCAGGCACGTCAAATTTCGAGGACAAAATTTCTTGTAAGGTGGGAAGAATGTTATACCCGCACCCTGTATCCTAATTATTTTTTCTTTCTTTAATCCTTGTGACGTGTAGAGGGTGTTGTCATGTATATCGGTGAGCTGTTCACGGTGGTGGTCAAACCAAGCTACAAGATTGTTGACTTCGACATAGGTTTGCTAGTCGAGAAAAGATTCCTCAACTGGGAGTGGGGAAAATTCGTCAACGGTGACTTCGTCGACTACCCTCCAAGTACCAATCCTAAGAGTGAGGAGTATCGAACGGCACACCCCGTATTGCCCTACTTAGACACTTCACTTGGTGACGAACTTAGCATCACGGTGGGAAAGCTCTTCGGGGTCACGGACGTTGCACCTTGACGTGTCACGGGTAAGTAGTTGACCAAATTTTTTTTTGTGTCTACTGCCCTCTCAAAGCCCTCGAAGTGTGGTCCAAAGGCCCTGACCTCTTATGGTGGGAACCACCTTCCTACTCGCATCGGATGTAAGGTTACTGGCTGCCTTCAACCCTACATCCAATGCTGCTGACAAGGACTCTTGTGGGTGAGACCCTGTGGCTAAGGTGCTATTGGTGTCCTGCCATGTTTGATCCTACCCTTACCCCTTTTTATTAACTTGACCTTGTGTGGGCCTTGGGGCCCAAGTTAGGATTTTTAAAGCTTGTGTAGGGATGGATGGTTGTTTGACCCTATCCAAACAGACCCTAGGTTACACTTATGAGGCCTTATCCAAATAGGCTAATAAAGGTGATTTTCTATATGAGAGAGATGGGTAGGACTATTCCTTAGTCTTTCTCTTTTTCTTTCCTAACCTAATTGTGAAAGGAGAGGAGAGCTTTGAAGAGAGGAGGAAGCAAGGAGGAGAAGAAGGTGGGATCGGCTGCTTGAGCTAGGATCTACAAGGAGGACCTCCTGTGTACCTCAAATCATGTAGGCCAAGAACCCTCTTGCCTCTCTCCCTTCTCTTTTCTCTTTTCGGTTGATCTTGGAAGGCCCTCCATGTCCTTCTTTTTTAGCTTAAATGGCTCACCTAATTTTAGTCTTGAGTTTGGGTTTCCTCTTGGAACCAAATGGTTTATCCTAAGCTATGTTTTTAGGACTCCATTAATGTATTACAGTCCTATAAAGACCTTTATTTGACCTCTTGCTGAATCTATTTGATTCTAAAGCTTCAACCACCAAAGGAAACCCCAAATCTGGATTTTTGAGCTTTTGATCCTTTAAACCCCCTTAAATCTTTGGATGTTGGGTGTTTCTAAGACCCAAATAAACTCCAAAACACCCCCTCCCTAGTCCCTTGAGGCTTAGAGAACTAAATGGGACAACCCTGGGCTTTTAAAGACCTTGAAATCGCACCTGGGTTGCATCGGAGGCAGAGTCTGCGTGAGTCCGATGTTGCCTCCGATGTGGTCTGAGCCTGCAGGAAAAGTCGGACTCAAGGTCGGAGGCAAGACTGCGTGAGTCCGATGTTGCCTCCGATGTGGCCTGAGCCTGCAGGGAAGGTCGGACTCAAGGTCGGAGGCAAGCCTGCTGAGTCCGATGTTGCCTCCGATGTGGCCAGAGCCTGCAGTAAAGGTCGGACTCAAGGTCGGAGGCAGATCTCTGCTGAGTCTGACGTTGCCTCCGACGCAGTTTTCAAGGCTTATAACTTATGTAAACTGTGGGGTTTCTCTATGAGGCCTCCCCTACACTCTCTCACACTCTTATTCACTTCCATAGGCGCCAACATATGTGCAATGGAGTGATTTTGAGCAGGAATCATTGCGCTTATACAAATTCTATTTGAAGTAATTGGTGAGTGGGTTTGGGTGACTGTCTGAGCTTGTTTACTAATACTTATTTATGCATTTATGAATTATATTGTGACATTATCATTCAAGCATGATTGTATATTGCATTTATTCGTATTCGATGATGATGATGATGATGATGATTAGGATGATATGGATTTGTGTTGGGTTACGGTGCCGGGAAGTACTTGCACCGGAACCCCCAGATTATGTGGAATTGTATATTGCATCTCATTCTTGCCTGTATGCACCGTGTTGTGCTAGTACCCGGGTGTTAGATGGAATGGGACGTTGACACACTCGGATGTACCTCTCAACATGATAGAATTTATGTAGTATATCTGTGGTTAGGCTCAGTTCCTTATGCTACGACCCTTACCAACAGGGGTTTAGGTGTTGGGTAGCCAGAGCACCTGCTGCCTGTGGAGAGTTAGAGAGGCCAGGCCAGGGGTAGTAATGGTTATCGGGTCGCCTCCTGGGTGGTGATGGCTACGATCGACGCGGGCTCCATAGTAATAATTGAGGTTGCATTGTGGTGAGAATGGAAGGATCCACAGTGTCTTCCTGAGTTATTGCAGTAGCATATACCCATTGACTTAATATTGTGTGTTAGGTGGTAAATGAATTAATAATGGCATGCACCATGGACTATTTGTGATTGTGTGATTGTGCATCCCCTTTTCTCTCTCACTAGCTCGGTGGAGCTAACCCCCATGTACACATTCTTTTTAGATTTTGATGTAGATGATTACTGTGGAGCCAGAGACCGTGACTGAGGATCATGGCGATGGTTGCCTATGATGATTGTGCCTACGGGTTGTACTGTTACTTGGGATCATTCCCGTTTTGTTCTTTTTGAGAGCCTTGTACTTTGTATAAAATTTTGTTGTTTTACCTTTTTGGTAGCTACTTGATGGTCATAGGAATTTTATAACTATGTTACTTATTATCATTAGCCAATGAACATCTTATAATTATTTCATTTACGCTTTCGCAAACTCTGACTTATCTTGGAATGTAATATTCCTTTATCTTTCGTACTCTGATATTATTGTATTTTAATATTGGTTTATGACTATAAGTTGATCACTACATCGAGATCCTGGCGGTGAGGTGGGATGACGCGTGTCACCCCAATCATACCCTGATATTGTATTTTATCCCTTGTCGGGATAGGGGTGTGACGGCTACTCTCCATTTTGGACTTTTGCTAGCAATGGTGTATGAAGTCTGTTCTGCTCAATTTGGGTCGTAGTAGATGTCAAGGCAGTAGCGAACGGGTACTTTGTGACTATTAGATTTAACTTCTCCACATGCTTTACAACTCCAGACCGTGATTGAGTGATCATGAGATGGGTGATAGGCTATTGGGGTGGTAGAATATGTGGTGCTGCAGTTGCTTGTTGCTCAGCCGAAGGTGATAGTGGGTGTGGGATAGTGGATGGTGATGGTAAATTTGGGATATTGGATGGTGATATAGGTAAGTGGGAAACTGGTTCTGTAGTGGGTAATTGGGAAATTGATTCTGTAATGGGTGGGCTAGGCACGGTGGTGGGTAGTGTTTGTGTGTTGGGTAATAGATGGGTTTATGGAGAGGATGTTATCACCGGTCATGATAAGTGGTGCTGGAGTTGTTGAATGGGCGGGAGAAGATACCGCTGAATTCATGATGGCATAGGGGAATAGCTCTTTATCGAATTGTACATGCCTTGATATATATGTACGCCCAATCAATGGATCAAAACATTTGTATCCCTTGTGACTACTGCTATAGCCAAGGAATACACATTGGGTCGACCTATATTGCAATTTGTTCTTATTATATGGTCGAAGCCACAAGTAGCAGGCGCAGGTAAAGGTTCTCAATAGTTGATAATCAGGGTCCTTATTGAACAACACTTGGAATGGGCTTTGGTCCTATAAAACTGGCATTGGAAGCCGGTTTATCAAATACACAGCCATTTCAAAGGCTGCTGGCCAGAAAGACATTGGAACTGAGGTCTTGCCAGAAGTGTAAGCCCAGTCTCAACTATATGTCGATGCTTTCTCTTCGCTCTTCCATTCTGTTCAGATGTGTGAGGGCATGAATATTGATGTGTAATGTCATTCCGCTTGAAGTAACCATCAAAGGCTTGGTACTCTTTGGCTCCATCTGACTGAAAAATCTTAATCTTACAATTAAAATTATTTTCAAAGTGAGCATTAAATTGCATAAAGATATTAAAAGCCTCAAAACGGTGTACAAGTGGATATACCCAAGTAAATCTACTAAAGTCATCAAGAAAAGAAATGTAATGCTGATATCCCTGAACAATAGGAGAGGGAGAAGGATCCCAAATATCGGAATGTACTAATTGAAAAGGAAAATATGCTTTGGATTTATTGACTACAAATTGGAGTTTGTGAGCCTTCCCCATTTGGCAGGAGACACACACTATTGGTGATGGAGTGGCCTTGAAGGGTAGAGCAAAGCGACGAAGGAGAGAATCTATGCACTTCAAAGAGGGGTGTCCAAGTCGATCATGCCAAACCGATTTGGAGACCCTTTCATCAAGGTGAATAGTGGGCAGCGGCGGTGTAGTGGCTGATGATGTGGGGGATGCTTGTGACAGGCAATAAAGACCACCTTCAGTGATTCCCTTGAGCAGGATATTCCCCATGCGTGGATCCTTCACATAGCAACATTGAGGATGAAATTCCAAAACTACATTATATCGGCAGTGAACTTACTGACAGGTTACAGATTTTTTGTAATTTTTGGCACATGTAATACATTGTTAAGAGCTAAACTTTGAGAAGATCCGATGTGTTGGATATGCAAACCTGCACCATTACCGACTCGCACTTGGTCTAAACCAGTATAGGGTGAGCTTGTAGCCATGTTGCTCATATCAGAAGTGATGTGGTGTGTAGCACCTGAGTCAGGGTACCATGCAGTGTCAAAGGAGGCAGGTGGGGCTGCCAAAAGTGCCTCAGGTTCAGCTGGACGATTTGCTTGATTGTTGTGTTGGTAATTCGGGTTGAACCTGTTGTAACAGGTTGCACCTGAATGGTTTGTCCGATGATCGATCTAACAAGGCATGGATGGTGTAGGTAGCAAAGGGGCATTTGGCTGATTGGAATGGTACTGACCATGACCTCGATTATAATAGTGGCCACGGGCGCCATTGTTGGAGTAGCCACGGCCTCGGTTGGATGAAGTACCTGCAGATTTGGTTGTCACATGGGCTTCAACCGATGGTAACTCCATATGAGATGTTCTTTGATCCTTAAGGATTTCCTGGGTAAGTAGAAGACCAATAAAATCGTCAAGTGGTATTGGATTGATGCGAGTGGTCACCAATGTGGCAAAGGACTCAAAATCTGGTCCAAGCCCATGAAGAATGCTTAAGATTATGTCTGAGTCAGGTACTAGATTAGCGGCAGCAGCAAGGTTGTCGACCAAGCTTTTGACACACTGAAGATATTCAGCCATGGAAAGAGTCCCTTTCTTTAACTGAAACAATTGGTATTTCAGTTGCATTATACGAGCTTGGGAATGAGACGTGTAGGTGCGTTCAAGCGTGCTCCAGGCAGCATGGGAAGAAGTGAGCCCAACGATCTATGCTAGTGTACTCTCTGTTAGAGAGGAGATTATACAGCTGAGAATAATTTGATCCTGTCGATGCCAAGCGGTATACGTAGGGTTTGGAGTAGATTCGGAGACAGATGAGGAATCAAGAGAAGACGATAAAGTGTGAGTGGGCAAGGTTTGCTGCCATCTACATGGACATAGAGGTCGAGCGCATGAAGGAGGGGCATGAATTGAGACTTCCATAAGAGGTAATTGGTCCTGTCGAGTTTAACAGGAAGAAGGGAAACGATTTTCGTTGGAGATATCATTGTTTGTTGAGTGGTGGTAGCGGAAGGAATCATCAGAGTTTGTCATGGTGATCGATGACGTGAGTCAGCGGCGGATGATACCAAGTAAGAGTTTGGATTTGAACTGTATTCTCCCTATCGTTTAGAGTATGATGGGATTGTATATTTATATTTGAAAATATTGTTACAGATTACAAATGTGAGAGTTTATGATAAGTACAAACTCTTGATTATCGTTTTGGATGTGTATCATCCAATGAAGTAGGAGCAGCCTGGGCTTCTAAGGACTCATTCAATGTGGGATTTAAATTTGAATTTGAGTCTATCTTATCCTTATCCGTTACATGGACATCTCCACAGGACCACGGGTGTGCGCATGGCATGTAGGCCCTGTTGCAGGCTAGCGTGCATGCAAGCCCTTGCAGAGCATACGTGCACGTAGGCCTTGCAGGTCTGCATGCAGCCATGGCCCCCAAGGTACATGGGCATGGAAGGCCCATGTAGGTCGGGTCCGGTTTGGGCTGGGTCAGCCCAAGTTGATTTGGGTCGACCGGGGTTGATCTAAAATGATTTTTTAAAGATTCCATTTTAAAGGCTAAGGATTAATGTTAATTTTCTCCCAATCCGTGTGACCGATTTTGGCACACCACATATCACCATGAAGTTCTCCATGTGTACTTTCCATCAGTAAAGTGGCCATAATCAGATACTTCCAAAAAGTGGCATGAAAATTTAGAAATCCACGAAAATGATGCTTCATAGTTATCGAGATCTGAATGATATTGGAATTTTATGAAATTTTATGTGTTGGTTTAATATGACCAAATAAGGTCATCCGAAGGGTTTCGGGCCACATTAGGAGGTTTGGTTACCGAGAAAAGTGTTAGGGGTAAAAATGTTATTTTATAATTAACGAAGTATTGAATGGCATTAGATTTGAACAAAATTTTACCCCTGTTTAAAATAGTCATATGTGACTAAATAAAGAGTTTTGCCTCAAATCGAGGTGGTTCAGATATCAAGTAAAATACCCAGGGCAAAATGGTCATTTTCATAAAAGATGTCGTATTTCTGTAAAATTTCACACATGGGCTTAAATTAGTTAAAGGTTATCTTAGGTGTCTTGACTATATTTGGGATAGTATGGGTATGAAAAGTGGTGTAGGGGTCAAGTGGTATTTTCTGCCATTCAGTCACCACCGGAGCATGTTGGGCCTAGATCATCATTGCAGGACAATCTCCCAAGGTGTCAAAATGCAGTGTCCATGGTTGGCCATTTTAGAAGTCGAAGTTGATGCTTAAGTGAATAAGGGAGCACTGGTGAATAACCAATACTAGGCTTCTCTTTGGTATCATTTATATTTTTGTTTATGTAACATATTTTTAGTTTTGCATGTGTTTGGTATCATTTATAGTCCTTATTTTACTTACGATAAATTGGAATAACACAAAAATAATAAATGGACCATGACCAATTTATGTATTATGGCCAATAATTATTTTTTTTTATCCATTTATGTGGAAAACTTTAATGAGTACATGCTCATAAATCAGTTTTTAAAAAAAAATTTCATTCAGAGCGATTTTGACATCATTTGTTGGAAATCTTTACAACAAATCCAAAAAATTGCTAAAATCTGTTTTATATTGAAGGAGTTATGTGCCGGTCAAACTTAATTTAGGGTGTGCGAATGTTGTCAAAATCGCTCTAAATGAAAATATTTTTTTAAATATCAAAACAAATGAATGTTTTACCATACTTTTGGTTTTTAGCAATGTTTTACTATTTTAGGATTTATATAATTTTTATATTTGAGAAACAACCCCAACATTTAAAAGTTGAAAATTGCATCTACCACCAAAAATCCAATTTTTGTTCTTGAACTTGGTTTTTTTTTATTTTTTTGGTAGAATTGAACCTGGGGGTTAACTTTTATACATTTGGAATTTTATTTTTAAACTATTTATATTGGATTCAAATAGGAGAATATTTGCTTCTTTATGAATAATATTTTAAGTAAATGACATAACAAATATAAAAATATTTACTTAGATTGTCCTGGTTTTGAGAAAGGTTTCATCAAGTTTTGATGGGGATAACTGAATTTATATAGGTGTTCAGATCGAAACTTGTAAAATATGGACTGTTTCAGTCAAAACTGGTTAAAATAGTTTGAGATGAGTCAAAACTAGGGATTTTTTGGAGTAGTTGGCCATCTCGTCTCGATAGTTAGAGAAACCGAGATGTTTTTCCATGCTCATCATTATTGGCACTATGTGTTTGAGACAATGGCCTAGCTCATTCACCGTATGCCATCACATGTTACTAGTGGTAAATCTTCCTTCAATCTTGTACATAATCGTCCTTCTAATTATTTTTTCCTTCGTTTGTATATTTAGTTGCTTATGTTTTCCTTTTCTCAGGCCTTAGAACTCGCATAAGATATAGTTTCGCTCCACACCCTATGTCTTTTTTGGGCTACAGCCCATCTCATCAAGGATATCGTTGCATGGGCAACTCCACCAATAAAATATACATAGCACGCCATATCCTTTTCAAAAAATCCTCTTCTCCTTTCAATCAGTCTCGTTCTTCTATTTTGTGTCCTGCTCCTTCTTCCCTTCCCCCTGTCTCCTTCCATATGACACTAATACCAACACGAGTTGAGCCTATCCCACCAACTGCTTCTCTTCAACATTCTACCCCACCATCACCGACCCTACCACCTCCCTCTCCCCTCTCCCCGCCAATCCCTCAATCTTGTTAGGGTTAGGGTTTAAGCACAAGGTTGCTTAAAGCATTACACCCTGAGTATCTAGTTTGGAATACCGAGACTGCTACCTCCAGCTAGTATTTATAGGAAACTAGGGTTTAGGTCAGATGGGCTAATTACTAGATTGCTCCTCACAGCCTGAGTGTAAATACAAGTAGGATTATATTATAACATATGAAGGGATATTATATAAATACCCTTACAATCTCCTCTTATGTTCTACATATATTCATCACACATGTATAGAAACCATTGTTCAATCAGTAATTGAATCAATATAAATTGAATATCAATAATCCAATAAATCAAATAAGCAATAAGTAAACTTCAAGAAATAAAACTAGGGTTTTAGATAAAAAACTAAACCCAACAATAAATCCAAAGTTCCACATGCAAGTGGCTAAACCAAAAGAAATAATCAAAAGGAAAAGTCCTTGCAATCCATATGACTTTACTCATCAAGTAAGTCATCATCATCGAGATCCAGATTCAACCATTCTCCTCCATCTTCGTCATTCTCTGTAATTTGTCAAATATGAATTTCATAAGATAATATGAATTCAATCATTTGTACAATAGTATCTAGTTCAACAATAAGAACTTAGTACATTTCATATATGGCTAAAGATTAATCAAAAAATAATAAGCATCATCATCAAGTTTCTTTACAAGAACTCGATCCTATATAGTCTCTATCACAAGGACCATACCATGTTTCCATTTAGAATACTGTGTTCGTCATATCAGTCATAGATTTATGTTGTATCATCAAATTTGGAATGATACACCATACTATGAAAGACATGTCATCAAATTTGGAATGACATAAAGACTAGCACAATATCATTGAAAAATCAAACATTTTTCATATTCCATTGTAGAATAAAAAAGTAAGGAAACTTCATATGAAAATTTGTTACACCATCAAGTTTGGAATGGTTTCACAAACCCCTATACTTAGTAACCTAACTAAGTTATCTGAAACATGTAAATTGTCCCGAATGCTTACCAAGGCTACATGAGATTCGAATAATTCAAAATAATACTGGGTTATGTTAAGACCTGACTAAATGGTCTTTAACCCCATCTCCCTCATAGTTTTGAATGTTCAATCTTTGTTCAATCCCTTTGTAAGGGCATTTGCCATATTATCCTTCGATCTCACATCAATCAAAGTGGTAATCCCTTGTTCTGTTCTATAATTCAGCATGGCCTGTTTCAGCCTAATGTGTCTCATCTTACCATTAAAGAGTGAGTTATTCACAATCGACTTTGTTGTTTGATTATCACAGAATATAGATATAGAGTTTAACTTAAAACTCCTCAATGGAATATCCATGATCAGATCCTTTATCCACTCTGCTTCATCTCCCACAGAAGCTAGAGCATAAAGTTTCGATTCCATAGATGACAGAGCAATGCTAGTCTGTCTCTTGGATTTCCATGCTACAGCTGCTCCTCCTAGTGTAAATACATAACCACTGGTGAATCTGCTATCTCCCAAATCTGAGCACCAAGATGCATCAGAATATCCTTCCAAAGTTGGAGGATGTCTAGTATAACATAGAGCATAACCAAGAGTACCCTTAAGGTATCTCATCAACCTCGTCAGGGTATCCCAATGCTCTTGTCTAGGATTACTAGTGAAACGACTCAGCATTTCTGCCGTAAAGGCTATGTCTGGTCTAGTGCAACTCATTGTATACATGAGACTACCAATCAGTTTAGAATATTCTAACTGATTCACGGTGTCACCTGTGTTAGGTTTCAACCTTTTGTTATAGTCATAGGGTGTCTCAATCGATTTACAATCACTATATCCCCAACTAGAAAGTAGCCTCTCAATGTAATGAGACTGACTAAGGGTGATCCCTTGCTCATCGAAGCTGACTCTCATTCCAAGAATGGTGTCCACCACACCAAGATCTTTCATGTTAAATTCTTTGGACAATGTTTCTTTAATGTCACTCACTACAGAGAGATCAGAACCTAGAATCAACATGTCGTCTACATACAAGCAAATAATCGTGACCTTATTTGACTCAGACAAAAAATAAAGGTACTTATCTGAGTTACTGATTTGAAAACCAAGGCTCTTTACTGTCTTGTCAAACTTCACATGCTACAATTTAGGTGCTTGTTTAAGACCATAGAGAGATTTATTTAATTTACAAACTCTTTTTTCAGAACCTTCCATGACAAACCCTTCAGGTTGATTTATGTAGATTTCTTCTGTTAGGTCTCCATTAAGGAAAGCTGTTTTTACATCCATTTGATGTACAACATAGTACTCAATAGATGCTATGGCAAGAAGAATCCTTATCATTGCTAAATGGCAGACCGGGGAGTAGATGTCAAAATAATCTATCCCTCTCACCTGGGTATAGCCCTTAGCTATTAACCGTGCTTTATAACTAGCTATAGACCCATCCGGATTAAGTTTCTTCTTCAGTACCCACTTACACCCTATTATCTTGGCCCCTTTAGGCAGATCAATAAGGTGCCAGGTCTCATTCTACATTAAAGAGCTCATTTTCTCATCAATGGCTTCTTTCCATAGTAGTGAGTCCCTAGATCTCATCGCTTCCTTATAGGTGGATGGATCGATCTCTAGATGGTATGTCACAAAATCCTCACCAAAGTTCTTGGGTACTCTATCTCTAGTAGATACTCTTCTAGGTTCTGATTCAGGGAGCATTGTGGGAGTAGTGTCAGAAACATTTGGTTCAGATTCTAAAGGTGATTCTGTAACCATTTCAGTTAAACCAAGCAAGGTCAGGCCTTTGTCTCTGTGGAATTTATCTTCAAAGAATATGGCATCCCTAAATTCTATCACCACATTGGTTGATAGATCCAAAAATCGGTCTGCAGCACTGTCTTCTGCACAACCTAGATACACACAAGTGTTTATTCTAGATCCCACCTTAGGTCTCCTAGGGTCTTGTATCTTAACATAAGCTATACAGCCCCAAACTTTAAGAGTGTCATATCTACAGAGATGGTTATGCCATAGTTCATAAGGTGTAGAAGTCAATTTTGAATGTGGTAGTCTATTTAGAATGTGATTTACAGTCAACACTGCTTCTCCCTAATAGCAAGAGGGCATGCCAACTGTCAATAACATGGAGTTTAACATCTCTGTTAACGTCCTGTTCTTTCTTTCAGCTATGCCATTTGATTGAAGTGAGTAAGGAGCAGTACTTTCAAGGATTATGCCTGCAGAGGCACAGAATTCCTTGAACTCTATCAATTTGTATTCTCCTCCCTTATCACTTCTAAATCTTTTAATTTTCAAGTTCAACTGATTTTCTACCCTATTCTTGAAAATTTTAAAATTTTCAAATGCTTCATCTTTAGATTTTAACAGGTATAAATGACAATATCTAGAAAAATCATCTATAAATGTTATCAAATACTTCCGACCTCCTTTAGTTGTGTAGCTTTTAAAGTCACAAATGTCAGAATGTATAAGTTCAAGAAGTTGAGTGCTCCTAGAAACAGTTCTGAAAGGTTTTCTAGTTATTTTGGTTTGAGCACACACTTCATATCTATTAAATCTAATTGAAGTGTCTAATGGTAAATTATGAGTTTTAGCTAGTTTGAGCATTTTTCTATAGTTCACATGTTCTAACCTACAGTGTAGTATTTTGGGATCAAGTGAAATATGATTAACTTGGTTTCTTGTCTCATTAGCTAAACTCAACCTAAACATACCATTCAAATTATAAGCACATCTTAAATAAAAAGAGTTAACAGACAAAGTTACTCTACCACTACTAAAAGTAATAGACATACCAGCATCAAGCAAAATTCTAATTGAAATTAAATTCTTTTCAAAACTAGGAAAGATTTTAACATTTTTCAAAGTAAGTATTTTACCTAATGAAACAACCAGGTTCGTTGTCCCTTATTGAAGCACTTCCATGACGTCTCCATTTGCAACAGTGACAGTCTCTGCTACTTGAACAACATCAATGAGCAGGTTCTTGCTATTGCAAATATGACAAGTCGCTCTAGAGTCTAACAACCAATCTGAAGATGTACTGGCCAACCCCTTACCCTTGCCAACCATGGCAACAAAGTTAGTAGGCTCAGTCTTGTCCACCAACATGTGAACTTCCTTCTGTGGTGTGTCAGTATTCCCTTTCTTAGAACCCCTACACTCAGATGCATAGTGATCCCACTTTTCACAGTTGCGGCACTTGCCCTTCTTTTTAAACTTAATCTTTTTGGCCTCCAACTGTTGGGGTTCTTTCTTAGGTGGCTTGGACTGCCTAGGATTTTTCTTGGATTGTGAAACTAAATTGGCAGATGCCTGTTGTTGTTTCACCATCTCCAAGTTATTCCTGGCTCTGTTCTCATCTTCGATTTTAATGAACCGTTTGAGATCATCCAGCCCCACTTGTGTTTTCTTCCTATGGATCTCAGTTTTAAAGGAATGCCAGGTAGAGGGTAACTTAAAGATAATTGCACCCACTAAGAATGCATCAACAACAGGGATGTTTTCTGGGTTCAATTTTGTTCACAAGTTCTCAAAGTCTGTTACTTGTGGAAGTATTTCCTTGTCTTCTTGAAACTTGAAGTCCATAAATTTGTCAACCAAGTGAGTTTTTGATAGGTCCTCCTCCTTTTTGAATTGGGCTTCAAGGTTTTCCCAAATCTCTTTTGCAGTCTCATATTTACTATAAGTCTCTGCCAGCCTGTCTGACAGACAGTTCAATAGGTTGTCTTTACAAAAGTCCTCATCACTTATCCATTGGACTTCAGTTAAGTCCATGCAATCAGAAAATTTATTTACTACAGTGTAGAAATATATTGAGGTACTTAAGTCCAAACTGAGTCCTTCTTTTCCAAGAACTAAACTCAGAGCCACTAAAGCTTTCCAATTTGATCATCTCAATTGGAACAGCGTGTTTCTCTATATTAAGTGATTTGTTTCTATGCCCAAGCAAAAATTCAAATAAAATAAATACTTCAAGGAACAATCACACCTGAGATGAAAAACCCTGGATTTAGACGGTGCAGGAAAAGATCACGGCGGTGCAGCGGCGTCGACACTCATGACGTACATGTTAGTACTGGTTGCTGGCGCAGGTGTTGGCTGCTTGCGGGTATTGGCAACTCACAAGTACTGGCCCAACCCAAAAGCAAATAAAAATCTAAAAACTCTTTTTTTTTCTTTTTTAAGCTTTCTGTCAAATCAAATAAAGCACCAAAGATCCCTTTAGCTTTTCCATAGCTTTCCATAGATTTTTTTCTTTTCTTTTTTTTTTTTTTTTTTTTTTTTTTGTTTTAAACAACCATTCAAATCATAAGCTAAAGCTGTATGATTACAAAAGGACAAAAAACTGCACTTGCTTCGACCGTGTGGAATCAGAAGCTAAAGCTTTGAATGTGGAAACAATAAAAAAGGAGAGTGAAATCTGATTTAACTCTTTTGTCCTTTATGAATTAAAAAACAAAAGAGAAACCGATCGAGTAACCTCTCTGAGATGAAATCTACTCCAAAATCGTTCGCTGGCTCGAGTTAGAACGAAGATGATGTACGCACAGTTGGACAAAAGCCGTGAATCACGAGAATGACGAACGCCAAAACGATCTCTCAAAAACAAATTGTGAATCCAAAATCCAAAGTCGATCTGGATCGCAGAGAGACAAAAATCCTAATGCTTTAAGATTGTTAGGGTTAGGGTTTAAGCACAAGGTTGTTTAAAGCATTACACCCTGAGTATCTAGTTTGGAATACCCAGACTGCTACCTCCACCTAGTATTTATAGGAAACTAGGGTTTATGTCAGATGGACTAATTACTAGATTGCCCCTCACAGCCTGAGTGTAAATACAAGTAGGATTATATTAGAACATATGAAGGGATATTATATAAATGTCCTTACAAATCTCCCTTACCAGTCTCCCCACCAACCTCTGCCCCAAGCCCTAAAGCTAAAAATCCCGACCCCTCAATACCCTATATGATCAAAACCCAACCCCAACCTTGGCCTACATCTCCAAAATCACCCACTTCTACTGCCCCTGTGGCTGACACCATTCCCCAAGATCCTAATCCCCCAAGGACGCATCCCATGACACTACGCCACTATTCCAGGCCTCAACTACATCGTACCACCACGGTCAGTGCATCTCTTGAACTGACTAATTTTACCTAGGCTAACAAGAGCTTGAAGGGCGAGCGACCATGTCTGATGAGTTTAATGCACTGATTCGCAATGATACTTGGACATTTGTTCCTCCCAGTCCCTAGTTTACTATTGTTGGTTGTAAATGGGTATGTAGATCAAGCGCAAAGCTGACAATTCCCTAAAGAGCTACAAAGCCTGTTTAGTGGCTAAGGGATTTCACGAACCATATATAGGGTATTGATTACATAGAAACTTTTAGCCCTATAGTGAAGCCCACAATGATCAAAATAGTGCTTTCCCTTGCCCTCACTCTTGGTTGGTCAGTCTAGAAATTAGGGTCTTTTTGGTATCATTTTTCATTTTCATTTTTATTTTCTGACAATTTTTCATTTTTTCATGTGTTTGCAATCAATTTTGAAATTTGCTTTTATTTAAAATAAATGAAAATACCCCCAAAATCATAATAAACTCTTAAGTCTATTATGGATTATGGCAAAAAACGTTTTTCTTTCATTTTTTCGGTAGTTTAATGAACACGTCCTCTTAAGCCCTCAATGTCAAGGGTAAAAACGTCATTTACTTTTATTATTAGAAAGGCACGCTCTGGCACTTCTTTTCTTCTTCTTCTTCTACCTGCAAAGCCCTGCGACCTGTCATGGATCTCATGAGAGTGGTGAGTAATGGAATTCAACATGGAAAGATAACTTCAATCATAAGAGTCTGGTGTCGTTCTTCCTAGCCGAGTCTGGTGTGATCTTTCATTGTGCTTTATGCACTCTGCATCTGCAGAACTGATTCGTGCTTCCTCAGTTAATATGAGTTAGTTCATTTCCTTTCATCATCAATCGCTCAAGTTTTTGCGTGAACTTCGGACAGCTAAAATCCTAACGATCATTTGCTCTTCCGATTGTTCAAAATCCCTTTTCCTTCTCAAGATTATATCCTTTAAACAATCACTCTCATCTCTCATCACCTTTCTCACCTCTTATTCTTGATCAATCATCATTATTTTTTTGTTTCTTCCCTTTTCCTTCTTTTTACCTTCTCGAACCTTTTTTCCTAATGTATGCTCTGATTTTCTTCTCCACTTAGCATCATCATCTTTATTCAATCACTTTCATTAATACTCATATTTCTTCCATCCTGTTTGTAATCTATCACCACCGATTCCCACTTCCTTGATTTTCCCACTGTTTTCCTTCTTTTTATGTTTATCTTCTTGTCATCATCCACCAATCCTTATATCAACTTCCTCATTTTACCCTCTTCATCTTGTCATCTAATAGAAGATCAACACCAGACCTTCCAATAAATCTACATCACCGGGCACTGGAGGACTCAAACTCTAGTTCTTGGACAGCAATAGAAAAAAGAAAATGGTCTTTGAGCTTTTTAAGTTTTCATCAGGTACAAAAAACCAACCTAATCTTGTATTTGTGGCTCATTTTAGAAGAAATATGGAAGTATCTCCTTGGATTGAAATGAGTCCTTCAACCCTCTTTATCTCTCTGCAATGAATCCCCATCCTTTACAGTTTAGAGTTGATTTGGGAAAGAAGATGGGTGATAGGAGAATTTCTTCACCTACCACTAAAATATATATTGACTTTGGGCCAATTTCTCTGAAAAAAAAAAAAAAAAAAAAGGCCTAATTTCAATGCTGAATTTCCATTACTTGGACCCATTTGTTCAAAAATGTTATAAATAGGTAGTTGCCGAACTTTTTTTTCATTCTATAATCTATTGTGTTTAGTAGTTACCAAATTGGGGAAATTATCAGTGCCACCCCCTGACGTTTGCCTATATTTTAAGGTACACCCACTAACTACCATAGTCTCAGTGCCAGCCCCTGTATTACCAAACTAATTCCACACAGACCCCCTACCCTTAGTTAAGAACTGTTAAGTGGTGTTGTCAGCTATTTAATAATTTTTAAAAGACAATTCTGCCCTTCTTAGTGGGCAAAGTACCTAATCTACCCTTTCAATTAAAACACCCACAAATCCTCCTCAATCGAATGAAGAAACCTACAACTGCAACCTTGTTTCACCTCTGCAATCAAACCAGTTCGACGAGCAAAGAACACGATGTCGAGCATAGAGAAGACCCCGACGAATCTTACTCGCTCTGGCAAGTACTGAAGAGCATTGGCCTTCAAGGTCGCTGAGCAAGGATCCATTATCGCAGTAGCTTCACTGTTAATACGATTCTGGGAAACAAGAAGCCGGAAGAGGGAATCAAAGTACTAAGAAAAGAAGCCAGAGGTAAAAGTCTTCTAGACCCAACCCAGTAAAGTAGGATCTCTCAAAATAGACAACAAAGAAGTTTCAAAATGAAAAAACCAGAGATTCCAAATGTCATTTGGAATGCTATTGAAAACAAAGCAGAGACCCGTAAATAGAAAAGAGGGGCGGGGCAGAGAGTCCTTAAAAACACAAGAAAGATTCAAGTAAAAGACTCATCAAGAAGATAGGATCATAAAGAGGATTTTTTTTTTTTTTCTTTCTGTAAGCATCTTTGTCTTTTTGTGCTCTTATTTCACAGAGATCCTCTCTGTAGCTTCTCCTCACTATGATAGATCTCCTTTGGTTTATCTCATCTCAAGTTTGGATTTTTCAGAAGTTGCCTCTAAATCCCTTTTCGTCTTTTTGGAAATCATAAAATCTAAATTTTGGAACTTTCAGGGACAAGGAAGTAAGGAGGCAGAATTTGCCCTTCGCATTGTGGATCTTAGTTGAGGGCTTTTATTGAGATCATCATCACAACAGATTCTCTTCTTCATTGGCATTGCTTTAGTTCTTTCTCTCGTGACTCTTCAAGATTTTCTGAGCTTTACTCGCAGAAGGGGGAACAAAAAGCTACTCAAAGAATACAGAAAGCCCTGGTTGCATAACTCTCACTGTCGTGAGTTTCTGCAAATATTCTCCAGGGTCCCCTTCCCCTGTTTCACTTTTATTGATTGTCCTTTTTTCCTTTCCATGGAGTTTCTGGAGTGTTGATTGGAACTTTGGCTTTTTCTTGGAGACTATAAGAATCTTTCAAAATTTGTCCGCTAGAGAGTCATGGAGTTTTTAGCATCTGAAAAAAGTCTTTGGTTAAAAAAAAGTCTCTCTCTCCTCTCTCTCTCTCTCTCTCTCTGTAACTTTCTCTGGTGTGCTAGTCGCATGGACCTTCTTTGTTTATTTCACCGTCGTCCCTGGGAATTTGGAGCAGAAACCTTTGTTCAATGAGCTAAAGCAGGGGAGGGAGCTAGTGAAGCGGCTCCAGATGCATCTTGATCCATCCTATTCTGAAGAGACTCGCAATATGTTAGTGGAGAAGATACTTTCTTCCTTCCATAAGGCGCTTTCCATGGTTAAATGGGTCAGTTCAAATTGGGAGGTATAGAATGACTTACAGTGGCCGAAAATGGGTGGGGGAGAGAAGCTCAGATAGCAGTGATCGGAAATGGGTGGGGAAGAGAAGCTCAGGTAGCAATGACCGGAAATGGGTGGGGCGGTGGGGGAGAGAAGCTCCTCAGTAGTGGAAGGGATGGGGCGATTGTATGCTGGTTTTGAAGTCTCCAACGGTAAGAAATGATTTAAGAATAGGATTTTTATGTTTTTAGTGTAAAGGGTATATTGGTCAAAGCAATTTCATATGTTAACACCATTCAAAAATGGGTAATGGTTGATATTATGGTAGTTAATGGGTGTGCCTTAAAATATAGGTAAACGTCAGGGGGTGGCGCTGATAATTTCCCATAGTTTTTAATTTTTGATCAAAATGGTTTTCAGTAATGATTTTTTTTAAGTAGATCAAAAACAAAATAAAAATGATACCAAAAAGACCCTTAGACATGCATAATGATTTTCTCCATGGGGCTCTCAAGGAGGATGTGTGGGGGGGGGGGGGGGGGGGGGGGGGTTTTTTTTTTTTTTTTTTTTTTTTTTTTTTTTTTTTTTTTTTTTTTTTTTTTTTTTTTTTTTTTTTTTTTTTTTTTTTTTTTTTTTTTTTTTTTTTTTTTTGGGGGGGGGGGGGGGGGGGGGGGTGATATGGTTCAATCACCTAGATTTGCGATTCCTCTCAACCTCATTATGTTAGTAAATTGAGAGCGTTTACCTTATGGGCTCAAGCAGATACCTAGGGCACGGGTCCATCACCTTTCCTAGTTTCTCCTTCAATTTGGGTTTCACGCTTCCCAAACAAACCCTCCCTATTTACATTTACTTAGGGGGACACCACAACATATGTTCTAGCATATGTAGATGAATTATTAGTCACCAAATTTAACCCCACTCATGTGATCACTCTCCTTTTACAGCTATCAAGCGAGTTTTCTATTAAAGATCTTGGCCCACTCCACTTCTTTCTCGGTATCGATGCAATGAAACAGTCTAAGGGCCTTCTTTTATCTCAACAACGATATATTACTGACTTGTTGCAAAGGGCATGCATGATGGAATGTATGACGGTTCTTACCCCAATCTCACCACATCAAAGCCCACTACTTCAAGAGTGAACCGTTCCATGATCCCACCTTCTACAGGTCAATCGTGGGTATTCTCTAGTATGTAACCCTTACTAGACCAGACGTTTCCTTTGCTGTTAAGAAGGCCTGTCAATTCATGCACTCCCCCACTGATGATCACTCGGCTTTGGTGAAGCGCATTCTAAGCTATCTTAAGCTTAGAAAGATCCATGATCTTCTCATTGACCGACAGTTTAGACTAGATCTTAGAGCTTACTCTAACGTAGATTGGGCAGGAAATTCGAATTATCACAAATCCACCACGGGATATGTGATCTTCCTGAGCTCTCCTAGTCATCCCACAAACAAAGAACCGTTTCACGGTCCTCTACTGAGTCTGAATATAAGGCCCTGACTGATGTTGTAGCCGAATTAACATGGCTCGATTCTCTCTTTAGAGAACTTGGTGTTATCCTGCCACATCCCCCCACCCAAACTCTCTGGTGTGACTACAATGGCGCTACCTATCTATTAGTCAACCTGGTGTTTCATGCTCGCACCAAATATGTGGAGATAGATTTTCATTTTGTACGCTACAAGGTGGCCAAAAGCGAACTCTCTGTTCAGTTCATCTCCACCATAGATTAACTAGCTAACATCTTCACCAAGGGACTCACTTCTCAACGGTTTCAATTTCTTTGGGACAAGTTAAAGATCCAACCAGTCGAATCCTTAGCTTGAGGGGGTGTACTAGCTGAATATATTAATGCCCCCTAAATTGGAAACATAGATTATGTTTCCTCTCCTAGCCTTCCATAAATTCCTGTATATTCTTGAGATACAAGCTTCCCTTTTAGTGTCATTCTATGTATGGTAGGAGGGTTGCACACATAGGAGTGGCTGTTGAGAATCCTTTCTAGGGTTACTCATTCTGTATATATATAGCTCATATCATATGTAAATTCTCACCAATGAAATCAATACAACTTGAGAAGTAATAGAGCGGTAGATTGGCTAGCAAATTTAGCTTGTGATACAAATTCCAATAAAGTTATTCATTTTGGAGAAGAGCCTCCAAGGGAGCTTCGACAGATTCTTTGGGAAGACAAGACCAGCCTTTCGGTCTCAGAGAGTAGTTTTCTTTTGTTTTGCTTTCAAATTCCTTTTGTAAGGATTGGGGTGTATGAGTGTTTGAGAGAGTTTTCTCTTTTGGGTTGGGGTAAGGCGGCTATGTCCCCCCTTGTATCTGCTTCCTATTTTTCCACTTTCATTAATAAAAGTTTAGGGGCTTCCCCAGGTCCCAAATAATATTCGGGATAAAAAAAAAAAACAAAAAAAAAATCAATACAACTTTGCCTCAAGTAAACCCGATCTCTCACACCAAATATGGAGCTCCTCTTTGACCACACTAGCCAGGCATTGCACGATGGGATTGCCCTCCACCATGACTAGCGGTGAGAAATGGAGTGGGAATCGTTCCAGAGGTTGGGAGGTGCCAAATAGTGACAACCATGACTGAGGGTCTACCTTTGGAGTGGCCGACGCCACCACTTCTCCTTGCCCACCCAAACTAGCACCAACAAACTGAACGTCCTTAGAACAACCATCCACACCCGATACTCCAACAATAAAGGACCGTCCATTCTCTTCCTCCCCACCATCTGGGGGTCCTAACCTTTGTTGAGCACCTCCCATAGCCTCCCCGAGGCAGCTGGGAGGATCCACCATGAACCCTCACAGGAAGTCTTTCTAACCCATTTGAGGTGTTGATTCCTAATGAGGGTGATATGTCTGTTGATCATGGCGTTGTTGGGGTTCTTGAAGAAGATACAGATGGTATTACACATGGTGATGATGTGTCTCAGGATGGTGATCCTGAAAGCGCTAATTAGGCAAGGTATGGTGATGTCTCTCGTTATGCTATTGGTTCTCATGCAGGTACCATTTGTTGGAAATTAACTACCAACCTGATGACCCGAATATGTAGCGGAATTGGGATTGGGTATTTTATCTTTGCATTCAAGTTTGAGATCCCTTCCCATAACATAAAATTAATACGGGAAACATAGGTTACCTGAGAACTGCAAGTGTAGTTCCTCCTCTAGATAATAGTTTTTTCACACTTGAGCAACAAAGGGATTTGAAAAAGATCAACTGTTGAATCTCCAAATCAAAGCAAACAATCAACTTGAACTATCAACAACAACTTGAGATTCAAAACCTCAAAGCAGCACACCACAATCACACTTGATGAGAGAGAGAGAGTGGAGAGAGATAAAATTCGTCTAGGGAGGGGAAGCACAAAAAAATGGTCAAGCACTGCTCTCCCCCTCCCCTTGGTGCTACTATATATAATCACAACCTCCTAGAGTTGTGTTGAATTCCTTTATTCACTTTCCTAAAGTGAATAGGATACTGTTGGTGAAGATGACGTTAAATTTTCCTCTAACTTGCTTCTAAAGAGGGAATAAGTAGAATCTAGAAGGGACTTTGTGATATTTTAATTATAGTCAATTATATATATCAAGGAAGGAGCATTCTTAACAATATTTCTTTGGTTCAAGAGGTGGTGCAAGAGCTTAATAGGAAGTGTCGGGAGGAAATGTGGTTTCAAAGTTGGATATGGCAAAGGCTTATGATCGATTGGAGTGGGATTTCCTATATGATGACCTAATCAAATTTGGGTTTGCAAGGCCTTGGGTGGAATTGATCAAGAAGACTCTGGAGAATTGTTGGTTCTCTATGGTCTTGAATGGAGGTCATTTTGGTTACTTTAAGTCATCTAGGGGGCTTCGTCAAGAAGATCCTTTGTCGCCAAGCATCTTTATCCTAGTAGAGGGCTATAGTCGTTGTTTGCGGAAGGCCGTGCTTTCTATTTCCACCTCCCAAGGGGATGTCCTAGTATTTCACAGAGCTTTTTCATTGACAACACCATCATTTTCACCAAGGGAATAAGGTCTTCATTGAGGCATATTATGGCATTTATTAGTAGATATGAGGGTTCTCTGGCCAGCTAGTAAACAAACATAAGAGTTGTTTATTATCAGTCCAAAGGCATCTGAACGCTGGGTTAGGATGGTTGGCGACATCACTGGTTTTGCTATGAAATCTTTGCCAATCACCTACTTGGGGATGCCTTTATACATGGGCAGGCTGAGGTTTAACTTTTTTTTTTTATTTTTAATCAAAAGTAAGGAACAAGGTCGCTGGCTGGAAGGCAAATTGTTGACCAAGGGAGGGTGTTGGTGTTGTTGAGGCATGTTTTGACTTCCATGCCTATTTATATATTCTCAAGCATGGATGTTGTAGAGAGACAACGCTTTGTGCCTCAAGTCCTATGATGGATGGATTGGGATCGTACCGCATGGTCATACACGGTGTGAAAGGGATTTCCTATGAGATAGGCCACTTTGGTGCCACAAGAGGGCCCATCAAGCCAAATATGAAGAAGTCGTCACCTAAATTAGAGGGCCTAGGACCCAAAGAGTGTCTCTCTTCATTTAGAGGAGAGGAGACTAGTGACTCCAAAATGGATAAAGCACTTGGATTGTTCCCAGAACTCTAGGTGGATGTCAAGTTATAGGTTGGGAAGGTATTAGACACCCAACTTGCCTGATCAGAAGGTCGGTCTCCCTGTTATTGCTAGACCCTAAACAATTCTGTAAAATGTAATTTTCCTAGGCTAGGTATATTCTACGGTATGTGCTGTCCTAGGCCAAATTGCTATGTTTTTTCTATGCTATTGTTTGAAGGCAATAAAATAGTGATAATCAAGGAATCATGTACAAGACTACATAAACAAGCTAAAGAGAGAATATATCAAATATGCATGCTATAAGGTAAAAGAATCACAAACAATATGAAGGTTATTATGGCATGGGATGGTGCATTAATTAAAGACCAATTTAGCCATCTTTGAATGGCTGATCGAAGGGCATTGGGTGCCTGAGTTTGTACGCTCACCTCCCAATATGATCCTATACATTAGATTGTCACGGTATTATTGCTAATGGCCTTAATTTGGAAGACTACAACTCCCCACGCTCATACTTTGACTTATTTTAAGCTGAATAGATCAAATGCAACTAAAGGGACTCAAAGTGAAAACAGAATACAAAAGAAAGATTAAAAAAAGAGGAAACCCAATTTGTATTGACAAATTTGAGAATGTACGGCCCTAGGGGAGTCCTAGTATTGGACTGGCCAACATTGAACGATTCGTATATAGAAAATGGCCCAACTTTACCATGATGCAGCTCAATATACAGACCGACTCCAAATGAGATGACATGCTTCCAAGGGAATGTTTTTTTAAAGGGAAATCCAACTGGATTTGGACTTGAACCCAATTATTTGGCTGGCTTGTTGAAAGCCAAAAATGGATGTAGACTCGGATGTTGATGGGGGGCTTGATTGAAGCCTCATCGCATGATTTAGGGATTTGGTATCCCAAGGTCTTATGAGCTCGACTCAGGATGCAATCGATTAAAAGAGATATTTCCTAGGGCCGGTTGATGTATGCCAAATGACTTGGACCAAAGATCGTGATGGATCTAAGCCACTTGTCGATGGCAATGAAAAAATCATTTTTGAAATCAAAGAAAACAAAATGATTTAGAAAGGAAAATATAAAAGAAAAGACAAAAGAAAAAAAAAATAAAAAACAAAGTGTTTTTTTTTTTAAATGGGCTAGACTTGACCTAGGCTGAAAAGGACTGGATCTAGGGAGCTAGTCCGTAGATGAATCTTACAATGGGCCTGATTGGGCCTCAACTAAACAAGGCAAAAAATGATTTAGGGGTTGGTTCCCTTTATGGACCTTAACAAAGGTAAATCTGATGGGCCTCAACCACTCAAGGGGAAATCGGATTTAGGGATCAGATCCTACAGGTTTGAATGGGCCAGATTGCATAGTCAAATCTGATCTATGGGTTGACTCTTCAATGATTCATGCAGAAGCCCGAATGGGCCTGACTAGGTTTCTACATCCCAATAAATTCTAGAGTGAGCTTAAGGTTTGAATAATGACATCATGAGGTTAAGACAACTATTTATCTTGACTATGTAAACCCAATAATTTCTGGGATGGGCTTGAGGCCCAAATGGTAAACATATAAAATTGGGAAATCCATCTACTTTGGTCACATGGACTTGATAAAGTCTGGAATGGACTTGAGGCCCAAATGGTGAAAATATAAGATTGGAGAAGCCATCTCTACCTTGGCCACATGGGTCCAATAAAATCTGGAACGGGCTTGAGGCCCAAATTGCATCTCGGGTTAATTATTTCACAATCCAGCCCATAGTATCAAGCCTATACTACCACAGACTTAACCCAAATTAGATTGATCTTGGTATTGCCTTCCAAAAAAGAAGGAAGCTCAAATCATAGGTGTTTTGAATACCCTTAGTCTTCTGTGGGTCTAGGTAAACGAATCAGATTTGGCCTAGGGATCATTGATGGTTTATGATGGGTCCAGAAAAAATGAATCGGGTTGTACACCCTATGATGCATATTTGAACCTCAAATCAGATCTTGGTCAAAAACTGAATTAGTCAATATCAAACATTCTGGGAGAATTCCAAATGATCCGATTCAGACAAAATTAGGAGAGTTCGAACCATTTGGAAGCCCAACAGTATCAGGAACAAAGAAATCTAAAATTTGAAGCAGAATTATAGTCATCCACACATGATATCATTTTTTTTTGTTTTTCAAAAAAAACTTTTTTTAATGGCTAGAAAAAGAAATATTAATAGCTTTTAAATCGTACGGCTGACTTTTTTAGCGCCACATATCTCCGCGAAGCATTCATCGAGTATTTTTTAAGATCATATTTCACCAAAATTGTCACAAAATATGAGGAATTCATAAAAACAACATTTTATACAAATTGAGGCCCAACCAGTTTTTTATTTGAACGAAATTTTATGTGTGAGCTTTAACTAACCAAATAAGGTTATCTGAGGGTTTCAGACCAAATCGAGAGGTCTAGTTATCGAGAAAGACAACAAGGGAAAAATGGTCATTTTTCAATTAAGTAAGAGCAAAACGATGTCAGATTTGGACGGGATTTCTCACACATGTTCAAAATAGTTATATGAGACTAAATCAAAGGGTTTTGGCTCAAATTGAGGAGGTTCAAATACTGAAAAAATGTCAGGGACAAAACGGTTATTTTCATAAAAGTGTCGGATTTGGTTGAAATTTGGCGTAGCGAAAAAAAATGCTAAATAAGGCTATTCTAAGAGCTTTGTGTCTATTTGGGAACATTTGGGTGTAGAAATAATATGGACGACAAAAAGATAATTTTTTCCATTTGGTCGCCATGGGAGCGCTATTTGAACCTAATCACCATTACCGGATGATCCTCCAAAGTGCTAAAATGTAGTGTCTACGATGCCTCTAATATAATAGTTCTTCCCGGGCTTCTAGAGGGGGAGCACTAGGGGTGTCAAAAAAGCCCGAACCCGCCCGATTAGCCCGGCCCGGCCTGACCCTGTATTAATATAAGTATATAATACTATATATATCTAAGACAAATTAAATAGGAAAAGACGAAAAAGTCCTAAGGGCAAACCCTAAATGGCTAAATCTCTTTACAATTTCATTTTCTATCGAAGCATCCTAACGCTTAATGGCTTAAGGGACTTAGGGCGCCGCTTGCGGTTGCCTTCCTCTTCCTCCTTCCCGAGTAGTGAGTAATCAGCTTAACGCCTTAACCTCAATTCGTTGCGGAGATGTCGTCTGCCTTCCCTACTGCTAGGTAACTCCTGCACTCCACATAATCACATCTCAGGTTCTCAGATCTTCCCTACTACCTGATTTGGGGTTGCTTGCAATGATAATGTCGATAGAATGAGCCTTGAAATGCTCTTGCACTGCAAGTACTCCTTGGCAATGTACATCTGCATACCAAAAGCCTTGGTAATTGCAGATAAAATTTTCAAATGCTGTACTTTCCTCTTTTGGAAGGCTTGAAACGATTTCTTTGTACCTCTGGAATGTAATCTCATTTTCTTCCTCTTCTTCTCTGGTTTTGCTCACAAACAAATTTCTGTAGGAAGAATAGTCTGCCATTGTTGGTGTAATAAGGTTGGTTTCAGTTTATGTCTAAAAAGGGTACTATTGTGTCGTTAAATGATTGTTGTTGATTTCAATTTATAGGCCTGGAGTGGTCATGAAGAGACTTGATTTGCAGGTGGATAAGGGATAAGGAATCAGGGCTTCCCTTCCCTTCCCTGCAGGCCTGCACTCTGGATTTTTTCTTTGTTTTTGGTAGAACCTGCACTTTGGATTGAAGCACGAGATATGCAGTTAATTAATTTCCAAAGATATCATTGAACTTTTAGTCTTTTAGGAGAAAGCTTTTGTGATTTGCGAAGCTTTTGAAGCTTAATTAGCTTTCTAAAGGGATGAAACTGCAACAGAGTGCCGCCGCGGGCTTTGGATCATCTGATCTCTATTCCTCTCTTCGTTTTTTTCATGTCGTCGGCGTTTTATTCCCCGCTCGATCGTTCAGGTTTCGGACTTTTTCGACACTTTTTAGAGTTTAGTTTAATAAGACTGCTTTGGGGCCTAGAATTTTCTTGGCCCTGCCAGTCTCGGGCCGGGCCGGGCCGGGTTTGGGAAAACTTTGGCGGTGGTCGGGTCGGGGTTGAGGGTTTCTTGACCCGCCAGGGTCGGTGGTCGGGGTTTAGGTTAAGGCCTCTAGGGTCGGGGTCGGGTTTAGGCAGGCCCGGCCCAACCCGACCCATTGACACCCCTAGGGAGCACCTCTTCAAAATGTCGCCCCCGAATTTGGGAGGTGAATGGTAACTGAAAGAAAATATTGTCTCTATCCTCTACACTAGCCACCAAATTGAGAGAACAACACGGCCCTACTTGGATCAACTTCCTCGTCATTTTTTTATGAAAACAGTAGGAATAACTTAAAAAGCTGAAAAAAATACATAGTGTTTGGCTTGTACATAGGATGCAAGGTTTACTGCGACAGCTAAACAAAAATCGTCTTTGAACGTAGAGAAAGTGACATCAAGGGACCTGTTACTTATATACATTAAGTCCTTAATAAAGTATCAAGGCCACGGAATGTTAGTTGGAGATGGAAGAACATCAGCGATCATTTGGTTAGAGCACCATATTTCCTTGGTCTTCAACCCCATGCGGGCTGCATGATCTAGACTAGTTCTGATACTGTGCAATTCTGGTTCCAAGACCGTAAAGGACATAATATACCCTACAGGTAATAACAAAAACCTTTCATCCATAAAAAAAATATACGACTAGCCTGCCAGTCTTACTCTTGGGATCTAGATTCCTGCACACATTAAAATAGGATATTTAAGCGAAGGTATTGGATTCCAATAAACCATTGTGCATAGAGCCTTAGGATCCTTAAATACAATATTGGGAGAACAAGGAAGGGGATGTAAATTTAAATCTGCTATCCATCGCAAAACCTGGTTTAGAACCCATGTGGCATTTGGTTTCTCAGAGCCAAACACAACCTTGTTTCTAGCAACCCCTATAAAATAGCAAGTATTATAAAAACTTCGAAAACCAAGCGGTTGAGGCCTTATCTAATTGACGTGAAGATAAAAAATCAATCTTTCCAAAAAAAAAAAAAAGAAGATAAAAAATCAAAACAAAATCCTATCAGGGAATCATAGGCCAAAAATTCAATACGCAATCTCAGAGGTCCTGCCACCCAAATTTGTTTGACCCAATCGCATGAAAGGAATAGATGCCAATAGGATTCTGTACTATTTCCACAAAAGGCACAAGTGGGATCCACCTGGAGCCACTTGGAAATGGATGCCTTGATCGGGAGTCCTGCATGTATCACACGCTAGAAGATAATTTTAAATTTTGGGTGAATCTTAAGTTTCCAAAAGAAATTCCACCAAGAGGAAAAATAATAATTAGGGACAATAGAGGAGGAGAGGAGAGAGTTAATTGATCCTTAGTAGGGAGCGCATCCATCAAACATTTTCAGGCTATAAGAGATTGACGTGGGATACAATGGTTCATTTAAAATTCCTCAACTGCTACTTGTGTTGGAATGCATCTGAAAGTATTGGCCATTTATTTTTTTTCGATGCCAATTCTCCTTGAGTATCTAAAAAACGGCTAGTCCAGAAGTGCACTCCCAATCAATGCCCCTTGCCTTCCTTTGAAAGTGAATGAACATAGCTTAAAACAAAAAAACAATCATGGGTTGCTAAGATTATCCTCTACGCTACGGTGTACCACAATTGATGGGAAAGGAACATGTGTAGGTGTACTTCTTTGTACCGTAGCTTCCCTCAAATTTGGAGTTTTATAGATTTTAATGTTAAAATCAGAGTCAATCAGCTTCATGCTTCTGATTTGAATTGTATTAAGAATCAGGATATTGTAAATGCTTGGGGCCGGTCTTGAAATTCTACTCCACTGATTTTATTGCTTTTGTTTCTTTTTGTTTTGGAGGGGTTTCTCCCTCTCCTGTTTCCCCTTCGGTTTTATCATAAACAAAAAAATAGGTTGGCTTAACTTCAAAGGAGAGGAGAGGGACTCGATTGTCCCAAACTTAAACCGCTACCAAAGACAAACACAAGAATCAATTCTGGCCCTTGGATGGTCAAACAGCAGCGATAAATCATAGCCCATGCATTGCTCCTAACAAGCTAGTGAATACAGTACGTAGGTAATATAAGGGCCATGCCTATGATCTGGTGGATCAGGATCGTCTCCAGGGAGCCCAATGCCCAGGGCGCGCCCAGGGGGCATCCAATGGTTGAGCTCTGCCGCACACATCTCGGTGCACACCTAAGGATGTATGCGGTACAGTCTAACGGCTGACAGCACCCTAAGCATGCTGAGCTCCTCGGAGACAAGCCTCCAGCCATGGCAGGGGCTGGAGGGTCCAGCCCAGCAAATACAAGGGCCCCACTTGAATCCCAACTCTGAAATAACCAAAACCCCCTTATTTTGTTGGACTAAACCCTCTAGCTCCTGCCACGGCTGGAGGAGAGCCAAATTGCCATGCCTAGTTGCCTGGCATGATCTTCATTTCGGTTCTTTTGGACTAAATTGTTTTAGAAGATAAGTTTGAAACAATTGCTTACTCAGAGTGGAGTGCATGTAAATTTGTTGTGCCAAGCATGGACGGTGACGGTGGCCGGTGAAACGTAGACCACTAGACGTGCACCCTTGTCAGAGCACACAAAATAACGGGAGAAGGGACTGCTGACCTTTTTATTAATTTTAGTTTTTTTAGGCTAAACAGATTCTTTTATTAATTTTTTTTATTCTTTTGGTAAACAATCCTTTTATTAATTCATACCTAACGAAATGAACGGTTTCTATAAAGAAAAATAAAAAGACACGCAGAGTCAGAGATCACAGCTAAAATTCATTAGCGTTGAGGTTTTGGATAATAATCAAATACACCAAGGAGACTTACCTGAAATTTTGGTAGATAGTCAAGAAAATGGAATCTTAAAGGATATTTTATAAAATACTAAATCTTAAGAGGATATATTATTTTTTTTGGTAAAACTAAGAGGATATTTATTAATAAGGGAAAGTGAATTATTGCAGTTCCTTGCCTCCAACCTTATAGCAGGAACGTTCGTTTTTTTCGGTGGCTATCTACCGAAACAAAAAATAGTCGTTATCTATTGTGGCCACTTTTAAGGGGCCATGCAGGATTCTCATTTTTAATTCCAAAATGTAATATATAAAATAATGGAAATGAACTGGTCTGGTTGTATGGCCCATGTGTAGAGGCATTAAATTACTACACCGCCCCCTTGATATAAAAAATCCTATTCATTTACCAAAAAAAAAAATCCAATTCATATTGATGCCCCTCTATGTTCTCATTGGCCCCTGAGCTAGTGTGGGGGCCATGTGACCAGGCAGTGATCTCTTGCCTCTGCATGTGTTCTCAGTGCTCGTGTGGCTCTTGCATCGGTGCGAGATCCAATGAGAGTATGTGTATGCAGGGGTATCAACATGGGTGAGATTTTTTGTTATATTCAAGTCAATGATATAGATAAAAACTAAAAAATACAACTCTATGATGGCATGCTGCCAGTTGGGAAAATCCACACCGTTGCGAATAGAACATTTTTTTTTTGGTGAAATTGCGAATAGAACATGCATCATTTAATTTTGGTCAGGATTTCCGGGTTAATTTTATGTTTAAGCCCATTTTTTACCTTTGTATTCTCAATTGTTTTTTTTTTTTTTTTTTTGGTAAAATTCTCAATTGATTGCAGTTGTTGAAAAGTTTGGATAAAAAACTTGGGTAATGCTCTTTGTAATCAACCCGGTTACAACCAATTTGCCCACCAAACACTATTTACCAACTATTTGAAATAAAGGGTTTAAGTAATTTCCCCTCTTTCACCCTCCCCCATCCTAAATCCCCTTCTTCTCCATCTCCGACTCCTATCTCATTGGACAAAGATATTGGTTTCCATATTCATACGTCTGATTTCAATCTCAAGAATAACCTCCTCCTCTTAGTAGATCTATGTAGAAACGATATATTTTAACTTCGGAAAATCAGGCAATCCATAGAAGGGTTCAATTTCTTCTTCTATTTGTTATAGGTTTCTTTGAGATAGGCCTGGGACAATCTTAACTATTGTTTCACTTCATGGTTTACTAAAGCGAGTCCATATATCTTTCATTTGTGACACATTTCTCTAAGAACTTGAGAAACGAAGTCTGAAGCTTTGAATGTACTATCTTTGATCTCTTTGTATGACTATACTCAATTATACATCTTCAATTCAATTGGACATTTTAGAGTATAGGAGAATTGGGCTGCCGGTATCAAATTCTGATCCAGAAACAATCCGTGAATGTGCTCTACTAAATTCTACTTGATTACGGGTGCCAATGATGCGCTCCAGCACTACTTTCACTAGCTGTTTGTTCTGACACTTTATCTCACATAAAAAGGAAATTATGTGACAAACCAATGCTTCCCTAGCTCCCATTCCAATGGCCAAAATCAGTTTGGTGCTTGGTGATCTCACTGCCCCTTCTCTTCTTGTTTTACCTGTTAAAGAAAAAGGGCATACTCCATAGTTCATAATTGTGGGCTCGAACACAGTGAAGGATGCAACAAGGAAAGGAGAGCTGAAGGAAGAGATCTAAATGGAGCTCGTACACGAGATATGTTTCGCAACATTTGCTAGTTACAACTTCTCTTGGAGTTTGCAATTAGTTGATCGAGTTCCGTGGGGATGAGAGTATTCTCTCCAAGGCCACACATGAATCCCTTAATTGCTTTCTGGATAGAGGTTAGGGATGAGGCAGAGTTGCAAATTGCAAGGGCAGAGTCGCGAGTTGAAGGGGGGGAATAGTTATTACAGAAAAGAGGACGGGAGGGGAAGGGATTCAGTATAGGGAAAATTTCATTATAATCCCTCATATTATATTGCCAACTCCATTATATGAGGGGTAAAAAAATTCGGCTACAAAGTCTGTTTGTCAGGTTATAGATAGACACATCCAAAAAAGTTTAGCCAAAAAATGAATATTTTTCTAAACAAAAAAAATAGGATTACAAAGCAATATCTCAACGCCTAGGAGGATTGATAGTTGAATCTAGTCCAAATTTGACATGTGACTAATCTAAAGTTTTTGTAGGTATATTCACATTGTTATGAATTCCATACCACTTTTCATGAGCCAGACATTTCAGTTGGTTCAGAGATACTTTCTCTCCTCTTCCTTGATGGTAGAAATATTTTTGATTGATATACAGTTGGATTTTTTGTAGTTGGTTCAATTTTTGATGATGGAAATATCGAAAGTGGAATTGAGAATATTTTTTTGGGAAAATTATATGATTAACTATTTTTGGGTTTTCATTTACAAAACTGTCCACTCTATATTTGAGTTAACAAAAATAGACAAAAACAAGTTAAGGTTTACAAAATTGGACAAAATAGTGTCTCTCCCTCCCTCACTTACTGTTTTAGACATTTTTACCCCTGCCATTGCCTTCTCGCCCAGGCATCTTAGGTAATCACAGGAAAGGGAAGGGAGGGGTGGGTTTGGTCAGCAGAGAATGGCGGTGGTGGGGACAAGGGTGGGTTGCAGGGAATGGAGGATGCCTGGGCGAGAAGGCAATGGCAGAGGTAAAAATGTCTAAAACAGTAATTTTGGGAGGAAGAGACACTATTTTGTCCAATTTTGTAAACCTTAACTTGTTTTTGTCTATTTTTGTTAACTCAGACATAGAGTGGACAGTTTTGTAAATGAAAATCCAAAAAGTAGCTAATCATGTAATTTTCCCTATTTTTTGTTTTGTATTCTTTGTATATTCCCATCTAACGTATGATTGGATGTTAATCGTGTAATCTCCATTTTTTAATTTTTTTTTTAATAAATGTTGACCTTTAAGATAATATAATTAAAATAAATGAATATCAAAATTACACAGATTTGACTCAGAATAAAGAAATATCTGTTTCTAAAACATCTGAAGCTTACATATCATGTCTTAATATAAAAGGCCTTCTACCAACTGCTAATATACCATGCCGCCCTATTACACAATCCTTATTAGGAAGATATAAACAGAGTGAGAGAATGGCTTCCCAATATTTATAGCCAAAAGGAATTCATTCTAACTAATCGCTTTCGTCTTCTTCCAAGGATCGAGTTTGGACATGTCCAACCCGTTCTAGCTACCAGTTTGGTTCCTCAGTTCGCTCTCTTGCTGAGGGAGATGGTAAACCAGCTCCGATATGACATACGGTGAGATATGCTTTTCAGCCAAACGGAAGAAAGATCTTTCATTTCATTTTCTTTGATTTGTTGTCCACTTATACATAACTGTAGTTTGAAGTTTCATCATCTTGAGTTGCACTGTTGGCTGCTAACCCAATGGAACTGGGTAATATCTACCACTTCATACTATGATTTATTATGCCCTTTGTTGAACCATAGAATCCAATACACAGCTCACATATTGAAAGCATGTTTATGATACTTGTGTTTCAGTTCTAACAAGCTCCATTTTTATTTCCTTAATTAATATTGGCTTCACTTTATTTTCTGTAGCCAAAGAGGGCTATTATTTCACAGTAAATCTTTTTTCTGTTTGGATAGGTATTTATTTCACAGTATATCTTGAGTCTTCACATTAACATTTTCATACCTCTTCCAAATGTGGGCTATTTATTTCCTACCTTTTGCACATAATAATCGTGAGATTTATCATCTTATGTTTGTCATATTCTTTGATGTTTGGATTAACAATTTTTCTCCATATTTTGAATTAAATTTAAGGATTCTTCTGTTTATAATCAATTAGGTTAAAAACTGATCTAAATTTGTAACCGTATGTCCGTACCTATTTGCCTCCATGGTACAATGTGTCAGTTCTTTAGAGGGTCTAAGATGTAAATTTAAAATCACCATTATTCCTCACTAAATCACTGTCCCTTACTGAAGCCACCATGGATTCAAGCAACCCTCATCCTTTAACAAATCATGATATGAAAGGATTGTTTTTGATGCTTATCAACTACAAACATCGTAGTAGGGGTTTAACTGGATTGGGTTGGGCCAGATTTTTTAGAAGTCCCGCTCAACCATAGGTCCTCTCAACTCGACTTAGACTTGGCTAGCTCGAGGTGAAGTTGGGATATCTCAAACCGAGGCCTAAGCTTAGACTTGGCCCAACCCCAGACATTGAAATCTCATTTCTAGCCCAGTCTGCGAACTGAAAAGCCCAACCCATGCCATGTGAGGCTCATGGCGGCCTTGGGAAGGGCCAAACTTGCACCCCTAGCTTGTGCCACAGCTTGCACCAGCAGCTTCGTGTCAAATGCCCGACAACTTGTCGTTATGAGCACCACCACAGTTGGAATGACTTTATCCAGGGCCTTGTATTTACACCCCAAAATCATTCGGTCTGGAAATTGGGCCCAATAGCCCAGAAGGTGACCGGTTTGAGTTAACTAACGGCAATCTGACCCAAAAAGAACCGTCACGGCCCACAAAGAGACTGGCCCAGGAAGTTTAGAGCGAACAGGACTCCTAATAGTAGTTATCAACGAGCTGGCAGTTGAAACTAGCGATAGTGTGCCTCGGGAAGTGGACACAACAAGCTAGAGGGTTGTAACTAACTGCGTTGAGGGAGATGTAGGGAGTTCAGGTGCTATAAATAAGAGGCGAGAAGAAAGAGAAAGGACCTTCAAATTTTCATCCAAATCTCACATTTAATTTTATCTAGGAGGAGGAGTAACTTAGCATAGTTTTGTAGAGTTCTTTCCCTTGTTGCAAGGGTTGTTGATGTACTGTTAATGATTCTCAGCAACGATTTTAATAGAATACTCTATTTTCAGTCAAAAATTGAGTCATTCTATTGCTCTTCCTACCTTTATATGCATTCAAAAGTCCTTGGAGCAATCGAGGCAGAGGTAGAACCCATTTGTTGCCTGAAGAAGTGTGAGGGCAACCCTCACTTCCAACATTGGATTGATTCTCAGTCGATAGACCGAAATCTTAGGCAACCATGACAAAGACACAGAAGAGGAGATGGCAGAGGCAGCAGGCTACCACCCGTCGTCAAAGAGAAGAGTAGGCCCAACAAAAAGGGAAGGGCATAGCCAAAGAAGAAATGTAGGAAGTGCAAGCGGCCCCCAAACGGGCTGTGAGCAAAGGTATTATCTTGAACGAAAGTTGCGATAAGGAAAGTACTAATCGCAAAGAAGCTGGATTTGAGTCGAGTTTTGAGGTCGAGCAGAAGCTTACCCCCAAGATAACTCCTAAGAAAGTAATATCATCAACATCTTCGTCATTAAAAGGGATGTCGGACTACTCCCAACAGCAGTATACCGAATACACTAAGTTCAACCAATATGTGCAAATGCTTATTGGTTCAGTTCTAGTGAGTATGCCAAGTTTCCCAATTAATATGGTATATGGGCTCCCACCGATGTTTCAAGTCGTACCAGAGGATGCTAGTGAGTTAGATGAAGGAGTAGAGGAAGAGCCAAACAGTCCATAAATAAAGGGGACGGGACAGGAGACCAAACCTGATGGAAGATCTTTGGTAGATTGACCTACACAAGTATAAGCAAGGCACGGTGACGAAAAATCACTTAGAGGCTGTATTCGAGAGGCCGACAAGAGAGATGGTTCAACACATCAAGCCACTATATATCCAAGCCCGCATGGATGGGAAACTGGTATCAAGAGTCTTGACCGATAATTGAGCCGCTGTCAAGATTCTTCTAGCACGTACATTGAAATGTTTGGGCAAAGACAAAACAGACATATTGGCAGCTGATGTATCAATCACAAATTTCCTAGGAGGCGTGAGCAGACCGAAGGGGATCTTACCTCTTGAGCTGAAGGTAGCGGGCTAGGCACCGCTAACAGCCTTCTTTGTCATGGACGTGATGGCAAACTACAATGCACTGTTAGGGAGAGACTATATACATGCGAATAATTGCATACCATCCTCCCTTCACCAGGTTCTGGTGTTTTGGATGGAGGAAGGGAAGATCGAGTGGGTGTTGGCTGACAACTGACCATTCTTAGTAAATGCAAGCCATGTTGAGGCAAAGTTTTACGAAGGGGATATCGGACCAATCCGGTTCGTGGGCAAGGACGAATGTGGGAAGCCTACTACCATGAGTTCAGCATCTACTATAATTGAGGACGCCGAACAACTGGGTTATGACACGACAGAATTATTTAGGTCATCGTTCGCAGACGAGCCTTCTTTCAAGACCTCTGAGTCGCTGTCCAAATAGAGTGTGATGATGATTAACAACCCTATCAAGACCGTGATGGAGAAGCTAGCCTTGCTCAGGTTAGAACAGAAGTTCGATCAATTATCGGTCGTTGTGGCCGAACAAACTACGTAAGGCAAAACCATTTGGAACAATTTGGAGATGAAGGACTTGGGAGCAGCCCCACAGAAGATGGAAGAAACTTTGACCGAGGTTCAAGACCCTTTGTTGGAAATTAATTTAGGCTCTGATAGTGAAAAGAGGCCTACTTATGTAAGCGGTCTATTGCGCCCTGAGTTCCAAGCAAAACTAGTAAACTTATTAATGGAATATAAAGATTGTTTTACTTGGGACTATCCTGAATTGCCTGGTCGTGACTGAAATTTTGTAGAGCACCTTTTACCTATTAAAGATGGTTTCAAACCAGTCAAGCAACTTCCAAGGCGCATGGCGCCTGACGTAGTTGCAAAGATAAAAGATGAGATTAAAAGGTTGCTAGGGGCAAGTTTTATCAGGACCGCCCAATACGTTGAATGGTTGGCTAATGTAGTGCCGATCATTAAAAAGAACGGCATGCTTAGGGTCTGTATTGATTTTAGAGACCTAAATTCGGCTACGCCGAAGGACAAATACCCTATGCCCATGGCAGATATGTTAGTAGATTCAGTAGCAAAGCACCAGATATTGTCTTTTATGGACGTCCACTCATGATATAACCAAATATTCATAGCAAAAGAAGATGTCCCTAAAATAGCTTTCAAATGTCCAAGGGCATTAGGAACATATGAGTGGCTGCTTATGCCTTTCGGTCTTAAAAATGCAGGAGCCACGTACCAACGAGCAATGAATACCATTTTTCATGACATGATTGAAGACTTTATGGAGGTTTATATTGATGACATGGTCATCAAGTCCATGGAAGAGACCGAGCATCTCAATGATTTACAAAGGGTGTTCGACCGAATGAGACTCCACTGTTTGAAGATGAACCCTTTGAAGTGAGCTTTTGGCGTATCTGCTAGAAATTTCTTAGTTTTCTTGGTCCATCAAAAGGGGATTGAAGTGGATAAGAATAAAACCAAGGCTATTATGCAAGTTCCACCTCCTAGAAGTAAGAAAGAACTTCAGAAATTCTTGGGACAGATCAACTTCCTTAGAAGGTTCATCTCAAATTCAGCTGGTCGAGTCAGAGCGTTTTCACCACTGTTGAAGCTTAAATCAGAAGACCAATTCTGCTGGGAAGAAGTGCATCAAAAGGTTTTTGATGAAACCAAACTTTACTTGTGGAAGCCACTCGTTCTGATGCCTCCAAGGAGAGGAGTTCCTCTTAAACTTTACGTGGTTGCTGCACCTAATTCAGTTAGAGGATTACTGGCACAAGATAATGAATTCGGTTTTGAGCAAGCAATATATTATCTAAGCGAAAACTTGATCGATATAGAGAAGAAGTATCTTCCCTTGGAGAAGCTCTGTTTGTCTCTGTACTTCACATGTACCAAGCTTAGGTATTACTTGCTGCCAACAACCGCATATGTTTTGTGCCAAATAGATATAATCAAATATATGCTCACCAGGTCTATCATCAGAGGAAGACTTGGGAAGTGGATGATGGCCCTAATAGAGTTTTCATTATAGTACGTACCATAGAAATCGGTCAAGGGGCAGGCATTGGCCGATTTCTTGGTAGATCATCCTCCCATATCTATCGACCAGCAAGATATAGGGGTCAAAACCAATGGTTTTGGGCTTACCCCTTGGATTTTGATGTTTGATGGGTTAAGAATGAAAGATTCAGCTGGTGCGGGAGTGATGTTAAAGTCTCCCAATGGAATTGAAACATAGTTGTCCTTTAAACGGTGTCTTTTATGTTCAAACAATCAGGCGGAGTATGAGGCCCTACTAATAGGCCTAAAGACTTTGCAGGAATTAAATGCAGAAGCCATAAAGATTTTGGGAGATTCTCAATTGGTGATACGAAAACTAGCTGGAGAGTACCGATGTGAGAGTGAATCTTTAATTCACCACTTCAGTATGGCAAAGAAATACCTAGCCCGATTTGGCGATGTCTCAGTCAGACATGTGCCTCGGTCACTGAATAATATAGCAAATGGTCTGGCCCAAACCGTGTTAGGAAATCAGGAATGACAATGCCAGAAGGAGTGATGGAAAGGGTTATCAAGGTACATTGTCAATTGTCCTCCTCGGCCTTAGATGAAGCAACATTAGAGGTTAGCCAACTGGATGATATGCAAGCAGATTGGAGGTCTCCAATCATCCACTTTCTCAAAGAACCCAAGGTAGACTGGAAAACATGGTATAAGGCTCTAAACTATGTATTACTTGGGGAAGATCTATGCAAAAGGGGCCAAGATGAACTCATGCTTAAATGCCTAGGCTTAAATGAATCCATGCTGGTCATGGCCGAAGTACATGAAGGCATTTATGGCGCTCACCAAGAAGGAATTAAAATGAGGTGGCTGATTAGGCGACACAGCTACTACTGGCCAACCATTTTAGAAGATTGTATTCGATATGCAAAAGGGTGTTATGCTTGTTAGAAATATTCTCCGGTGCAAAGGGTGTCAAAAACATAGTTTAATCAAGTTGTCAAACCTTGGCCGTTTTGAGGGTCGGCTCTGAACTTAATAGGAAGAGTGTTGCCCCCTTCTTCTGAAGGACATTATTTCATAGTGGTGGCGACTGACTATTTTATGAAATGGGTCGAGGTCGTGCCTATGAAATTGGTTACACAAACCGATGTGGTCAAATTCCTCAAGCAACACATTGTGTACCATTTTGGTCTCCCTGAGACCCTTGTTTGCAACAATGGGAGCATGTTTACAGAAGGAGAAGTGCTCCAATTTGCTCAAGAGTATGGCATAACAATTATACACTCAACACCATACTATGCACAAGGGAACGGTCAAGCAGAGGCTAGCAATAAGATCATCAAGGTGAACTTGGCTAAAGTAATTGAAGATCATCCTAGAACATGGGTAGACCTATTATCAGAAGTACTCTGGGCATTCAGGACTTCCAGAAGAACGACAACTAGAACAACACAATTTGCCCTTACTTTTGATCATGACATGATTCTGCCCATGGAAATAACGATGAAATTGTTGTGAGTTGGAAGACTTGGATGAGGAACGGCTATTGGACTTGGACTGGATACATGCACAAAAGGTTAAAGTGGCCAAGGTGTATAACAAGCACGTGAAAGATAAAACCTTCAAGGAAGGGGATTTGGTGCTTAAGATAATTCTTGGGCACAGACCCCATGTATAGAAAATGGTCCCCAAATTGAGAAGGTCCATTTATCATAAATCAGACCTTAAAGGGAGGTGTGTTCAGACTAAAATCCATAGATGGCATGATTCAACTTAGGCCAACCAACGAAAAGTACTTAAAAGCATTTTACCCCATGATGTGGGAGTCTAAAGAGTTGTGAAAAAAAGAGTACGAGGTTCCTTAAGGTTAAAAGGCTGAAAATAATACAATCGGCCATGCAAACGAGAATTCAAAAGGCTGAAAACAATACAATTAGCCACACAAAAAGGTTAAGGGCTGAAAACAACAGAATCAGCCATCACATTGGTAGAAAGGTTCATGGCGCTGGCCGTGCATTCTCCTCAGGTTTACACGGACTTGTGGGCTTGACACGGGTCCAAAGAAGCTCCAAGTTGCTGTCGATAACATCAATATCCTTGGACACATCAACGGCTTCATGAGCTAGATTCTTCTCAATTTTCAAGGACGAACGGTATGAGGCACCCTCTGAACGACCTTGTTCAGCCAAACGTGCTATCTCGGCTTGCACTTGGATTTTTTTGGAAGCCAAGGTACCCCTTTTTCCACCAAGATCGAATCTCTTCATCCAGTTGGCGTTCCTCCTTGCTCAGACTATTTTTCTCCATTTGAAACGTCTTTAATTGAGAATGGATAGTCTGGATCCCAGACAGTTGATTCTCCCGAGCCTTTGTAGCCTGAGCAGCTTGTGCAACTGTCTCGAAAGCAGCAGGCACACTACTCTCAATACTGTCAATTAGTTCTAGCAAACATTTGAGAGCAGTTTCATGACTATCCCCAAGCTCTCGAATGGACTAAAGGCAGGTCACAGCCTATCATAAAGCTCTCATCTTCTGTTGATCCAACAGTTGCTGAGAGGTAAACCTATTCAAAGATTCCAAGGTCTTTCAGGCTTCTTTGATTTCTTGGGCATGGGGAGGAGGAAGTTCATGTGCTGCAGGAGGAGCTAAGATGTTACAGGAGGAGCGGTGAAGAGGCCTTCTAGTTCGGCCAATACGCCCGACACATTGGTAACCTGTCAGAAGTAAGGATGGTTCTCAGCTAAGGCAAGACAAGTTGAAAGTAAAGAACTTTTACCAGATCATCAACCAGAGGAGTTGAACCACCTCAATGGCCAGAGGTTGATAATGCTCTTTGGTGTCTAGCAGCAATGGGGCCAAAGGAGCAAGAGTCTTTACCACAATAGTAGGACTCAGAAGATCGATAAACTACGAGACAGACTTAGAAGAACTGCCCTTAAGGGCACGAGCCTGGACTAACGGCTGATAGGCTGCCAAAAGAGTTGTTGGCTTAGGCATTACGATCTGAACATTGAATAAGGAGGAACGTCTAGGGTCGGTTAGGGAGAGCTTCGCCAGCTTGGCTACATTAGCATCATCATCTTGTTTGCTCCTGATTCTTCATGAGCATGATTGATGAGCTGCAGAATCTGTGCGTGATCGTTTCGGCCTTTGGGAATCAACACGATCACCCCTCGAGGGCTTGATTTTCTCAGCCTCGACTTCGGCCTCAAGAGGATGCTCAATTGATCAGCCTTGCCTTCTGGGCCACTTGATAAGCTGGGTTTCGGCCTGATCACTTTCGGCTATCCCTTCTTTAGAGGAGGAACTCTCAGAGCCGTTGTCATAAAAAAAATTTATCAGGAGAGCATTTGAGGAAATAGACAAATTGAGAACATGCTTAAATAAAGGGAAGAAATATGAAGAAATATGTAGCTAAATAGTTGGGGTATCTGAGCACAAAGGTACTGCAGCCAGCAATAGGTTGGTCCATGGCATAGATTCCAAAATGGGTCATACCCATGGCATTGGTATTGGATTTTGGTTAAACTACGCTTGACAGTGCATAGGATGCAGTCGACCTTGGAGGCTGAGATTCTAAGAGCTTGTCAAACTCAATCTCAAAGCGGTTCATGTTCATCAGAAGACCTTTCCAGGTATGACTGGAGTTTTTCGGTCTTGACAAAAAATCAATCCTACATATTCTCGTAGCCGAGCGACGACTGCATGGTGTCGATCATGCGAAATACCTCGGTCCACATTGGGAATGTCTTTGGTCCTAAAGAATTGCTCATATGCTACAATAGCCTGGTAAGAGGAAGTGTCTTTTCCTTTTTCTTTTGTTGACTGCTTCTTCGATTTCTACGATAAGTGAGAAAACTTATCAATGGGAGCAGGACAGCCAAAAGTTGTAGAATGGCAATCATCAAAAGATAAAGAATTGGTCGTAGCCAAGGTATTGCATTTTAACCACCAAGTTGTGAAATCTACAGTGACTGCGGGAGAAGGTTCAAAGTAACGTGGCTGAAAGCTGGTAAGGGTGAATTGGATGAAGAGAGTGATGTCGCAGACACTCTCCCGAGTTTTTAGCATCCTTCGAATGGGAGTACCGTCGACATCAGAGAAAGAACATGGAAAGGGGATAGATTGAAGAAGCCCAAATTGTCGCACCCAAAATTTTGGATTATAGGGCTCAACCCCTCACATGTTGTTACCTGTGGGTTCAACGTAAAAACCAAAATGGAGGTCACGACAAACTAGAAAGGAAGCCCAGATGGATGCATGGGCTGACGGGTCTTGAAGGACTGGGTAAAGCCATGAGGGAAGGCTCAGAGATTTGTGAAATGGAAAAAAGGAGTCGTTGGCATGGTCCTCTGGTAAGTTAGAGAAAAAGAAAAAACATTTAGAGAAGTGCTGCTTCAGTGGAGCATGGAGTAACTTGAAACCGATAGCCGAGTAATCCCTAGAGTCAGGAGTGGGAGCGAATTTTGATAAATAGGCACTCAGCCAAAGCAGTAGCACCCAGAAAGGACCACGAGCATTAGTAAAACCCGAGGCCACAAGGTCATTGCAGCCTCTATACATGGTAGATAGAACAAAGGAAGCTAAGCTGATCTCTTGACCATCGGCCAAAGCATTGGCTAGCCGAAGGTAGTAGGCCTTAGTGATTTTCTCGGACTGGGTGCAAATGAGACAATGACAGATCCAAGACATGAGAAAGGCTACATACTCTTGTTTAGTAACTGGGCCTTGGGTTCTTCGAAACTTGACAAAGTAGGAGGTATAATTGGACTTTTATGGAAAACTCTAGGTCCCACTCTTCCCTGGAACCAAGAGAACCTCCATTAAACTCTTCCCCTTCAACCGGGATGCCTAAGAGGGCTCTAATATCCAGGAGGGTTGGGGACATCATTCCACAACAAAAGTAAAAGGAGTTGGTGGTACTACACCAAAAATGCAACACACAATGAAGCAAATTAGTGTTGCAATGGAAGGTGAAGGTAGACATAAGAATGGCATCATAAATGCCCAGTTTTCGCCAGACCTTCTCCTTGTGAGCAGAGTGTCTCTCGACCCAAGCATTCCACTCGTCATACCTAGAAGGCTAGAGGCTATTGAAAGCTCTAAGCCTTAGCAGAGGAGAGGAAGGAGTGCCTTTTCCATGTAGAAGAGGGTCGCTGGGGTGGATTGGAAAATGAGGAATAGAACTAGTAATGGATGGATCCTCCAAATAAGGACCCAAGGCTAAATGATTGTTGGAAGGGATGAGTACCTCTTGATTAACCGTAGAAGGGAGGGACGTGTGCCGTTCTTAGAGGCACTCTGCAACAGATTTCGAGCTTTCAGCAGTGGGTTTCTATTGACGGCCCATGGCGATGTTGTTGAAGATGAACTTGCACTCGAAGTATTTGAAGAAAGTCATAGGAAGATGAAGCCGAGCGAGGAGATGGAGATGAAAAGGTTAAAGGAAGTGATTTCAAAAGAGGTATGATCATTACTGTACCTCAAAAAATGGGATAGAAGCTAGCGAAGCGCTTTAAGCAATGAAGCAGGAAAAGATGCGTGGAAATGAAAAGTTGTTATCCTGTCACATGTCATCTCATAAAGGGCAAGTGGTTGGAGATATTTTTGTGACCAAATAGGCATGACCCTCATGAACTTTATAGCATCGTTCAAAAGGGTCACGAGGGGCATATTGTTTAACTAACGACAATCTGGCCCCAAAAGAACTGTCACGGCCCACAAAGAGACTCGAACATGACTCCTAATAGCAGTTATCAACGAGCTGGCAGTTGAAACTAGTGATAGTGTGCCTCGGTAAGTGGACACAACAAGCTAGAGGGCCGTAACTGACTGCATTGAGGGAGACGTAGGAAGTTCAGGTGCTATAAATAAGAGGCGAGAAGAAAGAAAATGGACCTTCAACTGTTTATTTAAATCTCGCCTTTAATTTTATCTAGGAGTAGGAGTAACTTAGCGGAGTTTAGTAGAGTTCTTTCCCTTGTTGCAAGGGTTGTTGATGTACTATTAATCGTTCTATGCAGCGATTTTAATAGAATACTCTATTTTTCAGTAAAAAATTGTGTCATTCTATTGCTCTTCCTGCCTTTATATGCGTTCAAAAGTCCTTGGAGCAATCGAGGCAGAGGTAGAACCCATTTGTTTCCTGAAGAAGTGTGAGGACAATCCTCACTTCCAGCATTGGATTGATTCTCGGTCGATAGACCAAAATTTTATGGAAACACCTACCCCTAATCCTCCAAAGTTTCTCCGTTCTTTCATAAGACAGATCGATCACCATACACTAGTATTCCTCAATGCATGATTTCATTCCTGACACTGCCTCAGAATCTAGGCTCTCAAAACTGTCACCCATTTTTAGTTTTCTACTACCAAAACTTTTTTCGAAGATGTTGATGAAGCTTGTGAATGGAGAACTAGAGAGTTCATTATAGAAGGCATCAACATGAGACCACTGATCTGCAGTGGGAGCATGCATGTATTGATACGTAGGCTTCTCCTTTTTTGCTAAAGATTTGTTCAGGTTTATGGAAGAATAGCGTCACAACGAACAAATCTTTAGGAAAAAAGGAGAAGCCTAATGAGGATCGTTGGCTCACGTGCACCAATATTTCAGCCCAAACAATGGAGGCCTGATAGAAGGCAGACTTTTTGGCAACTACTAACCAAATATTGAGTTACCATATTTACATGGGAACTCAATATTCAGTCACCGGATATATTCATACTCAAATAGTGCAAATTAATTGTTATGTTTTCTACATTTCTCGTATTAAGAAAATTAAGGTTTCCATTGTATTTTATATAAATATTTCTATTACTGTCGAGCAAAGTAATGCAATCATAATAATTCAAAGTTAACATGGTATCAGAGTAACCATTGGCTAATGCCATGTAACCCTAACTAACAAAACTTAACCCCTTCTCCCCTCTGGCTGATCACGCCTTCTCTCCTCTCACCGCCTTCTTCTTGTATCCGATCCTATTTCACCATGTCCACGGACTCTCCATCAACCCTTTCCTCTCCCACTGCCGCTACACCCACCCATTACTCTCTCACGTCTGCCCACCATTTTTTATTCCTCAAGCTCTCTTCCAAGAATTTTCTCTTCTCAGATAGTGCCCTTTCTCAACATGCAAAAACTCTTATGCTATCAATCTTGATGGCACCTTACCATGCTCAAATGATGTCTCTGCTACTACTAACTAACACCAACAGGATTCCACCTTGACAAGTCTCCTCATTGCCTCCCTGTCTGAGGAGATATTTACAATCGTTGTTGGTAAAAGTACAAGTAAGGAGACCTAGGATTCCCTTACAACGGCTTTCAGATCCACATCTTCCAATCTTATCCTCTCATTGCATCTCAGTCTTCAAGAGTTGGCTCAACATCCTAACGAATCCATTTCATTGTTTCTTCAGTGTACCAAGACTATGGTGAATGAACTCGCAAGCACTGGGAAACCCCTGTCCTCTGACGATTTCTATCTCTTCATCTTTCACGGACTGTGTCTTGACTTCAAGGATACAATACCCACCTTGCTTGCTATGTCGACACTCTCACCTATTCTGATATTTATGGACTGATTCTTAGTCATGAGTTTTTACAGTCATCATCCTTGCACAAGCTCTCTCTCTCTCTCTCTCTCTCTCTCTGAATCGTCCGCTACTGCCAACTCTCCCACTGCTAGCATGGCTCAATGTTGCTCTTCTTTATCTGCTTCACCTGATTCCAGGTCCTCTCAGACAAACCATGGTCCTGTCAGAGGACTATGGAACCTAGGGTATTCAACTCTTTTGCATGATCTCTCATTGCACCAATCATGCATCCACCACAATTTATTGCCGCCAATCCCCCTCATTCCCTCTCTCCCTATGCCTACCCCCTCTCAGGGGTAGCCCCCCCCCCCCCCCCCCCACTGAGTTCTAAATATACCCACATTCCTCTTCTCTCCTTCTCCCCTACTTGCCTCCCATACCCTCCACCCTTAACCTGGTACCTGATACAGAAGCAAACATCATGTTACACCTGATCTCTAGTCTTTGTCCTCCTTTGATGGCTACACAGGTCATGATCAACATCATGTAGGCAATGGTAAGGGCCTTCCTATAACTGACATTGGTTCCACCTTTCTTCCTTCTTCCTCTCTTTCTTTTCTTCTATTTGATGTGCTTCATGTACCTCCCGGCCATTACTAAGCCTTATTTTGTGCAGCATTTTGCTCGAGATAATGGTGTTTTCTTTGAATCACTCCTCTCACTTTTTTGTCGAGGACCAAATAATCAAGGAAAATCTTCTCTTTGGTTTGAGTAGTAACGAGCTCTACACTCACTCTGCTCCTCCCAATTCATCACCCACTGCCAGTATTATTGAACAAACATCCATTGATGGTTGGCACCGTAGAATTGGTCATCCACACGAGCGTATTCTTCCTCTTATATTAAGAGTCAATAAGTTGTTGAGGCAGTCGACACGGGTTAATTCTCCTTGTATTGCCTGTCAACTAGGAAAGGCCAGTCGTTTATCATTAAGTGAAACCTCTTCTCGTAGTTTCTTTCCTTTAGATTTAATATAGAGCAATGTATGGGGTCCCTTGCCTTCTCCTTGCGTTGATGGTCATTGATATTTGGTAACTTTGTGGATGATAATTCAAATTATACTCGGTTTTATCCTCTTGGTGATAAGTCTGAAGATTTTATTGTTTTTCTTCAATTTAAATCATTAGTTGAATGCTACTTTCTCTCAAAATTAAGGCAATTCAGACAGACTGGGTGGTGAATATTATACCCTTTCCAAATATTTTGCCCAAATAAGGATATGCCCTTGTCTTTTTTTTTAATAGACAAATAAGAAATTCATTCTCATTTTCCGGTATCAGACTGGGTAAGTTAGGATTTTATTATTGATTTCAATCTATCTATTACAATGTGTATAAATAGGGATAAGAATCCCAAGAGGATCCTGAGAGGATCAAATATCTCCACATGTGATAATGGAAGGATTCCATATCACATGTGATAATACAAGGTAATGAAATATACACAATCTTGGGATACAAGGTAAGTGCTACACATAGCAGGTGAATACATGGTAAGTGATATAAAGGGTAAGAGATAAACATGGTAGGTGATCAATTAGAGGAAGGGACCAATATAGCATGTTCCAATAGTGAGAACGGCTATATTGGTCCATACACCCCCTCAAGATGAAGATCCGGTGTGGCGGAGTTTTAGCTTGTCTCTCACGAACTGAAATCGGGCGGTTGGCAACGCCTTGGTCAAGACATCCGCGATCTGATCATGCGTGGAGATGAACTGAACTTGTAGTGATTTGGCTGCAACTCTCTCACGAACGAAGTGGAAATCTATCTCCACATGTTTGGTGCGTGCGTGGAAGACGGGATTTGCTGATAGATACGTAGCACCGATATTGTTGCACCACAAGATCGGTGCAATGGGCTGTGCAATCCCGATTTCCTTGAACAGGGTTTGTAACCAGATCAACTCGACTGCCGCATCAGCAAGTGCCTTGTACTCGGCCTCTGTGGATGAGCGGGACACAGTCTTTTGTTTTCTCGAGTTCCAAGATATGAGGTTAGGACCCAAAAAGATTGCATAAGCTCCAGTAGATTGCCTATCAATCGGACTGCCTGCCCAGTCAAAATCCGTGTAGGCTTGTAATTGCATGGATGGGGATCGCTGAAAAAGTAGGCCATGAGAACTTGTACCCTTGAGGTATCGTAAGATCCTCTTCACATTGCTCCAATCATCAGCCGTGGGTGAGTGCATGAATTGGCAAACACGATTCACCGTGAAAGCCACATCTGGTCGTGTGAGAGTAACATATTGTAGGGCTCCCACAATAGACCTGTAATGACTGGGGTCCGAATAAGATACACCCCCTGAGTCTGATGTCTTTGTTGATGTTGACATGGGTGTAGAAATTGGTTTACAATCTTTCATGCCTGCCCCGTCCAGTAAATCAGTGACATACCGTTTCTGGGACAAAACCAGCCCGTCTGAAGTAGTATGGGCCTCAATGCCTAAAAAGTAATGTAATGGGCCCAGGTCCTTGATGGAAAATTCCTGAGCTAGGCTGGCTAGCAGTGCAGAAATATTGGCCTGTGAATCCCCAGTTACTAGAATATCATCAACATATACTAGTACATAGATAACCAGCGGCCCTGGCGTGAAATAAACAGTGAGGTGTCTGTTTTGGATGCAAGAAAGCCTGTTTGAAGAAGAAACTTGGACAGCCGTTGGAACCAAGCCCTAGGTGCCTGTTTAAGCCCATATAAAGAGCGATGCAGCCTGCAAACATAAGACGATTTGTTTTTGTCCTCAAAGCCTGGGGGCTGGGCCATATAAACTTCTTCAGCTAATTCACCGTGGAGAAAAGCATTTTGGACATCCAATTGGCGGATGGGCCAGCCCTTTGACACTGCCAGTGAGATTATAGTTCGAATAGTGGGTTGTTTCACCGCTAGGCTAAAGGTCTCTCCATAGTCCACCCCTTGTTGTTGGTGAAAACCCTTGGCCACAAGCCTAGCCTTGTATCCCTCAATGGACCCGTCAGCCTTCCTTTTGATGCGGAAGACCCACTTGCAACCCACCAAATTCTGATTTTTTTAAGGTGGTACTAAACTCCAAGTCCCATTGCGAAGTAACGCATTGAATTCTTCTGCCATAGCCTGACGCCACTCAGGGACCTTGACAGCTTGTGTAAAACAAGTTGGTTCAGCTGGGTAATCTAAGGATGGTTGAATATGAAGCACTGTTTTGGTAGAGCGCAGGCGCATGGAATGCTGAGATGGTGGTGGATCCAATGGTGTTGGATCAGGATAAAAGTTAGCCAAGGGACGGGTGCGGCATGGAGGTGATGTTGGGCTGGGTAATGGACTCGGCTCAATGGATGGAAGCCGGGAGGGTGGTGATGGTGGGTTGGGGTTTAATGGTGGTGTGATGGGTAATTGGGTTTGAGGTGAAGGTGGTATAGTGGGTGGTTGGAGTGGTGGTACAGGCCGCGGCAATGGTGCGGGGATATTTGGTGAGACAGCCCAAGGAAGGGTGATTGGGGTAGGTGAAACATGAGATAGGGTAGGTGTAGCAAAGGGAAAAATATTTTCAGAGAATGAAACATGTCTAAAAACCTGTATTCGACCAGTGGTCCTGTCAAGACATCTATAAGCCAAGTGAGAGGGACTATAACCCAAAAATACATATGGAGCGGATCTATAATCCATCTTGTGCGCATTGAAGGGTCATAACAAAGGGTAACACAGGCACCCAAAAACTCGAAGAAAAGAGTAGTTGGGAACACGATGAAAAAGCAATTGGTAGGGAGAAATCCCGGAAGAAATACGGGAAGGCATGCGGTTAATTAGGAAAATCGCAGTTTCGAAGGCAAATATCCAATATTCCCTAGGAACCGATGCATGGGCTAGCAGGGATAGGCCAGTGTCAACAATATGCCTATGTCGACGTTCTACTGCACCCTGCTGCTCATGCGTGTGAGGCACAGAAACTCTATGTGAAATTCCCACAGTGATAAAAAGCTTTGGTAAAGTTCGAAATTCACCCCCCAGTCCGTTTGGACAGATTTAATTTTCCTATCAAATTGATGTTCAACAAGTTTTTGAAAATTAATAAATATTAAAAACCTCAGACTTGCGAACCATTGGGTAAAACCAACTGAACTTAGAGTAGTCATCAACGAATATAACAAAATAACGATGCCCGGCAGGGGAGGGTGTAGGGGAGGGTCCCCAAACGTCACTGAAAATGAGGTCTAATGGAAATAAACTGCGTGAAAATGTCTCGCCTAAGGATTGGAGACAGGATCTTCCCATTTGACAAGCATTACATAAATGATTCAAAGAGGAATTTAAAGAAGGCAAATTATTATGTGTGACGATTTGCCGAAGAAGTTGTGAATGTGGATGGCCCAAACGGTTGTGCCAGCCATCAAGAGTAGTCCGACATGTAAGATTTGCTGATGGAGAATTACGCACAGGAATGGTGTATAGACCACCGTTACTCGGACCTAATAGGATTGTGGTTTCGGTTCTCCGATCCTTCACAAAAAAAGAAGAGGGATGAAACTCGAAAAATACATCATTATCAAATGCAAAACGACTAACAAAAAGGAGGGGTTTGGAAATTGCAGGCACATGCAAGACATCAGATAAAATAAAATTCCCAGATGAAGAATGTGATGGAATGAAAGAACTACCAATATTTGAAATAGGAACCGTCTTACCATTGCCGACCTGAAGAGAGTCTGTACTAGTATAAGGGTCATAAGAGGTAAAGGCATGGAGATCAGGCGTCACATGATGAGTGGCGGCTGTGTCTGGGTACCAGGGTAGGGGTTGGTTGGCCGCATAGGTGGGTGTGGGTAGTATGGGTGGTGCGGGTTGGTTGTGGTAGGTGATGTAGTGAGCGGCTGGTGTGGTATGTGGCTGATATTGGAATTGAGAGGTTTGATGGGTAGGGAAATTGGGTGGTGGTTTGGGTTTACTGTAGCAATTCTGTGTGTCATGGGTGTCCCGATTGCACCAATGGCACCAAAGACGGGTGCCCTGAGAACGTCCGCGTCCACCTCTACCACGGCCTCCCCGGCCTCTCCACGGACCACCCCCTCGGCCAGTGGATGTGAAACGACTGTCACCTTGCGTGGAGGTCCTTTGGACCTGATTGGCAGAGGGGGAAGCATTAGTATGGCCACCATCAGTCAAATAAAGCTTCGATAGCTTAGAGCCATGCAAGAACTCATGACTCAACAGCATGGCATGTAGGTCATCATAGGGTAATGGCGTGGTCTTGGTAAGGAGAGAAGAAACAATGTCATTAAAATCCGCTTTCAATCCCTTGAAAATATGGAGATTGAAAGCAATTTGTCACAAGGGATGGCCAGCAGCGCTTAATTCTTCTGAAATGGTCTTTGCACGTTGGAGAAATGCAGAGACAGACTCATCAGGTTTTTGCTCCAACTCTTGCAAAGCCATAGTCAATGACATTATGCGGCTCTCTGAGGGGGAAGAAAAGGTTGTATGCAAGGTGTCCTAGATGTCCTTGCTGGTTCGTTTCCCAAGAATCAAAGGGAATACCTCCTCAGAGAGGGATGAAAGTAGTAGACTGCGGAGTATTGAGTCTTGGCGTCGCCATGTGGTGGCAGCAGTCGGATCAGTTGGACATGGAGTTGTTCCATCAAGGTGGCCAAATAGGCCCTGGCCTCAAGAAATGGTTCTACCTGTGTTTGCCAGAAGTGGTAGTTCTTAGAGGTAAGCTTCACCGATAGGTAGTGGTGTGCATGGTGAAGAGAAGGAGTGCCAGAGGGAAGCGTGGCAAGGTCACTGCTGCTGTCCACGATTGTGTCATTGGAATCGGCTGAATCATTAGGTCCAGCCATGGAGAAGGTGAGAACGAAAAAGAAAAAGACAAGAAAGGAGGAAGGTGGTGCTCGTTAGAGCAATTTGGCTCTTGATACCATATCAGCTGGGTAAGTTAGGATTTTATTATTGATTTCAATCTATCTATTACAATGTGTATAAATAGGGATAAGAATCCCAAGAGGATCCTGAGAGGATCAAATATCTCCACATGTGATAATGGAAGGATTCCATATCACATGTGATAATACAAGGTAATGAAATATACACAATCGTGGGATACAAGGTAAGTGCTACACATAGCAGGTGAATACATGGTAAGTGATATAAAGGGTAAGAGATAAACATTGTAGGTGATCAATTAGAGGAAGGGACCAATATAGCACGTTCCAATAGTGAGCATGGCTATATTGGTCAATATCCGGTAATTTAAAAAATATATGTTAACATCATCTTGTTTAACATAAAATGCTACTGTGAATAAGTCAAAACCACCAATTCACTAATTTTAGATTCATCAAATCAACAAAGTAAAGACATTAATGCTCGCTAAAACAATAATCTCTATCAGAATGATTCCATCATTTTGACTTAGAATCTGAGCATGGTGATGAACCACCTGTTCTTTCCCGTCTTGAACCGCTCCTCGAACTGACTCTTAATCTCCTTCAAAGTCGTGACCTTCTTATCACGAGATTGAAAGATATCGAGTGTGGCCATCCTTGAAATCACATCAAGGGTGTAACGAGTGGGCATTATGTGGTTGTAGTTGATGAGCTTGATGAATATCTTCACGCTAGACTTCTTTGCAATCTCTTGGTTGAGTCCTTACGAATCACCTTCCTTGGATACTTAGTTATCCCAACAACTAAGCAGTGGCCATAGGGACAGTCATGAGTGCCATCATCGAAGGATTGAACTATAACTGCTTTGCGACCTATGAATCAATCTTGAAGGAGGACTACCGCCTTGTTGGGCTTCAAGAACTTCACCATTTTTGGCGAGTTCTACAAAGGCTGCTCTCTCCCTCTCCCACTTCCTTGGTTGAGCTCTAATATCCCATTGTCTTTCTTGTCCACACATACATGAGCAATAAGGGGCAGTTGAATGTAGCCTCTGTCACATAGTAGAGATCGGTCTGTCTCTACTTGTTCCCAGTTCTTTTCCCAAAGAATATCGACACTTCGCCTTTAATAGTATTGTCTATCTCATCAAGCTTATTCCTTCCAAGGTTTTTCCATAGCCTCTCTCCTTTTCAATTGTTCATCACAAACCTTCTAACTACTCCTTTATTTATGCCTTTGGTTGTTTTTGCTTCCCCTAACTTCGTTCTTACAATAGGAACAAGATGGACATTCGCTCTACTCCTTGCATTTTCTTTGGTTACAGCCCATCTCACACTAGTTATCCATGCTTGGATTTGGCAACTAACAGACTTCATATAGCTCATCATGTCCATTTCACTAAATCCTCCTTTACCTTCGCTAACTCGTCCCTTCTCAGTTCACTACCTACCGCTCCTCCGTCTACCTCATACTCACTGTGGGATATTGTACCCACCCCACACTCTCCTCTCCCTCAAAATGCCTTTTTTAACTAAAAGGTCAGATTGTATTAATGAAAATGAGAAAGAATATACAAATAGTCTCATTCTGGATAACCCAGTAGAGGACCAAAAAAGAGAGACCAGGGCCCCACCTTCGGCATTGCCTTCAACAGGGGAAACTGGCCTCCAAATTACACCTCAACTAAACTAGAACCTTGAATTCCCAGTTGCATTCTAGTGAAGATCCTCTTGAACCGGCCTAGGGAAAGAGAAATCAATGGACGATGATCCCTGTTTTGTTGCCTCTTTAGCCAAACAATACGCAATTGGATTTGCTTTTCTAAAACAATGTGTGATCTTCCATATGATATTTGACAAATATGGCTGTATATATATAAATCCAATTCTGTTGAACAAACCATGGACATCTTTGCTTTTGAACTGATATCACAACCGCAATTGAATCACATTCAACCCATAGCTTCTAGATCCCTAGCTCCATTGCACGCACAACACCTTGGGTAAAGCTAATAAACTCAGCTTCAAAATTTGTAGCCACACCCAGGTAACACCAAAAAGAAGAGACCACCGCATCTTTATGATTTCGAAATACCCCACCTGCTCCAGCACACCTTGGATTCCCAATGGAACACCCATCTATATTCAGTTTAACCCAATCAACCTTTGTTTTACACCAAAAAACCTCCAAAATCCTGGAAGACTTTGGTGGATTTACTTTTAATCCAATTCTCTAACAACAATTGATTTGTCGCGGACTTGATAGAATCCTAGAATTGACTTCCCATCCACGCAGTGACCACAAGACTCTACTGAAAATTACCTCCGATGGACGTGCCACATTCTTATATCATCTATCATTCCGTTTCCACCAGATATAAAAAGGAATCAAAATCAAACCCGCCAACCAAACACCTTTAAAAGACAGTAGCCGCCCTTTCCCTTTTCACCAGTTTAACAAATTCTCTAAGGATGTTGGCGACTGCCAAGAAATCCCAAAAATCCCAGAGAATTTGCTCCAAATACTCTTTGTAAATTCACAATCAAAAAACAAATGAGTAAAGGAATCACCTTATTTCTGGCAAAGATCGCATCTTGAAGCCAAGGATATTCCTTTCAAAGTGGTAGCCGCATCTATTGGTAATTTTTTATGAAAAAACCTCCAAACAAAAACAGAGTGTCTTGGTAGAAGTCCTGACTTCCAAACTGCCTACAACCAAGGAACTTTTGAGTTTTTAATCGAATCTCTTCCCATGCCGATTTCACAGAAAAATGTCCTGAGGGCTCCAATTTCTAGACACACCAATCTCGAAAGGGGACCGTTGGAATTCTGATCCTTTTTGCTTCCTCAAAGATACCTCTAAAGAAAGTGGAATTAACCGATGGAAACTCCCACTCATTATTAGAAATAAAATCTGCCACCTTCAAAGAAAGTCCTGAAAAGAAAGAAGACTCCAGCCCCGAAGCTTCTGCAATTGAATTCCCACCTATCCACCTGTCTCTCCCTCAAAATACCTCATCACTCTTTGTTCCTCTCCTTCTCCAACCTCCTTGCTAGCACAATCTCTAACTCCCCTCCCCCTTTGTATGAACATTATCCCCTCCTACCCTCATTTCTCCTTGGTCTACCCCCACTATCTCCTCTTCCCCACCTCTTTGCACTCGTGCTTTAACTAATGTGTATGTCTCCCCCTCCCTCACAAGTCTCCTACATCCTCCCCCTACCCCGCAGACTTACAAATCATACTGGCACCCTCACACTCCCCCCGCCCCCACAAACCCAAGTGCAAATGCAACTTTGCCATATGAGCTAACCCCATCAGGCCCTCTCCTCTACCTCCCTCCCTCCCTTGAACCTACTTGCTTCTCCCAAGCTAACAAAATCCTTGAATGGCATGTTGCAGTGATGGAGGCTTTAATGCCCTGATCCATAATGGCACTTGGATCCTTATTCCTCACCATGATCACATGAATCTAGTTAGATGTAAATGGGTATATTGCATCAAATGTAAGACTAATGGTTCCCTTGAAAATTATAAGGCTTGCCTTGTCTCTAAGGGCTTCCATCAATAACAAGGTAATGACTATACTAACACGTTCAGCCCTGTAGTGGAATCCACAACCATCCGGACCATCTTGGCTCTCACAGTGTCTTATGATTGGCCGATTTAAAAGCTTGATGTTCATAATGCATTCCTTCACGGGGTTCTTCATGAGGATTTTTTTATGGTATAGCCATATGGTTTTGGGGATCCTTCCCGTCCTCAACATATCTCTAGCCTGAAACATGACCCTAGAGTCTGGTTACAGATTATAGCAGTTTCTCCTACAGTTTAATTTTTGAGCATCATAGACTGATCCATCACTATTCATCTACAAACATGGTATGCACATTATTTATGCCTTGGTCTATGTGCATGATAATCTCATTACTAGTAATGATGCCACTCAGATCACCTCTTCACTTCAACGTGTTGCCATGGATTTTTCTATACAGGATTTGGGATCACTTCATTTTTCTTTGGTATTGAAGCTATACCTCATCCCACCGACATCTCATTGTCTTATTCGCATTATAATGGTGATTTACTACAACGGGCTGACATAATCGAATGCAAGCCAGTGTTTACTCCCATGGCCACGACTATGAAGCTACTACAAGAGGTGTTCCCCCCACTGATCCCACCAAGTATCGTTTTATTTTGGGTGCTCTTCAGTACGTCACTCTCACTTGCCCCGATGTGTCCTTTTCTATGAACCGTGTGTATCAATACATGCATGATCCCACTGCAGATCGCATGTCTCTTGTGAAATGGATACTTTGGTACCTGAAATAAACTTGGTTCCATGGTCTTTTCCTTGAGAAATTCCCACACCTCACCTTACAGACTTTCTCTAATGCTGATTGGGCGGGCAGCAATGATTATTGTAATCCATAGGGGGTTACACTATCTTTTTTGTTACAAATCTGATTTCATGGGATCCTAAAAAGCAAAAGACAGTGGCTCGGTCCTCCACTGAATCTGAGTACAAGGTACTGGCTGACACGTCTGTCAAGTTCACTTGCTTGCAATCTCTTTTTTGTGAGCTTGATCTTACACTTCAAGCACCCCTTCTATGGTGCGATTTTATTGGAGCCACTTACCTCTATGCTAATCTTGTGTTTCATGCCCACACTAAACACATTGAGATTGATTTTCACTTTGGGTCTAAAAAGGTTTCCAAGCAAGAGCTCGCCGTGTAATTCGCCTCCACCAAGGACCAAATAGTAGATGTTCTTACCAAGGCTCTACTGACAGCACGTTTTTAGTTTATGCCACTCCCTCGGTCCTTCCACTTGAGGGCCTGTATAGACCAAATATTGAATTACTTTGTTTACATGGGAACTCATTATTCAGTTACCAAATATATTCAAAATCAAATAGTGCCACTTAGATTTTATCTTTTCTACATTCCTTGTACTACCTAAATTAAGGTTTCTATTGTATATTATATATATCTCTACCATTGCAGAGCAAAGTAATGCAATCTGAATAATTTAGAGGTAACACAACACCAATGTTACTGGAGCAAAGACAATGCCAAAGATTTTTACTGTGTAGGTTGATGATTTGATGAATAAGGAGTATCCCCAATCCCTCACTTCATGGTTGGAAAACCCATCGAACTTTTATCTTTAATCTATATGATTCGGCTCTATGCGTGAGTCAAGATTTTTATCGCTTTTGTTGATCATTGGTTAGTAGAAGATGTGAAGATGTGATCAGATCCTATACAAGAGATATGGATAGAATAGGAAACAAATCCTATATCCTTCCACATGTGATAATAGATAAAATAGGAATGGAATCCCATAGATACTCAACCACTGTACCGAATATAGAGTTTCTAATCAATAGAAACTCTACATACGATAATATACCCCCTCAAGATGGAGAAGCGTGACAATGAATCTTCAGCTTGTCCCGTAAAAATTGAAACACCGAGCAGTGGGAAGCAGCTTGGTGAGAGAATCGGCTAGTTGATCCGTGGTTCAGATGAACTGAACTGATAATTGTCATTTAGCTACTCGATCCCAAACAAAATGGAAATCAATCTCCACATGCTTAGTGCGAGCAAGGAAGACTGGATTTGCAGATAAATAGGTTGCACCAATGTTGTCACACCATAAAATAGGTGGACCAGGAAAAGAGAGACCCAATTCGTTGAACAAGGATTCAAGTCAAACCAGTTCGGCAGCAACATCAGCCAGGGCCTTATACTTAGACACTGTAGACGAGCGAGCAATAGTCTGTTGTTTCCTGGAGTTCTAGGAGATGAAATTGGGCCCAAGAAAAATAGCATAGGCAACTGTAGATTTACGATCCTCACTGCCGCCAGCCCAATCGGCATCGGAGTAGGCCTAGAAAGTGCAATAAGGGGACCGGCCAATAAAGAGACCATGAGTACGGGTAGCTTTCGGGTAACGCAAAATGCGTTTGACAAGAGTCCAGTGGTCCTCAGTAGGGGCATGCATGAACTGACAGACACGATTGATAGCGAAAGCAACATCAGAGCGTGTGAGGGTGACATATTGGAGCGCACCCACAATAGAGCGATACTTTATGGTGTCAGGGAAGGCAACACCCCCTTAGTCCGAGGATTTGGTAGTGGTAGCCATTGGAGTAGAGCTTGGCTTGCAGTATAGCATACCCGCATGTTGAAGAAGAACAGTGATATATCGAGACTGGGAAAGTAGTAGTCAAGTAGATTGGGATATGGCCTCAATCCCAAGGACAAAAGATAATGGACCAAGATCCTTGATGGCTAACTCAGATGACAGCTGTGTGAGAAGTGAAGTAACACGGGCAACGAAATTGTAGGTAACCAGAATATCATCAACATAAATAAGTACATAGATTATGTGATGACCATCCTTGAAAATAAATAGGGAAGGATCCGTTTGGGAAGCCTGAAAACCCAACTGAATAAGGTACTAAGAGAGGCGATGAAACCAAGCACGTGGTACCTGTTTCAGCCCATATAGTGATCGGTGGAGCTTACAAACATGATCATGCCAAGTACTATCAACAAAACCAGGAGGTTGCACCATAAAAACATCCTCAAAAAGAATGCCATGCAGATATGCATTAAGAACATCAAGTTGTTGACCAGCCAGCCTTGAGAAACCGCAATAGTTAAGACAGCCCTGATTGAGGTAGGCTTGACAACTGGACTGAAGGTTTCAAGATAGTCAATACCAGGCTGTTGGTGGAAACCGTTGGCATCTAGGCAGGCTTTATAACATTCAATAGACCCATCAGCTTTGAGTTTCACACGATAAACCCATTTACAGCTCACAAGGTTCATAGTAGGAGATCAAGGAACAAGTGACCAAGTGTCATTCTTGATAAGAGCATTAAATTCATTAGCTATAGAAGACCGCCACTTAGGAAGCTTAGATGCTTGTGAAAAACAAGTAGGTTCGGGGGGGGGGTAATTTCAATAGTCAAAGAATGAGGCCGTGAAGGCCCAGAAGTTAAGGATAGTGGAGGGGGATGGGAATGGTGGTGGCATAGTGCTCTTGAAGGGAGCGAGTGCAGGTGGAGGGAGGAGCGGTAGGAAAAGTCGATGGTGGGAATGGGGGAGTGGGCAAGGGCAAAGGAGTTGGGGAAGGGGAGGTCAGGTGAGGAGATGGTGCAGCCAGGGGGGCAGTATCGGTCACAGTAAGGGTAAGGACAACTGTAGGGGGGAACAAGACATGGGGAGGAAACCCAAGGGGAGGGGGAGGTGGTGGAGAGGAAACAGTAGAGGAAGGAGAGGAAGCAAAGGGGGAAGAATGATCGTGAAAATGAACATGACGAGCAATCCACAGTCGTTTAGTATGAAGGTCAAGACACCTATAACCGGTGTGAGAAGGACTGTAACCAAGAAAAACACAGGGGGATGAACAAAAATCCATTTTTGTGATTGTTGTAAGGATGTAGGAAAGGGTAGCAAAGGCAGCCAAAAACACATAAAAATGAATATTCTGGGGTTTTGTGGTGGACAAGTTGAAAGGGAGAAACTTTGTCAAGAGTGCGTGAGGGCATACAATTAATTAGAAAAATAGTGGTGTCAAACGGGAAATGCCAATATTGCCTAGGAACGTTACCATGAGCAAGAAGAGACAAGCCAGTCTCAACAATACGGCAATGGCGGCGTTCTACAGCCCCTTGTTGCTCATCAGTATGTGGGCAAGAGAGACGATGAGAGATGCCTATGGTAGAGAAAAAGGTAGGGAGAGTGCGATACTCACCCCCCAATCAGTTTGAATTGCACGGATTTTATGATTAAAGAGTCGTTCGACAAATAATTGAAAAGTACGAAATGTAGAAAAAACTTCGGATTTATGTTTAAGAGGAAAAAACCAAATAAACTTAGTGCAATCATCTACAAAAATTACAATGAACCGGTTGCCATCAACAGAAGTTGTAGGGGATGGCCCCCAAACATCACTATAAACTAAATCAAGAGGAAATAAACTACGGGAAGGGGAAAGTGGTAAAGATAATCGACTAGTCTTGCCAAGTTGGCTGGCATTATACAAGGTGGAAAGACGAGTGGAAACACATGGCAAATTATTTTTGCGAAGCATAAAACGAAGAAGTTGTTCATGTGGATGACCAAGGCGTTGATACCAACCATCAAGGGACATTCTTTCAGCAATATTGGTAGTCGGTGTTGAAACCGGACCAGAGTGTGTAGAGGCCATTGTTACTTGGTCTAGAAAGAAGCAGTTTCTTGGTGACCTAGTCCTTGACAAAAAAATGAGAGGAATGAAACACAAAATACACACCATTATCTTGGCAGAATTTTTTAACAGAAAGAAGATTCTTAGGAATAGAAGGAACATGCAAAACATTCGATAATCGAAAAGAAAGAGAATTAGGAAGAAGAAGGAACAGAACCAGTACCAATGTTGGAGATGGGAAGACCCTTAACATTACCGACATACAGCTGATCATGACCATTGTAACCATCATATGAAGAAAGAGAATTTAAATCCGGTGTGACATGGTGGGAAGCACCAATATTTGGATACCACGTAAGGGCAGTAGAAGGTGATGGGGTAGGGGGAAGGGGAGAATTGGCATACTATGCTACCGGGGATGGAGTGGGAGGATAGGGAAAGTAAGGGGCGGGAGTTGAGGTGGTAGGGGAGGTGGGGTGATGGAAAAGGTGGGGTTGGTCCTTGTAGTGGCATTGGGAAGCAGTGTGATAGAGTCTATGGCAAATAGTGCACCAAGGTGTAGGGCCTTGGGAACGGCCACCCCTTCCACAAGAAGCACCCTTTGTAGAGGTGGTGCTAGGGTCAGAAGAAGTGTCGTGCTGGACAGTGTTCGCAGTAGGGGAACTCGCAGGAGGAGACGGCTCTGTGATAGAGAGCTTCTTCAAAGCAGAACCATGAAGAAACTCATGGCTGAGGAGCATGGTATGTAATTCGTCACAGGAAATAGCATCGGTGCAAGTCAGAAGGGATGAAACTATAGCACCAAATTCAGGCCTTAAACCGCAATAAACATGCATATTGAAAGTGCTTGGATGTAAGGGCTGATTGACGGTAGAGAGTTCAGCCGATATGGCCTTTGCACGAGTCAGGAACGCAGAGACATTTTCATCTAGTTGTTGAATGAGATCCTGAAGAGCCATTCCAAGGGACATCATTCTGCTCTCAGAAGGGGATGAGAGAGAGGTGGAGGGGGAATCCCATATGTCTATGCCCGTATTTTTGCCGAGAATAAGGGGGAAGACATCCTCGGATAGGGAAGCGATTAACAAGCTCCGAATCATTGCATCCTGTCGACGCCAAGAGACAGCAGAGGTAGCGTCAGTAGGGCAGGGTGTGGAACTGTCTAGATGGCCGAAGAGATTTTGGGCCAGCAGAAATGGCTCAACCTGGGTTCTCCAAAATAGGTAGCTGGTGGAGTTGAGATTGATGGAGATGTAATGATGAGCCTGGGGAAGGGACTGCTAGGGGTAGCCGATGGAGGCAAGGGATTGATGACTTCATTGCCGTCTCCCATTGAAGAAGAAGGAGAAGAGGAGCCAAGGCCAGGAACACTAACTCGTTGGAGAAGCGGTGGATGATACCATATTATGATTGAAATTCTGTATGTCTTGCATTTATTAATCTCAATGTATATATACAAAAGTGAGGGTATGAAAACCCTAGAAGATGTGATCGGATCCTATACAGATATGGATAGAGTAGGAAACAAATCCTATATCCTTCCACATGTGATAATAGATAAAATAGGAATGGAATCCCATAAATACTCAACTACTGTACCGAATATAGAGTTTCTAATCAAGAGAAACTCTACATACGATAATAGTGGTGATTCTTCAGATTAGAAGATAAACTTATTCTGTTATTGGAACAATTAGTAGAGGACCAATAAAACAAATAAGGAGCTGGGGAGAAGGGGAGATAGAGAACGAAGGTGATGGGGAGAGAGATGCAGAGAGGAGATGCGGCGGAGCTCACATCGGTGGTGGTGAGTTGCGAGGGCTAAAATGAAGATAAAGAGAGGGGAGAGGGTGCGGGAGAAAATTACAAAATAACCTCATCTAATTCTAAGCCAGAATGTAAATGAAAAGATGTTACAATAATCAATTGTAACTAAGTTGGTTATGAATAGATTCACCATAAATTTAATTACAAGAATTTTATTTTATTAAACTTAAGTAGATTAATTTTAAATTTTATTGCTTTGTTTGAAGTTCTTAATATCTATAGGGGAAGGGGTCAATGAACGGACCAGATGATTTCGTGCATCGAGGATTCATCAAATATAGGGTGGGTTTTGATCATTTCGACCCCTCATTGCATGGTATATGTATGATCGTGCACCATACACGGTCATATAGATAACCTTTTAATAAATCTATACTAAAATTTTGGGCAAGAGATTGCTCTGGTCTTGTAATGTCTGCACTAGCGTGGGGGCCAATGAGGATGCACACATGAGCATCAACATAGATACAATTTTTTATTTCATTGAGGCAAGGTAGAACTTTTGTGTGCACCTGTGCTTGGGTGCAGTAGCCATGTGAACAAGATATATAGTGTTCTTTTTCTCTAAAGGTAAAAAGAATGCCAATTGGTCATGTGATTTCTGCTTCTATACTGTGTGTTTTTAACATTCAGTCCCTCATGAACTCAAAGATCTCATTTCAATTGATTCCCCTACGTGCACTGTCACTGGCCTCCATTGGCCTCCACATTGGTGTAGGCACTACATGTCTAGACAGCGATCTATTCCTTTTTTTCTTTTTTCTTTTTTTTACAGTTTTGCATTATTGTGTGTTTGGACTTTTTTTTTGGGTGATATAATATGTTTAGAATTACTTTTTCTTTTTCTTTTTTTGTGAATTTATGTGTTTAGAATTGTTTTATGAAGGGAGGAAATTGTGATGGGTTACATCATCCAAGATTGAAACACGTGATGTGAGGGTCTGTCCTATTCCATAATGGCTGGAAATGGGACCACTCCAGAATAACTAATTATTTTACTCTATAATTCCACAATCCTAACGTAATTTTCTCATCACTTTGACTTTGCGTTTCTCCTCGTTTATTTATTAATTTTGCTAGAGAACACCCCACATGAAATGTAAGCGGAATACACGCATAAGAAGCTTTGCCAACTATGAAGGTGTTGGCACAAATTTTATTGCCGAATTTTCTGCCTTTTTTATTGGAGTACATCAAGTCTCATTAATGAAGTGGGGGGGGGGGGGGGGGGGGGGGGGGGGGGGGGGGGGGGGGGGGGGGGGGGGGGGGGGGGGGGGGGGGGGGGGGGGGGGGGGGGGGGGGGGGGGGGGGGGGGGGGGGTGGGGGGTTTTGGTGGGGGGGGGGGGGTGGTGTGGTTGTGGGGTTTTTTGTTTTTTTTGTGTTTGTTTTTTTGGGTTGGTGTTTTTGTGGTGGTGGGGGGTGGGGGGGGGGGGGGGGGGGGGGGGGGTGGGGGTTTTTTTTTTTTTTTTTTTTTTTTTTTTTTTTTTTTTTTTTTTTTTTTTTTTTTTTTTTTTGTGGGAGAAAAAATTTGGGTGGGGGGGGGGGGGGGGGGGGGGGGTTGGTTTTTGGGGGGGGGGGGTTTTGGGGGGGGGGCAATGGGTTGGGTTTAATGAGACGTATGCCACATCTTCTCTATTGTATCCTAAAAACTTGGGATTCTACTGAAGTATATTGGTGGCATATACATGTGCAGATTGGCATAAGGAATTTCTTTAAGCCATTGGATTATTAGATGCACTTGCACATGTTGGAGTCCAGTCTAACATTAGAAGGAAGATATACTTAAGAGATTTTCCATTGGATTACCATAAGAATTAAGAAAGAGCTTGTCCACCAATTTATTCAATTTTCTTCTTTAAACTTCAAAGTTATAAAATTGTAAATACATTTTTTTGATGAAAGTGTAATCACACAAACCACACTCCAATCCCTAAAGGTTAACCAAATTGAAAATATATTAGTCACAACAGAATGACTAAAGAGATGACAACCATGCAAAAACCCTAAAATAGGAAAGGTAAATAATAACAAACATCTCCCTCCTTGATGGAGACTAAACAAAGATATTAATATGTTAACGACCACTAGGTGAAGGGGCTGGAACAGCAATATTAGGGTATCGACATGATTGCCTAATCTCTCCCAGAGGATCTAAAAGAACATTTATGGCTCCCATTCTGATCATGGCAGCATTAAATGCTTCATTAAAGTACGTATTATCGCTGGCTAACCCCTGCACCGTGACATTAGTTCTTATGTCCTCATTCATCTCTTGATCAATCCCTAGAATTCCTTTATGGCCCTGAATTTCCATCATGAAAGAGTTGTCAACAACGTTAAAACTGACAGGGTTCTGATCCAGATTAGCGACGTCAAGATTGGATGTTGAGTTGTGGGGACATGATGTCTTTAGTGTGTTAAGTAGACCATGATCCATGGTTGGATCCGCCATTCCTGTGTTGTTGTAATTGTAGAGACGATCCTTGAATTGTGAACAATGTGCAACCCCTACTGTGTGTGAACCTGAACACATAATAAATATGTCCAATTAATAGACCCAATTATTAACATTAATTCAGAAAAAAAAAAAAAATTGTATATTTTTAGGATCTGGTTCTCCTTCAGCCCGTGGTGGGAGCTGGAGGGTTCAGTACTCCGAAACCACCCAAAAACAGAGAGGGGGAGGGGGGGGTGTTTGGTCATTTCACAGGTAGGGCTCCCCCTACGGCTGGAGGAAATCGATTTTCTATATTGTTACGTACCAAGGAGAGCAACCATGTCTGGAATATTGAGTCCTACACTTGCGAATAATGCGATAGAATCAGTAATTGAAATTTCAGCAGGAGGTATAATTGTAGAAGCTTCAGAGAAGAAAGGAGCTGGGCCATCCCTTCTCCCTGTGGTTACATCGTAGTAAATTCCTCCACCCTGCAATATGTACACAACCAAAAAAATCAGAAATAGTCACGTAGAATAACTAATAGAGTGCTTTCACTGCATCAATTACCCCCAACTTTGGGCTATGGATCACACATGATTGATGTTCAACTCAAAAGCCAAACTTCGGGGTGGAAAGGCTTTTCCAAGGTCATAAGCTAAATTACCATACACTATCCAGCGAATATGGAACTAAACTCCCCATCCATTCTTTACCATAGAACACATTCACTGCATCAATAATATCATTGAAACTTGACTAAGATTTTCACTTCTCTATTATTATTTTTTTGTTCTTAAATTATTATTTTCAGGGTGAATGAATAATATCTTTAACAAAGCAACAACACTACAAGACGACCAACAAAGAAAAAGGAAAGAAAAAAAAATCAAACTAGAAAGGAAAAGCTACTAACAAGACACTATGAGACGGTTTCCACAAGACTATGGAGCAGCTGACAATTCATTGCCAAGCCTGCCCTCAACATGGTTCAAGGAATCAGTTTCGGATTAAATCGAAATCAAATCGGCCGAGGGTAATCTTGATTCTTGGCTGATCCTATACCGATCCACCGGTACAACCCAAGAGTAAAATGGTAATAAAAACTGATTTTTTATGAAAAAATACAAAGTCAAGTCCATCCGATAAAGGCTGATTGAGAGCCATCCGAGTCGATATTTGGACCGAGACCGATCCCAATCCGATTCCCAATTAGTTATTACACAAAGAAGAAAACGAAATTAACTGCTTACCAAGACAACAGCTTCTCTAGCTCCCATGATAACGAGATCAGCGCAAGAGACGACGCCAGGGCAGACTGCCTCTACTGCGGCTTTAGCTTTATCGATGAAATTAAAACCTCTCACAGTTAGGTTCTCAGTTGCGTTCTTCTCACTATTAGGGCCATCTAGAAGTATTGATGCATCACATCCCTATTCATTTAGAAACGAGATTGCCATTAGCATTAATTTAATGACACGAAAAATCATTTAAAATTGGCATTAATTAATGGAAACTAATGTAAAATTAAACGAGCTTAATTGCTAATTACAAACCACATAGATAGATAACTTCATTAGTTCTTACCATGACAAAGCAATCATGGAATTGCAGGCGTATGAGTGCGGGTATAAGCGTTGGGTCCAACGCATTTTGTTGAGCCATAGACTTTTTGACGATTGCCTCAACATTTGTTTGATTGCTGGGACATTTCCCATTGTAGTAACCTATCTGCAGCTGACCATAACACAAACAAATGTAGTTCACTAAAACTACTAAGGTAAGCCCAAATGCAACTGTTGAGAAGGCCTTCATCTTCGTTGGCACTGAAAAATGATTACTACTAGACAAAGACAAAGACTGAAGGACTTCTCTTGGCCTCTGGTATTTATGGAGCAAATTAGTAGTTGAGGCTCTTTTCCAACTTGCTTATTGTCACATAAGTATGGTCTAGACGTGCAATCACGTAACTCCTTGGCCGGCAAGCGACGAACAGCTATGCAAGAGCATTAATAAGCATGAAATTAACAGAGAAGGAAATAGTCTGAATGGAAGGCACCAATTATTTTTCTTTGGCATGAAACTTTACCAACTGATTTAATAATGATTTATATTCAATGAACCCAGAAGGATACATAGGGAGGTTCACAATTTTAAGGGGACCGTGGGAAAAAGATAAAACAATATGCAAGCTGGACCACATCCCATGATTGACTCTGGTGGTTAAATGTCATTGGAGAGGATTCGGACTCAGGCAGCTGCACCTTCCTTAGGTTGCTCCTATTTGCAGCAAGAAACTGGATAAGAAGCTCTCAAGGTTGAATCAAATGCTTATTCTTCGGATTAGATCCGACATGGAGATCAAGCTTTCCTAGCTCAAACTGAAAGAAGATAAAATCCCTAATTGGTTGGAAAGTTCTAGATTTTCTGGTTCATAATCTGAAATTTCTCTATGCCTAGACGTGATAGATGGTGGCATATAAGCCAAACTCGCCCACCATGCCAAGACACGATTTCCTATTGAAGCGTCTTCTAACATGTTAACCGAACCTGACCAGACCTTGTTCGGGTTTTGTGCCCACCCATGGGGCAGCCGATTGGACCAGTTGGGTTGCCACTTAAGGAGGTAATCTTTCTCCTTTGAGTCTCTTCCCTCTTTGTGTGTGTCATATTTAGAGTGGAACACTATGAGGAGGTGGGGATTGATTATATATAAATATGATTAAGTCACCCTAAAACCTAATTGCATTCTTGCACCATTGAGATATCTCTCACTCTCAATCTTGTTCACCAAGTTATTCTTATGTACTTTGTGAGGTTCCATCTCTTCCCATGGATTTGTGGTGTGGAGTTCTTCTTCGTGGAGAAACTTGACAAGATATTCAAAAATTGTGAAGAAGATTGTTCGAGTTCATGAAGCGAGTAACCAAACACGTACAAGATCCTCTTCCACTACGTTCCCATCTTAATTCAGATAACACCCTAATGGATGATGATTTTTTATTTACATAACCCAATTTCATTCCCTTTCAAAGTCAAGACTCCTCCTAGATAGCCACGAACTGAATGAATCTTTTTATATTATATAAATGTCAAAGGGGCAATAAAAAAGAAGCTGATCAAATAAAAAAAAAGGGGCGGGTGCTTTGTTTGTATCAACCCCAAACAGAATAGTTGACTTAAATTCGTTTTATGTTCAAGACAACTGGGAACAACTGGGAATTGGATTGCTTTCAACTGAAAGCAACAATTTCAGTAGAAATCAAATTCCGTGACTTTAGGTGGAGGCTTTTTTTTTTTTTTTTTTCGTTCGTGCTTAAAGTCTCAATTCTTATTGGTCCAACTGGGTATTGGAACATGTGTTTCAATGATAGAATCCCAAGATCTATGCCTGCGTATCTTCGTATAATCTTAAAAAGAGAAAGGAACCAATAAAAAACTGATCACAATTGAAAGGGAATATCAAACAACTAAGCTAGAAACTAAGAAATTAATACTAGTGCCTAGGTTCATGACGCTGATGTGCTGCATCAATCATTTAACCTAAACGTATGATGTGCCTTTGATACATTCTGCAATAAAAAACCTTCCGAAGCTGTAGACAATAAGACAGTGGAAGGATTTGATGCAAATCTAGTATGGATTCCATATATTGCATTCCTTAACAAAATATAGAACTTAAACCAAAAAAAAAAAAAGCATGAATTGAAAAGATAGTCTTATTAAGGCTATATTTGTTTGGCTAGGGAGGAAAAGAAAAGACAAAAAAAAAGGTACAATACTTCTAATTGTTTGTTCTGTCGAAAAAGGGTCATTGGCGATCAACACGATCATGGTAAGCGGTTCTTTTTTGGGGGTATTTTGGGGATCCAGATCTTCTACGATGCGGTTGCCCCAATGGCTTGTACTGCGCAGACACAAGGCAGTGCGCAATGACCGCCTTACCCCCACTTGGGCAGGGGTAAGGCAGTCATTGCACATTGCCTTGTGTTGTAATGCTTCAACCTTTTAGTCACTCAAATCAGAGCGGTGCAGATCTTTTCCAAAGGGGTGTAGTGAGTTTCATACTCCAATAGTTTTTTGCTTAAGTAGTAGATCGCGTGTTCTACCCCATTCTTCTGATCGAGATTTCTTCAGCAAATAGGGCATTACCTTGGGGTGTAGCGAGTTTCATACTCCCATAGTTTGCTGCTCTTTGATACGTTGCTCTGGCATTTTTTAAACCAAAGGGTATTACCTTGTAGCAATGATGTGGTGATGAATGTCGTCATCTCCCTATCCTTTGGGCACATACTGATCTGGTTGTAGCCAAAGAATCCATCCATGAATGATAACAAGGCGTGCTTTGTTGTCTTGTCCACCAGTATGTCTATGTATGGTAACGGAGAGTCGTCCTTGGGACTGACCTTATTGAGGTCTCGAAAATCCATGCACATCTTCACTTTTCATCTTTCCTGGGCATTGGGACAAAATTGGACAACCATTGAGGATATTGTGTTACATGGAGGAATCCTGCATTCCACTTCTTGATGACTTCTTCCCTGATCTTCTTGCTCCATTCAAGCCGCATTCTTCTGGGCTTTTGTTTGACGGGTCGTGCATTCGGATAAGTAGGTAGTTTATGTTGTACTATCTTTGGAACGATGCCAGGCATATCCTTGTAGGACCATGCGGACACTTCTTGGAATTCTTTCAACAAGGCTGTCATTTGACCAACTTCCTCTTAACAGTGAGGCACCACTCTTACCCATTCGAGGGCATTGTTCTGTCCCCAAATTGATGAGACAGACGTCCTCTTGGACCAGTTGGGCTTTTCTTTGTTTTAATGTTTTATTAAATGATGGTGTTCAAGGATGTCATCAACATCAGAAGACAAATCAGAAGAAGAGGAAGAGACATAGTCGGAATGGTTGATTTCATTCATTGTGAGAAGAGAAGTACAAGTACACTCGACAGATTGGAAGGTACTACCTTCCTTGATTACAACAGCTCACTAACAGATGAGACTAATTTGGAGTTGACCACTCCCTGAGACTCTATTGCTTTAAACCTTTCAGAGAAACTAATCTAGTTTATAATTAGCTCTTGGAGGGGGTAAATTAACAGATGAGGCTTTGGTACTTCTTCATCCCCTGCAGAAATCATGACTATTTCGAACAGTCCCTGAGACTTCAATAGAGTCTCTGGCAACTTTTAGCTTCATTTTTTCCACCTCAAGGGCCACCCAGTTGATATTGTCTAGAAAGAAGACTTCAAATCCGGGCTGGAAACTTTCGGTGTTATGATCAAACCATGGCTCAATGTTTCCACAGTAAGGGAAGCTCTTCCCTTCCTTGACAAAATATTCATTTAGAGTCTTGAAATATGGAGACGGTTTCTTATCCTTATGGCATTCTGGGTTCATCTTTCCATGATTGCTTTCTTCCTTTGGTGCTTCATATCCCAGTCCACAGTGGTTGCCATAGGTCAGAAAGTCAAGGAATTCTGGAATCCCTTGTTGATTCTTTCCTAATCCGAGCCCTGAGAAATATTTTATAATATTCATCATTTGTAGAACTGTCGTACTCCACGTGGACTGATATCTGGGCTAAATTATCTCCTTTGATTCTGAGGTCGTCAAGCTGATTGCCCCAATCTCGAATCCGCCTAGCTGAACATCTACCGGAGCTTCCCTGCCCTCTTCAATGCTTACGAAGGTATGAACCATTTCGGGGTCACCAAAGATAGTGATCATTTTTCCTTCATAGATAAATTTCATCTTTTGATGCAGGCTTGAAGCTATTACTCCCACAGAATGCAGCCAAGGTCATCCTAACAGCATGTTGAACGATGCTTGAATGTCAATCATTTGACAATCTACCGTAAACTGAGTAGGTCCGACTCAGATGTCCATGGTCAAAACTTCCAGAATCTTCCTTCTTGTATTATCATATGCCCTGATCGTCTGAGTAGAGGGCTTCATTTGGGCGAGATCCAACCCTATGCAATTCGCAGCTTTGAGAGGTATGACATTGAGGGCCGACCTGTTGTCTATTAAGACTTGAGGGACCCGATTCTCATTGCATTTTATTGTAATGTGCAAAGCCCGATTATGATTCTTCCCTCCAGGTGGCAGATCATCTTTAGAAAAGGAGAGAGATTGTATGGCGTAGGTGGCCCCTACAATGTTTGAGAGCACCTCCAGACCCATTACTATCGATATTTGAACTTGTTCAATGCTTTCAAAACTGCTTCCGATGCAAAGGATAGGCCATCAACAACCCCCAGATGAAGATGTTAGCCTGTAATTTCTTCAATTGATTCAACACTTGATTTTCTCGCTCATACTTGCCCTGGGGTAAAGCAGGTGCATAGGGTTTCTCTACAACCAAACCCTTGTCCTTGAAATTCTTTTCACTCTAGGTTTTCGAAACCTCAAGTTCATTTCTTTTTATAATGAGCCTTACTGGGCAAACCTCTTCATCTTCCCAGTCACTTTTAGTTATCACAAGAGTTCCTACCATATGACCCCTCTTTCTGGGACTAGGGACCTTGCATTCCTCTTTTAAGGCAACAATCGTCTTCTGGGCCTTTTACAGGATCTTAGATAGGGCCTCCTACTTTACATAGAGGTGTCGAATGAGTTGGCCATGCTCCGGCCTTCGTGGACCTACTAGCGTCATTTGCTAGATCATTTCAAAGATCTCACTGGCTAATTTCTAGAACCTCATTGCTTCAGATAAGGATTCGAAATGTTCTTCCTCTTCCGATGTTCTTCATCACTGGAGATTAGAGGATGATTGTTCTTCGTGAGATCACTTACTTGCTAATTCATGCTGATGTGGTTGAGTTGGAACCACTGGTCGTGTGCTTTTTTGTGCTTGTGGTACTCCTCACTCCCTCAATTCGGAGATGCCGAAGGGCTCCTGTATAAATCTTTTGCCAATGCAAACTCTAAAGTGACTAAGTCCTCCAATTCTATCATGATTTGAGGCAATGGCCACCTATCAACTGTCGGATGGTGTCACTGCAGTGTCTTTTGGTATCTCACATCTATGGGGGCTACTTCAAAAAGCATTTGATGGATCTTGTCCACCATTCTGAGGATTCTTCTTGCCTTGAATGGAAGGAACCAAGCTCCTGGTCCACAGATTTCTTCATATCGATTTATAGGAGGCTCTTCCTCAATTTCAGATGCTTCATTGGGTGGCTCTTTGCCGGTGTCTTCACTTATTGCTTCGTCGTTCAGATTTTTGTTAGATGCTTCTTCCTCTAAATGTTCTTCCGAGGTCTCATCACTTGTGTAGCGCCCCAAATCGGGTGAGATATGGGTGCTTGCCCTCAGGCGCCGTGTGATAACGACCGGTCTTCCATCTCACTTACATTTAATTCATTGGCAGCGGATAATCAATCACTCAAATATCATTGAATTGCAGTGGAAACTAAGCCTATATCACCTCAATGCACAACGAAAGTTATTCATTCTAAGTAATTCTGTCAATGACCGAACCCTAAAAAGAACTTCATTCACATAACCATAGTCTAAAAACCTCTTACTTGAGTCATCACACAACTTGTATCATCATAAAGCATTACATCCCATTCTATTCTTCAAATTACATTAATGCTACTGACCACCTACTATCACACTAAAACTCACCAACTATCTTTAATCATAAAAAGAAAAGAAATAACTCTAAGCGTTATTAAATCAAGGATCCACTACTCAGGAATTATCAAGTATTTTCCCCTAGCTTTCTTAACGCACTCCGTACGGTGACACTCCATGTGAGCTGCTCTGCAAATCGTAAAATATTGAGGGGTGAGCTCAACTAGCCCGTGAGAAGAATACAGTCATATTATGATGCAAGAAACATGGATGATAGAATCTGAACATATTATACATTTGATCATAGATATATAATCATGCATGGCATTTGAAAATAACACTAAAAACATGCTCAATGAAAATATAGTACATCTTTTAATTCTTAAGATAAATCATTTAATTAATTTGTCTGGTCATTGTGAACTACCACTCGTGCAGAGAAAGTGAGGTCGTCATAACATCATAAACTTAAGGTCTACTCCGATTCTAGGCATCGTAACCACGGAGGACCGCCATATCACTGAACAATGGATAGTCTACCCCTAGTTCTAGGCATCGTAACCCTGGGAGGGACTAATCTCATCGGTATATAAGGGATAGTCTACTCCCGATTCCGGGCATCGTAACCCGGAAGGGCTATCTCGAGAATATACTATGTCTACTCCCGATTTCGGGCATCGTAACCCGGGGAGGGCGTCTGTCACACTAGGCATGATCTACTCGATTCCGGGCATCGTAACCCCGGGAAGGATCACACTCTAGTATCTGTACACCTCATCCAATACCTAACCCCCTACTGGAAAGGGGTGGTAGTCACATGGGTTCTTTACCATTCCATTCCTTTCATTTCATTTTCATGAGTCTAACATTTATTTCAATCTTTCTATCATGTAATTCATATTAGTCTTAAAATCTCATCATAAATAAGATCATATTTTCATATATCATTTATAACATTCTAAAGCATATAATATAATACATTTCACTTAAACATAAATCATGATGCAATGAAATATGCGTAATCATAAAATGCGATAAAACTCAATAATATGACGATATTCCACTCACATTGCACTATGTCCGTCGGTTCTATGAAAACCCTTTCTGTCTTGTTTCTTGTGAATTCGTCCACGTCACCTACATGGGTATCCTTCCTTAATTTAAAATCTAAACATTTTATTACTTCAATTTTAATGATTTAAAAACATAGACAGTCCTAATTTTAGGTTTTTGGTTCATTATATATACTATCGACTTCCCCGGTTTGACTTTGGTTCACCCAATCAAAGAACCATTATTTTGTTTGTTTACTTGTAGTGCAGGATCGATAGAGAAGAAGGTTGAAAGGGGTAGCAACTCTCCTAGGTCCCTAGTAAGCAGTAGAAGCCCTTCAAGGCTTGCCCAAGGACTCATCAAGGTTCATTAATGGAGTCTTCTCCAAAATAGAAATCAATATCATATTCTCTCTGTCTTCTCAATCCAATAGAATAGCCATTAACTAGCTATTGAGTTCACGAGATTACATGAAGAATAGGAAAGATACATAAAATAATAACTAGATAAAGCAACTAACATAAAATAATTACTAGACATGCAATCGGCAATAACATAATAGGGAGTTAGATAGGAGCAGCAATAATATAATAGGAAGCTTAGTGCTGAGGTAGATGGGGCGTAAGCTTCTCATGGACCCTTCTGGAATGCCAAAGCTATTTAGGATGGTTATGCGACTCAAGTGTTCCTCTTATAACCATGGGGTATATGGAATAATCAGGGGTCTCTGGTTCAAACATGGATTCAAGTCGGAGATCGGTTTAGCCTGTGCATAGCACGGAAGTTGGTCTGGATTATTGAGTATTATACATACAGGGTGCTAGGCTATATTCATTTAAAAATAAGGTATACTATTTAGGAATGGGGTCACCACCACCCATCAATAACACCAACATATTAAATAATGGGGTGATGTAGTCATCATCCAACAAACATTAAATGAAACCAATGTAAATATAACATAGTGAGGTCATGTAATACTATTCATCATAAATATATATATAAAGTAATAGATTTGAAAAGTATCCACTACTAGCCTTATAATATATAAAATTAATAAATATGTTGAAACCAATACTATTCAAGAGGGAAAGCATTCGGTTGTCAAGGCTTGGTGACTTAGTCACCGCGGCTTGAGAAGATGACCGGAGTCATGACCAAGGTGAAAATAATGGGAATAAAACTAGTGGGTTTATATATATCTGGTCCATTATGATCATATGGGCAGGGGTATTTCATGCTCAAGGTTGAGGACTACAGAGGCTAAGGATAACTGAAACGTTAACAGGTGATTTCGTCTTCCACGGCGAAGCTGGTTCTGGACGGTGGAGTCTTGCACTGCAGCTGCTACGTGGGCAACAGAACCTCCTCTTTTTATTCCAAAAGCAACTCAGCTCCCTCAAATTCTTTTACACTTTGACCCTATTCCACCTCTCACCTTCGTCTCTCTATTTTGTCTCACTTTCTCACAAACTACCTCTTCTTACCATCTCATTCTCACAATCCACTCTCTCTGCTAATGGCATGAAGATCATTCCCTTCCCTGCCTTAGCTTTATAGACTCTTTCTTACTCCTGTACGTTGGAGGGGATGATGGAATTCGAAATGGGAAGTCAAGAAAGGATGCTCCGGCCATGATTTAAACGGCTAAGGTATTAATGCGAGTGCCAGTTGATTGAAGAAAATCAAAACAGAGGGATCCTACCCGCCGCCTACCTATCACATAATGCCGACGCAAACGGGAAAAAAATGAGGTGTAAAACTCGCGTGAATCCCGGATGACTTTGGTTCTGCAGAGAATTGGTTCCAAAAATAGGGGTTTACTGTATAAAATGTATATTTACAAAGAATAGACAAGCATGGCAGAGATAATCATGCGCAGTGGTTGGAGAAGTTCTCTCAACGGAGAGGATCGTGGTTGCCAGATTTTCTCGGCAGAAATATTGTTGAAGTTTTAAAGAAGAAGAAAACAATGAAGGGACACACCCATGTGACAACTACATGTGTAGATAAAGAGAAGTGTATTTAGATTTGGATGTTGAAGTTGATAATCTTGACTTTTGAACCATATTCATTAATATATCTACCTATTCAACTATTCATCTACATGACCCATTCTCCCTTTTTGTTGAAAACCCTATTTGAATGTATTAAATATATATATATCTATGAAAATTTAATATAATGCATTTATGTATTTAAGAATATCTCGAAAATTAAAATTCGGGGTATCACAACTTGAGTCATCTTCTTTTTCCCCAACAAGGTGAATTTCTTCCGTTGGGTCAAAATATGGATCCCGATATTAATGTTACCGATCCAGTTTTCTCACTCTTCTATCATCCTTGGGGGATCAGAATATGGCCAGTTATCTGAGTATAACATGGGGTCTTATGGAGGTTTGCCAAAGAAATCTTTTGCTAAGGTAAGGTTTAACCGAGTTATGTTCCTCAACTCATGTCATGTTCTTTGAAGAAAGTCTTCCTCTGTTGGCAATTTTATCTCTTCACATTGTGCCGTGAAGTGACTGCACACCATGTTTGGGAAGTTAGAAGTAGCTTTGTGCAGGATGTCATGAGTTATGGTTATTAACTGAATGATGTCTTGCACTTGCTAGAAGACGCTCATGCCCCATTTTTCAAAGTCTTCTCCTTTGACGAACCATGCTCTTCTTGGATTTTTCGGAGATCCTACTTCCTCATTGCTGTTACTCCCTTCGTCTCTTAGAGGGATGGGCTGAATGAGATAGGTTGGGTCCATTTCATCATCGTCTATTCCAATGTTGTTTACCCATTGCAGAGTTTCTGTTACAGATTCAACGGAGAACTCATCCTTAGATTGTGGCTCAAAGCCTTCTTCTTCACTGTCATCAGTACCTCCTCCCATTTGAATCAGAAAAGTGTCACCAAATAGAGTCTCACCAATGGCTAGCACGGACATAGCTTGAATTAGACTTGGTGTGACTTCTTCAATGGTCTTGACATTGCCCGCTGGTGGCTCTTCTACAATAGGTTGAATGTGCACTGTTAGGTCAGTGAAGTCTTCTTCACCTTCTGAATTTTTCACATATGCCATGTGACTGATTTCATAATTAGTGAACCTGAACTTTCTCAGTTGCGCATTGGGCCCGAGGCTGTCTAGCCCATTCTCTAGATATTCAAGTTTCATCATTCAGATATCGAAAGCTAACCCTTTTCCTCGGTCGCATCGCTGTCGGCCTTTCTGAATTTTCCATTGCAATTCGTCTTTCCACAATAGGCACACACCCTCATCCTATTTGCTCTTCTTTTCTGAGCATACATGCTTCAGCCAAGGAATGGTGTTGGCTGGCTCTTTATCATCTCTTCTCTGTACATCTCTTTCAAGAAGCTATTGATATTGGTTCTTGCTTCTACTAGGAGGTCGCACCTTATCCCTCCATACCCTTCTTAACTCATTCAAGGGTGCTTTTATGGGTCAAATTAGGTAGGTAGGGTCTAACCCCGTTGTCCCTTCCTCCAAAGCATTGACAGATCCGATGGATGTTCTCGGGGAGTCAAGTTCATCTTCTTCTACCAATGCATTCATCGCGGTGGAAGTTTCAAGTAACTCGTTTTGCTTCATTTGGATGCTTCCACATCCTGGATTCCTTCTCGTGGAATCTTATAATGAAATTAGAAAACTCCTCATCGGCTCCTTGCCTTAGGGTTTCCAACTCACGCTGAGTGATGTCCAATTCAGTTTTGTAAGAAAATTGTTTGGTGAACTCCTTCACAACTGCCAACCAGGTTTGAGTTTGAGTCTGGTCTAACTGGGTGAGCCACCTAAGAGCCGACCCGGCTAGTGAATAAAGGACAGCTTGACCCATCTGGTTTTCCTTAAGATCCCATGCTCTGGCCACAATGATGAAGATTTTTAAGTGGGCATTGGGGTCTCCAGTTCCATCGAACTTATCGAGCTTCCACTTGAAGTCCTCGGTTATTCTTCCTGTTGGAAAGAATACCAAATCATCTTCTGGTTTCACAATTGCCTTGCCCTTCACGATAATTTCCAATTTCTCAACCTTCTCTCTCATTTGCTTGTCCGTTTCAGTCTCGAGCGGATTCTGTGGGGCGTTGATGACCACAACCCTCTCTTTTTCTATCACAATTTTGGGTTGTGCTCTAGGTATCGACGGTGTTACCCTAGGTTTTTTGGGGTTTTGTGCATCATCTCCTCGAGATAGACCTTGCATCGCCTGAACCATCTGCATGACTAGTTGTTTCATCTCTGTCATTTCCTTCTGCATGCTAAACATTTTCTGACTCAATGCTTCTTCGGAAGAGTTGGCCTCTAGTATATCCATGGTGCTTGAAATAAGAGGTGACCTCACCGCACTTTGCCTTGGGGGGTTAGGAGGTGGACTAGAATTTTTTTTGGATGAAGAAGGTGGAGTCTGGTGGATGTCAGTCCGAGTCAACCGGCCCCCTAGATGGTTCCATGCAGGTAACAGGGTTCTTCTTTGTTGCGGAATTATGCCGTACAAAGGCGAAAGATTATTTTAGGACTCAAGGGAGAAGACAAATTATTTTTATTTTTAATTTTTTATTATTTGTTGTTTTTTTTATATATATGTTTATATACATAATTTATGTTTTTGTTCTTTCTTTTGTTTACCCAATAAATGTACAAACATATATATACAAGCATGGTTGGTTAGTGTAACGATTCGCTAACCTTTTGATTCCATCTTACTTAGGTAATCGATGGTGGGACTTACATTAGCATTCGAGATGATCTAGGGGTAACCCTTATGATGTAATTTTTCATAGATCCTTCGTTGCTCGATGGTTCTCAGAGTTTAAATCAGAATCGTTATAGAGAGGCTAATCGAGGACCTCCCAATGGTTTGTCTCTTGATAATATAGAGTACCTTTCATTGTGGGATGATTAGAGTTCCATTACTGACATACCATCTTGGATAGTGTGTCATTTTCTGAGGGATAATCGAGGCTACATTTTCTCTTTTTGATATACTAACCTTGATAGTCGATCATGTTGGTTTTATTGAGGGACATTTGACCTACGGATAGAGCTCTTTTCCTTAAGAGGTAAACTACATTAAAAAGGATATACTGCTAAGAACCTCGCCTTTAGCCTCGAAAGATTACTAAGTTAGTTTGTGGCATACCCTAGTCGTATATGATCTAGTTTCTTACATGATGCATGTAATAGGTAGTCTGATAGGACAGAACAAGGTCACCCTTGACAGAACCGATATACCTGTCACTCGTGATAGCGAATTACTGGTACGTGGTTCCTCTGATATACTCGGGCAATAGGTCACACGATCTCAGAGTAAACAAGCTAGTGCCCATTTCAGGTAGTGAAATACCCCACGACACACTAGTGAATACCCTCGTCAGTGATTCTAAACCCGTATAGTAAATATTAAGGGCTTTGGCTTCGCCGTGAATTACCCATGACTACACATGGGGTCCGACAACTAACCACAAGGCTGTGTGTTTCCATGCTGTGTGTGTGTGCATGATAGTGGTGCAGGAAGCAGTTATCATCTGATCTCAGAGTACGTACTATGATGTGCCTCACCTCCTTAGGGGTAGAGGCACAACAGGGAGTACCCATGTCGTTTGATTTCACTTTGAACATGATGCATGATGAAGTTAGTACAACAAAAGGGGTTAGCCAAACATGTTATGAATAGGTAGAAAATTCTTGCATTCAATGGTAGCATCTAGTATTGAAAGCATGACCATCATCCCCAGCGGAGTTGTCACTATGAGGATCCGTTCCCGAATGCGCCGCGATGCATCGGAGGGGTGGTTTGGGTTTCCCTTTTTTATTTCCTCGGGTGAAAGTGAAGGAATGCGTCTTCTCAAAAATTCATTAAGGGATGTGGGTCATACAATTAAATGAAATGGAGTTACCACCTAGGATTGGAGCCTAGGACCCATTGGTGTAGCCCAGTGAAGGGCTACAAGATTCCGTTTGGTCTGGTCAGAGATTCGAGGTAAGTGGTCAGGTTACGAGAGTGGAAAAGTGTTAGTGACCCACCTCGCCTGGGTAAACCGGTCTTTTGACTAGATGCTAGTTTTTTAATATTCTTCCTTTGTGAATGTCCTATAACCACATGTACGGCTAAATAATGATGCTTGAACTATTCAATTAAATTAAACTATGTTATACTAACTAATGTACACTATACAAAAATACTTTGAAAGTCTACATTGTGCTGCAATTAAAGATTAATGATAGAGATGTATACCTGTATGCTTTAAACCAATACAATTATGAGAAATACAAGATGGAAAGCGTTCCCCAGCTCAGGTGGAGGCAAAAGACTGGCTTTGTCCTTCGTCGAAAAGAGTAATGGCTTACAGATGTTGGATCTTAGGATCTCAGGAAGAATAATGGCATCGCAAGGTCTCAAAAATTGGATACTTGAATATTGGGCGGAGATTCCTGGGATTTGGGTAAAAAGTGGTCGAAGAAGTCGGGTTCGGATAACCCAGGCTTCAGACAAGGGGACAAGGCTCGATGTCTCAAAATCAAGTTGGGGAAGGGCCCCAAAATAAGTAAACTAGGAAAAATTAGAAAACTGGAGCTCTGGGGGTGCCCCCTCTCGCACAAACTTGAAATATGCAAATGAGGGGAGGGACCCCCTTTTATAGGAAAAAATTGGTCTCCACGGTGTCGCGGTGAATGTAAGAGGCCACATGGCGGGGCTGCAAAAAAATGGGAAAAAAGGGTTTGGGTGCCCGCGGGGGAGCTTGAAAGGGTTGCACAGGGCACGCGGTGCTGCATGGCATGGCCGCACAGGGCACGCGGCACCCAATGGCAGGGTTACAGAGGCCGCGACGGCGCATGGCAGGCCGCGTAGGCCGCGGTGCCGTAGGGCGGGGTTACCTGGCGGGGCCGCACAGGGCATGCAACGCTGCCTTGCAGGGCTGTGCAGGGTGTACGAGGCTGCCTTGCAGGGCCGCGCAGTCTTTGGTGCTGCCTTGCAGGGCCGCACAGATTGCGGTACTGCTTGGAGGGGCCGCATAGCGGGACCACGCCCATTGTGATGCTAGTGCTTGTCTGTGGTACTGCCGCACGTACGGTACATGCCTTACAGGGTGAATGGAGGTGCTTTTGGGCTTTTCTTTGTATTTCTATAGTGTTTGAGGATGGATTTCAAGGGAAATTGCTAGTTATTTACGTCCCGATTATCATCTTCGCTGGGGGAGTGACAAATTTCAGTGTCTACACCCTATGTCTAAACCAATTCAATAAATGTCATTACTATTCATTAAGTAGAGAGGGGAGAGAGAGAGAGAAGGATCTTACATAGGAAGATTTGAAGCCAAGCCAAAATGATGGTCCTCCAAGTGGCAAACCCCTCTCCTCCATCTTCTTTCCCTCCTTCTCTTTCCTTTCTTCTCTTCTTTCTCAAGCTTCCACGATTTTCATTGGTGAGAAATTTATGAGCCAATAAAGGACTGAGGAAGGTTATTTATAGGAAAGTGGCACACTTAGGGCCTGTTTGGCTGGCTTCTTTTAAATATGTTTCTATTTAAATTCATATTTGGGCCTTGTGGACCCACATACAAGATCAAACAACACAAGGAAGGTTAAGGGTGGGGTTCACCATGCCCAGGGACATTGCCATGGTGTTCGAGACACTGGTACGTGGGTCCCATAGAGGAAAAACACACACAAGAATCAAATAGCATGAATGGAATCTCAAACGGTCTCATTAGGAATGGGTCTGAACAACAACAGAAAAGTCTTTGGGCCTTGGCACGCACTTGAAGGTCATAAAGAGAAGGGTGAACAAGTATAACTTAAGGTTAGAAACTTACCCCTCGACCGCCATGGTGTGTCCTCCATGATCCCGAAGAGCTTCCTCATTTCAATACTGACCTCGGTAGGGCACGAAGTGTCCAAGTAGCATGACACAAGGTGCGCCTTCCGATACTCCTTGCTCTTGGGACTTGTGCTAGGAGGAAAGTCTGTGAAGTCATCGTTAATGAATTTTCCCCATTCTCTATTGAGGAATCTATCCTCGACAGTCAATGTCACACCCCAAACCACCCCCTAGGAGGATTAAGTATGTGACCTGAATTGCACGATAGCAATCCGCCAAACCCCGAGGATCCAGAAGCTGTTAATATCATTCACAAACACACACACCCATAATGATGGATAAGAATTTAAATACAGAGTGCAGCGGAAACTAATATTTACATGAACCTTCAAGTTGCGATACACACCATACTGTTACTATTTACACATACACCACCAACCGGACAATCACTACACCTCCAACCATTAGCTTCACAAAATAACATAAGGGGCAAGACAATAGAAGCCCCACACAAGCTATACAAAAAGGGAAAGTTAGTAGATTCCTATCTAAATCAAAAGAATCCCTAGGTTAGATGAGGTAAGCTGCCTGCCCTTCATGGGCCATCTTCAACTATCACCGTAATCCCCGTACCAGAGGGATAATCTTCGATCGGGTCCACACCCACATTGTCATAATCAACATCACCCTCCTGCTCGAGATGAGCCTCTCAGCCATCATCACATCCACCTATAAGATCATCTAAAGAGAAATATACAAGAGTATGAGCTCCACCAAGCTCGTGAATCAAATATAACCATGCATGCACATGTAAGCACAACCAAATGAATCCAAATATGAGATGAGGTTCTTTATTATTATTAAGCCACCTAGCATCACAACTAAGGAAGGTAAAGCTGCTACTATAATTCCCAATATATGTATCCCTGGTGCGGGCTTCTAACCCCTTCCCGCGATACACCCATTGAGTTGTTGGAGAAGACTGGTCGGCTTCAGCATTCTCTCCATAGTCAGCCTGACCAACCCTCTAAGATTAGCCTATGATACCACCTTACTAGAAGATGGGCACCCAGCCGAGCAGATACCTTTTTGGTATAAGTTCTCTCACATGACATAGTATGAGTCGAGTAGTGCCCCGCATCCCATTCTATGGGCCACCACAAGCCTCATTTCCAAGCCGGCTACGGCATCTAATCTAGCATTTTCACATGTATAACATTAGCATTCAATTCCAATAGCCATCAGATATGAATCAGAAATCAAATAGGAATATAAGCAATTTATATGAATAAAGACAATAAATATTGTTGTTGTTGTCATGACTCACCTTGTGCAAATCTTGCTTGTTCTTCAACCAGCTCAATCCCAGTCGGTGTCTGACACTACACCTCGTGTTTGGGGTTATAACCTATGTGAACCGGACCATTAGAACATGTCAAACACTGTTTAAAAAGGGTCTTAGAGTTTTAGGATTGGTTTAGGTTTACTTATTCATTATTCAACAATCATGGGAAACAGTAGCATGGTTCCTTTCCCAGGTTTGCCTTAGGTTACAGCGTGGGTTTCTGAGCCCTTTTTGCGTCCACTGATACACTCAAGGTATGGATATTAGCAAGGATGATTCGGGTAGGATTTTAAAGTGATTTTCATGCCCCTTACACTGTCCTAAGCCTGTGGGTACTGATCAACAGGATGGAATCATTTTAGACCTGGAACAGCAGCGCTGGACGTTTCACTGGACGTTTGGGTCAAACGTCTAGTGCATCATCCAGTCCCTATTGGACACGGGTTTCCTTGCTCAGAACTTGGTTTTGGCTGCTGAATTCTTCCCATCTTCGATTTGGGATGATTTCAAGGGGTTGTATAGCTTATAATTAAGCTAATGCAATGGTTTTGGGGATTCCTAAACAGGGTTTACCAATTGGTTGATGGGTTGGGTTCAAACACCAAGCAATTCAAGCATGCAAGGCTGAGATCGAACATGCAACCTCCTAAACTTCCATAATTCACACAACAGTAGACATGCACATGCATTACAGCCAAGATCTTAAGCCCTAGCATGTAGAGATCCATGCTCCTAGCTTATCATCTATGAGTTGCATGCATGATCAGGCATGAGATCTAGCTAGATGCATGGCTGGAATTCAAGATATATATATTAACAAACTGAAATAGTGTACAATTACATAAACTTCCTAGAACTAGGCATGCATGGATGATCCAAGCTGTCCTGGAGCTCCAGGTGGTGATTCCATAAAAATTCTACAGAGACATGGCTATATGGCTATGGTTCTTGGGTTCAAACTTAGAGAACAGAATTGGGTCATGGTTATGAGAGTAGTCTAGGCTTAGTTAGTATACCTTATGGCTAAGGAGGAATTAACCAAGGCTGCTCAAGCCACAAGCTCTCCTTCTCCTTCCTTCTTTCTCTCTTTCTTTCTTTCTCTTTTTCTTCTCTGATGTTGGGAACAATAGAGGTCTATATTCTGAGCTGGGGCCCTTATTTATAGTTTACATGGAACTAGGGCCTATTTGGCTAGGCAGTCCCACAAGCAAAATGCATTTTTAAATTGATTCTTGCCCAGTTTAGCTATATAGGTGGGGCCCACATGGATTCCAAGATGGGGAATGGTTCCTAAAATTTCAAGGTACATATAGGAGGTGTTTGCAAGTAGTAGATTCAGTTCCCACAAGCTTGGAATAGGAAAATACAGGTTTTAGCATCATTGGAGCTTACATTGGACCTTTGGGCCAATCGCCCAGTGCATCATCCAGAGAATGCAGCACTGCTGAATTTTTGTTGTGGTTCCCACAGGGGTTTGTTTTTCCACATGGTACCTTCCCCACACCCTACTACTCATACAAGGAGAATATATTTAAGAGCATGGCCCCCTTAGTACTCAGGAGAGAGAAATACTTGTGCTCTGTGTTGCACAACAGATGATGGGCTGAACAGCTGTATGGTGTAGCAACCCACCTTTTTACAGGTATGGTGGATCTCATCTGCGGGGGTTCCCTACTGATTGTAACCACTGGGCTGATACACCACAGATCATTGGTGTGGGTGGCTGCTGATCCCTGTCTTTAAGCAAAATCTAAGTCAGAATTGGGGGCAAGTTTGACAATCAATCGATCTTATGGGTTGGCTTGATGACCAAGGAGAACAACTCACCAGCATAGACCTCTGCTCCATCTACGTGGCACAGAACAAGATTATATTATTAGTGTCTTGGGTGCGGGTATAATAGTTTATCCCATTTTTGGGAGGTTTTTGACGTATTTCTCAAGGTAAAGGTCTTGGAAGTGATTTGGTTTTGCAACTAAGTGAGGGTTCATTCTATTAATGGTTCGAATGTCTTATTTAGGTTGTGTTGAATTTAGGACTGCAATGGATTGAAGAAATTCTATGTTTTGATTGAGGAACCAAGTAAGGGACCCTAAGTTTTGGGGATTTTTCATTGAAGAAGAAGTTGTAATTAAGTTGGTTTCCTTATTAGTTCATGTATGAGTTAATTAAGCATTTGAGGATGTTTAGGATGCATATTTTCATGGGTTTACGCAGTACATTTCATGTATGGAAGTTTGGGGATGAAACCCCATGAATGGACCAATTATCCATGACTACTTACAAGTAGAGTTTTTCATGTGTCGGTTGATCGACAACTATAGGTTGGTGTGTTGGTCGACCGACGATCGACCAATAACCTTCTATTTCTATAAGGTTGATCTAACGATCAACTGACAGAGTTAAAGTTTGGATTTTTTAAAATGTTTTTGCATAGTTTTGTTCCATAATTTGGTCAGTCCTTGGACACTAAAAACCATGCATTGATTGGATGTTTTGGTGACCCGTAGGGCTACTCAAAGTTGACTAAAAGTTGGAAGATTAAAAAGCGTTTGCAAGGTGAGAAATGATACTCAATTATGTTAGGACATTTAGCTAATAGACTATGCATGTATAATCGATGATTTGAATGAATAAATGCTATGTTTTATACCAACTATGAACTATGTATATATAATTGATATAAAGGATACATGTTAGAATTTGAGTAGGAAGGCTCATTATAAAAAGAGATGCTAGTTATGTGTAATGCGTATAGGGAATGGTTAAAATGATAGGAATGCATGACTGATAGACTATGAGTGGGATTCTAAATGCAAAGTTATAATGATACAATGTATATTTCTCTCATGTCTAATATAATACGATCGGATAGATGGATGCATGATTACATGGGACTATGAATGGACCAAGGAATGGAATGTGTTAATCGGATCCGGGTTTTAGACCCAATCCATGGCGCCAATGTGGGGTGGTCTGACCCAACCTGTGAGTAAGGGGAGGGAGCCGTTCACTTTAAGTGAATGACTCCCTTTCCCCCTTTCCTATTTAGAGTGAAAGACTGCAAAGGGGGGGTTTTGGCTATAAATAGATGCTTTAACCCTAAGTCCCATAATAACATCGGTGACCAAGATTTGTTTCTGTCTCCCGACTCTTCAAGTAATTGTGTGCTCTTGGGAATTCCATCTCTTCCCAAGGATTTGTGGTGTGGAGTTCTCTTTGGAGAAATCTAACAAGATATTCGAAGATCCTGAAGGAGATTGTTCGAGTTCGTGAAGCTTGTAACCAAACTCGTACAAGATCCTCTTCTGCTGTGTTCCCATCTCCATTAATGGGTGATGATTTATTTACATTGGTATCAGATTCTTTAGGGTTTGGTTCGCTTTTAATTTTGAGTAAAAGTTTTTTTTTCATTGGGGTTTCTTGAGATGTGCAACCAGCAGCGCTCATGCACCGCAGTTGGTTGTCGTCATTGCATAGAGGCCAACACGTGTAGCCTGCGCACACTTGTAGCCTACTGCACCTATGCGAAACTCACGGCTGGCACCATGGTGACCTGCCCCAATAAAAAAAAAAAGTGAAAATACAAAGGGAGTTAATGATGGGATTTTGGGAATCAGGATTGAAATCATGAGTGGAGGTTTTAATTTTAAAGAAAAAGATGGAAGAAGAGAAGAGGGAAAGGGTTTGAGTTATGGAAACCTTGGCAGCAAGCTTAATAACCACTGTCGGGATCTTATATTTAAAAAAAAAAAAAGAAAGAAAGGTGCGTTCATTTATTTTTTTGCAGTGACTTACAGCCACGCGACAAAAAACCCTCAAACCCCAGTCTCTCTTCTCTCTCTCTCCCCCCTATGCCTGCTATCCCCAACCATAAAAAAGGCAGATATAAAGTTTTTTTATAGGGTTGTGGCAAGAAGATGGTTTTCTCTTCACCCACATTATTGTTTTTCCTTAAATTGGGGGTTATTGTATGTTTGTGGACCCCGATTTTTGGATTCTAATTGCCCTTGAGTTTTTATTTTTGCTTTAATGTGTTTGTAAATTTACCCTCCCGTGGTGGTATTGACTTTGTTTGACTCGCACCATATGGATAAGAGGTCAAACCCCATCCCATGTAACCTATATTATTTTTATATTCTATGGGGTGAAAATTTTGGTTCTTATGTAAGGGACACATTTCTTTTATGGATGTGCGCTAGAGTTAGTATTCGAACATGATGCAAAGTGTTGCGCACCCTAGTAATGATGTAGTAGGATTTTATGGGATGTAATTGAAAAGGTTATAATTTTCAATTATATTTTGAGAAGCCATGTAAAGGGATTGCCACCACATTGCGTATCATGTTCTTGTACTGACTCGCTACGTCACTTTAAGTACCAAATTGGGTTCCTCTAGTGGGATCCTTATGCACTCGGTGTATGGCATAATTTTGTGGTTTGGAGATGCCCTTTCCTCCTTGACTTTATTTTGTCCAAAATCAGTTGAAATTATGCGTTCCCAAATCCACATACTTGTGAGATTTGATTATGAGCTTAGAAAATTTTTTGGTCTCACCGTGTGGAGAAGGGAACCATTAATTTTAATCAAGAATTCTTGAACAAAAATTTTGAATGTGTACTAAATGTCCTCCCTTTCATATTATGTATTGTAGTGATGGCCATATAGACCGTTGTTTCTGACCTTAACCAAGACAACAAGTTAGATGGAACCAGCTATGACATGTGGCATCGTAAGATTAAATTCTTACTGAATGAACAAGAATGCCTTGAACACCTGACCTCTGAGATGGCCAAATCCGATGAAGGTACTATCGCCTGTCACCGTCAAGACAAAGAAGCCTATAAGGCTTGGTTTAAGAAGGACTGTAGTACTCGCTTTATCATGTTAAGCTCGATGCACGATGATCTAATCGGCCAGTATGAGAAGTGTGAAACTGTCAAGTCCATGTGGGACTATGTTAAGTTATATTATGGCAGTACATCAATTACAAGGCTGCAGGCCATAACCTTGAAGTTTGAGATATACCGTAAGGACCCTAAGCACAACATGCTGAATACCTTAGGGTTATAAAAGACATGATAACAAAATTAGATGATGCTGGGGTACACCTTACTAATGAGCAGCAAGTTCAAGCTGTCATTAGGACGTTACCTGATTCCTGGGCCCAAATAAAAATAGTTCTCACACACAACGACAATGTCAAGGCTTTCAATGACATTGCCGCTCATGTCGAACTAGAGGTGACCCAAGCACAAGCCCTTGTCGCCCAACCGGGGCAGCGCAAGACTTTTGGGACTAAGCGCAAGAGACAAAGGAACATAGGGAATCAGGGACAAGCTCAGAACACTACACCAAGTGGAGGTAAATCCGCCAAGCGTAAACGTGGCAAGCGAGGTGGAAAAAAAGATCTTACCAAGGTCAAATGCTATAACTGCTAGAAGATGAGGCACTTTGCTCGTGATTATACTGAAGCGAAGAAGGTACCATTTCTATCGCTCTCTCCTTGTACTTTTATGTGTACACATGTTTTGATTGTCCAAACCCAATCTGACTTGATTGTCGATACAAGAGCAACAAGACACATAGCACGTGATCGAGGGGGGGTTCATAGATTATTGAAAGATTTCGGATGGTGCCCAGAACATCTACATAGGAAATGGCATAAGTGAAACAGTTCGAGAAGTTGGTACCTATCATCTCACCTTATGCACTGGGTGCATCTTACTTCTTCATGATGTGCTATATGCACCCGAAATCCAACATAATCTACTTTCAGTTACTGCACTTTTAACTTTGGGACATTCATATGTTTTTTATGCTGATTTATTTGAGATACATTTGGATGGTAGTATATTTGAACAATGTTGTTGGATATGTTACATATTGATGTATGTCCATCAAACCTGATTTAATTTGATTAAATTAATTAATTGATGTACTAATATTATGTGCTTGTCATAATTGTTCTTTAGTGCAACTACCCGCTTTATTCCATTTGTTGTTCATAACTTTGGATAGAGTTGGGCAATCTGTTCTATGGATGCCGTATTATACATTCATTCAATACAGATTGGGCAAAAATATAAATATGAGCAAATCTAATATTGAACATTGATCCATAGAGATTCTTGGATTATTCACCACCATGTTTTGATCTTCGACGGGAATCTCTGGTAGTTACTTTTTCTATACCTAAGAGATACTGGCTATTTTATTTGTGTTGTATGCGTTTGTGGTGAGTCAATGGTTGATGTCTACCGAAAGAACTAACTATATATCGGCCGCTCGGTGTATGCAATCCAGATAGTAATAGATATGATGCTTAATAGGGTTTCCACTGCCCGTATAGGGAGAACATCCAAAAGAGAGTTGTCGGATTTGACTGTGCCAAATCCAAGGCCTTAGTATTTGCGAAGTGTTTGTAAAAAAGAATTTTATTTTATTATTATTAAATTAAATTATTTTAAAAATAGTTTTCAAATGCTTTTTGGCCATTTAAAGTCCTAGACACTCTCGTGATTAATTATAGTAGATCAGAATTATGGCGATGAATTTTATTCCATGGTTGCGGGGGTCTATTATGGATGTTAGTAATGTGGGGAGAAAGTACAATAAAACATCTACCGATTGGGGGTTTTCAGGTTACGCCTTTTTGTAAAGATGTCTTTTTATGCAATTAAGAAAAACTTTATTGTAGAGATTTCCTTATGTGCAAATATGGATAACTTAAATGGCTACCCTTTAGGATCACACCATTTGGGACGATTTGAACCGTTAGATTCTAATCTCCAAAATAAGTATTCTCTTTAAAAGAGAAGGCTTCGGTCAATTTTAAGAACTAATTGTTAATTCTCAAATGCTAATAATTTTAGAGAGTTGAGAGTTGAAAAGAGAAGAGTCTCATTCTTCAACCACAAGCTTTGGCCATTGGAGAGCAAACCAAGCTTCGGTGTTTGTGACCTTGTGCTGCATTTCTTTGGAGGAACATGCCACTTATGTGTTCTAGGTGACCATTCCATCCCCATTAAGGTTAGTATGATATTCATGTATTCAATGAGATCCTTGTGCTTGAAATTTTTGAACTTGATTTTGAATCGATTTGCTTCCGCCGCCACTAACAATTGGCATCAGAGCGATGGTTCTTCATTGAATACATTAGATGTTCTTGTATGTAATCTATGTCATGGTTTTGGGCTTCTATTTTTTTGTTCCATGTTCTTCTCTATCTTGTTTCTCTTTTTCTAATTTTTTCTACCATAGGATTTTTATGTTTTGAACAAGAAAAAGCAAGCATTCGAACACCCTACATGGGGCATCGTCTTTGTAGAAAGAGAAAGAGAGAAAGAGAGCGACGTGACCAGGAGCACAGTCGTAGAAGTGACTGTGCCCTTGGCAGCGGGTGCACTAGATGCAAGGAGGAAGGGCGAGGAGGGTGTGGGGGTGGCCGCCTAGCAATGCGCGTCACAGGCTGCAGGTCGCTGCTAGCGCTCGCGCGAGCAACAAGCTGCTACCTTGCATGAGCGTGGGGCAGCCAACAACAAAAGAAAAAAAAGGGACGGGTGTGAGGGTTGGGATTTGATTTTTGTCATTGTCTTCTTCTCCCATATTCTTGTTTTAGCTCAATTAATGGAGGTCTTATTTGAAGGTCCTACAATGGAGGTTGGTTGATGATTCTCTAATGGTGTTTTGAACAAATTAGGAAGCTTTCATAGTTTCCTATTTAGATTAGAAGAGATCATTAATAAATCTTTGGTTTGAATTAATTTTGAAAAGTGCTCTAAATTTGTTTTATTTTAGAAGGAAAGTAGAATTGGATTGTGACTCTATAATACCAGAGTTGTATTGAGTTTCTATTTCTAAGAGGTTTACTTGGAGAAAAATTAATCTTAATTGCCAATTTTAATTTCTCTCTCTTATCTTCTCCTTTTTATTTTTGAATTAAAACTGAGATGGGACCCACATTAAAATCAAACCATGGGTTAGACCCATGGATCGAGTCATGTGGATCTGACCATGGGTCGACCCATGTTGTGATCCACATGGTAAAATCCATGTAGTGATTCACATGAGGCAACCCACATGGATCGAGCCACATGGGTATGGGTCCATGGATCGATCCACATGGGTTTGACCCACTTGGATCGACCCAAATTCTTGTAATCTTTTCTTGCATTTTATTTTTGAAATTTAAGGTCAAAATTGAGATTGATTGATTTTGAATTAATCTAATTTCTTTTTATGACCAATTGCATACATTTGTTTCAAACTTCAATCAATTAAGAAAATTTCAGATTTGCGTATGGAATTGGGTAATTAATAGATGTGGTTTAAAATACCAATTTTACCTTGTTGTATAAAGTGCTATGAGATAATGCTTGGGATGCAATAAAATTCTATTTTTCAAATGTTAAGTGTTTAAACCAAAATAGCCCGTATACCTTATATAGATTGTTCATCCAAGTGTTGGGGGCTCTTTTGATGCTTAGAATATTTTTTAAATGTTAAAATATAATGCCATCGGATGTATTTTGTGCTAACATTTTTTTGTAGCATGGAATGGTCATGGGATAGTTGTGCGGTGCATGTTTTAATTTTATGTCACTTTACTATTCCCCCCCCCCTTCTTTCCCTATTTAATGGTTATATCCCCCCTTTAGCAGTCCTAATTTTGGAGGGTTGGTTTCTTAAGGTTTTCACAAGGGTTGTAATTATTAAATTTATTTTTAAGTTCATTGGATGTAACTGGTTGAAGACATATGATGTACATCTTCTTGGAGGATGCCGCATTCAGTGGGAGATTCTCAAGTTTTAAGGCATTGAAGATTATTTGAAAAATCCCATGACCATATCATTTACATTTTTATTAATGTTTGTATGGTTTGATGCATGCTAGTCTATAAGGTAGGTTATTTTATTTTATGTACTTCTAGATGCATATGATGTAAGGATGTTAGATGTAACTTGTGCGATGCGTCTCCATAATAATTTACCCTATTACCCTCGACTTTAAAGCAAGTATTAATACAGGAATCTTAAACAGTAAGAATCTTGTTGCCTCCTATCACGGTGGGTGTAGGGACTGTTTTGACAGCACTTTGGGAACTCCGACAGGCTAACCTTAGTGAGTGATGAATGAGTCGTTTACTCCCATCTCCGGTGTGATAACGAATGAATCATTGTGGGTAAGGTATGCCCCTGAATGTGGGTATTATCTGAAAACCAGGATTTCTTTTGAGTGATAGGTACATACTTGACTTGAATGTGCAGTGAACTCCGAAAGGATAAGCTATCACTTAGGTGGCCAATTTATTGGAGGTCAATATTATACATAGTCTTTGACAGCAAAGGGAGTGCATAGTGAACTCCGAAAGGCTATGCTGTGTACATTCCAAGTGCTTAGTAGACTCTAATGCACATTATCGATTGAGAGGGATGTTGATTCTGTGAATTACCATTCAAATAGTGTTGCACATTTTCCTTATTTCTTTCAATGGTAGCTTTATTAATTAATTGTTTGTACATCGTTTGTAGACTTACTTTTTCAATATGACGAACAACAATGCCCTTACCTCCCTAGTGAATGACAATAGACTGATCGGGTCTAATTACCTAGACTAAAAGCGAAAGCTTATACTTGTTTTGAAAGCGGAGAAAATGCACAATGTGCTTATTTTTTGATGCACCTCCTGTTATACCCGTGCCCAAAATGCACCCTAATTCTCTGGGCCAAGTTGGACTTTCATTGGTATCTGTTGCGACGCTACCAACTGTCAACAACTGTGACCTTGGGCCGTGGCAGTCAAGGGGATAACTGGAATAAAAGGGTGAAATTTTGATCAGATGGGCTATGTGATCGCATGAAGGTGAGCATTTAATCCTTAAATATCATGTGTACGTGCTCCCTTCGTAACCCTAGAAAGGTGGGCCAAAGCCTGGGGATTATTGCCCTTAGTTTACCCTTTTATAGCAGGGCTGGACCCTGGACTCGACTCACAGGGGTGAATCTACCCATGCTGTAAGACTTAACTTTGGGTAAAGTCTTGTGGGACCCACTTGTCCCATGTCTCAAACTTCATGGTGGTGTCCCCAATCATGGTGGACCCCACCCTCTTCTATTTTATTTGTGTTAGGCCTTAAAAGTGGGCCCTAAAGACCAACTTTAACTCAAAAATGGGTATTGGGGTCATAAGGCCAAACCAAATAGGCCTTCACTTAAACCCTTCTATAAATAGAAGTCATGACCATTAAATGGTCATAACTTCAGCAACCTACCTGGAGTTGTGGAAACAAAAGAAGGGAAAGAAGAAAGAAGAGAAAGGAAAGAAGAACGAAGAAAGGGAGAAGAAGAAGAAGGAAGAAGGGAAGGGAGGAGGAAGCTACCTCTTACTGTCCTCCTCTATTGAGCTCATCTCACCTTCCCCTCTTATGGTCCAAGCCAAAGGAAGAAGAAAAAGAAGAAAATGAAAGGAAAGAAGAGGAGAAGAAGAAGAAGAAGGAGAGACAGAGAAGGGAGCTTGGTTGGAGATCTTATGAGCTTGGAAGCTCAGCAGTGGAGCTCCTCCCTCTTGGCTAGGTAAGTACATGAAACCCCCCCCCCCACTCTTTCCCTCTTTGTATTTTGGGTTTTTAATGTCTATTGAGTTGGGACTGACCTAGGGTTCCACTTGGAACCTAAGGATGTTCACGGACTTAGTATCCCACTCTATGGGGAGCTTAATGCTCACCTTTGATTCTCGTAATGGCCTTCTATTGAACCCCTCTCTTGAATCTAGGGTTTCAAATGAAAAACCTAAGAAGTTGGGTCATTGTGGTGGTTTACTCCATAGATCCATCTTTTCCTTAAGAGGAGTAGGTTATGGTGACCCAAGTAGACCCAAAGACCCCTTCCCCAAGTCCTTGTGACTTAAAACCCAAGTGAAATCGAGTTGGGAAGCTCAAACCCTAGGAAATTCGGGTTCAACAGCGTGGTGGACTCTTGATCGGACTCACGCCCAGAATCCGCAATAAGAGTCCACACCTATTCTGTTTTCAGGTGGACCCAGTGGTGGACTCAAACCAAAATCCACCCAAGAGTCCGGTCCTAGTTTTTTGGGCATTTTGCCCTAGTTGGACCCAGGCACTGTGCCTCCACTTAAGAGTCCACCTGGATTCTGTTATCCTTCCTTAAGACTTAACATTTTGAGACCCGTTGGGACCCCTCCTACCTTACCTAACTTGCTTTGTTACGTGTCTTTAGGCAACATTACTCTTACAGTGAGGCTTATCATACGTTGATCGATGATGAACCCTAGTAAACGAATCACGAACTAATAGGTTAGTGGGTGTGGATTTAATTTAATTCGGGAGTGTTTTACATTATGTTATGCTTGTATGCCATTTCTCATGCATACTCATTCTTGCCATGTTTATGAAAATTATGAATGTATGTGTTATGATTGTGGCTTGTTAATGTCTTCATCATGTTTATAATTGGTCTGTCATGTGCCGTGTCGTGCTGGTACTCGGGTGATAGATGGTATAAGATGTTGATGCACCCAGAATACCTCTCGATATGATAGTATCATATTGCATCATACGGTTAGTACTATTATATGGTTTGTCATGCGCTGTGTTGTGCTGGTATCCAGGTACTAGATGGTATGGGACGTTGATGCACCCGGAATACCTCTCGACACAATAGTTCATATAGTATGGTTAAGATTATGTTTCCCTTGCTACGATCCTTACCAACAGGGGTTTAGGTGTTGGGTAACCAAGGCTTCCTGTGTGCCTGAGGAGTGATACAAGGCCAGGTCAGGGATGATCATTGGTTATCGAGGTTTACCTCTGGGTGGCGAGTGGCTTCGACCAGTGCGGGTCCCAAGGTAACAATTGAGGTTGTATTGTGGTGATAAGATAAGTGATCCGTGATGTTTTCCGAGTTGTTGCAGTAGCAAGAACCTAGTGACTTAGACATATTTGCTAGGTGGCTAATATTGTTAATTAATTCATGCATCATGGACTATTTGTTATTGTTTGTATGTTTCCCATCCCCTCACTAGGCTCAATGGAGCTTACCCCTCTTTGCGCAACCTTTTTAGATACGTTGCAGGTGATGTTTTGGTGGAAATCTTTGTGGCTCTTTCTTTTGGACATGTTTTGCTTGGTATTGCTGACGTGCAGTCGGTGACTTCTATCTATGATGTTGATTAGATATTGATGACTGTGCAAATGGGGCACTTAAATCGAGATACTTATTTCTTTGTTCCTTTTAAGTTTCCTCATTTGTATGTTATAAACTCTTTAATATTACTGTCGTTCTTAGTTTTAGTTAATCTCTTGAGAAAAGATGTAATAGATTAATTGTCTATCACATAGACTTTTGAACTCTTTTATTATTGTAAACGCTTCCGAACGTTTATATCTACATTTATTTTTATTGTAAATGTATTTCTTCCCGCACTCTGATGTACATATGAGTTGTATTGAGTTGATTGTGATTCGAGCCACTGCATCGAGATCCTGGCAGTAGTTTAGGATGTTGGTAAGCATCTTAGTCATACCAAAAATCCTAGGGTGGGGGTTGGGGTGTGACACCTCCTTTACCCAAAATCAATGACTGGGATGACTATATTGCCTGGGAGTCCTTCAGACAGAAGGATACTTTAGCCACCGGCTACATACTTAGTTCTATTGACAAGAGCATGCAAAGTTCATGTGATGGCATGGAGACCGCCAAAGAAGTGATGAAACATCTAGAAACAACCTTTGGCAAGCAAGATCATCTTGCGCGCCAAAGGATATCCTCAGTGTTGTTTGCATCAAAGATGACTGATGGCACCACCATCCTGGATCATATGATGAAGCTTAATAAGCACTTCCAGAACCTTGAGGGTTTTGGCACTTTGTTCGATCCCGATTTTAAAATTGAGATCATTTTTGCCTCACTCTTTGATGCATATGGGTCATTCATTATGGATTACCATATGAATGAAGTGGTGGTTAAGAATGTCTCTGAGCTTACTAACATGATTGTTGAAGCAGAAAGTACGTTCAAGAAGAGTAAAGTTGTCGCTCTTGTTACTGAGAAAAGTTCTCAGTCTTCAAAGAACAACAGGGAGAGGAGAACTAAGAAAGGAAAGAGTCAACCACAGTGAAAGAGGGAGGGGTACAAAAGATGAAGGCAAAGGCTGAAAAGGGAAAGTGTTTCTATTGCAGTAAAATGGGACATTGGAAGAGAAACTGCCAAGAGTACCTTGCTTTTTTGAAGAAGGATAAGACATTGACAGGTATTTTTTATACTTTTATTACTGAATCGCTTTCTTTTGTGGGACCAACTGATATGTGGTGTGTGGACTCTGGATCCACCACACACATTTGCAATATATTACCGGGGTTTCACGAGCACAGAAGGACAAGAAAGAATGAGATCACCCATAGAGTAGGAACTGGAGATGAAGTCGACGTAGTGGCTGTCGAAAAATATTTTATTTGTTTTACTAGTACTGGAACTTTAAGATTAAATAGTTGTTATTATGTGCTAGGATTTAATTGGAATTGAGTTTTTAAACTTTTCAATAGAAGTCCAAAAGGTAAAAGTTAGCAAGTTTTGCTCTAGAGGTGCACGATAGTAGGTTTCTTGCGGTGTAGGTTTTCATGACCATTCCTCCTCCAAGGGAGGAACGTCCTCCTGATCCATCTCTGAATCCGGTTGTGAGCAGCAGCCTTGATGTTTCCTATGCTAATATGGTTACTCAATCCATCTCTACCCCTCCTATTGAAATAGAAATAAAAAAGCCCTCTAAATATTTTGGTAGTCCAGCAGTTTTCTTTACAAAGGAGGAAGTGCAAAATTCTGAAGTATCTTTTCGATCCACTTTGATTGGAAAGTGCAGTTATGGACGGCCTTCCTTGTTCGATCAAATCCCATCTTCAAAAGGCTTTGTTTATGTCACGCCTCCATCCCGATGTAATATATATGCTGCCACATAGGGGGTGACTGGGACAACTCGTGTCATCCCACTACCTACCAAGATCACAAATACAGTGTCCCGATCCACAGCCCACCCTGTCATCACATATTGATAACAGAAAGGAACGTGCCACAATGGAATAAATCATTCCAATTACAGAGTTAGCGGAAGCGAAATTAAATTAAATCATGTGAAATTATAGAGCATCGATTCTCTAATGATAACACATAGTACATTGTTCATAAATGTAACTACTCAATCTCTCCTATAATTGAACACATAGTTTATATATGAATGTGGAAATGAAGATAGAAAATTAAATAATAAATAATTGCCACGAGGGCACCAATCTTGGGTGTACATCTACATCCAAGTCACAGTCATCGGCTCCACTTGATTCGCATCCAACGGTACTCATCAAAGTAGTCCCTCCTGCATATCAACTAAAAGGGGTTGCGCAACGGGGTTGACTACACTAACTAGTGAGGGAGCAAAGAGGAATGCACATACACCATACAATCAATATCAATCAGAATGATGCATGCTAATGTTAGATTCATTTTCCACCTAGCACACATCTATCAGTCAAGTGTATGCTACTGTGATAACTCGGGAGACACTGAGGGTCACTTATCCTATCGCCCCAGTGAAACCTCAATTATCACAAGGAGACCTACGCCGGTAGAAGCCATCATGATCACCCAGTGGCAGACCCCGATAGCCATCACTACCCCTATCCTGGCCTCTTCCACCTCCACAGACCACGGGTGGTCAGACTATCCAACACATAAACCCCTGTTGGCAAGGGTCGTAGCATAAGGGAACAAGCATCCTAGCCGCAGATATACTATATGCAGGTCCTATCGTCTCGAGAGGTATTTCGGGTACATCAACATCCCATTCCATCTAGTACCCGGGTACCAGCATGGCACGACACATACAGATCAGGATGACATACAGCAGTTTTATAATTTAAATAAATTGGAATTCCGGTACTGACACACTCGGCATCGTAGCCCGATACAATGGTGAGCATACTATCACATTCACAACAAATCACATTTGGATAATAATGTAATGTGCACAATGCTTATAAATATATAATAGCATGCTTACGATTTCATATTAAATATATATTCAAGCCCAACAAATCACCCAGAACCCACTCACCTAACACGGGCGTCGCCGTGTGTGGTTGACATGAATCTCACCTGGGCTCCCCACTATCCATCGAGTTGGGTAGCCTAGGAATATAAAAACAATCATTAAAGCATGCATAGAAGGGTCCCATGATAGGCCCTCGAGGTTAAAATCAGATTTCAGTCAAGACAGCATGAGCGAACTCACGGACGAATCCAGTAGAGGTGAGTCCGTCCCTGACTCCGTTCAGGCTAAAAGTAAAATAGAGCGAGCGGACCCACGAGCAGAACATTTTACTTGAATCCGGTCGTGCATCTGTTCGACACCTGAGACACACTTAAAAGGGAGCGGATGTGCTTCTTGGGTCCGCCCCTGCATCCGTTCAATCCCTGAGACATACCCGAGAGCAACTGGCCCCGGGCGGATGCAATAGACTTGAGTCCATTCCTTCATTAGGGTAGTCCAACACACATGGATTATACTGGGTGGACTGATGGACCGTACCACGATTGGTGGATCCGATCGTTCATCCGCCGACAATCTCTTCCCTGATTTCAGAGGGCTTTTGCTCCAGCTTGAAGCTTGGAGTGCCCCAAGCTCTCAGGGACAAGTGAGAGGTGTCTAAGCCTTCCTAGGGTCACTAGGTCCTAGGCTCACCTCAAGGATCCAAGATCCTATAAGGTTTGGTCTCAAATTAGTCCAAGGGTTGGGTTCTATAGCTTAAACCAGGGATTCCACAGTCATGGCTGCAAATGCAGCACTTAGAGGCCTAGGTCAGCATCATTAGAGCTCCCAACTAGGGCCAAGCTTCACCTTGAGTCCCAAATGGAACCCTAGGTCAGCCCTAGCTCAAGGTTTGGGGGGGCTAACCTTGGTGAGGTTCTCCTTCCAACCATCCTCTCCATCTCTCCTCCTCCTCTTCCTCTTCTCCCTTGGGTCTGGCTAGCTTGGGGAGGAGATGTGGGGCAACCAGCCATCTTGGCATGGCTTCCATCTTCTTCCCTTCCCCTCCTATTCCTCTCCCACTTCTACTTCTCCTTCTTCTTTCCTTCTTCTCCTTCTTCTCTTGTCTCTTCTCCTCCACAGTTTACTTGGGAGGGGAAGAGATAAGAGAATACTTAGGGCTTGTTTGGCCTTAGTCACAACCATTAGGTCCATTAGGTCATGTTTGGGGTGTATCCTAAGTCCATAGGACTTAATTGTCCTCAAGGTCTGTTTGGTTTAGGTTAGGGTATATAAAACCTATTAACTCTTTAAGTTAAGTCTTATGGATCCACTTTCATAGTCCAATTAATCATGTAATGGTAAGGGTAGGGGTTCATACGGTCCAAAGGTCTAATTATAGTGTCCGGGACACGGGCATGTGGGTCCCACAGGAAAATAATCCAAAAAGGCAGATGATAGCAGGGGTGGATCCCAGAGCGGATTCAATACAAATGGGTCCCTTCGTGACTCTGGTGCTGCTGTCAGGGCCCAAACTTCAAGGAAAGTTGTGGGGCTTTGGCCCACACTTCTAGGGCTTCGAGGGGATACTTTTAGTAATATTTTAAGTCTGAGGTTACAGGTGTTGGCTAGTGCCACAGTGGCATTGCCCTTTGGCAAAGGTCTAAACAGCCCCGGGTATAGGGGTATATTTGAGGTGCAGGTGTAACAGTTTATCCAAGGTGATCTGGTAATATCTACCTTGGATCAGTGTCATGTCCTGCTTCGATTTACAAACCATTCAGATTATGTTAAAGTATGGATGAAAGAACAGATTCATATTCAGGGTTTCTTGATGTGTTTCATGAAGTGCTCGTCTTAATTTACTTCGGGTGTTGAATCGCCCTTTGTCCCAATCTGGATTTCCATTCCAGGGCTTCCAATTAATTTTTACTATGACAACAATCAACAAAAGATATATCAAAAGGACGTAAAATAACAAACACATCACTCCCTAATGGACTAGTGTGAACTAATTACCATACACTGGTCAAGGCCCTCATGATAGTGGCATATGAACTCCAGCTATGATCAAGTATAACACCACTGTCCCCTCTCAACATCAAGAAACTAATGGAGAAACTAGTGACCAAACTTACCCGAGACCGAGTCAAAGCCCCCGAAGGTTTTACCAACAATGCCCTCCTGGATAGTTTTTTATCATCACCCCTCTTTCTAGTAGTCCATATAGCTCCAATAAGGGTAAGCCTATAGCTTAAAAACTCAGCAACTTATCCTTACCCCAACATATTCACCAATGTCGGTAAGGTAAACGACAAAAATAACAATCAAGGGTTTGCTTATAATTTAAAGCTATACATCCAAGTTCAAAACTTAGGGTTAGCAACTCCCTAATTCCATCCTAACACATGCTATTGAAAAAAACAAAAATAAAGTGTGAAAACAGTAACTTTCATCAACATATCAATACATAAAGTGAAGAACAATAATAGGGAAGATTGGACAAAATCTTCGCAATCACTTATCCAACAATAACATCAATGAAAATTAAAAGTAAGCCCTAAACAAAATTAGATTTTTATGCATCATCCAAAAACATCATGCATTAGGTTATAATCATGAAGAATCATTTATAGACCTTCATCATACTATCAATAAATAGGCATTGGATTCATTAGTCTATGAATATGACACTATTAAAATTCTCCTCACACATATGTGAATTAAATCATAAAAAAATCACCATTCCTTGCAAGCAATCATCTGTAAACAATTTAATTGAGTAAAAAGCATGAATGAAATATGTTTTTGGCATGATAAATCTCAATCTAAAATTTAAATCCAGATTTAAAACAATGTTTTAAAACAATTTTATATGTAGGGAAAATATCAAGTATAACGGTTGAAGATCTACTTACCTTGTGTGAAGCAACTAGGGTTTCTATAAGTGACCTCAAATCAATGCTCCAATGGTGTTGATATATCTCTTCCTAATTCAGAATCACTTTAATGAAGTCCTATGATTAAGGCAATAATGAAATCAACATCAATGTATTGTTTAAACTCGGATTTGGGAAACATAGATTTTTGACAGAGTGACTTACCTTCAGTAAGTCAGCGATATCTCTCTGCTCAGATCTCCGTTTGGGCTTATTCAACTTGGGTTGCGAAGATAAGGGATGAGGGTATGTTTTATCATGAAATAAGATTTTCCCAATTCGACTCCGAAAATGATTAAAATTGAATGTCAAGTTGCTAGTTCTGCGCAGTCTGAATCTCCTTCTTCTCCTTCCTTCTTCTCTTCCTCTCTATAGTCCACAAATTTTTCTCTCTCCCTCTCTCTCTCTCTCTCTCAAATTTATGATAAAGGGAATGACGATTGGGATTCAGTTATGGGGATTTAATCCTAACAAGAAAGAAGGTGGGAAGAATCCAATTTTGTCTCTAACTACACCTATTTACTTGCCCTCCAATGAAAATATTTTAAAAGGAATCTTGACTTAAGATTTTTAAATTAAAATTTTAGATTATGTAATTTAATTTTAACTAAAATTCCTTTTTCGTTGGGATTTTATTTTATGAAGACTTTCTTTCTCCAAGTTTTAGTTTCCAGCCAATTAGAGATTGCCACCTCACCTTTCATTATCAATCCATAATACTTCCCTAGCTAAAATCTAAGACCTCCCAAGTTAGAATCGTGGAAGCTCCTTCTAAGTCCTATAAAATTATTAAAAAAATAAAATATTTAATGCACCTCTAAAGAATAGAACCTTACACCTCTAACAAATTGAATTAAATTTCTAAGCACTAGGCTAGGTTACTAACTGTGAATTAATTTCCAAATCAAATTATATATATTATAAATAAAACCCTAATTCTACACTTAGGCAAGGAATAAACTCAAAATGAGGGTATTACACTAGGGCACACTACTTACCATGCATGCATACATGCACCTCCAGCTAGTCCAAGTTCCTACACTTCAGCTTGCCCTAATCCTGCATTCGGTAAAAAGATCAAATTACCCCTAGTCCAAAATCAGGATATTACAAAATCAGATTGAGCAGCTCAAGGAAACAGGACACAACTTCTTTTTGAATATCAGGAAGGGTTGGTGAAGCCTGAAGTACATACAAAGCGTCTTTCATTTCACCCATCCTACCCTGTGTCAAGAAGTCAGCTACCGAAAGGTCTTTGGTGTCATCCAAAACTTTCAATGCCTTCCGCACTTCTGGAGAACTTGGAGGAGTTAGAGGGAGCTCATATAAAGAGGGTATAGTTGGTTATGGGTTAGAAAGGAGATCTTCAAGGGTAGTAAGTACTGTTGCTATCGTATCAAACTCGAAGCCCTACAATAAAATTTGAAAGGTAAGCTCACTCTATAAGCAGTTCACGTTAAAAGTAGAAGTTATCATGAAAAGGTTTACCTTTCCAAGAGCAGCAGGAGCAGAGGGAATGACCGCTGAGGGGAGACAGTTGATGAGCACATTTATGTGTGAAATCTTAGGGCATAAAGCATATATTTTACCACATTGGACAGAGTTACTTCGGTGCTTTCTTGTGCTTTTCAGGTTTTAGGTAAATTCTTGTGAAAATGGAGCAAAAGATGCTAAGAATAGCCGGAAGCGCCCAGGAGTCGAGAAAATCAAATTTGGATTGAGCACTGAAAGAATCAAGCCAATCAATCAAATTTGAATGTGATTACAGTGGGCCCCTTGGAGGTGTTAATAGTATGGATACGTAGCCCGTCGAATCAGCTTCGCAACGGTTTAAACGGCACTTGATTCCGAGTTGAAACGAAGAAGTTACGGTCGTTTCCGTGGATAGGGGTTTATTTGTAATTATGAACAGTCGAACGGGGACAAAGTAAAATAAAAGTTCGGATTCCAGGGGCCTTAGCAAAATTATCAGAAATTATCTTTCTGTCAGCCGAAAGATTTCATTTGGAAGGCTCTGGAGCAGTCCAACTTCAACTTGAGATATCTTGGGCTCCCGAACTCCAAATTGGACGAAATTTGGGTCTATTTTGGGTGATTTTTCATAAGAAATACAATAGTGAGGCTCATATAAGCATCCCATGCTCCACATTTTTTGAAAGATAGATTTGACATTTCATTAATTGTGAGTGGAATCCTAGTCATCACCCTTGCTCTCTTTCTCTCCTCCAACTTTTCAAGGGCACTTTTGGAATTCTACTTGGGATAGATTTCTTTTGAAAGATATTCTTTCATCTATGGAAGGTTGAAAAGTCAAAGATGCCTTGATTTCCTTGCTTAATTAGTGAAATTTCTTCTTCTCTTCTTCTAGTTTTTAGTTTTTTAAGTTCTAGTTTGATTTCATGCTTTCAATTTCATGGTTGTGATACTTTTGATTCATGCTTTAATTTTATGTCTTCGATATGGTTGTAATAATTCTAGTTTAGTTTCAAGCTTTCTAGTCTATGTTTCTAAGTTGATGACAAGACTTGGAGATTTAGAAGAGGAAGCAATTTCAATCCTGTTCAAGCACATCCAGGTTTTCATTCTCTAAACCCTTAATCTCATTCTCCCTCTCCTCTATCTCTCTCTATCTTCTTCTTCTTCTTCTTCTCCCTCTATTTCTTTTATTTTTTTTTTTATATGGTTGTGGTTTGTGGATGCACTTTTATTCCCTTATTCCTTTTTATGTGGTTATTATGTGTGGCTGCATTTTTATTCCTTTCAATTTGCGTTAGTTTGATAGGTTAGATGCTAATGTGTTAGGACGCCAATTTAATCCCTTAATTTTGTTAGATGCTTATGAGTTAGGTTACATTAATTTTCATTAGTTTAATTTAACACTTTAATTTGGTTTACTTTGCATTACTTTTAAGTTAGTTAAATAGAGTGGCGTATATCTCTTCGTGTTCGACCCGTAGCTACGATTGACCCATACGCTTGCGGTATTATTTTAACCCAAACAAGTTTTTGGCGCCAGTCTTAGAAGAGAGAGGGACTTCAACACTCTGTTTTACTTAAGCAGACTGAGTAAGGATCTCTCTAATAGGACTCGCCTATAAAGAGGACTGTAGGATGATTGCAAGATTAGGATTGGCTTTAGTGTGTTCATCAGACCATGGAGACTGTGTAGGAGTTGCTCTGATGGGGCTCTCCTGAATAGGAGACTGCACAAAAGCTACTTTGGCAGGGCTCATTTGGACGAACGGTGAAGAGAACATCGTTAGATCAACAGGATCAGGAAAATCTTTACTGACAAGTAATTGTGGTTTGGCCAGAGAAGAGGCCGATTTACTAGAACTTGACCGTGAAAATTTGGAAAGAATAGCCTTATCAGCCTCCTCATCCTGATGGCTTCGGATAGCTTTTAGTTGGGGTACTCATGTCTCAGGTTTTACTGAAGAATGACAAGTTTTCTTGATGAGTTGGGGCTTGGAGTTGTTGCTCTTGGCAGGTTCCTCCACATCAACTTTTTGGGTTCTGCAAGTAGTTCCTTTCTGCAACCTTTTAAAAGTTTGAGGTTCAGATGCATCCCCAGTACTGGTAACCTCCTAATCAACGGAGGCCTCTTCCATTTTTTGTTTCTAGAAGGAGGAGGAATAGGTGGCAACGTAGCTGAAAAGAACGAAAGAAGTCAAATTCAGACAGAACCAATGAAAGAAAAACCAAAATATACCTAAAGACTCGCGGTATATGAGCATAAAAACACATTGATTCACTGGTTGAAATTCATGCTCTAAAGCGTAGTAGAGTCCAGAAAAAGACACATCTTTAGTAGCGATGAAAGACATCGGTTGGGCTACATTAGCCATGGCAAAGTGAGTTTTCAGCCGAGGAGGTTGTTTGTTTAAGAATTTGGCAAACTCTTTTTCAAACACCTCATGTCTACATACAAGCCTTTCATAGTTCGGCTTGCATTTTTTGGACGTGATAGGAATTCGCGCAAGTGTCTTTCTCTTAACCGATGGATAGTCTCACGATGCCTTTCATTCATGATAAGCCAATCGGGGTGATACTTTATATGGAAGAAGTCCTCGTACTCTATGATGGATTTGTAGAGAGGAGAGACGTCTTTACCTTAGTCTTGTGCCGATTGTTTCTTTAATTTCTACGGCAATTCAGAAAATTTGTCAGTGCTAGAGTCAATTCGGCCAAAAGTAGAAAATTGGCAATCATCAAATGTCTCGATTTGATCATTCTGAACCGAGAAATAGTACTTTGACCACCATGATGAGAAATATTTAGTAACTGTAGGAAGAGGGTTAAAGTGGTGTGGCCAAAAGTCAGAGAGCGCCAACTGATGTATCAAGGTAATATTACAAATGCTATCATACTGTTTTAGCACCCAGTGTTCAGGGCCCCCCTCAGCATCAAAGAAGTAGCAGGGTTATGGAATAGCCTGAACGAGACCAAATTTTCGGACCCAAAATTGAGGATTATAGGGCTCCGTGCTACACATGTTCTTAATATGCTCGAGATAAACCCTAAAAAAAAAGATCTCTACATGTTAAGAATGAAACCTACAAATCTTTATGGTCGAGCGGGATACGAAAAGCATCGGTCAACCAGGATAGGGTACTTTTAGAATAATGAAAAGGGATGAAAGAATCAGGAGATCGGTCATCATTAAGTTTGAAAGAGTCTAAAACATTCTGATAAAGACCAAAAAATGGGCATATGAAGCAACTTAAAGTCAACGGTAGGGTACTCATCAGCATTTGGAGGAGCACTGAATTCAGGGAAATAAGCACTTAACCACAATTGGAGAACCCAGAAAGGGCCTCCTCCATAGATAAAATTGGACCGAACCAGGTCATTGCAGTCACGGTATAAGGAGGAAAGGATATAGGCAGCGAGATTTACAGGTCGTTCCCTGGCTAAAGCATTTGCTAGACCGAGGTAGGGTTTGGTGATTTTGTCGACCCTAGTGCAAATAAGGCAGAGATAAATCCAAGACAAAAGGAAAGCTACGTATTTCGATTTATTGACCAGACCTTTTTCTCTCCTATGGCGAGCTAAATAAGCGGTGTAACTAGACTTCTTTGTAAAGTCCAAATCCCAAACGATCCTAGAACTGTCAGAACCCCCATTAAATTCCTCACCTTCAGTTCTGAGACTGAGAAGTGCACAGATATCTAAAAGGGTGGGACTTAGCATCCCAAAGCTGAAATGGAAAAAATTGGTCAACCTAGACCAAAAGTGAAGGGCACCGTGGAGAAGGTCAAAGTCATAATGGTAAAAAATGGTTAACATATGGATGGCATCGAAAATGCCAAGTTTCTTCCAAATGTCGCCTTTTATAAATGACATTCTCTTAACCCAGTCGTTCCATTCAGCATACCTAGAAGGCCAATGTTGTTTGCGGGTAGTAAGCTTAAGCATCGGAGAGCTAGGGGTCCCTTTTCTAAAGAGTAGAGAATCATCCGAATAAGAAGGGAAATTCAAAAGGGAATCAGCTGTTGGATAACCTAGACGGGGGTGAATAGGTTACCTCAGTAGAATTTTTGTTCTTTTAGAATTATACTAGAGTATCAAGACAATGTAATTTAAAGTAAATTAAAACAAGAGAAACACAAGCATTCATAGTGGTTCGACTCAACCATGAGTCAACGTCCACTCCTCTTAACCTTGAGAGAATTCCACTAATCTTTTCCCTTTCAGTACAATGGGTGGAGAAAACATCTTTACAAATCTTTTTACTTGGATAAGAGAATCCTATAATCGTTTAAGGATAAGAGAATCCCACAACCTTTAAAGGATAGAGAATCCTTTACAAAACCTAGGTACAGTTTAGGAAAATTTAAGCACACCTTACCCGTCTAGAATCAACCTGACTCAAGAGTAAAAAAATAATCAACAAGAGAGATTAAAAGAAAAATGTTACCTAAGCAAAAGTGTTCCAACTTACTTCACGCAATGCAATTGTGAATTGCAATTAATAATATGAAGATACTTGACCTTTGAGCTTTAAACTAGAAGATGATAAGTCTTTGAGTGATGATTCTAAACTTGAGTAACTAAGCTTTCTTCTTGACTTGAAAATACTAGCACTAAGAGCTTGTATTGACTTTTTCACTTCACAGTAAAGTATTCTTTTAGATTGTAGTGATGGTCAAAAGGTCTGACGCGATTAGTATTTATAGGCATCATTTAATGCTCAAAACCATTTATCAAAATTACTCTAACGGCTATAAAACAACTAGTTTTTAGCTCAACCGGTCGATCGCTTGGTTCTACCGGTCGCCCGCTAGATATAACTATTGGGAAAAATAGAGCCGTTATGACTTTTAAGTCCAAGTGGTCGATAGCCGGTCGATCAATTGTGCGATCGGTAGGCGTTGGGAAATCGTTTAGGGGAACCGGTTGAAACCGATTGTTCACTATTTCCAGTGGTCGATTTGGCTCTGCAGTCGATTGATCGGTTGTCTGACCAGTTGGGATTTTTAGGCATTTTACCAGCCTGTCTCTGATAGTCTTTGGTCCAGTCTTTTCCCAACGAATGCTAAGGACTTCTAGGTCATTAAGTGCCTTCCTAGAGTCTCTATATGATCCAAATGCAATTTCATTTATATGTATGCAATTACAATTATGCAAGTGTGTGTATGTGTATGTGCATACGAGCATCTTTAACTTGATTTCTTCTTTACGAGATGTTCTTCAATCTTCAAATAATCTTTTCTTCAAGAGCTATTTATCTTGGAAATTCTTTACAGGCTTGATCTCTTCAGGCTTTGCCTTGAGCTTCCTTGTGAATAAAGCCTTGACTCGTTCTTCTATTACATTTATCATGTTGACATAATAGAACACAATGGCTTATGCCAACTTATTTGTTATCATCAAAACATTTATAGAGGGCGGCAAGAATTTTCTCAGCAATCTCCCCCTTTTGGATGATGACAACACTATGATTTGGAAATAACAAGTAATGATAATAAATAAGATAAGCAACTCATGCATCATCATTATAAATCATTATAAACATAAACGCAAGCAATAAGACAAACAACTCACGCATCATCATTATAAATAAATATAAGCATAAGTTGTAAGTAAACTCAAATCATAAATCATGATTATTCTAAATCATTATAAACATAAACATGAGCAATAAGACAAACAACTCACGCATCATCATTATAAATAAATATAAGCATAAGTTGTAAGTAAACTCAAATCATAAATCATGATTATTCTCCCCCTTTGTCAACAGCAAAAAGAAATAATTTTAGAGAAACTCCCCCTGCAGATAAAATCTGCATATCCATAAGCATACCCCCTAAGCATATGCATTAAAATATAAGAAGAATACCAGAGATATAGCTACCGAAGTAAGATTAAAAGCATATAATCTATATCAAAAACTACTTAAAGTTGTGGGGAGTACTGCAAACTGAAGGAAAAGTAAAGAGTTCAAATCTAGAGGTATTACAACCTAAATAAAAATTGTTCAAACTTATCAGAGATAGAATAAAAACTAAGGAGGCAGGAGGAGGAGGCATGTTGAAGTAGCTAGCGATGTGAGCGAGATCAAACACAATGGAGTCAAGCTTCTTGTCCATCTCATCGAGCCGCCCAGTTGTCTTCTCCATGTAGTTCATCATAACTTTCCTGTCACAAGATGCACTAGAGGATCCTTCACCTGTCTCAGGATCGTAATCCTCATCCTCCTCTTCGCTTTCATCATAGTCTTCATCTTCAGTGTTGAAGGCATTGTTTTGGGTAGCCCTCTTTCTTCGAGCTTGAGAGGTATCGACAAAGGGAGGAACCACAAAGAGGTTCATCTTCTTGATGGTGGTGGCATCAATATCACATGGCTTGTCCTCAGGAATTTCACCAGAAAAATCAACTTGAAAATAATGAAAGATAGTAGTGAGAGATCTACCATAAGGCAGACTATCCTTGGTAGTCCTTTGAGATGCAGTCTCCATAACTCGCATCATGAGATAGGGAAGACTAATTTGGTTCCCAGTAATAAGACACCAAGTAAGAAAGGCCTCGAAAGGCTTGACAGTGTCCCTAGACCTCCTTTGGGAAGAGTGTTGTAGGAGTTGATCAAACACATAATCTTAGGAGTGTCGTGAAGTTGGACAACCTTGAGGTTATAAGAGTCCCCATTGTAATTTAGCATAACTTATCCATAAACTTCAACCTTATTTTTAAATTCATCAAAATTTTGTTTGGTCTTGAGAAACTTCTTCTCACCATAAGCCCTAATATTGAGGATGTCTTCAAGATCATCCAAGGTAAAAGAGATGGGAGTTCCCTTGACAAGAGAATTGATCTAATGTCATCATCCTCTTGAACAACCTGTAGATTGCAATAAAAATACTTGACAAGATTGGGATAGTAAAGATTATTGTGATAAAGAGTGGCATCCCAGCCTAGGAAGGAGTAATACTCAGAGATGTTACCGGTTTGGAGTTTCGAAGTCCTCACATGGCGTTCTTGAATGACTTTCCTCTCCAAGTATTAGGCCAAAATATTGAAGCCTCCAAGGATGAAAAGAGAGCATGATTGAAGGAGGTTTTGCCCTTGTTGGCAAGAGCCTTTCTCTTCTTGCTTGAAGCACCTTCTTTGGGAGCCAATGGAGAAAAGGAAGGATTTGATTGATGAGATTTTATAGAATAGGAACAAGGAATCAAGGGGTTTTGTTGAGTATTTGCCCTAGTTTATTTGCCCTAGGGTTTTAGAAGAGAAGAGGACAAAAAAATTAGAAGAGACAAGTGAACAAATGGACCCACGAATTGGCTTTAAATAGAGATTTTTACGTTTCGGTCGACCGGTTTGAGTAAAAACTCAAATTTTTGGATCTAGATTTTGTTTTTGGGTTTTCTTGGGGAAATTTTGTAGAGATTTATTCAAATGGATTGCAAATTCCTAATTCTCCCCTAAGAGTACAAAATATATCTTCTGACAAGGATTTTGTGAAGATATCGGCTAATTGTTTTTTGGTTTCTATGTAGCTAAGAGTCACTTCACCTTTTTGAATTGTATCCCTTAGAAAATGGTATTTGATATCGATGTGTTTTGTTCGGGAGTGTAGAATGGGATTCTTGCTAAGATTTATAGCACTTGTGTTATCACATTGAATTATTGATGACGGGAAGGATATTTCGTAGTCCATTAGAGTTTATCTCATCCAAAGGACTTGGGCACAGCATCTTCCAATAGTGACATATTCAGCTTCAGTGGTGGAGAGGGCAATGGAATTCTGTTCCTTACTAAACCAGAAAATAAGGCAAGAACCAAGGAAGTGACACATACCGCTAGTGCTTTTCCAATCAACGTGACAACCAGCAAAATCAGCATCAGAGAAGCTTATAAGATCAAAGTCATTATGCATAGGATACCATAATCCAACGTCAATCGTGCCTTTCAGGTATTTAAAAATTCATTTTACTGCACTAACATGTGATTGCATGGGATTTGCCTGAAATCTAGCACAAGCACAGACACTAAACATGATATCAGGTCTGCTAGCAATTAAATATAATAAACTTTCTATCATTCCTTTATATCGAGTTGCATCAGCTGATATACCATTCTCATCCTTTGATTGTTTTAGGGATGTGCTCATTAGAGTGCTGGATGATTTTTGTGAGTTGATATCAAATTTCTTTAACAATTCCTTCACATATTTAGATTGATTCAGAAATATTCCTTTAGAAGTTTGTTTTATTTGAAGTCCTTAAAAGAAATTTAACTCACCCAACGGACTCATTTCGAATTCATTGCTCATACAAGTACTAATTCAACACATAATGAGTCATTTGTAGTACCGAAAATTATATCATCCACATAAATCTGAACTATGATTAAATTAGAATTCTTGTGCTTAACAAATAATATAGTATACTTTTTCCATAAAAAAATTATTTTCAAGCAACAATTTACTTAATCTATCATGCCATGCTCGAGGAGCTTGTTAAGACCACATAATGCTTTCTTTAATCTAAAAACATGATATGGAAATTTTGAATCTTCAAATCCAGGAGGTTGTGCAACAAATATTTCTTCCATTATGAATCCATTCAAGAATGCACTTTTGACATCTATTTGAAATAATTTGAAGTTTTTATGATAGACAAAAGCCAATAACATTCTAATGGATTCAAGTCTAGCAACGGGGGCATAAGTTCATTGAAATCTATTCTCTCGTTGATTATTTTCTTGGGCAACCAACCTTGCTTTATTCCTTATTATCGTTCCATCCTAGTCAAGTTTATTTTTAGAAACCCACTTAGTGCCAATAATTATTTTATTTTTGGGTTTGGATACAAGTTCCCAAACATCATTTCTTTCGAATTGATGTAGTTCTTCTTGCATAGTAATAATCCAATCATTATCACTAAGTGTTTCTTTTATGTTTTTGGGTTCTATTTTGGATAGAAAAACAACAGAGTTGCAGGTGTTCTAGATTTTAGATCTTGTTTGTACACCCATATCAAGATTTTCAATAATTTATTCCAAAAGGTGGTCTTTTACAAAAATAATTTCTTTAGGTATTTCTTGAATTTGATCTTATGGCTTATCAAAATATGTATCTTTAGTTTTCTTATTGATTTCTACCAGTAAGTCTTCATCATCGTCATCCAAGGGTCTATATTTTTCCTTTGGTGGAGAAATATCAAATTTAACATTCATGGACTCTTTAACCACCAAGCTTCTCTTATTAAACACCCTATAGACATGACTATTTAAGGAGTATCTACGAAAGATGCCTTAGTTTGACTTTTCATCAAATTTTTCATGCTTGACTTCAGTATTCAATATACTACATATGCATCCAAAAATTTGAAAATAGTCAACTTTGGGAATTTTTCCATGATACGGCTCATATGATGTCTTTGAGAGTGTTTTTCTAATAGAGACTCAGTTTAGTACATAACAAGCTGTGCTTACAGCTTCAGCCCAGAAATATTTGGGTAAGGAGTATTCATTCAACATAGTTCTAGCAGCTTCTTGGAGATATCTATTTTTCCTTTCAACTACTCCATTAGACTGGGGAGTTCTAGGGGCAAAAAAGTTATGTGTGATCCCTTGATCGTCACAAAATTTTCTAAATTGATTTTGATTATAGAATTCTCCTCCAGGGTCGTTTTGAATGGTTGAAATTAAATAGTCAAGTCCCTCTTTGTTCAGAGGTCTTTTTTGTTGTATACCAAGAAGAGCATCTAAGGACTTTTGTCCTTTGGAAAAGGTATGTAGAGCAGTAGTCAATTTTTCATTCTCTTTTTCAAGCTTTTCAATAAAGGAATGTAAGTCATCTACGTTATTATGTAAAATGACTTCTTTTTCAAGATTGATTTTGGTTATCTCTAGTCGTTGACTAGTTTCATATAGTGCTTCAAAACCTTTCTTAATGTCATTTTCATCAATGTTATCAGTATCTATATCATTACATAGATCACTATATTTGATGTTGTAATATATTCAGAAGTTACTTCATCATTGTCTTCCTCTTGAATAAGTGTCATCAGTGCAAGATTGCTTTGTTCATCATCGGACTCCTTTTCTTGTTCTTCTTCGCTGAAGACCCAAGAAATTTCTGCAGCATAGGCTTTCTTCTTTTCTCCAAATTTTGGACATTCGGTTCTTAAATGTCCTGGCTTTCAACATTCAAAGCAAACAATATCCTTTTTGTTAGTAGATATAGTTTTGTCTTTGGATGAAAATTCACTTTTTGTTCCTTGGAAGAGTTTCCTTTGTTGGATGATCTTCCTTCTTTTTTTTTGAGAAACTTTTAAAATTTTTTTGTTATCAAGGACTTTTCTTTATCAGAGAAAGTGATGTTGTCTTCTTCCTCACTCTCTTCATCAGATATATTTGACATTTTGAGTGCGACGATTTTCTTTTTAGGTTCCTTTGTTTCAGCATATTTTTCATCTTCATTCAACTCAACTTCATGAGTTAGTAAAGAACCCAATAATTCATCCATACTTACCTTTTTAAGATCTTTGACTTCTTTGATTGTAGTTACCTTTGGTCTCCACTTTGAGGGTAGTGATTTGAGGATCTTTTGAACATGTTCTGATTTGGTGTAGGTTTTTTCAAGACCCTTCAGCTAACTAATAATATTAGTTAATTTTAAAAATATGCTAGCAATAGTCTCATTTTCTAACATCTTAAACAGTTCATATTCATGAACAAGTTTATCTATTTTGGATTCTTTTACTTGTGAGGTTCCTTCATATGAAATCACAAGTGTATCTTAAATTTCCTTAGCTGTCTCACACATAGCCATCTTATTAAATTCAGAATCGCTCAATGTATATTGCAAAAAGGTGATAGCTTTATAATTATGTTGAACTTTCTTCTTTTTCAAGAGAGTTAATCCAGATGTGTCCTTTAGCATGGTTTCACCATCTACTATTTTAGAGTATAGGTGTGGTCCATTTTCAATCACATGCCACACATCAAGATTGTGGGCACATGTAAAATTCTTAAATCTGATTTTCCAGTAAGAAAAGTTATCTCCATTAAGCAATGGTGGTCTTGATACATTCAGCCCTTCAAGTGTAATAGGGTGATGTGATCCCATTGATATTTTGGACTTTTAAAGTGAGCCCCCTCTCTGATACTAAGTGTTGGATAACCTAGAGGGGGTGAATAGGTTACCTTAGTGGAATTTTTGTTCTTTTAAAATTATACTAAAGTATCAAGACAATGTAATTTAAAGTAAATTAAAACAAAAGAAACACAAGCATTTATAGTAGTTCGACTCAACCTTGAGTCTACCTCCACTCCTTTCAACTTTGAGAGAATTCTACTAATCTTTTCTCTTTCAGTACAATAGGTGAAAAAAACACCTTTACAAATCTTTTTACCAGGATAAAAGGATCATACGATCTTTTAAGGATAAGAGAATCTCATAATCTTTTAAAGATAAGAGAATCCCTTACAAAACCTAAATATAATCTAAGAAAATATAGGCACACCTTATCCGTCTAGAGTCAACCTGACTTAAGAATAAGAAAATAATCAACAACACCTTTACAAATCTTTTTACCAGGATAAGAGGATCCTACAATCTTTTAAGGATAAGAGAATCTCATAATCTTTTAAGGATAAGAGAATCCCTTACAAAACCTAAATATAATCTAGAAAAATGTAAGCACACCTTACCCGTCTAGAGTCAACCTGACTTAAGAGTAAGAAAATAATCAACAAAAGAGATTAAAAGAAAAATATTACCTAAGCGAAAGTGTTCTAACTTACTTCATGCAATGCAATTATGAATGCGCAATGAATAATATGAAGATGCTTGACCTTTGAGTTTTATACTAGAAGAAGATAAGTCTTTGAGTGATGATGTCAAGCTTGGGTAAGAAAACTTTCTTCTTAACTTGAAAATACTAGCACTAAGAACTTGTATTGACTTTTTCACTTCTCAGTAAAGTATTTTTTTGGATTGTAATGATGATCAAAAGGTCTAACACCATTGATATTTATAGGCATTATTTAATGCTCAAAAATCATGTGTCAAAATTGCTATAACGGGTATAAAACGGATATTTTTTAGCTCAATCAATCGATCGCTTAGTTTTGTCGGTCGACCGCTTGGTTCTACCGGTCGACCACTAGATATAACCGTTTGAAAAAATAGAACCGTTAAAACTTTTAAGTCCAAGTAGTCGATAGCCGATCGACCAATTGTGCGACCAGCAGGCATTGGGCCGCCATTTGGGCAACCGGTTAAAACCAGTTGCTCACTATTTCCAATGGTCGATTTGGCTCTACAGCCAATCGACTAGTTATCCGATTGTTTGGGATTTTTAGGTATTTTGCCAGCCTGTCTCTGACAGTCTTTGGTCCAATCTTTTCCCAACGAATGCTAAGGACTTCTAGAGTCTTTAAGTGCCTTCCTAGAGTCTTTATATGATGTAAATGCAATTTCATTTATATGTATGCAATTACAATTATGCAAGTGTGTATATGTGTATGTGCATACGAGCATCTTCAACTTGATTTCTTCTTTATGAGATGTTTTTCAATCTTCGAATAGTCTTTTCTTCAAGAGCTATTTATCTTGAAAATTCTTTACAGGCTTGATCTCTTCAGGCTTTGTCTTGAACTTCCTTGTGAATTAAGCCTTGACTCATTCTTCTTTATTATTACATTAAACCTATTGACATAATAGAACACAATGGCTTGTGCCAACTTGTTTGTTATCATCAAAACATTTATAGAGGGAGGGAAGATTTTTCCCAACATCAGCCACAATAGGATCCTCAAAGAGAGGACCCACAGCAAAGTGACCATCTCAGGGTGGAAGTACCTCCAAGTTCATGGCGGGATGAAGGCTGGCACACCTCTCTTGAAGACGGTCTGCAACTGAATTGGAACCATTGACATCAGGCTTGGCTTGGCTCATTGTCACTCTAACAGGAACGACTAGGCAAGGAAGAAGAAGAAGAAAATCCATTTCGCATCAGCTCTAAGGAAAAGAATGGAACTGTGAAGAGTTTGGAAAGCGAGAAGGGTTTTTAAAGAGTTTAGAATCCCTAGACAATAGGGAGTATGATTGCTTCCTTGGGAAATGGCGGAAGATAGACGAAAAGTTTTGAGCATCACTTGTGATTGGTGCACGTGTCTCCAGTGACATGCTTTAGTAAAATACGTTGTTTCACCGTATGGCTCGTCAGAGATATTTTTGAGCATAGACCAATACAGGCACAATCTTCAAGGATTGGAGGCAAAATCATCCTCAAAGATTGTGAGGGCATTGTTTACACCCTAATTTCACTCGGTCAAATTCTCGAGAATAGAAGAGGTTTGGTCAAGAATGAGTCCAGCCAAATCAGGACGAGAACGCCTTAACATGCTTGGCCATGATAGTTGATCGATCACAACATGCACTGTTATGACACTTCGGTCAAGTAACTATATGACGGTTATGGTCGGTCAGGCAGTTACAACTAACCCCGACATTGCGGGAAGTGGCCATGATCAATAAGGAGTTTATAATAGATCGATGAGTTGCGTGCCAGTATAAATAGAAGAATAAGGGCAAAAGAAAAGACCTTTTGATCAAATACCCAAATTTGCACTTTTTTCGTTATTTTTATCTTCGTGCTTTTACAAGGGGGTAGTCTCGAGGTTTTGCCTTCTTTTTCTCAGATCGTGGATTGCTCACGCCGAGTGATTCAAAGTGAGGTTTCAATACATCGTTCCCAGTTTACTTCCATTTTCGTTTGTTTTGAGTGAAAGTCCTTGGATTACCGAGGCAGGAAAAGAACTTACTATCGCCAAGTACAAAACAGAAAGTAATTCCCTGAAGAGACTATGGCTCTTGGCCGAAGTAAATCCGAGGGAAACAACAAGATTGATTGAAAAACAGAAAGAAGGAATAAATTCTAACAGAGAAATGACTGAAGGTATGATTGAGAGAGAGAGAGAGAGAGAGATTTAGGAAAGAAAGGTAATGAATAGAACTGTTTCAGGTAATGATTGCAGAAAGAACAAGGACACTCAGAGAGCGGAAAGCAAATACGCAAGAGAGCGTGAAATGAGTTTAATGGAAAAGGGTAGTATAGGGATTTGAAAGAATTTTACTGAGAAAGCATACTGATAACATAGAGAATTTGTAGAAAAACAATAATGATGAAGACACAATAATAAAGGTGTGTTAAAGGAGTTTAAATTAAAAATAGGGGATTAAGTAATCAAGTGAAATAGTAGCCACAAAAGCATGAGTTCATGCACTTATATAATAGTAGTATGATATATCTATATATATAGGGGGCAAGGCTTGATTGCTATCAAAAGATAAAGTTTTTTTAGAAGATCTATCCTTCCACCTTTATGTTGAGAAATATGTTGTAGACGAGCATGCATTCTTTGCTAAGTTTCAGAGCTTGGATTTGCTAATGCGGAGTAGGAGCAATGGGGTGGGATGGGGTTGGAGAGAAAGGATAGGGTTTGGGCAGTGCTATGAAAGGGATAGGAGGGGGTGGTGGGGCGAGGAGGACAGGGTGGGGATAGAGGGAATGGGATTGAGCTCCTCTCCAGGGAGTCTAGCGCCCAGGGAGTGCCCAGGGGGCATCCAGCCTTTGGGCTGTGCCGCACACATCCCGATGGTTGCCTGGATGCATGCCGAGATGTGTGCAGCATAGCCCAACCCTTGGATGCCCCTCTGGGCACTCCTTGGACGCTGGGCTCTGAGCTCCTTGGAGAGGAGTCAGATCTGGAGGGAATGGGGTGGGGTAGTGTGGGTTGGGGTTGCCAGGAGGGAGTGTGTAGGGAAAGGTCAACTTGGGATTATAAAAAAAAAAATAAGGAACCTCCAACATAATATCGGTGAAATGTGAGGTACCTCAAACATTATATTATGGAACGTGAGGTACCCCAAATGATAAAGATTCTAGACATTTAGTACCCTATGTGCAATTTCTCCAAACATTCAGTATTCCAAGTGTCATTTCCAGTGATTAACCCTTCCAAAATATTAAAAATATTTGTGTCAAATATTTTTTTCCAAGTCCTGGAGTACTACTAGTTAGAAATGTGCTTTGTAACATGAGTTAGGAAACACTTCTCTTTCCTCCTTTTCCTAAATACCTCTCACCGTCTCTCCCAAGTCCCACCTCACTTATATGTAAAAGAACAATTGTTCCGCTATGAGTTACACATTTTGGAACTTTAGCTTGCCGAACTCAGCAGAGAGGGTATGTATTTCAATTCAAGAACTGCATAAATTTGTTAGGAGATGGTACACTTAAACCAACTGTGTTTACAGTGTCCTCCGGACCGTAAATACTCTGGATAACGATTGTATTGGAGGGTGCTTCCGCTTGCTGGGACCAAGAGCAGATGTGAGTTGTTAGTGGTGAACCACGTACCGGAGTCCATGACGCACTTATCATAGACATGTAGCTTTTAATACCTACAGTTATGCAGCCGACTATCGAAAAGAGAATTAGCATATGGCACCACTCAATACTTGGATCAAGTCACACGTCCTACATTGCATTGAATTGTAAGGACGAAAAATCATCTCCCTTGCCCTAGCTGCACTCCCGTATGAATGCAGCTCTCCGCATAACTGTTGGTATTAAAAAGATTAAGGTGTGGGGGAGCTTTGCAAAGAGCTAGGGAGTGGGGTAAAGTGTAAGATGAGAGACGAGAGAGATTGGTTTTTTTTTTTTTTTTTTTTTTGCTTTCAATTATGTTTCTGGAACAACACTAGAATCCATTTAGAACTGCTCTGTTAGTATTAGAGTTCCAAATGCCTAATTCATTCCAAAATAACAGAAAAATGAACCAGTGTTGTCAAACATGTTTCTTTTCCTCTATTATTGTTTTAAAGGAACAAAAGAACCCAAGAAATCTCCAGAAGAACGTTTCTTTTTTGTTTTTGTTCTAAAGAAACAAAAGAACAACAGAAATACTCCAGAAGAACATTACCAAACAGGCCCTTGATAAATATTGCGAACGGAACTCAAAAGTTCTCTAGTTTTACATACGACCAATCCCCTTTCCCTTCCCCTTTTCAAGAACAAGAAATATTTTTCAAGGCATAAAAACAAATAAATAACCGTTGTTTACACAGGGAGACTTCGCACTTGTTTGCAACCCCCCTAAAGTTCAACAAATGGCCTGTTGAAAACCCTTCTCAAAGGAGTTTGCCAGTTTCACAAATAGGCACCACCACTAACCTCTTAACAATCATGCATGGCAGCCAGGCCCATTCACAAGGTGGGACTTACTCTTGGATCTTGGGAAATTTGTAGTCTGTGTTGCTACATATCAGGCCTAACGATCCTCCCGATATTCTGGGTTTTCTCTCAATATGACAAAGCCCTCCAGGATGGGGGAAAGTGGAATGTATCTGCAAAAACCAAATGTCATTAGCTCACAGTGCAACAAAGAAAAGTGCAAACAGCAAACCGTAATGGGACCAAAGGTTCTAGGGTTATTTACTTCTCAGTCGCCAGTTCGGCTCTATCACCAGCAGCCAATAGGACAGGCGTTGAGTGTGTTTGGAATCCAGTTATGGTCTTGGGCCGACCAGCTTGGCCGACCACATCTACTGCTTGACCCACCCGAACAGGCACTGACAGAGCTTTCAAGTTCTCATCCACAGTCATTAACATTCGAGGCTGCTCATCAGAACCACCAAGAAAAACATTCAGATAACAATGAACATCCACCAATGTAACACATTATATATGAAATTATAAACCAAAGTACACAAGAAATCGAGTTGGGGATGGACCTGCATTGCCAATACAAGGAAGTAAAGAACATAGTGATATTTTCCTAAGATGATTGATTTCATGTCCAGACAGGCATGCAAAAAGGTAACTAATCCAGCGAGAGCCGCCCTGGGCAAAGAAAAGAAACAAATTAAGGTGCCTCAAATGGTACAAGATTTCGTTACAAAATAAAGTAGAGAAAAGCTGACTTACGGTGACAACAGGAACCGATCAGAATGGTATGGAGCCAGAGTTAGCAAACCCTTCCCCAGATGCACAAGGCCTTGAGCTATTCGCACCTGCAAAAGGAAAATCAAATATGTAATACTAGTTATTTAAAAAGACCATCAGAAAGAAAAGGGTCAAAGGAAATTGAGCATCAAAGCTTTACACAGAAGAGGAGACTGGCTTCTTTGTAATAATAGCTTGAAAGATTCCGAAGCATGCCTGCTATTCGAGCGTTGTTGGTACCAGCACCTATCAAACCTAAGGAGATGATGGCAGCCTGCAGAAACCCAAGATACCTTATAGACTGAAATAAAATAAAATAAAAAATCAAACTTTAAGCATGCAGCAGGACATACCATTGCTACTTCTGAATCTGTGTCATGGCTGAGTCTGCTTAATGTGTCCATAACATTGACCTGGTGAGGAACACCAATTCAGAAATTTTGCAATAATAAACAGACATTCCTGAGATTACAAGAAGATAACAATTATACCCCCTCAATTTTATGCCCCAGCAGCAAATCTTCACAATCAAATGTTGAACTCAATAAATTGTACTTAAAAAATGGGGGAAATTATGTTTTCTTTACATATTCCAAGGAAAGGGGAACTTGGGTCCTCACTCCCAATTATCTAACGAAACTGATGGGGCCCACCTTCGCGCCCAAATTTTTTTTAGTAGAGTATCCTGATTACAAAAAATAAGTACAACCATGGGATTCATACTAATGCAGGCCCAGTTCAAAACTTGGTCTTATTTTGATATTTATTGGGTACGGGCTTTTAGTTCTTTGAGTTGATGTATAATGGGCTGAATTACAAGGCCAGAAAAGGGAAATTATCAGCTCCACCCCGAAGTATCCCATTATTTTAAAGCACACACTATGTATGGAAATATCTACTGCTATCCAGATTTAACGGGGTTAACCTATGAAATGCAATTTACTAAATTACCCTCTACACTAAAACCTTAAAAAAACAAGAAAAAAAACAGCCTCTTTCAACACCATCATCCTCACCCCAAAAGGGTGAGGCGATGAAGCCCCTTTGCCGAAAGACTGCAAATTTTGGCAACGAAAGAGATACAAACTCTCTCTGTCATTTTAAGCAAAGACGGTGGTTCACGTCCGAGGGCTTCGGCAAGGACATCGGAAACTTTACGGGGTTCGTCAGGTGCGAATCTGGAGATGAAGGCAGGTGGAGTTGTGGTGGTGGTTGGGGCGGTGGTGGGGGTGGCAGTGGCGATGGCGGTGGCGGTGGCGGTGGCGGCAGCAGATGCGGCAGAGATGGAGGTGACGCTGGTGCTGGTGCTGGTGCTGGTGCTGGTGGGGGGGTTTGAGAGGGTGCTGATGATGTCGAGAGGACGGGAGGGAGAGGAGTTGGGGTAGTTGGTGAAGATGGGGAGATGGATTTGGGGGCTGGGTGGTTTCATAGAGGAGGGGAGGAAGGTGGGCTAGACAAGGGAAGTGTTTCCTGCGGATGCCATTGGTGAACGGCAGGCTCCTCTGCTCTGTTCTAACAAGCCAGGGGAAGAAGGTGGGTGACGGTAGCGCCATGGTTAAGATCCAGGATTGAGAGGGAAGGAGAACGGATGAAAGAGATAGGGAGAGATGGATAAAGGATTAGGATTTTGAAAGTGGAAATGAGGCTTGGCTATTGGAGAGAAGATAGTCAGAGAGGGTTTTGGTTTAGGGTTAAGGCTTGGAAATCTAAGAGAAAATGATGGTTTTGGATGGTGAAATGGTGGTTTCAGTTGGTGGAAGGAAGAAAATGGGTTTCGGCTGATGTGGCATGGCTAGGTCATCCGGAAGGAACGAAATGGGAATGCTGAGGGTAGAGGGAGATGTATTTTCATGTTTTGTCCAATGGAGAGAAAAAATAAAAGACTAAGAAGAGGAAGGAGGATTGGCTCTTGGTTTTCCCGTGGCTCAAGGAAATCCGTCCCTCTGTTTCAGACTTTTTCTTTTGCTTTTTCAAAAAATCTTTTCCAAATGGTAGCTGCTCCACTTCTTCAAAATGGGATATCAGCAGTTCTGCAGCCGCCAATATAAGTGAGATAGAACTGCCAGGAAGAAAAGGGCGGGAGGGCATGGTGAAGGTAAGTTGGGGGAGGGTAAGGTACAGAAGAGGGGCCAGTGTGGGGGAGAAGGATGGGAGGAAGAAGAAGGGATGTGTTTGGTTCTTTTATTTGAAAGGGTAGAATAAGTAGTTTATACACTAATAAGGGAAAAATTGTCTTTTAAAAAATTAACCTGCTGACATCACTACTTAATAGTTAAAAGGTTAACCCCATTAAAATCTGAGTAACAGTTGATATTTCCATAGTGTGGGTTCTTTAAAATAATGGCATACCTCAGGGTGGCGATGATAATTTCCCGCCAAAAAATGGGAGTCAAAATGGGTTAAAAATAGATATTTCAATTAGTGGTGGGGGCCATTAGAATTTAGTTTAGGAGTTATCTAGAAGTGTGGAATTAAATAAAGAATAGGGAAAATTACACTGCCACCCCCTGAGGTTTGTATTAAATATAGTGCGACCCCCTGTGTTTTCAAAATATACATCCCGACCCCCTGAGTTTAAGGTACTTGTTACACTCAGCCCCACTCCGTTAGAGCATTCCCGTTAGTTGCTGATGTGTTGGCCATTGATAGCTTAAAATGACAAATATACCTAATCGGTGTGAGTTTACCATTTTGCCCATAGGGCAGCCAAACTTCACCACCCCCTTCCCCTGCTACTGGACTCCGGCGTTCCACATGTTGTGTGGAGGAGCCCGTCATTCCGGCAAGACTTGCAGAGTGCGCACATGCCAAAATCACCGAGCTTTTAAAAAAAAAAACACAGAACTCGCAGTAGCAGGAACTAGATCATCAAATTGCACTCATTAAGAAGCAACAAGTACAAATACTCTTCACCGCATGTTTCACTCTGGCCACTGAAGAACAAGAAAAGCTACCCAGGTTAAAGGATATACTTTAATTTCTGTTTTTCTGATTATTTCAGTAGAAACGAAGACAGACACATTAAATTGCAGTAAATCAGGATAGCTGAAAGAACGTAAATTTGAGCCACTCACAGTTGTTGCGCTTCCTAAGTCAATTTCAAAGCGGAAGAACTTCATGTCAGATGTTCTTTTTTATCTAGTTTTCTCATATAGACCGGGTACGATTCCAAAAAAGAAAAGAAAAAAACCTACAGAGATCCACAAATAAAAAAGGATAAAAACAAGGAGATATCTTATCTCAATCGTTGGTTTATTCGGATCTGAAGGAGAAAGAAGGGAGAAATATATATTGATTATTGACAAAGAATACCGTAAAATTGTTTCAAAGAAGAAAAAAAAAAAAAAAAGGAGGTCGTTGTTGTGGCCTTGTAGGTCGTTTCAACTATAAACAACTTTAACTTTGTATCGTGTCGCAGGCATAACCAAGTAACTCATTTTGATCAGAATTTGCAGAATAACAGAGTAGAAACAAAATTTAGTGGAAGAGAAGAAAAGTAGAAGATTAAGATAGAGATAAGAAGTAATCTGAGAAATAAAAGAAAGATCTAATAGAAGAAGGAAGAGAAGAAGAGATCAGAAAGAATAAAGATAACACCGTAACCAGTGGCCCCACCTGAACACAACTCGCATGAAACACAAAATATATACTGAATCTCACGACGATCGAAGAAGAGAAGGAAATTAAACCTGCCCTAAGGCAGAGTTAATGAGATGCACTACGAGTCCTCAAACTAACAGAACTTGTGAAAAAAGAACAGAGATTCTAAGGTTTGGAAGGAGAGAGAGAGAGAGAGGGATAAAGGTTGCGGCGGTGGTGATTGAAGAAGAAGAAGAAAGAAGAAGAGGAAGAAATAGTGGTGGGTCCCACTTTTTTATGTTAAAGAATAGGGTTATTTTAATTGAAGGGTAAAATATCTAACATCGTCCACTTAAAGGTGCTGGGTGTATATTTTGAAAACCCAGGGGGTCGCACTGTATTTAGTACAAACCTCAAGGGGTGGCAGTGTAATTTTCCCTAAAGAATATTGGATTTGAACTCTCTCTCCATCCTTCTTTCCTTCCCCATCAATCACCTTTTTCTCCCTATATTTCTCTCCCTCAATTTCTGCCTCATTCCCTTCCCTCCTTCCCCCCCCCCCCCCAACAGGCTGTTCAGCCCTGGTTTATCAGGAAATAATTCAGATTTGAACCCGTGGAGCAGTCAATCTGATCTCTGATCCTAAATTGGAATCTATGGCTGGGTGTATCACATACCTTTGGGTTGGAAATGCATAGAAGACCAAGAGCCAAAGGTACTGCCCGACGGATATTCTGCTCTCCATACTGCAGCAAATGCTCTAATGATCGAATAGCCATCTCAAGACCCAGCTCTTCAGCCATTGCTACCATAGCAATCCCAAGAACAGCAGGTCCCTGGTGGATCTCACCCTTTTCAAGATGCTGAGCACACTGCCCCAAAAGTTGTTGTACCTGTATGAAGGGAAGAGAGTTAAAGCCTGGAGCAACTAGAAAAAATCCGACTGCTACCAGACCTGCAGAAAATGGATACCTTGAGCACATTTCCTGTTCCGGCATAGGCACAAGATAGCAGTGTCATATCACAATATTTCCTGATCTTCTCGTTAAAAGTTTTGGAAACTTCGGAAGTGGCCTCAACACTTTCCTGTCAGACACCAAAAGTTCCAAGCAACATGGTTAAATTGACAAGAGAACTGCAACCCAAATCTAGCACTCTAGAAACAGAATTGAAATTTTGTTAGCCTGTAGGATACTGTACACATCATGCAATATCAAATACAAGCAAGAATTTATGAACTCAGTTACCTGCTTCCCAAGGTATAGAAGACCAAGGCCTAGAGGCAGAAGCCGAGTAAGGGGCTCCCCCAGTTCTGAGTCGCTCCGATCCATCAAGGCAAAGATTATGGCCTGGGCAACCTCCTCATTGCATGAACCCACATAGATCAAGCCCAGAGAGATTGCAGTAAAGGCAATCACATCAAGAGGAGCTTTTGCATCTCCCAAAATCGGAGATAGTTTCTTCCGTATCTGGCAATACAAGAAATCAGTCAGGCATAAATGGAAGTGATTACCATTCAGAAAAAGAGCAATGATATATACTGCACTACATCAACCAAGGTCTCTCTAATTCAATCTTACTGTGATACCCGAAAACTTTTCTATGCCCACATTGAATAGTTTTAAAGCGCTGTTTAGTGACCTTCATGTCTCTGCAACTTTAGGAAGATTCAGACTGTAATTTATGCCTTTTTTTTAAGGCGTCGTCGTGCCTTCCCCCAATTCTAGAATACATAGTAGCTCTAGTAAGTCCGTAGTTGGATCTAGATCAGGATGCAGAGTTTGAGCTCCAGGGTGAGGGAGAGATGGCTATATATATCCCATCCCCCAATAGTTTAGAGAGAATACAACAGCCCCAGCCATCTAACTTGATATCTAGTTTCAAATAGTAGATAATCCATACACTAATAGACAGTGATAATATATCTCTGGCTCATATTTACAGGATAGTCCCATTTAAGCAATTTGCTAGTCATCAGAAGATAAGATTTCACTCATTTATTGGATTGACTCGGAATGTATTTGACGCCAATTCATCACCGAAATAGGCTTGTTTTATTAGGAATAAGCCAAGGGTTGGGTTCTATACATGTTGGGCCTTTGATCCCATGGGTTTTCTATGTAATAGGTCACTTTTATAGAACCTAAAGTATGGGTAATAGGGTTGCATACGGGATTTGTTGTTTTAGTTCAACATTAGTTTTTTTTTTTTTTTTTTTTTTGGGTGTTTTTGTTTATAAAATGAACTGGTTCAACCAATGGTTCAATTTAAGTAACTTCAGTAGTTTTTCTTTTAAGTGTTTGGTTCAGCTGGATTGGGACTCTGTTTTGAGTCTATTTCAGTTTCCTAATCAGTTTAAGTTGCCTAATAGGTTAAGGATTGGGTTAGGCCATTCCTTTTTAGTGTAGGAGTCTATTTTTGAGTCTTTTATATAAGATTATAAAGAGGGCAAATATTGAACACGAATTTTGATTAATGAAAATGTAGACAACCTAGGACCTGTAACCAGTAACTTTAGAGAGGAGAAAAGAGAGAAGAGAAGATGGAAGAAGACTGTGCGATAAATTATTTTCATCGCTCTAGCCAATATTCCTTTTTATAATAGCCTTGGAAAGGACCTAAACAAGGAAACTAAATAACTATGTCACGTTGGACACACCCCAGCTGACTCATATCTCAATACTACCCCTCAAGCTGGAGTACACATATATCAAAAGAAAGCTACAGCTTGGACCAATACAATTGGAAAAAAAATGCTACACTAGTCTTGAATAGTAGTCGTAGACTCCAATGAGCAGAAAGAGAACTCCAACCAACCACCATAATGCATACATTCCAAACATTCCAACACTCCCCCTCAAGTTGGCGCATAGAAAGCACACATGCCCAACTTGAATGAAACAGGACGAAGCAACTTTCCAAATTGTCGCAGCAGTGTCTGGCAGTAAGTACCCACTTGCAATGTAGTACTTGGATTTGACACATGGGCGAATGAATGACGCTCCCAAATAATCTTGGACAGTTAAATCTTCAAGAACTAGAGATAATTGATCTTCAAAACTCGGACAAACTTGATCAGCAGTTAAATCTTCAAGAACTGGAGATAATTGATCTTTAAAACTGGGACAGACTTGATCAGCAAACCAGGAAAGATTTGTTTTGCAAAGCTTGAAAAGAATCGTTCTTCAAAATAGAGAGAAGCACTAATCTTAATAAAGGCCAAATACAAAAAGGCAGACACAATCTTCCAAAAAAGGCAGCTTTCATCGTTCTTCAATAGTTGTCCAGTGATGAATCTCGGATCTTCACAGTAACATATAATCTTGAAAGAGATAAACATTATAGGGCAGCACAACCTGAATCAACCTCAATAGGTCTGAAATCCTCAAAAAAGATTTCAGAAAATTTTCAAACTCCCCCTCACGATAAATACAACCCAATAACAAGAGATACCCAATGGCAAGTTGTTGAAAAGACTAGTCTATAAAGTCGCAATGCTCGCCAGGCATGCGACCATGTTTTATTTTTATTTTCTCTATTTAATGTGTTATGATGTATACTCCATGTTTTTTTTTTCTATTGTTTCTCAAGTTTTAGAAGAAATTCAGAAATCGAGGGAAAGAAGAAATCGAAAGAAATCGAAAGAAATCAAGGGAAGAAGAAGAAGAAATCGAGAGGGAAAGAAGACGAAGAAGAAATCGAAGAATGTAATACTCAATCGTGTCGTGCAACTCCCCGGCGCCTGCGCCTACCTGCCCCAAAAAGACTCATAAGCGCAATGCTGCAGTCCGCCTGAATGTAATATAATCTCCCACTCACGTATAGTAGTACACAAGGACAAATAATGATCATGTAAGGGACAACGGAAAAAAGTGTAATTTTCCAAAGGTGCTATGGGTAAATAAAAAGGATTGGAAAAATTATAATTTACCAAAAATTTCCAAAGGTGTTACGGGTAAATACCAAAGGTATGGGACATGAAGGGAATTAGAATTATTGCAAGGGGAATGGCAGAATTGCAATTAAATTAAAATCCAATTATAAACCCAACTACACAAAAGGGTAAACTGGGAAAGTATGATAAAATATGGACAAGGGATGTTGAGGCGTAGGGAGGTGTATTAACGGAAACTCAAAATAAAGCAAAAAAAGATGAAGAGAAATCGTGGGAAGGTCTTCTTCAACCTCACGACACAAAGAAAGGCGGAGAAAAAGTCACGGAACCAGACCTGGTTCGAAGGGAATATCGCAGCAAATAGGGCTTTTTCAACCTGAAATCCTGGTAAGACTTCGTAATCTTCAGGCCTCTTCTACCGTGAGAGAAGGAAGCATAGTCACCTTCAACCTTTGGCCACATCCGAAACCAGAAATGAAACCAGACTAGACTTCGAAGAAGAGAATTTCCTCACCTTTGATCTTGTTCGATCCTAAATTTCAGGCAAGGCTTTGTAACACGTAGGCCTCTCGAGATCACCTAAGGACAGTCCCTGATTTTAGGTATTATGCCGACAAAGTGTAGCTGAAACAAGTTGGGGCGGTAATCTGAGAACCAGACCTGATTTGGTTTCAATTCTCACTGCAGGAGCGCATTAACAGGAGCCAAGATTCTAGATATTCAGTCGCCCTTTGGGAGAGAACCACACAAAGTTACAGGAGGGAAGGAAGCTTTCGCCCATGGCCATCGACTCCCTCTCGACAACTCAATAGCACACAAAATCCCCAATCGATTAAGCGAGACCTTCGATTCAGTAGAAGCAAACCAGCAATGTCTGGCCAGCAGAAACTCTCTTCTCGTAATCGAGAGACAACAGGGCGACAAAAAGGCATGGTGAAGCAGTATAGTCTTCTTCTTCCGACAGTCATACAGTAGAAATACTTCAACATGCAGGTGGAAATCAGGCGGAACCCCTTCTACTAGCGACATCAAATCAGAGAAACCCGGAAGGCAGCAACAACGATCAGTCGAACAAACTGACAAACGATTTCCAAATAAATAAATAAACAAGGACGAAACGAGCAGGAAACCCTAGTTCTTTTCTTTCTATGAACTAGGGTCTCTCCATAAATCGAAGAACCTTGACACGACTCTCAAATTGGAAATCTTGGCGAGAATCAGTCACTGGTTGCCTAGCTCTGATACCATGTAGACAACCTAGGACCAGCAACCAGTAACTTTAGAGAGGAGAAAAGAGAAAAGAGAAGATGGGAAGATGGCTGTGCGATAGATTACTTTTACCGCTCCAGCCAATGTTCCTTTTTATAATAGCTTTGGACAGATTACATACTTAAATCCTTGCGCTTGACCTCCACCCTGGATCGCTGGATAGCCTCTCTCAATTATGTAACATGACCCCCAAAAATGTCCCAGAACATGAACTGCCATAATCTACTAGTATTCCTGTAACTGCTGTTGATACTTGTGGGTCAGCCAGCCTTCAAAGGAAAGAGGTACAGAACGCACTGGACCTCGAAAACTTGCCTTTTCCGTCAACAATAGGACCACTCAATGCAGCATTCAAAGAGAGGAATTATAGATCTCTAGTCTAACTAGGAAAGGAACTAAACTAGGAAACTAAATAACTATGTCACGTTGGACACACCCCAACTGACTCATGTCTCAACAAAAAAGCTTTTTGCTGCTCTTCTTCTCAATTGAAGATTTTTGTATTGTGTTTGATCAAGGCTGGTGAGATTGATGTTTGATCCAATCGACACCTTGCAGAGTGAAGCCCGGGTGGTTCGTTCTAGCTCTCTTTGTTCTTCAACATAGTTCAAGTTCTGATTCTTCAAGGATCTTCAATCAAACAAGCTGCTGTCCAAGAAATTCAACAGTGAATTTGAATCATCCCAGACCCCATCCATTCTACTTCTAATCCTCTAAACACCCAAACCCTAGAATTCTCTTCATCATTTAACCTTTTTTTTTCACACTCCATGTGCTGTCCAGACCTACCCCGCCATCCAAATCACATCAAACCTAGGTCAAGTGCTCCTCTGCCTTCATAGAGAACTCAATCCCAAGGTTCGAGAACTCGGGTCTCGGTGGCATCTCGGCCAGGCAAGAAACCGAGTCGAGCCGAGATCTCGCCGAGTTGCTGCAAATTTTTTTTTTGGACTCGGACCCCAACTCGGTGGGTTGTACACATATTTTGGGTCTGAAACTTGGTATCCAGTATATTTCAGGCCATTTAAACACAATGGCATGCCCAGATTTGCCAAAAAACATGTCCAAATATGAGTCACTTTGGACCATAGGCTGGTAGGCGACGAGTCGTACTAAAACAACCTAATCTACATATAATTTAGTAAAACATAGCAAATTAGCAATCAAAACATTCTAATTAGTACACATCAATCAAAACATTGAAATAAAATGTACATTACATCAATGTTCACTTAATTTGTTACGAAAATGAGATTGAACAAGAAATTCATCCCCATATCGATCCACATAGAATTCCCATGTCATGGAATTGCTATAGTGTTGCAAATAGTGTGACACGGTTTCCATATAAGTCTTCGATCAACATATACCAATTTCCCTATCTTAGGGTACATGGGAGGTCATTGGTATGAGGTGTAAGATCCATTGCTCTCGTCATATTAAGTTTGAGGCATGTATGGTGGTTTGGGACTAGGAATGTCTACCCAACACCGACGCAGAGCTTTGGATGTCATACTCACCGACGACCCATACGACCATAGGCACTATAATTAGAACCGGTGCTCGCTCGCCATAGTCATAGCCATGATGATCTTGAAATGATTGCCATAAGCGATGCTCACTAGTAGTATCTATACTCATGCTTCGAAACTTGTAAGCATGGTGTTCATAGCTTTGTTGTCCTCCTCCCGAGCATATGGTGATGTGAGTGTTTGTGACCCTTCTTTCTTGTATGTTTTAGGGTGGCCACCATGGTCTTGATCTTGAGTGACATGCGTAAACTAAGACTCACCGTGAAACGCACAGGTCCTCCTGCGTTCAACTTCTTGCTCGTATTGCTCGCGCATCCCCTCATGACGATCATCATAATAACGGCCACTCCGCATGCCACTAGCAATAGCGGCTTCACCACCACCACCACCAAGATCACCATCACTAGCATCACCGGTGTCATCACCGCCACCATCATCATCATCGCCAGGACTTCCCTACAGAGCTCAAAGGTTTCGGTGACTCGCATGCACGCCCCTCTTGCGTCGACATATATTCATCAACATCGAACCGATTACGACAGACGCAATGGTGGGGTCGGGCCTACCCCGTTGATCCATATCAGTGTACCACGATCCCTCACCCACTGGAATAGGGATCCTCATCGTCATCGAGTCCTCTTGAAAAATGTTGGACGAGTTCAATGGGTTCTTTATCATTGGCCTCAATTCCTTCACATATGTGCCTCATCCTTAATCTCATATTGTAGTGCACATACACAAGCGCTCCAGCTCGCTCGTACCCAACCTGTTCCGCCTCTTTGAATGTATCAATGAGAATGTACTCGATTGCGCTCACATCCTGGAGGATGAACAAGTTTGTGAGAGCACTCTCACTACTACCTTTCTTAGGTTGAGTGAACTTGTACCATAAAGCACCCACCATCCAGTGCATTACAAATATAGAATAGTAAGAATATGTACATTCTAAAGAGATAAAATTATAATTCATAAATGTAATATCATGCCACCTACCAGGTCGACTTTTGTCTACCCTCCACGTAGCTAGTCGACCGAAACTTCTGAGGCCTCTCCAAGTATTTGATCTATTTTCAATTTGAGGCATTAGTATTTCCTATTTAGTAATTACATTCATAAACTAACTACCAAAGTGCCAAAGTCCCATACTCTCACCTCATCATCATCGACGACTTGTGTCTTTGGATGGGGCTCCAACTCGAGTAACAACTTGAACGCCTCTAACAATTCTATGTCTAACCCAAGATCATGGGAGTAGTGATACTTTGGATTCAAATAGTATCTTTGGTAAAGTAAACACCACAAATATGATTTATTAGTGACTTAATCGCTTTAATGCCTTTAGGGTTTAGAATATGTAAATGTAAAAAAGTTATAACATTTAAAGTATAAAGTATGTTGAACTCACCACCTTATGTAATGGATGACTCAAGTGCTTCTCCCACCGCTCATCAATGATGTTAGTGTAGGACTTTGCACTTCGAGGTATAGACTCTAACCATTTCCTTCATTTTTGGATGGCGAGCATAAATGTGGCCCAAAGTAGGCTTCTTCTCTATATCAACCATCCTCAGCCACCACGCTCTAATATGCCAACCACTTTCCCCAAGTCCTTCCAAAATCCATCATTTGAAATGGTCTCAGTGCTACCTTTGCTTCTTCCGACTTAGAACCTTGCCAACCAAACCATTCATGACTTGCAAACAATGCAATGTAATTGGTGGCAAATCGAGTGACACCAGGCCTCACTAAATCTCCATTGCATTTCTCCCTCATCAAGGCTAAAGCATAAGAATGGTTGTACACAAAAGTTGTCACTTGTCTAGCCCTATTTACCACACCCGCCACCAAAGTCTTTTTCCCCATGTCCTTCAAGATTAAATCAATAGAATGGGCTACACATGGGGTCCAAAAGAGCCGGATCCTCTTACTCTTCTTATTCATCAACTTCTCTCCAACCTTTTCATAGTTGGAACCGTTATCCGTCACAATTTGGATAACGTTCCTTGGTCATACCTCCTCCACCACTTGCTTCAACTCCTTATACAAGTATGATGCATCCTTTATATGCTTTGATGCATCGATAGACTTCAAGAATATAGTCTTTCTATTGCAACTCACCATGAAATTTATGATGGACAGCCTAGTAGGTCCATCAACCATCACCATAAGAGTAACCCCATATGTCTCCCACATTGGCTTCAAACCATCAATGTATTCTTTTAGCTCCTCTACCGCTTGAGGCAAATATACATTGTATAATTCAAATGGTGAAGGTCCCTTCCATCCTGCACCAGCCCTCCTCGCATCAAGGAATGCATTATAGTATGTTCCTTGTGCTACATTGGCCGAATGCCATGGTAAAGCATGAACTTCTTGAAGGCTTTTCGTGCTTTCTCTTGTTTACCACCAAATACTTGTGGGATGGTTGGGGTAGGCATCTTGTTGCCTAAAAGTAGTAGGATCCGCTCAAAAATGGGTTCGGACCTTGTACTCGTGGTCGGGTTTGGGGTCGTGGTATATTTCTTGTCCCAGTGCTTCTCCTCCTCTCATCTTCTTGCATCGGGGAACTGAGCCAGATCCACCACTCCACCAGCTCCTCTTGCTTGCTCATATGCTCTTATATTATCAAAATGAAAACCTGTCTTCTCGACCAAAGTCCGCAGGTAAATTCTCCATTCACCTTTGATTGAAACTCACCAGTGGAGGCCCAATGTCGATATCATCTCCGCCACGGACCTCTGCACCACCCTCTCTAGTATTGCCGCATTAAACTCTTGTTGCATTCTTTCCCTCTCGATTTTTTAATCTTCCTCCTTTCAAATGTTGTCATTGCCACTTTCACTTGATAGGAACATTTGGGCATGATGAAACATCCTCTGCACGGACAAGTGTTGCTTTAACCTGGTGGCTCCTCCGTATAGCAACTTCCCACAATAATTGCATTTGGACTTCTTTTTGTCTCATGGGACATGGGAACTCCATGTTGCCATGCTATATCGTACATTGTATACAAAATGTCTTATGTTTTACTGTTACATATAAAAAGCATGTATTAATAACCATGGATCACTTAAAGTAAGGTATTCAAGACTTAAAGTATGCTATTCATAACTCTTAAACGTAATGTCAAGCTACTAGAACTATGAAATAACTATCTCTTATTTATCCCCTAACCCTAGTATTTATTTGTTAATTAAAAATAATATTTTAAATTTTTTTAAAACTATTTATACCTTAAAGTATAAGAAAAATACAATGTAATGATGAATTTGACACCATTTGAAGTTGAATATCATGTACATATGTTGTACATAATTTTCCATAAGCAATAAGTATTTTTCCTTAATATTATATATATTTTTTTAATTTTTATAATATATTTATTAAATCTGAAAATAAAATAATTTTTTTAATGGGTGAAAATAAAAATTAATCCATGGGACTGTAGAGCATCCCAAGTAGTTTAACATATATCAAAATCATTTTCAAACAATCACTATTCATCTTATTTTTTTCATTTTCTTTTTTCAAATAAATCATTTATTTTTTCAGAAATTATAATAAATAATTTATTAACTGAAAAAAAAAATCCGACTCCATGAAGTGATAGATCGGGCAAAGATGTTCAACATTTATTAAAACCACATGAATCTAACAAGGATTACAAAAAAAAATTTTGGAAAAAATAGATTTGGGGAAGAAATAGAAAACACCTTTGAAATCTTGCAAATAGGTGATGATGCTCCAAATTGGCACTTGAATCTTCACTTTGGCACTTCAATCTAACTCCAAACAATGCATTCCATCCAACAATCGAAAGAAAGAAGAAGAAATTTGAAGGAGAGGTGTTTTTCCCCTTGGTTAGCCTATCGAGTTCTGTTCCTGCTCTCTCTTATGTTGGAAATGGGTTTTGGGTGAAAATTGAGCTGAATACAAGTAAATAGCACTTTTGGGCCCAACCAAGATATCGCCGAGATCTCGATATCTCGCCGAGATCTTGGCAAGATATTGTTTTTTTTGTATTGAAAATATCTTGATTTTAACCTTCGAGATATCACCGAGATCTCGGCACCGAGAAATTGCACTTTTAGGAACCGACTAGTAACTCGACTCGGTATTGCCCAAAACCGAGAAACTCGGCGAGATCTCGCGAGTTCTCGAACCTTGCTCGATCCAAACCTGCACCAATTCTGCCCAGTCATTAACCCTAAAACTGCTATTTTCCATCCTTCAAAACCCTAACCCTAACCTCCATTCCTTGCTGCCAAACCTGCTACAGCCCCTGGTTAAGAGTTTTCCTTAACGTAACCTTCATTGGAAGACTCATACCTGACACTTATCCCATTCCCAATCATCAAACCCTAGACATCTTCATACCCTAACTCTATATCCCATTATTTCTCACAATTCCTTGCTGCCAATTCTGGTTAGCAGCCTTAGACTTGTTAAAACTTAACGAGTCCTTCACTGGAAGAGTTCCCTACATCAACTTACCTTAACCCTACCATCAAATCCTAGGTCCCATTAAACACTAACCCTAATTTGACCAAAATACCCATTTTGACCTACCCGAACTACCCTGTTCATAGTAGAACCTGGTTATTGGCTTCTAATTGTTCTCCTACCAACCCAGAACTACATTAGTATTTGTACTTGTAACACTTGTTACCACAATTTTCTTTCAGAATCAAAAACCTCCAAAAGAGTCCTCAAGGAAGGAAGCCTGGAAAATAATTCACCTGCTCATTCTGGGCACCTGCATAAGCAAGGCCAAGGCCCATAATTGCACCAATTCGGACAGTTGAATCTTCTTTATCAATGTAATCACCCAAAAGTGCCAATGCCTAGAGGAAGAAATCACAATTAGATCTCAAGAAAACTCTGATGATCAACCATAATTTTAACGTATAGAAACTATTGGACGTACAGGATCACAGTCATTCTTGATACCGCAGTTGACAATCCCAACTCCTAATAACGCACCTGCAATGACATGGTTGTCATTGCTGTGGAAATATTTATCGATTTGTGCGAGTCCTGAATCAACATCCCATAACAGAATCATACCCTACAACCAAGGGAAAAAAATATGAATCTCAGGTGGAAGTCAGTAAGCCCAAAAATTAACAGAAACCAAGAGGAAGAAACATACCAGACTTGCAGCAGCACTGGCTTTCCCATGTTCCTTATTCTTGAATAGCCAGCTTCCAGTAGAACCACCACTTGAAGCTTCTGAAGGGACAGTCATCAACTTATCCTGCAGAAAAGAGAGAAATAATAAGAGAAAATTCAGAATGGAAAATAAAAACAAATAATAAGAAGCTTGGACTTCAAAATGCATGTTACCTGACCAAATCCCGCATTAACAAATGCATTAACAAATGTAGCAGCTAAGTTCTGCCTGGCGGAGTCGACACTTGCACCAGCACTTGCCCGGCCATCAATCAAGTGCACCTAATAAAATCAAAATAATTAGAAAATAATATTCACTAAGTTTATATTTGTGCATGTGAACATGTATGTCTACATGCAGGGGGAACTCCAAAAGTTGATGTTGGCAGATTTGTGGGTTAGAAAGAGAAAATGAGAGAATGGAATAGCTTAGTTTCATTGATAGGCAAGCCCCTCTATTTATAATAGAGAGGAACATTACAAAGGGACTGGAATAGACAGTAATACCTCTAACTAACTGAGTCTATAAGAGCAGTAAATACTTGATAACATAAGATTTAAACTACCCCCAAAAGGACCAGAATACCCCCACGGTATTCTGGATTACATATTCCAGCACTCCCCCTCAAGCTGGATTATACATATAAGTAAAAAGAATCTCTAGCTTGAACTAATAAGATAAAAACTCCATAATAATGCTAACACTCCCCCTCAAGTTGGCGCATATAAGGTACTAATGCCCAACTTGAACAAAACGATAAGAAACAATGTTGCAGCAGAGTCCAGCTTGAAAGATGAATGCAGCTCCCAAATAAAACTTCAAGAACTTAAAAAATAGATCTTCAAAACTCGGACAAACATGATCAGCAAACCGGGACTGGAATTTCTTCCAAAAAAGACAGCTTTCAACAATCTTCAATAACTATCCAGTGATGAATCTCAGATTGTCATAGTAACATAAAATCTTAAAGTGAAACACTAGGGTGGCAAGCAGCGGAGTAAACTGAATCAGGCAGCGAAAACAACTGAATCAACCTGATGAACCCAAATTCACACCAACCAATCAGAGGTCGCCACGTGTCGTGGCCCAGAAAAGTGGGCCAAGATAGAGCCAATGAAGGACCAACTACAGGCGCCGACCACCAACACCCACGGGCGCGAACCCCATCGGGCGCGGCCACCCTTGGGCGCCAACCCCCTAAGGGGCGTGGACCTCCCTGGGCACCAACCCCCCTTGGGGCGTGGACCTCCCTTGGGGCGCCAACACCCTTGGGTGACAACTCCTTCGGGCGCGGACTAGACATGGATGAAGACCTCGGGCGCCAACTGAAGACCCCGAGCACGGATTCCCCGAACACATCATCCCCGGGCACAATCTCCCTCGAACAACGCAGGCACCACTGCCATCAACAAGACACAGACCACATCACCAAGGACTCTAGGCCACCGCCTATCAAGTCACGTAGTCCGAAAGGACTCATGTACCAGGAAGCTCATCTACCACGTAGATAGGTTAATCCACCAAGGATACCAAGTCTATCATGACACTACGTCTCTCAGGAAGACGATTGCCAACTCTATCGTGACACCACGTTTCACGGGAAGACAACCAATCAAGGATGAGCCTTGCTACTCAGGGACTCTATCACCTACAACCGACACTCTACACCAGCTGGGACTCTCCACACCGCCATGCTCTACCATAAAAGGCAAGGTACTCAGCCCCATCAGGGGACATCTTAACTCATCTTGAATACTACTATTCATCTGTTTGCTCAGAGAGATCTAACTTAGGCATCGGAGAGTCCTAGGCCGGAACCACACCGGTTCTCCTTTGTCACCCAAGGTCTTTTGCAGGTTATGGCACTCGAAGGACCGCTGAGCGATTTCTTGACGCAACAAATTGGCGCCGTCTGTGGGAACGACATTAGCCAACGCCTTTACTAGCAAGTTTCCATATTTGTTCAACCATGGCACCACGAGGCAGGAAGACAGCTCCCTCCACCAACAATGCCCCAAGAGAGGGGAATGGATCACCTCCTCCAGAGAGCTCACGTCACAAAGCCAATGACCAGGACCATGTCTCTCTGGAGAGGGAGATCCCAGACGATGATCAAGTTGGGGTAGTCGAACTCAACAACGAAGTGGTGGTGGAGGTGGTACCTGACCCCAATGCCCCAGCAACTATAGGTCAAATCAATGACTTACAGCGACAGATCCTCGAGGATCAACGACTCTTCCGCGACTACTTGAGGCAGCGTGCAACATCACACCGTCGTAGGACGGACCCTCGACGGGAACAGAGCCCCAGGAGGTCCCCTCCCAGGGGTGACAGATCAAAGAGGCACACCAGGCAGCGGGGAGAGCCTTCCCAACCTAGGGGGAGATCGGCGGATCCTCCAGCACAGTCGAATCAGGGGAGAACATCATCACACCAATCCGTGGCACCTAACCCAAAAGGGTCCATCCGGAGGTCGGTGTTTAATGGTCGACTAGGAGGAAGCTATGTACCAAAGCAAAGTCGGACTTACCATGGAGCAAGCCCCTCGCGGTCAAGACAAGATTCATCACGACGTGACCCTTCACCATCTCGCCAACAGTCGAGACGGGAGGGGACTTCCAGGAGAGGACGCGAACGAGCTCGCAGCGAACGACCAGTCAGACATGAAGGACAAGCACTGGATGAAGAGCTAGACAAGAGACTCCGAGAGTTGAACGAGAAGCTGGAAGGGTTGAAGAAGCAGACCAAGGGTGAGACACACTCAATCCCTGGACAACACCCCTTCTCGGAAGAGATTATGTCAGCCTCACTCCCATCCAGGTTCAGGCTACCCACCTTTGAACTCTACCGTGGTACCACCGACCCTAATGACCATATCAATTATTTCAACGGGATGATGACCCTCTATGGTGGATCGGACGTGGTATCCTGTCGAGCATTCCCTACATCCCTCAAGGGTGCAACGACCTCATAGTTTTCCAGACTGCGACCACGGTCGATTGGGTCGTTTGCAGAGCTATGCGAATAGTTCGTGACCCGCTTCCAGAGTAGCGTCAAGCAAAAGAAGACCACGGTCAATCTACTGAACGTGATACAAAACCTTGGGGAGTCCCTCAGGGAGTATGTCAGCAGGTTCACCACCGAGTCCTTAGAAGTCAGAGACCTAAACGATCAGACCTAGCATGCTGCCTTGGCTGGGGGCATCCGAGATATGGAGTTGATCAAGGACCTGGGGCGTCATGAGACCAGGACTATGAAGGAGCTCCTGGAGCGATGCAACGAGTTCGCCCACATGGCCAAGATAGTACAAGCTCGGAAGAAGGCAATTGAAGCCAAGCCACAGGACAACAAGAGGTCAGCACCAGATGACCGTAAGATAGTAAGAGGTCGAGGACCGAACATCGGCAAGAGAAGGGCGATCCCCCATCAGGAAGAAGTGACCGCCAACCAGAGAGGAGTGAGAGAGCAGGCAGTCCAGAGTTCACACCGCTGAACACCACCAGGTCCCAAATTCTTATGCAGATCCAGGATCGTGACCTAATTCGATAGCCACGACCCATGTTAGCAGGACCCGAGAAGCGCAATCCTAACAAGTACTGTCTCTTCCACAAGGACTATGGGCATGACACAGAGGACTGCTACCAACTGAAGAGGGAGATAGGCGGCCTTGTGAGAGCAAGGAGTTTGAACAAGTATGTGAAGGGGAGACGTGATGGCCGTTCGGGCCAAGGAGATCGAGGACGTAACCAAGAAAGAGAAGAACCAAGGGGGGAAGAAAGAAGGGTGGACCGAGATAGAGAGAGAGACCATACTAACGAAAGAAGAGATGTGCCGGAACCCAGCGGCACCAAGGGAGCCCCCATCCTCAACATACTTGGAGGACCGGGGCAAGAGTCAACCAGGAAGGCCAAAGCCCATGCCAGGTTCGTGGGAGTAGCAGAGAAGCCAAGCAAGATGGCAAAGACCGAGACGGTGATCTCCTTCTCGGATGCAGATTTGGAAGGTGTGAGCTTTCCACATGAGGATGCCCTGGTCGTACAGGTAGAGATAGCCAACCGACCCGTACACAGGGTGTTGATAGATACAGGGGCGTCCGTGGATGTACTCTCACTGGAAGCCTACCGCAAGTTCGGATTTGGAGACGATCAACTCAAGCCAGAACCCACCTACCTCCATGGATTCTCAGGCGCCACAGCCTCCATCAGAGGCACCATAGAGCTACCCGTCACCTTTGGAGAGTACCCTCGACAGGTGACCATCATGGTAAACTTCATGGTCGTCAGGTCCGTGGTGTCGTTCAATGGCCTCCTAGGGCGACCTTCCCTGATAGCCCTTAGAGGTGTGGTGTCTCCACTCCACCTAAAGATGAAGTTCCCCACTGACAACGGAGTAGGGGAAGTTCGAGGTGATCAGAAGAAGGCTAGAGACTGCTAAACCACCTTCGTGAAGAAGAACAACGGCAACACATGGGGGATGGCACTGTGCATAGAGAACCTGGTCAGTGACCAGAGATATGAACTGACAGAAAAGAGAAGAAGACCGGTGGAGGACCTCATCCCCTGGCACTCAAAGAAAGACGACCCTTCCAAGGTCGCATGTGCGGTTGCTCATTATTGAGCGATGAAGCAGAAAAAGAAGAGTTGGGGCACCTCCTCCAGGACTAACATGGATGTCTTCGCATGGTCAACTGCAGACATGCCAGGCATACCCAGATCCATAGCAGAGCACAGATTCCATGTAGACCCAACAAGGAAGCATGTCCAGCAAAAGAGAAGAAATTTCGCCCTCGACCGACAGGCAGCCATCAAGGTAGAGGTCGAGAAGTTAAGCCGAGCAGGGTTCATCAGAGAAGAGAAGTTCCCTACCTGGCTCGCGAACGTGGTCATGGTACCCAAGCCTAATGGGAAGTGGAGAATGTGCGTCGACGACACTGACTTGAACAAGGCGTACCCAAAAGACGAGTACCCACAACCCAGGATTGATAAGCTGATCGACGCCACCGCCGGACATGAGATGTTGAGTTTCATGGACGCCTACTCCGGCTACAATCAGATCCTCATGCATGAGGATGACGAGTCTTACACCGCCTTCTGAAAGGGCAAGGAGAACTACTGCTATCACGTCATGCTGTTCGGATTGAAGAATGCAGGGGCCACCTACCAGAGGATGGTCAACAAGATGTTCGAGGAACAAATTGGGCGCAATATGGAGGTGTACGTGGATGATATGCTCGTGAAGAGCGTCCAAGCCCATCACCACCTGACCGACCTGGAAGAAGTATTCACTGTGCTGAGAAGGAACCAGATGAAACTTAACCCTGCGAAGTGCGCCTTCGGAGTAACGTCAGGGAAATTCCTGGGGTTCATGGTCTCAGTACGGGGAATAGAAGCCAACCCATCCAAGATCAAGGCCATCCAAGAGATGGCACCACCTCGGACAATCAAAGAAATACAGAGATTGAATGGAAGGATCACTGCCCTTTCAAGGTTCGTGTCACGGTCGGGAGACAAGTGCCTGCCATTCTTCAAGACATTGAAGAACCTCCGAAGTCCAAAAAACTTTGAATAGATAAAGGAGTACCAAACAGCGTTTGAAGAATTGAAGGTATACCTCGAGAACCCACCATTGCTCGGGCGCCCAGAACCCAACGAAGAGTTGCAGATCTACTTGGCTATGACACATCTATTATGTTAGCCGTGTCTTAATTGATGCAGAGACCAGAGACCCAAGGATTGAGAAGGTAGCATACGCACTAGTGATCGCGGCTAGGAAGCTTAGACCTTACTTCCAAGCCCATACCATCACAGTCCTCACCAACCTACCATTGAAGAAGGTACTGCACAAGCCAGACATCTCTGGACGATTGATCGCCTAGGCGGTTGAACTGAGCGAGCACGACATCAGGTACCAACCCAGGACGGCCATTAAAGGCCAAGCCCTAGCGGACTTCGTCGCCGAATGCACCCAACCTGAGACTGAGATAGAAGCAGAGGAACCAGAGGACCAAGACCGAGGATCATAGGAGATGTTCGTGGATGGTTCGAGTAATGCCACAGGAAGCGGAGCTGGTTTCATACTCACCAGCCCCGAAGGATTTCGAATCTAGTATGCTCTCCGATTCACCTTCCTAGCATCCAATAATGAAGCAGAGTACGAGGCACTACTTGCTGGACTCCGGGTGGCCAAGGCCATTCAAGTCACACCTATCCATCCGGAGTAACTCCCAACTGGTAGTGAATCAGGTGAATGGAGAAATGAAGCGAAGGCCAATCGAATGGCGTCATACTTAGCACGTGCTCGAGAGCTGATCGGAGAATTCGTGAAGTTCGAGATGGTTCGGGTTCCCAGGATCGAGAATGCCACTGCCGATGCACTATCCAGGCTAGCCAACGATGAACTCAGACACCTGGCCAGTGCAGTGTACATGAAAATATTGCATGAACCAACATACCAGGAGAAGCAAGTCAATGAAATCGAGGAGGGGCCTAGCTGGATGGACCCTATACTCAACTACTTATAGAACGACGTCTTACCAGAAGACAAGGTCGAAGCAAGGAAGATAAGGATGAGAGTTGCAAAGTACACCATCCTGGACGGAGTACTATACAAGAGGGGGGCCACAGCACCACTGCTTCGGTGCCTAGGACCCAAGGGAGCCCAATATGCCCTGGCAGAGGTACATAAGGGGATCTATGGAAGCCACATGGGAGGACGGAATCTAGCCTACAAAATCATCCGACAAGGACTCTACTGGCCGAGAATGCAAGAGGAAGCAATACAGTATGTCAAGGCTTGCGAGCAATGTCAATTGTTCGCCTCAGTACCCCATCTACCCGCCACCAAACTGACATCGATCCTCAACCCCATTCCCTTAGCCATGTGGGGGGTAGACATCTTGGGGGACTTCACAGCAGCATCAGGCAACCGTAAGTACTTGGTGGTCGCCATAGACTACTTCACCAAGTGGGTAGAGGCCAAACCATTGGCCAAGATCACAGAGAATGAAATGGAGAAGTTCGTCCGTGACGACATCATCTACAGGTTCGGTGTGCCAAAGATCATAGTCTCCGACAATGGGAAGCAATTCAACAACCCCAAATTCAAAGCCTTCTGCCAAAGCTACAACATTAACTATCGGCCTGTTTCGTTAGCATACCCACAGGCCAATGGTCAGGTGGAGGTAACAAACCGAATCCTACTGGATGGAATAAAGAAAAGACTGGAAGGAGCCAAAGGGAAGTGAGTCGAGGAACTACCTAGCGTCCTGTGGGCATACCGCACCACAGTAAGAACACCCATAGGAGAAAGCCCAAGTTCACACCAACCAATCAGAGGTCGCTACGTGTCGCGGCCCAGAAAAGTGGGCCAAGACAGACTCAGTGAAGGACCAACCGCAGGCGCCGACCACCAACACCCACGGGCGCGAACCCCATCGGGCGTGGCCACCCTTGGGCGCCAACCCCCTTGGGGGCATGGACCTCCCTGGTCGCCAACCCCCCTTGGGGCGTGGACCTCCCTTGGGCGACAACTCCTTCGGGTGCAGACTAAACATGGATGAAGACCTCGGGCGCCGACCGAAGACCCCGAGCACGGATTCCCTGAACACATCATCCCTGGGCGCAGTCTCCCTCGAACACGGCAGGCACCACCGCCATCAACAAGACACAGACCGCATCACCAAGGACTCTAGGCCACCGCCTATCAAGTCACGTAGTCTACTCATGTACCAGGAACGTGATCTACCACGTAGATAGGTCAATCCACCAAGGATACCAAGTCTATCATGACACTACGTCTCTCAGGAAGACGATTGCCAACTCTATCGTGACACCACGTTTCACGGGAAGACAACCAGTCAAGGACGAGCCCTGCTACTCAGGGACTCTATCACCTAAGTCGAACACTCTACACCAACTGGGACTCTCCACACCGCCATGCTCTACCATAAAAGGCAATGTACTCAGCCCCATCAGGGGACATCTTAACTCATCTTGAATACTACTATTCATCTGTTTGCTTAGAGAGATCTAACTTAGGCATCAGAGAGTCCTAGGCCGGAACCACACCGGTTCTCCTTTGTCACCCAGGGTCTTTTGCAAGTTACGGTACTCGAAGGACCGCTGAGCGATTTCTTGACGCAACACAACCCAACTGTAAACCCTCATATCGGCCCAGTAAAGGCACTGTAAATCCTCAAATAGGCAGCCAATAACCAAACATCTTCAATACTATTCATCTCCCCCTTACGGAAAACTCAACCCAATAATGAAGGATACCCAATAGTAATGGTGGAGAAGATTGATCTTTTATATTTTGCACCAATGTTCCGTCATGTTCTGCTTTCTGCAATGGCTGCAGGTGTACTGTACATAATCCCCCCCTCACATGGACAGATAACAAAGATGATGCAAGGAATAGTGCAAAAATATAATATTCCAAAAGGTGCAAAGGGTAATGGAAAAGGAAGAAATGGCAATTTAGAGAATACCATAAATTCCAAAGTGGTTATGGGTATATGCCAAAGGTATGGTATAGGAGGTGGTGAAGTGAAAAAAAGCAATGGGATATGGAAAAAAACATTGCAACATATAAATTGTCAACCAGCTTCAAACGATCAAACAAACTCCTTAGATGGAAACTCCTGCAGGGGAGAGACACCAAACTCCAATAGTCAAATCTGATTTGAAGGAAAGACTCCAATCTTCAAGGCTTGATCAATCTTCAAACAAGGAAGAACAAGTGTGCAAAACTCCAATTTATAAACTCCCATATGCTGATTAGAACTGCTGAAGATATCCGGGAAGAATTGATGTAACAAGCTTCAACAAAAAACTTGGATCCGATCTGATTTAGTGAACAATGCTAGGATCAAGCTCCCAAAGTAAGCTGGATTTGATTCAGTAGAGAAAACTTCACACAACTGAATAGGTTCATAGTTGCAACCAATAACTATGGAACACACTATTGTGATCCCAAATAAACTGATCTCCAGGGTAGATTCGAGTCTTCAACAATGAAAGAAATTCGATCTCCAATAGTAGGATACTCGGTCTCAAAGACAGGGCAGCACTAGTCCTCATAAAGGCAGCACTAACATGTCAACCAGTCATAGTTACAGAAGTCACTCAATAGAACCAGCAAGGTATGTAGTAAAGCTCAATAGAACCAGCAAGTATAAGATAAATAACTCTAACAGATCCAATAATAGTTGAAGCAGCCAGCCACATAGGAACCAGTAAAAGAAATAGTTGAAGAAATCGAGCCAAAAGAGCGAAACCTGAATTTTTCAAAAAACTCCATGAATGATGTTGAAACTTGGGTGGAATACTCCTCTAATATGTATAAGACTCTCTTCAAAAAATTAGCTTCATAGGACAGCCCAATCCCTAGAATCGATTGTAGTCAGGGTTTTGGAAAACCCTGAAATTGAGATCAATATAGGGAAAGGGGGCTGTAATTGCTGATGTAGACTTGCAATAGATGCTGATTAGTACTGCTTGAATGGGACCTCCAATGCGAACAACCAATCTCCAATTAATATGAGACTTGTTCTTCAAGAGGGAGAGACTCCAAAAATTGCAGAAAAGTAGGGCAGTATTACAGCACTACAGCAGCAAAAAAGACCTTCAAGCCATGAACTGTTGAAGTAGAGTTCTCTTGTAATGTTAAAACCACCTCTAAAGCACTACCAACAGCAGCAAACATCCCTATCCCAAATCAATTTTTATCAGGGTTTTGGAAAACCCTGAACAAAAGAGATCATTCGGGTAGGGATCTTCAAAAAAGCTTGGATAGGTGCAATATTGAGGTCGATTGGTCCTTGTAATGGAAATAATCAGCCCTCCAAAAATCAGCAAAAACTGAAACATGTAACCCTAAATTCGATTGGAGTCATGGTATTGTCAGGGTTTTAGGAGGTAACCAAATTAGAAGGTTAAGGAGGCTTTGCTGTAGAAACTAATCCAACCATCAGAAATGATCCAAATTCAAGTCGAGTAGGGCATATAGTAGTAGGGAATCACCCCTAAACAATCAGCCGCATCTGAAAAAGAGACCCTAAAATCGTGAAAAACCCTGACAAGTTGAGATCGATTAGGGTATCAAGGCTGGAAAGGTTAATTAAAGATGGGGAAAAAAGAAAAAAGGAAGGACAATGGAATAGGGTAGAAAGGTGCTGGAAAATGGTGCATAGGAGTCTCCAACAATAGAGGATCAGCCCTCATTAGTGATAGAAATCAGATGTCCAAAAAATTCTAGAAAGCTCTAACATCGCAGGTATGGTTCCAGCAGATTTCACACAGAATTTTTTAATAAAAAAAGGTAGTATGGGAGGAGGGCACCAACTAAATCATTGGATGCTTTGATTACCTCATTAGTGCTGCCCCATTACAAGGATGAGAAGAAGAAAAAAAACAGAAGGAGAAGCCGAGAAAGAGAGAAAGGAGGGTTTTTCCTTGTTCTCTAACCTAGATCAGACCTGCTCTAATACCATGTTGGTAGAATCGTGGGTTAGAAAGAGAGAAAGAGAGAATGGAATAGCTTAGTTTCATTGATAGGCAAGCCCCTCTATTTATAATAGAGAGGAACAGTACAAAGGGACTGGAATAGACAGTAATACCTCTAACTAACCGACTCTATAAGAGCAGCAGTTAATACCTAATAACATAAGAATTAAACTACCCTCAAAAGGACTAGAATACCCCCACGGTATTCTGGATTACATATTCCAACAGTTGATATCATCGGAGAAAGAGACTACAGTAAAGAAATGTTCAAAATTTCGGTAAAAATGACTGAAATTTCATGAAATTTTTCGGTTTCGACAAAGGTTGAAATGAAACCAAGTGTGATACCTGGGTCGTACCAAGTTTCAGTTGAAATTTCATAGTTTCGCCAAAATTTCAACTTTGTTTTGGATTTTGGTATCGTTTCGATATTTTCGACTCCAAAGAAGAAAACTTCCTAGAAAACCTCAGATTTTGTGATTTTTTGCCAAATCACTCTCGTACCTTTGCAATGAACCATGTATAATATTTGATAATTATGAAATGGCTTCTGATTTTATGTTTATCATTCCTAATGCATATTTTAGTTGTTTTAACTGAATTATGAGTGTTTTAATACCAAATTTTGTATATAATAGGTTATATTAGAGAAAGGATAGAGCAGACACAGCGTGCACTACCAACCTAGAGACCGAAGCCATATGAGTGTTTTAACACTAAATTTTGTATAAAATAGGTTATATTAGAGAAAGGATACAGCGGACACAGCGTGAACTACCAACCTAGCAACCGAAGCCAAACTACCATTTTGGGTATGTGTTTTTACAATCTAAGGGTTCCACTGTTTAAAGGGCTTAAAATAGGGTTCCCAATAAGTTTTGGGACCTAATTTGGCAAACAGTAGTCAAAACCTGAAGCCGAAACTTACAAGTTTCAATCAAAATTTCGCAGTTTGGCGAAACCGAAACCAAAACTTCAAACCTAAAAGCGTAGGCACTTTCAGATTTAAACAAATTTTGATCAATAAACTTTATTCTCTTCAAAGTGTGGGTACATTCTAGTCAACTAGGCAATTCTTGAGCTCTACTTATAAACAGGCGGGTTTGACCAGCCCATATAAAAAAATAGAAAAGTCAAAACAAATTATGATCTAGCTTAATTTACGTTTAATAAGACTTATTAATTGTTAAATATTTTAGCTGGTCATTAATTGTTAAACATTTTAGCTGGTCAATAATTGTTAAACATTTTTGCTGGTCATTCAGGATGCATTGGCAGGTTTGAGCTAGGGCTGAAGGTTTATGCTAGTCCTTTGTCCTTGGGACGTATGCCTGGCTTAGGAGATTTAATGATCAGGGTGGTGGGCCAAACCAAAACTATCAGATAAAGGAAGTGGTTCTTGCAAAATTTTATATATAAATTTTAATATTATTTTTTGATCAGTCAATAAATTCCAATAGATTAAAAAATAAAGTGATACATCGACTCATTGAGCACATAGATGGTGAGGGGACAATGAAAGGCCAAAACTGTGGCAGGGTTAAGAAAAACTGGCAATTGGGTCCATTGTCTTTGGGACCTTTGCCTGACGTCAGGATATTTAAGGATCAGGGTGGTGTGCCAAACCTGAAAACTATCAGATAAAGGAAGTGGTTCTCGCAAATTTTTCTTCTTTTTTTTATGAGGCAATAAATTTTAATAATTTTTTTGATAATAAATTAGAATACATGAAGATATAAAGCAATACATTGAGCACATAGAGGGCGAAGAGACAATGAAAAACCAAAACGATGGCAGGATTAAGAAAAACTGGCAATTGAGTGCCTACTGCAGCCAACCAGCTAACAATGAGATCCCTGTTGATTATTTAAGCAAGAAGCACTAAGTTGGGGCAGTGGGAAAGAGAAACCTCAGAGATTGCTAGCAGCAGAATAGCTTCAAGACATCAACTTAATGAAATTTAAAGCAGAGAGCCCCACAAGGATAGAATGCAAATAACTGACATTTGACTAGTGAAATGAGGAAATGCATGCAACATTTAAGATGGAAGGCGAAATAAAGCAGAAAGTAGTTTCTATAATACATATTATCAATACCTTATAGATATCTTCTGGAGATTTTGGCTCCATCACCTCTATATCACGGGCAAGAGTAAGATAACCTTCAGTTAGCTTGGTGTTATAGATAATTTCCTGCAATACCTCCCTCTCATCTTCATCTGCAGTTATCTCCTCATCAATTTCGAATGTAACACCCTGCATTGTGAATTGCTGTCTTTAAACAAGTATCCACAACTCATTTATAAAACATATGGAAGTTTAACTTATATTCGTAAGATGATAAATCGGAAAGGAAAAAAATCCACTATTTCACAAATACTCTATTGGCCTAGTTTCTTCTTATCCACATACCCACATTGCTCTTATTCTCCTCCAATGGAGATCCCAATACAAATGAATTAGTGCAAAAACCCATACCAAAAGACTGAAAATCCAAAGCACAAGCCTATAAAGCTACTGTAAGATGAAAAAATGATAGAAGAGAAAGAAGATGAAACAAGCAAGGTCTGCTCCAGCCCAGGGAAAACATGAACTACACAAAACTCCGCAATTGGGATATCATACTAAATAATAAAAAGCAGTGATAGGAAAGACGAACTGACAAAGAAATTCAGGACTTACATGTCGAGCAATAATGTAACAGAATTGTTTCCGGTGGAGTGGATCATCACAAGATGTAAACACTTGCTTTACATACTGCCAAAAAAACACAACATATAAGAACTGCATTGCCTGAGAATGGTCTTTCTTGGGATGAGTGAGTACAAAGTCCACTATAAGCATAAGAGGACATAAGAAGTTAGGGAAAGAAATTCCCAATAAAAAAATAATCACTGTTATAAAATTGCAAGATAATTATGTATCTATTATAAATAAATCAGGAGAAAAAAAAAGTAAAATTGATTTTCAAAACAAGTGCAAACCTGCATGTTATCGAGGTAGAGTGCAATTCGAAGTGCACTTGGGTACTCTTCAAACTTGAAATAAATCATATATGCTATATCGAGCACTAACATATCATCTGGTCCAGGAAGATAGCTACAACATATTGCAGTGCAGAACCATCAGATTCATAACTGGCAATCAGAAGGAAAGAACAAGGAAAAGAACATTGGAGAACGGAGGTGATTGATGCTTCATATATCCTGTTCCCAGATCATTGAAACAAAAGGACTTGATCTGGGACGCATTATTATTATTATTGTATATTTTTTTCTTTCAAGTAAACACTAAATACATCTACTTGCCAGATTCCATAATCCACGTGGAAGAAAAGAACAATGGAATTATGGGGAGGAAATGCTTTTGATGCTAGAATTTTCAATTTCATCAAAAGTTTTGGCACTTACCTAGCAGAACTTGTAAGGTACAAGCATGTCCTTTTGTAGTTGGTAGCATCAACATGTTCAACTAAAGTATCAAGGTCTTCAACCTGGAGACAAATTAGAAAAGTTACCATGACCATTTCCAACCAGCCAATAAAATGAGAATACAAGCAAAAAGATCCCAGGAATACCTCCATCAGCAGATCGACAGCTTCAGGTTCAGCATTATGCTGCAACACAGACAAAAAGGGAAAACAAGATTGCGTTTAAGGCATTCCAATTCATAAAACAGTGCCTCATAGAACAAAACAATTAGTCATTTAATAACAAATTTTCCAATAAATCAGGTGACAATACAATTCAGTGAAATACAAACCATAAAAAATCAAGTAAGGTTTTCCCATGTGAATTGCTCAGAAACACTCTTATGAACTGTACCTTCAAATGAAAAACAACAATTTGAGTCACAAGTTCCATCAGATCATCTACCAGCGCCTCTTCCATCTGCAGTGGTGCAGGATGAAGAAAACAAACAAGATCAGATAAAAGATCCTACTAAGATACAAATTAATTTCCAGAAGTCAAAAATGTACCCAAACATTAATCAGATACAACCGAAATACACATCATTGCTGCTTTCGCTAATCACTATGGTGCTTGCACAAATTGCATTGCAGAATTGAGAGCGTTGAGGGATGGATGGCTTGAGACTTTGTGCGAATTTGGGTTTGTGGGAACTCATGTTAACTCTGACTCAGAGGTGACTATTAGGTGTGTGTCAAAAAAGAAAGTATAGTCTTTGGAAGGGTTGGTATTGGTTCCAGGAGATTATGGAGCTCATCAAGTCTACTAGGCCGTTGATCTCCTTCACCTATAGAGAGGGGAACGGGGCAGCAGACTGGCTGGCCAATTTAGCTTGTGATTCGGCATCTGATAATTATTTTAATGGGGAAATGAATCTCCCTCTGGAGCTTCGGTGGATTATCAGAGAGGATGCTCTAGGTTTTCCCGTGTTAAGGAAATAGGTTTTTTGCTTGGGGTTGCTTGTGAGGGCTGTGAGCTTTTCTTGAGTGTACAGGGTTCAATATTTGTTGGATTGGGGAAAGGCGAGTATGTCCCCCCTTGTATTCTTTCATATTCTTTGATTGATCTTTTAATAAAATCATAGGGGCTGGCCCGGGTCCCCGATAATATTTGGGTTAAATAAAAAAAATACAACCGAAATACACATTGGCAGCGAGGGCCAAAAAGTAAAAATATAAATATTTATTTTAGTACTTATGTCATGCTTATAGAGGGCAGGCCTAGGTGCAACGGTAGAGGTTGCTCCATTGTGACCAAGTTGTCACGGGTTCGAGTCTAGAAACAGCCTCTCTGCAAAAGCAGGGGTAAGGCTGCATACATTATGACCCTCCCCAAACCCCGCAATGGCTGGAGCCTCGTGCACTGGGTACGCCCTTTTTTTTTATGTCATGCTTATAGTTTTGCCTTGCACCCAAAAAAAAAATAAAAGCCTTTCAGTTTTTCCTTGTGTTTTTTCAAGCCTCTTTTTGAACTTTACAATAAAAGAAAACATGTTTTGATACTTTAAAACATCAATCATACAACCTGTCTCTTTGCAAACTCTTGTGCAATTTCTCCAGCAAGATTCCTGGCCACCAATAAATAATCAACAGTGAGAATATGATAATTAATATTCTATTACACCACTATGTGGAGATGGTAAAAACAAAGAACAAATCAACCAATGCAATCAATAGAGGAGGAGGAAGCAAAAGCGAGGGAGGATAGAGGGGGGGGAAAGAAGGGTAAACAATAAATTCATGGAATGCAATGCGTGCCAGCAGCTGAGTCTTTCTAATGTAAAATCAGTTTATGTGCATTCTAACCATAGAATCATTGAAAGCAACCAAATGCGTACAAGCCAAAACCAACCTCACCAGAGTTTATCCAAGCTGAGTTGGTTCAAACATTGTTCAGTCGCCTGATAGGTTTAAGGATAATTACATGGGATTGCTAATGTAAGAAGCTTGGCTGAATCTAAACAAAATTAATTCAGCAACCAAGCTAAGTCAGAGGCTGGGCACCAAGCTTACCCAATTGGTGCCCATATACATCCTCATTCTGACTTGCATCTAGGGAAACTAAGCCAGCCAGACAAACCACCCCCCCCATATATATATAGTTAACAAAGAGGAAGTAATTATACCATAAGCGCTCATTCGATCGGTGAAGCTATCTACAGGACATAAAAGTTATCCGTACATAAGACAACATGGAATATGGGGGGACCGTGTTTGGATATTCAACAGAATTGATTCATTTTGGCACCATTCAATCAACATATTGGTTTTACATGAGCAAGGCCCATAAAGGCAACTACCTAAACCTCGTATGAGGATTAAGGATCAGGTACAATTATCTGGCAAAAAAGACCAAACAACTATCAGTCAGACAATTTCAGTAGAAATTAGTATCTACTCTCTGGGTGTGCAAAGAGAGCTCATTGGCGTGACTTAGATTTTCTTTTTGAAATTGAATTTGAAATCTGAATCATACCTGATTAAGATCTGAACAAAGTCAGACAACACAACGAGACTCAGCCAAACCAACAGGTCTTCTTTATACTTTTTTTTAAAAGGGGGGGGGGGGGGGAATAGGGAGGGGGTAAGGTACCAGCCAGGAGACTCGAACTCGAGACCTTCAATTGATCAAGAAGGAGCCAAAAATAAATAAATAAATAGAAGACAGTATGTAGAGGTAAAACCCTTCACGAAGGTAACAAGTCCACAGTTGTCAAGGCATCGCCTAGGCGCCTTTTGTTGGTATCGCCTTGGTTCACCCCACCCCCCAGGACCGCCTTGGGTCACCTAGCCTCCTTGATAACTATGAATAAGCCCAAAGAGCTATCACATAATAGCAAAAGTAACGGCATTGCCCTGGAAACTAAAAACTTAACTAACAAGGGAAGAGTAATCCAAAACACATCCTAAGACGAACACCACTGTTTTGCCAAAAATTCAGCCACCTCATGTGCATCTTGAATCCATTGGAACAAATAGTTCATCTAGGAGATGAGATGATAGATGGGTCTGACACTGTGAACACAATGCCATGGCTCATCTTTTCTTACTAATACATCCTACAGTTTAGCCAAATCCCCCTCTACTATAGCATGAGCATGTAATCCTTCAAGATCTGCATATCGTATAACTTAAGCTGGTAATGATGCAATAGTGCTTTCTTGGACAGCCATGAATCCATTTGGAAGCCAGACCAAGACGAACCTGGTCTGAATCTGGTTTCAGTCCAATATTATATTTATGCATTAATTTGGGGCTATTCATGTAATGGTGGAGTGTTCTCTGTGGGAGAACACGGGCCACGCGCATGAGGCAGCCAATGAGAATGCGCGCACTGGCATCTCAGGGGGTGGGATTCCGCCTTTCATGGGAGGCGGGCCGGTCATTTTGCCCCCCATTGTGTCTGGGCGTGGCCTGCGCCCACCCAACAGAGAACATTTTCCCTTATATAATATGAATTTTACTTTCTTTTAATTCATATTATGGGAGCTAAAGGCATAGGAGAGCTAGTTTTAGTAGTTTCTCAGTTTAAGTAGAGTTCTAATTATGTTCTAGAATATGATTAGGAGTCTGTTTTATTATTATCATAATATATGATTGTACACATTGATCAGAGAAGAGAATGTAATGATGCATAGTTGTTGAGTTTGTGTCTGTGTGCTGCAGTGCAAGCTTGTTGGTTAGCTGCTTCTCAATCTCCTCTCTACCTCTTCCCTCGACTCTGTCAATTCCTATCGTGGGTAAGTTCCTTCTATTCCTATTCTTCTTCAACAACAACTCAGCCTTATCCCAACTAAATGGGGTCGGCTAAAGGTAGGGAAGTAAGCCCCCAAATTCTATCCCTATTCTTCTTCCTTCAACATTTATTCTTTCCAGTCGTTGATGGTACCATTGGGTTGAGGAGAAAATCTTAAAACTCAGTTAAACTTTAACAATTTGGACTGAGATTGGGGGGCTTGCTCCCCTACCTTTAGGTGACCTCACGCCCCCAGTTTGGTCCCCTAATAGTCTGTCCGTATTGAGAACCAAATCTGAAACTATTTCAGAGTTATAGTCTTCCACCAATGCTATTATAGAGATTTATTTTTAGTTCTCAGATTGCTGGTTAGATTTATTGTTGCTTGTTCACAGAATAGTGCGATAGGAACTTCATCCTGAAATCTCAGCTTGAAAGGAGTTGAATAGAGTGATTTCTCTCAACCGCAAGCCATGAAAGTTACTGTAGAAAACCTAGGACCTGTAACCATTAACTTTAGAGAGGAGCAAAGAGAGAAGAGAAGATGGAAGAAGAATGGATTGTAATGCTTGAGTGATCTGATCGATCAGGCAAGCCCTCTATTTATAATAAAAACCTACGACTTCTAACCAGTAACTTTAGAGAGGAGAAAAGAGAGAAGAGAAGATGAAGAAGAATAGATTGTAATGCTTGAGTGATCTGATCGATCAGGCAAGCCCTCTATTTATAATAAAGGGAAAATTACATAGGGGAGAGAAATAGCCCTACACTAGCCGCCTCTATAAGAGAAGCAGGCTATACCTAATAACATGACAAATAAACCCCTAAAAGGACCAGAATACCCTCACGGTATTCTATTGTACATATTCCAACACCCCCCCTCAAGCTGGAGTATACATATATCAAAAGGAAGCTCCAGCTTGAACTAATAAGTAAAAAATAAATACAAACACTCCAACATTCTAACACTCCCCCTCTAGTTGGCGCATATAAAGCACTAATGCCCAACTTGAACAAAATAGGAAGAAACAGAGTTGCAACAGAGTCCAGCTTGACACACTGGCGGATGGATGAAGCTCCCAAATATTCTTGGACATAATAAATCTTCAAGAACCTGAAATAATTGATCTTCAAAACCAGGACAGACTTGATCAGCTAAGCTTTCAACGATCTTCAATAGTTGTCATAGTGACATAAAATCTTGAAGATATACAACTAAGGCAACAATCAGCGGAAAAAAACTGAATCAACCCACCTGTAAATCCTCAAATAGGCAAGTAGGCAACAACCAAATATCTTCAATACTATTCAATACTTCAATCTCCCCCTTACGACAAATTCAACCCAATAACTAAAGATACCCAATGGCAATGGTGGAAAAGCTGATCTTCAATGTTTTGCACAAATGTTCCTACAAGTTCTGCAATGTCTGCATGTTTCTGCATTTTATGCAATGTCTGCAAGTTCTGCAATGGAATTGTACACAGTCTCCCCTTCACATGTAGTAGTATACGTGGACAAATGATGGAGATGATGTAATGGATAATGGAAAAATTTTTATTTTCCAGAATTTTCCAAAGGAGCTATGGGTAATTAAAAAAGGAAGGAATAGCAAATTATAATTTACCAAAAATTTCTAAAGGTGTTATGGGTAAATACCAAAGGTTTGGGATTTAAAGGGAATTAGAAATATTGAAAGGAGACGGAGTTGGAAAAAGGATGGCATGGCTGTAATTTGGTTGAAATCCATTTTTAAATACAATCCAAGCCAAGGGGCAAACTGGTAATATACCAGAATTTTCAAGGGTCAACTAGGTAGTCAAATAGGGGAATGGACACAAGTGGGATTTAGTATGTATTGTACAAAAACAGATATGGAAAAAAAATTAATTTCCTAGTAGAAAGGGTAAACTAGGAAAGGAATGTAAAAAATGGATAAAAGAGAAGAGTATTATTGGAAATCACAAAATAAGGATTTAGGAAACAACTTACAAAGGTTGTCTTCAACCTTACGACAGAGAAACCAGGGAAAGCTCGGCAGTGGTAACCAGGGAAGAAGAGGTACCAGCGGCAGCGGCAACTCATCATGGCTCATGATCTCCTAGAACTAGTAGCACCATCTCCAACCTCCAGCCAAAAAACCAGCCAAAAAAACTATGCAGCACATCATAGAAACCTAATCTCACGATAACTCTGCAACTCCATTGACTAAACCTTCGAATCAAGGCGGAACATCTTCACGAACCACTAACAGGGTAATCGATTCAGCAAACCCTAGTAGCAAATCAACAAGGAGAATCGAAACCAAAAATCGAAGAACACATTCTTCTCAGTTCACTTGCTTCTCAGGAGGAGAGGACCTCGTCGAACCAAGAAACCTTCGTCTTCGAACCCACCAACTAAATAGGCTCCAAAATTGCAGAAAATTTGTAAATTGGTTCCTATTTTCCAGCTCTATTGAATCGAAGTCTCAATGAGTCCAAACCGCAAGCATCAAACCAGTATCAAGGCTCTAAAATTTCTCCAGGCCGTAGGACCACACTTGATTCTGGTTGCAGCTAATTTTCTCTCAACAGAAGTTATCGATGGACATAACTTCAGAAATCGATTCTGCAGCAGTCGACTCCAATCTCCAGCATGAACCAGAAATCAATTACAAAATCTCAGCAGTAGAATAGACACCACTACTAGAAAACCTTCGAACCTAAGGGCAACAGCAGAAAATCGATACAGCCAAGGGTCCTCTTCAACCTTGCGATTCCAGGAAGCAACAACTATGGAAGATTAAAAAAATCAATAAAGATTAAATGAGTAGGAAACCCTAGTTCTTCTTTTCTTTCCATGAACTAGGGTTTCTCCATAAATCGGAGAACCTTGAAACGACTCTCAAAACTGCAAACCAAGAAAAGAATCAATCACTGGTGAAAACAGCTCTGATACCATGTAGAAAACCTAGGACCTGTAAGTCTGTAACCAGTAACTTTAGAGAGGAGAAAAGAGAGAAGAGAAGATGGAAGAAGAACAGCTTCTAATGCTTGAGTGATCTGATCGATCAGACAAGCCCTTTATTTATAATAAAGGGAAAATTACAAAGGGGACAGAAATACCCCTACACTAGCTGACTCTATAAGAGAAGCAGGCTATACCTAATAACATAACAAATAAACCCCTAAAAGGACCAAAATACCCCCACGGTATTCTGGTGTTCATATTCCAACACTTACCGCTGGCTTTGTTTCAATCGGAAGGTTGAAGATGACTAATGTAGTCCTAGATTGGTAGAAGACCAACTAGGAACCAATCAACCCGGATCCATTATGAACAGGTGATTTGGCTAGGTCAAAATAAGGAATTTGGTGAAATTAGGGTTAGGATTTGATGTATGGGTTGGGTTATATCAAGTTGAGGTAGGGGAGTCTATCAGTGAAGGTCCTGAGATGTTTTGATGGATGAAAGTATGTAAACTTGAACGGCCAGCAACTTAGGTTTAGGGTTTCAAGTTTTGGGAAAGAGGAAAAGATGGATTTCGAGGGTTTGGCGGGGCAGAAGTTAACCAAACTTCAATGGATTTCTTAGAAGGGTATGAGGGATAATCGGTCAGATTTGTAGACTATTCTTACGGTTGGTTTGGGCTGTTGGAGTTTTAGGGAATTGATTTAAGATGGGGGGAATTAGGGTTTCAGTGGTTGGAAGGGGCAGCAAGGGAGATCAAGTTCTCCTTATGGCCAGGGGGTGTTGTGGTTGAAGTTTGATGAAGTTTTAATGGCTGGTTAGGTCTGTGAGAAATTTAGGGTATGGGAAAACTGAAAATAACAAAGGGGAAAACTAGGGTTGGGGTTGTAGAGGATTAGAATAAGAAGGATGGGGATGAGGATGGGGATGTCTCAAACAACTGTAGTTGCGGATTACTCTTGGAAGAAGCTTGTTTGAGGATGAAACTTGAATAAAAATTGGACCTTTAATTAGAACTTCAAAGAAATCTTCGAGTAACTTGAAGGAGAGCTTCAAAAGAACCACCCGGATTTCACGCCGCAAGGTGTTGATTGGATCAAACACCAATCCCACCAATCTTGATCACACACAAGACAATCTTCAGCAATGAAGAACAAGTTGTAGAGCAGCAGCTCAAAAAAGAGATTTTTTCAAAATTCAGAGGTAATGTGCACCGCACCTCCCACGATTTTATTAGTATATATAGGTGGCCAATGGCCTTATTGCTATGCAGCCTAGGAGTGTAAATACTCCTAGCTGGCTAACTCTAATATCACCTCCCTTGACTAATTCGTGGGAGGTATGGACCCAAAGAAAAACAAAATCACATTAAATAGAAAAAGGTGACTTAAAAGGCACTTAAACTGAACCACTGGTCCAATTTAAAACACTAAAACATAAAAATAAACTAAGTATAGAGCTAATCCCGTATACAACCTATGTACCCCTACTTTATATCCATAAAAGTGACATATTACATTTAAAACCCATGGGACCAAAGGCCCAACATGTATATAACCTAACCCTAGACTTATTCCCATTATAATAAGCCTCTTTTGATGATGTATCTGCATCAATGACCTATTCTCTATTTACACTTAAGGACAGATTTTTCTAAAATCACTCAAAAGCCCCCAAGTTTTTAAGTTTTTTTAATACTTTTCCCTTATTAAAATTTACAAAAAAGCCCTCTTCTTCAGAGTAAATTGCAATTTTGGTCCAGTTTCTGTTTTTCCTCTTCCAAAAAGGTCCCAGATAGTTCAAATTACTACAGAATTGTCACTGCTTCTTTATATTTGGATTTTCATCACGTGGGTGGGCCCATAGCGATCCAAAAACAGGGTTTGGAACTTGAAAGTTTCTAAATTTTTTTATTCCATTTCCCTCATTAAAATTTACAGAAAAGCCCTCTTCTTCATAGTAAATGGCAATTTTGGTCCAGTTTCTGTTTTTCCTCTTCCAAAAGGGTCCTAGATAGTTCAAATTACTACAGATTTGTCACTGCTTTATATTTGGATTTTCATCACATGGGTGGGCCCATAGCAATCCAAAAGCAGGGTTTGGAACCTAAGGTTGCATTAGGTAATTACTGCTTCCCAATTATAAACCTAAATTCAGTTTGTCAACTACACCTACTAATTCAATCAAAGAGCACCCTGGAGTTTCTCTCTTCCAAAATGCACAAAAGGGTAGCACAATTGGTCAGTCCTCCCTAGAAATCTCTTTTTTTTCTTTGCCAAATGGTGCCACACGCCAAACCCAGATGGCTTCTTTACATCTTCAGGGAACACCCCAAGTCCTTCGAAACAGGGTCAAGATTTTTAGCATCCCAGAATAGTCCGAGAACTCGTGAGATCTCGACCAAGATTTCCTTTTTTTGAGAAGTCGAATCGAGTTGGTATACGAGTTAAAAATTATACTTTCTCGATCGAGATCTCGGGTCGATCTCAACCCATCTACTTCTTTAAAAGTCATGTAACTCAACAAAATTCGATAGAACTCAATCAAGTTTTGTCCAAAAGCTGTTTTCTTCCCCATTTGAAGGTTGTGACTCATTTTAGCTCTAGATTTGAAGTTGTAATCTACGGTAAAGTTGATTCAGCTGCACATTGAAGGATTCAGCTACACATCTTCAAGATTCATCTCAAATTTGAGTCATGGCAACCGTCTCACGCCTCATGGCAACAGTGATACCCTAGGATAGGGGACTTGACATATGTTGATGACAACTCTTATATGTTTGCTATGGAGCACTATATGCCATAGTGCAGCAACACTATGTCATGGGAAGACTATGTGGCACTACTGGGGACTGAATACTTGATTCAAACTCAGTTTATGTGATGATAGTTGTAACTTGTAACATTGTAAACAGTTTGATGTATCACTTTAACATTTCTAATGCTTATTTAAGTTGTTTAGCTATTAATTGAATGTTTTGCTTGCTTTCTATTTCTAAATTATGTGTAGAGTAGGGTATTTTAGTACGTCAACGCCTACCAACTTAGGATCCAAAGTAAAACTCCTATTTGGACTTTGTTTTCGCAAAATCTGATATTGTCATTGTGTTTAAATGGGCCTAAAATAGGCTGAATACCAAGTTTCAGACCCAAACTAGGTCTAAAACCCACCGAGCCGAGGTTTCGAGTTGAAAAAAAAAAAAATGCACCAACTCGACCGAGATCTCGGTTTTTCCCAGGGTCGAGTTCCGAGTTTTAATACCTTGCATCCCAGTGCACGAGGTGCCCACTAGTGCAGGGTCTGGGAGGGGCAAATGTATGCAGCCTAACAAGTAACAACCGCTTTGTGGAGAAACTGTTTCCATGTATTGAACCTGCAACCTGATGGTTGCAATAGAGCAACTTAATCGTTACGCCAAGGCTCACCCACTTTTGAAACAGGGTCAAGATATGGAACTCAAATTGTTTGGAGAGGAGCAATAAAGGAATAGACGATCAACATACTCAACATACTCTTACTTCTGAATTTTAGAGTTATGATATGAAAACCAGGTGAAAAGCATTAAAGACATTGATCATGATCAGATTAACAGTTTGAAACATCATACGATATATTCACTATAATGAAGAAATGCAAGAAAATAAAAGTAATCCACATCGAGCCCCATCAATATAATCTAGTAATAGGTTAGAGATTTGGCTCCAAGCCTCCAATTTCAAGAGAAAATAAACCCAGTTTTTTTTTTTTTTTTTTTTTTGGGAGGGGGGGGGTGGGGACACACAAAACTCAGTAATATTTCCTAACTGAAAGAAGAGGGTGAGGAAGAGCATCAAGTTTGAAGTAGATATACCATTCTAAAATTTGTTTCAGAACAAAGACTAATTCAGTAGTGGAAACTATTAGACTAATTAAATAGTGGAAAATTTTAGTCGATTGATGCAGGGGCAATTCCTTGGACCGGCCCAAACCTGTTAGGGACCCATATGAAGATGAACCGGGTCCAATAGGAGTTTCGGGTTCCGTAGGATATTTAATTTATTTATTTAATAGGTTTTTATTAGTTGAGTTTATATTGTAATTTTCTGTTTTAGTTTCTAATAGGCTAATTAGTGGTAGAGCCTATTTAGGAGTTTATGAGTCTAAGTTAGAGTCGAGTTTAATTTCAGTTTTGGATTATAGTTAAAGAGTCTTTATTTCCTCTTTAAATACAAGGTTGAAACCTATGTAAGATTCAGATTTGGAACAAGATTTTGAATGGGTTATGTTATTAGAATGGTATGAACCACAGAACCAGGTTGTGTGACCTCTTCACTCTCTCTCTCTTCTCCTCTGAAATCTCTCTCATCTCTGGATTTTCTCTCACCTCACCTTCTATATCCTAATTTATTTCTCGGTTCTGTAACTAATGATGCTTGCAGCCCCATAATTGGGTATTGAGCCTTTTGGGTTTTCCTTATTTCACTTTGGGATTTGGGGTTTAGAGCATTCTTCCATATGCAATTCAATCCCCCACGATCCAGATCCGGAAGCCCTTTTTTATTTGAGTTTGCATCAAAGTTTCAGACCTGCAACAAAACCCAGATCAGAGACCACCACCAGGTTCAGTTGTAGAAGTTGTTCTTAGTTTTTTGTCTGATTTTCAGTTCAGTTTATTGCATGCATCAAGTGGGGACTTGAGTTGCGAATCTAGTCTCGAAGTACCGCTTGACTGGACGCCTATTGATTGAGTTTCATTGATTAAAGCTAAGAGACATTACCGCTGGTTCTGGTTTCACGAAAGAAGAAGACCTCTTCTTGATGTCTTCAATTCTTGTCTTTTGAGTTTTTTCAGAAGTACCCCTCTTTTACTCTAATTCTGTTTCGTCCCATACCTTATAATTGCTTCCAAGTCTTCTTTTCTTTTTTGGTAGAAATTGCTTCCAGGTCTGTCCTTGACAAATAAATGCAAATCCCTATTAGGTCCTCTCTTCTTTACCTACCAATTTAAACCTTAGAAAATTCTGGTTATTACAAGATTGTCATTGCCCTTCAATTATTTGGACTTTTGGGTGAGCCATAAGCGATCCAAGTCGGGTTTTGGAACCTCGGATCCGCATCATTGATAATTACTGTGCTTAACTCATGATCATCATAATTTCACAAGAAATACAAATTAGTGCAGCTTCTTCTTTTATGGAATGACAGATTGGCGGGGAAGCTAATACACAATTAGTCTATTCATTACTTATAGTCTTTTAGGTGTCCACATAACCATAATGAGAATTATTAAAAGTTAAGTTCAACATCATATACGCCAATGTAACATACAAACAAATAAAATGCAATAGCATAAAAACTACACCACACAATAATATTAACTTGATTGTGTTTGTTTGTGACAAAAGTTGCTCACCTTACATACTCATGACCCCATGACCCGATATCTCCAACTGAACCTGACAACCTGTACTTTAAACTCTCCTGCAAAAGTAAAAGGGCATCAAATGACACATCGATGCTTACGGTTACCAAACCCAAGTTTTTTTGAAGAAATCTAGTGGAAATATCAAGCTCAGGCAAAAATTAGAAGAAAACTTTGAATATTAATACCTAATATAAGGAGGGGATTTTTTTACCCAAAAAAAAAAAAAAGGAAACGAAAAACTATATGAAAGTACCAGCCATGAATAAATTGTTGCAGTAAAAACCAGTTTTCAAATAGTAATTCTTTCTAAAACAGAGACGATGGAAATAGAAAATCCATTAAACCCATGATTTGCTCAAATATATATAGGAATCAACAACAAAGACTATACACAGATCAAATACAGTCACACTGATAAAGAGACAAAATAAGTTCCATATGTGTAGAAAACTAAAAGAACTGCAAGCACTCCTTCCATAGATCTTCCTGCTTTTTATCATTTCTCATTTTTAGTAAATAATTATCCATCAGAGAATCTCAGACAAATGCGCTGATGCATACAGTAGATCTGACGTTCTTTCAATTTTCCTATTTTTATTACATTAAATAGGCCAGTCCTAGTTCAAGTAGGATTTAATTTAATAATTTACTTCCTTGACCTTACAATGTAAATTACAGTTGGGTTACACTACGGATCACCTTTAAGCCCTTATCTGTTTGTGCTTATCATGGATGAGTTAACCAGAGACATCCAAAATAAGGATCCTTGGTGCATGCTTTTTTCTGATGACATTGTTTTGGTGGACAAGACAAAAGCTGAAATTAATGCCAAACGGGAGTTATGGCGAGCAACTTTGGATCAAAAGGTGTTAAGAGAAGTAGAACGAAGACGGAGTATATAATGTAAGGCTGGATCACGAAGGACCTAGCCCCAGGCAGGATCAAATAGAAAACCCTCCAATAAACAAGAACTCAAAAGAGGGAACAATTTCCTTGGTTGAAGTAACAAATAAAAACCCACAAATTTGTAACCTGTTGAAGCAGCAATGATCTTGATGTGGCAATCTTCAAAAAATCAATGTGACAATCAGTTGAAAGAAATCCCAAAGGCTTGTAGCACTCTTGAGATCGATTTGAACAAAATTAGGGTTTGGATTCAAGAACTGATGGAAGGGGATGGGGGAATGGAATGGGCATCTCATCCTAGGCCTCTCACCTATCCTATCTCAGGATTTCCACATTGCATAAGCAACTATTCTATTATTCAAATTCGTGTACAATGCTGGCCTCCCTTACAAACCTATATAGAATACTCAAAAATAGTCTTAAACACAAAAAGGAAATGCCTAACCCAATCCTTATCTAATAAGGTATCCTAAATTGACTAGGAAAGTGAAATAATAAAGAAAACAGACTCAAAATAGGACTAAAACTAAACTTATGAACTAAATCCCGTCTTCCTACTTTCTACCCATATTTTAGGCCCATTAAAGTGGCCCATTGCACAGAAAAACCATGGGATCAAAAGCCCAACACCTACATAACCCAACCCAAAGCTTATTTTCAATCAAAAAAAGCCCTCTAAGTGACTTATCTATATAAGTATATGGTATGTAACTTAAGCAACTCCGGGATAGATAATGAGGGGGTGAAAGTTGATGAGATGGAGATTCCGCAAAGTGACCATTTTAGGCATCTAGGATCAATCATTAGTAAGGAAGGTGATATAGAAGATGATGTCTCACAAAGGATTAAAGTAGGCTGGATGAAGTGGAGAGGTGCATCCGGAGTGTTATGTGATTGACGATTCCTTTAAAGCTTAAAGGAAACTTTTACAGGGCAGTCATAAGACTGGCTATGATGTATGGTGTGAAGTGTTGGGCAATTAAGAAGCGTCATATAGATAAGCTATGTGTTGCAGAGATGAGGAAGTTGAGATGGATGAGTGGCAAAACCAAGAAGGATAAAATAAGGAATGATCATATTAGAATTGGTTTGGGAGTAGCACTGATTCAAGATAAGCTACAAGAAATTCGTCTGAGGTGGCATGGCCATATTCAACGGAAGCCTTTGGATGCTCCAGTCCGGAGGAGAGACTTGATTCAGATTGAAGGTACTAAAAGAGCTAGGGGCAGGCCTAAAATAACAGACCCTAGGGGCTAGGAGAAGTGGTAAGGAAAGACATGCATAGTTTAGGTCTTGTTTCAAGTATGACATCAAATAGAGCTGATTGGAGGGCAAGGATCTGTGTAGCCAACTCTAGTTAGTTTGTATAAGACTGATTTATAGTTGTTGTTGTGTTCATTTTCTTATTACTAATATTTTGTCTTCACAAGGATCCATGTAGCCGACCCCATTAGGTTAGGATAGGGCTGGGTTGTTGTTGTCCTTTCAATGTAAAACAAACCCTAGTTACCAGATCTGTTTTATTCCAAAAATGGGTAAAATAAGGGAGCAAAAAGGGGGAGGGGCAAGAAGAAAAGGGAAAGAAGCAGAAAAGAATTGGAACAAGAATCAGCACACAAAATGGGCACATTTTTTCTCAAATAAGGGACTCACCTTGGGCACCTAGGCACCTAACAACTACCATGGCTCACTTTGGCTCCATGACAACTATGTTACTTACACTAGAACTTGAAGTTAGAGTCCTAAAAGTCTAGCCATGGAGGAGTTTCAAGCTCTTCTCTTTCCAATTTTTAGAGTTATTTGCTGCAAATACTAACGCAAATAGGCAATCCAATTATGAGTGATTGGATTTTTTATTTTTATTTTTTGTGTGAGTGGTAGGAATTTTTAAAGTCCATATGAAGAGTTGTAATCAGTTCCATTATTCAATTAGCAAAATCAAAATCTTTCTCCACAGATTACTCCTTTCTATGCATTCATGGGGTTTAGTGGTGAATTTCTGATGCAGAACTGAAGTCCTACATCCGCAAGAAGAAGAAGCACAAGAAGTAGTCCAACTGTCTAAGTAGTTTAATAGGGATGCTTATGTTTAGTAGATTCTCATACTTAGTTTTTTCCATAGTTTTCATTTTTTGTTTTAAATTGAACCAGTCCAAACTGGTTTGAACTAGTGGTTCAATTTAAGTGATTTTAGATTATTTTCTTTTGTCTTGGGAATATTTAAGTTGTAATTAGGACCCCCACCCCTCTCCATGATTTTTCCAGGAGGGTGTACTATGTAATTGGACTCAGCCTAGGATTCCTACTCCTAGGCTGAATAGGGAAAAGGCCCTTGGCCAATATAAATAAACATCAAATTTGTGGGGGCTCCATTACCTCACAATTTTGATAAATTCTCTTCTCAACCTGCTCTGCAACTTTGTTTCCTCCTTTGGAGAATTGTCTTGTGTCTGATCAAGGCTGGTGGGATTGGTGTTTGATCCAATCGACACCTTGCGGTGTGAAGCCTGGGTGGTTCTTTGAAGATCTCCTTCAAGTTCTAGTTTAAGACTCAATTTTTTTTCAAGTTGCAACAAACAAGCTGCTGCTGCTGCTGCTAAGGTTTCTCTGCAACAAAAGTGAGTTAGAAGCATCCCCATTCCCACTATTCTTCTTCTAATCCTCTCACGTCCCAACCCTAACATTCCCCCTTTTTATTTTCACTTTTCCAACCTCAAAACCCTGTCCAGACCTGACCAGCCAGCCACGAACCCCCAAAATTGGAGCACATAACCCCCTGCACCTAAGGAAGACTCGATCCAAAGGCCAACCTTCATCTCCCACTAAAACCCTGCCAAAACCCTACCACCATTATTCCCCAATAACCTAATTTCTGTCCAGCACATTCTGACTATCAAAAACCCTCCATATTCTGACCAAGTGCCCCTTTCCCTCTTAGGGAAACTCGATCCAAACCCCTGCCTAAGGAGACCATCCTAAACCTTAGATCCCCTCATATTCCACTAATACAAAACCCAAACCCTAAACCTAAATTGCTGCCAAACCAAGTTTACACTCTTTCCTATCAAAACTTAATGTAACCTTCACCGATAGACTCCCCTACCCCAACTTGACATAACCCACACATCAAACCCAAACCCTAATTTCACCAAAAACACCTATTTTAGCCTAGTCGAGTTAGAGTTCATAGCAGATCATGGTTTATTGGCTTCTAGTTGGTTTCCTATCAATCTAGAACTACATTAATTTCTTAACAGTCTAGGAAGATCCCAAAGTTCCTTTCTTTTTCTTTTTCTTTTTTTTTTTCCTTTTTCTGCTCTCCATTCAATTTTTTGCCTAGCTTCCAGTTGTGTCATTCAATTACAGGCCTATAGTTACAACACATATTTTCCCAGATCAATTTTGTACCATTGTCAGGTTTCCTAAAAGTTCTTCATCTGCATATGTTACCTTAATTGAATGGAGAAATTCCCAATATATACAGTTTGACCAATTAACACATTCTTGAATTGGCTTTCGTCGAATTACATTCTGAGAGTGTTATCAATATCTGCAGATAATCCCACCCAGCAGCACATATTAGCACTTAGGAAAATAGTTCTCAAGTCAAGCACATATCTTCTTAGGCCACAATGTCCACTTTCCTAAGGTGTAGTTGTATTCTGAGATGTTTTCCTTAGTTTCTTTAGTTTGTTATTAGTTCCCATGTGTGAAAACAATAAAATATTGCATATTTTCTTGATTATTGTTAAGAACCGTGGGCTTGGAATATTTTCTCTTCATCTTTAGGGTTTTATTGCTTTCCCGTTTTACTATTTTGCCCTCCTCGTCTAGCATGGTAGACGAAACCTGAACCATGCTCTAACGGTTGGAATCCAGAATATGATTTCTTGACTGGTTTGAATCCAGAATATGATCAGGTCCGTGTTCAGATACTAGGGTGTGATTCATTTCCCACTCTTCTTCAGGCATATAATCTTGTTCAATCTGAGGAACATCGTCGGACTGTTATGATGCCCTCTGCTACTCCTGTAAGGTTAGCCTTGCTTACTACTCCACCTACACCTCTTCCTGTGGACACTTCCAAAGCTCCTCCTTTGGTACGGGAACCCGTGAAATGTGACTGTTGTGGTCGCCCTCGTCATACACGCAAAACTTGCTGAAAACTTCATGGGCACCCTAAGAATGGACGCAATCCTCCCAAATCAGGTGACACTCGTTCCTAGGCCCATCTCTCTGATGCGGCTGATAGTTCTCCTGCCACTTCTACACCGGCACCTTTCTCCCCGGATCAGATGGCCACAATTCAAAAATTGGTGACACAGTTGACTACTTCTAGTTCTTCTTTGTCTCCAATCTTGCCCAGTCAGGTAATTTCCTAGTTTCATCCTCAAGTCCCTTGTGGTTAATTGATTTTGGTGCAACAGACCATATGACCAGTAACTCTAAGGTCTTCCGTACCTATACTCCTTGCTCTGGCCGGGATAAGATCTGTGTTGCCAATGGGTCTATGTCCTCCATCTCTGGTAAAGGTTCAGTTAATTGTTCTTCCCACCTCTCTCTTTCTTCTGTATTACATGTTCCCAAGCTATGTGCAAATGTATTGTCTATTTATCGCCTGACTACTTAGTTGAATTGTTCTGTTCATTTCTTTTCTACTCATTGTTTGTTTCAGGATCTGGTGACGGGCGCAACGCTTGGGTATGGTCGGGTCCGTGATGGTCTCTACTACTTGGAGTCTCCACCAACCGCACCTCTCTCGTCCTCTACTCATACTCTTTGTTCTAATAGTGCATTGACCAAGTTTCATCACTAGCATCACCGCTTGGGACACCCTAGTTTTCACATTTTACGTTCTCTATTTCCGGATTTGGTTAAAATTTGTGGTTTAGAACAGCTTCATTGTGATGTGTATGAATTTGCTAAGCACACTAGAGATTCTTATCCTATTAGTGATGTTAAAAGTGATATTCTATTTTCTATTATTCACTCTGATATTTGGGGTCCTTCTAGGACTATTGATTGTCATGGTTATCGATGGTCTATTACATTTATAGTTAATAATTGCACCAGACTTACATGGGTTTATCTCTTGAACAATAAAAATGATGCTTTTTCATGCTTCCAGTCTTTCCATGTCATGCTTCGTACCCAATTTAATGCCACTATTCGAGTTCTTAGGAGTGACAATGGTACTAAGTATCTGGATGGTACCTTTCAATGGTATCTTCTCTCCCATGGAATTCTTTCCCAGACTTCCTGTATTCGGACTCCAAAATAAAATGGCATCCCTTAACGGAAAAACCATCATCTCTTGGATGTAACCCATGCCTTAATGTTCACTACTAGTGTCCCTAAAACCTATTGGGGAGATGTTATCCTCATTGCCGCCTATCTCATTAATACAGTTCTCTCTAGTGTTCTTAATTTTAAGATACCCATTTCTTTCCTACCGGATCCCACAATTGCTTCTTCTCTTCCTCCCAAAATATTTGGGTGCGTTTACTTCGCCCACAATTCTTCTCCCTCTTGTTCTAAACTGGATCCTCATGCTATTCGGTGCATTTTTCTGGGATACTGACTCTCAGAAGGGTTACAAATGTTATCATCCCCCTTCTTGCCGCCTTTATATCACCATGGATGAAACCTTTCATGAGTCTAAACAAAATTTCTCGACACCTCTTAAGGAGGAGAGTCTAAAGGAAGAAGAGATGTCATTACCCACTCTAGTAGTTGGTAGTCTACTTGTTCCAATTCCAGAAACATCTGTCCAAACCCCTCCTATTGTTCTGGATTAGATAACTTACACTCGGGACTAAATCCAAGCGAATACCATGGACGGTTCTCAACCATTACCCATGGTGGCGCCTTCACCAGATCTGCCCTCACCATCAGGTAACATCTCTCCTATTATTAATTTTGTACCTGTTTCTGCAAATGCTCCTGATGAGCGCCCCATTGCTCTAAGAAAAGGGGTTAGTTCATGTACCCAACGTCCCATACTCCCATTAACTACTTTGTTTCTTATGAGTCTTTATCGCCCTCCTATCGGCCTTTGTTTCCTGTCTTCTGTGTCTACTCTACAGGATTGAAAGGAAGCCATCAATGATCCAACATGGAAGGCTACCATGATAGAAGAAATGTAGGCCTTGTTAAAAATAGTACCTAGGAACTCACTCCTCACCCTACAGGGAAGAAATTAGTGGGCTACAAATGGGTATTCACAGTCAAGTAGCAAGTTGATGGCACTGTTGAGAGATACAAGGCACACCTAGTCGCAAAAGATTTTACCCAAACTTATGGAATTGATTACCAAGAGAACCTCCGCCCCTGTAGCAAAGATGAACACAGCAAGGGAACTATTATCCGGTGCTGCCAATTTGGGTTGGATCTCCAACAATTAGATGTCAAGAATGCCTTCTTAAATGGAGATCTTGAAGAAGAAGTTTACAGGGATCTACCCCCTGGGTTCTTTTCCTTCAGCTACTGGCCATGTCTGCAAGTTGAAGAAATCCTTACATGGTCTCAAGCAATCTCCCAAGGCCTACTTTGGTCGATTTCTAAAAGCCATGCAAATATTTGGATATCGTCACAGTCAGACTGATCATACTTTGTTTGTGAAAAGAGATGGATCCCAGATCACTGCTCTCATTGTGTATGTTGATGATATAGTAATCACTGGGAATAATGATGATGAAATATCTCATTTGAAGCCACTACTTGTAAGGGAATTTGAAACCAAGGATTTGGGTCCTCTTTGGTATTTTCTTGGGATTAAAGTGGCAAGGTCAAATAAGGGCATTTTCATCTCCCAACGGAAATACGTCTAAAACTTTCTTCAAGACACTGGCATGTTAGGGTGTAAACCTGTTGATTCTCCCATTGAAGTCAATCACCAGTTGTGCAATCATATGGAGGACCATGTTGATAGAGAACAGTATATACGACTGTCGATTGATCTACTTGTCTCATACTCGATTTGATATTGTTTATGTTGTGGGCATTGTCATTCAGCTTCTTCATGATCCCAGGATATCCCATCTTGAAGCAGTCAATTGTATATTACGCTATTTGAAGTCTACCCCTAGGAAAGGTATTCTCTTCTCCACTAATGGGACCCTTCGACTGGAAATATTCACTAATGCCGATTGGGCAGGATCCATTGATGACAAGAGATTTACCTCTGGTTATTGCTCCTTCCTTGGAGGCAATCTAGTTATATGGCATAGCAAAAAATAAACAGTTGTCTCTTGCTCCAGTACAGAAGCCGAATTTCGTGACATGGCACAAGGAATTTGTGAACTTATATGGCTTAAGGGAATTTTGAGTGATTTGGGAATCAATTCTGAAGATCCTATTCCCCATTGTACAAAAACTCACGAAATCTCGGTATTTTGAATATTTCGACCTGTCCGAAACAAAACGCTACTTGGATACGAAAAAATACATTGTTTCGTTCGAAATTTCGATCGTCTCGCAATATTTCAACCCAATATATCATCTCGCGAGATATCGAGTTTTGAACGCCCTGTTGTTCATCTGATTCATATTCCTTGGAAACTAACCACGCTAGGATATCGTCATGAGTAAGATCGTAGAAAGTATCAATAGGCTCTAGTGGCTGTTCGTTTAAAAAACATTTCTCCCACTCTTGGCAATGCCGAAAGATCTTTTTTCTTTTTTTCTTGAAAGCTCTTGCAGAGCCTCACATGCTTTCTCAAAGCGTTACTAGCTGAACAGCTGAACAATGAGCTTTAGGCTTACTCGTAGCGTTTCTAGCTTGACAACTTTCTTTCTTAGAACTTTTTGGCCAAGTTACAAAACGTCCCTTATAAAAATAGACACTGTTTCGTGAGTCTCACTAGAAATTTCGACCGAGAGCTCACAACAATCTCCTTTTTCTTGTTTTTGGTAATTTTTGCTCATTTTTCACTCATTGTTGGTGATTTTTGGTTTGTTCTTCGAATCTTCTCGCTTTTAGCACATCTGTGAAGCTTGTGCACTATTCCAGGTAAAACCATTTTCTCTAAAATTGTCTTTTTTTTTTTTTAAATGCATGATTAATACATGTTTGTTAGTGATGAAATTAATATATGTCAGACACCGGAGGCCGATCTACAACCTCATGGTGTCAAATTTTTTTTTGTATATATATTATTTTTTTATTTTTCTGCTTCGAAAACTTGATTTTCCTACAACAAAAATCTAAAAAAAAAAAAATAGGGGTTATGTACATTGTATGGTGATCAATTAAATATATGTTAGACACCATTGGCCGATCTACGGTCTCACAGTGTCAAAAATATTTTTCTGCCAATAATTAGTTATTATAATTTTCAGAAATTATGAAAATTATATAAAAATTCAAAAAAAAATAAGGAAAATATGAGGTTTTTGTTTGAAAATTACTGAAAAATATGAAAGTAAATTCTACATGTTTTTTAAGTGTTGTCCATTGCATATCATTTCGGTTTTGTTGTGCTATGCCAATATTTATTTGAAAAATATTTTAAAAAATTGTTTTTAAATATGAGAAAAATATGAGGGTTAAGGGAAAAATATTAAATAGCTATATACTTGTTTTAGTGCTCTCAAACTAAAAGAATTGATGTGCTTCAGTGATTATTGAATTGTCTTGTATTCATGCAACAGTAAACAAGTCCGATTATGGCGCCGTGATAGACGACAGAGCCAGAGGTAGGGGGAGCAGAGACCACCCAGACGCACTAGGGATGACATTGCATGGTTGCATGTCACTCCAATTGATGGGGATAAAAGAAAAACACAATGCAATTACTGTCACCTGAAGTTTTCGGGAGGTGGAGCCACTTAGACTCAAACAACATCAGGCTGGGAATTCTCCTAAACTAGTTTCATGTCATATGGTCCCTGTTGAGGTATCTAGGGCTGTCAGTGAGTACATGAAGGGAGGGAGTAAAAGGAAGGCTCAGGGGGAGAAGGCAAGGGCAGACCTTGAGGATGCAGCGAGGAGTACAGCAGGAGGCTACGATGATGTTGCTTATGATGATGATGATGGTGATACGAATGATCCTGTCTATGTTCCTAATGATATAGAGACTAAGCAAGAGGCTAGGGATTGGAGACGGGCGACAGGGTTGAGCAGAGGCACTTGTTACGAGAAGCAAGACAGACAGAGAGTAGGTGGTAGTGGAGGAGTTGGTACCTCTAGAGCAAGTGCTAGTGGTAGTGGAGGAGCAGGTACATCTAGAGCAGGTGGTAGGCAGCCTGGGGTGCCTAATCCCTTTAGGAGATCACAGAGTACAAGAGGACAACACCGCCTCCACCACGTCCAGTAGTACCACCACGAGCTGACCCCGCACTCCAACAAGCACCTTGTGTTTACACAAAGGAAGACAACAAGCAACCAAAAATCAATGGAGCCTGAAAAAATCTGAAGGGGATGGTAAAGGAATCTATAGCTAAGTGGATTTTATACAATATCATCCCAGCAAACACTGTACAAGGCCCCTTTTATCAGACTATGATAGATTCCATTGCTGAGGCCGGCCCAGGGTATAAGGGGCCCACCCCCATGAGATCATGAATGTGTATTTGCCCCAACAGAAGAGAGAGCTTCAAGAATATATCAATGAAATGAGGGGGATGTGGGAGAGCTATGGGGTGACCATAATGTGTGATGGTTGGACTGGTCCTACAAGAAAGTCCATCATCAACTTTATGCTATATTGTGATGGGAGGACAGTCTTTCTCAAGTCTGTGGATGCATCCAAGGAGAAAAAGGATGCAAAGTATATCTATAAGCTGTTGAAGGACGTGGTAGATGATGTAGGAGTCGGGAACGTTGTCCAGATTGTAACAGACAACGTAAGCACCTACAAAAAGGCCTGTGAGAAGTTGATGCATAACAGTAAGTATCGGCTGTTTTGGACTCCTTGTGTTGCCTATTGTATAGACCTCATATTGAAGGATATGGGAAAGATCAAATTGGTAAACATGTTATGGAAAAGGAAAGACAAATGACCAACTTTGTATACAACTATGGGTTTGCATTAAACCTCGTGAGGGAGAAGTGTGGGGTTGACTTAGTGAGGCCGGACATAACTAGATTTGCCACCAACTACATTGCACTCAAGAGTATTGAGACCAAGAAGTCTGGACATAAGTCTATGTTTGCTTCTGAAGATGGTTTAACTGGAATGGGTCCAATACCCATGGTGGTAAGGGAGCACAAGCTACCATTGCATCAGACGACTTTTAGTCAAAGTTGCTACCCATTGGTCAAGATTTTGCATATAGTTGATTCTGCCCTCAAGGGACCAACCATGCCACATTTATATGCTGCCAAAGACTTGACGAATGAAGGTGTTTACAATACCAATCCACGAGGTAGCAAACATTTTCTCACAATTATCAAGGAGCACTGGAAAAATCAACTTATGCATCCATTGCATAAGGCTGGGGAGTATAATTTTATTTTTATGCAATTACATCTTTTAAAGTTAATTTGAAAGATATATTACTAACTATTAAGGCATTGACAATATGTAATGTCAATTTTCAGCATACTATTGAACCCCAAGTACCAATACAATCATAGGCTTGGATTGAATAGTAGTCTTATTGAAGCAGTAAAGCAAGTAGTTACCAAGTTAGAGCCTAACAGTAAAGTACAAGCTATATGGAACAATGAGGTGAGTCTTAAAATTCATTTGGAATTACCTCAGTAAATACTAAATAGTAATGAATTACTAATTTTAAATATTTTCCAAATGATTATAGTTGAAGACTTTTAGGGATGCATTGGGGAGTTTTGGAACCGATGCTGCAGAGCAAGGCCGGACACATGGTGATGCTGGTACTCATTAGTCATTACTCAATTCAATATCTTATTCTTTAAATTATGTATGTATTGAAACTTTTGAAATGAATATAACATGTCTCTTTTGTTGCAATGCAGCTGAATGGTCGGTGTTGTATGGGGGTTTGGCAGAGAATTTAAGGAAAATAGCAATCAAGGTTCTCTCCCAGACATGTTCCGCATCTGGCTGTGAACGGAATTGGAGTACATTTTCTCTCATCACTCCAAGAGGAGAAATAGATTGGGTTCCGAACATCTATCTAACTTGGTGTATATGCATTACAATTTGAGGTCGAAGATAAAACACATACGCATGGGACAAGAGGGTATCAGGGAAAATATCGATCTCGCCGACATTTTCAAGGTGGAGTCGGATGATGAAGATCCTATTGTGGATTGGGTGAGGGATAGAGGTGAGCCAACGTTATATCAATCTGGAGGTAGGCCTGACCCCATGATAGCCGAACATATAGAAGCCGATGTGGATGAGTTCATGGCTAAAGAGGGTGAGGTACACGCACGGGACGCGTCACCCATACCGTTCCAGCCTACTGGTGGCAATGTTGATGAGGAAGAAGATTGCTCAGTGCCCTCCAGTGGCGGTAGTGGGACTCAGACTCAAACTCGTAGAGATGATTATGGTGTTGATGGTAGCGATGGTGAAGATGGTGATGATGGAGGTGATGATGGAGGTGATAATGGTAGTGATGGTGGTGGTAGTCAAGCATACGAGGGAATACGAGAGCGGTATGTGGTAGGAGAGCAGCAAGAGCCAGTCCGATTCACCGGAGAAACACAGTTTGATCATGCCACACAAGATACAGACCATGGTGCACGTGCCCCCACACCGGCCACCTCGACCTACTCGAGACAACGTCATGGCCAGTCCCGTCCCCGTGGTACTAGTAGGCCGGTTGATCTTAGGGACATTGATACCTTATCTGGCTCTATTGGTGGATTGAGTATTGGATAGGGACAGCAAATCGAGTGGGCATTTTTGTGCCCCATCTTTTTAGATAGAGAGCAGTCCATCTCCAGCACAATCAGAGTATAGTTCATCTCATTCACATCCATATGGTAGACTAAGGGGGGGAGCATATATCTTCTCCATCCATTCCCAAGTACGACTCCCATTCACAGGGACGTAGTGGATCATCTTTTTTGGATGACATCTTTTCCTACCCAACCCACCAGCCGTACCCGTATATGCCCCCAGAGGCGTTATATCATAGTGGATCAATGGGTAGTACTTCACAGTTTGATGATCCATATCCTAGGATAAGTTACCTTCAGCATGTTGCTGATGCAATTTACATGGCCATTGTTGATGACAACACTCGTTTCTTCTCCCAGACTATGACGTGGCATTCATTTGTTCTACAGTGGGAGAACAATGCACGTCGGCTCCATCGGACTATGAGTGGGGTCGATCCTAGATGGCAGAGTAATTATTATTAGAATATTTGTAAACATAAGTCATTTGATGACTACTTGACTTGTATTAGACTATTGGGGATATTGTCATATTGATATCATCTTCTTAAGTTGTTAATGACTTATTGTACTTAATATTATGACTTAAGTTATGAGTCATTCACTTTATGTTTCCAACTTCCAAATCAATTTACTTGTTTAAATTGCTGATTAATTATTAACCTATTATGCCCTCTAGTACTTAAAGTCTTAAACAATGTGTATGTGCAATAACTAAGTTATACATAAGGATTCGACCGTATATTACCAATCAATGGTGCAAATCCAAAAAACCACTTTAGGTGACTATTTTTGCAATTTGAACATTTAAATGTGTTTATATAGCCTAAAATATGGTTTCCATGTAGTCTCAGGCATTAACTTGACCTAAAACCCACCGAAATGACCTACCGAAACATAACAGAAAAAATGCAATATTTCAACCGAAATATCCGAAATTTCGGTCAGCCCGAAACACCGAAACAAGTTTTCAAACTATGTTATTCGCCTTTACTGTGACAACAAGGTTGCCATCAATGTTGCTCGTAATCCTATTCAGCACGACCACACCAAAAATGTGGAGATTGACAGACACTTCATCAAAGAAAAGCTTGAGGGAGGAGTGATCTGCATTCCTTTTGTTAGTTCTGAGAATCAGTTAGATGATGTCTTCACCAAGGGCCTAAACTGTAAGATGTTCCATCCATTGGTCTCCAAGCTGGGCATGTTTGATATATTTGCACCAACTTGAGGGAAAGTGTTGAGAACCGTGGGATTGGAATATTTTCTCTTTGTCTTTATGATTTTATAATTTCCCGTTTTATTATTTTGCCCTTGGGCTGTAATTCTCATTATAAATAAAGAGGACCTTTGCCATTAATGACAAGTGACATCATTCCTAAAATCTCTGATTCTGCACTATTATTTCTTATTTTCCTCTTCAATATCTACTTCGAAGTGCAGGAATTTGTTTTTCACACAACACATCCCCATTACATAAAAAAAACAATAAGCTCATGGCGACAAAGTTCTTTTTTTCCTCTCTTAGAAAAAATGGGGATAAAAAACCTGGAAAACAAATAAATACAATTGAACACTAGAGTCAAACACTTCAAACTAGAAATAGCATTATAAAGCAATTTTGCATACCCGTTCTCCTTCAGCAGACATAGTCAAGGCCAAAACTGAAAGTATGTCTGCGAGGAATTTCTGCAAGTAAATGGAGAAAGGGAAGGTCAGAAACCACATAAGCAGTAGTGCTCTTTGAACAAAATTATGGAAAATACCAAAACAAACTGTTCATACTTTCTCAGGAGAATCGTTCATTGTTTCGTAATATGCTTTTAAGGTTCCATAGTGGGGACGAAGAAACTTTAATGGCTTCGGAACCGAAGTCATGGAACTTGTAGATGTTCGGATCTCCTGCCTACAAGAAGAAAGAAAACACATTCTCAAGCTACAGTGTAGATAAAGTTATTCCAGGCATAACCACTGTCTCCAAATTAGAAACATTGTTCAATGCAGATTTATCCACAATAGGATACAGTAAGAAACATTATGTTACAACTTCACTGAATGCACTCCTCCCCCATGGGAAAAAAAAAACTATATGATATTGCACAACTCTGAAAAATGTGTCACGAAAGAAAGAGGCAGCAAAAGCACTTTCACGATATAGATGTCAAGAAGAGCCTCTTCTATTATATAGCTATACATATTAAAAATAAATACACTCTCCCTACATTTTTTCCCCGAACCACTGTCTCCCAAGACATTGCTCTCACGGTAAAATGGACACTGATCTCACTTATGCCCCCACTAATAAATTTTCCTTGCTATTGTAGAATTTGGTCCAATCAAAACATGCATATAAAGGACTTAATTCCTAATTCAAAAAATGTTATCTGAGAAGTACACCACAAGGCAGTATGCATGAAATGCATACTAAATGCTTAACGAAACAAAATTTTGTATAGAATATTCTTCAAAATAGGAGATGCGCTCCCTATAAAGTGCAGCAATCAAAGTTACCTATTGCATGGGTTATATTCTAGAAAGTGAACAGTTCAAATGCCCTAAACATTCACCCGTACTTAACAAACACTCTTCAAACTTCAGCTTCTCCCACCCCACTCCAAACGTTATATTCTGTTCAGTAATTTTTCCAACTGCCTTATATTATTCTGAGCTACCGAGCGTTACAACATAAAAACCCAAACAAATAAAAAGAAATCCCCGTAAAAATCGAAATTTTAAGAGACTAAACTACCTCATACTCTCGAGGGCGACTTTCTGCAAGCCCGGGTCAGGATCTTGAACTCTCTCAACATAGAGCTCCAACTGCTGCTTTAAGGCTAAATCTTCATCTGACTATAATTCGTATGTAAAAAATGCGTAACAGATCGAACAGCTTAGAGAACGAAGGTAAAAGCTCAATAAAACTATAATAAATAAAAAAAACAAAGGAAAGTAGGGTTTTGAACTTACAAGATCTTCCTCCTTCTTCTCATCCTTTTTCTTCTTAGGGTCTTTGGAAGGGACCTTCAATGAGGCCTCCTCCCGATTTCCGTCATTTTTAGGGTTTGGGTCGGTTGTCATGTTTCAGAGCTCCACCAGTGAAACCAAAAAATAGAGAGAGAGATAGGTTGAGTTTATAAAGCACTTATCGATCTCCAAAGCTTATATCAAGGACTTCGGAGATTCTGACTTGAAAGATAAGTAAACCCGAGACAGAATGTCACCAATAGAAATACGAGCTAAAGTATCTCGGGTGGTATGAATGTAAAAACAGACAGGATTTTGGAATGGCACCTGAAATCAACGTTTCCCCAATATGCTTTCCTTTTTTTTTTTGGTAAAACCCCCCAATATGCTTTTTTGTTTTTTTTTAATGGGGAAAGAAAGTATATATTAAGTAATAAAAGATAACGACCGTATAATATTGTTTGATAACTGTATGTGCTCTTGGTGAACATACATATAATTAGTAAGAGCACAAAGTAAAGAGAAGATTGGAACATCTAGATTGAAAACAAAAAGCCTAGAGTTCCAGTAGGCTATAAGACTAGAATATAATAACGGTTGCAGGTGGACCGATTTGTTGGGATTAGTAACCAACTCCAAGATCTCCTTCTTATTGCACCACATTTCCTTGATGTCGTATCCTTGTCTAGTAGCAAACTCCATCCCCTGAGTAATGCTAAACAATTCTATTTCCAGAATATTATTAGTACCCAAAAAACCTGCAGAAAGAAATATAAGTTCTCCTTATAGCAGAACTATAAAGGCCCAACCAGATCTGTTTAGTTCTGAGGCAGCAACCCCTGCGCATAGCAAAATTGGAAAATTAAAGACTGGAAGATTATCCAAAGATGACAAGCTATTGAGCTCATTCGTGTAGCATGTTGAAGATTCAATGGGATCACAACAAGGTGGGTTAACCGAAAGCTCACAGAGCCATTTGTTAGCCATAGTCATGATCCATAATGGATCTAGCTTATCCTTCTGAAATAGAACTTTGTTCCTGTGAATCCAAATGAAATAGCAAAAGATGATGAAAACAGAGAAAAACCATTTTGTCATAGCTTTATCTTTTAGATTGCTTAGAGTGTAGGACTCATAAAAGTGTAATAAAGATGGAAAGGATATGTGTTCAGTTCTAAGCCCTAAAGGTCCCGCAGCCCATACGTGTTTTGTCCATTCACAAGAGACCAAAACATGCCAAATAGATTCCACATGTGTCCCACAAAAGACACAAGTTGGGTCGATATAAGTCCACTTTGACAGGTAACCCTTTATTCGCCAAGCATGCCAAAGAACATGAGAAGATTTTGAACTTAGGGTGAATTGTAATTTTCCAAAAATACCTCCACCATTGAGTGTGTGTGAAGGGGTAGAGTGTAAAAAGAGTAGGTGCAACTTTTTGAGTAGAAAAAATAGGTGAATTAGTAAGAGTACATAACCAAGCATCTGTACGATTGACAAAGTGAATATTACCACAAGCAAGTGAATATTACCACAAGTTGAAGCAAAGCAAATTGGCAATTCATTTGTAAATGAAGAGTGTAGAGAGCCAAAATTATCAAAGGCATTGTAGACAGACAAATCAGTTGCATTGGTGGGAGCTATACTAGATAAATTATGTTAAGGAATTGTAGCAACCCAAGGATCATGCCAAAAGAAGGAGTTGTGACCATTACCTATTTTATGAAAAACCATACCTTTCAAGACTGAAAGCATTTGGGTAATGCTCTTCCAGGACCAGATCCCTTTTTTCTCCTTACCTTTGGATGGAAGATGGAAGAGTTGTTAAAATACTTTGATTTTAACAAAGTGGCCACATGTCTTCTGGTTGGTTGAGAAGTCTCCACCCTAATTTCAAAATTAAGGATTTATTATGGATTTTCGCCTTTCTTAACCCAACATCTCGCGCAGTAGGGGGGGAACAAATTTTATCCCATGAGATCAAATGGGATTTTCCTCCACCATTCCAAAAATTCAGGTAAATATTGGATGATAATTTTTCGACCTGCAAAAGAGAGATGATTAGCTTTCCAAATAGATAGCCTAGACTTAATTCTATTCACTAGGCTTCCCAATTCTTTAACTTTAGATCTCAAGGATAGAAGGTTTGTACCCAAATTAGAGGTGCTAGGATTGTCATTTTGGATTCCTAGGATAGATCCAAGTCTATTTCTTTCAGTCTATGGGATATTTCTACTGAAAAATAATCCACTTTTTCCAAAATTAATTTCTTGACCAGAGAGATTTGCAAAGAGGTCAAGGACTGCTTTAATGATAAGCAGATCATTCTCAGTAGCTCTACAGAAAATAAAAGTGTCATCTACAAAGAAAAGATGAAAAATTTCTGGGGCTGATCTTGAAATTTTTATGCCTTTAAACATTCCCATGTCTGTATAGACATTTAGTAATAAGGATAAAACTTCCATTATGATAATGAACTGGTAAGGGCTTAAAGGACAACCTTGGCGTAGACCCCGGAATCCATGGAAGAGCCCAAAGGGACTACCCTTAATCTTAATGGAAATTGAAGAAGTAGAAATCAAATTATGGATTAGATTTCCCCGTGAAGTCCCAAACCCAAGAAACTTGAAAATGTCTTAAAGAAGTTTCCATTCAACTCTATCATAAGCCTTAGACATATCCAATTTTATAGCCACTATACTAGATTTACCCTTTTTATGGGACAGTTAATGGAAGATTTCTTGGGCAATAACAATGTTGTTTGAGATTTGCCGGCCAGAGATAAAAGCTGCTTGGAATGGAGAGATAAAGGATGAAAGAAGAGGTTTCAGTCTTCCAGCTAACAGTTTTACAATTATTTTATAAGACACATTACAAAGACTGATTGGTCTGAAATCAGTCACATTCATTGCATCCTCTTTTTTGGGAATGAGACACAAGAGTGTGTGATTAATTCCAGAGGGGAGGGGGTGTCCCTGAAAGAAATGTTGAACAAAGGTAAGAACATCAAAAGCAATCAAGTTCCAAAATTTTTGGTAGAAACAAGCCTGGAACCCATCAAAACCTAGAGCTTTAAGAGCTCCAATAGAAAACACTACTTGTTTTATTTCCTCCAACTCAGGCAATTTGCAAATGTAGGTTTGGTCTCTTTCAATAAGAACATTATCAAAAAGGGATTCTACAAAGGATGGATCTAATGGATTGGAGGAATGAAAAATTCCTCGTAAATGAGGAATAAATTCATTAGCAATATCCATTAGGTTGTCCAGCCTGTCACCATTGTTATTAATGATGAAGTGAAGCCCTCTTTTCCTAAGATTTATTTTGGAGATTGTATAATAGAATTTGGTATTCCGGTCTCCATCTTGACATACAGATGTTTGGATTTTTGAAGCTAGAAGGTTTCCTCTGCTCTTTGGGTCCAATCAATTTATGCAGAAGTTGTACACAAATCCTTAGAAGAGGAGGCATTGCAATTTTCCAACATTGACAGATTATTCAATAACCCATTTTTAATGTTGTCAATTCTGCCAAAAGTGTGATGGTTCCAGTGGTTGAGGATACTTGCCATGCTTTGGATTCCAGAGGGTCATGGCCAAGATTTTTCCAAGAGGTATGACAAAAAAGAAGAAATTTTGAATGATAAGTCCAAGCATCATGGATATGGAATAATTTATTGTAGGACTTATTTGGCACACAGGTGTTAACAAGAATGGGGTTATGATCCGACCCTAGAGCAGGGATTTTATAAATCCCGGCAAAAGGGTAGGAGGAAAACCAATCAGGAGATCCAAAGGCTCGGTCCAGGCATTCCTTGATTAGACCTGGTGGTTTTTGTTTATTAGTCCAAGTGAATCTAGAGCCATGGGGAAAACCAATATGCTTTCTACCTCCCTTGTATTGGAGGTTCTCGTTTTTGTTTTTTTTGGGTAATAGCAACTTTATTTAGTAACTTAGGCTTATGACAATGTTTTTGTACGTTTTTGTTTAGGGAAAATTACATTTATCACCCTTGTAGTTTGAATCTAGAGCAAATTACATGCACCCCACTGTAGTTGGAAACAATATCAAACCCCCCCTAGTTTTACTATTTATGTGCACCCAGCTGGATTTATGGACGACTTACAAATAAGCCAGCCCCTACTGTCAAGTGTAAAACGTTAGTTGTAGTTAAACTTTTCTAAAACCCTATTTTACCCTTAAATTTTCCCCCATAGACCATTTTACCCTTATGAGACATAAGGGTAAGCCCAAACCCTTCTCCCATCTTCTGAACCTATCCCTTTCTTCTCCAGAGAACTACGCAGCGGAGAAATCATCGCCAGAGTTGTTGCTACTGCATGAAGGTAGCTTGCGGGCTGCTGCTGATGCTATTGAAAAGGGAAAATTGAAGTTGCTATAAATCCCCAAACTGTGCACTGCTCCGCTTTCCTCTCTGGCAGATCCATCTTCTCTTCGACAATCTTCAAGGACATTTGGCACTTTAAAGTAACCTTTCCCCCTTGAATCCATTACTAATTTGTCATGTTCTGTAAAATGTAATCAAAATCTAAATTTATTGTTAGATTTGTGCTAGGGTTTGTCTAATTAGATTTAGTTTAGATTAATTTTTGGCAATAGATTTGATCTCTTAATTCATTTTGATTTATCCATTTGATTTATACATATAGTATATAAATCCATCCCCAAACCGTGTTGTATGTTCCATTTTGATTGCTAATTTCCCAAATACTCTGCACATCTCTCTCCATTTCTGTTCTAGTTTGGTTCTGCAAGACCCTCTTAGGAAAATTTCTCCTTATCTTTCTTTCCATCCTACCATACCCAATTTTTTCAAGAGCAATTTAAGATTCAGAATACATTTTTAAGAATATATGCCTCTACTGTTAAAAAAAAAAAAATAGACAAATCTATTGGATTTAAAAAGATCTGATTTCTAAGGAATATAATCTTTTAACATTGGTTTGAGCTTTTTTGTATTTTCCATAACCTGGTATAACAGGGGAGAAACTCATTATCAAGAAGAGCAACTTCTCTTAACTATGGGAGAATTTGGTTGGTATGAAGGTTTTATATCACATTTGTTTCAGATATTCATCATTTATATAGTTCAACTTGAATGCCACACTTTGATGTAAACAGTTTGGGAGTTCCAAACTAATAAAATATTAATATTTTGGTCATTGAAACCTTACAGTTGCTTTTATCAGACTTCTAATTCAAAATACAAAGTTTTAATTGTATAGACCTTTCCATGTCTAATAATCTCTTGAATGAAGGTTTACTCATCCATCCCCAAACCTCCATAAATCTCTCACACCAGACCAGTTTACCTTCAACTTTAATCTTCCATCCCCAAACCTCCATAAATCCTAGTTCCAAACTTGTTTCTGAACCCTACCAGAAACCACCCATGTTCTGTCCGAGATTTTCAAAAACCCTACTAGCCTTTGCTCTAAGGAGCATGAAGGTAAGAAAGTGGAATTAGATGAGCCACTCTGAAGGGATATACTAGACCTAAAACATGTTAGAACTAATGATGTAGAACCTGAAATTTTGGTATGTATCCTAAATTAGTTATTCTATTTTGCTCTATTTATATGGACTTTTAAATTTTAATTTATAGGACATTGCCAAATATCTCATGAGTTTGATTATGTTTAACCTTATGATATTGAATAAGAGTTTATGTACATTAATTGCCTCTATCATTATGACCTTTTTCAGCTGCTCTCAAATCATGAATGTAAGGTGTGCTATTGTATTTCATTGGGAGAATAAAGTGTTCATAAAATATGTTGGCCCAGACTTGTATGGATACTTGGACATGGTTTTTTACATCTACAATTCAATCATTAACCATGTACCTGTAGGCCATAATGTAACCTTCAAAATCAGATGTGAAATGGCTGATGGAGTGGTCAAAGTGGTGACAGATGACTGGTCTATGTATGAGTTGTTTGATTTGACTGGGAGGGACGGTGTCAATTTGCATGTTTATGATCTTGAACTTAGCCCTGGTCAAATGGACAAGTATACAGTCAACAACTTCCCTAATGGGATTGTTTATAGAGAAAATTTAGCTAAGGACGCAGCTGCATTTGATTCCATAATTGATGGTATACAGCTTGAGAGGAGTCAAACTAAAGTTGTACCAAGAAGGCCAAAGCAGAGTGCTAGAAGGGGTGGTGCTATTTGTCGGGTATCGACTAGTGCTAATAGCAGTGATGGTAGTGGCTCTAATGGGAGTGCTAATGCTAATGCTACTGCATCTAGTAGAGTGAGAACAAGTCCTAATGATTTGAGAGCAGTTAGTCAGAGTGTTGCACAATCAGAGGAACCTGTGCATAGTTCAAGTCCATCCAGCAGTGATGAAGATTGGAGAAACCAAAGTGGTGATGATGATGAGCCAAGTGATGATGAAAGTGAAATAATTAAAAGTGAAGGTGATGCAGCTGATTTTGAAAACATGACTGATGGAAATAGTAAGAAGTGTTTTGGTGATATATTTCCCAGTGAATTTGAAGATGCTGTTTCTAATGACTCTAGGAGAATAACTTTAGAAAAAGAAAAAACTTTTGATGGTGTGTATCACTTCAGGTCTGTCCTACAGGACTTTGTGATTCAGGAGGGTTTTGAGAAGTTGTTTGTGAAAAATGAAACTACAAAGTTAGTGCTGTATGTAAAGCAAGTGGATGTACTTGGAGAGTGTATGCTTCCCGTGTTTCAATGACCAACACTACTGACAAGACTTTTATGATAAAGTCTTATGATCCAACACATACATGCATCAAGATCATAGAACACAAGAGTGTTACATCAAAATGGATAGTAGAAAAATTTGCAAATCAGGTTAAGACTAATCCAGACATGAATGTGAAGACAATGAAGGAAATTTTGGGTTCAACAGGAATTCAAGTCTCTTACATGAAGATGTACAGGACACGCAACATTGCTGTAGAAATTAATCAAGGTGCCTCTACACAGTCATATGCACTGTTACTTGAGTATGTTGATTTAGTCTTGAAGAACATGCTTGGTAGTATAGTCAGGCTACGTTAAAATGATAGGCATGACATGTCACAACCTCCAGTGTTTTAGAGGTTGTTTATATCATTTCATGCATGCACTAAAGGTTTCAAAAAGGGATGTAGACCATTCATTAGTATTGATGTATGTCATCTCAAGGGAAAGTATGGTGGTGTTCTACTGTCAGCCATATCTGTTGACGGGAATAATGCCTTATTCTCTATTGCATTTGGAATAGTAGAAGTAGAATGCAAAGACAGTTTGCGCTCTTTTTCCTTGAAAGTTTACATGAGGGGCTTGGAGATGCCAGTCATGATCAACCTCTGACTTTTATGTCAGACAAACAGAAGGTACTCTATTATTTACATATGTTGTTTATTTGCCAACATGTCTTTGTATTTTGATAATACTGACAATTTGATTATGTTGTATAGGGACTATCTGATGCAGTTGGTATGATCTTCCCATATGCTCAACAGAGATGTTGCAGTAGACATCTATATCAAAATTTCAGAAAAAGTTTTCTTGGTCTAATTTTGAAGAAGCATTTTTGGTAAGCATCAAGAGCCTATACTGTCATCTAGTTTGAGAGTAAGATGAATTTTATTAGGGAGCTTAACAATGAAGTATATCAGTGGTTGATTAAGAATCCCTTAAGCATGTGGGCAAGGCATGTATTTGATGATAGGGCAAAGAGTGACCATGCCACTAATAACTTGTCTGAATCTTTCAATCAATGGATAGCAGAATTAAGGCACATGCCTATTCTTATCTTAGTTGACCAACTAAGAGTGAAGATGATGGAGAGATTGTATAGACTGTATGAGAAAGGCTGTGGTTATGACATTTATGGTGTAGTCACAAAAAATGTGAAGAGAAAGTTGGACATGATGCAGCAAAAAACAAGGGAATACATTGTTCATCCATCTAGTCCACATACCTTTGAGGTGTAAGATATGTTTCAAGGTCGGTTGGTGGTTAATTTGATAGCTCATACTTGTACCTATAGAGTATGGAATTCTACTGGGCTGCCATGTAAACATGCAACAGCAGCTATCACTTTCATGAAGGGAACAACAAAACAATATTGTGATGCATTCTACAGTGTGAAGACATATATGGATGCATATAGTGGGATGATCCAACCACTTCCTGATTTGTCTGAATTGAAACCAACTGATCCTACCAAACTGGTACAACCTCCAATTCTTAAAAGGAGACCAGGAAGACCTCACACAAGTAGGAAGAAGGATGGTGATGAGGAGTATAAAGGTAGATCAAAGTATGTGATATGTAACATGTCACACCCTAAACCACCCCCTAGGAGGATTGAGCGGGTGACCCGGATGTCAAACCACATTTGCCAAATCTCCAGGATCTAGAAGCAAACACCACTCACAAGCACACATAGACATTCACCATAAGGTATTGTAAAGACAGAGTGCAGCTGAAAACTAAAGTTTTATATATACATAAATGAGTTACCAAATACATTATTCGGCCGTAGCTCGTAACCCACAGTGTTTACTACATACATGACCTTTTTCATAGCTTTACATCAAAGATACAAATAAACAAAAGTTGCATCTGTAAGCTATACAAAAGAAAAGTGCCAACAGACTATCCACAAAAAAAATATCCTCTGAACATCAAAAGAAGGACAACCACCATTAGATCATCTCCTCCAATCTAACTCTGTGTACCTGCATCAGAGGGATCACCTCCGTCGGGGTCCATACCAAAATGTTCATGATCTCCATCACCATACTGTCCGAAATGACCCTCCCATTTAGGGAGACATCCACCTACAAAATCATCTAAAAGAAAACATGTCCTGAGGGATGAGCTCCACTGTGCCTAGGAAATGAATAATAAATCATGCATGCAGGCACAACACATCATCATGAAACTATATGCTTGTATTCAATTTTATAACTCTAGTCCACCTAGCAACACAACTAAGTCACTAAGTGTTTGCTACTTGCAATGACTCGGGTAACAACCTCAGTCGCTTCTCTTTCGTTCTTTGGTTGCCACCTCAATCATTGCGGGTAGAACCCACGCTGGTTCGGGAGCACCGACTCCCTCCCTTGGCAGACCCTAAGATAACCATGACAACCTATCCTGGATTCTGTCCTCCTTGGCTTTCAGGAGGCCATGATCACCCAACACATGCACCCCTGTTGGTAAGGGCTGTAGCATAAGGGTATGTTCAACCTAGCCATATGATCTACATGGTAAGTATGAGTTGAGTGGTGTCAACCGTATCCCATCCTACGGGCTACCACACACCTCATTTCCAAGTATGCAATGTACAGTGCTCTCATAGCCCATATTATGGCTTACCATACCTTTCATTTCCAAGCCGACTACGACATCTAAACTAGTAGTTCAACATCATGCATTATATCAACGCATCCGTAAACAATTCCACAATCATAGCATTAATTCCAAATTTCCATAAGCATTTAAATAGAATTATAAAACTGATATCAATATAGATAAGTAATTTTATTATCTTCAAAGTGTTCATAGTGTTATACCTATAGAAATGATTCATATCCACTCACCTTGGCTATGCTCCACTTGCTCGAAGGACTGCCGGTCTTCAAAATCCTTTTGTTGTGGCCTGGTTGCTTGCAGTTGTTATGTTACATCTGTACCCGAACCTTGACTCAAACTCTGAATGTAGGTCCAGAACCCGATGGATCCAATGTCTTACCCACTAGCAACCTGTGGTACACTGACCGGGTGATTTTTTTGAAAGGGAAACTCCGGTGATGTCATACCTACCCGTTCGGGGGCAACCACCAACTTTGTGTTGCTGTTCTGTACACCAATTGATGTACAACCTAAGGTAAAGCTTCCACTTAATTAAATTAAGAATTTAATAACTTATAAATGTTTAAAACACTATATGTTAGCCAAAATTATGCATGGATAATGCCCAAGCCATGGCACAAGCCTCTATAGAGCCCAAATGCAAAAACAGCAGGGATTCACCTACTGGTCCATCCCTACTGGTCGATTGGATCGACTAGTGTTGCTGTCACATGTGAATTTCACTTCTGGTGGGTGGGGCCCAGTGTCTGGCACCCCGAATCACCTCCCCGCACTTAGATTGACCTGTGGGAATATTATCCTGACAATGTGACCATGTGGGACCCACCTATTAGCCTAGGCGCATTAGAATAGATAGGACAGCAGTAGTGGTCGATTGGTACTGGTCCATCCAATGGACCAGTAGAGCTGCAGTGACTAAAATCTGAAAAGGGCTTTGGTTTCACACCAAAAGGGGTCCCTAGGTACTGTTCTAAGCCATTTCAGGTGTTAAGATCATGTCTTTTAATCATGCTTTGCATTGGTTGATTGGACTAGTCTATCCAATGGGTTAGTAGCAATCAACCCATTGCTCAAAATACAAGAACAAAGCTGAGATGGTGTGTTCCATATCATAGACTATACTAATGGTTTCCAGCAAGGTGTTACAGACCTTGGGGTAGTTCAGAGGCAACACAGGTTCAGGTTTCCAGTAGCGGCTGGAGGTCTTGCGTATATGAGGCTCTAGGTAATGATCAATCCCTGTATTGTTCTGTTATTGAATGACATCTCCCATTGATATCCTTGATCTTGTTTTTGCTTCCGCTGGGTCGCACTTTGTTTGCTAACAATTGATGAATATGGCTGATGGGCATGACCATTTGAATCACAACCAAGTAGGTGTAGAAATATAACCACATTATCCTGTAGAAGCAACTGGTTCAATTTAGGATCTATATCTATTTATTTGTTTTCTACTAATGTTTGTGAAATCTTGTGCTTCAATAGTTTTATGGCTATAAAATTTGAGATGTGTAATAACTGGTTCAAACTCATGGATGTACTATTTAAACAATTTAAGTAGTTTTTAATGGTGATGTTTTGCATTTTTTTGGCTTAAAAAGACACACATATTAAATTATGGTATAAGTGGCATTTTACGTAATTCTTGGTAAACAACAGAAACAATTCTGATAAGTGTGACTCATACAAGTTTCTGTTTCTTCTTAGTTACAAAAACATTTTTTTTTCAGTGTTACCATAATCCATATAGCATTTCAGGACCCGGAAACACTCAAAAAACATAGACCCAAAAAACTGTGTAGGACCAAGAATCAGTTTTTTAAACAAAAGGGAAAATTATGTTTACCACCCGTGTAGTTTGAATCTATTATGTCTACCACCCCTACAAATTAATTTATTCAAAGACCTCCCCTGTATTTTGGAAAAACCTTACAACCGTACCCCTACCGTTAGATTAGAACAGTTAAGTAATGATGTCATCGCCCAATTTTAATCTAAATGCCCATATTACTCTTAATAAAACCTCATTCCTTATTTACCCTCACTTGGAATAAGTAATATAATTTTTTTTACCCCAAAACACCATCTTCTCAAATCTTAAAATGAAAAAAAAAAGGTTCTACCAAAAATAAATAAATAAATAAATAATGAAAATCAAAGGAGAACCTTTATCGCCTTTGAACAATGAGAGAACTGCCTCCATTCCCATCTCCGATCAACCGACGCCACCATTGCCAACCATTCCCTACAAGGGCGGATCCTGGAGTTGTCGGGATCGGGAACGAGTCATACATACCCAAAGCAGTTATGTCTCCGGAGAATTATGTGATGATGAAGGGAGGGCGGAGGCGTCGACGGTGATGTTTAGTGCCCTAGACGAATTGTTTGAGAAGAATGCCTACACGGCTACGCCTCTCTGGTATCTCTATTCCCTATGCTTAAAACCATTAAACCGCTCTTGAGTTCCCTTTTCCGTGTCAACTAAATACCCCTCTTTTTGAATCTTCGCTTTTTCAATTTGAGTCAACTTGAAACAATCCCTTCTTCTCCTAATCCTCTTTGGATTCTTCTTCATAATTTCTCTTTGAATTCTCTCCACACCACCATAATTCCCAATCAACACGACCTGAATTTGGGTATCTGATCAGTTAGAATCCGATGAAACCATGTCCTATGCTTACCTCTTCAAGTACATAATCATCGGTGACACTGGTACTTCTCCTTCCCCTCCCCACCCCCTTTTTTTCTTAATAATCTCGCTTAATTTTTGTTGATCTGTACATGTTTTCCTATCCAAATTTTCTCATTGACTTTATGTTTTAGAAATTTAGGAACGAATAAATCTTAATTTGTATCATATTGATTTGCAGTGAAATTCCTAAACATTATTACTTTCAGAAGTAGATTTTGTCCTTGCAATATTGTATGTCTGTGTCAGTGTGTGCTACAAATGAATGCTTTGTTAGTCGAGCAAACAAAGTCCGGAAAACACATCGGAGGCTCATCTAAGCACTTTATTGTTTCAAATGTTGTGTCAAATGTTGTGTCAGTGTGTACTGCCATGTTGTATGCCTTTTTTTTTTGTTAGAAGGGGATAGGGTCTTTTATGCATCAGGCAACGATCCTAACAGATGTTTGTCCCTTGCAGACAGTTAGAAGTTGTTCAGGGCACTCACCAATAACAAGTCCGATGAAAATGAAGATCTTAAGGTTTCCCCCTTCTCAGCAGGTTCTTACTTTCATTGCCAAGACCAACTTGGCTCCCTCCAAAGGACACAACACCCAACCTCCTTTAATGGCAGCGGCATTGGCGTACTCTCTATATACTGGTCAGCAGACATGCCTCCCATATGTGATTAGTCAGCACATGGCTCATGCGGTGGCCAATCCTAGCCGCAAGAACACCTTGCCATATGGTAGACTGCTCATCCGGATTTTCCTGCACTTTGGAATAGACCTCGATCACGAACCCAAATAAACACTCCGAGGGGCCTTTTGGGTTTAATGCCATACAGAGGATGGGGTTCTATTATGATTATTACAGTTCTGGGGAGCCGGTCAGATATAGGGAAGGAGGGGAACCCCAGGAGATTGATGATGATGATGAGGATATAAAGTTCATGGGATCCGGGCCGTATTCTACAGGGACTTCTAGTGCCAGAGAGGGAGGTGGAGGTGATGTTCTTTTGGCCATCCGACGGATGAACCTGAGGATGATGGAGGGTTTTGAAGAAGTCAAGAAGTAGTTCTTTTCTCAAGATCGGCATCTCGAGAGAATGGAGAAGGAATTGAATGACATCAACACCTTTCTCTACTATGGTGGTAGCGAGAGGACTGATGATCATGACGGCATGGAGGACTAGTCCGCTTCTCTCTAAAAATTGCAGTTGTCTTTAATTGAAATCTTTCTTTTCTTGACTTAGATTGGATGTTGTTGGAACTGTTTTACCCTTTTTCTTCTTTTTACTTTTATTGCTCTGTTTTCTTCTCTCTCTTTTTTTTTTTTTTTTATGAATTTGGTTTGGGAGGTTTGGTGCTAATGGGGATATGGATGTTCTGAGTTGGAAAGGATACAATTACCTCCAAGGGAGGAATCTTGAACAATTTGACTGTTGGATTTGGTTTTATATATATGTTTATATCTTTACCTATTTCTCTTACTTGGATCATTTTTTTATTATTGTGGATTGTTATATGCGATTGACTATTTATCACTCACTTAGGACCTAACAAAACAGTATCACGGTTAACGCTTAGCAACTTATGTTTCAAGTCCTAAATTTCATACTTGCCTATTATCTTCTAGGTTCTCAATTTCACCACAATCAGTCTTCTCCTATGTCTGCATACACTTATTTATGCTCTTGAGGCTTTAGGGACCATTCGTGAACTACTTAAAAGAGTCTCATTTTCTTTATAAACTGACAGTACACAACATGTGAAATTCTCAAGTGATCCAGTCCAATGTACACAACGAATGTACATTCCCATTTGTGTATTGGAAAAATAACCTTCCTAAGCACACAAAATGTGACCACTATGCCAGACGGGATGTCCAGTTGTCCCATCGCTAGTGGTGAACAGTTTTAGGTATGAATACCTATGAACAATAACTGAGCTTAACAACTGGGCATGCTAATCAAAATTAAAATTTATTAATTCAAATAGGAGTTCTTTACATCATTGCCAGTTACCCATGAACTTCACCCCCATATTCCTAATATGTTTTTCAAAAACATTAGGAGGCAATGTCTTAGTCATGGGGTCAGATAAATTATCTGTAGTGTCAACCTTAGCTATGGCTATGTCACCACATTGAATAATCTTACGAATCAAGTGATATTTTCGCTCCACATGCTTATTCCTCTGATGAGCCCTTGGTTCCTTCGCTTATGCTATAGCTCCTCTGTTTTCACATAACAATTGTATGGGTTGCTCCACTAGCTCAGGCACCACCCCTAAGTTTGTCAAGAATTTCTTGAGCCAGACAACTTCCTTGGCTGCTTCACTAGCCGCCAAGTACTCAGCTTCTGTTGTGGAATCGGCTGTTGACTTCTGTTTGGCACTCCTCCAAATCACTGCACCCCCACCAATCATAAAGACCACCCCAAAGGTAGACTTTCTATCATCCTTATCAGTTTGGAAATCCGAATCTGTATATCCAACTACTGACAACTGATCACAACCATATACAAGGAAGTAATCTTTGGTCCTCCTTAGGTACTTGAGGATCCCCTTGACAGCTGTCCAATGTTCTTATCCTAGATTGGATTGATATCGACTCACAACCCTATAGTATGACAAATATCTGGCCTGGTACACAACATGGCATACATCAGACTTCCTATTGCAAAAGCATAAGGAACTCTCTTCATAGTCTCAATTTCCTTAGGAGTTTGAGGACATTGTGACTTGGATAGACCAATTCCATGTCTGAGAGGCACATTTCCTCTCTTCGAATCCTACATGTTGAACCTCTCAAGCACTTTGTCAATGTAGGTTGACCACCTAGCACACAATTCTAAGTCAAGTGCATGCTACTGTGATAGCTCGGGAGACACTGTGAGTCACTTAACTTATCGCCATAATGAAACATCAGTTGTCACGAGGGAGCCTACGCCAGTAGAAGCCATCAGACCACCCAGTAGCAGACCCCGGTAGCCATCACTACCCCTGACATGGCCTCTCACCCCCATAGAAAATAGGTGCTCAGACTATCCAACACATAAACCCCTATTGGTAAGGGTCGTAGCATAAGGGAGCAAGAATCCTAGCGACAGATATACTACATGCAAGTCCTATCGTCCCAAGAGGTATTCCGGGTGTATCAACATCCCATTCCATCTAGTACCCGGGTACCAATACGGCATGATGCATACAGATCAGGATGATAATTAACAAGTTTTATTATTGATTCTGGGGTTTCGGTACCGGTACACTGGGCACCGTAACCCGATACAGTTGTGAGAACATTATCACATCAAATTCATAGCAGTTCATATTCAAGATAAATAATGTAATGCACAAGATGCTTATAATTCCTATAATAGCATGATAATGATTCTTTAATATATATCAAAGCCCAACCTGTTGCGTCAAGAAATTGCTCAGCGGTCCTTCGAGTGCCGTAACCTGCAAAAGACCCTGGGGTGATAAAGGAGGACCGGTGTGGTTCCGACCTAGGACTCTTCGATGCCTAAGTTAGATCTCTCTGAGCAAACAGATGAATAGTAGTATTCAATATGAGTTAAGTTGTCCTCAGATGGGGTTGTGTACCTTGCCTTTTATAGTAGTGTATGATGGTGTGGAGAGTCCCAGTTGATGTAGAGTGTTTACCGTAGGTGATAGAGTCCCTGAGTAGCAGGGCTTATCCTTGATAGGTTGTCTTCCCGTGAGACGTGGTGTCATGGTAGACCTGGTAGTCGTCTTCCTGAGAGACTTGGTATCCTTGATAGACTTGGTAGTTGTTTTCCTATAAGAAGTAGTGTCTTGATAGACTTGGCGTCCTTGGTGGATAGACCTCATCTACGTGGTAGATGGGGTTTCTGGTGCATGAGTCCGTTCAGACTACGTGACTTGATAGGCGGTGGCCTAGAGTCCTTGTGATGGTGCATGTCTTGTTGATGGAGACCGTGGTACCTTGTTCTTAGACCAGGGTCTACGCCTGTGCTTGTCTGAGGTCACACCCAGAGGGTGGTCATGCAAATGGCCGTCCGTGGAGGGTGGTCATGTGGATGGCCGTCCATGGAGGGTGATCATACAGATGGCCGTCCCTGGAGGGTGGTCATGTGGATGGTCATTCGCGGAGGGTGATGATGCGGATGGCTGTCCATAGAGGGTGATCATGCGCCCTTGCCCAGTTTGGATCGAGTCCATCCTTGGTTCATCGGTTTAGTTCTGGTTCGGCCCTGGGCAGGTCTTCTTTCCTGATTTAGGACATGTGGCAGCCCCTGATTGGTTGGTGTGAATTCAGGTTCATCATTTGCCCCCCACTCTCTTGGAACGGAGTGCTCAAGAGAGTATCCTCCATCTCCTTGTATCAACTAGGGGGCTCCCTGCGAATAATTTCTTCTCTGAAGGTGTGCTTGTGAATAACTTGGTGAGGGAGAGGTTATAGGTTCAAACCCCTCCTTCCCCATCTTTTTGTCTCTTTTTTCTTTTTTCCCATTTTGCTTTTCTATTTCTCTTCTTCTCTCTCTTGCTTTTCCACTTTTTAATTTTTGCTTCTTCTACTTTTGCTTGGTTTTGAGTTTTGTCACTATTCATTGTGCCCCCCCATGTGCTTGTTCTTGGGTCACCATGGGGAGTAGTGTCTTCCCCTTGCTTGCTTGACTCTTTTAGCCTTGCCTTTGGACTTGGTTTGTGCCTGTTGCGGTTTTGAGTTCGTGTATGGTCACATCGCGTCTTTTGAGGGGTCCATGGTCATGATCTGATAGGCGCCCGGGGGTGTGCTTGTCGACTCGCGCCTAGTGCATTTGGTCCACGCCCGTAGGTGGTCCGTGCCTAGCCTGCTGGCGAACCACGCCCATAGGCCTGTGCCCATGGGCGGTCTGCGCCCATCTTCTTGGTCGATCCGCACCCGTAGGCGGTTCTCGCCCGTGGGCGGTCCGCGCTTGTAGGCGTCCGCGCCCGTGCTGGTACCCAGGTGATAGATGGAATGGGAAGTTGATGCACCCAGAATACCTCTTGATACGATAGATTCATATAGCATTTTGCATTTTGGATTTGTAATTTGTGTTAAAAGGGACACGGGTGGTAGATGAGTAAGTTCCTACACCGTGATCGTCTTATTGATAATCCAGTCCGAGGATCGAGGGTATGTTTTGGTACCGTGGTCGGGATTATCGGAGGTTTGCTGGAAGACCGATGGTATGTTCTGGGACCGACAGACTTCCATTGACATAGTTAGGGTTATATTGTTGGGGATCGAGGGTAAGTTCCGGTACCAGGGATATGGCTCTACTATGTCGTAGATTAATGGTGTTGTATCGTTGGGGATCGAGGGTAAGTTTCGGTACCAGGGATACAATTCCATTACTCTATATAGCATAGCATTCATGCATACATTACATCTCATCATCATCAGTAGCATCATTCATCATTATTCATATTACATATCGTACTATTGTGTATACAGCATGACTGTAAATCGGATCTGATGTGTGAGTCATCATTGGTGGTATGGGATGTCAAAGATATTCGCTCATCAGGTTCAACTTGTAGTCCCATATTTGTTGTGTGTGTGGTTCAATTTCTTGCTCATTGGGCTAATGGAAGCTCACCCCTCGGGAAACCCTTCTTTTTAGATTATGATGTAGGTTGTATAGTGCCGGTGGATGATAAAGGACCCGGTAAAGGATATGGATGTGAAAGTTGGTCTATGACCGTTGATACTTCTTTTCTTCCTGTTGCTTTTAATATTGTGTTTCCTTGATGTATTTTTCCTTCCTTTATTTATACTATCAAACAACTTCTATTGTCATAACTTTTAAATTCAAGGATAATGCACTTTATATATCTATTATCATCGTAGTTATTTTCCTAAATGAGAATCACTAGTATTTATTACAAGTCTTTCGCAATTCTGATATTAGTTTTGATTCTTGTTTGTGGGACTGTGAGGTAAGCCACTGCATCGAGATCCTGGAAGTGGTTAGGATGTTGGAAAAGCATTCTAGTCATACCCCTTTTATAATATTTTATCCCTTATTGGGATGGGGGTGTGACATCCACCATCTTCTTCCTCCTTCTTCTCTTTTTCTTCTTTTCTTCAAACCTTACCCAGAAAAGCAAGAGGAGGGATGGTAGGGCAGCCAAACCCCTTTGGCATGCCTTCCATCTTCTTCCTTTCCCCTCCCATTCCTCTTCCTACTTCTTCTTCTTCTTCTTCTTCCTTACCTCTTCTCCTCCACGGTTTGGCTTGGAGGGGGAGTGTTACACCCGTACCCCAAATATAACCCTACACCCCAGGGCAGTTTAGACCTTTACCTAAGAGGCAATGCCACGGTGGCACTAGCCAACACCTGTGACCTTAGACTTAAAATATTACTAAAAGTGTCCCCTCCAAAACCTGGAAGTGTGGGTCAAAGCCCCGTAGTTTTCCTTGAAGTTTGGGCCTTGACAGCAGCACCGGAGTCATGAACGGACTCATTCTTACTGAATCCGCTCGAGGATCCGTCCGTGCTGTCATCTGCCTTTTTGGTTTCTTTTCCTATGGGACCCACATCTCCGTATCCCAGACACCATAATTAAACCTTTGGACCATATGGACCCCTACCCCTCCCATTAATTGATCAAGTTGGCTATGAAAGTGGGGCCCACAAAGCCTAACTTGATTTAAATAATGGGTTTTCATAACCTAACTAAAACCAAACAAGACTTAAGGGCTAATAAGTCTAGTGAGGCTTGGACCCAACCCAAATAGACCCTAATTAACTAAATGGACTTAAGGGCCATAACTTGGACCAAACATGGCCTAAGACCTAACCCAAAACCCATTTAGAGCCTTACATTCTAGGGACCCAACCAAACATAACCTAAGGTCCTTTCTACCCCTTAAAGATAAGAGAATCCCTCCCATTCACTTATCTCTCCCCCTCCCAAACAAATCGTGGAGGAGAAGAGACAAGAGAAGAATGAGGAGGAGGAAGGAAGAGGGAAGAAGTAGAAGTGGAAGAGGAATGAGAGGGGAAGGAAGAGGGAAGAAGTAGAAGTGGAAGAGGAATGAGAGGGGAAGGGAAGAAGATGGGAGCTATGCTAAAATGGCTGGGTGCCCCACATCTCCTTCTCTTATTGTCCGAACGAAGGGAAAAGAAGAAGGTGAAGGAGAAAAGATGGAAAGGAAGGGAGGAGGCCAAGGGGGCTCACCTAGCCTTGGATTCCACTTCTCCATTGGAGGATCTCACCAAGGTAAGACCTGAGACTGGTTCTCCTCCATTTTCCCTTTTGTTTGGTAGATTCCTTAAGCTTGGACTGACCTAGGGTTCCATGTGGGACTCAAGGTGGAGTTCGGTCCCTAGTTGGAGCTCTAATGGAGTTGACCTAGACCTGGTTTGAGCTTCCATGAGCTGCACTTGTAGCCATTGCTGCTAAGCTTTGGTCTTGGACTTTGAAACCCAACCCTTGGACCCCAATTGAGACCAATCCTTATGGATCTTGGATCCATGGGGTTAAGCCTAGGTTCTAGTGACCCTAGAAAGGCTTAGGCACCCCTCCTATGACCTTGAGAGCTTGGGGCACTCCAAGCTTCAAGCTGAAGCGAAAGCCCTTTGAAATCTCGGACTGGATTGTTGGCGGATGAACGACCGGATCCACCATTTGTGGTACCGTCCGTCAGTCTACCTATTGCAAACCCTGCGATTTGGCCTGAGTGGACGAAGGCATGGATTCACTCTGTTTGCCTCCGCCCGGGGCCTGCTGCTCTCTGGTCCGTCTTAGGAAATTGAACGGATGTAGGGGCGGACCCAAGAAGCACATCCGCCCGTTAATCCGCTCCCTTTTAGTTGTGCTTCAGGTGTCGAACGGAGGCACCACCAAATCCAAGTAAGAGGTCCCGTTTGTGGGTCCACTCGCGCTGTCTTTACCTTTTGGCCTGAACAGAGTCAGGGGTGGATTCACCTCTGCTGAAACCGCCCATGAGTCCGCTCGTGCTGTCTTGGTTGAAACATGATTTTAACCTTGGGGGCCTAGCATGGGACCCTTCTATACATGTTTTAACATTCTCTTTGTATGTCTAGGCTGGTGCACTGGTGAGATTCATGTGAACCACGCCAGATGACACTTGATGCCTGGGGAGATTCATACCAATCACGCCGGGCGACACCCGTGTTAGGTGAGTGGGTTCTGGGTGATTTGTTGGGCTTAAATATATATTTAATATGAAATTCTTAAGCATGCTATTATATATTTATAAGCATTGTACGCACTGCATTATTATCCAAATGTGATCTATTATGAATGTGATAGTATGCTCACTATTGTATCGGGCTATGGTGCCAAGTGTGCTGGTACCGGAACCCCAATTCTTTTAATTTTAAAAATTGCTATATGTCATCCTGAACTATATGTGTCGTGTCATGCTGGTACCCAAGTACTAGATGGAATGGGACGTTGATGCACCCGAAATACCTCTCGGGATGATAGAACTTGCATATAGTATATCTGTGGCTAGGATGCTCGTTCCCTTATGCTACGACCCTTGCCAACAGGGGTCTATGTGTTGGATAGCTTGAGCACCTATGGTCTGTAGAGGTGGGAGAGGCCAGGACAGGGGTAGTGATGGCTATCGGGGTCTGCCACTGGGTGGTCATGATGGCTTCTACTGACATAGGTCCCCTTGTGATAATTGAGGTTTCACTGGGGCGATAGGATAAGTAACCCTCAGTGTCTCCCGAGTTATCAAAGTAGCATATACTTGACCAATAGAATTGTATGCTAAGTGGAAAATGAATCTAACATTAGCATGCATCATTCTATTTGATATTGATTGTATGGTATTTGTGCATTCCCCTTTGCTCCCTCACTAGCTAGTGTAGCTAACCCCGTTGTACAACCCCTTTTTAGCTGTTATGCAGGAGGCACTACTTTGATGAGCACCGTTGGATGCGAATCAAGTGGAGTCAGTGGCCGTGATTTGGATGTAGATGTACACCCAAGAATTTATGCCCTTGGGATAATTATTTATTATTTAATTTCTGTATTCATTTCACAATCATGTACAAACTGTATGTTTAATTTTTAGGAGAGACTGAATGGTTACGAGCATTGATATTATACTATGTGATATAATTGGAGAATCGATGCTTTATAATTTCACATATTTTAATTTAATTTCACTTCCGCTAACTCTGTGATTGGAACGATTAATTCCATTTGGTACGTTTCCTTCTGTGGTCATAATGTGATGACAGGGTGGACTGTGGCTCAGGACACTGTATCTGTGATCCTGGTAGGTGTTGGGATGATGTGTGATTGTCCCAGTCATACCCCTATGTGGTAAAATATTTTACATCGAGATAGGGGCGTGACAGGGAGAGATGGGAGAAATGGGGCTAAGCCCTATCTTTTAAGGACCAAAAGAGGCCTTAGGGCTTGTTTGCCTAAGTGTCTCTAAGACATAAGGATGGTCTGTTGGGTTAAATGAACCTTAGGGCCTGTTTGGCCAAGGTCACCACCTAATTAATCTATTTAGTTAGGACATGTTTTGGTCTACCCTAAGTCTCATAAAGGACACATTAATTCTAGGGCTTGTTAGGTTCAAGCTAAGTAGAAGAATCTATTATTTATTTAAATTAAGTTTTGTGGGCCCACTTTCATGGCCCACTAACCAATTGATGGTAAGGGTGGGAGTCCATCTTGTCCAAAGGTCTAGTTATGGTGTCCGGAACATGGGGACGTGGGTCCTACACAAAATTACTTCAAAAGGATAAGAAACAATACAGATGGATCCACGAATGGAACCAGTCTAGTGAGTCCATTCGTGACTTCGTTGCAGCTGTCAGGGCCTAAACCTCAAGGAAAGTTGCGGGGCTTTGACCCATACTTTCAGGGCTTTGAGGGGATACTTAGAATAAAATTTTGGATCCAAGGTCACAGGTGTCGACCATTGCCATCATGGCATTACCCGTTGGTAAAAGTCTAATTTGACTCGGGGTATTAGAATGTATTTCGGGCGCGGGTGTAACAGACATACTTCAGTTTTATCTCCTTCCACCCGGTCCTAAATGGAGAGCCATGGATCAAGGCGAAGAAGAATTGAGGCTTCCGATACTTGTTGGAGGTCAGGACTCGCTCCAAAAACTTGAAAGCGTTAACCACCGAGTTCCTCTTGGTTTGGCGAGAGAAGTAGTACCACCCCCAGTCCTGGAACTGCTTCAAGTAATAAAGCTGGGAGAAGAGGGCCACCGTCGCCACTCGGCCCAGTCAGCTGAAGAATACATGGATGCCATACATGACCAGCCACGCGTTCGGAGTCAGGTGACCTGGTGACGAGTACCAGTGATCTAAGACCTCGTCCACCAGGTGAAGGAGCAGGAAACGAAAGCCATACTTGAAGGCTATCTCATAGGCGGATGAAGCATGCCATTTTGCGAGACCTCGAAGCTCAGAGCCGGATGGTTTTCGGAATACCATAGTTGACTCGAAGCTCCTCCAGCTCAGACTAAAAAATTGTACTCTCCATAGCTCCTACACTGCCTTCGATGGGGTTGGGGACCTCGGTAGACGATCCTGCCGTTCTAAAGACTCATCCTCGTCAAAGGACGAGCTGGCATCCCCCTTGCGGTCCTCTAAGGAAGGTGAGCCGAATGAGTGGGCTGGTGAGGTAGGGGAATCTCGGCACCACCGGAGGGACAGGGATCCACCATCTCAGGCTCATCCAAATCCAAGCCCAAAAGGTCCACAATAGGGGTCAATTCTTAGAACTCTCGGCTCGGGCTCATGACATTGCGCAGCTCGATGAGAATCTCCTCATCGGATCAACTACCAACCGTCATAATTAAGAAGACTAGAGAACGTACTAAAGCTGAGGTGGAGGACGAAGGTGTCGGTGAGGGATGAAGGAAAAACCAGGCACAGACTTTCTTCGACGCCGAAAAGAGAAGAGAACAAGTAAGCTTGATGAGACCGAGCGTGAGACGAGCTGAGGTGTTCGGGAGATCGAAAACTTTGAATTAGCTGAGTGCTTTGAAAATTCAAGCAAGAGCAAATGAGGAATAGTGCCCCTTTATTTATAATGCCTGAGGAGTAGCCGAAACGTCAGGATCCAATGGCCCAAAAAAAATAGCGTAGATCTAACGGCCCAGATCAACGTGATCCGAGCACAATAATGATGCCGAGTAACGTGTCACACGAGAAATGAGGCACTGTCAAACGTGGCACTGACAACATTTAATGTTATGTTAAGAGACCTCGGTCTCAGCCAGCACGGAGAAAACACATTCATCATAGAAGTATACACACCAAGGTCAAGCCGAGCCTTGATGAGTGGGGGGAAGTGATGAGCCACAAAACGTCGGCCAACCATCGACTGACATGTGGCATGACCAAGGTCGAGCCGAACTCCTTGGCTGGGGGGAAAAGATGGTCGTACGACGCGCAAGCCCTCAACGACTGAGGGTGAGGCCGAATACTGCGAGCTTCCCAGCATAGTTGAGTTCGCCAAGGCCAACAACCTGGCCGAGTCCTCCATGGTCAGCAACATGGTCTAGTCCACCGTGATCGACATCATAGTCGAGCCTTCCCGAGTCGGTAGAGGAACTAAGCCCAGTATGGTTGGGCGATGAGCTCAACGTCCCCATCTACTAAGACCAAATCGAGCAGGAGCCGACCCCAAGCGCGAGCCCCAAGCCGAGCTCTGGTTAATTGGATTACGAAGCCACGTTAGACATCTTGACATTCGCGGGATACGTCCGCTCAACCGGATCAGATCACCCTCCAAAAGCAGAACCTTACCAAGTTCAGATGAGGACTCTTACCAAGTAAAGAGTCCACGGCCAAATATGACTCCGCTAGACAGACTCCTACCAAAAATAAAACTCTTACCATTCTAGGACTCTCCTTCTTCACCGTATTCTCATCCTATAAATACTCAAGTATGGAGCTGAAACGCTCATCTCACTTTTCACTAAGTTGAACTGCTGTTGCTTTGGAGACCTGACTTGAGCATCAGAGAGCCCTTGGCCGGAGCCACACCGGCTCTCTTGCGCTAACTCGATTTTTGCAGGCTCGTCTACAGGCAAACCGAGTGGTGGAGGTTTTCACACGCAACACTTCCTAATCTAGAGTATGCACTAATGAGATTGTTTGAGAGAAAAGTATATGGGTTTGTAAGGGTTCTTTTATGCAACAATGGAGTGAGAGTAGAGATCGAGAGAGGGAGAGAGAGTTGTAGAGAGAGATGAGCAAAATAGAGAGAAAGGCACTTACCTGCACCACTGCTTTTCCTCGTTCGTTGTATGTGGGGTTCTACTCCTCTCGCGTCTACAGGAGAAGCTTCAAGGCACTGTCTTTCTATCAGTTCTTTTTTTTTTTTTTTTTTGTGTTGAGGAGAAAAGTTGTGCTGTTGTAACTTGTTCTTGAGAATGAAAAACATGTATGAGGTATTCTGTAAATCGCATTCCACATACCAAAATATTGTTCGGTTTGTTCTTTAAGAACAATAGAACGAACCATTTTGCCACAACATTTACTTGCTTTTTCATTCTTGGGGAACAAAAGAATGTCCAAGAACGTTCCGCAGAACATTACCAAATGTTGTCTTAACAACCCAACCCCACCCCCTTCACCCGCCATCCCAAAAAATTATTGGGATGAATGTAATCGGATTTAAAGTTAACCCCACACGTCATGGCGTAATTATCCTCTGTCTTCTGTGTTCTTTTTGGAATTAAAATCCTCTACAGTGCGGGCATCTGGCGGTGCAATGTAGTGCGGGCCTAAGAGCTCGACACGTGGAAGAACCTTCATCCAACGGTGTGAGCTCAATGCAAGGCAGTTGTTTTATTTTTTTCTTCTTTTCTTTCTTCTTGAGCTCGGCTCCATTGGATGTCACATCTTCCATGTGTTTAGCTCTCAGGCCCGCAATGGAGTGCACCGCCAGGTTAGGGCAGAGGAATTTTTTCCCTCTCTTTGCCGGTGACATCAATTTTTCCTTTCATATATTTTTGGGGTGTTGTTCTCTGTGCCACAGCACAGCCTGCGCCCAGGGACATTGGGGTGGGCGCAATGACCACCCTGCCCCCCGCACAGGCTGCCCATGTGCCTGGGTGCAGCTTGCGCTGCGGTATAGAGAACATTCTCCCTATATGTTTATAGAAATCCAATTTCTTTGATGTAATAACAAGAAAAGTGCTTTACCAAAATAACAATCAAAGTGTTTACCCAAAAAATTAAGGGTAATTTATACATATCACCCCTGAGGTTTAACAAAAGTATAATTTTACCCCCCAGTTTTGGATAATTCTGTGTACCCCCCTGAGGTTTACAAACGTTAACAAATAAATCCATTCCATTAGTTCTTGACTAACAATGTTAAAATCACAGGGTAAAGTTACAAAAATGCCCCTTCAAGAAAAGAAAAAAAAATAGCAACTCATCTTCCCTAAATCATTTAGGGTTCGAAAAAGGGGAAGATCAGTTGCTGGTATGAGAGGTGGGGCTTGAAGCATGTTCAGTTTAGGGCTTGTAGATTTCTATCGATTTCATGTCGGTCGTGCCTCGGGATTACTGGTGGCAATGTCTCACCAGCTAGATTTAGATTCCGGCAAACTCCTGCTCTGGATCTAAAACTTGAAGGAGGCGACTTTGTTCCTGTTCTTCCTACCTTGTTGATTGAACCGGCGAGTGGGAAGTCTTCATGATGACTATAGGGAATTCCTCATCGTAAAATCTCCAACGATTGACGAAATTCCGGTTCCCGATCTGTTCCATCAGTCTTTTAGAGTGCATAACCCCTTTGAGTTGCAGAGCTTCGAGGATCGGCTTCAATGTCTCTAGCCCTTTGACTACTGACGCAAGCAATCCTGATGTGTCAAGGCCATGGTGGTTCACCCCGTAGCTATCACTTTCAGATTCCGATTCAGATTCAGTTCATGTATAGTAAGTAGTACATCACAATTGAACCAACTCACTCACTCAGAGCCAACTGAAAAGGTTCCCCGTCACGCATTAGCAAATCCAACAACGAAGGCCTCTCTACTCTTCTTTTTTTAAGAAAAAAATTTTCTTCCATCAATACTGTGTTCTACAACCAGTGAGTTACTTAGAGGCTACTGAAAAGGTTCTCTTCACACACTCATTATGAATTACAAGGAAACCCTGATTCTCTACTTTTCACACTTTATTAATGGATGGCCGTGGACTGTAGAGCTTTAGCTCCACCATTCCAAGTTTCAAGCCCCACCTCTCATACCAGCAACAGATCTTCACCTTTTCCAAACCCTAAATGAATTGGGGAAGATGAGTTGATGTTTTTTTTTTTTTTTTAAGGGGTATGTTTGTAACTTTACTCCTTGATTTTAACACTATTAGTCATGAATTGATGGAATGGGTGTATTTGTTAACATTTGTAAACCTCAAGGGGGTTCATAGAATTATCCAAAACTGGGGGGTAAAATTATACTTTCGTTAAACCTCAGTGGTGGTATATGTAAATTACCCAAAAATTAACAATCAAAGTAAAATTCTACCAAAAACAGAAAAAAAAACCCAAGTAAAATGCACCGACGAGAGAGCTCTCCCTCCCCTCCCTTTTCATCCTCTTCTTCTCCTATGTTTCCTCTTCCATCGTCTTCTTGTTCTTCTTCCCTATTAGCCTCTTCTTTCTTCCCAACAAACTCTAACCCAAATTCCAATCCCAATACCTAACCACTCTTTTACATCTCGCCTCTTTATTACCCTAATATGGACTCTCTCAATAACCCTAATTCAATTGCGAGCAAAGATCCATGGCCGCTCAGACGGTTGTAAACAATCTCTATGAGACGGCTTCTCAGCCTGACAAGGGCGGCGACGCTTACACCTTCCTCGAGTTCAACACGCAGGGTGATGAGTACGATTATCCAGAATTCTGGGAGCTTTCGCAGCCGATTAGGTCTACGGTATGGCCTTGTGCGTCTGATTTCGTCTCTGACCCTTCTGACCATGGTGCCAATCTCCAGGCCGTGAGTGGCGGTCGTATCTCTGCTGCTTCTGGTAGTACTTCCAAGGGTAGGGGTGGTGGTGGTAGCAGCAGCGATCGAAGTAGTAACCAGGCTGCCGTGGATGCCCTAGTGGCGGGAATGAGTAGTCTGAACTTTGAGGAGACAGGTGAGGATGAGAATTATGAATATGGGAAGGGAGATTTCACGGAGCATGCTTGTAGGTACTGCGGGGTTCAGAATCCGGCTTGTGTTATGCGTTGCAATGTGCCTTCTTGTCTTAAGTGGTTCTGTAACTCGCGGGGAAACACTTTAGGATCTCATGTCGTCAATCACCTGGTTCGTGAGAAATCCACCTCTTCAAGTATCAGGTTTTTCCCCCCAGTATATGTTTGCTGATTTTTTGTTCTGGTGAATCATTTATGTAACCCATACATGTTGTCCGTGTTCTTATTAAATAAACCAGAAACTGAACTATGAATTTCTATTAAGTATTAATATTATTAGGTTTAACATCTATGAAAACTATAAGGTATGGATAGGTGGGAGTTTAAGGGCGTGTTTGGTTCGGAGTACCAATTGGTGGTTGCATTGATGTTGGTGTTAACCCAGTTGGTGCTGCACCAATGGATCCATTGTCCTGACAGATTAAACTGTTTGGTTACCCTGAGTCTGTTAGTTGAATCATCCTGAGAAACTGTTTGGTTACCCTGAGTCTGTCAGTTGGATTCTATTTGGATTTATATCAAAAACCTTTTTGGTTTCCCTGATTTTGTAAGTTGGATTCAAATTGAATCTGCATGAAAAACTGTTTGGTTCAGATAGATCCTACCATCAGATTGTCTACTCTATGGCTAAAAAATGAAATAATTATGAAGAATTAACCATTTCAACTAATGTTTAAACTTGATTAAAATAGGAATTAATAGGGTTCTTATCCAACAGTTGTCCTTGTCTCATTACATGAATAAAATATATATTTAAATAAGTTGTTATACTATTGTGATATCATATTCCCTCCTCCTACACATCATCACTTGTTAAGGTCAAGTTTTTTGACAACATCAAGGACGGCCTCCAACTCCCTTGTATGTTGCTCCAACATCCTTGCTTGACCTTGAAAAGCATTGATTGTTCCCCTGAGGTAACCTTGTATGTATTTTGTGTCTGCAAGTGGTGATTGTGTAATTGTGGTTTGAACTTCTTTGATATTTCTACATTTGTTTTTAGGAGACGAAGGTTCTCCCTCTTCTATTATTTTAAACTTCCCACAACCATGATTTTGTGCCTGAAAATAAACAAAAATTTCAATTATTGATTAAAAAATGATTTTAAAAGAAATTCTTTATCAAAAGAAAAAGGATCTAAAGCATATATTAACCAAAAGCATTAGAAGCAACCATTACTAATTGTTCAATGTTCTCTTGTAGATCAGTCAAATACTAATCTACAAAAACATTACAAAAGATCACCACATAAAATCCAAACATGTTTTGAAACCATTACTAAGGGAATTACAGACAAGTAATAAGTTTTAAAACCATGAAATGTTCTTGCAAACTAAGCAAGACATAAGAAAAAACCAAATATTGTTCAACACATCCAAACTAAAAACCATAGAATTCCACCACATAAAACCATAGAACCCCACCACAGCATCAGCCTTAATTGGTTCTCCCAGCTTCCGACATATACAAGTCCACCAATTGCAGCCTATCTTCCACCTTTGCTTGTATGATGGCGAGGCCTAAGTCTTTGTTTCCCGATAAAAAAGACTTGGCAATGGCTTGCTTGTGGAAGTCAATGTCTGGGATAGAATCAATTGCATTAATGATTTTGGTTCCCAAAGCTACTTGTGAATTGTTCTGCACCATACTCGTGATGGCTGTAGCAATAGCTTTTAGAGGATTTGCAATTTTCTCAGCCCCTTGCTTCTTCTTCTTCTGTGGCCTACTTGTGCCTGTTGATTGAGGTCTATCACGTCTACGAGTGGAACTTCCAACAGGAGTGTGAGTTGTAGTCTCTTCATTTTGATTCTCCCCATCATCACTAAGGACTCAGTTATGAAGTCCAGCAACTGCAGCAGCAGCCTGTGCTGGGGTGGTTGAAGCATTCCCATTTGCAATTTCGTTGCCTAACCACGCTGCAACTTCTAAGTAAATGGGAAGTACTTTAGTATTTCTCTAATACTTTTGCTCCTTTTTCTATAAACAAGAACAAGAGAAACAAGAATGACTAAAATGATATATTTTAAATTGAATTATTCATATAAAATAAAACAATTGTACCTTAAACTCAGCCCAAACATGTTGTGGTGCATCAAATCTGATCTCTATCGCATTCCAATCTAATCCAGAATTGTTCTGTAAGTCAGACAATGCTTTCAGTCTAGCTTTCCATATCCTATAGTGGTTTTTGCATTGCTCCCATTCATAGGTTGTGTTAAAGCGATCTTTTATCTCTAGTGAGATTGCTTGCCATTGCTCTCTCTTGAGGCCATTATCTCTAGTTCTCCCATGTCTATGTTGCTGTAAGAGACACTCTAGGAAAAAGTGTGATATTTCACTAGGCCATGTTGCAATGTCTCTTGTCTTAGACTGAGAGGGGTTTTCAGAGTCCATCAATCTGAAAACCAAAATATATATATAACATGTTAATGGCCTAGTGAAAACTAATAAGAAGTAAATGGGGTAGCATAAAAGGAAGTGGTGGGACAGCATCAAAGGAAGTGATGGAGACATTCAGACCCACACCTAGGAATACTACAAATGAAATAACTCATAAGCAGTAAAGAAAGGACGTAGGAAAAAGAAATTCTATCTACAAAGAAAATAGAGCATCAAAGTTGGAGAAGAGAAAAGAAAATAAAGATGCAAATAAAAAAGGAAGAAGAAGAAGAATATTACTTATAATAAGGGAAAGATTGCAAAGAAATGTTAATGAATCTATAATAAGTAATAAAAGTTTACTTGTAGGACCTACCACTCAATCAGCATAATAAACCCTCTGAATTTCCAAAAAATCCAACAGTTGGATGACTAGTAATGATGATATTTCAGAAATAGTAGCTTGAAAATTCCAGAATTTAGCACTTGTAAGACCTACCAATCCGAAGCACTATTGAAGACCAATGTACTTTAGTAGGTCTGATAATATCCCAAAATACCCCAATGATACAACAGTTGGATCACAAGTCATTGGCACCAACGAGAAATACAATTCCCAAAACTAAATGAACTCCATTCGTCCATACAAAACTGATAATGATATCATAATAGTTCAATAGACAAGGAACAAGAAGAGGAAATCAGAGTATTCCCTGATATTAAGAATTTAAAAGGCAGAATACAATACCAGATGCATGCATGAAAGAACAACAGTACACTACCCCTACATATCCAAACAGCAGGTAACAACAGAAGCTGCAAAAAGGGAACAATTCATAAAATATAATGCCCATTGTACCATCAAATTACATAACAAACCCATTGTACCATCAAATTACATAACAAACCCATTGTACCATTAAATTACATAACAAACCAAATGTTTCAACAAAACCCATTGTACCATCAAATTACATAACAACCCAAATGTTTACAAAGAACATAAATAAAATCTAATCGGAATCTTCTTCTTCATCTTCTTCCTCCTCACTGTAGCCTTCGACCCAGTCATCCCACATTTTATCTGCCATCTCGTCTCGGAATTGATTCATGTCAACATTATTATAATCTTCATCAACCTCATCATTAATTACCATTTGTTCAGGATTGATCTCATTCTCATTGTTGGCTGAATTTTTCAGTTCTTCTTGTGCAAGCCACTCCTCTTCTTCAACAGTGTTTTTAGTGAGAATATGATTGTGTAGCAAAACACATGCTATCACAATCCAGGATTGGGTCTTGAGAGAGTATTCTGGTTGATTTTTCAGTATCTTGAATCTGGACTTCAATAGAGAGAATGAACGTTCAATTACATTTCTCAATTTAGAATGCCTTAAGTTAAATAATTCCTTCGCATTAGCTGGTGCATGTTCGGAGTTACTCCACTCTTTCAAATGATAACGAACATTGCGGTATGGTCTCAAGAAGCCCACTTGGTTAGCAAACCCAGCATCAACAAGATAGTACTTACCTTGAGGTACAACTATCTTTTCTTCTCCTTCCTTATGGATGGCATCATCTAGTATTCGAGAATCTGATGCAGAACCTTCCCATCCTGAAAGTATATATGTATACCTCATGTCGAAGTCATAGGCAGCTAAGATATTCTGTTATATATTCCCCTTCCTATCATGAAATCTTCGATGCTGGTCAACTGATACCCATGCAGGGATATGCGAACCATCTATGGCTCCAATGCAGTTGTTGAAGTACCGTAAGTATTTTTTGGGCTGAGTAGTGGATCTTGGAGGTTACAATAGTTCTGTGTGCATTTGAAGTATTGCACACAAAACACGGTTGAAATACCTACTAATAGTCTCACCCGAACGACCAAATTGGTGTAAGACGACTCGGTTCTTGGCATTGTGGCCAATTGTGTGTAAAAAAATATATAACTAGTTGTTCCTCCACTGTCACAGATCTGCTATCATATAGAAAACCCCTATGCCTAACCATTTCAGCTAAACTAAAAAATGCCCTCCTACTCATCCTAATCAGAGATCGACAAGTGCTGTCAGATACACCAATAATTCTCTCTGTCTCGACTTGACCACGGAGAGTTTCACCGCGATACGGATCCTTACTGAGGTACATCTTACAATATTTGTCAGCTGGTATAGCACAAGCAGTTGCAGCTAAGATAATTATTTTCCTACGTTTTTGATAAGCCTCATCGTTCCACTGGTCATTATCCATCTATTCGCGGATCTACATATGCACAAATTTCCCAATTAGTAACTCCGTAAAACCCAACCTCTGTAACACCAATAGAAAGTCAACAAAAGTGACCAATTGAAATTATGAACACTTCTGATTTTTCTATTTAAAAGACCGACCCTAAAGGGTAAAAGGAGGAAAGTATTGAGAAAAATTATTTATGTTACATGACTTTTCTCGGAGAGGATACTTTTTGTAAAGTAACTGCTAAAGTGTAACATGAGGGGGAGTCCTTTGTTATGCCAATAGAGTTTGTTTAGAGTTAGTTTATGTTAAGTCATTGTTGAGTTGGTCTTTATTTGTAATTGGACTCTAAAGTAGGATTCTCATCTTAGTATAAGATGTGGGCCTGGCAACGATAGGGATTTTTCTGCAACTTCAGAAGGTGTCTCAACTGGGCTCAGTTGGTCAGAAAAATAAAACTAGAGTGGGGGAGAACAGGGTATTGATTGGAGAAGAAGGGGATGGGATAATGGCTACCTCAGCCAAGGGTACCACACCCAAAAGGTCTCTCACCAAAGAACCACAACACTAAAGAGAGAATCACGAAAGGCAAGGAGAGAACCTCCTGCCAAAAAGAAAAAGAAAAACTAAAAGTTAAAAAGTATAAGAACCATAAAGCTGAGCAGGTTGCAGATTCTGCATATCATAAAATACAACCAAAGAGAAAGAAAAGGAAGACAAATATAAATTATTATCTTGGTTCAGCTTCAAGGCCCCCCCCCCTCTCCCCATCAACATTCTAATGAAAAGTGATCTCTAAGACATTCAGCCAAACCACCACAATATTGTAGCTGTCTATTTCGAGTACTATAGTGAAAGTTATAGAACTAGCACAAGATAAAGACAAGAAGAACAAAGAGAGACATGGTCCACTTGCTCACAATTTTAATTACCATCTTAACACAATCAAAATTATTCTTCCAATTAAAGCTTGGTTGCATGATCCCTCTAACATATTTGAGAGCAATTTAGAACTGAATGCTTAGATTAAGCACAATGCAAAGATGAAAGCAAGTGCTGGAGCAAGAGAGAAGTGGCAAAGAAAATGTAAGCATATATATACATATTCTACTTCCTCATTTTAATAGAACCTAATATGCATGAATTTTGATTGTTTCCCATTTTATCCATCATCACTTTAAGAACACAAGTGCTACAGGAAATGGAAAAACATCTCGAATCAGGAAATACTTATCATTTTGGTCCAAACAAAGCTATTGCATCAATACACTGGAGAAAAGAACAGCAGAAATCTAATTGCCACCCCATCCTGAACACTCTGGCAGCCAGAGCCGGGTGTCTCATTATGATTGAAATCAGGGGAAACCCTAAGTTTACAAAATAGAATGAATCATACCCGATATAGGGTTTGATTCATTTCTTTAAAACTCTGAATCTGCTAGAGTTGTAAACCCTAGGTTTACAAAACCAAAGCTAGAGAAGGCGAGAGAGAGAGAGAGAGAGAGCTATCGAGCAATAGATAGACAGAGAGAGAGATACAAAGATGGAGCTAGATAATGAGAGAGACAGCGATCTTACCTTCGTAGCAGCTGAACCACTCTAGGGTTGAAGGTCTTCCCTTCGAAGGAGACGAACCAGTTGAAGCTTGGAGAGTTCGTTCCTTCGCAGGAGGCGGAAGAGTCGAATGTTGAGAGGTAATGCCCGATAACTTGAATCAGTGTTGGTTCACAAATAGAAAAGGTATTTATATCTAGGTTAGATTTTTGGGAATCAAATATGGGTCCACCTCTATAGGTGGACCCAACATAGATACCCATTTACATTGAAAAAGTGGAATCACCCAGATTTATGAATTGAAATCGGCTCACCACCAATTTGAACCAAACAGTTTATTATTTTTGGAATCATGACCCAATTGGTGCAGCACCAATTGGTACTCCGAACCAAACACGCCCTAAGTGAATAATTTTGGTGTTCGAGGTGCTGTTCTTATTGGTTTAGCACCCCCCAAAAAAAAAGCTGCTCAAACTGTTTTCCTCTCCCAATTACTTTTATAACCACTGTTTATCAAACTGTATGCTTCACAAGGTTAAGAAGATTTTATTTCTCTGAATGTGAAGATGGAAATACTCATAGTTGTGTTCTTTTACGTTGATTTTTTTGGTTGAAGCATTTCTGATAACTAGTTCCATAACCAAAACAGGCCTAATAAAAATGAAATCTTACATCACCCCCACCCCCTCCCCTCCCCAAAAAAACAAGCAAAAAATAAAATGAGTATAATACAGGAAAAAGAAATAAAATTTCTAATTAGAGAAGGATAGAAATATGGAAGTTGGGCCACAACATTAGAATTGAAATCGAATACATCTATGTCTGTGGGTTAGATAAATATTGCATCTTGAACAGCTTCCTCCATCTATGCCAGATTTGGGCCTAGATGATTGGCAAGGGTTGACAAGTAATGGAATTCGTGTTATAACCTGGTTGCTCCTCTCTTTTCTAATTTTAAGTTGACATTGAATCAACAATGAAATGGAGTGCCTTTTGACTAGCATACGGTGGGGGCTAAGTAGGCAGTTCCTAGCTTGTCTTCACCGTTACATCAATTTTCGGCTAGGACAAGATAAAAAAGCTGTTGTGATGTCCTTTTGGTGCAGGTTTATAACAAACTGGGCTTCTTTCCCTAGAAATAAGTCTAAGGTTGGGTTATAGACATGTTGGGCCTTTGGTCCCTTGGGATTTCTATGTATTAGACCACTTTTATGGGCCCAAAGTTGGGGTACATAGGTTGCATACGGGATTAGCCCTATATTTAATTTATTTTCATGTTTTAGTATTTTAAATTGAACCGGTTGAACCACTTGTCCAATTTAAGTAATTTTAGAATATTCTTTTAGGATATAATCTTCGTTACTTCAATTATATTTTAGGGTCCACACCTCTACACGAATTTTAGAGAGGGAGTGTTTTATGGTATGGGTGATGCTTCCCGTGCGTGTATTTGACCATCGTCAGATATATAGTCATCCACATCAGCACCTATCTCAGAAGCTATCACGGGGTCTAACCTACCTTCCTCCTGATTCAACACCGGCTCACCTCTATCCCTCACCCAATCCACAATAGGGTCCTCATCATCTGAGTTAACCTGAAAGATGTCGGAGAGGTCAATAGTATCCCTTTGTCCCTCATGTCCCATGCGTATGTGTTATAGTTTCAGCCTCAAGTTGTAGTGCACATACACCATGTTAGATGGACGTTCAGAACCCAATCTGTTGCGCCACTTGGAGTGGATGAGCGAAAACGTACTCCAATTCCTCTCACAGCCAGATGCGGAACATGTTTGGGCAATGATCTTGATTGCTATTCTCCTAAAATTCTCAGCCGATTCCCCATAGAACACCCACCATTCAGCTGCATTACAAGTTTACAACAAAAAAATAGGTGTTAAAATTTTCAACTTTCAATACATATGTAATTTAAAAGAATAAGATATTGAATTGAGTACCAACATCACCACATGCTCTACCTTGTACTGTAGCATCGGTTCCAAAACTCCTCAATGCATCCCTAAAAATCTTTATCTATACCCAAGTGGAAAATTAGTAATGACTCATTAACTAATTACTACTTACTAATTATATTCTAAATGAATGATAAGACTCACCTCATTGTTGCATACAGATTGTAGTATACTATCTGACTCCAACTTTTTTACTACTTGTATCACAGCATCAATAAGTTGAGTATCCAACCCAAACCTACTATTATATTGATACTTGGGGTTCAAGTAGTATGCTAAAAATTGACATAGAAATGAGATATTTTAATTAATAATATTACTAAGAAACTAAGATATGAACTAGTTACATAAACAAAATTATTCACCAGCCTTATGCAGTGGATGCATAAGTTAATTCTCCCAGCGAGCATTGATAATGTCCAAAAAGTGCTTGCTACTACGGGGAGCCATATTGTAGGCACTATCCTTCATCAAGTCCATTACAGTATATAGGACTGGGATGGTGGGGCCCTTGAGAGCGGAGTCCGCAATATGTATAACTTTAACTACTGGCTCCAAAACATTCACCGCTTTGCCTAGCTTTGTCTAGAATTCCTCAAAGGACATGGTTGCCTATGCTTCCCTCCCACCTGTGGTATTGGAACCCTTCCATCCAAACCACTCTTGAGAAGCAAACATAAATCTCAGCCCAACCTTCTTTGTACCAAAGCTTTTTAGGGTAATGTAGTTTGTAGCGAATCTAGTGATGCCCGACCTCACCAAGTCATCTCCACATTTTTTCCTCAATAGATTTAGTGCGAAGAAGTGGTTATATACAAAGTTGGTGACTTGTCTTGCACTTTCCACTATAGTCTTCACCAATTTTAACTTTCCCATATCCTTCAGTATTATATCAATGCAATGGGCGGAATAAGGAGTCCAGAAGAGCCGGTACTTACTGTTATTCATCAGCGTTATCCGTTACAATCTGGACAAAATTCTCTATTCCTACATCTTTTTCAACCACTTCCTTCGACAATCTATAAATATATTTTGCATCATTTATCTCTTTGGATGCATCCAAAGATTTGAGGAAAACTACCCTCCCATCACAATATACCATAAAATTGACGATGGACTTTCTTGTAGGCCCAGTCCAACTATCTGTCATTATAGTCACCCCATATGTCTCCCACATACTCCTCATCTCCCTAATGTACTCATCAATCTCAAACTTCTATTGAGGTAAATAAACATTCATTACCTTATATGGGTGAACCCTGGGCCAGCCTCTGCAATTGTATCAATCATGGTATCATAATGAGGGCCCTGTGCGGTGTTTGCTGGGATGGTTATGGTATAGCATCCACTTAGCTATAGACTCTTTCCCTAACCCCTTCATATTCTTCCATGCTCCTTTAATTTTTGGTTGAGTGCTTCCCTTCTTCCTATGTAGTTTAGGATCTGATGCTGATGGTGGTACTGGTATCGATAGAGGTGTTGGAGCTACTTTCATACTTTGTGATCTCTTAAAAGGATTCAATAACCCCTCAACTCTAGAACTTCCAGATGTGCCTGTTCCTCCACTACCCCCTACTTTCTGTCTTTACTGATCTTCTCGAAAACTTACTTTACTCCTCGAAACAGACCGTCGAAAGTCCCTAGCCTCCTGTGGTGTTTGTATATCATCAGGCACATAGATGGGGTCATCACTATCATCTTCATCAGAGTCATCACCATCATCATCATGGTATTCTCCTCCTCCTCCTCCCATTGAACTCCTCACTGCCTCCTCAAGTTGTTCCCTTACCCTCTGTTTTTCAGCCTTCCTTTTATTCTTTCCCCTCAAACTGTCACCAACTTCCCTAGCTACTTGAGTAGGGACTCATATGAAAACCTACTTCCTTAGATCCTCTAGTCAGATGTTTAAGTCTACTGGACCCACCTCCCAAAAACTGCATTTGACAATAGTTATATTGGGATTTTCTCTTATTCCCATCAATTGGAGTGCCATGTAACCATGCAATGTCAACCTAGGCTGCCTGGCTGGCCTCTGCTCCCTCTATCCTGACTACTTTCCCCTACCTTACCTTTTCTTTGCACGTTGTCTTTCACGATCCACCATAATATAATTGTTTCTTGCAATGTAAGTAAAATAAATGATTAAAAACTTAATGTAGAAGTACTTCAATTGAGACTTTGAGAGTACTAAAACAATTGTATAGCTATTTATATTTTTCTCATAATTAAAAATAATTTTTTATAAATAATTTTCATATAAATATTGACCTAACACAACAAAACTGAAATGATTAAACATAATATATATCTAATGCACTTAAAAAACATGTAGAAATTACTTTAATAACTTGTCATGATTTTTCAAATCAAAACCTAATATTTTTCCTTATTTATTTCTTTTTTTTTTTGAATTTTTTAATATTTTTCTTAATTTTCAAAAATAAAAATTATTATTTATGGACAGAAAAATATTTTCGACACCATGAAGCCGTAGATCGGCCATTGGTGTATAACATATATTTAATTGATCCCCATCCAATTTATATTACCCCTAATTTATAACTATTTTTGTTGTAGGAAAATCAATTTTTTAAATCAAAAAATTTAAAAAATAAAATACATATGAAAATTTTTTTCGACACATAGTGAGGTTGTAGATCGACCTACGATGTCTAACATATATTAATATCACCACCATCCAACATGTAACCAACATACTATTTTAAAAAAAAATTAGTTTCAGAGAAAAAAGAATTACCTTAAATAGTGAAAAATCCTTGGAGGATGTGCTTGGATGAGGCTCAGACGTGTTTCCGGCGACAATCAAGTCGAAAATGATGAAGAACAAGACTTGGATGAGGCTTGGAAGAGTGGAAGACACAAAAAAAAATGAAGCAAAGAGTCTTTGTAGGTCTCTTTAAAGTCAAAATAATTATTTATGGGCAGAAAAATATTTTCGACACCATGAAACCATAGATCGGCCATTGGTGTATAACATATAGTTAATTGATCCCTATCCAATTTATATTACCCTAATTTATAACTATTTTTGTTGTAGGAAAATTAATTTTTAAATCAAAAAATTAAAAAAATAAAATACATATGGAAATTATTTTTGACACCCGTGAGGTTGTAGATCGGCCTACGATGTCTAACATATATTAATATCACCACCATCCAACATGTAACCAACATACTATTTTAAAAAAAAATTAGTTTCGAGAGAAAAAGAATTACCTTAAATAATGAAAATTCTAGGAGGATGTGCTTGGATAGTTGGATGAGGCTCAGACGTGTTTCCAGGTGACAATCCGTCGAAAATGATGAAGAACAAGACTTGGATGAGGCTTGGAAGAGTGGAAGACACACAAAAAAAGAGAGAGTCTCTCGCAGTCTCGATCAAAATATCGACTGAGACTTGCGTAGATTCTACTTTAAAGGTCAGTCATGTGAGGCTTTTAAGCCTTTGTAATAAGTTTACTCGATATTTCGGTACATGACCGAAATATCCTCGAAATATCTCGAAATCTCACCAAATATATACTTTTTTCAATTGGCTTGGTCATTTCGTCTCGGATGGCTCGAGATTTCGAAATATGCCAATATATCGACGATATTTCGTGAAATCTTGTACCATGGTTGGTAGGTGGATTAGTAATAAAACTGAACCCCATGCATATATGATCATGTTTTGTGTTGCATTTGCATGCATGGTTTATTCTTCATTCAAGGGCTCGGTGGAGTTCACACTTGTGGAATCTTTCTTTTTAGATGAACTTGCAGGTGGAGATATCCCTATGCGGGAGGATGATGTTGTACCAGAAGATGGTACCGACTATGTCTATTCAGAGATGGAGCCCGGGAGAGAGGGCATTGTCCCTCTTATGGATGTGATTACCATGCTTCTTTGTGATTGACTTGACAAATTGAATATTTTCTCCTTCCTTTGGGTGTTTTGGATACTTACTTTTGAATAGATAGGTTTTCTATTGTACATATTATGTAAATCCTTAAGGAGATTATGTAAACAGAGTACAGTATGAAACGAGTTGTAGAAACAAAGACTGAGTTATATAAATATTTGATTTTCACATGGATAATCTTTTAGCTTCCCGCTGCACTCTGTAATTTTAATCATTTTCTATTATGGATGTGTGGTTTGTGAGTTGTATTTACTGCTTCTGGATCCTAGAGGTAATTGGATACTGTGGGTATCCGGGTCACTAACCAATCCTCCTAGGGGGTAGGTTGCGGACGTGACAAAGTGTCTGTCCTAATTTCCCACAAAGTGAAACTCCTATTTGGATTTTGTTTTTACAAAATCTGATAGTGTCATTGTGTTTAAATGGCCTAAACTAGGCTGAGTTCCAAATTTCAGACCCAAACTAAGTCTAAAACCCACCGAAACTAGGTTTTGAGTTAAAAAAAAATGCACCAACTCAACCTAGATCTCAAGTCAACTCGATTTTTCCCAGGGTCGAAACCTGGTTGAGTTCCGAGTTTTAGTTCTATGGAAATGGCCAAGTTATGGCCAAAACAAGTTTAGGGGCAAAATTGTAAATTCTGGGCCATTTTCGTGACAAGGGGAGTGTCATAATTTAAAATCGTGACTTCTGTAGCATCACATGTAAGTCGGCAGAGATGATGGACGTCAGATTCGAGAGATTCTAGCACACCAGTCGATGGCCGTCAGATCGGTGCTTTTCTGACGCATGGGAGTCTAACAACTAGCGGAGCACTAAATGGGATCTTAAGGCACATGTACTGTGCACTGGCGCTTCACCGAGTCAGATCTGATTTCTGACATAAACGTCATATGTAATGCTGTATATTCATGACTCCCTGTGCGACCCAATAACTTTTTAGGTATTGGAATCTAAAAGAAAATGGTCATCAAACGAGGTTCCAGTTACCAAGGTACTATTGCACACAACCAATGGGAACACGGGCACTAGCACCTATGGCACCGACCCAATCTCGCGCCAACCGAAAAGAATATAGCCCTACATGGCTCATTCTAGATCATTCGACTCAAACCGCCGAACTTCTCACAACTGCACCAAGGCCGCTGTGCCAATTTGTGGCTTTTGCGCTAATTATTTTGATGCCCCTCTGATTTTTTAAGTTTACTTTTAGGCTCTTCCAACTTTTATAAATTGCATTTAAAGGACATTTTATGTCTGTAGTCTGTACATAACAAATGGTCACAGAATGGTTTTTAACAAAACAGCCAAAATTTTGGCTAAGGCAGGGCAAACTCACCAGCGAAGCAAAGGCCTGGCATGGCCAGCCGCGCGCACAGGGGCCTCTATGAGCATGTTGCTCAGCACGTAGGGTCATGCCCCTTGCTGCTGCTGCTGTGACAATCATGGCCCTTGGTGGCCTGCTGCTGCCCATGCACTATGGGCCTGTGTGGCCCTGTGCCGCCCATGCGTAAGGCCCTGGTGGCCTTGTTGCTGAACATGTGATGCTATCACTGTAAACATTCAAGCCTCTCCTGCCCAGGTGGCCTTGCCACTGCTTCAAAAGATCATGTGGCCTAAATATTTTGCCACATCATCCAAACAAATGCCACCTCATCACCTAAGATTGGTGGGCCCCACTCACTAAATAATCACCAAAAAACATGTAATAGCAAACTTATATGCAAGCCATATCAATTGAATCCATGCTGCACCATTGCAACCAATCAACCCATTAACAATACGACCCATTTCAGTCCTAAAGTAGAATTACCAAAATGCCCTTGGACATCAAAACACATCAAAACCATTCCACACTCATTTTCTACATTTCCAACATCATCACCAAAGTAGTGTTGCCAACAATGACAACATACACCTCAAACGCAGCCAAAGTTCAACATTCTGGAGGTACTCAAGGGATAAATGGGTCAGGAAATATGTTGAAGGCTTCCATCCTTGATGCAGATAAGTCACATAGGGGCTTATTTTAGTGAAAATAAGCCTTGGGTTGAGTTATGTACGCATTGGATCTTTGATTCCATATGTTGTCTTTGTAATGGGCTACTTTAATGTGCCTAAGTGTGGGTACAAGGTAGGCATACGGGATTAGGCTTAGTAGTAGCTTATTTTCATTCCTAGTTCAAGTAGGAATAGTTAGTTATTAGTTTTTAGTTGTGTTTTTTTTATTTCAGCAACATTATAATACTCATATTCATGTTGGGAGTTGGTTTTCAGTTTCATAGTTTGTTTAGGAGTTTATATTTCAGTCTATATAAGCAATGTGAGGCTGTGGAACCAGATATAATTGAATGAATTGAAGTTATTGAGTGCTGTTTAGACTCAAGAATTTGTAAGAGAGCGTGGGTGGGATACCCTAGACCTGAGATAGGTTTTCTTCTTATTCTTTCTCTGTTCTACGGCCAATTACCTGCTGTTTTGGGTTGCAGCTCAACATCAAAGTACTTATCAGGAAGATCTGGTACCTGATTTCAACAAGGAACATTGTCCTTCAACTACCCAAACAATCCACAATAACAGGTCTACCCTAGACCGAAACTCAACCTAAGATTGGTGGCCATCCGATCTCTGATCTGAGTGTTATTTGATATCACCCAAAACCTGCAACTTCAGATTCCAGAATTTTTTATTACTTTAATTAGTTCTAATCTAGCCATTAGATTGGAACCATATTTAGGGGTTTGATAGTACCTATCAAGGCTGAGTTGTTGCTGTTGTTGTTATAGTACCTATCAAGGATAGAACTCGATCTGAATTTGGGGGAATTCTATTGGTCTGATTGAATTTCATTTCAGTTTCATTGTTTCTGAGATCTCCACCCGTGAGATCACTGTTTCCTAAATTACTCCCAAACCGCTCATCAGATTATTCCCATCTTTTGAGAGGTTCTTATCCTTTTTTCTTGGAGTTTGGTGTTATTCTGAGGGATTTGAGTTCAGTCAGTTTTTGGGTTTCAATCTGAGTGGTGTTTTAACTTAGGATCCTATCCGGTAGGGTTTTAGATTTGTTCCAACCTACATACCCCCCCCCCCCCCCCAACCAATTTGGTATCAGAACCTATCACCTCTTGGGGTGATATTAAAACAAGAAAGATGAAGCCAAAGTGGGTCTTCTTCTTCTTCTTCTTCTTTCTCTGTTCTACCGCCAACTGCTGTTTTGGGTTGCTGCTCGACATGAAGTACTAATCGGGACGATCTGGTACCTGATTTCAACAATGAATTGTCCTTCAACTACCAAAACAATCCCCAATAACAGTTCTACCCTAGACCTAAACTCGACCTAAGTTTGGGGCCATCTGATCTCTGATCTGAGTGTTATTTGAAATCACCCAAAACCTGAAACTTCAGATTCCAGAATTTTTATTTCGTCAATTAGTTCTAATCTAGCCATTAGATTGGAACATATCTAGGGGTTTTATAGTACTTATCAAGGATAGAACTCAGTCTGATTTTGGGGGAATTCTATTGGCCTCATTGAATTTAATTTCGGTTTCATTGTTTCTGAGATCTCTGCTCGTGAGATCACTGTTTCCTAAATTACTCCCAAATAGCTCATCGGATCATTCACATCTTTTGAGAGGTACTTATCCTTCTACTAACTATTGTTTCTCGGGGTTGGGTGTTATTTTGAGGGATTTGATTTCTCAGCAAATTTTTGGGTTTCAATCTGAGTGGGGTTTTGACTTAGGATTCTATCAGGGAAGATTTTAGATTTGTTCCAACCATGGAAGAAGAACTCGGTTGAAACTGCAGGTTTCGTTCGAGTCGTCTCGATTTTGCAGGCTACGGGGATGAGATGTGGGTCAACTTTAAATTCGACCTTGTTTCGCATGGTTTCGACTCTGTTTCGGCAATATTTGGATAATTTCGCAAGTTTCGATCCGAACACATTAATTCACTAAACCCCCCCATTGAAGCTTAAGGAAACCAGGACAAGCACTTATTTATGGCAAATATCATTTAAATTACTTTCTTATTTCATTTATTTGAGATAATATACATAAATAAGTACATACCCCATATTTGAATCCAATAAAAATAGCTAAAAAATCAAATTCTAAAAGGATAAAAAGTCAACCCTTCCCCAGTTCAAGAACAAAAACTGGATTTTTGGCGGTAGGTACAATTTTCAACTTTTAAATACTCGGGTTCTTCTCAAATCTAAAAATTCCATAAATCTTAAATGATAAAACATTATTAAAAACCAACAATATGGTAAAATATTCATTTGTTTCGATGTCTAAAAATCTATTTCCATTCAGAGCGATTTTAAACAGCATTTGCGCACACCACATTAAGTTTGACCTTAATATAGCTCCTTCAATATAAAATAGATTTAAGCAATCTTCGAAGCTTTGTATTTGTTTAAGCTGTGTTTTAGACAAACCTTATTTGATACCATGTCTAAGAACAATATACACTATCAAACTCGGGTCAAAACCACTAGTATTGTTTTAAGTGTTCTCTATGTGAAACTTATAGCCAAACTGAAGGTAAAACCGAGCAATACAGAAGAAGAAAGAACGAGAAAGAAGAAGACAAAAAAAAGAGGAAGCATCTGGAACTTGATAATTAGTCCAGCCTCTCACACGATGTATATATATAATAAGGAAGTACAAATAATAGGAGTTAGTCTTCTAGAACAAGAAGGAAACTAAACTTCAGAATCAAAGACAAAAAAGGAAAACAAATCAGAGGAGAAAAGGGAGTAAACCAAAAACCCTTCAACTAAGACCTATCGTGTAGGGCCTATGGTTCTCCATAGACCCTCACACCTACGACTCCTAACACTCCCCCTCAAGCTGGAGCATATATCGCCTATGCCCAGCTTGGTACAACCACCACCAAACGCCGGCCGAAACAAAGCTTTGGTGAAAAGATCGCCAAATTGATTAATCGACGAAACAAATGGAGTAGAAATCAGCTTTTGTAACACAACGGTCCGAACGAAGTGACAATCAACCTTAATGTGCTTGGTACTTTCATGAAACACTGGATTGCTAGCAATATAAATGGCGGCTTGATTGTCACGATATATCTCCATAGGTGATGACATGACCACCCCCAATTCTTGCAGAAGAGACTTCAACCACATAAGCTCGTGTTGTATGAGCCATAGCTCGTCCATAGGTGATGACATGACCACCCCCAATTCTTGCAGAAGAGACTTCAACCACATAAGCTCAGAAGTTGTATGAGCCATAGCTCGATACTCTGCCTCAGCACTAGATCTAGCTTCTGTAGTTTGTTTTTTACTTCGCCAAGAAATAAGGTTACCACCAACAAACGTACAATAACCAGTCATTGAACGACGATCACTAGCAGAGCCTGCCCAATCAGCATCTGAATATCCAGTAATGTAAGTCACGAGAGAAAAGGTCTCAAAATAATCGACCCCATAGGTCTGAGTAAAACCTTTAGCAACCAATCGAGCCTTCAGCCGCTCAACCGAACCATCAGGCAGATACTTAATAGTGTAAACCCAACTGCACCGAACAACCTCCTTGCCAGAGGGCAAATCAGTGAGAGACCAAGTCTTACGATCCACCAAAGCATCCATCTCAGTATCCATGGCCAGTTTCCACCCGGGGTGAAGTACAGCGTCTTGATACCTGGTAGGAATGGTAGGAGAAGCAATAGACAAAGCATACTGACAAATGGCAGAAGGAAGATGGGAAATATTAACGAACTGAGAAATAGGATATATTATAAAAGTAGACCGATTACAAGAGCGGATACCTTTACGGAGAGCAATAGGCCGGTCAAAGGACGGAGGAGGATCCTCAGGCGCAGCAGTCGAGGTTGAGGGTGGTAGCAAAGGTGGTTCCGGTACAACTGGAGAATCCCGCACCCGGCGACGCTAATAGACCTGTAAAGGAGGAGAGACAGGAACAGGTAAAGGCACACGGAAAATATCGACACCGACAAGATTGGGAGAAGTGCCAAAGTAAGAAGTTGTTTCAAAAAAGGTAACATCAACACTAACAAAATACTGGCGAGTAACTGGATCAAAACACCAGTAACCCTTTTGTGTGCGAGAGTACCTTAGAAACACACACTTAGTAGCACAGGGGGATAATTTGTCCAATCCTGGGTGAAGATTATGAACAAAATAAACACAACCAAAAGTACAAGGAGATATATGAAACAATGGATCATCAGGAAATAAAATGGAAAAGGGGGAAACACCGTCCAAAATATTAGAGGGCATACGGTTAATTAAATAGCAAGCTGTAAGAACGACATCACCCCACAGATATTTAGGAACATGCATATGGATCATAAGTGAACGGGCTATATCAAGGAGATGACGGTTTTTGCGTTCGGCAACCCCATTGTGTTGTGGGGTATAGGAACAACTAGTTTGATGAATCATCCCACGATTAGCGCAAAAGGAGGAAAGTTCAATTTGAACATATTCTAAAGCATTATTAGATCTAAAAATTTTAATAGAAGTACCAAATTGAGTTTGTATTTCAGAATAAAATTGTTTAAATATAGATAAAAATTCTGATTGGTCCTTTAACAAATATAACCAAGTAAGATGAGAAAAATCGTCCACAAATGTAACAAAGTAAGAAAAACTGCACTGACTCTTAATACGACAAGGACCCTAGATATCAGAGTGAACTAATGAAAACAAGGAGGGACTACGATTGACAGTTCGAAGAGGAAAAGAAGTCCAATGATGTTTGCCTAATTCACACGCCTCACATTCAATGTGAGATGGAGATTTGCAGCTGGGAACCATTTTACGAAGTTTAGAAACAGCGACATGTCCGAATCGGTAATGCCATAACAATGGAGAAATGGTAGATGACGTAGTAGCAACAACTGGATATAAGGATTCTTCAAAATAGTAGAGACCATCCTTTTCACGTCCTCCACCAATCGTCTGCTTTGTCTAGAGATCCTGAAAAACAATAAGAAGGGAAGAAAGTAATAGAACAATTTAAAGACTTGGTGAGGGCACTAACAGACATAAGACTTATAGGAAAATGTGGAACATGTAAAACGGACTGTAAGGATGGAAAATAGGAAAAATGAACAGTCCCAGAAGAGGTCACATCCGTAGATGACCCATCTGCAAGAATGACTTTAGTTGGATGGGAGCTCTTGTGGGTGTTATCAATTAGATAGGATTTACCTGTCATATGAGTAGAGGCTCCAGAATCGATAATCCAAGGAGCAGCTGTAGTAGAAAGAAGAGCAGATGTACCTGTATGAGCTACAGTTGCAAAAGATGAAGCACTAGTTTGAGAAGATGGTTCAAGTTGTTGTAGAAGCTTTAGTAGTTGAAGTCTTGAAGATACTCATCTCGAGAAACAGGAGCAGATACTGAAGTGGATGTAGTTAATGGCTCATTCAAAATGGCCTTTTCAGAAAATCCCTCAAAATGTGCAGTATTGGCAAAGTCAGATTTACCATGTTTGTTCCAACATTGATCACATTATGATAGAGGCGTCCACAAAAGGTACACTTTGGTGTTGGTCTGTCACCTTGCTGCCCACGACCTCCACTACCATGTCCACGATTGCTTGGACCACCACGACTCTGAATGGAACCTCGTCCACGGCTGGTAGAGAAGAGAGCAGACGTGTGCTTAGGAGGTGGGTTAGATCATGATGGAGTAATAATCCTCTAAAGTCTGGAATAAGCCTCATAAAGAGAAGGGATGGCTTCCCCAGTAAGGAGCTGTCCACGAGCAGATTGAAAAGTAGAGTTTAAACTTGGACACATAGAAGTCCTCCTCCCGACGCTAAAGGAGATCAAACACGAATTTCATCACGGATACCTTGTAAGGTATTAAAGTACTCGCTAAGAGATTTGTCATCTTGTTGAAGGGTGAACAACATGGAATACAACTCATAGACTCCAGTTAAATTCTGTTCAGAAGAAAAATGGCACTTCAAGGCATCCCAAACTCCCTTAGCAGTGGGCTAAAACATAAAATTGGTTGAAATAGAGGGTTCCATGCTATTCCATAACCAAGTAAGAACCGTGTCATTTTCTCGCATCCAATCTTCAAATTCCTTGATGGTTTGAGGGTCTTTAGAATCACCAATGTCAGGAGGATCATTCAAAAGATACTTTAAATTGCCACAGGCATTGATATAAACACGGACAGCTTGTGCCCATGTCAAATAATTTCCAACACCATTAAGTTTAATCGTAGTAATTGGAATATGAAAGTTATCCTTAGTCTCAGCCATGTCAACACGATTGAAGTACTACCAGTAGAGAAGACTGTAGAAGAGAATAACAGATAATACCTTGAATGGTGACTGAAAGAGTAGCCCAAAAAACCAAAAAAAAAAAAAAAAAAAACTGATTCAATATCGAATCAGATAGAAACACACCAACCGAGTGCCTTGAGAAGAAGTAAACACACACACCGAATAGGTTGAGCTGAAATCAATCTCTGAAACACAGAATACCTTTCTGATCTTCAAAAATCAGAATTGTAGGTGCTTAAAAACTTCAAAAGACTAGATCGCAGGTGCATAAAAACTTCAAACACTGAATCACAGATGCATAGAATCCTCAAAAACCTGAATCACAGATGCATAGAACTTCAATAAACTGCATCACAGGTGCAGAAACAAAACTAGAATGCCAAAGTGAACTCCATGCATGGAGAAGAACAGATCGAGACCCTAGTTGTCCTTAACGTATTAATCTAACCAGGGTTTAATCACACATAAGCAACACAGGGTGCTGCTCCCAACACGTGAAACTAGTAATAACCTTCAATTTGAATTGCACGGCAGCAAATCTCCTCAAGAGAGAAGCTCTGATACCATATAGCCAAACTGAAGGTAAAACCGAGCAGTAGGGAAGAAGAGAGAACGAGAAAGAAGAAGAAAAAAAAAAGAGACAGAATCTGGAACTTGATAATTAATCCAGCCTCTCACATGATGTATATATATAATAAGGAATTATAAATAATAGGAGTTAGTCTCCTAGAACAAAAAGGAAACTGAACTTCAGAATCAAAGACAAAAAAGGAAACAAATAAGAGGAGAAAAGGGAATAAACCAAAAACTCCTCAACTAAGACCTATCGAGAACCATAGACCCTCACACCTACGACTTCTAACAAAACTAATACATGGATTGGTTTCGAAACACAACTTCTGGGCCTCGAAACCAAGGTTTCGAATTGGCTTGGAGAAAGTTCTAGGTTTCGACCGAAATATAGCTGTAACCTAGGAAATCTCCATTTCTGGCTGGTCGAAACCAATGTTGGCACCGATTTCTTGATCCTTGGTTCCAATCTACTACCCCGCCCCCCCAAAAAAAAAAAAATGGTATCAAAGCCTATTACCTCCTAGGGTGATGTTAATACAAGGAAGATGAAGCCAGAAGTTCCTTACTTTGCTAGACAAAGATCCATCCGTATTCCTTGATTGGTTGAATTTTCTAGAGGAATACTTTACTGGTACAACCTAACAAAGGAGAGGAAGCTTAAGTTTGTTTACTTCTGATTGGCTGGTCATGCTAGAGAATGGTGGACATTCCACGAAAAGAGACTCAGGGGCCAAAAGGTTTCAATTTCTATCTCTGTCTGTTTTCGTCGTGTTACATTTAATTAAAAAAAAAACAGAGAAAAGCTTAAGTTACTTAATTAAAGAACATTAAAGAAAATAATATTCTAACATTTGTCTATTAATTGATCAAACTAGAAGAGAGGAGTGTTAGAAGACGTGAACTTAGGATTTGGGAAGAGATGAAGCACAAGTTGAAGAACAAATACCTACCGAAACATATGCAAAGAAAGCTCTCTCTTTGACAAGATTACCACAAAAAAGCCATTTACAGTTAAAGAGAGCTTGAAACACTTATTAGACCGCATGACTGCTTTTGAGCAAAAGTTTGAAGCCACATTTGGTACCTGCTGCCCTCCACCTCCAAGGTGTGCTAGCTAACGTGGCAGCCGTTGAAGTTTTGAAGATGGTAAAGCAACAAGAGAAGAAACCTTAATTCAAAGAACCAGAACCTGAAATTAAGGTTAATGTTGAACTTCCATCAATTTCTGTCGTCAAGGAAGAGTTAGTCCTTGATGTTTTGAATGTCGAGTATTACATTAAAGAATTTGATGAATTCAAAGTTGAGGCCAAAGATGATGTTGAACTTAGCACTATAGTTGCCGAGGTGGTTGAAGAAAACATGAGAAGACTGTAAGCAATAAAGAAGAACTTAAAGAATTAGAGTTTGACGCAAAGAAGGTCAAAGACAACTGTACAGAACCCAGGGAGACGACTGCTGATTTTGAAGTCGAGCACATAGAGTTCATCATGCCACCAAAGTTCTTTGAAGAGAAAGTTAACATCCACGAGCTACCTAAGTATTGTTATGGCTTGAAGACGGATGTTCATCACATAAAGTTGATTCCTCCATTCTGCAAAACTCAAGGTCTAGTTTTTTTTCAAGCAAGGGAGAATTGATCCAAACACGTCACCTAGAGGGCTTATTGTAGTGGAAATAAACCTTGGGTTGGGTTATGTACTTATGTATGCATTGGGCCTTCAAGTACATAAGTTTTCTTTGTAATGGGCGACTTTAATGTGCCTAAAGTGTGGATACAAGGTAGGCATACGGAATTAAGCTTAGTAGTAGCTTATTTTCATTCCCAGTTCAAGTAGGAATACTTAGTTATTAGTTTTATTTTTTATTTCAGCAACATTGTAATACTCCTATTCATACCAGGAGTTGGTTTTAGTTTCATAGTTTGATTAGGAGTTTATATTTCAATATATATAAGCAATGTAAGTATGCAGAGCCAGATATGATTGAAATAATTGAAGTTATTGAGTGCCGTTTAGCCTTAAAATTCTGTGAGAGACAGAAGGTGGGATACCCTAGACCTGAGATAGGTTTTCTTATTCTTCTTGCTCTGTTCTACCACCAACGACCTGCCGTTTTGGTTTGTTGCTCGACATAATGTACTTATCGGGAAGATCTGGTACCTGATTGCAACAAGGAACATTGTCCTTCAACTACCCAAACAATCCCCAATAACAGGTACCCTAGACCTAAACTCGACCCAAGTTTGGTGGCCATCTGATCTCTTATCCGAGTGTTATTTGAAATCACTCGAAGCCTGCAACATCAGATTCCAGAATTTTTATTTCTTTAATTAGTTCTAATCTAGCCACTAGATTGGAACCATATTTAGGGTTTGGATGTACCTACCAAGCATAGCAGTTGATCTTAATTTGGGGAAATTCTATTGCTTGATTGAATTTAATTTCAGTTTCATTGTTTCTGAGATCTTTGCCCGAGAGATTACGGGTTCCTAAATTACTCCTAAACCGTTCATTGAATCGTTCCCATCTTTTAAGAGGTTCTTATCCTTCCTACTAACTATTGTTTCTTAATGTTTTATATTATTCTGAGGGAATTGAGTTCTCCGTGAGTTTTTGGGTATCTACCTGAGTGGAGTTTTGACTTGGGATCCTATCCAAGAGGGTTTTAGAGTTGTTCCAACCTACTATCCACCCCCACCAATCCTTCTCCATATTGATGACCAAGAATTGTTCCCTCTCCAACCCCATCGTAGTTGTCAAGGCACCGCCTAGGCGTCTAGGCGGATTTCTTGGTGTCTAGGCGACTGTCGCCTTAGTATCAAATGCTTTGGTCCTTATTTATGCGAAATATTATTTAAGCAAAACATTACTTACGATATTAGTCATAAATAAGCAAATACCCCCTATTTAAATCCAATAAAAAATACTAACAAAATCAAATTCCAAAAGTATAAAAAGTCAATCCCTTAGTTAAAGAACAAAAATTAGATTTCTAGCGTAAGTAAAATTTTCAGCTTTTTAATACTGGGGTTTTTCTCAATTATAAAAATTCCATAAATCTTAATATGATAAAACATTGTTAAAAATCAAAACAACAGTTAAATATTCATTTGTTTTGATATCTAAAAAAATACTTTCATTCAGAGCGATTTTGACAGCATTCGCACACACCAAATAATGTTTGACCGGAACATAACTCCTTTACTATTCATTTGACCAGTGATTTGGGGGCTGATATGGAACTGCTGGCTTAGAGGAGTTGATTTTGGTGTTATTTTTATTATTTGACACTTATTTAGTTTCCTCATTGAGTTGTAATCCTAACTGGGAATCCTAGTTCTTTTAGGAATCCTAGTTAGAGTCTAGTTTCTATTTTTAGGATTTTTTTATTTTATTCCTAATTGTTGTCTTAGGCTTTATTATAAATAAGTATGTGGCTGAAAGAAAAGAGTTACTGATGAAGCTGTGAGATGTGGCAACAGTGAGATACCGTGGGTGAGAAGCCCTGGGTGAGATCCTAAACCCACCCTCCTCCTCTTCTATTTCCCTTTCTTCTTCTTCGTATCGTTTATGTTCATCCTCATATGTAACAGAAAATAGTAATAAAAGAGTTTTAGTTATTTAATTCTTGTTCCTTTGTTGTATTGATCCTGCTGCAACCGATCTCCCGCTGGTCTCCCTAGTTTGAGGTCGACTTTGGATTACCTAGGCAACACCTAGGTGGGTACCTTGTCACCTAAGCGCTTAGGCACCCCTCCACCGCCTTGGGTCACCCTGTCGCCTTGACAACTATGAACCTCATTGAGGAAGGGACACTTAGTTGCGACAAATGTACATTAGGCAATCCTAAGTGAACAAAGTTGGTGAAGTTTCCAGCAACAACCAAGGTCCAACTGCTAATGTTCTCTGAAGTGGTGCAACAAGCAATTCTACTTGGTGCAAATGTTAGTTATCCCTCGAAGAAGCAAAATATCCCAAAAGTGGAGGCAGAAGAGTATTCCAATCGTAATGGTTGGTAGGGTTTTTTTTTGAAACGTAGCAAAAGAAACCTCATTCATGAAAAATTTGAACATCGCTTCTGGCATGGATAACTCATTCCCACAAGAGTCGAGGTCAGGTAAGCAATGGCAGATGTCGTGCTAACACTGGGGCACCAGTGTGAAGGGGTTGTTTACCTCATTTATGATAAGTGTTGCAAGAAATAGGCTGGCATGCTTTGGTTACTTTTACCTCCTATTCAGTGAAAATTTTACATATTCCAATCATTAAAATGGTAACTGATCTTATTTACTTACCTCTTCAAAACAAATAATAAAAAGGTAACTGATCTTTACCTGACTGGCACGGAGCTCAAGAGCAACTTCCTCTTGCGCAGTTAACTTGATTTGAAAAAGAAAAATCAACATGCAATGAGCACCCAAAAGAATACAGTAGTATGCTATAACATAACTTGCAGAAAAAAACATTGCAAAGAACACTTCTCTAAAAAAAAAATGTCTTGGTTGATTCTCTTAAGAAATTCATTGTTAGTATCTGAAATCAAATAAATTTTCTTCAAATTATTATCACAACGACAACAAATAAATCAAACGTACCACATGCCCCACTGATTGCCATGCTGGGTGATTGGGCTGTAATCTTAGATAAAAATCACTATTTATTTATGATTTTTATTTGAATATTTATGAAGGATTTGATACTGTTATGTGATTTCTATGATTGCAGGTCTGGAAGGAGAAAAACATGAATCAGTGATAGAATCCGCCCCCTTAGTCGATTTTGGATGTTTACCAGCTGGATCAAGGGTCCGCATGTGTGCAAATCGTCATCTCAAGGGCATTATCGTAATTTGACAAAGAGGAGGATTTTCAAGAAAAATTGATATTAGACTCATTGCATTAGAAAAATTAAATGGTTAACATTTAATTCTTGGGTCGAGTCGATTCGGGTCAAGGAAGGAGGGATTATGGCAAAAAAAATAGATTATGGCAAAATTGGGAAGTGTGAAGAAAAAAAATAATAAAAAAAGAAAAAAAAAAAAAAGAAAGAAATCTACTCCCACGTAAATCTCTCTCTCTCTCTCCTCTTCTAGTTTGTTAATTCAAAACTCTTAAACATCTTTTTACTTTTTTTTAAGTCATCCCATCTCACACGTTCTCTCCATCTCTCTCATCTCACACGTTCCTTCCCTCCCTCTTACTCTCCTAGTCGAACCCAATTCCCTTGGATTATTTTTTCGATTTTTTATTTCAAAACCCATATAACTTCTCCCCTAAAAAAGAGGGATAGATTTAAAAAAGAAGGGAGACGGATTGGACTTCACAAGGAAGGGGGGAGAATTAAAAAGGGGATATATATTTAACAAGGGAGAAAAGGAGGGGAGTTCATTCTTAGTTTTTTGAGAGGAGGCTAGTTCCATGGTTTTGGGAGAAGAAGACTTGAAGAAGAAGAAGAAGAGGAGAGGAAGAGCATCTACCATCGCCATTGCTGCCATTGCTTCTACTCTCTTGTTGCCTCTAATTCCTTGGCTTGTATCCCTAACTTCTTTTAATTTCACTTATGTTAAATGAGTAACTAAACTTGCTACTGTTTTTAGGTTGAATCAACTTTAATTCAGATTCATCATTCAAACTCTCTCATATTTGGCTCATGGCGACTACTAGCCCCATGACAACCACAGAAAATAGGGTCCCTTCTAGGTATAAAGTATCTCGGCAAAATTGTTATTCGATCGCTACAATGAATCAAAAGTTCAAAGAACTCGAGTACGCACAATCCACTCAGGTATATCGTATCATCGATATGACCACATGAATCAATTCAATACTATTGCTTGGTAGGTTAAATTGAATCACAGAAACAAATTACCCTAACTAGATGTAAGCATGATTACACAAAAATCACAATGAGATGCCTAAGTCTTTTCCAAGCAATCAATAATAAAAGAGAATGAATAATTATATCATCCTTAAAGTATCATCTTCCGAAAAACAACAGCAAGTTTAGTTACTCATTTAACATAAGTGAAATAAAGAGAAGTTAGGGATACAAGCTAAGGAATTAGAGGGAACAAGAGAATAGAAGCAATGGCAGCAATGGCCATGGTAGATGCTCTTCCTCTCCTCTTCTTCTTCTTCTTCTTCTTCAAGTCTTCTTCTCCCAAAATTGTAGAGCTAGCCTCCCCTCCTTTTCTCCCTTGTTGAATATATATCCCCTTTTTAATTCTCCCCCCTTCCTTTTGAAATCCAATCCGTCTCCCTTCTTTTTGAAATCCATCCCTCTTTTTTAGGGGAGAAGTGATATGGGTTTTAAAATAAAAAATCGAAAAAAATCCAATGGGAGTTTTTGAATTAACAAACTCGATCGAGAGAGAGAGAGAGAGATTTACGTGGGAGTAGATTTCTCTCTTCTTTCTTTTATTTTATTTTTTTTCTTTCTTCACACTTTCCAATTTTGCCATAATCTATTTTTTTTGCCATAATCCCTCCTTCCTTGATCCGAATTGATTCGACCTAAGAATTAAATATTAACCAATTAATTTTTCTGATGCAATGAGTCCAATATCAAATTTTCTTGAAAATCCTCCTCTTTGTCAAATTACAATAATGCCCTGGAGATGACGATTTGCACACATGCGGACCTTTGACCCAGCTGGTAAACATCCAAAATCGACTAAGGGGGCTGATTCTATCACTGATTCATGCTTTTCTCCTTCTAGGCCTGCAATCATAGAAATCACATAACAGTATCAAATCCTTAATAAATATTCAAATAAAAACCATGAATAAATAGTGATTTCTATCTAAGATTACAGCCCAATCACATTCCCCAACTTAGCCTTTTGCTCGTCTTCGAGTGAAAGAGAATAAAGAAAATAACTGACTCGACTCTCTGGTTCATAAATAATCTATCTATGGATGATACATTCAAAGAGATAATGACAGTTTATTATTGCACATCAACTCATAGGATGCTTGGCTCATGAAAACACAAGAGCTAAGCAATGAACTAGGACTTCTCTTAAGCCATCAAGCACTCACTTTATGCTTTTTCAACCCACTGGTTCACCATGAATTGTGACATCTAAACCTTTTACAAATGCACATGCTAGTTCGTGTAACACCTCATCATCAATGTAGCTCACTTATTTTTCTCTCAAAACATTTTTCTTCTTTTCTTTTCTTTCTTTTATTTTTTTTGTTTTTTTTTTTTTAAATTACATGATTCTCAGATCTGTGCAATGTTCTGGCCTTTTAAGCTTTCTAGAAGGCTCATGTAACAAGCTTTAAGCCAATCACTCCCAAGCCAGATGACTTTAGGGGATTGAGTGTGAAACACTCCTCGGGCTTACTCACTCGAACCAAAAAGGCTACAAGCCCGAACTGGATTCAAGAATACTAGAAATAATAACCTAACTGGTCACTCCAATCGTTTTACGCGAGACTCCGAGCTTATGGCCTAGATGCCCCGGTTACTAAGTTGAAGCAACAGAACTAAACTCTCATTAATTGTTTTTTTTTTTTTTTTCAAAGAAAGAGGATGTTAACACAACTAAGCAATGCTCTGCCTAAACATTCAAAATATCACAAACCGGGTAGACCTATGTGTTTAGAAGCATTAAGCAAGCTCACAAATGACAGTAAGAGAAATAAAGGTTCAATACTTAACATCGTGTTGAATTAATTTTCTCACAACCTAGAGTAAAATGCATTGTAAAGTACAAGTATCATTATAAAAAGAGTAAACTTCTAGTAGACCCCCTGAGGTTTACAGACATGTCATGTAGCCCCCCTGAGAACTAAAATGTTACATATGGATCCAGAAAACGGATGAAACACTCATCCCGTTAGAGTCCACCGTTAAGTGATGATGTCATCCTTTTATATCCCAAAAATACCCTTATACATGTTTGATGAAAAAGTGAAAAGATGGAAATTACGTTTATATCCTTCTATCTTCTTCAACCTTAGAAAAGAAGACGAACTCAAAGAAGACCGTTGCAAAGAAAACCGTTGGAGGAGTTGCGGGTGATTTGATGAAGAGCTTCTCTATTTAAACGCATTTGTCCATGTGAAAACCGAGCTCCTCTATGTTAACATCATTTGCCCCATGTAAGATCTGAAGCTCCCTATGTGTAAATTTTCCCCATGTGAAATCTTCGACCATTGCAAAGCTCGACTTCTCTCTCGGTCAATCGAAATTTTGACAATAGAAGAGTCTTTAAGGTGAGTAAAGTAAACCCCTTAACCTCTATTCTTCCCGCAACTTGATTATTGTTGTTTATCTCCGCACATCAACCGTAAGAGAAGAGAATGGAACCCTAGCCTATAATTTTTCCCAACCGAGAAATAAAATTTCTGGTTAATATTATCTTCTCATTCCAGATTTTTGAATTTTTCCCACTTTGATTCCATCGACTAGAGTTAAACCGGAATATATTCTTGATACTTTGAAAATTTTCCACTATTGCGATAAGAATGGCCTTAGCTTCTAGTACAAACAAGACCTCGGTTATATCAAATTTGAGAACAAGAAATGCTACTGTGGACGTAGAGCTATAGTGAAGATATCGGAATCGGTAAAAAATCCAGAAGGCTATACTACAAATGTGCAAAGTGATGGCTGTAACTTTTGGAAATGGGTGTACCTAAATGATGCTCCAACAAGGTCAACTTCCTTGATAGAATCAAAGGAACAACCCTGCTAAGCAACAACCCCGTGGTTGGTGGAAGTGAGAATGAACTGCTCAGCTTAAAGAGCACAATGAATCAAATGCACAAGATGCTTATTGTAATCATGTTTGCTGCTCAATTTATATTAGTGTTGTCTCATTATTAACTTTGTAGTGATGCTTGTAAAATAATAGATGGAAGTTTTATTACATTTTGTTTGATGTTCTATGGATTGGATTGTCAAAGATAATAGGTGGTAGATCCCAAGAGGGTGCATCCTAATCCCTTCAAAGGTTTAAAAACTAACAACTAAAACACCACCAAATAGGAGCCAAGCTTCACACCTCAAAACCACAATGGATTTGGCTTCTATGGGTCATGGCTCGAGCAATTCTCACCCAACTCATGATCACTATCCTTCCAACTTCCCCGAGAAGACCACCACCACCACCACCACCACCCACAGCAAGCAAGCAAGCTTAAAAACAAAAAAAAAACCTAACCAAGCAAGTCAAACAAAGCAAGCAAGCAAGCTAAAAAAACCAGCCAAGCAAGTTGGAGTCACAAGCAGAGCAAGCAAGCTAGCAAGCAAGCAGCAAGCAAGCTCCGCATAAAGCAAGCAAGCTGCGCAAGCAAGCAATAATAGCAAGCAAGCGCAGCAGCAAGCAAGAATAACAAGCAAGCAAGAAGCTAGCAACAACAACAAGCCGCCAGCAGAGATGGCAATATCCCCGTTGAAAATAACTCAAAAATAGAACCATAGTAATATGCATTCAATCCCATGGGAGCACTTGATTTAACATCATTTATCACACCCAAGTGTTAATACAAATTCTGAAAAAACATCCACTTCAAAGTACCACAACCAATCCAAAGTACATATTACAAACACAACATCCACTTCAAAGTCATAATACAAACAACCCCAATAAAATTCACTATAGCACAACACTAAACTAAATAAAAGAAAGTCTCAGCTTCTTCTTCTTTGTCGCCTTTCTCTTTTCTCTAATCTTTGTCGCAATGCATCCATCTTGGCTTGTGTCTTTGCTTGGCTACTCTTCACAAGGGGTAGTCAAGAAGACTATAACTGTCACTGAGAGTTGGGTCGATATCACCCTGGCTCATATTATCATGAGTTCTCTACATAAGCAATAAATATATATGGTTAGTTAAACATGCAAATACAGTGTGTGACATGTATATATTGAAGCATAAATAGTTATAGTTATACCTTCACACCAACAAATCACTAGTAGATGCCCCACGACCTTTACCGGAGCTCCCTTACATTTTCTCTTATTATGACCTACCATGTTGCATCTCTACATTTGAGGCTTGTTGATCTCTAACTGGATTTCCCAAGAGGTGCTTCATCGTGATCTTTCTCCTACATTTTGTTGGTCTACCTTAAATCCTCCTCACCTTGGAGGCTGAACCACACCAACAGACCATCTTCTCTCCAAGCACTCAAATCATCTAGAGGATGGATCATCTCCTTATATGCTTCCATGTATTTCTCCACAAAGGTAATATGCATCACAAGAGTCTTCAATTCGATACCTCCTCATTGCAATTGCTGATGCAAAGATGCTTGCAAGGTAGTCCAAGGACATTCCAAACTTTACAAGTACATGACCATTGTCTCAATTTCACCACACACCTTCCAAAGAAGCTCAATTACCTCAAATTCATCATTAGCACCACCATGACTAATGCAAATCCTTGATGCTTCCTGGATTTTGATTATTTTTCATTAGTGTAAGTGTACCCGGGAAGCTTTGACCCTTTTGAAACTTGTGATACATTCTATCCATGATTTTCAATCTAAGGGTATCAATCAAGGTGAGAATGGGTTTTGTCCCGATGGTGGATACCCATTGGTTAAATGACTCGACATGTTGTTGGTAATATGGTCGCTCTTCGCTTTAGTATCAAAAGCATGTCTAGCCCACATGCTTTTGGGATCTTTCATCAACCACTCATATGCTGTATTATCCATGGTTCTAATGTCATTCATTACACTTTCAAACCGATTCACAAGACATACCAAGATGCACCCAAAAGTGTTTCCTAAATGCATCACCTGGATATTTTTCTTGAAATTCTGATAGAGATGGTGCCTACAACACTTAATGTAGGCATTAGGAAGATCAAGCAATAGCATCTCGCTAGACCCTACAAACATAAACATGCATTTTATATATCGCTTACATACTCTATTATTATACATTATTAACCAATTGACATGATTTAATAAGAAAGTATAGTATACACACCTTTTTGTTTATCCTGGCATGAAAGTCAACATCCTATTAGCATCATCTGGGTCTATGATATCATGTAATGCATTCGAAAAATAGCCAACTTTCTTTGCACTCAACCTCCACTACAAAGATATGCAATAGGGAATGTACCCTTTGTTCCCATCCACCGATATAGCGCATGTAACACCCCACCATAACCGCCCTTGAGGTGGCATCCATCAAGACCTATAAATTTTCTCGCACTCCCTTCAAGAAACCCCTTGCACATGCTCAAAAACACGGATTGGATCGTGTCCAACTCATGCTCTTGTCTACTCTCATACTCTATTATGAATTTACTCCCGGGTTTTTCTCCGTAACCAATCCACCATATGCAGTAAATCGAGCATAGGATTTTGTATAGCTACCTTCATTGATTTCTTGAGCAATCCTACGTGCCCTGTACACCCGCTGGTAAGGAAGTTGAATATGATATTTCTGGCGCGTAAACTCATTAATGGCACCGGGCTTCATTTCATGATCAGCCTTGGTAAGAGGAGCAATTTTTTTCCAACCCAACGAATTTGTAGCATGCTTAATTGACTATTTTCTTTCACGATGTGCTTACTTTCATAAGACTTTATCTTGTATGTCACACCATCAACAATGGGTGATGCATGGATTCTCTAAATACAACCCTCTCAAGCACATTCTACAAATACTCTAGTTCTCTCATTTCTCTTGAATTGCATTTGAAACCCTTCTTGCACCACAAAATCTTGGAGGGCAGCTCTCCGAACTTGGTCACATTATCAAATACCGACCTAACTCGCAATTTCACTTTTCCTTCACCTTCATCTTCATTTATATCTATATTGGAAAACCGCCATAAAATTCTTCTTTAATCATACCCATCTAAATCATCATCACTCAAATCTTCTTCTATTTCATATTCTACATCATCTTCATCACTTGAACCATCTTCATGTTCACTTTCTTATTCCCATTCATTGTCACTATTCTATGCCCATTCATCATCGCATTTTCACTCGCTATCAACGCTAACATCTTTAGTCAAACCCATTATGGTACATGGTACTTTCTCGAACTCCGATCACTATCCTTCAACCCCATGGGAGTTGCATCGTTCTCGTTAGGACTCCGTGTATATCCAATGGCAACACTACTAGCCCTTGAATTATCATTACTAGTAGGTTGAGCATTTGCAGCGATGCAAAGAGTGAGCAGTCCCATTACCACTACAAGTGATACTAGTAGTAGCCCACATACAACTAGACCCCTTCTCACTCGGGTTGTTTTTTCCTTCTAGCCGACCGAGGTTGTTCTCTATAAACACTGTGATTGGGATGCCCATTGATTGTATATACACCTTCAGTTTCAAACAGCCTATGTTGCACATCATAAACAAAAATCTAACTGGATTCACCCCAAATTCATCATATATATTATAGACCTTCTCGCATCATTTGTTAATAATTTTTCATCATTATTCGGGAGTATGACTTTCACCTTAAAGGGCACATCATGTCCCTGTGGGGACATGTTTGATTACTCCATTATATATGTCCGAGATCATGTCCAAGTAGCCATATGTATCATTGTCAACAAATTTTGTTTCCTTCACCATATACCAATTATACTCAACTGTCGTAACACATGTGACATTGCTGTACAATTGACAAAGTGAGCCCAAATATGTCTCCTACAATTCGCAAAGCACAAACCATATATAACTAGATAGTCTATAACTTTTAATCTAAGCTTACAACATCTCTTATTCTAATTTTCAAGCTTTTCTCTAAAATTTAGCCTAGCCAGCAAGAAGATACTTGATTCAGGGCAAAGTTTGTGGAGGCAAAAGAGGGGAAGAGGGCCCATACAAAGAGCTAGCCAGGGATAGGCCCCAAACATATAAAAAGTCTCAACCACTATGATAGGGAATAAGGGGCATCTCATCATGTCGGGACAACGGCGGTGCAGGGGGGGGGGGGGGGGGGGGGGGGGGGGGGGGGGGGGGGGGGGGGGGGGGGGGGGGGGGGGGGGGGGGGGGGGGGGGGGGGGGGAGGGGGGGGGGGGGGGGGGGGGGGGAGATTGCCAACTTGTTGGCATCTCACACATGCCGGGTGTACCTGCAGTAGAGGAAGAGTGAAAGTGAAGAGGCGCAGTCCTTCAAAATACTTCGTCAGGGCCGGGGAAGGGGGGGGGGAGGGGGGGAAGGGAGAGATGAAGAAATGAAGAAGGACCTTATGGGAACGGCGCGTTTTTAAACCTAAAGAAAGAAGAAGAGAAAGAAGAGTAAGTAGAAGACGATGGCTTAGGATAGGGCGGGGGAAAGGGGAGTTTTACCTACCATGACTTGCTGAATCACCATTCCTATTCCTATTAGTGTTCCATCCATTTTTGGGTATGTAACATTTTAGTTCTCGGGGGGCACATGACATGTTTTTTTGGGGGGGTTTTTTAGTTTTTTTTTTTAAAAAAGAGAGAGTATGACAAAAATGATGAATATGGTCATGTGGGAAACTTTTCAAACTCCCTCCCCAACACCCCAGAAATAAAAGAAAGAGAAAATATGGGAAACAAAGGATAGAACGAAACCCGGGCTGGGGTACGCAAGAGAAGATTCGAGATAACAACTCATGGATCCTCCTAGTAGTAGTATACGCAAAGTAGCAGAGAGAAACTTCTCCCCCTCGATCTCCAAGTTGAACTCTACTCATCGAAGGAGAAGAATCCAACCGGATCAACCTTGGCTTGGTGTCATGCTTTGAAAAAAGGAAGGTGCCTAAGGGCTGCATGATTCGAGAAGACTATCACCTTCAACCCCAAAAGATAGGAGCGAAATTTATCCAGGGCAAAGACTACTGCTAGGAGCTCCTTCTCAGTAGTGGTATAGTTCAACTGAGCATCAGACAAGGATCTACTAGCATAGTAAATAACAGATGGCTTCCCATCCACTCTTTGACCAAGTACAACACCCATGGCATAGTCAGAGGCGTCACATATGATCTCAAATGGTAGAGACCAATCTGGTGACCGGATAATAGGTGCTTCAGACAATGGAATCCGAAGGGTATGGAAAGCAGTCAGGCACTTTTCATCAAAGACAAATGGGGCATCCTTGGCAAGGAGATTGCACAAGGGCCTGGAGATGAGACTAAAATCCTTGATGAAACGCCTGTAAAACCCGACATGGCCCAAAAAGGAACGGACTTGCTTAACAGTCGTGGGAGGGGGTAGTTTGGCAATCAGATCCACCTTGGCCTCGTCTACCTCAATGCCCTGAGAAGACACTACGTGATCAAGTACATTACCCTTACAAACCATAAAGTGGCTCTTCTCCCAACTCCAAATGAGGTTATGCTCCACACATCGCTGAAGAACAAGAGATAGACGGTGGAGACATTCATCAAAAGATGACCCAAAGATGGAGAAGTCATCCATGAAAACCTCAAGCGAATGGCTGACCATGTCAGAAAATATGACCATCATGCACATTTGAAAGGTGGCCGGAGCATTACACAACCCGAACGGCATCCTCCTAAAGGCAAATGTACCTAATGGGCAAGTGAAGGTGGTTTTCTCTTGGTCACCGGGAAAGATGGGGACTTGGTTGTATCCCGAATAACCGTTAAGAAAATAGTAGTAGCTTTGCCCAGCCAATTTCTCAAGAATTTGATCAATAAAGGGTAGAGGGAAGTGGTCTTTATGCGTGACCTTATTGAACTTTCTGTAGTCGATACAAACACGCCAACCCGTAGTGGTACGAGTTGGGACAAGGTCAACTTGGTCATTAGGAACGATCGTGATTTCGGATTTCTTAGGGAAAACTTGAGTTGGATTGACTCACTGACTATCTAAAATAGGGTATATAATACCCGCGTTAAGCCACTTTACTACTTCATTTTTCACTACTTCCCTCATATTAGGGTTAAGGCACCTCTGTGGATCTCGCACGGATTTAGCTCCGTCTTCACAGTAGATACGGTGCATACAAACAGAAGGGTTAATACCCTTTAGATCAGCTAAAGACCAGCCAATCGCGGCTTTGTGAGCTGATAAAACCTCCAATAGGAGGGACTCCTACATGTCAGTAAGATCAGAGGATATGATAACCAGCAGAGTCTCTTCCTTGCCCAAGAATGCATATTTTAAGGTATGGGGCAGAGGCTTGAGTTCCAGTTGTGGAGGGGACTCCAGAGAAGAGGGATTAGGGGATGTAGCCAAGGGTGGCAGAGGCTCATAACTATAGGTCAAGGGAGGCGGCCCGGAGGAGGGTTTAAGATCTAACATGGCGTTCACCTCTTTACTATAGGCCTCTTCATCAAAGCCTTCTGCTCCATAGGACATCACAAGTTGCAGAGGATCATTAGTAAGGATCTGGGAAGTGTACTGAGATACAGCTTCATCAATCATATCTAGAGCAAAGCACTCGTCTTCTCTATAGGGTCCTAGGGATGCATTGAAGATGTTTAACCGAAGCTTCTTGTTCCCAAATGATATGTCCATGGCACCTGACCTACAGTTAATGCATGCATTGGCGGTCGCCAAGAATGGATGCCCTAGTATGATAGAGGGAAGTTTGGCTGAGGTAGATTCCATATCAAGGACTAGGAAGTCCACTGGAAAGTATAAATCATCTACCTTCACAAGAACATCCTCTAGAAATCCACGAGGTCTTTTCACAGAACGATCAGCTAACTGAAGTATAACTTCAGTGGACTTCAACCCTCCTAATCCAAACCTCTCAAAAATCAAACCAGGTAAGATATTCACACTAGCCCCCAAATCCAACAATGCTTTGTCAATGGAGAGGTCTCCAATGACAAAAGAGATGAGTGGTGTACCAGGATTCTTCAGTTTGGGGGGTAGGTTAGTGATAACTGCACTTAACTGTTCTGTGAGGTGTATGGTTTTGGGAGTTTGGTTCCTCAGCTTACGCTTCTGAGTACATAGGTCTTTCAGAAACTTAGCGTAAGCTAGAACCTACTTGATTGCATCCAATAATGGAAGGTTGATGTGGACTTGTTGAAACAAATCCAACATCTCCTTCATCTTCTCTCCTTGCTTCCCATATGGGGGAGAGGATGGAGTTTTGAGAGCATCAGGGAAAAGAAATCGGGGTGTATACTTATCCGGTTGAGGTCCCTCCCCAATTGGTCGCTCATTCTGCTTCTCAGTATTTTCCTGGGAATGGACCAAAGAAGGTGTAATGGTTTTATTCCCATCAATGAGAGGCCTCAGTGCCTCTGATTAAACTTCTGCCTGGGCTGGGGTTGACTCTGCTGGTGTGGTCTGTTGAGGGGTATTAGAGGGGAAGTCCTCATAGGTAGGTGGTGTGTCATGTTTTTCCACCCTCTTACCATTCCTCAACACTCTAACCGACTGGACTTGTTCCTTACCCCTCCCTATTTGAGCACTATTGGGGTTTCCAATAGGTTGGCTTGGTAGTTGGCCAGTCTCTCTCTTATTGACGACTTCGGTAAATTGACCAATCTTGGTCTCTGGCTTGCTGATAGAGTGAGTGTGGGAGTGTAATAATTGGTCATTGATTCCCACTTTCTGCTCAATACCTTTCAGCACCTTCATTACCTCACTCTCAAAAGATGGGGTATTTTGAGGTTGAGAGTAAGGTTGTTGTTGTCCACCCCTATAGGCATTAGGTTGGGCATTGAACGGTGGCCTAAATGGTGGATTAGGAGAGTTTTTTCATGAAAAATTAGGGTGATTTTGCCATCCCGGGTTATAGGTGTTGGAAAATGGGTTGTTACCCGGGTTGGCAAAACCCTGAGTGGCTTGTACCTTTTTTTGGATAAATTCAGGATATTGTGCTGCTAAATAACAATCAGTCATATAGTGATTCGGGTCAGCATAGAGGGCACAAGCTTCAGCTTGCTCAGGTGGAGAAAATCCCCTTGAGATTGATGGGGGTTGGGCAGGTCCTCCGGACAGTAGGTAGTCCATTTTTTTTGACAGCAAGTCAACCTGTGCCTTTATGCCAGCACTCTGGTTGATCTCATAGAGTCCACCTTTTTTCGGTTGCCCAAGTGTGGGGACGTTAGTCCTTGAGGCTGAAGCTCTGTGTTGGGAGCTTTCACTCAAGGTCTTAAAAAGATCCCATGCTTCATTCTTGCTCTTATGCATAAACGTTCCTCCACAAGAGGCATCCACCATCTGACGATATTGGTCACTAAGACCATCATAGAAGCACTGTACCAATTGCCATTTTGGTATAGCATGGTGGGGGCATTTCCGAAGTAGTTCCTTCAGTCTTTCCCAATACTCATGAAATTCTTCACCACTATTCTGGGAGAAGGTGGTGACGGCCCTTCTAATGGTATTGGTTCGGCCTATTGGGAAAAACTTCTTCAGAAACTGCTGTTGCATTTCCACCCATGTGGTTACTTATGCAGAATCCAAGGAATGCAGCCAATGCTTGGCTTTATCCTTGAGGGAAAATGGAAATAGCAACAATTTTAGGGCATCCTCTGAGAGGTTTTGGAATTTTACTGTAGAGCAAATCTCCAAAAACTCATCCAAGTGCTTATAAGGCTCTTCATTATGATGTCCATAGAACGATGGCAGCATTTGGATAATGCTTGATTTGATTTCATAATGAGCAGCCTCAATTGTAGGTAGCCTAATGCCGGTTTGGGGCTGGTATGCAGTTGGAGTGAAATGATTACTCAATGGCCTGGCCTGTGCGTTTGCCTCATCACCCAATCCTGATACGGTGTCTAATCCTCCTACAAGTATGTTCAATTTTGGGGTCAAAATCTAATAGGTCAGGTCGGGCTGAGCGCGTACCAAGCATACAACGATCAAGCTACACTAGGCTGGGACCGAGCATACAAGTGTATCAACCTAGCTATCGGGGTCCAAACGTAGTAAGTGTAGGGTCGAATGTCCTAATGTGGGACCGATCAAAATAGGGCAACTAAACTCGCGGGACCGCATATACAAGGGTAACCTATACTAAAAGAAAAAGAAAATTACAAAAGTGGTAAAGAAAAATTACAGAATAAAATTAAAATGAAAATTACACATGTACATTAAAACTAAAATTAAAGCTATCCTTAAAAAGATGAAAAGTTTAAACTACCCTAAATAAAATGAAATCCTAAACTAGCGCAGATCGAAGCATACCAAGGTCAATCCTAAAGTTGAATGGGACCGAAGCATACAAGGGTAGCTAACCCAATGTAGGACCGAATCATACAAGGCTGAAATTAGCTATTAAAAGAAAAATAAAGAGAAAAGTTAGAGAATATCACAGAGGCTATCCGGACTGCATCGGTGTCTTTTTGAAAGAACCAATTCCAGCTGAACCGTATCCCCTCTGATACAATCTCCAACGATTCAATACCTACAGCAGAAAATAAACCGTGAGTCTATCACTAATACTAAAGACAAATCAGATCATGAATGAATAGTAAATTGAGCTATGTTAACCCAAAAAAAAGAAATAAAAATTAATGCTACTGTAGGCTATTAAACTAAGAGATGCAAAATCTGAAGTACCTAAAACGAAAATCAGAAATAAAGATTAAAGCAAGCTATTGAAAGAACATTAAAAGACTCGATAAAACTCTAGCAATCGTGCTCTAGTTCCCCGGCAAAGGCGCCAAAATTTGATCGAGTCATTGAACCAATAAAAAATAAACCTAACTAAACACTAATACAGTGAAAAGTAGGGGTATCGAACTACGGGGAACAGAGGCTAAGTTGCACAAAATTAAATCAAGTCTAAGGTGGAACTAAAAATGCAAATTAATTAAATTAAAGCTAACACTAGCAACTGATTAAATCAAATAAAAGATGGTGAGAAAATACTATTTTTAGGTATTCAAACTCTCTCATATTCGGCTCATGGCGACTACAAGCCCCATGACAACCACAGAAAATAGGGTCCCTTCTAGGTATAAAGTATCTTGGCAAAATTGTCGTCCGATTGCTACAATGAATCGAAAGTTCAAAGAACTCGGGTACGCACAATCCACTCAGGTATACCGTATCATCGATACGACCACATGAATCAATTCAATACTATTGCTTGGTAGGTTAAATTGAATCACAGAAACAAATTATCCTAACTAGATGTAAACATGATTACACAAAAATCACAATGAGATGCCTAAGTCTTTTCCAAGCAATCACTAATAAAAGAGAATGAATAATTAAATCATCCTTAAAGTATCATCTTCCCAAAAACAGCAGCAAGTTTAGTTACTCATTTAACATAAGTGAAATAAAGAGAAGTTAGGGATACAAGCTAAGGAATTAGAGGGAACAAGAGAGTAGAAGCAATGGCAGCAATGGCGATGGTAGATGCTCTTCCTCTCCTTTTCTTCTTCTTCTTCTTCTTCAAGTCTTCTTCTCCCCAAACCGTAGAGCTAGCCTCCCAGTAGTAGAGAGTTTGAATGATGAATCTGAATTAAAGTTGATTCAACCTAAAAACAGTATTTTCTCACCATCTTTTATTTGATTTAATCAGTTGCTAGTGTTAGCTTTAATTTAATTAATTTGCATTTTTAGTTCCACCTTAGACTTGATTTAATTTTGTGCAACTTAGCCTCTATTCCCCGTAGTTCGATACCCGTACTTTCCACTGTATTAGTGTTTAGTTAGGTTTATTTTTGATTGGTTCAATGACTCGATCACTGGGTGAGTTGCATCTCCTGGATAACGAAGTCACAATTCATCACCAGGTACAAGCCTTAATTCATTATTTTCCTGCACATCAAAAAACATATTTGACCTTCCGTGAGTGAATATTATAAGTGTAGTTGTCAAAGCTCCTTAGTCACCTTGACCACCTAGGCCGGCACCTTGGCTGGCGCCTTGCATCCAGACTTGCTCCAACGCTTGGGTCTCTTAGGGATTGGACGCCGTGACAACTATGATCATAAGCTATCTTTAAATACATAGCAAGGACACATCATTTCATAGAATATATTTTCTACACTAATATAAACTGACAACAACATTTCAATTTTTGAATATCAATAGAGGAAAATACGCAACAGTAACAAGCATCCATAAGAAGATAATCAGACACCTTTGGAAAGACATAGTATGCAATCCGTTTCTTGTTAAGCCCAATATCCCATCGTATCGTGACATTGTCTTTGCTTTGTGAGTCTTTCATCACTTAAGGCAGAAAAATAATAATTTATGGCAACAATAATATCCAAAGATAAAGGAAAATGGAAAGAAAATTCTGAATGCATGGCAAAATAAAAATGTAAAAAGTAATGCATACTTTATCATAATCAACTTCCAGTTTGACGAGTGGTGCAAATACATTTTGATACTGCAACATAAATGGAGGAGGATCATTAGAGGTCCATAGGAAACAGCCAGGGTAACTGCTAACATGTAATTTGAAGTACCTGATAAGCATCTTCATACTTTAAGGCCACAGGCTGAGGTTCATCATCCACTCAGGCTTCTCAAGATCTTCAAGAGTGGCATCAGGGTTTGTTTTCCAAAGCTCTTCCACCTTGTTTATCTGTTGAGCACTAATTTGGCGTGCTCTCAAACTGTTCTTGTTCAGAAGGAATCTGCCAATTGCCAATGCAAACAATTAGTCGATTCAACAAAGTCCCTTGCGAATAACCTAGAGAGCCGAACAGATATAACAAACCCCAAAAACATAAAAGCATACCTTAACAAGCCACGGCAAGAAACAGCGGTCATCAATAAGAGGACACCACTGACTCAAGTCCCAGTTCATGTCCTTCAATGCATTGACACTCAAACAAGGTTCCCTACAGAGAAGAACAACCACACTCTCTGTCTTGGCAGAAATAAATCCAAGAAGAAACACATTTCGGGAACCACAGTTATAGCACTCAAGTATTGTTTCTCCAAGAGGACTGCCTTTATGAAGATAGACTTCTTTGTGCTTTGCTCGAACCTATCAATGGCCCATCATCAAAAGTAAAATATAGAATCAGGGCAGGTATCAAAAGGACAGACCCACTATCATAGAACTAATAACGTGAAAACTGCTAATAGTAGTACCTATTCTCTTCTCCCATTCCCCAAAAAAGATCCCAGTAATAATGATGGTAAATGACAATATGCAATGGAGGCATTCAAATGGTAAAAGTCATATTCAAACAAATAAAAATCAAGAAAGCGCCGCAAAAAGCATGAGCACATAGGTAAATGCCAGAGTATAACATGGGCAGAGAATATGAGATTCAGAATTAATACTTAAAAAGAGGATTTCTGGACTTGAAAATAACATCGAGTAATTAGGAATGTGACTATGTTCATAGGATAATATTGTGAGTAGCAAAATAAAATTCATAGTCCTCACAGTATATGGTGAAAATTTAATTACGTTGTGCAATCAGGGTGGAGATAGAAGAAATAGAATATTTAAATCAAAGACTTGGGGGAAAAAGTCTGATACTTTCTCCATAAAGCACCACCTTCAAGGCTATGGGGAACTAACAAGTTGGATAAACCAAGAGAGCAGACTTGCTTCTTGCAATACATTTATGCAACAACTAGAAATTAACTGACCACTTAAGGAAATTTAGGTCACAAAATTCTCAAAGGATTTGGTTTCCCTTCGCTTTAGTTTTGGTATCAATTCATTTGATACAACAACAGACATGTTAGAAATCAGAACTAGCTAACCAGCAAAAGAAAAAGAAGAAGAAGAGAAGAGAAGAGGAAGGAGCACACTACCGTGAGAAGGAAGCAGCAGCCTGCGATAGAAGATGGATTCTATCGCAGGCCTTGGGTTCTATTTATAATTAAGTCAAACTAAAAAAGGTAAGTTTGTTGGGGTTTATTAGGAAATTACCCCCAAGTCCTTACCTATTACAACTTTACAAATAAAGAGTCAAAACACAGAAAATTACATAGAATCCCAAAAACCCAAAATGACAATGACAAAACTACACCTAATTCCCAACACTCCCCCTCAAGCTGGAGCATATAGGTCTCCCATGCTTAGCTTGTTACAACAAGTGCGAAAATTAGGAGCAAACAAGGATTTGGTGAAGACATCAGCTAGCTGATTCGAAGACTAAACAAACGGAGTCTCAACAAACTTTTTTCAAGACGACATCGCGAATAAAGTGACAATCTACTTCAATAAGTTTAGTCCGCTCATGGTACACAGGGTTACTAGCAATGTATATAGCTGCCTGGTTGTCACAGTACATCTTCATCGGTCTAGGCATAGGAAACCCCATCTCAAGTAGAAGATATCTGAGCCACATCAACTCAACTGTAGTGTGGGCCATAGCCCGATACTCTGCCTCTGCACTTGACCGGGCAATAGTAGTCTAACTCTTACTATGCCACGAGACAAGATTACCCCCAACAAAAGTATAATAACCCGTAGTGGAACGATGATCACTTGCCGATCTTGCCCAGTCTGCATTAGAATACGCAACCAAATCCATATGACGATTAGGACGATAAATTAGCCCTTTACCAAGAGCATCTTTCAAATAATGAAGAATACGAATGGCAGCATCCCAAGGAGCTTTCTGAGGAGTTTGTGTAAACTGGTTCAGAACACCAACAACAAAAGAGATGTCAGGTCTCGTGACGGTTAGATAAATCAACTTTCCAACTAAACTCCTGTACTGATGTACATGAGAGGATCGCTATCATCTTCCTCAAACTTCAGATGAGGACCCATGGGAACATCCACTGGCTTGGATGCAAGCATTCCAATATCAGACAAAAGATCTAACACATATTTCCTCTGGGAAAGACTAATACCCTTCTTGCTTCTTACAGCCTCAATGCCAAGAAAGTAGTAAAGATCACCTAAATAAGCTTTTACCTCAGCAATGCCTGACACATCATCACCAGAAACAATAATATCATCAACATACACAACCAGAACCACCAACTTGCCACTACGACGACGAACAAACACAGAATGATCAAAATAACACTGTAAAAAACCACACGATACAACTGGGGCATTGAACTTCTCAAACCATGCTTTGATTGATTGTTTGAGGCCATAGATTGCTTTCTGCAATTTGCATATCCGCATACTAGTCTCCCCCTGAGCAACATACCTAGGAGGTTGCTCCATATACACCTCCTCATGAAGATCACCATACAAGAAGGCATTTTTAATATCTAACTGAAATAGGGGCCAATCAAAATTAACTGCCATAGAAATAAGTAGGCAAACAGAATTCAGCCTAGCAACAGAAGAGAATGTCTCAAAGTAGTCCACACCATAAGTCTGTGTATACCCCTTAGCAACCAGACGGGCCTTAAGCTGCTCAACAGAACCATCCAAAACGTATTTGATTATGTAAACCTAGCAACACTTAACAAGTTCCTTTCCAAGAGGCAGATCTACCAAACTCCAAGTGTGACGAGATAAGAGCGCATCCATTTCCACATCCATGGCCTTCTTCCAACCAAGAAGACAAAGAACCTCAGTATGATTTTTGGGAATACGGTTGGAAGACAAGGACAAGGGAAAAGTATGAATAGAAGAGGGTAAGTGACAAAGGGACACATATTATCAACAGAATATAAAGCAGTAGACTTTTGAGTGCAAGAGCAAGTACCTTTACGCAAGGAAATAGGTAAGTCATCAATGAAGAAAAAGGTGGAGCTTCACTCGAGAAAGAAGCTGGCAGAGGTGGTGAAATAAGTGGAGCCGTTGGAACCTCTTCCAGTGGTACTGTCCTGTCACGTCGCTAATAAACCTACAATGGTGGTGTAGGGAATGGGACAAAAGATGGGACAGGAGGAGGAGTATCAACACGCCACTCATCCTCAGAGACAAAAGAGGAGGAAGAAAAATAAGAACGATCCTCAAAGAAAGTAACATCAGTACTAACAAAATACCGATGGGTGACAGGGTCATAACACTTGTACCCTTTCTGGGTACAAGAATATCCAAGAAAAATACACTTAGTGGACCGGGTAGATAGTTTGTCAGAATGAGCATGTAGATTGTGAAAAAAACAAATACACCCAAAAACATGAGGAGGTCAATGAAAAATGGGCTGACCAGGAAAAAGAATGGAAAAGGGGGACTTATTGACAAGAATAGAAGAAGGCATTCGATTAATCACGTAACAGGCAGTAAGCACCCCTTCACACCAAAATTGCTTTAGAACATGCGTATAGAACATGATAGTGTGGGCAACCTCAAGTAAATGTCTATTTTTACATTCTACCACCCCATTTTGTTGTGTAGGAACAACTAGTTTGGTGAATCATTCCATGAGAAATACAAATAGCAAAAATATCACGTTGAACATACTCCAAAGCATTATCAGAACGAAAAATTTTAATAGGTAAACCAAACTGAGTTGTGATTTCATTATAAAATTTTTGGAATACAGATATAAATTCAGAACGATCCTTTAAGCTGTATAACCAAGTGAGACGAGAATGGTAGTCCACAAAAGTGACAAAATACATGAAACCACTCAGATTCTTAACACGACAAGGACCCCAAATATTCGAATGGACTAAAGAAAATAAAGACGAACTACGAGCCATAGTACGAGAAGGGAAGGAGGCACGGTGATGTTTTCCCAACTCACAGGTTTCACACTCTAACCGAGACACAAACTTAAAGGAAGGAAATAACAACTTTAACCTAACTAAAGACAAATGACCTAAATGACAGTGCTACTGGAACGGAGACACCCCACCAACAGAAGCAATAGCGGTAGACGAGGCGGGAGCACCATGGTCAAGGTAGTAGAGTCCATCTTTTTCACACCCTCCACCAATCTTCTTCTTCGTGTGAAGATCCTGAAAAACACAATAAGAAGGAAAGAAAGTCACAGAACAATGTAAAGCTTTAGTTATTTGACTGACAGAAAGAAGATTCAACGGTAACTGAGGGACATGTAACACAGATGAGAGACTCATGGATGGAATGGGTGAGATGGTACCATGCCCAGAAACTAGAGTAGAAGAACCATTTTCAAGAATAACAGGTGAAGATAATGTGTATGTGAATAAGTGGTAAATAACGATGACTCACCAGTCATATGAGCAGAAGCCCTAGAGTCAATAATCCAAGATGGAGTAGTAACGGTAAGAAGAGCAGGTGTACCTGCACGAGCTAGAGTTGCAGAAGAAGATGAGGGCCCGGTGGATGTAAGACTAGATGCCTCCAAGTGTTGTAAACGCCACAATATCTGGGAGAGATCATCACGGTCAGGAGTTGTGGTAGAACCACTACCTGGTAGGAAAACCTGTGGAGGATCACTATGGGCAGCAACATCACTACCTCTGTCAGACACTGCATGATTGGCAGATTGAGGTGCTCAATCGGGTTTTCCAGCTTGTCCCAACAAAAATCAACCATGTGACCAGTTTTGCCACAATGAGTACACTTCTGAAAAGGCTTATCACCTGACTGACCACCAGTGCCACGACCACCACCACCACGTTCTCCCCCTGAGTTACGTCCACGACCAGCCACAAAGGCAGAATTCTCCTTGGGAGTAGAGTCAATTTTTCTAGGAGAAGAGATACGTTGTAGGCAGGAGAACATATTAATAAGAGTAGGAACAGTTTCTCCAGCAAGAATATGTCATAGATTTCAAATCAGAATCTAGTCCAGCTAGAAATTTAGACTAAAAATTCATTTCGTTGTGCTTTTAATTTGTCAATATCGGTGGTGAGGGGTTGAAAAACATTTTATTCCTCAACAAGACCTTTAAAAGTGTTGTAATAGTCTTGGAGAGGCTTGTTGGACTGCCGGAGCTGAAAAAGTTTCTCATATAAATCATAGACTCAATTCATATTTTTTTCCTGTGAATAGGTATCCTTCAAATCATCCCACACACCCTTAGCCATGGTGCGAAACATCACGTTTGCAGCAATCTCTGGTTCCATACTGTTCCATAACCAAATCAAAATAATGGCATTATTTTGCATCCAATCTTCATAACCTTTTGAATCAGATGTAGGTGGATCGGAGGTAAGATACTTGAGTTTCTTCTTGGCCATAATATAAACCTTCACAGCTTGAGCCCATAACAAATAATTCGAACTCCCTTTCAGCTTGATATAAGTAATAGTGACATTTACATTGTCAGTCTGAGATGTGACCACTGGATTATTTTTATTCTCTCCCATAGCACCAAAAGGGAAAAATAAAACCAGACATATAAAAGTACCACAAGAGAATAGCTAGCCAACAAGGGGGCAGCAACCACACACAGAAAATCACCAACTATTGCAAAATTCCAAAGTAATAGGCAGCAGAGAAAAAAAATAAAGGAGGCCTCAGCTGCACACAGACAAGGCACCAACTGTTGCAGAATTCTGGAGTAATAGGCAGCAGAGAAAAAAATAAAGAAAAGAGTCCCAATAGAGTTAGAATATCTTGGCTGAGATCTCGCCAAATATCTCGGTCTCGATTCAACTCGGTTGAACCAGACCAACTTAAGTCTTATAAATCCCCCCTTGGAGTAGAAATCTCGCCTGTGTCGCCTCTGTTGGTTTGCTGTGAAGGGAAAACTCATACAAAGTGGGAAGTTTTGTGATTTTTTTAGGCAAATCTCACCTCCAACTGAAGATTGAAGCTTTAACATCTCTCTTGGGAGTTGCATTGCATCTCAAGAACACTTTTAGGTAAAAATTCCTTCTAAAAAATAATTTTTTTTTATAGAAACATGATCTAACATTGTTTTGTTGACTATGAAATTATTATGTTATACAATGTCCACCGATCTATTGATTGAACTTGATTCAACAACAACAACAACAACGTGGTCATTATGATGATCCAGCCTGACACTTGTTTCAGTACTAGCTTGTATTTATTTAATCTATGTGACTATGTCTCTTTCCAAGTTTCTAACAATTATGAACAAATAGTCGAACCATTACTATGTATGATAATGAATATGAATATGATGCCTAATGCTTAAATGGTTTATGGTTTGATGTATTTTAATTCTTAATCCTTATATAAGTTATTTTACACCTCTACTTTAATTATGAGTTCTAAATATTGTGTGAAATAACCTAGGGTATGTCTCGCGCATGCCGTAGACTACCAACCTAGGGTCCGCAGTTAAAGTACCATTTTGGGTTTGAATTTGTAAAAATTAATGATTCCACTGTGTTTAGAAGGTCTAAAATAGGGTGAATGTCAAGTTTCAGGACCTATCTTGGCTATAGGGCCACCGAAACCAACCATCGAGTTGAGAAAAAAAAATACAAGATCTCGGTTTCGTAGCCTGGCGAAACCGAGATCTAAAACCTTGGTTGGACATGACCATACCACCTCAAGTGGCTCTCATAGAGCTTGTATTGAATTGGTCAACTCCAATTCGGTTCTAATACAATCATTACAATCATTCCTTACTCTATCTCTCCTGATCTTTTCGCAAATCCTCCTCAATATCCTCATCTCCGCTACACTCATCTTATCTATATTACTCTTTTTAATTGCCCAACATTCTGCCCCATATGTCATAGCTGGTCGTATTACTGTCCTGTAGAATTTCCCCTTAAGTTTAACAGGCATGTGTTTGTCACATAACACTCCCAATGCACCTCTCCCCTTCATCCATCCTACTTTAATTCTATGAGAAACATAATCATCTACGTCACCGTCTTTGTTAATGGTTGACCTTAGGTATCTAAAGCATTCACTTTGTGGTAGCTCTTGCTCTTCAAGTGTTACCACTTCATCACCTCTCCTGGTTTAACTGAAGTTACACATCATATGTTATGTTTTTGTTCTGCTTAACTTGAAACCTCTAGATTCCAAGCTTAATCTCCATAACTCTAGCTTCGCATTAATCCCTTCCACTATCTCATCTATCAAAACAATATCATCAGTGAATAGCATACCCCAATGAACCTCATCTTGGATGTGCCTGATTAAATCATCCATAATGAGTACAAATAAATAAGGGCTTAGAGCTGATCCTTGGTGTAACCCAATTGTAATTAGGAATTCAGTGGCCCTCTAATGCAGATTCATCACCCAAATGGGCTTATTTTATTAGGAATAAGTCTAGGGTTAGGTTATATACATGTTGGACCTTTGATCCCATGGGTTTTCTATGTAATAGACCACTTTTATGGGACTAAAATATGGGTAATAAGGTTACTTACGGGATTAGTTAGTAGATTCCTTTTTATTTGGTTAGGGGTCATGTGATCACTTAAGTAATCATGTGACTTGGGTTAAGTGGTCATGTGACAACATAAGCGGTCATGTGACTATTTAATTGTTATTTAAGTTGGGCTGGATTAGAACTCTATAAGTCCAGCCATGCTTTGAGTCTATTTGCTTTGTTATTTCACTTTCCTAGTCTTTTTATTTTTTATATTTTTTATGAATAAAAAATTCAATACCCAAGGAAAGAAAAAAGGGGGGGGGGAGAGAACAATAAGCACAAGCCAATTACAAGGCCCTACCAAAACAAAGGCTATGGCCTGCAAGAACGAAAGAGAGATACCCCAACCTACCGAAACCCACTTGAAGGGGGAAAACCCGGCCATAAGAAGGAAATGAAACCCAAAAATGACGAAATCGCACTACTTAACAATGGGATCCAAAATTCCACGACAGAGGGCATGGCCTCTGATATCCATACTAAGAGGCAAAATCTTCTCGATGCAAGGCACGACGTAGTCTATATAGGGTCATTTCTTATGATAAGAAGGGGAACTTGTGTTGCATCGGCGGTAACACAAAAGGGGGAGCGAGGGGCGATGGGAGGCTAAATGGGGGCGGGGGAAGAGAGATGGGGCGTAGGGGAAGAGACCAAAGAAGGACTGTCCAAGCGAGATGGGTCAGAAGAGAGGGTCGATGGGCCAAAAGGGATAGAAGAGGACAGTGGGTGGGCCGAGCAAGGCCAGCAGGATCAGAAGTCGAAGGGGAGAAGGGCTTAGAAGGAGATAAGTTGTAGGGGGCCCACCCCAAGGTTTGCTTTAGGAAGTTATAAGAGAGGAGCGAGAGAGGATTGGGGGATTGAAGAGGTCAAAAAGCCAATAGCAGGAGCATGAGGCAGAGAGAAAGTTGAAGTAGTAGGCCCTTTGATAGCAGGGGAAGGATGCAAAGCCGTCAAAGGCAAAGAAGAGTGGCAGGGGAGAGGCGAAGAGAGAATCAAAGCAGCATCAAAAGGGTGGGACTCAACAGACATAGAAGGGTGCAACTTTTCCTGGAGAAAGAGAAGATTCGGGGGGAGGAGAGGAGGTTGTGAAAAGGAGTTTATAGGTGGGTAGGAGTTTCGGGAAACATGGAGTCGCGTCTGCGAGTTGGTCTCAAGGGGAGAAGGGTTTGAGGAGAAGGGATAGGGAGGCTTGAGGAAAGGGAAGGCTGAAGGCTCAGACTGGCAGGCAAAAGGGGATCGGCAGTGGAGTCTGGTAAGCTGGCAGAGGAGACTTCAACCTGCAACTATAGAGATTTGCTTCAGGAACGATGAGGCTCTTTCATTAGATTTTGGACCAACAGATACGCAACATCCTTCTCAGTAACAACTAGGTAAAGAGAGTAAGCTTCAGGCTGATCTGAAGAATCATCGACGTCGCAAGAGACGAAGAGGGTGGAGAACTTGTCGCTTGTGGTAGTTGCCGGAGAGATAGAGATGTGGGATCGACCAGGAGGGTAACAGAAGCCAGAACCTCTTTGCGATGATGGGGACAATGTCTGCTTCTTCTACGATCTCTACTTTGAGGTTGGTTGGAGGAAGGAACAGAAGATGTAGCAGGAGCCGGGTAAAGGGAACCTCCAATAGTGAGGGTATTTGTTTCTTCATGTATGTCTTTGATGTGAGCTTCAACCGAATGGCCAAGAGAAGCCTCAAAGGAAGGCAATGTAGCTAGAACCTTGGTAGCGCAGTCGACAATATTTGCTTCAATCGGGCAGACAGCTGGAACCTCAGAGGGAGGCAACTGAGATAGGTCTGCAGAACCTGGGACCTTGGGAGAGCAACCTTTGGAATGGTGACCAAAAACTTTGCAGTGGATGCAGTCGGGAGGGACCCAGTGGTAACGAACAAGCTGATGGAAGGAGAAACCTTCATCATGAGAGATGGTGATCATCGAGGGAGGGACGGTGTCAGCAGAAATTTCAATGTAGATTTTGGCGAAAGCAAGCTTGTCCATTCTCTTAGTATGGACATCAGAGTAGAGGGGCTTGCCAATAATTGAACCGATGATGCTAAGACCATCTTCACACTAGAGATGGAGAGGGAGACTAAGGAAAGCAACCCATAAGGGAATGGTGTTGAGGTTGAGCTAATGGAGTCGCAGGCAGGTATTGATCCCACTGATGGAGAAAAATTAGTTTGGGTCCTACTCACCACGGACCTCCTTCGAGTACTCGAGTTTTGTCATCTTCATCAGCAAACTTGAAAATGAAGATCCAGTTACAAAACATGTAAGAGTCCATCATACCTTGAGTCTTTCATTGTTTTGAGAGGGAAGCATTAACCAAGTTAAAAGGTGGTCTGCTGGCCAAGGAAGTGACCCACAAGGCAGTATTTCCACTTTGAGATCATAGGGGCTAGTAAATCAAACGGGCAGAGGGCTATTTTGGAGGAACCATCGGAGGAAGGAGGGATGAAGTGGAGAGAAAGACCATCACGAGAGGAGGAGGGGGTGTGACTGAAAATTGAGGGGAAAGGGTACTGGGGAAGGTAGTGGTGAGGAGGAGGGGAAGATGACAGGACCTCTGGCTGGAGGCCAGCCATTCATGGATGACTGAGTTTTTTTTCAGGCTGCATGACTTCGACACTCTGCGACTTTTCTCAAGACCCCATGGAGAGAGAAACTAGGGAAAGCAACCAGCCTAGTCAGTTCAAGTTACCTAATAGGTTAAAGATGGGGTTAGGCCTTTCCTTTTTAGTGTAGGAGTCTATTTTTTGAGTCTTTTGTATAAGGTTGTAAGTGGGGCCAAGGTACTAAAACTCGAAACTCGACCCCAACTCGATCCTGTGAAAAACTGAGATCTCGGTTGAGTTGGCGCATTTTTTTTTTTTCAACTTGAAACCTCAACTCGATGGGTCTTAGACCTAGTTTGGGTCTGAAACTTGGTATTCAGCCTATTTTAGGTCATGTAAACATAATGGCATTATCAGATTTTGCAAAAACAAAGTCCAAATAGGAGTTTAACTTCGGACCCTAAGTTGGTAGGCGACGACATACTAAAATACCCTACTCTACACATAATTTAGTAATAGAAACCATTAAAGCATGCAAAACATTCAATTAATAGCTAAACAACTTAAATAAGCATTACAAATTTTAAAGTGTACAATACATCAATCTGTTTAACAATGTCACATTACATAAAATATGTTTGACTAAGGAATTCAGCCCCAAAACTATCCACATAGAACTCCAATGTCATACTGTTGTTGTAGTGTTGCACATAGTTTGTCACAGCATTCAAAAAAGTGTTGTGATCAACATATATTAAATCTCCTATCCTAGGGTACATGGGAGCAGGACTAGGCGGTTGCCATGAGGCGTGAGATCCACTACTACAGTCATATTAAGGCATGTATGGGTGTGGCTGGTTTGGGACTACGAATATGGGCCCAAAACCTGACCCAATGCTTTGATTGTCGAACTCAAGTGCTGGCTGCCCAAATTGACCATAGCCACTATATTCAAAATAGGTGCTCTCCTGGCCATAATCATAGTCATGATGAGGGTGAGGTGAATGCCACAACTGATGCTCACTAGTAGTATCTATACTCATGCTTCCGAAACTTGTAAGCATGCTGGTCATACTCATGTCATCATCTTGAGCTTGTGATTGTTTGCGACCCATTTTTCTCTTGTACGTAGCGGGGGGTACCATGGTCTTGATCATGTGTAGCATGCGTAAATTAAAACTCACCTGTGTAATGCACAGGGTCTGCCTGTGTCCCTACCTCATGTTGATATTGCTCACGCGTCACCTCATGACGATCATCAAAATAACCACCACTCTGCATGCCACCACCGCCACCAACAGGGCCATCACCAACACCACCATCATCATTATCGGCACTTCCTGTTGTAGACTCAAAATATATCGGTGACTCTGAATGCACACGCCCCTTTTGCGACATATAGTCCTTAACATCTGTACCAGTTACGGGCACAATGGTAGGGTCGGGCCTACCCCTAGGCTGATCCATATCTGGTGCACCACAATCCCTTACCCATTGGAATAGGGGATCTTCATCATCATCAGAGTCTTCCTGGAAGATGTTTGCTAGGTCGATGGGTTCTTTATCATTGGTGTCCATTCCTTCACGTATGTGCCTCATCCTTAGTCTCATATTGTAGTGCACATCCACCAGTTGCTTCAGTTGTTCGTGACACAATCTATTCCGCCTCTTCGAGTGGATCAATGAGAATGTACTCCAGTTGCGCTTGCATCCGGAGGATGAACAAGTCTGTGAGAGCACTCTCACTGCTATCCTCCTTAGGTTGGGTGAACTTGTACCATAGAGCACCCACCAGTCAGCTACATTATAAATATAGAATATTAGGAATATGTACATTCTAAAGGGATAAAATTATAATTCATAAATGTAACGCCATGCCACCTACCAGGGTCTGACTTTTGTCTACCTTCCACTGCAGTTTTTCGACCGAAACTTATTGTGGCCTCTCTGAAGTATTGGATCTGTTTTCATTTCAAATTTTAAACATTGTTAGAGGCATTAGTATTTACTATTTAGTAATTACATTCCTTTACTTACTACCAAAGTACCAAGTCTTATACTCTCACCTCATCATTGTACTCAGCTTGTGTCTTGGCATTAGGCTTTAACTTCTCAATAACATTTTAAAGTGCATTTATCAAATTTGTGTCTAACCCAAGATCATGCGAGTACTGATACTTTGGATTCAGATAGTATGCTGGTAAAGTGGAAATCACAAATATAACTTGTTAGTGACTTAATGCTTTTTGAGTTTTGAAAATATAAATATAAAAACTGATGTAAAGTGTAAAGTATGTTGAAGTGTTGAACTCACCAGTTTTATGCAATGGATGACTCAAGTGCTTCTCCCATCGCTCATCAACGATGATAATGTATGGCCTTGCACTCCAGGATATCGCAACTCCGACCATTTCCTTCATCTTCTGAAGGGCAGCATAAAAGTGGGGCAAGGTAGGCTTCTTCTCTGTATCAACCAAACTTAATACTGCCACCACTGGCTCTAATATGGCAAATTTAAGCAAGTCCTTCTAGAATTGGTTACTTGCAATGGTCTCTTGTGCTACCTTCCTTCTGAATTAGACCTCTGCCAACCAAACTATTGTTCACTTGCAAACATAGACCCCAAACCTATCTTCTTCGTCTGAAAGCTCTTCAATACAATGTAATTGGTAGCAAATCGAGTAACACTAGGCCTCACTAAATCGCCATTGCATTTTTCCCTCATCATGGCTAAAGCATAATCATGGTTATATACACATGTGGTCACTTGTCTTTCCCTCTTGACCACACTTGCCACCAAAGTTTGCTTCCCCATGTCCTTGAGCATTAAATCAATGGAATGTGCTGTACATGGAGTCCAAAAGAGGCGGATCCTCTTACTCTTCTTGTTCATCAACTTCTCTCCAACCTTTTTAAAGTTAGAACCGTTATCCGTCACAATTTGGATAACATTGTTTGGTCCTATATCATCCACAGCTTGCTTTAGTTCCTTATACAAGTATGATGCATCCTTTATATGCTTCGATTCATCGACAGACTTCAGGAATACTGTCTTCCCATTGTAATTTACCATGAAATTGATAATGGACTGTCTAGTAGGCCCAATCCAACTATCAGCCATAAGAGTAACCCTATACATCTCCCACCTTGGCTTAAGATCGTCAATGTGCTCTTTCAACTCATCTACCTCCTTAAGCAAATATACATTATATAATTCGTGTGGTGTGGGCCCCTTCCATCTTGGGTCAGCTCTCCTTGCAGCGTCAAGGAATGCATGGTAGTAGTATGTTCCCTGTGCTACATTAGCTGGAATGCCATTGTAGAACATGAACTTGTTAAAGGCATTATGTGCTTCCTTTTGTTTACCATCAAACACTTGCGGGATGATGCGCTGGTGGCATCTTGTTGCCTAAAAATAGATGGATCCTGCTAAAAAATGATATCTAGGGAATGTACTCGTGGTCGGGTTGGGGGCCATGGGATATAGGGATTCTGTCCTGTGTTAGTGCTTCTCCTCTCATCTTGTTGCACTGGTCAACTGAGCTAGATCCACTAGCTCCTCTTGCTTGCTCATGTCTTCTCATATTCTTAAAATGCAACTTTAGTCTACTCTTTGCCAAAGTCTGCTGGTAAATTCTCCATTTAGCCTCTGATTCAAACTCACCAGGAGAAGGCCTATATTCAGTATCATCTCCATGTATCTCTACACAAGGACTCTCTAGCACTGCCTCATCAAACTCTTTTTGTTGCCTTTCCCTCTCAGCTTTCTTTGCTCGTCCTCCTTTCAAGTGTTGTGCCATGGCTTGCTGCACTCAGTAAGGAATATTTGCGCATTTGGTAACGTCGGTACTTGTACCAGAAAAATGTTGCTTTAACATAGTGGCTCCTCCAGATAGCAACTTTCCACAATAGTTACACTTGGAATTTTTTTTATCCTCGGACATTGGGACTCCATGTTGCCATGCTATATCAACACAGTCCCCCATTATGTACCAAATGTCTTACTTTTTACACTATTACATAAAAAAACATGTATTAGTAACTATTAAAGACTTTAAGTATTATATTCGTAACTATTAAACATAATGTCAAGCTACTAAAACAATCAAATAGCTATCTCTTATTTATCCCCTAACCCTAGTATTTATTTCTTAATTAAAAATAAAATTTAGAATTTTTATTAAAAATATTTATACCTTAAAGTACAAACATTATAATGTAATGATGTATTGGACACCATTTGAAGTTGGACATTATGTACATATGTTATACATAATTTTTCAACAAAACAGGTATTTTTCCTTAATATTATATATTTTTTAAAAATTTTAATAATATTTTTATTTTATTCTGAAAAATAAAATAAATTTTTTAATGGATGAAAAAACAAAATGACTCCATGAGGCTGTAGAGCATCTAAAGTTGTCAACATACATGAAAATCACTTCTAAACAATCACTATTCATCTTATTTTTTTCAAAAAAAATCAATTTTTTTTTGTAGAAAATATAATAAAAAAATAATAACAAGAAAAAAAAAATTTCGGACTCCATCAAGTGATAGATCGTCCACAGTTATGTAACATTTATTAAAAGGAATCTACCAAGATATGAACAACTTTTTTTGAAAAAAATAGATTTGGGGAAAAATAGTTTACATTTGAAAATCCTTCAAATTTGAGATGAATCTTGAAGATGTGTAGCTGAATCCTTCAAATGTGCAGCTGAATCAACTCTCCTGCATGTTACAACTTCAAATCCAGAGCCAAAATGACTCATAGCCTTCAAATGGAGAAGAAAACAGCCTTTGTACAAAACTCGATCGTGTTTTGTCAAGTTTTGTCAAGTTAAGTGAATTTTAAAGAGGTAGATGGGTCGAGATCTGGGTTGACCCGAGATCTTGAGTTACCCGAGATCTCGACTGAGAAAGAGTACTTATTTAACTCGTATGGCAACTTGACTTGACCCAAGATCTCGAGGTACCCAAGATGAATCTTGAAGATGTCGAACCTTTTGTTGCTCTTCTTCTCCATTGAAGATTAGTCTTGTGTTTGATCAAGGCTAGTGGGATTGGTGTTTGATCCAATCGACACCTTGTGATGTGAAGCCCGGGTGGATCATTTGAAGGAATCAGTGTTTGATCTGATTGACACCTTGCGGTGGGAAGCCCGAGTGGTTCGAATTGGTTATTTGTTTTCTCCATTGCTGTTACGTTCAAGTTCAACATTCAAGTTCTACATTCAAGTTCTGATTTCAAGAGTGATTCTACATCATCAAACACTGTTCAAGTCTACAACATCACCCCAAGTTAGATCCAATCTGTTCTTCATCCACAAGTAGGTCTAAAAATGAAAACCTGCAACTATTCTTCTTCCCTTTTAGAAGGGGTCACATGTAGGGTGATTTTTGCGAGAATTCTACCCAGCCAAATCTAACCGTTAGAACCTGCTAAAATTTTGATCGAATCTTCCTCAAACCCTAAGAGAGATTCGATCCAAATTTCATTACCATCCACCCAGTCGATTGTCTGAAATTATATTGTTACCCCTCTCTCCTATCTCTACCAGGAAACCTCCATAACTACAGAAATAACCATCTAATTTGGCTGTAACTTTCAGCATATATTCCCCTCCACCCTACCCACACTCAACCTAAAATTTAAGCCCATTCAACGACCTAATTTTAATGTAGCTCTAGATAGGCAAAGGAGCTACTAGAGACCAAATATCCAGGATCTGATGATAAAAATACCAAGGGCTAATGATTTTGCAGTTGCAATAGGGCAGAATTAAAGTTTAGGTCAATTCCTAGGGTTTAGAATAGAGTAATTAGTGAGTGTGATAGATGACAAAACTAGGCAGGTCTAGGGGAAGCTAATGGTATAGGTTTGATGCTGTTTGAGTGAGAAAAAAAATTTCAGAAAATTAGTGTTAGGGTTTCGGGTTTTGGGAATTAGGAGAATAGTTGGATTTAGGGTTTGGAGTGGGGATTTGGGCAAGGGCTTCTAGCTGAGTGCTAGAGGCAACAAGGGGAGGGTTCGGCTGTGATATGGTGTAATTCTGATGGCTAGTTAGGTCTAGGAAGCTTTTGGGGTTTTAGGGTTTTACTAGAGGAGAGAGGAATTAGGGTTTCAATGATAATTTGGGCAACAACTTAGGATCGACTGGAGGGGGTGCTAAGGGGAAGCTGTGATCCAATCATGAGGGATTTCTGATGAAGGATTGATGCTGGACAGAGTTAAGGGTGTTTAGGGTTTATGGAACTCAAATAAAAATAAAGGGGAATAGATTGGGGAAGGGATTACAAGATTAGAAACATAAGTTAGATGTCAATCTGCAGCAGACTCCTCTGGCAGCAAGCTTGAGTAATGGAGAAGGATAGAACCACCTTTGATTGGAGATCCTCCCGGTCGTCTCAGGGCAAGGAATCGTAGGAGATCCACCTACCCTTTCCACCTTGATAGAACCACAAGGATGCAACATTCTCTGAGGAGCAAAACAGCAGCAACAATGGCAGCAATATTCAATCACGATTTTTGGGAGGCTAATCCTCTTCTGAGTTTTTTATTAATATATATAACAGGGCCAAAAAGGCCAAGAACGATTCAGCCTTGGAATAGGATTCCTTGGCTGAATAAAATTACAACTTAATTCCCTTCTAAAATCGTGGAAGAGGGAGAATTCTAACTTAAAACATTAACTTAAGAAAGATTCCTAAGTAGCCAATAGGATTTAAGACCCTATCAGCCAATAGGATCAATTCACTTAAATTGAACCAATTAGATACAACCAATTTGAACCGGTTAAATTAAAAACATAAAAGTAAAACTAAGTATAGAAAATTTAAACAATCTACTAAGTAAACTAACTAAGGATGGGGCCACGGGCCAACCCTAACTAACTACTCAATGGACCCCACGTGGGAGTGGTGCTGGTTCTTCTTCTTCCTATGGATGTGGCTCTTTGATCCTGCATCAGATTTTCAGTTATTATAAACCCCAGATTCCATCATCTTCCACCTTTCAAAACCCTAAACCTAACTTGCTGCCAATTCATTTCAGCACACATTCCTCCATCAAAACTTAACGTAACCTCACTAATAGACTCCCCTACACCTGCCTAGCATAACCAACACCTCAAACCCTAACCCTAACCATGCCCTAACCCTAATTTTGACCTAAAATCATTATCTACCCCAATCGGACTACTTGTTCATAACAAATCCTGGTTTACTGGCTCCGACTTGGTCTCCTACCAATCTAGGACTACATTAAGTCATTTGTTTTCTCCATTGCTGTTACGTTCACATTCTACATTCAAGTTCTGATTTCAATAGTGATTCTACATCATCAAGCACTGTTCAAGTCTACAACATCACCCCAAGTTAGATCCAATCTATTCTTCATCCACAAGTAAGTCTAAAACTGAAAACCTGCAACTATTCATCTTCCCTTCTAGAAGGTCACATGCAAGGTGACTTTCGTGAGAATTCTTCCCAGCCAAATCTAACCGTTAGAACCTGCTAAAATTTTTATCGAATCTTCCTCAAACCCTAAGAGAGACTCGATCCAAATTTCATTACCATCCACCCAGCCGATTTTTTGAAATTATACTTTTGCCCCTCTCTCCTATCTCTACTAGGAAACCTCCATAACTCCAAATTTAACCATCTGATTGAGCTGTAAGTTTTAGCATATATTCCCCTCCACCGTACCCACACTCAACCTAAATATTAAGCCAATTCAACGACCTGATTTCCTATTATTATAAACTCTAGATTCCATCATCTTCCACCTTTCAAAACCCTAAACCTAACTTGTTGCCAATTCATTCCAGCATACATTCCTCCATCAAAACTTAACATACCTTCACTAGTAGACTCCCCTACACTTGCCTAGCATAACCAACACCTCAAGCCCTAACCCTAACTCTAACCATACCCTAACCTTAATTTTGACCTAAAATCATATTCTGCCCCAATCGGACTACCTGTTCATAAAAGATCCTGGTTTACTGGCTCCTACTTGGTCTCCTACCAATCTAGGACTACATTACCCTCTGCAGTTCTGAAACTCGTCACCACGTCCTCATACATGTCTTTAATTATTCCACATAGTTACTTGAGCTCCTTCTCTTCCTTAGGACATGCCAAATGAGCTCTTTAGGAACTCTGTCATAGGCCTTAGGTCGATATAGATCATATGGAGATTCCTTTTGTAAGGTCTACAAATTTCCATAAGCCTCCTAAGAAGTAAAATGGTTTATGTCGTGGATCTACTTGGAATAAAACCAAATTGGTTCTCTGATATATCAGTTTCGCTTCTTAGGTAGGCTTCAATGATTTTTTCCCATAGTTTCATGGTATGACTCATTAGTTTTATGCCTCTATAGTTACAGTAGTTCTCGATATCACCTTTATTCTTATAAATCGGAACTATAGTGCTTCTCCTCCAATCATCTGGCATTTTCTTTGTACTCAAAATCTTGTTAAAAAGCTTGTTTAGCCAAGATACCCCCTGTACTCCTAAGCTCTTCCACACTTCAATTGGGATCTCATCCGGTCCGGTGTTTACCTACCTTCATCTTTCGTAGGGCCACTTTAACTTTGGCCTCACCAACTCATTGCAGATGTCCATGATGTGTGCTGGCTTCAAGACTATTCATCTCCACTTCCAAATCCATCCTATCAATCAAGGTAGTTCCATTTAGTAGGTTGTAAAAATATTCACCCCATCTCGTATTAGTACTCTACCATCATCTTTCTTAATGCATCTAACATGGTCCAAATCTATGTTCTTCATTCCTCTTATTTTAGCTATCCGATAAATTGCATTTTCCCCTTTCTTTGTATTAAGTTTTTCATAAAGGTCATCATATTTCTTCGCTCTTGCTTTCCCCACAATCTTTCGAGCTTCTTTTCTTCCTTCCTCTTATTTTAGCTATCCGATAAATCGCATTTTCTCCTTTCTTTGTATTAAGTTTTTCATAAAGGTCATCATATTTCTTCGCTCTTGCTTTCCCCACAATCTTTCGAGCTTCTTTTCTGGCCGCATAATATCTCACTTTATCCTCTGCTTTGTTAGTCCTTTGCCAGGTCTTAAAACGATCTTCCTTAGTCTTAATGGTTGCTTCAACCTCGTCATCCCACCACCAATTCTCTCTAGGGGCCAGGCGCATACCTTTTGAAATCTCTAGGACTTCTTTAGCAACCTTCTTAATACAAGTCGTCATCTTAATCCACATCTCGTTGATATCTCCCTCAAAATCCCACTTTCCTTGTAGAGCCACTTTATCAATGAATGACTCTAGGAGAACTCCTTGTAGTCACCCCCATGAAACCTATTTCGCCTTCTTACGTTGCCTCGTACTAAGGTACATATCCAAGACCACCAGTCTATGTTGAGCGATTAAGATCTCTCTGGGTATAACCTTATAATCCTTACATAAAAGTCTGCCAGACCATCTAGTTGGGAAGAAATATATTTGGCTTGCATGTTGTCTACTCCTGTAAGTAACTAAATGTTGTTCTCTCTTTTTAAAAAAGGAATTTGCAATGCACATATCAAACGCTATCGCAAAGTCTAACATTGAGGTTCTCTCTTCATTCCTCTCCCCAACTTCGTATCCTCCATGAACCTCATCATAGCCTCTACGATCTCTGCCCACATGTCTGTTAAGGTCACCTCTGATAATAATTCTCTCTCCCTAACCAAAACCTTGTGCTAATCCATCCATGTGTTCCAAGAATTGAAATTTTAATACTCTCATCTAATCCTGCCAGGGGCGCGTACACACTAACTATGTTGATAACCTCATAGTCTAGCACCAGCTTGATTGATAGGATCTTCTCTCCAAATCTTTTAACATCCACTACTTCATTCTTAAGGTCTTTGTCCACAGCTATGCCCACCCCACCTATCTCACTTTCGTCTCCCAAGTACCATAGTTTGAAGTCATCTAACGCCTTGGCTTTGTGACCCTTCCATCACGTTTCTTGAATGCATGCAACATTAATCCTTCTTCTCCGCATAACATCAATCAACTCCATACTCTTACCCATCAAAGATCTGCTGTTCCAGGATGCAAATCTAATCCTATGCTTACAAACAAGATTAGTATTAAAAGGCATGATATACGAAAAGATAATGGATAATAAAAAAATATTAGGATTCATGCAAAAGGGATTGGCTGGATAGAATATAGTGTCGGCTGCCTACTTGATGCACCAATATAAGAGAAATACTATATAATATATATATGTAGTACGAAAAGTATGGTTAATAGGGTAACATGCCACGAGGCTACTTAATACATTATACAGGCAATCCTGTCAACATTAAACATGATAAATAAGGACAAAGTGAGTTAAACAAGTCAGATACACAAGATTCAACTAAAAACAAGTCAAGCCAAGATAGATCAAACCACTACACAGTAAATCACACTATACAAAGGGGTACAATAGTGTATTAAAACTATAACCAAGAAGAGGTAATGCAATGCAGAGTTACAATACAGCAAGTAGAGGTACACAAATACAGTAGTATAAAAAGCAAGGCAACTAGCAGTGGGACAGAAAATACTAAGACAATGATAGGAATAATTCAATCCAAAGGGGTACAGTAGTGTAAAAGAACAATATGCAAACAGAGATAATACAACACAAAGGTTATATGGAATGGGACTGTATGAGCTAAATGGTTTTAGTCCATCAAGATAACAAAAACAATTGCTGCAATACTAGTGGTAAAATGGAATAAGTTCTGCCCAGCACAGGTAGTCAGTTTGAGCATAGGCAATAGCAAAATGACTTTTGTTACTAGCTAGAAAACACAACACATAAAGTCAAGGGGGTCACACCTATAACATTCAAGGATATCTCTTAATCCCAGGGCAGAGACACCCTCTTTAAAAAAATCCTTGTCGAAGATCTCTTAGTAACAGTTTGGTTATGGTAATCTCCCCCCGCCTCTTTTTTTAAATAGGAGGAATGGAAAACACTTTCCTCGGTCAAAGAATGTTGGAGATGATTGGTTTCACCTTCGCTAGCGAATCGGGTTGTGGAATAAAAAATTGGAAAAGGGGGTGATCAGGAAGAGGCATTGGGGCCTAGTAAAACTCAGGGATGGGATAAGATAAGATTTCAGGGATAGGGTTCACGAATGAGGTTAGAGCTAGAAGAGGGGTTAATAGTCGGGAGTAGGGCTATAGTTAAGGGATTTACCTAGGGAGGGTTGGAATTAACTGGGGAGTTGTTAGTGAGGGATTTGACGAGGAAGTCAGAGAGTGGTAAGCGGGAGATACGTCCCTGATTTGGCTTGAGGGAGAGGAAGTCAGGGGTGAGAGAAGTAGATAAAAATAAATAAAATCTGGGGTGGGAGAGGTATATAAAAATCTGGGGAAGAGTAATCGGGGGTGAGAAATCTGTGGGTAGAGATAGTCAAGGTGTTAGATTGGCGGTAGGGAAAAATCAAAGGTGAGAAAGATAGCGATAGTGCTTCTCGGGGTTGTGGGTAGGGTGCTACTCACCTGCGACTCTAGAGAATGTTGGGGTGGTAGAGTCGTGGGTTTGGAAAATAGAGTTAACTAATTAGGGTTAGATATAATCGAGGGTGGGAGTTACTTACCTGGACAGGGCGTTCTTCCCCGACTATCACCGAGAAAACAAGCTTCTCCAGATGCTTCTTAAAGATGGATTTTTAAGCCACATTTTCAACAAAATGAAGTGAAAAGGAATTATAGTAATAAAGTAAATATTGAGGCAATCGCGGATTCCTCAACAATTATTCTTTGCAGAATGAGAAAAGGTATAGTCCTAGATAGGTAGGACACCAACTAGTAGACAGTACTATAGGATATGCTATGAACTGGTAGTCCAATTGGGGCAGAATAAAGTCAAAATTAGAGTTAGGGTTTGAGGTGTTTGTTATGCTAGGTAGGTGTAGGGGAGTCTATCAATAAAGCACCTAAGATATTTTGATGGGCGGAAGACCAGAAGTGTCTAAACTTGAATGGGCATCAAGTTAGGGTTAGGGTTTTGGGTTGGACAGAAGTTAACCAAACTTGAATGATTTTCATAAGAGGGTATGAGGGATAATCGGTCAGATTTGTAGACTGTTGACTGTTCTGACTGTTGGTTTGGGCTGAGCAAAAATTTGGGTTTTCAGTTTTGATTAGAGATGGGAGAAATTAGGGTTTCAGTGGTTGGGATGGGCTGCAAGGGAGGTCGAGTTCTCCTTATGGGCAAGGGGTATTGCGGTTGAAATTTGATGAAGTTCTGATGGCTGGTTAGGTCTGTGGGGAATTTAGGATATGGGAAAATTGAAAATAACAAAGAGGAAAACTAGGGTTGGGGTTGTAGAGGACTAGAAGAAGAAGGATGGGGATGGGGTTGTCTCAAACTTACTATAGTAGCAGACTACTCTTGGCACCAGCTTGTTTGAGGATGAAACTTGAATAAAAATTGAATCTTTGAACTTGAACTTGAATAAACAGATCTTGAACTAGAACTTGAAAGCAAAACTTGAGAGGAACCACTCAGGCTTCACACTGTATAGTGTCGATTGGATTAAACACCAATTCCACCAATGAACCAACTGGGCGCACACTGCAAGGTGTCGATTGGATCACACACCAATCCCACCTGCTTTGATCGCACACACAAAGCAGATCTTCAATAGAAGAAAGGTTGTAGCAGCTTGCAAGTTGCAAGAGCATATTTTATAAAACAGTGAGGTAAAGAAGAGCCCCACGGTTTTCCTTTATTTATAATGGCCAAAGGCCTAAATTCCTATGCAGCCTAGGAATAGGAAATCCCAAATCCTTGGCTGAGTCACACCAACTAGGGAGATGGGATCACCCTCCTCCGGAGTACAAAATGAAATGTAAAGCAAAAACCACGTAAATTAAAGAAAACTTAAGAACAAAAGAGAACCTACCTAATGGTAGGATATCAAAATAGAGGTGTGGAGGTTTTCCTTTTGTAACTCAGGTCCTCAGGTGGTACTAGTAGGAATTAGAATCAGACTCAGACTGGAACTGATAGAAGTGATGATGATGGTAATGATGATGGCAGTGATGATGGCATGATGATGATGATGGTGGTAGTGGTGAAGCATTTGATGGAATGCGAGAGCGTTATGTGGTAGACCAGCAGACGGCGCCTGTAGAGCCAGTCCTATTCATCGGAGAAACGCAATTTGATCATGCCACACAAGATACGGACCACGGTGCACGTGAGGCCGCACTTGCACCCGCACCCTCACATGCCCTCTTATCATACACCAAGAAGTGTAGGGGTCGGTAGACACAGGCTGTTGATTATATGGATATTGATGAGTTATCTAGCTCTATTGGCGGATTGAGTATGGGTGATAGGGAGGGAGGATCGAGTGGGCATTGGCGTGCCCCATCTTTTGATGCACATACCACTCAATCGTCATCGGATTATAGTGCATCATACAAAACTTCAAGCAGGAACTAGGGTTATCCTTACCTCAGCCTAGCCATGCTGCCAATGTAGCACAGAGAACCATTACCATTTGCCAACTTGAACTTCTCAATGACGTCCAATCTGAATAATCCAATAGTGTTATGGGAGCACAATGACTTCTAGATAATGGCGATCTCTTATGCACAACTGCAGATAAATGGCACACATGTCAGCACAACCAAGTTGCTGGATGCAAAGAATATAACCCAACATGTTCAGGCCTGATGGCCACTCAGCCATTGTAGTGGCGCTTCTGGTTTTGTGAGCTCTAGCTGCCCTGATGCTGCGGCTGTTGCTGTTGCTGTTGCTGAGGACCTTGCAGGTTCAGTGGCTGAGTGTCGTACTGGGTGAAGGATTGGGAGAAAAGAGGATTCATCAAGCCCTGTGAAAGGTATTAATCGGTTCAGCACACTAACTATTTTGACAGGGCATGCACTATTGAGTATACTTTATGGATTAGACCTGTGACGAGAGTGGATTGGAACCTGCCACACCAAAGTGGCTCTGGGAAGCATCCTCTTGCATTGGGTCATTGAATCCAACCTGTGTAAATAGGCCTTGTGATCCATGAGGCCTGTAGTCCTAGGCAGAACTAAAGCACAAGAAGAAGAATAATTAAGCCACCACAGTAAACATGTGGAGCAAAATTTGCTATAGGACATGGGCTACTGGTGTAAGATGCAACAGAACTTCACAATTAAGATAAGATGTAGAACTTAAACAAACCTGAGAAATGAAATCATTTCCTGTACCCAAATGAGAATATCCAGCCTGGGTATTCTGATTGAGAAAGCTTCCAGGAAACCCAGCCTGTGCTCCTTGTGTAACATAATCAACGCCATAGCCACTCTGAGAAGCCTGAAGAACATGGCAGATATCCAATTACATATCGGACCAGCACAGATTGAAACTAAGATGAATAATATAAGAGGGTGAACCAATAATGCACATCTCTTATCGCAATTGTTTGACTTTATTCCCAACTTAATGCAATTGCATGATAGTGATGTAAATACAAAAGTTCTGGGAATGCACCTGCGTGGAGAAGTCCGCAACATTATAAGCAACATGAGATCCCTGGCTTTTGAAGTCATCACCTAAGAAATCCTGAAAGCATTGCACATTGTCAGCAGAAGAAGAAGACCACCCATTGATAGAGAACTTGTTTAATCTATGCAGAACCAGATACCTGAGACATGCCCCCAATGGAAAACCCATCACGGAAAGTCTGACTCAGCCCTTGAACTGGCATCTATTAGAATATAGAAGAAAATCTCAGGCCACAATCATATCATTATAGAAGGGAGACAAGAATATTACAAACCTGAGTCATGAACCCAGTTTGTGACAAGGGACCACCGACAGATGGCTGACTGTTTGGATTGTCCATTGGAAAGTTGAATGTAGGACCAATATTCTCTATGCTTTGCTGGGAACCTTGATGTGAGAGAATTGACCGCCTATAGGACCACCTGCATTACCACGCCCCGCCCCAAACCCCTGCTTCCAGCTTGAGGGACCTGGGGAATTGCTCCAATTGGTCCATGAGCAGCCCCACGAGTTGGGATTGCATATGGCTGAGAATGGGGACCGCCAGGAAATGATTGAAGCGGAATTCTAGGTACAGGAAACCCTGCAGGATGCAGTCCAGGTTTATGTGTTCCATTGGGAGGACAGAAAGGCACGTAAGAACCTGGATTTTGGAGAACATAAAACAGCATTAGTACTAGCCACAAAAGATACAGATGCAAAGACAGTAACAAACCTTTAGCGCGACCACCTCTTTTATCTGAATTTAGGTTTGATGATCCAACTGACCCAAAAGTATCATTAGGAACAATCCCTGGGCCACCGCTGAAGAAAAGCCTTCGATCATCGTAGATCTGATTCACATGGAGAGCAAGCAAGGTTAATGAGCCACCTCATGCATATAGTCATCATTATTCCACCAGTACAAGGCTATCATCAGACATGCCATCTCTTGGTATAATACCTTCTTTGGATTTTGAAACTGAACCATACTCTGCTTCAAGTTATTCAAGGCCCTTCCACCAAGCATTCATGTTCCTAAGGAGGAATAAATAGAAAAAAGGATTACATAAACTCAAATAATTGACTAACGAATTTGTGAAGAAGCTCAAAAAAGCTGCACAAAAAAAATAAACTTAAGTGTGCCATCAAAAGAAACAGCTAAATGTACTACAGTGGACAGATGATGTGCACACCCAGAAATGAATCCCATATCTACTGTTAACATGAATAATTGAATAAGTTCAGCAAATAACTTTTCTTCCTATTTATTTTTAAGGCCAGTTTAAATCCACCCAATCTATCAATGCTGAATCAGTCATTTGGGACTTCATTAGGGAAGTTCAATACAATAGTTTTTGGCTTCCAAAACCCATTGAAAATTGAAGATTGAACTTCCTGATTGCAGATGTAAAGATGAGCCCAACAGCATCTGATTCACCATTCACTCCAAGGTTGGCAATCATTTGTTGTACAGATTCAGCCACTTTGGCAGGTGATGCATGACGGAATAAGGGTCCTCTTTTGCATATTAACAAAATTATTTCTGAATATCCAGGGGAGTGAGGGAGGACGGCATTTCTCATTGCAGACACAAATGTACGATGGACCCAACAAAGACAAGATTGTAGTAAAGAAATAGCACAAGGATACCTTATAGTGTGTAAATAAACCATTCCACAATGGCTGTTTGCTTAAGACTTTAGGATTCCCCAAGATAACAATGCCATATCGAGCTCGTGTAAGTGCTACAGTTAGTCTGCGTGGATCATTAAGGAATCCAATGCCCTGAAAAAGTATTGCCAGAAGCAAACTATCAGCATCTGAATTTATCATGCCTAAAAAAAAGTAAAAAGACTAAAATAGCACAGAACACAAGAGGATGAATAACATAATTGAAAGAAATAAGTTGGATTTTCACATAAAAACAATATAAAGGGTACCAGCACTTCTGATCACCAAAGGCCAAGGACCAATATGCACACTTTACATCAGAGAGAAAGATTCCACCCATGTCCCAAATTAATCTTTGCATGAAAATGAACATTTGAAATTGTCCATGCTAGAAAACCCTATCAATGACTTTCTTTTTTCTCTCCCTCCCTCCTCTTGATAGGCAACAAAAATTGTCCACGCTAGAAAGCCTTCCATTTTGTTTGCTTTAAGACTTGTCCATGCTAGAAAAACTACCAATGACTTTCTTTTTTCTCTCCCTCCCTCCCTCTTGATAGGCAACCAAAATTGTCCATGCTAGAAAACTGTTAGAATAAAGGTAGAGAAAGGGTTCTCGGCATAGTTGTCCACCTTGGCGACGCCATGACGACTGCCGCCATAGTGTAGGGCGCTTTGCACTGGTTTATTTGGTATCAGACCAGTTCTGGCATTTATTTATACAAAATATCATTTAAGTAAATGTTTTTATATTTGTATTTCATTTACTTAAGATATTATTCATGAACATGCAAATACCCCCTATTTGAATCAAATAAAAATAGTTAAAAAATAAAATTTCAAAAGGATAAAAAATCAACCCTCCCCCCCCAGTTCAAGAACAAAAACTAGATTTTTGGCGGTAGGTGAAATTTTCAACTTTCTAATGCTAAGTTTTTTTCTCAAATCTAAAAACTCCATAAATCTTAATATGGTAAAACATTGCTAAAAAGCCAGAGTGCGGTAAAATATTCATTTGTTCTGATATTTAAAAAAAAAAAATTCATTTAGAGCGATTGACAATATTTGCACACACCAAATAAGGTTTGACAAGAACATAACTCCTTCAACATAAATCAGATTTAAGCAATGTTGGATTTGTTGGAAAGCTGGTTTTGTGTTCTACCTAATACAATAAGTCTCATGTAAAAAATAAAATCATTTGATCAGTTAAACTTCTTAGAGAACAAGAACATTTCTCTAAATAGAGAGCAATTTAATTACTTATTGATAAGGTCATATTTTCAAAAAACAGTATAAACCAAGTGTATGTTTTGATTGTTTCAAACTTCCAATAGTTAGCTTCTTCAGTTCTGCTGTCTTCTAGTTCTATGTTGATTTTTGATGACTTTATGTGGCTTAATATTGATTTTTTATTACGTAATATGACTTAATGTTGATTTTTGATGACTTGATGTTGCTTAATATTGATTTTTGATGGCTTGATGTGGCTTAATGTTGATATTTGATGATATAAGGTACATATTGTAGCATACTAAATAATGTTAGAAAATATGGGAAATAAAAAATAACACTTGGTCGTGGACGCCTTCTCGCCTATTCGCTTAGGCACCCCTCCACCGCCTTAGGTTGCGTTGCCGACTTGACAACAATGGTTCTCAGGACTAGCGCTAGCGCTAATCTCGAGACTCGTAGTAGGAAATTTTATTTTCTTAATTTTTTCCTGTTTTGCCCTTAACCCTATTGGGCTTTACCTCTTTTAATTATTCCATTATAATAGAATTGTGAGTAGCCTTTTGAGGCTTACGAATGCAACTCTCTTCTTCTTCTTCTTTCAGCTACTGAAACTAACATCGTATCAGAGCAAGATCTCTAGGGATTGGTGCAACCTATCTAGGGATCTTCCTGCTTCCTTCTTCTCTTCTCTTTATTCCCTTTTTTTTCCTAATTAAAAGGAGACAGGCTTCTAATCTTCTGATCGGAACAACAAGAATTGTTTTTGGTTTGTGGTGAGGAATCGACCCCTGGTTGTGGTGGATGGACTGCTGAATATACTTCTAAATCTACTATTTCTAAACAGTAACTGTTGGATTGTATGAAGATTGGTGTCTATTTGGGATCGAGACTGTCGGTGGGTGCTATGAAGATTAAGTTCCAATATAATTGAGACTGTTGGAATCGATTTTTCTTGTATTCCGATCTGTTTGGGGTTCTTTTCGCTGTTGTTTGAGAAAGTTCAGGTATGGGAGACTAAAGATACAGATCCAAAGAATGTAGTGACTGAGGTAGTATCCTCTTCTTCTAGTCGTATTACGGAGGAAAAACTGGAAGGTATTACAAACTTCCAACAATGGAGGAAGATTGTAAAGCTAGTCTTAACTGGTCGAGATCAGCAAGCCCATTTGACAGGTCCCAAGACTGCTGGTCACACTACTTGGGATACAGTTGATGCCTGGATATTGGGACAGATGCTTAACTCGATGGAGAATAACATTGATGATCTAGTTACCCGTATTGAAACTGTGAAAGAGCTGTGGGATTATTTGAATGTGTTGTATTCAGGCCAAAATAATTTGTCACGTATTTATGAACTATCCCAAGAGTTTTACAGAGCTGATCCCAAAGGTTGGATAGTTACACAGTATTTTGCAGATTTTAAACGGATGTATGAAGAGCTGACATCCCTTCTTCCAGTGACCAATGATGTTCAGCAGATGCAACATCAGCAGGAGTAACTTGCTGTTATGGGTTTTTTAGGTGGCCTTGGTTAGGAATATGACTCTGTTAGGTCCCCGAATTTAGGAAATGAGAAGATAGGCTCCCTCACTAATACTTTTGCTTGTGTTCTTCGTGTTTCAGGTGAGACTGTTCGTGAATCTTCACCCAGTAATAGCTCAGTCCTTGTGTCTCAGAATAATTCCCGAGGAGGAGGACGTGGTGATGGCCGTGGAGGTTCAAGTGGTGGTCGTGGGCCTGCTCGTGGTTCAGGTCGAGGCCAATCTGGTGGTTCTGATAGTTCTGGCTCCGTTCGGATTTGTCATCATGTGGCTTACTTGGACACATCCAAAGGTTTTGTTACAAACTTCATGGCAAACCCCCTCAGCAGCAGCTTGCTAATTCAGCCACCAAAAGTGAGTCTGGAACAGAGACTACTCAGTCTTCACAGTCTGAGGGGAGGATGGTGAGGATGTCAGATGAGGAGTTCAAGAGATACAGTCAGTTTCAGATTTCTCAACCTTCTACTTCTGCTTCCACTGCTACTTTTGTCCAAACAGGTAATGCCACTGCCTGTCTTTCCACCATCTCTCGACTCTGGATCATCGATTTAGGTGCAACCGATCATATAATAGGATCTTGAGGTAACTTTTCTTCTCTGTGTAATTCCTTATCCAGTGTTACCCTAGCTGATGGCTCTCTTGCCGAGGTTTAGGGTTTAGGACCTGTTCCACTGACCCCTTCTCTGTCATTGTCCTCTGTTCTTTATCTACCAAAATTTCCTCATGATCTATTATCTGTGAATAAACTTGTTAAGGATTTCAATTGTTTAGTAACTTTTTCTTCTGATGCTTACATTCTCCAGGATCTTGTGACAAAGCAGACGATTGGTTAAGGTCGTGAGTCAGGGGGGCCGTATATGTTCGATGATCTTCAGTCTATTGCTTGTTCTGATGCGGTTTCTCATCATCAAATCCATTGTCGTTTGGGGCATCCTTCGTTGGAAAGTTTGAAGCAGCTTGATCTTAGGCTTAGTTCTTTGTCTAGTCTAGAGTGCGAGTCCGAGCAGTTTGGTAAACTCCATCGTGTGAGTTATCCGTCTCGAGTCAATAAGCGGTTTGCGCACCCTTTTGCTTTAGTCCATTCAAATATTTGGGGTCCATGTCCTATCACATCAACGTTGGGAGTTAAATATTTTTTACTTTTGTAGATGACTATTCCCGAGTCACTTGGCTCTATTTAATGAAAAGTCATTCAGAGTTATTTTCCATATTCTGTTCTTTTGTTTAATGAAATACATACTCAGTTTAATATGCATGTTAAAGTCTTGCACAGTGACAATGCAAAAGAATATTTTTCAGCTCTTTTTTCAAACTTTATATGTGACCGTGGTATGATCCATCAGTCATCTTGCCCTGACACTCCTCAACAGAATGGGGTCGCAAAGCAGAAGAACCGACATCTGATGGAGGTGACTCATTCTCTTCTTTTTGAGTGTATTTTCTTCATTCGCGATCACCGGCCTGGGTTTTCTAAGTTTGATTATGGGTCACTAAAATGTCTCTTCCTTGGGTATTCTCATACTCAGAAAGGGTATAGGTGTTATTCTCCTGCGTTGCGTAAATACTTTGTTACTGCTGATGTGTCATTCTTTGAGTCTACTTCTTATCATGACGAGTCTTTTGCGGTTTTTGAGTTGGATGATGTTGTGCCCACTTATGTGCTTCGATATGAAGTTCCCCATCCACTACAGGTAACTCCACCTCCACCACTACCGCTAGCTCCACTTATTCATTTTGTCTACAGTTGGCAACCACGTGCAACTCCTGCTCCTGACTCTATTGTGTCTAAACCATTCTCTTCCACTCCGGATCCCGATGTAAGTACTTTTGTTGCTTCTATATCTGATCTTGATGTACCTATTGCCTTACGTAAGGGTACTCATAGTTGTACTCAGCACCCTCTATCAAATGTGGTTTCTTATCTGGTTTGTTTCGTTCCGTGCTTGCCTTTCTACTCTTGAGACTCATCCTCTTCCCAAGTCTACCACAGAGGCATTATCTAGTTCTGGTGGAGGATAGCAATGGAAGATGTAAAAACACCTAGAGGGGGGGTGAATAGGTGATGCTAGTATAAAATAAAATCTTTTGTGGAATATTGAGTTATTAACAAACTTAAAGTAATTACACAAATAACACAGATTTTATAGTGGTTCGGCCAAAACTTGCCTACATCCACTCCTCTCACCTTAGAGAGAATTCCACTAAAAACAATCTTGAGAAAGAGCAAGAGAACTCGTACAAATCTTGATTCCGAGCAAGAGGACTCAATTAAAACATAAAGTAAAATTACTAAGAAAAGGGTTACCTCAACCTTAGTAGGAGTGTAAGCTACCTTCCACCCTTGGAGCTTGAAGCTAGATGAGGTAGAGGAGCTTGAGTCTATGAGCTTGTGATGATTAGATGCTTAAAATCAATGAATGCTCACTTAGCTATGGCACTTAGAGCTTGTAGTAAAGTCACTTAATGATGGTGATTAGTATTAATTAGAGCTTAAACAAGTACCTATTTATAGGCTAGGCAGCTCAATTTAATTAGGAATCTGTCTTAAGATCGGGTTCAAAAGACAGAGCTAATCCAGTATACCGTTTCCCAATCCGATATGCTGAATCACCAAATTACTTAAAATATAGCCTTTGACTCAACGATCAAGTCCCAACGGTTATAATTGAATTCGGTATGCTAAATCAAGGTCTGTAGTGACATTTTTGATCCAGTATGCCGGATTCAGATCCAGAGCATTCCGTTTGCTCTCTGTGACTTATATCTGTGGGATTAAAGGGATTCGGTATGCCATTTTCAGATCCGGTATACTGAATCAACAGTTTTGCTGAAATACTGTAAGTCCTTTAAAGGACTGATATGGGATAACTTCCAATTGGCATGGGCACATGGAATTGGGTTGTTTTTAACCTCCTAAGGTCTTTCTTCATGTATGCATGCGTGTGTCTGTGTGTGCGATACATTGATTTAGACCTTAATACATCTTTACAACATTATTACAATTTCAACACTTCAAAAATAATTCAAGTCTTGGGTGCTTCGTGTCTTGGGTACTTCATAGCTTAGCTTGAATTTCTTCCATGAATTATTGAAGTGCTTGTGTATATAGACTCTTGAACTTAGGTGCTCCCCCTCACTTGTTGCCATACTCTTGAAAAGGGCTTCTTATGCATTTAGAACATGAGTTAGTACACAATTGGTTTATTTGTTATCATCAAAACCATGATATGGAGTGTGTGAGGTCCTTTCCTCAACAGAAGAGGAGTTGGCTGCTCTTACAGAGAACCATACCTAGGATCTTTTTCCTTTACTTGCAGGTAAGTCTACCATTAGTTGTCATTGGGTTTATGTTGTTAAGGTGAATCTTGATGGTTCACTAGCTCGTTTGAAGGCTCGCCTTGTTGCTAAGGGTTATGCTCAGGTTTAGGGGTTAGATTACTCTGATATTTTTTCTCCTGTTGCGAAGTTGGCTTCTGCACCCTTGTTGGTTTCTTTGGCCGCTTCACATCATTGGGAGTTACATCAGTTGGATGTAAAAAATGCCTTTCTTCATGGTGATCTCCACGAGGAAGTGTACATGGAGCAACCTCCAGGGTTTGTTACTCAGGGGGAGTCTTATCTGGTTTGTAAGCTGAAGCGATCTCTGTATAGGCTCAAACAGTCTCCCCATGCGTGGTTTGGCCGTTTCTCGGAGGTTATGCTTGAATTTGATATGTCATGGTTGTTAGGATTTAACCGTTGGTCAACGGATAGATTCCATGATCCGGTATACCGAATTGGGAAACGGCATACCGGATTAGGACAGAATTATGTCCTAAAATGACAATGAACCTTAGATGCTTTGAGCGCATCACCTTATACGGTTTTGATGATAACAAATAAGTTAGTTGAATTAACTTATGTTATATTGTATAGAGACCTTACAAGAAATAAGCATCAAGTAAGGGGGAGCTTATAAAAACTTGTTGAACCAAGACAAAGTATCAAAGAATGGTGTGAAGAAAAAGACTGAGAGAAGGACTAGTTTCAAAGACCATGTTCAAGCATCTCTTTGAGATACAAGAGTTTTCAAGCATGTGTATAAGTGTTTTTTGCTTGAAAATGAATTTTGTTCTTGAAACAGCTTGATTCGGCATCTTGATTCCAAATTAAACATCTTGAATCACTCCACGGTGGTTATTTACTTTCGAGATGTAATTTTTCCATTTTATCGGTTTGGCATACCGAATCGGTTTAAATTTCTAGCCGTTTGTAGGCGTTGGCCAGGAAACGGTATACCGGATCCTGATTCGGCATACTGGATCCTGATTCGGCATACCGGATCCTGATTCGGCATACCGAATCAGGTCCAGTGACTGTTTTCTAGCCATTGGCAGACTGTTTTGTGCCTATATTTACCCCACTTTTTCACCTCTCTTGGCATTACCTTTCACTATTCATCTATTATTAACCCCAAGCAAGTGTGATTTACTCCAATACTCAAATTTATACTCTCTCTCTCATATTCTTCACTATTATTCAATATGAGTCAAAGAGGAAAAGCACCTATAATCGGAGAAGAACCCGCCTCCAAACGTGGACGGCGAGGAGGAGGACGATTTACTCCTATTCAGGGACCTTCTTCTCAATCTCAAGGAGCCTCTCATCAAGAAAATCAGCCTGTTCAACACTTTCCTTCTCAAGAGTTTCTTGCTACTTGGCCATTGTTCGCTTCAAGAAAAATTGAAGAAGGTCGTTTCTTTGACATCGCTTCATTTGAAGGTAGTCATCTCCAAGATCAATTTCAAGCTCTAGGATGGGAATCTCTTCTTCACCCTCCGGAGATTTGCTACCCCACCCTTGTTCGCTATTTTTACAACAATCTCCGCTTTAGTGGGATGGCCGAAGAGTTGAAATTCACTTCTTTTGTCAATGGCGTCACCATTGAAATCTCACTTGATGATCTTGCTCTTTTGCTTCAAGTTCCTAATACCGGACCTTGCATCTATTGGAACCCAAAGTACTCCAATTTCGGCGAAATAGTCAATCATGAAGACATCTGTTCCAACAATTGGTATCAGAGCAGGTGGTCGCGAGTTTGAGTCTCCCCGGTGCTATGGGTGCTCTGTTATTGGGTGTGTATTAGTGCCATGGGTACTCTGTTATTAGGCGTGCTTGCCCAGATCCTGGCTCGGGCGAGGGAGCGATGCGCGTTGGCTGGTGTGCAATAAGGAATTAAAATTGCACCTTCCCTCACAAGGCTTCTTTTGGGGGATTGGCAAGCGCTTAATCCTACAATGGTGTAACAACGACTATTCAGTTTTCCATCGTCACTCCAGCGCAGGGAGGATCCTTTTGGTTGTATATGTGGATGATATAGTGATTACTGGAGATGACATTGTTGGTATTTCTAGTTTGAAAGCTTTTCTTCAGTAGAAGTTTCAAACTAAGGATTTGGGAAAGTTGAAATATTTTTAGGTGTTTAGGTAGCTCAGTCACAAAAGGGAGTTTCTATTTCACAAAGAAAATATGTTCTTGATTTACTTGCAGAGACAGGAATGTTGGGGCAAAACCACTTGATACTCCTATGGACCCCAACATGAAGCTTACTGCATATGAGGGAGATGGCCTTGATGATCCAAAGAAGTATACAAGACTAGTTGGCAAACTGAATTATTTAACAGTTACTCGATCAGATATTTCTTTTCCTGTCAGTATAGTGAGTCAATTTCTATCCTCTCCTCGCACCTCACATTGGGATGATGTTATTCGTATTTTACAATACCTGAAGAAGTCCCCTGATCGTGGGTTGGTGTATGATGATCATGATCACAATAGGATTGAGGGATTTTTTGATGCTGATTGGGCTGGATCTCCAATAAATTAGAGATTGACTACAGGTTACTGTGTCTTTGTAGGTGGAAATATTGTTTGCTAGAAGAGCAAGAAACAAAGTGCGTGGCCAGATCAAGCACAGAATCAGAATACCGAGCTATGGCTTATGCTACATGTGAGTTAATGTGGATAAGGCAACTACTCAAGGAGTTGGAGCACCAAAATCCATATTCGATGGGTTTGTGGTGTGATAACTAGGTAGCAGTGCACATTGCCACCAATCCTGTGTTTCATGAAAGGACAAAACACATTGAGATAGATTGTAACTTTATCCCTGAAAAGATTTAAGAAGGATTAATCTCTACTCAACATGTTCGAACTAGGGAACAACTAGCTGATGTGTTTACACAGTCTTTGGGGTATGGGTGAATCAATTATATTTGTAACCAGCTGGGCATGCCTGACTTCTATGCTCCAGCTTGAGGGGGAGTGTTCGAACAAAGGTAGAGAAAGGGTTCTAGGGGAGAGAGAGAGAGAGAGAAAGGAGAAGATACGAGAATTGAGAAGTGACCACAAAAGGCTGTAATAAAGGCTGCAAGAATTTTCATTCCCTGCCTGTTTTTCCATTCCATGGTGCAGGTGCAAAGACAAAAGGCTGCAATAAATAAAATTAAATCTACGGAAGGGGTTTGGTTAGAAGACCCTGATGAGATAAAGGCTGAAGCAATTCGTCACCTTGCTAATATTTTTGCTTCTCAAGGGAGTGTGGTGGACGAATCCTTGTTAGAATGCATTCCACAACTGGTGACACCTGAAGTTGACTCGGGGTTGCTTACTGGAAGAGGTGAAAGAGCTATTTTTTCACTATCTTGTGACAGTGCTCCAGGACCAGATGGATTCTCTGGATATTTCTTCACATCTTGCTGGGAGACAGTTGGGAAGGACACTTGGGCTGCAGTGAAGGATTTTTTCACAGGGGGTTTTCTTCCAAAAAGTTACACTTTGGCCAACCTGGTCCTCATCCCAAAAAGGGAAATCTAGAGGTAAGGGCAAACTTTCGGCCCATAAGCCTTTGCAATTTTTCGTTCAAGATTATTGCCAAAATCTTTTCGACTAGACTGGTCACTTTGTTACCGGGCCTGATTGCAGAGGACCAAGGGGCTTTTATCCCGGGAAAGTGCATCCATGACAGCATTTCTTTGGTCCAAGAGGTGGTGTAGGACCTGAATCGGGCTACTAGAGGGGGAAATGTCATTCTAAAGCTGGACATGGCCAAGGCATAAGACCGTCTGGAGTGGAAATTTTTTTATCCAGTCTTGGAAACGTTTGGTTTCGCTAATGCTTGGGTGGAGTTAATTAAAAAAATCATGGAGAATTATTGGTTTTCTATAGTTTGGGGTGGTCAACCTACGTTTTTAAGTCAACCAGGGGTTTGAGACAAGGAGACCCCCTCTCCACAGCGTTATTCATCATTGCGGAAGAGGTGCTAAAAAGAGGGTTAAAAAACCTCTTTGTGGAAGGCAGGGCGGCGTATTTCCATCTTCCTAAAGGCTGCCTAGGGATTTCCCACTCGCTGTTTGCCGGCGATACCATTATTTTCACTAAGGGGTTGAAGAAGTCTCTCAAACAGAACCTTGGTTTCATTAGCAGGTATGAAAATTTCTCTGAACAGTAGGTTAACAAGCTTAAGAGTTGTTTTGTCATAAGTGCTAAAGCATCTGAAGCAAGGGATTCTATGGTGGGGTGTGTCACCGGTTTCTCCAGAAGATATCTCCCCCTAACTTATTTGGGGGCACCACTATTCTCAGGTAGGGTAGACTCAATGTTTGTTTCTTTGATGATCTTCTTGGAAAAGTCAAAGTGAAGATAGCGGGTTGGAAAAGCAAACTTCTATCGGCAGGGGGACGTCTTATCTTACTGAAACACGTGTTGGCCTCGATGCCAATACATGTGATTGCCACACTGGATCTGCCCAAGGCCGTGACTAGAGCTCTCTCTAGTATGTGCGCTGATTTCCTTTGGGGTCACTCGGAATGGGGAAAGCGCCATCATTGGGTCAGTTGGGCCAAAGTGTGCAAACCTTTAGAGGAGGGCGATTTGGGTGAAAGGAGATTGGAGGAAATAGGGCTATCGTTGAGGCTGAAGGGCCTTTAGCGCATCTTCTCTGAAAACTCCCTGTGGAGCGGTTTTTTCAAAGCAAAGTTTTTCAAAGGTTTACACTGTGTCATGAGCGAACAAAGGAGGGTGGGGTCGAAGTCCTGGAGAAGCACCCTAGCCTATAAGGAATTTCTCCTGGCCCACTCCAAATGGTTGATAGGCAGTGGAAACGCTAACTTTTGGCTTGACAATTGGTTCGATGAGAATTCCCTTATTGATTCGATTGATAATGCCCAGCAGGTGGATACTTCAATTATAGTAAAAGATGCGGTGCTGCAAAACGGAGAGTGGAACATGGTGATCTTAAACAGAATTGATAAGTTGGAGATCAGGGACAGCATTGCTAATTGGGGTATGGAATTTACAAACATTGAGGATCGGTTGGTTTGGACCCCGGCCAATGACGGACGGTTTTCGGCCAAGTTAGCCTGGAATGAAATTAGAACGCGGTCTCCCTTGGTCTCCTATGCCCATTGGACTTGGAACCAGGCCTTACCAACTAAAATTGCCTTTTTCACCTGGCAGACTTTCAATGGTAGGATACCCACGGACGATACCCTGATGTCCTTGGGCATTCCGTTGGCTTCCAAATGTGTGTGTTGTGGGAACCCTAGTTTTGAATCGATGGACCACTGCCTGGTTGACGGGGTAGTGGCATTAAAGGTCAGGACTCATTTTGCAATGGTGTTTGATGTTGCTATAGTGCAAGCTCAAGATACTAGGAATAAGCTTCGCTAATGGCAAGGTTTAGCAAGCTGAAGAAAGCTCTGCGGCTTCATCATGGGGCTGCTCCCTTCTCTAATCATTTGGGAACTCTAGCGTGAAAGAAACAATCGTAGGCATGGCGAGGGAGCAAGAACCACAGGGATGATTATTTGGACAATTAAAAGATGGGTGAACAGTCTCTGCTTCCCTGTTAAACTCAAACAGGCAGGGAATGCCAGGGAGGCACTAATATTTGAATGTTTTGGACTCAGAAGCACAGCATCTACAACAAAATTGCCACGTCTTGTCTATTGGTGCCCCCCATTTGTTTTAGTCAAACTTAATGTTGATGGTGCCCCGCCATAGCCTAACTGTTTGGAGAGCCCTCAGACTTTGCCTGCCTACCCAAGCCTTCCTAATTCACCACACCATCCTAGCCCCCCCTCTTGCAACCTTTGCTGGATCGGCCGCGAAGATACCCCTCATCTCTTCTTTGATTGCCCCTTTACCTCCACCATTTGGAAAAAGGCCTTATCCTCCATCTGGCCGTGTAGCAGAAGGGTCAGGAGTTTTGACCGTGAATGGCTTTGGTTACTCAAAACCTTTTCTGAGAACTCCATTTGTGACATTATCGGGAAGCTGGTCTTTAGCACCGCTATTCACCATATCTATATGGAAAGGAACCTCAGGAGATGGACTTCCAACTCTAGATTGTTTGATGTGATTTGGAAAGCCATCTCCTTCGATGTGTCCTCCAAACTCAGTTATATCCGTCAGAGGCCCTTCACGGACATCCCTAGGAACAGACATATTTTGACTTTTTGGGGCCTTGATATTGCCCTTTTGCGGTCCTCCTCCTCTATGTAGGCTGGAGGATTGCCCCCTCCCCTCGCTTTTTATTTTTCTCTCTCTCCTCCCCCATCTCTTTCTTCTCCCTCTTGTGCATTGGTTCTTTGGTTCTTTCTTCCCTGCCCCCTCTTGGGGTTTGGTAATATACTTATTTACCAAAAAAAAATGTTGATGATGCCAGCAAAGGTAACCCTGGGATTGGTGGTGGAGGGGGGATCCTTAGGGACAAGGAGGGAAGGATGATAGTGGCCTTTTCTAATTTTTATGGTGAATGCACGAACTCTGTCGCCGAGTTGAAGGCGCTGCATGATGGTCTGAAATGGTGTGTGACTCTGGGATTGGCAGATGTTGTGGTGAACACGGATTCTGCCATGGTGACCCTAATGGCTAAAAGAAAAAAAATGCACCTTGTGGAAGGGCTGGTAACTGTTCCGAGAAATTCTCCAGTACTGCACGCTGTCCAGGGCGAACATTGTTTTTGCATTTAGGGAAAGCAACAGGGCAGCGGATCACCTTGCCAACCAGACCTGTCAGATTTCATCCAACACTATTTTCCACGAGGAGAACTCTCTCCCCAGAGAGCTTAGTAGGATCCTATGGGAGGTTAGATTGGGTTTCCCAGTTCTAAGGTGCAAAGGGCTTGAGGGTGATTTTATTTGTGTTATTTTCGCCTCTAGTGTCATTGTATGGTTGGGCTTTAAGTGAGATGAGTCGAGTGATTCTGTATCCTTGGGTTGGGGTAAGGTGGCTATGTCCCCCCGTGTACCTATTTTTGTTAATTAGTTTGATCAATAAAGTCTAGGGGCCTCCCCCGGGTCCCACATAATATTCGGGGTAAAAAAAAGTGACCAAAAATCACATCAAATCAGGGAATAAAAATTCTTTTTGACCATTAAGAAGATCTCAAAGAAAACACATTTTTTTCCAAATGTGACGTATTTATATAAGCACACTCCAACCATTCTGCACAAGCTGATTTATCACAAATATTGGTTTTTTGATACATACTGGTAACCCAAATTTATCAAAAGACAACAATTTTTGGCATAGTCAATCCTTAAACCGAAGATCCATAAATTGCATAGCCGCCAAAAGAAAAGAGACGAACAAGATCAAGTACTGACCTGATGCTCATTGCTCCTTACACAAGATAAAATGATGTAGTCTTTCTTCCTTCCCTGGAAGGAATCCACACTTGCAACCTGTAGAGGAAAAAACTAAAGGATGTTTCTTCTTCCTCAATAAAACAAAAGAGAAGAAATAATTATGTTGCAGCAGCAAGCAAATAAGAGTTGCATGTCCGAAGTTAATATTAATCAAGTCCAAACTCCAAAGGTACCTCAATTTCCTTGTAGAGTTGCTGCCTAAGAGCACCATTTCTTGACATGTAGTTCACAATATATGCTCGCTGCCCTTCATATGGTGTTATAACTCCAATCTGCAAAATCTAAAATCCAAATAAATTCAGAAAGCAATCAAAATCCATATACTGTAGTTCAAAGGGCAATAGAAGGTCACAACATGTGGTACCTGACTAGGGACAACACCACTCCTCAAAAAGGTCGTTACAATTTTTTCAACGTTTGCAACTTCTGTTCTATTTAAGTGCGAAGTACCACTAGCACTGATCTCCTCTTGTCCCATCTATCAAAAGAATTGTTGATTAAAATAAATAACTCATGCACCAAGAATACAAAAATTAATGAAAATACTATTTTGACCAATTGACCTAATTTTAGAAAGAAAGATCCAACTAAAAGTATGTCCGTACCTGAACATAAAAGAACATGGGACGATTTGGCACAGGCCAAGGAAAGTCAATTCTTGATGATTGCCGTTCATTTACGGTAACCCCATTTTGAAGTGTTCCTTCATAGAAGCTGTTAGAAGGGAACTCAGACAGGGATGGATGCATACGATATTGAACCTGCAATTCAGAGCACGAGTATGCAAAATGCCACATTGAATTAAATCAATAGTAGAACAAAATGGAGAAATTCTTCGCCAATAGGATATGCAACAAAACCAATTAGGTGCAGTTAATGAAGGGATCACAATATATCCACTTCTAACAAAAATGTCTTTTACAAAGAAAAGCTGAAACATATAATTTAGTAGGTAATACAAATATAAAAGCCCACATCATGCATCAACTGTATGAGTAGACAATCCTGCTGGCATTTAATTCAAGCAGTATTACCAAACCACAACCTAGGGAGAGCAGCACTTCAACATGACTTGCATTGGCACTTATTTTTGCTAAGACAACAAAACATGAAAAGGCACATGCTATTGCAACATCAGTATTTTGGAACAAAAACTAGGAAACTTTTAAGGAATTTAACCAATTTATTGAAGATTAAAAAGGAGGCAAACAAACTTAGAGACAAACTAAAGGCAAAGAAAGCTAAAGCTAGAGGGGGGACTCAGTCCTAAAACATATTTGCGAGGGCAACAAGCCACTCGCTCACCCAAGAGAAATAATAAAATAAGGCTACGGGGGGGTTTGTGAGGCGCACTGAGGGGGTCCTTATCCTCTTCGATCGTCGGAGAATCTTAGCATATAAGCCAGGCCGATCAAAAGCTACACGGGCCAAAAGAGCCTCCTCCTCAGGCAAAAAGGGAGATGGAGTTTTTTGCAACCCCACTCCTAACTCCTTCTCAACTTGATTATTTTTCAACCGCCGCGTCCACCGTGTCTACCACCTTAACACCAAGATTTGCATTCCTTTGACTTTGAGTTCTGACAATAATTGGAGTTGTCAGATGGAAACCCACACGACCCCCTCGAAGGGCATTCCTTCGTCCATCACGATTTTTCCTACCCAACACCTGAGTCTACCCGCCTTGCACCTCCTCTTGATCAGAATGGTCATAACCCGACCCACGAGACTCCGATCTTTGAACTGATTCCACCTCATTAGGCATATTTAAAACGATAGCCCCATCGTGAAAGTGGGAATTATGCACATTCGAACTTCCTCCCTCTCTTTGGTTCGACACCAAAGATTTACTTTGATGCCCCGTCTCAACAGTACCATGTTCCTCCCACGCTTGGACATCATCTTGGCGGCTGAATTTTGAACCAACATCCGAATCCGAAGCCGAACCCAAATCCGGAGCCACCTCAATATCTTCCAAATTTGAAAACAAAGGAACAATTACGTGAGGGTTAATAGAAGTAGTAACCACCACGCCTTTCTCCACTAAATCAGCGCCCAAATTGGCATTAGCTCCATCTCCTTCCAAAAAACCTACATCCGATTGGATCTGATTAACCAAATCCCCTTCAACAGGATTCCTTCCCAAACTAAACTCCCCAACCCCAACGTCACTCCTCTCAAGCCCTCTGCCACCTACAGATTCCAGCACCCTTGAAAGATCCGGTGATTTCTGCAATCCTCCGCCATTGGCAGCTTGCTCTTCTCACCACATGTGATAATGAAGTCCCCTCTACTGCATCAGGAGTTAGCCCCTTTTCCACGCTTACAAGAGCCACCGGCCCTACCCCTACTATTGTATCCTCATTCACACCCACCATCGGCTGTGACCCTTCCGCAGCAACACTCGCTTGCCTCCGATTTCTAACATCCCCTAAAGAAATTTTTTTCCGACAAGTGTCTACACCATGGCCAAGCTTTGAACAACCCATGCAAAACAAAGGCTTGTGCTCAAATACTACCCTCTGGAAAAAACCAGCATCTTCACACCCGATCGGGGTGTTCCACACACGCCCTGGCAGCCACCGTGCAAGTGCATCCCACCGTCGCCCCATTGACTTTCAAAACCATCCCTACCATTCCTGCCACAGATAAGAAAAAATTCCCTTGGTAAAGATAATAGGTAGACCAGGAAACGACACCCAAATTGGGACCACCGGAGATTCAAGCCCCGCTTTGAAGGAACGAGTCCATTTAAAAAATCTGAATGAGAACCCATTGATGAAAACTTGTTCCTTGAGCCATACTCTAAAGTAATCCGGCCGCATGGTCCAAGAATCGAAAGAGAAGATGCCTGGGATCAAGTGAAGTGATAACAACATCTGCCGCAAGGTGGAATTTGCTTGGATTAAACGTTTAATGTCAAAAATTGACGGACGCCCATACGAACACTTTGCAACCAACGCAGACTGAAACGGCGTCTCCAATCGAGCAATCTCTTCAGCCGAGAAGAAAATTGCAGGAACGCCAAGGTGAGTCGAAGGTAACTTAACATCCACGCTTGGAGATTTGAAGGAAACTGCGTGCGAGACCACAGCCGCAAAAGCCCTTTTAGACTCATTACTCCGCCCCACTGAAGGCAAAACACCATCGCTAGACCCTGTTCCTGCTACCGACGATGGCCGAACAGGGAGTGGGTCCTCCCTTGAACAGGGAGGATCGGGCATCACAACCATATTCTGTATATTTCTTTGTCCATGATCCGATTGACCCCAGAATCAGTCCTCCACTGTTCCTTCTTGATGCCAGTTCCGTATGAAGAACTGAAAAGATACAAGAAATGTCACAGAGAAAAAAGAATGCTGAAAATTTTATATATTCAAATTTCAAACTAGTCATTGAAGCGTTTTCGTGTAGCTGCTGTGGCCCCTTTTTTGATAGCCAAAGGGGGGGTTTAAATTAATGCATTATGCAAGAGTAAGAGCTAAATACAAATTGCCCAAGAAGCATTTAGATCCCTTCTTTTATTTTTGGCTAAAAGAAGTATCTAGATTCCAGGACTAACTCAATGGCATTTATATCTAATGTCAATATGGGATCCTACACTTCTTGGGCAACATAAAAGTAGAAAGAGAACAGTTTCAGGCATCAACAACAACCAAGTTCTCATTATGTATGTAAAATACTTTGCCTTGAGAATAATAATATACACTGCACACAAGCACACAGACACCCCAAAATAAACAAGCTTATCACCTGCAGTCTGAATGGCTTCACACCAAGGAGCACAAGGCGCTCAAAGAGAGACTGAGCGAGCCCAGCACGAGCAGCTTTCTTGCACATAATGACTGGACCAAGCTGACAATGATCTCCAACAAGAACTACCTAATTTGACAGATGTGTAGACAAGCAACTTATCAGAACTCAGAAGGGGAGCAAACCAAAGACCACACCATAATTTAACAAAAACTCTACTCAGTAAGAAACTAAGGATCACCTACCTGCTTTACCCCAAGCACCAGAGGAATAAGACACTCAGATTCTGTTGCTTGGGTGGATTCATCAATAAGAACCTGAAATACAACAGAAGATTGAATTACCAATAACATATAAAAAAAATGAGGATTTAAACATACTTTTGTCAGATTTTGTGGATTCATATTAGAGGGATTTATCAACCTGACAAAATCTGAAATTTGACAAACGAGGATCTCCAGCACCAACACACGTGCAACAAATGACATCAGCACTCTGAGATATCTCCCTTTCAGTCGCCCGTTTCAAGGCTTTGTACTTCTTCTCATCACTGCTCGACAGTTCTCCTGTAAGAGATGAAACCAGAAAAACATGTCAAACCACATTAGAACTATATTTGATATTTTCTCATAGAAAGTAGATCAGTTTCACCCTTCCATTAATAAGTTAGTCTCAACAGGGATGTTAGAATAATAGAATGACTTGTGTCTATGGGACGCAAACCAGCTTTATTTATAAGATGGAGGAGAACATTCCAGAATATGAGCACAAGACATAAATACCCTTATGACATAACTACCCTTGTACCCCATTTTACATCACTCCCCCTCAAGTTGGTGCATAAATATCACACATGCCCAACTTGCCAAGAATAGGGTGAAAGACCTTAGAACTAAGACCTTTCGTAAAGATATCAGCCAATTGTTCATTGCTAGGAACAAAAGGCACACAAATAAGACCCAAATCCAGCTTGAAGTGGCAATCAATTTTCACATGTTTCGTTCCCGTCATGCTGAACGGGGTTGTGAGCAATGCTAATAGCAGATTTGCTGTCACAGTAAAGCCGCATAGGAAGAGTGACAGGTACAGTCAAATCAGTAAAAAGACATTGAAGCTAAAGAAGCTCGCAAATGCCATGTGCCATTGCCCTAAACTCTGCTTCAGCACTAGACCTTGCAACAACCGATTGCTTCTTGCTCCTCTAAGTGACAAGATTACCACCAACAAAGGTGCCATAACCAGAAGTGGACTTGCGATCATCAAATGACCCTGCCCAATCTGTATCGGTGTATGCCTCAATGCGAAGGTGATCATGAGGAGCAAAGAGAATGCCACGGCCTGGGGCAAATTTCAAGAAACAGAGAATACAAAGCCATAGTTATCAAGGCGTCGCCATGGTGATGCCATGGCATCCAGGCTCCTTGTTCGCCTTGGACGCCTTGGGCGTCATGGCGGTGTCGCCTTGAATTTTGACCCCTAAAACACCATGGTCGCCTTCCCACCTTGATAACTGTGTACGCAGCATAACATCCATGTGTGAAGAATATGGGTCATGCATGTACTGGCTTACTAAGCTGACAGCATATGCGATGTCAGGACGGGTATGGGAGAGATAAATCAATTGTCCGACAAGCCGCTGATATCGGCCTTTGTCAACGGGATCACCCTCCTTGCTTACCAAATGAGAATTAACTTTAATAGGAGAATCAGCTGGCTTGCATCCCAACATGCCTGTCTCAGAGAGAAGATCAAGCACATACTTCCTTTGAGACAAATAAATACCCTTAGAGGACCTTGCAACCTCAATGCCGAGGAAGTAGCGCAGCTGTCCAAGATCATTTATTTCAAATTCCTTGCTCAAGAAGCTCTTGAGTCTGGAAATCTCACCAATGTCGTCACCAGTAACGACTATATCATCCACATATACTATTAAAATAGCAATCTTTCCACCTGATCTTTTGATAAACAGCGTGTGGTCAGCATTGCTTTGAGAGTATCCTGCTGCAACCATAGCTTGATGAAATCTACCAAACCAGGCACGGGGTGATACCGTGATTGCTTCAGCCCATATAGTGCACGCTTCAGTCTGCACACTTTTCCTTGAGTTTTAGAACTCGAGAAACCAGGTGGGATGTCCATATACACTTCTTCCTCCAATTCTCCATTGAGAAATGCGTTCTTTACATCCAGCTGTTGCAGATCCCAGCCCAACTTTGCAGCAAAGGACAAGATAACACGAATGGTTTTCATCTTGGCTACTGGAGCGAAAGTCTCCTGATAATTGATCCCATTTGTTTGAGTAAAGCCCTTTGTAACAAGTCTAGCTTTATATCGGTCCATTGTACCATCAGCCCTTTGCTTGACTGCAAAAACCCATTTGCATCCAACCGTCTTCTTTTGTGGAGGAAGACAAATCAGCTCCCATGTGCCATTTTTCTTTAGAGCCTACATCTCTTCAACCATGGCTGCCTACCACTGCGAGTGGGCAATAGCTTCCTGCCAATTCTGAGGAATAGGTACAGAAGACAAAGAAGACATAAAACTATAAAAGGAAGGGGAAAGGGAGTCATAAGAGACAGTTTTAGCAATAGGATGCAAGGAAAAATAAGGATAAAGTACGTAACGAACGTATTAGAGCGGATGTGGGAGTCGCCCCGATCAGTGACAAGCTCCAAGAGAGTCGCTTAAGGTAGTTTGGTCATATTCAATGGAGGCCTAGGGATGCCCCAGTAAGGGGGAGTGATATGATCCCGATTGAAGGAGCTAAAAGAGCTAGGGGCAGGCTTAAAAAGACCATAGGAGAAGTGATGAGGAAGGACATGCATAGCCTAGGTCTTGTACCTAGTATGACTTTGGATAGGGCCTATTGCAGGGCAAGGATCCAGATAGCAGACCCCATTTAGCTGAGATTCTCCTGTAATGCTGGGTTGGGCTGCTTTCCTCTATCTTTCATCCTTCACTTTCCATTTTGTATCTAGTGTCATATTCCATCTTTCCTCAGTCTCCATTTCTTCTTTCATATTGCATCCCCTGTTAGAACTTAGTTTTCTTTTATTGTGTTTGGATCCATGTAGCCAACCCCATGAAGTTGGGATACGGCTGAGTTTGTTGTTGTTGTTGTTGTTGTTGTTGATGTAAGGTACAGGACCTAGTGCCTTTACGAGTGGCAATAGGCAAATCAAGGGAAGGATCATGTTCATAATAGGGAAGAGAATTACCAGGAGCAAGGACAGCATGATCTGGTTCAGCAGGATCAGGTCCAAGAGGTAGAGATTGGTTTGGTAAAGTTGGAGATGTAACACCAGTGGTCTAATTCTGCCCTTTGCGAGTATAGACACGTATCGCTGGTGGAGGCCGAACTACAAAGAAAGGAAGCTCGGCAGGAGTAGTAGAGGTCTTCGACATGAGAGGAGGCTGCCCATCTTCAACTGTAGATGAAAGCTCCCCCTGAAGGTGAAGCACAGTATAGTAGGGTTCAGACTCATGAAAGATGACATCCAAAGTAACAAACCAACACCGAGTAGGTGGATGATAGCACCGATAGCCCTTTGAGTGGTAGAATAGCCTAAGCAAATACACCGAAGGCTACGAGAATCAAGCTTCTCATGAAAATAGTGGTCACGAGCATAGCAAACACAGCCAAAAATTTTTGGAGACACTGAAAAAATTGCAGAACCCTGTAGGAGATCCAAGGGGCAGCGGAAGCCAAGCACACGAGAGGGAATGTGGTTGATTAAGAAGGCTGCAGTGACAACAGCATCACTCCAAAAAATGTTTAGGAACATTCATCTAGAAGAGTAAACACCGAGCCACCTCCAAGAGATGTCGATTTTTCTACTCAGCCACACCATTCTGAGCCAGAGTGTCGACACAACTAGTTTGGTGAAGTATCCCATGGGAAGAAAGGTAGGCCTAAAATGAGTTGTCAATGTATTCCCGACCATTGTCACTTCTCAGAACCTTAATTGTGGCCCCAAACTGGGTCTGGATCATCTGGTGGAAATGTTGAAAGCAAGAGAAGGCCTCCCCCTTGGTATGCATCAAATACACCCATGTAGTGCGAGAATAACAATCAACAAAAGTAATAAACCAGCAGAACCAGTAACAAATACAACCCGAGAGGGGCCCCAAATATCCGAATGAATTAATGAAAAAGGAACTAAACTTTTATTGTCGGAAACATAATAAGTAGTTCTGGTTTGCTTGGCTAAAACACATGCATCGCAAAAAATTCAGTACAATGCTTAAAAGAAGGAAAAAGTCTAGCTAAGGTTCCCAATGGAGGATGTCCCAATCTGTGATGCCAGTGAAGAAGTTCAGAAGCTAGAGGAGATGGAGAGGGATAAATTGCCCCTATGACCAGATCCTGATGAGATGGAAAAAACGTGACTGCGCAATTTAATTTGGAGGTAAGACTACTTATAGACAACAGATTATTAGAAAAAGAAGGCAAATGCAACACAGATGAAAGGGATAAATTTGAAGGACAAGAAACGGAATCAATACCAGAAATAGAAGAAAAAGTGTCATTAGATAAACGAACCCTACCTGTACCAAAGCAAGGAGAATACTAAGAAAAAAATCCTGAGGAACCTGTCATGTGATCCGTAGCCCCAGAGTCGATGATCCATGGGGAGGAGAGCACAGATGTACTACGACCACAAAAAGGAATACCTGAACTACCAAGAAGCTGTTCAGCAATGGTAGAGGCAGACGAAGCTGATGCAGATGTAGATGGCTGGTCCATCTTAGAAAGAAGACGGCAGAAGGCCGCAAGTTCATCTGAAGACAAGGTTGAGCCGGGAGAGGCGGTGTCAGAAGCCTCAGTATGCTTGGCCTGGCTAGAATGAGGCTGGTTGGAATTGCCACGGCTACGACCAGGACCACGACCAAAAGAACTGGAGGAATCAGGGGCATCATCAAGACGACCATGCAGCTTCCAGCAATAATCCTTTGAGTAACACTCCTTACCACAATAATCACACTTGACAGGTTCCTTGGTTGAGGAACCACCAGACCGAGAAGAATCATTACAGGACTACGAGCTGGACACAAGAGCAGATCTCTCAGGACGTGCTGGAACAGGTGTAGGCAGCATAGTACTACGACGCCTATCCTCAAGCTGAATTATGGCATATGATTGCTCCAAGGTAGGGAAGGGTTCACGGCTCAACACCTGTGCGCGGAGCTGATCATATTCAACATTCTGCCCGGCTAACAAAGTAGAGACACAGATCTTATCTTCCCGTTTCTTGAACTTAGCAACATCTGCAGCAGTAGTTGGAACAAATTCCTCATAAAAATTAAGCTCCTGCCATAGAGAGCAGAGCTCATTGTAGTACTATGAGAGAGGCATTTCTTTTTGCTACAGTCCATGAATTTTTTTTCAGAGGTCAAAAACTTGTGCATCATTCCCTACCTGGGAATAAGTGTCCTGGGTAGCCTTCCATATTTTGGCAGTGGAATCAAGAAGAAGGTAACAGCGAGAGATGGAGGGCAGCATAGAATGCACAAGGAAAGCCATAACCAAGGAATTTTACACTCCCATTTTTCAATCTCTGTAGTCCCAATAAGTGGCTGAACTGTAGTACCAGTAAGATAGCCATAATAACCCTTGGATTTGATGGACATTTAGCCCGACTAAAAAAGTATAGACACGGATCTTATCTTCCCGCTTCTTGAACTTAGCAACATCTGCAGCAGTAGTTGGAACAAATTCCTCATAAAAATCAAGCTCCTGCCATAGAGAGTAGAGCTCATTGTAGTATTGAGAGAGAGACATTTATTTTTGCTGCAGTCCATGAATTTTTTTTCGGAGGTCAAAGACCTGTGCATCATTCCCTACCTAGGATTAAGTGTCCTGGGCAGCCTTCTATATTTTGGCAGCAGAATCAAGAAGAAGATAACAACGAGGGATGGAGAGCTGCATAGAATGCACAAGGAAAGCCATAACCAAGGAATTTTCACACTCCCGTTTTTCAATCTCTGTAGTCCCAGTAAGAGGCCGGACTGTAGTACCAGTAAGATAGCCATAATAACCCTTAGATTTAATGGACAGAAGGCAAGACCGTGACCATGTCAGATAATTGGTGCCATCAAGCTTGACAGCACATGGTGGAAAAGCAGAAAAATTATGGGCAGAATTACTATCGCCATTGTGAGAGTCACCAATAGTAACGTCAGAGCCTGGCATGGTTGATCAATCAAGAGAAAGATCACCAAAGCAAGAGATAACCAAAATATCTGGTGAAGAAAACCTGCAGAGAGTGGTGCCAACAACGAAGAGATGGCCTTGAAAAATACTGCCAATAATACTCAGCTCCAGAAATACCAAGAAGAATGAAGAAGCCACGATCAAAGGAAGAATCAGCAAAGGTCGAGTGCAAGCAAATCCTGGAAAAAACGATAGCAAGAAAACCTGAAATCTGATCGAGCTTGAGTCTGGAGCAGCAAGAGACAGGGATTGGCCCTGTGAATCACCAACAAGCAAGCTGGGATTGGCACTGATAAATTGTCATACAAGGATAGCCTTGTAGATCGAAAAACAAATCACAGAAAAAACTGTGAAAAGAAAGAAAAAAAATCGTAGACCTCTCAAAACATGGGAGAAATTCCCGTAAGTGATTTAGATCATGAGAGGCATATCAAAGGAGAGAAAAGGCTCTCGGTGGATTAGAAGGAGCCCACCGAGAGCAATGAAAGAGGATGGTGGTGGTGGAGATGCAAAACCGAGAGAAGAGGAGAGAGAGAGATCTCGGTTTTGGTGGTGGTGCTAAAAACGAGAAAGAGACAGAAGGAAGAGATTGACCAGGATTAGGTTTTTGAGTAACCCGCTCTGATGCCATGTTGGAATAATAGAATGACTTGTGTCTAATGGGACACAGGCCAGCTTTAATTATAAGATGGAGGAGAACATTCCAGAATATGAGTACAAGACATAAATACCCTTGTATCCCATTTTACAACAAGGTAAAAAGACAATACTGCCGCTTGTGCAACAACCCATATCACACGATCAACCGTAGACAACCATAATTTCTATGTGAATTCATCACCAGAAGTTTGTAATTAACTCAATAGAAACGGATAGATTCAGTAAATATCCTACAGTTCAAAATGTGGCTTGATCCATCAAAATAGAAAATACAAAAATACCAAGCCATCCAATTAAAAAAAATTGCAAATTGGATGATCACAAAATTGGTAGTTTACTTTAGACATTTATTTTGGGACAGGCTCACAATAAAAAAGAAACCCTCAACAAACTCCACAATAGATGATAGGAATCTACTGCTCACAGATATTAACTAATCAGGAAGCAACATATATCCAAGAAATACTACAATTAGCAGAAGACATCAAACTCAACCCAATAGTTTAACAAGTGGGTAGTCAAAAGCCCTAGGCGCTTCCCTTTGAAAGGCAAGAGTACTTTAATAAAAAATAAAATTAGAGTAACTTTTTAACATAAGCTCCAAGAAAAAGCTTTACAAGTTGTCAATGAAAAGCCAAACCAGCAGTCCTAAAGATTGTCAGTAACTAAAGAACTACATTCACCTTGTTCGTCCTTCAGTTGCTGCAATTTATGAAGTTCACTTTTTTCAGAAGTATCGAGATGTTGGACCTATAACACACCATCAATATAATTAATAGATTTCAGGTGAAATATCAAGAACAAATGCATCAAATTGTTGGGTTGGTTGATCAGATATAAATGGATATGCAAGTACGGTAATAAACCTGATAGTGCAGCGTTAAATGCTCAACAGGAAAGCTTACAGCTTGCCTTGATTTAGCACAAAGCCTGACAACCTGAAATGTGGAAAACCGAGCAGATTGAGTTAAACAAGAAAAGTCCAGGACATCTTGACACCTATAAAGAATCAAGGTTAACCTGATTAATCCATCAGTCAACTTGATGCAGTCGACAGACAAAGAGATTCCTAATCCCAGTCTTCTGAAGAGTCCAGCAACAGCAATTTTCAGTTTGAGATTCATTAGCAAAAGGTTGCATAGTATGAGTTGTCTTTCAGTCTCCTAGTTGAAATAGTTGCTGCATTTTCGGTGTGGATTCAGTGAGTGAGGAGTGGATTCTCCTTGATCTATTGGATAATTTCCCTAAGCCTTGATGATGTGATCCCGTGGTTCAAAACCCAAATAAAGGTATTAAAATCCTCTGCAGGACCGGTGGGGCGGCGATGCACATCCGGTGGCATAGCAGAGGCCATGTGTGCCATGTGTGCCACCTGGCCTCTGCTATACCGTCGGATGTGCACCGTCGCCCCGACGGTACTGCAGAGGATCCTGGTCCCAAATTAAGGTCATTATGGGCCCACAAGAATGTGAAATAACTCAAGCTAAGAGTTTAGTGGCAAATTTGTAATTTCTATAGCAATTTATGAGTCGGGACAAAACATTAAGAATTCAGAATTTAGAGTAGTATTTGGTAATTGAGCCTTTCATAAGTCATAACAAAATAAGAAGATGTCTTCTTCTACCTTGAGTTACAGCAATCCAAGTTCGGATTGAGAGAACTTCGATTACGGTAACCAGCAGTCATATGAATCGAGAGAGCTCTCTCATCCAAGTTCGGATTCTCCTGAAATGTTAAAGTTAGGTTGCCAACTTAAGTTCCTCTTGAATACAACTAAAAAGTAAAAACCACTCCAAACATACAAGAAAAAGGATTTAAGGTCTGAAACTGGACCTAGTGGAAGAGCGGATACCAAGTCTGAAACTGACCATGAAACTCACCACCCAGGCAAAGCTTTGGTACGGTTTGAGTCGCCCCTGGGTGAGTAACAAAGACATAAGATTTCAGGGAGAAAGGAAGCAAGATGAGAGAGATTGATCAAATATCCGTCAATCCTGCTGGTTTGGTGGTAACAGGGAATGGGGTAGAACCGAAACTAATGGAAGAAAAAATAGTAAAAGAAAGAGAACAGTAATGGAGGAAGAAGAAAATTAACAGTGGGGTTCATGAGGAAGTCGTAACCTAGGAGCTGACTTAGAGAGAGAGAGAGAGAGAAAGAGAGAGGGGGAGCAGGGAAGAACCAAGCAAGCACGTAATCGCTACTCACAGCAGCACAGGTAAATCAAATAACGTCATTTAAAACTCCTTATCTGTCCAATGATGGACTACATGTGTTGCAGATTAAAAGAAGGATCTGATATGGTGGGTGATGAGGCATAAAACACCCCACCTATCAGAGGCTGCCACGTGGCCGACCCGACCTCAGTCCGAGAACCGAGTTGGGCCGAGCAGGAAATTGGGCTGACCCCATATCCGATAAGTCACCTGACAAGGCCTGGTTTGAGCGAGCCCGCCGGTGGCTGAGGCCGAGATTATACGGGTCAGCCATAGACTCCTAGCCGACCTCATGGCCGAGACCAACCTCCTCCCGGGCCGACCTCCATTGCCGACCCCACGGGCCGACCTCGTAGGTCGAGCCCTCCTCCACAGGGGCTACCATAGCGCCCCACCGGGGATCGCGGGGCCACGTCAGCACATCCCGAGAATCACGGGATAAGGACCGAGCCACGATCCTAGCGCATCACGGAATCGCACTCTACATGGACTCTTACCTTAATAAGAGTCCGACCCCGAAAATAACTCTCCACTCGGCTCTACGCGAGAGAACCTTCCGAAAGAAGGACTCCTACCATACTAGGACTCTTCCAACCGTCTCATCTCCTCCTTACTCTATAAATACCCAGGTATGGAGCACTATTCCTCAGCTTGCTTTTTACTACGCAGTTACGCTGTCGCGTTGAAGACCTGACTTGAGCATCGGAGAGTCCTAGGCCGGAGCCACACCGGCCCTCTTGCGCTCATTGCTTGGTTTTTGCAGGTTCATCCACGGGTGAACCAAGTACCGGAGGTTTTCACACGCAACAGTGGGCTTAATAGAGAATAATAGAAGTAAGAGAAGATAAGGAGCTGTTCAGGGACTGTGAACAGTAACTTGGAAGAGAAATAGAGGAAAGAGAAGCAGAAAGTGAAAGGGGAGAAGAGGGGCTCACACAAGCAGTCAAACCACAAAAAGTTTCAACCAAATGAATTAATTCATTCTTAAAAATCTGAAACTAGCGTAGTTTACAACCTTGCATTTAAAGAAAAAATAAGACTCCTAAGTGTAATCTAAAACTGAAATAAAATCCTAAATTGACTCTATTACTAAGACTTTTCTAATTAGACAACTAATTAGGACTCTAACTTTCCTAAACTAACTTAAAGATAAACAACTTAGGATAATAATGAACCCTACAATATGAGACCCACTAATAAAATAAAAATTTTCGTGCACCCAGTTACAACCCTACTTTTGGGTCTTATATTTCAGCCCATTACAACAATAAATACTAAAAACTAAAGCCCAACCCAAACCTATACCATTAACCATGGTAAAAGATCTTGCCGAGATCTCGCTATTATCTCAGTTTCGGTGGACCTCGAGACGAGATCACAATCGATACCTAAATACTACAATATCTCGGCCGAGATCTCGCCACATATCTCGGTCTCGGTTCAACTCGGTTGAACCAGACCAACTTAAGTCTTATAAAATCCCCCCTCTCATCTCTCTTTTCGCCTGTCTCGCCTCTATTGGTCTACTGTGAAGGGAAAACTCATACAAGATGGAAGCTTTGTGATTTTTTGGGGCAAATCTCACCTCCGACTGAAGATTGAAACTTCATCATCTCTCTTGGGAGCAAGGTTTAAAGTATCGGTATCGGTATCAGGTATCGTATCAGTCGGGCGAATTTAAGAGATGTATCATATCGTATCGAAAATACATATCGATCGGTGCAAAAACGCATGAAAATGATCAAAATACACATGGAAATACACTTTTGGACACAAAAAACAATATAAACAAGCAATATATGTCATATATCATGCATATACACTAAGAATTGTGAATAATGTATAACCAGACAAGTGCGATGCTATGAAATTGTTATAAAAGATGAGATTTCTTACATGCAAAGTCACTCTATTGCCATGAAGAATGTCGGGTTGGATCAAACTCATGTCTGTAAGGGTCTTCAAGAATAAGAACAACTAGGATGATGTTGTGTATTGACCGACCATAAGCACAATACTGATCCTTAAGGAAACAATTTTTGGTTTTGGGTGAAAAATAGTGGATTTGAGTTCAAATCTTTGCAAATGTATACAAAGCATGCATCTAATAGTTAGTTGAACCTATTTTCCTTGAATCATAGCAAAAACAAAAAAAGAACTATAATGCAAGATTTGAAGCAAAAGATCAAGTTTTTTTAAACAAACCTACCTTAATTTTCCTTCAAGTATTGAGTATGTCTTGTATTCCAAGGATTCAAGTGCGATGTTGATCTGACCCGATCCGACATATTTTGTGGAGCGACCCGAAGGGAGAAAAAGTGGAGATTTAGTTCGTGTTTGCTGTAAAATGTGAAAAAAGACATGTGTATCGTTCGTGTTTTGATGAAAAAAGTGAAAATAGCACGTCTCTTTAAGTATCGATACGTACCGATACATTTTAAAAATAATAAAAATTTGAAAAAGTACGTATCAGCTGTATCGATACATATCGACTGTATCGTATCGTATCGACATGTATCAGTCGATACATATCAATACATTATATTTAAAAAAAGAATAGATACGCATCAGTATGTATCGTATCGACATCGACCGATACCAAGACGTATCGGCCGATACGCACCGATACTTTAAACCTTGCTTGGGAGTTGCATTGCATCTCAAGTACACTTTTAGGTAAAAATTCCATCTCAAAAACAATTTTTGTTTTCATAAGAACATCATCTAACCTTGTTTGTTGACTATGAAATTATCATATGTGATACAATGTCCACTGATCTATGGATTGACAGAGGTGGAATTTTTTTTTTTGGTTTTTAAATTATTTATTTATTTTTCTGTAAAATTAAATGATTTTCTTGCAAAAAAAAAAAAGTCAATTATGAAATATACATCTCTTTCCAAGATCCAAAACAATTAGTCAATTATTACTAAACTGTCGATTGGAGCACCATGTATGATTATGAAATATGAACATGATGGCTAATGCTTAAATGGTTTAGAGTTTGATGTTGTTGAGTTCCTAATGTTTAATTAAGTTGTTTTACACCTCTACTTTAATTACATGAGTTCTAAATATTGTGTGGCTTAGCCTAGGGTAGACCTCACAACACCGTAGACTATCAACCTAGGGTTCGAAGTCAAAGTAGCATTTTGGGTTTGAATTTGTAAAAACTAATGATTTGTCTGTGTTTAGAGGGCCTAAAATAGGGTGAATGTCAAGTTTCAGGACCTATCTTGGCCATATGGCCACCGAAACCAACCATCGAGTTGAGCCAGGAAAAAATGCAAGATCTTGGTATATCTCGGTTTCATGGCCTGGCAAAACCAGTGGCGAAACCTTGACCATAACCAGGCCCAAATTTAAACCAAGCCTTAAATTGGGCCTGCATTAACATGCACCAATTTAAAGATTTGCAAACAAGAAACCAAAGCTATTTAGACTCTATAACTGAGGCAGTGTTTGAATCAAACTCCACCTGTATTCTACAACTAATGCAGACCAAGGTGGTGATCTGCTATGGTGGGCTTCACAGAGAGAACAAAAGCAAAATGAGGAGGGGAAGAGGGAACTCACGTTCAAACACACTCACGCAGAACTTCACTAATAAAATCTCATTAATCAAATCTAAGTTTTCATAGCACGGTCACATCTATTTAAATAAAAGAAACCCAACAAGAAAGGAAACTAACTCTAACTTGGAAACTCAAATGAATAAGGAAACTAAATCCTAGTAGTTTTTTAAAACTGAAATAAAAATCTTACGTAGCTTACGCAAACAATTAAAGGACATAAAATAAATAACTAATTACTAAACTAATTCCAACCCTTGTTGGACCAAAAACCTTTGGACCGGTTTTGTTTGGGTTTGGGTTTCCAAAGCAGATCATGCTTGTCCAACTAGTCAAGTGCATCTGCATCAACTCTCCTCTTCTGAAAAGAACTCGACTCCGTCGAGGTTGAAAAATGACCAAGGAGACCATCCGAAACAACACGCTAGAGGAGGAACGATCTCGCTACTTTCTTGTGCTTAATGTCAGGAGGCCCTTAAGAGGAAGAAACTTGATGCTTAGGCGCTTAGGTTTAATTAGGGATAAATAATGTAATTATCCTTTTTTTTTTTAATCTTGTTAGAGTCCTTAGTAGCAAGTTAGAGTTAGAATCCGTTTCGATTTTAGAGTCCAGAGTACAGTTGAAGTTCAATTTCATGGTAGGAATAAGATTGTTGAGTCTTTAAATATTTTTGTAACCAGCTTATTATTCAGATTTGAGAGTTGAATGAAAATTTTATTTTGGTTGAAAGCAATGCTTGCCGTGAGCTGCTCCTGTCGCTCTCTCCCTCTTCGATATCTTCTTCTTTAATTTTCTGCTTCTTCCCCAAACTTAGACTCATTCCCGGCTTCCCTAATCTCCAATTATAGCCTTGGTTTCTGAGTTTTTTTTCTTTTTTTTCTGGGCAGTATTACCAGATTCAGGAAAGACATTGTTGGATCCTTGCACACACATCGACTGGTCCTGAGATTTGATTCACGAGCTCTTTTCCCTAAGGCGATTCACACCCTGGAACCCTGCTCCCAATTGGTCCATCTGTTGTGAGTTACAACCCAGGTTCAGATCTGTTTTCTCTCCATCACCAGGTTCAGGTTGCAGAGACTCCTCCCAGCTTGCATGTTGATTATCGAACCTGTTTCTTGGAGGATTCAACAGGCCTGCGGGTTGGAAGATTATTCCTAAGGCCCTGGTTCGATTTTTTCTTAGGTGAGAGAGCTCCCCTTCCTGCGAGAGAATTCGCTTCCGCTGGAATCCCCTGTCGAGAGGTTGAAGAAGACTCCAATCGTGAGTCTATTTTAACCCTCTTTGTTTAACTTCCTTTAATACCCCTGCCCTTTATTCTTTAATTTCTCTTATCCTTTTTTATTTACTTTGTTTCAAGTCTGACCCTTCACATTAGCTAAATTCCTTCCTATCCTTCACTCTTGCCTATCAAAATACACAGTTAAGTTTCTGCCTAATTACAATTCTGCCATTGTTCTTGTGAGACTTCATATATTTACTGTTTTGCCATCAACTTTGAATTTTAGTGCTTCTTTGCTTGGGTGGATCCACAAGCATCCCAATAAGGGTTATTTCAACCTGGGTTTGCACCAAAACTTTATGATTTTGTTGGCGTGCTGGAAAGAGTAGTTATTTGCATACCCACAATATTGTGTCTTCTTATCAAATAGTCACGGTCAACCAAGAAGATTATGACATACCTTAAGAGGGAGAACATCATGTACACTGGACTGTGTCCTTTCAATCCACCAATAGAATAGGTGACCAAACACCTGTCAGTAACCTTGAGGTTAGTGATTTTCACCCATGCAACTTTGTAGGGGGTTGGATGTGGCTCTGTCTGCAATCCTAGCTTACGAACAACATCTTCAGAGACGACATTAGTGCAACTATCGTTATCGATCACCATAGTACATAATTGGTCATTGCACTTCACACGGGCCAGTTAGGAGAAGAGGGAAACTTGGTAGAAATCAGAGTTGCAGGGAAGAAAGATAGAAGAAATCGCATAAGAAGAGAAGGAGGGGGGGGGGGGCGAGTAGAGTGCACACGCACACAGCCCTCAGGCTACTCGAACCATAAACTCAATGCATTCTTCAAATCTGTCTCCAACGATGGGGATTTACATCATATATAAAGAGAAATAAAAGACTCCTAATTACTTCCTAAAACTTAGACCAACTAAAATAGAAACCCAATAAAATTCAAATTGGAAATTTCCTATGTCTAATAGCTACCCAAAATAAAAATTACACATCTTATTATCTTTTCCAAGTAAAATAAATCCTAAATATCCTACTGAACCAGAAGGTGGTTAGGCCTGGCTCATCTAGGCTTGGATATCCAATTGGGTTTGGGTCGGTCCAAGGTAGTGTATCTGCATAAAAAACTCAATTAACATAAATAAAATAAAAAGAAAAATTACAAAAACAATCCTTAATTAATCCAGCGCGTAACTGCATCACTTCCAAGGGGAGTTTACTCTTATATTACTGTTAATTCTATTCCTGGAATCAGCCATTCAAAGTCGCAACAAACAGGTCAGTTTGCTTTACCATACCCAGGCGGATATCTAGTTTTCTGCCCTATTTCCACCATTTTCAACCCCTCATAACTACTTAATTTCTGTCCAGATTGCCTCAAAAATTACCCAGCATCACAGTACATCAATCCCTACCAAAACCAGTCACAAAACCCAAGTTCCAGACTCTGATTCTGATCTCAGTTCATAATATCAACCGCTGAGTTTGATCCCCATACATCTAACCTAATTCGGCCCTCTTTTAACTATATGAAATTTGAGCCTAAAATCTTAATTAGCAAAAGGGTTTCTAATTGCCACCATCATCATTCAGCACACTGATTAAGTATCACCATATAGAGTTTATACCTCTAGTCCAGTTGCACTTATCTTCTCTGCAAGTTGGTCAACAGCCACGTTACTCGGAGCACAAACCAATACCTGGATACGGAATGGAATGCCAATAACAATGTTGTAAAATGTAGTAAATGCACAATAATGATTAAAAAGAAAAGGGAAAGGACATGAATATCTCATCTACCTGGCCTTGGCCTTGTTTTGCCATATGATAAACAATGGCAGCAGAAGTTACAGTTTTTCCTGTACCAGGGGGGCCTTGTATTAAACTTATTGGCTTCTGAAGAACACTCTTCACGGCAAAAACCTATTCATAGAAGGTAAGAATCTCAAGGTAGTCAGAGCAACTAAGTTAAACTAATTGAAAGTGGAGAAAACACAATAGAACTCTCAACTATATCCAACATGGCAAAGCAAATCAATACAATTTTCTCAAAAGCAATTCCAAACATACATTCTCCAAGACTTAAAAAAAAATTTACAAAAATAGAGAAAATTACACTGCCACCCCCTGAGGTTTGTACTAAATACAGAATGATCCCCTGTGTTTCTAAATTATACAATCACATCCCCTAAGTTTAGGTTAATTATTGCAGTCAGCCCAACTCCGTTAGAGCATTTCCGTTAGTTGCTGATGTGTTGACCATTGATGCTTTAAAATGACAAATATACTCTTAATGCGGTGTGAGCTTACCATTTTACCCATAAGACATCCCTAACTGTACACCCCCATCCCCTGCTACTTGAATCAATTGCAGGTTTAGGATTCTGGTGACCACTATTTCCAGAACCAACAAAACCAACCACTGTTGGCGAACCAACCGTCGATGAAAAAATAGAAGTTGCATTTCGCGGAAGTCGCCGAAGGGACCACCACAAAGTGCGCCGCCGTATGCTGCTGCTGAAACAAACACCCTCTCGGATTTGGGATTGCAGTTCCTTGTTGATGAAAATTTTGATGAAACCGAATTCAAAAAGCTTCTTGGAAATGGTAATGGTGAATCTTCAAAAATTCGTTTGAATAATAGAGAATCGATCTCCCAGGCTTGATTCAAGCTTACAGATTGACAAAATGGGAGAAGAATTCGAAACGAAGATCAAGGAATGATAGGAAATTCCTCACGATTTTGGTTTTGCAAAGTAAAACCCCCCTGTTAAAACCAAACCTTTCCCTTCTTTTCTTTCTCACCCCTGAAACAGAAAAAAAATGAAGGAAGAGAGGTCAGTGGGTAGGGTTCTGTCATTGGAATATGGTTCGGCTAAGGGTTTGAAAATAAAATTGAACACTATGATCAGGATTTCGAAAAGAAGAATGTAATGAAGAGTAGCCAAAAGAGAAAGGTAGAAGAAGGAGATGGGGTTTTCAGTGAGTGGGTTGCTGGGTAGGAGATGTGAAGAAGAGATGGAGATCGTTTTTTTTTTTTGCTTACTTGCGATCCTTGGGAAATTGAAGAAGATGAACATGGCGGCCATGGTGCTGATTCTCCCAAGCTCGTGGAGTCAATCAACGGCTGAAGTTTGATCTGAGATCGGAAAGATGGAACAGGCAGAGATTATGGATTGTAAAATCGATCGTATCAGAAAGCCTGAGCGAGGGGAATTTTTTTTTTTCTGAGAGAGGGGAATTGCAGTCTCTGTTTGATCTGTAATTTTTTATTTTTTTTAACTGTCTTATTCTTCCAATAGTCTCTTACTCTTCCTCTGTTTCCTTCTCTTCTTCTTCTTTGTCTCTTCAAAATTTCAACTTGTTTCTTATTTGTATGCTATTCATTAATAAATGTCATTTTCTGTCATTCTGCATGTAGAAAAGAAAACTAGAGATTCTAGAAATGGGTGACAAAATCAAGAAGCAACTCTGGTTCTTCAATAAGGAAAAAAAAAATAGGAAAAACACAATATTGACTACACAGTAGTGAGAAGAAGATTTGTCAATAATGGCGTTAAGAGTTGCAGAGAAAGAGAGATTTTTTGAATCTTTTGGTACTTGGCGTCTTTGGAAGGGATGGTGGAGAGGGGGATGAAAGAGGAGAGGGTGAGGGAGCCAGGAGTCATGGGGGAAAATCGTGAGTGGTTTATCTCTGCAACGATGGAAGGAGGGTGTGCAGTTAGGGATGCCTAGGGGCAAAATGGTAAGCTCACATCCTGAAAGGGATATATTAGTCATTTAAGGTCAAACTTAACCAACACCGTAACACTCAACTAACGGAGTGAGAACTCAGAAGGTGCGACTGTTTAATTTAGAAACACAGGGGATCGCTTTGTATTTAGTACAAACCTCAGGGGGTGGCAGTGTAATTTTTCCAAAAAAATAAAAACAATTATATACTATTTTACAAGCCACATCAAATTCAAACACTAAAAGAAGACGAAGGCTAACAAAGCAACCAATCCTTGAATATGGCAGAAAAAATGATTGTATTGCAAGTAACAGGGATATTTAAGCCGGGGGGAGGGGGAGGAGGAGCTGAATGTTGAGGCCAGACAATGTAATGGAAACAAAAAAAAAAATGATACATTATCAAGACTCAAAAAATACAGAACATGAAGCTGCTTCATGTAGGTAATATACTCAAAACATTGTATTTCTAAAGAACACAAACAATCCCTTCCAGTGTATCTTGAGTAGTTTACCAAGTTTGTCTTCCTGTTGCACTCCTTAAAAAAGAGAGGAATGACAATATTTTGGCATAGATGTGACAGCTTAGCAATGAATATACTGCTGCATACATGATTTGTATTTCATAGAATGAGGTTCATTCACTTCTATTTTATTCTAACAAATAATTGCATAGTTAATTAGTTATATTTTCAGGAAAAAGGATAATTTATCTTCTAGGACAAGCAGCCCTACATGTTAAAAAGAAGATAATTTTCTTTTTCTTTTTCTTTCCCAGATAAAATGCAGAAATATAAGTTATTTCACCAAACTATGTTCTCCAGTACGAGATAACATGTCAAAAGGTATCTCTAAGGAAGCAAAAGAAATCAGAGAACATACATAGAATCACAGTTTTCCAAAAGTGCACAACATCTCAAATTCTCAATGAGGTAGCACCAAAAAAAACATAAATCATGGACTAAAATTATCCATCCAAATAATTGAGGAATCATACAAAAACAACTTAAATGTACGGTCAAATAGACATACTTGAGATGCATTAAGTTCTGGAAGTCCTGGTGCACCAAAACGCCGAGGTAATGTATTACGAACCACTTGAGCCTCAACTTCATGTCCCAACAAGTGATGGTAGATGTAACTGTATTAAAAGAAACATTAATTAGATTTCCAGATAAACCAGATAAATATCTCAATTCCTGAGAACATATTTTTTCAAAAACTAACTGGAACACCAGCATTTATTCCAGAATAATGATTGCATGCAGGAGCACCATTTCTGATAAGTTTTCATATGTTTCCACAATATTCTAGCATTCAATGGTTAGATGACACCAGTCACAAGTTAAATGCATACAAGAAAACTCTAGTTAAATGAATCTGATCAGTCTGATTTAGGCTCCCCATATTAAACGGGACACTTCATAAATGTAAGAAGAGCTTATGTATGCCATGAGCTCTTTAACACTCAGAAGATAAGATTATTTACGTACGGTGAATAACCACAATGATGGTTGGTAGATATATCTTAATCAACCACTAATGAATTAGTGAATTACTTAAAGGCAAAGCCCCAAGAATACTGGGAATCTTTCAAATTTAAGGTATTTGATCCAGGAGAAATTCCTTGGACCAGTCCAAACCCATTGGGGATTCCAGATGAGGATGAACCGGGTCCAATTGATTCTAGGTTTAGTAAGATATCTTAGCTTATTTATTTAAATTTTAGGGCAAATTACATGACACCCCCTGAAAATCAAATGATACTCAACTTACCCCCTCTTATTTGAAAATACTCACCCGTCCCCCTCTAGAGTAACGGTGGTAACTTAAAACAATCCAAAAACTGAAAAGACAATTTTAACCTCGACCAAAATAAGATAAACATTGACAATTGAGGTACCCAACATTTGTAGAAAATGCACTTTAGATACGCAAAGCCTGTAAATTATATTTAGGATACCAATTTTAATATTTCCAATTATACCCCAAATCACCACCAGCCCTACAACCACCATTGTCGCAGGCCCGCAGCCGCCACCACCACCACCACCATTACTGCCGTGCAGCCCCATCTCACACCATCCTCTTCCCCGCATGATTATCACTACCCCCTCCCCCTGTTCTTCACCAACCCTCAACTCACCCCCATTGCCCTACCCTCCCTTGCTTTCCCACCCAGGCGACCGAACCCCACCCCTGCTTCCCTGCCCCGCGACCTAGGCCTGATAATTTCCATTAAGTGGACACTCCACTCCTTTTCCCATGGGGTGGTTGATTCATTAGGGAGAATCAGTGCTTTTATTTCCTTGGATCCCTCAATAGAACTTTCCAAACCCCTGCTTGCAAGCTTCTTAACGATTTGTCTCCTCCTTAGTGAGTTTTTTCTCTGCATTCTTCACTCAGTAAACTAGAAGCATCACACTCTCAGAGTTGTCAAGGAGTCACTTAGGTGTCCAGGCAGATTTCTATGTGCCTAGGCGGCCGCCGGCTTATTGTAGGGCGCCTTGCATTGGTTTAATTGGTATCGAACTAGGTTCTAGCACTTATTTATGCCACATATCATTTCAGTAAAAATTTTTATATTTGGTATTTCATTTACTTAGATATTATTCATAAATAAGCAAATACCCCCTACTTGAATCCAATAAAAATAGTTAAAAAATCAAACGCCTTGGATCGCTTAGCGCCTTGACAACTATGCTAGAGAATCAAAAAGGGAGGACACAGAGTCTATAATGGCATCGATCAAGGAGAAAGATGAGAGGATTGTGGAGGGCAGAAGAATAAAAGCGATGGGATACAAAGTCTTCATTGTACATCATTGGACTTTGGAGAAAAAAAATTAGAGTAAAAGATAGCACTTCCGGAATTCCCAATCATGGAATTTGAGAGCTCTAGCAAAGTCGGTAAATGCAAAGTTTCAAAACCCTAGTTGGTAAATGCCGAGTTTTAAAACCCTAGCATTTTGGAAATACTGCTTAGAAAAATTTATAAGGTGCGCAGAGTCGGTAAATGTAGAGTTTCAAACCCTAGCATTTCTCTTTATTCCTCTCTGAAATTCCTAATCATGGAATTTGGGAGCTCTTAATCTCTTGGTTAAAAACAATGGAATTGTAAAAGCTTTTTCCACTTTGGTCTTCGTTGCACATCATTGGACTTTGGAGAAAAAATAATTAAGCTTAAAATTTGATTAGAGAATAAGGGAAAAAAAAAAATTCAGATTGTTGTAATGGATGGATAGATTCATGAAAGTAGAAGTGGAGAAAACAGAGGAAGAAGAAACGTAGTAGGACAACCAAAGGAGGAAGAAAAATGATGGCGACCCAGCAGGAAGTATAGGGAAGGGAGGGAATGGGAAAGAGAGCAGAGAAGGGAGCGGTAGAGAAGGGTAAAAATGGAATTATGAAAAATAAGAAACTAAAATGTAACTTGGGGCCTTTTGATCTAAGGGTAAAATAGTAAGTTTATCCTTGGACAAGGGTAGTTTAGGGATTTAAAAATATTTAACTTGTTGACTTCATAACTTAACTGCATAAAACTAACGGTAGGGACTAAGTTGTAATATAGTGCTCTAATACAGAGGGACAGGTGAGTATTTTCAAATAAGAGGGGGTGAGTTGAATATTGTTCAATTTTTAGGGGGTGTCATGTAATTCACCCTAAATTTTATTATTTAGGTTTATCTATAATTGGGTCGAGAGATTACACAAAGTGACTATTTTAGATTTCTGGGGTCAATCATAAGTAAAGAAGGTGGCATAGAGGATGATGCTTCACAGAGAATTAAAGTGGGATGGATGAAGTGGAGAGGTGCGTCTGGAGTGTTGTGTGACCGACGTATTCCTTTAAAGCTTAAAGGAAAATTCTACAAAACTGTTGTAAGACCGGCTATGATGTATGGGGCAAAATGTTGGGCAGTTAAGAAATGTCATATTGATAAGCTTTGTGTAGCAGAGATGAGGATGTTAAGATGGATGTGTGGAAAAATAAGGAAGGATAAAGTACGGAATAAACATATAAGAACGGGCGTGGGAGTCGCCCCGATTAGTGACAAGCTTCAAGAGAGTCGCTTAATGTGGTATGGTCACATTCTTCGGAGGCCTAGGGATGCCCCAGTAAGGAGGAGTGATATGATCTAGATTGACAGAGCTAAAAGAGCTAGGGGCAGGCCCAAAATGACCATAGGAGAAGTGGTGCAGAAGGACATGCATAGCCTAGGTCTTGTACCAAGTATGACTTCGGATAGGGCCTATTGGAGGACAAGGATCCATGTAGCAAACACCATTTAGCTGAGTTTCTCTTGCCGTGCTAGGTTGGGCTTCTTCCCTCTTGTTATCTTTCTTTCTTCTTATTGTATCTTTCAGTTGTCATTTGCCTTTTTCCATTCTCCATGTCTCTTCTCTTTCCCCATTCTTTTTGTTAGAACTCAGTTTCCTTTTGTTGTGTTTGGATCCATGTAGCCGACCTCATTAAGTTGGGACAAGGCTGAGTTTGTTGTTGTTGTTGTTGTTGTATAATTGGGTCGAGTAGGAGTTTGAGTTATTTTATAACCTCCTTTTATTGCTATTGATGGAGTCTTAGATAGGGTTGAATTAGAGATAATGTGTAGTTAGTTTTGAAGTCTGTTTAGAGTTTTATTTAGGGTTTTATTTCAGTTATGAGTCCTAGGTAGAGTTAAGGTTAATTTCAATTTTAGAGTTTAATTAGGAATCTTTATTTATCTCTTTAAATACAGCATTGTAATCATACGATACTAAGATTTTAATGAATGGAATTTTAGTCGATTGTTAACAGAGTGGTACGAATGAATCAGATTGTGTGACCTTTTCTTTCCTCCCTCTTCTATTCTCCTCCTTCAATTTCTTCTTCTTCCTTCTCTGTTCTGTCATTTTTTTCTCTTCTTCATTGTTAGTTTGATATCATGTTTTAAACGGTACTTATGTAGTTCTAGATTGGATGTAATCCAACTAGAAGCCAAAACCAGGATCTGATTCCAAAGGTGGATTGACTAGAGTTAAAATAGGTGAAATAGGCCAATTAGGGTTAGGGTTTGATGGTGTCTAGGGTTTAGGTTAAGGGTTAGGTGTGAGTCTTTCAGTGCTACGTTAAGAAAAACTCAAAACCAGGGGCTGTAACAGGTTCAATTTCTTCTTCTTCCTTCCCTGTTCTGTCATTTTTTTCTCTTCATTGTTTCTTCATTGTTAGTATTATATCATGTTTTGAACGGTACTTATGTAGTTCTAAATTGGATGTAATCCAACAAGAAGCCAAAACCAGGATCTGATTCCAAAGGTGGATCGATTAGGGTTAAAATAGGTGAAATAGGCCAATTAGGGTTAGGGTTTGATGGTGTCTAGGGTTTAGGTTAGGGGTTAGGTGTGACTCTTCCAGTGAAGGTTACGTTAAGAAAAACTCAGAACCAGGGGCTGTAACAGGTTCGGCAGCAAGGTTTTGTGGTGATAAATGTGGTTAGGATTATAGTTTTGACAAGGGAACTATGTGGATGTTTTAGGGTTTGACAGGTCAGAATGGGGTGCAACTTGGATCGAGTTTCCTATAGGGAAAGGGGAGAGGAGAGAGCCGGAGAGGTCGATCTAGTTATGGGGCTGTTTCTATGGCTGGATTGATCTGGGCAGTGAGTGAAGTGAGGAAAAAGGTTAAAAGATGGAGGGGATTCTAGGTTTTGGATGTTTAGAGGATTAGAAGAAGAAAGGCTAGGGTTTGGGATGATTCAAACTTAATAATTTTTGAAGTAGTACTTGGACCACAGCTTGTTTGAATTAAGATCCTTGAAAAATCAGAACTTGAACCAGAACTTGAACGTAGCAGCAATGGAGAACAAAGAGAGCTTGAATGAACCACCCCGGCTTCACTCTGGAAGGTGTCGATTGGATCAAACACCAATCCCACCAGCCTTAATCAGACACAAGACCAAATCTTCAGCAAGGAAGAGAAAGTTGCAGAGCAGCAGCTTTGGAGAAGTTATTTTCAAAATTGTGAGCTGAAAAAAAGCCCCCACGAAATTGGCTTTATTTGTAATGGCCAAAAGGCCTTTCTCCTATTCATCCTAGAAATGGGAATCCTTGGCTGAGTCTAATTACAAAGCACCTCCTCTCTCAAAACAGTGGACCACTGGTTAAAAGTCACATGACCTATTTAAAAAAACAATTAAATTAAAACTAACACTGAACACTATAAGAATTGGTACTGAACATCCCTCCCGTAATAGTACAGGCTCCTATACCAATGACATATTTAGTTCAGGCATTTGCTCATATAATCTCACTAAGGAAGGGGCCATTTTCATTGTTATTGTGCCAGCTATTAAAATGAGATCCGCTTGTCTAGGACTCGATCTTGGCATGTGGAACCAGTCCATAATGATCAAAGTCGAATAATTAGGCACACAAAATAACAAATAAAGAATTGACTTCATTATTATATATCAAGTTATTGAGTATTTCGAACATATCCCGAAATTCAAAGCTACCCGTTATCCAATAAAGACCTGAGATTTCTAATAATAAACCAAAATAGCAGAGCCAATACAAGTATTAGTAGCATAGAAAAAATGCACTACTCGTCATTAATATGTTTGCTCGCGGTAATTGTGGCCTCTAGGGAGAATCGATGATTGCATCGAAAGGGTAGGAGGATGGAAAAGGTAAAAATCAATAAAAAGGGTGGGTAGAAAAACTTATTAGATACTGGACTCATGTATCTAATAAGTTATACCTATTTTTGGATTTGTTATGAGGTGTGAAGTGGGACAGATCAAGATTTCTACCAAGGGTTTTGAATACTAAATGTCCCCTTACAAAACTTTCGTTATTAGGTTAGCCATAAACTTCACCTGTTTCTAGTGATTCACATGGCATCATCAAATGATACAAGTCTTGGATAAGTTTGGAAATACCGTAATGAAAGGAACATAGGAGTTTGTCGCTAGGTATTTGACCAAATATGATCGTCCAATTCCTATAGAACCTATCATTAAAATACCCCTAGAGGGGGATAGGGCTAAGAGGCAATTCCCGTTCTCAACCCACGACCAATATCAACCTGAAGCTTCCTTCGTAACTCCTAGAACTTCTTCGTAGTCGCTCCATTCCATGTCTCATTCCATAGGGAAGGAAAAATTTGAGAGTGAAATGGTTGAAGAAAGGGGATAGATATACTCCATTCTTGCTTACATCTGTTATGGTAAAACGGAAGAAAGCTTTGACTACGCTGCTTGTGCAAATGGATCTATGACGGAAGACATGGGCACCATTCAAAACTTGGCAGTTGACTATTTCAAATCTCTTTATTCTTCTGAAGAGCATAGCATTGATGAGAACATTCTTTAGGTGATCCCAAAGTGGAAGTTGGTAAATTTATTTATTTTATGGTCCATTAATTTAATTTCGTTTGATTAATGTGAAGTTCCTTAAAAACTTTTGCCTTCTTTGAAATATCATGAATGCCTAGAGAAGAAAATTATCCTATTTGACCATTGTACATTGCTAACATCAAGAAATGGAACAATCAGGAATCTCGTGACTTTATTATGGACTTTTTATTCTGTCTTTGCTTATGAAAGGTCAAGCCGATACAATAGGCATCGCAATGCGAAGGGCTTTACTTGGAGAAAAAGAAGGAACATGTATCACACGTGCAAAATCTGAGAAGATACCACATGAAAGAAAAATTTTTGTTGCGAATGAACAAGATATTGAGGATTGTCCATACATAAGACCATAATTATTGATACGGGCCTTTTCACCACTGGTTAGATACTGGAGTCATATAACTAATAAGTTATACCTATTATTGGATTTGTTATGAGGTGTGTAGTGGGAGAGATCCAGATTTCTTATATCAAAATAAAACTAAGTATGGAAAATTAATAAACATAGAAATCCACTAAACTACTTAGACACTTAAATTTCTTCTTCTTCTTGATGTAGATCCTGGCATAAGAGACAAAGGACAATGCCCCTCTTTGGGTCAATGGACCAGCTCGAGTCAGCCCCGCAGGGCCAACTCGAGCCAGCAAAGAAGGGATCTGAGATGCCCCACGATCTGGTTAGAGATCCACCTTGACCAGTCAAAGATGCTTCATGATTCTGCTAGGATCCTCTTTAACCAGTCAGCTGGGTCTGAGTGCAATTTAGAAGTTTCCATAATTAGTAGTTTCTAATTTGTTTAAGTTTCTATTTTGTGGCTGAACTATAAAGCCAAGTAGATTTAGTTAATTCCTCTTAGGATTTAGTAGTTTCTATTTTATTAAGTTTATATTTTAGTTTAGTATTATGTTTGGAAGTTCTATTGTAAGCCTGCCTATTAAAAGGCATCAGATTTTAATGAAAGTCAGATTGTTAGAGAGAGAATATTTTGGCCACTTTAGCCATCGTGTATGGGAGCTCCTCCTATGCTGCAAAAGCTGAGATAGCTGTTGGTGAGAGACCCAGGGTGAGAGGCCCATTGCCCTACCCTACTCGATCCCCATTGCTGCTTCTGTGTGTGTCAGTAACCAATAATTAAGAACTCAACCTGAAGATCAGAACTCACTTCCAATAAATTCCAAGACTGCTACTGCTGCAAGCCAATCAATTGAAGATTCCTGTTGCTCCTGCAAGCTACCTTGTTCGAGTATAGTTGCTGCTGATTGCTCTTTTGACTGAAGCTGCAGCTATGCTGTTCTCTTAATCCAGTGCAGGCTACTGTGTCCCTGTGCCTGGATATCTGCTGCAACTTTTGATAGTGATAACCCCACATCTCTCCACCAAACCCTGTTAGGATTCGAGTATCACACCATCCCACCATCCAGTCCACTTGATCCACACCTTCCTTCCATTCCATGGCCTGAAACTTCCATCTTCCCATTACTTTCTATTTTCATCTTCAACCTTCCATCTTGCATTAACCATCCGAACAGGTCCAAAGCTGCAGAACAGGTTTCTACATACCAAGTTTCACACTTGGTTGCTGCTGACGACTAACCCAGCCTGATTTGGAAGGTTTTCCATTAACCTTCTATTTTGGTGGTTCCTTGATAACTTCACATCGAGCCATCAGAAGTGAATCAAATTTTGAAGACAGCCTCTCCCTAGCATTCTCTACCTTCGATCCAAAGGAGGTGTCCATCAGTTGGCTGGTTTGGCAAAAATCCTAACCTTCTAATTTCTGGTTTTGTTCCTATTTTGAGTTTTGTGACTGCTGAGTATTCCTGGGTTATTTGGGACTAAATCTAACCTATATTAGTTCTACATTACTTCTTCTTATTCTTCTTGCGGATGTAGGTCTTTGGATCTGCATCAGCTATCCCTAGCTTGAAAACATTCGTCTCTGACGAATGGGTGAAGGACATGTAGCATTCATATAATTCGGAGTCAAGCTTCTTGAGGTCGTCGACGTGAATCCAAAGTGTTGTCATAGCATGGGCAACCTTTCCATTTGACAAGTAAAGCATGGTAACCGCTACCATGTCGAGTAGTATTGTGCATGTCGTCCAAAACCTCCTCGATAATGTCTTCAGTGGGTGGTTTGAGTTGGGGCAACCTCAACATTTGTTCAAAATTACCATCGTCTGAGTGATGTCCCACATAGAGATGTAAATCATTGAAAACATTGCTTATGTCCATATTAGCAGGTAACCCGAGCACATAAGCATTAGGTCCAATACACTTAAGCACCTTGTATGGACCCATGTTCAGAATTACCATCGTCTGAGTGATGTCTCACATAGAGATGTAAATCATTAAAAACATTGTTTATGTCCATATCAGCAGGTAATCCGAGCACATAAGCATTAGGTCCAATACACTTAAGCACCTTGTATGGACCCATCTTCTTCGGATGGAGCTTGTTATTGACACCCGGTTGGTGTCTCTCAGGGTTAACACGGACCATAACCATGTCTCCAGGCTTAAACTCCACATAGCATCAACGGTGATCAGCATTAGCTTTGTAAACACCATTTCTGAGAACAATTTGTCGTTGAACATTAGGGTGCACCTCTGTGATGTGGCGCAAAAACTCATCTGCTTCAATGCTGACTCTTGCTTGAGGGGGTAAAGTAACAAGATCAATTGGATGTCTTGACTGAACTCTAAGTAAAATTTTGAAAGGAGTAGGTCCTGTTATCCTATTCACAGAGTTGTTGTACGTGAACTCAGCAATATCAATAATAGAAGGCCATGTCTTCTTATAATCCTGGACTAAACATCTCAATAGATATCCCAAACTTCTGTTTTTAACTTCCATTTGTCTGTCATATGGATGAAAAATAGTAAAAAATAGTAGCTTGGTGTTAGTTTTCAACCACAAAGTCTTCCAGAAGTAACTCAAGAACTTCACATCTCTAGCAGATACAATAGTGCTTGGCAGCCCAAGAATGCGCACTATTTCTTTGAAGAACAGCTTTGCAATATTAGAAGCATCAAGTATCTTGTGACATGGAATAAAATGAGCGATCTTCGTGAAACAGTCAACCACATATCCACAACCATAATAGAATCATATTGTTCCCTAGTAGGAGGCAGCCCAAGAACAAAATACATGTTGATGTCAACCCATGGTGCATGAGGAACCGATAATGGTGAATAGAGACCTGTGTTCTGCTTGCCCCCTTTGGCTAACTAACAAACTCGGCACCTCTTGATCACATGATCTACATCCTTGGCGATATGCCGCCAATAATAACGATCAGTAACTCATAGAATGGTGTTATCCTTTCCACAATGTCCTCCCAAGCCTTCTCTATGTAACTCCTGAATAATGTGATGGCGTAAGGAAGAATCTGGTATACGCAACCGTGTTCCTTAGAACAAATATCCATCGTTAATGGAATATTTAAGGTGTTGTCCACCCCGCTGCAAATCAATATAAAGGACGCTGAAATCCTCATAACTAGTATACTCATCACGAATCTGCTTGATGACAAACACATGTGCTGAAAATGTGCTCAAAGAACTTTTCAGCTCAATGCATCAGTCATTGTATTCTCCTTTTCTGACTTGTACTTCAGAGCAAATACAAACTCTTGTAAGTAAGCGACCCACTTTGCATATTGGTTGCTAATCGACTTCTGTGAATTAAGGTGCTTGAGTACCTCATGATCAGTGTAGAGGATGAACTCTTTACCAACAAGATAGTGTCTCCCATAACACTTGGATGACGACATAGTGTTCAAGTTCATATGTCGAATAGCGTTGCTTGGCATCATTGAGTTTTTCATTGTAGAAAGCAATAAGATGAAAGGCCTTTGTTGCTGCCGTTGTCCATTCAAACTTGTCTTTACTCTACTTAGTACATTCGGTAATAGTGCCATGATTGCACTGAAATTCTGAATAAAACGTCTATAAAAAGAGGCTAGTCCATGGAAACTACGGACTTCAATAAATGTCTTCAATATAAGCCAGTCAACAATACTCTTGACCTTTTCCGGATCAGCTTCAACCCCTTGTGTCTTGTGTTGAGACAGTAACCAAGGAATATAACCTTGGGCAGTATGAAAGAGTATTTCTGGAGATTGATATATAACTTCTCTTGACGGAGCACTCTCAAGACTTGCTTCAGGTGGTCAATATGGTCAACTATATGCTTACTATAAACCAGAATATCATCAAAGTAAACAACAAAAAATCGAATAATGAAAAGATGAAGTACCTGTATTATAACTTGCATGAAAGTGTTGGATGCATTCGTCAGACCAAAGGGCATAACTTTTCATTCAAATTGTCCATCATTGGTCTTAAAGGCAGTCTTCCATTTGTTTCCAGGCTGGATACGACTCTGATGGTAACCACTTTGAAGGTCCAACTTAGAAAAGATCATAGAACCGGACAACATGTCTAACATATCATCAAGCCGTGGAATGGAGAACTTGTACTTGATAGTAATATTGTTGACTGATTGGCTGTCCATATACATACGTCAAGAACCATCCTTCTTCGGAGTGAGTAAAGCTGAAACAGCACATGGGCTTAAGCTCTTATGAATAAAACCCTTCTGTAGTATCTCATCAACCTATCGCTTGAGCTTTGCATGCTTTGTAGGGCTAAGACAATATGCGGGTAGATTAGGTAACATGGAACCAGGTACCAAGTCAATAGCATGCTAAATATACCTCGAGGGAGGTAACTCATCAGGCAACTCCTCCGGTACAACATCAGAAAAATCAGACAGCAGCTCCTTAATGGGCTGTGAGCTGGACTTCCGGCTGTGTAGTAACTTTTTCTAGTAACTAATGCCAAAATCAGACCTAAACCAAGGCTGGTTTTTTCAAACTCTAGTGTTACGGCCAATAGCTTCTCTTAACCTGAACCCTTTTGATTTGTGCACAATGATTAACGGTGACGCATTTCAGGAAGTAGGTTAACAGGATGGAACACTATATGCTAACCTTTATGTTTAAATACACATTGGTTCTTTCCACCAACCATAACATCATTATAATATAACCACAATCTGGCGAGTAAGCTAAGCTATGAGCTTCATCGGTATAACATCGTACCACACATCTTCCTAATATCGATGGAGCTTCAAAGGTACCAAACAATGCTGGTTTGCCTCCAAAGTGTTGGCATTTAGAAGGGAGACTTTGTATGGCTGAGAATGTTTATCAGTTGGTAGCTTAGCCCTCTCCACAAAAGCCTTAGAAGAAACATTCACACAGCTTCCACTGTCAACAATTACCTAGATTACATTGATTTAGGAACGCATGTGATTGTAAAAGATGCAATGACGTCGCCAATCCTCATCCTGGATTTCAACCACTAGGTTACGACTAACCACATGTATACTATAGAATTGCTCTTCATTTAAATCATCTTCAACACTGCATGTAAGGTCTTCATCCTCAAATGGATAGGGAGTGCTTGAACTATTCTCTGCCATAGCTCTGATACCAATTTAGTGTAGTTCTAGATTGGATGTAATCCAACTTGAAGCCAAAACCAGGATTTGCATCCAAAGGTGGATTAGCTAGGGTTAAAATAGGTGAAATAGGACAATTAGGGTTAGGGGTTAGGTGTGAGTCTTCTAGTGAAGGTTATGTTAAGAAAAACTCAAAACCAGGGCTGTAACAGGTTTTGCAGCAAGTTTTTATGGTGATAAATGTGGTTGGGGTTAGGGTTTTTGACAAGGAAACTATGTGGATGTTTTAGGGTTTGATTGGTCAAAATGAGGTGCAACTTGGATCGAGTTTCCTATAAGGAAAGGGGAGAGGTCGATCCAATTACGGGGCTGTTTCTGTGGTTGGATTGATCTGGGCAGTGAGTGGAGTGTGGAAAAAGGTTAAAAGATGGAGGGCATTCTAGGGTTTGGATGTTTAGAGGATTAGAAGAAGAAAGGCTAGGGTTTGGGATGATTCAAACTTACTAGTTGTTGAAGCAGTACTTTGACCGTAACTTGTTTGAATGAAGATCCTTGAAAAATTAGAACTTGAACCAGAACTTGAATGTGTCAGCAATGGAGAACAAAGAGAGCTTGAACGAACCACCCGGGCTTCAGTCCGCAAGGTGTCGATTGGATCAAACACCAATCCCACCAGCCTTAATCAGACACAAAACCAAATCTTCAGCAAGGAAGAGAAAGTTGCAGAGCAGCAACTTTAGATAAGTTATTTTCAAAATTATGAGGTGAAAATAAGCCCCCATGAAATTGGCTTTATTTATAATGGCCAAAACACCTTTTTCCTATTCAGCCTAGGAATGGGAATGCTTGGCCGAGTCTAATTACAAAGCACCTCCTCTCTCAAAACCATGGAGAGGAGGGGGGAATATTAAGTTGTCGCATGACAACTTAAAAGTCACATGACCTATTTTAAAAAATAATTAAATTAAAACTTAAATTGAACCACTGGTCAACCAGCTGTGGACCGGTACAATTTATTACATCATAAACCTAAGTATGGAAATCTAATAAACATAGAAATCCACTAAACTACTTAGACACATAGACTACTTCTTCTTCTTCTTGTAGATGTAGGTCTTTGGATCTGCATCAGGTACTGATATCCCCAAACCTTGGAAGTCAATCTCCCTCGACCATATCTCTTTCTACTTGAGATTTGTGTCAAAGGTAGCCCTTCCTTGGGCGACCAAACCCTTAGAGTTCATGGCAATAAACCATCCTTTCTGTGAGAAATCTAACCTACAAATTCAATTGGTTCAAGCTATAGAAGGTAAACTCCCTCCCTTCACTTTTGCTGTTTTGGATGAACCTTAGTTGCTTTCAAGAAGTCTATCCACCATCCACCTACCTTTAAATTCTTAGACCAAACCAAGAAATACTGAAGGAGATCTCTGCTTTGAAGTTCCGCTGGTTTCACTGTCTGCATTTCTTTTCCAAGGTTCAAGGCAAAGTCCTTCCCCACAATTCCTTTTATGGTTTTATTTTATTTACCCACTTTTCCGTACCCCTCTTTCTCCCTTTATTCCACCTAATCTATATTTTACAATCCCTTCCAAGATTGTCCTTGGACAATAAATAGTAAATCCTTTCAAGTCCCATTGCTTGAAGGCTAATGGAAAGATGTAGAGCTAGCAAGAAGGATCTCTATATGGTCTTTACTGATTTGGAGAAAGCCTATGACAGAGTCCCTAGAGATTTAATCTGACATGTTCTTACAAAGAGAGGGGTGTCTAGTAAGTATATAGAGGTAATTAAAGATATGTATGAGGGCATGGTGACTAGTGTGAGATCTATGGGAGGCCAGGGCAAGGAATTCCAAATAACGGTTGGATTTCATCAAGGATCAGCCCTAAGCCCTTATTTTTTTGTGCTTATCATGGATGAATTAACCAAGAAAAACCAAGACGAGGTACTGTGGTTTACATTCTTCGCCGATGATATCGTTTTGGTGGATGAGACAAAAGCAGGGATTAATGCTAAGTTAGAATTGTAGAGATCAACCATGGAAACAAGGGCCTTTAAGATTAGTAGAACAAAGACGGAGTATATGATGTATAACTGTAGTCACACTATGATGGATGATGACATGGTGAAAATTGAGGAAAGAGAGATACCGCCAAGTGACTATTTCAGATATCTGGTGTCTATCATACACAAAAAAGGTGTCATAGATGATGATGTTTCACAAAGAATTAAAGTAGGATGGATGACGTGGAGAGGTGCAACTGGAGTACTGTGACCGATGCATTCCTTTAAAGCTTAAAGGAAAGTTCTACAAGACTTTTGTTCAACCTGCCATGATGTATGGGGTGGAATGTCTGGCAATCAAAAAGTGCCATATGAGAAGATGTGTTGCAGAGATGAGGAGATGAGATGATGTGCGGCAAAACTCAGAAGGATAAAGTGAGGAACGAACATATTAGAGCTTATGTGGGAGTTGCCCCGACCAGCGACAAGCTCTGAGAATGTCGTCTGAGGTGGTTTGGCCATGTGCAACAGAAGCCTGGGGACACCCCAATAAGGAGAAGTGATCTGATGTCGATTGAAGGAACTAAAAGAGCTAGGGGCCGGCCTAAAATGACCTTAGGTGAGTTGTGAAAAATGACATGCTTAGTTTGGGTCTTGTGCCAAGTATGACCACAGATAGAGCCTTTTGGAGGGCAAGGATCCACGTTATCGACACCATGTAGCTGAGACATAGTTACCAAGGCAGAAAAGCGACCAAGGCGTTCGAGAGGGTCCAAAATCAAGTCAACACCAACAAGGTGGACCAAGGCGTCCGCCTAGGGGACCAAGCAACCAAGCAGCTGGACGCCTAGGCGTCGCCTAGATAACTATGAGCTGAGATTCTCCTATTTTTCGGGGCTCTCCTGTTCCTCTTACTTTCATTTTTCATTTTCCATTATTTAATTTTTTATCCCATTAATATATATATATATATATATATATATATATATATATATATATATATATATATATATATATCTTCATGCCTCTTACTTTGTTTTTGAAAGGATCCATGTAGCCGACTCCATTTAGTTAGGATAAGGCTGAGTTGTTGTTGTTGTTTCAAGTTCCATTGCTTATTAGTTACCAATACTCCCTTCAAAAATCTGGTATATTATCAGATTGCCACTGGTTATTAGATTTGAGCTATTCGTTAATGAGGTGGGCCCATAAGTGATCCGAGCCAGGTTTTCGAACCCTGGGTTAGAATTGTAGAGATCGACCATGGAAACAAGGGCCTTTAAGATTAGTAGAACAAAGACGGAGTATATGATGTATAACTGTAGTCACACTATGATGGATGATGACATGGTGAAAATTGAGGAAAGAGAGATACCGCCAAGTGACTATTTCAGATATCTGGGGTCTATCATACACAAAAAAGGTGTCATAGATGATGATGTTTCACAAATAATTAAAGTAGGATGGATGACGTGGAGAGGTGGGACTGGAGTACTGTGACCGACGCATTCCTTTAAAGGAAAGTTCTACAAGACTTTTGTTCGACCTGCCATGATGTATGGGGTGGAATGTCTGGCAATCAAGAAGTGCCATATGAGAAGATGTGTTGCAGAGATGAGGAGATGAGATGATGTGCAGCAAAACTCAGAAGGATAAAGTGAGGAACGAACATATTAGAGCTTATGTAGGAGTTGCCCCGACCAGCGACAAGCTCTGAGAATGTCGTCTGAGATGGTTTGGCCATGTGCAACAGAAGCCTGGGGACACCCTAATAAGGAGAAGTGATCTGATGTCGATTGAAGGAACTAAAAGAGCTAGGGGCCGGCCTAAAATGACCTTAAGTGAGTTGTGAAAAATGACATGCTTAGTTTGGGTCTTGTGCCAAGTATGACCACAGATAGAGCCTTTTGGAGGGCAGGATCCACGTTATCGACACCATGTAGCTGAGACATAGTTATCAAGGCGGAAAAGCGACCAAGGCGTTCAAGAGGGTCCAAAATCAAGTCAACACCAACAAGGAGGACCAAGGAATCTACCTAGGGGACCAAGCAACCAAGCAGCTGGACGCCTAGGCGTCGCCTAGATAACTATGAGCTGAGATTCTCCTATTTTTTTAGGCTATCCTCTTCCTCTTACTTTCATTTTTCATTTTCCATTATTTACTTTTTTATCTCATTAATATATATATATATATATATTAATCTTCATGCCTCTTACTTTGTTTTTGAAAGGATCCATGTAGCCGACTCCATTGAGTTGGGATAAGGCTGAGTTGTTGTTGTTGTTTCAAGTTCCATTGCTTATTAGTTACCAATACTCCCTTCAAAAATCTGGTATATTATCAGATTGCCACTGGTTATTAGATTTGAGCTATTCATTAATGAGGTGGGCCCATAAGTGATCCGAGCCAGGTTTTTGAACCTTGGATTCGCATCAGAACTTCACCATGGACATGTTCAAATTTAAATGAAAGCTCAAGAAAAAGTATCTCCATAAAAAAATATACAACAATTATTTGCGTCTCATTCGTCTATTTTAACAGAGTATAAAAACCATAAGATGATAAGAACACAAAGAAACCTCCACTGAAAATGTATCAGCAATAGCATTAACAGTAAAGACTAACAAACTTATACACAAAAACACCTTGGGAACTGTAAAACTTATGGCTTGTTTAAAGCACACGTCTTCAACTTAATTTGAGAATATGCATCAGCAATCAACATTTTTTAAGGAAAGGTTTCCTTATTCAGCCTTAGTAACAACTGAATACAGTCTCCTAATTCTTCTGAAAATAAAGGAGACACATAATAATAACCATAACAATAATGATAATAGACATTATGTCCATTAGATATTAAAAAGTGTGTCACCTACCCACTGACACTTGTTTCATCCACAACAAAAGTTTTCATGGCTCCCTGCATTCGATCAAAACTGGTACTCTTCCAAACAAAATCAACACTGAACCCATGGTTCACATCAACAGGTACATCCTACATACGATATTAAGAATGAGTAATTAGTAATTGCAATTTAAGTGACCAAGATCAAAGGCAAAGCGTCAACCCTAATGACAAATGACAGCCTGGTAAGATTTTCCAACTCTAGAGCTTGACTTCTAACATTGTGGCTCTTCCACCCCTACACCTAAGTCATTCTTTTCAGTTTTTTTATATTTTTTTTCTTCCTTTTTTTGGGGAGAACTCTGAATCTGAATCACCCAACTGGGTGATTTTTCCCAATTCATACCTGACAGAAAATGTCCCTACTTCCAGGATGATATAGCAATTACGACCATTGGATAGACATGCCAAGGTCTGGATTTACCAGATGTCAAGTTTCAGGCCCAAATGCAATATACCCTGCCTGCAATAAAAGGCATTCCTAACAATGCACGTGCATGGGACCATTGCGTCCATGCATCCCTTCAATGGTCCCATGCACGTTCTTGGAAACCCCAGATTTTCCAATTCTTTATTTTGCCACCTGGCCAACATGGATTAGGCTGAAACTTGAAAAGTGGGCACGCAATCTTGGGGGTCACCTAAGAAGCTGTCCCATAACCTCACCCTTTTTATTGCTTTCCTTCCCTTGGAGATCTCAAAGTATGCATCTCACAATAGTTTCCATCAGTTGCTAACTCAATACCAACAAATAGTCACAAGCTGAAGAATTTGTGTTGAATATCACTAAAAAAATATATTGCAATACACTCCAAAGGAGAAGAAAAGAAACATTTCTTTCGCTTCAGATATGCATTTTGTGGGGGGAGGGAAACCATTCACCATCACTGCATGTTCTAAAGTTGGCTCAAAAAGCATCTTTTCCAAGGAAATACATTGGATGCTTTAACAAATAGCGGTTAGGAAACTTGTATTTAGATGTGAGACCCTTCGTACAAGTGCCTCGACTAGAGAAGAAAGGAAGATAAAAAAACAAAAAATCCATAACAGAATACATACAAGATGGAGTAGTTAACATCTTGGATTATTTCATTCAAAGACTTTTCGGTGTTGTACTAGGCTTCACTACTGAGAGGAGGGTGATGAATCAATAGTCACAAAATTTTGTTTTCAAAAACCACAAGTCCCACTAACGGCCACCAAACTAAAATACACACAATGGGCTGCCAAGAGCTGTATTAAATAACCTTTAAGCACCACTGGCTGGGGGACCCCATTGGCCAGCTACAGTTCGTGTGTACCCGCCTTCCACAAAAATTGGACAGGCCAACCAGGAGTAACACACCCACTATGCACACACAACAACACTTCACAAAAGTACAAGAGACAATCCACAACACAAGAATTTACGTGGTTTGGCTATAAGCCTACATCCACGGTGCAATACCCAAATCGAGTTTTGTATTTGCACTATACACTCCAAAACTTTTGTATTTGCAGTATACGCTCCAAAACTGCAACTACAGTAGTGGCTTCATTCCTTGATCATACAAAGATGAAGGGCAACAACCCCCAATAACTCACAGTCCCTACTATGAGTACCTAGGTCCGTTTAGGATTTTTATCAAACACTTTGTGAGCAACAACTCACAAAGATATTACAATGCAATAAAGTGATTGAAATTAAAAGACCCAATCCCAACTAAGATCTACTAGGCATTTACAATTACATCCACCACAACCTAGGATCTACAAATGTAAATGTTGGGAAGAAATCACCTAAGTGGTTCAGCCACTTGAAGATCCTCACATACAACCACAACCATGAGCTCTAACATGCTTCCTGAACCTTCAATGATGTGATCAAGCTTGAAGATATCAAATCCACACCTCCAAATGACCCAAACAACAAAAAACACATGATTTTTGTTTCTAGGGCACTCTAGAGCTCAAACACACTGTTCCAGCAGATTCTTCTCGTTCTCCTAAGAAAAATGCCTTTTGGAACATCCAAATCCAAGTCGAAATGGCCATAGTACTAAAACTCGTGAGATCTCACAAGATCCTTCGTTTTTCCCAAGGTCGAGATGAGACGGCATACGAAGTGAGAAAGTGCAATATATCTCGATCTCGACCCAAACTCCTTTATATGAGTGCCAGATCTCGAGATCTCAGTGGGAAATCTCGAGATCTCGACCCAAACTCCAAATGCTTTTATATTTGTATTTCATTTACTTAAGATATTATTCATAAATAAGTAAATACCCCCTATTTGAATCCAATAAAAATATATAAAAAATAAAATTCCAAAAGGAACAAAAGTCAAGCCCCCAGTTCAAAAACAAAAACTGGATTTTCGGCGGTAGGTGCAATTTTTAACTTTCTAATGCTGGGGTTTTTCCCAAATCTAAAAATTCCATAAATCTTAATATGGTAAAACATTGCTAAAAACCAATACTGCGGTAAGATATTCACTTTTTTTGATATTCAAAACAATATTTTCATTCACAGCGATTTTGACAGCATTCTCGCACACCGAATTAAGCTTGACCGGTAGATAATCGCATTCGATGTGCGCGAATGCTATTAAAATTGCTCTGAATGAAAATATTGTTTTGGACATCAAAACAAATGAATATCTTACTGCACTTTTAGTTTTTAGCAATGTTTTATCATATTAAGATTTATGGAATTTTTAGATTTGAGAAAAACCCCAACATTAGAAAGTTGAAAATTGCACCTACCGCCGAAAATCCAGTTTTTGTTTTTGAACTAGGGGCTTGACTATTTTTCCTTTTGGAATTTTATTTTTTAACTATTTTTATTGGATTCAAATAGGGGGTATTTGCTCATTTATGAATAATATCTTAAGTAAATGAAATACAAATACAAAAACATCTACTTAAATGGTATTGGGCATAAATAAGTGTTTATCCTGTCTTGGTTTCTGGCATAAGTGTGTTACACCCGTGCCCAAAAACCTGGGCTAATTTGAACTTTGGTTGTAAGTCCCGAACCCGAACCCTAACCCGAATCCGATCATAGGTTCGAAACCCGAAGTTGTAGCCTTGTATGCATCATGGAGTGTTGATTTGGTATTCGAACTGGAAGACGAGGAAGATGGAACCCTTGTGTCAATACATCACCTGCCGATAAAACGACGCGTACCTCCCCCGTGCAATTGCAAGGTTCACCATCAAATGTACCGTTCATGATAAACAGCCATAATTACATAGGGTATTTTAGACAGTTAAATAATGTTGGGAATGTGTAAATATGCAAAAACACCAATGCTCGGGATGACCCGACACTTGGACAACAGAAAAATATCCACTGGTTGATGGCACTAGTCGACCTCTCACACAGACCAGTGTTGCTACCACTACATTTCCCTGTCTCGGGAGTGTAGGGCCCTGTGTCTCGAGTTGGGTATCTCACCGCCGCGTCCCAATTACCTAGTAGAAATCTTCCCCAACAATGATTGATATGTGGGACCCACAAATCAAGCCATGTTAACAAGTTTTGGCTTGATAATCAGTTTTTAACCAATAAAACCTTAACCAAACAGACCCTTAATCCACTTTCTATATAAACAAAACAAAACTCTAAAACTCATTTACACTATTACAATCGTTGGAAGCAGAGAAAGAAAAGAAGAGAAGAAGGAAAGAATGAAGAGAGGAAGATGAGGAAGGAAGCCTAGATACACCCTTCACTAATCCATGCTCAACCTCAACCTTAGAAGGTAACACCTAAACCCAGTTTTCCTATCTCTAACCATTCATTTGTCTAAAAATCCAAAGATAGATGTGATTTATGTTGGATGTTAAGCCATCAACCACCATACAAGGTTGGTTTCATGCATGTGGAATCCAAATTCTACACATGCATAACAAAATCCCAATTCCTGGCCCATCGATTTCCCAATTTTAAATCTGAATTGTGATGTTGCTATTCAGATCAAGCTTTGATTGTCTACTCTTAAACCAATTGGATGTGTTCTATAAAAACCCCATTAAAATTTCCTTCTTCTCCCACAAATTCTTCAAGTTCTAGCTTCCTAGGCCTAGAGCTATATAAATTATGTTTTGGAAATTAAGATCATCACCTAAGCTCATGCATGTCTAATGAGATACAAATTTGACTCAATTATCCGTATGCATGTGCAACCCAAACCCTCTAACCTAAACCTGGTTCTAAATTATCATAATTTTGAATCAATTTCTCAGAATGCATGTGTTTTTTCGGCAATTGAATGTCAATCCAGCCATACATGGTTACATCCAAGAACTTGGAACCAAATCTCTTTGCATGCACCCAATCCTAACTCCAATTCTTCAAATTGCCCATTTTCCTAACCTAATTTGAGCCTTGATAACCCAACTCCATGTATAATTATCATCTCTAGAATCAATTGGTGAAAAACAACCCAAAACCACCTCTAAAACCCTATTTCTTTTATGAAATTCGTGGGCTGTACAGCCTCTGGTCTGTGTCAACGGTCAACACCTACCACAGACCAGTGATTGCAAAACTCAGGAAAATTATAAAACTCAACACTGTAACTGTTAAACCCGTTGAATTTTTGTTGAAGGTCCGGAACCTGAGGTCAAAGCTACCAGTACACCGTGGTGCATTGATCCCATGGTTGAATTTAATGAGGTAGCCCCATTGGTGAGAACCTATATACCATTAAGAAGGCAAACACCAACTCCTTGTAACTATACAATTCACCATCAAATGTACAGCCTAAGGTAGGTACCATCCCTTGATTTCTAGGTCCTACCTGAGTACATGATACATTAGGCCTTTGAAACATTTAGGGAAGGTTAATAGGCGAAGACATTAACAACGGGGTGATTTGGCACTGTTTCATTAAGGAAGAAAGAAGAATAAAAGAGAGGCCTAGGCTCCTAAACTTAGCTTGAGTGTGAGAAGCCAAGCTTGGAATCATATCAAATTGCTCTCAATTTCTAAGGTAAAGACCCAAACTAGTTAAATTCTTTCTCCCAACCTATTCTTAAACATAGGGTTGGTTGGTATTCTGGAATTAAAGATAAGAAGTTAACAACCATCATGCTTGCATATGTTCAATCTTGTTTTGGGTTAATTATAAACCCAATTCCTTTGCATGCATGCTTAAACCCAACCATAGGACCTAATCCTAGTTCTAGGTTAAACTAATGATGACCCTCATCACCTTGAATGTTTGAGTTAAAGCATTTTCAGACCAAACATTAACTTGCATGTTTGATTTGATGATGAGAACTTAATTCCACACATGCAAGTTAAATCTCAACACAAATATCAACTCTGCTACTCAGGCAGATTGACCCCCGCTTAGTTAAAATGATATAACTCCATAATACAAACTTCATTTTCTTTGATTCCAATTTTGTTAGAAACTAGACTAATAGAGCTGCATTTTCTTAAAAGGAACCATTGTCCAATTATGTTTCTAAGTGAGCTGAAATTTCACTTCAAGTTGCTGTCCGGAATCGAATCCTTCTGTTGGACAGATGGACCTTTATTTAATAAAAATATTATAACTCCATCATCCAAACATCATTTCCTTTGATTTCAATTTTGTTAGAAACTAGACTCATAGAGCTGCATTTTCTTAGAAGGAACCATTGTCCAATTATGCCTTTAAGTGAACTGAAATTTCATTTCAACCCAAGCAAAAACAGTAAAACAGGATTCTCTGGACGATGCACTGGACGATTGGCCCAAAGGTCTAGTGCAAGCTCTAGAGAATGCTGAAACCTGTATTTTCCACTCCAGATTTGTGAGAACCTAGTGCATTGCTATCAAACACCTCAGAATCATACCTTAGAATTTATGGAAGCTTTTCCCAAGCCTAGAGACCATGTGGGCCCCACATACATAGCTAAAATGGTGAGCATTGAGTGGAAAATGTGTTTTTCACATGGGACAGCTTGGGCCAAACAAACCCTAGTGGCCCCTGGCCTATAAATAGGGGGGGGGCAGCCCTTATTTCGTTTCCCTACTATTCCTAGCATTAGAGAAGAAAAGAGAAAGAAAGAAAGAGAGGAAGAAGGAAGGAAAAGAAGAAGAGAAGAAGGGTTTGTAGGCTTGTGAAGCCTTGATCGATTTCTCCACAGCCTCAAGGTAATTCAACTGAGCCTAAACCACTCTCTTCACCATGTCCCATTTCTGTTCTCTGAGTTTGAGCCCAAGGACCATAGCCATATAGCCATGTTTCTGTAGGAATGTTATGGAATCACCACCGAGAGCTCTAGGACAACTTTGGATCATCCATGCATGCTTAGTTCTATGTGATTTCTACACTAATTACAACCAGTTAGTGTATATATTTCGATTCCAGCCATGTTCTAGCTCAATCTTATGCTTGATCATGCATGCAACTCATAAATGATAGGCTAGGAGCATGAATCTTCACAAGCATTCTATGTTTAGTATGTTATGGCCTAGGATAGTTGTTGTAACTGGTATACATGACTGTTATTATATGAATTATAGGAATTAGAGAAGTTACATGATTGATTTCAGCCTTGTATGCTTAAATTCCTTGGTGCTTGAACCCAATCCATCAACCAATTAGTAAACCATGTTTAGGAATCCATAAAGCCATTGTATTAGCTTAATTATAAGTGATACTACCCCCTGGAATCATCCCAAATGAGAAATGGGAGGAAACCAGCTGCCAAAACCAGATTTGAACAAAAAAATCCCATGTTCAACAGAGACTGGATGATGCACTGGACATTTGACCCAAACGTCCAGTGAAACGCCCAGAGTTGCACCTAAAGACCCAATGAAAGGCCCAGTGGCTGATTTGTGACCAAACCTAATCCAAACTTTATGGGACTTCACCCACAGTCCCAAAATAGTATTTATAACATAAAAACCATCATGAACCCCTACCCCATGCAACCTTGTTGTCCTCACTTTGGGTGCACCAATGAGCCCCATTGGCCATGATCCAAAGAGGGACCATGAGTCCAAACGTGAGCCAACCATGGGAAGGACCCTTGCCATCATTCACCAAGGTTGATGAGACTTAGAACAGATGAAACCCAGAAGGAAACCCCCACTGTTGATGTATTTTATTCTCTGGGTGATGCACTGGGAGTTTCACCCTAAGGCCCAGTGCAAGTCCTAAACAATGCAGTCATAACTGTTTGGTGTCCAGATCTAAAACCAACCTACCCTAAGGCAACCCTAAGACCCAAAACCTCCTTTAATAGTATTTAACATATTCTAATGGCCCCGTTAACATAGGTTATAGACCCGGGTGCGAAGAGCAGTGCCAAAGTCCAACTGGAACCCGACAAACCGAAGAACAATCAGGAATTTGTCAAGGTGAGTGGAATTACACCATACGTATAGGTGCAACATAACTAATGAGTTATGATAACAATAACAATTTACTTTTCTGTCTTTATATTTATATTCTCTTGTTCTTATTGAATTTATATTGAGAACTGTTGATGAAATTGCTTACATATAATTGCCAGTCTAGATGTCGTAGCCGGCTTTGAAACGAGGCTGGTGGTGGCCCGTAGAATGGGATGTGGGACACTACCCGACTCGTACTATGTCATATAGAATGCATATGGTTAGGGTATCATCCCCCGTGCTACGAACCCTTGCCAACAGGGGTTAAGGTGTTGGATACCACAATTGTGTGAGGTCAATATCCCGAAGGGGCATTGGTCGTTCAGTAGACTCATCGGGTCATTAGGACAGGTGATGTCGGTTGTTCCATTAGTCAATAGGGATGATGGTAGCACAGTGGTAACCTAGAGGGTTGGTCGGGCTGACCTTGGGAAGAGATGCTGGAGACAATTGGTTTTCTTCGATAACTCAATGGGTGTATCGTGGGAAGGGGTTAAAAGCCCGCACCAGGGATACATGTATTGGGGATTATAGTAGCATTTCACCTGCCTTAGCTTTGTTGTTAGGTGGATTAATAAATATAAATGAATCTCATGCAATATAGACTCATGGTTATGCTTGCATGGTATATATTTCATTCACGGGCTCGGTGGAGCTCACACTCTTGCATATTTTCTTTAGACAATACTGCAAGTGGACATCTCGATAGTTGGGAGACTCATTTCGCTGTGGAGGATGATGGTGATTATGACCTTTAGGGTTTGGACCTCGAGGGAGGTTATCCCTCTTGTGCGGGTGACCAGGGTGGCCCTTGAGGACGATCCTTAAGGGATGGGCAGCATACTAATCTAACCTTTTGGGGACTCTCTTTGGGTAGATAGGATATACTAAACCCCCCTTATTTTGTATAGCTTACTTGGGCTCTTAATGTTATAGCCCTCTTTTGTATTTTGCAAAGCTATTGGTTAGAAAAGTATTGACTGCATAATCAAGTGGTGAAATGGAGCTATAAACAATGTACTGTTTATTTTTTAATGTTTAATGATAAGCTTTAGCTTCCGCAACACTCTGTATCTCTTTTTATTCATTGTTATGGGTGTGTGTGTTTGTGAGTTATATTAACTGCTTCTAGATCTTGGGGATTTGGCGGATGTCGTTATACATTCCAGGTCACTTGCCCAATCCTCTCAGGGGGTGGTTTGGGGTATAACAGAGTGGTATCAGAGCGAGAAGCTCTTTCTATACTCACAAACAGTGGAGATAGGATAACTAGTAACATAGAACCAAGAGAATAAATAAATAAACAAACATGAGATAAACTTGTGGATAAAACACCATAGGAACTAACTTAATGTAAGGATAACAAGATTTCAAAAACCAAAAGAGTAAAGCCATTACATCTTGTTTGAGACTGGAAGTACTACTTCCGAACTACAACTTTGAAAGGAAAGTACAACCAATAATAGGAAAAAGACTTGAACAGTTTGCCTTCTAGTTAAAGGTACAAAACACATCCCATCCTATCTTAGGGCTTACTTCCAATGTATTATTTATGATTTCCCATGTGTTTAGCTACACATCTCTATACGTGCAATTTTTTACAATCATATCGTACCATTGCAAATGCTAGCTTGTACGCATAAGTACAAATTAGTATCTTCTTTAGTTAAGAAATGTAGATTTATTTATGCCCAAGGTTCCTTTTCAGAGAAACAACCATACAAGAGCTAACCAGGGTGGTCGTCGTGGAAGAGGCCCTCGATTTGTTCCAAAAGTTGGATTGCCGAATGAAGTTGAAGCTCAAAACTTTGAAGTGTCAGTCACTACGATAAGGTTGCCCGAGGACCTTCCAAACCCAGTGCTTGCGGCCCCTCTGGCTCCTGCAACCACACCACCTCCGGCTACGGCTGCCGGTGAAATGAATACCATCATGGCGAACATGATGCGGACCATGTAACAACAACAGGAATTACTGGCCCACATGGCAGCTCAATTCACGACAATGATGCAACAGCAAGCGGTGCCACCACCCAATCGGCCTCCACAGTTTCCACCACCCGTGCCTCAGTAAGCAACAGACAACCTCACCACTAGGTAATGGAGAGTTTCAAGAAACTTTAGCCGGCCACTTTTTCCAAGATCGGCTCAGAGGCGATGGAACCGGGGAGATGGATTAGTGCTTCGGAAAAAGCCTTTGCCATATTAGACTTTAAGAAGTTGATATGCACCGGATACCAATTGCAGAATGAGGTTGAAGCATGGTGGAAGTCGACGTGACCAAATTTGGTGGCGACTCATCCCAACCCCACTTGGGATCAGTTCAAGGAAGTCTTCTTTAAGAATTACCTTCCAGAAAGTTTCAGAGATAGAAAGGAAGCTGAGTTATCTACCCTCATACAAGGATCAATGTCGGTGCTGGATTACCAACATCAGTTCGAGGACCTGTTCCATTTCGCACCGGAACATTTGAGGGAGGAGGCTAGTAAGACGAAGAAATTTGAAAAGGGACTCAAGCCTGAGATCAGGTCCATCCTATCAATCATGAATATTCAAACCAATGCATAAATGGTCGATAAGGCCAAGACTATGGAAGACAGACTGAAGGAGAAGACCACAGTGTCATCGGGGCTAGGCAAAAGGCCTAACACCTTCCAAAATTTAGAATGGCCCAACAAGACCTTCCGAGGATCTAGCTTAAGCCCTAGCCCAACACAGTACCGTAGGCCTAAAATGGGTCAAGCATATCAACCCATTCGCCTGACATTCGACCAGCCTACATAGTATTATCACCATGCCTCGAGCCAGTCTACTCTACCACCTCGCCTAGTATCGAGACAAGTAAGTTAGGCTTCTTTTCAACCTATCTGTCCTACACCTGCCTATCCACCTGCTGGACCTAGCCACTGCTATACGCGCAAACTGCCCGAACACATGTCTAGAGATTGTCCTCATCGTAGATTTCGTGCACCACGATGGGATCCACCTATTACTCGGCTTTTCCAATCCTAAAGCAATGGAGCTAAGAACAAGTACATGCCTTGCACACAAGGGAAGCTGAGACGAATCCCGATATGATGATAGGTACTTTATCCATATCATCCTCACCTGATCGAGTAATAATGATTCTAGTACATCATACTTTTTTGTCTCTGCTATTTCATGATAAGAGAATTGTACCCTCGAAGAACTTAGAACACAAATTAGTAGTTAGCACTCTTACTTGAAATGTTGTGAATTTAAAAGAAGCATATGGACCCTATCCATTTGAAAATTCCATACTCATATCTGGATTTCCTGAAGGACGATAAAGGACCGTAGGCACGTAGTTAGGTCTTGGTAAAGTGTTATACCGTAAACCAAATGAATAGAACATTCCAGGTAGGATTCAGGAAATTGTAAAGTATACTAAGTAGTTGGAAGGGAATGAAAATTTTAGAGAATTTATCTTGGTGAAAAGGACGGAAATGGGTGTTGGTATAACCAAGAACAGCCGAGAAAAGAAAGAAACTGGAACTGAAGGATTTGATAAAACCTTGCTCAACAATAGGTATGAAGAGGATAATGGATCACCGAATATCCCCTCTGTTATTGGGAGTGAACAATAGGGATTCCATCAATATCCGAATTCATCCTTGTTAGGAGTTGTTTTACGAAAGGGGAAAGGGGGAGAAATCGTGCATTAGCTAGCGTCAGCTCTAATTCATGATTTCTCCCTTGTAGGGGTATTTTCATCTCTACTGACTATTTTGTCTAAACTTATTTTAATATACTATTTTGGAGGAGCAGTCTCTTTACGGCTGTAGCTCCTAATTGTGCAGCTGCTCTTCTTCCTCCTCCGCTCTTCTTCTTCTTCTTTTCTTTCTTCTTCTTCTCTATAAATATTACACGGTATCAGAGCAAGAACTGTAGGAGTCGATCCACCATCCTTAATCCTTCTCTGTTCCCTACGTTTTACTTTGAACAAACTTACGGTTTGAAGACCTAAAGGTTTGGGGCTTCCCGTGATATTATCTTGAAGGGGATGCAACACCCTTTGCTACAGTTTTGTGGATTTATTTGAGACTAGTTCATGTCAATATAGAGGAACTAGGTCTCGGCTTAGGGTATGCATAAAGGGTGAGATCAATTCAGCTACTATTTACGATTTGAATCTGGATCGAGTTATTGGTGGTGATTTTTGTTGCTGGTTGGATCAAGTTATTGGTGGTGTATTGATTTTTGTTGCTGGCTGGATCAAGTTATTGGTAGTGTATTGATTTTTGTTGCTGGCTGGTGTATTGATTCATCCACGAAAATCAATTTCAGAAAATTTTTTTCGTGATTGATTGTGATATTAATATCAGGGGAAGACAACATGTCCATTATTGAGCATATTGCCCGATTCACCGTACAGTGCGGAAACTTGGGGGCAAATGATGCCATAAAACTCAGACTTTTCCCAAACTCATTGGCAGGGTCGGCCTTTACATGGTATTTTCACCTGCCAGCTAATTCGGTGCAGAATTGGCAGGAAATAGAGGAGCTATTCCATACGCAACTCTATAAGACTGAGCCCGAGACCACCATTGGGGACTTGACACGTATGCGCCAGGAACCAGGAGAAACAGTGGACAAGTTTGTCAACCACTTTAAATTGGCCAAGTACAAATGCCCTACCCTCTTGCATGAGGGTGAATACACAAAGATGACCCTTGGCGGGCTAAGCCTCGAGCTCAGAAAATGGTTTACCTGCCAGAACTTCACGGATCTCGGCTAGCTAGTGGTACAGGCGGCACCTTATGAGGTGTTGCTGAAAGAAGAGGAGTAAAGGAAGGCATCCTCTATTGGGACTTATTATAAGGACGCCGCCTCAGGCAGTTACCCGCTCTTGGGGCCAGGGGAGCCTAAAATGGTTAGCTTCCTAGACTGTGAGGTTGACGAAGCAAAAATAGCCGAAGGAAAGCCTTACGTTTGCAAGGCCTTAGCAAAGCAAGCCGGAATTGACCAATAGTCTGAATAAGCTAAATCGGCCCCCCAACGGACCTTTTATTCTGGGGTAAAATATTCCTTCAACATTTCAATGGCCGAGCTAATCTTTGATCAGCTCCTGAAAGACAAACAGATTAAATTACTGCCAGGACACCAGATCCCTATTGGCGTTGACCTAAAAGACCAAAAATATTGTAAGTGGCACAATACTCGTACACATATGACGATTAACTGTGTTGTTTTGTGTAATGCTTTGTAGAAGGCTATCACAGAAGGGTGAATCAAGTTTCCCGAGAAGGAGAAAGGGGTGATGCTAGTCGATGAGAACCCTTTTCCCGTCAACATGTTGAGCACTGATCTGTCCAAAATGGTTAGGTCTGCAAGTGAGGTTATGGCCAGCCCCACTAGATCGGAAGAATCAGGGTCCCCTACGTAAGTAAAGACGGTCCAAAGAAGCAGCCTCAACCCACAAGCTGTGCCCTTCCCAAGTGACCCGTTTCCTATTTCGATCACATCAGCTCCAGAAGAAGCCTCAAAGGCGTCCAGGGGGCATAGGACAACGACGGGGGTACTCCGGATAGCCCATAAATGATCCAGGCAAGGAAGATGGCCCACTGGGTGCGTAAAGGAGGTTCAGCTATTAGGTGGAGATAGAGGTGCCCCACAGCTGGAGCCATTCAGCTCGTTCAAAGAATGGAGCAGTGGCCCCGCTCGCCCATCGCAAAAGGAGGCCCACGCCTTCCAGTGGGGAGTCTGCTCTTATTGCAAGCGACTGATTGAAAACCGATCACCAACGGAGGACAGACGATCATCCATCAGGGAAGTGTCCTCTCTGCAACAAGGAATCCCCAGGGGCAAAGCTGATAGTTGGCCGCGAACGGCAAGATCGAGCGGAGCTCACTGTCGCTCAGCTAAGAGGAGATCTATCTCATGGCCGTCAGTCAGAGATCGCTTGGGTAGGACACCGGTCAAGTGATGCCTGGCGTATGACCCAGTGAGCCCTGCCGGCACCTACGATCAATATCGGCTAAGAGCCACGGCCAGACTGAGGATGGTCGTGCCCAAATCGGTAAGGACGGACGACTGGACCGTAGCCCGCCATCCCAAATTCCTCGCTGAACCAAGGAGAGTGGAAATGACCAGAACTCAGAGAAGGAGGTGGCAACGGAAGTAGGCTACCCTGAGGTGCTCTCGGGGAGTAGTAAGAGCAGCGAACGTAAAGGTAACCATGGAACAGCCAGTGGTGAATATTCTCCAGCGACAGCAAACGAGCGAAAGCCCTGAGGGCAAGGGGCAAACCCTGGAGTCTGAGGTGTCCGACTGTAAGATAGAGGAGAGAGACTTTGAAGTCCTGGGGAAGCAGACCCCAAGCCAAGAAAACAGCCAAGCAGCCATGACGGCCGAACTGGGAAAGGTCAATCCCTTGGTCACCCAGGTCGAGAGGTCAGAGGAGGAGACCGATTTTGTCGACTTCATAAGTATAATGTTTGGATCTGTAGAGACACAGGTCCAAGTCTCCATGGTTTATGTCCTACCCTGGGTATTTGAATATCAGCCAGGTCCGGCGAACCAGCTGGAGGGTGACGTCCTGGAAGAGGTAACATCCGGTGTAATGGACATCAAAATTGTTCCCTTAGGGGACAAGGAGGAACAGCCAAAGAACTTGCAGACAGTGATTACCAGGGAGACCGAGTGAATGGTGCACACCCCGATAGTCAGGGGAAGGGTGCCTGATGTCCTGGGAAGGCCCTCCAAGGAAATATGCCAACACTCGAAGCCTTTGTACGTCTAGACACATATGGGGCTGCAGTCAACATCCTCCCAGCCAGGATGATGAAGCGGTTGGAGAAGGACGAACTAGATCTCATTCCGACAGAGGTATCTGTGATGAACCTTTTGGGTGGAGCCACAAAGCCAAGGGGTGTGCTTCCGATAGAACTAAGAGTTGGAGAGTGTGTCTCCATGACAACATTCTTCGTCATGGACACATCAGCTCACTATAATGCCTTGCTCGGGCGAGACTGGATACATGCTAACGCATCTGTACCCTCGTCCCTCCACCAGATCCTCATCTTCTGGCATGGTGAAGGGGATATCAGGGTAGTCATGACCGATAGTAGGCCCTTTGTGGTTGAGGCAAGTCATGTTGATGCCATTCTCTATGGGGGGCGTGTCGGTCCGATCAAGTTCATAGGATCCGATGAGCATGGACGGCCGACATCTCTAGTCATGTCCGCTACGGTGATGGAATCAGCCTTTCAAGCCGAACAGGTCCTAGTAGTGCCAGGGTTTCCGTCCATCCAGGACGAGCGATTTGATAACAATGGTGGTTATGACTAAAGCCAGCAGCAGAGTGGTAACAAACATCCTTCAAAGGCTGGCGGTTTCTAGCCTGGAAAAGAGGATGTCTAGGGAAGAAGGCTTGGTGGCTGAGGCAGCAGCCAGAAAGATAAAGGAACTCAGAACCGAAATCAGGATGGGGGACTTACGACCTGCGCCACCCAAGATGGAGGAAACCCCGGCCGAAGTATAAGATCCGCTGTTAGAAGTCAATTTAGGGAGTGGAGATGACAAGCATTCTATCTTTGTTAGTAGTTTACTTAACCATTCGTTCTGAGATGAACTTGTAACCTTGTTGAAAGAATATAAAGATTGTTTCGCTTGGGACTATTCTGAGATGCCAGGTCTAGACCAAAAATTGGTCGAACACCGGTTGCCTATCAAGGACAACTTCAGACCGGTAAAGCAGCTGCCTAGGCGCATGGTGTCGGACATCATCCTAAAAGTCAAGGATGAGATAGAACGGCTGCTTAAGGCCGGGTTCATAAGGCCTGCTCATTACGTAGAATGGTTGTCTAACATTATCCCTGTCATCAAGAAAAATGGGAAGTTAAGAGTGTGTATTGATTTTCGGGACCTTAACAAGGCTACCCTGAAGGACGAGTGCCCAATGCCCATAGCTGATATGCTGGTGGACTCTGCATCTAGGAGCTAGATAATGTCCTTCATGGATGGGCATGCAGGGTATAACCTGATATTCATAGTTGAGGAAGACGTGCCAAAAATGGCATTCTGCTATCCTGGTGCGCTAGGAACCTACGAGTGGGTTGTAATGCCATTCGGCTTGAAAAACGTCGATGCAACCTACTAAAGAGCTATGAACGCTCTTCCACGATATGATTGGCAAGTTCACAGAAGTTTACATTGACGATGTGGTGATAAAGTCTGAAGCTAAGAAAGAGCACCTGGACCATTTGAAGTGGGTGTTTGAGAGAATGAGGTCCCATGGCCTCAAGATGAATCCCCTCAAATGTGCGTTTGGGGTAGCAGCTGGAAATTTCTTGGGCTTCTTGGTCCACCGAAAGGGGATAGAGGTGGATAGGAACAAGACTAAGGTCATCAGGGAAGCTAGGCCTCCAACGAATAAGAAGGAGTTGCAGAAGTTCCTCGGTCAGGTAAACTTCCTTCGGTGGTTCATATCAAACTCAACAAGTCGGACTAAGGTGTTTTCCTCGTTATCGAAGTTAAAGCCAGGAGAGGATTTCCACTGGACTCCCGAGCATCAGAAGACGTTTGAAGCAATCAAGGACTACCTTGTTAGGCCACCTATGTTGGCACCACCTCGGGAGGGAGTGCCATTAAAATTGTACATTTCAGCCATGGAGTGTTCGGTGGGAAGCCTGTTGGCCCAGGATAACGAGGCGGGAATAGAGTAGGTAGTTTTTTACCTCAGTCGGGCTCTAACGGAGACCGAGCAATGGTACACACCAATGGAAAAACTATGCTTGGCACTATTTTGGTCTTGTTCGAAGTTGCGGTATTATTTGCTACCTACCACGGTCAATGTCATATGCCAGATTGATATCATCAAGTACATGCTCACTCGGCCAATCTCGAGAGCCCGGGTTAGGAAATGGGCCTTGCCGTTGGTGGAATTTGCCCTTCAGTACATCCCTCAAAAGGTCGTTAAGGGCCAGGCTCTGGCCGACTTCCTCTCTAACCACCCACCCATCCAGGTCGACAGAGGCGAAGGGCAAGAGGAGACGGTGGGGGTCACGCACATTGGCATTACACCATGGTCTTTGTCATTTGATGGGTCCAAAACTAGCCAGTCAGAACGAGCAGGGATAGTGATTCGGTCCCTGCAGGGGGTGGAAACCCAGTTGGCGGTGCATTTGGGTTTTACGTGCTCAAATAACCAGGCCAAGTATGAGGCCCTCATCAAAGGGATGAAGATCCTCCTCGCTATGGGGTCTAGGTCGGTCAAAATAAGCGGGGACTCTCAGCTTGTGATCAAACAGGTGGTAGGGGAATACCGTTGTGAGAGTGAGCACTTAGTCCGCCACCACCTGCTAGTAGGAATCTTGGTTACCCAGTTCAACGATGTGTCCGAAAAGCACATCCCTCGCCTGAGGACTCAGATGGCCAATGTCTTGGCCCAGATAGCATCAGGCTTGCGCCCTGCAGAGGACTGCTGGGAAAGAACAGTTGTAATCCAGAAGTAGTTGGTCTCGTCAGTCCTTGACTTGGACCCAGTGGAAGTAAATCATGTGAAGGACACCCAACCCGACTGGAGGACTCCAATAATCCAGTACTTAAGGGACCCAGGCCTTAGCACGAATAGGAAGACCAGGTATAGTGCATTGAGTTATGTCCTGGTGGGAGACGATCTCTTCAAAAGGGGAAGGAGGGCCTGTTACTTAAGTGCGTCAGCCTCAATGAGTCCATGGTTATTATGGCTGAGGTGCATGAAGGGATTTGTGGATCACACCAGGCCGGCCCTAAAATGAGGTGGCTCATCAGAAGGCATGGGTACTACTGGCCCACTATTTTGGAAAACTATATAAGGTACGCCAGAGGATGTCAGGCTTGCCAGCGGCATGGTCCAATACAGTGGGCTCCCGCTGTGGAACTCAAACCAATAGTGAAGTCGTGGCCATTTAGGGGATGGGCCATGGACCTGATTGGGAAGGTGACGCCGCCAGCCACAAGGGGGCACTGCTTTATAGTTGTGGCGACAGACTATTTCACCAAATGGGCAGAGGCCGTACCCATGCGATTGGTCAGCCAGACTGATGTCATCCAGTTCCTAAAAACCCAGATAGTTCACAGGTTTGGGTCGCCTGAGACCATTACCTGCGATAATGGGTCAGTTTTCACTAGGGACCAGGTCCTTAGATTCGCTGCAAGCTATAGGATCACCATAACCCATTCCTCGCCGTACTACGCCCAAGGAAATGGACAGGCTGAGGCCAGCAATAAAGTGTTGAAGAATTGTTTGGCTATGGTAGTGGAGGAGAACCCCAGGAGGTAGGCTGAGCTGTTGTCTGAGGTATTATGGGTGTTTAGGACGTCGCAATGCACAAGTACTAGAACCACACCGTTCGCCCTTACTTACGGGCATGATGCAGTCTTGCTCATGGAGATAAGTGTCAGGTCTGCTAGGGTGGCATACCAGCAAGGATTTACGTCGGCCACATGTAGCGAGGCCATGCTAGCCGAATTGAAGGATTTGGATGAGGAGCGCCTTGAGGCTTTTGACGGAGTTTTGGCACAGAAGGAGAAAGTTGCAACCATGTACAATAGGAAGGTGGTAGCCAAGAGCTTCTAGGAGGGCGAGGTAGTGCTAAAGGCTATTCTACCAGTGGGGGATAAGGACCCGGCCTATGGCAAGTGGTCTCCCATGTGGGAGGGACCATTTGTGGTTCACCAGGTACTCAATTGGGGAGCTTATAGGCTAAAAGAAACGGAAGGAGATGTTCATTTAAAGCCCATTAATGGGAAGTTCTTGAAAAGGTTCCACCCTACAATGTGGGATGATGATCACATTTATGTGTGAAATCTTAGGGCATAAAGCATACATTTTACCACATTGGACAGAGTTACTTTGGTGCTTTCTTGTGTTTTTCAGGTTTTGGGCTATTCTAGACTATCGGGAGCTACATGTCCCAAGTTTCACGTAAAGTTGCCATTTTTCCTTCCATGGCTGTAAAGATGACTAAATTTGGAGCAAGTTGGACGTGATGGAACGCAAATACGCATTCGTCTAGCCCACCGTACAGTTGATTATTCTTTTCAGCCCAAGAAAGGATAATGGGTCAGAAAGGAGTTGTAGTGCAGGCCCATAGTCAACCTACCACTGCCCAAGGACATTTTTGACATTATAGAAGATATTTCTAAGCAATGGTGGAGATCTACTACAAGTACAGGGCCGTTTCGATAATTTTGCATTCTTGAAGAGAGAGAAAGACTGCTAGCCACAGGGAGGGACCCACACTGCCATTAGATTCCATTAATCTTGAAGGCCCACAAGGTGTCCACGATTTTTATGGGCTACATTTAATGCCCCATGATTTTTAGAGGACACATTGGGGATTTTATTATTTGGTTGAGTGGAATCCTAGTCATCACTATCCTAGTCATCGCTCTCTCTCTCTCCTCCAACTTTTCAGGGGCATTCCTGGAATTTCACTTGGGATAGATTTATTTTGAAAGAAATTTTCTCATCTATGGAAGGTTGAAAAATCAAAGATGCTTTGATTTTATTTTTTGGAGAAGATATCTACAAAGAAAAGGAAGCACAAGTTAGAATTAGAAATTTACTTTTCTAGAAATAGAAGGTTTATGTAAACAATATTCTCTTCTTTTCTTCTTTCTATTTTTTTTCTTTTTCTTAGGAGCCAAGGCAATGTAAAGGAGGAAGGAGAAGAGAATATTCTCTTGGAATATTTCTCCTACACTTCCCTCTTCTCTCTTCTCCCCTTTCTCCTATAAATACCCCCTACCTCTCTTGTAAAGTTTGCTCATTCACTTAGTGAAATTTCTTCTCTTCTTCTCCTTCTAATTTGTGATTTTTGACTTTTCTAAGTTCTAGATTGTTTTTTTAATTTTCATTTAATGGTTATAATTGGTTTAGTTTATGCTTTAATTTCAATTTAAGTCTTCAATTGGGTTGTAATTTCTTAATTCTAGTTTAGGTTTTAAGCCTTCTAGTCTAAGTTCTTAAGTTGATGACAAGACTTGAAGATTTAGAAGAGGAGGCCATGGTAAGTTTATGCAAGTATTCAAGCTTTTCAATTACATTCATGCAAGCACATCCAGGTTTTACCATCTAAACTCTCAATCTCATTCTCCATCTCCTCTACCTCTCTCTATCTTCTTCTTCTTCTCCCTCTATTTCTTTTATTTTAATTTTATATGGTTGTGGTTTGTGGATGCATTTTTATTCCCTGATTTTTTTTTATGTGGTTAGTATGTGTGGCTGCATTTTTATTCCTTTCAATTCGCTTTGGTTTGATAGGTTAGATGCTCATGTGTTAGGACGCCGATTTAATCCCTTAATTTTGTTAGATGCTTATGAGTTAGGATGCATTGATTTTCGTTAGTTTAATTTAACACTTTAATTTGATTCACTTTGCATTACTTTAAAGTTAGTTAAATAGAGTAGCGTATATCTCCTAGTGTTCGACCCGTAGCTACGATTGACCCGTACGCTTGCGGTTTTATTTTAACTCAAACAAGTTTTTGGCGCCGTTGCCAGGGAGATTATTGTCCACTTTCTTTTTCTGATTTTTAAGTAATTTGAAGTGCTTTATTTTATTTTACCTTTTCTTCTAAAAAAAAAAATATTAGTTTTTGAAAACCTCTTCTTGTTTCTCTTCTGTTTCAAATAGTGTGCGCCCAATCTAAAGTCCTTCATATGCTCCAACCCTCCATCTTTTGGTGTCCCTCATAGGATTAAGTTACCTATGACGCTACATCTTGACTTGGTTGGGTGGTTTGACATGTGACTTATCTTTGGAGGTGACCACTCGAAAGCGACATAGCGAGAGATTTTGGAGATAAAAACGTATAGTAGTCCTCCACCCTACATTAGAATCCAATTAGAGTCGCCCGTAGGGGGCTCTTGAAGACTATATGGGTTCCCTTGCTGTCAACCTATATGGCAACCTTACAGATTTGGAACTATTGTTTCGACTTTTGAGGGCAATGCACCAACTGTCTATTTATTCCCTCATGTTTTTAGTGAATTTTTTTTAGTCTTTTATTTTTCTTTAATTTTTCTAAGGGAGATCTCAATTTGGGATAAGTGGTTAGTTTAGAATAATGGGAGATACACTTTCACATATGACTTTAGGGGAAAGATGGAACTATGCTAAGGCAACCATGACTTTGGAGAAAATGTTTAAACAGGCTAGGGAAGCCAAAAGTAGTGAGATAGAGAACAATTTTTCACCACCCCAGTACAATTTTGCTCCCCAACCCAACTATGGGCATTCGGGAAATTTTGATTGGTTGCATCCCCAGACAATCCATGTTATGGAAGGATGCCCTAATCTTTATGGGGGTAGCTATGGTGATGAGAATGTGAGTCCTCAATTTCAATACAATTCTTTTGGCACTTACTCAGGGGTGGAGTGATCATCCCGATTTCTCGTGGGATCAATGGAATAACCAAGCTGGACCACCCAATTTCTAATGTCATGGTCAATTTGATCTTCCAATGCCCAACCCTCCAATGAATTCAACAAGAATGAATGAGCTAGAAAGGACTATGGATAGAATGGAGAAGCAACTCTCTCAATCGATCACCATTTTACAGGAGGAGGAAATGGGTACATTACCTAGTCAGCTTGAACCTAGTCTATATTACCAAACTCCTATTCAGAATGAACCACCCCATCCCCAGTTTAATGATATTGAAAGTCCACCACCCCAGTTTGAGGTTAATGAGAGTCACTCCCAACAAGATGCTTTTCATGATGATTTATTTGTTGAGATTGAGACTCCTAAAGATATTAGTGAAGCGAAGTTTGATGAGCCACCTGGGGAAGTCCAACTTTTTCCTGAAATTTCTGATCTTAGTGAGCCTAGTGTTTCCACTGATTTAAAATCAGATTTTCATGATAGCATAGAAACCCAAGAAATTTGATCGCCCCCTCTCTCTTTGGAAAACCCAAATAATTGTCATTTTGAGGATTCCATTGTCTCACATGTTGATTTGTCCAAACCTCCTAGGTTTAATGATTTTATTGAGGAGGATAATGTTAGTCCTGATGCTTTTCAAGCAAATGATCGTGATCCTTATTTGGCAAACCAAGTTCTGCAAAGAACGAATAGTTTTATTGCTAGGATTGATTTGAGTAGACCTCCCATTTTTTATGATTATTTTGATGAGGTTATTCATAATCCTTTTTATGTTTATTGTGATCCATTTTTGGTTGGTTTTTCTAAACATGACATGTGTTCTACATTGCAAACGAGAGAGAAGGGAAGGATTTATGGCCTGAGTTTTAATGCCTTCATTTTCCATTGTCCCATGAGGATAGATTTTTCTATTAGATATTTCTCAGTTGTGCTTAACTTCTATATTATTTCTCGCTTTACTAAAATTTATGGTCGAGTGTTTTCTGGTTCTGAAGCCCTTTCTACATTTGCAGGCCATGGATTGAGATTTCTTTTGATGCCCCAAGTACTTGTTGTAGAGCTCATGACTCTTCATGATCCTCTTTTTGATTATATTTGGTAAGCCCCCTCATCTCCTCCCTTGTCCTTATTCTTTCTTTTATGCATGCATTGAGGACACTGCATGACTTAAGTGTGGGGGGGTGTGTGAGCTTGCTTATTTGGTAAATTTTGATTGTGGCGGTATTTTGGTGTTGTGCATACGTTTCTTTGATTGCGAAGCGAGAGAAAGAGGGAATTAGGTGCCCTAACATGCGAAATAATAAAAAAATCCCTTTTCAAGGACGGCAGTTGGTTTGTATCCGGTGATGGGAATTGAGTTTGAAAATATGAGCGTTATTTCATTTGATGGCTAGATTTGTCTATGTGTTTTATGGACCCCTTGATCTTTTGGCTAGTAGTTGAGACCAATTTGTTTGTGGCAAGGCAAGGCATGAAAGTGAAAGTGCAAGAAAAAAAAGAGAAACACGAAAGGAAAGTGGAATTCCTTGGGTCTAGATAGGGTACTGTGTCTCATGAAGCAGGGTGACTTGATCGAAATTCCTTGGAAGGAAACTCAAAAGAAAAAAAAAAAAAAAAACTCTTGCATCAATGTCTCAATGTCTTATGGATATATGCAAAAAGCGAAGCTACCAAGTATTTGGGTGTCTGGTGTATGCTCCACCATGTCATTCAGAGAACAGTAGTGGAGTAGAAATAGAGTTTGTGGTTGAGAAAGAAAAAAAGCTTTTGCCTTAATGCCTGAAAAAAGAAAGTATGGTCAACAATACTCAATGCCTAAGTCTTTGGTTCCATCGATGCTATGAGTGGTTTACTTGAAGGTGAGTAGTGTTCAGAAAATATGAGGAGATCCCTTGATCTTGATGCATGTTTGTTACTTGAATTGATGTGGGGTGATAAAATTCAAGTGTGGGGAAACTTTGGCTCCTTTATCTTTAGTTGAGCATTCTTAGAGCTTATGTGCACTATCCTACTTATGCCATGAGTAAAATTTGCAGCATTTATTTACAATTGAATTTTGGGTGTATATTCACTGCAAACACCCACGAGACACAACTCGTCCACTAGGGGTAACCTAGGGGTTTAAAGGCTTGTTGCACATTCTAAGTCCAACCGTGATTCCTACGAAAGTGAGTTAGGATTTTCTGCATTCTAGGTTAGTTTTTCTTTTGTTTACTTGAGGACAAGTAACGTTCAAGTGTGGGGGAATCGGATAAGCACATTTATGTGTGAAATCTTAGGGCATAAAACATATATTTTACCAAATTGGACAGAGGTACTTTGGTGCTTGCTTGTGTTTTTCAGGTTTTGGGCTATTCTGGACTATCGGGAGCTGCATGTCCCAAGTTTCACGTAAAGTTGCCATTTTTCCTTCAATGGCTGTAAAGAGGACTAAATTTGGAGCAAGTTGGACATGACGGAACGCAAATACGCATTCGTCTAGCCCACCATATAGTTGATTATTCTTTTCAGCCCAAGAAAGGATAATGGGTCAGAAAGGAGCTGTAGTGCAAGCCCATAGTTAGTCTACCACTGCCCAAGGACATTTGTGACATTATAGAACATATTTCTAAGCAATGGTGGAGATCTACTCCAAGTACAGGGCCGTTTTGATAATTTTGCATTCTTGAAGAGAGAGAAGGACTACTACCCACATGGAGGGACCCACACTGCTATTAGATTCCATTAATCTTGAAGGCCCACAAGGTGTCCACGATTTTTATGGGCTGCATTTAATGCCCCATGATTTTTAGAGGACACATTGGGGATTTTGTTATTTGGTTGAGTGGAATCCTAGTCATCACTATCCTAGTCATCTCTCTCTCTCTCTCTCCTCCAACTTTTCAAGGGCATTCCTGGAATTTCACTTAGGATAGATTTATTTTGAAAGATATTTTCTCGTCTATGGAAGGTTTGAAAAATCAAAGATGCTTTGATTTTATTGCTTGGAGAAGATATCTACAAAGAAAAGGAAGCACAAATTAGAATTAAAAATTTACTTTTCTAGCAATAGAAGGTTTATGTAAACAATATTCTCTTCTTTTCTTCTTTCTATTTTTTTTCTTTTTCTTAGGAGCCAAGGCAATGTAAAGGAGGAAGGAGAAGAGAATATTCTCTTTTCTTAGGGAATATTTCTCCTACACTTCCCTCTTCTCTTCTCCCCTTTCCCCTATAAATACCCCCTACCTCTCTTGTAAAGTTTGCTCATTCACTTAGTGAAATTTCTTCTCTTCTTCTCCTTCTAATTTGTGATTTTTGGCTTTTCTAAGTTCTAGTTTGCTTTTTTGATTTTCATTTAATGATTATAATAGGTTTAGTTTATGCTTTAATTTCAATTTAAGTCTTCAATTGGGTTGTAATTTCTTAATTCTAGTTAAGGTTTTTAGCCTTCTAGTCTAAGTTCTTAAGTTGATGACAAGACTTGAAGATTTAGAAGAGGAGGTCATGGTAAGTTTATGCAAGTATTCAAGCTTTTCAATTACATTCATGCAAGCACATCTAGGTTTTACTATCTAAACTCTCAATCTCATTCTCCATCTCCTCTATCTCTCTCTATCTTCTTCTTCTTCCTCTATTTCTTTTATTTTAATTTTATATGGTTGTGGTTTGTGGATGCATTTTTATTCCCTTATTTCTTTTTATGTGGTTAGTAGTATGTGTGGCTGCATTTTTATTCCTTTCAATTCGCTTTAGTTTGATAGGTTAGATGCTCATGTGTTAGGACGTCGATTTAATTCCTTAATTTTGTTAGATGCATTGATTTTTGTTAGTTTAATTAGTTTAATTTAACACTTTAATTTGATTCACTTTGCATTACTTTTAAGTTAGTTAAATAGAGTGGCGTATATCTCCTAGTGTTCGACCCGTAGCTACGATTGACCGGTACGCTTGCGGTTTTATTTTAACTCAAACATGGGACCTGGGGTCAGGGCACTGGAGTAAAACTAAACAAGACCGACCCAACTGTCAGGCCGCAAAACAGAAGGAAAGTTAAAGTACTACAACAACCGAAGAAATTGTTTAGACTAGGGGACATGTGCCCTAGATTTTGAGCAGGCGCGTAGGTCTAAGAGAAGTCTTCCTTGGGAAACATTCCCCACAAATCATCCCACTGGGCCTCCAGGTTGGCAACGTCCTGATTAGCGGTGGCTAGCTGGGCAGACCGTTTGGCTTTCAAGTTGGAGGTGTTTGTGGTGGTGGCTCTGATGGCTTTCACGGTCTTATATAGGACCTTGAAGTCAGCGAAGGAGGGTTTCGCCAGCTGTTCTTTCTCTTCCGCGATGGGCTGCAATCAGGGCGGCCTGCAGGCCAACGATCTCAGAGCTTAGGGAATTGATCTCATCTTTAAAGCACTTATTGGCAGCGCTGGACTCTTGAAGTTTCACTTTGGTTTGTTCCCACTTAGTGCACAGGTCATCCCCTTCGCTAATGGCTTTCTTCAGATCACGAATAGAGTTAAGAGCCAGAGGGACGTTGGTGGTTAGGTCCAGAATGACAGACGCGGATTTAGTAACCCATGATTTGACTGGATCTGGAAGGGTGGCGCAGGCCGACAAGACTTGGAGCCGCTCGATCAGGGCAAGAAAGTGGTCTGGATTGAACTCTTTGGCAGGGAGTTGCTTGTCGACGAACTCGATGAATGCACGCTTGGCTTCTTCAACGGCCGAGGGAGTTGGGCCTAGCGTGCCCACAACAGGGGCTTCCCGAAGAAGGGTGAGGCAGCTCGCCAGGATGAATTCAAAGTCGAATTCCTGTCAGGAGGATGGAAACTCGGTCAGAGGAAGATTAGCGGTGCGAAAGCACGAGAGGCTATTATCGGGACATACCATGAGATCAGGAGAAGGGCTTCGGTCTGGGGTAGGGGCCTTAGCTGCAATAGGACTGGAGGTGCCCACTTGTTCGCCTGAGCTGACAATCTTTGAGAAGGGCGATGAGATGGAAGGGGCTGGCGACTTTGAGGCTGCCTCGTCATGGGAGCCTGCAACAGGGACCTCTTCCTCTGAACCGGAGGCGATGTCGAGGAGAGTTGGGGAAGACGGTGAGTGAGCTTTCTCGAGGTGGCGCATGGAGCTCCTCAGGCCGGACAATGCCTCTGAGACCTTGCTAAGAGAGGCTTCTTTGAGGGACTGCTTGCGGTGAGGTTTCTTTGCTACATGCTTCTGTCTTTTTTGGGGCTGCCCCTTAGACAATGGACTAGTGGGGGCTGATGATGGAGATTTACGCTTCAGGGAAGCATCAGTGCCAGTTTGCTGAGAGGGTACAGACTGAGCTGGACGGGCCTCTGAAAAACATAAAAGAGCAGGCGGTCAGTTCGAAACAATAATGTACAAAGGGGTGCAAGGTTACAAGGGTACCATGCTTGGCAGGATTGACGTCCTGGACGGCACGCCTTGTACAAGTCATCTCGTAGTCATCAGCGTAAGAGCCAGCAAATTCAACTCCATCTGACCACATCCAGAGGTGGGGGTTGACAAGCTCGGCCACGCCTAGGTCGACGTCAGGAAGGGGTAGCTGCCGGTCCATAAAAGCTTTGAATGAGCGGTCAAAGCTGCTGGGCTAGGAATTCTTCGCGTTTCTCACAACGGATTTGGTCTACAGCCAGATCATGGCGTCTCTGTATAATATTTCGGTCTAGGTGGTATTTGATGCTAAAGGCTTCCTCGTACCGGAGGATTGAGTTCAAGAATGACTTACTTGGGGCTTACAAAACCGGGCCTTTGCCTTTGCCTGTAACGTCCTCCATCTGTAGGTTGGAGTTAGAGTCAGCATCGTCAGTAACTGGGGGTAGAGCCTCAGCAATCAGGGTGGCAAGGAAGATGGACCACCAGGCTATATTCCGACGAGGCAGAAGGCTCTGGGTCGAAAGGTTCAGAAGTGGGACATAACATAATCACTCATACTAGCGACAATCTCAATGTGGCCCATTTTCCTCAAGACAGGCCAGTCTGGCTCACCTTTGTTCTTAGAAAAGTAACATGGGAGAGGGACAGACTGCCATAGGCCGAATTGGCGAGCGCAACATTGGGGGTTGTATACTTCCAACCCGCACATGTTATTCCCAGAGGGCTCTAAAGTTACACTAAAATGCAGGTCCCTACAGACCAGAAATTTACACCACAACTCAGGAGCAGACCGAGGGTTGAGCAGGGCGCCTGACAGCCAGGAGGGAAGGTCCTGGTGTAGGTGGAATGGCATAAACAGTGCAGGGGAACGTGACTTTTCAAGCTTAAGGAAAAAGGAATGGTAGTCTTACAGGGAAGGCCGTTCTTCCTCTGCCAACTCTTGCATGAAGTAAAGGCCGACGGTACGGCACTCAAGGACGAGAGAAGGAGTGTAGAAGGAAGGAAAGTAGGCACATAGCCAAATCTGGAGCAGCCAAAAGGGGCCACCACCAGAATCAAAATTAGAATTGACTATGGCCCTGCAGCCACGGTAGAGCAATGACAGGACGAATGAGGCAAGGTCCACAGGACGGCCTTGGGACAAGGCATTGGCCAAACGCAGGTAAGTTTTGGCGATTTTGTTGGATTTAATGCAGGCCAAATAGCGACAAATCCAAAAAAGGAGGAAGGCCACAAATTCAGCCTCGGAGATAGGATCGCTAGCCCCGCGAACAGAAGACAGGTACATGCTGTAACTGGCTTTCTTGGTGAAGTCTAGGTTGTGCTGCTCCTCGAAACCCCTGGGGTCTAGGGTTCCAATGGATGCCCCATGGAATTCAGGGCCGATGGCCTTGAGGCCAGTCAGAGCCCCTATGTCCAGAAGGGTAGGGCTCATGGGGCCGCAAGGGAAGAGGAAGACATTGCTAGAACTAGACCAGAAGCGTAGGGCAGCTTGTAGAAGAGGAACATCATGGGGAATGGTGGAGCTAGACATTTCTAGGGCATCAAGGAATCCTAAGGCTAAAAGGTAATCCCGCTCTGCTTCTATGACTCGGTCTACCCACGCTTCCCTGTCAAGAAGGAAAGATGCCAAAGATGATTGAAGGGCTTTGGCTTAACACTGAAAGGGGTATAAGAACAAAGAAGAATGGCCTCCTCCTTATGTTGAGGGAAGTTAGGGATTGGAACCGACATATAGGGTTGAGCAGGACCTAACGCAAACAGGGGGGGCTCAGGGTTAAGAATGAATACCTCGAAGCGGGAGGAAGGTGGAAGTTGAGCCTGTTTCTCTTTCAAAGTCTTCTCCAGCTTTCGCTCCCTCTGAGAAACCGTAGGGTAAGGAGGGAGGTTTTCCATAGCACAGGCTGAAGCAGGGAAGGAGAGGTTGAAGAAGGGTGAGGAAGAACGAAAGAAAGCCCAAAGGGTTTAGCGCATTTAAAGGGTGAAAAACCGAGGGAACTTTATGGCACCAGCTTTGAAAATTCAAAATTCAAAGATGGTGTATTTACTTCAGACGCTGATAAAAAGGCCGACGAATGAAGTGGCAGCCAAAACGGCGTTGGAGTGCTGATTGAAGGAACACCACCTAGGACGTGGGAATTTGGCATCATAATTGGGGCATTGGGAACCCAGAGGGTTGGCATGAGAATCGCACAACCTCCTAAGGCTAGGTGGGCCACGTGGCACCGCCTTAGGAGGTTGTGAAGGGCAATTGTTGGAGTCTTTTTGTGGTGGGTGCCACGCCATTAGTGGGACCGTTGCGCGAGGAGGCCACATCAGCAGCCTTGAAGAGGATAAGGTTGACCCCGTCAAGGGTTGTTGAGAAAGTCACTTCCATAAGGTAGCGTCCTCTGCTTCCAAGGAGGAAGAAATGGAGGCCAACACCACCACGTCAGTGTGGGCCCAAGGAGGAATAACAGAGTTTACCACAGGAAGGGGCCACGTGGAAGATAGGGGAGTAGGTTTTGAAGGCTACTACAAAGGAGGTGCAGCCGCCACTACCCAAATAAAGACTACTATAAAAGGTTAGGAACTGTCGTAGGAAAGGACAACACACACAATCTCAACTCTTGGCATTTATCTTTAAAGCTTTTTCTTTTACTAGTTTCCCACTTTAGTTTATTTCTTAGTTTTCTTGAGAGAGTGCATTCGCCATATCGGTAGGCTAATCATTGGGAGAAAGGATCAAGAAGTTTGCTCGTCCCCAGAGGTTTGGTCTTACTTGTAATTGGTTGGTGTACTTTTTCATTATTAATTTAGCTATTCAATCTTGCATGTGAGTTAATTTCTTTCCTGATCAGTCTTACACGCTTTTGGTAGACCCCATTGAGACCGTTATCCATAAAGTCTAACCCAAAGGTCCTTAGAGGTAACTCAGGCATGAGGGAACCCTATATTCCTTGGTTGATAGTCAGATAGGCCGCAGCCTCAGTCCATTTAAACCTGCGTCAAACGTTCTAGAACGCCCCGCATCCATCTTAGCCCGCGCCATTTTGTGTGAGTCTTGGACATTTCTCCCACCAACAACCACCAAGAATCTTCGCTGCCTTATTCGGATCCTCTTTCACCTCTCGATAAGTAGATTGAACTCCATCGAGAGAAACCCAAGAGAACACCTCGGTCAAGCATTCCAACCCTCTATCTTTCTCCCTCTCTTCATTCCCTGAAACTTCTCTACCGTTCCACAGAGAAGCTCGCGACTTCCTTTTTTTCTTAGATGGTTTCATCTCTTCAATAAACTACGGAGATATTCACCAGAATCAGACAACCTGAATTTTTTTTCTACATCAAATTAAAAGGAAGAGACGGACAAGCATCGCCAATTCAATTCAACATAGAGCCGCAAAATGGATCTTCTGATTTGCAAGGTTTCCCCTCTAATTAACAAATCTAAGATGCAAATCTACAAATTGAAGAAGATTTCGAGTCGATGATGACATAAGTCAGCAACTCGTGCTCGTCAGAACCCTAATAATAGATTGAAGGGGATTATCGGGACGAAGATATAAAGCAAAATGAATAACGGAATAAACAAATCGTATCTATGATCGATACAACGGCTTTACTATTGGAAGACTTCTGAAAAATTTACTCATAATCTAGAGATGGAGAAACTCAGATATCGTTAACCCTAGGCCTGGGGTAGGTGGAGCCGTGGAGGTGGCCGGGAATCCAAATGCCTCAACCATTTATCTCATATCCATGCCATCTCCAATTTGCCCAAGTTTAGCATGTCTGTGACATTTTGCATACTTAGAGGGGGTGTCCGTCAAATTTACCCTTAAAAAATTCTCTATAAGATTTTCCTCTGTGCAACCAAATGTAGCTCAGTGACATTCACTTTCTTGCGGTACTAAATTTCCATATCTACTCTTACCAATGAAGAGGTGAAGTAATAATTAGGGGTCTCCACCAATCGGAGTCGATCGGGCCTAGCAAGGCTTCATGGTGCTTAAAGCCAGCACCATGATCGCCCGTTTAAGTCATCGGGCCGTGCCTGGTCGGGCTAGGTCAGGTTTCGGGCTACAATCGGGCTAGTGTAATCGGCCCTTAACCGGGTCTTAAACGGTGTAAAACCGGGCTATGGGCTTGTTTAAATCTGAACAGGCTTTAAACGGTGCAGCCATTTCTGAGTAGTGTGACACCCGATTTCGTTCCTTTCCAAATCTGGTTCCTCTCTCTCTCTCATATTCTTTCCATCAACATTCGATTCTTACTATTTATTTCCTCAGATCATCTACTTACTCAATTGTATATATGATGAGATTATTAATCTGTTCTTGTAGATTTAAAAGACCAAAGTTAACATGGATGGGTCACCTTCTAAGTATTTATTTGTGGGTTATTTGGATAAAGTCATTCTGGCCTATTCAAAATCTAGCTAAATGGGTCTTTCATGAATTAAGTTTGTAATCTTATGGATTCTGGTAAGTCCTCCATAACAAGAACCCACCCAATGGATTGAAAGTTTGTAAAAATTACAATCCATTAAACCCCGTGAAAAAAAATATCAAGGCACTTTCAAAACAAAGTTGATAAGGTACTCATTAGTGAGCTGCTCACTGTGATTCTTTCTTATTTGGTACATGTTTAGTCATAAAGAACTTAATTTTCATTTGCAGCACAAATCCCATAGGTAAATATTAACAGCCACCCATAAGAGATCGGGAGAGGGAAGGGGAGGGGAAGTTTACATGTTAAAGGGTCGGGCTGTGATCGAGAAGGCTAGGTCGAGCCTGTAATCGGTTTGTCCGATAGAGCCCCACACCGGGACCGCCCAATTACTAAATGTGTCGGGCTTAAGCCTGGCACATTTAGTAAACAGGCCAGGCAGGGCCGAGCTTTATCCGGGCGGGCTTGGTCGGGTCTGTCGGGCCGGGCCTGGAATTGACACCCCTAGTAATAATACTCAAGTTTCATTATTATTATTATTATTAGGGTCCTTCTATACGTCACGATAGAGGGTCATGCAATTTGCTTCACTATCTATTTATCTACCCTGTGGTTTGTCACCTTGTGAATCACTTTTGAGGTTAAAAGAGTCATTTGATATAACTTCTATATCCCCAACTGAGATAACAAACTATTAATAATGAAGGATATAATAGCAAAATAACATTGATTTCCTCATTCGAAGAAACCAGTAACTTCTGTGCATTGCACCATGCTATCACTGCAAGTCCGGTGCCTCTTTCAGGCCATCCTTTCTCTCACTCCTAGGGGGGCGACTAAACCAATACCTCAGCAAAGGGTGATGTAATTTCAAGCCCAAAGGTAAGGCATACTCTTTAAAGACAGGAATTTAATGATTTCCACTCTCTCTCCATAGTAGTCTGTCATGTTGTTTGCGGCCCAAACCCACTAGTTCTGGTCAAGCTGGGCCAGAGGGGCTAGGGTTGGACGGTCTTCGCTGCGGCCGAAAACATGGGGAGATGCTGGAACGTGGCTGCGCCCTGTCAGTTGTGGGCTGGCCCATGTGTCAGCTAGGCAGGAAGCGCCAGACGCAGAAATGCATCGGTCGAGAGACGTGGGTGAGTGCAGCAGGGGTGGACCCCACCACTGCCTTGGCAGTTGGAGGTAGAGCAGGGATGGTGACACAAGTGGCGGTGTCTGGTTGGATGCTGAGGAACATGGACCGAGAAGAGTGGCCCTGGTGGGAGTAACCATACGGATTGATAACTATTGGTGCTTGTCTTATAAAAGGGAGGCAACGGATCTGGGGGAGACATTATCTGGGGCTGAAGGAATGTACGATCACATGCTTGGAGTGACGAGGGTGTATGCACAAGGCTCACCTCCATATCTGGTATGATTGATTAGTATATTCATTGTTTCAGTTTCATTATTGTTTGTGTCTCGAATATCTCTTCTTTTTATAGACCGATAGTATTTCAGGCTGTGATCAACAGTTGTTGGCTTAACCCAAAAGACCTTAGAGCTTCTCAGGTAGGAGGGAAACCTATTTGCCTGGATAGGAGTCAGATTAGGCTATTTTCAGCCTCGTTTGAACCTATGCAAAGGTTCTGCGCTGTTTCGCACCATGTGCGTATCCCCGTGTGTGATTGGGATTTTGGTCACCAACACATTTTAGCACGCCCGGTGGGACCCTCATAAGCCAACGACTGCTATGGTCAAACAAAAGAAGGGGGGACGTCCTCGTATTCAAAAGGAAACCATGGTGGATGAAGAAATGGAAAATCCTACGACAGCCGAATTTGCGGACCAAGCTGAGGATGAACCATGCAGTTCACATGGCATCAATGCTAGTCATGGCTCAGCATACTAACTGGTAGTTATGTTGCATGATGTTGTAGACCCCCTCATGGACAGTATACAGCAGCTGGTAGACATCTTCAGACCCATTTCCGATGACCTATGACAGATGATGGCCGTGCTCGATAAGTCCATGGCCACCCAGCAGAATCAATTTGAGGAGTTCCGTGAAACCCTCATTGCCTTAAGGCAGCTCACCACATCAGGGGTAAGACCGATCACAACGGTTATACCGCCTGATGGGGGTGCTGCAATGGTCGAAGGTAGAGGACCCAAGTTAGGCCGAAAGAGCTTGCCTGCATAGGCTGCATATAGCGGTAACTTAAGCCAGAACCCTGTTGTTGGGGACCGGCCTAGGATTAGTTTGCCATCGATGACTTTTGTCAACTCCCTATATCAGGCTGCCTCACCCGGCGCCGTTAACCCCATAGGGAGTTACGGGGACAATGGCCCTCCCACAAGCGCCCCCAGAGGTATCAGTCATACGACCACCTTTGGGGCAGGTAACGCGCCCGTAATGGTTGTCGCTTTAGGGATTCAGTGGCCGACTGCTGCAAGCACTCCCAAGCCAGGGGCACCAGGTCAGGCCCAGGTTCGACAGCCACAGGGGCAAACGCTATCTCCTTAGGGGGATACCCACCTCTGGGGTGAAGTAATACGGGCACTGGCTTCCCAGGGTGTAGAACCCCAGGGGTTAGCATCAGGGAAAATATCCCCAGATTCGACAGAGACCGGAGGCATTCCCAAACGTTCAGCCAGGCCCGGCTTATCACGGCAGCCCATGGCCGCCCGACAAGGCAGGGAACCCTGCTGCGCCAGGGGCACCAGTGGTCATCGACCGGGGAGAACTAACTAGGATCATCCAGGATATCATTAATCCCTTTTATAGGACAACCCCACGTCCTGCGTATAGAAAGCCCTACCCCAAATACTTTGACGTGGTGGACCTAGGCAGAAACCCCAAAATCCCATAATTCACTAAGTTCTCGGGTGAGGACAAGGTGTCCACCATTGAGCACATAGCACGCTTCACAGTACAGTGAAGCAACCTGGGCGGGGTGGAAGCGGCCAAACTCAGGTTGTTACCTAACTCCCTAATGGGGTCGGCCTTCACCTGGTACTTCAACCTGCCCGCCAATTCGGTCCAGAGTTGGCAAGAAATGGAGGAACTCTTTCACACTCAATTCTATCGCACTGAGCCGGAGGTTACCATAGGAGACTTGGCCAAAATGTTCCCATGAACTAGGTGAAGCCGATGAGGGGTTCATCACCCGGTTCAAGATGGCCAAGTATAAATGCCCAACTGCTTTGCCCGAGGTCGAGTACGCAAGGATGGCCTTGAGGGGACTTAGTTTTGACCCACGAAAGAGGTTTGTTGGCCAATACTTTGCTGACCTTGGGCAACTGGTGCTGCAGGCCGCGCCCTATGAGAAACTCCTAAAGGAGGAGGGCCAGCGAAAAGCGACCTCCATCAGGATGTATTACAAGGACACAGCTGGTCACGCTTTCCCACTACTAGGGAATAGCGATCAGAAGCAAGTTGATTACGTAGAATTTGAGGTGGATGCAGCAGAAATAGCAGAGGGAAAGCCCTATGTATGTAAGGCCTTAGCTAGGCCGAGCAGTCTAAGACAGCACCCTAGAGGACCTTCGACTCAAAGGTCACGTACTCCTTTGACATTTTGAAGGCCGAGTTGATTTTTGACCAGTTGCTCAAGGACAAGCAGATTAAGCTGTCACCGGGGCACCAGATACCCCCAGTCACGAGTTAAAGGACCAAAAGTACTATAACTGGCACAATACCCGTACCCATTCTATTACTAACTGTGTGGTTTTACGGAATGCCTTGCAGAAAGCAATTATCGCTGGCGCCTTCAGTTTCCAGGAAAGGAAAAAGGGGTCATGATGGTCGATGAAGACCCTTTCCCAATTAACATGGTCAGTGCTGACTTTTCAAAGCTGGCAAGGCCACGGGGGAACTCGACGCCAGTATGGAACTTTGGGCAGACAAGTGCCTCACCTAGGCCAAATCTGCCAGTGCGGCCGCAGGGCTCTTGGCTGAACCCATGGGCGGCTCCTTTCCAGAGTCAGGCCAGTGGTGGCTGTACAACGAATGATCTGGAAGCTACGATAGGCCGGACGACGCAGGGATTCTTGACCCCACCTAAGCGGCCTAATGCACTTGTCATGGGCTAGTCTAGTAACACGACGATTCAGGCTGAAAAGCAGACAGTGGCCCCAAAGCAGCGGAGGCATAGCAAGTGACCCGTCGTAGTGACCCGTCGTGAATACCCGTTATGTGTTCAATCCCCCAGAAGACTTGGGGAGAGGAGAAGAATATGATACTGGCACACCCAGGCTGAGTGAAGCGCCAAGGCTGCATCAGAAAGTTTGTCCCAGTTGGAGTCAGCCAATTGGGGGAAAACAAAATGGAACCGCAACCCGGTTAGGCCAGACGTCGTCCGATCAAGGCAAGAGGCCTACCCCGAGAGGCAAGTAGGAGGTTAGTCTAGCGCCCGCACAAGGCAGGAGGCCGGTTTCTCATCAGGCGACCCACACTTCTAGGCCGTCGGCCAAAGACCGACTTGGAAGGGTCTCAGTAAGAAGGCGCCTGACATATGAACAGTACGGGCTGGATTACTCTCATACAGAGCACCCCGGATGGGAGGCCCCTCAACACCAGGGAGGCCACAGGCCGAGGATTGTTGTTCCTAAGACAGATGGAGAAGAGTGGAAGGTTGCAAGGCACCCGAAGTTCCCAGCCAGCCTTGACCCAGTTCACATGACCAGAATTCAGAAAAGAAGGCGGCAGATAAAGAGGGGGGGCCCAGAGACTGAACCAGCAGGCCCAGGCCAACGAGGGCTGCGGGAATGCGCTCCCCCAAGATCAAGTTGAGGGAGGCGTGAGCTCTGGAGAACAGAGCAAGGCGATTAATGAGCCATCAGGGGCAGAAGACCCAAGCACTACTATTGGGGGAGAAGAAGCTTTAGAGCCAGATGTCTCAAACTAGAAGACCGAAGAAAGTGACCCAGATGTTTTCGGGGACATAGTGACAAGCGCCAACCCAAGAATTGACAGTGTAGACATCAGTGGCCCCATCCATTCACCGAATATTGACTTCGGCGGTTTGGTTGAAATGATGTTCGGTACGATACCAACCCAGGTGCAGATCTCGATGGTGTATCTCTTGCCAAAGACGTTCCAGTACTAGCCCGGCCAAGCGACAGAGTTAGAAGGAGATGTGGATGAAGAGGATTCGCCTCCTGGGGTCCTCGGGATAGAATTGGTACCTGCTAAAGAACAAGCCGAAAAGGGGGTAGACTGTGATGAGCCGGATCAGCAAGGCCCAAAGGACAACGTTAGGACGGTCATCACCAGGGAAATAGAGTACACTTTTGACACCCCAGTACCACGAGGAAAGGTGGCCGACATATTTGAAGAACCAACCCAGGAGATGACGCGGCATTTGAAGCCATTATATATTCAGTCTCACATGGATGGCAAACCGATGGCCAGGGTTTTAGTCGATAATGGAGCAGCAGTGAATATCTTACCCTCAAGATTGATGGAACGTCTCGACAGAGACGAGACCGATCTGCTACCCACTGATGTCTCAGTCACAAACTTCCTAGGTGGTTCCACCAGACCAAGAGGAGTGCTCCTGATCGATCTAAAAGTCAAAAATCATACGTCCTTGACGGCCTTCTTCATCATGGACGCTATGGCCAATTACAACGCCCTTTTAGGGCAAGATTGGATCCATGTGAATTCCTGTGTCCCTTTATCTCTACACCAGCTACTGGTGCTCTGGCGCAAGGGAGGAAAGATCGAGTTGGTGATGGCCGATAACCGATCGTTAATGGTCGACACCAGCCATGCAGAGGCCGATTTGTATGATGGATGCATAGGCCCTATCCAGTTCATCGGCGCAGATGAACATGGGAAGCCTACATCCCTGGTTACCTCATCCACGGTCTTGGAAGAAGTGTTCTAGCTGAAGGGACTGTAGACAGAAGCCCTGCCGAATCTTGGAGAACGGCGGAGGAAGACTAACCAAGATGATTTATGAAGACAAGCCAGGGACTGTGGCAGACATAATGCGCCGGCTGATAGTTGGGAGCCTGGAGAAATGGATGTCTCATGAAGAGGGTGTGATCACCGAGATCTCAGCCAAGGAGCTGATGGTGGCTGGTCCTAAAGTTAGGCTGCAGGACCTGCCACCTGCACCGCCAAGGTAAATAGGACACGACGTGACGCTTACCAGTGGCTTGCTTGGAAACTAATGCTTTCTTTCACTTTGGGACAGTAGTCTGGTGGCTGGTAGTGCCTGAAGAAGAAGGGAGACACTTACTGCTTTTGTGGTAAGGCCAAAGTGGGAGGAGAGCGGAAAAGTATGCGCCCCACCAGGTCGTAAAATCTACAGTTGCTGGGGCTCTCTGACGAAGAACTGGAGCTCAAACTTTGAAAGGACTAGGGCATTCATGGCCGAAGCATGGAGTATATCGGCCACATCCGAATAAACCATTTGGTCCAGCTCACAATCTGTGATGGAATAATAGTTGGGGTAGGGGAACGCTTGGCGGAGGCCGAATTGACACGCACAGAAGTGAGGGTTGTACATCTCAAAGCTGCAGGTGTTGTTCCCCTATGGCTCTATGGTGACTCCTATGTGAAGGTCTCTGCAGACCAAGAACTTGGCCTATACGGCCTGGGCGGACGTAGGACAATCGATGGCTAGTGAGAGCCACTCTAGGACGGCCTCTTGCTTTTGAAAGGGGAGGAAGAAATCACCACTTGGGTCGGGCTTAAAGGTGGAAAAGAAGTGGTAGTACTCTTGCAAGGTCTTCAAATCATGGTGGGGAGAAGAAGTAAACAAATAGCCAGTCACAGTTTGGACTGGAAGCGACGAAGGCATGGCATACAAATCAGTGAAATAAGCGCGAAGCCACATCTGGAGGAGCCAGAACGGGCCACCACCATAGGTAAAATTAGACTCAGTAATGTCGTTGCAGCCCCGAAAGAGGGCGGCTAGAGTAAAAGAAGCGAGATCGACCACACGGCCTTGCCCCAGGGCGTTGGCCAGACGGAGGTAGGTCTTTGAGATTTTGTTTGACCGAACACATGCCATATAGCGACAGATCCAAAATAGGAAGAAGGCCGTAAGCTCCCGAGTTGAGACAGAACCACGGGTCTAACGATAGGCTCGCAAATAGAAGCTATAGCTTGCAGACTTGAAGTATTTGAGGTCGTGATCCAGCTCAACCTCGCGGTTGTCGGTCAGGCCAGGGGATGAGCTATTAAACTCTTCCCCCTCGGCCTTCACGCCGGTTAGGGCTCCAATATCCAAGAGGGTTGGGGCTGCCATCCTGAAGCAGAAGTGAAAGGTGTTGGACGACCGTGACCAGAACTGGAGAGCAGCCTGGAGCAGAGGACGGTCAAGAGGAATGGAGGTGGTTGAGAGTTGGACAGTGTGCAGGACACCGAGGTTGATTAACAGGTCAGAGCGGTCGTAGACCACCCGATCGACCCAGGTTTTCCAATCTGGGAGGTAATGGGGCCACAATCGCCCAAAGGCCCTATCCTGGAGTTGCAGGGGGATAGGGGATTGGAAGAGCAGCTGTTCTTGGTCATACTTGGGAAAGTTGGACAGGCCAGCAGGGCGAGAGACAAAGGTGGTGCCTAGTTTAAAGATAGAGGGCTCAGAGCAGGGGATCTGTACCTCGGTTTGGATTGTGGAGGGCAGGAGCGAGCGTTTCTGCGCCAACAGATCTTCCATCTCTTGCGCCACTGCAGGTTCTGCAGGCTTCCTGGCCATGGCGACGGGGAGGAGGGGTTTTTGCGAAGGTGAGAAGAAAAGAGAGAGGGCGAAGGGTTTTGTTGAAAAACCCTCGGTAATCAGCAGGGGCTTTTAATGGAGGCTGGAACTTTCGCCATCATTATGGCAGTAGGGTTTGAAATTTAAAACCCCTAACTGCCCGAGAAGATGAAGCGGCATGGAGGTTTGGCGCGAGGGATCAGCCGAAGGCAGCTGCCGTTTCGACCTTTCCAACACAACCTCCTTTGAGCTTGGACCACGTGGCACCGCTCAGGGAGGTTGTGAGGGGCATTGTTTGCGGCCCAAACCCACTGGTTCTGGTCAAGCTGGGGCAAGGTTTGACGGTCTTCGCTGGGGCTAAAAACATGGGGAGACGCTGGAACGTGGCTGTGCCATGTCAGTTGTGGGCTGGCCCACGTGTCAGCTAGGCAAGAGGCGCCAGACACAGAAATGCGTCGCTCAAGAGACGTGGATGAATGCAGCAGGGGTAGACCCCGCCACTGCCTTGGCAGTTGGAGGTAGAGCAGGGATGGTGACACACGTGGCGGTGTCTGGTTGGATGCTGAGGAACATGGATCGAGAAGAGTGGCCCTGGTGGGAGAAACCGTACAGACTGATAACTGTTGGTGCTTATCTTATAAAAGGGAGGCAACGGATCTGGGGGAGACACACAAACATATCTGACAAGACCAGCACTCATTTTATCTTCTCTGCGTTATTACTTTTGTCTTTCATTTCGGGTTTTTGCTGTTTTTGTCATTATCTGGGGTTGAAGGAATGTATGATCACATGCTTGGAGTGACGAGGGTGTATGCACAAGGCTCACGTCCATATCTGGTATGATTGATTAGTATATTCATTGTTTCAGTTTCATTATTGTTTGTGTCTCAAATATCTCTTCTTTTCATAGATCGATAGCATTTCAGGCTATGATCAATAGTTGTTGGCTTAACCCAAAAGACCTTAGAGCTTCTCAGGTAGGAGGGAAACCTATTTGCCTGGCTAGGAGTCAGATTAGGCTGTTTTCGGCCTCGTTTGAACCAGCGCAAAGGTTCTGGCACGCCCGCGCTGTTTCGCATCACGTGTGTATCCCCGTGTGTGAGTGTCTGGGATTTTGGTCACCAACACATGTAAATCTGCTCCTTTCCCCTCCAATGAAATTGCTTCAATCTTCGATGATAGCATTCACGTTTCAAGGAATAAAAAAAAACAGAAATTTAGGCATGAACTGAAGCGAAATTCTCTACAAGCCGTAATGAGCGATGAACAATTTCCTCAGAGCTGGTTGAATAGATAGGGCGTAACTGATTGGAAATTAATAGCTTCTGCAACTTGACCATAGATGGTGGATGACCAATTCCTAATCTAACAATGGATGACGATGGATAATATCCTTGTTATGATTATTTCTTTTAATCAATGGAAATAGGATTGTTCTCATAGAGATACAGATTTACAGGCTGGAAGCAGTTGCCAATCTCCTCCGGAATTTTACCGGTCGGAAGGAGTATAATTTTTTTTTTTTTTTTTTAAAAACAATTACTAGCAGAGCTCTCCATATTGACCTCAGCTTAGACGACCCTGGCAAGGATCTCTCTTTTCACCATATGGGTTTGGGATGAATGGTTTCGAGAGGAAGAAGACGAATAGTCCAAACTCCGAACACACCAAAGCTTTCCCCATAGGCTTAGAATGAAAACTAGTAACATTGTCGCTAGAAGGAATAACAGACACCATTTGTGGTCTTAGAGAGGGAGGGGAGGCCCATGCAGATGGTGGGGAGCGGGAGGAGATGGGGAGCCGGACAGGAGAGAGAGGTGGATGGGGAAGATTATCCCAATTTTACCCCTCTGATACTGTTTCTCGATAGGATTCTCCAAGAAATGAATTTACAAATTGTGTCCTCCACTCAAACTCAGACAATATATAAGACTTGTGAGGGTAAATAAAAGAATAGTAAACTGATCTAATTCATTGTACATCGTGTTGTGTAAGAAAACCATTTTATGAAAAGTTGGTCAAATTTGCTGTATAATTGACCCCGGTAGAAGGCAACCACGAACTGCCGTTGTTAAACTTAGCGACGGTAAACTTATAAGCCTCGGTGGAGTCAATGATGGCATGGAATCCACGCCATTTGACCCGGAGATGCAGGTCAGCCCCTGGCCCATTATTTTTGTATTCCCCGTAGTAGAGTGTGTCCAAGCCGATAGACCCCGGCCACTCCAGCCAACCTTTAGGACTGATGACGTCGCTCATGTCGGATTGCATAAAGACTGTCCGTGAGTAGGGCTTCCAGGGTCGGCCGAAGTAGGTTGGATTAGAATAGTTGGGTTTGGAAGCGAGCAGATCCGAGTCGGCCGAGATTTGGCAGAACTGGAAGGAGAAGCCATCGGGATCGTTGGGTTTGATGCGGCCCTGGGCAGTAATGGTGTTATGCTGTCCTGGGAGGGCCTTCCTGGCAAGGATTTGGCATTTCTGAAAGACAACAATCCCCTTGCCGAAGATGAAGTCAACAGTGCCAGTTATGCGGCACTCTCTGTAGAACTGGACTCCGGAGTAAGCGTAAAGGGTGTCCTGAAATCCCCTGATGCCGCATCTGAAGAACACCGACTTCTCCGACTTCGATCGGAGTGCCTCTGCTTGGAATCCCTGGGGTCCCGCTGTGTTTTCAAAAGTCAGATCTCTGGCAATGAAATGAATTGTTTACCAGAGACACCTGCAAACACCCACGAACCAAGACGAAGTATCATTTATTTGTGGGAAGAACATGTAACAACGTCACAATCACACATATATACACAAACAAACAAACAAACAAATAGAAAACAAAGCATTAGTTTCGTTTGACTTTGACTGTTTAAATTAAATCTAAATTTTAATTTACGTTATGTTTGGAAGCCGAGGAAAAATCGAGAAAAGAACAAAAAAATTAAAATTGACAAAAATCATGATACAGTGATTGATTTATGCGTTTTTCTTTCTCTTTAAATTCAAAATATTTTGAATATTTTATTTTATTTTTGCCTTCTAAATATAACGTTACAGACAATGCTATGGGCAAAATGTCAGTCTTTGCCCTGATGACATAGATTAAGCTAGCACACTCTTTCCTCCTTGTCCCATTCCAACCTTCTAGTCACCACTAAAAAATTCAAAAAACCAAGAACTTGAGGAATTTAGCGGGCTTACCGAAGGTGGCAGATTCGAAGGTGTGCCAGCCGGTAGTATTGCTTCGGTTACCCGATATAACTGTGAGGCCCATTCCAACGCCTATGAGCATGATGTTCCATTAATTTGTTTTTGTCAATGTCAACGTTCTCATAGTATGTGCCCTTATTTATGTAAATAGTGTATCTTTGTAGGCTGTTGTTGGGGGCAGCTTTTACTTTTACTGTAGCTGTCACAGTCCGGTAGTTTCCGGTTCCATCCTGTGATACTGTGACATTGGCTTGTGGCGGCCGCTGTAGTAGAAGCCGATCTCCGGCCTTAACCCAGGCCGGGAAGTCACTATAGCTACTCCCAACCTCCCTAGTGGGAGCAGCCAATGGAACAAAGGATATTATTGCAACAGAGAACACCACCATCAAAGCCACTTGTAGAGCCATCTCAATCCGATCCCAAGTATAGTCTTGACGGATAATTTACATGACATGAACCTTATTATTTGCAAACAATAAAATCAATAACCAGCTTTATCATCAACGAAGCATAAGGAAAAAAAGACAAAAAAAAAACTAGGTACAGATTCATATTAGCCAAGTCCAATCTCAGGAGTTAGAACAAAGTTACTAATAAGAGCAAGCACATATCCATAACCTAAGAAGAGTCTGCATCATATGTATTCAACTATACAACCTCCCTCAAGAGGAATAAATGAGAACTAGCTAGATATTCCTCCAAGGATAAATTGTACTCCAAAAACATTTTGCAAAAGAATATATGGGTTAATGTTACCAACTAACATATGCATCAATACGTTACTTGACAAATTCTAGCACCTATTTCCTAGAGAAACAAAATAGGAGATTTCCTTCAATAATAACAACAAATTTGTTCACATAGTTGACATAAGCCATTAAGGAGTCATGTTTGTTATTCTAAATTGTTTTTTTTTTTTTTTTAAATGAATATTAAATTGAATGACCATGTGCTTATATGACCCAAATATGAGGGGTAGAATAGACATTTGATTGTTACAATAGAAAGGCAAGTCTCTTCTTGTTCTTCCTCCTGCAACACTAACCGATTTCGTCTCTTGCTTCGATACCCGAGACGCAATCGCCATGGACCTGATCTTCCAGGCTAAATCGAGCTGGTCCATTAGGAAACGGCAAAAACAACGACTGCCCATCATACAATTCGAACCTTAACTTCAGTCTTCACTGCTCTTAATTTTATTTAATGGAGAGATCCGATGGCTAACTTCCTTATCAAATACGGATGTCAAATAGTGATCCCACTGTAGGTTTGAAAATTTGGAATTGGAATCGGTTATGACCGATTATGATTCCAACTGTTTTGGTTTTGATTTTGGAATTGGAGTGATTGATTCTAGTTTTTTTTGGGATAGAATCACTGGCTTTTCAGATTTAGGATTTTCGACAGCGATTCCAATTCGATTCAAATCCAAATCCAAATCCAAATCGACAAGGACCTATTCAAGTCCGAGTTTAAACTTTATCTTAGTCCTTGGGTCATACTCTCTACTTCTAGTCCATTGATGATTTTTCAAAACCTATTACAATTTGGGTTGACTAGTTTTGCAAAACCAGAAAAACCAGGAAAATGTTAGAGCCACCCTTTTTCTTCTTCCGCAGTACTTTTTTGCTTTTGACCCTCAAAAATCATTGAAAAACTGAAAGGGGAAAATTAAATCCTGAGAACTAAGGCCTAATTTGGTATGATTTCTATTTCAAATTTGGATTGATTTTTTGAAATAGTCAACAAATAGATTTTTGGTCAAAAAATTGAAATTGTTTTGGTTGTATCAATATGAAATATTTCAAGAATAAAAAAAATCCATTAATTCTGAGAATAGATTCTCTATATTTCTTTGGGAAGGATGGTGGTGGTGGCGGTGGGGTAGTAGCGGTGGTTGTGGTGGTGACGATGGTGACAGGGTAGTGGTGACGTGGAAGTAGTGGTGGTGGTTGTGGTGGTGGTGGTAGTAGCGGAGTAGTAGCAGTGGTGGTAGTGGTAGCGGGGTAGTAGCGGTGATAGTGGTGGTGGTAACAGGGTAGTAGTGGTGGTGGTGCGACCATTAGGAGAAGAAGGATGGTGTTTTATTTTTAACATGAAATTAACCATGTGCTCATTCAAGAGCTAGAGTGCTAAATCAAATGAAATAGAAATTTTGAAACAGCTCCTCAGCTATTTTAGAAAGGGAAGAAGGAGAGTTTTATGGAACACCTCGGTCTCAAGAAAGGGAAGGAGGAGAGTTTGACGGAACACCTCGGTCTCGATTCTTAAACCTCCACGGTAGCAGTTGAAGAACAGCATGTGATATTGATTTGGGAACTCCGGTTCTCTTCATTTTTACTGTTTAGAGTTGATTTGGGAAAGAAGATAGGTGATGAGAGAATTTCTTCACCCATTTGTTCAAAAATATAATAAAAATTATTCACACATAGATAGTTACCAAACTTATTTTTTATTTTACAATCTATTATGTTTAGTAGTTACCAAACAGTTTTTCATTTTTTATCAAAATGGATTTTAGTAATGATTTTTTGTAAATAGACCAAAATGAAAATGAAAAGTGATACCAAAGAGGCCCTACATTATAAGAAAAAAATCCTCCTATTTTAGTTGGGGTAAGAATAGTATATGGTCTAGCGATATGCATCGAAGGAAGGTAATTAATGTGGCCATTCTTCTACCGGAAAAAAAAAAAATGTGGCCATTCTAGTCATTGGATATATGGGAAATGGTCTAGATAAGTTAGATGTCAAATTTTAGATTTAAATTTAATTATATGCCCACTCCATATATGTCCATGCACTTTGGCCGGTTAATAAAATTATCTTTGACCTGCTGCTAGATCAAAAATCTCATGCCCTATATTTAATAATAGACCATAAAATATGCAAAGTTCCAATTTCCACTATTAATTCATTACCATTTTAACTATATCATCCATTTAGCTTTTACATATTTCCGTCGTATTAATGGCAATGATACTATATTTATATTTAGTTAAATTAATTATTTTCTTAATTTAAAAAGAGTAAAAAAAATTTCTATGTATTTTTCAATCCACAGAAAATAGAAAAATGAAAAAATGTCTCTGATCTTCCCCTTCTTTTTTTTCGTAAAGATCTTCTCTTTCTTTGTCATGAGAGCGTTTGATATATATAAATGGTACTTTAACCTCATGACCTTATAGTCTATATTTATATATGAAATGATCCTTCGAATCATCCGCAATTAGCATTCCTTTGACTCCAATCCCTAACAGTAAATTTTTTTTACGACTGATAAACCTGATTTTATTTTAAGGATTTTTTAACTCTAAAAATCGTACCAATTAATATATATATATATATACTAGTAAAATTTCACGTGTAAATGCACGTGGTGACATTTGTTCGATGGTGGAGAGAGAAAATATAACCAAATGAAGATACCTAGTATAATGCATGATTAATATTTTCAAATTTCAAATACCTCATTTAAACTTGAAGGGCAATTCCATAATTAATTCATTTTCCAGTGTAATAATAGTGAACTTGTAGGACATAATAAAATTGGGCAATGAATTTTGAATTAAGTGTATAAAACATCAGTAAAGTATAGGCAATATGAAAAGTGAGAAAAAAAGTAAGGATACCATCACTCAAAGATGGAGAGATAATGGACTCCCATTTTCTACTATTTACATTTCACATATGATGCATAAGTTACAAAATCAGTGTAGTTACTGACCTGCTACAGTCATTTATAAACCCCAATATTATACAACATGTCATCCAATAAAGCAAATAATTGTAAAAAAAAAATATTAAAATTCCCTGTGGTGAGCTTGTCAGCAATTTTTATGCCTTGTGTACCCTCTATAACAGTACATCATTATGTTGCTTTCCAACACTATACTCTAAAATGGAATGCATACACATTCATTTAGGAGAGAAGGTCAGAGAATGCATTTCAAATACATGCCCCCAAAGTTTCAAGTACTTGGGATAAACCAGATTTTTAAAAATTGAAAGAAAAATGACAAGTAAAGTAGGAAACAACATAAGATAGGTAGAGAGAAAAAGAGAGTAAACAAACAAAAAACAAAAGTAATGTTACACTTTAAGTGCGCTAAGAGAATGGTAAGTCAAAATAGAAGTCAAGAATTTGCTTCCATAAGTCAAATATCAGCATGAGATTCACTATACCTCATAGTAATCTGTCAAAAATAAAATAATAGAAAGGTCTATTATGAATAGCATCCTAAGAGAGCTCCACCGAAGCTCAAAAAAAAAAACTTCAGAATGTGTACTTTAAATCGGATCCATGACAACTTTCAAACAGGTGAATACTTTTAGAGAATGCCAAAATGAGAAGAATACCTTAGGTATCACTCGTATATACTTTCTTAGCCCCTACATATGCAACATTAAAACTTTATCAAACAGGGATTATGGGGAAATTTTGATGTGGTTGACTGCTAGTGAGTTGAGGAATTGGAAAGCTTACTTACAATGATTAAAAGTATTTCTAGGGTTCTTTTCCATAATAAAGTTCTTTCTTTGCCTACATAATAGATAATTTCTCAACATCTACCAACATTATCCTTATTATATTTTATTATTTTAACCTGGAGTCAAAAGGAAATACAATCTGCATCAAGAAAGGTCTCAAAGAATTAACGTGCTTGTAGTCAGGTGCTTGTAGTCAGGTAACAGAATGACACCAAATTTACTGCCCCATACCCTACAACTTTTGTAATTAGTTATATTCTTGAGAAGTCATAGATGTAAATAATTTTATTGGTGTGAGCAAAACCAGTTAGCTACTGATTGTTGTGTTACTGGGAGAAATAACTATTGTAAGGATATGATCATAAATGTTCTGTAGAGCTTCTTGTCTAGAAATAACACTATCATTGCTTGGCAAGCCAAAGCTCAATGTGAGTATCTCTACATTGTGAGCTCCTATGATTGTCCAAGAGATTATTGTATCATGTTTCAGATGACAAAAATGAAGGGGGGAAAAAGAAAGAAAAGGTGTCTTGCATACACTGTTCAATTTCTGCTAGCAGATTCAAGAGGATCTTAATCATTAAATAGATTAGATTATTAACTGTTGAGGCTTTTATACGCTTTAACCACTCAAGAAATTCAGATGAAGCTAATCTTAGTTCTTAAATACCCTGTACCATTTTAGAGATTTAAAGTGAAAATAGATCTTGAATCACTTAACGAGTCAAATTAAATTTCATATTGTAGTGAATAGGGCACCCATTCCCATAACAAAATTGCCGATTTTTTGACACATCCCTAAAGACCATAATACCGGAATTAAATCTCTTGACTCTTAGACCATATATGGAGTTTCATTCACTAAAACATTAATCAAACTTTCAATATATCATTTATATCCAGTTTCAATAAAAGAACATGCCTAAACTACCATGAAAAACATAATGCTAGAACTAAATCTTTAAGGTTGACAATAGAGTTCCAAAATACCAAGTTTTAAAAGAGAACAAAGGAAATCCTAAACCAAATGGAGTAGGGTACCTACCTGAGTTAAAAGAAGATAATAAAGTCAAAGAATCCAGAAAACTACTACTCCCTTGGCTGAAAACTTTTCATGCTCGTTTTTCTATTCTCCTTCGCTGACCTTCCTTTCTCTCATCTCATATAACTCTGTAGCCATGTATGTTGACCTAAAAAGGGAAAAATATAGACACATTTATTCGAAAGTGAAAAGAAAATAAATACAAAGCAACTATTAGATATAAATAATTTGGAGAAGAAGGAAGTCATGTTTCTTACAATATCTGTTCCATGAAACAACCTCTTCACAACTGAACTGTCATGCAGAGTTCCAAACCACAACACAACACCTATCTTTGCTTGTTTCCAAAGTCTCAAAAACATTACAAAAAACAGCGTGTATGAATTAAACAACTTTCCATGTACCCTATAGTTGCATTGGGCAGTGTCAAGAGAATATAATTTCCTTAGATTGATTGATTCTCTGATGGAGGTATAAATAGATTACAGCCTAGTTGATCTATACAAGGAATGATATCACATGAAATAATATATTTACATAGGGGAATAGATTCCAAATCAGCTTGGAGACCTTAGGCAATTTCCATATCACATGTGACATAATTCAATATCACATGTGCTTATGAGTTTCCAAATTTGTTGGAGAAGAAAATCTTGATGGTATAACAGTATGGTATTGATACACCCCCTTAAGGTGGAGAATTGGGCAACCGAATCTTCAGCTTGTCCCTCAAGAATTCAAAATGGGCAGTTGCTAAGGCTTTCGTAAATATATCGGCCAACTGATCATGAGTGGAGATGAATTGGACAGTTAACTGTTTCTTAGCTACACAATCACAAACGAAGTGGAAATCAATTTCCACGTGTTTGGTACGAGCATGAAAGACCAGGTTCGCCGATAGGTAAGTAGCACCAATATTATCACACCAAAGTAAAGGTGGTCCATTTAAAGGATCGCCAAGCTCCAAAAGTAATGATTCCAGCCAGATTAGCTCGGCCAAAGCATCTGCAAGGGCCTTTTACTCAGCCTCAGTAGAAGAACGTGCAACCATACGTTGCTTATGGGAAGTCCAAGACACTAGATTGGGGCAAAAAAAATTGAAAACCCTCCAGTGGATTTGCGATCACTGCTGTCACCGGCCCAGTCTACATCGAAAAAGGCCTGGAGGGAACGAGATCTGGAACGTTCTAGTAGAAACCCATGAGTGTTGGTGCTTTTGAGGTAACGGAGTATGCGCTTAACATGTTGCCAGTGCACATTAGTTGGTGCATGCATGAATTGGCATGCTCTGTTGACTACAAACGACACATCAGGTCGGGTAAGCGTGACATACTGGAGAGCACCAACGACGGATCTGCAGTTGGTTGGATTTGAAAACAGGGCACCCCCTGAATCCAATTCAGTAGATGAGCTAGCTATTGGGGTCTTGATTGGCTTACAGTCCATCATGCCTATATGGTGTAGTAAATCGGATATGTATCGGGATTGAGATAATAGAAGTACTTTGGAGTGTGGCAAGGCCTTAATGCCCAAGAAAAAATGCAAGGGGCTCAAATCCTTAAGAGAGAACTCACGAGAGAGCTGCTAAATGATAATAGGAACAGCAGAGGCATCGGTGACAAGGGTATCATCCATATAAATGAGAATGTGACAAACATGAGTGCCAGTCCATCGAATGAAGAGTGATGTATCAGTCTTTGAACTGATAAAGCCAATTTGAAGAAGAAAATTGGAAAGTCTGTGAAACCAAGCACGGGGTGCCTGTTTCAGCCCATAAAGCGAATGGTGAAGCATGCAGACGTGGGTAGGCAGATTCAAATCAATAAAACCCTGTGGTTGAGACATGTATACTTCCTCCTTCAACACCCCATGCAAACATGCATTTTGCACGTCTAATTGATGAACCAGCCAGCCTTGAGAAACTGCAATAGATAGAACACATCTGATTGTGGTAGGCTTGAGAACCGGACTGAAGGTTTCCCCATAGTCAAGGCCATACTGTTGATGGAAGCCCTTGGCCACCAAACGAGCCTTGTAACGTTTAAGAGAGCCATCGGCCTTTCTCTTGATCCGATAGACCTACTTGCATCTAACCAAATTCATATCAAGGGTCTGTGGAACAAGAGACCATGTCCCGTTATAGACCAAAGCATTGAACTCATCTGTCAGAGCTGTTCGCCACTCAGGTACCTTCGATGCCTGTAAGAGACAAGTAGGTTCAAGAAGAGCAGGGTTAGTAGTAAAGGCTTGGGGATGCCTGGGTCGGTGGCGAAGTTGCATAGAATGAGTGGGCTGGTTTGGCTGTGGGTTTTGTTGGATAGGTACTAAATTTGATTGGGAAGGCCGTGGGTGTGGTGGAGTGACATAAAGGTCATGGATGGGTCGGGTCTTTAATGGTGGTGTAATGGAGGATGCAGGTGTAGTAGGATTTGGGATTGGCAACGGCCTAATAGGGGAAGTAGGGGAAGGGAAGGCCAGTATAGGGGAGGTCGGTTGTGGGTTGGGTAAGACAGGGGTGGGATGCCCTTGGTTAATGACCGATAAGGGTTTCTCCTTGGAAAGACAGATGGGCATAGAAGCCCAAGGAGCCAAGGGAACACATGTGGAAGGGGGGGGCTGCAGTAGAGAGCGTAGAAAAGGGGAAATCCTCCTCATCAAATTGCACATGATGGGCTATAATAATACAATTAGTAGCATGATTAAGACAGCAATAACTAGCATGGGAGGACCGAGGAAAACACAAGGTGAAGAGCGGTAATCCATTTTATTCTTGTTATAAGGGCGTAAGTATGGAAAACACAAACAACCAAATATTTTAAGGAAAGAATAATCGGGCGATTTATGGAAAACAAGTTGAAAAGGAGAAATACCAAGAGACACTGATGAGGGCATCCTATTGATGAGATATACTGCCGTTTCAAAGACAAAATCCTAAAAACGTTGAGGCACAGACCCATGAGCAAGAAGGGACAGCCCTGTCTCAACGATGTGACGATGGCGGCGCTCAACTGCCCCTTGTTGCTCATGAGTATGTGGGGCAAATACAAGGTGGTGAATGCCAATTTTTGAGAATTACGTGGGTAAAGTACGAAACTGTCACACCCCTATCCCGACAAGGGATAAAATACAATATCAGGGTATGATTAGGGTGACACGCGTCATCCCACCTCACCGCCAGGATCTCGATGCAGTGGCCAACTCACAGTCATAAACCAATATTACAATACAATAATATCAGAGTGCGAAAGATAAAGGAATATTACATTTCCAACGATCATAAAATAAGCGGAAGCGTTTACAGTAGTTACCTCATGTTCACACGGCTAAGTGATACATAAATAGTTTGGATGGATATCCCGAATGACCATAGTATAACTACCCCAAAACAAGTATAACAATAAATATTTATATAAGGCACGTGGCCCCCAAAAAAAACAAAAGAAGGGAACAAGTCCCAAGTATCAATACAGCCCGTAGGCACAATCATCATGGGCAACAATCGCCATGATCCTCGCCACGGCTCTGGCTCCACAAGAATCATCCGCATCAAAATCTAAAAAGAATGTGTACACGGGGTTAGCTCCACCGAGCTAGTGAGAGAGAAAAGGGGATGCACAATCACACAATCACAAATAGTCCATGGTGCATGCTATTATTAATTCATTTACCACCTAACACACAATGCTAAGTCAATGGGTATATGCTACTGCAATAACTCGGGAAGACATTGTGGATCCTTCCATTCTCACCACAATGCAACCTCAATTATTACTATGGAGCCCGCGCCGGTCGTAGTCATCACCACCCAGAGGCAGACCCCGATAACCATTACTACCCCTGGCCTGGCCTCTCTAACTCTCCACAGCGCGGTGCTCGCTACCCAACACCTAAACCCCTGTTGGTAAGGGTCGTAGCATAGGAACTGAGCCATTTACCACCTAACACACAATGCTAAGTCAATGGGTATATGCTCTGCAATAACTCGGGAAGACATTGTGGATCCTTCCATTCTCACCACAATGCAACCTCAATTATTACTATGGAGCCCGCACCGGCGTAGTCATCACCACCTGAGGCGGACCCCGATAACCATTACTACCCCGGCCTGGCCTCTCTAACTCTCCACAGCGGTGCTCGCTACCCAACACCTAAACCCCTGTTGGTAAGGGTCGTAGCATAGGGAACCGAGCCTAACCACGGATATACTACATGAATCCTATCGTGTTGAGAGGTACATCCGGTGTGTCAACGTCCCATTCCATCTAACACCGGTACCAAGACAACACGGCGCATACAGACAAGAATGAGATGCAATATACAATTCCACGTAATTCGGGGTTCCGGTGCGATTTCCCGCACCGTAACCCAACACAAATCCATATCATCCAAATCATCATCATCGAATAAGAATAAATGCAACTATGCAATCATGCTTGAATGATAATGTCACAATATAATTCATAAATGCATGAATAAGCAATAGTAAACAAGCTCAAACAGTCACCCAAACCCACTCACCAATTACTTCAAATGGAATTTGTATAAGCGCAACGATTCCCGCTTAAAATCACCCCATTGCACATATATTGGCACCTATGGAAGTGAATAAGAGTGTGAGAGAGTGTAGGGGAGGCCTCATAGAGAAACCCCACCGTTTACATAAGTTATAAGCTTTAAAAACGCATCGGAGGCAACGTCGGACTCAGCAGCCGCCTCCGACCTTGCCTCCGACCTTCCCTGCAGCTCGGGACACATCGGAGGCAACATCGGAGGCACACAGACTTGCCTCCGATGCAACCCAAGTGCGATTTCAAGGTCTTAAAAGCCCAGGGTTGTCCCATTTGGTTCTCTAAGCCTCAAGGGACTAGGGAGGGGTGTCTTGGAGTCTATTTGGGTCTTAGAAACACCCAACATTCAAAGATTTAAGGGGGTTTAAAGGATCAAAAGCTCAAAAATCCAGATTTGGGGTTTTCTTTGGTGGTTGAAGCTTTAGAATCAAATAGATTCAGCAAGAGGTCAAAATAGAGGTCTTTATAGGATTGTAATGAAAATGGGATAGCATCCTACAAGGGGAAACTACACATGGCTCGAGCTAACCCTTTGGGTTTCCAAAAAGAAATCCCCATCTTGGGGCTGCAACCAACGAACCACCCAAGCTCAAACGAGCAAGGGGGAAGAGAGAAAAATGGGGGAAAAGGGCACTTGGCTTACCTGGTTTGAGGTACACACGAGGTGCCCTCTTTAAAGCTCCAAACCCAGCAGCCGTTTCCTTCTTCTTCTTCCCTTCCTTCTCCTCCTTCTCCTCCTCTCTTCAAAGCTCTCCTCTCCTTTCACGATTAGGTTAGGAAAGAGAAAGAAAAAAGAAAGACTAAGGAATAGTCTTACCCCTCTCTCTCATATAGACTTCACATTTATTGGCCTATTTGGATAAGGCCTCATAAGTGTAACCTAGGGTCTATTTGGGTAGGGTCAAACATGGCAGGGGCACCAATAGCACCTTAGCCACAGGGTCTCACCCACAAGGGTCCTTGTTAGCAGCATTGGATGCAAGGTCGGAGGCAGCCAGTAACCTTGCCTCCGATGCGAGTAGGAAGGTGGTTCCCACCATAAGAGGTCAGGGCCTTTGGACCACACTCGAGGGCTTTGAGAGGGCAGTAAGCACACAACAAAATTTGGTCAACTACTTACCCCCGACACGTCAAGGTGCAACCTCCGTGGTCCCGACTAGTTTCCACAGCAACCTCGTACTATGGTCAATATAGTCGGGTTTGACCACCAAGGAGAACAACTCACCAAGACACGTGGCGTGATAACTACACGTCACGGGGAAGAATTAATAATTAATTATACTCCCGGAGTGCGGGTATAACATTCTCCCCACCTTACAAGAAATTTCGTCCCCGAAATTTGAGGCAGCTAGGGTCTCAAGTGATAAGGGCTGTTGGATAACAACATCCCAAGTCACCCACATCTTAAACTAAGTCAAAGGTCGGGTCAAGATGAGGCGGCCTACATGTCACAAGAAGTCGGGTTCCACAATTGTCTTTTCCTTACAGGTCACATTACCACCGGGTGTGGTTCACAATAACCCTAGGAAAACAGGGTTCCAACTACTAAGTTAAGTCTCAAGGAACAAAGGTTCCCTAGATCTTCCAGATCGGGTGATACCACTCTAGCCTTCAATACTCTGGTCATTCTTGGGTTACAGGATTTAACCTGTCCATGACCCAACATAGGGTTCACATTCTGAAGGCTTTCACATCTGGTTGTCTCATTACCTAACCCAACTTTAGAATGATTTGGAATATTGATGGAATCTCCTATTGTTCACTCCCAGTACGGAGGGAACGCATTTGGTGATCCATTACCCCATTCATATCTGTCGTTGGAGAAGGTCTTGTTACATCCCCGCCACTTTCACAACCTTTAAACCTACTACACGCTTATCCCACAAGGAAGAGTCCACATCGTCCTCTTTCGAGAACCAATAACCCTTCAATAGTTTTGGTCCAAGTCAACTCTTCAAGCAAGTCTCAATAAATTAACCTACTCGGTCATTAAATTCATTATTCATTACCCTAAGGTTTGGTCAACCAAGGTCAAGGCTCCAACTAGTTTCACAGCAAGGTCGAGGTAAGTCATACTTGTAGTACCAGAGAATCACTCTAGTCACACAAGTCCAAGGTTCTAAGGGATATCTATATATATATATATCACACCAATATGTAGGCATAGATTCAATAATTACATTCAAATTCCTATGGACATATCTGTCATCTAGGTCAATCCACCAGAACAAGAAGTTCTCAGGTACGGTTCGCTAAGTCCTTTCTTTGGAAAGTCGAATCACGGTGTAGGACTTTCTCTATGAGTCTAAACAAGGTTTGGATGGACCAAGTAAAGTCCAAATAGAGTCATCACTAGCTTGAGGTGTTATGAGTGACTTCCAAATACACGTGACCTTCATGGCTTACTCAAATAAACAGCCCAAACCAGCCTATTACTTTCCTTTCCTAGTACCTACCCACAGGTTTAGATTCTACGCACCCCCTTAAGGGTCTCTACCCACATAGATTTAGGTTTCCCTATCCATAAGGTTTGAGTCCTTACATTCATAGGGTCTAAGGATCTTCATCCTCAAGGGTAACTCTTCTCCTTTTAGGTAAGAGAGGAGTCACAGCGGTTACCAATGCCTGCTAGTTCTTATTAGCTGGCCCAGTCGGGTACAAGTCCTAACCTCTTTCAATTTTTAGGTATTAACTAGACTCATGTGGTCCCCACAAATGGGTCACACAACAGGGGTGTCCAATCTAGGGTATAGGCACAAGATCATCACATATAGGTGTGGTCAAAAGGTCTCCAAAATAGGCTCAAAATCTTAAAAGAAAATCGGGTGGACTCACGAGCGACGTCAGCACTCCGGGTGCATTCGTGGCTCCTCCGTGAAAATAGGTAGAGCGGATTAACGGGCGGATGTAGAATGCAAATCCGTTCATTAGTCCGGTCTCAGAAGTCTCAAAGGCAGAGAGAGTTGAAGTCAAACGAATCTATGGATAGACGCATGAGTGTGGATCCGTTCGTTGATCCGCACAGTTTTAAAATGATAATTTCGAGTTTTGTGCAGAGCGGATTCACGACAAGTGGATCCGTTCGTTCGTTTGTTCGTAGAATTTTAACAAAACAGAGCCACGAGTTTTAAAACTCATTTTTGGCTCCAAAGAAAAGGACATAACCGCAGGGAGAAAAATCTCTACAGGGACTTCCGTTCAAGCTCCCCCTTAGGTGGTTTTCTTGTAATCCTAAGCCTCAAGGTTCAACTCTCAGTTGTTCAAGATATGGCTTTCTTCCCATTCCTACTTTCTCTTTCTTGGATTTGGGATGAATCATCTCAAGTTGTGATCATGTCTTGATTTTGCTTGTAATCCCATGGCCATGTACACCAAATTCATACCAAACCGATTGGCCGAAACTAGGGTTTTTAGGTGTAAATCAAGTCCTATTTGATCGATGACACTAAGTTGTTGGATCTTTATTTGATTATTGCATCTTTTATAAATTTTCAAGTCTTTGCGCATTTTAGAGACTGTTGCTATGTTTGTCAAGTCTAGTTGAATTTTACTAGGATTATGTTCAGGTTTTGATTGTGGTAAAGTTATCAATTCACAATATTTTGGGAAAACTCTCCAAGTTCAAATCTAATTCTTTTACATGCCATAAAATCTCATAGAAAATTATCACATTGTCTTATCTTCAAACATATTTCCTTGTATACATGATTGTTGATAAAATCCTTAGAATCTTTCCTCTTCTCTTTTGCCATATTTGATTCGGTCTTACTAGATAGGGCTTAGCTTACATTCTCTGAGTTGTCACAAATCATATTTACTTGTTTCCTAAGATTCAAACTTCCAACCACAAAATCTGAAAATTTTCTTTGAAGTTCAAGGCATGCTCCATGATTGAATAAACCTATTTCTTGCTTGAACCCATTGTTTTGTATAAAATATTACTTTTTAGGCATATTATGACCATGAATCTTCATTATTTATCATGTCATTCACATAATGGCCATGCCTTTCCTTTTTTCTCCAACTTCTTAGATCACAATTTGATAAAAATCAAAAATTTCTAGCCTAAGAATATTGCTGTAATTTAATTTGCTTTGGGAAAAGAATCAAAGGCTAGATTTTAAACCTCATAACCTTACATTGATCATCTACTTAGGCCTTAGCATTCAAGTTATTAATTTGCTATCTACTTGGCTTTTAGCTGCAGGTTAAAACAATCAATGGCTCCAAGAACACGGCGTGCATGCGTGGAACAAGTTGCACCAACTGTCCTAGATCCACTATGGTTTCAAAAGATAGAGGACCAAGAGCTTTACCAAGACTACTTCCGCTTCAAAAATCTAGTGGAAGGGGCGGAATGTAGTGTTGGATGATCTCAAAGCATACAAGGTGGAATAGAGATTCGAGGCATTGGGGTGGACCGACATTCTCAACCTCCCTGAACCATATTACCCAAAACTCATCGGATATTTCTATGCAAATCTGAACACCGGGAACCCGGGCACACAAAACTATCGGGTTGTTTCATATGTAAGGGGGTTCCTATAGCCTTCACTGCAGCATAGTTGGCCGGCATTATCAATGTCTCCATTGGGGAAGAGAAGACCTACTATTCACTTGGAAGGAATCCCTACTCCTTCATCAGGCGAGAGGTAGTGACATTCTGTCGGCCATCAGGCGGCTGAACCTACGAGTGGTGGATGGCTTCGATGAGGTCACGAAGCAACTCTTCGACCAGACTCGGCGCCTAGAGGGTATCGAGAGAGGGGTAGATGACATCAACACCTTTCTTGGTCGCGGTGGTGGCTGTGGTGCAAATGACTAGCCCAGCTTTCTCTCAACAAATTGAAGTTATCCCGGATCAGTTCTTCTAGTTCTTGTCTTAGGATGAACAACTAGGAACTTTTAGAAATGGTAGACTTGTATATTTAATCTGAGATAACCAGAATCAAATGTTTCGAATTGGAACAAATGTGGTCTTGCATTCTGAGTTGGGAAAGGCACAGTTATGCCCAAACAGAGAATCTGGAACAATTATGGTGTTTAGATTGGTATCTTTTGATTGAGCAGGATGGAGTCGTATGTTTTTGTTGGAATGGATGAAATCATGAATGTTGAAATGGGAAGGATATGATTGCCTCCCAAGAAGATTTGGAACAATTAGATATTTATAATTAATCTTATATGTATCTCGATGTATTTGCTTAATTCTCTCTTGTTTAAATCATCGCTGATAATTGTGCTTAGTTATGATTGATTCATTAGTGTTTATGAATTATAGCATATAATTTCCCATCTATGACCTACTTAAGACTCAACCAAGCAATTACATTGTTGTAGCTTAACAGCCTATGGTTCAAGTCCTAAGTTCCATGTTACCTATTATCTTCTAAGTCCTTGTTTCACTACAATCAGTCTTCTCCTATGTCTGCACACAATCATTTATGTTCTTGAAGATTTTTAATTTAGAACCTAATTGTGGAGAGTAAATCAAGAGTCCGCAAGACTGTGGTTGGTGCAGAGCATCATGGCTCTGATACCATGTTGTCACACCCCTATCCCGACAAGGGATAAAATACAATATCAGGGTATGATTAGGGTGACACGCGTCATCCCACCTCACCGCCAGGATCTCGATGCAAGGGCCAACTCACGATATAAACCAATATTACAATACAATAATATCGAGTGCGAAAGATAAAGGAATATTACATTTCCAACGATCATAAAATAAGCGAAGCGTTCTATGAGATTACCTCATGTTCACACGGCTAAGTGATACATAAATAGTTTGGATGGATATCCCGAATGACCATAGTATAACTACCCCAAAACAAGTATAACAATAAATATTTATATAAGGCACGTGGCCCCCAAAAAAAACAAAAGAAGGGAACAAGTCCCAAGTATCAATACAGCCCGTAGGCACAATCATCATGGGCAACAATCGCCATGATCCTCAGTCACGGTCTCTGGCTCCACAGTAATCATCTGCATCGAAATCTAAAAAGAATGTGTACACGGGGGTTAGCTCCACCGAGCTAGTGAGAGAGAAAAGGGGATGCACAATCACACAATCACAAATAGTCCATGGTGCATGCTATTATTAATTCATTTACCACCTAACACACAATGCTAAGTCAATGGGTATATGCTACTGCAATAACTCGGGAAGACATTGTGGATCCTTCCATTCTCACCACAATGCAACCTCAATTATTACTATGGAGCCCGCGCCGGTCGTAGTCATCACCACCCGCAGGCGACCCGATAACCATTACTACCCCGGCCCGGCCTCTCTAACTCTCCACAGCAAGCAGTGCTCGCTACCCAACACCTAAACCCCGTTGGTAAGGGTCGTAGCATAGGGAATCGAGCCATTTACCACCTAACACACAATGCTAAGTCAATGGGTATATGCTACCGCAATAACTCGGGAAGACATTGTGGATCCTTCCATTCTCACCACAATGCAACCTCAATTATTACTATGGAGCCCGCACCGTCGTAGTCATCACCACCCGCAGGCGACCCGATAACCATTACTACCCCTGGCCTGGCCTCTCTAACTCTCCACAGGCAGCAGGTGCTCGCTACCCAACACCTAAACCCCTGTTGGTAAGGGTCGTAGCATAGGGAACTCGAGCCTAACCACGATATACTACATGAATCCTATCGTGTTGAGAGGTACATCCGGTGTGTCAACGTCCCATTCCATCTAACACCCGGTACCAAAGACAACACGGCGCATACAGAACAAGAATGAGATGCAATATACAATTCCACGTAATTGGGGTTCCGGTGCCGCATTTCCCACCGTAACCCAACACAAATCCATATCATCCAAATCATCATCATCGAATAAGAATAAATGCAACTATGCAATCATGCTTGAATGATAATGTCACAATATAATTCATAAATGCATGAATAAGCAATAGTAAACAAGCTCAAACAGTCACCCAAACCCACTCACCAATTACTTCAAATGGAATTTGTATAAGCGCAACGATTCCCGCTTAAAATCACCCCATTGCACATATATTGGCACCTATGGAAGTGAATAAGAGTGTGAGAGAGTGTAGGGGAGGCCTCATAGAGAAACCCCACCGTTTACATAAGTTATAAGCTTTAAAAACGCATCGGAGGCAACGCCGGACTCGGCAGGCCTGCCTCCGACCTTGCCTCCGACCTTCCCGCAGCTCGGGACACATCGGAGGCAACATCGGAGGCACACGAGACTTGCCTCCGATGCAACCCAAGTGCGATTTCAAGGTCTTAAAAGCCCAGGGTTGTCCCATTTGGTTCTCTAAGCCTCAAGGGACTAGGGAGGGGGTGTCTTGGAGTCTATTTGGGTCTTAGAAACACCCAACATTCAAAGATTTAAGGGGGTTTAAAGGATCAAAAGCTCAAAAATTCAGATTTGGGGTTTTCTTTGGTGGTTGAAGCTTTAGAATCAAATAGATTCAGCAAGAGGTCAAAATAGAGGTCTTTATAGGATTGTAATGAAAATGGGATAGCATCCTACAAGGGGAAACTACACATGGCTCGAGCTAACCCTTTGGGTTTCCAAAAAGAAATCCCCATCTTGGGGCTGCAACCAACGAACCACCCAAGCTCAAACGAGCAAGGGGGGAAGAGAGAAAAATGGGGGAAAAGGGCACTTGGCTTACCTGGTTTGAGGTACACACGAGGTGCCCTCTTTAAAGCTCCAAACCCAGCAGACCGTTTCCTTCTTCTTCTTCCCTTCCTTCTCCTCCTTCTCCTCCTCTCTTCAAAGCTCTCCTCTCCTTTCACGATTAGGTTAGGAAAGAGAAAGAAAAAAGAAAGACTAAGGAATAGTCTTACCCCTCTCTCTCATATAGACTTCACATTTATTGGCCTATTTGGATAAGGCCTCATAAGTGTAACCTAGGGTCTATTTGGGTAGGGTCAAACATGGCAGGGCACCAATAGCACCTTAGCCACAGGGTCTCACCCACAAGGGTCCTTGTTAGCAGCATTGGATGCAGGGTCGGAGGCAGCCAGTAACCTTGCCTCCGATGCGAGTAGGAAGGTGGTTCCCACCATAAGAGGTCAGGGCCTTTGGACCATACTTCGAGGGCTTTGAGAGGGCAGTAAGCACACAACAAAATTTGGTCAACTACTTACCCCTGACACGTCAAGGTGCAACCTCCGTGGTCCCGACTAGTTTCCACAGGCAACCTCGTACTATGGTCAATATAGCTGCGTTTGACCACCAGTGAGAACAACTCACCAGCACACGTGGCAGTGATAACTACACGTCACGGGGAAGAATTAATAATTAATTATACTCCCGGAGTGCGGGTATAACAGAAACTCACCTCCCCAATCTGTTTGAACTGACTTAATTTTATGCCTAAAGAGACGTTCAACATGAGATTAAAAATGAGTAAAAGTAGTAAAGACATTAGATTTTTAAGAAGAGGATAGAACCACACATATTTAGTTTTATCATCAGTAAAAATAACATAAAAATGATGATTTTCAATAGAAGGGTGAGGAGAAGGTCCCCACACATCACTGTGAATGAGATCAAGAGGAAATAAACTCTTACTAAAGGTCTGATGCAAAGGTAAATGACTGGCTTTGCCCAACTGACAAGCCTTACAAAGTTTATTAAAACAAAAGGAAGAACATGGTAAATTATTAATGCTAATCATATGGCAAAGGATGCTCATGAGGGTGGCCTAAACGACGATGCCACAGATCTGGAGAAGAACAAACAACAGTGTGGACAGTAGGTGAGGAAGGTGGACGAAGCTCACAGAGGCCCCCTTTACTCGGTTCGGATAGCAGAGTTGACTTGATGACCTGATCCTTCACAAGAAAATGATACAGGTGAAATTTGAAAAGACATTATTATCCCTAGCAAATTGCTAAACAGAAAGAAGTTGTTTAGTAATTGATGGAACATGAAGAACATTATGTAAATGAAAAAGTCTAGAAGAAGGGGAAGAAAGTGATGTAGAACCAAGATGGGAAATAGAAAGACCCTTACCGTTACCAACCTAGAGTTGATCTCCACCAGTATACTCATCATATTAGGACAAGGCTTGGAGGTCAAGGGTTACATGGTGAGAAGCGCACCTGTATCAGGGTACCATGGCAGGGTGGTGGATGGGTGAGGCGTTGGTAAGAGTGGTGGATTGGGATGGCCATAAGAAGATGGTGCAGTGGGATAGGTGTAGTGAGCCATGGGTGGCATGGGTGAAGTGAGAAGGGTGGTTTGGATAACCTGTATTGGGGTGATAGTAGCATCAATCAGTAGAGAAGGTCGAGCGACGACAGATAGAGCACCAATAATGACCATAGGACTGGCCAGCAAAGGGACTGCCACGACCATGACCCCCATAGCCACGGCCCATTCGGCCACCACGACCCCCATGAGAAGTAGGCATAGAGGTGGTCGTGGTGGTGTGAGGGGACTGCTGCACAGTGTTAGCCGATAGAGCAGTGGGTGATGAAGAAGAGTCGTTGACCGACAACTTTGAGAGTGATGAACCATGAAGGAATTCATGGGTTAGCAACATACCGTGCAAGTCATCATAAGAGATCGGATCTATCCTGGTCAGAAGAGATGACACCATGGCACGAGAATTCTCCTTAAGGCCACGGTAAATATGGAGATTAAATGCATTAGGACGCAGAGGATGTCCTGTAGCACTTAGTTCTTTAGCAAGAGACTTTGCACGTCGGAGATATTGAGATACAGGCTCATCAGCCTTTTGTTCAATGTGCAGCAAACACCCGTATTTTTATCCTCTCAATTACACTGCCCGTACTTGACGTCAAGTACATCTAATAGAGGGAGGTGGACCCCACCTCGGGCAATGTGTTCGGGCAGAGGGTAGGATTGTCATTTCTGCCTCCTCTGTTAGATGTACTTGACGTCAAGTACGGGCAGTGTAATTGAGAGGATAAAGATCCCAAACACCCACGAACCAAGACGAAGTATCATTTATTTGTGTAAGGAACACGTAACAACATCACAATTACACACACACACACACACACGCACACAAACAAACAGAGAACAAAGCATTAGTTCCTTTTGACTTTGACTATTTAAATTAAATCTAAATTTTAATTTACGCTATGTTTGGAAGCCGAGAAAAAGTCAAGAAAAGAAAAAGAAAATTAAAATTGACAAAAATCATGATACAATGATTGATTTAGGTGTTTTATCTTTCCCTTGAAATTCAAAATATTTTGAATATTTTATTTTATTTTATTTTTTGGGCTTCCAAATATAACCTTAAGGAAAATGCTATGGGGAAAATGCCAGTCTTTGCCCTGATGACATAGATTAAGCTAGCTCACTCCTTCCTCCTCGTCCCATTCCAACCTCCTAGTCACCACTAAAAAATTCAAAAACCCCAGAACTTGAGGAATTTAGCGGGCTTACCGAAGGTGGCAGATTCGTAGGTGCCCCAGCCAGTAGTATTGCTTCGGTTACTCGATATAACTGTGACGTCCATTCCCGCGCCTACCGTCATGATGTTCCATTTGTTTGCGTCAATGTCGACGTTCTCATAGTATGTGCCTTATCTTATTTATGTAAATAGTGTATCTTTGTAGGCTGTTGTTGGGGGCAGCTTTTACTGCAGCCGTCACAAACCGGTAGTTTTCGGTTCCATCCTGTGACACGGTGACATTGGCGTGTGGCGGCTGTTGTAATAGAAGCCGGTCTCCGGCCTAGTCACTATAGCTACTCCCGACCTCCCTAGTAGGAGCAGCCAATGGAACAAACGATATTATTGCAACAAAGAACACCACCATCAATGCCACCTGTAGAGCCATCTCAATCCGGTCCCAAGTACAGTCTTGACGGATAATTTACGTGACACGAACCTTCTTATTTGCAAACAATAAAATCAGTAACCAGCTTTTTCATCAATGAAGCATAAGTTAAATAAAGCAAAAATACAAAAAATTAAAAAAAAACTAGGTACAGGTTCATATAAGCCAAGTCCAATCTCAGGAGTCAGAACAAAGTTACTAATAAGAGAGCAAGATCATATCCATAACCTAAGAAGAGTCTGCATCATATGTATTCAACTATACAACCTCCAAGGATAAATTATACTCCAAACACATTTTGCAAAAGAATATATGGGCTAATGTTAACAACTAACATATGCATCAGTACGTTACTTGACAAATTCTAGCACCTATTTCCTAGAGAAACAAAATAGGAGATTTCCTTCAATAACAACAACAAATCCGTTCACATAGTTGACATAATCCATTGAGGAGTCATGTCTGTTATTCTAAATTGTTTTTTTTTTTTTATTTTTTTTAAATATGAATATAAAATTGAAAATAAGATCCAGAGAGAACAAAGCTAGTTTCAGAGCCCACCAAACCACAGCTCCTTTGCTCTTCTAGTAACCTGACTTGATCGATCTGATTTCAACTAATCAAAATTGCAATAGAGTACCGTCACCAAAAACCATTCCAATCATGAGTGAGAGTAGTCATCTAAAAAAGTAATTAAGCATTATACAATACTACTGACCAAAAAAATCAGGGAAATAAAACTTGGTGTCTAGAATGAGAATATGGGATTGAACTTTGTTGAACACTAACAGACCATAACCACCGTACCCGATTTCTTTCCATACCTGGTGTTGCTTGGGTGTCAAGATCACAATCTCATGCAATCCCATGCAATCTCCTATGATGTCTTTCTCAATCTTCCATGTATAGCTTAATGCAATATTGTAATCTTTTATTCTTGGAATGTGTATTGTAGGTGATTGAGTTTCCAATATGTGGATTCCTTCACCTATATATACACTCACTATTATCTTTTAAACAAGGATGAATATTCACATAAAATCATAAAATCTCATTCCATTAGGTTATCATGAGCCTCTAGCTCCACCAAGCAAGAGATTCATTTTTTTTTCTTTCAATCTTCTCATCTCCAACGTCCTCCCCACCTTGGCCGAAATGGGTTCTCCTCCCACCACTCCCATCTCTTCTTGTACTTCTTCCCCTATTCCACCTACACCTAGCCTATCCCAAATACTCTCTATTAAACTTTCTTCAAAGAATTCTGTTTATTGGAAGACCCAAATTGTTCCTTATCTAAAGGGCTAGTGATTCTATGGGTATGTCACTGGTTCCAATCCCTGCCCCAAGGATGCAACGCAGGTTGAACAATGGAAAGAAAAGGAGTCCCTGATTATGAGCATACTCATTTCCTCTCTCTCTCTGAGGAAGCCATGTCATTAGCAGTCGGACGTTCGACAAGCAAGGAGCTTTGGGACGTCCTTCATGCTGCCTATAGCAATGCCTCCACTCCACGCATATTGGCCATTAATGCCACTCTTCAATAGTTGGTTCAAAAGCCTGAAGAATCAGTCACGCAATTTCTAAGTAGGGCCAAGGCCCTGTCTGATGAACTCGGGGCTGCCGGCAAGCCTCTTCCCACTGAGGACCTCAAATTGCACATCTTTCGTGCTCTACGTGCAGAGTTTCAGCCCATTGTTCCCACCATGATGGATCGCAAGGACCCTATCGATCAGCTATACAAACTTACATGGCCTTCTTGTTAGCCATGAGTACCTCCTTCAGTAGCGCCAAGCAATTGTTGATCCTGCTGCCAACGCATCAGTCAATGTCTCTCAACACAAGCCGAATACCCCTACTCAGTCCCAAGGCCGTCGCACTCTTGTTGGTCGTGGCCATGGCAGGGGTCATGGTCCAAGTGGTTTTGGGCATTCTAATGCCTTTGCCCATAGCCCTTGTATGATTTGTGGCCGTACAAACCTTCAGGCTGCCACCTGTTATTACAAAAATAAGCCTATTGGACAGCAGCCTGAGCAAAATACCACACCATTTGCCTATCTTGCTACCAACACCAATGCACCATTGCTCCCCAACCCACTGCCCTACCCATATCAACGACCAACCCAACCATCCTATCCACCCCCCCATGGACATTACCCTCCACCCTCCACCAACTCCAGTATAGCCTCCTGGATTCCTGACACTGGGGCCACACATCATGCGACATCTGATCTGTAGTCTCTCTCATCATATGCACCTTATAATGGTAAGCACGGTTTGTTGCTTGGTGATGGTAACACTATTCCCATATCTCATGTTGGTCACTCTTCTATCCCTTCCCCTTCTGGTTCTTTATCTCTTTCTGATATTCTACATGTACCATCGCTTTCTAATTCTTTACTTTCTATTAATAAGTTTGCTACTGACAATAACGTTTTCTTTGAATTTCATGCCACTCATTTTCATGTGGAGGATCCGACTTCCAATTACATACTGCTTATAGGGCCTAGCAAAGACGGTCTCTACCACTTGCCATCTTCACATCCACCATCCACCAATGTTGCTCAATTCTCTTCCTATGATCGTTGGCACCAACGTTTGGGTCATCCTCATGATCGTTCCCTCATCTTATGGCTCCTAGTGTCAAGATCCCTTCCTCTGCGCATTTGTGTCCTGCATGTCAAATAGGCAAATCAAGTCGTTTAACGCTTTGTGAATCAACCCATCATAGTAGTTCTATTTTGAATTTAATTTTTATGATATTTGGGGACCTTCTCCCATTATTTCTCTACTGGACATAAATATTTCATAATTTTTGTGGAATATTTTACCCGTCATATTTGGTTTTATCCCCTTAAGGTAAAATCCGATGCTTTTCATGTGTTTAAGGAATTTCAGGCGTTAGTTGAATGTCAATTTTCCAGTAAAATTAAAAGTGTGCAAACTGATCGATTGGGGGGAGAGTTCTGCTCTCTTTGTTCTTATTTGCCAATCTTGGTATTCATCACCGGGTCTCCTGCCCTCATACCCATGAACAACAGGGCACCGTTGAAAGGCGTCATCGCCATATTGTTGAGACTGGGCTAGCTAGCTCTTCTGCACCATGCCTCAGTCCCTCAACGTTATTGGGATTACGCCTTTGAAACGGCAGTCTATTTAATTAATCGAATGCCCACTCCCACTCTTGGGAACCTTTCCCCTTATCAGCTTCTCTCATCCCATCCACCCGATTATAGTTTTCTAAAAGTGTTCGGGTGTCTCCGTTTCCCTTTTCTTCGTCCTTATAATAATCACAAAATGGATCCACGATCCGCTCTTTGTGTCTTTCTTGGGTATAGTTTTCATCACCATGGCTACCGTTGCATGCATCTTACCTCACATCGCATTTGTATTGCACGACATGTACGGTTTGATGAGCATAGATTCCCATTTCAGGAATCCCAACTAAACTCCCCTCCTATATCACCCACACCCACATGGGCCTCTCTACCCCTAACTGTCATACCCGACCCACCTACTCCGCCCACCCCATCAAACCAGCCCACACCTATGGTACCCAATCCTATACCTGAAATCAATCCTATATCCCTTAGCCCGATTACCTTCCCTAGCCCACGCAACAGAAATTGGTTGATCCGGCCCAATTCAATCTTTGGTGGATCTTTGAGCTTGGGGCTAGCTACTTCTCTTCTACTTCTCTTCTCTCTCGCTCTCTCTACTTTCTGGTATGGATCGAACGAGCTATGGCAGAGGCTGAACTTGAATGAAAAGAGATTTGAACAGCCATGGTTTGCAGGTCTATATATACAGAGTTTTTATAGAAGCTAGTATGGGTTCAATTTGAATTTTTATTTTTCTTATTTTTCAAAAAAAAAAAAAACCTGTACTTTTCTGCTTTTGGTGAATAATTGTCTCCATAAAATGGACGATAGGGTGTATAATAGACAATTTCTATTGAATCTATTGATACACCTCAAGAAACTTAAAGTGAGCATAAAGTGGGTGTTTCTACAATTATCATTAATTCATTAATAGTTAATATAAATGAAGTTAAAAAAAAAAAGGAATCTAAAATTTAATACTCAATCTAAAAATAAAAATAAAAACTGCCTTGAGTCTTCAACATGTTTGAGTAGATGATTTGAGTTTGGAGTTATTCCAAGTACATACGGATTGGACCCACATACTCTAAAGGAGGTGCTTCTTCATTTCTAATGAAAGTACATCTTAAAGGAAGAATTATCTCGATTATCAAGAATGAGAAACATAGATATACGTAAAAACTTGATTACTTTGAAGTTAAGGGCTAAAAATTCTCAAACATTAGGGGAAGTTTTGAGAAATAGATCGACTTGGGAATTTTTTTAATCAAGTAATCTTTCAGGGCCACATAATGGCTAAAACAATTTAGGAAGATATCTAAAATTACAATTAGTTTGACGTCATTATCAACTTTGTGCTTTACTTATTTCTTGGTCTCACTAACTATGACATCTAATTGTTTATGGATCAGAATAGACATAGTCAGATAATCTCATTTGTAAATAATTTGATAGAAACAGGAGAGCTAGGGTTTTGAGCTTGGATGTAAACCATGGAAGTAATAAGGTTCTAAATCTCATCATGTGAATGGAGGAGAGAACGTACACCAATCAGATTGTACGTGTAAAGGCTTCTAGAGATATATAATTTGGATTTACGATTTGACTCATTCTAGACTTGTGTCATTGATTTCATTATATTTCTTTTATTTCTTTTGTTCTGTGTCACCAAAAAAAATAATAATAATAGAATCATTTGAAACCAACTTTCAGATTGGGTCATCCAAAGCATTCAATGTAGAGTATTTCCGGATTGCTTACTGTCGCTCTCCTCACCATATATATATATATATATATATATGGGGTCTGTCTAAATGCAACTTAATTAATTGCTCTTATTTACAGTAGGATTGTAACTGAAGGTGGGGTTAAATATGATATTTTAGTTTTTTTTTGGAATTGGAGAACTTTTTATTAGGGGAGGGGGGGGTAGGGGATGGGGACCGGGATAGGTGCCAAATTGGTTTGAACTAATACCTCTTATGACATTTTAGTTTTAAAGTCTATATAATTGCCAACGTAACCATAAAAAGTTGTTTTAAAGGGTTTGAAAATAAATAAAAAGAATAAAGTGCTCTTTTACTAAAAACGTATGGAGAGATATTTTGAGTCTTTGCTCTCCAGCTAGAAGGCCAAGGATTGGTATTCTTATGGAACAAAAGTGGATCACCAAGACTTTCAGGGGAGGATAGGGTGCATCGCTAAATTGGCTTTTTGTGCAAAAATTGTGCACATCTGAAAGGAGAGAAATTTCTATCTTTTCAGAAATAAAATGAATACTATGCCTTGTCTTATTTGAGATATCAAAGCGGACGTCTAGGACCAGTGTAGAGTGGATGTCCCCAAGGGAGAGAAATCTCTCAGAAATATGTTCTTAGTTCAGAAATGGGAAGTACATCCAATGTGGGTTGGGGGGAGTAATGTCCCGATGGGAGTATGTCTTGGTTCCTTTTGAGGCTTGGGGAATTCATTCCAAGTCTTGGTAGGTTGCCTTAGTTTGTGTATATCTTTTCTTTCTTTCTTTTTTTCAATAAATTGTTTTTTTCAATAAATTGATTTATCTATAAAAATAAAAAAATAAAAAAAAAAGAAGAAGTGTGCTTTGCAGTTTGCATGGCATGTGAATAGAGCCCTAATCCATTAAATGAACCACATGGCAAGGTTATATATGGCTGGCTGTTCTAAACACAGATCGAATAAAGCATTGGGCATGTGACCAAAACTCTAAATTGATGAGTTGCCAAATTCCATATATACCCAAAATTCATGGGACGTAATGTTTCTTTTTAGTTAAACCTTCTGCCTTTTTTTGGATGAAAGTGGAGTCACACAAACCCACACATCAATCTTGAAAGAAAGGTTAATCAACTTTTAGGATCGTGGTTGTTTTTTTCTTTCTTTTTTTCGGTAAGAAGGTTAAGTGGTTTGAAACCTGACACTTTGAGTTAAAGCATCTTTTTCAAAAATAAAAATAAATAAATAAAAGTTAAAAAGGACCTTTGATAAGCTACTTGTCCACGAAATTCGATTTCATTGTAATATAGTTTCATGTGTCCAATTCACATCTAGTTAGCTGTAAGTGTCCAGAACAAGAGTCTAATTATCCACAAAATCTGATCAAAATCGGTTGGGATTGGGATTGGACATGATTGATTCACATCTAGTTAGCTGTAAGTGTCCAAATATGCACAAAAAAATTAATTGAATAGAAATATTTATTTAGTTGTAATGTTTAACACCTTGTAGACCTCATTAGGCTTAACTGCAGTATATTTTGTACCTTATATTTATACATTGAGATTTAAGATACAAAATAGCTCTATTTTAATTCACATTCAATCAAAGCATCCCCCACCCCCACTTTCTTTTCCTTCTTCTTTTGGGTTTTCTTTTTTTTTGGGAAAAAACTGCCACAACACTATAGTACTATTTTCTTATATAAGTCCCATTTGGATGATACCATTTTCCACTCCACCTTGAATGTGGCGTGCAAATTCCTCCCACCCATACCCCCACCACATTACTATCGTAGGGAATCCTTTCCTTCGTTTTTTAAAGGGAGGTTGGGGTTTGGGTTGGTGTTATTAATATTTTTCATGGACACATTGGACTTATTAAAGTCTTTCTATTGTATAACTGTGAGTCCAGCTATTTATCCAAAAAAAGAAAAGCCCTTAGTCTAGCTATTTACCCAAAAAAAGAAAAGCCCTGAGTTCAGCTAGTCATTGACATAAGGAGAAAGTTTCTCTTCACCCACAATGAAAAAGATTCCACAATCAATCAATCTACCATCATATCTCTCCTTCTATTATTCGAAGTGCCTTAATTGTTCTTGGGTGCTCAAATAGTCTCATGCAACTGAAAAGATTCTTGGTTCAATATATGGGTGAATAAGAAAATTTTGGTTTAAAAGATAAGTAAGTGTGAAAAGTTCTTAACAGGAAAGGTTGGTTTACAAAAAAGTATCATCTTTCCTATGTGTTTCAACTCTAAGCTAACTCATAATTTGGGATTTGTTTTTTTAATCTAGTAACACCAACCCATGGACTGGGGGATAATTAGGCATCCAAATTAACAAAGAAACAACAAGGATATTGAAAAATGATTATGAGAAGGTATTACATTATAATGTAAAAATCCTCCTATTTTAGTTGGTATAGGAATAATATATTGTGGTTTGCAAGTCTATATATACAGAGTTCTTATAGAAGCTAGCATGGGTTCATTTTGGATTTTTTTTCTTTCTTATTTTTCAAAAAAAGAAAACTTGTACTTTTCTGCTTTTGGAGAATAATTGTCTCCATAAAATGGATGTTTCTACGATAGGGCGTATAATAGACAATTTCTAGTGAATCTATTGATACACCTCAAGAAAACTTAAAGTGAACATAAAATGGGTGTTTCTACAATTATCATTCATTAATAGTTAATATATATGTAGCAAAAAAAAGGAATCTAAAATTTAATAAATCTAAAAATTAAAAAAAAACTGCTTTGAGCCTTCAACATGCCCGAGTGGATCATTTGAGCTTGGAGTTATTCCAAGTACATACAGATTGGACCCACATGCTCTAAAGGAGGTGCTTCTTCATTTCTAATGAAAGTACTGTTAGAAAAATTATTGGGTTTTGTCAAACCTGAATCTATCCCCATACAAAGATCTAGAACACGATTGAATAAAAGGAACAGGAAAATAGGTGTACCTAACACCCACGTATGTTGATGAAGAGTAAATAAGAATACGCCTACAAACAATAGCGATCCGTCAGATAATGGTTGGAAATCCATGAATGATCTTGGACAACTGCGATGGGGATCTTCTACAATCTCCTAAACTCTCCTACAGAGTTCCCTTTCTTGTGGAGAAAAGAGAAAAGAGAATAGTAACTGCAGGGAGCTCTCATCATTAGTATTTATAATACTCCCCAAACCCTAACCCACTTCCACAATGGGCCAGACTGGCCCGGTCCATCCCAATAAATAGTAGCAAGCCAAGTCAGCCATTGTATTTCTTGATCCCCATCAATGATCAATCCGATAATTAATTAAGCCCACACGTCACATTTGAAAAATTCCTAACAATTTTCTACTTGGGTTAAATTAATTATAAGGTCATCATTATCAAATGTGGCCATGGAATCTCAATACAACTATAATGCTACTAAACCTTGATCCAGTTAGCAAATATATCGATGTCGAGCAACAGCAGAAAATACACCTCAACATACGGCATATCACTTTCTGTCAGCTACAAACAAAGATTTACTTACTAACATGAACCGCCTTGAGATAATTTTGTACAAGGAATGTCGTACACGTCTGTGATCACATAAATATCGTTACCATTCCTTGTGGGTCCTCGAACGTATCATGAGCATCGTACGACTCATAGATTACCTTTGAACATCGTCAAATTTGTCAGTAATCGAACGACTTAGTTTATCACTAATCAAACATCCATGGCTAGAAATAGCCGAACGACTTGCCTCCCTGCCAATCGAACATTCTTACACCAAAATGACCTACAATACATCAAACAACATATGCATGCATGCAAATGCTATTCATCACATCAAGCAGAAGTGTCATAATCAAAACGAAACATATATCCTTCAAGTTCTCCCACGCTAGAAGCATATCAATCAAATAAGGAAGAACTCCCAATCCGCAAACAGATCAATCATGTAAGGAAGTACTCCCACTGATCAAGAGGATCGAACAAACCAAATCAGCCAAGTTTGAAAATAAAGATTCAAACCATAAATTCTGCATAAAGTAATCAAAACTATCAAATTACTCAAACCTATTACTTCCTTTGTTTTCAATTAAGTCAATACTCTCAATGTTCTTCTTTTCTTTCTTGTTCATAAATAGATATCAATTTCATCGAGGGCATAATTGTAGTTTGTTAAATGCATCAATATTTCTTTATTATGTTCTTCGTAATTTTTAATTCGCTCATTCATTTTTCTTCATTATTTCTTATTTTATTTCAGTGTTTAGCCTCATCATTCCATACTATTGATACATTTTCAACCCATGCCACCGAAGTAGCTTCCGTCAAATGGCTCAAGGCCAGTTATACCCCATAGGTTTACAAATTGATTTTAACACAATCTTTCATCATTTAAATTCTTATTGATAGATTATTTCGTTCATGGTTCATTATGCACGTTGGTCAACCGTCAATTACCATAATCATTCACTTATTATTTCATCTACCATAATAAGTTATCATTCGTCAGTAACATAATTTTCCATCAACATATAGAAACACAATATCATAATATCAAAGGTTTCTATATCGCACAAATCAACATGTTCTTTTACCATTGCGTATCCATTTATCATTTAAACATGTATCAACATATTATCATAAAATCAGTGGTTCTATACTTTTAACATCAACAACACACCAGATACATATATGTATGCAATCCAGATGATAAATATCAGTCAACAATACTTCTTCACACTATTGCATTCTTGTCCTTTCGGGTCAAATGCACATGTCTTTATCGCACCGCAAGTACCGCAAGATAGCAACAACTTTCAAAAATCTCCCTTCACCTTTGGGTGATAGAAAAACTCATAGGTTATGCACTTCAATTTCATAACAATTTATCGCACTGCAAATACCGCGAGATGTCGATGACTTTCAAAAATTTTCCTCCGCCTTTGGGCGATAAGAAAATCCAAGGCCACACATCCCAAATTCTTTGAGTATACTATCTTTGGATGGACACACTGCCTTTCCGTGAAGAGATCAATAATTTTCAGAAATCCCAGCACATTTGAGTATCTGGAACCCTTAGACTACTATCCCTTCCAATCTATATGCACATCACCTCGTCAATCTTTAGCAACACCGCTTTTGGGCTAATGTTACCTATTCTGCTACCTTGACAGAACCATAAAAAGATTCAATGGGCCACTTTGATGGATCACTATTTTACCCTCTCATAATTCCTCAACCTGTTATGCAGCAATGTAAGTGGAAGTAAACACATTAAACGTCCATAATGTGTTGTGACATGCACATTCATCGTCCAAGTGGCAGTGGTCAACCCAAAATAGTTCAAATATGCTCAAAGTAGTATAATCATCCAAAACATGTCCCTGGAAGTATTACACGTCCCAAAACCAGGTGCCAGTAGATAGGTTTTGAAATTACAATCGAAACAAGACCAACCGGAGCCCAATTCGATGCTCCATTCACCCATGCGCCACTCGAAGGTGACATAATCGTCATTAACAAGTCCCATAAATTTAAAAATATTATTTAATCAGGATACCCAAAATACATTTATGAAAATCGGACACATCGGTCTAAACCGAAGCTCAATCGGATGCTCCATACCCATTATACCATGCATTCAAGATTATTGAAAAACGTCAAAATTGTCAAAACCATGGTTTCTGTTTACACAAGATATGCCAAATTGCATATTAAAACGAAAAGCACGAAAAAACAAACACATCAGAAAAAATCGCACCTCAAATTCATCCAAACGAACCCATATGGTCCATTTGAAGTTTTCTGGTAATTCCCCCCCCTTTTTTTGTTTTAAGGTCGAACCAAACCGATTCAGCCGAACCAAATCGGAGCGAACGAGCCAAACCAAACCACATCTGGTATGCCTAAATCGGACCGTTGGTCAACCCAATCAGGTCATCGGGTCATAAAAAACGGATCGCCATTTGGGTCTCGGGTCAGATCAGTTGACTAGGTTGGTCAACGTTGATCGGGTCAGTGAATCTTTGGGCGGGTTCAGTTGATCGGGTCTGGGTCATTTTTGACCTGGGTCAGGTCCAAGTCAGATCGGCTCAAACGTGACCCGCAAGCATCCACTGACGTCATCGTGACGTCAGCTCTACAACGTTAGATGACGTTATAATCGCTACGCATTTTTTTTTAATAAACATTGCCAACGCGTGGATCTCACTCGCGACTTCGATCGGCGTGTGCCGATGCGTCCGGCAGCCGACGGTGATTATCCACCCACCAAAATTCTCGTCTCTCCGAGCCCTACGTACCCATATAAAAAAAATTTTATTTTCTCCGATGGAAAAATCTGGCAACGGTAAAAAACGTACGGTTTCGCCGTAAATCCGATCAAAAACCCTTTTCGCCGTTGAAAAAATGATTCATGTTCTTAAACAAGCAATCATTCGATTCTAGGTCTGTATAGATGGCTCTAATACCACTTGTTAGAACAATCATTGGGTTTTGTCAAACCCGAATCCATCCCCATACAAAGATCTAGAACATGATTGAATAAAAGGAACAGGGAAATAGGAGTACCTGGCACCCACGTATAAAAGATGAAGAATAAATAAGAATACGCCCACGAACAATAGCGATCCGTCAGATAATGGTTGCAATCTATGAATGATCTTGGACAACCGCGATGGGGATCATCTACAGTCTCCTAGACTCTCCCACAGAATTCCTTTTCTTGTGGAGAAAAGAGAAAAGAGAATAGTAACTCCAGGATCCCACATCATTAGTATTTATAATACTCCCCAAACCCTAACCCACTTCCACAATGGGCCAGGCTGGTTCGGTCCATCCCAATAAATAATAGCAAGGCACGTCAGCCCTTGTATTTCTTGATCCCCATCAATGATCGACCCTATAATTAATTAAGCCCACACGTTGCATTTGAAAAATTCCTAACAATTACATCTTAAAGGAAGAATTATCTCGATTATCAAGAATGAGAAACATAGATATACGTAAAAACTTGATTACTTTGAAGTTAATGGCTGAAAATTTTCAAACATTAGGGGAAGTTTTGAGAAAGAGACTTGGGAATTTTTTTAATCAAGTAATCTTTTAGGGTCACTTATGGCTAAAACAATTTAGGAAGATATCTAAAATTACAGTCAATTTGTCATCATTATCAACTTTGTGCTTTACTTATTTCTTGGTCTCACTGACTTTGACATCTATTTGTTTATGGATCAGAATAGACATAGTCAAATAACCTCATTTGTAAAGAATTTGATAGAAACAGGACAGCTAGGGTTTTGAGTTTGGATGTAAACCATAGAAGCAATAAGGTTCTAAATCTCATCATGTGAATGGAGGAGAGAACGTACACTAGTCAGATTGTATATGTAAAGGCTGCTGGAAATATATAATTTGGACTTACGATTTGACTCATTCTAGACTTGTGTCATTGATTTCATTATATTTCTTTTATTTCTTTTGTTTTGTGTCACCAAAGAAAAAAAAAATAGAATCATTTGAAACCAACTTTCAAATTGGGTCATCCAAAGCGTTCAATGTAGAGTATTTCCGGATTGCTTATAGTCGCTCTCCTCACCATATTTATATATATGAGGTCTGTCTAAATGCAACTTACTTAATTGCTCTTATTTACAGTAGGATTGTAACTGAAGGTGGGGTTAAATATGACATTTTAGTTTTTTTTGGAATTGGAGAGCTTTTTAATAGAGGGGGGGGTAGGGGATGGGGACCAGGATAGGCCCCAAGGTGGTTTGAGCTCATACCTCTTATTTTTAGTTTTAAAGTCTATATAATTGCCAACCAAACCATAAAAAGTCGTTTTAAAGGGTTTGAAAATAAATAAAAAGAATAAAGTGCTCCTTTGTTAAAAACGTATGGAGAGATATTTTGAGTCTTTGCTCTCCAGCTAGAAGGCCTAGGATTGGTATTCTTATGGAAGAAAAGTGGATCCCAAGACTTTCAAGGGAGGATAGGGTGCATCGCTAAATTGGTTTTTTGTACAAAAGTTGTGCACATCTGAAAGGAGAGAAATTTCTGTCTTTTCAGAAATAAAATGAATACTATACCTTGTCTTATTTGAGATATCAAAGCGGACATCTAGGACCAGTGTAGAGCGGATATCCCCAAGGGAGAGAAATCTCTCAGAAATATGTTCTTAGTTCAGAAATGGGAAGTACATCCAATGTAGGTTTGGGGGAGTAATGTCCCGATGCAAGTATGTCTTGGTTCCTTTTGAGGCTTGGGGAATTCATTCCAAGTCTTGATAAGTTGCCTGAGTTTGTGTGTATCTTTTCTTTCTTCTTTTTTCAATAAATTGATTTATCTATAAAAGACAAAAAAAAAAAAAAGAAGAAAAAAAAAAAAATGAAAGAAAGAAGTTGTGCTTTGCAGTTTGCATGGCATGTGAACAGAGCCCTAATCCATTAAATGAACCACATGGCAAGGTCATATATGGCTGGCTACTCTAAACACAGATCGATTAAAGCATTGGGCATGTGCCTAAAACTCTAAATTGATGAGTTGCCAAATGTCATATATACCCGAAAATTATGGGACATAATGTTTCTTTGTAGTTAAACCTTTTGCCTTTTTTTTTGGATGGAAGTGTAGTCACACAAACCCACACATCAATCTTGAAAGAAAGGTTAATCAACTTTTAGCATCGTGGAATGACCGATATAAAGCTTTTGCCTTTTGATGTGCACTTTGTTAGCTAATTAAGTTGAGCCCATTAAGTGGTTTTGTTTTTTTTTCTATTTTTCTGTAAGAAGGTTAAGTGATTTGAAACCTGACACTTTAAGTTAGAGCATCTTTTTCAAAAATAAAAAATAAATAAATAAAAGTTAAAAAGGACCTTTGATAAGCTTGTCCACGAAATTCGATTTCATTGTAATATAGTTTCATGTGTCCAATTCACATCTAGTTAGCTGTAAGTGTCCAGAACAAGAGTCTAATTATCCACAAAATCTGATCAAAATCGGTTGGGATTGGGATTGGACATGGTTGGTTCACATCTAGTTAGCTGTAAGTGTCCAAATATGCACAAAAAAATTAATTGAATAGAAATATTTATTTAGTTGTAATGTTTAACACCTTGTAGACCTCATTAGGCTTAACTGCAGTATATTTTGTACCTTATATCTATACATTGAGATTTAAGATACAAAATAGCTCTATTTTAATTCACATTCAATCAAAGCATGACTTTATTAGAAACCACAATATTAGTTCATTCTTCAAGGACTTCTCTCCCCCACCCCCACTTTCTTTTCCTTCTTCCTTTGGGTTTTCTTTTTGTTTTTGGGAAAAAACTGCCACAACACTATAGTACTATTTTCTCATATAAGTCCCATTTGGATGATACCATTTTCCACTCCACCATGAATGTGGCATGCAAATTCCTCCCACTCATACCCCCACCACATTACTATCGTAGGGAATCCTTTCCTTCGTTTTTTAAAGGGAGGTTGGGGCTTGGGTTGATGTTATTAATATTTTTCATGGACACATTGGCCTTATTAAAGTCTTACTATTGTATAACTGTGAGTCCAGCTATTTATCCAAAAAAAAGAAAAGCCCTTAGTCCAACTATTTACCCAAAAAAAGAAAAAGAAAAGCCTTGAGTTCAGCTAGTCATTGACATAAAGAGAAAGTTTCTCTTCACCCACAATGAAAAAGATTCCACAATCAATCAATCTACTATCATATCTCTCCTTCTATTATTCGAAGTGCCTTAATTGTTCTTGAGTGCTCAAATAGTCTCATCCAACTGAAAAGATTCTTGATTCAATACGGGTGAAGAAAAATTTGGTTTAAAAAATAAGTATGTGTGAAAAGTTCTTAATAGGAAAGGTTGGCCTACAAAAAAATATCATCTTTCCTATAGGTTTCAACTCTAAGCTAACTCATAATTCGAGATTTGTTTTTTTAATCTAGTAACATCAACCCATGGACTGGGGGATTAATTAGGCATCCAAATTAACGAAGAAATAACGAGGATATTGAAAAATGATTATGAGAAAGTATTACATTATAAGGTAAAAATCCTCCTATTTTAGTTGGTATAGGAATAATCTATGGTCTAGCAAATATGCATCGAAGGAAAGGTAATTAATGTGACCATTCTAATCATTGGATATATGGAAAATGGTCTAGATAAGTTAGATGTCAAATTTTAGGTTTAAATTTAATTATATGCTCATTCCATGTATGTCCATGCATCATCGTGGTGGTCCATGCACTTTGGCCGATCTATAAAATTATCTTAGACCTACTAGATAAAAATATCTCATGCCCTACATTTAATAATAGACCATAAAATATGCAAATTTACAATTTCCACTACTAATTTATTACCATTTCAACTATATCTTCCATTTTAGCTTGTACATATTTATGTCATATTAATGGCAATGATACTACTTTTATGTTTAGTAAAATTTATTGTTTTCTTCATTTAAAAAAAGGAATTTTTTTTCTATGTATTTTTCAATCCATTGAAACAAAAATTAAAAAATGTCTCCGATCTTCCTCTTCTTTGTCATGATAGCATTTGATATATATGAATGGTACTTTAACATTCGAATCACCCGCAATTAGCATTCCTTGTACGCCAATCCCCAACAGTAAAGATTTTTTTTTTACGATTGATAAACCTGATTTTACTCTAAGGATTTTTTAAATCTAAAAACAGTACCGATTAATATCAGATCTGATGATCCAACCTTCATCTCACAATACCAATATTTCGATTTTTTTTCACTATAATTCCTTTCACTCCCTTGCTACTATCAAACTCTTTTCATTGGTAGCAGTGGTATCTTTTTTCATTCATAATTAATCCTCATCAAACATCTGATTTGTAATTTGATCTGAGAGGGTGTTTCCTCACTTTCCTGTCCAATAGCGGAAGCTACGAGGGCAAGAAACAATCAATGAGTGCTCCTTATCGGCTCAATTAATAAGGGGCAAAAAGGTCATTTTTGGGAGGAGAGGGTAGAAAGAGAGAGTGGAGCGCTAGTGGAGGTTACAAATAGAGTCTATTTATGAGGTGCAACAAACATACCTCCACAACTGTAATTAATATCTACCAAGTGTACCTAAACCCACCCATTCATTTTCGGATGTACATCCTTTACTTCCAAAGCTGGTACTTCCATCCTATTTCCATGAGCTCTCATTGCGCCATCTGGCCTAACCAGCATCTAACAGATGATATTAAAAAAGTTCAAAATATTTTGAAAACCATGTGAGATAAGTTTAAACCAACTCAAACCTTAAAACAAACCCACTTGACCGGTTCAACCTCATCAAACCAAATGCATTTCACTCAAACCAAACCCATCAACACTCATTTGCTAGGGTTTCAAATCAAACGAAAATTCCCATTTTCCTATTCTACCGCTGCAACCTCTGACCACCGCCCAGCCTCTGCATTGTCCATTGTGCTTGTAATTTCAAACGCTTTGGAGGGCTTCATCTCCATGGACGCCTATGAAGGAACACGGATAGTGTTCTCCAGGATCCAGAGCTTGGATCCGGAAAACACCTCTAAGATCATGGGACTTCTCCTCATCTAAGACGGATCCACTAATACGAAATTCTTAGTAGGCAATCTCCATAGACTGATCAGAAACAACAGTTCATCTCTCAAAATCCATGCCATAACCCGTAGTAGAACTGTAAATCCCAAGAATGTTCATACCCTCTCCATAATCACTGCTATAAACCACAACAGTAGGGGTAGAAAACGTGGGATTATTAAGATAGTAGAAGTCAAGTTTGCATGAGTAGAATTCAAAACTGGGTTTCAGTAAATTATGCTGTTATTCCATTTAACAGTAAGATTTACCGTATCGAGAAGATTAAACGAGTAAAACCCTGATTGAAGAACTATCCCAGTGATAAAATTCTGGACCGGAAGAATTGTGTATGTTGAGTTATGAAAGTGGATCAAACAGAAACAGAGACGTTCCATTAAGGGCAAACCCTGATTTTTAGGGCTTCTTTTTCCTCTCAATTTTTTATTTTTCGTCCCTTGCCTTTGTTTTCCTCTCTCTCTTTTGGATTTGGTAGGAGTTGTTAATTCTTCGTTTGCTCCCATTGAATTCTACAAAAATAAATCTCCCCTGTTTTTGACCCTATGAAGATGCTACAGCATCGGCAGCTCTATCACCCAGGTGTACTCGCCGGTGCTATGTCGTAGGTTCAGTCTTTTAGTTCTCTTCGCTTTTCCTGTTACGACCCATTTGGTGCTTGATTCCTGTAATTGTGTCTGGTTCGTTAAACTATATTTGTTTGTGGTTTGAGGGAAAATAGCCAGGTGTACGCCATTTCCGATCAGTTTAGTAGAAGCAGAGAAGAAAGGATCGATGGAGGGATTCAGCTCCTCTGTGCCATGGTCTTGCTCTGAGTTTTCGGAAGAAGAGAAGAAGGTCAGTTCGAGGGAGAGGTTGTGCAATCGATTTGGGGATTTTAGTTTTCTCCTAAACGATTTGAATCCAAAGCTAGAGATGAGTGTTGATGGGTTTGTATTGAGTGAAATGGGTTTGATTTGATGAGATTGAACCGATCAGGTTTTAGGGTTTAAGTTGGATCAAACTCATCTCTCATGGTTTTAAAATTATTTAAAAAATTTTTAATATCAACCGTTGGATACTGGTTAGGCCAGGTGGCGCAATGAGAGCTCATAGAAAGAAGTAGGATGGAAGTACCCCTTTGGAAGTAGAGGATGTGGATCCCTCCCTCATTTTAATTTCTGGTCTGTAATAATTCTCCCATCCCCTGGTTTTGAGCTTCCTGTCAATTGATATTGCGGACTCCAGCCATTGGGTACAAGTCGCCGGACTTCATCCAGGTAAATCTCTGCAATTTTTATTATTTTATTTCAGTTATTTCAGTTTGAATATCGTAGTTCTGGTTTGGTTTTTTTTTTTTCTTTTTTTCATGTGTTCTTGTTGATATGCTATGCCGCGTTAATTTTATTCTATGATCAATGCTGCCGTAGGCCATGACCCTGTCCCTTGAATATATGCTGTAATATATGTGATTGTGTTCTATTTTGGTGAGATTTATGTTATAAAATCATATGAGGCATGATCCCATCCCCATAGTTCTATATTTTAACTTGTGTTGAATTATTGCCGATTGAATTGCTTTAATGTGTTCATTCATGGTGGTGGCCATGTTAAGGCCAATTTTGGCAAATGAAATAAATTCTGCAATGGTCATTAGTTCATCCTTTGTGCCATTTTGAGATTTGTGTTTCCCTCTTTGTTTGAATCGGTCGATTCAATGACTGAATCATGAAGCCAGGTATTAGGGTTGGGGACCACATCCAAGGTTATTTTAACTTGGAATAATAAGACTTTGATCGGATTCGGGTAATTAGGCTTCCCCAAATTTATTAGTGAATGTGGGTTAGGCTTCTAGGATGGGTTTTGGGGCCATTTAGTTTTGATACGCATTATTTAATTGGGTATTTTCGGTCCATGGAAGGCAGAACGGAACTGGTACAACATTTGTCGCCGGAACTCAGACTAAGTAAAGGAAGATCACAAACCTGAGCCCAACAAAGGACTCAAGGCACCCTTTGCCCTTTCTTTTGTCAATTTTGGTCTCTTCTAGAAGAATTTGGATTAGATTCGTATGAAGGATTTGGGGCCATGAGAATCTTCGGCTAGCTTTGGGATTATGAAATAGGTCCGATTTTAGATTCCTACGAGAGTTGCATGATTGGGCTCATTCGAGTTGTGATCATACTTTGATTTGGCGAAATGGTTCAGTCTTGAATCAATTTGGTTGGTTTAGGATCAAGCATTATGTCACATTTTGACTCCCTTGATCAAACCATGAATCAGTGTGTGATGTGTGATTATGGAATATAGATTGCAATCTAGATCATGTGTGTGGAGAGCTTGAGCCCATGCCTTGGGCCTAGGAGTGAATATTAACGTACAATTTGGGATCTTGAGGTTATATCTCTTAAATCCACTTAGGCTTAATCATGGTTATGGGATTCCAAATGAATTTTCAAAAATAGAATTTAGGTAGAATATAGGGTTTTATGTGATCTTGACATCATGCCTTGAAAACCAATGATGCTATGACTTGTATCAGAATTTCTAATTCCGATCTTATGACATAGTTCTCTTGTTGGTCCTCTTCCCCAAGTCAGATCATCTGAGACCCTAGTTGGATCCAATTAGTTCATAAGAGTTCATGTATTCGATCCCTTGATCAACCTAGGGATTAGGACGTGTGAGAGGGAGAACGCCCACCAATGGCCGGAGTTGAAACGCTCAATATATTAGGACCTCCTTGGGACGTAGATGTATGATGTGTAGGACGGGATTTGGGTTCGCTCGTGGATGTTTAGAACTCTTTATATCTTCATATGTTTAGTCATTTTGGTGTGTGATGTTTAGTGTAATTTTGCATGATTAGTGTAATTTTCTTCATGCCATGTTTAGTTAGATTGGTTTCTTTTATGCATAATTTTCACACCTTACCTTAAAATAACATAGAAATTTGGCTTAGGTTGCATATTTTCATACATAGATACCTAGTTTTAGGTGTCTAGTCTTAAGATAACTTAGATCTAGAAGAATTAGTTTTAGGGTTTACAAGCAAGATTAGCCCTAGCAACAACAGTCTAAGGAAAGGATGGCCGGTTTCGGCCTGACGGACTGGGTGCCTAACACCTTCCCAATCCGTAACTTGATACTTACCCAATGATCTGGGCAGATCATAGCCTATCGATTGAAAGTCATTTAGTCTCTCCCCTTCAGTGGGAGAAATTTGCGGGTCCTTGACCCATATCTAGGTGGCGGCTTTTCTTTTGCCTATTTACCCTCTTGCGAGGGTACCAGGGTAATTGCCTTAGGGTTTACCAGCGAGATTCGGTTCGCACGAGAACAAATTTCCCTATCAAGAATTTCGGATTTTCATCAATGGTTCTTACATGATTTCAAACAATATAAATAGAGTCTATTCAAGATTTCTCTCGTTAGCTCTGAAGGATATTTAATGTATTAATAGAAAGGAGGAATAGTTATTGGTTGATCTATTTGTGTGATCATAAAATAGTAATCTGGAAGTTTTATGTTGTGTGTTTTTGTTGTGTGTGTGATTGAATTCTTGAACTCATTTGTAGGATGGTGAAAAATGATTATGAGAACGTATTACGGGCCTCTTAGTATCACTTTTCATTTTTGATATAAAAACGTTTTTACTAGTGTTGGGTACAATTTATGGACCCTATTTTTATTTACAAAACATCAAAATAATACGAAACACCCCCAAAATGATAATAGACTCTTGAGTCTATTATGAATTATGACCAAAATCTATTTTTCTTTCATTTTTTCGCTCTTTAATGGAGCATGTGCTTATATGACCCAAATATGATGAGTAAAATAGACATTTGATCTCGAAGGCAAAATAGAAAGTCAAGTCTCTTCTTCTTCTTCTTCCTCCTACAACACTGACCGATTCCATCTCCAGCTTCGATACCCGAGACGCAATCACCATGGACCTGATCTTCCTCGCTAAATCGAGCTGGTCCATTAGGAAACGGCAAAAACAACGACTGCCCACCATACAGTTCGAACCTTAACTTCAGTCTTCACTGCTCTTAATTTTATATAATGGAGAGATCCGATGGCTAACCTCCTTATCAAATACGGATGTCAAATAGTGATCCCACTGTAGGTTTGAAAATTTGGAATTGGAATCGGTTATGATCGATCATGATTCCAACGGTTTTGGTTTTGGTTTTGATTTTGGAATTGGAGTGATTGATTCTAGGTTTATTTTGGATTGAATCACTGGGTTTTCAGATTTAGGACTTTTAACAGCGATTCCAATTCGATTCAAATCCAAATCGACAAGGACCTATTCAAAGTCCGAGTTTAAACTTTATCTTAGTCCTTGGGTAATACTCTCTACTTCAAGTCCATTGATGATTTTTCAAAAAGCTATTACAATTTGGGTTGATTAGTTTTGCAAAACCAGGAAAATATCAGAGCCACCCTTTTTCTTCTTCCGCAGTTTTTTTTTTTCTTTTGACCCTCAAAAATCATTGAAAAACTGAAAGGGGAAAATTAAAACCTGAGAACTAAGATCCTTCTCTTTATTTAATAACTAGTAATAAAAAAAACTGTCGGGAGAGGAAACCCATGGTGAGATCCTCAAGGTCTCCATCGCCTTCATGGTGAGATCCTGCTGTTCAACTCAAGCTTTGGAATGTTGGAAAGAAAGGGAAGGAAGGAGGAGAGGTTGAAGGAGCACCTCGGTTTCGATTCTTAAACCTCCACGGTAGCAGTTGAAGAACATCGTGTGATGTTGATTTGAGAACTCAAGTTCTCTTCATTTTTATTGTTTGGAGTTGATTTGAGAAAGAAGATGTAATGAGAGAATTTCTTCAGCCATTTGTTCAAAAATGTAATAAAAATTAGGGAAAAAGTTCTCTATCCGGGAGTGCTGGCAATGGGAGTGTGGCCTATGCCAGCACTCCCATGAGTCTATCTCTCTCCTCCCTATGTGAAAAGGCACTTCTACCCTTTTGTTTTAAGGAGGAGAGAGATAGACACAAAGGAGTGTTGGCGTAGGCCACACTCCCGTACAAAAAACTGTTTCCCTAAAAATTATTTACACATAGATAGTTACCAAACTTATTTTTCATTTAACAATCTATTATGTTTAGTAGTTATCCAACTGTTTTTCATTTTTTATCAAAATGGGTTTTAGTAATGATTTTTTGTAAATAGACCAAAATAAAAATGAAAAGTGATACCAAAGAGACCCTACATTATAAGAAAAAAATCTTCCTATTTTAGTTGGTATAAGAATAGTATATGGTCTAGCGATATGCATCAAAGGAAGGTAATTAATGTGGCCATTCTTCTACCCAAAAAAAAAAAAATGTGACCATTCTAGTCATTGGAGATATGGGAAATGTTCTAGATAAGTTAGATGTCAAATTTTAGATTTAAATTTAATTATATGCCCACTCCATGCATCGTCGTCGTGGTCCATGCACTTTGGCCGGTTAATAAAATTATCGTAGACTTGCTGCCATACCTACATTTAATAATAAACCATAAAATATGCAAAGTTACAATTTCCACTATTAATTTATGGGTAAAGCTGTTTGTAACCAAGATCTATTGTAACCACTTTTTCATACCCTTGCCTATAGGAGAGTACAATATTTTGAGATGGGGATTGTTTTGTAATTGAATTTTAAAGATTGGAACCATTTTCAAAAGTTAGATTCTATCTTAAAATAGAAAGAAGGCTAGTTATGTAACTTCTCATTTGCTTTCTCATCCTCTTTCTTTTTTGGCAGTGATGAGCTTCTCTGATCAAATATGAGAGGGAGATCTGGCATGTTCCTCTCTCTCTCTCTCTCTCTCCCCAAAATTCGTCCGTCAATCATCTCTCTGTGATCTTAAAAGGGCGATGGAAAAAAATTCAGATGAATCCCTAATAGTCGAAATTTCAAAGTCTTGCTAATAGCAGAATAAATTCGATCCTAACACTTGAATGATCTTAATAGTGATTCTTAAAAGTTGATGGAGGGGAAATTTTTGTCAATGGCAGGTCTACAACCTTACCTATTCTCCTATCCCCTGCCTCCTGTGAAATGGGTTTCATGACATATGCTTTCTTGCGATTGATAATTTGTTAGGGTTTTTGGAGAATACAAGTTAGACGATCGGATTTTTTGGGAGGGGAAGAAAGAGATTGTGACGGAGACTTTAGGGAGGAGAAGTTGGAGGGTTTAGGTTTGGAGAATAAATAGAAGGTGAAGAAGAAGATGACGAAAAAGTATTTTTTGGGGGAAGTAGAGATACATGGCCTTTCTGCCTTTCGCTATCCGTCTTTGTTTTAACTCATCGCCCAAACTTGCTCGAACTTTCAAGCTACTGGGAATTACGAACAACAAAGTTCGAACAGAAGTTGCAGAGAAAGCTAAAACAGATTTGTTTCACGAAGGAGAATGGCTCCTTTAGGTAGGAATTCTCCATATTAACCCCACAAATACAACCGTCACATGTTTGTCAGCCTCTTTTGGGGAGAGATGACGGTCTTTACGAATTTACAATTTTGGACCTTATAATTCATTGACACGTGTGTTTTTAGGGGTACAAAAAATACGATTACAAAATCTGTTTGTAACCTTCTTGGTTACAAATAGACGCATCCTTAATTTATTACCATTTTAACTATATCATCCATTTAGCTTTTACATATTTCTGTCATATTAATGGCAATGATACTATATTTATATTTAGTTAAATTAATTATTTTCTTAATTTTAAAAAATTAAAAATTTTTTCTATGTATTTTTCAATCCACTGAAAGCAAAAAAATAAAAAATGTCTCTCGATCTTTCCTGGGGGGGGGGGGGGGGGGGGGGGGGGGGGGGGGGGGGGGGGGGGGGGGGGGGGGGGGGGCTTTTTTATTTGTAAAGATCTTCTCTTTCTTTGTCATGAGAGCATTTGATTTATATAAATGGTACTTTAACCTCATGACCTTATAGTCTATATATATATAAAATGATCCTTCGAATCATCCGCAATTAGCATTCCTTTTACTCCAATCCCGGACAGTAAATTTTTTTTACGATTGATAAACCTGATTTTATTCTAAGGATTTTTTAACTCTAAAAACAATACCAAGTAATATATATATATACACACTAGTAAAATTTCACGTGTAAATGCACATGGTGACGTTTGTTCGATGGTGGAGAGAGAAAATGTAAACAAGTGAAGATACCTAGTATAATGCATGATTAATATTTTCAAATTTCAAATACCTCATTTAAACTTGAAGGGCAATTCCATAATCAATTCATTTTCCAGTGTAATAATAGTGAACGTGTAGTACATAATAAAATTGGGCAATAAATTTTGAATTAAGTACACACAACATCGGTAAAGTATAGACAATGTGAAAAGTGAGAAAAAAATAAAGTAAGGATACCATCACTCAAAGATAGAGAGATAATGGACTCCCATTTTCTACTATTTATATTTCACATATGATGCATAAGCTACAAAATCAGTGCAGTTACTGACCTGCTACATTCATTTATAAATCCCAATATTATACAACATGTCATCCAATGAAGCAAATAATTGTAAAAAAAATATATTAAAATTCACTGTGGTGAGCTTGTCAGCAATTTTTATGCCTTGTGGACCCTCTATAACAGTAGATCATTATGTTGCTTTCCAACACTATACTCTGAAATGGAATGCATACACATTCATTTAGCAAAGAAGGTTAGAGAATGCATTTCAAATACATGCCCCCAAAGTTTCAAATACTTGGGATAAACCAGATTTTTAAAAATTGAAAGAAAAATGACAGGTAAAGTAGGAAACAACATAAAATAGGTAGAGAGAAAAAGAAAGTAAACAAACAAAAAACAAAAGTAAAAGATCTTATTGACAAAAGTAATGTTACACTTTAAGTGCGCTAAGAGAATGATAAGTCAAAATAGAAGTCAAGAATTTGCTTCCATAAGTCAAAATATCAGCATGAGACCCACTAAACCTCATAGTAATCTGTCAAAAATAAAATAATAGAAAGGTCTATTATGAATAGCATCCTAAGAGAGCTCCACCGAAGCTCCAAAAAAAAAAAAACTTTAGAATGTGTACTTTAAATCTAGATCCATGACAACTTTCAAACAAGTGAATACTTTTAGAGAATGCCAAAATGAGAAGAATACCTTAGGTATCACTCATATATACTTGCTTAGCCCCTGCATATGTAACATTAAAACTTTATCAAAGAGGGATTATGTGGAAATTCCGATGTACTTGATTGCTAGTGAGTTAAGGAATTGGAAAGCTTACTTACAGTGGTTAAAAGTATTTCTTGGCTTCTTCTCCATAATAAAGTTCTTTCTTTGCCTACATAATAGATAATTTCACAACATCTACCATCATTATCCTTTTTATATTTTATTGTTTTAACCTGGAGTCAAAAGGAAACACAATCTGCATAAAGAGGTCTCAAAGAATTAATGTGCTTGTAGTCAGGTAAGAGAATGACACCAACTTTACTTCCCCATGCCCTACAACTTTTGTAATTAGTTATATTCTGGAGAAGTCACAGATAATTTTATTGGTGTGACCAAAACTAGTTAGCTACTAATTGTTGTGTTATTGGGAGAAATAACTATTGTAAGGATAAGATCATAAAGGTTCTGTAGAGCTTCTTGTCTAGAAATAACACTATCGTTGCTTGGCAAGCCAAAGCTCAACGTGAGTATCTCTAAATTGTGAGCTCCTATGATTGTCCAAGAGATTATTGTATCATGTTTCAGATGACAAAAATGAAGGGGAAAATAAGAAAGAAAAAGTGTGTAGTGCATACGCTGTTCAATTTCTACTAGCAGATTCAAGAGGATCTTAATCATTAAATAGATTAGATTATTAACTGCTGAGGCTTTTATACGCTTCAACCACTCAAGAAATTCAGATGTAGCTAATCTTAGTTCTTAAATGCCCTATACCATTTCAGAGATTTAGAGTGAAAATAGAGCTTGAATCACTTAATGGGTCAAATTAAATTTCAGATTGTAGTGAATAGGGCACCCATTCCCAGAAGAAAATTGTCGATTTTTTGACACTTCCCTAAAGACCATAATACCGGAATTAAATCTCTTGACTCTTAGACCATATATGGAGTTTCATTCACTAAAACATTAATCAGACTTTCAATATATCATTTATATCCAATTTCAATAAAAGAACATGCCTAAACTAGCATGAAAAACATAATGCTACAACTAAATCTTTAAGGTTGACAATAGAGTTCCAAAATACCAAGTTTTAAAAGAGAACAAAGGAAATCCTAAACCAAATGGAGTAGGGTACCTACCTGAGTTAGAAGAAGATAATAAAGTCAAAGAATCCAGAAAACTACTACTCCCTTGGCTGAAAACTTTTCATGCTCGTTTTTCTATTCTCCTTCTCTGACTTTCTTTTCTCTCATCTCATATAATTCTGCAGCCATGTACGTTGACCTAAAAAGGGAAAAATATAGACACATTTATTCGAAAGTGAAAAGAAAATAAATACAAAGCAACTATTAGAGAAATAAATAATTTGGAGAAGAAGGAAGCTGTGTTTTTTACAATATCTGTTCCATGAAACAACCTCTTCACAACTGAACGATCGTGCAGAGTTCCAAACCACACCATAGCACCTATCTTTGCTTGTTTCCAGAGTCTCAAAAACATTACAAAAAACAGCGTGTATGAATTAAACAAATTTCCATGTACCCTAGAGTTGCATTGGGCATTGTCAAGAGAATATAATTTCCTTAGATTGATTAATTCTCCAATGGAGGTATAAATAGATTACAACCTAGTTGATCTATACAAGGAACGATATCACATGAAATAATATATTTACATAGGAGAATGGATTCCAAATCAGCTTGGAGATCCTAGGCAATTTCCATATCACATGTGACATAATTCAATATCACAAGTGCTTATGAGTTTCCAAATTTGTTGGAGAAGAAAATCTTGATGGTATAACCGTATGGTATTGATACACCCCCTCAAGGTGGAGAATCGGGCAACCGAATCTTCAGCTTGTCCCTCAAGAATCAAAACGGGCAGTTGCTAAGGCTTTCGTAAATATATTAGCCAGCTGATCATGGATGGAAATGAACTGGACAGTTAACTGTTTCTTAGCCACACGATCACGAACATAGTGGATATCAATTTCCATGTGTTTGGTGCGAGCATGAAAGACTGGGTTCACCGATAGGTAAGTAGCACCGGTCCATTCAAAGGATAGCCAAGCTCCAAAAGTAACGATTCCAGCCAGATTAGCTTGGCCGAGGCATCTACAAGGGCCTTGTACTCGGCCTCAGTAGAAGAACATGCAACCGTACGTTGCTTACGGGAAGTCCAGGACACCAGATTGGGGAAAAAAAAAATTGCAAACCCTCCAGTGGATTTGCGATCACTACTGTCACCGGCCCAGTCTACATCAGAAAAGGCCTGCAGGGAACGAGATTTGGAACGTTCCAGTAGAAGCCCATGAGTGTTGGTGCTTTTGAGGTAATGGAGTTTGCACTAAACATGTTGCCAGTGTGCATTAGTTGGTGCATGCATGAACTGGCATGCTCTGTTGACTACAAACGACACATCAGGTAGGGTAAGTGTGACATACTAGAGAGCACCAACGACAGATCTGTAGTTGGTTGGATCTGAAAACAGGGCACCCCCTGAATCCGATTTAGTAGATGAGCTAGCTATTGGGGTCTTGATTGGCTTACAGTCTGTCATGCCAATGCGGTGCAATAAATCTAATATGTACCAGGATTGAGATAATAGAAGTCCTTTGCAGTGTGGCAAGGCCTCAATGCCCAAGAAAAAATGCAAGGGGCCAAATCCTTAAGAGAGAACTCAATAGCTGCTGAACGATAACAAGAACAGCAGAGGCATCACTGGAGGTGACAAGGTATCATCCATATAAATGAGAACATAACAAACATGAGTACCAGTTCGTCGAATGAAGAGTGATGTATCAGTCTTTGAACCGATAAAGCCAATCTGAAGAAGAAAATTGGAAAGTCTGTGAAACCAAGCACGGGGTGCCTGTTTCAACCCATAAAGCAAACGGTGAAGCTTGCAGATGTGGGTAGGATGATTCGAATCAATAAAACCCAGTGGTTGAGACATGTATACTTTCTCCTACAATACCCCATGCAAAATCGCATTTTGCAAGTCTAATTGACGAACCAGCGAGCCCTGAGAAACTGCAATAGATAGAACACATCTGATTGTGGTAGGCTTGACAACCGGACTGAAGGTTTCTCCATATTCAAGGCCATACTGTTGATGGAAGCCCTTGGCCACCAAACGAGCCCTGTAATGTTCAAGAGAGCCGTCGGCTTTCCTCTTGATCCGATAGACCCACTTGCATCCAACCAAATTCATATCAGGGGTCCATGGAACAAGAGACCATGTCCCGCTACAAACTAAAGCATTGAACTCATCTATCATAGCTGCTCGCCACTTAGGTACCTTCGATGCCTGTGAGAAACAAGTAAGTTCAAGAAGAGCAGGGTTAGTAGTAAAGGCTTGGGGATGCCTAGGTCGGTGGCGAAGTTGCATGGAATGAGTGGGCTGGTTTGGCCATGGGTTTTGTTTGATAGGTACTAAAGTGGGTTAGGGAGGCCGTGGATGTGGTGGATGACATAAAGGTCCTGGATGGGTCGGGTCTTTAATGATGGTGTAATGGAGGATGCAAGTCTAGTAGGGTTTGGGATTGGCAACGGCCTAATAGGGGAAGTAGGGGAAGGGAAGGCCGGTATAGGGGAGGTTGGTTGTGGGCTGGGTAAGATAGGGGTGGGATGCCCCTGTTTAATGACCGGTAAGGGTCTCTCCTTGGAAAGACAGATGGGCACAGAAGCCCAGGGAGCCAAGGGAACACATGTGGAAGGGGGGGGGGCTGCAGTAGAGAGCATAGAAAAGGGAAAATCCTCCTCATTAAATCGAACATGATGAGCTATAATAATACGATTAGTAGCAAGATTAAGACAGCGATAACCAGTATAGGAGGTACTATAACCGAGGAAAACACAAGGTGAAGAGCGGTAATCCATTTTATTCTTGTTATAAGGGCGTAAGTATGGAAAACACAAACAACCAAATATTTTATGGAAAGAATAATTGGGCGGTTTATGGAAAACAAGTTGAAAAGGAGAAATACCAAGAGACACTGATGAGGGCATCCTATTGATGAGATATACTGCAGTTTCAAAGGCAAAATGCCAAAAACGTTGAGGCACAGACCCATGAGTAAGAAGGGACAACCTTGTCTCAACGATGTGATGATGGTGGCGCTCAACTGCCCCTTGTTGCTCCTGATTATGTGGGGCAAATACACGGTGCTGAATGCCAATTTTTGAGAAATACGTGGGTAAAGTATGAAACTCACCCCCCAAAGAGACGTTCAACATGAGATTGAAAATGAGTAAAAGTAGTAAAAACATCAGACTTTTTAAGAAGAGGATAGAACCTCACATATTTAGTGTTATCATTAATAAATATAACATAACAACGATGATTTTCAATAGAAGGGTGAGGAGAAGGTCCCCACACATCACTGTGAATGAGATCAAGAGGACATAAACTCTTACTAAAGGTCTGATGCAAAGGTAAACGACTGGCTTTGCCCAACTGACAAGCCTTACAAAGTTTATTAAAACGAAAGGAAGAACATGGTAAATTATTAATGCTAATCATATGGCAAAGGAGACACTCATGAGGGTGGCCTAAATGACGATGCCACAGATCAGGAGAAGAACGAGCAGCAGTGTGGACAGTAGGTGAGGAAGGTGGACGAAGCTCATAGAGGCCCCCTTTACTCGGTCCGGATAGCAAAGTTGACTTGGTGACCTGATCCTTCACAAGAAAATGCGACAAATGAAATTCAAAAAAGACATTATTATCCCTAGCAAATTGCTGAACAAAAAGAAGTTGTTTAGTAATTGATGGAACATGAAGAACATTATGTAAATGAAAAAGTCTAGAAGATGGGGAAGAAAGTGATGTAGAACCAAGATGGGAAATAGAAAGACCCTTACCGTTACCAACTTGGAGTTGATCTCCACCAGTGTACTCATCATATTGGGATAGGGCTTGGAGGTCAGGGATTACATGGTGAGAAGCACCTGTTTCAGAGTACCATGGCAGGGCGGTGGATGGGTGAGGCGTTGGTAAGAGTGGTGGATTGGGATGGCCATAAGAAGATGGTACAATCGGATAGGCGTAGTGAGCCATGGGTGGCATGGGTGAAGTGGGGGGGGGGGGGAGAGAGAGAGAAGGGTGGTTTGGACAACCTGTATTGGGGCAATAGTAGCATCGATCAGTAGAGTGGGTCGAGCAACGACAGATAGAGCACCAATAAAGACCATAGAACTGGCTAGCAAAGGGACCGCCACGACCACGACCCCCATGGCCACGGCCCATGGTGGCCACCACGACCCACCCTGACGAGAAGTAGGCATAGAGGTGGTCATGGTGGTGTGAGGGGAATGTTGCATAGTGTTAGTCGTTGGAGCAGCGGGTAATGAAGAAGAGTCGTTGACCGACAACTTTGAGAGTGATGAACCATGAAGGAATTCATGCTTAGCAACATACCGTGCAAGTCATCATAAGAGATTGGATCTGTCCTGGTCAGAAGAGATGACACCATGGCACAAAAATCCTCCTTAAGGCCACGGTAAATATGGAGATTAAATGCATTAGGACGCAGAGGAAGTCCTACATCACTTAGTTCTTCAGCAAGAGACTTTGCATGTTGGAGATGTTGAGATACAGGCTCATCAGCCTTTTGTTCAATGTCCTGGATGTTGGAAAACACATTCCTCCATAAACTAATTTTGATGATAACAAACATTAAGATTAATACTAATATTCCAATCTTTAAGCAAGCTTCATAGTCGTGACGTTGGACGCATCAAGCATCCAGGAAAGACTTGATCAACGGAGCTCACAACAAAAGAGTTAAGGAAAAGAAGAAATTTGAAGATTGAGGAACATCTTCTAAAGGAAGCCAAGAATTAACAAGACAAAGAATCTCCAAGAAGATTCAAGTGCATTAGAACACATTTCATTACATGTGCATATCACATTACACACACATTGCATTCACATGTAAGAGACCCTAGGAGGAACTCATTCCCATGCCCTAGACTCAAGAAACATGGCCATTAAAGTGTTAGACAAAACCTATGAAGTCCCCAAGCAAGCTGGACCAAAAATCCCCTTGACAGACAATCAAAAATAGGATAATCGTAGTCGGTCGACCTCTGACTGGCGGGTCGACCTACGTAATATAAAAATACAGACTGCTTTCCAGTGAGCTCGTCGGTTCTGACGTATCTATCCGTCATCGATCGGCACCGACACTTGTAGGTCGATCCATAGGTCGACCGACAATCGACCTACAGCCCCAAACTTGGGCTTAACGGCTAGTTTTCAACGGCTAGTTTTTGATGGTCGAATGACAACTTTTATAGGTCGACCGACAGTCTAAAAATATGACAGCTTTTATATCCGTTGGAGAACAAACAAACTCCAACTTTTGGCTTTATAAAACACATCCAAACAAGGAACAAAATACATCTTTTGATAGAAAAAGTGTATAGTACATTTGAGAAAGTACAAAAGTGAGAATTTGTTATTGAGCTAAATTATTCAATCTAAACTCTTCAAAGAGATATTACCAAGCTCTTAACTCTCCACTCTCTCCAACTCATGCCATCAAGGAGAGTCATCTAGGAGACTCAAGGTGCATCACTCTCATTCATATCATTGAGCACCATCACTCAAAGGGTAAAAGTGTCACTACTCTTTGATAGGTATTTATACCAAACTTCTATTGTATTTGCTTGTTTATGCTTTTGATTTGATAAAGCATTGTTGTATTAATCTAGACTGTACTTAGATTAGTACAAGGACCCTCTCATCCTTAAGAGATTGAAAGGATACTCTTGTCCTGGAACTAAGATTGTAAGGATCCTCTTATCCTGTTAAAAGAGTTGTAAAGGTGTCATTTCCACCTATTGTATTGAAAGGGAAATACTAGTGGAATTCTCTCAAGGTTGAGAGGAGTGGATGTAGGCTAGTTAGCCGAACCACTATAAATCTTGTGCCTCATATTTACTGCTTTATATTTAATATAAGTGTGCAACCAATCGAAAAAGAGGCAAAATCCACTAGTGGTAACCTATTCACCCCTCTAGGTTACCCAACACCGGAGAGCAAGAGTGAGGGACATAATGCGACTCTTAAGGAGAGGAGAAACGTGGAGAGGGTCTACCAAATCTCACGACTTGTCGCTGCGATAACAAGGAATACCTCTCGCAAAGCAATGAGGAGACTATAGATTAAAGAATCCTAGCGTCGCCAGGCAGTAGCAGTGGTAGCACTAGTGGGGCACGTGGTGGTGCCGTCAAGGTAGCCAAATAGTTCTTGGCCGTCAAGGATTGGTTCGATTTGAGTCTGCCAATACAAAAGATTTTTGGATGTGAGTTTGATGGAGATGTAGTGGTGAGCCTGATTGAAGGGAGGTGTGAGAGAAGATGGGGTTGCGGGAGATGAAACTTCGGAAGTAGAGGAGTCTTGTTGATCGTTCCAAGCCATGGAGAAGAAGATCTTAAAAAAAAAAATTGGAAGATGAATAACCAAGCTCGTTGGAGCACCTTAGGCTCTGGATACCATGTTAAGAGAATATAATTTCCTTAGATTGATTGATTCTCCAATGGAGGTATAAATAGATTACAACCTAGTTGATCTATACAAGGAATGATATCACATGAAATAATATATTTACATAGGAGAATGGATTTCAAATCAGCTTGGAGATCTTAGGCAATTTCCATATCACATGTGACATAATTCAATATCACATATGCTTATGAGTTTCCAAATCTGTTGGAGAAGAAAATCTTGTTGGTATAACCGTATGGTATTGATAGGCATAAGCCAATAGCAATGGGGAGTGCAGTATACAAAAGGGGATTTAGAATGGAAGGAAGAGTTATTATTGAGAAAGAACCATGAGCAACTCCATGCCATCAAGTGAAGTTTACTAGCTGCACAGAAAGCTACTCATTGAAAAACATCCAGACCAATTTACAGAAGAATAAAAGATTATCCATTACCTCATCGAAAATTTTAATGGAAGCCCACAAGAAAAAGTCCTGAAACAAGATGGAGCAGAATAGAAGTCAGATGAATAAACCATGATGGAGAAGAAGTGATAGGGAATTCAAACCTGCAGTAAACAGGATGGATCGTCCAAAAAGGAGAGTTATGGAAGGTTAGGTTGGAGATGAGAATGTTGTGAGAGTTCATGAGTTCAAGGAGGTGAACCTTAGTGTACTCAAGTGATCTATTCCTGTTAATCGAATATGGGCCTGAGGCCCGGTCTAGGCCGCCCACATGGGGCAGGCCAGTCCAACCCATGAGCATGGGAGAGCGTCGGTCACTTAAGTTGCTGAATCTCTCCCCCCTCTTTCTCTTGGACGATTCCTAGAGGGAGTCTACAAGGGGAAGGGAGTTTTAGGATTTTAGGTTATAAATAGATAACCTCCCTAACCCTAAGACTAGGCTATTTTTCAACCAATTTTCAATTCGTCTCTGCTCTCCAAGTGTTTGTGTTCTCTATGGGATTCCATCTCTTCCCAGGGATTTGTGAGGTAGAGTTATCTGTGAAGAAGCCTATCGTGATCGTGGAGATTCGTTCATGTGCTCGTAACCATAAGTTTGGCTTTTAATCCTTCTTCCATTGTGTTTCCGTATATATTCAGGTATGATCCAAACCCGAGTTTATTTGGATGTGGTTTATGTGATCTAACAGTTCCATCGAAGGTCCCACTACATCTTCCCTTGACCATCAATTGTCCCATTTTCCCCTGTAGAAAAACCAAAACAACCCTCAAACACAATTCTAGTTTATAACGGTTTAACTGATCTATATGTCTTTTGCTTGGACGAACAATAATTTCAACGACACCCCCTGCCCAATGGCCCTGAACTAACAAAATAGAGGAAGTGATTATCCAATCCAGACCGTTTGATGGTGAATGGTTCCACCACAACCTTTTTAAATTGTCCCACCATTCCACATATCATATTACCAAATAACTGATAAACATCAGTGAGAGCATCTCCATGGATGAGGCTAATGTGTCACCCTTCCAATCTTTCTTTTCCTCGCCCATAAGATGGCAATGGCTCTATTACAGGCTACTCTTTTGGGTTCTATTAAAATAACCAATATTCAAACGAATAAACTGTTAGAAAAACTCTGTTTGAAGAAGGAAACTTCAAACTGCTTTGAACGCGATCTCGCTATCTTAAAGGAGATATTTGCCCCACACGGCAAATTCACCTTCAGGAATCAACAAAGCAATAAATATAAAACACAGAACTCCACTTAAAGATACTGAATTGCAAGAGAGAGAGATAATTTGTTTGAACACAGGACTTCTATTTTATAGAAGTGGAGCACCTTTTCTGAATAGACATATCTATTCATTCTGTATCCATTAGATCGATTGCCATCCGATCTAACGGTCCAGATTAAACCAGAGATGAACCTGTTCACAACAGTCATATCCTATCAGACGTGACCGTAGGATCTTCTAATCCGACGGATCTGATCATTTCAAAAAATCAACGTACTAGATTGCGATGCAAAGTGCTAAGTGCGTACGTACGCCACTAACACCTCTACAGTCCACTGCCCACGCCGCGCGTATGCGAACGGCTACGCCGTCCTCGCATATACACCGTAGAATGTCTCCCTTTTCCGATTTAATTCAAGTGATAAAGAAGGTAATATAATAAATACCATTTATAACTCTTGTAGTTTTTCGATGTGGGACTAAAGCATTTTTTCCAAAATAAAAAATTATTTATCTAATCTCTCATTTATTACAATCTATCTAACATAAACATAAATAGAAACGTAACATTCAGAATTCAAAGATGTGCTTTCTCCATAAGAAGACAATGTTTGCTCATATTTCATATTTTTCAGAATTTAGTGAAAGATTCAGGAATTGCAAAACTCTATGAAGCAGGAACTCAACTTATCAAGTGGGATTCCCATAAGGTACGTACAGCTCTCTTATCTCAAAAGAACAAATTACAGCAGGTTTTGTAATTGAAGGTGTGGCAATTAGCATCTATGAAACAAAATAATCTAGCTATGACTAAGTTGCAGTATTTTGATAAGCAGATTCTTCAAGTAAGGATCTTTGCTTATTTTTCACTAAGACAAAGCTCTATTTCGTCTCGCAGGAACTGGTGTGTGATCAAACGTAGGGCCGATACTAAGCCGCGTGAGTGAGAGAGAGAGAACAGGGATAATCCCAATAAGAGTGAATGTTGAGGGAGGGAGATAAAATTGGAAAGAAATATAATGTCTTATGAGAAGGGATTTCCTTCTTGTTTTTTTTTTTTTACCGTAAGTTGGCAGATTTTCTAACTAATTAAGGTTGGTAAGAGAGAGAAAAGATATAGACAAATAGGAAGAGAAAAAGAGTAGTGTCTCCTTAAATTGAAAGGAATTTTTTTTATTCATTACTTCATATTATTTATTATAAAAAGTTAAGAGTAAGGATATCATGAATCTCTAAAATATAGAAATATATATATAAGATAATTATTAACATAACAAGGGTCTGTTATTTATCCAAACATAATAAGACAATAACTATCCTCTTAAAAGTACTATTAGGGACACAATTGAAAATAAATTCATGAGGACAAATGAGTGAAATCACATTCACTGCTAAAAGTAAATAAAAAAATTAAAAAAAACTAAAACTTTAAATAAATTTCTTAACTAAAGGTTAATTAGTAATTCAACACAAGATTCCTTCACCTCTTCTTCCTCTTCCCAGGTCTTACCGTCTTACATGTTGAATATCGATCCTGGCGACCCCTTCATCTTCTTCATCTTCGATAGCCTTGCAGCGACCCCAATCAAGGAGGAAACACTGAGCCCTCGAGTCTGTACAACCAAGTCCTCCGATGGACTCTTCCAGTCGTCTGAAACTCGAAGGCGGACACCGATTCCACTGCCTCCAATGGATAGAGATATATTCTGCATAGGAGAGTTGTTGGTCAGCTTCTCCCCTCCTCTTTGCCTTAATACGCCTGAGGATTTGCTATGGAAGTCTTCACTTGTGCTGCTGCAATTTCGGTTTTGCTCTCAGGGGTACTCGAGCCAACGGTTTTGCGTTCTCTCTTATAAATTGTCCATTAGAGAAGCAGCTATTGAAGTACTGGGTAACTGAGCTGCGGGAAGTCCAGAAAATAGTTAGGGAGTTTGGAATGAAGGAAACAGATGAGAGCTGCATTCATTAGAGGCTGCAAAGGATGATAGTTTCAACAACGATTGCAGGTCTCTGGTTACCCTATTCAACCCCTTGCATATTTTTTAAAAAGGACAGTAAGTTGTTAATATGAAAGTTAGCTTCTTCGAATATCCCGGATTGCATAAAAAGGAAATATCTTCAATGGAGCAGGGATGATCATTGTTGAAGGGCATCCACTCATACAATAAATTGGTCTCATTGATGAATCCTGTACATCAAGTAGATAAACATCTATTATAGATGATGAGTCAGCAAAGTTGAGGAACTGTTCATTGATTGAACCTAACCTTCAATCTACCATTTGGTTTGCATTTAATATTTTGATTTCTTTTAACCCCTTTGGGTGTTCTTGAGAGATCTTCATTGTAACTTTCTCCTATTTACATAGTGAAATATCTTCGCCTTTGCTCGTGGATGTAGCATACTATTCTGGTGTGTGAACCACATTAAATCTCCTTGTCATCTTGTTTTGTTTTCGTTTTTGTTCGTGTTTTGGTTGGTGTTTGTTCTAAAAGTAAATACTCATCTTAATTTCAGGAGTTCAATAAAAACACCTCCAAGCATGGGGAAAAAAAATTATAATAAGCTTCAATACAAACACAGCCCCCTATTGAGAGATATGATCGAACTGCAAAGAATATGTAAACAAATCTTACATAAGAGATTTCGCCATAAAGCATAATTAATACCTAAACCAAGCTTGCATTCTCATGGTGCCCTTGGCATCCTTCTTGAGGGGAAGAAATACTCATTTTTTGGAGATGACCTTAGGAGCTTTATTATTACTGATGCTAGGTCTGAATACGACGAGAATTGTCTGAATAATTGTGAGAATGATTATGAATAGTGCAACAAAGAAAGAAGTCGTAGTCCATGGGGTCCTGAAATTTGTCTGCAATGCTTCAACTATCCAAATTCCATTTGAGTGGCACTAGAGGGCGTTGTACGGGACTTGTACAAGGATATGATCTGGTTTCATGTGAGTGGTTCTGGAGGGCCCTGGACAGTACTTGTACAAGGCCAAGATCCGGTCTAAAAAACCCAATGTGGTTAATAAGAAGGGTATATTGATAAAATCCTAATGATTTCTTCATTCTTCATGCAGGTGCCGCTGCTGTTGCTACCAGTTGTGAGGAGTCTCCCAACTAGACACAAGCAGGGGTGGACCCTACCCCGATAGGGGCCGAAGTAGGTAGGGGTGTCAAACGGTCGGTTTGGTCCGGTTTCGGTCGGGCTGAATCAGTTTTGGTCTTAGAAAGAGTGAGACCAAAACCAAACCGTTAAGAAACTTTGGTTTTCGGTTAGTTTCGGTTTTGATTTCGGTTTTGGTCTAGTGCAGTTTATTTCGTTTTTCGATATCGGGTTAATACCGATTTAAAATCGATTTGTTTTCAGGCTTGAACCACAATGAAATATTACATTCTTAACTTAGAGTGAGGAAGGATTCTCTAAAAACACTTTAATTTACCTTCTCCAACTCAAAAGTAAACAACCATGAATAGGAAAATTGATTGGATGTGTTCATGTTGTAATTCAAACAAAGAGGAATAAATTGTGATCTTTATCCCCTCTAGTTCCCTGCCCGATTCAGTTCCCCCAGTGTCTCTAATAAAGGGGAGTGCAATGACTACCCTACCCCTGCCCAGGTGGGATCCACCCCTCCTTATTACATGCACTGGGGGAACTGGACCAAGCAGGGAATTGGAGGAGATAATTTTCAAATAAATTGTACAAGGAAGATAACTAATATTGAAATCAATGGATAAATAGAATTTGTAGCTAAACCATTGTTACAAATCATATAATTATTTATCATTAAAGAAAGATAGCTAATATTGAAATCACAAAATGAACCATACTACCAAATCATTCATTTGACCAACTAATTTTGTATAGTGAACGAGAAGATCAATGGAAGCATTGTTATAAATCAATTTCCTATTCATAAACTCATTCTCATTGGTTTGTAACAGTCCCCTTACAACCAGAAATTTCTTACTAATTTTGAAATCAATGGAAAATCAATTTACCTATTCTTTACCAAAACAGAAAAAAAATCACTATGCGTAACCTTATACTCAATGGTTTTCTCATGGGTTTCATTTGGTTCAGTTTTCGATTTGGATATCGATCGATTCGATGCGGTCCGATTTTCAACCGGTTCTGTTATACCCCAACCCAAAACCAATCCGATAAGGTTTGGTTCGGTCGGTCTACCCTGCTTGTGTCTGATTGAGAGGGAGTTGGGCAGTCAGGCAGTTCATATGTTTCAACTAGTATCTTCAGTGTTTCACTCCCTCTCTTTCCTCTCCCAGCAACTACCACAACCTCGAAAAGAAAGATAATTACAGCCATCTCTCAAGGCAAGCACCGAAGACGGATTACTCTCTGCTAATTCATCTTCTTCTTTAGTTTTCGCTTTCACGACGTCCTCTTCGGTCTCATTGGTCACGGCATCTTCAACGTCGACGGCAATATCTGGTCCTCCCAGGCAAGATCGGCAAACTCGGTCTCTCAGATCATCCATCGAACACATCGTTCAGTATCAAATCTCCAACCGTTTCTTCCCTTAACTCTGCTTTCCAAAACACAGTCACACTTGATCTTTAAGAAGTTTTCCAGAAATTCGCTTTTGATAATATATGTAACATTGCGTTTTCGGTGACGACACATCGGAATGTGGAATCTCCTTTGTTATTGCCTTCGATAAAGCGATGGAGATCAGCTTGTCGAGATTCATGTAACTGATGCCATTTATCTGGAAATTGAAGATTTTTCAATATTGGAACTGCGAAGCGGCTTCGAGAGCCGATCAGTAGTTGATGAATTCGCCATGAATATCATCAAATCCAAAGAGCGTGAACGTGAACTCGAGCAGAATTAGTTGTCGAGGTTCATGTCTTCGACTCTGCAAGGTATTGAGCGTATCAAAGGCAAACGAAGAGGCTCGGTCAAAAAAAAGGTCAAAAAAAACGGACACAATAAAATTCTGATTCGGATTCGGATTCGGGAATTATTCGTTTATCAAAATAAAAGTCGGACAAAAAACTCGGACGTTATTTTTAATATTTATAGTATCTATTTAATATTAGCAATCAATAAATATACCCGCATAAGATACAAGTAACTTAAGACTTGGAATTCAAGCATTCATAGTCCACTAATTCCATCATCCATAAAAACATAACAAGAATTACATTGGTCTAAAGCATAACAAAAATCAAGACTTTTTTTTTTATTTTCCTTTCATAGTCAATTATGTGAAATGGGTTCATTATCAATTATGTGCAATCGGTATTGATGAACATGTGCAAAGAGGATTTCCAATTTCATTCAAGAATCAAGACTAAAGAGTGCAAGGACTTTGTGAGTGGGGCATGCCGTGGAGACAAATTGTGACTATTCAAGAGGAATTCCAATTTCATTCAAGAATCAAGAGTGCAAAGGCTACTGTGATTTGTGACTTGTGACTTTGCAAGTGGGGTATGCCGTGGAGACAAATACATTACAGAGCATGTGGTTTACCTCTTAAAGATCCTCAACCCTTAGTTGGTCCAACGGAAATTTGATTGGTCACTTGCTAATTGCTACACCGAACCTTGCTAAGCCCCACTTGAGAATTGAGAGAGAGGTTGATGCTATATACAATGAAAACAAATAATAAACTGAGAGAGCAGAGTCAGCAGACTAGCAGAATCGCAAGCAGCAGAGGTTTTTTTTTTTTTTTTGGTTAAAGGCAAAAAGTTGAGAATGATAAAATAATCAAAAGGTTGGGACTTGGGAGGAGCGCGACTACTTGGTGACGGTGTTTTCTTCTTTGGGTTTTTGTTTTTTTAATCTTTCAACCAATTGCACAGTGAAGATCGATCAATAGCAGTCGTAGACGACGTCTTGTGAGTCAGACATCGAGTGGAGCCGTAGATGGTGAAAGATGAGAGAGTGAAGAAGATGGTTAGGAGAAGGAGCAAAGATGGAACTCGTGGTCACTTGCGGGGCCGGAGGGCCGGACTCGTCGGAGTGTCAAAGAAGAAGAAGAGCCGCAGATCGTTTTTGACTCTTTGTCTCTCTCACAAGAAATCGTAAAAAAGTTAAAGGGGTAAAACGTGAAAGTGTTAAACCGTGAAACCCTAAGGGATAAAAGGAATAAGGGATATTAAGGGGTTTTTTTTTTTTTTTAAGCTAACCGAATTATTCGTATATAATTTGGTTCGGCCGAATATAACGCGATTTTTTAAATAGTTTGAATAAAGCGCGAATTTTTCGACTTATATTTACAAATCGGATTCGGGGAAGAATAATTTGTATTATTCGATATAATTCGATTCGGCCGAATAATTCACGAATAATTCGGAGAATTAAATAACTAGGGGCGAGGATCAACGGTGAACAACCTACCTTTTACCAAAATTAGACGAGGCTACATTTATTTGATTAGTATATTCATCCAAATATTTAATCATCAACCAGACTTCATGGCCCAATGGATAAGGCGCTGGTCTACGGAACCAGAGATTCTGGGTTCGATCCCCAGTGAAGTCGTTAATTTTTCCATTTTACACATGGACCTGGTTTGCCGCTTTAACTTAATTTAATCTGTCAAACCCAATTAATTAAGCAGTAAATCTGATAATTTTCCCAAATGTTCTGTGTACCGGCACAGAGAACATGGAAAATTATCAGCTCCAGTTTGCTGTTGTTAGAGGAACTGGGGAACTGGGCCGGACAGCCAACTGGAGGTGATAAAGATCCCAGAGAACATCAACCCTACAAAAAATGATCAAAAGTAGTGACACGTATGCTTTTTTTTTTTGGTCAAGTACAAGTACCTTTGGCCTCAAATTTATTTAAATCGAAACCAAAGTCCCTGCTTTTCAGAATAGCAGGATTAACAATGAAATGTAGTGGTTTAATCCGTCAAACATAAAACAAAGAAAGAAGAGACACTCCTTTAGCTAAAACATGAGCATCCCTAATTAGACTCCTAGAAGATAGCGAAAAAAAAAAAAACAGCAACGGCCTGTCCAAAGATGCAGAGCAACCATTCAACACAGATACTAAAGGTTTACAATCAGAGAATATGGTTTACCAAAAAAAAATAATGAATACTATCTAACCAGACTATGAGCTAAGAGTAATCCATCTCTGACTGAAAAGCTACAATTGGATTTGCACTTTGCTGCCTCATGAACCTTTGTGATTTCTAATAATGACTCCTCTTCCTCTACTGAATGATACCGACTTCCGTGCCCCATCTGTGTAAATATTGAAATGGCCAGAATTATATCTAGGTAAACGCATGCTAACAGCAACAGTGGAACTTTGATAAAAGGGTTTATCCTTGCAAAAACCTAACCTTCTCTCTTTTAACACTATGATAGAATGCTAGAATCATGTTATTTAGAGAGAGGTCAGTATGCTGAAAAACAAAAGAGATCCTAGATTTTCAAATCTACCACAGTAAAGAGACCACTGGATTATAACATCAAATTTATCAGGACATACAGATTAATGATTAAAAAATGAAGATAAAACCTCCTTAAAAGAGTTACCTCGTATACATTGAGTAGGGAACCTGAAGAGGGATGCAAGCCAGCAACTAGAAGCATGAGAACAATGAAAAAGAGCATGTTAAAACTGATTCCTCCGATGCAACACACACTGGACACATAGTGTTAATCGGACATGGGCCTCGTGCCCGGTCCAAGCCACCCACAAGGGGCAGGCCGGACCAACCCGTGAGCATACGAGAGAGTCGGCCACTTAACTCTCTCGCCCCCTCTTGTACGATTCCTAGTGTGAATCTAAAAAGGGGAGGGCCTCAAGGTTTTTAGGTTATAAATAGAAAGCCTTTAACCCTAAGACCACATATATGAGAAACCAAATTCTTCCTCTCTTTTTAGTGTTTTGTGTTCTCTTTGGGATTCCATCTCTTCGTAGGGTTTTATTATGTAGAGTTCTTTGTGGAGAAGCCTAACAAGATATTCGAAGATCGTGAAGCAGATCATTCGAGTTCGTGAAGCTAGTAACCAAACCTGTACGAGATCCTCTTCTACTGCGTTCCCATATCCGTTCAAGCAACATCCTAACGGGTGATGATTTATTTACATTGGCGTCAGAGCCATTAGGTTTTTGGTTCGCTTTCGGTTTGGGTAGGAAGAATTTTGTGACAAAGTTTTGCATTCTTTTTGGATCTGCACCCAATGGCGGCGCACGGATTTTACTCCTCTCCATTTCCCAATGTGTTACTTCTTGTTATTTACATTCTGAGAATGCAACATGTGGCACTTTTTAATCCAACCGTCATGAGAGATCCAACCTTAACCCAACCCCAACCCTAACCTAACCCATTCTCTCTCCTCTCTCACTACCCCGCAAAACCATCTCTCCGACGATTCTTCGATGGCTCTCCATCTCTCCGACACTTTCATCGTTAACCTCTACCGATTGAGGCTTTCTTCCTCTGATCAGATGCGGGTTCACATCAGCACCTACGCCTTCATCGTCAACCTCTACCAACATTTTTTCAGAAAAAAAACCCCCTCCCAACACAAAACTTTCATTTACATGGGTGAGCACCTGACCAAGAGGATCCAATTGAGAATGCCCAAGAAAATTTTGACATTCAAAGAGGGCATGGTTAAATGAAGAGCATAACTCGAGTGAAGCCCTGTGCTCCAGATTGAGCAACCAGGCGTCCATGGTGAAGTTTCCATCTATCAGCTTGTCGTACCATACATCTACAAACAAAAAAACTTCTGTGTGATTCCAGAATTTGACAGGTTTAAACAGAATCAAATTAATGTTTTAATCATCTATGATGCAACAAACTGAAACCAGAATCAATAAAAGAAATCAAATTGAAAAGATCAAACTAGAAAACTGAGATTTTGAAGAGGTGTACTTGAAACAAGAAACTTGAAATTGAATTAGTAACAGAACCTTTAAAGCCGAACCTTTAACAATTTTCTCAAAGATCTATGCTGTTATTGAAGTTGAAATAGAGCAAAAACTAGAAGTTAAAAATTTTCCGGCAAACAAGATATCGCAGGGATGAAAAGTGAAAGTTCTCACCTGGAAAGTAGAAAAGATAGGAGAAGGGATAGAAGATCCAGTTCAGGAATCCACCCAAACCGAAGATCTGGAATCCACTAGAAACTTTTCCTGGAATCTAATTGATTAAGTTGCGGTTAGGGTTTGGAATGTATCCCACGATGGAAATGGGTTTTTGGAATGAAATAAATTTATTTGGGTCAAGACGATGGCAGTCATGAGCCTTGCGTGCATCTCTTCCCTCTATTGATTTATTCTTCTTCTCCTCTTATTTTTGTGCTATTTCTTCTGTTTCCTCTTTCCATGCTCTATTTTGGACGGTAGTATGCCCCAAATATTTTGGTTCGATATCCACCCTCACCAATATTTGTTCCTCAAGCTTTAGGGTTAAGATTTCCCACCTTAGAGTGACTCAAATCCTAGGTGCTTGTTGCAGAAGTCTTCCTCTGCTATGAGATTCAACCCCTTGAAGAACCATGAAATTGTGATGGCCAGATGTGATTTCAGGGCTTTAAATCTCACTCTGTTGTTGATGCTTGGTGATGCTAAGGGCTGTAATCAGTGGAGAATCGAGTCACTTTCCTTTGCCTGAAATCTGGAGCTGATTGGTTTTCTAACGAAGGAGTTCCCTTCTTTGAGCCGGAGAATTGTCAGAGAGATGGAGAGTCGTCAGAGAATTGTCGGAGAGATGGTTTATGGCGTTGTGGAGAGAGGAGAGAGAACATCGCAAGAACCCTAAACCCCATCTTCCTTATCCGGTGAAGGGTTCGAGTAGCAGAAAATGGAGTTGAAGACGGCCTCTAGATCGCTAGAACCCTAAACCCACGAATGATTTGAGTAGCAGGGAAGGGGGTGAAGTTTGGACTGCCTTATGGGCAAAATGGTGAGATCATACTCCATTAGGGTATATTTGTCATTTTAAGACATCAACGGTCAACATGTTAGCAACTAACGGGAATGATCTAATGGAGTGGGGCTGAGTGTAACAAGTACAGAAATGGAGAGTAGTAAAATCTGCGGCGCACATTGGATTAAAATCCTCTGCAATACCGGCGGGGCGGCAGTGCACATCCAACGGCATAGCAGAGATCATGTGGGCAATGTGTGCCACCTGGCCTCTGTTGTACCATCGGATGGGTACTGCGGCCCCGCCGATATTGCAGAGGATCCTGGTCTGACGCACATTGCCTTGGCACGCTGCGGGTGCACCCGCTGGCTGCTGCCCCCACACCCTGGTCTGTGCGCATAAACTATGCACTTGTGTCGCACGACCCTGCTGGCAAACCCACAACCCCCGGTCCCTGCGACCATGAAATTTTCATGGGCGAGGGAGTTCACCCATGGCTGATCACCTAAGAAAATGAGATGGGTGGATTGGTTTCTTTATGGAAATTAGTTTCCCTATAAAGGAATTTCATTCACGTGAATGTTTTGTGGTGAATTGAATGTCATAATGAGTCTATCATCATTAAAGTTGATGACATAAGCAGTTTTTGTTTGGCAAAATTACATCATTAGTCAATTTTGGGTTTTCATTTATAAAACTGTCTACCCTATGTTTGAATTAACAAAAATAAATAAAAACAAGTTAAGGTTTACAAAATTGGACAAAATAGTGTGTCTCCCTCCCACACTTACTTTTTTAGACATTTTTACCCATGTCATTGCCTTCTTGCCCAGACATCCTCCGTTCCCTACAACCCTACCTTTGTCCCAATCATCGCCATTCTCTACTATCCCAAGTAACAGAGGAAAAAAAAGAGATTTTTTCAAAGGGGGACTGCCGAGGAAGGAAGGAGAGTCACTGTTTTGTTTAATTTTGTAAAACTAAACTTCTTTTTGTCTATTTTTGTTAACTCAAACATAGGGTGGACAGTTTTGTAAATGAAAACCCAAAAGTACCTAATAATGTAAATTTCCCGTTTTGTTTTAACTTTGTGATATGATACGACACTCTTGTTTTTGGCAAGAGTTGCTTTCGTTTAATATAAAAAAAAAAACTATGTAAAAGGGTTTTCCTTAGACCCCACCTCAATCTGAATCGAATTGCAACCGTGCTGTTTTGGGCCAAGCCCCTTTTACATCATGTGGCAGCGGCTGCAACTAATATTAAAAAAAGGAAGAGGGCAGAGTTTTTAGGGTTTTTGGGAAGAAGATAGGTGGAGTAGGAATCCCTTAATCCACACTCTTTTTTTTTTTTCTCTAATTGATATATAATTCTGTTTGTGTGCCCAAATTTTTATTGCCGTTACGTTTTTTTAATTTTGCTTTAATGAGTTTAGCAATATTTCTTATTTGCTGTTTCTTGAAATAGAGACGTGACTTCTTGTTATGTGTATATCTCTGTTGTGAGGGTTTCTTACTTTGGGTATTGATGAGTTGTTTTCTTTTTTGTAATATAATTGCCTATAAGCAAGAAATTCATATGAACGAAATCCATAGGGAAGAAAATGGGAGAAAGGGAGTCATTCCACATCATCTCATATTTTTTCATTTGATCCGAAGATATATTTTGAGATGTTTACAAATAATTAAGATGTTAATAATTGGGTTGATTGAACATTTGATTGAAGATTGGATTGAAGAGTGGATTTTTGATTGAGAGTATATTGGGTTGGTTGAAGAAAAGATTGGATTCTGATTGAAGTATTTTTGGCTAATTGAAGATTAGAGATTGGAGTCTACAGATCATTGGAAGCTACGGATCAGGAGAGTCGAAATCATGTTCCCTACGTGACCGGGAGTTGATCAATTGAACAAGAAAATTCAAAATTACAACGAAAACTCCAATTGAGAGTTCCAAATACTCAACTGAGCAATTTTCATTAAACTTCATAATCTGCCTTCATTCAATCATGGAGGATTACATATATAGACTTAGAGTTGAGTATGAATAAAGAAGAAAAGAAAAGAAAGAAAAGATTCCAATCTCTAATCTTCAATTAGCCAAAAATACTTCAATCAGAATCTTCAATCAAAATCTTCAATCAGCCAAAATACTTCAATCAGAATCCAATCTTCTTTTCAATCAACCCAATATACTCTCAATCAGAAATCCACTCTTCAATCCAATATTCAATCAAATCTTCAATCAACCCAATATACTAGCTAGCTGATTGATCATTTATTTATTTAAAAACTGAGATAATCCTAAATCAATCCAAATCTTCCTTCTTTTAGGTGCAACTTCTTTCCTTAAAATTATTGGGAAGATATGGAATGGATGGACTATCCCTACAAGGGCTGGCCTTGCCTGGCATGCCTCTCCTTGACCTGAATCGATCTTCGAAGAACCTTAGGGTGTGAGGTGGCGGTTTCTTCATGGCCCAGGTCTAGGGCTACATCATTCCCTCTAGATTGAAAAAGAGTTCGTCGTCGAACTCTTGCCCCGATCAATGGTATTCGTCGTTCATCAGGATCAAATTGGAACCAAGCAAATTCATTGTTGTAGTCATCAATTGAATTAAAAAAAAATTGCATATCAACTTCAAATTTGACAGTGATATCAAATGAGGTGCTCACAACTGGAATGAATGACCTATTCAAATATGGATTTTTGGTAACGCTCATATTTCGAACAAATTGAGATAGAGATGTGGAATTGATAAATGCCAAATACGGATCATTATACATACTGGCAATGTCGAACCATTGAAATGAGAAGGGATCAAGGGTCGTGACCTCACTGTTATGCAGGTAGAAATGTTGTTCTTTCGAAACGTAATCTGGTTCAAGACTTTCGAAACTACCGTGTTCATCGATGCACTCATCCTAGTACTCATCGAAAATTGGGGGTTTACTGAAATCAACCTAAACAATGATTCATTCCTCTACAACATCATCCGTTGTTGTATGAATTTCACTGGAATTGATGTCCTCCACGGGAGTTGTACGACTACCTCTATGCCTGGGCGTCATCACAACTACTCGCTCTCCACCATGTTGGTTCCCGTTCCGGTGAGGCCTCCTCTCTGGGATAGGTTGTGCATTGTCGGATGAAGGTGAGTCAGGATCGATCGTCTTCTCATTCAGATTCGGACGTCTCGATTCATTTCTCAAAGCTTCATTCTCACATCGCTAGGCATCAATTTCTTGCTGCAGGCACAAGTTTTCTTTCTTTGCATTGATATCCTTGACGGGGACTGTATGGGTAGCTTGCCGGGGTGCCATTACAGTCTTCTGCACTCGCAATCCTAGGCACTGATACCCAAATAAGTCCAAATCTTCCCTCTTTTAGGTGCAACTTCTTTCCTTAAAATTATTGGGAAGATAAGGAATGGATGGACTATCCCTGCAGGGGCTGGCCTTGCCTGGCATGCCTCTCCTTGACCCGAACCAATCTTCGAAGAACCTTAGGGTGTGAGGTGGCGGCTTCTTCATGGTCCAAGTCCAGAGCTGCATCAGGTTCCTTGAAACGATCAGAAATCACAAAAATGAGAGAACACTAAACGATTTGGGGAAATCGTTGAAGAAGATTGGATTTCAGAGAGGTCTGGAAATTGTTTAGGGTTTTTTCGATTCAGTTCAAACTTAAACGATTTGGGGAAGATGGGGGTAATTTGGTCACTTTAACAGTCTTATGTGGTTAGTGAGGGCTAGTTTGGTCATTCTACCCTATCAAGGGCAGAATGGTCTAAGAATGGTCAAAAAGTCCGATCGTTTGGACATAACGTTCCAAATTAACGGCAAGGACCAAAGTGCTACATTGTTTTGAAAGTAGGGAGAGTTTGCAATTAGAAAAGTTGTATGGGGCATTTGGACAAATGGGCATTTTTAGGGGGGCATTTATCAAAAACCCTTTTTTTTTGGTAAATAGAAATCTATTCATGAAAGCGAGGGAAGCTCGTAGTCGCCGAATTACAAGGTTCCGTCATCCACGGAGTGGAGATAGGCCAAACCGTGCTACTCTAACAAACATGGCCTTCCTAGCTAAGGAGTCTGCTATAGAGTTGCACTCCTTCGGAATAAACTGGAATTTACATTCCAAAAAATAAGAAGAAATGTGGGTAATATCCTCAATCACTGGCTGAATAAGAAGTGGGGCAGATGCACTACCTCCTGTAATGTAAGTAAGGAGTCCGGCTCAACTCCTCACGAGGAGTGAGATCTCACTCCTTGTGTGGTAGTTGGATACCATGTGTACTCCACAATACCGGCTACTTTCACTCACGGTTTTTAACTGTCATTTTTTTATTTATTTTTAAACAAATGGGACCCACACCCTTCTTCTCCATCTTCTTCTGCTTCTTCTTCGTAGAAGGCAACGGAACACCAGTATTGGTTATGGCTGAATATACATGTACTATTTTTGTATCACCCACTATTGGGTTTCCTTTCCATGGAGATCTAGAATCTCACAATGTAAATCTTGTATATATATCCCATTGGAATTATTCATAAATTCAAGGATATCATTCACTCTATTATGGTATCAAGAGCCAAAACAGCTCCACCGAGCTCCGTCTAATTCCTTCATTTTTTTTTCTCCATGGAAGGAGAACTCAGTCCGGCCTCAGCCATCAGCCCTCTTGCCACGGCTGAGGTAACCTCCTCCCTTCCCACTCCTTCTCTACACCATGCCCACCATTATATCTCTCTAAAACTCACTTCTAAGAATTACATTTTTTGGAGACCTCAAGTTGAACCGTTCTTGGATGGTCAAGATTTATTTGGGCATGTCGATGGGTCCACTCCTTGTCCTGCAGACCCCACTGCAGCCGCTGCCTGGCGTCGTCAGGATTCCTTTATTCGCAGTTTACTTATCTCCTCCCTCCCTGAGGAGGTGTTTCCACTTGTTGTTGGTAAGAGAACCAGTCGAGAAATTTGGGACACCTTATCTACGGCCTTCTCCTCTCTATCAGAGAGCCATTTGATGTCCCTAAACATGGCCATGAATGACCTTGAAAAAAATCCCGATGAGTCAGTCTCACTTTTCCTGCAATGTGCCAAAACAATTGCCGATGAATTGTCTGCTGCCGGTCACCCGTTGCGTCCAAGCTTCTTCAATCTTCATATCTATCAGGGACTCAAATCAGAATTTCAATCCATGGTGTCATGCCTTCTTACTCGGACGGATCCGATTAGTTATGATGATCTGCATTCCATGCTCTTAAGCCATGAGTTCATTCATGGCACATCTTTGAAGAAACTTACTGTCACGGATGCTACATCAAGTTCAACACCCATCACTGCCAACAATGTTCAGTGCACCACCCCACCAGGCAACCCTGGTTCTTCCTCCTCTCCAAACCGTGGAGGTCATGGTGGTCTTGGTGGTCGTGGTTTCGGCCGTGGTCGTGGCCCTCCTCCTACTGGTTATGGTCGCTGATGAGCACATTTATGTGTGAAATCTTAGGGCATAAAGCATACATTTTACCACATTGGACAGAGTTACTCGGTGCTTTCTTGTGCTTTTCAGGTTTTAGGTGAATTCTTGTGAAAATGAAGGAGATGATGCTAAGAAAATGTTTTTAAGCTCTTTAGAGGTGTTAATGGCATGGATGCGTAGCCCATTGAGTCAGCTTCTTAACAGTTCAAACGGCACTTGATTCCGAGTTGAAACGAAGAAGTTACGGCCGTTTTGTAACGACGCGCGAAAATGGTCTGTAAGGGTTTATTTGTAATTATTGACAGTCGGCCGGGGATAAAATGAACAGAAGTTCGGATTCTAGGGGCCTTAATGCAATAACCAGAAGTTATATTTCGCATACCCGAAAGATTCCATTTGGAGGGCTCTCGACAGTCCAACTTCAACTTGAGATATCTTGGGCTCCCGAACTCCAAATTGGACGAAATTTGAGTCTATTTTGGGTGATTTTTGCAAGAAACACAATGGTGAGGCCTATATAAACACCCCATGCTCCACGTTTCCTGAAAGACAGAATGGGTATTTTATTTATTCTCAAGGAATCCTAGTCATCACCCTTACTCTCTCTCTCCTCCAACTTCTCAAGGGCACTTATAGAATTCTACTTGGGATAGATTTATTTTGAAAGATATTCTCTCACCTATGGAAAGTTGAAAAGTCAAAGCATCTTTGATTTTATTGCTTGAGAAGATATCTAAAGTTAAAAGGAAGCACTTGTTATAATTGAAGTTTACTTTTCTAGAAATGAAGTTCTATGAAACAATTTTCTTCTTCTTCTTTCTATTTTTTCCTTTTTTCTTAGGATTCAAGGCATTGTAAAGAGGAAGGAGAAGAGAATATTCTCTTTCTTAGGGAATATTTCTCCTACACTTCCTCTTCTCTCTCTCTTCTCTTCTCCCTATAAATACCCCTCTTGCCCTTTGGGTTGTAAGAAGTTAGCTTTTAGTTCGCTTTTAGTTAATTTCTAGTTCAATTTTAATTTAGTTTTTTGTGTAATTTTTAGCTCATTCACTTAGTGAAATTTCTTCTCTTCTTCTCCTTCTAATTTGTGATTTTTGGCTTTTCTAAGTTCTAGTTTGCTTTTATAATTTTTAGTTAATGGTTATAATAGGTTTAGTTTATGCTTTAATTTCAATTTAAGTCTTCAATTGGGTTGTAATTTCTTAATTCTAGTTTAGGTTTTAAGCCTTCTAGTCTAAGTTCTTAAGTTGATGACAATACTTGAAGATTTAGAAGAGGAAGCCATGGTAAGTTTATGCAAGTATTCAAGCTTTTCATTTACATTCATGCAACACATCCGGTTTTACTATCTAAACTCTCAATCTCATTCTCCATCTCCTCTATCTCTCTCTATCTTCTTCTTCTTCCCCCTCTATTTCTTTTATTTTAATTTTATATGGTTGTGGTTTATGGATGCATTTTTATTCCCTTATTTCTTTTTATGTGGTTAGTATGTGTGGCGCATTTTTATTCCTTTCAATTCGCTTTAGTTTGATAGGTTAGATGCTCATGTGTTAGACGCCGATTTAATCCCTTAATTTTGTTAGATGCTTATGAGTTAGGATGCATTGATTTTCGTTAGTTTAATTAGTTTAATTTAACATTTTAATTTGGTTCATTTTGCATTACTTTTAAGTTAGTTAAATAGAGTGGCGTATATCTCCTCGTGTTCGACCCGTAGCTACGATTGACCCGTACGCTTGCGGTTTTATTTTAACTCAAACAGTCGCTTTTGGTGCTCTATTTGTAAAAGGACAAATCACTCCACTGATCGATGTTGTTATCGATCCCAATACCCCACCACCTCTCCTTACCCGATGCAGTCTCTTCCCAACCCAACTACCCATTACTCATATCCCAACCCACCCTCAACCTATAACCCTCCACTATTACCCACCCCACATCCATCAACCGCCCTTACATGGTACCCTGACACCGGCTTCCCATCATGTCACTCCTGACATTCAGTCCCTATCCCAGTATGATGACTATCACGGCCAAGATCAGCTGCACGTAAGTAATGATAAGGGTTTGCATATCTCGCATGTTGGTTCTGCCTCTTTCCCTTCTTTGTCTTCTCGTTCCTTTTATTTACACAATGTTTTACATGTTCCAACCATATCTAAATCCCTCCTTTCTGTTTAGCAATTTTGTAAAGATAACAATGTTTTCTTTGAGTTTCACCCATCTACATCTCTTGTGAAGGATCAGGCAACCAAGGAAACACTCCTATCCGGCTCGAGTAGGGATGGTCTATATGTGTTGGATCCTCCCACCTCACCATCTGCCCTTTCTGCCGTTTGTGGTTCCCTCAATCTTTGGCATCAGCGTCTCGGGCATCCACATGACGTATTTTGGAAATCATGATTCAAGAAAATAATTTACCTTCTCATCCTTCTAGTTTCAATAAAATTTGTAAGGCTTGACAGTTAGGTAAAGCCAGTCGTCTTACTTTACTTGCATCTCCTAGTCGTAGTTTATTTCCATTAGACTTACTCTACAGTGATGTTTGGGGGCCTTCACCCATTCCCTCTATTTCTGCATATCGTTATTATGTTATTTTTGTGGATGATAACACAAAGCATGTCCGGTTTTATCCTTTAGTTCGTAAGTTTGATGTTTTCACCAGTTTTCAACAATTCCAAGCTCATGTGGAACGCTTATTCGGTGGGAAAATTAAATCTTTACAAACGGACTAGGAAGGTGAGTATCGCTCCCTCCCCACCTATTTCTCCAAATTGGGAATTTCTCACCGTTTGTCTGCCCCACATACGCATGAGCAACAAGGTGCAGTTGAAAGGCGTCATCGCCACATTGTTGAGACTGCCATTTTCCTTCTTGCTCATGCGTCTGTGCCTCAAAAATACTGGAATTTTTCTTTTGAGACCACTATCTATTTAATTAATCGGATGCCATCTTCGATTTCCTTTGGAATTTCTCCTTTTCAGTTAGTGTTTCACAAGCGTCCTGATTATTGTGTTCTCATAGTTTTTGGGTGCCTTTGTTATCCATATCTTCGTCCCTTTAATTGCCATAAAATGGACTATAGGTCTTCGGCGTGTGTTTTTCTTGGTTACAATCCTTCACATATGGGTTATCGGTGTCTTGATCTTTAATCTCATAAATTCACAATTGCCCGCCATGTCCGTTTTGACGAAATGTCTTTCCCTTTTTCCACATCACTTTCCCAAATTTCCCCTAATTCTATACCCACTGCCACACAACCGTGGGCATCTACTTCATTGGTCCCTCCACCTCCTCCACATTTGCGAGATCCCTTTCCATTATCGCCCCAACCACTACAGCCCTCCCCATTTTCACCCAACCAATCGTCCCCACAAAATTTTGAACCTGCCTCTCCCATCCGAACCACTGTGAACCCTGAACCAGCCTCCCCTAACCAATCATCAACCTCTCCCCCCTTGAGCACCAGGATGGTGGCTGACCTCTATATGGCCCAACCACCACCACCGCCATAGCCACTACCAGCCCCTACACCCGCACCATTACCACACCAGTCTGCCTCATGCACCCGATGCGACTCTATTCTCATGGGCGACCACCACAGGCACTAAATGCCACTGCGGTTATTACTAAACCTTCCTCTTTTTCGTAAGCCAATAAGGTGTTGGAATGGCGCAAGGCCATGGCAGAGGAGTATAATGCTTTACTAAGGAATGGTACATGGTCCTTTGTTCCTCGCAATGCTCAAATGAATCTCATTGGCAACAAATGGGTATACAGGGTAAAGCGCAAGGCTGACGGGTCTCTTGAGCGCTATAAGGCACATTTAGTTGCGAAAGGCTTCCATCAACAGCATGGCTTGGACTATGGTGAAACTTTCAGCCCGGTTGTCAAACCCACCACCATTAGGTGTGTTCTATCCATTGTAGTATCCAACGGCTGTCCCATTCATCAGTTGGATGTACAAAATGTGTTCCTTCATGGTACGCTGGATGAAGAAGTCTAAATGGCCCAACCTCAGGGATTCATTGATCCTAACTATCCTGATCATGTCTCGCCGTCCTGCACCGGTCATTATATGGACTTAGCGGGCACCCGTGCATGGTTCCATCGATTATCGAGAATTTTTGCTTGGTCTAGGCTTTCATGGTTCAAAGACCGACACCTCACTATTTATTCGTCAGATGGCTGGCCAGACCTGCTACATTCTTATATATGTAGATGACATTATAGTCACTGGCAGTGACCCGTCCATGGTTTCTAATCTGTTACACCGCCTTTCTCAGGAGTTCTCCATCAAGGATCTTGGAGATTTGCATTTCTTCTTGGGGATTGAGGTCAATCGAACTACTAAGGGGCTGCTCCTATCACAATCAAGATACATTTCGACCTATTGGAACGTACAGAGGCATGATGGATTGCAAGCCGCAAAGACTCCCATGGCCACGACTACAAAAATCTCTCGATTCGGGGGTGTGTCAATGCCTAGCCCCATCAAGTACAAATCGGAAGTGGGTGCCCTACGATCGTCACTCTCACAAGGTCGGATGTGTCTTTTGTAGTTAATCGTGCGTGTCGGCTCATGCACGCTCCAACGAAGAACAACGGCAACGGGTGAAGCGCATCATTTGTTACTTGAAAAGCACCCAATGTAGGTCTATTGATTGAGCACTCCCAATCTCGGTCTCTACAGCATTCACTTGACACTGATTGGGCGGGTGATGGGTCCGATCGTAAATCTACCAGGGGCATTGTTATTTTTCTTGGGCCCAACCTTGTCTCTTGGGTGTCTCGCAAGCAGCGCACAGTGGCGCGTTCCTCTACGGAGGCCGAGTATAAAGCTCTAGTCGATGCCTCAGCAAACTGATATGGGTAGAGTCCTTGCTTACTGAACTTGGATACCCTCTTACTGACCCTCCGATTCTGTGGTGTGACAATCTTGGTGCCACATACTTGTCCGCGAATCCGGTATTTCATGCTCGTACGAGGCACGTTGAAGTAGATTTCCATTTTATCTCGAGACCGAGTTGCCAAGAAGCACTTACAGTTCAATTCATCTCATCTCGTGATCAAATCGCAGACACACGACTAAACCGCTGGCCCATATCCGGTTTGAGTCTACGTGAGAAGTCGGAGATTCGGCTACCCGATTCTCCACCTTGAGGGGGTGTAATGAGAGAAAGATCACCTACCTTCCTTTCTCGATTATCATCAAATGTGATATACATGTGATATGGATCCATCCAGCTATGGCAAGTCTAGCCAATCGGTTATGGCTGAATATACATGTACTATTTTTGTATCACCCAATATTGGGTTTCCTTTCCATAGAGATCGATCTAGAATTTCACAATGTAAATCTTGTATATATATCCCATTGGGATTATTCATAAATTCAAAGATATCATTCACTCTATTAGAGTGAAATCTCACTCCCCATATGAGGTGCTGAGCTAGAGTCGTAAGTATAAAGTTCTTTACAATCGATTCCATCACAACGCGATCACACCATTCAGAGATTGCTTCTAACATTCCACCACGCAATGCCAATGGCTCACCCATTAAAACTGATTGAAAGCTTAATGGCTCAAAGATTGCCACCCAGACATGGCCATGATGATCTCTTATCATAAATTCAATACCTCCTTGTTGCCCATCTTTCTTCCAAGATGTGTCCAAGTTCAGCTTGTGAACTTGAAACGGAGGGGCTTCCCATTCTCTACGAACCTCAAATGAAGGAACTGGATTTATAGGTAAAGAAATTTTGTACACATACTTGTGATTGAAGAAGAAACTCATCGTAAGCCTTTGGAGCTGCCGAAATTACCTCAGGAGGAGTCCATCTTCTTTGGGAAAATATTAAATCATTTCTTTCTCTCCATATGTACCAAATAAGAAAGCTGCACAAGCCTATACACTCTCTGTTATGCTTCTTCTCCAAACGGTTGAAATAATCCCATCCTTGGATCAGATTGAATTGTAGCTTCCCCATCTGAGAGCACTTTATGGGATAAAGGACTAACAAACCAAACTGCCTTTGCAAATGCACAATTAAGAAGAATGTGTATTGAGGTCTCATCCTTCTCCCCACAATATTAGCAATTTTGCAAAGATAACAATGTTTTCTTTGAGTTTCACCCATCTACATCTCTTGTGAAGGATCAGGCAACCAAGGAAACACTCCTATCCGGACCAAGTAGGGATGGTCTATATGTGTTGGATAATCCCACCTCACCATCTGCCCTTTCTGCCGTTTGTGGTTCCCTCAATCTTTGGCATCAGCGTCTTGGGCATCCACATGACGTATTTTGGAAATCATGATTCAAGAAAATAATTTACCTTCTCATCCTTCTAGTTTCAATAAAAGTTGTAAGGCTTGACAGTTAGGCAAAGCCAGTCATCTTACTTTACCTGCATCTCCTAGTCGTAGTTTATTTCCGTTGGACTTGCTCTACAGTGATGTTTGGGGGCCTCCACCCATTCCCTCTATTTCTGCACATCGTTATTATATTATTTTTGTGGATGATAACACAAAGCATGTCCGGTTTTATCCTTTAGTTCGTAAGTTTGATGTTTTCACCAGTTTTCAACAATTCCAAGCTCATGTGGAACGCTTATTCGGTGGGAAAATTAAATCTTTACAAACGGACTAGGAGGGTGAGTATCGCTCCCTCCCCACCTATTTCTCCAAATTGGGAATTTCTCACCGTTTGTCTGCCCCACATACGCATGAGCAACAAGGTGCAGTTGAAAGGCGTCATCGCCACATTGTTGAGACTGGCCTTTCCCTTCTTGCTCATGCATCTGTGCCTCAAAAATACTGGAATTTTTCTTTTGAGACCGCTATCTATTTAATTAATCGGATGCCATCTTCGATTTCCTTTGGAATTTCTCCTTTTCAGTTGGTGTTTCACAAGCGTCCTGATTATTGTTTTCTCAAAGTTTTTGGGTGCCTTTGTTATCCATATCTCCATCCCTTTAATCGCCATAAAATGGACTATAGGTCTTCGGCGTGTGTTTTTCTTGGTTACAGTCCTTCACATATGGATTATCGGTGTCTTGATCTTTAATCTCACAAATTCACAATTGCCCGCCATGTCCGTTTTGACGAAATGTCTTTCCCTTTTTCCACATCACCTTCCCAAATTTCCCCTAATTCTATACCCACTGCCACACAACCGTGGGCATCTACTTCATTGGTCCCTCCACCTTCTCCACATTTGCGAGATCCCTTTCCATTATCGCCCCAACCACTGCAGCCCTCCCCATTTTCACCCAACCAGCCGTCCTCACAAAATTTTGAACCGGCCTCTCCCATCCGAACCACTATGAACCCTGAACCAGCCTCCCCTAACCAATCATCAACCTCTCCCCCCTTGCGCACCAGGATGGTGGCTGACCTCTATATGGCCCAACCACCACCACCGCCATAGCCACTACCAGCCCCTACACCCGCACCATTACCACACCAGTCCGCCTCTATGCACCCGATGCGACTCTATTCTCATGGGCGACCACCACAGGCACTAAATGCCACTGCGGTTATTACTAAACCTTCCTCTTTTTCGCAAGCCAATAAGGTGTTGGAATGGCGCAAGGCCATGGCAGAGGAGTATAATGCTTTACTGAGGAATGGTACATGGTCCTTTGTTCCTTGCAATGCTCAGATGAATCTCATTGGCAACAAATGGGTATGCAAGGTAAAGCGCAAGGCTGACGGGTCTCTTGAGCGCTATAAGGCACATTTAGTTGCGAAAGGCTTTCATCAACAGCATGGCTTGGACTATGGGGAAACTTTCAGCCTGGTTGTCAAACCCACCACCATTAGGTGTGTTCTATCCATTGCAGTATCCAACGGCTGGCCCATTCGTCAGTTGGATGTACAAAATGTGTTCCTTCATGGTACGCTGGATGAAGAAGTCTACATGGCCCAACCTCAGGGGTTCATTGATCCTAACTATCCTGATCATGTCTGTCGTCTGCACCGGTCATTATATGGACTTAAGCAGGCACCCCGTGCATGGTTCCATCGATTATCAGAATTTTTGCTTAGTCTAGGCTTTCATGGTTCAAAGACCGACACCTCACTATTTATTCGTCAGATGGCTGGCCAGACCTGCTACATTCTTATATATGTAGATGACATTATAGTCACTGGCAGTGACCCGTCCATGGTTTCTAATCTGTTACACCACCTTTCTCAGGAGTTCTCCATCAAGGATCTTGGAGATTTGCATTTCTTCTTGGGGATTGAGGTCAATCGAACTACTAAGGGGCTGCTCCTATCACAATCAAGATACATTTCTGACCTATTGGAACGTACAGGCATGATGGATTGCAAGCCAGTAAAGACTCCCATGGCCACGACTACAAAAATCTCTGATTCAGGGGGTGTGTCAATGCCTAGCCCCATCAAGTACAAATCGGAAGTGGGTGCCCTACAGTACGTCACTCTCACAAGGTCGGATGTGTCTTTTGTAGTTAATCGTGCGTGTCAGTTCATGCACGCTCCAACAGAAGAACACTGGCAACTGGTGAAGCGCATCATTTGTTACTTGAAAAGCACCCAAACTGTAGGTCTATTGATTGAGCACTCCCAATCTCGGTCTCTACAGGCATTCACTGACACTGATTGGGCGGGTGATGGGTCCGATCGTAAATCTACCGGGGGCTTTGTTATTTTTCTTGGGCCCAACCTTGTCTCTTGGGTGTCTCGCAAGCAGCGCATAGTGGCGGGTTCCTCTACGGAGGCCGAGTATAAAGCTCTAGCCGATGCCTCAGCAAAACTGATATGGGTAGAGTCCTTGCTTACTGAACTTGGATACCCTCTTACTGGCCCTCCGATTCTGTGGTGTGACAATCTTGGTGCCGCATACTTGTCCGCGAATCCGGTATTTCATGCTCGTACGAGGCACGTTGAAGTAGATTTCCATTTTATCTGAGACCGGGTTGCCAAGAAGCACTTACAGGTTCAATTCATCTCATCTCAGGATCAAATCGCAGACACACTGACTAAACTGCTGGCCCATATCCGGTTTCAGAGTCTACGTGAGAAGCTGAAGATTCGGTTACCCGATTCTCCACCTTGAGGGGGTGTAATGAGAGAAAGATCACCTACCTTCCTTTCTCGATTATCATCAAATGTGATATACATGTGATATGGATCCATCCAGCTATGGCAAGTCTAGCAAATCGGTTATGGCTGAATATACTTGTACTATTTTTGTATCACCCAATATTGGGTTTCCTTTCCATAGAGATCGATCTAGAATTTTATAATGTAAATCTTGTATATATATCCCATTGGGATTATTCATAAATTCAAAGATATCATTCACTCTATTAGAGTGAAATCTCACTCCCCATATGAGGTGCTGAGCTAGAGTCGTAAGTATAAAGTTCTTTACAATCAGATTCCATCACAACGCGATCACACCATTCAGAGATTGCTTCTAACATTCCACCACGCAATGCCAATGGCTCACCCATTAAAACTGATTGAAAGCTTAATGGCTCAAAGATTGCCACCCAGACATGGCCATGATGATCTCTTATCATAAATCCAATACCTCCTTGCTGCCCATCTTTCTTCCAAGATGTGTCCAAGTTCAGCTTGTGAACTTGAAACGGAGGGGCTGCCCATTCTCTACGAACCTCAAATGAAGGAACTGGATTTATAGGTAAAGAAATTTTGTACACATACTTGTGATTGAAGAAGAAACTCATCGTAAGCCTTTTGAGCTGCTGAAATTACCTCAGGAGGAGTCCATCTTCTCTGGGAAAATATTAAATCATTTCTTTCTCTCCATATGTACCAAATAAGAAAGCTGCACAAGCCTATACACTCTCTGTTATGCTTCTTCTCCAAACGGTTGGAATAATCCCATCCTTGGATCAGATTGAATTGTAGCTTCCCATCTGAGAGCACTTTATGGGATAAAGGACTACCAAACCAAATTGCCTTTGCAAATGCACAATTAAGAAGAATGTGTATTGAGGTCTCATCCTTCTCCCCACAATATTGGCAAGTAGGGTCAACAAGGACATGACGCTTCAGAAGGCCTACTACAGTGGCAATACCATCAGCATAAGCCCGCCATAAGAAGTTCTTAATTTTGGGCAAGGTTGGGCACCTCCAAATCTTCGTCCATACCTCAGTTGGTGTATTCCTCTAGTCCCTAATACGAGATGAGTCAGGGAGGTCAAGGAGAGCACTCTCCCTTGCTTGAAATAGGTTGCACTGAAGGTGGTATGCCGACTTGACCTAGAACCTTCCATCTTATGATGCCCCCCACACTAAGCAATCATCATGAGGGAAGAGGGCTAGAGGAATTTTGAGAATCCTCTCTGCCTCAAAGGATGAAATAATCCTCGAAATAAGTCCACATTCCAGAGGCATGTTTCATCATCTATTAAATCTGAGACTAAATTCACCGAGTCCTCTGGTCTATGAGAAAGCTAGATATGAAATGTAGGTAAAGACAAGACCCAATTATCCTCCCAAATATTAATTGGGAGAATTGCCTAGATCTACTAGATAACAAAAAGATTTACAAAATTAATAGGTATTTATTATATTTTACAATCTCTAACTACATTGGTCAAAAGATTTACCAAATCCCCATATGAGTGAAAAAAGTCGAAGGAATACCCCAACATCATTTTCTCTCTTCTTCTTCTTTCTTCTCCTTTTTCTTCCATGAACGAAGCCAAAACCATTCCCTCCTCCCTCCCCTCCAACCCCGACCCACCCTCTCCATGCAAACCCGCCCCGCACCACCACCTCCAGCATCACTGCAACCCACCCCTCCCTTCCTGGCAAACCGCCCCACCATGCTCCCCTGCACCCCTACCCCCCTCGCTCCCCTACAAACTCACCCTGATGTTTATTACCGTTATATGGACTGAAACCTTGTACTTTTATGACAGTGAAAGACAAAAATGATTGGCTTGGTTGTTTAACATGGAATTCTCTTAGAGTCCTTTTACTACTCTTCTCCATTCTCCCAGTGTTAAAAATACTACCTAATCCTATTGAAAAACTTAGGAGCTCACAGTAAATTATTCAGCCATAAGTGATTTTATTAAGAAGGGCCCTCCACCTGTTTAAGATTAGGGCAATCACTACTAAAATTTACACTTCTTTTTGCTGCAAGAAATTTAGGTTAATGTAAAGGAGTGAGAGTAGTAACTCCGGACTCAGGAGTAAAGAAGGTGAAGGACAAATGGACAATGGCTCTCTGCAAGATCATATAGAAGTGGATTGACAGTGAAAGTTTATCTGAACAAATTGCAAGTGAAACGAGTAAATTTTTTTATAAAAACGAGTAAAATGATTCATGAAATATATTTCCTTTTCTTTTCCTTTGTTTTTACATTAATAAATCATCCACAAAAGAAGATGCGAATGAAAAATGGCTTATAGCAATGTAAAATAAGAGTTTTTTATACGATGGGAGAAACATCAATTAACTCCCCCAGCCTTCTCCCAGGACTTGAACGGACAATTAGAGGGTGGTGAAGTGGAGAATTCAAGGAAGGCTTAGACTCACCGAAAAGCATCACCCTAAGGATCAGCTAGATAATGAACGAACCTCGAATATGGAAATCGTAACCCAAACGCAAACAATGAGATCTGCAGAGAGAGAGAGAATGGGTGGCACAGGTTTGCAAGGGAGGGAAGGGGTAGGGAGGAGGAGGAAGGGAGAGCGTGGCGGTGGTGGTGGTGTGGGGTTGTTGGGGAGGGGGAGGGGGAGGGGGAGGGGGAGTGATTGATTGCAACGGTGTTGGAAGAAGAAGAGAGAGAATGAAGTTGGGGATATTTTAGGTTATGTTTTTTTAACTTTTTTATTCATATGGGAATTGGGTAAATCTTTTGAAAATTATAACTTGTAATTATAAAATATAATTGGGGAAAGTTTTCATACACGGTCATGTAAGCATGCACGGTCATGTTCCCTCTCACATTGGAAAAGTCATAAACCCCCACCCATTAATTAATACCTTGAACTCCCATCCTCTCACATATACCGCTTACACAGCTGTGTTTGCCTTTTTCTATTTAGTAGATCTAAGAAATTCTCCCATATTAATTTTATTCCCCTTTCCCAGCTTTCATAATTGACCAGCTTAGGGAAATTAAGAAATCTTTATTTAGGAAGAGCCTTCGTAAATGTGCCCCAGTCCATTCTTACAATATTATTGCTCTCATTACTTGAATTTATGTCTTGGGATTCGATACCAAGACATAATTGATAATTCACATTGGGATTCGATCCCAAGACCAAATTGATAATTCACAATCCAATGTCCTTACTGCTGGGTTAATCTCCACTTTCACACGCTTAATTAAAATCCACATTAGTCAATGTAAAGTTATAAAGGTGCTTACTTTACTTTGATGTACGTAGCATATAATCCACATGTAAAACTTCATGTACAAGCATTCGTTCAATTGCCCTTTAAGCCACAATAGGATTTAGAATATTTCCACTTGAGCTCTATGGCTCTTTAATACTGATATAACCTTGGTTTAGCGTGTTCTTATAAAAAATAAATAAGAAAAAATAAACTCTATCTGAGAGCATAGTTCATGCGCTTAGATATAGGATGTCGCAAAATAATTGACCTGACCCCATGAAAAACAAAAATCCCGCACCATTTGAAATTTCCTCCCAGCTCCATAGGTCCCGCGTTGGCGCATGGACGGTCTTCCTCGACAGAAAACTCTGCACACGCTCCTAAATAAATAATACTTTGGCGTACTATACAGCAGGTTAGGTGAAGGTTGGAAATTTGACAAGCTATGTGACTCGTCAACAACTTCATAAGCAATAGGGGATAATAACAAGGACATAATACCTGAAAAAATTTAATTGAGAAGGAGAACATGAGGTGCACGCTCTCCATCTTCTTCTCCCTCTCCATGGCACTAATTCTCTTCCGACACCAGACCACCACAGCCATGGCTGCCGTGGATATCATCCAAGAAACCTGCCAAATGAGTGCAGAGAGATCACCTGTCTTGAGCTACGACTTTTGTGTGTCTTCTCTACAAGTAATCCCTCTGAGTTACACTGCAAGTCTCCCAGAACTTGCCGTCATCTCTGTGAAGTTAGCTCTAGTTAACGCCACCGCCACGCTTTGGAAAACCCAAAAGCTTTTAGAGATTGAAGCTTCTGATCCAAAGATCATGGCGTGCTTAAAAGACTGTCAAGAACTCTACTCCGATGCAGTCCCTACGCTTGAGAACTCTATCACAACCTTGAACAGTAAAGATTACAGGTCAGGTAATGTATTTATTAGCGCAGCCATGGATGCAGCAACGACGTGTGAAGATGGGTTTGAGGTATCTCCATTGACAAAGCAGAACTACGACTTCTTTCAGTTGTGTGATATTGCTCTTGTCATCACCCGTTTGATTCCATCTGAGCTGCCATTTTTGTTGCCTATGTATTCTTAGATTTTTAGATGGTTGGGATTGCATTATTTCTTAAAATTTTCTGTTTTATTTATTTTATTGAATTCTTGATTATATCAAGAAAGTGAAATTAATGTTTTTTTCTTTTTCTTTTTCATTTTTTTTTTTTTTTGGTTTTTTTTTTAAGGGGGTGGGGATCTAGCTTTCCCCCAGCCATGGCGGTAGGTGGAGGATCAGCCCAGTCAAAACGGGGGGATTTGATCAATTCATGGGGGTTGCCTGTAAAATGACCTTAACACCCCTGTTTTGGCTGGACTGAATCCTCCACCTCCCGCCACGGTTGAAGACCATAGCTTTCCTCCGACCCTGGCGGGAGGTAGAGGGTCCAGCCCAGCCAAAATAGGGGATTTAGTCATTTCATAGGGGGGTTGAATGTGAAATGACCCTAATACCCCTATTTTGGCTGAGCTGGATCCTCCACCTCCTGCCACAATTGTAGGAAAGCAGAATTTGGGGAGGGGGTGGGAAGGATTGGTAAGTGAAATTAATATTATTTAGGGTAAAATACATGTACCCCCTGTAATGCACCCAATATTCCTCGTACCCCCCTAAGCTTCTGATAAGTCCACGTACCACCCCTCAATATTCCACGTACCACTCTTACTTTACCCCCTAAAGCCATTTAAGTCCAAAATACTACAAAATGACCAAACTATCCTTTCTTCTATCTTTTGTAAAATTTAAAAAGACCTAATTACTCTGACCTATTTGCTAAAATTGAAAAAACCAAAATACCCTCATCTTCCCCAAATCATCATCTTCTTTTACCATGTAGATACCCACCACCACCATTTCGATTCGAACTCAATCGGTTCACTTTTCAGATCCGGTTGATAAGACCAAACTGTAATCTCTTCTCATCTTATCGCAATATCTGCTTGAAGGACTTTTCTTACGCGCTCGATCTCTTTCTCTCTCTCTGCAAATTTCTTTGCGGAGAAGACTTCTCCATTTGAGTTTTCTTTTTCTACTTCAGACCCCTTCGAAAGCGGAAAGCCCACTTTCTTGTCAGGTATTGATGTTCTTCAGAAAAGCCTCCTGTTTTTTTCTCATTGATTCTTGTTTTAATTTGAAAATGTTATCACATGAATTTTAGGTTTTAAAATGAATATTACTTAAAATTATTTAATTTGAGAACGGGTTTCATGGTTCTGTCCTATTGAGCAGCTGTCCTACTGATGGAAGAAGGTTTTTCTGTTAGGAATTTCTGGAGTCTTCACAAATGGTAAGCGTTTGGTGTTTCTATAATTTGGGGTTCCTCTATCTGATTTTAGGGTTTGTTTAGCTGTATTTTTTATCTATCTCTTGACTAATACTCTTTGTTTTCATTATGGTTCGGTTTGATTGCAAGGGGATTTAAAGGAAAGGGAAAGGAAAATTTTCAAACTTAAAAAAATAAAATTTGTAATCATTACCCCATGTAATTGTATAAACTATTTTAATTTCTTATCATATATAGTAAATATACATTTTACATGTAATATTTATTTTATATTTTAAACCACAGAAAATTGGACTCAAAGTAAAGTAGAATTTAATAATCAAATATGAAATGATTTGGAGTTATTGATATTGTCACATGGTGTCACATGGGGTGATGATTATAAAAATTTATTTTTTAAATATGAAAATTTTCCTTCCCTTCCTTTTAATTCCCCTTGCAACTAAACGGAGCCTATATATTTTTTGGTTGAGGGTTGGAACCTTTATATTTTGTGAAGAGCAAGTAATTTGTTGATATTTATAAGGTTCAGACATCAACCCTTCAAGTAGGTGACCGTTCTAAAGCGTTGGTGGTGGTGGATATCTACATGGTAAAAGAAAATGATGATTTGGGAAAGATGAGGGTATTTTGATCTTTTCAAATTTTAGCAAATAGGTCAAGACAATTAGGACTTTTCAAATTTTAAAAAAATTAGAAAAAAAAATAATTTGATCATTTTTTAATATTTTGGATTTAAATGACTTTAGGGGCTAAAGTAGGAATCGTACATGAAATATTGAAGACTCATACGTGGACTTATCGGAATACAAGGAATATTGGGTGCATTAAAAGGGATAAGTGTATTTTACCCTATTATTTAATGCATGTAAATCATGCACAGATTATTTGTCAGAAGTCTGGGTCACCTCCTCATACGTGAAAAGTAACAACTAGATTTCGGGACGACACAACGCTCTTCTTTTTTTTGGTAAATCACTCAATGCTCTTTCGCTTTCTACAAATGTCATCATGAAGCCTTCATGTATTATCAAGCCTTGGAGTTTTCAATTATTGGTAGTCAGGTGAAGATTATTCTTGAATCAGACAATGACATGTCATTGTCTGAATCATCATGAGACCCTAGTTAAAGCCTGGCCTTTATGGATTCGGCTCCTGTCCTGCCGTGGCGGGAGCTGGGTCGTCCAGCACCCCACAGATCTTGCCACGTGGACAGGAGTCAATCGAACGGTTTTTGCTTCTCTTTGCCTTACTTTAACCCATTTGTAATATTCGTCCTCTCTCACCCTGTTTAACCCGACCCGTTTAGTTTTAGAATTTTAAAAACCTAAACGAAGTAAAACCCCTTTCGTCTCCCACTTTTCGTTCTTCCCTCTCTATTTTCTCCGTCTAACCTCGCGACAAACCCTAGCCAGCGGCGACACCTCATCTCTCTGCGACGAACGGGGGCGAACGACGGCGAGCGACAAACGGCAGCGAGCGATGAACGGCATCGACTGACCTCGCGATGTGGAGAAGGGTTCATCCAATCACCGTCAGTCCCAAGAGAGAGAGAGGTGGAGGTGGTGGTGGTGGTGGTGGTGGGGAGGGGAGGAGTTTTCCTCCAGCCGTGGAGAAGGGTTCACATCCAATCACCGTCAGTCCCACGGTCAAGGAAGTCCTTCACCGTGGGTGAAGGGAAACTGAGTTCTATAAATCCTCTCGTTTCAATGGCAGGGTGAGATAGAGTGAGCGAGAGAACAGGAGGAAGTTCCTTCACCCTGGTGTAGTAGTGTTTCATTCCTTGGTGTTCACCATGGCAGCTTGGGTTAGCGGGGAGAGCAGGAGTAAGCGAGTAAGTGTGCTGCTATTCCTCATATCCTTTTACTTGATGGCTCTGATCCCCTTCTCATGTTCTGCTGCTGGGATGCCCAATTCCCGTCAAAAGCTCGAAATTCAGAACCACTTGAAACGCCTCAACAAGCCCGCCGTTGAAAGCATTAAGGTTCTCTCGCGCTTTTTCATTTTATGTTCATTAATGAGTGGAAAATCCAATCTTTTCGGCTTATGAGTGCTGAGGATTATTAGATTTTTCTTGTACATTTCAATTCTGTGTTTCAATTCGGTGGTGACAGAGCCCAGATGGAGATATCATTGATTGCGTCCATGCTTCTAATCAACCTACATTCGACCATCCTTCTCTCAAAAACCATACAATTCAGGTTCTTCTCTGTTTCTGCTCTCCTCAACTTCTGGTCTTGGTTGCTATACTTGATATTTATTTATTTATTTTTTCCTGGGTTTTTCAGATGAGACCTAGTTTTCATCCAGAAGGGCTTTTCGACAAAAACAAAACCACTAACAAGTCCGAACAAAGTTCAAACTCCATTACTCAGTTGTGGCACTTGAGTGGAAGATGCCCTGAAGGAACCATACCCATCAGAAGAACAACCAAAGATGATATTCTAAGAGAGATGAGGTGTCGCCGCTGGCTAGGGTTCGTCGCGAGGTTGGACGGAGAAAATAGGGAGGGAAGAACGAAAAGTGGGAGACGAAAGGGGTTTTACTTCGTTTAGGTTTCTAAAATTCCAAAACTAAACGGGTCGGGTTAAACCGGGTGAGAGAGGACGAATATTATAAATGGGTTAAAGTAAGGCAAAGAGAAGCAAAAACCGTTCGATTGTCTCCTGTCCACGTGGCAAGATCTGTGGGGGTGCTGGACGATCCAGCTCCCGCCACGGCAGGATGGGAGCCGAATCCGGCCTTTATGTACTGTCGAGCCTTGGATTTTTCAATTATTGGGTAGTAAGGTGAAGCTTATTCACCATGATCGAGACCCTACTTGAAGCCTTCATGTATTATCAAGCTTTGGATTTTTCAATTATAGGTAGTAAGGTGAAGTTTATTCTTGAATCAAACAATAAAGATATTGTCTCCTGTTTACAAAAAAGATTTACTATTTTCTCACTCAGTTTGAGAGTTATTTTAGAGGACATCATGCAACTTTCAAGTTATTTTGATACTTGTATTTTCAACTTTGTTTTAAGAGAGAATATATAAAAGCTTGACTGACTTTCTAGCAAGGAGACCCCTATTAATGACATCATACATCTTTCAAATTATTACGTTATCCTTAATAAAATTTCAACCCAAAAAACAAAAATGTTATCCTTAATAAAATGGTTCTTACAAAAAAGGTAGTAAGGTGAAGCTTGATGAGTGGACTCATGCTTAAATTACTATCCTGAATGTGAAGTCGTTAACATTGGGTTGCTGGAAAAGAGTTGGTTCAGATTAAAAGTCCAACTTATATTTGTTGGAAATCAACCCCTAATTAAAGGTGGTAACACCATTGCTCCATGGCTATTTTTCTTGTTACCGCCTGTGTATGTACCTTTTAATAGTAAATTTTTGTATCGTAAAATCGATCACTTTGGTAGCAAATATTAAGGTTATAAATATGATTTAATGTATTAAAAAGAACTAGGAAATGGAGACTTTTTATGGTGGTTTTCTGTCGCTACCAATGATTTTTAATATATTTAAAAATACAACAAATAAGGACTTTTCTTGGCAATTAATTACCACCGCTAAATGAAATGAAAAACATAATATTTAAAAATACATCAAATAAAGATTTTTCGCCAATAAATGTTTAAAAAAAAAAAAAAAACCCCACTACCCATGTGCCTCTGTCTATATTACTCCTCACATGCGAACCGGTTCTTATTGTCTCTCTCTTCCTTTCCTTTTATATATATATATTTTATTGCATTTATTTATTTATTTTTTTCACAATTTTATTTCTAATGTTTTTTATTTTTTATTAATTTTTTTTTTTCCTTTTCTTTTGCGAACAGAAAAGGCAACCACACCTACCCCTCTCCTAAAGATGTTGAATTTTTATCCTCTCAATTACACTGTCCGTACTTGATGTCAAGTTCATCTAATAGAGGGAGATGGACTGACGTCAAGTACGGGCAATGTAATGAGAGGATAAAGATCTTTGGAAAAAGTATGGTGCTACATTTGTAGTACTAACTAGCAAGCTGTTAAGGAAATGGAATAATTCACTTCCTTTGGGTTCATAAATATCCTCCTAGATTTTAGTATTTTTTAAAATATCTTTTAAGATCCATTTCAGCAATGGAAAATTTCATCCTCTTGCAACCCGCCCCAACCCTATCCATCAACCAACTAAGCACGCCGCTTCAAAGGGCTGCATATATCACTCCTTGGCGTGGTGCAAGACCTTACCCCTACCCGAGCGGGTAAGGCGATCATTCCGCCGCCTCATTAGTGCACCGCTCGATCCTTACAGCAAACACGTGAGGATCACGATCCCCTATCCATCACCCCACCCTCCCCGTCATCACCGCGTTCTATTATTGCACAAATGGCTGATGAATCTATGTGAGGTTCTTGCGAATAAATCCATGAGAAGCATTAGTTATGTTATGGATCTCGAGATCTCAGCGTTGGATTTGTTCTTTCGAGGTCTGAAATGGTGGAATGGAGGACCGAGGAAGATAGGGATGGGCATGCTGCATGCATGCTTTGCTTTACACAGTTATCTGTCCTTTTCAGTAGGTTACAACTTCGATCTCCATCATAGCTGAATAAAAGCCCAATAAAGACAACCGGAACAAGTCTACCTGGTTTGTTAACTAATAATGTTTCACTTCAAGGCAGCTGGAACAAATCTCCGCTAACTTAGTCAGATTAATAATTTCAGCTAGTTCATGCTCTCATGCTAGAGCTAAGTTCAATCTCAATTCAATCAATCTCCTTAAATTTACAATTCTGTAATCTCTGCAATGCTAGTAAATCAACAATGTTTCACACTTAATGGCCGTCAATCAAAGCGGTTGTCATTAATTATTGGCAATCTATTTGGCAGCGTTTGGTGGTATTGTAGAGATGTGGTTGATACAAAAGTGTTGTGATTGTTGGATTGTGTCCATCAAATTTGGATAATTTTGGAATAAAAAAATTCTAATTTTAATATTATTGTATGAATTTATTTATAGGCTTATTAGTTTGTTCCATGGGTCTTCATCTAAAACGGTTCTCAACTAGGGATAGCACCAGACATTCTGTTCATATGATCATTATATTATATGTCACTAGAAAAGTTGTTTTCAGAGCATAAATCTAAGTATACATTATTTGTGTGAATAGAAAAGAATCTGAGACAAATTTTCACATCTATTACTGTCTGTCGTATTAAGGAGAGATGTTCAATATGGAATCCACTACCCTAAATTGAGAAATATCAAGTAGAGAGAATGCATGTGATCAATCAGACTAGACTTTAGATCCAGTGACAATTTTGTAAATGATTTACAAAATTTATTTTTTATTTATTAAACATATTTCTTTTCTTTTTTTTTGTAGAAATTATTATTATTAAAAATATTAGTAATCTCATTTGTTTTGTCCGATTATAATCTCATGATGCATAAACCCCAAGTACTCTCTCTCCTATCCATAAATGTGGGGCCCACACCTATTCAGATGTGTATTAGACCCTGGGTGAGGTGTTGGTGCAAAGCCCAAGCCTTGGGCCAAGCACATGTGCAAGCACAGGGCCTATACAGCATTGTTGTATTCTCTGGGCGATGCACTGGGCAATTGGCCCAAAGGCCCAGAGAATCGCCCAAAGTGGCCGAAAACAGTATTTTACACTCCAGACATGTGGGGACCACCCATACAGACCATGAACACCCCTAGGGGGTAGATGGGAATTTTAGAAATCATAACCCACCCCTAGAATCATGTGGACCCCACCTGAGCAGCTAAAATGGCTCAGAATTCAGTTAAAAATGCATTTTGGAGGAAGGGGACCCAATGCCAAATAGACCCCACTGGGGCCAACACTATAAATAGAGGAGGGGGAAGTATACATTTTGTTTACTGCCCCAACTAAAACAGAAATGGAAAGAAAGAGAGAAAGGGAAAGGAGAGGAAGAATAAGAGGAAAGAGGAGGAGGAGACCAGAGCTGCCTACTTGCACCCTGTCTCTGCAACACTTCAATCCTCAGGTAACCATCTTCATCTTCATTGCTGCTGTCTTCAGTACCTCTCTGTTGATCTCTGCTCTGTTGCTAGTGTTCCTGGCTAGTAAAGCGCAGGACACCTTGGACTTGCCTTGGGTGCATCGATCTCGACATGCAAAGCTATTGCATGTAAGATCTAAGCATTTTATATATGATTTTATTGCCGATATACACTGGATCAAACCGCTCTGTCAGATCGCATCTCTGCCTTGCACCCAAAACAGGCGATCCTGGGCATGGATTAGTACATGCAAGCGGATCCTTGCTTAGCTTAGTGTAGGAATAGCATCCTACCATGAAAGTAGACATAAAACTACCCTTGCATGCAGCCTAAACCAAGGCTTTGAGCTGGAGCACAGCCTGAGCTGACAGAACAGCTCCTGGTTTCCAAATGGGTGAAATGAGCCCAAAACCCTTGGAACCATTGGATCATACACTAAATATGGTCCATGACCATCATACATGCATCCATGATCGATGCCATGGCTACCCATGTAGCAAAATCCAAGTGTTTAGCTCAAAACTTGTCCCAAATAGGCTCTGGGCGATGCACTGGGCGATTGGCCCAATCACCCAGTGAAACGCCCAAAGATGTATTTTGAGCTGAATTGTTGTCCAGTCTCTGTGGGCCTTCACCAGTGGGCTATGTACTATTTGTGGAGGTGATAAATGATCAAAATACCCCTCTTCACATCTGTTTAATGATGTCCACACCTTGGGTACCCAAGTGGGCCCCACAGGGCCAGGTAACCATGTCAGGGATGGTCCAGCTGAACTGTTGGCCTAGGTATTGTTTTATAGGACTATCTAGACCGTGTACAAATTGACCATATTGCTATGTACCAAATCAGATTTGATTCTACATCTCTGGATGATGCACCAGGATATGGACCCGAAAGCCCAGTGCAAGACCTGGAGAATTCCAATTTTCGAGTAACACCAGACTAAACACCGAGTCAGACTAGTGAGCCTAGACCAACACTAGGTCATCAAAACAGCTTTGAATATAAATTGACACACATTTTTTATTTAATAAAATAGGAATTGATCTTGTGCTCGAGGTGCACAGCCAGACACCGGCCGGAACTGAACCAGTAGGATCAAATCAAGGTGAGTGAAATTACACCGTATATGTAAATGTAATATAACTAATATGCTGAAATGAATTATAGTATAATAATATTATGTTGTTCACTTATTTCATAAGTTTTGAAATCTGAAACAAAGATATGTTGACTACTGAAATCTGTGAATGAACATTAAATGTTGTATGTGAATTGTTAGACTAAATGTCGTAGCCGGCTTGGAAATGAGGCTTGTGGTAGCCTGTAGAATGGGATGCAATTGACACCACTCGATTCATATGATGCCATATAGATGCATTGGGTTAGAGATTCATCACCCGTGCTACGCACCTTTGCCAACAGGGGTTAAGGTGTTGGATGCCTATAAGAGTGGCCATATGAAAGAAAAAAAAAAAGAAAAGAAAGAAATGTTATTGCACCGAAAAGGTGATTATGGGCTATAAGCTAGAAAATAAATCTGATATGAGAAAAAGGATGGAAACCTCACAGGTTAATCCCAGAGGGTTGGTCGGGCTGACCTTGGTGACTGATGCGAAAGCTGATTGGTCCTCTCTGACAACTCAATGGGTGAATCACGGGAAGCGGTTAAAAGCCCGCACCAGGGATACATGTATTGAGGATTATAGTAGCATTAACCCACCTTAGTTGTGATGTTAGGTGGCTAATAAATAAAATGAACTGCACCTCATGTAGGACTCATATGGTTGTGATTGCATGTGCATGCATGGTGATGTATTTCATTCACGGGCTCGGTGGAGCTCACACTCTGTTATATATGTTTTTCTGTTAGATGATCCTATAGGTGGATGTTACTGTGGCAGGGAGACTTATCACCTGGAGGCGAGCTCTGGTGGTTATGATTGTATTGGTATGGACCCGAATGGAGGTCATACTGTTGATGTGAGTGTTTTTTGTGACGGCTGAGGATGACCTGTGAAGGGTGTTGCTGACTTGCTGCTGACTCTTTTGTCTTTGGGACTCTATTTGTTTTTGTCGGAGTTCTTCCCCGTTTTATTTTACAGCTTTCTTTTTGGGGCTCGGGTTACCTTGCCCTGTTTATATTCTTTTGTTTAAGAGCTGTATATGGTAGAGGTAGGTATTGCTGATGCTTTGGGAGTGAGAGAGGGAAAGAACAAACATAGTATTATATATATTTTCTTTTCCTGTACTACTACTCTTTCTAAATGTTTTAATGTAAATATAGCCTTCCGCAGCACTCTGAGTTTTACATTATGTATTATGGTGGATATGTGTGTCTATGAATGGATTAACTGCTTCTAGATCCGTGGGATTTGACGGATTGCTACAGTGCAATTTGGGTCACCTACCTAATCCTCCCAGAGGGTGGTTTGGGGTGTGACATATAGAGTTCGGAGTTTCTTGGAGTTAGCTGGATACTACCGGAGGTTCATAGAGGGGTTTTCCAGTATTGCCTAGGACTAGCATAGGGCATAGACAGTATGGGCATAGTCAATAAGATGCAAGTCGTCTCATTTCCTGCACACCAGGATGGACTACTCATTAGATAGACTGGCTAAGCTGTATCTGGATGAGATAGTCATATTACATGGCGTACCCATTTCCATTGTTCAGACAGAGATCCCAGACTCACTTCATGTTTCTGGCAGAGTTTTATAGAGGGAGAAGGGTACACAACTCAATTTTAGCTTAGCATTCCATCCAAAGACAGATGGTCAGATAGAGAGGATTATAAATTTTAGAGGACATGGTGAGGCATGTAGCATGGACCTGAAGGGTAGTTAGGATGAGAATTTACCTTTGGTGGAGTTTGCCTACAATAATAGTTATGAGGCCACCGCTGGTATGGCACCCTATGAGGCCCTCTATGGTCGAGGGTGCAAACCCCCTGTGTGTTGGGATGAGGTAGGCAAGAGGACACTGCTAGCACCAGAGATGTTGTAGGAGGATATGAGTTCCAGATACCCCAAGCTTTTTGATGAATAGGTATTAGATGAGGCACACAAGGATTGGGCGCTATACTTTCCTTTGCTCTCATTTGTGATAGGTATGTCTATGAACAAGAGTAATTTGCCTCAGATTGTACCAAACTGGTATCAGAGCTTGGGAATGGACCAACGAGTGGAGAAATTGAAGTTTGATGTTGGCTCTCTCATGAGTGGGAAACAATAGATATTTAACAAATCATTGATCTTTTCTAGCAGTTACCTATGAGAGAGGCAGGGGAAAATTTTTGTTGTTCCTACAAGAGGTATTGGTAGAAGAATTGGCTCTAACGGTGCACCATCGTACATATGTATCCATCGCTCTTTCATGCCCAAGTTTTGTCAAGTTAGATTTTCAATGCTACAAATGGTGGCAAAGATATAACTAGTTAGGTGTGTGGCGCCAAGCAATTCTTCCATTTTCACGATACTCCATAAGATAATTAGGTGGAGTCAGCATTTTTTTCATCTTAAGGGAGAGGTGTACTTAGGGTACCAGTTACTTTGATAGGAGATGAAAACTGTATCATGATCAATTTTTTTTGCTCCAGTCTTCACTCTCGATTTGTTCCCTCATAGTTTCAAGAATTTTATCTAAGGTGGGCCCACTACCACATGGTTGATAGGTTAGCTGTTTTGTAGATTGCTTAAAACATAGCATAAAGTTAAATATTAGCCATACAACTATATTTCTTATCAGCTACAATCAGATTGGCTCAGCTGTTTGAGCTCGTAATTTATCTCAGAGTCAAGCAATGCTTCTATAGATTCCAATCGGAAGTGACATGAACCCTAGAAATTGGAATCAGGAAAAATAAACAAAGATTTTCAAAATCTGACTCTTTTAGAGCTTTTGATTCAATAAACTTGGGAATCTTGCAACAAGAGGTAAATTCCATTGATTTTCTGCTATTTAACTAATCAAAAGAATAAAATAACAAAAAATATATGACCAAAGATGAATCCAAGGCAATAGATGGTTCACAAAATCTCATGAATCTGGATCAGGTGCCACTAATTCTGATTCGAATCAAGCAATTCACCGGATCCAAGTCTAATAATGTAAACCATGGCATCAACCCTTCCTAGACATTTGTGTGCAAGCAAGGAAGTGAAATCAAATCATTACAAAAGTAAAAATTTGTGTAATCATAATCTCACATGATGGCATAAACCTTATTTTTTTGGTAATAGATGATATAAGTAACTTCTTTTTTTTGTGTGGTAATTATGGTATAAGTAACTTCAGAACTTATTAAAATTAAATTTCACTATGGTTTGCAATTAAATTTCTTTAATTTGAAAAGTAAAATACATTTTGCATTTAAAAAATATATATACCAAATATAACAAGAGTTTCAGATAAATTATACAATCATGATTATAGAAGTTTCACTTTCAGGTAAAATTTTCCATTAAACAATCATGATTACAGAATTTTTCCTTTTGAAATCCTTTTCTTTTCAAAAGTGATTTTACTTCCCTTCACTTGCTACAAAATAGCCATAAGACTCATGTGGAGAAACTAAGGGGTTGTTTGTTTGACAGGGACTTAGGTGGGGTGGGAGAATTGGGGTGGGAAAGTGCTGATGTGGCACTTCAAAATCTCACCCAAAAGCTAGGGTAATGAACTCACAAAAGCTCAGAGAACAACATTAAATGCTTTGCCTGCTGACATGACACTTGAGAATCCCACCCTATTCAAGACCTTTATTTGCTCCATTTCCTGGGCAGGTCCATTTCCCCAAGTTCCTCTATTAGAGGGGGCAAAAATGACCACCCTAACCCTCCCCGGGTGGGATCCATCCCCCTCTATTAGAGGAACTTGGGGAAATGGAGCGGGCAGGAAATGGAGCAAATAAAAATACCCCTGTTCATGGGAAAAGTAAAAACCCCACCCCTATTCTCCAACCCACTACATTGTGAGACCTAGTCCTACAACATTTCCACCCCATCCTCCATGTCAAACAAACGGCCTCTAATAGTTTAACCCTTTACTACTTTTTTTGTTTGGGTAGAATAACCCTTTATACTTAGTAATCCAAAATGAGAAATGAATAAAATAAAGGGGGTACAAAAGCTGCTTGCCGGTACATAATCTGTGTATACAAGAAGCAAGGTTTTTTTTTTTTAGTAGAAAAGAGGCTATTTATTCATGTGCGCCCAACGCCAAACAAAGGAAATCGAAATACATAACATAGATAGAGGACATGATAAACACAAGGAATGGATACATAATATCCAAAACCAAGGAGTGGAAATTGACCCGGTCTCACATGCCATTGACTGGGTCATCCAGGCTAGGGTTTGGTTCACAAACACTTCCCTAGAGAATAAGCTGTAAACACAGCTAAGTTTTGGTGCATGCACTATCATACCAAGAAATGGGTCCTCATATGTGCCGAAAAGAACAAATCCACATTACCCACCCGTGCCGACATACTGCCACAGCCTACTTTCAAACAGACATGCCTATCTAGATCGACACAAACTCAGATCAAACCACAAGCCTGTGGCTGTACAACATGAAGGCCCGAATGAATTGCTTTCAGGGCGGCTCGATCAGTCAAAGAAGCAGAAAAATATAGGTAGCTAGTTTGAGTTCTGACAAGTTGATCAGAGCATGTGAGTGTTTTAATAGTTGGCTCTTTATTAGAAGTTGCCGCCATTTCGGGAAATGGCCAATGCCACGGTTGGACTTTGTTCCCTTCCTTCTTTCCCATATTCCATCATTTGATTCGATACATTTCTATCATCTACGTATTGGAGAGAACGAGCTCATGATCGAAGATGAAGATCCAAGAGGATTCGTACTGCGCCACAGAACGAGATAGCTAACTGACTCCATAGGAAGAGAACGAAGAACCAGAGCCTACGGGTGATCTAGCTATGCTTGCTTGCTAACTTTTGAGATTTTGATTCCAGTGGGGACTGCTATGATCATTGTAGCTGCGGTGAAGTAGGAAAGCGTATCAACATCTTTCGGAGCAGCTTTCAGTGGCCCACCGCGTACTGGGGAGATTGGCAAGAGTACGGAGTAGGCCATGAAGCAATTAAAGGAGATGAAGCACTGGTTGGTATCTAAACCAAATAAGGTTGTGTTTTCCTTATTTGGTTTAAAGTTGGGGCTTTCGAGGACTTTAAGCGCACTTAGGCTTGTGTAATTTTCTGTACAAGGTTCTAAATGAATTGCTTCTAGGTTTAGCTTGCTGCTCCCTAAGATCATGGCTAACCAAGAAAAAGAAAGAAATATTGAACCTAGTACAGAAGAGAGTTTCTAAGAACCTTAAAGAATCATAGGCATAGAGGGCGCTAGCTAGGAATAGATTCCGGCTAAGGCTTAATTGTCTTAGGCTTATAGGTACTAGGCATTTGTCCTTTATTTATTCCACAAATCAAAGGGAGGGGGGGGAGTGGGTTCCAACGTCCCAAGCCGGCTGAATAGTGAAAAGGCCTCCTTATTCCGTCTTTCATTCTTAGGGGAACAAGGCCTAGATTGCTTAGCCTCTGGCTACCCGAGAGTGAAGAACGAATTTCTTTGTGGAGAAGCGGATTAAAAAGGGACTTTGAGCATATAGCAATATTTTTGGAAAAACATAAAGGAATCCGAATAATCTATTTCCATAATTTGTCACGATTCAATGGTATTATTTTAATGAAATATTTTACTACTCAAGGGTTAAAGTATCATATCAAACCTCTATTAAGGAACCATCAATTATATAAATTATCTGTGTATCTTAGAAATCCCCTCTTCTCCTATGGGTTTTGGGAAAAACCCTACTCCCCTGGCTAATGAATGGTGAAAAAAATGACTTCCCATAGGAAATAAAATCCAGCTTCTCCAATTCTCTAGGAAGAAGAAAAGTTTGTCCCTCTTTTCTTCACTTGCACATCACCGGTGCATCGAGACAAGGTTTTTGTGAAAAACTAACTCACTCAGCTCGCCTCTGTTGATCTACCACTGGCGCCCCTGCCCCACCACATGAATTCTTCTGTGCCCTTCTCCTAGGGAGGAGGTTGAAGTAAAAGCGGATGAAAGCTTGGTGACTCAGTCGAAACCAGGGCACTCTAGGAAAAATTGGATAAGTTAGAACATGCCTTCAAGAATGTGAAGGGAGTAGAGGTGCAGAGCTCAATTTTGAGGGCATGTGCTTTTTCCCAAAAGCCCAGTTACCAAAAGACTTCCGTTGGAAATCAGAGAAATTTGATCGGAATGGAAATCCCAACTTCGGAAGTAAGCACTATGTTTGCTCATATACGAAATTGAGATACGCAATTGGGATTGCTGAACCAATGCTAGCGGGATGTGAGCTTACCTCTGCCCCTCACCTCCTGTGCTTAAAATCAACTATGCTCCCATATCATCGACTCTTTTCACCCAAAGTGAAAATCTCCTGGTAGATCCAGATAAGAAGATTGAGGTTTTCAAGCCCTCCCAGGATAGCCCCTTCCATCAATTCTGCGACCGTCCAAGAGTAATGTCCTCCTTCTCTAAAAGGGGCTTCACCAGATTGGCAATTGCCTTTTTTTAGATAGAAAATGGAACCAATCTCTAATGAATTAATTGGTGGTCTCTTTATAAATCCAAAAAGTTCTAAGATAGAAAGTCGTCAAGCTAGTAACGCTACGAGTTAGCCTAAAGCTAGTTGTTCAGCCGTTCAGCTAGCAACGCTTTGAAAAAGCACACGAGGCTTTGGAAAAGTGTAGTTGTTCAGCAGATGTCAAGCTTGAAAGCTGTCTGTGAAGCGGCCCCTTTTGAGAACCCTCGTTTCTGTTAGTACCGGTGTTGGTAATACGTACACGAAGAATGGGTGACTCTTCTCCCTCTCTCTATCCAACGAAGCAGGGTATTTGATTAGCCGACCTACACTAGCTTTCTCAACCCTAGGACCATGATCTAAATGGTGGTAGGGCGGATAGTACCTGTGACTGGTTGGAATGCTAACTCCTCCATGCCTAAGCCATGGACAATGCCTGATCCCATCGGAGGATGCCCTAAAGAAAGAGCGGAATCCCGAGCCTGATGTATTCCACAACGGCCAGGGCATATAGGACTCATGTAGTGAGCGGAGTGAGGAGGTATGAAGCAAGGGAGCTCGTCCTCTCAAGCCCAAACAAATAAGTGGCCTTGTTGGCAACTCGATTCCACCTACACAACTACGAAGCTTGGTCGACGAGTGGAACTTCGATTGATGGCAAGAAGACCACCAAAGTTGTTGCCACAGCCTACTTTCGAACAAATCTACAATGATCTGCTGGATCAGTGAGTGGAGCGTTGTCCGGTGACAGAAGGTGGTTGGTGAAGATTGAACGGCTGAGGAGTCAGCCGAGCCGATGGTAACCACGGTGCCATCAACACCAGAATCAGCTTCACTTGCAAACACACACAAAAAGAAAAGAAAAACCCTCCGGTAGCCCCTCATTGTTCTCCAAATGGAAACCAAAGATCGAAATCTGTATTTGGAGCACACAACAAAAGAGATTGATTGTTGGTATTGGCAAAAAACCTCAATAAACCACACATGAATAGGGAGGCCCTGTCTTTTGATGGCCTTCTCCATCTGCTTCAGGGAATCAGCGGCGTTGAAAGCTCGAAGCGCATTGATGAGTGCGTTGGGCCGAGACTTTGAGATCTCAGTGAGCGGCAACGAAAACAGACCATCAACAACCAAACAAGTCCACCTAAGATCTGGGCCTCTAGAGCTGCCTGAGTCATGCTTCTCGGGGTACCGATGCTCTTTGCAGAAGGTCTTCACACATTGGCACTTGAATCTGGTCATCCCCAAACAATTCTGGCACGGTAAGCATAGATTCGGCTGTGGCACCAACGTCAGAGTAGTCACCGTCAGGTTGGAGATTGGCAAAAGGTCGTCGGATGAGGCCTGTTTCACCTTGAGGCGGAAGTGGGGGGCGATACATCGATGAGGATAGAAAAAGCGAGGGACCTGGCGTGTGCCTAGGCAAGTTTATCATTGTTGCCATCGTCGTCTTCACCGGCGTCTTCTTCGTTGGCGCTTCCCACGATCATGATGGAAAGACTTGGGCAGAGATGGGACAGGAAGAGAAAACACAGACTAAGGTGGAGTACAAAACACGCACTAAAGTGGAGGAAGGAGCACGCACGACGGCGGGAGGAGAAACAGTCATGCTCTGCGGCGAAAAAAAAAGAGAAAAACCCTAACCTTTTCTTCTAAACATTATAGATACCTACATGTTGAGAAGCAGGGTTTTTTACCAAACAAAAAAAGCAGGGTTTCGTCGATCTCGGAAACAAGAAAATTATTTAAAGGGAAGTCGTTTTTTGTCCAGGAGTGTGGCCTACGCCAGCACTCCCATGTGTCTATCTCTCTCCTCCTCAAAACAAGGGGGCAGAAGTGTCTTTTTAAATGGGGAGGCGAGAGATAGACTCATGGGAGTGCTGGAATAGGCCACACTCCTGGACAGAAAACTTTCTCCCTTATTTAAAAACCATTGAACGCGGAACATAAAACATATGACAAGTCAGCATTTTTTCAATTTGAAATTCTCCATAGTCCATCGTCTTTTTAAGTCTGAAGTCTTAACATTTTCTATAAGGAAAAAAAATCTTAACATACATTTGATTGTCTCTCTCTCTCTCTGCCAGGTCTCTAACCCCTTCGCTGATAGCTGCGGACCGGATCCGCTCGTACGCACAGCGAGAGAAGAAGCGAAGCAAATTGCGGTTTCATCTTATACGGCAGAGCAGCTCCTCGATTTCTCTGGCGACATTCCTGTATGATTTCCGGCGACAGTCCTATTAAGCCGTCGGAGGTCTTGAATTGATTCGCTGTTTGCCTTTTCTGGTTTAGTAGAGAGATCTCTTCTCTCTGATGGCTCCGGTTTCAGCTCTCGCCAAGTATAAGCTTGTGTTTTTGGGAGATCAATCCGTTGGCAAGACCAGCATCATTACTCGATTCATGTACGATAAGTTCGACAATACTTATCAGGTAATGACGACAGAAAATATACTTAGATTGTGTTGTTATGTGAATTGAAGATTTACGTTTTTGATGCTGTTTACTTATCGAGATCGGATTGGGAATTTTGTCTGAGTGATTGGATCTGACGATTTTGTGCTGTTTTTCCTTCGTCTTTTTGCTGTATCCTGATGGATGACTGGTTTAGGTTTTCATTTAGCGTATGATTCTAGCCTATCTTAATTCTAGATTTCTTGTAATTTGGTATACTGTTTGCTTAGATTAACTGATCTGAATCGTGAGTTGCCATCAATCATGTAACTTGTTGTGTGTCATAATTTGAAAATTTCCTTTTTCTGGAACTGCGGAGTAAAGCAGAAACCTTCCTGTTTTGGATGTGATTTACTGCCTTCACAAGTGGAGGGCATATTTCGCATGTGGGTAGTTGGGGGGCCTTCAGGCTGAAGTTCTGAGAACAACCACTGATGTGGTGGTTTCTGCTCTGTTATATAATTTAGATTTTATAGGCAGAACTAGACTCGGTAAATGATTTCATCATTCTGCCATCTTGCACATTCCTGATTGTGGGTTCATGGAAGGTCTTCTCAAGGCAGCCAAAGGGGCTAGGTGATGTGTGGCATGATTGATGCGAAGCAATGACCAAAAGATAAAAACATAATTGAAGAATTTTATCCAAACAAAAAAAAAAAAACAGGAATTATATAACCTCATTTTTATTATTTATTTATTTTGGATAAAACATGTAAACTTACAAGGAAAGACTAAATATGCAAAAGATCATGTGATATTAGGTTTCAAACACTATTATAACAAGCAGAAAGTGACAATTAGTTTGCCAAGGTATTGAACTGCAATTGAAAAAATTGGAACAGTTCGAATAAAAATGGTTTGATGCCTTAAATGCTTCTTCTAACAGCAGATCAACAACAAAGAGGTTTTTAGCAAAGTGACCAATGAAGTGAAAAACCATAGTTATCAAGGCGGCAAGGCGACCACGGCGTTTGAGAGCCTTCCTAAGCGCCTTGGCGATAGGGCGGCCGCAAGGCGTCGCCTTGGCGAAAAAGGAGTTCTAGTGTTCTTTTTTTTATATAACCATTTTATTTGGCACAAATAGCATATTAAAAATTATATAATTCTACTTCTTTGCCAAATAAATATTAAAGAGTCAAACCAATGCAAGATATTCATCCAAAAAAACAAATTAACAAACTAAGTTCATCATATTATCATAGCAATATAGCATATAAATATTAAAGTATGAAACAACATTATAAATTATTAAATATAAAGCATAAAAGGTTGGTAAATTATTATACTTACCTCTATGATGCCAAAATGAGTGCTTAGGCAAGAGGCCCTAAGGTCATCCACTATATTTCTACTCGTGTGACTCTGTCAATCAATACTCAATAAAAGAAAACATAAAATAACCTAAAATAGTAAAATGCCAAAATTAAGTAATCATTAAAGCTTAAACATTCAAATACTTAAAGTGAAGAAAAGTCTAAAAAAACCATCCAAATTCTAATACAAATTGTTTAACTAGTACTTCACTACTTCAAATTTTACTCCCAATTAAGTATATTCAAATCATCTTCTTCCTCTTGTTTATTGCCCACAACATTACTTTGTATACCAAAATCATCCTCAACATCTTCATCATCACGCACATCCTCTTGCTCCAACTCCAACCCGAACTCCAGCGTCATCCGAAGACTCCTCACGGACCCTATTGCGCCGTGAATAAGAGGCTAATGCGGAGCCACTCCATCGGTTGATGGTCCGACCTCCTCCTGCTCTATTGGTGCCATGAAATGATGAAGATGCTCTGACAATCGCTGATACAGCTTCTCAAGTGAGATCATCCCAGGATGAACTAATTCATCATCTCGATACGCCACATCCACTCACTACTCCAATCTAGATCATCAAGCACCAAGGATTTGAATTTCTCGGATTGTTCCCTTTTCTCTTGGAACCTTACTTGAAGACGGCGATTATATCGATGTAGACAAGATCATTTAAATGTTGATGCTCTAACCTATTCCTCTTCTTGGTGGGAATCTGAAGAACAATTAACAATATATAAATATCACTTTTATTCCTTAAATCATTCTTTCATAAAACTACACAAAAAACAAAAAATTAAAATTAAAATTAACTTAGTACTAAAGTACTCGGTTACTCACAAACTCAAATATGCTCCAATTGCGCTCACAACCAGAGGATGAGCAACAAAGGCCAAGTAAGCGTCTTGCAAGCTTTGTAAGCTCAGGTGTAGAGCTTCCATGTTTTTCCCACCAAAAGACTATAAATATATATATATATAAGAAAAAATATAGATTAAATTAAAATCAACATGCAAAATACAAAGTACAAACAAGTGAAACAACTAAACAATATAAATTAAAAAGAAAATTACTTATTAGGATTCAACTTGTCCCTTTTTCTAATTGCCATCTCCTTTGCAAAACTTCCATTACTTCCAAAGATAAGCAGAGACGTGCAATCGATCTTGTCTTGCAAGGTTGTATCAAGCACCATCCTCGTAAGAATATCATTAAAGGCATCATTTGCTTTATGCATCAAGGAGTTGACTACAGATTCATCCGATTCCTTCTCAATTGCACTAAAGTACTTGCTTGGATTGAGGAGAAATACACCAAATATATTGGTCGCCCATCCGACTTGTCCAACGCCTATATCAATAATTTTTATGATCTTCTTCCATTTTCTTTCTATGCCCTTAAAATTTGATTTTATGTTCTTCTTTGCCTCTTCCATTGCAATATATACTTCGTGCAATGCAGCCTCTCATCTCCATCTACTATCCTCAATACTTGAATAAGAGGCAATGATGCTCTCAAGCAATCTTGCACACCATTCCGAGAAGGTGTGGAAAGAATTATTTCAACAATTTGCTTCCCCGCCTCTGTATGTGACAACTTAGAATTGTCCCAAGATCGAAAGAAATAATTTCCTCAAATTATCCTTATGTTTCAATAAGCTCAAGTGTTAAAAATGAAGATGCAAATCTGGTTGCTCCAATTCACTAAGTCTCGCTCCTCTTGTATGTACCCTCATAGCTTCAAGAAGGCGAGTATGCCTATAGATGAAGCTAGTAATTTTTCTCCCTTCAATATCACGGACTTATATGTTTTTATATTGCCTATCTCCTCCATCATAAGGTCTAGGCAATGAGCGCACATGGAGTCCAATACAACTTCTTTCTTTTCTCCATTAATAACCTTCCAAAGAAGAACATAATTGGAAGCATTATCATGACCACTGAACCACATTCTCCTCTCCAATCTCCTCAATCTTACTATCAAGGAGTTCAAATAATATTTTCGCATCTTATATTTGACTTGATGCATCCACGACCCCAAAAAGAATGTCCCTCTGCATCGTTGACAAGAAAATTAATTAAGTGTCTTCCTTTCTTTCTGTCCACCCATCGATATGAGAGGCACCCTTTCTTCCAAGAGATTGTGTGTTTCTTTTTTATTTCATCAATTTTCTCCTTCTCGTACTTCAATAGAGGAACCCTATAATCATGAAATGAAGGGGTTTGAAACCTGCCCATATCGTCCAATTGCCTCAACCAACTCCTCAAAGCTCCTTAGCCTCAAGGCATTGAATGGAACACCGCTTTCATAAGCCCACCTTGCAAAGTAAGAACGAAGTTTATCTCTTTCCTCCTCTCGATCTCATACGGTTCTCCATTGTAGTTTGTTGGGGACCTTTACGTGCCTTTTGCAACAACCTCTTCAGAGTCCGCCTCTGACATGAGCATCCATGGGACCCCTTACTTGTTGTTTGACTATGGTCCGAATGACAACTTTTATTTTTTGAAGTTGTTCCGCAGCTTGAATAAGGCTTGAGTGGCTTGAGCCCCCCAAAATCCGACTCTACATGCCCTTCTTCACCCCTCGCCCCCTTCTTCAGTAAATCTTCACTACCAACATCCAAATCATCCAAATTTTCCATCCTCCTCTTCTTGTTTTTCAAGATTGCTTCTCTCATCTCTCAGTAGCAATTGTCGCATGCTTGTCTGTGCACTTGGCTACATCTCCATAGCCACCAACCAAGTGTTGCTTCAATCTTTTTATTCCTCCCGGTATCCACCCCACAAAGGATACACTTGACACAATTCTTGTCTTCTAAATTAGGCCAATCCATACTTCCACCCGTAATCATTAGACTTAGCCTTCCTTTTGGATCCTTGCTCGATCAATCCCCGATCCCGCCGTACTTATATTTTCAGCCCCACTACTACCATCAACATTGGCCATGTATAAAGAGCTGATGTCTAGTTGTCTACAATGATAGAAAATAGAAAAAAATTAAAAATATAGAACTAATACTCTAATAGAAGACTAGAAGTACTACAACAAAGACAAACATTGGCACCTTTTTTATGCAAAAGGTTTAATTAAGAAATATGAATCATATGACATCCGAAAGCATGGTTGGAGAAGGGGAGAAAAATTACAATGACTTGTATATTTATGAACAAAATATCTGTTCCCTTCATGTTTGTAGTAGCATTAGAACTTTTATCCAAACTATTTGCACATGCATCCTGAAAATTAATTGCATAAATGACCAAGAGATGCCCCAAGAACCCATTTTCTTTATTTCGCTCAATCATCTACAGGTTGAGGAAATTAAAGAGGATATTGCCAATAGAATTAGGAAGGGCCGAAGGGATGGATGAAGCAAAAAGGTGCTTCGTGATTAAGGAATAAATATACAAGTCGGGTGTAGGAGCACCTTATCTTTTCAAAGAAAAATTATGGGCAACGAAACAAGAGATTCGAATGATATGGGCAACGAACAAAGATTCAACACCTTATCTTTAATCATTAACAAAATAGACCAGAAGAAAGGGAGTACGAAGAATCGAAATCAAAAGAGAAGAACTGAAATAAAAAAATAAAAAATCAAAACACTTACTGACTTACAACAAGGTTTCGCTGAATTTGTCGCCAAGTAAAGGAAGACACTGGTTTCCACAAAAGGAAGAAATAGAAAGATGTGGTTAGAAGAAAAGGGTTTGGACTTTGGATATTAGAAGAAGAAGAAAAAAAGAATGCATAAGTGCACAAATTACAATACTTACCGGTGGAGGCAGGGAATGTCGCCGAAACCGGGGGGGTGGAGATGGAGAATGAGAGGTCGGAAATGAAGGGCACAGATTTTAGAAACCTTGATGGACGAGGACCGAGAGGGAAGTGATGAAGTCTCAACTCTCAAGTTGCCGCGCAAGCCTCGCAACTCCGGGCAGTCGCCACGCCGCGCTTCTTTTCTCTGGAGATTGAGAATGAGATATTGAGATGTCGCAACTCGGAAATAAAGGGGTTGAAGGATCGAGGACCGAGAGAGAACTCAGGGGAAGCCTCGAAGGAAGTCTCAAGGTCGCGCCGCAAGTCCCGCGCAAGTTGCCGCGCAAGTCGCGCAGCGCTGCCGCCTTCTTCTCTTCGTTTTTTTTGTTCTTTCGATTTTGGAATGTGAAGGAATTCGATTTGATAAGTTACTTTTTAGGTTTTGTTTTTTATTTATTTTAAGTTTTAACTTTTATTTACGATTCCATGCTTCTCGGAGCATGGAACTAAAAATACACCCCCAATGAGATATTTCCAATTAGAATATCTTATTAAAACATAAAAAAATTAAAAACAAAAGTAAACCAAAAAAGGGTCTAAGGCGACCGCCCGTAAGAAAAAGGCGTCCCAAGGCGCTTAAGGCGACGCCTTGGAACCAAGGCGCTCGCCTTTCTGTTACACACTAAAGCGTCCAACCGCCTAGACCCTCTAAAACCGCCTTGACGCCATGGCGCCGCCTTGATAACTATGTGAAAAACCCCATAAGAGCAAAATGATCCCAAAGCTCCCTAGCCCCCCTGCTCTTATTTGTCAGGTCATATGTATTAAGCTCCCACCTTTTAATCTATAACTTACAAAACTAAGCGACTCATGAAAATGTTACTTGTTCAAAATGGAAATTATTGGACGCATATCATATCACTTATCATTTGTACTTCGTTCACAATTTGTCAGAGCTAATTGGATTTTCATTGTCACTGCCCAGTTAGTTGGATTTTCTTGTCAGTGCTATAAATTTGATAAATTTTCCTATACTGGCATTGCCATTAATAGGCGTGAGCAGGTTGGTTGGTTAGAACTGTACAATCTTCCTATGCTCTGTTTCCATTCCATGCCAAATCTTTTTCTTTTCCCTGGCCCTCTAACATCTACAGCATGATGCTGTGATGCTAATGACCATTGAGAGTTGATACCTGTGACCAATAACTACTTAATCAGTCAAAAATAAAAAATAAAAAAAATTAAAGAGGAAATGGAAAAGTTACCTGCACTCACACAAACAATACTTTTAATCATTTTAATACATTCTCAATAATTCAGGTGAACAAATAAAATCATTTATCCTAATAAAATCTAGTTTAAAAAGTAGAAACTATTTTAATGACTACGTGTCTGCCTATAAAAAATTATTTTAATCTCTAATTCCAAGGTTGATTTCAGCCTCCTATTTTTCCTCATTTGTTGTCCTCCTTAGAGCTGGACTAGTTCAAAATGAAGAAACTATTTTAATTCCAAGGATTGGTTAATGGTTACCTAAGAACATCTTTCTTTTTCTTGCGTTCCATTACTGTACTAAGCGACTTATGTTCAGCTCTAAGGAGTTTTTATTGTTCTAGTTCTTTTCAAGTATATATAGCATCTCAACATTGATAGTAGTTTTGTTCCAGTCCTTCTCTCCAAGCTTATATAGCATTCTTACATTGATTACCAGGCTACAATTGGTATCGATTTTCTATCAAAGACAATGTACCTTGAAGATAGAACAGTTCGGCTGCAGCTTTGGTAAGCTTCAGTACTTTATGACTTATCAAATCTCTCCATTCAAAATTAATGCTAAAGCTATATTATGAACGGAGTTGGAGTGCATGGGGAGATTTTCAACAATCAAATTGGTATTTAGAGGGTGGTGTCACTATGACAGAGGTGTTATAGGGGTGTTAAGTTGATTCTTGTTTGAGATAAAAAATGAATTAAATTCTGTGTATGTAAGTTTGACACAAAAGAGAACCTTCACTAGAAAAAGAAAGTGTTTCCAATATATGATGCCTGCATTTCTCATGTACAAGTCTGGTTTGGGCTGAGCTTCCATTCTCAATCCCACCATGATAGGCTAATTCTAGAAAAAGGTAATGCCTTTCTTTTGGAGATTTAAAAGCAAGCATCAATACGTGGTTACTAGAAACTGTATATTCATTATATAGGATAGCACATGTGATCTACATTTAATTTTTATTTTTTTTGGAACTTTGCCATGACACGTGCATGACTTGAATCTGTAGGATAGAAATAGATAAGAAACTTTTGTATGTATGCATGTAATGTAAATGATATACATATTACAAGAATGAACCATAAAATCTATCTGGAAGTAAGAAGACCAGTAAGATTTATCTTGGTGTTGGAAGTTACATATTTTCGCTAGCATTACTAATGCAAATAAGTCCCCCTGAAGGGCTTATTTTATTGGAAATAAGCCTTGGATTGGGTTATATGGGCCTTTGATCTCATGAGTTTTCTTTGTAATGGGCCACTTTAATGGGGGAAACTAAGTGAATTTGCCAGCACGGCTTCCCAATCTTTGGCAATGTGTGGAGATTTTAATGCTATTCTAGGCCCTTCAGAAAAAACAGGGGGAAGAGCCCCTTGTGGCCAGTCTATGTCAGAGTTTGGTGACTTTGTGAATGTGGCGGCTCTCATTGATGGTAGCTATAACGGAAGTGCATTCACTTGGACCAATGGTCAGCTCGGCCCTGGTATGCTAAAAGCTAGATTGGATCGTGTGTTTTTTAATAATCAATGGGCTTCCCAGTTTCAAATTGTAAGGTGCATCACCTTAACCGCACTTGTTCAGATCATGCCCCAGTATGGTTTGAAGTTAATACACCGGTACCTAGAAGACCAACCTCATTTAAGTTCCAACAAATGTGGTTAAGCCATCCAGATTTCTAGGATGGTCTACAGTATTTACAGGATCCCCCCTCCAAGTTCTCTTTTTGAAGTTAAAACATTTTTGAGCCAGGCTTAAATGTTGGAACTGGGAGGTCTTTGTAGATATCCATCAAAAGGTCAAAGATGATGAAGATGCAGTTTGCCGGGTTGAAGCTGCTCATGACATGAACCTTAGTAAATCATCAAATAATTTTCTGATGGAGGCTAGGGCTAAGCTACATAACACTATTCTTTAGGAGGAGATTTTTTGAGATTTTTTGGAAGGAAAATCCTCATGTTAAATGACTGCAGGACGGGGAAAGAAACACTAAATTCTTTCATGCCATGGTTAATGTCAAAAGAAAATGTTGAGAATGGGCCCTTGTGCCGTGGGGGTACAAGGGTAGTTTTGGTAAGAAACTAACGCTAACTAGGAAACTAACATAAAATGGTGGAAACAAACTAAGAAAACCAAGATAGGGACAATCCCCCTATTCATGGTAAATTAACGAAACTACCCTTGTACCCCCACAACACAAGGGCCCATTCTCAACAGAAAAAATAAAAAATAAAGATGGTGTTTGGATTATTGGGAAAGGAGTGAACAATGAGGCAATTAATTATTTTTTTTGAATTTTTCTCATCTGATCACAGTTTGTATGATGCTGGTTTGCTTGAAAACATTCCCTCAGTGGTCACTGAAGAAGACAATGCCTGCCTTGTTTCAGTTCCTTCTATGGAGGAAGTGAAAAGTGTGGTGTTTTCCCTTTCAAAAGACAGTGCTCTAGGTTCGGATGGGTTCATTGGGTATTTTTTTAAAACTTGCTAGGATGCGGTGGGGATGAACATTTGGGCGGCTGTGATTGATTTTTTTCAAAGGGGCTTCCTGCCTAGAGGCTACACATCTTCCCATCTGATTCTTATCCCGAAAAAGGAGAATCCAGAGAGTATGTCTGACTTCAGACGGATTAGTCTATGCAACTTTGCTTACAAAATTATGGTTAAGATCATGTCTTCTCGTTTGGCTATAATTCTTCCTTATCTTATCTTTGAGGAACAAGGAGCTTTTGTGCAGGGGAGACACATTCATTATAACATCGCTTTTGTTCAGTAGCTGGTGCATGGCACAAATAGAAAGACGAGAAGAGGGAATGTGGTGCTGAAATTAGATATGGCAAAGGCTTATGATCAGCTAGAGTGGAAATTCTTATTTGATGTCCTTTCCAGGTTTGGTTTAAACAGGACTTGGATCAACTTGGTGAAAAAACAATTGACAACTGCTGTGTCTCGATTGTGATGGATTCGGGTCCAACGGGTTACTTCAAATCTTCAAGGGGGCTTCATTAAGGTGATCCTCTTTCTCCAAGTCTTTTCATTTTGGCAGAGGAAGTTCTAAGTAGGGGGTTGAAGGTGCTCTTTGTTGAAGGACATGCATCATATTTCCACCTACCAGGAGGGTGTCCAAGTATTTCTCAGAGTCTTTTTGCAGTTGACACAATAATTTTCACAAAGGGGCTAAAATCCTCTTTGAAACAACAAGTTATGGGATTCATTAGCAGGTATGAAACGTTTTTTTGGGCAGCTGGTTAATAAGAATAAAAGTTGCTTTGTGGTTGGTAATAAAATGACTGAAACCCCGTGTAAAGATGATTGGTGACATTACAGGGTTTCTGAAGAAATGTCTCCCAATTACATACTTGGGTTCTCCTCTGTATACAGGTAACTGCTCTCTTCAGGAGGGAGATTGACCTTGCTGAAACATGTGCTTGCTTCTATGCCTTCTTATATATTGTCTAGCCTGGATGTCCCTCAAACTGTGATGAATAGATTTAATACTATTTGCTCCAATTTTTTATGGGGAAATTCAGATTTTTGTAAGATTCACCACTGGGTGAGTTGGTGGAAAATCTGTAGACCATTACAGGAAGGTGGTTTGGGCATAAGGGAATTAGAAGATCTTAACATGGCTGTGAGAATAAAAGGTTTATGTCGTGCTATTTCTGAAAACTCATTATGGAGTAACTTCTTTAAGGCAAAATTCTTTAAGGGGGAGCATATCATTTTTTCTTATGGGGTCTAAATCTTGGAAAAAATCGATGGATTTGAAGGAGATCATTCTAACCAAGTCTAAGTGGCTGATCGGCTATGGTGGAATGCTTTTTTGGCTTGGAATTGGACCTCTTATAGACTTTGTGGATGTGGGGGCTGTGAAGAGTCGTTATCGTTTCACGGTTCCCGACCGGGTGCGGTTCCTAGTTCCTCTCACAAGAGGGGTGGGACCCACCCGCAGCTCCCGACCGACAGCTGCCTGGTGGGGTCCACCCTCCTCTTGTGAGAGGAACTAGGAACTGCACCAGTTAGGGAACCGTATACCTAAAAAAATTCGGCTGTGAATGTGGATATTAATTCCTTTGTTAGTAATATGATCCAGGAGGATGGGTCTTGGGATTACAATTCTTTAAACCTCATTGACAGTGATACTATTTAGGATCTCATTATAAATTGCAACATCCCATTTCTTGCAGGAAAGATAGTTTGGCGTGGACCTCTGCAAGTGATGGTAGTTTTGCATTTAAATCTGCTTGGCGGGAAGTTTGGGCCGCATACCCAATTATTTCATACTCCAAGTGGTTTTGGAATCAATCTGTGGCTACTGAGATAGACTTCTTCTCTTGGCAGATTTTTAATGGGTGTATTCCTACTGGTGATGTGCTAATGCAAATAGGCATTCCTTCGGCTTCTAAAGGCATATGTTGTAGGGATCCTTGGCGTGACTCCTCTAAGCACTCTCTTTTATTTGGAGGAACTGCTTCTAGAGTGTGGGGGTATTTTAGTAGACTGTTGAGTGTTGATATCATCCCAACTCAGGATTTAAGAAGCCGGATTTTATTTTGGCATTCAAAAGCGGCCTTCAATGGTGTATATGAGTATATTATTGGTATTATTCCTTCTTTTATCGTGTGGGAACTTTGGAAAGAGAGGAATAACCGTAAGCATGAGGATGGAATTAGAACTGCATCTACTATCAGTAATAGGATTTTGCTTTGGATTAGGGAAGTTCCCTACCCCCAAAATTTCAAGAAATCGTCATCATTGCAAGATGATATGGTTTTGCAGGCTTTCTAGTTGTCTCCCCCTATTATCAAACAAAGGGTTCCTTTGCCCATTTATTGGTGTCCTCCTTTCAACAGGGTTAAATTAAATGTGGATGGCCTGGTATTAGTTGAGGTGGAGGTATCATAAGAGACTCTGATGGAAAATTAATTGTGGCTTTTTCTTATTTTATGGTGTTTGTTTCAATGTGGTAGCCGAAATGAGGGCCCTATTGGATGGCCTTCAATTATGTGCCGAGTTGGGGTATACAGGTTGCCATGTTAGTTCGGATTCAGTCATTACGTTGAGCTTTGTGAAGCAGTGTAAATGCAACCTGTGGAGTTGTTGGTTCTGGTTTCAGGAGATATTTTCCCTTTTAGAAGCTCTGGGTGTCAACCTTTTTTGCTCTTATAGGGAAAGAAATTGGGCTGCTGATTTGGTTTTGGCAAATTTGGCTTATGTGTCTTCAACTAATAGCATTATCCAAGTTGAGCAAGACTTGCCTTCTCAGATGAGCCTAATCTTGATGGAAGATAAAGCAGGTCTGCATGTATTTAAAATGTAACTTTATTAGGTTGACACGACTTTGCAAGTCAAGGATGCTTTAGAGGAGGATGGCTCATGGAAACAGTCCGTTCTGGACCTGATTGACTCGGATGTGGTCAGGCTTAGCATCATATGTAGCAATTTTGCCTTAGGTGAAAGGGATAATGTGCTGATTTGGACTCCTTCTAGTGACGGTCAGTTCTCTACCAAATCAGTCAGGAATGAAGTGCGGAGTAGAATACCTGAGGTTTCCTACTCTAAATGGGTCTGGAACCAATCTCTGCCTACGAAGATTCCCTTTTTTACTTGGTAGCTCCTTAATGGAAAAATTCCCACTGATGATTCCTTGATGGCTGTTGGGATCCCCCTGGTGTCCAAATGTAACTGTTGCAGAAATCCCAGGAGAGATACAATAGATCATTGCCTGATAGCTGGAGGCACTGCGAAGAAGGTTTGGGTTTTCTTCTCATAAGTCTTTGATATCGGTGTAATCCCTTCACAAGATGCCAGGAGTCGGATCCTACTGTGGCAAGGGGTGGCGAGTGGTAAAAGTCTCTGTGCCTACATTACAGGACTGCTTCCCTTTCTGGTAGTGTGGGAGCTCTGACAAGAAAGGAACAGCAGAAGGCATGGAGAAAAAAGGCGGGCTGCTGGTTTTGTTATTGAGAGCATTAAAGCTTGGGTGAAGGACATTCTGTACCCTTCCAAGTTTAGGAGCTCGGGCTCTAACAGAGAAGGGTTAATTCTTCAATGCTTGGGCCTTTCGGATCCTCCTATCAGGTTGAAACGCCCTCTCCCCCCGCTTATTGGTGTCCCCCCTTTGCCACGGTTAAACTCAATGTGGACGGTGCATATAAGGGCAATCCTGGCATAGGAGGGGGTGGAGGGGTTATCAGCATGGTTCAAGAACTTGCGAGATCTCGCCGAGTTTCTCGGTTTTTCAAAAACTCGAGTCGAGATGCCATACGCATTATAAAAATACACTTTCTCGGCGAGATCTCAGTATCGTCTCAACCCAGCCAAATGAGACCAATTTTGAAGTTTTTTCCTGATTTTTTATGTTATAAAAATGCAATTTCTCGCCGAGATCTCGGTATCGGGTCTGGATATGGGTTTTGACCATTTTTTCTCCCCATTTCACCCATCTAACCCATTTTATAAACTAAGCTACATGGACAGAACTCGAAAATCTCACTGAGTTCTGTCCATAGCTCTAAAGAAAGGGAAAACAGCCCATTTTGCTCCATTTTCTTCCTATTTCCTTCAAATCTTGGGTGGATTGCATGGTTTCAAGTGAGATTCAAGTGCTAAATTGAAGATTCAACTCCAACAATCCAAGAATCATCACCTATTTCAAGAATTTTCAGAGGTATTTTCTAGTTTTCCCCAAATCTATTTTTTTCAACAAAATTTGTGTAATCCTTGATAGAGTAGGTTGTTGTAGTACGACTCGTCGCCTACCAACCTTTGGTCCAAAGTGAAACTCATATTTGGACTTGTTTTTTGGGAAATCTGGGCATGCCATTGTGTTTAAATGGCCTAAAATAGGTTGAATACCAAGTTACAGACCCAAAATATGTGTAAAACCCATCGAGTTGGGGGTCCGAGTCAAAAAAAAAAAAAATGCGTAATCCTCGCACGGCAAGATCTCGACTGCCTCTCGTTTCCGGCCGGCCGAGATGCCATCGAGACCCGAGTTTTAGAACCTTGGTTATCAGAGATAAGGAGGGTAGTGTTGTGGCTGCCTTCTCCAGCTACTATGGTGATTGCACTAATTCGGTGGCTGAGTTGAGAGCTTTAAGAGATGGCTTGAAGCTGTGCCAAGATTTGGGTCTCTCAGATTTTGTGGTCAATTCAGATTCGCCTACCATTGTAAGTATGAGTAATCAAGAGAGGTGTACTCTTTGGAGGGGTTGGTACTGGTTCCATGAGACGATGGTTCTGTTGCGTTCTACTCGACCTCTCTTATCCTTTGCTTATAGGGAAAGCAACAGGGCAGCTGATTGGCTTGCCAACTTAGCTTGTGATACCAGGGCTTTTATTGTTTTCCACTATGGCAACCAGCCACCGGGTGACCTGCAACGTATTCTGCAGGAAGATAGTGCTGGTTTGCCTGTACTTAGAAATTAGAGTCTTTCCTTTCCTTTTTGTATGGGTTTGGGCCTAGTGGTTGTTGAGAGACATGTTTTTCGGGTTGGGGTAAGGCGGGATGTCCCCCCTTGTATTCTTTTTCTAATTGATTGGATTTTAATAAAATTTTTGTTTTTGGTTTGGCGGGTTTTATTTCTTTTTGAGTGAGAGTGATCTGTATCCTCTTTGGGTAGGGGTAAGGCTGGCTTTGTCCCCCCCACCCTTGTATTTCCCTTTGGTGATCTTTTTTAATAAATCTCTAGGGGCTGCCTCGGGTCCCCGATAATATTTGGGTTAAAAAAAAAAGGGCCTAAAATAATGGTAGAAAGTGGGAAAACGTGATTTACTTCATTAGTTTAGTTAGAGTCATGTTTTGAGTCACTTTCTTTCATTTAGTTTTCCAGTCAGTTTATGTTACCTAATTAGTTAAGGATTGGGTTAGGCCTTTCCTTTTTAGTGTTTAAGTCTGTTTTTGAGTCTTTTATATAAGTTTGTAAGGGGCTACAGCCTTGTACATGAATTTGATTATTGAGATTGAGAAAAAAAAAACGTAGCTTTGTGCTTTGCTCTATGAGAGAGTATGGTGAGAGACCAAAATATGGTGAGAGGTCGTGGGTGAGAGACCCGAGTAGACTACACTATCTTCTTCATCCCTTCTTCGATTTCTTGTTTTTTTATTTTATTGTTCTGAAATTTCCTGCAAATTTGAGATTTGATCGAAGTATTTACTGTTGTTGGACCTGAAGTTTGTGATCCTCTTGTGGACTGGTTATCACTTGTGACTGCTTTGCATTATTTGGTATTAGAGACATGGAGGGACAGCAGATGGAATCAAAGGTTGTTGAATTCTACTTCCCATTGAAGGATGATCGTGCAAGTCTGATTTGACATCTCTACTTTTTCAAGTAAGGGAGAATTGATGCAAATAAGTCACCTAAAGGGCTTATTTTATTGGTAATAAGCCTTGGATTGGATTATGTATGTGATGGGCCTTTGATCCTATGGGTTTTCTTTGTAATGAGCCACTTTAATGAGCCTAAAAATATGGTTAGAAAGTAGGAAAACGTGATTTACTTTATTAGTTTAGTTAGAGTCAGTTTTGAGTCAATTTCTTTCATTATTTTAGTTTCCTAGTCAGTTTATTTTACCTTATTAGTTAAAGAATTGGGTTGGGCCTTTCTTTTTAAGTGTTTGAGTCTTCTATATAAGTTTGTAAGGGGCTACAACCTTGTACCTGAATTTGATTAATGAAATTGAGAGAAGACAAAAAAAACATAGCTTTGTGCTTTGCTCTGTGAGAGAGTATGGTGAGCATGGTACTAAATCTCGCTTTGTTTCGTGTTTCTGTCCTGACCGAATTTCGAGATACCGAAATTTCATCAAATATGGTATTTTTTTGGGTGTAAAATGCCAAAATGACCGAGATTTCCAAATTTTCAAAACAAGATTTTACCGAAATTACCGAGATTTCCAAACGAGATGACCGAAATTTCCAAATATTCGAATATTGCACGTGACACTTTGTGACTTTTTCAATATCTCGCGATATATCGTGAGTTCATTTATATTTCGCCGATATCTCACAAGATATCGCGAAATATGGTATTTTTCCATTTCGATTGGTATCGTATCTCGACAGCTCGAGATATACGAAATTTGGCGAAATATCGCCGAAATTTCGCGAGATTTTGAACTATGATGGTGAGATGCCATTGGTGAGAAACCAAAATTTGGTGAGAGGCTGTGGGTGAGAGACCCGAGTCAGAGAGAGACTACCCTATCTTCTTCTTCCCTTAGATTTTTTTTTTGGGTTAAATTTTATTGTTCTGAAAATTTTCTGCAAATTTGAGAACTGATTGAAGTATTTGCTGTTGCTGGACCTGAAGTTTGCGATCCTCTTGTGGACTGGTTATCACTTGTGACTGGTCTACATTAATTGCACAAATTATGTTCTTTCTAAAATCTGTCACATATGTTTTATTTGGTCGCAGGGATACAGCTGGACAGGAAAGATTCAGGAGCCTCATTCCAAGCTACATCAGGGATTCCTCTGTTGCAGTCATTGTATATGATGTTGCAAGTACATAAATCTCCCTGATTTTCTTGTACTTGGAAATTCCCTGTTTTATTTATTCATTGACTCCTGCATGTTGAATTATTTTTCTTATCAACAATTAATAGCTACTTCAGTATGATAGGTAGAAGCAAGGCTGCTAACGGACATTTTAAAAGTCATTGGTTTGATGCTTCAGTTGAAATTAAGGCTGAAGCTATTCATTGTCCATTGACGTGATCTTTTATATACACATACTTTACATGAGTTTGTTTGCTGACTGTTTTGGCAACTTCTTATGGCATAGGTCGGCAATCTTTTCTAAACACTGCAAAGTGGATTGAAGAGGTTCGCACTGAGCGGGGTAGTGATGTTATTATTGTTCTTGTTGGCAACAAAACAGATCTTGTTGACAAAAGGTAAGACTGACCTATTTTTTATATTCTTATTTTGAACTTTTTTGGATGTATCATCTCGAAACTTGTTTTAAGTGTCTATTAATTGGCTATACAGAGGAATGCATTCTTCTCCATAGTAAATGGTGCAAATAATTTGCTCTATAGTTTACATGTCTAAAAGTTTATTCAGAATATGCGTTGCATTTGGATGAACTTGATAAGGAAGAAAGACTACAATTTTGGGATCTCAACCTTGTTGATATTCAGATCAGTGTTCTAAGAGAAAAGATAGATTTCTTTTTTTCTAGGTGGTGGATGTTATTCAACTGTTATGACGTGGTCTTGTGTTCATAAAAGATTTCTGTATTGTCTGTTCGAGTGATGAAAAAGGAAAATATGTAGAAACTAATATGAATAAGCAAATGCAAAACGGACTTATCAAAAAATGTGAATTTCGTATTTTTGTAATCAAACTTATGGAATTTTTTCTTACATATTGTGAGCTGTTTGGAATTTTAAACATGGCTTGTAGTAAACATAATCTCAGAAAACATAGTTTGAAATCTCGGTCGAAACCACTGAGATTTCTTGAAATATTTCAGTTTCAACATAGGTTAAAAGAAACTAGGTGCGACTCTGTAGGAATGTAGTGCTTCAACCAAAATTCAACATTTCGGCTGAAATTTTGGTTTCGACTTGGTTTTGGTACACAACAGTACATATAAAAGCACTGTTTCAATTTAAATTCGTTTTTAACTGATTTTAGATTTGGTTTCGAGTGGTTTCATGTTTTAAATGGAAAAACTTACAAAAAAATCCCAGATTTGGTATTTTTTGCCAAATCACCTACATTTCTTGGTGGAACAAAGTGTTGGGATCTACTCTCAAGCTAATTTTGATAGAAATTTTGCGGTATCACGAAATATTTAGGTTTCGAGCCTCTAGCCGAAACCAGGTTCGGAACCGAAATCTTGAACCTTGGTTGTGCACTTGTACTTGAATACTTATAAGACTTGTATACTTGTACTTGTAACACTTTGACATTCTGTAATATTGAATGATTTTTCTTCATTCCTAATGCATATTTTAGTTATTTTCATTGAATTTTGTGTGTTCTAATACTAAATTGCGTGTAGAATAGGCTATATTTGAGAAAGTGTATAGAAACGTATGGCGTACACTACCAACCTAGGGTATGAAACCATACTACCATTTTGGATATGTTTTTTTACAATCTAAAGGTTCCAATATGTTTAGAAATGCTTAATTTGGGTAATGGCCAGAGGGAAATGGCAAAGCCGAAACATTGTAGAGTTTCGGTCAAAACCCGAAATATTCTGGTTTCTACTAGGGTCAAAAACAAGGTCGAAACTGAAATCTGGAACCTTGACAGAAAATACTAGTTCAATGTATCAATGCTTGTCTGACAGCTTTTATGATGCTTTCACATCAAGGACCAATAATTTTGTAGGGTATAGTGGTGTTCTAATGGGCAACTGGAACTTCAAGTCAAACATCTAGTCAAAGCAAAAAAGGGTTTCTCTCCATCTGATTGCAAGCAAAGAGAAGTGGAGTGCAGTGAAATGAAGTAAAGTAAATTCAAAATAGATAATGGAAATTTCAGCGATCATAATTGTGTAACTAACTTAACATCTCGCCAATTATGTATGTTAGTTTGTCTTTTGAAATAGGATCTTTATTTTCAAATTTGAATTCAAGGAATTTGGTTGAGAAGTAATGTAAAATTTAATACTAGATTTATGAACTTAAGGGGAGGAGTTTTTGTCCAGGAGCGTGGACTACGCCAGCACCCTTGGGTCTATCTCTCTCCTCTCCCAATTGTGGCAGAAATGTCATTTCATGTGGGGAAAAGAGAGATGAACACAGGGGACCAGACAAAAAACATTTTCCCTGGAAAGGCAAAAATTTTCTTCACTATGAGTGAAGAGAATCCCACCATTGGGATGCCATAATGACCTTTGCTCCCTTGTATACGAATGTCCGAAGCAAGGTTTAAAAGAACGAAATCTGGATCTAGATCGGTCCCTGCTTGTACCCGAATTTTATTTAGGGTTCCCATTGGCAACCATGGGATTGCCCTAGGGTCACCATGGGAGACCATGGGCTGACCCAGATTCCAATATTTGTGAACCCAGCTTGATACATGATCCCGTGAATTGTAGTTTTGCCTGCAGTGTGGTATCAAAGCCACATTTCTCACCTATGGATATCATATAATTAATGTTGGATGTAATTATTGTGTATGAGATGCAATCGTTTTGCTTTATATATTCATGATAGAATTTGGTTATGAATGATTGCACATGGGTTGTTAATGTGGTTGTAACAACTTTCCCATGTGGCACATGGGGGGTTACAAGGTAGTTATTCATGTAACAACCTTGCCATGTGCACATGGGTGGTTATGATTGTTGTAACAACTTTGCCCATATAAGATAATGAAAATTAATTAAATTTTTATTTCATCATGGGGTTTAAAAACCAATATTCCAGAATTTAAAAAAAATATATATATTTGTACCTTGCTGTCCCTGCGCACACCCTGCTGCCTCTGCGCGCGCACGATGTGCAGCTGTAGCTGGGCCGTGGCCTGCACCTCACGCGCGTGGGGTGCAGGGCTGCAGCCTGCACACGGCCAACGACCAGTGTGCGCACAGTCTGCCCTGTGCAAGCTGTGCGTGCCCTGGCTTGCTGCCTGTGGTGCGCGGGTGTGTGCGTGCTGCCCAATGATTTTGGCAGTGAATTTTTCCCTCCAAAAAAAAAAAAAAAAACAAAATTTAATTTTTGTTATTTTTGTTTTGTGGTTGGAGGAAGAAGATGGGTGTAGAGATTCTTATCTTCACTCAGTTGGAATTAAATTAAATTCTAATTGTGGGCTTGGGTACAAGTTGTCACATGAGATGTGATAGATTAATTTTGGAATGATCCATGTGATTGTGGGCCCATACGTAAACTATTTACCTTCAAGCGGGGAGACAAGTGTTATTGAATGAATATTTTAATTCTTTTATGGGTATATATGAGGAGCTCTATGTCGCAAAGTTTATGGCAGGATTGAACTCGGATCATGAGTCAGTTAAGAGTCAGCTACTTGCAAGTTGAAAAAGTGCCCTCATTTAATGAATCTTTTGCGCGCCTTAAGTGTATTACTACTACTTCAAGGGGAGATACCACTCTCTCTCCTAAAGAAAGCTTTGCTTTTATTGCTGGCCGTGGCCGAGGATCTAGCCTCTCTGGAAGGGGGCATGGCTCATGGGGTAGTCGTGGACGTGGCGGCTGAGGTACAAGTAGGTAGTAGAGTGATTGACCTTTCAGAATGCTTACATTTTGTGGTAAGCCAAATCACACTATTGAAATATGTTGAGCTAAACATGGTCGACTAGAATGGATTCCCCCTTTAGCTAATTCTGTTGTGCCTAAAGGTAGTACTACAAAGGTGTCTTATGGCGACACTAATACTGCATCCTCATCTGGAGCTTCCTCATCAGGGTTTGTGTCTCAAGATGACTATAACCACTTATTAAATCTTATACAGAACCTTTAGACATCTATTGATGCCTCTTCATCCATTGCCACTCTGGCCCACACAGGTACATCGACCTTCTTTGTATCCACCTCTTCCACTTCTTGGATCACTGATTTTGGTGCCTCTACTCATATGACGGGTAAGTTCGAGTTGTATTCTTATTTCACAAAAGTTTCTAACTCTTCTCCTATTATACTTGTTGATGGATCCTCTACCAATGTGGCTGGTCATGGTACAATTTTCCCTACTTAGTCGATAACCTTGTCCTCTGTTCTTCATGTTCCCCAGTTACTGTTATGTTTGTTATTTCTTAGTCAATTGACTAAATATCTTAATTACTCTGTATCCTTTTTTTTCCCCCTTCCCATTGTGTTTTTCAGACCTTCAGATAAGGAGGGCAATTGGTGGCGGGCTTGAGTAGGCCGGGCTCTACTATCTACATGGCATTGGTCCTTCTATTGCTGTTGCTGCTACTACTATTGTTGGTGTTTTCCCTCTTCAATGGCATTTTCAGTTAGGACATTTATCTCTATTCAAGCTTCTACACATTGTTCCTAGCTGCAAGCCTATGTCTCATCTGGAGTATGAAGCTTGTGAACTTGAGAAACATCATAGGTCTTCCTTTCTTACTCGTAGTGGTTCAATAAGTCAGTTGTTTAGATCATTCGAACATCTGGGGTCTATGTTGTGTTAAAAATCAATTAGGCTTGTCATACTTTGTTACCTTTGTGGACAATCACTCTCGGTTAACTTGGGTGTACTTGTTAAAGGATCGTTCCGAGTTTTTGTTTATTTTTAAAGATTTTTATAATAAAATTAAGACCCAATTTGATGTTTCCATTAAGGTTTTTTGTTTTGATAATGCACTGGAGTATACTCAACATGAAATTTTTAGCTTTTTGTTCTGACTATTGTTTGATTCACCAAACTAGTTGTTCATATACTCCTCAACAAAATGGGGTTGTTGAACGGAAAATTAGACACCTTTTGGATATTGCACAATCTCTTATGTTTAATATGAATGCCCCTAAACATTTTTTGTGTGATGCCATTCTCATTATATGTTATTTGATTAATCAGATGTCGTCTTCTATTCTAGAACTAGTCACCCTTTCCTATTGTGTTCCCTTAAGCACCCTTGTTTTCTTTGCTGCCTTGAGGTTTTGGTTGTGTGTGCTTTGCTCATATTTTACACTCTTGAATCGATCAACTGTCTCCTAGAGCGGTAAAGTGTTTGTTTCTTGGTTATTCTAGAACACAGAAAGGGTATAAATGTATGATCCGGTTACCCATCAGCAGTTTGTCAGCGCCGATGTTACTTTCTTTGAAAATATTCCTTATTTTGTTTCTCCTGTGCCTAATTCTCATATTGAGACTGATGGAAATTGTGCACCGGCTCTGCCGGTTCTTGTGCCTTTTGATAATGTTCTGTTGCAAGCATATTAGCAACGTAAGAAAACAGTGCCTCCTGCTGATCCAAACCCACCACTCAATCTACTTCTTCATCTGAAGCTCCGCCTGACTTACTAATGGCTCTTCGTAAAAGTATTTGTTCTTGCACTCAGAAATCCATGATTGCTTGTCCTATTGAAAATGGAAAATTTCACGGACACCCCTTGCATTTTGGTCGAATGGCACAGACACCCCAAAAACTTTGAAGATATCATGGACCACCTCTTATGTTATGACATTATTACTATTAAGTTCACTCCGTTAGGTGTGTACAATTAAGTGATGGTTAACTCTCTCTAAATGGCAAAACTACCCTTACTTAACCTTGTGAGTTCCTCATTCTTTTCTTTGGTAAGGCCCAAACCGATTCATCTTCTTCTTCCATTTATTGTTTCTCCATTTTCCCATCTTCCATTACCATAATCGTGACTGAACCCCTTCTTCTCTTTTGATTCTCTTTCACTGAACCTGAATCGCAATTTTTCTCCACCTGTCGATTCACTTTTCGTCCCCATCTCTACATTCCCTGCAACTACCAGTACACCGTCCCTAGTTGAGACCTCTAGTTCCCTTCATCCGAAACCCCAATTCCATTTTCTACTTTATCTAAAATGAGCCGCCATCATCTACGTACTGTTGCATCTAAACCCTCTTTCACTGATCGAAATCTCTAAATCCTGACCCCATCTTTGATTTCACCAATAACCTAACCCATCTCCTCCGTCCCTGATTCCACTCTATCTCTACCATAGCTGAACCCCATCTATCTCACCAAATATTTCCTACAACTATAATAAAAAATAAAAAATAAAAAAAAACCGAATCTCCTAACCCTATTTCCCCTCCATCATCTCTGATTTCCTCTCCCATTTTTCTTTGTTTTACTTGAATTCAGCCTTGTTTTTACTGGGTTCGGTTTAGGGTTCCACCCTTTCAGTTCCTAATTAAAAACTGCTTCTAGTTCGTATTTCAAATCAAAAACTTCATTTGTGAGTCTTGCTTCTAGTTACCTAATTGCAATTGAAAAGACATTCTATGTTCTTATGGTTCTGTAATTTCTTAGTGCCTTATTTTTTAAACTCTTTTAAGTTTCTATGGACCATGATACTAAATGCAGCAGAAAGAGGAAGGCAAGGAGCGGATGGAATAGATATGATTCTATAGTAGAGAAACTCACTAGGTGGAGAGAGTTCAATAAGGAGCTCGATTCTTTTGGCGATGGAGTAAGGGCGGGCCGTAGAGCCCCTACCAAAGGCTCTAAGAAAGGGTGTATGAGTCTATGAGAGGGAAAGGAGGACTAGATAATTCCCACTGCAATTACAGCGCGTGAGACAGAGGACTTGGGGAAAGTGGGTGGCCAAGATTCGTGAACCTCATTGAGGCAGCCGGCTTTGGCTAGGTACCTTCTCCACTGCACTTGAAGCTGCTAAAGCTTACGACGGGGCAGCTAGGGCCATGTATGGTTCCGGTGCAAGCCTAAACCTTCCTAAATCCTCTGCATCTAAAGATTCCTCAACGAAATGGTGTTCGGCGACCCCTACTACTTCATCTGAATCCACCACAACATCGGATGTCTGCGGAGTGACATCCAATCATTCTGAGGTCTTTGGAGCTGAGGAAGCAACAATAGTGAAGCATCCCTAAGGTTGAACCGAAACACGAAGAAGAGGATAGAGAACACCAAGGGTTTTCTTAGTAAAAAAGGAAAAGGAGTTGAAGAGCTCAAACTGATAAACACAAAACCCAATCTCTACTGACGATATAGAGTTTGAAGGAATTAGTGAAAAGTCGCAAAACAAGGGAAGGAAGAGAATCTGAAAGGATAATACTCGTATTTGGCTGGACAAAAGATCAATTCCATAAGCATAGATGAGTTACAGGTCCCCTCTCTTTGAGTTGTAGTTATCCAACGGGGAGGAAGACGTTTTGAAAGGCATTTATGTATATAAGTAATGGGGTTAAAATGGACATTTCAACTTTTAAGCTAATGGTGCTTAACGTCAAGGGGAAGGTTGATATATTGAAAGTTTTTGGGGTATCCATGAAATTTTCCCTATTGAAAATTATGTTTTCATATCTCACTTCCCTCCATCCTTACATAATTTTGCCTTGTCCATATCTACTAACTCAGTTCTTCAGACTTATCACGAGGCTTTAACCCATCCTTGTTGGAAAGTGACTATGGAAATAGAAATTGGTGCTTTAGTCTGTCGACAGACATGGACTATGGTGAATTTACCTCCTGGTAAGGATCTTGTACAGTGTCGCTAGGTGTACACAATCAGTAATCCAGATGGTTCAATTGAACGGCTTAAGGCCCGTTTGGTTGCGAAAGGGTATACTCAGACGTATGGTGTGGATTACCTTTTGACCTTTTCCCCCGTCGCCTGTATTAACTCTGTCCGAGTTCTTATATCATTAGCTGTCAATCTTGATTGGCCTCTCTATCAATTGGATATCAGTAATTTCTTTTTACTGTGTACATTATGATCCTCCCCAGACCCCGCAGTGGCGGGAGCCTCGTGAACTGGATATGCCTTTTTTTATGGAGATCTGTATCAGGAGGTGTATATGGAGTAGCATCTATGTTGCTTCGGGGGAAAATTCACATGAACTATGTAAGTTCCACAAGGTGATTTATGTTTTGAAACAATCATTTAGAGCCTGGTTTGAGTAATTCAGTTCCATATTTACTAAAGTGTGGCTTTTTGCAATGCTATTCGATCACTCAGCTTTTGTTTGTTGCCAAGGTTCCAAGGTGGTTGTTTTAGTGCTTTATGTGGATGACATTATTGTATTTGGTAATGATGCGTCAGGTATTGCAGAAGTAAAAGCATTTCTCCATCAACACTTTTAGATGAAAGGCTTGGGTTCTTTTAGCTATTTCCTCGTTATTGGAGTACTACTAAGAAGCAAGAAAGGGACCAGTCTATCACAATGAAAGTATATGTTGGATCTTTTATCTGAGAGTAGTATGCTTGCATGTAATGCAGTTGATACACCTATGGATCCATATCAGAAGTTTGGCACAGATGATGGTGAAGTGTTTGATGACACCCGCCAGTATAAGAGACTATTTGGGAAGCTTGTTTATTTAACTATCACTAGACTTGATATTTCCTATGTTGTGGGTTTGATTAGCTAGTTTATGCAGGTGCTGAAAATGGTTCATTGGGAGGCAGCTTGTTGTATCCTCCGGTACCTAAAGGGGCCCCCTAGAAAGGGGTTCATTTATCGTCCACATCAGAATGTTGATTTGATAGGGTTTTCTAATGCTTATTGGGTTGGTGCTGATGGTGATAGGAGGTCTACCACAGGTTATTGCACGTTTATTGGTGGAAATCTTGTCCCGTGGCATAACAAGAAGCAAACAACCATGGCTAGATCCATTGCTGAGGCTGAGTATAGAGCTATGGATCATACTGCAATTGAGTCGATGTGGTTAAAGTCTCTTCTTCAAGAGCTGGGTCTTCCAATTACTCAACCTATGAAGATGTTTAGGGATAATCCATAGTTGTCAAGGCGTTATCTAGGCGTCGCTTAGGCGCCACCTTAGTGTTCAAGTGGGAATTTGAGGGCTAAGCTATGGTACGCTTAATGAGAGTCATGAAAGGTGTCCGCCTTGATCAACTAGGTGTCGCCAAGGCGGTTAAAGCGACGCCTTGGTGCGCCATGTGGTCAAGTCGGCCGCCTCTCTTGAGTATGGTTTATTTTTTTTTCATGCATTATTCCTTTGTTCTGTTTCTTTACTTTTTATTTGTTGGTGTAAAAGTATTTCATGTAATGCTGCTATATGGGGTCATACAAAACTGAAATCCCTAAAAAGCTAAAAGTTAAAAACCTAAAACTTCTCAAAAAGTAAAAACCCTCGACCAATTTTTTCTCTCTGCGAAATCTGTGCAAACGAAGGTGGCAAGCTTCTTCCTAGTTCTTCTTTTCCGGCACTATTCCGGAAACTAGACTTAGACGAAGGCGGCAAAGCTTCTTCCATCTCCGGCAAGGTAAGCTTCTTCCAACTCCATAGTCGTCTTTTTCTTCTACTCTGTTTTTTTTTTTGTATCGCCTGCTGCTGCTTCTCTTTTTCTTTTTTGGTTGGAATGCTTGGATAGCTGCTTTGCTTCTTCTGCTTCTTCTTTTCGGTTTTTTTTTTTTTTTTTTTTTGGCTTGAATGCTTGGTTAACTTCTCTTCTTCTTCTCTGTAGTTTGTAATGCATGTTGCTGCTTCTCTTTTTCTTTTTTGCTTGGATAGCTGCTCTGCTTCTTCTTCTCTTTAACACACTAACCTGCTGCTGCTTCTCTGTTTTTGTTTTTGCTTGAATGCTTGGTTAACTGCTCTTCTTCTTTTTTGTAGTTTGTAACGCATGTTGCTGCTGTTGCTGCTTCTCTGTTTTTTTTCCTTTGCATAACTGCTGCTGCTTCTTCTCTGTTTTTTTTATTTTTTTTTGCTTTGTTGAACTGCTGCTGCTATTTACATTGCCAACAACCCGGTGTTTCACGAAAGGGCTAAACATATTGAGGTTGACTGTCACTTTTTGCGGGATGTTATGAAGAAGAAACTGATTGTATCTGCGTTTGTTTCATCTAGTGATCAGTTGGCTGATCTGTTTACTAAGTCCCTTTTTGGCCATGTGTTCCGTAAGTGTTGTCCCAAGCTGGGCATGGGTGATGTATATGCTCCAGCTTGAGGGGGAGTGTTTAAGTGTGGTCCTATAGGAATCGTGGATTTCTATTGGACCCACTAATATGGTGGTATAGAGCTGGCGGTATTAGATAGCAAGTTGTACTCTCGATAGGAGGTCTATCTCTATTGTGAGTGAGCTGTAGTAGTTAGACTTGGTCAGACCTTTTTAGTCTTTAGTTGTCTTTTTGTTAGTTTCCTACTCTGGCTATATTTCCTTGTATTGTACTCTGTTTTTATTGTTATAAATACACCCACTGGCCAGCGATAGAATTTACTCCGAGTCTGTCACTGGCTCAGTCTTCTACCTCTCAACTCTCTTCCTTCTTCTCTCTCTCTCTCTCTCTCTCTCCCTCTGCGTGCTCTTTATTCTTGCTGTTCTGGTTGGCTGGATATTGGGTTCTCTCAAGTTACAGGAGCAATGGCTCTTACAAGCTATTTAAATAAAACATGGTTCATTTTCCTACGAGGAAAAGAAATAAAACCCAAAGAGGACTCCATCGTGAGGGAGTCCTTTTACAACTTAAATTTTAATTGGAATCTAGTTACAAGAATTAAAAGCAATTAACTATCCATCGACTTGGAAAACTAAGCAGGCCCACTAATGGGCTTTTAAAGGCCAATGTTGGGCTGGACGTTTAAAAGAGTCCCAGGCTGCTTATAGAACCACGACTTGTTTGGCTTCTTCTTTCTTCGGGAGCAAGTTAAAAACTCCCCTGTATCACCCTCTCTCTCTCTTTCAAACACACCCGCCGTGGCCTCGCCCCCTTTTGTTTCTCTCTCTCCCCTCCCCCTCCCGCTGCGACACTCCCTTTTCACTACCCTGTCCCTGCCCCTCCCCCTTCCACGCCCTTGTTCCTCTCCCTACCCCTCCCCTTCCCACTCCGACTCCCCTCCCTCATCCTCCGGTGGCCCGTCTCTTTATTAAATTCACATGATGGTAACATGTGTGCATCATGCTAGTGGGATTTTTATGACAGTGGATTGGTCAGATCACTCGGATCAGCCCAGCAGACCCAATCCTGTAGACCCTGTTCTGATTCTGGCTGCCCTGGCTGATCCGATTCTAATTTTTAAATTGCTGGTCCGAAGTCCCATTGCCACTGTTTACCAGAGTCCCATCCAAGCATCGGAAACCATAAGTGAAGAGATTCCCCTTCACTCTCTTCACTTTGGGTGAAGGAAAACTTGGTCCTTCTGGGATTGAATCTTTTTTTTTTTATTATTTATTTTTTATTTCATTTCAGTTTGTAATGATTGGACGAAAGGGTCTTCGGTGTTAGGAGGTTCCAAAAGTACAAAGTATACTAAAAAAAAATTGAATTAAATAAGGCCCTGTCATGGTTTTAGCATGTGATGCCTCGTTTCGAAGTTATTCTGCTTCACTTGCATCATCTTTGCCTCTGGCTCAGTTGTAATGCCTTCCATTGTGTGTGATATTATCTGATGAGCAGAAAGCTGTTGCAGTATATACCAGTCTGATGAGATGGTACCACTGAGGGTGACATGTGGTTTTATGAAGGGACGTAAGCATATACTAGTTCTTACCTATATTGATTGAAGTGCTTTTGGTGTTTCTCATTATTACCCATCTTTTGTGCGGTTTCCTTTTCCTTCTCTAATTGTGATTAATTCTGTGAGTGGACTTAACCTGTTGATGAGCTCTAGTTTCTGTTTCCAGCACCTTGTATCCATTTTTCAATGCTGATATCAGTAATTTCTCTGATGTGGTAAGACTTAAGAGTACATGTTAACTCCTCTGTGTGATGAACTAATCAAGTCTTTTTTTTTTTTTTTGGTAAACGAACTAATCAAGTCTTGAATGCTTAAAGATGTTCTGTTTTCTTTTTGTTACACCTCTGATATTTTGTGCATGATCAACAGGCAAGTTTCAATCGAGGAAGGAGAAAACAATGCTCGTGACTTAAATGTCATGTTTATTGAGACCAGTGCCAAAGCCGGGTTCAACATTAAGGTAGGTTGGTCAGATTAAATTTTATTCTTCACTTAATGTAGTATCACTGGGCGATGGTTCAACAGGGCACTTGCCAGTCCAAACAACTGGTTCACGGGTTCAGTTAACTACATTGAATGGCGTGTTGCCAATTTAATTTGAGTGACAAGGTGTTGCAAGGTTGAACTATGCATCTTGGTTACCAGATGATCAGCTGAACCAGTTTTCCAGGCCAGTTCTTGAAATACTGGTTATGATGCCCTTCAACCTTTTTCTTCCTTTTCTCTCTTATTTGTGCATGTGTCCTGCCCATTAGTTGTCAACATATTTTTTGTTTTAACTGGTCTGTTGAATCCAATCGTGAGGAGAAATTATCTCGAGTAACTGAGGACATGCCCTTATATTCCTTTTAGTTGGTTATTAGCTTTTCAGCAATTGTCTTGATGAATCTTTCTTCAGGCACTTTTCCGAAAGATAGCAGCTGCATTGCCAGGAATGGAAACACTTTCTTCGACAAAGCAAGAAGACATGGTTGATGTTAATCTGAAATCTACCACAAGCAGTGCATCACAGTCACAACCACCATCTGGGGGTTGTTCTTGTTGATGCGTAGACAGGGTAGTAACTCACAATTCTCTGTGCTTTAGAGTTTCTGCTCTGCTCTTGTCTGTAAAGTTTTTGTTTTGAAAGTATTTGATCTTAGTACAGTTGGTCAGCCACCATGATGAGCCTGTCTTTTGCAAAGAATTATTTTGAAGCAGCTGGGAATTGCCCTAGTAGTCGAGGAAACTTGTGGTCGAATTGGATTTAATGTTTCATTTTTAGTGAGATCTATTATATTCCTTCAATAGATACAGATTCCTGAGCAGTTTGTGATGGAAATTGACTTTGGCACATTTCAATGCCATTGGAACGAGTTTAATGTTTGTGTATTTTTATTTGGGCCCTGAAATGTTAAAATTTACGCAGTTTCTGCAATGTTGTGAACACTATTACACTTTAATCACCTCAGAAACAAATTCAATTGTGAAATCTGCTATTGCTTAAACTATCTAGCAATTTGATAGTTTGTGCTTCTCAGTAGAACCGGAACCCAGGATCATAGGGTGCTAACTTGCATGGTTGCCTACATTTGGGAAATCTATATCTCGTCCTGAATCTGATTTTAATGATTCAGCTTGATTGTCTGTTTGGAACCATATAAGATATGGTTCAGCAGTTGACTATAGTGCATTGGTTTTAGATCATTTATATCTGTTCACTCTTCAAGCATTAAAATTAAGGCAACTTCAACAGTTTAAGAATTGGGTAGGGCTTTGGTTTTAGATTATTTATATCTGTTCACCCTTTAAACATTAAAATTAAGGCAATTTTAATCATACTGTGGAGAGAATACATTCCAAGTCCAACCCTCATACTCATCAGAATTTAAGTAACTGCTTCTAGGCAACTGGTTAGGATCTCCACCCTCTTCATTTCCTCTCTGCAATCATCTTCACTGCACATGCTTCGTTGGTACCTGTGGACATGAATGGCACATCAACCAAGGTGGCAAGTGAAAGTTTTATAACTACCATTAGTGATTATTACAGCATGGTTGTTACTGCCAAAAGGTGACCCTCAATGAACCGTGCTAACAGTGTCAAGGTGATCATTCTCCTGAATAGGGTCAATGGTATGGTGAGGGATTTCAGTTCTACAAAGGCGAAACAAATGCAAATTCGGTAGGTTCTTCCAAAGTTCAGATTTAAAGTAGAGTAGATCTATCATGGCTGTCAGAAAATTAGGATGTAATAGTAATACAGAGTGTGCTTCAGATACTTTGCCATGGTAACCTTATTCAAGGAAAATTGAAGAACAAACTTGATTACAGCTCTAACCATTAACACGAGGAAGAAAAAAAAAATCATGGATTATAGAGGCGATTTCTTCCGAGCCTCGTCACACAGGAACTCTGTTGTTCCAGACCATCATTCATGCTCCCAATGGGGTTCTCCTTTCTTTTGTCAGAAAGATAATAACTCTCCAAACTGTGCATTCCATCTAGGAGATTAGCTTAACAAACAGTAGTCAATTATATGGCCTTTGGGTGGCTATTATCTAGCAAACTAAGGGAAGACATGAAGAAATTATTAAAGGATAGCACCATCAACAGGCTATATATTTTTTTTCTGAGCTCTACATATATCAGAAAGAGATATAAAAGGTGAGATAAACCATCTTATTTCTCTGAGCTCTACATCTACCTCTCAATTTTTCAATCAATATTTGGGAAGTTACTCTTTGAATTAGAGTACTAGGACTACAATTATCTAGGAATGTACTAACTAAAATACAAATGCACGAAAAAACATTAAAGTCGGGTATTTTGGGGGGTGTTTTTCTGCAAGTGTTTCCCTTCAGAACTTCGGTTTCTTACAACGTTTGTTGCTGATGGCCACCGGTATTGTGAACCCGGTGGCCCACGATGCTGCTGCCATTTCCTCTATTGTTTCTGGTGGTGTTCAGAGGATGGAGCCTCAGTGCTCGTGGGTTAGCCTATTCCCTGGTGGTCAAGTCAGGGATAGGGCGGATGAAATTCCCTTCTTTGAACCATCCATGTTGGATGGGAAGGAGGCTAGGTGTAATGTAGAGGATTTAAGTGAAGAATAAGACTAGTGGGATGCGGTTCTGGTTGGGTATGTCTTTGCTCCCAAGCCCTCTTTCTCCACGATGAAAAGATTTGTCAAGGAAATATAGTCTCATGTGGGAGAAATTGAAATTTTTGCCCTAGAGAGCGGGATCTTTATCTTCGACTTCCAGGGCACTGAACTGAGTCGACAAGTACTAGATGAGGGCCATGGACGTTGGGCGATTGACCACTTATTCGACGACCATGGTCATTGGAGGTTTCACTGTCCAAGAAAGAAGAGACTCAACTTCTTCTATGGGTGAGGTTGTATGGCCTTAACTTGCATTCTTGGGGGACTCGTTCCTTGGGTCGCATAGCCAATGTGCTAGGGAAAACAATCTGTGCGAATTGAAGTACATCTGAACGTGAACATCTCTCCTTTGCAAGGTTCTGTGTTTCGATTAAGGCTATTGTGAATGGAGCTGATGAGTGCATCACAAATGAGGAGCAAATTCGGGTGGAGGCTCCAAATTTCTTTGGGAATGCTTTTAATGACACCCCTCAGATTATTTGTTCAAATTTAAATCTTCCAATTGATCGGTCTCTAGATGCCATGGAGGGTGCAAATCTTACTAGAGAATTTACGGTGGATGAAATTAAGGATGTGATTTTTGCTGCTGATGATGATAGTGCACCTGGCACCGATGGATTTGACGCATCCTTCTTCAAGAAAACTTGGGAAATCGCTGGTAATGAGGTATGCAATGGCATCTAGTATTATTTTTTTTTTTTTAATCTGAACATGTCGAATCAGTTAAAGCTGTCCAGATTGACCTTGGTGCCTAAGGGTTCATTTCAGAACTCCTTTCATGATTATCGACCTATTGCAGTCAGTTCCTTTCTCTACAGATTCATTTCAAAGTTGTTGACGAACAGGTTAAAGACCGTTATGTGGAAATTGGTTGGGGTTAACCAATCAGCTTTTATCGAGGGAAGACAGATTGCAGATAATGTGCTATTATGCCAAGAACTATTGCATGGCTACCACTCTAACATGGCATGCCGCGATTGCAGTGAAAACTGATTTAAGGAAGGCTTATGACTCAGTTCAATGGAGTTTCCTATTTACATTACTTCTGCATTTGAACTTCCCTCCTCAGTTTATTAATTGGGTATCCCAATGCATTGTTAACCTAAGTTACATGGTGTTTCTTAATGGAGCCCAATCCCCGTGGTTTTCAGTCAATAGGGGATTGCGTCAAGGGTGCCCAATGTCGCCTTTTTAATTTAACATGGTGCTCCAGGTGTTTGCAGATTCTTTGGCTGCACAAGAAAAAGAGGGCAGCTCCTTCTCCTACCACTAATTCTGTGAGAAACCAGAGATAACCTCCTTATGCTTTGTTGACGATTTATTTGTATTTGGCAAAGCAAGTAGGGGGACTGCATCAGTTCTGAACCGGCTTTTAAATGATTTTTCTAGCAGCTCCGGTCTCTCGATTAATCAAGGAAAGTCCTCCTTATTTTATGCGAATTGCTCATGTGAAGTGAAAATTTTTTCTGAAGCAACATTGGGCATAGCTGCTGGTTGTCTCCCCATAAAATACCTTGGGGTACCTTTAGCCTCTAAAGGCCTTAAGGTTAATGACTTTGCCGAGCTTATTTTGAAAGTGGAAAACAAACTCAATTCGTGGAAGACCAAGAATCTCTCGTATGCGGGTCGATTAACTTTAATCCAATTTGTGGTTATGGGTGCATTGCCAACTGGATCAACGTATTTCTTCTACCTCAGCAAACCATCAGTACTCTAGAAAGGATGATGGCAAAGTTCTTATGGTTGGGAAACTCTGAGAATGGTTCGTACATGGTTGCATGGAGCTCTGTCTGTCGTCCAAAGGCGAAGGGTGGGCTTAGACTACGCCTTTCGAGACTAGAATAATGTTGTGTTCATATGACCATGTGTGGAACATTGCCTCCAATGCTCCAACTTGCTGGTCTTGGTTTGTTAAATTCAGATGGCTATAGAGGCACTCGATTTGGTCTCTCCCACAACCTTATCAGTGCTCCTCTACCTTTCGGTCTATTCTGAATTCTCGCAAGCTTGCGGCTGGGTGCACTCGTTATCTTTTAAAGACTGGTGAGCAAACCTTATTGTGGTATGATCCTTGATTGCCGAATGGGCCAATTGCTAAACCTGGAATCTGGATTGTTGAGGCATTAGGTCATTATTTTATGGTAAACCAGATCTCATCAACAATGTTTTATGGGAGATTACCGAAGGACACTGTGATTTGGACCCCATCAACTAATGGTAATTTCTCACTTAAAACTGCCTAGGAGGCTATTCGCAAAAATGCAGAGAAGGTAGAATGGTCCAGCCTCATCTGGTTCTCTTCATCTGCAAACACGCTTCTCTTTTATCACCTGGCTTGCGATGATGGGGAAACTAACAACCAGATGCAAACTTGCTCAATGGGGTATGGCTACAGATACCTCGTGCCTACTGTGTAATGAAGCTCCCGGAACTATTGATCACTTCCTATTCCAGTGCACTTTTTCTGCCACGGTTTGGCATGTTGTTCTCTCAAGAAACGGGTTTCATAGGGCCCCTCTCAGTTCTTGGACTGAAGAGATATCATGGCTCTCAAAGCATTTCACTGGAGACTGCCTTGTCAACAAGGTGAGAAAATTTAGCTTCGTGGTGACTGTTTATCGCTTTTGGCAAGGTTACGTAATACTAGGGCATTCCAGCAGATTCCTCATACTCCCTCTTCGGTCTTGCATCGAGTCATTCACGACACCCAAGGCCGCTTTGCTGACTCAAATGTACGAGTCCAAGAAGACAATAGCGAGAACAGAAGCTTCTTCAATTGGTGGGATATCAATGTTCCCTCTATGCACAGCAGGGCTACAACTCATGTCTGGGCGCAGCCGCCTGATGGATCGTACGCAATAAATTGTGATGGCTCTGTGCGAGACCACCGCAGTGGTTATGGCTCTATTGGTTACGACTCTATGGGCAGGGTCATCTTTGCATTGGCGGGGTGTGTCCATGTTGAAAATGTACTTAAAATGGAACTCCAGGCGATTAAGAGTGGCCTCTTAAGGGCACGGTTCTTAAACTTATCCCAAGTTCAGGTTAGATCTGATTCTCTAGTGGCAATCCAGATGATCACTAGGGTATTTCAGATTACATGGTTTGTCATGGGGCTTATTGAGGACATTCACGAGTTGAGTGACTCTTTTAGAAGCTGTGTTTTTGTGCATCATGTGAGAGAGACAAACAGTTGTACGGATTTCTTGGCAAGGTTATTACCTTCCTACCAAGAAATTCATCTTTGTATAGATAGTCTTCCGGCAGCTCTTTCTGGTTTGATACAGAAAGATGCTAACGAGAAGAAATACTTCAGATTGTAAATCTTTTACATTATTCTTTATTAATATATAAGCTCCCTCTTATCCAAAAAAAAAAACACAAATGCACTTGGTAATGCAAGATGAACATGACATAAGACTGATGGCTCATGGATCGGTGGACAATATTGGGTGGTGGATTATGCCTAGTTGAAGTGTTAAACCCAGCAGATTTGGTTTTGAGAGCTAGTTCCATGATTGATGGGTTCTCCAATCAATGGAATGAAAATGCTCTCAGAAATATTTAGCCCTCTTTTCCATTCCAATCTCCAAGTTAGAGGATGATCCCTCCCCTGATGGAATTTGACAATTTATTAAGCCACTTTGTTCAGTAGTGAGTGTATTAAATTGGTTATGGAAGCTTGGAATTCTTTCAAAAACCCAAGTTTTCTGGTGGCTAGTAGTATAAGCAGTCTTCCAACCAAGGACTTCTTAACTAACTAAATCTGTAATGTTTGTAGGATTGATTCCAATATATATATATATATATATATATATAGATAGAGAGAGAGAGAGAGAGAGAGAGAGGTGTTTTCTGTAGCTCAATTATCTCCTGTTATTATTTTTTCTGACCCCAAAGGTACAAAACAAATAGATTTGAATCCATGACTTATTATTTGCCAGTTAAATATGTAACCATAAAAGTATGCTTCATGGAGAAGAAACCAAGCCATGCCATAGTTGCAACACCTAGATGTGATTGTAGAAATGGAAGCTATAGGACATCAATCGATTGTTTAGATGGGAAAGAGATTGTTGGACTCACAAATAGAATAATTAATCTAAGGTAAGTTAGATAGTCTATGCCAGAGGCAAAACCTCATATAATGGTCTTTTGTCAAACCTGCCCCTAACTGGCTGGGAATTTGAATGAAGAACAGGAAACCTTGGCCAATCACCCAAGCACTCTGTGGAGCATCACACCAGTAGCTGATCCTATGAGAATGACCTCCTACATACCTGCTAGAAGGTGGATTGTAGCGCCATGCCACTGTGCTGCACACCGCATAATGTACAGCATGGACTCCAGGTATTCTCTCTCCCCTCCAAAAATGTGGGGCCCACACCTGAAATGGGATGCATTTGACCCTGGGTGAAGTATAGGTGTAAGGCCTAAGCCCTGGGCCAAGCCCTTGTGCAAGCCCCATTGAGATACAGCTATGCTGTATTCTCTGGGTGATGCACTGGGCGATGCACACATCACCCAACGAATCGCCCAGAGTGGTAAAAATGAGTATTTTAATCAGCAGAAGTGTGGGGACCACCCATACTGGCTATGGACACCCTCCATAGGTAGATGGAAGTCTTGGGCACCATAAAATACCCCTGGACCCCTATGGACCCCACCAGAGTGCCCAGAATGACTGAGAATCAGTCTAAAAATGCATTCTTGAAAGTGGACCTAGGCTGCCAAACAGGCCTTAGTAGAAGTTGATCTATAAATAGGGGACCTCAGTCTAATTTAGAGCCTCTATTCACTGCTGAAATCGTGGGAAGGGAGAGAAGAGAGAGAAGAGAGAGAAGAGAGAAAAGAGAGAAAAGATAAGGAGAAGAGGAAGGAAGGAAGGAGAAGAAGGGGACGAGCTTACCTTTGCATCCACTCAGCTTCAGCAGCCTATCAAATCAGGTTCAGGTATAAAAGCCATGCCTACCTATGCTGCTATGCTGTTCTCAGTTCATCTCCTTAGATCCCAGTGTTTTGATAGTGTTTCTGGTCATGGACAGCCAAGATCACCTGGGGGTTGCCATGTACTGCTTCAGATCTAACATGCAAACTGAATGCATAGAAGATTTGAGCTTTTTTGATGATTTTTACTGTTCATCTGAGACTGAAGCTTGTCTCTGTGCCAGACTGCACTGCATTGTTGCACCAAGAACAGGCAGTCTGGGCTTGGATCTGTGCACACATGCTGCTCGCAGCCTAACCTTGTATTGCAGCAGCCTCAGACTACCCTACTTCACGTAGGATCAGCCTTGCATGCAGCCCAATCCATGGCCATATGCTAGAACACAGCTGAGTTACTATTCCCTGGGCTGTCTGGGCAGCTCCTGGTTGCCAAGTGGTGGGCCGAGGTCATGATCCATGTTGACCACTGCAAACTACACCACATGGGGTCCACAATGACCTAACATGCATAAGGGATCGACCATGACACTGCCTGTGGTGTAAAACCCAAGAAATTGAGTCTGTTCACATTCTAAACAGGCTCTGGGCGATGCACACATCACCCAGTGAATCGCCCAGAGAATTAAAAATGGGTATTCTACATATTTGACTTTGCGGGCTTCCACTAATGGTCTGTGAACAGTGTAAGGAGGTGGTAAATGACCAAAATACTCCTCCTCACATCTGTCCACATTTATTTGTACCTTGGGTACCCAAGTGGGCCCCGCAGGGTATGGAAACCCTGCCTGTGTTGGCTCAGCAACACTGTTGACCTAGGGACTGAACTGTGGAACTGTCGGGATCATGAACCATGGACTACAATGGTAAAATACCATACTGACCTTGAACCACATTCTTCGGATGATGCACCGGGACATAGATCTAAGGCCCAGTGCAAGGCCCATAGAATTCCAAGTGATATTTGACTGAGCACCGAGTTAGACCAGTGAGCCTAGATCAACACTATGACATCCAAAAATAGTTTGAACTTTAAATAACACATGTCTGATTTGACACTTTAGGATTTGACCCTGTGCTCGAGGTGCACTTCCAGACACCAGCTGGGACTGAAACAACAACTGATCTTATAGAACAAGGCCAAGGTGAGTGGAATGTCATCGTGTATGTACGTGTAACATGAATAATATGTTGAATTTAATTTTCATAACATTAATATTATGATACATGTTTAATTCAAGTCTTATAAATACAATGCAACACTGTGTTGACTGTTGAACAACTCTGTTTGAATATTCCAAGTTGATTGTTAATGCTAGACTAGATGTCGTAGCCGGCTTGGAAATGAGGCCTGTGGTAGCCCATAGAATGGGATATGGTTGACACCGCCCGACTCATACGACGCCATATAGACATGGGGTTAGAGTTTCATCACCCGTGCTATGCACCCTTGCCAACAGGGGTTAAGGTGTTGGATGCCTGTGGGAGTGACCGTATATATGAGGAAAGAAAAAGAAAAGAAAATAAATGAAAACAAAAGAAATGTGATTATGAGCTATATGTCGGGCTATAAGCCACAAAAGAAAAGAAAAGAGAAGAAGGGACGGATGCCTCACAGGTTAATCACAGAGGGCTGGTCGGGCTAACCTTGGTGAATGAAGGCGGGAGCTGACTGGTCCTCTCCGACAACTCAATGGGTGTATCGCAGGAAGGGGTTAAAAGCCCGCACCAAGGATACATATATTGGGGATTGTAATAGCACTAACTTGCCCTAGTTGTGATGTTAGGTGGCTAATAAATAACTGGACTGCATTTTTATGTAGGATCCATATGATTGTGTTTGCATATACATGTATGATGAGATGTTTCATTCACGGGCTCAGTGGGGCTCACACTCTGTTATATATATTTTTCTATTAGATGATTGTACAGGTGGATGTCACTGTGGCGGGGAGGCTCATTACGCGGAGGAGAACCTTGGTGGTTATGACCATATTGGCGTGGACCCTGACGGCGGTTGTGCTGATGGTCCGAGTGTTCTCGGTGACTACTAAGGACTGACCAGTGAAGGGTGTTGACGTGGATGCTGATGCTGCTTTTTATCTTGGGGACTCCTTTTTGACTTTGTCAGGAGTTTATCCCCGTTTTTGCTTTTAGCCTTTCTCTTTACTTTTGGGGCTCGAGTTGTCTCGCCCTGTATATATATTTTTCTTTTATTTCAGCTGATGTATTTAGTATCTTTTACTGTTCTGTTTGTGGGTGTGAGAGAGGGAATGATCAGACCTATTTATGTACATATCATCATTTCCTGTACTGCTACGGTTCTTTTATATTTTAATGTAATTATAGTTTCTGCAACACTCTGAGTTTACGTGTGGTAATACTATGGATGTGTGTTTGTGAATGTATTAACTGCTTCTAGATCCGTGGGATTTGGCGGATTGCCGTTATGCAATTCGAGTCACCTACCTAATCCTCCTAGGGGGTGGTTTGGAGTGTGACAGAGCTTGGTATCAGAGCATTAAGCTCTTTCTACATTCACAGACGACAAAATAGGAATAATAAATTACGAATAATAAAACATGCAATAAATTAAAAACCACAGGGGGTAACTGTAAATAAAAAGACAGAATGCATATTTACATTAATAAAATGGTAACTGTGGCCGGAGCCACTACATAAAGTTTAACTGGCAGTACTACTTCCAAATACATAAGCTGATAAAAAAAAAACTAGTACATAAGCCATGACTAAAAAAAAAAAAAGAGAAGTCAGAACTACATCAAACAAGTCAGACTGAACATAAGGAAGCCCGAGCTGGGAAAGCTACTCCTGAGGGGGGATATCACTCGGTAGAGGCTGAGTCTGTCGAGAGTCGATGCGGTAATAAGAGTCCCAAAAATCCAAGCGCCGCTCCACGGAACCTACTCTCCCCTCCAGGGACGAGAAGCCCTGATCCATCTTCGTAGACATATCTGTGAGCTGAGTGCGGAGGCCCTAAAATTGTGCCATCATATCGGACCACCCGTAGGACTGTAGCACCTGTGAGCTGGTAGCACCAGTCGGTAGATATGAGGGAAAATCAGTGAACCGCACACCGATCCCCTCTATGTCACCCTACTCCTCTAGTCCAATCTCCTGCCCCTGCTCCTGTCCCCGCTCCATCTCATCACCCTCCTCTGGATCACTCTCTGGTTCTCCTTGCACTTTCATCTTCAGGATCAAGGTCTTACTGATAGGTCTAGACCTGTCCCTATCCATGTACTCTCCATCCAGGGGAACATCAAAATGTCTAAACACTAAGGTTAGGAGCTTCCCATACAGTAGGTTCCCATCAGAAGGGTTTTGAGCATGGTATAACATGGCCTGCATCAGTAGATAGGGGAGGTTGATCACTGGACCCCCCTTACCAGCTCCCAATAGGCTACAGTGATGTAAGCCCTCAACATAGAAATACTACCCCTGTTCCCGCCTTTCGGGTAGATGTTATATGAAATGCATCTATTGATGATCATAGCACTAGGCTTATAGTCAGCCTCAGACTTAGGGACCCCCTCTGAACCAGTCAATGCCTTGAAGACCCTCCTCCTGGTCTCCAAGGAAAACATATTTGAGATATCTATCCTAGGCTTATAGTAACATCTCTCGCCTATGTCAGGCAGCCCAAGGATCTCCACCAAGATGGCAGTGGTAAGTCTGATGTCCACCCCCTTTACTTTACTCTCCAAACCAAATTCCTGTGCCCCAGATGGCACTAAGTTATATTAGAAGTACCGAACCAGGTTCGAGTAGCATGGCTCTATGGGCGACAACATGGATGCCTAGCCTAGGATGTTAAACCTAGAATATAACCCATACTGGTGGAAGTCATCCACCTGTACCATCCTCCCATTCACAATGCTTTTTGACTTGAACTTTGACCAATCTTTGGAGTATTCATACCTAGAAAACCAGAACCAGTCGAAGTCTGGCTCCTCTGAGGAAGAATCCTCTCTCGGTGAGGCCGGTGGCATTGTGGAGGATGAGGAAGGCTCGAGATCTGACCGCAGCCTCTTGCGTGTCAGCGATTTCCTTGCCGTGCTATGCTTTGTAGACATGGAGCTGTAAAAAGGAAAGGATAAAAGAAATTAGGACAAGTATAAAAAAAAAAAGAAATCTGTAAATCCAAGCCAAAGGAATAAAAATCGTGGACAACAGTCCAAAATGGGAGAAAATTCCAAAGAACTTACCCTAGATTCGCGTAGGAGTGCTGGGGACCCGTGAAAATGAGTGGATTTGGTGTGGAAGTGGTCACACTAGGTCTTGGAGCACTGCCCTGGGTGTTTGGGGGATTATAGAGGACAAATGGGGTGAAAATGACCAGTCTCAGACTGATATAGCCTGGGCCTCGATTCTCTGGGCGATGCAGCCTAACGCCCAGAGATAAGAGAATGATTTTCTACAGATTTTGCTGTAAATGGTTATGGACATAAAAGTTTCATCTAAAAACAGTATAATAAACCTAAAAATATTAATTAAATAAATGTGTGAATATAAAAAAAAAAATTAATAATAATATTTTAATTTAAAAAAAAAATTAATAATAACACACATTTTGGCTCAATGAAACAATAATGGGTTATTACATAATAGTAGACTGTCAAAGTGAGAGTAAGATGCAGGGGAATTTAAAAATTTTCTTTTATTTTATTAGTGGAGAATAAATAAATATGTATATTTCTAAATAAATAGTGTGTACCTTAATATTAAAGTTATGTGCTTATTTTCGTGAATGTACGAACCGTGGTTGATTGATGCTGTGCAAACTTGAACATAGGTATATAGGTATGTTGTATTATGAGATTATAGAATCTTAGGGAGCATAGGCCCTACCACACCTATAACCTAGTTCAACCAGGAATAGGACCTATTAGGCTGCCGAGAGGAATTTGGACCCCGTAGGTACTAGGACACCTTGTGCAACCTCGAGCTGACCTATTTATCTTTCTGCTCCTGCTATTTAATTTCCCTATAGTATTATGCTTAATTCTTGAAATTAAGTGACCATAGTGGCCTGATACTTAGAACATCTTCATGGAAGGACCTTGCTGCATTGTTCGGGTTTGGAGACCCCAGCAACATGAGATACATTAGGCAACTGAGGAGGAAACTGATCCGGATACGTGAGATACAAGCTCATGCTGAGAACCAGTTGGTAGTTTACTTAGCTCTTGCGGACACTAGTGGACCCTTGGGTCGAGCCATTTACCTATCCCTAGCAGACGAGGTTAGAGGTGACATAGCCTATCTTTACGTGCAAACTGTTATCACCCCCTGGCAGTTGCAGAGGCTTGCTTGCTAGACACAGGTACATAATTAGGAAGATTGTTATTTAAAATTTAATTCAAGATAACATCATGCATAACATATCATAGCATAAAATACTCCTCCAACATAAAACAAATCAATGGAACAAGAACAAAATATTAAATAAATAATACACCTTACTGGAATGACAACATAATTTTCATTGGAACTGTGGAATAGATAATGTACATGTGTTAACTAGGAACTGCTTGTTGACCCCGGTAAGAAGTGATGGGTTATTGAACGAGTTGCTTTTTCCAGAAAAGCAACCATGGTCAACATAAGAACTAACCGAGGTGGTCATCGAGGAAGACGCCCTCGAACTGTCCCGAATGTTGAGCTGTCGGACGGAACCGAAGCTCAAAAATTTGAAGTATTAGCTACTTCGCCGAGGGCACCAATGGCTGCTCAAGCCACTGTTGTAGCACCTCAGCTAGGTATAGTAGTCGGTGAGGTGAATGCCTTCATGACCACTATGATGCGGACCATGCAGCAACAACAGGAACTGCTGGGTCAAATGTCTGCATAATTTGCGACCATGATGCAAGAGCGTGCAGCACCACCCCCACCTCCCAACCGGCCAATACTATTTCCACCACCTGTACCTTAACACCTAGCGGAAAACTCTACAACGAAGGTGATGGAGAGATTCAAGAAACTCCAGCCACCCGTGTTTTCCAGGTTAACCTCACAGGCAATGCAGCCAGAACGGTGGCTTAGTGTCCTAGAGAAGCATTTGATGTGCTTGAATGTATGGATGTGCAAAAGCTGATATGTGCAGGTTATCAGGTGCAGGATGAGGCTGAGGCCTGGTGGAAAGCTACCAAGCTGAACCTTGAAGCCGCTCATCCAAATCCTACTTGGGAGCAATTCAAGGAAGTTTTCTTCAAGAACTACTTCCCAGAGAGCTTTAGGGACAGAAAGGAAGCTGAGTTCTCTGCACTTGTATAAGGAACCAAGTCAATATTGGATTACCAACAACGGTTCGAAGATCTGTTCCATTTCGCTCTGGAACACCTGAAAGGGGAAGTCAGTAAGACGAAGAAATTTGAGAAGGGACCTAAACTTGAGATCGGGTCAATCTTGTCAATTATGGACATTCGGGATTATACTCAGATGGTCAACAAGGCAAAGACTATGGAAGATAGATTGAAGGAGAAAGAAAAAGAGAAAGCTACAACGTCGCCCGGATTGGGCAAGAGGCCTAATAACTACCAGAACTTCGGTTAGCCGAACAAGGTTTTCCTAGGAGCTAGTTCGAGCCCCAATCCGACTCCGTAACGCAGGCAAGATGTGGGTTAGAACCCTTTTCGCCCCACTTATAATCGACCTGCTCAACCAACCGCGAGTTAAGCAACAACAGTAGCTTCAGCAGCCCGACCAGCCACAAGCCAAGTGAGCCAAGCCTCATCCCTGGCTGATCTGTCCAACAAATGCTATGTGTGCAACAAAGCAGGACATATGGCTAGGGAACGTATGCACCGCTGATACAACACTTACTCGCCAAATCAGTCCTACACTAGACCTTTTCAGCAATGGGACAATCGAATGCGAGGAAAGGTGCTCGTGCTGACAAATGAAGAAGCGGAGAACCCCGATGCACTGACAGGTAAGTCCACTGAACACTACTAAATTGTAGGGAATAGCTTGTGGAATGTGAAACCTAAATGTTATACAAACCCTAGGTACCCTGAATGTCTCAACCATCCCTGTGCGAGTACTATTCGACTTGGGCGCATCCCACTCTTTCGTTTCTACTACCTTTGCGAGTAGGATGATTGAGAAATGATTTAGTAGTCAGCATGCCGATGGGTAGTGTCGTGAGTCTAAAGGGCCTGACCGCACGTTTGATAAAGTTTGATATGAAGGACTTTGACGTAATACTAGGCATGGATTGACTATCCGCCTATGGAGCAAACGTCATGTGTGCGGAGAAGAAGATAATATTCAAATTAGATGATGGGTCGGTCTTCACCTACCAAAGTGAACCGATGAGGAAGCACAGAAGAGTAACCTTATCCACCCTCCAGGCGCGGAAGTTGCTGGATGAAGGATGTCAAGGCTTTTTGGCCACTGTTATGGACACCGAGGCAAAGATAAAGCCTTTAGAGGAACTTGACATCGTCAGAGAATTTCCTGATGTCTTTCTAGAAGATATGACTCAGCTACCGCCTGATCGTGAGACGGAGTTCGCGATTGATCTAATTCCTAGTGCAGCACCGGTATCCAAGGCACCATATCGAATGGCACTTATTGAGCTGAAAGAACTGCAGGTCCAACTACAAGACTTACTGAAGAAACGTTTTATACGACCTAACGTGTCTCCCTGGGGAGCACCCGTGCTATTCGTGAAGAAGAAGGATGGTAGTATGCGGTTGTGTATCGACTATCGTGAACTAAATAAATTGACGATTAAAAATTGATACCCGTTGCCATGCATTGATGACCTATTTGATCAGCTACAGGGAGCAAGAGTCTCCTCAAAGATCGATCTTAGGTCCGGGTACCACCAGTTGAAGATCACAAGTGGCGATATTCATAAAACGACGTTTAGGACTCGATACAGACATTATGAATTTTTGGTCTTATCGTTCGGGTTAACTAACGCCTCGGCAGCTTTCATGGATATGATGAATAGGGTATTCCATGACGTGTTGGACAAGTTCGTCATCGTATTTATCGATGACATTCTGGTGTACTCCAAGAGTGAAGAGGAACATGCTCGACACCTTACCTTCGTGTTGCAGCGATTGCGGGAACACCAACTGTATGCCAAGTTCAGCAAGTGTGAATTCTGGCTTTACCAAATTGGATTCCTGGGGCACATCATCACCAAGGACGGCATCAAGGTAGACCCAGATAAGGTGAAGGCGGTTCTCGAGTGGGGGACTCCAAAGAATGCCACTGAGATATGAAGTTTCTTGGGTTTGGCCGGGTATTATCGTCGGTTCATTGAAAATTTCACTTGCATCTCGACGCCCATGAAAAAGTTGACGAAGAAGGGCGCAAAGTTTGAGTGGAATGATGCTTGCGAGAAAAGCTTCCAGGAGTTGAGAAATCGATTGGTGACGGCACCAGTTTTGATTATTCCGAATGACACTGGAGGAATGGTGGTATACACCGATGCATCCAGAATAAGATTGGGTGGAGTCTTAATGTAAAAAGGTAAAGTGGTCGCCTAAGCCTTAAGACAGCTGAAGGAACACGAAAAGAACTACCCCACTCATGACTTAGAGTTGGCAACGGTAGTTTTTGCGTCGAAGATATGGCGACATTACCTTTACGGTGAAAAGCGTGAGATCTTCAGCGATCATAAAAGTCTGAAGTATTTCTTCACCCAGAAGGAGCTAAATATGAGACAGAGACGATGGTTAGAACTGGTGAAAGACTGCAATTGTGAGATTCAGTACCACCCTGGCAAGGCCAATGTTGTGGCAGATGCGTTAAGTAGGAAATCACAGACTGCATCTCTCACTTCTTTGGTTGTAGGCGAACAACTGCTAGAAGAAGCGCGGAAGTTTGACCTAGAGCTCGTGATCGAAGGAACGACTATGCAGCTAGCAGCCATGGATATACAGTCGTTGATACGAGAAGTGATAATTGAGAAGCAGCCTCTTGACCCCGAGTTGGCCAAAATAATTTGGGAAGTGCAGCAGGGTGTCCACAAGGACCCAGACTTTTCACTGGCCCATGACGGGGCATTGAAGCTCAGAGATAGACTGTGCGTGCCTGACGATTACGAGGTACAAGACCAAATCCTTAAAGAGGCACGCAACTCACCCTATTCAATCCACCCGGGGAGCATGAAGATGTACAAGGATTTGAAGAAGTACTACTGGTGGATCGGGATAAAGGAAACCATAGCCATACACGTGTCTGAATGCCTCACCTGCCAGCAAATAAAGGCGGAGAGACACTGACCGTATGGATTATTGCAGCCACTCCCTATACCTGAATGGAAGTAGGAAAGAATTACCATGGATTTTGTGATAAATTTACCCAACACCAGGAAAGGGATGAAGGCAATCTGGGTGATTGTAGACGGACTGACGAAAGCGGCTCACTTCATCCCCATAAGAATAAACTATTCGATGGAGAAGCTCGCCCAACTATACATTGAAAATATAGTCCGACTACATGGTGTGCCAATCAGCATTGTATCTGATAGGGATCCTCATTTTACCTCAAGGTTTTGGAGAAGTCTACAGAAGGTACTGGGATCTCAACTAAATCTCAGTATGGCTTTCCATCCTCAGACGGACGGATAGTCCAAAAGAACAATCCAGACTCTGGAGGACATGCACAGAGCCTGTATATTGGAAATGAACAACAGTTGGGATGCCCACATACCTTTGGCGGAATTTGCATACAACAATAGCTACCACTCCACCATTGGCATGGCATTGTATGAAGCTCTTTATGGTTGGAAGAGCCGGACCCCGTTGTATTGGGACGAAGTTAGAGAACGAAAGTATCTTGGGCCCGAGATGATATAAACAACCTATGAGAAGGTGGATATCATTAGAGAAAAGATTAAAGCGGCCCAATAAAGATAGAAGAGTTATGCTGATTATCGGAGGAAGAATATTGAATTTAGAGTCGGAGAGAAGGTATTCCTCCGAGTGTCTCCAACTAGGAGATTGCTACGTTTCAACAAGAAGGGCAAGCTGAGCCTAAGATTCATTGGTCCTTATGAAATCCTCAATCGAGTGGGACCCATAGCACACCGACTGGCATTACCACCTTCCTTGCAAGGCGTCCATGATGTTTTTCATGTGTCGATGTTAAGAAAGTACATCAATAACCCGACACATGTACTCTCAGCTGAACCTAAACAGTTAGATGTGGATATGACCTATGAAGAACAGCCTACAGAGATTTTGGACAGAAAAGAACATAACCTCCGTAACCGCACGGTTGTATTTGTCAAGGTTCGATGGGGAAATAGTCCCATAGAGGAAGCATCGTGGGAACGCGAAGAGGAAATGTAGGAAAAGTATCCCCAACTCTTCGAGCTACAAGGTAAGCAAATTTTGAGGATGAAATTATTATAAGGTGGGGAGAAATGTCAAACCTGCCCCTAACTGGCTGGGAATTTGAATGAAGAACAGGAAACCCTGGCCAATCACCCAAGCACTCTGTGGAACATCACACCAGTAGCTGATCCTATGAGAATGACCTCCTACATACCTGCTACAAGGTGGATTGTAGCTCCATGCCATTGTGCTGCACACTGCATAATGTACAACATGGACTCCAGGTATTCTCTCTCCCCTCCAAAAATATGGGGCCCACACCTAAAATGGGATGCATTTGGCCCTGGGTGAGGTATAGGTGTAAGGCCTAAGCCTTGGGCCAAGCCCCATTGAGATACAGCTTTGCTGTATTCTCTGGGTGATGCACTGGGCGATGCACACATCACCCAGTGAATTGCCCAGAGTGGTAAAAATGAGTATTATAATCAGCAGAAGTGTGGGGACTACCCATACTGACCATGGACACCCTCCATAGGTAGATGGGAGTCTTGGGTACCATAAAATACCCCTGGACCCCAGTAGACCCCACCAGAGTACCCAGAATGACTAAGAATCAGTCTAAAAATGCATTCTTGAAAGTGGACCCAGGCTGCCAAACAGGCCTTAGTAGAGGCTGATCTATAAATAGGGGACCTTAGTCTAATTTAGAGCCTCTATTCACGGCTGAAATCGTGGGAAGGGAGAGAAGAGAGAGAAGAGAGAAAAGAGAGAAAAGAGAAGGAGAAGAGGAAGGAAGGAAGGAGAAGAAGGGGAAGAGCTTACCTTTGCATCCACTCAGCTTCAGCAGCCTATCAAATCAGGTTCAGGTATAAAAGCCAAGCCTAGCTATGCTGCTATGCTGTTCTCTGTTCATCTCCTTAGATCTCAGTGTTTTGATAGTGTCTCTGGTCATGGACAACCCAGATCACCTAGGGGCTGCCATGTACTGCTTCAGATCTAACATGCAAACTGAATGCCTGGAAGATCTGAGCTTTTTTGAATGATTTTTACTATTGTTGTTCATCTAAGGCTGAAACTTGTCTCTGTGCCAGACTACACTACACTGTTGCATCAAGAACAGGCAGTCTGGGCTTGGATCTGTGCACACAGGCTGCTCTCAGCCTAACCCTGTGTTGTAGTAGCCTCAGACCACCCTATTTTATATGGGATCAACCTTGCATGCAGCACAATCCATGGCCATATGCTGGAACACAGCTGAGTTACTATTCCTTGGGCTGTCTGGGCAGCTCCTGGCTGCCAAGTGGTGGGCCCAGGTCATGATCCATGTGGATCACTGCAAACTACACCACATGGGGTCCACAATGACCTAACATGCATAAGGGATCAACCATGGCACTGCCTATGGTGCAAAACCCAAGAAATTGAGCATGTTCATGTTCTAAACAAGCTCTGGGCGATGCACGCATCACCTAATAAATCGCCTAGAGAATTAAAAATGGGTATTCTGCAGATCTGACTTTGGGGGCTTCCACTAATGGTTTGTGAACAGTGTAAGGAGCTGGTAAATGACCAAAATACCCCTCTTTACATCTATCCACATTTATTTGTACCTTGGGTACTTAAGTGGGCCCTGCAGGGCTTGGAAACCCTGCTTGTGTTAGCTCAGCAACACTGCTGACCTAGGGACTGAACTGCGGAACTGTCGGGACCATGAACCATGCACTACAGTGGTAAAATACCATACTGACCCTGAACCACATTCTCCGGATGATGCACTGGGACATAGACCTAAGGCCCAGTGCAAGGCCCAGAGAATTCCAAGTGATATCAGACTGAGCACCAAGTTAGACCAGTGAGCTTAGATCAACACTAGGACATCCAAAAACAGTTTGAACTTTAAATAACACATGTCTGATTTGACACTTTAGGATTTGACACCGCGCTTGAGGTGTACTGCCAGACACCAGTTAGGACTGAAACAACAACTGATCTTATAGAACCAGGCCAAGGTGAGTGGAATGTCATCGTGTATGTACGTGTAACATGAATAATATGCTAAATCTAATTTTCATAACATTAATATTATGATACATGTTTAATTCAAGTCTTATAAATACAATGCAACACTGTGTTGACTATTGAACAACTCTATTGGAATATTCCATGTTGATTGTGAATGCTAGACTAGATGCCATAGCCGTCTTGAAAATGAGGCATGTGGTAACCTGTAGAATGGGATACGGTTGACACCGCCCGACTCATACGATGCCATATAGACATGGGGTTAGAGTTTTATCACCCATGCTACGTACCCTTGCCAACAGGGGTTAAGGTGTTGGATGCCTGTGGGAGTGACCGTATATATGAGGAAATAAAAAGAAAAGAAAAGAAATGTAATTATGAGCTATATGCTGGGCTATAAGCCATAAAAGAAAAGAAAAGAGAAAAAGGGACAGATACCTCACAAGTTAATCATAGAGGGTTGTTCGGGCTGACCTCGGTGAACGAATGCGGGAGCTAACTGGTCCTCTCTGACAACTCAATGGGTGTATCGCAGGAAGGGGTTAAAAGCCCGCAACAGGGATACATGTATTGGGGATTGTAGTAGCACTAACCTGCCCTAGTTGCGATGTTAGGTAGCTAATAAATAACTGGACTGCATTTTCATGTAGGATCCATATGATTGTAGTTGCATATGCATGCATGATGAGATGTTTCATTCACGGGCTCAGTGGGGCTCACACTCTATTATATATGTTTTTCTATTAGATGATTGTACAGGTGGATGTCACTGTGGCGGGGAGGCTCATTACGCGGAGGAGAGCCTTGGTGGTTATGACCATATTGGTGTGGACCCCGACGGAGGTTGTGCCAATGGTCTGAATGTTCTCGGTGACTACTAAGGACTGACCCGTGAAGGGTGTTGACGTGGATGCTGATGCTACTTTTGTCTTGGGGACTCCTTTTTGACTTTGTCAGGAGTTTATCCCCGTTTCTACTTTTAGCCTTTCTCTTTCCTTTTGTGGCTCGAGTTGTCTCGCCCTGTATATATATTTTTCTTTTATTTCAGCTGATGTATTTAGTATCTTTTACTGTTCTATTTGTGGGTGTGAGAGAGGGAATGATCAGACCTATTTATGTACATATCATCATTTCCTGTACTACTACGGTTCTTTTATATTTTAATGTAATTATAGTTTCTACAGCACTCTGAGTTTACGTGTGGTAATACTATGGATGTGTGTTTGTGAATGTATTAACTGCTTCTAGATACGTGGGATTTAACGGATTGCCGTTATGCAATTCGGGTCACCTACCTAATCCTCCTAGGGGGTGGTTTGGGGTGTGACATCTTTAGACCAAGTTAGTTTTATCCACTAGATGTTATGAAGCTCTGACAAGTGGAGGAGGATTTCTAGGTATAACCCAATATCTTATTTAACAAGTATTCAGGTTCCATGAACAAACAATTAGTCTTGCCATATTAACTCAACTCCATCTAGTGATATTACCTATCTATTTTTTGATATAGCTTTAGATGACTACATAAAACATAAAGAATATGGAATATAGTACATGGTTACTAAAGCTTCACCACATTATGGAACTCTTTCAAATTATACAACTGTGTTGACCCCTTAAAACTTCTCTTAACTAAAAAAGTTACTGAAATAGAAAGGATCCTTTGATTCCAATATCTGAATTCCTTCTAATTCTCTGGAAAGCCAAGAAATCCCTGAATTCCTGAATTCACATACACGTGCACACACCCTCCACCTTCTAATCATCATCTCTTTCATCAGACAACCTAAAAAAAGAAGTTTTTTATTAACTCCTATAGATATTGTAATTAGTGTTTACTGTAGTGATAACTCTTATATGGTTATTTAATTGTGGTGGATTGAGTGCTAAACTTCTGTAAGATTTTTCTGTTTACCAAGTTTTATCTCATCAAGGTTTTTAATGATTAGTTGATCAATTATCTTATAATTTTATCTGCATTAGCAACCTTACACTCCGTTTTCTCAACAATAAATTAAGTAATCTTACTCTCCATTTTTCAAAACAATTTCAGTCTTCCCCTTAATTTTCTTATAAATTTGCAATGTTCCCTTATATTGAGATATCCACACATAAACAAAAATAGTCCTTCTTAGATTGAGTATGCGGTTTTTGGGCTCCACTAACGATTGCACTCTTTAGTGTTTTCAATGTCGTATTGCTTTTCAACTCATAGACTCTTCTTAGAAGAGTCAAGAGAGTCCAAGAGCTGTTGGACTCTTCCGCAATCGTGGAGTCGCCCACACCTTTATTCTCTCCACATCCCGTGATATATGGGAGCACTAAACAGGACGTGGAGAGTGAGGCTGACTTGAGGTTGACATGGCCACAACTCCAACATCTCCCACTTGGCCATGTTAGTCGAATTCTCACTTCCGTTCGTTCCCATTTTTAGGAACATCAGTCATGAAATTTTAATTTCCATGAATTACATTCGCATTTCAAATTTTCCATTTCCATGAACATCTGTCAAGATATTTTATTTCCGTTTCCATTTTCAGGAACATAAAAAATTCATTATTGTTCCCAATCTTCCAGGAATAACTATCCTTTAGTTTGTATTTCCATCATAACATTTGCATTGTCATGACAAGGAACAATCAGTTCCTATTCCAGACTTAGATTGCTCCAAATTCCATAAACATTCCAAACATCCAGTTCAAATTCCAAACTTAAATTCCTCCAAGTCCCATTAAGTCCACATGTTTAATGTAGACTTTTGCACGAACTCCCTTTGTAAGGGGATCGACTACAATATCGCTCGTAGGTATAGAGGTTACTTTAATTTCACCCTTTCTACTATATCTCGTATATAGATATATTGTATCTTTACATGTTTTTCCTTTGAGGTATTTGCGCCACTATGTATCGAGCTTATTGCCGCTTGATTATTATAGAATATTTCCACTGATCCATTTACAAGATCCAGCCCAAATTCCAATAAGAACTGTCTTATCAAGACTGCATGAGTAATTGTCATACTACAAGCAATGTACTCAGCATCCTGTGTCTGCCTTGTAACACACCCTTGTTTCTTGTCTCCCCAAGAAACAACTACACCTCCAAATATAATCACATGACCAGAAGTGGACTTGCAGTAATCTTTATCACCTTCGAAGTCAACATCGGAGATTCTAATGACCTTAAGTTTTTTTGCTTGAAAACACAATCCCAAGCATTTAGTTCCTTTGAAGTACTTCACAATCCTTTTCACTTCTTCCCAATGGGCAAAGCCAGGATTACTTTGGTATCAACTTATCAAATCGACTGGATTGGCCAAATCTGGTTGTGTACACAACATAGCATACAACAAACTACGTACTACCTAAGCATAAGGTACATTCAACTTTTTCTGTCCTTCTTGAGGACATTGGCTTTTCGTCAAAGCCTTTCCCAATACAATTGGTATTGACAAGGGATTGCAATTCTGCATCTCAGTTTTTTTTATTTTTTTTTATTTTATCATAGAACTCAAGTATTTTTCCACAACGTACGTTGTGTTCTATCTCTCAAGATTTGAATTTCTAGAATATAGGATGCTTCCCCATATCCTTCATTTCAAATCTATTACTGAGTTCAAACTTGGTTTTATTCAACATATCCAAGTTACTTTCAGCTAGCAGTATTTCATCAACATACAAGGAGAGTATAGTAAAACTAATCCCACTCTTCAAGATGTATACACAAATGTCCAACTTGTTAGCCATGAAACCTAATGTAAGGATCATTTTATAGAATACAAGATTCTATTGACGTGAGGACAGTTTCAAACCTTATAAAGACCTTTTTAAGTCTACATACTTTATCTTCCTGTCTCATTCCCTGAAAAACCTTCAGGTTGTCACATATATATGGTCTCTTCCAACTTGCCATTTCGAAAGACAGTTTTCACGTCCATCTGAAAACAATTCTAAGTTCGGATGTGCAACTAGTGCCAGTGCAAATTTTGCTACCGGTGAGTAAGTTTCCTGATAGTCTATTCCTCCCTTTTGGGTGTAACCTTTTACGACTAACTGGGCCTTGAATTTATCAACAGACCCATCTACTCTGTACTTTTTCTTAAGTATCCATTTGCAACTTATGAAATTTCTACCCTTTTGGTAGGACACATAGTTCCCTTACTTGATTCTTTGTGATAGAATCAATTTCCTCCTGCATAGCATTCAACCATTCACCTGATTCTCGCGATTTTATCATTTCACAATAGGTTACAGAATCAACTACTTCTTCTACATATGTGTCAGCTATGTGATAAGATGGCTCACACAGATAAAATTGGTAGTCATCTAAATAAGCTGGGGGTGCTCTTGTTCTTTTTCTCCCACTTACCCTAAGTTTCGGGTTTTTTTCTTTAAGATCAACTTGATTTCTAGGACCTTAAGTTCCTTAATCAAAAATTCCTGGTTCATCTTGAGAGTCAATATCATAGTCATCTTCAATGACATGTAGGGGTCCAAGATCCTCCCTCATCGATTCCTCTTCTAGTTTCTCTAAAAACTCAGCGTCACGACTCTCGATAATCCCTTTTTTCGGATGATGGAACCTATATCCTTTTGATCCTTCTGGATATCCTATGAACTTGCATTTGATAGTTCTGGAATCCAACTTATTTCTATATGGTTCAGGTACTAGTACATGGACTACTGATCCCCACTTCCTTAGATTTTCTAAGTTCGATTTCCTACCTGTCCATAGTTCATAAGGTGAAGATCCAACAGACTTAGTGGGAATTCTCATAATATCCTACGCGAATGACCTCTCCCCAGAACTTCTTGGGGAGAAAAAAAAAATACATACAACGTACTATATTGAGTAGCATTACATTTCATCTTTTAGCTACACCATTCTGATATGGTGTGAAAGACTTTGTTTTTGTGTTCCTCACATAATTTCTCAAACTCAATGGGGTTATTCTCTCCACCACGAACAGTTCTTAGAACCTTAATGTTCATTCCCAACTGATTTTGCACTTCAGTTTTATAACGTTCGAAGTATTTAAAAGCTTCAAATTTCCTACTGACCAAATAAATATACCCATATTTGGAGAAATCATCAATAAACGTGATGAAGTAAATCTTTCCACTATGGATACTCACATTGACCAACCCACAAAAGTCAGAGTGTACTACTCTGAGGAGTTCCTTTGTTTTCACTCTACTCTGAGGAGTCCCTTTGTTTTTACTCCCACTGGAAAAAAACTTCCTGATCATCTTTCCAAATAACCATAGTTCACAGGCAAGGTATTCATCTTCAATTAACTTAGAAACTAACCCCAATTTAATTATTTAATCAATTATCTTAATTTCAAGGTATCATAATTTCATATGCCAAATGTATGAATCATATCACATTTGCACAATCAATTTCATATTTCACAACCATATATGACCAAACTCAAGAAATCCAACTAATAATTTTATGCAAATGCACACAAAATAAATCTTGAGCATTCTTGTAAATATTCATAAAGTTGGTATTAATTTTTGATCAATTAGGCATCACTCAATACACATTCCACTTAGCTTGAATAGCCATAAGACTAGGCAGGTCAAAAGAACTAAGCCCACACATAAAGACTAAGATCATACCAACCTTCAACATACTTTGTTTGACGTCCAATGTAATTTCGACAACGTCACTGACACGTCGAATAACTTAAATTCATTGTCAGAAGTTCATTAAATTATAAACACAAAAAATTCCATTCAATCCATTGGACATTCCATCAATGACTATGATCAAATTTCTGATGTAGCAATTTAGCCCTTTTTCATCAAGACACGTCTCATGTTAAACATTCCATTGATTCACTAAGTGAACAAAGATTGGGTTCAAATGAATTAGACTTGTCATGCTAAATACAAGATTCAGTGCCAAATACAATACCATGGCCACCATTGATCACTGATGCATAACATGACCATTAATAACATAATATTTCCAATAACACTAATATAATCCAATATATTAGGCTACTGTGCTTGTCCTGCTAAAAGATGGACAAAAATACATTGAAGGCATATATGAGATTTTCACCATAAAACAGCAAGATCCCAAAGAAAATCCCATTGAAAATCTTATCAACAAAAATGATGCAAGATAACAATTCTATCAAACAATTGCATCAATAAATTATCATTCGAATACCTAGGCAATGTTATCTAACACTTGATCCACTTGAATGTGACTATTTAATGATCACACCACATTGTTCCAATGGATATCAAGTTTAGTCTAATTTCAATCATAACTAGATTATTTAACCTGCACAATTCTAAGAGCATATTCAATCTCCTAACATAAAGTGTTGGAATATACACGGTCCTAAGTATATAAACATAAGTAAAGTCAATATTAACTAGTTTCGACAATAGATTATATTGTTCCCGTTAAAACTTGCACAAATGGTTAAATGCTTGGCCATATAAATAATTTTTGCCAAGCTAAAATCATAGACAGAGGACATGACCCTCCTCATTCTAATGATAACACCAAATAAATTTTAATGTTTATTCAAAAAATATATACGCATGAGCCGAAACCCACTCATCATATGATAGTAAGTCAAAGATTGATGACTGATTAAAAAATAACAAGTTGGATTTACATATATATGTCTATGTTATATAAGCACTAAAACAAACAAAAATAAATAATTTAACACTATCTTCAATAATTGATTTAAACAATTACTCTAACTTTAAATAATGCTAGTAGGTGTTTTAAAGCAAGACATTAATCGCATAAAAGAATGAATATGTTAGATGACAAAATATAAAGCAACTTTACTTTGACAAAATATAAAGTATTAAATAAATATAATATATATAGCACTTTGTCTTTTTCTCTTTCTTCAAACAATGCATATAATATATATAATATTAAAAAACCCTTTTCATTATTAATCCCACTATCCCTCCAACATATCTATCTATCTATAACATAAAGGCAGGTTAAAGATAGAGTCAAAAAAGTAGTTTGTACTTATCTCTATCGGTGGTTAGAAGATTACAAAAAAACTTCTAGTTTTATAAGTGTCAACAACGATAGATAGGCAAGATTGAAGGATGAAGAAACCCTTAACTTCCCTTTCACAGAGAAAGAATGGAGTATAATGTTTGCAGACTCGTTCAACAAAGAGGTTGCAGCCTTTTGTTTATAAAGTTTTGTAGCCAAGATATCTCTACGTTCTAGATCAGACAAGCAAATAGGGTGGAAACGGAACTGTGGCAAGGAAGCGATGGGTATTGCTCGATGTTGCAGCTTTGCAGAGCAGAAAATTAAGAGGGGTTTGTCCTTCAAGCATCTCCCATAGTTGATCACCAAGTTTGTAATTGGAGAGGAGTCGAACTAAGCCTCTGCTATGATAAACGAGGCAGCGAACTAAACAATCCGCTGAAGTCGGTGTTGCTCCAAGACCAATCTTTCCCAAATCCTGATCTTCCACAACCATCGTTGTGAGTATCGTTACCAAAACCACCATCGGAGAAAAAAAAAACTTTTGCTCTCTCCGTCCATATTCGGGGCTCCTCCGTATGTTATGGCATGAATGAGGCCTTCCGTCTCCACTTGAGAGAATAGAAGCCTATTGTTGAGCCTTTGGCTCTGATACCAATCTAAGGGCGCAATGAATGCTGCAGATCAAAACAATAATAGAGAGAGAACCACCTGCAGATGAGAAATGAGAGAGAGAGATTGCAGATTGGAGAAGATGAGTATGCAGTTAGTGGGCTCCACTATCGATTGCACTCTTTAGTGTTTTCAATGTCGTATTGCTTTCCAACTCACAGACTCTTCTTAGAAGAGTCAAGAGAGTCCAAGAGAGTCCAAGAGCCATTGGACTCTTTCCACAATCGTGGAATCGCCCACACCTTTATTCTCTCCACATCCCGTGATATATGGGAGCACTAAACAGGACGTTGGAAGTGAGGCTGACCTGAGGCTGACGTGGCCACAACTCCAACATGTTCTACCCTATAAAATCTTGGTTCTTATGGGTTTTCAAAATGTTCCAAATGAGGATCACTTGAAGATGTAACTGGTAAGCCTCAAGTCCAAACACTGGAAATGGCTGGCTCTTTTGGGTTTTCAAAATATTCCAACCGAGGATTAGTTGCTTTGAAATCATTGATACGAATCTTGAGAGAAATGCAAGACCATATCTACCCACAAAAAATCCCTTTTGTAACCGATGTGGGATCAGCCCCCCATATGACTGACATGGGATCATAACATAGTATGAACTGCTGATATATATATATATATATATATATATCAATCTTACCCTTAATCTTCAGTTCAGTCTACTGCAAGTGATCATTTGAGCAAACCAGCCTTCTCCATTACTATTTCTGAGCCAAAGGTGACCATCAATCATATATGTTTATACCATTAAATTCTTTCTTCATTCCCTGTTACTTTTGAAACAGATAAAATCAGAAGGGTATCTGAACCTTAAATTCTTCCATTTCAGAAAATTGTATTCTCCTCTCTTATCACTTTCCTTCTGGATGGAAAGCTAGCTAGGTTATTCTCCTCATCTATAGGCACATTTTTTTTTGTTGGAAAAAATTCTGCCGACCTGGTAAAATGGAATCTCCCATTCCTCTCCACTCTAGCATACATTTATCGTCAGATGTGGTAAAAAAAGATCCCAGCCAATCCATGTCTTTGCCACTGCATTTCTCTCTCAATCGTCGTTGCACACTCTATCTCTCTCCCGCTCACGACTCCAATCAACCGTCCCTTGCATCACCATGTTGTTGGGTAACCTAGAGGGGGGTGAATAGGTTACCACTAGTGGATTTTGCCTCTTTTTCGATTGGTTGCACACTTATATTAAATATAAAAAGCAGAAGTAAATGAGGCACAAGATTTATAGTGGTTCGGCTAACTTAGCCTACATCCACTCCTCTCAACCTTGAGAGAATTCCACTAGTATTTCCCTTTCAATACAATAGGTGGGGAAATGACACCTTTACAACTCTTTTTAACAGGATAAGAGGATCCTTACAATCTTAGTTCCAGGACAAGAGTATCCTTTCAATCTCTTAAGGATGAGAGGGTCCTTGTACTAATCTAAGTACAGTCTAGATTAATACAACAATGCTTTATCAAATCAAAAGCATAAACATGTAAATACAATAGCAGTTTGGTATAAATACCTATCAAAGAGTAGTGACACTTTTACCCTTTGAGTGATGGTGCTCAATGATATGAATGAGAGTGATGCACCTTGAGTCTCCTAGATGACTCTCCTTGATGGCATGAGTTGGAGAGAGTGGAGAGTTAAGAGCTTGGTAATATCTCTTTGAAGAGCTTGAATTGAATAATTTAGCTCAATGATAAATTCTCACTTTTGTACTTTCTCAAATGTACTATGCACTTTTTCTATCAAAAGATGTGTTTTGTTCCTTGTTTGGATGTGTTTTATAAAGCCAAAAGTTGGAGTTTGTTTGTTCTCCAACGGATATAAAACTGTCATATTTTTAGACTGTCGGTCGACCTATAAAAGTTGTCGGTCGACCATCAAAAAACTAGCCGTTGAAAACTAGCCGTTAAGCCCAAGTTTGGGGCTGTAGGTCGATTGTCGGTCGACCTATGGATCGACCTACAAGTGTCGGTCGATCGATAGATCTGTCGGTTGCAACCGGCAAAGCAGGAAACAAAGCAGTATGTTTTTATATTCGTAGGTCGACCGACAGAGTCCGTAGGTCGACCAAGCATGGGCTTATCCTATTTTTGATTGTCTGTCAAGGGGATTTTTGGTCCAGCTTGCTTGGGGACTTCATAGGTTTTTGTCTAACACTTTAATGGCCATGTTTCTTGAGTCTAGGGCATGGGAATGAGTTCCTCCTAGGGTCTCTTACATGTGAATGCAATGTGTGTGTAATGTGATATGCACATGTAATGAAATGTGTTCTAATGCACTTGAATCTTCTTGGAGAGTCTTTGTCTTGGCTTCCTTTAGAAGATGTTCCTCAATCTTCAAATTTCTTCTTTTCCTTAACTCTTCTGTTGTGAGCTCCGTTGATCAAGTCTTTCCTGGATGCTTGATGCTCCCAACGTCTGACTATGAAGTTTGCTTAAAGATTGGAATATTAGTATTAATCTTAATGTTTGTTATCATCAAAATTAGTTTATGGAGGAATGTGTTTTTCAACACATGTGTTGCGTCAAGAAACCTTCAGTTGGTCCCTCCTGGATAGAACTTGCAAAGAGGAACAGATGAACAAGAGAGAGTCACTCTTCTCCGGCGAGGGACTCTCTGATGCCTAGATCAGGTCTCTTTAGCAGTAGACAATTCAAGAGAACTTGAGAGAGTAATGAGCTAGATGATTTACCTAACCATAGGCCTTCTATTTATAGACCAGACTAGACAGTGGTTATGCCTCACTAGGAGACAATGAGTCTTGCACTCCACGCTGAGTTTATCTAGGCAAGAGTCCTGTTAGGAGAGTGATACTAGAGCATCCATTGTTAATGAGAGTTTCCATTTTGGTGATCGATGGGAGATCTTGTTTCTTTGTAAGATTGCACTTGCTCGCTTGCAGCGTTATATGTGTTATATTGGGATTTAGATATGTTTGTTGTTTTCCATGTGGGGATTGTATCATCACATGACTAGGTTTCTCGATTTGGGTCAGTTGGGTACCGTGCGGGTATAGCCCGATGGGTCGGGGGTTGCTCCATGCGGTTGTGGCTTTGCCACGTGTCATGCTAGTATTGGCAAGCCGTATTTAGGTATATCACCATGTATAATTCCATTATATATGAAAGGCCATCTATCCACCTTCCTTGTTCTATCCCAAATCATTCTAACTCTGTTAGAGAGAACGACATGCGAAAACAATTGCCGGAGCTGAAGAAAAATAACGTCTCGGGGAACAATAGATGATTGAAGAAATTACTAGATCACAATGATCTCTTCAAGAAAATGGGAGACCAAAAAGAAGGGGGGAAATGAGAGAATAGAAAAGAAGGAAAAAAGATAGAGAAAACAAAGGAAAGAGGGACAAAACAACGAATAAGAAAGAAAAGAAAAGAAAGAAAGACATCACTATTGTTTGTGAAGATTTCTTCATGTTTGATAATTGAGATTTTCAAAAAAACATTCTCGATTGATTCATTTTCTTTCGAATAAAAATTATTTTTCAAATTAATTTTATCAATAGAAAATCTATTTTCCTTTTAAAGGACATCAACTTGGAATTCAATATCAAAAAAGGTAGGCTTAAGATCCTGCATACTATTGTTGAGGTCTTCTAAATGATCCTAGAATATCTACCTTTTTTTTGGGTAACCAAATATTACTATCTCTGAAACAAAGTTCCAGAACAATCAACAAAGAGAGCCAAAGAGATACAAGCAAGGGCGTAGAAAACCAAATACAATTAGACTGAGAAGAGGCTCCTTCAGAAGCAAGAGTGTCTACAACGTTGTTAGCTTCCCAAAGTGCATGGACGAAGGAAATCTACGGGATTAAATACGAGAGGTGTCTGCAATCTGAGATTAAAGATGAGATCCTCTATGGAATAGAGGAAACCTTAAGATTAAGAATATCCACCACCAGCAAATTGTCACACTCAATGATCACATTGGGGATTCTTTGAAGATATGCCATTGTAAGAGCTTGATGGATGGCTAAAGTTTCAGCCACTAAAGCATAATTCCACCCAATACCCATCAAGAATCAGCACTGGAAGGTTGAATTGGCTGATCTACAGACTCCGCCGATGCCCGTGTTACCAGGATTACTGTGGTTGGCGCCATCCACATTAAATTTCACAAAAGGGTGTGGAGGGGGTGACTACTTCACTAACCTATAGTTATGACTGATGTGAGTCCGAATATTATTCATTTGCGCTCTTGCACTAGACATTGCTCGAAGAAAGACTGCTTGAGGGTTGAAGTTGGAATTATTGTATATGTGGTCCTAGTAACTATTCCAGATATACCACAGAATAAAGCAAAAAATTGAGATTTTAAATTGCTCCTCTCTATTCTGGTTGGAACTATTCTTCAAAAGGCCCTCCAGGGTAGTTGTAATATCCCCACTCTGAAGAGTACCTGAAAGATCGAATTGGATCCACAAGTTCTTAACCACCTCACAACAGACGAATGAATGATTTGCAGATTGGAGATGTTGGACATAGCTGGCAGGTGGGGACGAGATTGCAGCCCCTCAGGATGAGAATGTCAGGAAAAGGAAGTTTATGATGCATAAACTTCCAAATGAATATTTGGATCTTAGGAGTGGTAGGGAGGTGGCCAGATTTTTAAGCAATAACCTGGGTTAACAGGGTTTAAGTTCCCATGACTGACAATAAGCTGAAGCCACCGTAAATGTACCGGATGTTGTTGTAGTCCAAACGATTTTATCTTCTGATGGAAAAATGGGCAGGGGGATAGAGATGATTGCAAAGGCTACTTCAGGAGGCCACCAATAGAAGATCAAATCCGTCCTCCAAGTATAGGACAATTGATCAATGAGATGAGCTACTAAAGTAGAAGCGCATGGATGTAATGGATAAGGGGCTTTTGAGGGAGGGAAATTTGGAATCCAAAAATTAGACCATTGATTGTTACTATGGCCATTCCTAATCTGGTGGAAAAGACCCTAGCATAGGAGATCTCTAGAAGAGCAAATAGAATTCCAACCCCAAGAAGCAAAGAGCAAACAAGGGGCATCAAGGAAGGAAGAAGCAGGGAAATACTTGTTTTTCATATGTTTTGCCCAGAGAGATGTTGGTGGAAATAGCAGCTCCTAACCTTTTTTTGCCAGAAGAGCTAGGTTCATAAAGGTAGAGCATTTAATGTTTATCCCTCAGCCTTATAGGGAGGCAGATGGTATTCCAGGAGATAGTAGGGACTAAGGATTTCTCACCATTGGACCAAAAGATCCTTCTACTTGTTGAATCCAAGGCTTTTGGAATTGAAGCAGGGAGACTGAAGGACATTGTGTAAAGAGGCATGGCTAATAAAGTAGGTTAAATTAGAACCAACTTACCTGCGGGGCTGAGAAATTTAGTTTTCCAATGTTGCAGCTTAGAGTTCATCCTTGACATCAGATCATTGCATTGGGCTTTGGTGATTTTTCTTCCAGCGTATGGGATACCCAGGTAGGGATCGAGAGAAGAAGTAGGAATGATCTGAAAAAAATCTCTTACTTTTTTTTTTGCATGCCGAATCCACATTGGGACTAAACTGGGCTCTAGTCTTGGTAAGATTGATCAACTGGCCAGAGAACTGATAATAATTGTCAATGACTTCCTGAAGAGCTCTAGCTTCTTTCGTGGAAGCTTCTCCAAAGAGGGTCAAGCCATCAGCATTGCCATATGCGTAATACTCTGCCCCCCTCTATTTAATTTAATCCCTTTGATCGTCCCATCATAAAGAGGAGAAGATAGCTTGGTTGCCAAAACTTTAGCACACATCATAAATAAATAAGAGGATAGTGGGTAGCCTTGCCTTAATCCTCTAGAGGGTTTGAAGAAAGGAAGAGGAGAACCATTACGCAGAGTGCCTAGCTGAGTATTCTCCATACAAAACATAACTTTCTGAATCCAACTCTAAGAAAATCCTAAATTGCTAAGGGTACTTCTTAAAAAGTGTCATTCAAGCCTATCATAGGCCTTGTTCATATCAACTTTAATTGACATGAAACCCATCTTACCTTGCATGGATTTTTTAATTTTGTGGAGCAACTCATGACAAATAAGGACATTATCTTGAATTTGTCTCCCTTTAACGAAACCATTTTGGCTGATGGAAATAATGCGATTGAGAATGGGTCTGAGACGGTTGACAATGATACGAGAGATGATTTTATAAATGAAATTACAGAGACAGCTTGGCCTGAATTCAGAGACAGAAGAAGGATAATCAACCTTGGGGATGAGAGCTATGAAGGTACGATTTATGGGAAGGGAAAAGGTACCATTTAAAAAGAAATCCTTGATGCACTTGGAGACCTCTCCACCAATAATAGACCAAGAATCAATGTAGAACATACCAAAAAATCCATCCAGCCCAGGGGCTTTGTTTGCAGGCATAGATTTGACTGTCTGGATGATTTCCTCATCCATGACTGGAGCATTAAGAGAGTTATTGTCCTCCTCAGAAATTCTTCCCTTGACCGATTCAAAATAATTCTCATCCAAATTCGAAGTCCTTGATTAGTAGAGATCTTTATAATAATCCAAGAGAATTCTTCTCATATCCTCCTCCTCCATATTGGTGAGACCACCATCATTTAGAAATCGGATCTTATTCTTGGCTCTTCTCCTTAGGGTAGTGAGATGGAAGAATCTAGTATTCCTGTCTCCTTCAAGATTCCATTTTGCTCTAGAATTTTGTTGCCACAAGATTTCCTCTTGATGAGCCAATTTTTTCAGCAAGGCAAGATGATGCTTCTCACTTAAAAACCACTGATCATCTCTAAGCGATGGCTGAATATGATACAAGGAGGTAATGAATTCCTTAGAGCTTTCTAACCTTTGGAAAATATTTCCTATGTGAAGCTTATTCCAACCTTTGAGGGAATCTTGGAGACATTGGAATCTTCTAACCAGAGTAAAGGAAGAAGAACCCCGAAAATGAAAAGAAGACCAAGCCTCAGAAACAACTTCGTGAAAATCAGGTTCAAGGAGCCAAATGGCTTCAAATCGAAAAGGGCTTTTGGTCCTAGAAACAGGCTTTTCCAGATGCAGAATAATAGCTCTATGATCCGAGGACACCATGATTTCATTAGTAACAAAGGCCGAGGGAAAGACATTAAACCAGTCAGCATTAGATAAAAATCTATCTAGCCTGGCTTCAATGCATCTTTCACCAAATTGCAAAATAGACCAGATAAAGTGATATCCGACATGGGCATCTTCAGCAGGGCCAGCGAGATTAATAAACTCATTGAAAGGAATTAATTGAGAGTGACTGATGTCCCTACCTCCACGCTTGTCAGCTTGAGAAAGATAGGCATTCCAATCTCCAAAGAGAAGTCAAAGATTATTAATGAAGGGAACAAAATTAAAGAGAGAAGAAAGTTGGGCTCTCATTCACACTTTCAACACAACTGAAATAAACAAAGGACACTTCCCATTTTTTATTTAGATTTTGAAAGTATACCTCAACATGGACACACCACTCTCTGCTCCACAAAACATTACAAGAGACATGATCAGACCACATAAGAAGGAGTCCACCAGCTCAGTTAATAGCAGGGGAGCAAACAAAATGCGAGAAAGACAAGGAACGACAGACGTTACTGAGGATAGGGCTGCTCATCTTTGTTTTAGACAAGAAACAAACACTGGGTCTATGTTTTATTATCAGCTACCGAATTTCATAGCGCGTTGAAGGGCGACCAATCCCTCCAGTTTAGGGTCAAGACCTTCATTTCTTCTTGGGTGACTGTTTCCATCCAGTCACCTCAACCTCAGAGTAATCAGCATCAGCAGGAGAGTTTCCCAATTTGGCTTGCTTGTAGGACTCACCATCTCTAGGAGTAAAAAGTTGCAGAGTGAGCTGGTCATATATTTCTAGCGGTGCAGTTCTCTTCTTAGTCAGGGAGTGATACACCTCCCCTTTCGCATGATCTAGTATAACAGGAGCGCCCTGGTGATCGAAATTCCCCTCATTAGAAACCCAGTAATTATTTTTAGCTTGGAGGACTACAGCAGGAATGCAGGCAAGAGTTCCAAGCTCAACTTGTGGGATCCCATATTGATTCTAGGCAGGGGTATTGCGTAAAAAAACTGGGAATAAGTTAGCAAGCGGGTGGGGAGGGTAAGGATTGATATTTTGTGGGAAGGAAGGAATGAACGCACTATTCCTGATTATATCATACATGACCTTTCTAGTGGTAGCAAAAGAGAGGGGCAGTTCCAAACCGAAAACATAGGCAAGGTTTATGATTGAATGAAGGAGTTCAAATTTCCTACGTTGGACGTAAGAAGCAGCAGGATTTGAGGTAGCACTTTCATTGATGCCCTGTGAAGGATGAACTTTTTTAAGATGGGAGAAATATTCATCGTACACAGTAGTAATTTCAGGGAGGAGGCTGGTACGACGAGGAGGAATAGCTGCTTTGGGGATGAGAGCTTCTTCTGCTACAGAATCAACCTGAGCTATAGCATTCAAGTATTTAGTTCTTGGCTTAAACAAGCAATCAACCCCTTTGTGGCCAAACAACAGACAATTGGAACAGATCACAGAGGGTCTGCTCTCATAAGCGAGGAGCACAGATGAGCATTAAGGACCACGCTTAATGGTAACAAACCTGGTGATTTTATGTGAGAGAACTATAATCAGACGGGCAGCAGGATTGTAATTTGAGCTCACAGTACCAAAGGGGCACTCTAACTCGAGTCATCCACCTGCCTTGGAGAAAATGGAAGATAGGATTTTCGGGCTGTAGTACATCCAGTGCAAATTTTCTATCTGAGCCCACAAAACCGCCATCGAAAAAACCATCTGAGCAGCAGGAATATCGGGATTCCATCGTTGAAGAACAACAAGATGGCTCAGATAGATCCATGAGCACAAAGGATGATGTGCTTGTCTCTAGCATTTTTTAGCTTGATAATGAAGCGGTCTGCAGCATTCTCAACAAGATGGATCTCCACCGCCTTAAGGGACTTAAAGTGATCAGCTTTCAAAAACATTGATCACAGTTCCAGAATGGACACATGGACGTTGTCCAGAACCCAGCCAACGATAAAAAATTGAAGGTTATCTTTAGCAAGTTTCAGAGCACTATCAGAGACTTCGATCTGGGGATCTTGCATGTCAGGTAAATCAAGCTTCAAGGCAAAATCATCAACTAGCTTCGAGGCGAAGGACCTGGAAGAAGAGGATTCAGGAATGGAAGGGGAAGGTAAGGGGTGAATATTCGGTAAGGAAGCCATGAAGAGGGACTTTACTTCACACGACCGGACCACAAGCGCAGTTACTTCAGTGGGAACTGCTTCAGGGGTATACGAAGGATATGCAAACCTTTTGCATGCACCAAAAATAAATAGAAGATCAAGGGAGGGAGGTCGTCTACGTGAGTAGGCCAACTTAGAGTAGCGCAGATAGAGTTCATAATGGAAATTCTGAAGAATTATGGGATGAGATGCAGCCATGCAATGGATCCAGGAAGAAAATCTCTGAGATAAACCAAAAAATTGCCTTCAGATGAATAGATCTCTTGGGTTCTATTGACCAATATAGCCTTTCTCATCCTATGGAACGTGCTATATTGGTACCTTCCATTTATACTTCTTTCCATACATTGAACATTCCACTAATATGTCTTTCCATGTATTATCCATACCATGTATATTCTTTCCCTGTATTACACTGATTTGTATATTTTCACCTACCTTGTATACTCACATGTAATATGGATTATTTCCTATTATCACATGTGAGATCTTCACCTACCAATCCTCTATATATACTACATGTACACCACAATATTGAATGTGAAAATACAATCCTAATTATCCAGTTCAATATGGTATCAAGAGCCTAAATTGCTCAAACGAGCTATCTCCTCTATCTTTCTTTTTTTTTTTCCTTTTCACAATGGCTGGAGAAAACGATGACCGAAACACCACACCAACCGTGGCCAGCAGTGCTCTCACACCTCTCCTCTCTTCACCATGCTCATCACTACATATCTGTGGAGCTTACTTCCAAAAACTACTTGTACTGGCAAACCCAGATTGAACCCTTTCTTGATGGCCAGGGTCTCTTCGGCCATCTGGATGGCACCACACCATGCCCATCCGATCCTGCTGCTGCTCTCACCTGGCGAAGACAAGACTCCCTACTTCGAAGCTTACTCCTCTCTTCCCTGTCTGAGGAAGTTTTTCCATTAGTTCTTGGCAAACGAACCAGCCAGGAAATATGGGAGACGTTGCATACTGCCTTCTCATCCCCATCCGAGAGTTGAATCATGTCCTTAACAATGGCTTTCCAAGAGTTGGAACAAAAACAGGATGAATCAGTTTCCAATTTTCTACAACGAGCAAAAACCATTTCTGAAGAACTGAGTGCTGCTGGACACCCATTACGCCAGAGTACCTTCAATCTGCATATTTTCAAAGGCTTAAAAGATGACTTTAATGGCATCGTGTCATCCCTTCTTACCCGTACAACACCGCTGCCATACGATGACCTACATGCGATGCTACTTAGTCATGAGTTCTTGCATGGCACCAAACTTTCAAAACTGTCTTTGATCGATGGTGCATCATCCAGTGCTCCTCCCGCTGCAAATAAAGTCCAACGATCATCATCTCAGCTGGATAGCCGCCCTCCTTCTACTGGGCGAGGGGGTGCCACCTGGCGTGGTCGTGGCAACCGTGACAGGGGGGCCGTGGTCGTTCTCAGGGAACAAGGCTATGGTGTCATTGGTGCAACAGGGACACCCATGACACCCTGAACTGTTACAGTTAACCCAAACGACCACCCAATTTCCCGACTAGATCACCCACCAATTACCAATATCAGCCAAACACCACTCCTATGGCCCATTACACCAATTGCCATGGACCACCCATTCTCCCTACACCACCATACCCACCGTCCCAACCACATCCCTGGTACCCAAACACGGGTGCCACGCACCATGTGACACCCGATCTGCAATCCCTGTCATCCTATGACCCATACATTGGTTCGGACACTCTGCAGGTCGGCAATGGTAAGGGTATAGCCATATCAAATATTGGTACAGCTTCCGTTACTTCTCCTTCTTCATCTCACAATTTTGTTCTTTTTGATGTCTTGCATGTTCCTTCCATCTCTAAGCCACTTCTTTCTGTCAATAAATTTACCACTGACAATGATGTATTTTTTGAATTCCATCCATCTTGTTTTTTAGTCAAGGATCGGAGAACCAAAGCTACAATCCTGTCCGGTTCGAGTGATGGCGGTCTCTACAAACTTCCATCGTCCATAAGAACTTCTCCTTTGGCTCACCTTACCTGTCGCACCTCCCTTGATGGCTGGCATTGCCACCTAGGCCATCCTCATTCTCAAGTTGTTCGTCAAGTTGTTTCCACCAATAATTTGCCATTTTTTAAATCTATGAATACTGTGTGTACTGCCTGTCAAATGGGCAAAGCCTGTCCCCAGACTTTGGGCGAAACTTTTTCTCGAAGCCTACATCCTTTGGAATTGATATTTAGTGATGTTTGGGGACCATCCCCCACCCCTTCTCCTGCTGGACACCGTTATTTTATTATCTTTGTTGACGACTACTCCAAATACATATGGTATTATCCTATGGTTCGCAAGTCAGAGGTTTTTGGGATTTTTACTACCTTCCAAAAATTGGTTGAAAGGCAATTTGATAGGAAAATACGATCTGTCCAAACAGACTGGGGTGGGGAATTTAGAACATTACCAAAAAAATTTGAACAAATTGGGATCTCTCATCGTATCTCTGCCCCTCATACTCATGAACAGCAGGGTGCAGTAGAGCGTCGTCATAGGCATATTGTGGAAACCGGTTTATCTTTGATAGCACATGCCTATGTCCCTCAAACCTATTGGATATTTGCCTTTGAGACTGCAGTGTTCCTCATTAACCGCTTACCATCACGTATCAATTCCGGGATGTCTCCCTACCAACTCCTTTTCCATCGCATTCCAAACTACTCCTTCTTGAGAGTTTTTGGTTGTCTCTGTTTTCCTCTTCTTCGTCCTCTAAATGCTCATAAAATGGACTTTAGATCTTCACCATATGTTTTCTTGGGTTATAGTTTGTCTCATCTTGCTTACAGGTACCTTAACCGCTCTAATGGACGCATTCAAGTATTTAGACATGCGTCTTTTTTTGAAAATGTGTTTCCCTTTGCATCTGTCTCACACTCACCACCGCCATCACCACAAGTGCACCTACCTTGGGCGGCTGTACCCATGGTAACTCCACCATTGCCACACCCAACCACACCAAACCAACCCATTAACCCTTTAGCCGCACCTCCATCATCTCACGGCCATACACCTATTCCGCTTCACAGTCCAGAACCAAGCCCAACACCACCATCACGTGGGCCCAACAATCCTGAAACCAGCCCACTTTCACCACCTCAACGAACCAGACCCCTTGTGGACCTCTACCAGGATCCGCCAAACCCACCTCCAGGCCGACACCCTATGTGACTGCGCTCTCACAAAGCAACGCTTCATTCCCTCCCATCTAAGCCTCCAGCACCCATTGAACCAACCTGTTTCTCGCAGGCTGTAAAGTTCCCTGAGTGGCGCACTGCCATGGCTGAGGAGTTTAATGCTCTCATTAGAAATGGTACATGGAGTTTGGTACCACCCTCCCCAACTTAGAATTTGGTGGGTTGCAAATGGGTATTCAGGATCAAACGGAAGGCTGATGGGTCTATTGAAAGGTACAAGGCCCGTCTTGTGGCTAAAGGGTTCCACCAACAGTAGGGAGTGGACTATAGTGAGACCTTTAGCCCAGTAGTAAAACAACCCACCATTCGGACAGTGATCTCCTTAGCAGTTTCTCAAGGGTGGCCCATCCGACAATTGGATGTACAAAACGCTTTCTTGCATGGGGAGTTGACCGAGGAGGTCTATATGGTCCAACCACCTAGTTTCGAGGACAAGTCGCACCCTTCACATGTGTGCCGGTTACATCGGTCACTTTATGGTCTTAAACAGGCCCCATGGGCATGGTTCCAGAGATTGTCCAGATTTTTATTGTCTACTGGCTTTACCGCATCCAAAACTGACACGTCTTTGTTTATAGCAAAACAGGGTGGTTCGGTCCTATATGTACTCATATACGTGGATGATATCTTGGTCATGGGCAACTCTCAAGCCCAGATTTCGGCCCTGTTGACCAGCCTAGCCAAGGAGTTCTCTATAAAGGATTTGGGGCTGCTATACTATTTTTTGGGCATTGAAGCCTCTTATAACCGTGGGGGTCTGATCCAATCACAGCAGCGCTATATTTCTGATCTACTTGATCGAGCGGGCATGAAAGACTGCAGCCCACTCTCCACACCGATGTCCACTTCATCCAAACCATCAGATTCAGGGGGTGTGAATTATTCTGATCCCAGTCACTATAGGTCCATTGTAGGGGCACTTTAGTATGTAACACTTACACGGCCTGATGTGGCATCTGCAGTAAACCGTGTATGCCAATTTATGCACGCTCCCATAAATGATGACTGGGCCTCGGTAAAAAGGATTCTGCGATATCTGAAAGGGACAATATATCATGGGCTTATGTTTCAACGCTCTGCTTCCTTGACACTACAGGCCTATACTGATGCTGACTGGGCTGGCAGTCCCACAGATCGGCGATCTACAGGTGCCTATGCAATCTTTCTTGGGCCAAATTTAATTTCTTGGAATTCAAGGAAACAGAAGACCGTATCCCGCTCATCTACTAAAGCTGAATACAAAGCACTAGCGGATACAGCGGCTGAATTAATCTGGTTACAGGCCCTGTTCAAGGAACTTGGAATTTCATAGTCTGCGGCCCTAATTCTATGGTGTGACAACATTGGGGCCACATACTTGTCGACGAACCCGGTATTTTATGCTAGAACTAAACACGTGGAGATTGACTTCCACTTTGTCCGGGAACGGGTTGCATCTGGGTCTCTACAGGTTCAGTTCATTTCCACACATGATCAGGTCACAGATGTATTGACCAAGGCGCTGCCAACCACACAATATCAGTTCATGAGAGACAAGCTAAAGATCCGCCCCACCGGATCTGTTAAATACGTGCCCAAAACCCAGTTTAAAACCCGGTCTGACCACCGGTCTGGTTTGAACCTTTTATGTAGAACTGGGAGCGGAGTACGCTCGTGAACTGTGGGCCATGATACTCAAGCCATCCCACAAGATTGTTGACCGTGACTCTGGAGAAGTCGTCGAGGATAGGTACATCGACAGAGATAGGGGAAAGTTTGTCTTCGAGGGTGCATTCCTAGAATTTCCTCATTCCGAGGATCCGCCCGGCCCTCGCCCGGTGTACCCATTCCGACTTACAGATGATTGGGAGTAAGTTAATATCCTAATAACTCATGGGTATAAATACTAGAATGGGCTTAGGACCTGATGTTCCTTCTAATCATATTATGGGCCTAGTAGTATAATGGGTCCAATAACTTAAAATGGACCTAAAGACCTAAGACAACCAAACATGACTTAAGACTAAAGTGAGGTAAATAGGGGTCAATCCACTATTCACCTCACAATAGAAAACCTAAATCGTGGAGAGGAAAGGAGAGAAGGAAAGAAAGAAGAAGAAGAAGAAAAAAGAAGAAGAAAAAAGAAGAAGAAGAAGAAGAAGGAAGAAGGAGAAGAAAGAAGAAGAAGAAAGGAGAGAGGTGGAACCCAAGCTTGCCCTCATACATTGGTGAGCATTCTCTCTCTCTCTCTCTCTCTCTCTCTCTCTCTCTCTCTTTCTCTCTCACTTCCTAATTTATAGACCTAGGGTTTGGAATTATGAGTCATGAATGCTTCACCTACCTTATTAGAAGAGCCATTAATGGCAAATCCTTGATGCTTAACTATGAAGCACCTAACCCTACCTTAAACCCATTCACCCTTCTCCATTTATGAACCCTAAGTTGGGGATATACCTCCATTTATGGGTTTCACCAACCCTCATGGAAGACCGTAGATGTGTGGTTTGAGGGGTGTTAAATAACATTGATTAAAGACACTTCCAAACCCCAATACCCAAACCCATGAGTTCCCTTCCCATATGTATTTTAATGGAGGAAAACCCAATCAATCGATCATTGGGCTTACAAACCCATGTTGGGGGTGTGCTATGGCACCTTGATTGAGTTGTTTTGATGGCCAAAGAGACCTCTAAAAACCCCTAAGAATACCCCATTTTACCCCAAGGTAAAACCATTCTCAGAATGGCATGAATAGCAAGACTGGCACATGGACAGGCACATGAAAGTGCCTGTCCCTGAGAAACTAGATCTGCCGGTGGGAAGGCCGAGAGGACAGGCACATGGACAGGCACATGCAAGTGCCAGTCCCTGAGAAACTAGATCTGCCGGCCCCTGAGAGGGACAGACACATGGACAGGCACATGCAAGTGCCAGTCCCTAAGAAACTAGATCTGCCGGTGGGAAGTCCGAGAGGGACAGGCACATGGACAGGCACATGCAAGTGCCAGTCCCTGAGAACCTAGATCTTCCGGTGGGAAGTCCGAGTTTGACAGGCACATGGACAGGCACATGATATAGCCTTGCTGTATGTGCCGGTCCCCTATTTCAGCCTTGTTTGATAACTTATGGGGCCCAACTCTTCTAGCCCTAAGGCACTAATCTCTCCCCACGTTGTACACCCTCTTTAGGTTGACTGACCCGGATCAGGGGCGTATTAGTACGTGGGACAGTGTACTTGGCATCGAACGCCGATTTGAAGAACTCCGTACTGAAGATTGACTGAGAATCAATGTGAGTGAGTTAAGCAAACGTTTTAATTTATGGAATGTTTGTGTGTCGTGTCTTGCGAATGCCATTCATGCATGTGTGCTATAATATATAATTATTGGTAAGATATAGGACGATATAAATGTTTAGATGTTGATAGGACTTTACATTCTTGTCTTGCGATATTATTTATTTTATTGCACTATGGTGCGAATGGTATTGGATGTAGTTATGGGACTCGGGTGCCGGTTGGTGCTGGACCAAGGGATTCCATAATATGGACTCACTCATGGGATGTAGATCTAGGGCTTCGGAAGCGGGATCCAAGTGCCAGTGGATGCTGGGCTTGAGATTGCCGTACTTGAAATTGCATTATAGTTGTCCATTACATTAGGTGGAAACGGGATGGTGTCCGACCGACTGCCTTCGGTATTCACATCTCGTACTTGTATACGTAGGTATGGGCTAGAGGGGCAAGAGGATAGCCGGCTGACCGTATTTTGATATCTATGGACTCTGCCTCTGGCCTATGCACATGCGTTCCTCACTCATACAATAGGTGAATGCTGGCTAGGATAAATGTTTACCCAGTACTATGACCCTTATCGACAGGGGGTTAGGTGTCGGTCAAATCTGTGGGTTCCGACCGTTATTCAGGTATACCCACCAGGGAAGTTCGGACACCGACCGTATTTTGGGCCAAACGCCAGGACAGGATTTGACTTGGGGGTTTGCATATATCTCTTGGTGGAGACCGGTACGGCAGGCTTCCTGCGTAACTCGGATTTGTCATCGCTGGTATACCATCCGTTTATGGTACCGATGTCGGGGATGCTACCTAAGATGTTGCTATAGTACTATACCTGACTTAGTTGTGTGTTAGGTGGATAACAATAAAATTATACATCATCATTCATTCATGTAGCATGATTGTAAATTGTATGTGATGTACGGTCTATCTTGGTGTTATTGGACACCTTGGTATCCGTCCATCATGTATGGTTTGCAGTCAACCCCATTCATTATTATTATTGTGTATGCTTGTGTGGCTTAGCCACTCATTGGGCTCAGTTGGAGCTCACTCCTCGAGGAAACATATTTTAGTTGATGCAGGTACATTCAAGCAGGACGGCACGGAGTTCAAGACTTCTGAAGAAGGTCATGAAGAGTGGTGGACTCCGGAGTATGAGGATCATGGACCGGAGTGCTACTGTGAGATGTGTTCCACGAGGGAACAGTGATTCTTGGCTAGTGGCCATCTTTTGTTACACTTTGATAAACTATCTTCTGATTCAAAGGTGTATTCTTTTGATTCCTTTCTTGATAAGTGTATTTATTATACGGTGATAATACATAGATCCTGATTAGAACTAATTGTACTTGAAGGGGTAAACTTGAATAGACAATGTTTTATATGCTATCACATAGCTTCTGCTAACTCTGATGTTATTAATATTAATCCTTTCCTTTTACCTATTATCTGTCATTGTGAATGAGTTAGTCTTGGGCACTGCATCAGTGATTCTGGTGGTTGGAGAGCGTAGTTGTATGTTCTGATTGCATTTCCCATGGTTCAGGGATGGGGGTGTGACAGCTTGGTATCAGAGCGCGATGCTCAACCTCATGGACTAACTCAGTGTTCACACGACCCGATTTACTCTAAATTAGGGTTAAATATTAAAAGCTTTATCCACAAACAAGAATCAGTAGAACAAGGGAGAATATATAAATTTTGCTGATAGAACAATGCTTTGATAATACAAATAAAGGTAGGAGATTTTCATAGAACATAAACCAGTTTAGAAATGAAGAAAAGATGAGAAATTACATAGTAAACCCTAGGAGTTACAAAAAAAAAAAAAGATATATACTAAGGTTTATGAGGGTAAAGTCATGAACAATGATGTAAAATATAATGATAATTGGGATTAACCTAACCATAAAGAGCTATTGTATATATTAGGAAAGTTTATACATTATAGGATTGTTGTTGCATAAACCCAACGACTTCAAGATACACCAATACCAATCAAGAACTGGAGCTCTTGGTCTACAAAAAAAAAAAAATTAAAAATAAAAGTTGTGGTTAGGCACATTACGAATAACATTTTGAATAGTGAATCATACCATAAGCAAGTGTGGGAATGGGAAGAAGCTTACACATTGAGATGGATTAGCAAACAGCTAATTTATACAAAAGAAAAGCTCACCTGAGCCTTTTCACAAACACCTCAAACTCATCACCTGGGCATTCGTTGCTACAACTGCAACAGGCGGGGGCATATGTCCAAGACTTGCTCGTACAGTAAGCCCATGTATGTGCCAAACCTGCGGGCCATCGGTCCCATGCAACCCCAGGGGAGTGTATTCAACATGCCTGCAGATGAGGCAGAGTCATCATTAGGCGCAGTGGCAGGTACCTTACCTAACTCACTAATGCTTGGCATTCATTATTTTCCTTACATTGTTAGCATGACAATAAGGTAAATTTCATTGAGTCAGGTACCTTATGTCTATACCTATCACCTGTGCACGCATTATTGATTTTAGAGTTTACGACTCAATTTAGTCACCCACGATCGTTAGTTATAATTCCAACTTGCGTAAGCTAGCTGTCGGTGAGAGACTCTCCGCAGGACTTGTTACGTAGGCTAATGATTAGGGAAATTATCTTTTATTTTCTCGTGGCCTCGAGTGATCGGCCGGGCTTTCTTTAGGAACCACCTAGAAATTTTGAGTATTGGTCCTAAGTACCCTTGGGTAAGCCTATGGCCCCACATGTCTCTCAGGAGAGCCATTTTTAGGACTTGTTGGTAAATCTATCGAGAATGCTGGGATTGGCTTGGTGTATGGGTCTGGTACGTTCAGGGACCTTGTCCAGTAGGAAACCCCAGATTTGTGTCTAGATTCTGAAGGGACGGTGAAAAATATATATATATAGGCACGTAGTTGAATCTCGATATGTCTATACACCCACGAACCGATGGATAACTAGAAAGGATAATTTAGGACGGATGCTAGGAGGTATGGATTATATCATGTAGTTGGAAGAGAATGATAGATCTAGCAATTTAAGTTGATGAACAGTATTATATCGGGTGTTAGTGTAGCCAAGTGCGATCAAGAACAAAAGGAACTGGAACTCAAGGATTCGACAAAACTTTGCTCAACAATAGATATAAGTGGAGTAATGGGTCCCTGAATGTCCCCTCCGTTATTGGGAGTGAACAGTGAGGGATTCCATCAATATTCCAATTCATTCTAAAGCTGAGTTAGGTATTGGAGGATCGGAAGTGAAAGTCCTCATAAGAAAAGCCAGGTAAGCAAAGTAGTACAGCCTTGTGTCATTCAACCCAAAATTTTAGGAGTACAGACACTGGACGAAGTATATGGAAATAGTTGTGTCTCTCTATTTCTAGAAGTATAAGCTCAGAGTTTGATTTTCACTGGGTCCTTATATACACTGGATTTTATATTAACTAAATCGGAATTGATTTATACCATTGTGTAAGGTGGATACTATTAGAGGACAAATCAATACAACTTAGTTTAAGCTAAATAACTAAGCAGTCCCGGAGCGGAAGTTGATCACAGTTTTAACTCCTCTATCCGGCACTATCCAATACCATTTAAGCAAAGCCAATGTGGTGGCAGATGCACTTTGTAGGAAATCACAAACCCTTCCTTGCCAGCTTTAACAGTCAATGAGCGGCTTATAGAGGAAGCCAGAAGAATGGGGTCGGAAGTGTTAATTGATGATGCTACTATGTTATTTGTCGCCCTGACAGTACAACCCTCATTGGCGGAGAAGATTAAGGAAGTCCAACCTACCGATGCGGAGTTACAGAAATTGATAGATGGCATTCAGGAAGAGATGCAGGAGGAATCAGATTTTACCTTGTCCAGAAATAACATCCTTCGGTTCAGGGATAGGTTATGTGTACCCAATGGTGAGCGAGTTAAGGTGGCATGGAGAGGCAACGACCATATGGACTATTGCAATCACTTCCTATTCCCAAACGAGAGTGGAAATACATCATTATGGATTTTGTCACTAAATTGCCCTGAATAGCTAAATGTATTGATGTTGTTGGGTCATTGTTGACCAGCTTAGCAAGTTAGCACATTTATCCCAATAAAGGAGATCTATCCAATGGACAAGTTGACTAAGCTATACACGGATAATGTGACTCACTTACATGGAGATCCAGTGGATATCATTTCTAATCGTGATCCTAAGTTTGCATTGAAGTTCTGTGGCGGTTTTCAGAAGGCTATGGGTACACTGCTGAATTTTAGCACGGTTCTCCATCCACAAACTAATGGTAAGTCAGAGAGGACTATTCGGACCCTAGAGGACGTGCTTAGGGTTTGTGTCATTGATGTGAAGGGTAGTCGGGATGAGCACATCTCACTCGTAGTGTTTGTTTACAACAACAGCTACCAGACAACTATAGCTATGACACCGTTCAAAGTATAGTATAATAGAAAGTTCCGAACACCACTATATTAGATGAAGTGATTAGCAAAGAATATTGGGGTCCGAATTGATACAAGCCACTTGTGGAAAAGTAGATTTGATAAGGGACCGAATCATGGCGGCTTAATCTAAATGGAAGAGCTATGCCGATTATGTTTTCTTGCGGGTATCGCCAACTAAGGGAATAATTTGCTTCGACAAAGAGGGCAAGTGTGTTAATGTATTTTACGTATTGATGTTGGGAAGATACACCCATACATTGACATTGCCTAGACTAAAAAGCCACATCAGCTTGTCATGGATTGACATATGAAAAGCTACCTGAAGAAAACTTTGATTGTAGGGACAGAAATCCTCACAATCAAACTATAACTTTTGTTAAATCTCGACGGATTGTAATCTCACAAATTAAAGGGGCATCTTGCTAATGAGAAGGTGAAGTGCGGTCGAAGTATCCCCACCTATGCGGATACCTAGACACATCAAATTTCGAGGATGAAATTCTTATAAGGTGGGGAAGATGTTAAATCCGTGCCCAAAACCTAGTTTAAAACCCAGTCTGACCACCGGTCTGGTTTGAACCTTTTATGTAGAACTGGGAGCGGAGTACGCTCGTGAACTGTGGGCCATGATACTCAAGCCATCCCACAAGATTGTTAACCATGACTCTGGAGAAGTCGTCGAGGATAGGTACATCGACAGAGATAGGGGAAAGTTTATCTTCGAAGGTGCATTCCTAGAATTTCCTCATTCCGAGGATCCGCCCGACCCTCGCCTGGTGTACCCGTTCCCACTTACAGATGATTGGGAGTAAGTTAATATCCTAATAACTCATGAGTATAAATACTAGAATGGGCTTAGGACCTGATGTTCCTTCTAATCATATTATGGGCCTAGTAGCATAATGGGCCCAATAACTTAAAATGGACCTAAAGACCTAAGACAACCAAACATGACTTTAGACTAAAGTGAGGTAAATAGGGGTCAATCCACTATTCACCTCACAATAGAAAACCTAAATCGTGGAGAGGAAAGGAGAGAAGGAAAGAAAGAAGAAGAAGAAAAAGAAGAAGAAAAAGAAGAAGAAGAAGAAGAAGGAAGAAGGAGACGAAAGAAGAAGAAGAAAGGAGAGAGGTGGAACCCAAGCTTGCTCTCATACATTGGTGAGCATTCTCTCTCTCTCTCTCTCTCTCTCTCTCTCTCTCTCTCTCTCTCTCTCTCTCTCTCTCTCTCTCTCTCTCTCACTTCCTAATTTATAGACCTAGGGTTTGGAATTATGAGCCATGAATGCTTCACCTACCTTATTAGAAGAGCCATTAATGGCAAATCCTTGATGCTTAACTATGAAGCACCTAACCCTACCTTAAACCCATTCACCCTTCTCCATTTATGAACCCTAAGTTGGGGATATACCTCCATTTATGGGTTTCACCAACCCTTATGGAAGACCGTAGATGTGTGGTTTGAGGGGTGTTAAATAACATTGATTAAAGACACTTCCAAACCCCAATACCCAAACCCATGAGTTCCCTTCCCATGTGTATTTTAATGGAGGAAAACTCAATCAATCGATCATTGGGTTTACAAACCCATGTTGGGGGTGTGCTATGGCACCTTGATTGAGTTGTTTTGATGGCCAAAGAGACCTCTAAAAACCCCTAAGAATACCCCATTTTACCCCAAGGTAAAACCATTCTCAGAATGGCATGAACATCAAGACTGGCACATGGACAGGCACATGCAAGTGCTTGTCCCTGAGAAACTAGATCTGTCGGTGGGAAGTCCGAGAGGACAGGCACATGGACAAGCACATGCAAGTGCCAGTCCCTGAGAAACTAGATATGCCGGTCCCTGAGAGGGACAGACACATGGACAGGCACATGCAAGTGCCAGTCCCTGAGAAACTAGATCTGCCGGTCCCTGAGAGGGACAGACACATGGACAGGCACATGCAAGTGCCAATCCCTGAGAAACAAGATCTGCCGGTGGGAAGTCCGAGAGGGACAGGCACATGGACAGGCACATGCAAGTGCCAGTCCCTGAGAACCTAGATCTGCCGGTGGGAAGTCCGAGAGGGACAGGCACATGGGCAGGCACATGATATAGCCTTGTTGTATGTGCCGGCCCCCTATTTCGGCCTTGTTTGATAACTTATGGGGCCCAACTCTTCTATCCCTAAGGCACTAATCTCTCCCCACGTTGTACACCCTCTTTAGGTTGACTGACCCGACTCGGGGGCGTATTAGTACGTGGGCCAGTGTACTTGGCATCGAACGCCGATTTGAAGAACTCCGTACTGACGATTGATTGAGAATCAATGTGAGTGAGTTAAGCAAATGTTTTAATTTATGGAATGTTTGTGTGTCGTGTCTTGCGAATGCCATTCATGCATGTGTGCTATAATATATAATTATTAGTAAGATATAGGACGATATAAATGTTTAGATGTTGATAGGACTTTACACTCTTGTCTTGCGATATTATTTATTTTATTGCACTATGGTGCGAATGGTATTGGATTTAGTTATGGGACTCGGGTGCCGGTTGGTGCTGGACCTGGGGATTCCATAATATGGACTCACTCATGGCATGTAGATCTAGGGCTTCGGAAGCGGGATCCAAGTGCCGGTGGGTGCTGGGGTTGAGATTTCCGTACTTGAAATTGCATTATAGTTGTCCATTGCATTAGGTGGAAACGGGATTGTGACTGACCGACTGCCTTCGGTATTCACATCTCGTACTTGTATACGTAGGTATGGGCTAGAGAGGCGAGAGGATAGCCGGCCGACCGTATTTCGGTATCTATGGACTCGGCCTCTGGCCTATGCACATGCGTACCTCACTCATACAATAGGTGAATGTTGGCTAGGATAAATGTTTACCCAGTACTATGACCCTTACCGACAGGGGGTTAGGTGTCGGTCAAATCCGTGGGTTCCGACCGTTATTCGGGTATACCCACCCGGGAAGTTCGGGCACCGACCGTATTTTGGGCCGAACGCCAGGACGAGATTTGACTTGGGGGTTTGCGTATATCTCTTGGTGGAGACCGGTACGACAGGCTTCCAGCGTAACTCGGGTTTATCATCGCCGGTATACCATCCGTTTATGGTACCGATGTCGGGGATGCTACCTAAGGTGTTGCTATAGTACTATACCTGACTTAGTTGTGTGTTAGGTGGATAACAATAAAATTATACATCATCATTCATTCATGTAGCATGATTGTAAATTGTATGTGATGTACGGTCTATCTTGGTTGTATGGGACACCTTGGTATCCGTCCATCATGTATGGTTTGCAGTCAACCCCATTCATTATTATTATTGTGTATGCTTGTGTGGCTTAGCCACTCATTGGGCTCAGTTGGAGCTCACTCCTCGAGGAAACATATTTTAGTTGATGCAGGTACATTCGAGTAGGACGGCGTTCAAGACTCCTGAAGAAGGTCATGAAGAGTGGTGGACTCCGGAGTATGAGGATCATGGACCGGAGTGCTACTGTGAGATGTGTTCCATGAGGGAACAGTGATTCTTGGCTGGTGGCCATCTTTTGTTATACTTTGATAAACTATCTTCTGATTCAAAGGTGTATTCTTTTGATTCCTTTCTTGATAAGTGTATTTATTATACGGTGATAATACATAGATCCTGATTAGAACGAATTGTACTTGAAGGGGTAAACTTGAATAGACAATGTTTTATATGCTATCACATAGCTTCTGCTAACTCTGATGTTATTAATATTAATCCTTTCCTTTTACCTATTATCTGTCGTTGTGAATGAGTTAGTCTTTGGTATTGCATCAGTGATTCTGGTGGTTGGAGAGCGTAGTTGTATGCTCCGGTTGCATTTCCCGTGGTTCAGGGATGGGGGTGTGACAGGATCTTCATCTTGAGGGGGTGTATTGACCAATATAGCCGTTCTCATCCTATGGAACGTGCTATATTGGTACCTTCCATTTATATATACTTCTTGCCATACATTGAACATTCCACTAATATGTCTTTCCATGTATTATCCATACCATGTATATTCTTTCCCTATATTACACTGATTTGTATATCTTCACCTACCTTGTATACTCACATGTGATATGGATTATTTCCTATTATCACATGTGAGATCTTCACCTACCAATCCTCTATATATACTACATGTACACCACAATATTGAATGTGAAAATACAATCCTAATTATCCAGTTCAATAGGTTCAAAGAAATTAATGACAGACCAATAGAAATGAACTGCATGCAAAGATCTAAGGATAGAAATGATGCCGAAGAATGATGAAAGATCGTTGGAAAACTGTTATTTGGGAGAGAGAACACAGCAGATTAAACCCAAAGAAGATGAAGAGGTTTGCAAAGAACAACTAAGGGTTTGAAGCCCAATGGTTGGAGCGCATGAACTGCTTCACGAAACCAACTAATTTTGGGAATAAAGAAATTAAAGACATGCAATAAATGAAAAGGTGCAGGAAGAGGATAAGAGGAAGGCGGTGATGATGGAATAGATCTGGGAAACCCAAACAAGGAGACGAAACGTCAAGACCAAATCAAAGCATGGAAATCCAGAGACGAAAGAGGGATCATGACTACTTGGAAATCTAAGGATGCCTAAGAATCGTAAGATGCAGGCCAGGAGGAGTATGTATTCGAAGAACATAGGAACCTCTGCTTTACTCTCGAGAGCTCTGGCAGGCTTGACTACCCGACGAAACTGTCCCTGAGAGTGGTCGAAACTGTATCCCACTTAAGAAAACCTTTGTGCTCCCTGCGGATTTCTTCTGGAGCTCGACCTAGCTCCGTCACAGTCTTGATCCGATTCTTCCTGTCTTTGTACAATTTCTACCATTCAACAACGTGTGATCCCATCAATAGAATTGGTTGGGGGAAGGAGGCTGTTAGAATATCTACCCTATAATTAGGTTGCTATAGTTTGACTAACTCCTTCTACGATGACTTATAGGAAAGATATCTTATATATATAGTTGTGTCATAGAAAGTTTCTTGTCATAAAGTATAAAAAAACTTCTATTCTAAAGGCATATCATCATCATCATCGTCATCATTATTGTTATTATTGTTATTATTATTATTATTATTATTAATTAAAACAATTGAATTATCAAATGGATTTTTTATTCTTGAAATATTTTCAATTCATGCAACTAAATAATTTCAATTTCATGACAAAAAAAAAAACCTTTTTGTTGACTTATTTTAAAAAACCAGTAAAGGAATCTGTACGTTACCTGCTTATATTGACATCTTGAATGCCAAGCCAATAATGGGAATGAAATGATATATTTAACATGGAGAGAGAAGAGGCCCACATATTTAATAAGGGGACAGAGGGGAGAGAGTTGAGAGATTGTGAGGTGAGGCCTTTGCCTTGAGACTTGGCCTTCAATTGGCTAAGTCAAAGGGTTATCCCAAGGTCGCATTGTTCTCAGACTGCCAGGTATTAATTGAGGATATTTTGATCGACAGCCAAACTTGTCAATTTTGTCTGTTATCCAAGATATCAGGCATCTTCAACAAGACTTCCGTAGTTGTGAGTTTTTCTTTATTCCAAGACTGTGTAATTTTTGTACTCATAATATTGCTAAATGGGCTATATGTTTTCCTAAGTTTGGTTGGTAGGAGAACTCATATCTTGAGTCTCTCACGTTTATTGTAACCAAATTTTCCCCTGTGAGGATCCGTTCCGAGAACCTACGCGTTCCTGATGCTTTTGGTGGTTCGGAGGGTTGTTTATACTCCTCGGTTGGAGAGAGAAGGAATGCGTCTTCTCAAGTATATGTGTCAATTTATCGGGGGATGGAGGTCATACAATAAAATGAAATGGAGTCGCCACCTAAGATTAGGGCTTAGGACCCATTGGTGTAGTCCCGTAAAGGGCTACGGGACTTTGTTTGATCTAGTCAGAGATTCGAGGTAAGTGGCTAGGTTACGAGAGTGGGAAGGTGTTAGGCACCCACCTTGCCTGGGTGAACCAGTCTTTCTACTAGATGCTTGTTTTCGAATATTCTCACTTTTTAAATGTCCTATTCCCACATGTATGGCTAAAATGATGCACAAACAGCTTAACTAAAGTTAATCTAATTTATATTAACTACTGTACACTACACGAGAACAATTTAAAAGTCTACATTGTTACAAAATTTAAGGTTCAATGAAGAAAATAAATACATGTATGTTTTAAACCAATACAATTATGCGAGATGGATCGCGTCCCCCAACTCAGGTGGAGGCAAAAGACTGGCTTTACCCTTCATCGGACAGAGTAATGGCTTACGGGTGTCGGGTGCTAGGACCTTGAACAGAATAATGGTGACGAATAGTTTCGGAGTCCAGACACTCGGGTGTCTGGTAGAGTAACGGCTTACGGATGTCGGGTGCTAGGACCTTGGACAGAGTAACGGCATCAGAAAGTTTCGGAACCTAGACACTCAGGTGTTGGGTAGAGTAATGGCTTACGGATGTCGGGTGCAAGGACCTCAGACAGAGTAACAGCGTCAAAAAGTTTCAGAACCTAGATACTCGGGTGTCGGGCAGATTAACGGCTTACGGATGTCGGGTCCTAGCTCGGACAGAATAACGGCATCAAAAAACTTCAGAAAGCGGGTATTTTTATGTCGGACAGAGGGACTAGGCTATGGGGGATTCTTGGGGCTTGGGCAGAAAATGGCTGGGGAAGGCGGATTCGGGTGACCCGGACTTCGGACAGAGGGACTAGGCTCGAAGGCCCCAAATCGGGTTGGGGAAGAGCTTCGAAACAAGAAAAACAAAAAAAAAAAAAGAAAAGAAAATGGAGCTCTAGGCGTGCCCTCTCTCTCACAACTTGGAACTTGTTGAAATGAGGGGTGGAGGGGGGCTATTTAGAGGCAAAATCATGTCTGGTGGTGCAGCTGGGGCTGCACTGCAGCACCGCGATGGAGCAAAAATGAAAAAAAGGGGTTTTGGGTGCTCGCAGTGCTGCCCTACATGGCAGCGCCGCGGGGCACGCCGAGCAGCGTGCGTAGCGTCGCATGGCAGTGTCGCACAGAGCGCATAGCGTCGCATGAGCATGCAGCACCGCCTTTCACGCGGCGCCTGCCACGAAGCGCACGGGGCTGCAGGCGTGTGCGGGGCTGCCACGCAAAGCGTCTTGCTTCCACGTGTGGGGCTACCACACAAGACTGCTACCGTGTGCCGAATATGAGGTTGGGTGCGCTTTTCAAGGTGAGATAGGGTGGTGTTCTTTAATGGGCTTTCGAAGGGCATTGCCAGTCTTTCGCGTCTGATTGTCATCATCGCTTGGGGGTGGTGACAAAATTCAACGTCTACAACCCCTCCCGTTGAGGAAGACTAAACTGTCTCCCCTTTTGTAGGGTTTCTGCGTCAAAAAAACAAAAAAAAAAAACAAAAAAAAACAAAAAAAAAACAAAAAAAAAGGCAAAAAAAACAAAAAAAAAACAAAAGAAAACAAAAACAACAAAAAAAAAACCAAAAACCAAAAAAAAAAAACAGAGAACCTAGTTTCAAAATGAGTCGTTGCAAATTCCAAGTTTAGATTTCATGTCTAAGGTTCACATTTAGGATAGTCTGCGGTTTAGCAAAGACTTTTTTTTTTTTTTTTTGGATGAAAAAGATACGGCATTAGATTAAGATAAGAGAAACGTCTGTACATCATATAAAAAGGGAGGGAAAGGAGTGTTGGTCCTAACTGTATTCTGGGTTAGGGATCTTAAGGCAGCTGTCCATTGGTTGTGTTGAAAAGAGATGGGTACAGCAGAAAAGTTAGAAGTGAGTTCAGCGAGTTCAAAAAAGGCCGAAACCAAGTTCCAAAGAATAAAGGAGTGAACGGGGATCTAATATCTAAATGGGGGTGGGGGTGGGGGGGGGTTGGGTTGGGTGTACTCTCTAAGAAGACCTCTTCCCTAATGATCATGATCATCATCCAAATTTTTAAGAAAGGGTGCCCCTACCATTGTAAGAAATTAATTGAAACGAGGAGAACAACAACTATGCTTGTCAAATTCCAAATCAACAATCCTTATAAAACCCTCAACAAACACAAACGGAGAATGATCTTAACAATAGAAACTATCATCCAATTAAGTTTTTTCCACTTTTGGATCCTCACCCACACCCCTCTCTCTCTCTCTCTCTCTCTCCCTGGAAGAAAAGTGAAGGGGACCATGCAAGTAACTCAAAAACTTAATATACTAATTAATGTTATTTTATATTCCAACAAAATTGCTTGGATTTGAATTGAAAAATATTATTGTACTAAGGTATCATTTGAAAAGTATGAATACCATTTTTTAAGGTACTATATTAGTTACACGATTATGGTTTTTAAAAAGGCTCTAAATTTTTCTCTCACAATAATTATCCATTTTTTTTATGAAAAAATAAAATAGATTGACAGAAAAGAAAAATTTACAAACAATATCCAATACCTTCAACTAAATGCGGGAGCCTTGTGCACTAGATAGGGACTATTTATTCAATATCATCGACTCCAAACTGCTCAAATGTTGATTTTGTAGCCCATTTATGGTAGTAGAAATAACATCCCCACTTTGTTTGTTAGTATTAACAATTTCAAAAGACTTTATCAAACTAGAAGTATCCAACAAAAATTTTCATCGTGTATCCCAAAAAAAAATGTGTTCATGATATATGGAATGATTGAAAGCCAACTAAGAAGCAAGACAATTTAATAAACAAAAATATTGTGGCAAAAGTCCGAAACAAGATAAGTCATATGGTTGATTTGAATCACCAAATTTGAAAATGTAAAAGGATATCCTATGTTAAAAATAGTTGGCTTGAAATTTTTTATTTTCTTTTTATTTGTTTATTTTTTTATGAAATAAAAGAGAATTTTTTAACTTAAGAAGGTGAGAGATAGGAGTCTACAAATGCACAAGTATCAGTTAGAAGAGTTAAGCTACTATAACATTTTAACCATTGACGGAGAGAAGAATCAGGACTGTTTGAAATAGACACCCCTTTAATACGATCCGCTATTTGCAAAAAGAGGTTCAGAACTTCCAAAGGCCAAGGAGAACGGGATGGCGTTGGAAGAAGTCCAGGTAACACCGGATCGGAACACCAAACTTCTTTCAACTTCACACCTCTCATAGTGGCAAGATCCAAACTATAGAGGATTCCAATTAATTCCGGTTCCAGAGGATGTCTAGATTTAATCTTTCCTGCAGCCAAGAAAAAGGGTTTGCCATGTAGCAAGATGCAAAAAGCCCAGCCAGAGTAATCTATACCTCCTATGTCTCTTACACCCCTTGAATTACATTCCTCTAATAGAGGTAGTGATTGAGTGAATCAGGGAGAGATTGATTAAGAGAGGGAGTATACAAGGAAATAAGAATATTACTATAACTAAGGATCTTATCCTTATCACAATTACCGATTCCCTTTCCTTGCTTGGTTTCAATCATATTGCTTGATTTATGGCCAATGGATAGATGACCAACTATGGTGTGAGCTGTAGGAGATTTGTTCTTATTCTCAATCAACTTCCTAGGATTGTGCTCAACGGTTACATGAGTTGGCAATTGATTGTCTTCTCTTACACGCCCCCTCAAGCTCAAGGGTGATGGAATCACTTTGATTTGGACAGTAGATATGTGAATCGTTGATGTAATAGAGGTTTCATGAAGATATCAGCCACTTGATCTTTGGTTGAGATGAATCGTACATCGAGATCTCCTTTTGCAACCTTGTCCCGGACAAAGTGGAATTCAATTTCTACATGTTTCGTTCGGGCATGAAAGACAGGGTTAGCTGTCAGATATGTTGCCCCTACATTATCACACCATAATATAGGAGCTTTTGGCAAATAAATTTGAAGCTCTTTCAAAAGGGATTGAAGCCATGTGAGTTCTGTAGCAGTGTTGGCAATTGTACGATATTCGGCTTCAGTGCTGGAGTGTGCAATAGTTGCTTGTTTGCGAGAGCTCCATGAGACGAGGTTTGTTCCATGAAAAATGGCGAACCCGCCGGTTGATTTGCGATCATCAGGGCACCCAGCCCAATCGGCGTCTGAAAAAGCAGATAGAGTCATAGTACTTTGTCAGTTGAATACAAGCCCATGTGTCAGTGTTGATTTTAAGTATCGAAGTATCTGTTTGACTGCGGTCCAATGATCAACAGTCGGCTGATGCATAAATTGACAGACCTTGTTTACTGTGTACTGAATGTCAGGTCTAGTCAGTGTTGCATACTGTAGAGCTCCAACAATGCTTCTATAGAGTGACGGATCATCCATAGGTCACCACCGTGTTTAGTGAGCCGAGTAGAGCTGGAGAGTAGAGTTGGCACTGGCTTGCATGCAGTCATGTTTGTCTTGGCCAATAAATCAATGATATATTGTTGCTGAGAGAGAAGCAGTCCTGATGCAACTAGAAGAACATTGATCCCTAGAAAGTAATGCAATGGACCTATGTCCTCTATTGCAAAGGCAGCTGCCATTTTGTTGATGAAATCCTGTAGTAGAGTTTCATGACTTCCTGTAATGATAATAGCGTCAACATAAATCAAGATGTAAATGATGTCATTATTAGATGTATCAGTTTTTTATCCTTCAAATTCATTTTCTAGAAGAAAGGGTTTGAGCTTATCAAACCAAGCTCGAGGGGCCTGCTTGAGTCCATATAATGATTTATGTAGTTTACAAACATGAGTTGGTAAGTGAGGATCGGTGAAGCCAGGGGGCTGAGTCATGAAGACTTCCTCATTTAAAATACCATGGAGGAACGCATTTTGAACATCAAGTTGGCGAATAGGCCATGACTTGGATAGAGCAATTGAAAGAACCAACCGAATCATAGTGGGCTTCACAACAGGACTGAATGTTTCGGTGTAATCCAAGCCCTCTTGTTGATTATACCCTTCAACAACAAGACGGGCTTTGTAGCAGTCTATTGTACCATCTGATTTGCACTTGATACGAAAAACCCATTTACAATCCACAATATTCATAGAATGACTATGTGGAACCAATGTCCAGGTGCCATTTTTTTTAAGGGTATTAAATTCATTTGCCATGGCATGTCTCCATTGAGGTGATTGATTTGCGACAGTGAACGGTCGCGTTCCATCTTGGGTATGGGTTATCATTGGATGACGAGTTGGAGCAAGAGATGGAATTGGTATATAGAGAGGAATCTGTACTAGTGGTTGAGGGAGTGGGAGGGGCAGCGAGGTGGTGAATTAATGTTTGGCGTGGAGGGCCTGGGGTGGCCGAGACGGACTGATTGGTGGTCCCATGAGATGGTGTGGGCGTCAGTGCCTGTGGTTGGGTAGCGGGGTTAGGGTACCATTGTACTAATGGTGGTGGCCTAAGTATAGAAGGCTGTGTTGGTGGTGTTGTGTTGGTAAATCTAAGGGCTTCATGAAATGGAAATCTGCCCTCACAAAATATCACATGGCGTGATATAATAATTCTTTTAGTATTATTATCAAAGCACTTGTAACCACGGTGTCTTGAGCTACAGCCTAAAAATGTGTGGATACCGGACCGGTAATCTAACTTGTGGTTATTATAAGCGCGTAAAAGTGGGTTGCATGCACGGCCAAATACCCTTAGGTGGTTATAAGTTGGATGAGTGCCATATAGCCAAAATATTGATGATGAGTCTTGGAGAATAGGGGTGGGGAGGCGGTTAATGAGAAACACTGCAGTGTCAAATGCATGGTGTCAAAAATTTCGTGGAATAGAGGCATGTGCAAGAATAGCCAAATCAGTTTCCACAATATGCCTATGCCGACGTTCGACTGACTCATTTTGTTCATGGGTGTGGGGGCATGAGACACGGTGTTCAATACCAGATTGTCCAAGAAATCGAGAAACTGTACGAAACTTGCCGCCCCAATCACTATGGAAACGTTTTATTTTGCAATAAAAAAGATTTTCAACGTGGACTTTGAATTTCTGAAAAATACCAACTACCTCAGATTTATAAGTAAGAGGATATAGCCATATGTATTTGCTATAATCATCAACAAATATAACATAAAATCGATGACCATTGGTGGAGATAATTGGAGAAGGTCCCCAAACATCTCAAAAAATTAAATCTCGAGGTCTTGTTGATTTAGAAGTTGAGTTACTAAAAGGAAGCTTGTGACTTTTGCCTTGTTGACAAGCACTACAGATCATATTATCTTTGTGAGATGTAACAGGTAATTGGAAAGAAGAGATGATGTTGCGAACTATGCGAAGAGCAGGGTGACCCAACCGATTGTGTCATTGTTGAAGAGAAGTACGTTCACCTAAATATGCCTGTGCAGAGCAATTATTTGTAGTACTATTTGATTTATTTAAGACAAGTTGATAAAGACCGTCTTTAAATATACTACATCCTATGCAATCAACTATTCAAATTAGTCACCCCATTCCTCCACTTGGCTCAAAATAGAAATTCTTTATACAAAAATTGGCAAAATGAGGGCTTTACTCAGGATTTGGCTCCTGTCCTGGAGTGGCGGGAGCTGGAGCGTCCAGCACCACCTAGAATATGGACACATGGCATGTTATTAATCCAACGATTGATAGAAAATAGGCAATTTATAATCTCGTTCTGCAATAACCTGACCCAAAAATCCTGAAACCTAGATCAAAACCTCCGTCTTTCTCTCGGCCCTTCCCCCTTTCTTTCTGTTAATCTCCATCAACCCTAGGCGAAGAACTCCATCTTACCTGGTTCAACGGCGACCGGCGACCGGCGACCGGCGACAGCGAGGCTAACTAGGTTAGCTCTTCTACTTAGCTCTTCTGCTTCTCTCTCTCTCTCTCTCTCTCTCTCTCTCTCTCTCTCTCATTTTCGTTCTAAAATCTAACAAATGCATTTCGTTTTTGGTACAGGGAAGTGGGAGAAGATTTTGACTAATTGGAAGTCATACAAGGAGTCTGATGAGACCCACCCTTGAATTTGATACAGGGAAAGTGGAAGAAGATTTGACTAATAGGAAGTCATACAAGGAGCTTCACTATCTGGATGAGACCCGCCCTTGAATTTACATAGTTCCCAATCTATGGCTGCAATCTGTGCATCATATCATGATGCTTTGGGGAGCATTTCCATTGTTGTTCTTATTATCCTATTCAAAGACCCTTCTTTCTATAACCTTTATCTCAGTGGATTATTTCCAACTACTAATTCATCTCAATTGCACCAGTCATGCAATGCCCCAAATTACGAATACTCTACTTCCTCCCTAGATTGACCTACTGGAGAAAATTTTTGCTTCAACAAATTAAGGTTTCACAGTATCTGATAGAAATTCTCTTATTCTTCTTTGATCTTTTATTCATCTCTCTGTAAATTTGACTCTGGATAGTGAGAATCACCTATACATATGTTGATCTGTAACATTGGGCATTTATTTTGATGATTGGTGTCAAAAACTTCTGAAGCTTTCGATCAATTGTTTCAATTAGTCATTACTCTGATATTGCTTTGCAGCTTCCAGTGGATCTTCATTCTATCATTTCCCAAACTTTTTAACCAAAATTTTCTTCCACCTCCCTTGTACCAAAAATGAAATGCATTTGTTAGGGTTTCAAAACGAATATGAGAGAGAAAAGAGCTTCCCTGGTTAGCCTCGTCGTCACCGATCGCCGTTCGTCGTTGAACAAGGTTAGATGGACTCCTTCGCCTAGGATTGATGGAGATTATCAGAAAGAGAGGAGGAAGGGCCTAGTGAAAGACGAAAGGAGGTTTTAATCTACGATGGGTTTCATGATTTTCGGATCGGGTTATTGCAAAACTAGATTTTGAGAGATGGAAAGTGAATTATAAATTGTCCATTTTCTCTCAACCGTTGAGATTAATAACATGCCATGTGTCTATATCCTAAAGTGGAGTTGGACGCTCAGTTCCCGCCACTCCAGGTCAGGAGCCAAGTCCCTTTACTCATATGTGAGGAGAGAGAAAAAAATGTAAAAGAAAATAGTGATTGTTTTTTTTTGGTGTAAAAATATCTTCCAAGTCTTTTTTTTTTTTTGGGTGAAAAAAATATCTTCCAAGTCAAAGGATGTTGGAGAAGGATCTCCGTGCGTCTAACGTAGTTAGTATCGTTGACACAAATTTTGTCACAATTAACCTTTTTATTCCTAAAATTAAATATAATATTTTCCACGTGGCTCTAATCAGTGCTCTCTGTGTGTGGAGTTTCCCGCTAATCTCTGTTCCCATTTCCCTAAGGAAAAGAGTTTGACTGAATCAGAAACATAAGAAGAACAATTATTGTAGAGATCGATCCTGCTCAGTATCGTTCTCACTTTTAGCCTCAGATAAAGCCAGCCCTAGCGAAAGTCAACGAAGGATTGTATTACTTCTTCTTTGCCGACTTCCAAGCTTTCAGTCTCTGCAACTCACCATGTCCGGTATTTCTCTTTCTTTCTCATCTTTTTTAGTTCAAAATTTTTCCCTTTTACCATTTTTCATTTCTCAATTATTGATTATTATTTTCTGCTAGTGAACATTTTGTAGGAATTAGTACCCACCTTTCTTGGTGAATTCCTGTTGAGTTTTAATTGACAAACAACGTTAATGGAATTTATAGTCAAAAATGAAAACCCATTTGAATTTGGATCTCCTTTAGCGGTCAAATCGAGGTGGATGATGAAACCAAAAGTTGGCTTTGATGTACTTTTCATTATAAGCTCTGGGTGCTAAAGAAGTAGGCCCTGGAGGAGGAATTGAGAGGTGGGGGCAAGAAGGAAAAGAAGAAGATTAACGTTTTCTTTCCACTCTGCTAAGGGTAAAAAATGGGTCATCATCTCTCACAATATTTCTTTGGTTTTCCTGAACAGCAACCAAAACTACTCCATTTGCAACAATTGAGAAGTATAGGGCAACTGGGCTTTCATCATTTTCCTTGAATCGTGGACATTAGTTCACTCTCACTTCCCCCAGCCTCACTTGTGGTTCCTATGTAGTTTCTGAAAAACCAGTTATTCACTCCCATAGTCTTCAAGCTTCCAATAATCCACTACCAAACCAGTTCCCCTGCTTATAATTGAGGATTTTAAACCTTCTGAATTTTATTTGTGCCTCACAAATAATGGACTTTTATCCTCAAGCACTTTCACCATACTTCAGCTACCCTTCCTAATCCCCCCCACCCCCCAACCTTCAAAAAATTTTCTAAACTCCCAGAGCTTTCAAGTTCCAATATTAATAGCTATATAGGTTTCATCCACTTCTACCCTATATTAATTCTATCCTTAATAACATTGCCAATCGTGTAGGCATACAGAAAGCCCTTCTTACATCTTTTCTTTCGCACATATTCCATACGGAATTGGATTACTATATTGAATTGTCTATATAATTATTTTATAGTTATGAAAATGCTAATGTTGTTATTTGAGTGGAAGATCATTAGGAAGGTTGCCACCTGCTGGTTTCCTGGATATCATATTCTTTTCGCCCCTGTTCAGGCCATTCTAGACCTGATTGTATTGGGCCTCATCCTCTTCCATGTAAATTACTAAGGTTGATGGTAATTGAGTACACAAGAATGTTAAACTTTTGGACAAAATTTAATCTCAATTATTTTCTTTAACACCCCTCTGGAAATCCTTGACTATTCAATTCATTATCCTTTTTTTTTCGATATTTGCAGCTCCTCTTTCTCTTCTGTGCATTTTCCTATAATTTCCTTCCTGAAAATGTAAAGTTTTGGTGATCTTGTTAAACCCCATTGAATTACCAACACACTAATTTTTTTTTTGTTTTTTTTTCTTTCCAGTACAAGAGATTCAAGAACCGCATTTGCCCAAAGATGGAGGTACTATTGGTAAATCACCTGTCACACACTGGCATTGGTGGCTTATTGTGGCAGTAAACATTTTCATTCTTGTTGTTGGTCAAAATGCTGGTGTTCTTCTTGGTAGGTTCTACTATGATCAAGGTGGAAATAGTACATGGATGGCAACGCTTGTCCAAACTGCAGCCTTTCCTATACTCTTTATCCCACTCTTCATCCTCTCCTATAAGGAATCTTCAACAACAACCAAAACTAGCATGTCCACTCAGCCTGCTGTTACCACTCTCACATTAATCTATGTCTCACTTGGTGTGCTCCTAGCTGGTGACAACATGATGTACTCCAATGGTCTTTTGTACCTGTCTGCCTCAACTTATTCCCTCATATGTGCATCCCAGTTGGCATTTAATGCAGTCTTTGCATTCTTCATCAATTCTCAAAAGTTCACTGCTTTAATACTCAATTCTGTTATCATCCTTACCTTATCTTCTGCCCTCATTGGGGCTAACTCTGATTCTTCAGAACCTGCTGGAGTATCTAGGGGGAAGTACATTTTGGGCTTCTTTTGTACCCTCGGTGCATCAGCCGTTTACTCCCTACTGCTTTCACTCATGCAGCTTACCTTCCAAAAGGTTCTGAAAAGAGAGACATTTTCTGTGGTATTGGAAATGCAGATCTACACATCATTTGTTGCCACATGTGCTTGCATAGTAGGCCTCTTTGCCAGTGGTGAATGGAGGAGTTTGAAAGGAGAGATGGATGGGTTTGGAAAGGGGAGATTATCTTATGTGATGACATTAGTTTGGACAGCTGTGGCTTGGCAGGTGACTTCTGTCGGTGTTGTGGGGTTGATTTTTGTGGTATCTTCACTTTTCTCCAATGTAATTAGTACCGTGGCTTTGGCTCTCGGTCCTGTTGCTGCTGTTATATTTTTCCATGACAAGATGGATGGGGTGAAGGTGGTAGCGATGTTAATGGCGTTTTGGGGCTTTGCTTCTTATTTGTATCAGCAATACCTTGACGATTCTAAGCTGAAGGCAGCACAAAATAGCGTTAATGAAGTTCCAAATGAGTCTACTTTAGAGAGGCAGATTGTTTGAATGAATTTCTATCAAACAGCAGTGGAAAATATTGTTGGAAAATATTTGATGGTTAGTTTATTCTTCCTATTTTTAATCCCAAATTGTTGTATTACATGTATAGGTCCATTGATCCATCCTTGTTCTCCTCTATCTCTTTTGTCAGTCTTATTTGGCATTAATTGCTATTAGACTTGGGGATTTAAGCTTCATAAAAGTGTATTTCTTTTAGTATATGAAATATGACTTGTAATTCAATCCAGTAATCTGTATTTTTTTCGAATAATAGTGTCTATACTCTGGTGTGGGTTGGTCTTAAAATAAAGTAATGCACTATCTTGAATCTGCAGCTATTAAGCCTCTCTTGCATTTTCTGTTATTATGTTGCAATGAATTAATGTGCTTAGTAGCTGCAACTGATTCTGAGGACTAACATATTTTAACTGCATATCTTTTCTGGACTGTAGCTGCAAGTTTGGTCTCAGTTAAGATGGCCTTCCTACCCCCACCTATTTTAAGTCAAGGCAAAACAGGTTCATGTCTATGATTGGGATGCTAGATGGGGAATTTCTGAAGCTCAATCTGCCCTATGTGGCCAAGCTTTATTGATTACAATTAGTCATAAACTCTTGTGATCAAGAGGTTTTACTCATCTATAATATTGTATTATTGCCAAACAGGAGTTCTAATCGTTTGGATTACCAGTTATAAACAGTTTGTTCATGCTTTCACTCTGCATTCTACTACTGTCTCATTCCCCTGTTAACGCATCTGTTGTCTTCTTCTAATTCATTGGGGAAGCTGAAAGTCAGAAACTCCACCTTACCAGTAAGTTTTTAGCCTTTTCTTTTCATGCTAAAGAGTATAAGATGGGTCTTTAACCAATATAATTTGCTGGTTCTCCATGAATCTCCGAGTTGACTTCTCGTGTGACAAAAATCCATTTGTTACTACATCCCCATAAACTCACTTAACTGTTTTGAACCAAGAAAATAAATGAGTTTGCTAATAAGATTCGGTGATCCTGCCCCTTGCCCTTCACTGTTGATAGAATATAAAAGCTGTGATACTTGGTGTGCTTGAATAACAATTGATGATAAGAGGCTTCTAGTTTATGCTAAATCTTCCTCATCAGATAAAATATGAAACGTCTTTTCCATCTAAGTTTCTAAATTGATTTTATTCCCTTTGAAAACCAAACTTAACTGAAGCTAAGATTCCTCATCAGATAAAATATGAGATTGCTTTTTCCGTCGTCTGATGCTTACCTTACAGTACTGTAGAATTCCGCAGTTTCAAGTGTAGGAAATCTTATCCAAAATATATTTTTGATTAAGGGTTAATCATCAATCATCAATCATCAAGGCAAGAAATATCATGGTGATCAAAAAAGGAACTGTGATACCTGTTTTTACCTCTACTCTACTCTCTCTGCAACACAACTTGGAACAGATTGATGGCTTTCTAGCGAATGTTGATTCCACATCTCTCAGGTGTGTTGCAGAGTGATTACCCTACAGATCCTTTTGTTCACTTTAATGGTGTTTTATGTGTTAGGATAGAAATTGATGCATGTGTGTTAGTATATGTATTTATCCTTATAGGCATACTGGTTCTAAGATGTAAATTTCAGGACAACTGTATTGAGACTTGTAAAGAAACATGCATCAAAATGCATGTGTTACAGAAGTTTATGGTGTAGTGTTGTACATGGTTTTCCTTTTCTTGAACACTAACTAGTCTTTGTGCTTCTTCTGTGCTATTACCAACAACTATAATCACCCAACCATCGAAGATGCTGCTCGCCCCACCATTTGCTATTCCAGGACCTTGATATGATTGTTCACAGTAGCATTTTACATTCTCTATACCTTTCTGCTAACTGCGACTGTGCTGCGAAGAACTTACTATGCAGGCATTCTATTTTATCTTCCTCTTCTCCTATGATGTACTCATGTCTCTGGCCTGTTATTCCTCTCCATTTCTATTACTCCCCTACTCTTTTCCAATTCAAGGACTCTTCACTGATCTTTCCCATTCTTCCTCAACTCTGTAAGTTCAGTTATTTTTTGCTTAATTCTGTTGACAGTCATGGGATCATCTCTTGGATCACCCAATCCCATAGGAAAAGATCAAACTTGAATTTTCTTGATCATCTCCATGGTTGCCCATGGGAAACAAATAAACTTTATACTTGTGGTTTGGTATAAAATATTATACATACCATCTATTTTCTTGTCCCATAAAAACTTATGAGAAAGAAACGAGGACAAAAATCATCTCTTTCCATCCCATGGAAAAAGGAAACCATCACACACCCGAATGGGCAGCGGAAAGAGATCCGGGTTTTCTTTCGCATCCCATGGGATAACAAAAATATAATTAACCATTAAACGAATATTCAGATTTGCTAACCTGTTGAGTCTCAAGTGTTGTTCCTCCAATGCATAAGGGTTCTTCCTCCAACGAGCACACCAGGTAAACAATCTTGAACCTCCTTTGATGCAACCAAGGTTCTCCAAGTCAATCCAAGAATCTCGTCTTCAGATCTTCAAGCAATATACTGGGTTTCCAAAACCCTAACTCTCAAAAGCTAGAGAGCAAGAAGAAGGAGAGAGAGAGAGAGAGAGAGAGAGAGAGAGCAAAATTCGTCCAAAGGGGGGGAGGGGGGGGGGGGAGCCAAAATTCACCCAAGGTTGTGATGGGTGTCCCCCTCCCATTGGTGTGTTTATATAAGCAGAGTTTCCAAAATCCTACTTGTAAAATCCCAGTGAGAGTCTGACACACTCTCCTCTTTGACTTGGGCCTATTTAAACTTGATGGACTTCTAATTGGTGAAGAAGCAGAATCTTAAAGGGAATAGTAAATTAATTAATTATTTTATATTTAATAGATAAATATAATTAGCACCACATCCTTTAAAGTAAATAAACAACGAATTAATTAGCAAATTCCAATTTTTATCCTTACATAATAATAAATTATTATGTACCAACCCACCACTAATCAACATCATCGTTATGGAACTAGGAAATGTACACTTGTATTGCCGAACCCTATTCCATAGTATATGTCCATATCAAAGCGTTTGTGTACGTGATCGGAACCCACAAAACGTGATTAAACATTTTTAATCAAAATTATATATAATTTATCATTTTATGTGAAAATAAGTTTTGCAAAAACTATTTCTAAAACGACACTGGATCTAGATTTTAATCCGACCATCCACAAATAATCTCTATCTTGATTTTCCCCAATCGGGTAGTGGTGACCATGTTGAGCAACTCTCTTATTCACGAAATGTTCGCACATTCCCAAAACACCAGCTTTGACTCTCTTGAATCTTAGTCATTGATGATCCAACGAATGCGTTCACATCTTGCAGTGATGAAGTCCTCTCAGGTACTGGGTCTCGGTGACACATATCTATCCCAATCCTAAATTTGACAATAACATATGAGGGAATGACAAATTAGATTCTTCGCCAATGCACATCATAAATTGCACTCGCATTCATACCCTGACATCATTATGTGTAGGCATATCCAATGCGACGACAGTATGATAAGGGTGTTCAACCCAAACCCTAATCGTAACTACCATTTTAAGTTAACTTTACGGACACATAATGCTCAAAAAGTTTATATCGCATGTGATAATATTAAACCAAAATGTTTAAAAAGTTCAATACAAGGTAAACCGGACCGAACTGGAACAAACTGGGTTTAATGGCCACATAAATCCAACAAATTCATCATTCCTCACCTTCCGTGCTAAATTCACCTTCATGGGCATGTGTCACCTTAAGGGGAGAAACAAAGGATTTCTGGAGGTTGGAATATTTCCTACAGAATGTATTACTCTGGACTTTGGACTGCTGTGTCTTGGAAAGTTTTGTGTTGGTACCGGTTTTAATTTTCAAGGTTCACTAGTTTCCTTTTTTTTGGGGCATGTAGTTTTGTCTGATAAAATTGATGATCTAAAGCTGGAGCTTTTGGTTTTACACACTTCATTCAACTCCTCAATACAGAGGAAATGAATTTCTTCCTCTTTAGAGATTAGAGATTTGGGTCTGAATCACAATCTGACATTCATGTTGTTCTTGAATTGCTGAGTTCTGAACAAAGCATGGGCTGAGCCCATCAAACCTTTGAGAACTGAGGCTGTTCTGAGCCTAAATCCAAAGTGGTCCAACACTAGCCCAAGTTGGTAAAGGCCGGGCCTAACTCATGTCATTAAAAATACCCTGTCCTATTACCTCTGTTTTGGGTCGGTAAAAGTTTGGCCCAATTATCATGTGGTCTTAGTCAAGGCCCAACTAATTTCACCTAATCCAATGTAAATCACAGCTTGTCAGCTTCCATTTTCTTGCTAAGTTATTATTTTTTTTCTTAATCATTTGGACTTGTCTTGGGCCCAAGTCCTCATATTGGAATGGCAGTGATTGGGTACTACACACTAATAGCAACCTCGATCCACCCTTTGGGCATTTGTGGAAAGGACTGAGTTTTTTCACCCATGATGAAGAGAGATCTCTTCACTCATGGGTTCTAATAATTGGATGAGACTTCTAGAACAGTAAAAAGTATAGTTTTATGACATTCTAAATAGTGAGATTTGTTAAGAAAACAACGCCCAGAATGACGATTTGCAGAAGAAAAACAAAAATCAAGAGAACACACACAACGCACAACACAGAGATTTACGTGGTTTACCTCCAAGATGGAAGCTACGTCCACGGTCGAGCAGTAGAAAAAGTTTCACTATTTTCTCTGAAAATGTTACAAACCCTCATGACCCTATCTCAAAGAGATAAGAACAATATATAAGAAAACCCTAACCCCAGAAAGTACACAAATAACCCTAGTCAAAAAATTACCAAAAAAACCTGAGCCGGACCAAAACATAACACATGGCTTAAAAGTACTCATTTCGAAGATCTCGACGAGCCAAACACAACTCCACGCCTCGAGCCCCACTATTTTTCAGCATTCGAGGTCATTTCAGGATCGAAATGGCCCACCGAAGGTCTCAACCGCACTTTGGACCAAATCAGACTTCACCAACAACAAGATTCACTTAACTTATGATGATAGAAAACTTTCCACCTATTTGGAAATGCTAGCAATTTCATAATGTTGCCAAGATGGGACCCATCTTTCCTAGTGCATGTTTTCTAAATACAAACATGACATAAACAAGATAGGACTTATACCTAACAGGACTGAGACGGAAGTGACCACCCACCCAGATGATGAAATCTAAGAAAAGCAAACTTGTTCAACTAGAGATCAAGAACTGTTTGGAAAGAGGTCACTGATTGCCCAGAGTGACAAGCAGGATAAGATCGGAATCAATCCCAATTTTTGTTGATTACCCCATAAAAGGATAGTCAGTCAGTCAGTAAATGAAGTTCCCTTATATATATCTGGATGTTTAAGAAGTCCAAGTCAATTGATCCAAAATAAATTAGATGATGATATGAACAACAAGTCTACAAATTTTAAATGTAAATGAAAAAATGTTACATGAGAGGTATCATCATGTGAACGAATTTTTCTGTTTTTAAGATTATGAAACTTTTTGAACCATTTTTTTTCAAAATTTTTAAATCTATATGGGGCAAACATGCATTTTAAGGTTTTAAGCAGAAACTTACCATGACTATATAAGTTTTGGGGACAGCTTTCATACATGGCTGTGTAGGCCGTGAATGTGAGAGGGTGAGAGTTTCGAGGCATTAATAGGAGTGGAGAGTTTATGATTTTTCCAACTCCATGTGAAAGAAGACAAGACCGTGCCGTGTATGAAATCTTTGACCAAAAGCTTTTATGGAAAATAGAACAAAAAAGTTCTGGTACCAAGTGAGACACATGGAGCAGAAAATGTATTATATATATAATTATGGAGATGGAGACAGGCCACAAAATTGATGGAGCTGTTCCAGAGACAAAATAATATATCATGAGTTCAAACAAGTTGGTTCAATTTAATCACGTTAAGTAAACACTGTCGGTATCCCTTTAATTAATTGTAAAAGAGTCCTAAAAGTCATTTAGTGGTACATTTTCTTGACTTTGAGACGTGTGATTCACAACCACCGGACTACAACGGCACGTCATTGTTTACTCACTCGTTGTTATATCTCTTGTTCACATGTGAAGTTTTTGTTTAATCGAAAATTTTCAAGTGGTCAAATACAAGTTTAATAATTGTTGGAGTAATATTGGATATATGTGAAAAAAAAATATATCAATGCATTCTAATACATAGAGTTTTAGGGTACGTTTGGTATGCATTTTTTTTAATGCATTACAAGTCGATACTGCATTTTAAGAAATCATATCAAATGCAACGTTTTGTAGGTTCTAGACAACTCACTACATGAAGATCTCAACTCTAAATTGCGGTTAAAGAGAACACTATATGGTTATATTTTGAAAGCGTTTGGAATCGTATATTATGCTTTTTGCAATTAAGGATGTGTTTGGTTTGATTTATGAGAATGCATTATCAACCTAGAATGCATACTAAGCACAACATTAAAGCAATTTTTTTTTGGGTGAGGGATCTAGACTGGATGAGTAACAAGAGGTCTCAAACTCAAAACCTCCTAGGGGGTATGCTCTACTACACTAATCTCAAATCAGTTATAATAACATCTGTCCTCCTTAGAGTGTTTTTAATTGAATTAAGCTCCAAAAATTGACATGTAACTAATCCAAACCACACCCTAAATTATATTCGATTTAAAAAATTTCCATACCATCACCCCCCAAAAAAAAAAAAACCACTAAGAGATGATGCTTTTCCGAATGGGTCGCTTTAGAGGATCTTTCCATAAGACTTATTTGCCGTTCTTAGTTTTGGGCATTAGAAACTCTTTAATAATAGCATATTAGATGTGGGACCCTATGGGGGGAGCGTGAACGTTGTGCCAGATAGAGGGGGCTAAATGACCATTCCATCCCCCTCATAAAAGACGGAAATGGTTGCCTTGTTGATGCTTTTGCATGTGTTCTCATTGGCCTCTGTATGTACTGACTCTGCCACAGAGAACTCTTTCCCCATTAAATATATAAGGAACTCAATCTTAATTTCACCTTTTCAGTGTCTGTGTGGTGCCTACACTCAGACATAGGAAGGATGAAACAACACCCAGATTGAAATGAAACATTGTACCCTTGGTGGTTGCCTCTGTGCATTCTCTTATTGACCTCCGCACTAATATTCAACTTTTACTACTTTATTACTACGACACCCATGTTGCTTTGCCAAAAGTACAACAAATAAATTAATAAAATCCCTCATTTGACATTTTATATCAAAAACGATTTTAACTTTATAACGAGGGACTTGCCGACTTGGGGTAGTTCATTCTTTGCCAGCCATTGGGGTGAAAAATTATTTGTTTCTAAGACCAGTGGGGTGAGTTTTTTTTATTTCTAAGACCATTAATGGGGTGAAGTTGTTTTGTTATTGGTCTTAATATCCCCTTAAAATGGTCTTTTCAACCAAAGATTTTTTTTTTTTTTTCTGTTTTTTAACTTTCTAGATGCGATCAGAAAAGCACTTCTTTAATTAGATTTATTTTAATCATCTTTAACTTTATAAGCACTATTTCATCTTCTCCCAAAACTTTTATCATTTAAGCATGTCCCCTTCCATGTAAAGGAGAAAGTTTCTCTTCACTGTGGACAGTGCTTTCTTATCAAAGCGCATAATGGATTCCTTGATGCACGATTCTACCATGTTATTGGCTGTATTCTATTTAATTCTAATTATCTAATGCGAAAATGAAGCATATATGAGAGTGTAGCCCCTGCACCAATCACATGATGGGGCTAAATGATTGCCCCATTCTTTATGAAAAGCAAAAACCTTGTCATTGTTGATGCTTCTACGTGCGCTCCTACTGACCCCTTACACTGTGCAAGAGTTCAAGACAGAGTATGTGTTCCCTAATCTAACACTGGTAGTCAGACAAAGACCCAAAAGAAAATCTGAGTACTTAAATAGAAGAATTAGATCCCAAATACAGGTTGGTTAAAGGTAAATTAGTATTCAAAGGTTTAATTATTTAAAAAAATTCAAAAAATTACTAATTTATGATAAATATTTAACTTGTCTAGATAGACCATTGTCAAATTTCATACTCAAATTTAATTATATATCCCTTCTTATATTGGCATCCATTCCGATGCATATTCATGCATGCTAAGGATACTCTGGCCATGGTTTGAGGAATTGAAATCATGATCGAAATCTAGTGGATTTGATTCCAGATTCTGACCGATTTCTAGTTTAAATTAAAAATCAAATCATTTCTAGGGTTTAAGCTTATTCCAACCAATGTAGAATGATTCCAGCCGATTCTAGCTGAACCAGAATAGAAAAATGATGGCCGATTCCATTGACATTTAGAGTTATTTGAATCTTGATTCCTACGAGTATTATAATAATGCATTCTATCTTAATTAGAGTTATTTGAATCTTGATTCCTACGATTATTATAATAATGCATTCTATCTTAATTCTAAATTTTCAAAACTCGATTTCACCACTTGATAAATCCTATTTAATCATGCACACCCACGGGTAGAAGCAGCTTCAGATCCCAAATTATGGCGGCAATTGAATTGCATTTCTTAGATTTTCTTTGGAACTTTTTGAAAATCTTTGATTCTTCTTGGAATTTGGGAGATTAATGCCCTTTCCAGTATGGAAGGAGATAATTATGTGGGATAGCCAGACCCACCACAACCAGCCGGTGATAGCTCACATGTTAGCATTGAAATTTGGTCCCCATAAAGAAAATAATCCTCTCCAATACTAATGGGTCAATGAATTTGAATCGTTGGATGCGACAATTGTGAGGTATGGACATTTTCACTTAGTACTGCCAACTGCCACATTTTAACAATTAGAAAAAATTAAAATCCGTCCTCATATAGGATTCATCAATCCCTATCCATTGAGATTTAAAAATAGTAAAATTACTGTCCAAAAATATTAGATGTTGAGAGGTTCAATACAAATAGATGTTGAACCTATAACTATGCCGCTTTGAGCATTGAAACTTGAAACTTGAAACTTGAAACTTGAAACTTGGTCCTCATTTGGGTCGATTTCAATTTTTGTTCATTGAAATTTTACACGTGTTAAACTTATAGTCTAACTACTGTTGACTCATAAACAATAATTTCATACACAGTCATTTTCATAAGGTAAAAAGTTTTTTAAGCCGATCATGACCATGGAGTCTCTCTTCTCACATGGAATGACCTTTCTATCCTTTATGTATGAAAGGGTTTCATTGTTTCTTTTTATTGATGTGTATATAAAAACCCTCCCCTTTTAGTAAGGGAAAAGGATTCTCTAAAAACTGACCATGGAAGCGGGTCCTCTGGGTTTGAGAATAGAATATCTCTCCTTCTCCTCTCTAGAAAATTTTTCCGTTTCATTTCTCTCTTGAAGTAATCTCGAACTACCATCCCTTACCTGGTTCTTCTCTGTTTTAATAATTACCTGTTATTTCATCTGGAATTCTAGGAACAAAGTAGCTGCTGGAAAAACTAAGGCAGATCCTCTTGAAACCATGAATTTGATAAACCGCTGGATCACGGATCTTAATCTCTATTCACCTTTGCTCGATATCAATGATAGTGCACTCGTGCTTACCTCACACACTTCACTTTCTGTTACTGATCTGTAATTACCTAATCTTGTGATGCCCACTTTATTCTGTGCGGGATGCTTCTACCCAGGCCTAGATTCCTCAACTTGGGCTTTTGGCGTTATGATCCAGGGACGTCTGTTCTCGACTCATGCGGGTTTTTTGAAGGCTTATAATCCTTTGGAACCGGAGGCGTGAGCTTTACTTTTTGGCCTTCGTCATGTTGCTCAGTTGGGCATTAAGGTCCATGAAGTCCGGGTTTTAACAAAGGAAATCCTTCACCATATTCCACAGCCATCCGCACGTCCTTGGCCGTGGGATATGGTGCCTTTGTTGATGGATCTTAATGCTTTTATGGACAGTTTGTATGTTTTGGAAAACCAGGATAGTTGTTTACTTGGATGGCTTAACCGCTTTGCTCGAAAAGCGGTGGAGTACCACCACCATTTCTTGTATAATCAAGATGATATACATGCTCTGTTTATTCCTTAGCTTTAATAGAGTTTTTTCTTTCATTAAAAAAAAAAAAAAGGGGACCATGGAAGGTACATTAACACCTTCTCTCTAAGGCAATGACCTCTTTATCTTCTATGAACAATTAATGTCATCGTCTTTTTGAAAAGGGAGAGGGATTTATATGATGCAAATGTAGTTTAGCAGAGTTTGAATTTGATCCCCACGTGGGAATGGGTGGGCACCATAGTTGTCAAGGCAAAGCCTAGGCATCCAGGTGCCTTTCTCTCACTTTGTTTTCTAGTGTCGCCTGGATTTCCTGCCTTGTCACCTTGATTTTTACCCCTTCGTTCACCTTGATTCACCTAGGCGTCTTGACAATTTGGGATTGGGCACCTCTCTATGGGGTGTGGGTAGTTAGTGTTATGAAATGTATCTCACTTTATTAAATGAATATGTTCACATATATATACACAAGGGGTAATGGAATAACTAAATACAGTTATTACACGTGGCTAATCCTTATCACCCTCCCTCAAGCGTAACGGTGGTGAACAAACAGTAAGCTTGCCTTTGAGCCAAGTAAATCGTATCCGAGAAAGACTCTTAGTCAGTACATCAGCAAGTTGATCCGTAGTAGACACATACCGTACAACCAACTGTTTGGTTGCAACCATATCACGAACAAAATGGAAGTCAATTTCTATATGCTTCATCCGGGCATGAAACACCGGATTGGCAGTCAAATAGGTGGCACCGATATTGTCACAGTGAATGATTGGTTGTTGAGGAAGGAAGACCCCTAATTCCTATAGCAAGGAGCGTATCCAGACAAGCTCCGTGGCAGCGGCAGCAATGGCCCTATGTTCAGCTTCAGTTGAAGAATGGGACACTGTCTTCTGCTTTTTAGAAGACCAGAAAACCAAATTGGGACCAAGATAAACAGCATAGCCAGTGGTGGATTTGCGATCATCCGGGCAACCAGCCCAGTCCGCATCTGCAAAACCTTAAGCAAAATGGAGGAACAGCCCTGAAGTAATAACCCCTCAGTTAACGTATGCTTAAGGTACCGTAACACCCGCTTTACTGCAGTCCAATGGAGATCAGTAGGGCAGTGCATGAATTGAGCCAATTTATTTATAACAAAATCGAGATCTGGTCGAGTCATCAGAAGATATTGAAATGCCCCAACAACCCTTCGATACTCAGAGCCATCGGGTAGAGGATTCCCAGAATGCATGGTTAAAGGTGACCATGTGACCATATGCGTGGAGATAGGCTTGGCCTCAAGCATGGCCGTACTACGAAGCAAGTTAGTAATATATTTGCGCTGTGAAAGAAATAGGCCTGTGGGTGATCGAGAGACTTCAACACCCAAGAAGTAGTTGAGACTTCCAAGATCCTTAAGGGCAAAAGTGACTGACAGAGTGCCAATTAGAGCTTGTATAGTGGATGAATCACTGCTTGTAAGAATCAGATCATCCACATATACTAAACAATACAAGACGGTGGTGCCATGACGATAGACAAACAGAGATGTGTCTGTTTTGGAAGCAACAAACCCATAGGCACTAAGCCAATCTCGAAGCCGTGTATACCAGGCCCTAGGCGCCTGTTTGAGTCCATAGAGGGACCGACGAAGATGACATACGTAATCCGGGTGGGCTGGATCAACAAAGCCCGGAGGTTGGACCATATACACATCCTCCATAAGAAAACCGTCAAGGAATGCATTGTTGATGTCCAATTGACACACCGGCCACTGATAGGAGACCGCCAAAGAGAGAACCAAACAAACCGTGATCGGTTTTACAACCAGACTAAAAGTCATGGTGTAGTCAAGCCCGGGACGTTGATGAAAGCCTTTTGCAACTAGGCGTGCCTTGTAACGTTCAATGGAGCCATCAGAATGACGCTTAAGGCGAAAAACCCACTTACATCGTACTACATTTTGCTATTGTGTGGGGGGAACTAATGTCCAAGTTCCATTATGTAAAAGTGCATCAAACTCTTCATTCATAGCCGTACGCCACTCAGGCGAACGAGCAGCCTGTGTGTAACAAGTAGGCTCCTCGGTGGCCAAAGTAGTGGCAGTGAGAGTAAACCGATTAGTTGGTTTTAAATTCCCAGTACGAGACCTTGTGGTCATGGGATGAGATCGAGTTGCTAAAGAACCAAGCATTGGGCTTGTGGGATGTGACTCAGTAACACATTGCGGGCCTAAGGTAGATATAAGCGGCAGTGGGTTTGTGGCAAGTTGCTCATTAAGTTGTTGTGGATCAGAACCTGATACAGAGCCATCCAGTGGGCCTGAGTTAGATATAATGGGTCGGCCCAACTCAACAGCTGATGTAGCAGATTGACCATGGGCCAAATCATTGAGCTGTGGTCCATCCAAGTGTGGACTTGCAGAAATTACACAACCGGTGGGCCTTGAGTTAGCAGAAGTTGATCCAGTAGATGGAGCTAGACCTGAACATGGCAATAACACTAGAGGAATCACATCACACCATGGATTTACAACCAAGGAAAAGGAAGGTGACCATGAAGAGGAATCATGCGATGGAAAGACATCCTCCACAAACTGATCATGTCTGCTGAGATATAGCCGATTCGTGGCAGTATTCAAACATTTGTAACCTTTATGCTGAAGGCTATAACCCAAAAAGATGCAGGGCACTGATCTGGGTTCAAGTTTGTGAGAGCTATATGGTCTTAACCATGGGTAGTAGACGCAGCCAAAAGCTTTCAAAAATAGGTAATCTGGCTGAGTGCCCAATAGCCGGTGAAAGGGACTGTCAAGCTGAAGAAGAGGAGTTGGAAGCCTATTTATTAGATAAACAGTTATAAGAAAGGCATATGACCAGAATTTTGTAGGAAGATTGGCATGAAACAACAGTGCAAGGCCAGCTTCAACCACATGGCGATGCTTGCGCTCAGCCGCACCATTTTGAGCCTGGGTATGTGGACAAGAAATGCTGCGAGAGATGCCATGAGCTCCCAAAAAAGGATCCAACTTTTGAAATTCCCCTCTCCCATCAGTTTGTAGGCACTTGATTTTAGTAGAAAAGAAGTTCTCACCAAGAAGTTTAAAACGTGTGAAGATGGGCAACACATCAGATTTTTGAGCAATTGGAAATAACCAGCAATACTTGCTGTAATCGTCAACAAACAGCACATAATATCTAAACATATCATGGGAAGCAATGGGGGCAGGGCCCCAAACATCACAGTGCATCAGTTCTAAAACATTAGTGCAAACAGTAGGAGAAGAAACAAGTAGTAGTCTATGGCTTTTAAAACAGTGACAAGCCTTACATGATGAAAGAAAATGACTAGAAACAGGCAAAGAAAAGGAATTAACAACATGCTTGACAGTTTTAGAAGAAGGATGTCCAAGTCTGGAATGCCAGCTATCCAGTGAAGCACGAACTGCTGAATTGGTAACACAGGTCATGGCGATGGGGAGATTCAGTTCATAAAGGCCATTGTTACTCCGGCCTTGGTACAAGATCTAGCCTGTCCTCTGATCCTTGATCAAAAAATAATCAGAGCAAAACTCAAAAAATGTCTGATTATCCTTACAGAAACGTTGAACTGAAATTAAATTTCTATGTATATGAGGTACACAAAGAACATTGGAAAGAATAAAGAAGCAGGAAGAACTGCAGGTAAGAGTAACAGAACCAGAACGTGTAATAGACAAACCTTGCCCATTGCCAACAATGATTTGTTCTGGGCCACAGAAAGGTGTACTAAGAGCAAGATTGCTCACATCTGCAGTTAAGTGATTATTAGAGCCTGAATCTAATAACCATGTAGCAGAGGAAGAACCAAAGGCAGAACAACAAAGAGGATTACCAAGAAAAGCATGATTATATCGTTGAGGACAAAGCGAAGCAGAATGGCCTTCATTCCCACAAATTTGACAACAAGAACGAGCAGAGTTATTAGGAAAAATAGACTGACCAGATGGAGAATCTGATTTACCGGTGGTGCGCAGGCGAGTCTGATCAGCTTGGCGAGAACCACCAGAGTCTTGATATTGGTCCTGATAGCGATTCTGACCTTGATAGCGCGAATTATATGAACGAGCTGGTTGATTGTTGCCGCGTGAATTGAAGCGACGATTTCCCCGACGAGGAAAACGAGAAGCAACATAGCGTTTGTTGCTCTGGAATAGCGCATTCTTGGCATCAGTTTGTCCAGCCGTCGCCATATTTGCCGTGGAAACAGAGGAGAAAACCTCATCAGATACAGACTCCAAAAAATTCTCATGACTGAGTAAAAGATCAGTCAGATCCACAAAGGAAACAGGTGCAGCTCTTAAGCGAATGGAAGTAGCGAAATCACGGTAGTCTGCTCCCAGGCCACGGAGAGTATTCAGCACAAGATCTTCATCACTGATAGGATGATCAATCATTGCAAGCGCATCAGCAATCGCACGCAACTTAAGGAGATAAGCACCAACCGAATCAGAACCTCTCTGTAACCGGAATAGGCGCTCTTTCATATCCAAAACTCGAGTGCGAGATGACAGAGCATAAACTCGCGCCAAGGTCTCCCAGGCATCTCGAGACGTTGCAGATCCAACGACATGCGGCACAGCCGCCTCAGAGAGGGACGAGATGATCCAGCTTAGAATATGATGAGTTGTTGATCCCACAGGGTAGAGATGGAGAATCCATCAAAAGATTCGCCTGCCGAATGAGGATAGCTGCCGTCGACAAAGCCAAGGAGATCGTAGCCTTTGAGAAGCGGCACAAATTGAGCACGCCACAGAAGGTAGTTCGACGAAGAGAGCTTCAAAGGAAGATGAGGGGAAGCATTGAGTGTAACCAGAGAGGAAGCATCACAGGCAGAGGTTGCCGTGAAAGGAAGAGACGTCGCCATTGACGAGCAGAGAAAGCTTCAAGAACTCAGAAGAGACGAAAAAAGCAGAGACGAAAGCTTGAAAGAAACAAGACAGCAAAAGAAACACCCCAATAGCAGACTACGAAAAAGTGACTCGTCAGAGCAAAAGGAAACCTGATACCATGTTATGAAATGTATCTCACTTTATTAAATGAATATGTTCACATATATACACACAAGGGGTAATGGAATAACTAAATAGAGTTATTACACGTGGCCAATCCTTATCAATTAGCACCAAAGGCGGTTCCATACCTCATGAAAGGTGAGAGATCTATCCCCTCCGTCTATATGGGGTGTGGGTCCTAAGCACTAGAGCCTGGTCCCACTAATCCCACACCCCATGGAGGGTGTGAGATCTGTCCCCTCCGTGCTCACGTGGGGACCGGATCCAGACTAGTTTTGCATCATTTATTGAGCAAAGAAGATGTGTTGTCCAGGGATGGTTTGAGAGAGTGTGAGGTCTAAGAATCTGCACATTTTTTATTTTGATAATACACGAATCTGCCATGCGTTTCTTTTGCCCTTTCTAAAAATATTGGCTTAGAAAACACCCATGACATGATTCCAATGATTCCAATGCCTTGAAGGTTTGAGAGATTTCTTATAAAAACAAAAAGGAAAAAGGGGAGTTGTACTCTTGGAACCTTATCACTTTATCTTTAGCCGCCTAACCCTTTTGACTTGAATTTCCTTTTCTACCTCCCACTCATTACAAGATTCACAATTCTCTGTTTATTAAAAATCAAAGTTGTAGCTAATGTGTCTTTTTGTACCACAGGGTGTGTGATCTCATGTTCCTACTACACATGATTGATTCCGAAAAAGAACTTAGTAAGTTGGGTCTAGTTTGGCTGGCTAGGAGAGAAGGAATTGTTATTAATGCGCTTCAATTCTAGGACCACAAGTATAAAACTACAAATTCATGTTTCCATTATTTGCTGGGCTTTGCTATCCACATAATTGCTTGCTAGAAGCCATTGTGCTTATATTGATATCTTCTTCTTTTATTCTCTCATTTTATCCTCTTCTTCTTCATGGGGGGAGCTCAAGAACTACAACTCCATGTCATTGGTAAGTTTATATTTGTATTTCCTTCTTCTGTTGAATCAATTCATGTCATACTTTCAGTGGCACTGCAAGAATCCTTTTTGTCATATTAGAATAACTAAATAACCACTTCATAGATTTGGACAAGAATGGATCTTGACTGTTTGGCCATCCAAAGAGTTTATTACTAATTATGGATAGAAAATCATGCTCTAGAAGAAACAGATCTTTCTTGTTTTCTATCAATCAATGGCGAAAGCTACAGGGAGTTTTATACATACATACTAAAATAAACTGATTTGCTATTTCTGTTCTGGAGAGAGATGGTGTGGTGGTGGTGCAGGTGCACCTTAGAGGCTTCTGGTTGAGGAGGAAGAAATTTAACTTTGGTTTGAATTTGAGATCCTTGAAAAACCAGTAAAGCATAAAAATACAAACTTCTTAAGATGGTCAGGAAAAGATTATTCTAATTTGACTCCAATTGTCATGATTATCCTCTTTCTTGCAAAAGGAATTAAGAAAAAGAAAAAAAATTTAATGCTTTTCTGTGTTCAGAAATGATAAATATGTTTGTGTGAACATTACAATATAGGAAACATGAATTTCAAGACATTAATATTAGGAAAGCTATACTAAAACATGCAGAAAACAAGCCTTAAGATGAATTTGAAACACAAAGGTGATCTGTTTATGCTCAAATACAAAAGTTTTTAGATGCAGGGTTTCACTTTTTGTGGTGTGCTAATCTTTCCTTTCTCTGTTTTCTTAATGATTCAGAAGCACAGGAACCAAACTTGGCCAAAGATGAAGCTGTCATTACCGAACCCTCACTTCCTACACCAAAAAGAAGTTATAAGTGGTGGCTCTTAATGGCACTTTACATATTCTTTATTGTCTCAGGCCAATCTATTGCAACTCTTCTAGGGAGACTCTACTATAACAAAGGTGGAAATAGTAAGTGGCTACAAACAATTGTTGTAACTGCAGGCTTTCCATTTGTCCTCCCCCTTCTAATCTATTTCTCCTATAAACCTTCTATCCCAAACCATACCAATACTTCCAATAAGAGGTCACCCTCTATCATCACCCTTGTACTCCTTTACACCTCCTTAGGTATATTCAGTGCTGGTGATAACTTCTTGTATGCATATGGACTGTTATATCTCCCTGTTTCTACATATTCTCTTGTTTGTGCAACCCAATTGGCTTTTAATGCACTATTCTCCTATTTCATTAACTCCCTTAAGTTCACTCCTGTTCTGCTTAATTCAGTAATCATCCTCACTATCTCTGCTTCACTCCTTGCTCTCCATTCTGAATCTGATGGATCCACAGGAGTTACAAAGGCACATTATGCGATCGGATTTTTATGCACCTTAGGTGCATCTGCCCTTTTCTCCCTATTACTTTCACTTACCGAACTTTCATTTGAGAAAGTTTTGAAAAAGAAAACATTTTCTGTGATATTGGAGATGCAAATATACCCGGCAATAGCTGCAACATGTGTTTGCTTGGTGGGGCTTTTCGCTAGTAGGGAATGGTGGAGTCTAAAGGGAGAGATGGAGCAAATTGGAAGGGTATCTTATGTGATGATCTTAGTTTGGACTGCTGTGGCATGGCAAGTTTTTTCTGTTGGTGCACTGGGTTTAATATTTGAGGTGTCTTCACTCTTTACCAATGTCATTAGTACAGTGGCTTTGCCCATTGTTCCAGTCTTTGGTGTGATATTTTTTCATGACAAAATGGATGGGGTGAAGGTGGTTGCTTTGATTTTGGCTATCTGGGGGTTTATTTCTTACATGTATCAAAATTATCTTGACGATTCGAAGTCAAAGGCTACAAGAACAGAAGCAAATGAAAGCTCTAATACTTAAGCTTCTTGACAAGGAAGAATAGTTGTATACATTGAGGATAAATCCTCTTCTAGTACATCTTCTTGTCTTCTTAAGTTGTGTCAAAGGTCATTTTTTTCATACTAAAACCATAAGGGAAATTTCAATTTTATTGACACAAAAGTTCTCTTTAAAGTCTATGTTATATTATGACTTCACTATTGAGAATGTGGTTTAGTTCTCATCTTGCATCATTTATGCCAGCTCTTCCCAATAACACCCCTACCTATTTGCCATGGCTTAGGGAGTAAAAGGGAATGGAGAAGAATAAAACTGAAAAAAGACTGTCTGAATGTTCTCTTCTTTTGTTCAAAGAAAAATAATCTGAAAATTCATCTCAAATGGAGGGCTTGAACAATTTCAAGTTGGTCTTTGGGATTCTAGAGCTTAATAGCTGTGTATAAGCATTTGTCACCCCACATTGTGACCAAGTGGTCACGGGTTCAAGTCTTGAAACAGCCTCTCTGCGAAAGCAGGGGTAAGGCTGCACCCTCCAACCCCACAGTGGCGGGAGGCTCGTGCAATGGGTACACCCTTTTTAAGTACTTGTCACTAAATAACTCTCTTTAGTGATTTAACAGGTATAAGCACTTAATGAGATGAAAACTTTGCACAAAGATTTGGAATAAGAATGGAACTTTCAATGTAGTCTAACCCAGCAAAACCATTAACTGAAGCATCAAGTGAGGCAATTTTATCTTTCAGACAGATTCATTGGAAGGAAATTTTTAGTAGTACTTAATAGGTTTTTGCTGTCACAAGGTATGCCTACAGCTTAGCTAGAGGTTTCATGAAGTTACACTTAACTAGTACAATCAAATGTTTGGAAATTCAACTTACCTAGCTAGAAGAAAGTGACCTCGATCTTCAGGCACTGACTCAAATGTTTGGTTACACTGGATTTCTGAAAAAGGTCTTTTAACTTCTAGTGAAGAATAAATTGAGTTCTTCCCCTTCTCAACCTATTCTTAAACCTTTAATTATTTTGACATGTGGTGGGGTCCAACACAGTGCATGAGGGCTAGAAGATGACAAGTATAAAATGTTCACCATGTTTTAGTGCCAACTGAGCTGCGACATGGCATAGAAAACCAGGACCAGTTTACAAGCTGCCAACCCTTACACTGGAGGACAGCCCTGAAGCTGAGAACAAGATTCTGACTCTTTAGTGCCCCTCAGCTCCATGGAGTAATGGGCTTAAAGCTTTGAGAAGAGGCCCTGCAACCACCTGCATCTAACATTTAATCTGCTTGAGTTTTTTCTATTCATATATTGACCCAAGATCCAAACTTACCCAAAATGCAACACTGCAAAAGTGAAGAAGTTAGAAGTGTCTTACACATGATTGTGCCAAAGAAGGGAGTCACAAGAAGAGCAAGACATGATGGGAGGACAACAAACAGACTCGGGCTCTGATACTATGTTGGAGGATCTAACCCAAAACCTTGATGTTGAAAACAAAACCTAACATGATACGAAAAAGAATGGAAATCGTAAACAACAATCACAAAATGAACACAAGGATTTACATGGCTCAGCAAGATTGCTTACGTCCATAGTCAGGTGAGATCTGTTTCACTATCAATGGAGAATAGGATTACAACCGCTCGTCCTCACACCTCTCTTAGATTTCATTACGAAGAAAAAACCCTCGGTACATATTTATAGCGAAACCCTAAATAGGAATTTTACCGAAATACCTATATTTATAACAAAATCCGCGCTGGTTCACCGAAGCCCCGCCAGAACAGTAGATTAACACTCAAGTGGGCTGATTCCTCCAGGCCTCAAAGCCTTCTGCTTCTTAACAGCCCTTCGGAATCAACCCACAAACTAATCGACGGAATACAAGACATCGTACCTGTACACTTAAGACATTAGGTGGCAATAACTCCTCATGTACATATGAAGACGCCAAGGGAACTGAACTTAACTGATGTGAGGCTATACCTTGTAACTCCCGACATCTAAACAATGTCGTGTATTCTCTCCAAGGGATTGGCATTTACCCAATTCGGAGGTGGATCTGGCCCGATCCAATGAAGGTTACCTCAAACGAAGTTCTGCATTTCAACACTCAGATTGTTGTGAAGGGACTCCAACCAATGCAAGTGGGGTATGGGTGGAAACGTGGATCCACAACCTTAAGAGATTTGATGTAATCTTTTTTTTTTTTTTTTGGTAAAAAGAGATGTTATGTAATCGTTAGACAAAGTTAACACATACAAATCATTATCAACAATCAAAACTTTTAAGACTGAGAATGGAAGGTGTTGGGAGTTATCATTGACCCTACAATAGCATATACCCTTCTATCATAACCATTTTTGAAAATAAGTGCTTGCAATAGAAATTCCTCTGATATCTCATGATTGTATTTTTTGACTTCTTTCCTTCACATATTGTTGCACCATTAATCCTTCAATTTATCATCACTTCTCACAATCAATCAAGACAGATTCTCATTTTCTGCTACTTCATTAGAAGATAATGTATTTGGTCTCAATCCACATGCCGATGTTGGATTTCGTCTAAAAGTGGTACGAATACCGAGGAAAGTACAGGAATGGTGTTTCATGTCAATCAAGGTCCTAATGATATTGAAATTACACTAAATTTTATGTGCAAGCATAATATGACCAAATAAGGCGATACAAAGTGTTTCGGACTAAATTGTCGATCCGGATACCGAGAATCGTGCCAGGGGTAAAACAATCATTTTTATAAAAGGCGTCAGATTGGAGTGAAATTTCACATGTGAGCTTAAAATGATTAAATAAGGCTATCCTAAGAGTTTTGGCTCTACTCGGACCAATTTGGTACAAAAAGAGGGGTAAGGGTAAATTGGTAATTTTCTACCATTTGGTCACTATGCAAGCGAACCGGGTTGGTCATCATCACTAAGACACACTTCCAAAGCATCAAAATGTGGTGTCCCCTTTGATTGAAGACACACAGTGGATGAAAGTCAAAGGAATGACTCCGCATTTTGTCACACGGGAGCAAAAATATAATCTATACCCTACTCAAGGATATAGGCGTTAGAAAGAAAATCCAGAAAAAGAAAGCCCATCAGCAAACAAATTTCAAGAATTTCCAAAAGAAGAAAATAAACAAAGTAAACTGGAAAAGTAGCCATTAAAGATCTAAATATGAGATATCCAATAACCCAAATAGGCGATTACTCAATTGAAACCTGATAAGTACACTAACTATTCAAAACGTCTAAAAAATCTTGCTTAATTTAAAGGAGTTCAAACACATACCTAAGTCTTCGAGAGAAGAGCTTTACCTGGTGAAAGTGGAATCTTATGGTTCTTACACTAATCGTCAATCAACAACTGGAGTGGGAAGGCTCCTAACTGCAGTCACCTGCACTATTAGAACTTGGCCTAATGTGGCTCACAAATCGTACAACAGACATTAATGTGGAAGACAAAAATTGGGTAGGAATCGGGGAACCCTATTCACTTGCCTTCTCGTTTTCATCTAAAGACCGCGACGCTCCAATGGGTCGCGTTTATAAGGCCGCCACTCTAACGAGTCACCTATTGGTTGACACAATAATGAGTCACTTTTGCTTGACACTCTACTAGTTCGATTCAGGGTTAACACTCTGACGGGTTAGGAAAGAAGATTGACTCTCTACCGGGTCTAGTTGACCATAGTGACACTCTATCGGGTCAAGTGCAAGTTGACACTCTACTGGGTTAAGCTAACAGGGGTGACAATCTATCAGGTTACGTGCAGGTTGACACTTTACCAAGTCAAGAATGGATTGACGCGATACTGGGTCAAGAATGGATTGACACACTACTAGGCCAATAAATGGATTGACACAATACTGGGTCAAGAAATGCAAGTTGACGCTCCACTGGGTTAAGGGTTGATTGATACTCTATTGGATAATGGACTAGCGTTCTATTGGGTCAAGTCGCGGGTTGACACTACTTGGTGAAGATATAGGCTAATACACTATCAGGTCAAGATATGGATTGACACACTACTAGGTCGAGAATGAGATGATGTTGGATATGTGTGTCCATCAAACCCGATTCAATCCGGTTCGACCCAATTTATTATATATTAAACATTTCATATATTTTTGTTTAATTTGATCACATGCGATATAAACTTTTTGAGCAATGTATGTCCATAAGTATTACTGTAAATTTGTAGTCACGACTAGGGTTTCGGTTGGGCAGCCCTTATCATATGGTCATCGCATTGGGTATGCCTAGACATGTTTGATGTTGGGGTACGAATGTGAGTACGCACATGTTGATGTGTGTATTGGTGAAGAATCTTATTTTGTCAATTCCCTCATGTATTATTGCTAGATGTAGGTTTGGGATGGACATGTGTCACCAAGACCTAGTACCTGAGAGGGCCTTGTCACTGCATGATATAAGCGTAATCTTTGGTTCACCAATGACTGCGGTTCAAGAGAACTAAAGCCGATGTTTTGGGAATGCGTAAATATTATGTGAGTGAAAGAGTCACTCAACATAGTCTCCACTGCTCGATTGAGGAACATCAAGGGGAGTTAGTCTGTGGATGGTCGGATTTAAATCAGGATCCTGTACCATTTTGTTAAATGGTTTTTGCAAAACATATTTTCACATAAAATGATAATTTATAATTATGTATTTGATTAAAGAATTTAATCATGTTTTGCGGATTTCTATCACGTACACAGACGCTCTGATACGAACATGTACCATGGAATGGGGCTTGGCAGTACCAGTGTACATACCCTAGATTCCCTGACGATGATGTTTAGTGGAGGGTTGGTGCATATTTAATGTGCAGGGGTATTTTTGGGATTTGCTAATTATTAATTGATTTATTTAAACTAATATGGGCTTGATGCTAATTAATTAAAGGCCCATTAATGTTTAAATTAATTAATTAAAATTATTCCCTTTTAGATTCTGCTTCTTCACTAATTAGAAGCCCATCACATAAGCCCATCAGGGTTTCAAATCAAACAGGCGAGAGAGAGTCAAACTCTCACTAGGAATGAGGGAGGCTCTTTAGAACCTCAACTATTTAAACACACCAGAGGGGTACGGCTAGAACATTCCAGCCTTGGACAAATTTTCCTAGCTCCCCCCCTCTGGAAAATCCATCCCCTGGCACTCTCTCTCCTCTCTCCTTCTCTTTTGCTCTCTTGCTCTTTAGAGTTTTGACATCTGGTTAGGGTTTTGGAAACTGGTTTTTCGGATTAGATCCAAATCCTGGAGAAGAAATTATGGTTTGGCTTAGGGATCTTCTACTACATCAAGGAGATCCAGATTAGGGCTTCTACTACATCAAGGAGATCCAGATTAGGGCTTAGTCGATCTGCTCGTTAGGGGAAGAACCATTTTCTAAAGGAGGAGCAACACTTGAGACTCAACAGGTTAGCAAATCTTAATGTTTGTTTTATACATTAAGTGTCTTAATTATTTGATAATCATGGGATGTGAAAGAAAACCGAATCGATCTCTTTTCCCTTGTGCATTCGGATGGGATGGTTTCCTCTTCCCTTTTGTCTTTCTCTCTTTCTCTTTCAGTTCCTTAGTTTATTCCAATATGTATGCTTTTATCATCGTATCACTCGCTGTACGGAGGCACGGATTTGTCCACCACTTAGTAATGGTATGATCTAATGTTAGTTTGCTTTATTTAATTGTTTCTTAACTCGTTTCTTTGTTCATTTTTCTTTCTTTACTGTATTTTAGCTTCTTTACATTGCATATCACTATTGTCCCAATTACATTTACGCTCGTAGCTAGCTTAACCCAAAAGTCCTTAGAGCTGCTCAGGCATGAGGGAACCTAATCCCATATTAGAAGTCAGATAAGGCATCTTAGCCTCGTTTGAGTCTGCAAAAATCACCAACACATTTTGGCACACCCGGTGGGACCCTCATAAGCCAAGAGCTATAATGGTCAGACAAAAGAAAGGACCTGGACATACTCAATAACAAAAAGACATTGTGGTAGGAGCTGAGATGGACAATCCCACGACCTCGAATTTTACCGACCAGGGCAAGGACGAGCCTTCTAAGTCACAAGGCAGCAACGCAAGCGATGATTTGGTTCATCAGCTGGCCGTTATAATGCACGATGCCATAAGTCCGATTTCTGAGGACATGTGGCATTTGGTGACCACTCTATGACCCATCGCTAAAGATATGTGCCACATGATGGCCACAGTTAATCAGGCTACCATAAACCTTAATCAGGCTGCTACAAGCCAATAGACTCAATTTGAGCAACTTCGCACAATCCTGGCGGCTCAAAGGCCACCGATCACAGTAGGGGCAGGGCAAAAATTGGGGTTCACCCCATAGGAGGCCTCAACCACACAGGCTGACGGAAGCAGCTTTAATGCTTACCAGTCAGGCCAGGGGCAGCAGACCACTTACTTTAGCAGTTCTAGCCAAAACCCCGTCAGTGGAGACCACCAGCCTAGGATTAGTTGCCCACAAACAACCTACATTAACCCACTGTATCACACTATGCCAAAAGGTATCACCAATCCCGTGGAAGCCCATGCTGGTAACACCGTTCCTGCGGGAACACAGGGTTGCTCCACCTATGCAGCTTCATTGGGTATGAATGGACCCCCACAGCTGCAGCCCCCCATTGAGGGTCAGGGTCATGCTACTACCAGCTTCGCCTAAGCAGGGGCAACTAGGGCAAGTCATCATTCTACCAACTCCATCGCTACAGGGGCAAACTCTGTCCCACTTGGAGGCTATCAGACACAAAGAGAGGCAGAGACCCCATTAATGCCTCAGGCTATAGGACAAGTGGGACAACCTTTATGATGCATGGAGAGAGCAGCCTTGGAGTAGAACAAAGGCCAAAACTATTTCTTGGCCCTCAACAGGGATCAAACCTGCCCAACATTCAATGGCCATCCCTCGTGCAAAGGTAAGCCTTCCTGTAAGGGACTCAGGTAGTTATCAACCTAGATGAATTGGCCAGAATCATCCAGGACAACATCAGCCATTGTCCCGATTACATTTATGCTCTTAGCTTAACCCATCCAGTCTATAGGATACCATACCCTGAGTATTTTGATGCGGTCGATCTTAGCAAAAACCAAAAGATCCCTGATTTCGCCAAGTTTTCTGGAGAGGACAACCTCTCTACCATAGAGCACATAGCTTATTTCACAGTTTAGTGTGGAAACCTAGGGGCAAATGAGGCCATCAAACTAAGGTTGTTCCCGAATTCTTTGACAGGTTCAGCCTTCACTTGGTACTTCAACCTGCCAGCTAATTCGGTGTAAAGTTAGTAGGAAATGGAAGAGTTATTCTACACCCAGTTCTATCACACCAATCTGGAAGTCACGATAGGAGACTTGGCTAAAATGTACTAGGAGCCGAGAGAAATCGTAGATAAGTTTATAACACGATTCAAAATGGCTAAGTACAAATGTCCAACCTTATTGCACAAAAGTGAGTACGCAAAGATGGCCCTCGGAGGTTTGAGCTTCGAACTTAGGAAGAGGTTCACCAACCAACATTTCACTGACCTTGGCCAGCTAATCATACAGGCCGCTCCTTATGAAAAACTACTGAGAGAAGAAGAACAACGTAAGGCGGCCTCTATAGGAACCTATTACAAGGAGGTTATAAACAACAATCTGCCTCTTTTAGGGGTCAGTGATAGAAAACAGGTGGACTTTGTCAAATTCGAAGTAGATGCGGCTGAGATAGCTGAAGGAAAGCCCTATGTTTGCAAAGCGTTGACCAGGTCAAATGACCAACCTCGACATGTCGAATAAACGAAATCGGCACCTCAGAGGATGTTTGATGCCGGGGTGAAATACTCTTTCGACATATTGAAGGTTGAGTTTATCTTTGACCAACTCTTAAAAGATAAGTAGATTAAGCTTCCCCTAGGACATCAAATACCGTCCAATGGTGATCTGAAAGATCAAAAGTATTGCAAATGGCATAATTGCCGCACACATACTACCACTAATTGTGTTGTATTACGCAATGCCTTGCTGAAAGCTAACACAAACGGGCGGATCAAGTTCCCTGAAAAAGAAAAGAAAGTAATGATTGTTGAAGAAAATCCTTTCCCAGTCATGAGCATAGACCTCTCTAAGATGGTTGCACCAGCAACTAACGCCAATGTCACGACTAGCGTGGCGGGGCAAACAGAAGGGGCAAATCACTCAGACCGGGTACCACCACCCCAGAAGAACATGTTGAATCCACAGGCCGCCCCATTCTAGGCCCCAACTGATCTAGTTCAGGATAAGCCAATTGCTACACAGGCCGTGAGAGCTTCTGGTTCAGGCAAAATGGGCACAAAACAACCCAGCTTCATCCCCAAAGAGCAATCACAGGCAGGCCAAGCACTAGCTAGAGGGGACATAGCTTCCTTAAAAGTCAAGAAGTAGGAAAAAACGTTTTGGACCATCCTTGAGCCATTTAGTTCATTCAAATATAGGGATGACAAACCGTTTAATAATTGTTCTTCTTCTTCAAGGAGTGCTCGCAGTTTTCAATGAGGTGTTTGCACTCATTGTAAACGTTTGATTAAGGATGGCCCGCAACAGGGGATTGTCCGGCCATCAAGGCGTCAGGACAAAGGATCAGTTTCTTTCCCAAATAAATGACCAATTATTGAGGTCGAATATGGGGCTCAATCAACCAAGTCGAACAGGTCGGGTCCCAGCCCATATCAAGGGAGTTATTCAGCTAGACCATCGGCCAAAGACCATTTGGGGAAGGTCACAGTCAAGCAACGCCTCTCGTATGGTCAATCAAGGTCGATATACCCAACTATGATCTTTAGTGGAAGACGTTCCTTAATAGTATAATCGAACGCTCTAGGCCAATGATGGTGTAGCCGAAACCAAGAGGAGACCAAGACTGGATAGTGGCACGCCATCCCAAGTTCCCTGCTAAACTAGGATGGTCGAAGATGACCAGAACTCTGTGAAGAAGGTGCCAACAAAGATAAGCCACCATTAGACATTCTCAAAGAAGTATAGGGGAGAGCCACCATCCAGCCATGACTTCCCAAAGAGAGGTTGACCTTTCTTCAGATTCAAGCAGGCCAATCGAGTAAAGTCAAGTAATTCTTCAGCAACCAAAGGTTACTAAAGACAAGGAGCCAGTCCAAGATTCAGATGTATCCGATTATAAGACGGAGGAGAATGATCTGGACATCTTTGGAGAGCAAGCCACAGACCAGGAAACCAAAGCTCCAGACACACAAATTAACATGGGCAATCCTAGGGAAGATGATTTTATAGACTTTGTATAGATGATGTTCAGATCCATATAGTCTCCGGTTTAGATCTTAATGGCGTACGTCCTACCTAGGATATTTGAATACCAGCCCAGTCAAACAACCGAACTTGATGGTGACACAGAAAAAGAGTTATCTTCCGGAGTAATGGACATCGAGACTGTTCTAATAGAAGAGAAACCAAGTGGGGGCAGACCGATGACAGCCTCAAGATCATCATCACTAGGGAGATCGAGTACATCTTTGATACTCCTGTGACTCAGAAAAGAGTGCCAGACATCCTTGGTAAACCTTCAAAGGAAATGCATCAACATTTGAAACCCCTTTATGTCCACTCCCACATGGAAGGCAAGCCCATATCTAGGGTGCTAGTTGATAACGGTGCTACAGTCAACATCTTGCCATCAAGAATGATGAAACAGCTAGAGAAAGATGAGATTGACCTCATACCGATAGATGTGTCAGTTACAAATTTCCTTGGGGGAGCCACTAAACCGAAGGGCGTCCTACCTATAGAGTTGAAGGTTGGCGAATGCACTTCTATGACAACATTTTTGTTATGGATAAGTCAACCCATTGTAACGCCTTGCTAGGGTAAGATTGAATTCATGCAAATGCTTATGTCCCCTCATCACTTCATCAACTGCTTATTTTCTGGCACGATGGAGGAGAGGTCAAGGTTGTGACAGCCGATAGCCGGCCTTTTATAGTTGAGGCAAGCCATGTAGAGGTCATTTTGTATGGAGGACGAATTGGACCCATCAGGTTTTTAGGAGCAGAGGAACACGGCAGACCAACATCCTTGATTACCACAACCACAGTAATGGAGGAAGTATTTTAGATGAGGAACGCCGTAAGGGGATCAGGATCACCATCTAGTAATGACGGGCGACTAGCTATCAATAAAAAACAATCATGAGTCAACGACGTCAGGCCATTGCAGAATCCTCAGAAGGCTGACCCTTTCCGGACTAGAAGGGAGGATGTCCCAGGACATAAATGAAGTGGCCGAACCAAGAGCTAAAGATAAAGTCTTCTTGAAACCAGAGGTAAGGTTGGAAGACCTTCGGCCAACACAACCCAAGATGAAGGAGACATTAGTTGAAGTGCAAGATCCATTGGTGGAAGTCAACTTAGGGACGGAGGAAGATAAAGGGCCTATTTTTTGTTAGTAGGCTGCTCAATAGTGAATTTTGAAACAAGCTTGTAACTTTGTTGAGTTGTTATAAAGATTGTTTTGCTTAGGATTATTCTGAGATGTCAGGTCTAGACCGAACGCTGGTCGAGCACTGGTTGCCTATTAAAGAAGGGTTTAGGCCAATTAAACAAGCACCCAGGAGAATGCCGCCTGAGATCATCCTAAAAATTAAGGACGAAATAGAGTGACTACTTAAGGCCAGTTTCATAAGAACCGCCTGGTATATTGAGTGGCTGTCCAATATAGTACCGGTCATTAAAAAGAATAAAAAATTGAGGGTCTGCATCGACTTCAGAGACCTCAACAAAGCCACCCCCAAGGACGAATATCCTATGCCATTAGCTGAGATGTTAGTCGATTGGACGGCCAAGAACCAAATCTTGTCATTTATGGACGGACACACAGGATATAATCAAATCTTCATAGCTGAGGAAGACGTGGCAAAGATAGCCTTCCAGTGCCTAGCGGCACTTGGTACTTATGAGTGGGTAGTCATGACGTTCGGCCTAAAGAACACAGGCGCAACTTACTAGCGGACTATGAATACTATCTTCCATGATATAATTGGCCTTTTATAGAAGTATACATAGATGATGTAGTAATAAAGTCCAAAATGGAGGATGAGCATCTTGACTATTTGAGGAGAATTTTTTAGAGAATGAGGGTACATGGTCTCAGGATGAACCCCCTAAAGTGTGCATTTGGAGTGGCGGCTGTGAACTTTCTTGGTTTCTTAGTTCACTAGAAAGGGATTGAAGTGGACAAGAACAAGACTAAGGCAATCAGGGATGCAAAACCGCCCACCAACAAGAAAGAGTTACAAAGGTTCTCGGTTAGGTTAATTTTCTTCGACGATTCATTTCAAATTCTGCTGGCCGAACAAAAGTTTTTCCTCCTTTATTAAATTATAGGGCAGATGAGGATTTCCACTGGAGCAACAATCATCAAAAAGCGTTCGATGAGATCAAGGAATACCTTATTAAACCCCCCGTTCTGATTCCACCAAGAACGAAAGTGCCCTTAAAGCTGTATATAGCGACATCGGATCATTCCGTCGATGACCTGCTAGTGCAAGATAACAAATCTGGGGCTGAGCAGACTGTGTTCTACCTCAGCCGAACATTGATACAAGTAGAACAGAGCTATTCGGCCATGGAGAAATTGTGTATGGTGTTGTTCTTTTCATGCTCCAAGTTATGATACTATCTTTTACCGACCACGATGAATGTGATTCGTCAAACATATACTAACTCGGCCTATTACCAGAAGATGAACGGGGAAATAGGTATTGGCGTTAGTTGAGTTTGCTCTGCAGTACATTCTCCAAAAGGCAGTCAAAGGACAAACCTTAGTACATTTCTTGGCCGATCATCCTCCAATCTCAGCAATCAGGGATGAAATGCCAGAGGAGGTGTCTTGCATCAGTTTATCCTCATGGCATTTGTTTTTCGATGGCTCCAGGACTGAGCAGGCAGTAAGAGCTGGAATAGCCATACAGTTACCAGAAGGCATAGAAACCCACTTGGATTTTCACCTTTATTTTCCTTGCTCCAACAATTAGGCCGAATACGAGGCTCTTATCATTGGGATGAATATCCTCCTTACAATGGGAGCATTATTAGTTGAGATCATTGGAGATTCACAACTGGTAATCAAACAAGTACCAGGAGAGTACCACTATGAGAGTAAGCACGTAGTCAAATATCATGCGTTCGTGTGTAGGTTGATTCAATGTTTCAATGACTTGTCGATAAAGTATGTTTCCCGGTCAAGGAATCAGGCAGCTAACAGCCTAGCTCAGGCCGCATCCAGTTTGCATTTTCTTAAGGACTGTTTTAAAAAAATGATTGTGATCCAGAAGCAGTTGTTTTCATCTGTCCTCAACTGCGACCAAATAAAGGTGAGCTAGGTGGAAGACACACAGCCAGGCTGGAGGCCACCTATAATTCACTATTTAAAGAACCCCAGCGTAGATGTGGATAGGAAAACCAAGTACAGAGCCCTAAGCTACATCTTGATAAGGGAAGACCTCTTCAAGAAGGGATAGGATGACTTACTGCTTAAATGTGTCAGCCTCAATGAGTCAATGATAATCATGGCTGAGACACATGAAGGAATTTTCTAACCACACCAACCAGGCCCTAAGATGAGATGGCTGGTTCGAAGGCATGGCTATTATTGGCCTACCATACTGACAGATTGTGTTAGATATGCCAGAGGATGCCAAGCCTGCTAGCCACATGGGCCAATGTAGAGGGCACCGACAATGGAGTTTAACCCTGTTATAAAACCATAGCCATTCAGAGGATGGGCCATGGATCTAATTAGAAAAGTAACACCTCCATCCACTAAGGGACATTGTTTCATCATTGTGGTGACAGATTACTTCACAAAGTGGACCGAGGCCATACCCATGAAATTAGTCAATCAGTTAGACATTATCAGGTTTTTGAAAACCCAGACTATCCGCAGGTTTGGGCTGCCTGAGTCTATCACCTGCGATAATGGATCATTATTCATTGGTGACCAGGTCGTTGCATTCACCAATGAACTTGGGATCATGATTACACATTCTACCTCTTACTATGCCCAGGGGAATGCTCAGGCCGAGGCCAAGGTAGTGGATGATAACCCTAGAACTTGGGCGGGCATGTTGTCTGAGGTGTTGTGGTCCTTTCATACATCACGATAAACAAGTACAGGGACCATGCCTTTCACCCTGATTTATGGCCATGATGCAGTCCTCCCTATGGAGATAAGAGTAAGGTTAGCTAGGGTAGCATTTCAACAAGGGTTTATGCCTACGGCTTATAACGAGGCTATGCTGGCCGAACTTGAAGACTTAGATGAAGAACGTCTTGCAGTCTTTGACCAAATACAAGTACAGAGAGAAGAGTTACAGCGCCCTACAATAAGAGGGTGGTTCTTAAGAGTTTCCAGGTAGGAGATCTCGTCCTAAAGGCTATATTACCAATTGGCTTGAAGGACCATAAGTATGGTAAATGGTCCCCTACCTGGGAGGGACCATTCATGATGCATCAAGTACTCAAGGCAACGGCCTATAGGTTAAAAGAATTAGAAGGGACCATTCATCTAAAGCCCATAAATGGAAAGTTTCTAAAAATTTACTATCCCACGATATAGGATTTGGGCAAAAGGTATGGCCTTGAGGAATTCAAAATTGACCAACTTATCCGGTCAAGCCATATGAGCTTGTACCGTGAGAAAAAGAAATAAAAATTCAAAGTTAAACTAGGGAACATTCACGCTACATTTTTAGTAGGTACGCAGGCCTACTTAAAGCTATTTTCTGGAAAGGTATCCCATAAATCATCCCACCGATCTTTTAGTTCTGCCACCTCCTTCTGTGTCGCGGCTAGTGAAGTGGTCTGGCTAACCTTTAGCGTACTTGCTTCCATGGTTGCTTCCTTCAAAGGCCCAGCTTCCTTGACAAGAGCATTGAACCCCGTGAATGTCTTCGCTACCAACTTGGCCTTGTCATCCTAGCTACGATGGATTGCAATGAGTTTGGCCTCCAAGCGTGAGACTTCAGAGTCAAAGGATGCAAGTTCTGTCTTGAATAATTAAGCGGTGGTATCCAGTTGGCTGAGCTTGAACTTAGATTCCTCCATCCGTACGTTCAAGCTGTACCCATTGTTGATGGCTTTCTCCAAGTCTTGGACAGATTTGAGAATAGGGGGAGCAGTAGCAATCAAGTCCAAAATGGTGGAGGCATCTTGCGTGACCCATACCTCTGCAGACTCTGGAAGGTAGCTACAGGATTAGAGCACTTGTAATGGTTCGATCAAGGCAAGCAGCTTGTCTGGGTTGACTCCATAAGGAGAAAGCTGCTTGAACTCGAGGAATTCCTTTTTCGCTTCCTCAATAGCAGACATGTCTGGGACAGGCCTCATGGGCTCGTTTATGATCTTGTCTTCATGACTCTCCACTAATACTGAGAAGTTGGCCAAGACGGTGTTGAAATCAAAGTCCTAAGCACAGGGAACGAATAGTCAGACGGCCTCAAGACGAAAGGAGGTGATGGAGAAAAATGAATTACCAAGAGATTTGGCAACGAACTAGAAGTTATTGGAGGGTTAGAGGTGTCAACATGCTTGCCAGAACCTGTAGCCTTGAAGGAAGGAGACAGAACAATTGGTAAGGGTAATTTCGATACCACCTCGTCTTTATGAACACTGGCGGCAGGGGCTGTATCTTCTGAGTCAGAGTCAAGTTTCAGGATTTTTGGTGATCCTCCCTAAGTAGTCTTCTTCAAACGACGCCCAAACCAAAGCCTCCAAGCCCTCCAAGAATCCCTGAAAAGGCTAGCCCTTATCCGGACCCCTTGGAATAAGTTTGGCCTAGTACAGAACCTTACCCAAATAGCCCATTTCATCCCTGTCGATACCAAAACCCAGATAGACACTAAAAGACCTTGAGTTGACATCGACCCTACCTTCCATCAACATCGAGCCATGCCCTCTTATTATCGGGCAGAACACCCTACTGTCTAATCTCATTCGACATTCAAAAAATAAACTTTCACAGTTGAGGCATTTCCCTCAATGTCGAGTATTGTTCATCGACAGCCACTCGATTTTGACCTTACCCCTCCTCGATGTCGACTAGACCCCAGTTCAATGTCGAATCTATACAAATTCGAGAAGTAAAATCTTGCTATGTGTAGCTCTGATTTCAATTCCTTTCGTGACCAAATCTATTTACGGTACCTTGGATGCATATAATGGCTTCCTTAGGCCCCAAGAAACATTTTCTAAGGCAACTAGCCACTTACTATCATCCTATTGGCCGTAACCTTGACCAAACACCCACTGTCAATGCAAAGACAACTCCTTTGGATAATCTCGATCAAACCCAGCATCCCTACATGAATTTGGGAGTGCATACACCCCTCTACACCTATAAATACACCCCCTCTCATGTTAGGGTTAGACAGTTCTCCGTTGGTGCTTGCTTGCCTCAGTTCAGCCCCCATTCCCTTGCTTTGAAGTTTTAGCCCTTGGCCTCTTACTTGGCCTTAGTCTACCACTACCCCTGCCCCCTTGGGTGTCATAAACCATTAAAAGCTTCAAGATCAAAGCCATAATACATACATCCGGTAATTTTGTTTTGGCAATGAAGCATCGCGTACAAAGAGACAAGAGAAGCCACCACAAGCGGCGATACTTGCTGCATGTGCAAACACCCTGAGTTACAAAAGGGAAACCTCCACGCCTTTGTTTCGATTGTTTTCAAACTTGGTAGATATCTTTACTCTTAATTTTACTTGATTTTCATGGTTTCTACCTTCTACTTTGTTTTGCATCTCCGAAGAAATGCGATTCCATCTCTCTAGATGGTGGTCACACTTACTCCTTGCCTTTCTCTTTTTTCATGTTATATCTCACCTTCATGCATACATATCTCCATGATCCTCATCCCTTGTAGTCTAAGACTTCCTCATGCAAATCTCCATTTTGATCTTTTCACATGCCATGCATATATTTTCATGCTTTACCTTTAATTCATATGCTTCTCCATGCACATATATCTAATTATTATCTTTTCTTTCACATGATCATCATCTTACTCTGCTTAGCTTAGTGTCGACTATACTTAGGTTGTCTAGATTTTGAGTCCTTTCTTTATTTTCATGTATACTAACCCCTACCATGCAGCCAAGCTTCCAGGTATGTTTTCTTACCTTTTCTTGTATTTTTTTTTATTTTCTTGTACTTTGCATTCCCTCCCAAAAGCATGTTATGACCCAACCTTGCCTAGATATATAATGACCGATAAGTTCGGGCAGACTGGGGTGCCTAATACCTTCTTCGGATCATAACTTGACCCATACCTAGACCAATGGACCATTTGTCCCCAAAAGGGCGTTCTTATGAGAGTCATTACATTTACATTATGGGTCATAGACCCTCCTCTAGGTGGCAACTCCCTACATTCATTTTCACCTCTTTCTCTTCTCCCCAAAAAGAGTGGGTGAGGTGGAGGACACATAGTGGTCTCTCGCCATGTCATTGTCCTTATAGTGGCAACTCCGTTGTGGATTAATTTTTACTTGTGAAATTGGGTCAAACTTTTGATGTGATAGGCATAATGTTGTACTATTATAACATATTTTTTCTTTTATTTATGCTTTTGGATGCTAACTTCTATGCACTAACTTGCATCATGATTCGCATATACTATCACACACTTTTGGTCATCCAACAATGCATGGTTTAACCCCGTTACTTACACCTCATAGCGTAACCCTAGGCCCAATGTGTAGACACGCAGCTTACCCTTGGTGAAACTATAATTTTTAATACCGTAACATTTGGTATATCAAAAAGGCTTGCACCATCGTACCATTTGATCATCTTACTCATCGGAGTGGTGAGATGTGTATAGGAGCACCTTGCTAAGGGAACCCTTTTTCGGTCCTATTTTCCTTAAACCGATAGGCATCATGTAGGGATCTAGAGCCCAACGCTTAGGTGATGACACACTAGCTGTAATATTGTTTGAAAATTGAACTGGCACTTTATTAACCTTGTTCTTAACTGGCTTTATCAATCATGATCCCGTCATAGGCCCACTTCACTAATTTGCGGCCCCTAACATATAGGCCAATCTAGAACTTGATCAACTTAGCACCCATACTTACTGATCCTTCTTTAGGATTGGTGTGTTTGTTGTGAACTTATTTACGCATCATGTTGCATATCATACCTTTCCTATGGTGACGTACTTGGGATACGAGGTTTTTCATAGGCTTAGGTCCTTTTGAAGTTTCCTTTTGGTTTAATCGTGACCCTATCTAATTAGGAACCATTACTTCAGGACGGCAGGATATTGATTCTACGACTGGTTGGGCTAGGATCGAAAGAAGACTAGTTTACATTTCAAGACCTCCTAAACCAGAGATGGGTGATGAAAACAATCGTATAGACATAGAGTAGCTGAAGGCTCAAATGCAACTCTTAGTAAGCTTAGTGACTAAGATGGTGACAAGTGTCACTACTCTAGTGCTACCGTAAGCCAGTTTAGACTAGAGTTGCACACGACTCCATGGAGGGTCTTCACTTAACCCTAATCTAGCCTTAGAGGATGAGGTCATTACATCTGAGTTACAACCCTCCATTGACTCAATCGAGACCCAACTCCTGAAGTAAAAGGTTGAGAAGTTAGAACATGCTATGGAGAATGGCAATGGGGTAAAGGATCAAATGATCGACTCTGAGGGACTTTGTTTCTTCCCTGAAGCACGCTTACCTGAGGGTTTCAAGTGGGTATCTAAAAAATTTGATGGGATTGGGGACCCACGAGCCCACCTTAGGAAATATGTAGGCCAGATAAGAATCAATAACTTCTTTGAATAGAAAATGGGCTAGACATTCCAAGTGTCTTTGACTGGGCCCACCTTGAGATGGTTTATGTCCTTAGATTCTCTCAAACCCGCACTTGGGATGACATGGTGAAGGCCTTTAAGAGCCAATACTCATACAACACTAAGATGGAGTTACTTGCCGAGATTTGGAGACCACCAAGCCAGAGACTAACAAAGGGTTCACTCAATACCTGATGAGATTCAGATCCAAGGCTGCATTGATGTGGGATTGGCCCACAGAAAAAGAACAAGTCAAGATGATCATCAAGAATCTCCAAATGGCTTGCAAGACTCACTTGTTTTCCCAACCCTTAACCACTTTTGAAGCCTTATTTAAAGCGGGCCAACAAGTTGAGATGCCTTGAACCCTCCTAACTTGATTCGGGGCAATTCTAAGCAGGATGTGACATTGAACAACCAGCGAACTGGGGTTGGCAAAAAGACCTTTCTAAGTATGAACACCGAAGTGAATGTGGTGGCACCGACCATAAAGGCCCCACTCTTGATTGAGAATGATGCTCTAAGGGCAAAGAAGAACCGATAAAAGAGATAATTTATAGATGTAGGCATGCCCCTGAGTTTAGTCCTTAAGAAGTTGATCCGAAAAGGACTTTTGACCAAGATTCAGTCGGCTAACTTGTCGAACCCATTATAAAAATGGTACAAGCCCAACTCTGTTATGAGTACTATCAACAAAATGGGCATGCAACTGATGAGTGTTACTAATTGAAGCATGCAGTTCAAGATTTGCTTGATGAGGAACAGTTTGCAGTTCAGTCAAGTCAACCTAATGTACAAATCAATCCCCTTATGCTGCTTGATGGGAACTCTAAGTCCATTAATAGCCTTGAAGAGGAGGATCGACCCGTTAACTTACAAGCCTTGATCACACCAGTCAAAGGTCAACATGATCCCCCTATTACAGAATGGACTGAAGAGATGGTCCAAGCCCTAACTTGATCCAGGGAAATCCTAAGCAAGGTATGATATTGACCAACTAGCAAACTAGGGCTGGCAAAAAGACCTTTCTTACTTGAACCCTCCTAACTTGATCCGGGAAAATCCTAAGCAAGGTGTGACATTGAACAACCAGCGGACTGGGGCTGGCAAAAAGACCTTTCTAAGCATGAACACCAAAGTGAATGTGGTGGCACCGACCATAAAAGCCCCACTTTTGATTGAGAACGATGCCCCAAGGGCAAAGGCAAACCGACAAAGGAGACAATTTATAGATGTAGGCATCCCCTTGAGTTTAGTCCTTATGAAGCTGATCCGAAAAGGACTTTTGACCAATATTCAGTCGGCTAACTTGCCGAACCCATTATGAAAATGGTACAAGCCAAACCTTTGTTGTGAGTACTATCAACAAAATGGACATGCGACTGATGAGTGTTACTAACTGAAGCATGCAGTTCAAGATTTGCTTAATGAGGAAAAGTTTACAGTTCAGTTAAGTCAACCGAATGTATAAACCAATCCCCTTATGCTGCTTGATGGGAACTCTAAGTCCATTAATAACCTTGAAGAGGAGGATCAACCCGTTAACTTACAAGCCTTGATCACACCGATCGAAGGTCAACATGATCCCCTTATTACAGAATGGATTGAAGAGATGGTCCAAGCCTTAACTGCCATCAATCTAGCATAAGCATTTTAAGATGATGTCATCATGATAAACACTGGAATTGATGAAGATGAAAACTCAAAACTCTAACATTGATCATTTCGATCGTGAAGATGAGAGTCCCATCGAGAGTCTACAAGAAGAAAAGAACCTGGTGATGACTTCGTTGACAAGCTGTTGACAAACAAAGCAATGATCGGCCTAATAGTTTAGCTAACAGCATGTTTAGAAGCGATCAACCACTCGGTCAGGCCCAAGAAAGGGACGAGCTTGCTTCAACCGTCCAACAATTAAGATATGTCACTATAGCACTTGGTGACGATTGTGAAGATCAAAATGAAAGCCTGTATACCACCTTAGAGGAAATTTACCAGATCATAAAAGAAGTTGATGCCTCTATTCGGACTTATGTTACCAGAGGTCCCAACCCGTTTGGACCCCATAGTCGAGGGGCATCCTGGTAATATGCGGGCCAAAGACATAAGATCCCTGTCAAGAATTGCACAAGAGCTGAAAATTTTGGCCCAATTCATCAAGGGACATGTCAAAGACATGGTTATTCAACGGCAACACATGCAAGCATTTTTCAGAGAACGTCAAAACCATGATAAGGACTTGAACCTCATGGGCCAAAACATAATAGCAGCCCAGAAGGAGCAAATCAAGACTCTGCAGAATAAGAACCAAAGGATGGATGACAACTATTGGAGTGAAACCCACCTCTAAAGCAAGTCTAATTCAAACTTGTGTAATGCATGGTTCAAGTTCAACTACTATATATGCCCCTCCGATGTGGGCAATGTCTGTCGAGGAAATGGATCAATTCCCCATCTCACTAATACCAGACTCTGAAGAACCATCTGTAATAGCCCTTGTGGAATCCATGGTGCTTAGTCAAGCCCCGCACATTTTCTGTACATGCGAGAAGTGTGGGACAGAGCATATAAAGAATCTATCTATTTCAGATGTCGATCATTAGATACAAATCCTCTCCAATTATTAAAGCCAAATCCCTATCGTTCGTAACCTGAGCCGATCGGCCGTGTTTATTGGACTACCACTATAGACTGACCTTGTCGACTCAATATTTAGTTTTACCCTGCGGTCTTCGCATGTTATAATTTTATTAAAGAACCCCGTGTCGCATATCGGTATGATCCAAATAACACCCAGGACTCAACATTTCAATTTCAGCATCGGAATCCACTTAGGACTTTAAAAACACTTTGAAATAACTCATTCTTTTAGTGCCATAAACCAAACAAGCCCTTAGGACTTTAACAAAACACTTTACAGGAATTCATTCTCTTTTAGCCATTAACCAAACATGCCCTAAGGGCTACACTATATAAACATTTCTTAGCTTTGAGAATTCATTTCTCAAATGCTAAGGTTGGAATCAGTTCTGGAAGGAGAAGAAGCTAGGAGAGTGTGACTCTGGAAACCCCCTTGTTTGGACTGCATGCTACTAGATCTTCCTCACTATGTTGATCATTAATAGGTAACCTTCAAACCCTTACATGGTTTCAATTCTACTTTTGATCATCTTCTAAGTTCTGTTTTTGCTATCCTTGAGTTGCATCCTACCGATTTCTTTCAAGAATCACGTTGATCCTTCAATAGGTAGCATCTAACCTTGATTTTGGTTTTCAATTCTGTTGATTAACATCAGTTAAACCCTACGTGCTTAGTTCTTGAGTTCCTCAACCTCATTAGCCAAATTCCTCTTTCAATCTCTATCAATTCTATTATTTCAAGCTAATTGCTAAGATTTTAGCTTAAAATTTAATTGATCTTAGATTAGAGTTTTTAATTCTTTGATCATGCATGCAATGGTGTCAAAACGACCCCATTATAATTCTCTCATCTTTGTTCTCTTCATTCTGACCCATTGATCAACTCTTGGGAGCTAGAACATGGAAAAACCCCCAAAAATCCTACATATTTTTTTTTGGGGGGGGGAGGGGGCGGATGATGAAGGGAGGTCGACCGGCTCTGGGCTGGGCTTGAAGATTCGACCCCCTGCTGAGTGTGGATTTTGGCCGTGTTTGGGCTGGGTTATGGCTTAGGTCTCTTGTAACCTTCCCTAACCTTTTGTAATACTATGTTAAGGCCCTTGCACTATCTTAGATCTTTCTCTTGAAGCTTGGAGAACTCTTCCCTTTTCTTGAACCTTCTAAAACCTATAGTGAGTGGGGTTTTTGTTGCATGATTGTATTTTTAGTACCTGATGTTATAACCATATATGATTCTCTTAGTCATTATCTTAAATAACATTGAATCTGATTTCCTGATTGGCAATCTTATAATTTATTCATTCTACTATAATTCATTCATATCAATTGCTATGTTATTACTACTATGATTAAATATGTTTACTAAAATTATGTGATATGAAATGCTAGTTCTCTTATGGTTTATTTTGTTAAAGATGATTTGCTTGGATGGATATTCCTTGTAGGATCACTGAACTGACCTTCCTCATTAACATTGTTGAGGAAGAAATTATCATGCACTTGTGCCCATTCATGGTACTCTTCACTGCCATAATCAGGAGATGAAGGAGGGGTTCCGTACAAGTCTTATGCTAGAGCAAGTGTCAATGTTACTGAATTCTTCAGATTGTGCATTGCTTGAGGCAAAGGCCATTAATCTCTTACCAGATCCAACTATTGTAGTTTGTCCTGGTATTTATCATTCGAGGACACCACTTTCATGAGCATTTGTTGGATTTTATCGATGTCGCTATGGATTTTGTTCACTTGGAATGGCAGATCCCATGGTTCTGGTTCGTGGATATTCTTGTATTTGTAGAGAGAAGTTTTTGGCCGGTAACTCTCTTCTGACTCCTCTTCATCTTCTTCTTTTTTACTGTCTTCATTCAGTTCTCCTTCCTCATTGGACTCCTCTTCGCCTGAGTCCTCCCAATTTAGCTCTTCTTCGCTTTAGTCTTCCTCATTCAGTTCCTCATCCTCGTCAACATCCATGGGTCGGATGTCATCCATTGGATCGAAGTATGGGTCTCCTGTGTTCACATTATTCATCCTAGTCTCCCATTCTTCTACTCTTTTGGATGGTCCAGAATAAAGATTTATGTCTGAGAAGAGCATAGGGGCTTGTAGGGGTTTCCCGAATAAATCCTGTGCTAGGGCATAAGTGAGCCAAGTCATATTTCTTAGTTCATGCAGTGCTCGGAGGAGTAGATCATCTTCATTTGGCATTTCCAGTTGCTCACATTGTTTTGCAAAAGTACTACATACAATGTCTGGAAATTGGGAAGTTGCTTTGTAAAGGATCTCTTGAGTCATTATGGCAATTTCTAATACATCTTGCACTTGATGGTAAATGTTCATGCCCCATCGATCAAAATCTCACCTTGTTATGAACCATGTTCCTCTAGGATCCTCGAGGGATCTTATTTCTTCATCATCTCTACTTTCATCACTTTCCAACGGGACTGAATGGATATGGTCAATGGGATGAGTGTGATCGCCATCGGCTCTGATGCTATTTATCCATCCAGTTGCTTCTATCTCCACATGGAACTCATCTTCAGAAGGTTCCCAATAAACCTCTTCTTTAGCATAACTCATCCATTCTTCGAACACTTCAGTAGATTCCGCTTCTTCCTCGTCCTCTTTGCTGTCATCTGTGTCCCCTCCAATTTGAATGAGGGAGACTTCGTTAGATAGGGATTGTCTAATAGCCAATGCAGACATAGTCTTGATTAACTTAGGTGTCACCTTTTCTATGGTTATCACGCCTTCCTCTTCATCATCTGAATCTTCCTCTGGTGCTAGGTGACTGATCTCATATGCCGTGAACCCATACTTCCTCAGGGGCACCTCTGGTTCAAGCCCATCTAAACCATTCTCCAAGAATTCCAGTTTCTGTAGTCGTTTAGTGGATGTCATCCCTTTGCCATGATCACATCGTTGTCCACCCTCCCGCATCTTGCCATCATAATTTGTCCTGGCGTAGTGAGCACATACTTGCATCTGTCTAGCCTTTCTTTTTTGAGCGTGTCTGCTCTTTTCACAGAATGGTAAGGACCATTCTTCGACTTCAAGAGGTAGCGACATAGAATGCTCTTTACCTTTTCGTACCTTGGGTTGAATCAATGTTGTTGGGTCCAGCTTAGGTTCTTCATCTCCTAGCACATTCACTGACTCTGTTGAAGATTCAGGAGAATAGGATCCTCGTGGGAGGAGTTGTATTTCCTTCTTTGACAGGGTATGATATTCCATCCGTATAGTACCTGGTGACCTTGGATAATAAAAAGGAGAGTCGGGCAGATCCACTTCTTGGGAAACCTCCTTGAGAATCTGACATTTTTCCTTTCCTTTCCTTTCCCTTTCTTGCTATGAGAGTAGCTCTGTAAACTTGGGCATTCATAAGCTTTTCTTTCCATTGACAGGCTTGATTAGGAGAGTAGGGTCTCCTTGCTTTGAGTCTTCTTACAACATGTTCACTCCATGGGCTAGTAAAGGATTTGTAGTTACATTCGGTTGCTGCTTAGTTTGGAGCTCAATCTTTCCAGCATCTATCATGTCTTGTATAGCATGCTTGAGATGTATACATTTATCTATCTAGTGACCTTTTTTATCATGATAGTGGCAATATAAGTTGGGCTTGTACCATGTTGGTAAGTTTGCCATGTCAACATACCTAGGTGGGACTGTGCCAATCATTCCTTCTCTTTTCAATTTGGTGAAAAGTACAGTTGGTGTCATTCCCCCGAAATTGAAGGTCCTCTTGGGAGATTCAGGTTCAGGTTGGATCATGAGTGGTGGAGTGATTGCGGCTACCATCTGCACTTCTGTTGATTGACGACTTGTTCCTGCCACATTCACACATTTTGCCTTCGAGACTTTTCTTCCAGAATAAGACCCGCTAGTTCCTTGGTCACGCCTTGTGCTTGTCTTTCTTTGAATATTTTATCTTCAATCCTCTTGCCAATAGCCATGAAAGCCTCAAAGGTTGATATGCTGATAACACAGTTTATCATGGTACTCTCCATACAAGTTTTTGAGCACCATTTCAACTTGTTCCTCTTCTGTCGGACGGTTCCACATCTTCGCATCCTTTTCTCGAAATCTCATGATGAAATTGAGAATTCTTCGATTGTCCCTTGCCTCAAAGTCTCCAGTTCTTTTCTAGTGATGTCCATCTCAATGTTATAAGAGTATTGTTTTGTGAAGGGTTAACCACTGATGACCATGCTTGAGTTTGAGTCTGGTCTAATTGAGTCAACCATCTCAAAACTAATCCTGCCAAGGAATAAGAATGTCTGTCCCATCTGATTCTCTGTGAGGTCCCAAGATTTGGATACGGTGATAAATATTTTAAGTTGGGCCTTGGGGTCACCCAAACCATTGAATTTGTCGAGCTTCCATATGAAGTCTTCAAGTATCCTCCCTTCAGGAAAGAAGACCAACTCATCTTCAAACTTTTCCTTCCCTTTTCCTTTAACTGCCACTTCAAGCTTCTCGACCTTTTCCCTCATTCTCTTTTATCTTTCAGTCTCGAGAAGTTCAGGTGATACACTGACCACAATGTCTTCCCCTTCTTTCACTATTATCGCAACTGGTGACTTGGAAACATTTGGAGCGGTCTTTCGTACTTTCGACTCCGTGGAAAAGGGTATTGTATCTCCCAAGGACAACCCTTGAACAACTTGCAGTAACTGTGCCATGAGCTGCCTCATTTCTATCATGTTTGCCTGCAATCGCCCTACTTGTTATTCCATTTCACTCTCAGGATGGTGACTGTTAGTTGGATCCATGTTGTTGACTTCAAATGATAGTTCGGTTGAGGAACTAGATGAAGAAGAAGATGAGTGAGTGTTTGAAGAGGATGACAAACTGATTTGAGTATGTCTGTCGTCATGTCGGATCCACACAGGTAATGGGAGCTTTCTTTGGTATGGAATTGTGCCTCTACATAGAAAGAAAAACCTATTTCAGACACTAGAAGAGAGGAACCTATTTGCTAATGGAGGAAACACATAAAACAGAAGGTACACGACAAGTCAGTTTGCATAACCATCTGTCCTTGGTCTTTGATTCATCTTTGCTTAGGTAACCAATGATGTGACTCTATCCTTTACTTCGGGAAGACCTCTGACATCCGCCATCAAGAAAAACTTCCTTTTATGTGAGGGATATGTGAGGGATAGGGGGAATCACACCTCGAATCCTTTATTGCTCGATATCTCTTAGGCCAAGAGAGGTTTGTTGCGCAGAAATAAAAGGACCTATTTAAGATTCCTATTGATACATCTTGGATAATAAATACACGGTGCCTACGTCTCTAGGGACATGTAAGATTCCATTATATCATCCTTGGGCAACATAGAGGGCAACTTGGTCATTCTACTGTATCAAGGGTAGAATGGTCTAACCATTTACAAAAAATGCCAGACGTTTGAACATAACGTCCCAGACTAACGGACTGGACTAAAGTGTTACATAGTTTGGAAAGTAAGGGTACATTTGTACGTTTGGGCGATTTGAGGGGAGCATTTGAAGAAAACCCTATTTTTTTTTTTTTTTTTGGTAATACAAGAATTTGCACATTGGCATGCGCTTCCTTTTCCCTTTTCAAAAAAATTGGTTTAGAAAACACCCATGACATGTTTCCAATTAACTTCGAAAGGAAAAAGGTGTTATACTTGAACATGATATTACATTCAACATTAAATGTTCTTAGTGCTATAAATTGGAACCTTATATAGTTCAAGAGAATAAATAAATAAAAATTGGAACCTTATGGCATACTACTGTAGCCGCCTAACTCTTTTAACTTGCATGTCCTTTTCTACCATCCACTCATTAAAAGATTCACAATTCCACACCAAAATTGTAGCTAATGCGGCTCTTGGGACCACAGGGTGTGTGATCTCATGCTCCTACTGAACATGATTGATTCCCAAAAGGAACTTGGTAAGTCGGTCTGGTTCGGTTGCCTAGGAGAGTAGCAATTGTTATTAATGCGCTGCAATTCTAGGACCACAAGTATAAAACAACAAATTCATGTTTCCATTATTTGCTGGGCTTTATTTACTCTTCACATAATTGCTGGGTAGAAACCATTTGTGCTTGGATTATTTCTTCTTCTTTTATTCTTTTATTCTCTTCTTCTTCTCCATGGGGGGAGCTCAAGAACGGCAACTCCATGTCATTGGTAAGTTTATATATGGTTTTCCTTCTTCTATTGAATCAGTTCATGTCATACTTTCAGTGGCACTACAAGAATCCTTTTTGTCATATTAGAATAACTAACTACCACTTCATAGATTTGGAAAAGAATGGATCTCTCCTTGACTGTTTGGCTAAATAAAGAGTTTATTACTAATTATGGATGGAAAACCATGCTCTTGAAAGCTCTATCTTTTATATGATGTTCCAAGATTATCCCAACTAAATGGGTTGTTTTCTCTTTTCAAATTCTATTCCAATATAAGAATCTACTTTATGTAGTTTGATCATAATGAAATTTTGAGGCATCCAATTTATAAATTTTATTTGAAACAAAATCTGTGAGAAGTTAAGATGAAGAAACTGATCTTTCATGTTTTCTATCAATCAATGGTGAAGGCTATAATTCTCTATTATCCTTTTTGTTGCAAAGAGAATTAAATTACACACACCCACAATCCTTAAGATGCATCTGAAACACAAAGATGATCTGTTTATGCTCAAATGCAAAATCTTAGATGCAGGGTTTCACTTTTTGTGGTCTACTAATCCTTCCTTTGTTTGATTTTTTTAATGATTCAGAGGCACAGGAACCAAACTTGGCCAAAGATGAAGCTGCTGTCATCAACCAACCCCCAGTTCCTACACTGAAAAGAGGCTATAAGTGGTGGCTCTTAATGGCACTTTACATATTCTTTGTTCTCTTAGGCCAATCTATTGCAACTCTTCTAGGGAGACTCTACTATAACAAAGGTGGAAATAGTAAGTGGATGCAAACAATTGTTGCAACTGCAGGCTTTCCATTTGTCCTCCCCCTTCTAATCTATTTCTCCTATGAACCTTCTATCCCAAACTATACCAATACTGCTAACAAAAGGTCACCCTCTATCATCACCCTTGTACTCCTTTACACCTCCTTAGGTATATTCAGTGCTGGTGATAACTTGTTGTATGCATATGGGCTGTTATATCTCCCTGTTTCTACATATTCTCTTGTTTGTGCAACCCAATTGGCTTTTAATGCAATATTCTCTTATTTCATTAACTCCCTTAAATTCACTCCTGTTCTGCTTAATTCAGTAATCATCCTCACTATCTCTGCTTCACTCCTTGCTCTCCATTCTGAGTCCGATGGATCCACAGGAGTTACAAAGGCACAATATGTGATTGGATTTGTATGCACCTTAGGTGCATCTGCCCTTTTCTCCCTAATACTTTCACTTTTCCAACTTTCATTTGAGAAAGTTCTGAAAAAGAAAACATTTTCTGTGATATTGGAGATGCAGATATATCCGGCAATAGTTGCAACTTGTGTTTGCTTTGTGGGCCTTTTCGCTACTGGGGAATGGTGGAGTCTAAAGGGAGAGATGGAAAAAATTGGAGGGGTATCTTATGTGATGATCTTAGTTTGGACTGCTGTAGCTTGGCAAGTTTTTTGTGTTGGTTTACTGGGTTTAATATTTGAGGTGTCTTCTCTCTTTACCAATGTCATTAGTACTGTGTCTTTGCCCATTGTTCCAGTGTTTGGTGTGATATTTTTTCATGACAAAATGGATGGGGTGAAGGTGGTTGCTTTGATTTTGGCTATTTGGGGGTTCATTTCTTACATGTATCAAAATTATCTTGACGATTTGAAGTCGAAAACTACAAGAACAGAAGCAAATGAAAGTTCAAATACTTGAGAGCTTCTTGAGGATAAATCATCTTCTAGTTCATCTTGTTGTCTTAAGTTGTATCAAAGGTCATTTTGTCATACTAAACAATAATGGAAGTATCAATTTTATTGAAACAAAAGTTCTCTGCAAAGTCTATGTTATATTATTGACTTCACTACTGAGAATATGGTCTAGTTCTCATCTTGCATCATTAATTGTCCAACTTATGTCAGCTCTTCCCAATAACACCCCTACCTATTTTCCATGGCTTAGGGAGAGAAGGAAAAAGGAACAAAATGCAAGAAAAAAAACTGTCTGAATCTTCTCTTCTTTTGCTCAAACAAAAATACTACAAATTCATCCCAAATGGAGGGCTTGAACAATCTTCAAGGTGGTGTTTGGCATTACTAGAGCTTAAAAGCCTTGCAAAAGCACTTGTTACTAAACAACTTTTCTCTTTAGTGCTTTAACAGGTATAAGCACTTCATGAGATGAACACTTCGCACAAAAAAAAGATTTGGAATAAGAATGGAACTTTCAATGTAGTCTAACCCAGCAAAATCATTTACTGAAGCATCAAGAGAGGCAATTTTATCTCAGACAGATTCATTGGAAGGAAATTTTTAGTAGTCCTCAATAGGTTTTTGTTGTCACAAGGTATGCTTACTGCTTAGCTAGATGTTTTATGAAGTTACACTTGAATAGTACAATCAAATGTTTTGGAAATTCAACTTAGTTAGCTAGAAGGAAGAAAGTGACCTCTTTCAGGCAAGACTCAAATGTTAGGTTACACTGGATTTCTGAGAAAAGTCCTTTAACTTCTAGTGAAGAATAAATTGAGCTCTTCCCCTTCTCAACCTATTCTTAGACCTCTATTTTGCGGTGGGGTCCAACTCAGTACATGAGGGCTAGAGGATGACAAGGATAAAATGCGCACCAAGTTTTAGTGCCAACCGAGCTGCAACATGGAATAGAAATCAGGACCAGTTTACAAGCTGCCAACACTTACACTGGAGGACAGCCCTGAATTGAATTGAAGCTGAGAACAAGATTCTAACTCTTACTGCCCCTCAGCTTCATGGAGTAATAATGGGCTTAAAGCTGTGAGAAGAGGAGGCCCTGCAACCACCAGCATCTAGAGATTTGATGTCAAAAGAGTGACTAACACAGATGAGGGAACCCTTGATAAATCAGAAACCCTACTTCTATTTCTGCTCTTGCCACCTGCTATCGTCTTTTTAAGTGATGGAGCTAAGAACAAACAGACCATTAATACAAATAATTTGTGCTTACATGACAACATCAATACCACCAGTGAAGGCCATATGCCAAGATGACAGTTCCTTACAACATCAAATACATTTTTATGAACCTTATTCATTAAAGATAACTGTATTTAGTTTCATTTCATCTATACAGCTAGTAGAGTTAACGGATAAGTGACAATACATCCTCAGAAAAAGAATTTCCCTCTTCCTCAGCACCATTCATTGGAAACAGACTACCATCAACAAGTGACTTCGATTTTGGCACAAAGATTGTGGAAACCCAGCTAAACTTTGTACTTCTAATAATATTTTTCACTAATAATCAAAAGATATCAGACAAATCCCAAACTAAAAAAACAAGATGCAACCACCTTGCAGAGGAAACCTTTTGAATTAGACCATATGCTATTTAATTGCTCTAAAAAGGAAACTATATGTTATTTCATTCCCTATGAAAGAGGACAGGTACATGCGTTTGAAGTGTGGGCAAACATTGGGTAAAGAATTATTCATCAGAAAACCAAAAGACTCTGTTCCAGGCTGTGACTCTACAACTTGGTAATTGTCAGAGGTTAAGTGGCTTTATGAATGAAGAGAGATTTAGGAATGAACCTCACCAGTTCTCTTTCAAAGTTCACCCAGTCTATGTGGTCCAAAACAAGAATGCATACTTTACTACCAAGCCTGGAGAGCTTAAGCTCCACAAAACTTTGTATTCAAAAGTCACTAGTTTTGCAACTCAACTGCATCCACTCAATATAAATCATTGCTGCATCACCTTCATGCGCATGTGAATCATCAGACAATCTGTCAGCTCACCTAGAAAGAGAGATCTATAGTTAACTCCTATATACAAACAGATGCATGAAGTAGAATCCGCTTGACAGTAATGGGAGAAGTGAAGTTGATTGAATTTTAAGATGCTCAGTAAGATTTAAAAAACATGGAGGCAGAGGAGAGAAATATACCACTAGCAGCAGCAGAATTGAACCAATTACATGAGACAACCAACATATTGTGCTCGGGGGTATTTCTTTTGCAGTTGTGGCCATTGCACAAATAACTGGTCAGCCATGCGTAATTTGTAGAGAAGCAAGCCACTCAGAGAGAGCCTCCTAACTCTTGCTATACTCTCGACATAAAAAATGGATGACCATCTAATCCCAACCACCTGCCAATTAAGTCAGTGTCCCACAAATATACTGGTAAGCTCCAATCAAGTGTTCTATTGCATTTCGAAAATTAGAAACTACCAAAAATTGAGACAAACCAGAATCATTCTAACATCAGTCTTTACATATTTGCAAGAATATCACTTTCAAATCCGGACTAGGCAAAGTACAGGTTTCTAACCTTAAACGTGAAAGCAACTACACAGAGAGGGATACAAGTCCCAGGGCCATTGCACAGTATCTGAAAAAAAAAATGACAAAGAAGGCTCATTGAATTCCTCAATCAGAAAATGCAAACTAAATTTCATTTTTTAAGATCTTTTCAAATAAATAAGATTTAAATAAAAAGAAATAATACCACATGGGGTCTGATTTTAGCAACTAGCCAGAGGGCATGAGCAGTAGCAATTAGGGTTGTCCCAACGGAAGTTAAATATGATTGACCAACTTCCCGGCTTCGATATATCTGCATGAACTGAGCAGCCTCTAGCACTTTCCGATCACCAGTCTGCATTGCCAACCAATTCAAGGAAAAAAAAATTCCAGATAAACAAGACCATGAAATCTTGATAATTGGAATAAGAAACAAGTTGCGTCTGAATATTCATCGTGCATAATTCACTAAATTCGTGGGAAGATACTGAACTTTTGTATTTGAAAAATGTTTCGATTTCAGGAGGTGCACTTCTTGTTACACTATTTCGCAAATCTAAGGACTGCAACTGCCCCCATTGTCACAGAGGTAAATATAGATGTTTTGAGAATATGCCTCAAGGATCAATGGTTAATGATGGCTCTAATGGGTGATTCAGATTCATGGTTGAATGGCTTGAACCGTCTGGAAATCTAGAGCAAGATGAACTGGGTTCAATTGGGTTATTGGGTTCAGTAGGATATGATAGTTCTTTATTTATTTCGATTGGGATTTTATCTTGTAATCTTTTACTTTGAATGGGCTATATAGTGGTAGAGTCCTTTCTATGTTTTAGTTGTAGAGTTTTATTTCAGTTTTGAGTCCAATTTAGAGTCTAAGTTGTGTTTTAGTTTTGGTCAAGAATTAGGATCTCTCTTTTTGGTCAAGGATTAGGATCTCTCTCTCTCTCTCTCTCTCTCTCTCTCTCTCTTTGTTGTTCCTTCTACATCGTTGCTGCTACTCCTGGTTTCTGTTCAACCTTGCTGTTGTCCTCTTCTTCTCCTCTAAATTTTCTCTCTCATTCCAGGTATTCTCTTTCTTTCAACACTTTTTTCTTTGTTGTTCCTTCTACATCATTGTTGTTACTCCTGTTTTCTGTTCTCATATTTTGGGCGTGTGATGACTGACCAGAGGCACTTCAATCCTAAGAGTTCGCATCCTCAAACCCTTGTTGCTGAGAGAATCGAGATTATATCTCAGCTGGTATCGTTTTACCACCAGGCCATGATTTCAGATGTTAACCCTCGATTGCTGGCTGTTTTCTCGAATTAAACCTTTCCAGTTTTAGTAAGGGGATGGTAGTGCGACTTGGTATCTGAAGTATTAGATCCATTGGACCTCTTAAAGAAGGGATTCCTTCTTTGAGTGGTTCCTTCCTACCACTGGTTTTCTGTTTGTGTCGTCAGATTGAAGAAGACTCCTTCATCCCACGAGTCTTCAGTCTTTTTTTAATACTATTCCTTGGGTTTCCAAAATACCCTTCCCTTCTTCCGTATTTCCATCTTATCCTTATTTTATAGACCAGTCACAAGTGATAACCAGTCCACAAGAGGATCGCAAACTTCAGGTCCAGCAAACAGTAAATAGTTCGATCAGTTTTCAGATTTGCAGTGAATTTCAGAACAATAAAATAAAAATAAAAAAATCGAAGAAGGGAAGAAGAAGAAGATAGGGTAATCTATTTCAGACTTGGGTCTCTCACCCACGGCCTCTCACCATATTTTGGCCTCCCACCAATGGCATCTCATCATGCTCTCTCACAGAGCAAAACACAAAACTATGTTTTTTTTTCTCAATCTCATAAATTCAAATTCAAGTCCCAGGCTATAGCCCCTTACAAACTTATATAGAAGACTTATACACTAAAAAGGAAAGGCATAACTCAATTCTTAACTAATAAGGTAACATAAACTGATTAGAAAACTAAAATAATGAAAGAAACTGACTCAAAACAGGACTCTAACTAAACTAATGAAGTAAATCCAGTTTTCCTATTTTCTACCGATATTTTAGGTGCATTAAAGTGGTCCATTACAAAGAAAACCCATGGGATCAAAGGCCCAACACCTAAATAACCCAACCCAAGGCTTATTTCTAATAAAATAAACCCTTTAGGCGACTTATCAGCATCATTTAGTTTTCCTTCCTACTTTAATTTACAAAAGTGTCATCCACTTACTATTTGAGCTGTGTAGTACTCAGGTGGGTCCATAAACTATCCGAACTGGGTTAATGGAACCCTAGATTACATCAATTGGTATCAGAGTGAAAATCTTTACTTTCGTTGGTGATCGACCCTGATTTTCTTGCTCTTCAAAGAGGTTTACGAAACAATTTGAGGATGTATTGTTGGATCTCCGATTGCACTTTCAGGGATCCTCAATGAGGTTTTCAAGAGCTTACCAATGTTACTAACCGCTTCAGTGATAAGGTGTCAAGCATGATAGAAGCTTCAGAGGATCAGAGGTAGCAGAATTGGTGGACACTGGAAGTGATGATTAAGATGAATTGAACAGTTCGATCAAGGATGCAGTTGAAGAATTGATCAAGGGTCTAATTGCAATTGTGAAAACCCATGATCAGATTCTAATCAAAAGGATGTGGTTTACTAATGACCATCAAGAGATCGTGATGGTTGATCGTGAGTTCCGCCAGATCATCGCCCCATCAAAGTTGTTGATCATGGATGTCGATCGACTGATGTTGGTTCTCTCGTTTTATAAAACTCGAGAGCGAGTTTTTCTCAACACTAGGGTAGTTGATGCAGAATTGTGGCTAAATTGGCTTGACCCTTCTGACAATCTAGACCGAGATAAACTTGGTCCAATTAGGCTTTGGGTTTGTTAACGGATGACCTAGTGACCCATGACCCAGACCCAAACCCAGATACACTAAAGTGTCTAGGTTCATTATGCACATGTGGCACATGTTAATTATGTTAGGATATATTTCCAGATTTGTAATGATCTTTGATCATAAATCTAGGGTGCTGCACCCCTTCAAACAGTCCCAAAACACAGCATAGGGTGTTGCACCCCTTCAAACGAGAGACGAAAGAAACCGCAAAATCAAACTGAGACGAATCAATCAATAATAATTGAAACCTTGAAAGAGAGGAGAACAAGATACTAGGAAAGTTGTAGCAGTGCCTAAGGATCTTGCGCTAATACCATGTAAAGAATAAGAGAAGAGAGAGAACAGAGAAAATCGATAGTTCAGCTGTAACCTTGGGATACAACTTAATGTTGAAACCATGGTTCGAGAACTCGAACTCACGAGGGCGAGATCTCGCCGAGTTTCTTGGTATTTCAAAAAACCAAGTCGATACATCATACGCATTATTTTTTTACACTTTCTCGGCGAGATCTCGGTATCGTCTCAACCCATGCAGTTGACCCATATTTTGAAGGTTTTTCCTGCTTTTTTCCATTATAATTTTACAATTTCTCGCCGAGATCTCGGTATCGGGTCAGGATATGGTTTTGACCCATTTTTTAACCCATTTTAACCCATCTACCCCCTTTTATAAAAGAACCTAGATGGACAGAACTCACAAATTTCGGCGAGTTCTGTCCTAAGGCTCTAAAAAATAGGAAAACACCCATCTACCTCCATTTTCTTCTTCTTTGCTTCAAATCTTGGATGGATTGCATGGTTTCAAGTGTGATTCAAGTACTAAATTGAAGATTCAACTCCAACAGTCCAAGAATCATCACCTATCTGAAGATTTTTTGAAGGCATTTTCTAGTTTTCCTCAAATCTATTTTTTTCAACAAAATTTGTGCAATCCTTGATAGATTCATGTGGTTTTGAGATATGTTAAACATCTTTGGCCGATCTATCACTTGATGGAGTCGGAATTATTTTTCAGTTATTATTTTTTTTTATTATAATTTCTGAAAAAATAAATGATTTATTTGAAAAATAAATTGAAAAAAATAGGATGAATAATGATTGTTTGACAATGATTTTCATATATGTTGAACAACTTGGGATGCTCTACAGCCTCATGGATCAGTTTTTTATTTTCACCCATTAAAAAAATTATTTTATTTTTCAGATTAATAAAAATATTATTAAAATTAAAAAACTATATATAATATTAAGGAAAAATATTTGTTGTTTATGAAAAATTATGTACAACATATGTATATAATGTTCAACTTCAAATGGTGTCAAATACATCATTACATTATATTTTTCTTATACTTTAAGGTATAAATATTTTTAATAAAAATTTTAAATATTATTTTTAATTAAGAAATAAATACTAGGGTTAGGGGATAAATAAGAGATAGTTATTTCATAATTCTAGTAACTTGACATTATGTTTAACAGTTATGAATAGCATACTTTAAGTCTTGGATACATTACTTTAAGTGAACCATGGTTATTAATATATGATTTTTTATGTAACAGTGTAAAATATAAGACATTTTGTACACCATGTCTAATATAGCATGGCAACATGGAGTCCCAATGTCCCAAGACAAAAAGAAGTCTAAATGCAATTATTGTGGAAAGTTGCTATCTGGAGGAGCCACCAGGTTAAAGCAACATTTGTCTGGTACAAGCAAGGATGTTGCCTCATGCCCAACTGCTCCTACCCAAGTAAAAGTGGCAATGGCACAACACTTGAAAGGAGGAAGAATAAAGAAAGCTGAGAGGGAAAGAATGCAACAACAGTTTGATGAAGCAGTACTAGAGGGGCCTGGTATAGAGGTCCGTGGAGGAGATAATACTGACTTTAGGCCTCCACCTGGTGAGTTTCAATCAGAGGCTGAATGGAGAATTTACCAGCAAACTTTGGCAGAGAGTAGACAAAGTTTGCATTTTGAGAATGTAAGAAGATATGAGCAGGCAAGAGGAGCTGGTGGATCTGGCTCAGCTACACCAATGCAAGAAGATGAGAGGAGGAAAAGCACCGGGACAAGAAATATACCACGACCCTTAACCCGACTACAAGCACATTCTCCATATCCCATTTTTTAGCAGGATCCAACAATTTTTAGGCGACAAGATGCCTACCAGCCAACCATCCCGCAAATGTTTGGTGGTAAACAAGAAGAAGCACGAAAAGCCTTCAACAGGTTCATGCTTTACCATGGCATTCCAGCTAATGTAGCACAAGGAACATACTATAATGCATTCCTTAATGCTGCAGGGAGGGCTGGCCCAGGATGGAAGGGGCCTTCACCACATGAATTATACAATGTCTATTTGCCTCAGGAGGTACAAGAGCTGAAAGATTACATTGATGGTTTGAAGCCAATGTGGGAGACATATGGGATTACTCTTATAGCTGATGGCTGGACTGGACCTACTAGACTGTCCATCATAAATTTCATGGTGAGTTGCAATAGGAAGACTATATTCTTGAAGTCTGTCGATGCATCAAAGCATGTAAAGGATGCATCATACTTGTATAAGAAGTTGAAGCAAGTAGTGGAGGGAGGTAGGAGCAAAGAACGTTATCCAAATTGTGACGGATAACGGTTCCAACTTTAAAAAGGCTGGAGAGAAGTTGATGAATAAGAAGAGTAAGAGGATCCGGCTCTTTTGGACTCCATGTGCAGCCCATTCTATTGATTTAATGCTGAAGGACATGGGGAAAAAGACTTTGGTGGCGAGTGTGGTAAATATGGCAAGACAAGTAACCAATTTTGTGTGTAACCATGGTTATGCTTTAGCCTTGTTAAGGGACAAATGTAATGGAGATTTAGTGAGGCCTGGTGTCACTCGATTTGCCACCAATTACATTGCATTGAAGAATTTTCAGACGAAGGTGATAGGTCTGAGGTCTATGTTTGCAAGTGAACAATGATTTGGTTGGCAAGGTTCTACGTCAGAAGAAGGGAAGGCAGCACAACAGACCATTGCAAGTGATGGATTTTGAAAGGACTTGCATAAAGTGGTTGCCATATTAGAGCCAGTGGTGGCAGTACTGAGGATGGTTGATACAGAGAAGAAGCTTACCTTGGCCTACATTTATGCTGCCATTCAAAAAATGAAGGAAATGGTTAGAGCTGCTATACCTCGAAGTGCAAAGTCCTACATTAACATCATTGATTAGCAGTGGGAGAAGCACTTGAGTCATCCATTGTATAAAGCTGGTGAGTTCAACATACTTTACACTTTAAATGTTAAAACTTTTTAACATTTACATATTCAAAGCCCAAAGGCATTAAGTCACTAAAAAATTATATTTGTGGTGTCTACTTTACCAGCATACTATTTGAATCCAAAGTATCAGTACTCCCATGATCTTGGGTTAGACACAGATTTGTTAGTGGCAGTTCAAGCTGTTATTGAGAAGTTGGAGCCCAATCCAAAGATACAAGCTACCTGCAATGATGAGGTGAGAGTATGGGACTTTGGTACTTCGGTAGTTAGTTTATGAATGTAATTACTAAATAGCAAATACTAATGCCTCTAACACTGTTTGAAATTTAAAATGAAAATAGATCAAAAACTTCAGAGAGGCCTCAGCAAGTTTCGGTCGACAAGCTGCAGTGGAGGGTAGACAAAAGTCAGACCCTGGTAGGTGGAATGATATTACATTTATGAATTATAATTTTATCCCTTTAGAATGTACATATTCTTAATATTCTATATTTGTAATGCAGCTGACTGGTGGGTGTTTTATGGTACAAGTTCACCCAACCTGAGGAAGATAGCAATGAGAGTGCTCTCACAAACTTGTTCATCCTCCGGATGTGAGTGCAACTGGAGTACATTCTTATTGATACATTCAAAGAGGCGGAACAGGTTGGGTAGCGAACGACTGGAGCAGCTTGTGTATGTGCACTACAATATGAGATTAAGGATGAGGCACATACGTGAAGGAATTGAAGCCAATGATAAAGAACCCATTGAACTGTCCAACATTTTCCAGGAGGACTCTGATGAGGATGAGGATCCCCTATTCTAGTGGGTGAGAGATCGTGGTACACCCGATATGGATCAGCCTGGGGGTAGGCCCAACCCCACCATTGCGTCTGTAACCAGTACTGATGTTGAAGAATATGTATCGCAAGAGGGGCGTGCACATTTAGACTCACCGAGACCTTTTGAGCCTGCTGTAGGAAGTCCTGCTGATGATGATGATGGTAGTGATGACGACAGTGGTGATGATGGTGATGGTGGTGATGGTGGTGGTGGTGGTGGTGGTGGCATGCAGAGTGGTGGTTATTATGATGATCGTCATGAGGGGATACGCGAGCAGTACCAGTATGAAGTGGGAACACAAGAGGACCCTATGCGTTTCACAGGTGAGTCTCAGTTTACGCATGCCACTCAAGATCAAGACCATGGGCATGATGGCCACACTAAAACATACAACAGAAAGAAGGGTTGTAAACACTCACATGCTCAGGATGATGACAGCAGTATGAACACCATGCTTGCAAGTTTCGGAAGCATGAGTATAGATACTACTAGTGAGCATCAGTCATGGCATTCATCTCAGCATCATCATGGCTATGACTATGGCCAGGAGAGTACCGGTTCTGAATATAGTGGCTATGGTCAATATGGGCAGTCAGCAGTTGATTTTGACAATCAAAGCACTGGGTCCGGTTTTGGGTACATATTCCTAGTCCCAAACCAGCCATACCAATAGCCTCCCATGTACCCTAGGATAGGGAGTTTGGTATATGTTGATGACAACACTTATATGAAGGCTGTGTCACACTATGCGCAACACTTCAGCAATTCTATGACATGGGAATTCTTTGTGGATCAATACGGGGAAGAATTTATTACTCGATCACATTTTATGTAACAAATTCAGAGAACATTGATGTAATGTACTTTTTATTTGAATGTTTTGATTGATATGTACTAAATTGAATGTTTTGATTGCTAATTTGCTATGTATTACTAAATTATGTGTAGAGTAGGTTGTTTTAGTACGACTCGTCGCCTACCAACCTATGGTCCAAAGTGAAACTCATATTTGGACTTGTTTTTTGGGAAATCTGGGCATGACATTATGTTTAAATGGCCTGAAATAGGCTGAATACCAAGTTTCAGACCCAAAATATGTGTAAAACCCACCAAGTTGGGAGTCCGAATCAAAACAAAAAAATGCAATAACTCGCCGAGATCTCGACTCGTTTCGGTTTTTGGCTGGGCCGAGATGCCTCCGAGACCCGAGTTTTAGAACCTTGGTTGAAACTCCAACTCTATTCAATATATATAATAACTAAAAGCAACAAAGGACATAAATGGAAATAAGAAAATAAGAAACAAAAAGACAACCTAAACTACCCCTACCTATCTCGGTATTAGCACTGGCGAGACTTGCAGAGTCTCGATTTACACCCATGAATTGCAACTTTTCATTGTTAGGTTGACTTCTTTAATTTACAATATTGCCATCTATTCGAAATTAGAATCTAACTAATCAGCAGAAGAGATAAGAAGGAGATGAAGCACACTGTCAAGAGAAGGAAAGGCAGCCTGCGATAGAATATATATTCTATCGTAGGTTTGGGTTCTATTTATAAAAGAGACATGTAAATTTAGGTAAGCTGGTTAGGGGTTTATAATGACATTACCCCTAAGCCCTCACCTATTAAATCTTAACAAATAAAGACATAAAATAAAGAAAAGAACATAGAACCCCAAAAACCCAAAATAACAATGATAAAACTACCCCAAATTCTCAACACTCCCCCTCACGCTGGAGCGTATAGGTCTCCCATGCCCAGCTTGTTACAACAGGTGCGAAAATTAGAAGCAAACAAAGATTTGGTGAAGACATCAGCTAGCTGATTTGAAGACGAAACAAACGGAGTCTCAACTAGATTCTTCAAGACGGCATCGCGAACAAAGTGACAATCTACTTCAATATGTTTAGTCCGCTCATGGTAAACCGGGTTACTAGTAATATATATCGCTGTCTGGTTATCACAATACATCCTCATCGGCGTAGACATAGAAAATCCCATCTCAAGGAGAAGAGACCTAAGCCACATCAATTCAGCTGTAGTGTGGGCCATAGCCCGGTACTTTGCCTTTGCACTCGACCGCGCAACAGTAGTCTGCTTCTTACTATGCCACGAGACAAGATTACCCCCAATAAATGTACAATAACCTATAGTGCAACGACGATCACTTGCCGACCCAGCCCAATCTGCATCAGAATAAGCAACCAGATCCATATGCCAATTTGGATGATAAACCAATCCTTTACCAGAAGCACCCTTCAAATAACGGAGTATGCGAATAGCAACATTCCAGTGAGCTTTCTGAGGAGTTTTCATAAAGTGGCTCAGAACGCCAATGGCAAAAGAAATGTCTGGTCTTGTGACAGTGAGGTAAATCAACTTTCCAACCAAACTCCAATGCACATCCTTGAGAGGATCGCCATCATCTACACCAAACTTCTGATGAGGATCCATGGGAATATCCACTGGCTTAGACGTAAGCATGTCAATATCAGATAAAAGATCTAAAACATACTTCCTTTGGGAAAAATTGATAGTATTTTTGCTTCTCACAACCTCAATGCTAAGAAAGTAGTGAAGATCACCTAAATCCTTGGTCTGAAAATTCTATTGTAAGTAAGCCTTTACCTCACCAGTACCTGACACATCATCACCAGAAACAATAATATCATCAACATACACAACCAGAACCACCAACTTGCCACCACGACGACAAACAAACACAGAATGATCAGAGTAACACTGCGAAAAACCGCACGATACAATTGTGGCACTGAACTTCTCAAACCATGCTCTGGGTGATTGTTTGAGGCCATAGATTGCTTTATGCAATTTGCACACCCGAGTACTACTCTCCCCCTGAGCAACATACCCAGGAGATTGCTCCATATACACTTCCTCATGAAGATCACCATACAAGAAGGCGTTTTCAATATCCAACTGAAACAAGGGCCAATCAAAATTAACTACCACAGAAATATGAAGGCGAACAGAATTCAGCCGAGCAACAAGAGAGAAGGTCTCAAAGTAGTCCACACCATAAATCTGTGTATACCCTTTGGCAACCAGACCAGCTTTAAGCCGCTCAACAAAACCATCCGGAAGGTATTTAATTGTGTAAACCCAAAGACACTTAACAAGTTCTTTCCCAGGAGGCAGATCTACCAAACTCCAAGTGTGACGCAGCCATTTCTAAATCCATGGCCTTCTTCCAACCAGGAAGACGAACAACCTTAGTATGAGTTTTGGGAATAGGGTTGGCAGACAAGGATAAGTCAAAGTTATGAATAGAAGAGGGTAAGTGAGCAAAGGACACATACTTATCAATAGAATATAAAACATTGGACTTTTGAGTGCAAGAGCGAGTAGCTTTACGAAAAGCAATTGGTAAGTCATCAGTGGAAGACGAAGGTAGAGCTTCACTAGACGAAGAAGCTAGCAAAGGTGGTGAAACAGGTGGAACCGGTGGGAACTCTTGTTGTGGTACGGACTTGTCACACCGTTGATAAACCTGTAATGGTGGTGTAGAGAAAGGAACAAGAGCATGGACAGGAGGGGCATCAACATGCCACTCATCATCAGAGATAGAGGAGGATGAAGAAAAATAAGAATGGTCCTTAAAGAAGGTGACATCAGCACTCACAAAATACCTATAGGCAACAGGGTCATAACACTTGTACCCTTTCTGGGTACAAGAATATCCAAGAAAAACACACTTAGTGGACCTGGAAGAGAGTTTATCAAAATGAGTATGGAGATTGTGAACAAAACAAATACACCCAAAAACACAAGGAGTTAAATGAAAACTTAGTTGACCAGGAAAAACAATGGAAAAAGGAGACTTGTCGGTAAGAACAAAAGAAGGCATTCGATTAATCAGGTAACATGCAGTAAATACCCTTTCACACCAAAATTGCTTGACCAGGAAAAACAATGGAAAAAGGAGACTTGTCGGTAAGAACAAAAGAAGGCATTCGATTAATCGGGTAACATGCAGTAAATACCCTTTCACACCAAAATTGCTTGGGAACATGCACATGGAACATTATAGTACGGGCAACCTCAAGTAAATGTCTACTCTTACATTCCGCCACCCCATTTTGTTGTGGAGTGTAAGAACAACTAGTTTGGTGAATCATTCTATGAGAAACACAAAGTCAGAAATATCACGCTGAACATACTCCAAAGCATTATCAGAACAAAAAATTTTAATAGATAAACCAAACTGAGTTTTTATTTCATTATTAAAATTTTGAAATACAGAGAGAAACTCGAAACAATCCTTTAAGTATACCATGTGAGACGAGAATGGTCATCTACAAAAGTGACAAAATACATGAAACCACTCCGATTCTTAACACGACAAGGACCTCAAATATCCAAATGGACTAAAGAAAATAAAAATGAACTACGAGCCATAGTACGAGAAGGGAAAGAGGCACGGTGATGTTTTCCCAACTCACGGGCTTCACACTCTAACCAAGACAAAGACTTAAAAGAAGGAAATAACAACTTTAATCTAACTAAAGACAAATGGCCTAAATGACAGTGCCACTAGAATGAAGACACCCCACCAACAGAAGCAGCAACAACAGACGAGGCAAGAGCACCATGGTCAAGGTAGTAAAGTCCATGTTTTTCACACCCTTCACCAATTTTCTTCCTCATGTAAAGATCTTGAAAAACACAATAAGGAAAAACAGAAAGTCACAAAACAATGTAAAGCTTTAGTTATTTAACTAACAGAAAGAAGATTCAATGGTAACAGAGGAACATGTAACACAGATGAGAGACTCATTGAGGGAGTGGGTGAGACGGTACCATGCCCATAAACAGGAGTAGAAGAGTCATTTGCAAGAATAACAGGTGAAGATGAATGTGTATGTGAATAAGTGGCAAATAATGATGACTCACCAGTCATATGAGCAGAGGCCCCAGAGTCAATAATCCAGGATAGAGTAGTAGTGGTAAGAAGAGCAGGTGTACCAGCATGAGCTAGAGTTGCAGAAGATGAGGGTCTGGTGGATGTAAAATTGGATGCCTCCGAGTGTTGTAAAAATATCTGGGAGATATCATCACGGCGAGGAGTTGTAGTAGAACCACTACCTGGTAGGGAAACCTGTGAAGAATCACTATGGGCAGCACAATCACTACCTCCTTCAGACGCTGCATGATTGGCAGATTGAGTTGCCCAATCGGGTTTGCCATGCTTGTCCCAACAAAAATCAACAGTGTGACCAGTTTTGCCACACTGAGTACAATTCTGAAAAGGTTTATCACCTGACTGACCACCAGTGCCACCACCACCACCACGTCCTCCCCCTGAGTTACATCCACGACCAACCACAAAGGCAGAATTCTCCTTGAGAGTAGAGTCAGTTTTTTCAGGAGAAGAGATACGCTATAGGCGAGAGAACGTGTCAGCAAGAGTAGGGACAGTTTCTCCAGCAAGAATATGTCCCTTGACAGACTTCAAATCAGAATCTAGCCCAGCCAGAAATTTAAACAAAAAAAATTCATTCCGCTATGCTTTTAATTTGTCAATATCGGTGGTGATGGGCTCAAAAACATTTAATTCCTCAACAAGGCCTTTAAAAGTGTTGTAGTATTCTTGGAAAGACTTGTTGGACTGCCGGAGCTGAAAGAATTTCCTATATAAGTCATAGACTCGATTCATGTTTTTCTCTTGTGAATAGGTATCCTTCAAATCATCCCACACACCTTTAGCAGTGGTGTGAAACATCACATTTACAACAATCTTTGGTTCCATGATGTTCCACAACCAAATCAAAATAATGGCATTGTCTTGCATCCAATCCTCATAATCTTTTGAATCGGAGGCAGGTGGATCGGAGGTAAGATTCTTGAGTTTCGTCTTGGCCATAATGTAAACCTTCACAGCTTGAGCCCATAACAAATAATTCGAACTCCCTTTCAGCTTGGTAGAGGTAATAGTGACATTCAAAGTGTCAGTTTGAGATGTAACCACTGGATTATTTTTATTCTCTCCCATAGCACCAATAAAACCAGTCAAAAAAAAATACCACAAGGGAACAGCCAGCCAACGATAGGGCAGCAACCAAATAATAGGCACAGATCACCAACTGTAGCAAGCCAACAATAGGGCAGCAATCACACAATAATAATGGAACAAAAATCACCAACTGGAGCAGGATTCCAGAGTAATAGGCAGTAGAGAAAAATAAAAAAAGACCCAAATTCAAGCTTGGAACCAGCAGAACCAACCAAATAACCCAAAACAGAGCACTTGCGGCAGTTATAAGGGAGATTTTGCAGAACTTACAATCAGCAAGGTAGAAGGACCTATATGATGATCGAAGCTAGTACCTGGAGAGGGGAATGAAACCCCAAAAGATCAGGTTGAGGAAGTAAGCTGAGCAGAAACTGTGAAGCCAACTGTATGGCTCAGAAAACAGAGCAGCCGCTGGTGTATATGGAGAAAAACCAAAAGCAATCGATCAGGCCACCAAACCAGAGTGAAAAACAGGTCGAGTCTCCCTTTATGCAGGTACAAATAGTCCTCCAAAATTCAGAAATAGGAGATCCAAAATTTTTGAAGAAACTCCATTCTTTTGAATTCTGAAAATAGAAGCATGACTATTGCAGAAAATAGAAACCTTCCCTTCCTCCAATTGAAACTCCAAGGGAAGGTCTGCACATCACCAACAACTATCACCAATAAACACTCCATTCATATGGAAAAGGAGTCTTCAATCCATCAACTAAAAATAGCAGCAATAGGTTGCAGCACACCAGAAACCCAAAAACAATATAGGAGAATCAGCAGAAGGAGATCAAGGAAGAACTTTCAGCTGATTAGAAGAGCTCTGATACCATGTTAGAAATCAGAATCTAACTAATCAGCAAAAGAGATAAAAAGGAGATGAAGCACAGTGCCAAGAGAAGGAAAGGCAGCCTGCAATAGAAGATATATTCTATCGCAGGTTCTGGGTTCTATTTATAAAAGAGACATGTAAATTTAGGTAAGTTGGTTAGGGGTTTATAATGAAATTACCCCTAAGCCCTCACCTATTACATCTTAACAAATAAAGACATAAAATAAAGAAAAGAACATAGAACCCCAAAAACCCAAAATAACAATGACAAAACTATCCTTCATCCTCAACACCATCCATTCACTATTTGAGTTGTGTAGTATTCGGATGGGCCCATAAGTGATCCAAACCAGGTTATTGGAACCCCGTATTGCATTAATGGGTATCAAGTGTACCCACCCAAATTTCATTCCAATCAAATTATTCTACCCTAGAAGTTTATAGTCCAGGGAGTAGAGCTCCATAATGTTCCTTGTGGAGGAACTCTTAGAACATAAAAGGGAAAGGAATGGCTGATAGCAAACAAATCCAGAGAGTACCAAAAACAGATTTCAAGAAAAGGCAGTGGATAAGAAGATGACACATACCCATTTCAACTCAGACTTAAAAGGAAACATCTATAAGAATAATGAGTCCTCTATTTATCAGGTTATTGACAGTAATGAGGTCAATGCAAACTAACTATGAAGTTTACAGATCCAGACCACCTTCACAGGATGAGACATGATTTAAAACCAAATAAAATCCTGCGGATAATGAACTTGCTCAACTGTCTCTTTTTATGTGAAGTCATTCAACTCATCTTATTCTTACCCTCCTTGTATCCCTTAATCTTTCTTCTTTTTTTTTTATTTTCTCTGATTGAGAGATAACATCGAGGATGGTCCTCTTTTTTTACCTCAATGAGAAGCATTTCTCTCTTCAATGAACTTCATTACGTCTACCAAAAAGAAAAAATCCATCACTTTCATGTACAAACAAACAAATAAAAACTCAGCTAGAAACATTGAATTTCTAACAAGACTAGAAAAGAATTATGAGTGAACATGTGCCCACCATTGGTTAAACGGTAATGATGCAGATAAAACACAAATGGGCTTACTCTAATACAAATAAGATTGGGTTGGGTCCCATGCCTTTCTTGGTCGGACCAACCCAACGGACAATTTCCTTCTTCCAGAGTTTGCAAGCAAGAACAAGTCTCTCTTTTTGAAGTAAAAACGAAGTGAATTGAAATTGTAAGAGGATACCTTTAACGTCTTTGGGAACCATTTGAATGGAATCAGTATGCATGTGTTGAGCCTTTGATCCAATGTGTTTTCATTGTAATGGGCCTGGGCCTATAATAGGGGTGGAAGATAGGCCTACAAAATTAGTTGTTTAAGCTTTTATATTTGGGTCTTATTGTGGAGAACTCCTCTACCATGCGTGGGGGTTTGTTTTTGAGGTTTCTTTTTAGTTTGGGTTTCCTAATTGAGTTGTTATTGTGGGTAGACAGTTAACTTAAACTGTTAGGGAGTTTTTTATTTAAAAACATAGCTTGTAAGGGCTTGCCCAAGATTTTATGTTGATGAGTGAATTCTGGAATTGTGCCTTTGCTACTGAGAGTTTCAGTGTGCTGTGAGATAAAATGACAGAGTGAGAAACTCTGCACGATTGGAGAGAATCAGATCCAGACCATTAGAGGGAAACAAAGGTCATATCCCATCCTCTGCTCTTTTTTTTATACAAGTAAGTTGCTGTTTCTCCTAACATTGATTGGCCTTGCTGTGATATGATTAAACTTGTGATTTCAGTAGGATAATCTCTAAATAAGCTGCTGTTTACATAGTGAGTTTACTCAGGTATTATTATATATCAGAATCCCTACAAGAGCAACCACTGGCTGCTCTTTTTTTAGGGTCTTTTGAGCAGAATCGAGATTCCCCATTAAAGGGAATCTAGCTATCAGATCGTAGAGAGATTTCAAGGCATTAGAGAGCTGCCTCAAAGTGTCCTTCGACTAGGGATTTGAGGAGGTCAGATCTTCTGATCTGAAGTTATTCTAAATCTTCCAAATCTGGTTCTTTTGGGACCAGATTCTGAAGATTTAATCACTGTTTTAAATCCAGCCATTGGATTATAATTTTATTTTGGGGATTTGATATACTGTTGGCTTACTAAACTCGACCAGATTTGGAGCCCCATCTGGAAATTTGACTTTGACTTCTATACATCTCTCTAATTCTGGTTTTGAGGCTATTTGTGATCCTGTTAAGGGGATCAAGTATGACCTCGAATAGAGCTGATTGGAGGGCAATGATCCATGTGCTGACCCCATTTAGTTGGGATAAGGCTGAGTTGTTGTTTGTTTGTTTGTTTTAAGGGGTGAGTTTTCTGAACCCTTGTGTTCAGCATACCTATCCCCATCATATACGCTAACATGTATTTATTCAGTAGGTAATAATATTTCAGCACATAAAGACACTTGCTTATGCAAAGATGAAAGCTTTACATAGAAAAACTATGGCATAATAAGAGTGATGATAACCATTAAAAAAGGTCTCTCATAAGAATCGATAAACACTCATAAGGACCAAAAATTCTCAAGTCATAAACAAGGTACCTGATCAACCAGGGAGTCCTCCAATACACGAGCTTTTTGAAGACTCATGTTATCAGTCTTAGCTGCAATATAAAATCTTGGTGTAAACCTGTCCTTCTGAAGAAGAGAGACTAGATTAAGCATCTCAGCAGTATGACCCCCTACATAATCACCATAGCGTTTAGCATTGATGATCACAACGGTGATGAAGACGATATAGGGACCATAAGCTCACCTGAACCCAGGATAATCAGGGTGCTCTTAAGCTTAGAAGATGAGGTAGGGAGGGGTTTGCCACTCCAGTATATGACATAAATCATACGAATTGCAAAAGTGGTAAGCGTGATGATTATAAGAGCAATTATGGACTCTCGACACATTGTGGGGAAGCACCATCCACTGCCCTTCTCCATGGAGACAAGCCGGAGATTATTGATCCAAACTAAGATTCCTTGTATCCTCTATAGAAAAGAAAAAATTAAAAATGAAAACAATTTAGCTGATTAGGATATAAATTGAGATTAAGCTTTCCTTTTTGTAATTCAAAAAAATAAGAAGAACCCTTGAGTGAATTGAGACTGGATACATTCAACTCAAAGGCTTTGATCCTAATTTACAAGTGAAAGAAAATAGGAACTAACCCCCCCCCCCTTTTGAAAAATATTTTTTTCTTACATATGTATAATTCACAGGTAGGAACATTCATCTCCCAGTCCCCTTCCTATTTCATCCTCTTCCCGTCTCGCCCACTCACACACTGCAACATTGTTTTATAAGTTTTGGGACAAAAATATTGAAAAGAACATTGGAATATGATGTAATCCTACAGTCCTACCACATCAGTCCTTTTCTTTCTCTACTTTCTTCTCTTTCTGAACCATTCGAGTGAGGGGGGGGGGGGGGAAGAGAAACTGACATAAAATCATTCTATCAAGGGAAATTACCTACCACTTGATTTTGAAAGGGAGGTTGTCCCCCATCGGTTAGAACAAAACTCAATTTCGGATAGCTGTGACCTTGCAAGGTTTAAAAACTCAAGTTTCTATCAGGGCATGTCACAAACGAGCTTAACACTTTCTGCCCTCTGTCACCAGCAGCATCTTATCTGTTTAGAATGAGCTTAGATATGTTACATACTGGTGGCAACAACATCCCTTTGGTGTTACAGAACAGAACATGTCATAAAATAGGTATCCAACATTGGATAAGACTCGGGCTGGGCATAATCTAAACAAAAACCATTCTTCAGTCCCTAATCAACACCAGTCCACCCACGAGTGGCAAGGGTAACCACCAACCCCACGACAATGGTAGATCAAAGTTAGGGCACTACTTAAATAAACGGGATACAGTCATTCAAATTACACAGCATCATGGTTCTCAACACAGTATCAGAGAACATAAAACAGCATAAATGGCAGAGAAAAGCTTGCTTTTATTTATTTATTTTTGGATGAGGCTTGCTTACATTTGTATACTTCCTCTCCTAATTCAATACAACGTTTCTCGACGTTTAGAAACTTATACTGGTACTGCTGTGAAGTTGCAAGATTTAAAAGAAATTTCAAGAGGAGACAGACAGAAACGGTGAACACTAATCATTCAATTTGAAGAGAGAGAGAGAGAGAGAGAGAGCTATGCCTGTATGAAAGATTCGCCAGAGAGATTCTTGAATTTCTCCGCTACAAATATTCTCAGCTTGCCCGATGCCGGCGAGATCTAGGGATCACGGGCACAGAGATGAAGAGGGGAAGAGAGAGAAGGGATCTCGTGTTTTGGAGCGATGGCTGGGGTTTTGTTGGAGGGTATTTTGGGAATCAGATATTCGTATATGAAATTATGAACTTCTGATCTCTAGAGCATAATTGGAAAACTAGGTTTTGATTCGGCCGAATCACCCGAGTCGAGTAAAAATTTTGGAAAACCTGATCAAGAGTCATATAGGCCCAGCCATGATGAAAAATGACGTGACTCGATATTGACTCGCCTATGTCAAGCAAGGCTCTATTTTTTAACCCGAATCACTTTTAACTAGGTGAGTCTTGTCAATTTTTAAATACATAAATGTAAATTGACTTTTTGTTTTTGGTAATATAAATACTAGATTATGAGTCAACATATCAATCAATATAATAAATAACCACTAATAAAAGTAAAACTAAATGTGTATTAATACCTGCCCCTTACAATAAAATCCAAAAATCTTATCAAAACTAACGTTTTGGATCTCTCTCTCTCTTCTTGGAAATTGTCATGTAATATTTATAATTCTATATATAAATGAAAAGAAATCGTCTCGCTCTCTCTCTCTCTCTTCTTGGAAATTGCCATGTAGCATTTAAAATTCTATATATAAGTGAAAAGAAGCCATCTCTCTCTCTCTCTCTCTCTCTCTCTCTCTCTCTCTCTCTCTCTCTCTATATATATATATATATATATATATTGCAGTCTTTATCATCCAATCTATAACAATGTAGCATTTATTGTTATTTTATAATAATAAAAAAAACATGACTCGGCTTGACCAGGTTTATCCATGCCGAGTCACCAAGTTTTCTAAAAGGTGAGTCGAGTCAGAAATCCTGGTTTTCCAACTATGCTCTGGAGGTACTAATTGGGTATTTCTTCTTCTTTTTTGTTTTTGGGTAATACAATTGGGTATTTCCGTAACATACAAACGACCTAAGCATGCATGAGTGTTTCAAAATAATCCTTTGTTTCCTTTCCCAAATGTGCAAGCCTCTTAGGCCACCTTTGTTTGATGGGGTTTTGATGGGGTGGGAATAATTTTGGGTAATTTACACATACCATCCCTGAGGTTTGACGAAAATATAATTTTACCCCCTAATTTTGAAAAATCCTGTGTACCCCCCTGAGGTTTGCAAACAGTAACAAATAAGTCAATTCCGTCAATTCATGACTAACAGTGTTAAAAATAAGAGGTGAACTGACAAAATTAACCTTACAAAAAGAAAAAAAAAATGCAACTCATCTTCCCCAAATCGATTGGGGAAGATGAGTTGCAGGTTTCAAAACCCTTTCAACCCTTAAGGAATTTAGGATTTCAAATTGGGTTGAAGAGGTCAAGCACAAACCAGATTATATCAACCAGCCTCCTTGGCCCCTAATTGTCTTGTACCGCTCGGGTACCAAGATACCCAAGATACCCAAGTGAGGATCTCGAATTGATTGCTCTGCACCTCCCAGGTGAGACTGTAATTCTTGGGGTTAGGCTGAGGTTCAGGAGGGTTGAAGAGGTCAAACTCATGGTGAATGCCATCAAAGCTTCTTTGAAAGACAGGAAACTGCTTTGGAGATAATCACACAGATAAATGTAAACTTCAATCAGTACCGACAGATCAAAAGTAAGCAATCAATTACATGTTTTGATAAGTTTGATTTTGATTGACATACTACGGGGGATGTTTGGGATATCAGTTTTCAAGTCATATGTAATGCAATTGAAAATAAACCCTAAACGTCCATTGCTAACAGATGCAATTTAATAATAGGGTTTCTGGTAGATATGAAAACGGGGCTATAATTGCTATCTATCAATGGGACAGGCTAAATTACTTCCTCAGTTATGCCAAGAATTTGTTTTTATCTATAATCTACCCTTATCAGTGTCTAAGGATCGAAGTCTTCATCGTCACGGTGAAGAAATGGTTCGGACTTACATTATGGGGATTCCGGTGGAAGGGAAGGCAAGAAACAAGAGCATTATCAAGGACTAGAGAGAGAGAGAGAGGTGGTCACCGTAGGTCCTTTCGGGCTTTTGGGAACTTAGTGTTCTTCCAGGAAAAGGGGGAAAAAAGCACGCCCAGCTACAGAGTCCATAGACTGCGAAATAGAGGTGACTGTTTGAGGCAATAGGAGAGCAGAATAAGACGATTCAGATTGGCGCCGCCACAATATGCATGACCAGGATGATTGAATCCATTGTGAACTTGCCTGTTTAGTCGTGCCCCCAGGATCTCAAATTGAAAGGGTTTTGAAACCTACAACTCATCTTCCCCAATCGATTTGGGGAAGATGAGTTGCAGGTTTTTTTTTTTTTTTTACAAGGGTAATTTTGTCAGTTCACCTCTTATTTTTAACACTGTTAGTCATGAACTGACAGAATGAGCTTATTTGTTATTATTTGCAAACTTCAGGGATACATAAAATTTTTCAAAACGGGGGGGGTAAAATTATCCTTTCGTCAAACCTCAGGGGCGGTATGTGTGAATTACCCAATAATTTTGTGGGGGTTCTCTGACAACATTTCCACGAGAGATCAAAGTTTGGGATGTCTGGATAGTAGGGGAGGAAAACGTTCAATGTGTCAGTAATTCCTATCGGGTCGCTGCTTCTTCCGCCTCTCTCGTCTCAAAATCCTTCAGATTTCCTGTGAGAAAGTAAAAGGAAGTTGATGGTGCATCTCCAACGGTTGGGAACTGATCGTCTCCAACCTTCGTTGCCCTCTTCTTCAACTGTGGTTTCATCATCTGTAGTAACATCTTCAACTGTAGTTTCAAAGCCCTTCAAATTTATGCTTTTTTCTTTCAATTTATTTCTTTTTTGGGTTTCTTCTCTCAAAACCCTCTACATTCCTTGGCATCTTCAACTAAGTTTTTGTTTTTTGCAGCATTGGTTTTCTTCTCTCAAAACCGTTCTCTGCAGAATCGTCTCCAACCTTCGTCGTCCTCTTCAACTGTGGTTTCATCATCTATGGTAACATATTCAGCTGTGGTTTCAAAGTCCTTCAAATTTATGCTCTTTTCTTTCAATGTTTTTCCTCTTTTGGGTTTCCTCTCTCAAAACCCTCTACATTCCTTGGCATCTTCAACTAAGTTTTTATTTTTGCAACATTGGTTTTCTTCTCTCAAAACCACTCTCTACAGAATCTTCTCCAACCTTTGGCTTCTTCAACTATGCCTTTTTTCTTTCTTTTTTCCCTTTCTGGTTTTCTTCTGTCAAAACCCTCTTCCATAGAACCATCTCAACCTTGGTCGTCCTCTTCAACCAGCAAGGGGTAAGTAGGTCGTTAGCATCTTCAACTACTTTTTTTTCTTTCATTTTCCTCTTTCAAAACCCTATTTTAGTTTCCTAAACAGCAACCAAAGACTTTGCAAAGAAAGAGCCTATGCGATTATTTTTTGTTGAGCCTCTGGTTTCCCGGAGAGGCTGGATTACTCCCCAACAGAGTCTCTCTCTCTCTCTACAGATTCATGGGATTCTCGTTTTTGCCATAGAAATCTTGTTTCATGCATGCATGAATCAATGAGTGTGTTACAAAAAAATGTGATTAATTTCCATGGAACTGTTTGATTAATTTATCATGGGAACTAATTCACTTTTTATGTTCCATGAACGTGGGATTCCAATAGCATCACAGGTGGATTTCATGGTCTTCTATTCCTTCTTCTGCTTTCTAATTTATGTCTTTCACTAGAATTAGCCCACAAAGCCCTGTTTAAGTTTCTATTTTCAACTAGCTTCGAGTAGTTTTATGTTTCTAGTAACAGGTTAGAGTTGCTTCGGATTTGATACCTAAGTTCCTGCATATCTGTTCTCTTGAATTCTGGTGTGAGTTCCTCAGTTTGATTAGCTAGAATATCAGTTCTAGTATCACTGCCTTGAGTGGCCTGTAAAACTTTCATCCAAAACTCAGAATTCTGAAATATTTTGCAGTCAAGTAATGCCATCATGTTGAACACTCAACTTGAGTTTCAGGTCAATCTGAAGCTTCTAGCTGTTGTTATAACATAATTTTCTCTCTCTAAACATCAATTTATCTTTTTTTTTTTTCTGTTATTGCAGATCCTGTGTTTGCAAACCAGTCTCTAGTTTCTAGCTTAGGCTGCATACATTTGATCAGAATTGTTACACTCCACATTGATGTAATGCTTGCCTAGGCTAAAGCTCAACTTCATCATCATTTGCAACTGGATAATAATTTGGCTAATTCCTAACTCTATTTTGTTGTTAGTGGGGGTCACCATTTCTTAATATGTTTAACACCATGCAATTTTTTTTAAAATTTCATTCAATGACATTGACAATGATATTTATCTTTAGTGGTTGTTTGCTTGTTAGATTTCTTTCATTGCACACTAATCTTCTTATAATGGTTGAGATTCTATTTGAGATAATAGAATTAACTATATATTTTTTAATGTAGTGGTCTTACTCTGGGTTTGACAGATTGAATAACTTCCCATTGTTTCACCTCTTCAGAACGAAAAAGAAAGTGCTGCCCATTTTTCTGAAAGGGTGAGTTCATGCTTTTTCTCCTCTATACTCTGAGTATTTCCAGTTTTCTACAAACACGTCCACTTTTCACTCGATTTCACTTTTAATTTCTCTATTGGCTATATAAAGGGCTAAGTGTGTGATTAAGAGTTTTGATTTCACTTAGATAAACATTGTCTTATTACAGTCTTTCAATTTCAGATTTATTTGTTGTTTCCAATTTGTATTAGTATAATTGCTTGCTTGACCAAATGAATCCTTCAAACCATCCTTCAACAACCAGCCTTGTTAGAGTTTAATCTCCCTACAACAGAAGTCCTAGCCTACAATAGTATTATCAAATCAAGATTAAGGAGCTAAATATTTAATGGTCATTTTTTGCTTTTTAGTTGCATTGAAATTGTATTGTTATAGCAGCATCTTTGATGTACGCTTAATGGTTAGGATTGTTTGAAACACTGTGAGAGAACTAATTTCATATGGCTCATTATCCATTTCTAAATCCTGCTATCTCTCATGAGTCAAAAATGGTTGGCATTTAGGGGTCTGACAAGTGACTTATCTATAAATGGATTGTGTAATACATTATCCTATTGATAAAGCTAATTAAGTTTACATACTTCCTAGTGAAATGGTGTTACTTCAATAGTGTTGCGTACAGTGTTTGTTCCTTCAGATATGGGCTATGGATGTTGCAATATATCAGCAGCAAAGAAGAGCTGCAGCAGCAGCTTGTTGTATGGCAGCTATAGCTGCCATAAATGTCATACTTGTCATATTGGATGATGTGACTATGACGACTAGGACAAGGAAGAAGCACCACCTAGAAATACTTAACTCCAAGGACTTTTTTAGAAGACATTGAAAGGAGCAACACACAATGTTTTGAAATGCTCCAGATGAACCTAAATAGCTTTAATAGGTTCACATTCTTGTTCAGAGCATCTGGTAGGTGATCGTGTTGTTAAGAGATAAAAAATAAACCATAAATTACTGATAGGATAGTGGTAAGAAGGGATCGAATCCACGGGGAACTGGAAGGCTAAGTTACTTCAGATGATGTAAAGTGATTTAAAAAATAATTACCTAGAATGCAATTAAAAATAAACTATGAACTAATGAACAAATAAAAATCGATGAAGAAAACAATGAGAGAAGACTGTCTTCAGGTTTCAAATCCGCATTTGTCTTTATTAATTAACTACTGGTGCACACTTCGGTTCATTACAGCTATAAGCCTAATGAAACCACACAATGATAATTGCAATTCATCCTAGTTATAGCCTATCTTGCCGATCACTATCGTCTTTCGCATATGCTTAACACGCTTAGTTCAATCAGATATAGACTATCATCGGTACAACCACAATCACAATAAAAATCATTGCTTGAATAGAAAATATGAATCATAGAAATAAATCTTCTAAACTAAATTAATAAATTAAAATCATTCACATGGAATGGTCTACACATCAAGCAATCAAGTGTACTACAAACCAGAATTTAATTAACAAAGTTCAATGCTTCATCTACACCTAAAGGTAGGAGATACTTAGCCACTCATGGGGCTAATTAATAGGGGCAGCAACGGTGATCTTCCATGAAACGTGATACGCAGGTGGTTGGTGATGCAGGATTGATAGAATGGTTGAAACGGCGATGTGGTGATGGATGCGGTTGATGTGCGTGATGAGACTCTGCGTGTTGCGTGAAGAAATCGCTCAGCGGTCCTTCGAATGCCGTAACCTGCAAAAGACCCTGGGGTGACAAAGGAGAACCGGTGTGGTTCCGGCCTAGGACTCTCCGATGCCTAAGTTAGATCTCTCTGAGCAAACAGATGAATAATGGTATTCAATATGAGTTAAGATGCCCCCTATGGGGTTGTGTACCTTGCTTTTTATAGCAGTGTATGGCGGGGTGGAGAGTCCCAGTTGATACGCAGGTGGTCGGTGATGCAGGATTGATAGAATGGTTGAAACGGCGACGTGGTGATGGATGCGGTTGATGTGCGTGATGAGACTGTGCATGTTGCGTGAAGAAATCGCTCAGCGGTCCTTCGAATGCCGTAACCTGCAAAAGACCCTGGAGTGACAAAGGAGAACCGGTGTGGTTCTGGCCTAGGACTCTCCAATGCCTAAGTTAGATCTCTCTGAGCAAACAGATGAATAGTGGTATTCAATATGAGTTAAGATGTCCCCTATGGGGTTGTGTACCTTGCCTTTTATAGCAGTGTATGGCAGGGTGGAGAGTCCCAGTTGATGTAGAGTGTTTACCGTGGGTGATAGAGTCCCTGAGTAGCAGGGCTCCTCCTTGATAGGTTATCTTCCCGTGAGACGTGGTGTCACGGAAGACCTGGTAGTTGTCTTCCTGTAAGTAGTGTCCTTGATAGACTTGGCATCCTTGGTGGATAGACCTCATCTACGTGGTAAATGAGGTTCCTAGTAAATGAGTCTGTTCAGACTACGTGACTCGATAGGCGGTGGCCTAGAGTCCTTGGCATGTTGCCTTGCTGTCGGCGATCCGCGGGAGCTTGTGCTTGAAGATGGCATGTATGGGCACGACGTGTTTTGGGCATGCCACGCCCAGGTCTGCGGTCCGCGCTCGTGACGATCCGCCCCCGTGGCCCGACCGCGGTCCGCGCCCGTGGTTGGGTGGTCCGCGCCTGTGGTGATCCGTGCCCGTCGGCGATCCACGCCCATGGTCTGACCGTGATCTGCGCATGTGGTGATCATGTGTGGTTGGGCTTTGTCACGTGGCGCTCCCTGATTGGTCATGGTGAAGTTATGTTTATCACTTGCTCCCCACTCTCTTGGAACAACGTGCTCAAGAGAGTATTCCCTGTCTTCATGTATTATCGAGGGGTGTCTCGTGAATAATTCTCTTACTAGGGGTGTCCATGCTGTTTATCTGATGATGTGGAGGTTGGGGGTTTAAAACCCCCCACTCTCATCTTTTTTGTCTTTTCCCACTCTTTTTTGTAGATATATATGTCTTTGTCTTCATTTCACTTTTTACTTTTTGCTTTTCATCTTCTCTTTCTCTTTCTAACTTTTTCTCTTCCCTTGCTTTTTCTTCTTTCACCTTTTGACTTGATCTTTAGCTTTTGTGGCTCTTGATTTTGCCCCCCACATGCTTGATTTTTTGCCACAATGAGATTTGCTTCACTTGTCACTTAGCCTTGCCTTTGGTGTCTAGCTTGGCTTGGTGCTCTTGGCTTTGCCTATGGTGCCATATACTCTTTGCTTGCCTTGGCTTGGTGCCCTTGGCTTTGCCTATTGTGCCATATACTCTTTGCTTGCCTTGGCTTGGTGCCTTGTTGTGGCTCCCTTGTTTGGGGTTTGACCCTCGGCTCGTGTTCTTGTGCTCTTCAACCAGCGCCTAGTGGCGGTCTGAGCCCGAGGTAGACCGCGGCTTGCGCTTGTGGTTGGGTGGTTGGAGCCTCGCAGCGATCCGCGCCCGTGCACTGCCATCCGAGCCTGTGGTCTGACGGTGGTCCGCTCCTGGCAGCGATCCGCGCCCATAGGCTGTCGCTTGGTTGGCGGTCCGCGCCCTATCGCTTGGTCTCGGTGGTCTGCGCCTGTAGGCGACCGCGCCTTGTTGCTTGGTCGGCGGTCCGCGCCTGTTGCTTGGTAGGTGGTCCGCGCCCGTGGGCCATCCGCGCCTACCCAGCTTCGGTCGTCGTCCTTGGTGAGTACTGTTCTTCCTCTTTTGCTTGTAGCCTCTGTATTCCCCTTTCTTCTCTCTTTTGTTTTTTTTTCTTTCTTTTGGTTGGCCTTGCATTGTTGGTTGCAGGTGGGCCTTCTCCTTCCTGGTTGCTTGGTTTTGGGAGATTGCCTTTTTGAGTAAGTAATCAGTTCACTTCCTTATCTTTTCATGTCTTCATCTGATGACTCTGATCCAGCCTCGGTCGAGGTTAGATCTGTTGAGGAATCTTCTACGGGGTCGTCCTCCACTGGTACTTCTTCTCCCCCACCTTCCCGTCGCCAGTGACGGGAAGAGGTCTTTGGGGGTTCTGCTCCTAGTAGAGGTCGTCGAGCTTCTAGAGCTTCCACTTCTATTGGTGACCGTAGGAGTAAGTTGGCTCATATTGCCAGCATCTTGTCTTCTGCGGACTTGGTGTCTCTTCGTCGGGAGTTCTACATTCCTTCTGAGGTCGTGCTTCGGGTCCCCGGACCGGACGATCGTGCCTACTCCCATGGAGAAGATGAGATTTGCTTGTATCGCATTTTTTTTGTTCATGGCCTTCGCTTCCCTATCCCAGCTTCGTGGGGTTGGTACTAAATGCAGTGTCTTACCCTTGGCGAGTGTTGCCCAACTCTGGCGGGTTATCTTGGGCTTCTATGTGTTCTTCGCCCTATTGGGGCGTGCTGCGACTGTGCCATTGCTCTCTTACTTTTATGTGTTAAAGAAGGGGGAAGGGGGGTGTTACCACTTCGCCCGTCGTCTTCCCAAGGGGTTACTTGCCGCGCTTGATCCTCTAGTGGGGATCACGGACTCGGTGAAGTATTAGAGGGATCGCTTCTTTTTTGCCATGGTCCCTCGATGTGTCTTGCGGTCCACTTGGGGGGTTGTTGATATCAAGAGGGTGAACCGCCTTCTTGAGTTGAGCGATTTTGAGCGCAATTCCCTTCAGCGGTGTCAGGGATGCGACCCGTTCAACGTCCGCCTATTGGATTCTGAGGCCTTCTTGTGCCTTTGGAAGTTGAGTCCTGGTAAGATATTTGATTCCTTGGGTGTTTGTTCACATATTGTCTTTATATGCACTCATGGCTTGACCTGCTCTGTGTTGTTGGTTGTTGTATAGTGGATATCAGGCCGGACCTTGGTACTTTCAGCTCCAACCTGCAGAGGAGGGGCGCTCTGGCTGCTGCTTCTGGGGGTGGTTCTTCGGGTGTTGTACCCCCGGCTTTTTCTTCTCCTTCTACGGTTGTCGGGACCAAGAGGAAGGGGGGTCCTAGTCCCCCCAGCTCGACGAGGACTAGACCCCGCATTATTCTTCCCCGGACATCTCGTCCTGTTTCCACTCCTAGGCCCGTTGTTTCACCCTCTGCGAAGGGGAAAGGGGTGAGCTCTGCTCGTGCTGGTTCTGCCGTCGATCTGCCGACTTCTTCGCCCTTAGTGTTGGCGTGGGATCTTCTGGAGGGAGCTACTTTGGCCTCCCAGGGTGTGAGCCGAGAGTGGTTAGACCAGGGTAGGCTTCCCACGAAGCGTTCAACCCTTCGCCAGATCAGTGACGCCCTGCTCGCTCAGAGTCTTTATTATGACATGGCTTCTGTAAGTTTTTCTCCTCATTCCTTCCATGCTATCGTTTCTTTTGTACTTGGGATGTTTATTACTTGTTTCATTGATTGTAGGTTCAGCACCGTGCTACTGAGGCGGTGCTCCGACTGGAGAGTCATGCTCACCATGATCATTAGATACGGCGTGCACTGCAGAATGTAGAGAAGGAGGTCCAGGGGCTTAAGGTTGCCCTTGAGGATGCTGTGGCCCGTAAGCAGAAGGCGCTGGAGGGGCTTGAGGCGGCCATTGCTGCTGCTACTTAAAGTTCTTCCCAAGTTCTGGAGTTAGAGGAGGAGCTCAACATGTTGAGGCAGAGGCATGAGGCAGAGTTGTCTGAGGCCGAGGAGCGAGCCGTAGCGGCATACGAGCTGTCTCCTGAGATTACTGTGTACTTCCACCAGTTCAACCAGGAGATATATGATGGTGGTATGAGGGCCTTGGCGGTTGGCATCTTGGAGAGGACCCCTGACTATGATTTCTCGGGGCTCCCAGAGGTTGTCCTGTTGCTGTCAGGGGTAGGTACGGTGGCGCGTGCCTCCCCGGAGGAGGGTTCGGCGGTGGCAGAGGAGGGTGTGGTCGCCCCAGAGGAGAGGGCTGCTCCTTCTGCTGATGCTGATTTGATCTCTCCCTTTGGATCAGAGGCTGCTCCTCCCCCAGATGTTCCTTGATTTTATGGATGTTCTTTCTTGGATGATGACTTTTTGGATATTGTGCTTTTGGATTGTGACTTTTTGGATGACGATGTTTACTTCCGGATTGTGGTGCTTGCTTTTTGTTTTCCTTGGATTATATGTATTTGACATTTTCTCCTGGTGATGTTGGTATGACATGCATTTGATTCCACTTGCTTTGATGGTTTTCAACTATGTAACCCCATGTAGCTGGTGGTCCATAGGGATGCCCTGGTTGGGTGGTCCGCGGACCTTGGTGGCATAACTCCTCGGGTGTGGCATGGTGCCTTAGGCATGAGGCCTCGGTGGTGGCGGACTGCCTTAGGCATAAAGCCTCAGTGGTGGCGGACTGCCTTAGGCGTAAAGCCTCAGTGGTGGCGGACTGCCTTAGGCTTAAAGCCTCAATGGTGGCGGACTGCCTTAGGCATAAAGCCTCAGTGGTGGCGGACTGCCTTAGGCTTAAAGCCTCGATGGTGGCGGACTGCCTTAGGCTTAAAGCCTCGGTGGTGGCAGACTGCCTTAGGCTTAAAGCCTTGATGGTGGCGGACTGCCTTAGACTTAAAGCCTTGATGGTGGCGGACTGCCTTAGACTTAAAGCCTCAGTGGTGGCGGATTGCCTTAGGCTTAAAGCCTCGATGGTGGCGGACTGCCTTGATGTCGTGGCAATGATTTAATTAAGTAGTAGAAGAAACGTATTTTCTGAAACACCTCTTCATTTTGAATGAAAATTTTCAAATTGTACTTGAAACAGGGATGCCATCTACTGCATCATCATCTACTACTACTATTATTACCACTCTGCTTCTACTTGATCGCTACATTGTGCTTCTTCACAATGCTTCTACTGTATTGCTTCTCTTGTAATACCTTTTCGTGTGTTACGAGTTCCAGGTGCGGTCTACCTTCTTGCCGCCAGGAGTTTTCAGGCGGTAAGTCCCTAGACATATCTGCTTGGAAACTATATAGGGTCCTTCCTGAAGCAGTGGTGCTGTGACCCCCCTTTTGTATAGTACTCCGTCCAGGACGGTGTACTTTGCAGCTCTCATCCTTATCTTTCTTGCCTCGACCTTGTCTTCTGGTAAGACGTCGTTCTGTAGGTAGTTGAGTATAGGGTCCATCCAGCTAGGCCCTTCCTCGATCTCGTTGACCAGTTTCTCTTGATACGTTGGTTCATGTAATATTTCCACGTACACTGCACTGGCTAGGTTCTTGAGTTCATTGTTGGCTAGCCTAGACAGTGCATCTGCGGTGGCATTCTCTATCCTGGGTACTCGAACCATCTCGAACTTCACGAACTGCCTAATCAATTCCCGAGCACGTGCTAGGTATGATGCCATGCGCTCATCTTTCGACTCATATTCGCCCGTTCACCTGGTTCACTACAAGCTGGGAGTCACTCCGGATGGATAAGTGTGTGACTTGAATGGCTTTTGCCATCCGGAGTCCAGCCAATAGTGCCTCGTACTTTGCTTCATTGTTAGATGCTGGGAAGGTGAACCGGAGAGCATACTGTATTTGGAATCCTTCAGGGCTGGTAAGCATGAAACCAGCTCCACATCCTGTGGCATTGCTTGAACCGTCCACGAACATCTCCCACGACCCTCGATCCTGCTCTTCCGGTTCCTGTACTTCTGTCTCTGGTAGAGTGCACTCAGCGACGAAGTTCGCCAGAGCTTGGCCTTTGATGGCTGTCTTGGGTTGGAATTTGATGTCATGCTCACTCAACTCGACCGCCCAGGCGATCAATCGTCTTGAGACGTCTGGCTTGTGCAACACCTTCTTTAGTGGGAGGTCAGTGAGGACTGTGATGGTATGGGCTTGAAAATATGGTTTGAGCTTCCTTGCCGCAATCACCAGTGCATATGCGACCTCTATTCTTGTGTACCTGGTCTCTGCATCAATTAAAACGTGGCTTACATAGTAGACGAGTCTTTGCATTTTACCCTCTTCTTTTAGCAGTACCGCACTCACCGCGACGGGAGTCACTGCCAGGTAGACTTGCAATTCTTTATTGGGCTCTGGGCGCCCAAGCAATGGTGGGTTCTCTAGATACAGCTTCAACTCTTCAAACGCCCTCTGACACTCCTCAGTCCATTCCAAGTCTTTTGGACTTCGGAGGTTCTTCAGCGTATTGAAGAATGGCAGGCTCTTGTCTCCGGACCGTGACACGAACTTTGATAGGGCGGCGATCATTCCGTTCAACCTCTATACTTCCCTGATTGTCCGCGGGGGTGCCATCTCCTGGATGGCCTTGATCTTGGAGGGGTTGGCTTCTATTCCTCGTACTGAGACCATGAAACCTAGGAATTTTCCGGACGTTACTCTGAAAGCACACTTCGCAGGGTTGAGTTTCATTTAGTTCCTTTTCAGTACGGCGAATACCTCGTCTAGGTCGACGAGGTGTTGATGAGCTTGGACGCTTTTCACGAGCATGTCATCCACGTACACCTCAATGTTGCGCTCAATCTGTTCCTCGAACATCTTGTTGACCATCCTCTGGTAGGTGGCCCCTGCATTCTTCAGTCCGAACGGCATGACACGGTATTAGTAATTCTCCTTGTCCGTTCGGAAGGCGGTGTAAGACTCGTCATTCTCATGCATGAGGCTCTGGTTGTAGCCGGAGTAGGCGTCCATGAAACTTAGCATCCCATGTCCTGCAGTAGCGTCGATCAACAGATCGATCTTGGGTAGTGGGTACTCATCTTTGGGGCATGCCTTGTTCAAGTCAGTGTAGTCGACGCACATCCTCCACTTGCCATTAGGCTTGGGTACCATGACCATGTTTGCGAGCCAGGTAGGGAACTTTTCTTCTCTAATGAACCCTGCTCGGTTCAACTTCTCGACCTCTTCTTTGATGGTTGCCTGTCGGTCGAGGGCGAAATTCCTTCTCTTCTGCTGGACGGGCTTCCTGGTTGGGTCGACATGGAGCTTGTGCTCTGCTATGGATTTGGGTATGCCTGGCATGTCTGCAGTCGACCATGCGAAGACATCCATGTTCGTCTGCAGGAGGTGCCCCAGTTCTTCTTTCTGCTCGTTGCTCAACAGTGAGCCAACCTGTATGACCTTGGAAGTGTCATCCTTACTGAGTGGCCATGGAACTAGGTCCTCGACTGGTCTTCCTCTCTTTTCTGTCAATTCATCTCTCTGGTCACTGACCTGATTCTCTATACATAGTGCCATCCCTTGTGTGTTGCTATTGTTCTTCTTTACGAAGGTGGCATAGCATTCTCTGGCTTTCTTCTGATCGCCTCGTACTTCACCCACTCCATTGTTAGTGGGGAACTTCAGCTTCAGGTGGATTGGAGATACGATGCCCGTAAGGGCTGTCAGGGATGGTCGTCCTAAGAGGCCATTGAATGACACCACGGACTTGACGACCATGAAGTTTACCATGATGGTCAACTGTCGAGGGTATTCCCCAAAGGTGACGGGTAGCTCTATAGTGCCTCTAATGGGGGCTGTGGCGCCCGAGAATCCATGGAGGTAGGTAGCCTCTGGCTTGAGCTGATTGTCTTCGAACCCGATTTGGCGGTAGGCTTCCAGTGAGAGTACATCCACGGATGCCCCTGTGTCTATCTCCGCTTGCACTACCAGGGCGTCCTCATGCGGAAAGCTTGCTCCTTCCAAGTCTGCATCCGAGAAGGAGATCACCGTCTCGGTCTTTGCTATTTTGCTTGGCTTCTCTGCTACTCCCATGAACCTGGCATGAGCTTTGGCTTTCCTTGTTGACTCTTGCCCCGGTCCTCCAAGTATGGTGACGATGGGGGCTCCCTTGGTGCCACTTGGTTCTGCTGCATCTCTTCTCTCGTCAGTGCGGTCTCTTTCTCTATCTCGATCCGCTCTCCTTTCTTCTCTCCTGGGTTCTTCTCTTTCCCGATCTCGACCTTGATCTCGACCTCGATCTCGATCTCCTTAGCCCGAACGGCCATTGCGCCTTCCCTTCACGTACTTGTCTAGGCTTCCGACTTTCACAAGGTTCTGTATTTCTCTCTTCAGTTGGTAGCATTCCTCCGTGTCATGCCTGTAGTCCTTGTGGAAGAGACAGTACCTGTTAGTGCTGCGCTTCTCAGGTCCTGCCAGCATAGGTCGTGGCCGTTTGAGTAGGTCACGGTCTTGTATCTGTATGAGGATCTGTGACCTGGTGGTGTTATGGGGTGTGAACTCGGGGCTGCTTGCCCTCTCACTTCTTTCTGATTGATGGTCACCCCTTCCGGGTGGTCGATCACCTTTCTCTTGTCGCCGCTCAGTCCTCGATCTTTTAATATCTTTGCGGTCATCTGGTGCTGACCTCTTGTTGTCTTGGGTTTTGCCTTTAATTGCCTTCGTCCGTGACTATACTATTTCGGCCATGTTGGCAAACTGGTTACATCGCTCCAGGAGCTCTTTCATGGTCTTGGTCTGATGACGTGCCAAGTCCTTGATTAGTTCTATGTCTCTGATACCCCCCGCTAGGGCGGCATGCTGGGTCTGGTCATCTAGGTCGCGGACCTTCAGGGATTCCTTGGTGAACTTGCTGACATACTCCCTGAGAGACTCCTCAGGGTTTTGGATCACGTTCAGCAAGTTGACCGTGGTCTTCTTCTGCTTGACACTGCTCTGAAAGCGGGTCACGAACTGTTCGCATAGCTCTGCAAACGATCCAATCGACCGTGGTCGTAGTCAGGAGAACCATGAAGTTGCTGCGCCCTTGACGGATGCAGGGAATGCTAGACAAGATACCACGTCTGATCCACCATATAGAGTTATCATGCCATTAAAGTAGTTGATATGGTCATTAGGGTCGGTGGTACCGCTGTAGAGTTCAAAGGTAGGTAACCTGAATCTGGATGGCAGTGAGGCTGACATGATCTCTTCTGAGAAGGGGTGTTGTCCAGGGATTGAGTGTGTCTCACCCTTGGTTTGCTTCTTCAACCCTTCCAGTTTCTCGTCCAACTCTCGGAGTCTCTTGTCTAACTCTTCATCCCGTGCTTGTTCCCCACGCCTTGCTGGTCGCTCGCTGCGAGCTCGTTTGCATCCTCTCCTGGAAGTCCCTTCCCGTCTTGACTGTTGGTGAGATGGTGAAGGGTCACGTCGTGACGAATCTTGTCTTGACCGCGAGGGGGTTCTTGCACGGTAAGTCTGGCTTCGCTCTGGTACATGACTTCCTTCTAGTCGACCATCAAACACCGACCTCCGCATGGACCCGTTAGGGTTAGGTACCCCGGATCGGTGTGATGGTGTTCTTCCTCGTCCGACCGTGCTTGGGAGGTCTGCCATTCTCCTTGGATGTTGGGAGAGTTCTCCCTGTTGCCTAGTGTGCCCTCTGGATCTATCACCCCTGGGAGGTGATCTCCTAGGGCTTTGCTCTCGCCTCTGCTCTTGCTTACGACGATGGGTGACCGCTTTCTGCCTTAGATATTCGCGGAAGAGTCGTTGGTCATCGAGGATCTGACATTGCAGGTCGTTGATTTGACCTACAGTCGCTGGTGCATTGGGATCAGGTACTGGTTCCACGACACCTTCAGCGGCTGCTTCGGGGTTGAGGTTGTCTCCCTCAACCTGTTGGCTCTCTGGGACCTCCCTCTCCTGAGAGATATGGTCTGTGGCTCTGCGACGTGAGCTCTCTGGAGGAGGTGATCCGTTCCCCTCCCTTGGGGCATTGTTGGCGGAGGGAGTGGTCTTCCTGCGTGCCATGGTTGATCAAATATGGAAACAAGCTAGTAAAGGTAATGGCTAGCGTCTTTCCCACAGACGGCGCCAATCTGTTGCGTTAAGAAATCGTTCAGCGGTCCTTCGAGTGCCGTAACTTGCAAAAGACCCTGGGGTGACAAAGGAGAACCGGTGTGGTTCCGGCCTAGGACTCTCCGATGCCTAAGTTAGATCTCTCTGAGCAAACAGATGAATAGTGGTATTCAATATGAGTTAAGAGGTCCCTTATGGGGTTGTGTACCTTGCCTTTTATAGCAGTGTATGGCGGGGTGGAGAGTCCTAGTTGATGTAGAGTGTTTGCCGTGGGTGATAGAGTCCCTGAGTAGCAGGGCTCCTCCTTGATAGGTTGTCTTCCTGTGAGACGTGGTGTCACGGTAGACCTGGTAGTTGTCTTCCTGTAAGAAGTAGTGTCCTTGATAGACTTGGCATCCTTGGTGGATAGACCTCATCTATGTGATAGATGAGGTTCCTAGTAAATGAGTCCGTTCAAACTATGTGACTCGATAGGCAGTGGCCTAGAGTCCTTGGCATGTTGCCTTGCTGACGGTGATCCGCGGGAGCTTGTGCTTGAGGATGGCATGTATGGGCACGACGTGTTTCGGGCATGCCACGCCCGGGTCCGCGGTCTGCGCCCGTGGTAGCGCAATCCGCGCCCGTGGCCCGACCGCGGTCTGAGCCCGTGGTTGGGTGGTCCACGCCTGTGGTGATCTGCGCCCGTCGGCGATCTGCGTCCATGGTCTGACCGCGATCCGCGCATGTGGTGATCATGTGTGGTTGGGCTTTGTCACGTGGCGCTCCCTGATTGGTCAGGGTGAAGTTATGTTTATCAGTGCGTAACGCGATGAGAAGGCTGCTGGTTCGGTGATCACTCTCTCCTTCCCTTGCCGAACCCAAGATCCAAAAAAAAAAAAAAAGGAAAAGAAAAGAAAATCGAAAGAGGGAAGGGAGTTAGATTCGGATTGGAAACCGTGGTGGTATTTTAAAGGAGAGATGGGAGAGAGAGATATTAGAAGAGATGGGATAGATACGTGGGCAGCATGTGGAAGAAGTTCGAGGGATTTTAGGAGAGAAGGAATTTAGGAAAGATAGAATTCTTGGAAAGATGGGGGAGAGGTAACATGGAGGGAATTTAATAGAGATGAGCTTTTTAGATTATTAGGAGAAATGGGATAGAGAAACCGTACGTGGAGAGATTAGAGGGCCAATGGGAGGGAAATATTTTAGGGGACTTAGAGTAGAGATAGCCGTAGAGAAATTCTTAGGAGAGAAAAGAGAGAGTTTAGGGGAATTAGGAAAGATAGAATGAGAGGGTGGTTTTAGAGGGAGGGATTTTAGGAAAGAGAGGTTTAGAAGATTTGGGATAGAAAAAACGTGGAGGATATAATTCCCACCGATCCTCTCTTCTCTTTCCTAAAACAAAGCTAACTCCCTTCTTCTTTTCTTGGAAAATCCAGTTCTACCCGTCCATCACATCTCCTTTGTGCCAAATTGGTACCAAAATCTCTGGAATCTCATAAATAGTTCCATGCACGCATAACTACAATCAATTATCATAAAATTTCTGATCACCGTTGGAATCCTACGATCACAAGAAAATAGTAAAGTGGAATCAATTTAATCATAAATTTGTAATTAAAATAAAAAATAAAATTAAACTTTTACGCATAAATATGGCCCGATCACACTCCCCAACTTGCACTTTTGCTTGTCCCAAGTGAAAGAAAATAAAAACTACTCTGCTCATTCAAGAAAAATCATCTTAATTCAACTACTTCAAAGAAGATAAAATTCTATCAATAAATCTATAACATGGATCCCTTAGAATGTTAATCCAATTTTAACACAAAGTTAAACAAAGAACAAGAAATTCTCACACAATCAACCAATTTCCACCGATGCACTCAAGTCCACTCATCTTAAGCTAAGCCATAATGTCTAAGCGCTATAAAAGCCCACTATACATGCAACCATTGTCAAGCTGTATTTTCTTCTTTTGTTTTTTTTTGTTTTTTGTTTTTTGTTTTTTTTTGTAAATTTAGCATACTACTCCAATCCGTGCAATGTCTGGACCTCTTAAGCTTTCTAGCAAGCTCTTGTAACGAGCTTTAGACCAATCACTCTCAAATCAGATGGTTTTAAGGAATTAGGTGTAAAACACCCATCGGGCTTACTTACTCTAGCTAAATAGGCTACAAGCCAAGACTGGATTAAAGAGCGAAATTTTTTTTTTGGACATTCCAACCGTTTGACGAGAAACTCAATGCTGGTGGCAAAGAGGCCCGGTTTCTAAGAAGGAAGTCGCAGGTGCTTGCCTTTTTATTTTTTATTTTTTTAAAAGCATGATAAAAATTAAAATTTTGGGCTTGCATAGTTACACATGAATCATCATTAGCATTCACAAAAGATGGAAAATTTATATCTTAAAAATTTAACAAACAATGAGAGAAAAATAGTGTTCTATGTTTAACTAACTGTTGAAGTGATCAACAAACTTTTAGAATCTCATGCTATGACTCTTGACAACAACATTGTATGCTCTAAAGGTGAAGAATTAAGCATGAATTTGAGAAAAAAAAAATCAGAGTTGTTCTCATTGTTCTCCCTCCCCAACTTAAATGACATTGTCCCCAATGGCATGCCAATGATTATGACAATATAAAACAAGTTGAAACAAATAAAAACAAAGGGAAGGAACATACAACCTTGTGAAGTGGAGGACTATGACCAGCAACCTGCAGCTGCCATAGCTATCTACTGTCTACCTGAAAAACTAAGAAAAACAAAAACTGAAGTAAAATGGTTGCCTCCCCCAAATGCTAAGTTTACTGTCTTCAGCTAGACAAAGAGTGCGAATTCAAGAAAACTAATAAATCGGGTCAATCAAGTCAGCAGACTCAATGACCTGCCTATCTGTAATACCGTCCACATAGGGCTTCAGACGGTGCCCATTAACTGTAAAAGTGTGCCTTGTTTGCGAATTTTGAATGGTAATAGCCCCATAGGGTGACACTTGGGTGACAACAAAGGGACCATCCCATCGAGAACGCATCTTATCTGGAAAGAGGCACAATTTAGAGTTAAAAAGCCATACTTTTTGATTGGGTTCAAAAGACTTGCAGACAATGTGTTTATCATGAAATGCTTTGGTCCCGGCCTTGTAAATTTGTGCGCTCTCATATGCTTCATTACGCAACTCCTCTAACTCCGAGATTTGGAGACGGCGGTTGGAACCTGCTTTTGCCAAGTCAAAATTGAACTTCTTAATAGCCCAATAAGCATGGTGCTCTAACTCAATCGGTAAGTGGCAAGCTTTGCCAAACACTAAGCGGTATGGTGACCTGCCAATAGGAGTCTTGTATGTAGTATAATAGGCCCATAATGCATCATCAAGACTCAAAAACCAATCTTTCCTATCAGGCCTAACCGTTTTCTCAAGAATGCGCTTGATCTCTCTATTGGATACTTCCACTTGACCGCTGGTCTGCGGATGGTAAGGTGTAGCAATCTTATGGGTGATGGAGTACTTCGTCAACAATGCCCCAAATTTCCATTGCTTAAAATGAGAGCTACCATCACTGATTATAGCTTGGGGACATCCAAATCGATTGAAAATGTGACTCTGCACAAACTTGACTACCACTTTATGATCATTGGTCCTAGTGGCCACTGCTTCAACCCATTTAGACACATAGTCTACTGCTACAAGTATTTACTCGAACCTAAATGATAAAGGGAAAGGGCCCATGAAGTCGATACCCCACACATCAAAAATCTCAACAACTAAAATCGTATTCAGGGGTAGCGTGTCCCTACGAGACATATTTTCGACTTTCTGACATTGAATACAATGGCGGCAAAACTCATGTGCATCTCTAAAAAAGTGTAGGCCAAAAGAAACCACTCTGAAAAACCTTGGCAGCGGTTTTCTTGCCACTGAAGTGTCCACCACAAGCAAGAGTGTGACAAAAGGTAAGGATACTACTAAACTCACTCTTAGGGACATAACGATAGATGACCTGATTAGGGCAATATCGGAATAATTTCTGGCCCTCCCAAAAATAGAACCGTAGCTGGGAAAAGAAGTGGTCTTTCTCTTGCTTAGACCATCCAACGGGTATCTTCCCAACAACTAAGTAGTTCACAATGTGCGCAAACCAAGGAGTACATGAATGGGAAACGAACTATTGTTCGTCAGGGAATGATTCTCTAACCAACTCAGTGGTTGTAGGAGACTCAAGTAGGATCCTAGAAAGATGATCTGCTACCACATTTTTGGAACCTTTCTTGTTTTGTATCTCTAAATCAAACTCTTGAAGCAGAAGAATCCATCTAATCAACCTAGGTTTGGTATCTTTCTTGGCAAGCAAATGCCTAAGGGCGACATGATCAGTGAATACCACAACCTTAGATCCTAACATATATGACTAGAACTTATCAAGAACGAACACTACTGCTAGCAACTCTTTCTCAATGGTAGTGTAATTCATTTGAGCTTCAAAGAAAGTCTTACTAGCATAGTATATTACAATGGATTTCTTGTTCACTCTTTGACCTAAAACTGCTCTAACAGCATAGTCAAAGGCATCACACTAATCTCAAAGGGTAGGGACCAGTCTGGGGGCTGCATAATAGGCGCTACAGTCAAAGCATCTCTAAGGGTATGGAAGGTGTTAAGGCAAGCATCATCAAAGACAAAATGAACATCCTTAGCAAGGAAACTGCATAAGGATCTAGATATAGTGCTGAAGTCCTTAATGAAGCGCCTATAAAAACCTGCATGGCCTAGAAAAGAACGAACTTGACGGATCGAAGTGGGAGATGGAAGTTTAGAAATCAAGTCAACCTTGGCCCTGTCAACCTTTATTCCACGTTGGGAAATAATATGGCCTAAAATAATCCCTTGTTGAACCTTAAAATGGCTCTTCTCCCAACTCAAGATAAGATTTGTCTCCATGCAACGTTTCGAAACTCTAGTCAATTTGGAGAGACAATCATCAAAAGAAGAGCCAAAAACAGAGAATTCATCCATGAAAACTTTGAGAAACTCCCCCACCATGTCATAAAAAATCGACATGATACATCTTTGGAAGGTGGCGGGTGTGTCACACAACCCAAAGGGCATTCGTCTGAAAGCGAATGTACCATAAGGGCATGTGAAAGTTATTTTCTCTTGGTCTTCAGGGCAAACTGGCACCTGATTATAACCTGAATAGCCATCTAAGAAACAATAATGGCTTTAGCCTGCTAATTTCTGAAGGATCTAATCAATAAAAGGAAATGGAAAGTGATCCTTGCGGGTGATGGAATTCAGTTTCCTATAATCAATGCATACATGCCAACCTATGGTTGTGCAAGTAGGGACCATGTCACCCTGGATGTTCTCAACGACAATGATGCCAAATTTCTTAGGCACAACTTGAGTAGGACTCACCCACTTGCTGTCTGAGATGGGATAGATAATACATGCATCCAACCATTTCACTACCTCTTTCTTGACAACGTCGCGTATATTAGGATTCAATCTCCTCTGTGCATCCCTGAAAGGCTTAGCACCATTGTCACAATGAATACAGTGCATTCAAATTGATGGGCTAATTCCTTTCAAATCCATCACAAACCACCCAATGGCAACCTTATGTTCTCTGAGAACGTCCAACAGTTGGCTTTTTTTTAATCAAATGTCAAATTGGAAGCAATGATAACAGATAGCGTCTCATTCGATCCCAAGAAAGCATATTTTAATGATTCAGGCAATGGTTTCAATTCCAACACCGGTGGGGACTCAACAAAACTCAATGTTGGCTTCTCAGCCAGGGGAGGAAGTGACTCATACTTGACAGTCCAAGTGGGACAATCTGATGAAATAGGGGCATCTAATAAAGCATTGACCTCAACAGTGTAAGCCTCAACATCCAAATCGTTACCGCTAAAGGAGGTCAAACACAACTGCAATGGGTCGTCTTCTAAAATCGCTGGAATGCAGCTTGTTACTACTTCATCTATGACATCTACGGAGAAACAGTCTTCCTCACATTGGGGACCTAAGGAAGTATTGAAGATATTTAAACAGAGCTTCTTGTTACCAAAGGAAATGTCCATTGCACTTGATCTATTGTTGATACATGCATTGGCGGTAGCCAGAAATGGGTGTCCTAAGATAATCGATTGTGGTTTCCCATTAGTTGATGTTCACATGTCAAGGACTAGGAAATCCACAGGAAAATAGAGGTCATCTACTTTAACCAACATATCCTCAATGAAACCTCTAGGCACTTTAATGGAACGGTCAGCAAGTTGGAGAATGACTTTTGTAGTCTTCCAACTCTCCAAACCCAAATTGATCATACACTGAGCTAGGCAAAAGATTGACACTTGCCCCTAGATTAAGAAGCGCTTGCTCAATGGGAAGGTTTCCAATGGTGTAAGATATAAGAGGGGCTCTTGGATCCTTAAGCTTAAGGGAAAGTCGATTGGAAAGTACTACACTCACCTGCTCAGTAAGATGGATAGTCTTAGGAATGTGGGTCTCCAGCTTATGCTATGAGTGCATAAATCATTCAAAAACTTAGCATAAGTTGGGACTTGCTTAATGGCATCAAGAAGGGGAACGTTGATCTGGACTTGTTTGAATAGTTCCATCATTTTTCCATCTTTGCACCCTTCTTACCAAATAAAGAAGATGATGGAGAATCTAAACAAGGTGGGAAAGTAGCTTTGGGTATGTAAGAATCAGTTTTATCGCCCTCCCCAAATTGTTCGATCTCATGGTCCTTGGAACCTTGAAGAGCTTCAAGACTAGGCTCTTGACTAGCCTCTTTCTCAAAACTCTCTTCAAGGAAGCTCTTATCAAGGATTCCTAACACTCGGCCACTCCTTAAAGTCATGACTGCCATAGCTTGCTCATGGAAAATCTTGTTACTAGGCTGACTATTAGGATTACCTACTACTTGACTTGGTAGTTGGCCTTCTCTCCTACTAATGGCATCAGCTAGCTGACCCAATTGTGTTTCTAACTTGGAGAGAGATTGGGTATGTGAGTGGAGAAGTTGAGTGTTCTAATCCAACCCATTCAAAGCGCGCAACACTTTTTCCTCTAACGAAGAACTAAATAGTGGTGGAGGAAGTGGTTGTTGCGGGTCTCTAGGAATTCTGCTGATTGAAAAAATTCTGCCTATAGGGTGGAGTTTGGAAGCCATTAGGTTGTTTCCATCCAAAGTTTGGGTGATTCCTCCAGCCAGGGTTATAGGTATTAGAAAATGGATCATTACCCAGTTTAGAGAAACTCTACGCAGCTTGGGCTTGTTCTTGAACATATTTAAGGAATTACATGACTAAAGAACAATCACTCATATAATGGGAAGGATTGGAGCAAAGAGTGCACACATCCTGAAAGGTTTGAGGTGAGTCAGTTTGCCTAGGAATCTGCCCTATGGACAACAAACGATCTAACTTCTGAGAGAACATGTCCACCTTAGTGTTTATGGCCACAGATTGACTTACCTCATAGAGGCCAACTTTCTTTTGGGGTACAATAATGGGGGTTGCAGTTCTAGAAGCTGACACATGATGCAAAGAATTTTCACTAAGGGTCTCAAACAGTTGTCATGCCTCATTCTTACTCTTATGCATAAATGTACCTCCACAAGAAGCATCTACCATCTGTCTATGTCTATCAGTCAGTCCATCATAAAAACATTGAACTAATTGCCACTTAGGTACAACATGATGGGGACACTTACGAATCAGGTCCTTAAGTCTTTCCCAGGTTTCATGAAATTGCTCACCATCAATTTGCAAAAAGCTGGTGATGGCGCGCCTAATCTGATTTGTTCTTTTTATGGGGAAATACTTCTTCAAAAACTCTTGTTGCATTTGTGCCCAAGTAGTAATCATTACAGCATCCAAGGAATTGAGCCATTGTTTGGCTTTATCCTTGAGGGAAAATGGGAACAAGGTCAATTTAAGAGCATCTTCAGAAAAATTCTGGATTTTAACAGTTGAGTATATCTCTAAAAAATCATCCAGATGTGTATACGGTTCCTCATTGTTAAGTCCATAAAAAGATGGGAGCATTTGAATACACTAGACTTAATTTCATATTGGGCTGCCTGAACAGTAGTTACCCTAATATATGAGGTTGATGTATAAGTCGATGGGGTGAAGTGTTCACACAATGGGCGTTGGTTGGTTTCGTTGTCCCCCATTTTTTTAATTTTCCTAATTAGTGCTAGAGTTCTCTTGATTTCAGGATCTAAATCGGTCAATTTAGGATGACAGGAACAACGACCATGCATCAACTAAACTAAAAACTATAAAAAGAAAGTAAATTAATGACAAAAAGACTCACAACCAAGATCCGCAGGAGGGCTGAATGCGAGTTCAACAAGTTGGGCCGAAGATGGTGCACTCTTCCTTACTTTGCGAACTTGGCTGCCTGCAAAACACAAAATAAAAGCAACTTAGGCTGAACTAAAATTAAAGTAAAAAAGAAAATAAAAATAAAAATTCTGAATTTAAAACTAAAACAAAATAAAACGAAACAACTAAATCAATGATAGCAAACCGTGAGTCGGTTCCCCGGCAACGGCGCCAAAAATTTGATCGTGTCGTTAAGAGATAAAAAATAAACCCTAAATTATTGCTAGGACAGTGATAAGAAGGGATCGAATCTATGGGGAACTGCAAGGCTAAGTTACTTAAGATGATGTAAAGTGATTTAAAAAACAATACCTAGAATGCAATTAAAAATAAACTATGAACTACTGAACAAATAAAAATTGACGAAGGAGAAGAAAACGACGAGAGAAGATTGTCTTTAAGTTTCGAGTCTGCATTGATCTTTATTAATTAACTATTGGTGCACACTTCGGTTCATTACAGCTACAAGCCTAATGAAACCACATAATGATAATTATAATTCATCCTAGTTATAACTTATCTTGCCGATCATTATCGTCTTTCGTATATGCTTAGCACGCTCAGTTCAATCAGATATAGACTATCATCGGTACAACCATAATCACAATAAAAACCATTGCTTGAATATAAAATATGAATCACAAACATAAATCTTCTAAACTAAATTAATAAATTAAAATCATTCACATGGAATGGTCTACACATCAAGCAATCAAATGTACTACAAACCAGAATTTAATTAACAAAGTTCAATGTTTTGTCTACATCTAAAGACAGAAGATACTTAGCCACTCACGGGGCTAATTGACAAGGGGCAGAAACGGTGATCTTCCATGGAACGTGATGCGCAGCCGTTCGGTGATGCAGGATTGATAGAGCGGCTAAAATGGCGATGCGATGATGGATGCGGTTGATGTACGTGATGAGACTGTGCGTAACGTGATGAGAAGGCTGCTGGTTCGGTGATCACTCTCTTTTTCCCTTGCCGAACCCAAAATCCAAAAAAAAAAAAAAGAAAAGAAAAGAAAACCAAGAGAGGGAGTTAGATTCGGATTGGAAACCATGGTGGTATTTTAAAGGAGAGATGGGAGAGATATGTGGGCAGCATGTGGAAGAAGTTAGAGGGATTTTAGGAGAGATGGAATTTAGGAAAGATAGGATTTTTGGAAAGATGGGGGCAGAGATAACATGGAGGGAAGTTAATAGAGATGGGCTTTTTGAATTTTTAGGAGAAATGGGAGAGAGAAACCGTGGAGATATTAGAGGGCCAATGGGAGGGAAATATTTTAGGGGAATTAGAGTAGAGATAACCGTAAGAAATTCTTAGGAGAGAAAAGAGAGATTTTAGAGGAATTAGGAAAGATAGAATGAGAGGGTTTTAGAGGGAGGGATTTTAGGAAAGAGAGGTTTAGAAGATTTGGGATAGAGAAAACATGGAGAATACTTTCCACCGACCCTCTCTTCTCTTCCCTAAAACAAAACTAACTCCCTTCTTCTTTCTTGGAAAATCCAGTTCTACCCTTCAATCACATCTCCTCTGTGCCAGATTGGTACCAAAATCTCTGGAATCTCATAAATAGTTCCATGCACGCGTAATTGCAACCAATTATCTCAAAATTTTCGATCACTGTTGGAATCCTGCGATCAGAAGAAAATAACAAAGTGGAATCAATTTAATCTTAAATTTCTAATAAAAAAAAAATTAAATAACACTTTTATGCATAAATATGGCCCAATCAGAGGGCTCCGTGACACAACTTATTGTAGGGTTGAAGAACATGTGGCTATGTTTTTACACACTATTGCATTTGGTGTTCAAAACCGCTGCAATAGACAATATTGGAAGAGATCAGGAGAGACTATTAGTTGGTATTCCAATATGGTTTTGGATTTTGTTCTCGATATGCAAGATCAGTTTATCAATGGCCAACCGTCTATAGAGACACATTCATATATCAAAGAAAATGATCGATGGTGGTCGTACTTGAAGGCATGAAATTCATAAAATTGTGGTATATTCTTACAACAAAGTCTTTTTTTTGGTATAAACAGGTTTATTTATGCAAGCGTGTCCAGTGCAAGGAGTACGAAGTACAAAGGTCCGAAATCCAAGGATAGGAAGTAGGCCACGATGTCTCACACGCTAAAGACACGGCCTTCCGAGTAAGAGAGTCAGTCACGCTGTTAATCTCTCTTGGAATATGATGAAAAGAACATGAAAGAAAGTAACCAGAAAATGCCCAAATATCTTGGACTACTGAAATGACTTCGATTGGGGGAGGGGATACCCTATCATTTAGGACTGAAATGATGGCGAGGCAGTCGGATTCTACCACAATATCATCAATGCACTCAGCGATCCCATAGAGAAGGCCATCTCTGATAGCCAAGGCCTCACCTTGCAAGATAGAGGAAAAGGACACAGGCTTAGAAACAGCCACCACACAACTCGACTGATGTGACCTAATCACAATGCCAATTCCCCCATTTCCATCGCGCCAAGCCGCATCCGTATTTAGTTTATAGAGAGGAGATGGGGGGGGGGGGGAGTCCATGTCAAGGTATCTTCAGGAGAATTGCCGGAGTGTATGGCAGGCTGGACTTGGCCGATTCCGACGGCTAGAAATTCCCGGGACGCTAGCAGAGCATGTTTAATCACGTCTGATGGCGACTTAGAAGCGCCATTGAAGACTTGTTCATTGCGAACACACCAGATGCCCCAACAAAGGAAGGACAAAAGACAAGAGATCTCCCTGTGTTCCTGCTTGTTTCTCCCACCTAGCTCTCCCCATTTTCCAATAAAGGACACCATCGAGGGCGAAGAAGAAGAGGGAATAAAGGACAGTGGGGAACCGAAACAAACAGCCTGTGAGAAGGGACACTCAAGAAGGATATGGTTCACCGTTTCCCGGGGGGCACCACATCTATGGCAAGAAGGGTTGATCGAGGATTGTCTCTTGAGAAGTAAGTCGCCGGCAGCAAGAGCATCATTGCAAACTCTCCTGAGAAAAGTTCGTATCTTAGGGAGAGTGTGACAAGACCAGATCTTCTTCCACACACATTGGGGGACAAGATGTAAGGGGCCACTCGATGAAGATGGAGCTGCCATCTGCTCACGAGCATCCCTTTGTTTGCAAAGAAGGTGATATCCGGACTTAGCAGAATATAGACCATTTCTAGAGGCTCCCCAGATTTGAAGGTCATTCGCAGGGACTACTCCAAGAGGGATCTTTAAGATGGCTGCCACGTCCTGGTGATGAAAGAACTGGTTCAAAATAGCTGTGTTCCACACTCTCTTTTCCCCATCGATGAGCTCAGATACAAGCGAGGGACTCTGTGGAGATCGTCTTGACTTGAACTGAATCTTGAAATCTTTAGAAGTAGGAATCCAATTGTCTTCCCAAATGTGAATTTGATCCCCCTTCCCTACAATCCAGAGGAGTCCATCGATAAGGCACTTGCGACCTTCTAAGATGTCCCGCCAAGCCCACGAGGGGTTGGAGCCGATCCTGGCTTGCAAAAATCCGAGTGGGGAAAATACACCTGCTTCATAAAAGTAGCCCAAGGAGAGGAGGGGAACCTCCATAGCTTCCAAGCCAACTTCCCCAATAATGCCTTGTTCTTAATAGAAGGGTCTCTAAACCCAAGGCCTCGCTTGTCCTTAGACCGACACAGGCGTTTCCAAGACAACGAACATATCTTGTTCTTCCCCTCCTTCTCCCCCCAGAAAAAGTGAGCAGCAGCTCGCTTGAGGAAAGAGTGGTGGGAGGCCGGAAGCTTGACGTGCGAAGCTGCAAAAGTGTTCATGGACAATGCGATTGACTTGAGGAGGATCTCCTTACCTGCTTGAGACAGTAGGTGTTGCTTCGAACCTTGAAGTCTATTTAGAGTCTTGTCCGAAATTTCCTTGATAGGCTAGCTTTGGAGACACCAAACTCACTCAGAAGACCAAGGTACTTCTTAGGTCCATCTCCATAGGGCATCTTCAGAATACGAGAGAACCACCTCTTGAACTTCTGGGGTGTATTGGGGCTGAAGATAAGGGAGGACTTCTGGCAGTTTATAAGTTGACCACTAGCTTGGCAATAAAGGGAGAGGCACTCCTTCAGATTGTGGATTTCTGTCACAGACACCTCTGAGAAAAGCAAACTATCATCAACGAATAAAAGATGTGTCAATGGTAAGGTACGGTTTCGAACCTTCATGCCGTGAATCAGACCTTCCTGCTTGGCCTGAGCTAGTAGAGAGCTTAAGGCCTGGGTACACAAGATAAATAATGTGGGCGATAGAGGGTCCCCTTGCCGGATTCCTCTGGAGGGAGAAACTGAACCCCGAACCGCTCCGTTTATAAGTATACTGTAGGAAACAGAGGAGATGCAAGACATGATCATAGAGACCCACTTGCTGCAAAAGCCAAGACGAGTCAGGGCTCCTTTCACAAACACCCACTCCAGTTTGTCATAAGCCTTTGCCATATCCAATTTAATGGCCATAAAACCTTTCTTGCCTTTCTTCTTCTGCTTTATAAAGTGAAAGGCCTCATGTGCAAGAAGAATATTATCGGATATTGACTGGCTGGGAGCCACGATATCCTCCAAGTGGCCTTTCAGCTTACTAGCCGTGATTTTTGTCACAATCTTCACAATCACGTTGCAAAGGCTAATAGGGCGGAATTGGTCAACCTTCTCCGGTTGCTCCACCTTAGGAATGAGACAAACAAAGGTTTCATTGGCCAACTTTGGAAACATTCCACTACAATACACCTCTTCCACAAATTTGCAAATATCAGAGCCCACGACATCCCAGTATTTTTGGAAAAAGGCCGGGGATAGACCACCCGGGCCTGGCGATTTCAGCAGGGGCATAGAAAAGAGGGCTGATTTGATCTCATTGCAATCAGGAATCCTTATCAGGGATTCATTGACCTGGTTCGAGACTTTAGGCTGGATGCACTGTAGCACTTGGACCAAGGCAGAATCCTCAACTCCTTCAGATGCAAAGATGTTGTTGTATCGAGATAGGAACTCTTGAAAGATCTCAGCCTCAGACTCAGCCCATTGACCATTACCGACCCTGAGTTTAAAAATCTTATTTCTATTCCTTCGGTTGATGGTGGTGGCATGAAAAAACCGCGTATTACGATCTCCACTCGAGAGCCAATGAATATGAGATTTCTGGAGCCACAAAGTCTCTTCGCGCTCAAGCTTAGTGTCTAAGAGTCTTGAAATCTCTCTGCTGCGAGATTGGGAGGCTTCAGAGGGGTCGTCTTGTATCTGGTCAAGCTCTCGGAGGTATGCTTCAATCTTCCTGTGAACATTTCCAAAGACTTCATGGTTCCACTTAGTGAAGATGGCTTTGCAGTTCTGAGCTTTAGTATGCACCCGATCAGCAAGGGAACCAGCAACATCCACGTCCCAGGCTGACGATGCAACCTTCTTACAATCGGCGTGGGAGAACCACATCGCTTCGAAGCGAAAGGGTCTCTTCCCCGAAGAACGACCTCCCTGAGTATCTGTGATGACTGGGAAATGGTCAGAACCAAAAATCACTCTAACAGAACAAATTGCGTCCCCACAAGAAGTTCTCTAGCTGGGATTCGAAACCACCCGATCAAGCTTGACTCTGATGTTAGCTCTCCCCTTTCTCCTGTTATTCCAATTATAAACCGGTCCATGGGAGCCCTAGTCTTGGAGGTTGCAGGTATTCAAAAAATCCCGAAAGATTTGAGAGTCCCTATTCTGGTCTTTGCTGCCACCTAACTTCTCATGCCATGCCAAATAAGAATTGAAGTCGCCTATCATAGCCCAATTATCCTGTCTGTGAGCACTAAAAGAAGAAATACTATCTCATACAAGATGTCTACGGGACTTCACAGGGTCACTGTAAATACAAGTGAGGAAAAAACTGGGGTCAGATTTAGAATGAACCTTTGTATCAATGAAGTGAAAATTCGAGAGGATTACATCCACAGTGATGTCGTTGCTCCAGAATAAGCACAGGCCTCCTGCCGTGCCAATCAGGTCCACCACAGAGATTCGGAAGACGAAGACGTTTCCCTATACAAGAGAGCTTTGAATGAGATGATCTGGTTTCCATCAGGAAGACTATGTCCGATTTCACCGACTGGGAGAGGTGATAAAGAGCTCGGATTGTCGGGGGCCTCCCCATCCCCTGACAATTCCACGAGATGAGCCTCATTGGTCCACTTGAGGTTGATTCCCCCAACCTCCAAGGGTCCACCCGTTAAAAAAGACGCTGGAGAGGGTGGTGTCTCAATGCCTGTGTTATCCAGCTGCACAGTCCTAGCCTTTTTAGCCTTAGGCTTAAAAGTTCTCTATTCAATGAGGTTCAATTTGGAGGAGCTGCCGGTAGAATTTTCTCTAGCCTTTTGTTTGAATCTTGTAGAGGGAAGGAAGTCGGGGGTGGTGACGATTTCTTGGGGGATGGGCGATGGACAGGGGGTACGAGGAATGGAAAAGGTAGTGTTGTCGTTTGCCTCTGTGCTTTCAGGTACAACCGAAATGTCTGGGGTAGGAGGGTGGTCCCCCTGGGAAATTAGTGTAAAGGCAGGTATTGGCGAGGTAGGTTTGTTGATCGAGGAGGTGCCTCGGGTTGAGGGAGAGAGAGAAGGTGCGATAGTAAGGGGGACGTTAAAAAGGGGATCAGTCTGGGAGATGGAAAAACCGGATAATAAGGGTAGAAGGCATAGCAGGGGATTGACATTTCCTGGGAGATTTCGAAGGTGTGAATGAAGGGCTGAGAGAACGTGCAATGAGGATTCTTCCAAAGTGATGGTTGAAGATTGATTGGGTTAGGGGAGATGGTGGGCAGAAGATGAGGTGATAGGTGCTTGGTCCAACGGTAGGAAGGGACCCTTGGAAAGAGAGCTGGGATCTGGCAGGCCCGAGTTGACAGACTGGGTACGGGCAATAGTGTTGCAGATCTGCAAAGTTGGCGTGGCCTCATAGCGACCACGTGTCCCACTTCTATTAGGGCTGGGGATACGCATGCTAGAATCCTTGATCTGGTTGGTGGTATCTCCTCTGGTAACGGCAGACTTTCTCCGGCTCCAAGTGACCTCTGAGGCTTCTTCTTGTCTAGGTGGGTCTTGATAATAACTCTCTGCCGCCAACTTCGGTGCCGCTTCGAAAAGACGTGGCTCCGGGATCAATGCTCTCAATAGGGGGCCAAAAGAGAAAGCAGGGAAAGCATGGGATCTAGCTGCATCATGACAACCATGAATCTGTTGATGCTTCTGTTGGGCTGCAAAGAGACTCTCACACCTCCTATCCTCATGTCCAAGCAGGCCGCAAAAGTAGCAGAAGACGGGGAGCTTTTCATACTTAACTGCGATCAAGCTGGTCGTCCCATTACGGCACTTTATCTGAAGCTCCATTTTAAGAGGTTTACGAACTTGGAGAGTGACCCTAACCTTGATGAAGGGCTGCTGAGACGCTCTACCCCCTGATATCAACATCGCCTGAGTAGGGACCCCCAGCTTAGATGCTAGTTGAAGTCCTCGTTGGAGCTGGTAGATAGCACTAGGGATACCATGTAGTTGAGCCCAGAATTCAGCAGTTTCAAACCGCCACTTGCTTGGTTCGTTGCCTTGTTCCAAGAGTAGCAGGTTCCCTGAAACGGACCATGGGCTACCTTCCATTATGTTCCTAACATCCAGGGAGTGCTTAAAGTGGAACATGAAGCGGTGAGAGTCCAGAGGGGTGACATGGACCCCATGGAGTAAGTACCAGGCTGAAACAATAGCCTCATGCACAGCTTGCTGTCGAAATGGCTTGCCGTCCATAACCTTCCCCACAAGGATGAGGTCTGAGTGTGACTGGACCTGCTCCTCGGTGTCGTCATCAAGAAAGAGAGTGTCCTCTTCAGAGTCTGAGTTCTCCCCAGGAGGGGGGGAGATAGTGGCTTTACCTTTAAAGGCGGTTCCTGAACCTGAGGGTTTTCCCATGTACCAGGGAAGGGAAAAAAAAGAAAAACTAGGGCAGCAGGGTGATGAGATAAACAGGGGCTAGAAAATGAAGAAACACAGTGGCCCCAGGCCTAAGGCGAAAGAAAGAAAAAGTGAATAGCAGCTGTGTAATAAGAGGCTAGGGTTAAAGAGCACGTACTCCACTAAGAGCGTCGCCAGGAAGGGGAGGCAAGAGCAATGATTAGGGTTAAGAAGGAGAGAGAGGAGGAAAGGGGATGTGGAGAGAAGGTTGGGTCAGGGCTGGAGATAAGAAGGGGAGACAGGCCAGAGTAGAAAGCTAAAGAAGGTTCAGGGCCACATGATAAACCAGCGAACGTAGCACCGGACACACCGGGAGGAGGGACACCGGACACACCGGGAGACTATTTACAACAAAATGGATAGATTAGTTTTGTTTTGTATTTTATTTCAAATTTCTTAACCCTTTATGGACTAACCTTTAGTATTTACTTGGCGTTGATATTAGGTAAGTATTATCTTGCTGATGCTAGTTTTCCATTGTTTCGCCACTTCATTACTCCATTTTGAAGCACCCGATATCATCTCAATAAGATACGAGGCTGAGTACCGAAAACAGAAAAAGAATTATTTAATCGTAGGCACTTGTTGCTTTGAAATGGCATTGACCGTACCTTCGGTGTGTGGATGATGAGGTTCAATATAATAAGTGAAAAACCAACATACTCATGGGAAAGGCAAATCGATATTGTCCTAGCTTGTGCGTCAGTGCACAACTTCATTAGGGTAGTAATGCCACATGATGCACTTTTGGAAGAAGTGGATAGATCTCTTTTGAACTAGGTTCCTGATCCGGAGCCAACAATAGAGCCACAAATCAGTAGGGTCGAGAATGGTCGACTAGGGACCAGAATAAGGGATCGGATCATGCATAAAATGTGGGTTGATTGGCAAGCAAGTCGTCGACGTCAAAACTGATTTATGCACATGATATAGACAATTTTTTTGAGGGTGGTTTTTGGGATTTATAGTCCTATTTTGCTCTCTTCTTAAAGCTTATATCTTCTCTTTCTAACCAAATTTGTAATGCAGGGGATCGTTGTCATAGACACTCACTTGCATTTACTTTTCCTTATAATATAAGGCAATATTTCACGCAGTTGGATTATATTTTGTTCTTGACTACTCATAGATTATGCTATAATTTGTTATTCTAGATGGATCCCATAAATGACTCTTTAGCATCTCATGATGCCAACAAAAGAGGAAGAAATCAAATGTGGGACTCGGATATGGATAAAACTTTGTTTGAGCTCTTGGATGCCCAAATTGCAGAGGGCAACAAAGCCCAAAATGGATTTAAGGATGCAACATATGTGCAGGAAACTTATGTTGTTAATTCTTTCCATGGATTGAATGTCAACAAAGAGCATATCCGAAATAAAGTAAAAAGTGTAAAGAAGGTCTATAGGACCCTCCATCCAATTGTCAATACAAGTGGCTGGCTTTGGCTGGAATTCTGAACTCAAGCAACTGACATACCATGAAGACAGCATGTGGAACTCATACATATTAGTAAGTCGTGACCTTTCATAGTAGTTTATTTTGGATTCTTAGAATTGTGTAAGTGAAAATTTTTAGATCCTAGGTTAGTGTCTCTTTATATGCTATTGATTTTGCAGGAGCACCTTGAAGCCAAGTACTACAAAAAACAAGAAATTTGAGTTCTTTGATATTTGGGAGAACACTTTTTATGAGGACATTGCAACTGGTCAGTGGGCCCGAACTCGAAAGGCACATAATAACAACCAAAGTCAATCAGAGGTAGGGGTACGGATCCAATGGACTCCGATGACATTGCCATGGAGTCAGATGCGAATGTGGTGGGTGGGGGCTCACAAGAGAGTTCCTTTATGATCCAAAATCCAATGACCTCACCTGTTGGGAGATGGGTCTAGTGGGAATCGATATACTCCATGGCCAAAGAAACAGAAGCGAAATGTTATGTTTGATCACCTAGCCACCATAGTTGAAGGCATCAAGGATATGACATCTGCACTTTGAGAGCCACCCAAGCAGCCTAACCCTTATCAGATGGATTTGACACCTATACTCAGCCATATGAGAGATTCCTAATATTTCTGATGTCATGGCTAGTAGGTCATTTGAGTGTAAATCCAATGCAAGCTAATATATTTGTCATATGATGTCTCACACAGGGCAAACTTTCTTTGGAGGCATTGGCATTCACAAGACCCCAATGGGTAGAAGGGTTGTTTAGATTTATAGAAGTCGTGTTTTTGTCTTTTTATGAACTCTTTGGGTATATATGTATATTTTTTCAAACTATGTAATTGGAGCTCTAGTTCCAGGTTGAAGATCTTAATTTTGTTTCATAGTTTTAAAATGGAATGCGTCAATGGGATGTGTTTTGTTCTATTTAATGGTTTCTTATAGTTCAGTGATATTATACTGTTCTGCAAAATTTTGGACAAAGTGGGAGGTCCAACAACCTTAAGAGCTTCGACACAATGGGAGGTCTATTAGGCATCCAACTCGTTTGAATCTTTTTACTGAAGAAGATAAAAAAGTGGAAGAGTTCCACATGGTGTCTGATGTTTCGGACACAGATCGCTATACTTTGAGATTCTAAAGGATGTTGATTTTGCAAAATGGTTGGAAGTAATGTGCTTTGAAATGGACTCCATGAACTCAAACCACGTCTGGACTTTTGAGGATCCACCTCAAGGCGTAAAGCCCATTGAATGCAAGTGGATCTTTAAAAGGAAGAGAGGTGTAGATGGAAAAGTGGAACGTTTCAATTAAGATTGGTAGCGAAGGGATACACTCAGAAAGAGGGTGTTGGTTACGATGAAACTTTTTCACCAGTGGCAATGATTAAATCCATCAAGATTATATTATCGATCATTGCACATTATGATTATGAGATATGGTAGATGGATGTACAGACCGCTTTCCTTAATTAGACATTTAGATGATGTCATATACATAGATCAGTTAGAAGGTTTTTCTTCCCTAGGAGAAGAAAACAAGGTGTGCAGGTTGTTGAGGTCCATTTATGGATTAAAACAGGTTTCCAAGAGCTGGAACACCCATTTTGATCAAACTATTAAAGAGTTTAGGTTTGAATAAAAAATTAATGAATCATGCGTGATGTGGGACTACTTTCATCTGTAAAGATGTGGTTATCCAAGACATTCTCAATGAAAGATCTAGGTGAAGTCAGTTACGTCCTAGGGATAAAGCTTGTGAGAGATCGCAAGAATAGGATGTTAGGTTTATCACCGTCTACTTATATTGACAAAGTGCTGAATAGGTTCAACATGCATGATTCCAATAGAGGAAATGTTCCTCTCAGGCATGGAATCGGTCTTTCTCAATCACAATGTCCTCAATCTGTTGAGGATATTAAGGCTATGAAGAGAATCTTTTATGCTTCTGCTGTAGGGAGTTGCATGTATGTCATGTTACGCACCAGGCCAGACATTTGACTTGTGGTAGGGATTGCGAGCCGTTATCAATCCAATCCAGGACAAGAGCATTTGACTACTGTTAAAGGGATCCTCAAGTATCTAAGGAGGACCAATGATTACTCCCTAGTTTATGGTTGTGATCAGTTGTCAGTTATGGGTTATACAAACTTAGATTTTCAGACTAACAAAGATGACAGAAAATTTACATTAGGGATGGTCTTTATGATGGATGGTGGAGCTATAATTTGGAGGAGTGCCAAACAGAAGTCAACAGCCGACTCCACAATTGAAGCTGAATACCTGGTAGCTAGTGAGGCAGCCAAAGAAGGTGTTTGGCTTAAGAAATTCTTGACCGACCTAGGGGTGGTTCCTGAGTTAGTCGAGCGTCCTATTGCATTGTTATGTGATAACAGGGGAACTATAGCACAAGCAAAGGAACCTAGAGCTCATCAGAGGAACAAGCACGTGGAGCAGAAGTATAACTTGATTAGTGAGATCATACAACGTGGTGATATAACCATAGCTAAGGTTGACTCTACAGATAATATTTCTTATCCCATGACAAAAGGTTTGTTACTTATTGTATTTGAGAAACATGTTAAGAACATGAGAATTAGGTTTATGGGAGATTGGCTTTGATGTACAAACTTGATTATTTAAATTAATGTATTTAATTTATTTTGATTGGCATTATCATATATTCAACTTAGTTTGTCCATAGATTTGTTTACCTAAAATTGTTCACCATTAGGGACGAGATTGGACACCCTGTCTTGTATGGTGGTCACACTATGTGTTCTTAGGAATGTTGATTCCAAGGCGCAAGTGTGAGTATACATACAGTGTGTACATTGAACCGGATCACTTGAGAATTTCACATATGGTGATACTGTCAGTTTAAAAAGAAAATGAAATTCTCTTAAATAGTTCACAATTAGTCTCTGGACTTGAGGGGTCCTTATCGATGCAGTCATGCACTATGCGTTGTGGTGTACCTAAGGTTGATGTCTCTCTTAATATATATTGATGCGCTGGATTTATGGTGTTTGGCTGTAATCAAAAGAGATGTCCAACAAGGAATCCACTGCCCATTCTTTTGGGAGAATATCGAAGAGAGAGATAGTCTATGACAGATTGGACGCAAACCCGAATCTGGTGGCATATTCTTGTGGTTTGAAAATGTTTTTATAATTATGTGTATAAAATTGTTATCTATTTTCTCCAGCCTTTTGAAAATGTTTTTCTCTGTCCAATCAATGTTATGAAATCTCTAACATAGCATTTCGGTTCATTGGGATTTGACAGTATTTTACACATGCCCTATATTGAATCATGCGATATTGCTCAGTGGGGAATTGATGCATGTATATACTACTTTCTTTGGGTATTGATTGTTACATCTGCTTGGCATCTCTTGCGTTGGTTAATCCTATGTTTGGAATACAGTTCAGTTAAGACACATGACATACTAGGTGGAATCCCAATGGGATCCTACCCCTTTCCTTTAAGTCCAACTCATATGTATAGTGCTTAGATCATGAATTCTTTTCATGATGGATGCTCATACGAGATAAGATCTCATATTAGGATGGAGGAGATTGTTGGAAAAGGAATTTGATTATGAATCGGATTTCGATTTCCACTAGAAAAAACTAGGGGTAATTTGGTAATTATCCCATCACTTAGTATTAGGGTTTTGCATCATATATAGATATGGTGTGAAAACCCTGGTACATACTCTCATAATATTACTGAGGTTTTCCATCTTATCCAGTTTTCTTCTCTACTAGGCGGTGATTAGCGTTTTGGCAAAAACCCAATTGATTGTGGAGGAGCTTGGGAATGGAAAGCTGTACGTCCGCATGAGACTCATTGCAAAAGGGCTAGATCGCGTGGAGGCTTTGCGCTTGTGATGTGAAGTTTCAGGTAACGATCAAAACCCTAAGTTTTGTTTTGAGTTTTGAATGGTTTATCCCATCGGTTGCAACAATTCCAATTCGATTCCAATTCGCTTCCACCGAATCGTACCCGCGATTCTAACAGTAATGAACTAAAATATGAGATAATTATGATGGAAGGGCAACTCTAATAAAGGGGTTTTCTGGATAACATGAGACTGTTTATATCATAGTAAAAAAATCTAGGCTCTTGGGTTTTAGAGATTAGTTAATTTATTCTTGCACTTTTGGCTAGAAATATTAAGAGGATTATTCATAATGGGGATGCTCTTTAGGTTAGGTTATTGATAGGGAAGCATTTCCCTAACTCCTCTTTCCTTGAAACCTCTCCTAGGCCTTTGGGTTCGTGGGTTTGGAAAAGCCCATTGAAAGGAATGTCTCTATTGTTTCAAAGCATTCCAAGAAGAATTGGTGATGGATCGAATACTTTTATCTATATTGATCCTTGGGTCCCTACTCTCCATTGGGGAAAATTGTTAGCTTGGCTCTTGCTCCAAATATTGTCAAGGTATCTAATCTTGTGTATCAACATTCCCATCAATGGAATGTTCGTCCTATTAATTTTTTGGATTTAGTATCTTCCACGTGTCGAGCTCTCAGCCTCGAGCTGCGCCTTTAGGGAATTGGAGCGATTGTTTTTTACCATAAAGAAGGGCTTGATATGGCAGATTTGGAAAATCAGAAACATGACCACTTTCTCACCATGTTGATCCTGATCTCTTCAACATTATGGCTCCTTTTTCACATTTTGGTCGAGGATGGCCGTATTTGCCTTGCACATAATTTGTACCAGTCAGTGCATCCTACTCCTCCTTCCCTCTTTTACTTATCTTTGCCTAATGAGCATTTCATTTTACATTCTGATGCTGCTTGGAATGCCAAGCAGAAACTAGTTAGTAGGGGTGTGATTAATCAGGGACTGTTGTGGCCATTTTGCTGCTAAATGTAAGGTTGGCTCTAGTTTTTCTGCAACAGTTATGGAAGTAGAGACTATTAGAGATTGTCTGTTGTTGGCTCAAAGCTAGGGACTTAGAAATTTGATTTTATTTCCTAACTATTTAGCTGTAGTGAATGCCATTAATGATGGTTTAGTGTTTTTGGACTAGACTGCTAGGGTTGTAGTTGATGACATTGTTTCCTTAGTTTCTCTGTTTTCTTCTCTTCTTGTTTTACATATCCCTCGTTCCTCTAATAGAGAAGCGCACTTATTAGTTTGTTGTTGATGACCAAAACAAAACAAAACAGAGAAAAAAAAGGTTAGCTAAGGGGCATTGATATATCAAGCATAGATTATAAATTGGATCACAATGGGTCAAACATTAATTAGATCGGATATGGCTTTATCGATATCCAATTGATTATTAATCGGATATGTCATAAACATATCGAATCTTAGGCAGTGTTTGGTATGCATTCTAAGTTTATTTCGCATTCTTAGATGATAAAAATAGTTATTTTTATCCCACGAGAATGTGAAATCAACCTAGAGTGCATACCAAACACAGCCTTAATCACATAGGATAATGTGGATCCATATTTGGGATAAAAGGCTTGGATCCTAATCCAGATCCGGATAATATTTGGTTCATTTACTCTATTCCCTTGGCGCGGCTCAAGTTCTTACTTGTTCGAAGTTCGAACTACAGGTTTAATCTTTTTAAAAACTATGATCAAGATTTAGCTGGCTAAGGTGAATATTGAATGTGTTTGAGCACATGATGTAGTTCACTTAAAATTTTTAAAATGACTAATTAACATAGTTACTGTATGTATCCAACATGTTTAAATTGCCATGTTAGTTCTCTACTAATTTCACTACCAAATTGTGCACCAGAGGATTGATATAGGCCATAAAGTATCCTCTATCTATCCGAAAAGTTCTTGTATGGTTAAAAACTATTGAATCATGTAGATAAGCTTCTCTTACAAAGGCAAGAAAGTTTTCTATGGGGGAGTTTGTGCCTTGCCTTGCGTGGAGGTGGGCGAAATGATCACCCTGTTGATACCTCCGCATGCGCTTCCATTGGCCCCCACACACACACGTAGGGCTACGTTCCCCCATAGAAAACTCTTCCCCCTTAAAAAAGGAGAAAAAGTTTCTATGGGGGAATGTACCGCCCATGCTAGACACAATCGGGAGCGAAATGACCGCCTTGACCCCTATGAAAGGCGAAAATTCCACCCCTCATGATGCTTTCGCATGTCCTCTCATTGGCCCCACACATGTGCAAGGGCCACGCTTCAACATAGAGAACACTGACCCTTTAAAAAATTATGAACAAACTTCTTACCAAAAACTAGTGTGAATTTATTCTAACAAAAAACATTCTATCTTATCATTATCACATCTTGTTCTGTGGAATTTGACAATCACAGTCAATACCTCGGTGTAGAGATTCGGGATAATCCTTTGTCCCATAGCTCTAAGGGTATTTACAACTAACCAATTAAGAATTCTCCGATGTACTAGTATTAGTAGTGTTTCAGAGATGTTCTGTCGACATTCATGCTTAGAATTATCTCTTCTTCGCAAGAGGCTTGAGGCCCTCAATTTGGAATATTTTACCTGTGGACCCATCCCCTTAACTTTGCTACTTTTACCTAAAGCTGTTAACAGGTCCAACGATGGATTAGCAGAAACTTATACGGATCATATATTTTGTTTAAGGAGATGTTAGCTTACCTCTCATAATCAATAGGAACTGGGTTGATATATGGGCAATGAAAATGGCCCCAGCCCACATTGAACTATCATGCTCTCTTCACTCTTAGATGGCCAAAACCCATTAGTAACGGCATGCCTACCTACCTCTAAATTAGAGTCCAATTCATTACAACTATGCACATGATTTTACAAGCACTTGGACTTGGATTTGGGTTTTGTTAAGAATCTAGATTGAACATGGTTGAATAGAATGCTGAGAAAAAGGTAAATTTAAAAATTTCATGAATAAAATTGGGTATTCGGCTAGTGAAGTATAACGCTTCACTATTTACCACTTGGCAGAATATATGGGTTAGGCTATCTTTGGTATCATTTTTCTTTTTGATTTTTGCCTATTTAACATAAATCATTAACGAAAATCATTTTTGATCAAAACATAAAAATGGTTTGGTAACCAATAGACCTAATATGGTTTTTTTGAAGAAATGGGTTTGGTATCCCTATGTATAAAATGGTTTTTGAAAAAAGGGGTTAAGAGATGTTCCATTCACCCACCTTCTTTATAAAACTCTCTCAGCTTCCCATGCCCTTTGAGTTGAATTGCAAAGCATATAAATGTGGCTTTTGGCCAAAACACAAAAATGGGTCAAGAGTCGTTTTTGGTTTTTGGTTTTTTTCTATCTTTTTTAAATAGAAATAGACTCCATAAACAATACCAAACACAATAAAAAACGTTTTTTAAGGCAAAAATAAAAAATAAAATCTATACCAAAGATGGCCTTAGTCCTCTATGTGATAAAGGACCCCACATATATACAGGTCAAATTTTTGTACAGACGAAGCAGAAAAGTTGCTAAAACTATGATTTAAAGTTTGAGTAAAATTACCAAAATGCCATAAACTGGAAATGAATATAAAATACAAAAAGGCATCTTTTATAATTTTAGCTACTTCTTCTACTCATTTTAAACTAAAACTGTACCAATGAGATGCTAGCCTCGTCCTTTATCTTATGGATTAACCCCTGTACTGTCATGTGGCAAATAGTGGATGATTGAACTAGGCATAGTGATACGGAAGAAAACTCAATGAAATTTGAACAAACAAAGTTACAATATACAAAAGAGCTTTACTGCTAGTGCAACCCTCAAAGGATATTATGACATTAAAAAGAAAAAAAAAAGAAAAAAAAAGAAAAAAGACAGGAATACTGCATGGAGGATCTTCTGGTCCTGAAAATTTTGAACGTTAGAGAATCAAAGATATGAAGATAATTAGTGGCCTTGCATACCTTTAAAAAAGAATCAAAACCTGCTATTATCTTGTCTAGGATTGATTTGGCTTACATATATAGCTAGGGTTATTAGATTTCCTTTTCACTAATAAAATGTCACTTACTCATGTCTCACACCATCAAAATTTGGCGTGATCATATGATTAAAGACCTTTGCTTAAATCTTTAATTTGTCATATATTTTCTTTTCAGTTGTGATTTTCATTGTCATATAGTGTGTGTATTCATTTGAGTATCACATAAAATATATCCAAGACATGCCAATCTCACACAAAAGGCTTAAGCCTCACCTTATTAATGCCTTGTACCATGCCTTAGTTTTAGATCTATACTCTTTGGTGATCCTTCCCAATTAGACCACATCTAGAGATATCATAAGCAATTTGATTTTCTACAGATGAGGTGGCCTTTTGGTTAGCCAAACGTTCAAGTCCTTTATAATTTGTACATGTTTGTCAATTATAAGGTTCAACATGCAAAGAATCTTTAATCTTTATTTTATTTCTCTCCTACCAAATGAGGTTTATAGAGGCATAGAAGGTTAACCTCCCCACCGTATCACTAGTCGACTTGCCCCGGAAGTGCTTTCTAATCCATTTCCATTCTCAAGGGAATGGATTAATGACAGAGGGCCAACATTTAAGGAGCACCAAATGTTATAAAATTTGTAAAATTTCAATGTTTATTATTGAAATTTGTATATCATTCATTAATTATTCATGTGTGTATAGTGTATAGCACATATTGAAATTTATGTAATTTATTAATTGTTATAAGTTGCAGAGATGAGGATGTTTAGATGGATGAGTAGGAAAACTAGGAAAGATAAAGTAATGAATGATCATATTAGAGTTGGGTTGGGAGTAGCTTCGATTCATGATAAACTCAGAAAGAGTCGATTCAAGTGGTTTGACCATGTTCAACGGAGGTCTTCAGGTACCCCAGTCCGGAGGAGTGACATGATCCTGATTGAGGGAACTAAACGAATTAGGGACAGGCCTAAGAAAACCTTAGGGAAAGTGGCGAAGAAAGACATGCTTAGCTTAGGCCTTGTTCCTGGTATGATCTCAAATAGAGCTGTTTGGAGATCAAAGATCCATGCGGTCAGCCCCATTTAGTGAGACTTTGATGATGTGATGGTGTGTGGTTTTTTTTTTTTTTTTTTTTCTTTTTTGTTTTAATCCCACTTTGAGACCTTGAGCAGAATGTTGGGCAGTTAAGAAGCGGTACGTAGCTAAGAAAGGTAGATGCCCTAGAGTTTGTGTCGATGTTGTACACCCCTCCCTTCTAGTTCTTTTTTTGCATTCTATCAATACCCATATAGTTTGTGTCGATATTGTTTGCCCCACCCCCTTACTTCCATATTTTTTCTATTGTCTCGTAGGATCCATGTTGCCGACCCCATTAAGTTGGAATAAAATTTCAAATATGTTTTTTTATGTTTGGGTACACAATATGCTTGTAATTGACCAAATGCATTATAACAGAATTTTCCAATCCCCAATTTGTTAACTAATATGTTATCTCCTCTTCTCATAGTTCCATCTTAATTAACCACTATTGTTGCCAAAATATAAACACTATATATATGTTCACAAAACCACATGCATGCACATGTGCAACCATCCACTTGGAATCTCATTTTATATATTTTGAAACTTCAACTATTATTTTTTCATGAGAGAGAGAGAGAGAGAGAGAGAGCCCATTAGGGCCAACAATTAAGCCCACCCAATCCAATCAGTGCCAGTTCAGAAGTGCTGCTGATTCAATTCACACCTAGCTACCAGATCATGAACCAGTAAGTACAGTCTCATGCATGGAATACCCCCCACCATGAATTGATAAAGTAGGTAAGACTTATCATGGAAGATGGAAAACATTGTACTTCTTGTTGAAACCATTAAGTCGGGTCTCTTCATGGGCTATCTGTTTGGTTTAGTTACGAGCAAATTTGGTTTTGTAAACATCTTAGTTTGAATATTGAATTAATTGTCAATTAAGAACTTCAAATGCAATGCTTACATATCTAAGTGTCAATTGTCAATCTTCTTTTAACTCTCTTTTTCTTCTAATATTAGTAGTTAATTGATTAATTAGGCAACCTAACGCCAATAAGGTTTGTATCAATGTCTATACTATTATAATAAGTAATTAAAACCCATATTCTACTTTTTAAGGTGAGGTTGAACACATTTTCCATGCTTCCTAAATTACCCTTATCAATAGAATCACCCTCCCCACCCCCCCCCCCAAAAAAAAAAAAAAAAAAAAAAAAAACCATCTCTCCATATATACCTATTTTATTTGACGATTATTATTGTTACAAAGGTTTGTTATCTTTTCAAATGACACAAAACATTTATATTGCCACATGGGCGGACGATATATTCATTCTAACCATTGGATAGAGATTACATGCTCTAAATACCCTCCTTTTGTATTTTCACACATCCATCCTATGTATGTCTATGCATGTGTACTAATGTTGTACACATTACTCTACACTCTCCGAACTCTGAGTGGGAACAAACATTTTAAATGAAAAAATAAGGGAAAAAAGACTCTTAGAGTCTAAGGTGTTTACTGCATTATGACACATAAGTAGGCATACTCAACGCCTTAGGCTCAGAGAATCCTTTCTCAAAAAATAAATAAAAATGAATAATTCAGATTTGTCTTTTTTTTTAGAAACATCACATTCTATTGTTACATGAATAAACTACCTTTTTATTTTATTTCTTGGTTTAACTTTTTATTTTTAAATAATCCCTGGTAGGATCCATTTTTTTTTTCATATGAAAAGGTGGAAAATAAAATGTTTTTGTAAAATAGAATTTTTCATTGTTTGTTTTAATGTAAGATGTATAAAAAATAAGGAGAAAAGTTCTATGTGGGGGAGTGTACTGCCTACGCCTAGACACAATGGGGCCTAAATGACCACCTCGCCCTTGTGAAAGGTGGAAATCCCACCTCCCGATGCCTCTGCATCCCCTCTCATTGTTCCCCGAATGTGTATATGGGCCATGCTCCCCCACAGAGAACGATCTCCCAAAAAATAAATATTGAAAAATAAAAAAAGTTTACATAGACAAATTTTCTTATAAACTATCATTAGAGAGAAAGAACATTGCCAAGCTGTGTAGCATACACCAGTGTTGGCCGTGTATATCTCTCTGCTCCCCTCCTATGAAATGATATATCTACCCCCTTTTTGTGGAATTAGAGAGATAGATAGATATAGAAAGACGCTAGCGTACGTTATGCAACGAGACAGATAACTCAACCCCATATCATTTATAAAGAAAACTATAAAATGAAATAAACATTGCCTAAATAGATTTTTTTTTTTTTTTTAATATTTTCCTTATGTAATCTAATCTACAATTATATGCAACCCTTAGTTGTTTACTTGTTTATTAGAATAATATAAGATTTACCAACACAAAGTCACAAACACACACACATAGTAGGTATAGAAAGGTTATTAATTATCCTATAGAATCAACATTTGAACAGCTTAAAACATTAATTATCACTATAGATCATCATCTTTTTGAATATAGTTGTCAGGAAAATAAAAAGCCTATTCTGCCCATTATATATATGTGGTGGAAAAGAGGAGAGGAGAGGTGGTCTTTTAGTGGCCTCTTATAGTGATAACTTTACAACCTACAAGGGCAATAATCACCAGTAATAAGTTGACCTATCTTTTATTATGCTGCTTTCTCTTCCCTTTCCTTTCCTCACAGTCACCATTGTACCTCATCCATCATCAATAGAACCTTTAATTCCCTAATAAGTTGACATATTAGTGCGTACCCATTTAGATTCTTAGGGGAATGCTAGCGATGAACGCACTATAAAAGTCATGTGGATGTTGAATTACTATTCTTTAATTGAAAGATTAGGAAGATCGATCTGTTAATAATATTAACAACAATAATAATAATAATAATCATAATAGGGAAGAATATATCTACTTGGTGGTATTTTCTACGCCCTCTTACAGGGCACAGTGAGATGACACCGATACCCCTTGGGTAGATACCCAGACATGCTCATCCATTGGCCTAGACGCTTGTGTAGAGACCATGCGGCCAAGTAGAGATCTCTTACCCTAATAATAATAATAATAATAATAAAAAAATATGTGTATAGTATCATAGGAACTTAATTTTGGAACTCTTGCAACCTTTGTTTCAAGTTTGTTGATATTGTTGGGTAATGAATGCATTTTTTCATGGTCTTTGGGTCATGGTTTTAAATATCGGTATCAGATAGGTCATATCAGTCCATACTAATATTTGGTCAATCCAATATCAATATAACGGTTCTTATTATGAGAAAATTTGTTTAATAAATGATTTTTTTATTAAAATTAAGGACAAAATCCTCTGATATTGCTGATACCCATATTAAAACCATGCTTTGGGTTGTTTTGTAACAAATTATTGTGTTGGAATTGGACCAGTTTAGGGTAACTCATTAGTAAAATTAAACGGGAACTTCCAACAACTGCTTACCTCAGTTGGTGAGTTGTGGTGCGCTTCATGTCCATGCTCACCAAGAGGTCTCGAGTTCGAGTCTCTTGACTGGTATCTTATCCCCTCCCTGGTTCAATTTCCCCCTCCCCTTCTATCAAACTATATTTGTAAAGCTCCCAATTAACCCAAAAAAAAAAAATTTAATGGGAACCACTAACACGTTAACTGAAACAACTCGAGGTTTAAAAATCCAGAATTAGATACGGGATCTGCCTCCATTGATTATAATTCAAAAAAGATAAAAATTGGTTAGAATCAACCAAACACCAAAAAAATATCATTTAAGAAGAAGCAAAGATTTCTATAAATCTATGACTTTTTGGAGATTTAGATTCAAAAGTCTTATAGGAAATGCTACGAGAGATAAGTTTTATTGTTTTTATGCTATGTTACTGATTAAAAAAATAAAATCCAAAATGCATTCTTAGGTAATTCAAAAGAATGAGTTGAAAATTAAACAAAATAGAAATTGGAACCGACTGATTCCTATTCAAATCAGTCAATTCAACCAATTATGATCCGATTCTTTAACAAGGAAACAACTTAGTTTGAGGTTGTTGACAAATGCTCAATTGCAATTCGGAGACCAAAGAAGGCTTCCACACCTTTTGTGGGTTCCATGTTTTCTATAAAATAGAAACCCATTGAAAGGTGAATTAATGTAAAGTGCTAAACGAGCTCCTTGGTGGGGCCACGGTTTTAGGTATTGGTTTGGTATCAACCGACACCGACACCCATCCCTAAAATGGTAAAAATGTAAAAAGGAATATAATATCACACGGGGAGTACAGGGCCATGTGTACGGCAGCCAATGAGAGCGTGTTAGCATCTGGGGTCCATCTTTCATGGGGGTGGGATGGTCATTTTGCTTCCCACTATGTATGGGCATGCTTGCACCCCCCACCCCACAGAGAATATTTTCCCATATCATATTTTGAAGGCAAAAGCATATGACACAACCGATACGGACTGATATGGGTCAAGGAATCCGTTACAATATTCATACAGCCGATATCAAACCAATACCTAAAGCCATGGTGGGGCCAGCTGGATGGATTCCTATTATTGTTGCAAGTTTGGTCTTGAGTCTCCTGACGGCCCAAGCCCACCCTGAGCCCAAACAGGACTTGGACTTTGATACCCTGACCCTGATGATCAGTCATGGTTGGGAATTTTTGGCCCTAAGTCAGGCCTAGGTCGAGCCAAGGTTGAGGCCTCTGGCCCAACCCGATCCTATCTTCTTCTTTTTTCTCGCTCTTTTTCTTCTTCTTTCTTTTCAAGAGAAATACATATGGCGGGCAGTAATTGATGTTGCTGTAATAGGCTTCACTGGAGGGATGTCCTCACTAGAGGAGCTGGGTTCTCATTCTTGTACGGAACGAACGAGAATGGATGTGAACTGTCCAGATGGCATACGAGAATGGGTGTGAGCCGTACAATGTTATGCCATCTGGGCGGCTCACACAGTCACATCCATTCTCCTCCGTTCTTATATGAGAATAGGATCCGCCTCTCGCTAGAAAGGGTGAATCAGTAGTCAATAATTTTTTTTTAAAAAAATTCAGTTCTACTGACGGTCACCTACCACAAATGCACATTAACTGTCACTTTGTTTCTCACATCGCACACACCCAAGCTGCTTGGAGCTTAAACTGATCAACCTGTAAGCATCATTGGTTGCATAACATTTCTAAACAATCATAGTTCACCCTTCCCCCCAGCCTGGCTCAACCCCTACATCTCCCTTCCCCCTCCTCATGGTCAGGGCCAATTAGGGTCAGCCCGACCCGACCCGACCCTGAGGGCTAGTCATGGTTGGATTTTTATGGCCCTGAGTCAGGGCGGGACCGGGCTTGGACCCAGCTAAAGGGACTCAGGGTTTTAAAAAGCCCGACCTAACTCGAACCTGTTGCAACCCTAATTCCTATTCACAAATGAAACTGTCTGCAACTAATTCCGATCTTATGACAGAAGAAGAGGTACTTTTGGTCCATTTCTTAAACTCTTCAGAGTGTTTTTGAAACACCTACTGCTGGACTGCTCCTTTGCAAGAGTGGTTTGGTTTGGAAGCACACTGCAGTACTCTCCACCTTCAAATATAAGGCCAAACTGTGGTTGATTGGTTGAATAGCTGGGATGACTTATTTCGCCAGGACAAGAGAGGGGCACGTGAACCCTTGGCTAGAGCATCTTTCATCTGTTGATGCTTATGGCGAGCATGTAATGAGCTTGCTTTCAACTCTACAGTTTGGACTCCTTCAGAGGTTATCTCTATGGTGGAGAAGGCTTATCTAGAGTATGCAGAGATTTGGATGCCCACAAGGAATAGCAGCAACTCTGTCCAATCTGGAAGTGTTTCACCATCGGCTACTTGGAGTGCTCCACCAAATTGAGTTATATAGATTAATTGTGATGCTGCCCTCCCTCATAGCAGTTCGAAAGGAGGTCTTGATTTGGTATTCAGGGATCACGTAGGCGCCCAACAATTGTTTGTTTCCATACCCTGTAGTTTTGGTTCAGCAACACAAGGGGAGCTTATGGCAATTCGGTTTGCATTGAGGAGGGCTCGAGATTTGGGGTATAATCAAGTGCAGATCGAGTCTGACTGTAGAGAAGCCGTGACCTATATCGTTGAGCAAAATCGCACTCCTCCAACTCATTCCGTTGTGTTGTTATTTGATATTAGAAGACTCTGTACCTTCTTCTCTTATGTATCATTCCTTTGTATTCCACCGGCTATTAATGGTGTAGCCGATGCCCAGGCAAGGAAAACCCTGTCACTTATGTGTGTGACAGATTGACCTCTATCCACTCTGTGGCTTCATGATTTATGTGCTCATGAAACTGCTAGTTGTACACACTCCCTGAATTAGTAAAATTCCCCTTTACCCAAAAAAAACAAAAGTGTTTTTGAAACAACCCAAATTGTTCTCACCCGACAAGACCCTATTTGTTTGTTTGCCTATAAAGAAATGAATCTTTTTCAATTTTCGAATGTTAAACAACAGACCAAGCAGTTAAGCACCGAGAAAATTTAAAAACACACAAAAAACCCATATTCAAACATGGTTCTCGGAGGCAGATGCTTTTATCTCCTTTTCCATTCAATATTTTTCCCCTTTTCCCACCTTTTCCTCAAACATTCTTGGTGCCCGGCTTTTCCGTACAAGAAGGCTTCGTGTCACCATAGAAAACCGCGCCAGTAGAAGATTGTGTATTAAGGAATCTAAAGCTGCCTCTCTGCCCTTTCGACAGAAAAAGAGAGACTACAGATTCCCAGGGAAAAGGCCAAAGTAAACCCACCCCGGCTTCCGTACCATCCGCATCCAAACACTATCAATACGACTGACCACTCTTGCTGCGGGCCGGGAATCAAGCGAATCGAATTCATGGGCTCAAGGCCCATATTGTGACGGGAAATAGAAATGTTTGCTTTTGTTGTTTTGAGTGGAGAGATGGGGTTTACAAAAAAAAAAAAAAAAAAAAAAAAAAGAAAAAAAAAAGTGGAGAGATGAGGAAAGAAACATTCATTGCCTCCCAACTGTTTGCGAAAATGCCCAAATACGCCAAACAATGGAATTATGATTGAAACTTGAAAGAAAAAAAAAATTCATAAGAAGTTCGCCAAGTTAGTCAGGAATTATGGGTCTGGTGGAGGAGAATCTCTCGTAAGAGGAGAGACCTACCTCTGTTAACTGTGGTACAACAAAGACACAGGTGCTCCTCCAGGTCTCTGAGCTGATGCAGCAGATTGGGTTGATTCTTGCGAAGCTGCTTCACTACTTCCTGAATAGGATACTTATCCCTCCCCCGCTCTATGCCCAAGCGGATTAGAAGCCTATCACTCTCCACCGCAGCGTGCATGCGAGCCACAAGACGATCAACGGTGTCGAGGTCATTGTTGATGACGTAAGTACCCTTAGCCGCAGCTTCAAGCTGTGCAATATGTTCGAGCTCCCTCTTGGTGAAGTGGGTGGGTAAGAAAGCGAAAAGGGGCCCAGCCACAACCACGGCTAGAGCATGCGTAGCAATGGCGACAGCAGTTGCGGCCACACCGACTGTCAACCCAATGAGGCAAAGACCGGAACTAGTGGTGGCCCCACGAAAGAGACGGACCTTCTTGCGGGATTTGTGGAGATGAAGGTCGAGCTGTAGCTTCATCTGAGAGAAGCAGCTGCGCATGTCGTTAAAGCTACTAGAATTAGAATCTGGGTTAGGGAAAGGGTTGTCGAGGGACTCGAATTGAAGGAAAACTTCGAATGTCCGGTTGCATTGCTGCTGGGTAAGTGTAATAAGATCGAAGTCAAGAGGAAGAAGCACTAGGAGTTCGTGAACTGGGGCGTAGAGGGATCTGGCAAGTTCAACACTGCGATGGAGGCAGAGGCAGAGATTAGAAGTGTGTTCACTATAATCGAAGTAAGCACCGGCGAGGCGAGTGAGATTGCCGGGTGTGGCGCCTCGGAGGACCTCTTCGACGGAGGCTCGGTTGGGTTGGAGGAGCTGCGACAACTGGTCTGGAGTACTCAAGTGGCCGCTATGGTGGTGGATTTGATGAAACTTTGTCCATATCTCTTTGTAAGAATTAGTCTGGAGTGCGAAAGTGTACTCACGAGTGAGGTCGAAAGTCGGTGAGAATTGGGTAGTCGATCTAGAACTCGACGACTCCGCCGTCTCCTCTCGAGAATTCTCGGTGGTTTCAATCCCTATCACCAATAAACAGAATATTAATCCCACCATTAACATGAAACACGAAAAAGTAGCGAAGAACAGTGAAACAAAAGAGGTTACCTTGGATTGACGGTGTTGAAGATGGAGAATTTACTGTCGCCGGCGCCGCTGCTGTTGATTTTAGGGCGAAGCAACGATGCATAACGCGTGTTCGTCGGAATCAAAGACAGTGTGAGAGATTGAGGTTTTAATCTCAGAGAGGGTTTACAGATTTGAGGGGAAAAGGGGATTCGAAGATCTAAGGCAAAGTAAAAATTAACCATTAAATTAAACTCTCACCAAACGTTACCCACGAGGCCCCACGACTGAAATTTAGATTTCTTTTCTCATCTTCAGATCTTGGATCTTTACACACAGGATGAATATAGAGAGAGAGAGAGAGAATTTAATTCTTTAATGGCTGTTTAATTTTTCTGAACTGAACAGTACGAAAAAACAATAAAGAGAAAACAGACGCTGAGGTTGCAGACTTGCAGTATTATAAAAAAAAAAAAAAAAGTCTGAAAAATTACAAGGTCAAAACCGTCCCAAAAAAAAAAGTGTATCTACGATCACAAACCAATTATCATCAAACATCAAGATTTGTAACTGTTGTACCTCCCTATGTCTGCAAGCTTTTTTGATCTGTTCTTGCAGAAAGAAGGAGCCGCAGAAAAATGCGGTTTACTCGAACCCCGAACTTCACCTGAAAATCCTATTTCACCGGAGATTACCACATTCCGATGGTGCCTACTTGGGCTTGGCCTCACCAACGGACTAAAACACATAGCCAATCCCGAAACATTCCGATTATGATGCCCTCGCCGGCGAGACCTCGTCGGTGTCGCATGTGGCGGTGTTCGTTGAGTCTGTAGCCCCTTTGGTGAAGATTTGGATGAGTAACTACTCGAATCGTCATTATCTCCAGAGAGGTCACCTTCAACGGTGGTTCTCTCCGGTGACATTCCTCGATCTCTTCTGCCGGGTGGTCGGTGGCCTCTGCCGCGGGTGTCTTCGAAGGTGAAGAGACGAGATAGTTTCTTCCGGTGACTGGGGAAGAAAGATGAGAACGAGTTTTGCGAGATCGGTGAAGTAGATGAAGAAGTAGTAGCTAATGAAGACCTGGAGACTCTAGAAGTTCTGGGATCTGTAGCATCTGGTTCTGATTCTTGCGATCTGAATTTACCGAACAGATATGTGAAGAGCGAGAATTTACGGCGCTTCTTCTTTTGAGTGGCACCGCCGATGGTGGTGGAAGTGGAGTTGGAACCCACCTGAGGGGTGCTGTAGAAGCGCTGATCGAATTTGTGGTGGTGATGTTCCCCGGAAGGGTCGCTTGCAGAGCGGCTATAGATGTAAGGAGAGACGGAGCGAGGGAAAACGAGCGGAGGTGGGCGGGCGTTAGATTTCCGATGATCTTCAGTCTCGGCCTGGGCTTGTGCTTGTGCTAGAGCTTGTTGACGAGCTTGGGCGGCGATGATAGCAAAGAGGCGTTCACGGAGACAAGAAGCGCATATGCCAACGCCACTGCTGGGATCGAAAGGATGTCTCTTACACCTCATTTAAGCTTCTTATATTCACCAAACTCTGCATCTGTCTTTCTCCTCAACCATGTTTGCCTTATTGTTTCTTGCCGAAGCCCAGATCAGAGGAACCCGAGTCATGTCCTGGCCCAGGCCCCGTGCCATTTCCTTTCTCAGAATTCTCTGCTACACAGAGATTCAGAGACGGCAAGAAAAAATTTTGGTTTTTTATGCGAAATCTCTAAGTGTTCTTGTCGATGATCGTGAGCTAATGAAAGGGGAGTTTGAGATATATATTTAATCCGAGAGAGGGAGAGAGAGGGGGAGAGAGATTCAAAGGTGAAAGGCCAAAGGAGTGGGGTTTTTGATTTAATTGAAGACACGCGGTTCGTAAATGATGTTGCAGTGCTCATTTACTCTTCCGCTACTGTTGTGATGAGAGAGAGAGAGAGAGAGAGAGAGGCGGGTAAATATACTAGAGCCTTTCGTTTGGTCTTTTTCAGTAACGGGACGGAGCAGCTTGTCTAGTTTGTGGTCAATGCGGCCTTCTTTTTCTTTTACTGCGTGTTTTGAATCTTTTGACTGAGACAGTTTTGTGGTTGTGTTTTTTTTTTGGTAAGTGTTTTGTGGGTGTGTTTGACTGTTCCGATATGCATATCCTGCTCTAGTCTAATGTTGAACACTTCGAAGTTGAACCATGGAAAAAAAAAACTATTTTTTGGGGGTGGGTCTGAGTCCAACCCTTATAAAATATTGGGTGGGTTCAGGTTCTAACTCCATGTCCAAACATATCCAAGTGCTTTGTTATAAGGTTTTCTTGTGCTCAAGAATCCCTTGAACCAAACTGACAAATTGAGCAAAGCAAGGGTTGACTGTCTCACACTCTCACCCAATACAGCCACCAAAAAGCAATGTTGGATAAATTTTGTTCATCAAAAGTTGGACTGTAAATGGATAATAAAAAATTCGAATTTGATCCACATCCATATTCATTTAGAGATATACGAAAAAAAAATCTGAATATTCTGATAAAAATTCATCTAGAAAAAATTCAAATACTTAATAATAAAAAATTAAATAAATAATGATCTTAAGGGTTTTTGAAGATTTCACAGGTTCTAGAATATGAGGAAAAGAGAATCATGATCTTTTTTCTTTTTTTTTTCGTAAGGGAGAATCATGATCTAAGAGATATGAATTGAGAGTAAATTGTATCGCTAGGGGGAGGAAGGTTCGGGTTACACAAGGTAAAGATGTAAACGGGTGGTCAAAAATTTGAATGCGATCTGCATCCGAATCTGTTTAGAGGTATCCGTATTCAGCTAGGGAATATCCAGATTCGATTACATCCGATCCATATCTGAGCCGAATCCAATCCGTTTACAGGTCTATTCAAAAGCGTATAGTAATCATGGTTCGTAATCTCGGATTGAATCGGTCAAAATTGTATGGATTATATCGGTATCAGCCTAGACCGATCCCAAATAATGATCGATCTTGTCCAATATTAGTGAATCATTCCCTGGAATGGTCTACTCGGTTGGATCGCCTAAATCTTGGGATTGTATTGGTCGATATTGGTCATTGTGATTCTAAAATGGTTCGTAATCTCGGGATCAGACCATTCGTATCGTCTGGACTTGATCGATATCAGTCGTGATTTTCCAATTTACTTTTAATTTTCATATTTTTTAATATTTTTTTACTGATACTGGCCGATGCAGGAACCGATCCAACAAATCTGATTTTTCATCATTTTTTACGGATACAGACCGATTCAAATCAGTATCGGCCCTGACCAATCCCAAGAACGTTACCGGTATTAGGAACCATGATAATAATCAACAATTAAGTCATGGTTTAAAATATCGGTTTAATCTTGATCAATACCGATACAATACTGATATGAATCGATTGAATCAACCTGTATTAGACGGGTTTACTTTCATTTTTTGTGAATTTTTTATTTATTTATACAAATTTACCCTTGAATCGAACCAATCTTCTTTAAACCATGATTAGGGGATGATTGGATTGGGGGAGTAGCGTGTAATTAAGTTCAAAATCCAATGCCTATTGTAGTTTTTATGTTGGTTTTGGGAAAACTGAACACTAATGATGTATACTCAGTCTCATGTGAGTGGCTCAAGGCACCAGTTTATCAAATAGTTATCAACCTTTGTCATCTGAGGCAATCATTATTAGAGCTCAACTTTGACTTTGACCTTCTAGGCTATGTTTAGATTTTTTTAGATTTGGGAAAATCTAAAATTGTAATATGAATATCTATTTTGGTGCACCCTTTAAATTTTCATAAGGGTATTCAGTTATTCAAGAAAATAATAATCTAATTTGATGATTGAGTTGTTAGGATGAATTAAATGTAATTAGGCACCTCTACTCATATAATATACAATACCATATTATACACAAGATATAATAATCTAATAATGGTATACAATATATAAGGAATTATTCTTTGCTTGGCTGTCCCTTAAATTAAATTGGTCTAATTTCGATTTGTCAAAGCATCTTGGTTTATAAGAATTTTCGAAATAATTATTCATTTCATTCTTATTGCGTGAAAGAAAGTTAAAAAAACTGATTTCATTTCGTGTATACATATCAAATGATGGTCTACCCCAGCTTCTTGGTTTATTGTGTTGGCAAAGTCTTTTGGCATCCAAAAAACTAGCTTCTGGGTTTTCTAAAATAAAAAGCCCTGTAAACATAGATTTAGTAAGCCTATAGTGAAGCGTTATAAGGGTCTTTATAATAGCGTAGTCAAGTTTATTAATTCCATCATAAAGATGAAAATCTCAAGCGATCCAAATTGATTTATTTTAATATGTTGTTAAGAAGCCAATATAACTAGTTGTAACCATTCTAAAAAGTCATTTATATGAGAGTTTCTTTTCGTGAATGAACCTTATGGAAACTAAAAAATTAACAAAAGAAAAATGATTTCCCCACAAATGGGACTGCAACTTCATAATATATGGTTCACCTTTTAATTGTTCATAATAATAAAATATATAATATAAAAATTGTTGTTGGTATTAAATTCTATTTTCGTTAAAAAACAAACAATTTAGTTTGCAGTAGAGTCATTAGGGAGGAGTGGAAGAGCTTCTTCATATTTAAGTTATCTTTAGAAATAAATAAAAATTAATCAATTTGAAACAAAGACTACAAGATGAACTGCTTTCATATTTAATCTCAAATGAGGTCAACTAACTACAATGGAATGTTATCAAATTTTTTTATTAAAAAAGAAAAAAAAAAATACTACATCAGAATGTTATGAGATAAGGAGGTTGTAAGTTGATAAAGATCATAATTTATATAATAATTAAGAGAATATACAATAAAAAGTGAATAAGAAATAATATTGCATTAAAACTTTCTTATTTATTTTTATTGTTGACAGTTTTGGTATCAGAGTTTTTTAAATGTTACCGTCCATCCACTATAGAATTTAGATGCTTCTACGGAGACCTATGTACAAAAAAAATGTTCTATTTGAACAGAAATAATTGAATAACCTATTAGTATTAGGTGGTCTAACCATAGTTGAAACACTGGGTTTGACTGGGACGAGTCACTCGAGTCGAGTCAGAATTTTAGAAAACCTAGTCAAGAGTCGTGTAGACTAGATCAATGTAAAAAATGATGAGACTGGGTTATAAATCGTCCGAGTCAAATTAGACTTGGTCTTTTTACTCGAGTCGTGACAAACTCGACAAGTTTAGTTGTTTTTTAAGAAAATCATAAAGTACTGAGTTGAGCAAAATAGTAAATCCGTATTCTATACCAGTAAGAAACCCTCAACTCCACGACTGCCTTCTCTTGGTCAATGGTATAAACTAAAAATGCATTGATATGTGAGTCCTTTTTTTTGTAGTTTTTTTTTTTTTTTTAAACTAATTTGTAGTAATGTATCCGTTCTATTTAACATTAAAACGAACAAAGAAACAATATATTGGCTCCAAGTTCAATTATCCTTTTAACGGATTTGCAAAATAAGTAATCAGAAATGCAAATAATCATGCAAATCTACAGTCTTATATTCTTTCAGACCTTAAGATTGTAGATTTGCGTGATTATGGTGATTAACAATTCCGTTTTTTATTCTGCGTGTTCTGAGCCTAAGCCCATTGTTTATATAGGCAATCAAAGGGTCCAATATACAACTGTATAAATGAGTGTATATCTATATGTATTGGTGTCTTCCAATATACCTGTATCTATGGGTGTATGTACATAAGTGGTGTGCGCGTACGCGATTCAAAAGCAACCCGGGAACCCCCCCACACATGAGAGAGGAGGGTGAGTCCCACACACAAGGGCTTACTCCCTTATGAAATAAGTCTATATATAAACCCATCTTTTCTCTCTACCAGTTCCAATACGGGATTAGAACTTTACGCAAGTTTTAACTTCCTTCTACGCTACCAAAAACAAGAAACCAAATGTAAGGGAAAATTTTGAAACTAAATTTTTTAAATAAAACAAACACAACAATCCCCCATAAGTTTGGAATCATCGATAAATCATGAATGAATCTATTGAGCATATTAGACACAATAGGAGATATCGTTGTAGGAGTTTTTATGACTTGAAACTACACTAAGTCTGATAAACTACGCTACAGAGTACGAGTGAATTCAGACTTCTTGAACCTTTTCTCATCGTCGTAACCGTCTAGCCCACCAACCGTTTCCTATCGGTTGACCTTAGCAATCCTCCCTTTATAAAAAATGGACATTTTTAACCGGCTTTGTCCCTAATCTTGGTCTCATGGATATTTAGATAGTTCGTCTTTAAAACTATCATCGGTAGGTGGCCCCACCTCCTACATCCACTTAAGTCAACCCATAGTGTGCACCATAGTTTATACACCCCTACATTTGTGAGAATTGATTTAATTAAGAGTTTAAAAACTCATCCTCCTTTTTTTTGTAGTGGTACTATTTACTATCTAACCAAAATGAGTGAATTATAGTGGTACAAAACAAGTCATCCGATGACTTCTTTGTTACCTTTTGAACCTAATTCAGGAATAATTTCTTCACATAGGTTGGGTGTCCATCACATGACTTACGTCATAGGCTTCAAGCTCATTTCTATAGATAAATTATGAATAAATTTAGTAGGGAAGGGCTTTGTGAATATATCAGCCAGATTGCCCTTTGACTTCACAAAGTCGACAGCTATCGTACCTTCACTTATGTATTACCTTACTAAATTATGTCTAAGATGAATGTCTCCTTTTTTCATTGTAGAGATTACTTTTAGCCTTAGCTATAGCCGCCTGATTATCACAATGTAGTGATATTGAGAGCACCGACTTTCACTACAACGATAAATTTGCCATTAGATTTCTAAGTAATTATGCTTCTGTTCTGGCCTTTTCTAATGCCACAAATTCTTCCTCCAAGGTGGATTCTGTTCCATAAGATTGTTTTACCGATTTCCAAGAAATCGCTCTACCTCCTAGAGTAAACACATAGCCACTTGTAACCAATGATTCATTTGCGTCCAAGATCCAATTGGCATCTAAGACTGTTGGATTTCCACTATAACGCAAACCATAAGTTATAGTACCCTTTAAGTATCTTAGTAATTTATTCAAAGCATTTCAATGTTCCTCACTTGGATTATGAGTATATTGGCTCAACTTACCAATGACCAATGCTATATCCGGCCTTGTATTATTCATTAAATAAGAGATAGAACCGATATTTGAGAGTATTTCTTTTGAAGTACTGGTTCACCCAAGTGTTTCTTTGAATAACAACCAATATCAAATGGTGTTTTAAGAGGTGTAGAATCAAAGTACCCATACTTTTTGAGTATGACTTCGACATAGTGAGCTTGAGATAAGATAATATCTTTTTCTTTCCTGATGATTTTGATTCCAAGAATCACATCAATTTCTCCCATATCTTTTGTATCAAATTTAGACATTAAGAGTTTCTTAGTTTGTTCCTTAATGTCTAAACTAGTTCTCATAATGAGCATATCATCTACATAAAGTATGATAAATACGCCTTTATCATTATAGAACTTACTATACCAACACCTTTCTCCGTCATTTTTTCGAACACTTTTACTATTATAGAACTTGCTATATAAGCACCTTTCTACGCCACTTACTTTAAATCCACTTGATAATAGGAATGTATCAAAATTTTCATACCATTGTTTAGGCACTTGTTTCAATCTATACAAGGATTTTACAAGATTACACACCTTGTGCTATTGTCCTTGTATAACACAATCTTTCAGTTGCTTAATATATATTTCCTCGTCTAAGTCCCCATTTCAAAATGCCATTTTAACATCCATTTGATGTATTACTAAGTTATATATGGATGCTATTGCGATCATAACCCTTATGAAAGTAATTTTTGAAACTGGAGCATAAGTGTCAAAGAAATCAACATTGTGTTTTTATCGAAAGCCTTTAACGACAAGTCTCGCTTTGAGCATATCTAAAGACCCATCGGGTCTTAACTTCTTTCGAAAAATTCACTTTGTATCTAATATTTTAGAGTCTCATGGTAGGTAAACTAACTCTCAAGTGTGGTTGGAAATTATGGAATCTAATTTACTTTTAATTACCTCTTTCCAAAAGACAGTATCCTGAGATGTTACGGCCTCCTTATAGGTTAGAGGATCCTTGTCTACTAAGTAGACTAGCCAATCATCTCCCATATAAGTAGTCTTTCTTTGCCTTTTTTCTCTCCCTAATTGACTTTCACTGATAGGCGAGAAATCATTGCTTATTGAAACTTCTTTATTTATAGTAGTATTACTTCCATTATCATTTTAACGGAAAGACCAGACTTAAAAGAAAATATATCCTCAAAAAATTTGGCATCACGAGATTCTATGATAGTGTTTTCTTCATACACATCATCCAAGGTTTTAATTACTAAAAATTTATATGCTGAGTTATGAACCGCGTAACCAATGAATACGCAATCATAAGTCTTAGGACCCTATTTTCTTTTCTTTGGATCGGGTATTGCCACCTTAGCTAAACATCCCCATACCCTTAAATGTTTAAAACTTGGTTTTCTATCAAATCATAGTTCATAAGGTAATAGCTCGGTCTTTTTTAGGGGTACCCTATTTAAAATATAACAAGCAACTAACATCGCTTTCCGACCACCACAAATCAGGAGGTAAACCTGAACTTATTACAATGAATTCATCATTTCTTTCGAAGTCAGATTTTTTCTCTCAGCCACTCCATTAGACTCGGGTTGGTTTGGAGCCGTTATTTCATGTATAGTTTCATTGGATTCACAACTTAGACAACCTAGTACCATATTCGGTAAGTCTATCAGTTCTTAACCTTTTAATCTTCTTTTCAAGTTGATTTTCTACCTCCGCTTTGAATGACATAAAAGCATTTTCCGCTGCATCCTTAGATTTGAGGAGATAGATCATAGCAAATCTAGAATAGTCATCTATAAATATAATTACATACCTATTTCCACCCCTAGACTCATATGATTTAAAATCACATAAGTCATTATGAATTAAATCAAGCAATCCACTTTTTCTTGAGAAGAAGAGAAAAGCGGCAGAGGAGAAAGATAAGGGAAATAAGGGAGAGGCGATCTGAGCAGTCGCCCCGACCAACAAGGACAAGGGGAAGGCTATTTTCCACTGCTCCCCCCAAACCATTGAGGGGTGATGCAAAGGCACCTCCCCCCACGGGGATTGTAATCTTAGATAGGGAGGACGGGCTCGGCAAGGACGAGCGTAAAGATATTAAGAGAAGGAGGGCGGAGGTTTCCCCACCCTCCAAGAAGAGGCTTGAGTGGGAGAGGTTGAGGCCATCTCCTGATGATAAGAGTAAGAAGGCCAACGTGAGGCTCAAGGATACTGAGCCGAACTACCAACATCAGGTGGAACCTGAAGGTTGGGGGCTCGACAATGGATGATGGTGCCGTTGCTCGGGAGTGGGTCTCCAAGTGTCGACCTCCTTGGGACAGGAGCAACCTGAGGGAACTTTCTAACGGCGCCTTCTCCGCTGAATTCTACAAGTATTTGAGCACGATAAGTTGTTACTTGTTTCAGTCTTCAACCATTCTTCCTTGGTACAGGATTGCTCTAATTTTTTGTGTTCCCCTTCTGTTTTTTTTCCAGGGTTTTGCCTATGCTGTTGAAGCCGGCTTCCAAGTGGAGAATCTTTCCCAAAAGCAGTGGGAGACGAGCTTGAAGCTTAGCTTGGCTCTAGGTGAGAAGAAGGCTCTCCAGAAGGAAAAGGAGGCGACGGAGGCCACAATCACCGATCTTCAAGAAAAGCTCGCCACCCAATCTCTCCAAACCACTCGGCTCACCGAGGAGCAAGATCGATTTCATAACCAGAACATAGATCTGGTTAAGTTTTGGAGGATACTCGGAATGAGGTGCGGGAGACCATGGCCACGGTGGAGGAAGAGCTGCTATCTGTCAAGAAGTCAGTAATTGATGATTTTAAGAACTCGGCTTAGTTTGGTCGGATCTTCACATCCTATAACGCCGAGGCTTTTGACATGGGTGCCAACCACGCCTGTTGACATGTGCTAGGGATGCTCCCAACCTTCGACTTCTCGGATTATGATTACTACACCCCGACTGATGAGACCACTATCATCGATGCCATGGATGGTCGGGTCAAGGATGGGCTGGAAGTTGATCAAAAATAGAAAGAAGATGGAAAAGTCGACCCGAGCAAGAAGAGAGATGGAGAGATAGACGAGGAGAGAAAGAAAGAAGGAGAATTGTGAGGAAGGGTTTTTTATTTTCTTTGGACTTTTATATGCTTTTTTTTTAATTTATAACAATTGTAAGTATTTTGTATGGATCGACTTTTGTCGGTGCCGAACGTTACTCGCATTCAATGTAAGTATATTTTTCCCTTTTCTTTTTCTTCCACTTCTTACCTTTATTCTTCCTTTTCTTGTCTTGATATTGAGGGCTTTACCAACCTGGAGGTCGGCCTCGTCTATTCATGGATAAGAACGATCTTTGCTATTGCCTCAGTGTTGAGGGCTTTTACCAACCTGGAGGTCGGCCTCATCTACTCATAGATGAGGACGATCTTCGCTGTTGCCTCAGTGTTGAGGGCTTTTACCAACCCGGAGGTCAGCCTCATCCACTCACGGATGAGGACGATCTTCACTATTGCCTCAGTGTCGAGGGTTTTTCCCAACCCGGAGGTCGGCCTCGTCTACTCATGGATGAGGATGATCTTTGCTGTTGCCTCAGTGTTGAGGGCTTTTACCAACCCGGAGGTCGGCCTCATCTACTCACGGATGAAGACGATCTTCGCTGTTGCCTCAGTGTTGAGGGCTTTACCAACCCAGAGGTCAGCCTAGTCTACTCATGGATGAGGACGATCTTCGCTGTTGCCTCAGTGTTGAGGGCTTTACCAACCAAGCGGTCGGCCTCGTCTACTCATGGATGAGTACGATCTTCGTTGTTGCCTCAGTATTGAGGGATTTTACCAACCCAGAGGTCAGCCTTGTCTACTCACGGATGAGGATGATCTTCGTTGTTGCCTCAGTGTTGAGGGCATTACCAACCCAAAGGTCAGCCTCGTCTACTCATGGATGAGGACGATCTTCGCTGTTGCCTCCCGAAGGTCGGCCTCGTCTACTCATGGATGAGGATAATCTTCACTGTTGCCTCAGTGTTGAGGGCTTTACCAACCCGCAGGTTGGCCTCGTCTACTCATGGATGAGGACGGTCTTCATTGTTGCCTTAGTGTTGAGGACTTTACCAACCCAGAGGTCGGCCTCGTCTACTCACGGATGAGGACTATCTTTGCTATTGTATAGCATGCGGATAAGGAGGACATGCATCATAGTAAATACTAGCTTGAATGCTGGAAAATTTCTCTTTTTATTTGTTGTGGTATAGCTAACCAAAGTTAAGAAAACATAAAAAATCATAAGAAAGTATTAAGCTATTCATTGGTAATATTACTTCATGTTATCGAAATTCCATGGCCGAGGCAATTCTTCTCCCTCCAATGTCTTGAGGCGGTAAGTACCAGGTCAGATCACCCTGGAGATTATATGTGGACCCTCCCAGTTGGTTGACAGTTTGATGACATTCCTCGGGTCAGAAGCGCTGGCCTCCGTACGATGAGATCTCCATGTTGAAAAAGCCATGGCCAAAATCTATTGTTATAGTACCGAGCCGTTCTCTGTTGGTACGTGGCAATCTTGGCCCTTCCATTCTCGTGAATTTCCTCCAAAAAGTCTAGTTGGCGCGAAGTCCTTCTTTATTGAATTGCTCATGGAACGGTGCGACCCGATGTGAAGTTGCCACTACCTCAACCAGGGCTAACACCTCGGTGGCGTAAGCTAATCTGAAGGGGGTTTCTCCCATGGGTGTCCGAATCGATGTTCTGCAGGACCATAGCACGCTGGGGAGGTCGTTGATCCATTTTGCCTTGGCTTCCAACAATCTCTTCTTTATACCATCCTTGATAGTTTGGTTCGTTATTTCTACTTGGCCGTTGCACTACGGGTATGCTACCGATGTGTTTTGAAATTCGATCTGATACATGTCACAGAAAGTATGGAATGCCCGATTGTCGAACTCTTTCCATTGTCTGTAAGTAAGACCCAAGGAAGTTCAAATCGGTAGATGATTTTATCCCTAAATAATTTTTCCATGCTCTTCTCCGTGATCGTCGCCAGAGGCTCAGCTTCCACCCACTTAGTAAAGTAATTTATTACGATGACCAAAATTTCCTATTCCCCGAGGCCGGGGTGAAATTGCCGAGCAGATCCATTCCCCACATGGCGAACGGGATGGGGCTGAGCATTGGGGATAATGGAGTTAAAGGTCGGTGCGGCACCAGGCCGTGCAGTTGGCATTGTTCGCATCTTTTGACATAATCTCTGGTTTCTTGCTGCATCCTGGGTGAATAAAATCCTTGTCGGAGTATTTTATATGCTAGGGACCTTCCTGCCATATGGCTACCACAGATACCTTCATATACCTCATCCAACGCGTACCGAGCTCCATTTGGTCTGAGGCAGCGCAACAAAGAGCTAGAGATCGACCTCTTATACAATACATTGTCAATGCACGTATAGTTTGCCGCCCCTCTGATGGTGCGAGCTTCCCCCCGATCTTCCGGTAGAACATCATCCTTCAGATATTGGACGATTGGGTCCATCCAACTAGGTCCTTCCTCAATGACGTTGACTTCATCTTTCCTATAGGATGGTTGGCTCAGCTCTTCAATGTACACTGTCCTGTCTAGAGTGGAGTCCTTTGCAGTGACTAGTCTTGATAAGGCATCAGCCGAGCTATTCTCTTCCCTTGGAATTTATTGGATCTCAAAACTGTCGAACTGTCCGATCAATTCTCTAGCCTTTGCCAGATATTTTATCAGCCGCTCTTCTTTGGCCTCATAATCACCTTACACTTGATTCACGATTAGCTGGGAGTTGCTATGGACTACAATTCGAGATACTAGGATGGCTCGGGAGATTCTTAGCCCTGCTAAGAGCGCCTCGTATTTTGCTTCATTGTTAGACGCTAAAAATAAGAATTGTAGCATATACTGGATTTTGAAAACCTTCTAGGCTAGTTAGGATTAGGGCAGCCCCACTGCCGGTTGAACTGCTTGATCCATTGATGAACAGCGTCCAGAAAGCCTCACTTGGTTGGCTCGGTCCTATTATTGGGTCGTCCTCGGTAAATATGCATTCTACAACAAAATCCGCGAGTGCTTGAGCCTTGATAGCAGATCAGGGTTGGAATTCTATCTGATGCTTGCTTAATTCCACTGTCCATCCGACGAGCCGTCCTGAAAGATTGGGTCTATGTAGGATCTTCTTCAAGGGGTGATTTGTCATAACTATGATGGTGTGGGCCTGGAAGTATGGTCGCAGCCTCCTTGTCGCGGTGACCAGAGCGAATGCCAGCTTCTCAATATGGGAATATCTAACCTTCGCATTTACTAGCACATAGCTAATATAATAAATTGGTCTCTGGAGCCGAGTTGTGTGTTCCTCTTTTACGAGTACTGCGCTCACTGCCACTTTCGATGCAGCTAGGTACACTTGCAAATCTTCACCATGGTCAGGTCAGACTAGCAATGGAGGGCTCTCCAAGTAAATTTTTAGTGCCTCGAAAGCCTCTTGGCACTCGTTGGTCCAACTAAAGTCCCGTGGGTTCCTCAGGCCTTTCAGGGCTTTGACGAACGGGTGACACTTGTCTTCGGATTGTGACATAAACCTGTTTAGCGCAACTACTCTCCCTGTCAATCGCTGTACTTCTTTCACTGTTCGGGGCGGTTGCATTTCCTTGATTGCTTTGATCTTTGAAGGGTTGGCCTCGATACCCAGCTTTGACACCATATAACTGAGGAATTTGTCGGACCTGACCCTGAATGCGCACTTCACGTGGTTGACCTTCATCTGGTGTTTCCTGAGAACCTGAAAGCCTTCGTCGAGATCGGCTATATGATGTCTGGACTTCTTTCTCTTGACCAGCATGTCGTCGACGTAAACCTCCATATTCCTACCGATCTGATCTTTGAACATCGTGTTAACCATCCGTTGGTAGGTCGTTCCGACGTTTTTTAATCCAAAAGGCATCCCTTTGTAATAGAAGTTTCCCTGCTCGATTTGGAATGCAGTCAGTGATTCATCGGCCTCGCTCATCCGTATCTGGTTATATCCAGAGTATGCATCCGTGAATGATAACATCTCATATCCTACTGTCGCATCGATGAGTTGGTTGATCCGAGGCAAAGGGTAGTTATCTTTTGGGCAGGCTTTCTTCAGGTCAGTGTAGTCCACGTACATTCTCTATTTCCCATTTGCCTTCAGGACCATGACCACGTTTGCCTGCCAGGTTGGAAACTCTATGGGTCGGATGAAACCAGACCTCTTCAGCTTCTCCATCTCTTCCTCAATTGCTGATGAGCACATTTATGTGTGAAATCTTAGGGCCATAAAGCATGCATTTTTATACTTAGAACGGAGCTACTCGAGGTTTTTGTTTGTGTTTTTAGGTTTTAGGTGAATTCTTGTGAAAATGGAGTAAATGATGCGAAGGAGCAATTTTTAAGCTATTTAGTGGTATTTGGCAGTAGCCGGAAGCGCCCAGGAGTCGAGAAAATCAAGTTTCAATTGAGCACTAAAAGAATCACACGAATTAGTCAAATTTGAACATGAGTACAGTGGGCCCCTTAGCATAATTTTGAGTTGTTAATAGTATGGATGAGTTGCCCGTTGAGTCAGTTTCGGAACGGTTCAAACGACACTTGATTTCGAGTTGAAACGAAGAAGTCACGGCCGTTTTCGTAACGACGTGCGAAAATGGCATGCCACTGATTTCAATTTTTATGATAGGGGTTTGTTTGTAATTATTGAAAATTGACCGGGGACAAAGTAAAGCGGAAGTTCAGATTCGAGGGGCTATAGTGCAATTATCATAAGTTATCTTAAAATTCAAATAGACGCCGATCCGAAGGCTGATATAAAGTCCGATTTTTAGAGGCAGATCTGGCGGCCCAGAATGATGCCGTGGTGCCGAAGTTCCGCGTACGCGCCTACATCGCGATAAATCCAGAATTGATTTTTCTATTAGCCGAAAGATTCCATTTGGAAGGCTCTGGAGCATTCCAACTTCAACTTGAAATATCTTGGGCTCCCGAACTCCAAATTGGGCGAAATTTGGGTCTATTTTGGGTGATTTTTCACAAGGAATGCAACAGTGAGGCCTATGTAAGCATCCCATGCTCCACGTTTTTTGAAGGACAGAATGAAGATTTAATTAATTCTTGAAGGAAATCCTAGTCATCACCCTCACTCTATCTCTCCTCCAAATTTCCAAGGGGCATTATAGGAATTTTATTATGGAAGGATATCTTTTGGGAGATTATTCTCTCATCCTTGGAAGGTTGAAAATTCAAACATTGAAGATGCCTAGATCAGTTTACTTGGAGAAGACTCCTGCAAAGAAAAGGAAACACAAGAATAAAATTAGAAAGTCCACTTTTTAGAAAATAGCAGGTTTAGGGAGCTAAGCTTTGTATCTCTCCCACTTTCTATTTTTTTTATTTTTTTCTGGGATTCAATCTTTTTGTAAAGGAAGGAGAAGGGAATATTTCTCCTACCTCTTCTCTCTTCTTTTCTCCTTCTCCTATAAATACCCATGCTTTGGGGTTGTAATAATTTTAGGCTAGTTTTAGTTCAGTTTTTTTTAATGAATTTTTCTTCTTCTTCTCCTTCTAATTTTTGGTTTTTCTAGTTCTAATTTGATTTTATGAGTTTGATCCCATGGTTGTAATAATTTTATGCTTTCAATTAATGTCTTCAATATGGTTGTAATCCTTTAATTCTAGTTTAGTTTTAAAGCTTTCTAGTCTAGGAAGAGGAAGCCATGCAAGGATTATTCAAGTTGTCCAAGCGCCTTCAATTACATTCATGCAAAGCCTAATTAATTCATGCACTTTCAACTTTGGTAGAAGGGGGGTATCAATTTCTTATTTTTATTTTATGTTCTTCTTCTTCTTAACCTCTTAATTCTTCTAGTTTCTAATTTCTTCTTCTTCTTCTCTACCTCTTTCTTCTTGTATTATTTTTATTTTATTAGTATTCTCATCCCCTCCATTCCATCCATTCTAGTAGGACTCTCATTCTCCACTTTTTATTTTTATTTTGATTCTCTACCTCTCTAATTCAATCATGCTTTTAGGATTTTATTTTTTATTTACTATTATTATCATGCATTATGTTAGGATTTTAATTTAATTATTTTTGTTTTAATTTCAGATTTGGTAGCGCCATTTCAAGTGTGTTAGAAGAGGCAAACAATTTCAATTCGGTTCAAGCACCTTCGGGTTTTACCTCTCTAATCTCTTAGTCTCATTCTCCCTTGTCTTCTTTTGTTATTTTTTTATGTGATTGTGGTGTGTGGCTGCAATTTATTCCCTCCAATCCGCGTTAGTATTGATAGGTTAGATGGATATGTGTTAGGACGCCAATTCAATTCGTTAGATACGTAGTTTCGCTAGATGCTTGTGAGTTAGGATATGTTAATTTAATTATCATTAGTTTAATTTCACACTTTAATTAATTTGGTTCACTTTGCATTGCTTTAAAGTGAGTAAGATAGAGTGGCGTAAATCTCCTTGAGTTCGACCCATAGCTACGATTGATCCGTACGCTTGCGTTTATTATTTCTTGCAAACAATTGTTGTAAGCCTCTCTGGTGTGAAATTTCAACATTTTTACTATATAGGTTTTCTACTCGGGTCGACCCACAGCTTATGCTCGACGACATGACGAGGTATCCCAGACATATCAGTGGCTGTCCATGTGAAAATATCTGCGTTGGTCCTGAGGAAGTCGACTATCTTCGTTTTCTTCTATGGATCCAGGCCAACTGGCTGTCGATGTGTATTATCCTATCGAAGCCCTCCTCCAGCTGCATCGAGATAAGCTCCTCCATCGGTTCTCCCCGCTGTTCACTTGTTTCATCTCTCTGGTCAGAGACCTCGATGTTACAAGCCATTGCCCGGCAATTACCTCGGCTTGGCATTCTCCAACCCCGTTCTCGGTTGGGAACCTCATCATCAGGTGTTTCCTGGACACGACTGCTCCTAGGGCATTCAGAGAAGGTTGGCCTAGGATCACATTGAAAGCCGAGACGACCTTCACCACCATAAAGTTTATTCTGATGGTCTTTACATTTGGGTACACTCCAGCTGTTAGGGTCATCTCGATAGTTCCTTCTATTGTTGTCGACGCCCCTGAGAATCCATACAAGTTTGTTCCGTCCGGCTTGAGGCTATCATCCTTAAGCCTGAACTGATGAAAAGGTTCGTAGGACATCATATCAACGGACGCATCAGTGTCAACAAGGATCCTGTGGACAGGTCTGTTGTTAATCACCGCTTGTATCACTACCACGTCATCATGAGGCCAGCTGATGTATTCCATATCATCGTCAAAAAATCCAATGACGGACTCCTTCCTTACTTGCTTATTCACTGCCTCCGCGATCCCCACGAACCGAGCACGAACTTTGGCTTTCCTTATTGACTCTTGCCGAGGCCCTCCCAAAATTGTGAGTATTAGGCCATGCGGCGCTATCTGACTCATTCCGTCCTCTTTCTTGTCATCGATGTGCTTCTCGCCGAACTATACAGGTCCTCGGTCCGTTCTTCTTTCCCTTCGATCGCCCTGTCGCTCCTCACTCCTCCCTTCTCTTCCATTGCCTCACCCGTCTCTCCGATCTTCTCTTTGGTCGGGTCGGCCCCCTCTTTTATCCACCTTTGGTTTGTCCACGTATCGTGTGAGGCGCCTTTCACTGATCAGCTTCTCAATCTCTCTTTTCAACTGCCTGCAATCATCGGTATCGTGCCCAGTATCTTTGTGAAACCTACAATACTTGTTTGGGTTCCTATTCTTTGCATCAGAATACATCGGGTCGGGCCAGCTGAGTAGACCTCGGTTCTGTATCTGCATCAGGATTTTTGAGCGCCTTGTATTGAGCGGTGTGTATTCCGGGCTCTGTGCCCTCTCTCTTCGATCCGACTTGGGCCTCTTCTCATCCTTCCGATGAGGGCGTTCTTCCTGGCGATCCTTTCGGTCTTCCTTGTCACCGTTCCTCTTCCTATCCTGCCCTCCATAGGCTTCCCCCCAAGCTGCGAGTACCTCGGCCATATTGGTGTATTGGTTGCATTGTTCCATCAGCTCCGGCATGGTGGTCACCTGATTTAGGACCAAGGACTTAACCAATTCTACATCGGTCACTCCATTGTGCAGGGCATTAAATACCATCATTTTGTTGAGATCCTTTACATCCAGGGACTTGTTCATAAATCACGTTAAGAAATCTCGGATCTGTTCTTCCTTCCGTTGTTTCAACGTAAAGAGGTTTGCCATGGTCTTATTCTACCGCTACTCTAAAATCTTACTACAAAGGCCTCGGCCAACTCCTTCCAGCAATTGATCGACCTCGGATTTAGCTTCGAGAACCAGAGCATTGCTGGGCCCTTTAGTAAGGCCGAGAAAGCACGGCACAGCACATCGTCTATTCCACCGTAGATCATCATGACCGAAATGTAATAACTGACGTGGTCTATTGGATCGATTTTCCCTTCGTACATCACGAAATTGGGCAGCTTGAAGCTTCTGGGGAGGTTGGCGTAAAGGATTTCATCGATGTAGGGATGATGTTGGGTTAAAGAGTGAGGGCCGACCCCTTTCTTGTCCAGATTCTTGATTCGGTCATCTAACTCCTGTAGTCAAAAGTGTAGTTGGGGTTCTTTAGCTTTGATTCGCCGACCTCTACCTCATTGGGCTTTTTGACCTTTTCGATCGGTGGGCTCTCCGACCCGGGCTTGGCTTGCTTAGAATGATTCCCGGCTTCCTTGTTCCCTCGTCGAGCACTTCTCAGATGCGCCCCTCTTCCGTCTTGGATGCATTATCCTGCATCAGATCCCTCAGGGCTTATCGACTGTCGAGTTGATCCTCCGCCTGAGGGAGGTAGTATAACTTGATCGGATCGGGGCTGCCGAGCTAAAGTGTCGAGCAATCAAGGTCTGCTCTGAATAGCGTATGGTTTTCCAGAATCTGGAGCTACAGTTGCTGGATTTGCGCGTTGGTTGTTGGTGCACCCGGGTCGAGAGTACCGAGCTCAACCAATGTGGGCTATGGAGGTGGAAACAGTGTGCCCAGACCCTCCTGGGTTGGAGGGATAACGTCATGATCCTCCCGCACTGAGAGGCCTTGTTGGTCATCAGCAACCAGCGACGGCACTTCCTTTGCGGCCCGCCGGGTATTTGGTCGACCAACTCAGCCTTGTACCTGACTTGATCTGGGTTGGGATGTTTTTGACCTAAAGGTGGCCATGTTGGCTTTTCATTTAGTTTCCCACAGACGGCACCAATTTGTTATGATGTGATCTAGTCATGCTGATCTGGAGTCGTGAACTATCCTACAAAATAACAAGCTCGGGCAGAGGGAGTGCCGGTCTGAGCCGACGGAGTGAACTCCGATGCCTAAGTTAGATCGTACTCACAGATAAACTCTAGGATATAGAAACCTGAGCTTAGAATCGTCCCCCTTACCTGTCGGATGTCTAGCTATTTAGAGGTTCTGCGCCTTGGATCGTCAGAGGCTTTTGCTGATGATAAATCGTTATTCCGGTCAGGCGGATGCATAGGTGGAGCTTTACCTGGGCCGACATATGTTCTTAAAGTGTTCGCTTGGTCTACGTAGTTATTGAGCAGAAAGCGGACTCCGCCCCAACAATCAAACTACTGCACCCCTAACAGAGTCAAGGCAACGATGCTCTACGATCAGCTCGACCACCGGGAGAGAGTGCTCGTAGATCAGCTCGACCACCGAGAGAGAGTGTTCATAGATCAGGTTAGTCAAATAGGGGCGAAAGGACTTGCTTGTTGCCGGAGTTTGCTTATTCGCCAATCCCCAGGAGGGTCATCCCAGATGCATGACCCTAGCTCACGCGGCTTGCGTGACATGGGTGGAGTAATCCTGCCTTCACTGAGTGCGCTGCACCTCAGTCGTTGGAAGATCAGTTCGGTCACGGTTGTGCCGATCTTCTCACGGAGTATGCTGGACGTCGGTCATACGAAGATTGGGTCATTCGCGACTTTGTTTGAACCACCGCATCCAGTTGGTCGACTTGGGTTGCCCCTAGATTCAGGTCGGCCGGGCTGATCTGCCCTTCAAGGATGACATGTGTCGGCATATCAATGATCGAGTAAGAGTGGTTGTATCATAGACCAAGATATCGGTTTCAGTAATGAGGTGGTTTGGGCGTCCTGCTGATGGCCATGCCAAAGGTGGAACTCCCTTTCATGTGCCTTGTATTTTGTTTCCATTTGGGTATGCCAAGACGTTTAACTCTGTAACTATTTTCTCTTTTTAAATTAGTACACATCGACCTTTAGCCAAAAAAAAGTTAGTGGTTTATGTTATCATAAAATAAAGGGTATCCCCTGTAAGTATATGAAATATCACGGGCATACCAAACTTTGAAAAAATATCGTAGATTACCCTTACTTTATGATTGTATTTCAACTTAGTCCAGTCCAAGAGGTCTGGGCAGTTAAGTCACTATCAATTCTTTTATAATGATGAAATTACCCTTATCACAGGGGGAACTTCCTATAATACCCTTAAGGGTAAAACCCCAAATACAAACACCATTCTCTCTCTTCATCGTTTTCGCTGGGCTGAAGGAGCAAGAAGCAAGAATAGGGAACTTCTCCACCTGCAATCGACGCCATTTTTCGCTATGCTGAAGGAGGAAGAAGCAAGAATAGCTATTTGGACCATAGGCATAAGATTTTGTATCAATACTATGAAGTGCTTCTTCACATGTCTGATTCCCAATCGCCCAATCGAAAACCACCAGAATCTTCGATCTGTTAAAACTTGAAGCCAAAAGAACTGATGAATCAAAGGTAAATCGAGTTGGATCACCAAAGGTAATGAGGCTGGCTTGGCTATAGTAGAAGATAGATCTGGTTATGATGTTTGGAAGTCCATTAATGGAAGACTTGATTTGGTGGCAAAGTTTCAGTTCCTTAAAACCTCTATGCTTCTGGTAAATTATGGCCCTACGACTACTTTATTGGTGTATCGATTGATCTGAACAGTTTCTATTGCCATTGATTTACTATCCTTTAGTTACCTACTGTGTCGAGGTGCTTGTTGCTTCCATCAAACAGATTCTAAGCTTGATTTAATGGCTGATTGGTTGGTTTACATGTTAAAATAAGCATTTATTCTGGTTGCAAACAAGTTGCAGATTGGCTCATAACTCTGTTGGATTGCTGTGGTATTACAGAAGCTTTAACTTTATCTCTATCATTTTATTCTGGTGGCAGAGTTGCTAATTAGTTCTGCTACTCGATGTTGTTTTGGATTTTTGGGAGACTTTAAACTTCGTCGGATGGAGGTTTGAGGTTCTTCAATGGAATAATTGGCACCGATGGTCGGTCAGGTTTTGACTTTTCTGATGGATTTGTTCTTTGTGGCAGGCTAGCAGATGAATTAAAGTGTTTTTTTATTTAAACCATGTGGGTACCCTAATGAGTTTAAAGTCAGTTCTAGATTGTAGCAGGTTTTTTTTCCGTCTTTTATAAAGCCAAACTTCTACTTTCTTTGATTTCAATTTTCCTTTTCAGTTCCAACCCCCCCCAAAAAAATTTTCTTTTTAGGAATTCCTCTTTCCCGCACGGCGGAACCCCAATTTGGAGGAAGATTTAAGCCATGGCGGGTCGAAACCTTAACAGATTGATGAGTTTTGGAGTATCAGATGTGGCTTTAGAACTGGTTATGGCATACATCAATGATCCTCGTGATCGCGATGTTGTGTCTCTGGTTGCCATAAATGGTTTGAGATTGATGCGTTGACACAGAAGCATATTATTATTGCTCAGTGTTACACAGCAAGTGCAGAGCGTCTCAGACGAAGGTTTCAGCGTCTCGAGTCACTCAAACTGAACGGAAAACCAAGGGGTGCAATGTTTAATCTTATAACTGAAGGGAAAATCAAGGGAAGAAGATGAAATGATAGTTTTTTTATTTAAATAACTGAGGGGTAAAATAGATATTTCACTTTTGGGTACTAACCGTGCTTAATGTTGAGGGAAAGGTTGATATTTTGACCATGTTTGGTAAGTCCGTGACATATTGAATACTTAGAGGTGGTGTCCGTGAAATTTGCCCTAAAATAAAATATTTAGCTTTTAGAATTGATAATGTTGGGATAAGAATACTGGCTCTGTCAGGGCGAGCTACAGAGATCGAGAAATCCAGGCCCAGCTCGAGATTTCGATCGAGGGACAAGGTGTCATTGCATATGCCAAACGAAAGAGATACCCTATGAAGCTTACGTAAAACATTCCAAGTCTATCATGGATCAACATGGTCCTAGACTTCCGCCCACGTCACGCCTAATCAGGCGCGTAGGAAGCATTGGATAAACATTATCTCCGAATTTCACTCTCCAATGGTCTCACTCCACTATGAGATTTCAGCTTTCCAATTCCGGCTCAACTCGAACTCTCCACCATTTTAAATAAGGGAGGTAACACACGTCTAAGCTATCTAAATTCTCATTATTCTGACTATTGCTCAGGGATCTGACTTAAGCATCGGAGTGAGATCATCGGCGACGCTCGGTACTCCCTGCTAATCCTTGTCTTGCAGGCAGAACTCGCTCTGAGAGGATTTCTGACGCAACAGTTTGGCGCCGTCTGTGGAAACGATACAATTCTCAAAGCCTTAGACTCTCTATCTAACTGAACTTGAGATCATGGCCAGAGAACCTAATGTCATTCCATCCAATACTAAGGCCAAACCAGTCGTGGACAACCCGATGACTCGTTAGACAATGAAGAACACCCGTGGTGGCGGGAATGCAGGGAAGAAGACCCAGCAGCGGCGGACGGCAACTGCATCCGTCGACCCCTAGCTACCAACGACAGGGGAAGGTGCGAGAACCCAACCCTTTGCCACATTGGAGGCTGACCAAACGAGGACTAAGAATCAGGGCCAGTCCAGTCGCGGCATTCAAGGTTTACCACCTCCGCTACTGATGCCCTAGGGATTCGTCCCAGAGACAGATCCTAGGGCGCTGGCCAATGTCGGCCAAATCTAGGACCTACAACTACAAGCTCTCAACCAGAGTGGGGTCCTGAGGGATATAGTTCGTGAGGTGCAAGCATTGAGGGCAGCCACAGGCCTCCCGCCGGCACCAATACCACCCCCTACACCTTTACTGCCATTGGTACTCCCAAGAACCGCCCGGGAAAATCCGAGGACAGTGAGAGACAACGTATGAGCATCCGAAAGTAAAGCGGGGTCGTCACACCCCTCCAGGCGAGAGCCACCTCCTCTAGGAACAGTGCGTACGGGGAACCTACCTACCTGGAGCCGGCCCCCTCGCGGGGAAGATCAATCAATTTCCACTGGCAGGAGAACTCACAGCCGGTCTGAAAGGACTCATTCCAAGGCCTCAGACATATGCACTGATCGGGTAGACCCACCAAGGCTACCTTGTCCAGAGCTCAGGGACGAGTTGAATGTACGTTGTACGCGCACAAACTTCATCAACAACCAGGTCGAAGAAAGCGAGCTTGACCGTAAGCTCAGAGAGATGAACATAAAAATTGTGGCCCTAGAGAGGGGAACGGCCCCAGAAGAAAGCTTCAGGCAGGGCCAACATCCCTTTACGAGGGAGCTCATGAGAGCAGAGCTTCCCAAGGGTTTTAAACCCCCTACATTCGAGGCTTATGATGGGAAGGGCGATCCCAACGACCACAGCAGTTATTTCAACGCCATGATGACGGTCTATGGTGGGTCCGATGTAGTATCCTACCGATCTTTCCCCACCTCTCTCAAGGGGCCCGCGGCGTTGTGGTTTGCCAAATTGAAGCCTAACTTGATCCGAAGCTTCACAGAGTTGGCCAAAGCCTTTGTCAACCGCTTCCAGAGCAATGTAAAGCAGAAGAAGACTGCAGCCAACTTATTAGCAGTGAAGCAGCGCTTTGATGTGTCCATCAAAGATTATATCACCCGCTTCAACGTGGAGAGCCTAGAGATCAAGGACCTGGACGATGCAATGGCCTTCAATGCCTTGCACAATGGGGTCACCAACCACGATCTAGTAAAGTCGCTTGCACTAGATCCGGTGACGACCATGCCATAGCTACTGGATCATTGTTACCAATACGCCAACATGTTCAATATCATGAAGGCGAGAAAAGCAGTGGATGGAAAAGCTCCCGAGAAAAAGAGGACGAGTGAAAAAGAAGACAAGAAGAAAGACAGCAAGAGAGCGAGGTTAGAGAGGGATTCAAGTCCCGAGTAAACTCCGCTCAATACCACCAGGACTAAAATCTTGATGGAGGTATCGGATCGAGGGCTGCTGCAGCGACCCCGACCAATGTTCTCAAAACTGGAGGATCGGAACCCGAACAAGTTTTGCGAGTTCCACCAAGAGGTAGGCCATGACACGGAAGACTGCAGACAGCTGAAGAGGGAAATAGAGGACGTGATCCAGAAGGGCCACCTGAGGCGTTACACCACGAAGGAGGCAAGAGATAACCCCCGAGGCCGAGAAGCCCTAAGGAATGACTGGAAAAGGGATGATAGAGCCCGAAGAGGGGGAGACCGGGATCGCCAAGGCGACCAACGTGGCAACCATCGGGAAATCAGGAGAAATCAGGACGAGGCCAACACGTCCGCAGCCCTGGCAATCCTCACCATCTTGGGAGGACCAGGGCAGAGTCAACTCGCAAAGCTAAGGCGAAAGCAAGATTTGTAGCAGTAGCGGAAGTCTCCGAGAAGAAAGCACGCACGGAGCCCGAGATCACCTTCTCGGATAAAGACATGCAGGAGCTGAGCTGGCCACACGACGATGCCGTCATGGTTCAGGAAGTTATAGCCAATTGACCCGTCCCCAGGGTCTTAGTAGATACAGGAGCATTCGTGGATTTGCTATCCTATGATGCATACTTGCAGTTCGGGTTCGAGCCCGGTACGCTGAAGCCAGAGACTGCACCATTGTACGGATTCTCAGGAGCGCCAACACCAATTGAAGGATTTGTAGAGCTCCTAATGATGGTGGGAATAGCCCCGCGACAAAAGACCGTAAAGGTCAACTTCATGGTCGTTCGAGCGGCCATGGCCTACAACGCCATATTGGGCAAACCTAGTCTGAATGAGTTGGGAGCGGTAGTTTCTACCAAGCACCTGAAGGTCAAGTTTTCCACCCCTAATGGTATAGGGGAGTGCCAGATAGAGCAGAAAAAAGCCAGGGAGTGCCACGTAGCGTTCCTGAAGGGCATCAAGGGAAATTGTAGAGGAACAGCCTATCAGGTAGAGGTTGTAGACAACCGTAGAGGAGATAGACACTATCAGCGGGGCGAACCAGTGGAGGAGCTTGTGAAAGTCCCGGTGGATGAATAGAACCCAACCAGGACAGTTAAGATCGGGTCCTCGTTAAGTCAGGAAGAAGCGAGGGAGCTCACCCTATTCCTGTAGAAGAACAAGGACGTATTCGCCTGGTCAGCAGCGGATATGCTAGGTATACCCCGTCACATTGCGGAGCATGCCCTACACGTAGACCCCAATAGGAAGCCAGTACAACAAAAAAGAAGGACGTTCGCACCAGAGAAGTAGGCCGCGATGAAAGAAGAAATAGAGAAGCTAAAAGCATCCGGCTTTATTAAAGAAGAGCAATTTCCTACCTGGCTCGCGAACGTAGTAATGGTCCCCAAGCCGAACGGGAAATGGAGAATGTGTATTGACTACACCGACCTTAATAAAGCTTGCCCCAAAGATGAATATCCACTGCCCTGGATTGATCTACTAATAGATGCAACAGCCGAGCACGAGAGGCTAAGCTTTATGGACGCATATTCTGGATACAACCATATCCTCATGAAGGAAGGAGATGAGCTGTACACAGCATTCCGGTCAAACCAAGAGAACTTCTGCTACCTGGTGATGCCATTTGGTCTAAAGAACGCAGGCGCGAGTTGCCAGAGAATGGTAAACAAGATTTTCAAGACCCAGATAGGTAGAAATATGGAGGCGTACATGGATGACATGCTAGTAAAAAGCATTAAGGCCCAGGATCACTTAACTGGTCTAAATGAGGCATTCGAAGTATTACGGGCCCACCAAAATGAAGTTGAACCCTGCTAAGTGTGCCTTCGGGGTTAGCTCAGGCAAATTTCTGGGCTATATGGTATCTCAGAGAGGAATTGAGGCCAACCCAGCAAAAAATCAAAGCCACACAGGAGATGAGCCCACCCAAGACCGTTCGTGAAGTGCAAAGGCTGAACGGGAGAATAGCAGCACTCGCATGCTTTGTGTCTCGTTCGGGAGACAAATGCTTGCCGTTCTTCAAAACTTTGAAAATTTTGAAAGACGTGAGGAGTTTTCAATGGATTGAGGAATGCCAAAAAGCCTTTGAGGACCTCAAAGCATACCTCGCCAATCCGCCGCTATTAACGAGACCAGTACCTAAAAAGGAGTTGCTCCTGTACTTGGCAACGTCACCGATGGTTGTGAGCGCCACCTTAATAAAGGAAGAAGATGGAGTCCAAAGACCGGTGTACTACGTCAGTCACGTCCTGTTGGATGCAAAAACTAGATATCCCCAGATCGAGAAGCTCGCTTTTACGCTGGTGAAAGCAGCCCAGAAGCTTAGGCCATACTTCTAAGCCTACCCGATAGCGGTCATGACTGACCAACCTTTAAAAAAGGTACTCCACAAGCCTGATATATCTCGAAGATTAACAGCCTAGGCAATTGGGCTGAGCGAGTATCAGATTGAGTACCGGCCCAGAACGGCCATAAAAGGCCAAGCTCTAGCAGACTTCATAGCTGAATGTACGCAGAGCGAGAACGAGCCAGAGGAGGAGATCATGCCAAAAGAAAAAATCAGCCCAGAGCCATCCTGGACAATGTTCGTGGACGGATCAAGTAACGCGGAAGTCAGGGGAGCCAGCTTCATCTTAACAAGCTCGGAAGGCTTCAAAATATAGTTCGCACTACGCCTGGACTTCCCTGCCTCCAATAATGAGGCTGAGTATGAAGCGCTGATTGGGGGGCTGCGAATCGCAAAGGCTGTACAGGTCAGAAATCTAGCCGTACGGGCTGACTCACAGCTGGTCATGAACCAAGTCAACAGGGATTATGAGTCCAAGGATGATCGGATGGCAGCATATTTGAAAGAAGTGAAACAGTTACTGAGCTCGTTCGAGAACTTCGAGATAATCAGGATTTCGCATTGCGAGAATGAGAAGGCATACACACTTTCGTGTTTGTTTATAGAAGAACTAGCACAACTTGACAGCCCAGTATATATTGAACAACTCTAAAGACCCACTCATCTAGCTAGATGGGTCGCGCAGGTTGAGGTCGAGCCTAGCTGGATGGACCCGATCGTCTCTTAGTCTGACTCCCGTAGTCAGCACAAAAGCCTAGCTCGTGAGGGCTAGCACCAAAGTTTGACTCCCGTAGTCAGCACAAAAGCCTAGCTCGCCAGGGCTAGCACCAAAGTCTGACTCCCGTAGTCAGCACAAAAGCCTAGCTCGCTAGGGCTAGCACCATAGTCTGACTCCCATAGTCAGCATGAAAGTCTAACTTACAAGGGTGAGCGCAAAAGACTGGCCTCCATGGTTAGCATGAAAGCCTGACTCACAAAGTTAGAAGAAAGACCTGATCTCCTCGGTCAAGAATAGATCTTAAGCATCCAAGACGTGATAAAAGACAAGTGTAAGTAAAAAATAAAAGAATCTTTTATTAACCTTTTCAAAAGGTACAAGTACAGGCGAAGATCGCAATATACAGAAAGGTTACAGAGATCACTCTCAGTACAAACACAACAACCTGTAAGGAGAAAACGTGGAAAACTAAGAGCTCCACAGCCTTGTAAGTCTGAGGAAGAACACCTTGACACACTCGAACAGGAGAAGCTAATGAAGCGCAAGCACCAGGGGTCATCAGATGTGAAACAGGAGTAGCCTTGATAACAGCAACGTCAGACAGGCTGATACAGAACCCATCAAAAGTCGCACTCCCTGAGTGACCCCAGAAATCAAGAGAAAACCGCCCTGCTAAAAGGGATTCACCATACAAATGCTCTGGGCCCCAAGAAGCTCAGTCATCGCCTCCCCCTCTTCGGCCGGGAAGGGTTGGGGGAACATGAACGTGAGAAGGCTTAGGGTCCTTCAGCATCTCTGATAGCTCCACTTCACAGCCTTCCAGGCACGTTAATCGGGGAGGGTAGTAGCAGCGGCCTCCTCAAGATTCTCCACCCCTTTGATGTTACCTTACTACCCCAGAGAGATTGGTATAGAAGGTAACACAAAGGGGATACCCCACGGACACTAGCCCGAAGGACAAGACATGTCGATCGAGGATTGAAGCATTGAAGTTCAATGTCAATGGAAGATTGAAGCCGAAAACAAAACCAGGCCAAGTCTCCAAAATTTGCAGCCTCTGCGTCTGAAGAAATAGCGGAGCCACGTACAGCGGTAGGAGCATGAGTCCTTAGAGAGAATGAAGAATGGTGAACTAGCAGAGGGAGCCATAGCCCCGTGAACGATGAAAGAATTGAAGCATGCAATCCCTATTTAAAGGAGAAAAACAACGGTTCGATAACCTAAACCGTCCGGGAGACATATGAAGCCTCAAGCCACATGGACTAATCCTATTGGCTCACATTTTCCATAGACATTGGAAAGGATACAGGCGCAGAAGGATGACGGTTTAAAACCCAGATCCTGCTAAATCGCACGCCTCTCCTAGAAGCTAGAAACGGCGTGAATACAGGGATAACGATTCAGTTTCCATATATCCAATGGCATGTGGCCAACCCTCATTGGCTCAAGGGTTCCCAGAAAAAATTGAAGAGCGTCATTATCGAGAAAGCAGTTCAAAGGTCAGTTCCCATAAGTGGCAAAAGAAATCAATGGTCAATCGAAAAGAAAAGGCAATAAAGGCCTACTGGGAAGATTCGCAGAAGATATTTGGGGAAAGACTCAACGTCATAATGACGTTTGCGTCACGAAGAAGGTGAAACGTCAAAATTTCAAAGGGAAGAAAGAACGACGTGACCTAAGAGTCAGTTAGCTCACGTGAAAGAATTCTCGATCAAAGAAAAGAACGTGCTCCGATACTTGAGAAAAGTGTTTCATTAATGACAAAACCAAATTTCTACATCCTCAAAAAAAAAAAAAAAAAAAAAAAAGAGAGAGAAGGAGAAACATCCAAGCATTCAGTTGCTGGTAGGAGGATCGAAGATGATGGCTGCATCAGGGGGTGAAGGATCAGCGGGACAAGGGTTCAACAAGAGGTCTGTAGAGGCTAAGGTCGCATCGATAGGAGGAGAAGTTGGCAGGACGGGCTCTTCCGTTGGAGACACAACAACAGTCGGTGAAGACGCTGAAGCAGGGAGGTTGTCCATAACCACAGGATCTTCCACAACCTCTGACACGTCCGTAGTCACGGGGACAGGGGGAACATAGTAACCAAAGCCAGAGAAGTCATAGCCTAGGGTCATCTCAAGGACGTGCTTCACAGTATCATCAACCCCAGTCATATAGCCCTTGCGGCTCACCTCCTTCATGCGCTCCCTCAATTCATCTGAGGACTTGAAAGCTTCTAGTGCCACATTAACCGCCTCGTTGATCACTTGGGGCTGCTTCTTCTGGAAAGTAACAAAATCCACCGCGATAGAGTCGGTCTTCCTCGACGCTATCGTAGCATCATTCCTAGCCTTTTACAGCTCTGCCTCTAGTGCCTCGATGCGCTCAGTAAAACCCTTGAGTGCGTCCTTGTAACCCTTGGCAGCCTCCGTCATGGTAGAAATGGTGGTCCCAACAATTTCTGTCTGTACCTCAGCGGCTTCCCTCATTCTCTTCTCCTCCTTATAGGAGGTAGACAAAGCCGCTACTCGCCATCGTAGCTCGCTCGCCCTGCGAGTAACCTGCAGAAGTAAAGACCATATCAGGAAAGACTCTAAATGAATTACAAGGAAGACAGCTCGGCTCGAGATATACCCTAGCAAAATCCAATGCAAACGAGTTTAAAAGCTCCTCATCCAGTCGAGACCGAAAACCCTTGATGTCCCCGAATAAAATGGTGGTCCATCAACTCGCTTGCCACTCGAGGGGAGTGAAGGGAGGACTCGCCCTCGTAGACCTCCCACTGAAACGGAAGGAGCTTCTTCCCCCTAGGGGGAGGAGGGACGCTGGCTGCACCTTTGCCAGATTTCCCCTTCAAAACATCCTGGGGGGGGGCTAACTTGGGGGCCTTTGGAGTTTGGATGGCCTCCCCTGAGGACGCGACACCCTGCGTAGCTCTTTTCAATGCAGGGTCAACGCTCACCGCTTCGTCACGCGGTCTCTTCTCGGGAATCTTGGGTGGCAAGACCTTGCTTGGAAGCTTCTCTTTGCCCTTAGAGGAACCCTCCTGCCTCCTTTGATTACCGCTGGCAGAAGAAGAATCCCTTATGGAGATACCTGGGAGCGAGGGGCGAGTTGTGTTCTGAAATTGCTTCTCTAGAGCTTTTTTCCTGGCCGATGCTGCCTGCTCACGAAGATCCTGGGTGCCCGGCTCGTAGTCCACTAAAAAGACAGACATAAACTCAGAGGCAGATCGTGGTCGTAAGAAGATAAGTTCAAGGCGAAAGGGACTCACCCCTAACTAAGCTCAGTCTGTGCTCAATCAGAAGACCCTCGTTTGCCAGACCACACACGTTGAAACCCATGCCTGTCGCCGCCATCTCGTGAGACCGCTGATCATATGACCTCAGCATAGGGACTTGGTTACCAGTCCGTAACCGAGTGGGTCCCCAATCCATTCTAAAGGGGTTACCCTCAATACGCGCAAAGAAAAAGCGTTCTTTCCATTTCTTTACTGATTCAGGTATATGGGAGATAAAGGATTTAGGTCCGTACAACCCTAGGAGACTACGTCGAGACACATAGAACCACTCATCGCTGGACGGCTTCAGGTGATAAAAATACAGGAATAGGGCCCATGAGGCCTAGAAGATGCTTCCAGGAGTTGGCAACCAATCGGCCAGGGGAAATCTCAAAGTGATCCAACACTTCTTGAACGAACTGATGAATAGGGAAGCGCAGACCGCACTGAAAGGCAACTTCATACAAGCACACAGTATTTGGCCGTGGGGTGTTTGCCCTCTCAGCCCTGGTAGGGACCCAAGTCTCTACCGATGCAAGAAATCCGTACCGAATGCGGAGGGTAGATAAAGAATCCTCAGTCATGGTGCTTTCAAAGGCAGCCACACCGGTAGGCCTCGCCGAGGCACCCTCTTCCTCCTCAACTCCGGAGGCACTGCCGCCATCGACAATGCGCTTAGTAGAACTTTTGGATGTTTCTCTCTCACAGCTAGGCTGAGCAGCAGTGTCTTGGGTCAAATGACGGACCCGGGCAAAGAATCTCTTTGACCCAAAAAGTATAGACTGTTCCTCTTGGGTCTCCTCAGAGCTCAACTCAGGGTCGGAACCCCCACTCGTTTGGGCAACATTGCAGGAATCCCTATGGGATTCCACCTGGGAAGAAGAAGAAGAAGACATGATCGAAGAAACTTATTGATAAAGGTCACGAGGGGTCGAGAATGGAAGAGCATTGTGCGATCGACGCAAAGACATAGAAGAAGAACTTTGTCGGAGGGCCCGCAAATGCGACGCCACCAGAGTAAGATGCTATGGCAAAAGACAGGAATCACGAGAGGCGCAAAGCTCAGGAAGGGAAGGAATCGGTAGAAGATTTTCGTAAAAGTGAAATTTCAATTTATGCACACGAAGAGGAGGGGACGTTTCCAAATCCAATGGCCAAGGGATGCGACCCATCAGATGGCTAGGGGTAGTTGGCGTTTGGCGTCTCCTAGAGAAATTAATGTTCATGCCACATGACTGAACCACATTGGAAGACTTGACATGACCAGGATCAATTAACTAAAGGCTTAGCCTAGAGATCATAATGCCTACGGACACGCGCCCTTACATTGGAGGAACGTCGAACGTCGCCTCGAGTCGAGACATCTTTAGGGTTTTTCGGCCACGTGGCTTGTGATGGCTGAATCAGCAAATCACACTCAGCCACCAACTTGTCAGATTGCACGCGCCGAAGAGATAATCGTAGAGCAATCTTAGCCTAACCCCCCCCCGGATGCACACGTCCAGGGGAGTGGGGGGCTCGTGTTGGGATAAGAATACCGGCTCAGTCAGGGCGAGCTACAGAGATCGAGAAATCCAGGCCCAGCTTGAGAGTTCGATCAAGGGACAAAGGTGTCATTGCATTTGCCAAACGAAAGAGATACCCTATGAAGCTTACGTAAAACATTCCAAGTCTATCATGGATCGACATGGTCCTAGACTTCCGCCCACGTCACGCCTAATCAGGCACGTGGGAAGCATCGGATAAACATTATATCCAAATTACACTCTCCAACGGTCTCACTCCACTCCGAGATTTCAGCTTTCCAATTCTGGCTCAACTCGAACTCTCCACCACCTTAAATAAGGGAGGTAACACACGTCTAAGCTATCTAAATTCTCATTATTCTGACTATTTCTCAGAGATCTGACTTAAGTATCGGAGTGAGATCACCGACGACGCCCGGTACTCCCTACTAATCCTTGTCTTACAGGCAGAACTCACTTCGAGAGGATTTCTGACGCAACAGATAACTAGACACCTGACCGGATTATTAAGTAATCTCCAATTTATTTTAATAACGAGGGCATTGTGATGGGTGGGGGAATCTCTAAGATCAAGACTTCCCATCCGTTTACGATTAGAAACTCGGGGTGTCAAACCTTATCCCAAACCGACTAAAAAATTCCCAAATCAACTGGACTGAATCTTTATTGGTTTGGTTTCGGATTGGGTATTGTCGAATCGGCTGAAAACTAGATTGCATTGAAATGATCAAAACCACAACTACTATGGAAAACTATATCGAAAACCAAACCCAATATCAAATTGATGAGAAGAAACTGAAATATACTGGATCAATTCCGAAACCGAAACTAATCAAAATTGAACCTTTCCTTAATGGTTTGGTTACATATTCATCCATTCACACCAAAATAATTCAGCCCGATCAAAACCAGATTGTCGCTTGGTGTGAATGGGGCTAATGAGGGTTGCCTAGTACAAACAATTTTTTAAGAAATACGACTTTGTTATTTTTATCATCTCAACCCCACAAAAAAATTAGAGCTGATAGAATCTAAATTATGGCAAATTTTTAAAGAAAGGTTAAAAAAGGACATAAGATATGAATAGATAGAAGACAAATTAAAGCGATTGAATTAAGACAAAGTGGTCATCAAGACTGAGATAGATAATCTTTTTTGAACTCTATTTACAATGTCATTAGGACTTGTAGCTTTGAAACGGGGATAAAAAGTGTTGAACAGTGATGGCCACTGAGGGGGGGTGAATCAGTGGACTATAAAAATCTTTTTCCCTCAACAGTTTCACTCTCTATTCACCTGTTGAGATCTTTAACACTCACCACAATCACCCACTCAATCTTCTCAAAAGACACACAGGCACACAATCACACTCTAATAGAAATCCTGACTCAGTCTCATACAACCACAGTCACTGATACTGCTGCCAAGTGCTGCCAAGAGCTGATGCTATCACACAATATGACACTTAATCACACACACTGCTGGCACATATAATCACATGCACACCCCAGCTTGACAGTCAAAGGCTCTACCATGTGTGTACACCCATCCTGCAAAAAAGCACTTCTAACCAAAGCAAGCAAGCATCCACAACAAAGAGAAATACGTGCTTCGACAAGTTGCCTATGTGCACAGAGTAATGGTCACTTGGACCTCAGCATCTACTCATCACTAATCTTTCCCAGCATAGAACTGAGAGGCCGCACCCACGGCAGATGATGTTTTAGTCACACTTATGACTCAGGACATCTGACCTGCTTCAATTCCTAAGTATAGAGATAAGGGTGTTACCCCCGATGGTTTTCCAGCTCCCACTGGTAACCAACACTGTGTCCAGATGCAACTGGACAACTCGATAAAAATAATTAGGCTTATATGAATACCCTACAATGTCAAGCACATCTAGCATAGGTCTCAACATGCATCCCTACTGCTAGTATATACAATGAATACCGAAATACAAAAATTGCAAAGTCAAGAGATAGAAATTCTCACAACCATGCAGTGTCTCTGATTCCTGGTATCCGTAGATGGAGTTTGGCAACTCTGGTAGCTCACTGGAATCTTCAACTTCTCCCAATTTGATGGAGAACTGATATCTTCAAGTGTGCTAAATCACCTATGCTCTAGAGTGATTCTTGGCAGTGTGGGAAACCACTTTCTTCTTCCCTTCTCCTTTCTTTTCCTTTTCTCTTTCTTTTCTATTCTTTTCCCCTTTCCTTTCCTTCTTCCTTCCTTCTTTTTCCTTTCTCCTTCTTCTTTCTTCTTCCTTCCTCTTTTCCCCTTTCTTTTCTTGGCTGCAACCACGAAGAGAGGTGCTGGTTCTATGATTTCAAACCATCAATGGCTTCTAGGAAGGCTGGACACATGAGATAGAGAGGAATAGTCAAACCATAGATGCATACAACACCTATTTAGGGCTGTAACCCATATTTTGGTGACCTCTACTTCTCTTCTCACTTCTCTGAGTGCACCAATGGATTCCGCTAGAAATATCACCCAAAATTAAAAAAAAGATCACCTCATTTCGATACCGGATGAGTGAGATATCGCGTTTTGAAGTTGGACCATTCACAGGGCTTGAAAAAGAATCTAGAGGGAGAGTCATGCGTACACACGCAACACTTTAGCGCCATTTGATTTCGTGTAGCACACATGCAGTATCGCACACAGAAGGAACCGCTGGATCAGCATCGTAGAACTTGAGTCCGTCAGATCGCTTCAGATCGTGTCAGTAAGTCAATCGTCAACGGCTGACAGTAGCAGGCGACGTTTTGCGCTCCTATTAGCTGTCTCGTAGTGCGGCCTGCCAGCCGTCAGATCTGTCGGTGAAGGAGGGAATACTTCTCAGCCATCGGATAGTCATCCATTTCATCTTGAAACGGTAGGGCTCATGAGATCCTCCGAAAAAGAATCTTTCTTGGGTGATTCCCTACAGAGACGCTACACTCAATCAGGGACCACAGGGTCTACAGATATGGATTATATCTGACCGTATATTCAAATTTCAAAAACTTGGAATGATGTAGATCGCACGATCAGAATCGTTTATCTTCTTGACCAACCAGAAAACCCAAAATAGAATCTAGGCCATAACTTCTTCGTTTAAGCTCCGATTTGAGCGCCATTTGCTGCCACGTGTCCGTGACGATGAGCACTACCAATCAAAATTAGCCACATCAGCAAAATCCTTACTGATTTTCTCAGGGAACCCAAAAATAATTCGGATTGACTAAAATGCCCTTCATTCTAGGTAACCAAACGGGAATCGATGTAACTTCGTTGTCCGAACTCGGAATTGCACAATTCCAGTTGCGTTTCGAAGAGGACTCGACGAACTAAAATATTCATGCAGAATGCTCCACTCAGTTCTGCCATTACACCCTCCGAAAATACCGTCGAACAACCTGCCAATGCGGAAACCTATGAAATCAACATTCTTAATGCACTTAACCTTCATCCAAGGCTGTTTAAGGCTTCCAAACACTGCAATGAACAATCTCATGCTGCCACATAATCCTCGGATGCTCCAGCATCATTGCCAACATGTCACATCACTGTCAAATGACCAAAATGCCCCTGTGAGCTGTGTCAACACTCCGTAGACCTCTGTGACTGAAAAATCCCTGTAATGATATCACTGTCGTTGTGAACATTGTAAGAACTACTGGGGATGGTGAGGACACTATCCAGTCACTGCCTGCACTGGCATAAGCATGTCTACTCAACCAGAATGTTGCCTGAGCTAGCCTGAGCGCTGTAACTGCACCAAGATGCATTGTGTTGAGCACAACAACACACATGCATTGTGTTGACAACAATGACAACCAACACACAGATACTGCCATCTACACTGTGTGTTCAACAAAAAGAAAATTATTTTTTTGGTAAACAAGGATAAAAAAGAGTAGTAACAATAAACAGTATCTTTAGACATTTTTAAAAAAAAAATTCCAAATGATTTAAATACACCCCACATTTATTAAGATTAATATTTTGTCCCAACAGGTTAGAAAATAAATCAAGAAACCCTTTAATAGTTATTTTGGGTACAAAAGATAAAAGCATCATCAGCTAGGGAATTTGGCTTGGAAAAATTACTTCAAAAAGTTCCTTTACATTTATTTTTACCTAGGAAAAAAACAACACACACACACAACACAACAAAAGGTTGTTGCTCTACTAATCTGCTAACGAAACTTATGTTATGGAGTAAGAGACTATGTAAATGGAATAATTACTTTTTTCCTGTAATATAAAGTGTCCAAAATACTCTCAGATTCATGATTTTGTCCCATCCAACTCCCGAAAATAGTAGTTGATCGGTGGTGATCTCTTGCCCATGTATGAAGTGGGGGCTTGGCACATGCTCACCCAAAAGTAGAACAATAAGCCCTCTAATAACTACCATGTGGTATTTCAGGTGACGCTAAGATTTTGTGTTTGGGTTGGCTCAACGGTTCTTTACTAACTAGTCAAGTTTCAACCCAATTTAAGTTTGTCAAATGGCAAAATAAAGTATTTGAAAAAATCAGGGACTGCCAATGAAGGGTATGCTTACATATGAAAGGATACATTGAATCTTCAGTCTGAAATAAATGCATATGACTAATCTACATGATTTCCTAAGTATCCAACGGTCAAAATTTCCAGACCGCCATCATGTCTTTGCAAGTAAAGTTGGTCATGATAAATTATTCCTTTTATGCACTACATATCTTGTTTTGTCACACAAGTCTGACTTGGCATAAGTAGAAGATAATTGTGTTTTTTGAATCTTCAACATGAAGACCCTTCCATTTTAATTAGTATTTCTTTAATAGACTGAAAGCCATGTAATCATCCAAAAGCAATAAAGAAAATTAAATTGCTAACTTGGTAAAGTTGTTCTTTTTCTTACCAAAAAAAACATGTTCTTTTCCCTTATGAACAAAAAGATTTTGGGTGTTGACACCTAAATGGCTAAATCAGGTTCAATTAACTCTAATTTTTTGTTTTATACCTACTTACCCACTAATCACTATTAGCCTACCCAAGTAAATAAATAAAAAATTAAATGAGATCCCTAAAGTGGGAGACAGAGAAACATTGAGCAAATAATAAAAGAGGGGCAAAGAAATTGAAGACATGAAACATCAATCCTTATGAGTAGTGTTCTGGTATTAGGTGGGGTTTTGCTAAAAAAAAATAAAAAAAATCAGGTATTAGGTGGGGAACAGGATGGGTTCAACCCCAACCAGGATCGATGGACCCAAAATGTTGCATCCAAGCATCTGAGGTCATCTTAGAGGTAAGTAATGTAAGTGAGAACAACCAAACAGCTTATTAGTGGTCTAACACTTTGTCTAAGTTGGACATTAGGGTTTGATTACTGATAAGTGCAATTAATATAGAATTTTGGAACTACTTGAGAATAATTAAAGTGATTGGGTTGGACCGACACCATCTCATTTTGGTTTTGCCTTAAAATAATGAGTGCATAAAACTGAGATAATCTCTTAGTCATAATCAGAATGTAAATAGATAATTGAGTTCATTAAAGCTTAGTATGATCTTATTATTATTATTTTTTTGTTGATAAATTAGTCATTATTAGAGATGAGATAATCTTGAAACATCAAATCGTGCGTTCAAAACCTATTGGATTTTCGGAAAAATGATTTATTTATACATAAGATTTATTTACCATTATCTTCATTATGATTGGTAGTGTTTGTTTAACAGGTAAGGAATCTAGTTTAAGAGGTAAGGAATCTAAAAAATTTAACCTTGACCTATAAAAACCCTTTACATGTCTCATTTATCTGTTTTATGGAAACTGAAGAGAAGATGGATTATAAGAACAAGTTTATATCTGCCTGAACTCTTAAGCTGCATTTGGTATGCATTCTAGGTTGATAATGCTAAGAAGATAAAAACAGTGACAATTATCATCTCAAAATGCTCCCTTCGCGGTGGGGCAATAATCCCACACCAGGTGAGTGGGATGTGCGTGTTTGTATTTATTTGCACTCCGCGATTTAAAAGATTGATTAACCCTTTTGAGTTGCCGTGTGCGCGTTTGACAAAAAAAAATTAATGGTCATTATCAATCCATATGGAGAGAGGGACTGCTATACTACACGTACATATAATAGCTAGCACATCCCTCCTTAATTTGCAAGGCCGGCCATTGCCGTAATGAATTACATCATATCCTTTGAGTTGTTCTTTTGTCTCATTCACTTGTGTTATAAGGGATTATAGATTGGCTTTGTGGGGCTAATTACCACTCATGATGTTTGTTTTTATTTATTTAATGTTTTTCTGTACCCAAAGGAAATAAAAACAAAAACAACCTCCAGCTTTTGTTTTATTTTTTTTGATAATTAAAATGTAAGGGTGGAGTATGTGGGAGCATACCTATATGGACCACTCCATAAACCACGAACAATTTCATGCAGCCCTGTAGACTCAAGTTCAGGTTTGTTTTATGATCAAGCATTGCTAATTCCAATTCATTCGAGAGATTAACGAATTGAAATACTCATAATTTTAAGAATAAGTGGCAAGTTGCTATGAGGATGAGTTGAGTTTTATGAGAAAGAACCGAGTGTGAAAATTAGTTGACCTTCCACTTAGACGTAAGGGCATTGGAAACAAGTGGATCCTAAAAGTCAAACTCAAAGCGGATGGTTCAATTGACAATCGTAAGTGGGTCCTATGATGAGACTTTCTCTTATGTGGTGAGATTTATCTCAATTCCTCTCATCTTAACTATTGTCACAAAGTTGGATTTAGAATTTTACCAAATGAATGTTAAAACTACATTTCTCAATGATTAAATATATGAAGAGATTTTTATGATTCAACCAAGTGAGTTTTGAGGTTAAAGCAAAAGAACGCAAAGTTTTCCGTCTCAAACGTCGTTCTATATATAGCCTTAAGCAATTGTTTAAGCAATGGTATTTCAGATTCCATCATGCCATCACCTCCATTGATTTTGAAATGATTAAGAAGACTACTATGTGTATATGAAACAGTCCAAGAAAGATTTTTGTATCCTGTCTTTATATATTGATGACATCTTATTGATTAGGAATGACTTCTAAATGTTTGTCAACACTAAAGAGTGGTTGTCCTTCAATTTCAAGATGAATGATATAGGTGAAGCCAACTTTGTGTTGAGATTTAAGATTGTGAGGGATCACTTAAGGAATTTTCTAGGTCTGTCTTAAGAAGATACTTGAACGATTTCACATGCACAACTTGAAACGCATTGACACTCCAACGGACAAGACATTTGCTTTAAGCTTTGACCAATATCCTAGGACTGATGAGATGTAAAGTCAAATATCCAAAGTATTGTATACGGTGGCAAAAATGATCTTACAATAAGATTTTGATCAATCTTGTCAAAGGGATGACACTACCTTTGCACACAGTTGTTCACACACAATAGGAAAGATATATAGTAACTGCAGTAGTTAGGAATAGGGTAGAGCCAGAGGTTTATCAATCCATCCAAATCCTATTGGTCAATATCATGACCAATTATCTACCTTTCACTAACTCTACAAAAGCTACGATTACTTTATCAAAAAAAAAACAAAAGCTACGATTGAATGGTATAATGGATGTGTTCCTTATATCCTCAATGCAACTAGTTGTAGTTTCATCGTTAGTGAACACAATGTATATCTCTATAGGCCATTGTGATTGGAAAATCCAATCAAGCCAAGCCAATCCATAATTTTTGTTTGAGTATTCTTGTTTTCAAGCATAAAATGGAAATAAAAATAAATAATTAATTAATGGTTCGATTCAAAATTTGTACGTGGTGGTCTGTGCACTCAGGTCTCTCACAAACACACTTGAGAAATAAGAAATCCATCACTACCTTTCAATGGTTGGCAGTTACCTGGGCGGGCTTTATATCGGAACTCGGAACCCTTTCATACAAGAAGTGAACAATCCACTGGGTCTTCGTTCAGTCTTATAGTCCAACTTCTTGTGAAAAGAATTTTCACGTGGGATTTTTTTTAGTTCGAATTGATTGGATGTAGGGAGTCTCATGTGTGTACGTGGGATTGAACGTTAATTAGAAGTCGATATGGGACTAAACTCCCAATACATGCTTGGGAAAGCATTTCTCAAGCATGAATTGACTTCTTTGGGAAAGCATTTCTTTAGAGTTAAAACAACTTTAAAGTTTAAACATTTAATTAAGAGTTACGATATGAAAGGGCTTTCAAAATTAATTTGAAAGTGACTTATTATTATGTTATTATCAATAAATGTGATTGGCTTGTATATTTTTCAAGTACACATGTAAAATGACAGCATTTATCCTCATTAAAAAAAAATGTGTAATAATAAAAAGGATAAAAATGTATGGGGAAAAAGTTGGTGGGCACACAGTATGAGTATAGAAAGCTAACGCCCTTTGTGTCTCTCTCTTTCCTTCCCCTTTTGAAATAACCTCTTTGCCCCTTTTGTATGATACCTAGTCCCACATCCCCATTGGTGTCGCTTGTTAACTTACCACACACGGATAGTGTGCCTATAAATCCTTTAAATAATGAATGTCTCCTAACTTTTATTTTTTTTGGTAAATATGAATGTCTTCTAAGGTCTAGAAAATGATACCTCAGCTACAAAATTTACTGAAAAGAAAAAACATGTTAATTATAAGTATTTCAATAATTACACTCACCCTCTTTATTTACGTAAATATACTTAAATACCTTTTCCCACCATGTGATTCGACCAGATGATCTAGCTGTCTCACCACAGTGGTGCAATCACTGCCCTAATTATGGTTTCATTTTCCTAGTTAATTTGGAAAGCATTAATTATTTCCCAATGAGTCCAAACTTAAATGGAACTATATAGTTTCATTTCCCTAGTTAACATGGAAAGTATCAATTATTCCCAATGAGTCTAAGCTTAAATGGAACTATATAGTTTCAGTTCCCTTGTTAACTTAGAAAGTATCATTTATTTTCCAATGAGTCCAAGCTTATATGAATCTATCTTTTCGCAACATTTCATTTTTCTATTTTTTTTTGGTGGGTTACCTTTCCAGAACATTTCATTTAAATATATTTTTTTTGAAGGGGGAGCGTATAACTTTCCACAACATTTCATTTTAATATATATTTTTTTGGAGGGATGAGGGTTTAACTTTCCACAACATTTCAATTTTCTATTTTTTTTTGGGTGGGGTTGGTGTTTAACTTTCCAGAGCATTTCACCAGAAGCCAAAACTTGAATCATGAAAAATGGGACTGACCAACCCATTTAGGTAGTTAAAGATGGCAAGATATGATCCAGACCGTGCCATATTGGGTGTCTTACATGCTTTTTTTTTAATGAATATATCAACACAAAATTTTTTGATTTATCAAATTTAATAAACACATCTCTTTCCCATGCCAAAATCTCTGTTTAATTTCCACCTGCATGGTGCAATCCATTTTTAGTGGTTGCATTTCATTAATAATTATTTTTAGGACGAAGGTTTTTCACGATGCCAGTGTTATACGTCACACCGATAGACGTGTGAGAAATAATTTCGACATAGGACCCATTTAGTGTGAGAATAGAAAGAACGTTAATATAGAATCCACTAGTCAAAATGTGAAAAGAAATAGGAAGGAATCCTCATATTGATGTTGTGTGAATCTTTTAAATATGGTTGTTTTCTAATATTTGATGCTTGTAGTACCTGCCTCCCGAGAAGCTTTCATCAATAAATTTTTTTTCACAAAAAAAAAAAAGTTGTGTGAATCTTTTTCTCTTATTTTTATCTTTTTTGCTTTCAATTTTGATATATTTTTTCTGTCTAAGTATTTAAATGAACCCATGTGCTACATGAACCACTTATTTTGGAATTTTCCTCTAAAAAAAATGAGGATTTCATTATCAATTTTGTCATTACACAGTAGTTGTAATATGTTAATTATTAACCTCTATATAATATTTCATGATTCATCTTCTTCCACATTACCTTTCATTCGAAGCTTCTTTCATCTCTTAGAACTTTTTTTTTTTTAATTTCTTTCTAGATTCAGTTGGACCATCTCCTGCTTTTCCTTCACCAAAAGAAGAAAGTTTAGCATGTATACAAATTCACCAACAAGGATGCACTGAATCACAATTTCTAGGTATATGTATAATCATTTAACCCACCAAACCAATAGGCCAAAAAATTTAAAGAGGGCTTCCAACCTAAATCTGTGGATTTGGGTCTTGAGAACAATCACTTTATACAAAATAGTTACTGGTTAGAATTTAGGACCATTTCTAGTCTAAGTGAGGAACCATTCATATAGGGATGTAAATGGATAACCGAGAATCCGAATCCAATCTGCATCCGTATCCGTTTAGGGACATCCGTATTCATTTGGGGATATGCGGGAAAAAAATCTGAATACTCCGATAAAAATCCATCTGAAAAAAAAATCCGAATACTTAATAATAAATAATGAGGAAATAATGATCTTGAGGGTTTTTGAAGATTCAACAGGTTCTAGAATATGAGGAAAATAGAATCATGATCTAAGAGATATGGATTGAGAGTGAATTGTATCCGCTAGGGGGAGGAAGGTCCGCGTACACAAGGTAGAGATGTAAACGAATGGTCAAAAATCTGAATTCGATCTGCATCCAAATCCGTTTAGAGGTATCCGTATTCAGTCAGGGAATATCCAGATCTGATCACATCCAATCTGTAACCGATCCGTTTACATCCCTACATTCATAGACTTAATTACTAGTATCAGTTGTTGTATCAATATCATTGTGATACGGTCTATCTATATCAAACTGGATCGGACTGATTAGGATTAAAAGTTTTGTAAAAATGAATGACTTATATTTGTCTTGTGATATTTGAAAGCATCACTCCTGTCACACCCAAAACCACCCCCTAGCAGCTCAACAGACACACACTGCATTTACAATAAAATATTGAAAACAGAGTACGACGGAAGCTAAAGTGTTATATATACATAAAAGAGCTAACATAAGTACATTGTTCGACAGTCGCTCACAACCCATAGTACTCCATAACCAACTTACATATATGGCCTTTTCATAGCCCAACATCATAAAACACAAATACATGAAAGATGCATCTGCAAGCTATACAAAAGAAAAGTGCCAATCTGCTATCCACAAAAAAGAATGTTCTATGAACATCAAAAAGAAGACAGCCGCCATCAGATAAGCTCCTCTAGCCTAACCTTGTGCACTTGCATCAGAGGGATCACCTCTGTCGGGGTCCACACTAGAATGTTCACGATCACCATCATCAAATTGTCCGTAATGATCCTCCCACTCAGGGAGATGTCCACCTGCAAAATCATCTAAAAGAAACAATCCATGAGGGATGAGTTCCACCGAGCCCAGCAAATGAATAATAAATCATACAAGCAGGTACATTCATCATCATCATCAATCTACATGCTGGGTTCAATTTTATTACTCGAGTCCACCTAACATTACAACTAAGTCACTAGGTATATGCTTCTTGCAATGACTCGGACGACAACCTCAGTCGCTTCTCCTCCGTTCTTCGGTTGCCACCTCAATCACTGCGGTTGGAACCCGCGCTGGGTAGTGAGCACCAACTCCTCCCTTGGCAGACCCCAAGTTAACCATGGTAACCTGACCCAACTTCTGCTATCCTCGGCATTCAGGAGGCCATGATCACCCAACACATGCACCCCTATTGGGAAGGGCTGTAGCATAAGGGTATGTTCACCTAGCCCAATGAACTACATGATAAGTATGAGTTGAGTGGTGTCAACTATATCCCATTCTACGGGCTACCACAAACCTCATTTTCGAGTATGAAATGTACGGTGCTCTCGTAGCCCATACTACGGCTCATCATACCTTTCATTTTCAAGCCGTCTATTACGACATATAATCTAACAAATCACATAGCATGGATTTGATTCATCAATTATTTTATCAACATGTTCATAACCACAGTTCACAGTTACATCTGTAATTCCAATGTCCAAAAACAAATAAATAATGATATAAAATAGATATCCATAATAAAAGTAATTTTGTTATCTTTGATATGTTCACAAGGTTACACCTACAAGGATGATCCAATATCCACTCACCTTGACTATACTCAGCTGGATCCAAAGACTACTGGTCTGCAAAAGTGCACGGATACACGTCGCCGGGCAAACAATCAAAGCCTAGGTAAATGAATCAGAAAAATTATATTAATACACACCAAATTTCCCTAAGAGACTAGGGGTGACCTTGGTCTAGCCTCCAGACCAAAGCAAGACACAAAACTGCCATGACAGCAGCAGTGGTCGATTGGCACTGGTCTATCCAATGGACCAGTGGTAAGGGACCAGTAGGGTGCTGTGGCTAAAATCAAGAGAGGTTTGTGGAATTTAGACCCAAAAGGTGCCTAGGTATTATTCTGAGTAGATCTTAGATGCTAGAATCATGTTCTTCATTCATGGTTTGCACTGGTTGGTTGGACTGGTCTATCCAATGGGCCAATGGCAATCAACCCATTGCACACAGTGTAAGAACAGAGCCAAATTTATGAGTTTTATATTAGGGTTTATACCAAAGGCTCTGAAAAGGGTGTTTTAGACCTTGGGTAGCTCAGGGACAACACAGGGTTAGGTTTCCTACAGTGGTTGATTGGTACTGGTCCATCCAATGGACTAGTAGCAATGGACCAATGGGGGTCACAGTCACAAAATTTGAAAGAGTTCACACCAAAGGTTTTAGATGGCACTGTAGTAGTTACATCAGTGATTTGGGTCATGGTTCCATGCCAAATATGAGTTTGGTTGCCCGAAACCTGTCTCGGGATGTTAGATTGGCTCTAAACATGGGTACAATGCACTGTTTGTAGCTGGGATTGCATGCAGGCATCACAGATCCAAGGGTAAGTCGGGGGTAATACAGGCTTTAATTTTCTGCAGTGGCCGATTCACATTGGTTGATCCAATCAACCACAGCAATCGACCAGTGCATGAGCAGTTCAAAAAATTTAAAAGATAAAGTTGTTTTGGCTTAGATCTATGGATCAGAAGCATGCATGGATGATCAGAGAACATCATTGGGTTCCATGCATGATATCCAACATGTACATGGTGGAAGATCAAACATGCATGGTGATTTTGGGTTATTTAGCTTGCATGGTCATCATTCATGGTTGCTCATACATAAGCCTTCAAAATCAGAATAGGAAGAGGTTCTATCAGCTTCAGAACACCATTGTGATGCTCATTTGGTTAGGGATTCATCATGTATGTAGAGAAAAGTAAGTCATGCACCATGGGTCATGTTCTAAGCTTATTGTATACATGGAAATCAATCATCTAAAGCTGGAAGTGACAGACACAGCGTGCACTTACTGTGATGATAGTAGATGAGAGGTCAAGCATGATAGATTTACACATGCATGCCAAGATCCTAGTTGTTAGGCTAACATTACATGATCTAAACTATAGAGCTATGTGATTCATGGTTGTATTACAAGAATCTGAAATCAAGCATACATGGAGCTTAGAAATCTGTATAGGAAACTAGGAATCACAGGGTACGTAGAGGGTAAGCACCATTACCTTGGCAGTCCAAGCTCAAGGATGGGTTCAAAGCCTTCCTTTCATCTTCTTCTCTTCTCTTTCTCCTTCTCCTTCTCTTCTTTTTCTCCAACGAACTAAGCAGGGGAGGTTTTTTGGCTGAGGGCTAGTATATATATATGCCCAGCAACTAAGGCCTGTTTGCCAAAGTGTTTTTATGAAAGACACGTTCTTGAAACCCATTTTTCCATGCAAATGGCTTCAAAGTGGGCCCCACATGATCACATTGTTAGGGCAATATTTCCTCGGGTCATTCTAAGTACGGAGAAGTGACCCGAGGTGCGAGACACTGGGCCCCACACAACAGAGATGCTTTCTGTGCAGTATAGCAGTACTGGTCGATCCAACTGGTTGATCCAATAGAGTAGTAGGGATGGACCAGTAGGTAAAACCCTGTTGTTTTTGCATTTGGGCCCCACTAAGGTCTATGCCATGTCTAGGGCATTGTCCTCGTACAATTTGTGGCCATTAAACCTTGTTTAAACATTTAAACATGAATTTATTCTTGTTTTGGTAAAGGAGGGGCAGTACCTTAGGTTGTTCATCAATTAGTGTATGGAACAGCAGAACAGGTCTGGTAGCTGCCTCCGGATCGGTATGTATGACATCACCGGAGATTCCCCTTAATGATCACCAGGTCGGTGCACCACAAGTTGCTAGTGGGTAAAACCCAGGATCCATTGGGTTTCGAACCTACATTCGGAATTTGGGTCAGGGTCCGGGTACAGATGTAACATCCTCCCCCCTTACAAGAATTTTGTCCTCAAAATTGACGTACTTAGTAAGCTGAATAGGTGAGGGTATTCTCTGCGCATTTCTTCTTCATTTTCCCACGATGCTTCGTCGTAGGTGTGGTTTCTCCATCGAACTTTGACATGAGTATCGGTGCGGTTACGGAGCTTATGTTCCTTCTGCGCCAGGATCTCTTGGGATTGCTCCACATAGGTCATGTCAGAGTCAAGGTGTTCTAGTTCGGCAGAAAGTACATGTGTTGGGTTGGTGATGTACTTCTTTAACATCGACACGTGAAACACATTATGTACACCTTCAAATGTCGGAGGTAGAGCTAGCCGGTATGCCATTGGTCCAACTCTTGTTAGGATTTCGTATGGATTGATATACCTCGGGCTCAACTTCCCCTTTTTGCTGAAGCGTGTGATGCCTTTGGTTGGTGATAGTCGAAGAAATACCTTTTTGCAGACCGCAAACTTAATATCCTTCCTTCTGTTGTCAGCGTAGCTCTTCTGCCTTGATTGAACCATTTTGAGCTTTTCTCTAATCATGTCCACCTTCTCACATGTAACATGTACTAACTCCGGGCCTATCATGCGCTGTTCTCCAACTTCATCCCAGTAGAGAGGGGTGCGGCATTTCCTCCCATATAGTGCTTCATAAGGTGCCATTCTAATGGTGGAATGGTAACTATTATTGTAAGCACACTCTATCAAGGGAACATGCGAATCCCAATTATCCTTCATCTCCAAGGTACATGCTCTGAGCATATCTTCCAGTGTCAATATGGTCTGTTCGGATTGCCCGTCGGTCTGAGGGTGGAAGGCAGTACTGAGGTTTAACTGAGTACCCATAGCTTGTTGAAGGCATCTCCAAAATCTTGAGGTGAACCTAGGGTCTCGATCAGATACGATGCTGACCGGCACATCGTGAAGGCGAACCACACCATTGATGTATAGCTGGGCCAGCTTGTCCAACTAATAAGTAACCTTAATAGGAATGAAGTGGGCCGTCTTCATCAATCTATCACCGATTACCCAAATTGCATTCATGCCCTTTGTCAATGGTAGACCAGTCACAAAATCCATAGTAATATGGTCCCACTTCCACTCAGGGACCGAAAATGGTTGCAACAGCCCATGTGGCTTGTGCCTTTCCACCTTTATCTGTTGGCAGGAGAGACATTTTGAAACGTACAGCGCAACGGTTTCCTTCATTCCGATCCACCAATAGTATCCCTTTAGGTCCTTGTACATCTTTGTGCTGCCTGGGTGTATGGAGTATGGCGAATTGTGGGCTTCCTTGAGGATTCGATCCTGCACATCATAATCGGCTGGAACGCACAATCTATCTCTAAATTTCAGCGCTCCATCACTAGCAATCAAGAAGTCCGAATCTTCCCAAGTTCCTTATTGGATGCCTTTAATAATCTTCCACAACTCCGGATCTCTCAGCTGTTTTTCTATTATCTCCTCTCTGGTGGACGGTTGGACATCCAGGGCTGCCAATAATACTACTGTCCCATCAATCATGAGTTCTAAATCAAACTTTCAGGCTTCCTCGATCAATTGCTCACTAACAGCTAGGGAGGCAAGGGATTGTGTTTGGGCCTTCTTGCTTAATGCGTCTGCGACCACGTTGGCCTTTTCGGGGTGGTATTGTATGTCGCAGTCGTAATCCTTTACTAGTTCCAACCACCTTCTCTATCTTATGTTCAGATCCTTCTATGTGAAGAAGTATTTCAGGCTCTTGTGGTTGCTAAAGATTTCGCTTCTCTCACCATATAAGTAATGCCGCCAAATTTTCAAGGTAAAAATCACCGCCGCTAACTCTAGGTCGTGAGTGGGGTAGTTTTTCTCATGTTCCTTTAGTTGCCTTGATGTGTAGGCGATCACTTTCCCTTTTTGCATCAATTCACAGCCTAAGCCAATTCTCGACGCATCTGTGTACATGGTCATGCCACCCGTGCCATCAAGGATGGTCAAAACCGAAGCTGTCACCAATAATCTTCTAAGCTCACCAAAACTCTTCTCAAATGCATCCGACCATTCAAACTTCGCTCCCTTCCTGGTTAGACGAGTCATGGGCACCGATATTCGTGAGAGGTTTTCAATAAATCGATGGTAGTAATCGGCCAGTCCCAGGAAACTACGGATTTCTATGACATTCTTCTGTGTCTCCCATTCAAGGACAACCTTGATCTTCCCGGGGTCAACTTCAATGCCCTTACTCGAGACTAAATGCCCTAGAAATCCTATCTGGCGGAGCCAAAACTCGCACTTGCTGAATTTTATGAACAATTGATGTTCCCTTAGCCGTTGAAGTACAAACCTCAAGTGATGTGCATGTTCCTCTGCATTCTTTGAATAGATTAAAATGTCATCTATGAAGACTATAACATACTTGTCCAGTATGTCATAAAACACTCTATTCATCATATCCATGAATGTTGCTGGGGCATTTATCAGTATTAAGGATAGCACCAAAAATTTGTAGTGTTCGTACCTCGTTCTGAACACAGTCTTATGGATATCATTGCTCTTGATTCTCAGCTGGTGATACCCAGATTTGAGGTCGATCTTTGAGAAAACACTTGCGTCTAACAGCTGATCGAATAGGTCATCGATGCGTGGCAACGGGTATCGGTTCTTGATTGTGAGTTTGTTCAGTTCCTGATAATCGATGCACATATGCATACTTCCGTCCTTTTTCTTTACAAACAGGACTGGCGCTCCCCAAGGCGACACACTAGGCCGGATAAACCCTTTCTTCAATAGGTCCTACAACTGAACTTGCAATTCCTTCAACTCTATAGGAGCCATACGATACGGTGCTTTAGACACCGGGCTGCTCTAGGGATCAGATCTATTGCAAATTCTGTTTCTCGCTCTGGTGGCAGTTGTGTCAAGTCATCGAAAAACACATCAGGAAATTCTAGGAATACATCCAACTCCTCTAATGGTTTTACCTTCGCTTCCGTATCCATAACTGTAGCCAGATATCCCTTGCACCCATCATCCAGTAACTTCTTCGCTTGAAGTGCAGATATCGTCACCTTCTTGGGCTTCCTCACCGGTTCACTTTTGTAGGTAAATTCATCTCCATCCTTAGGCTTAAATATGATCTTTCTTTCTACGCACATGACATTTGCTCTGTGAGCGGACAACCAATCCATTCCTAGGATTACTTCAAAGTCCTTCATGTCAAACTTGATCAAACGTGCTATTAAGTTCCACCTGCAAATATCTATCGGGCAGGCATCGAATACCTCCTTCAAACTTGTTACACCTTCGGCTGGGGTGCTCACTGCAAACTTGTGCCCTATATTTCTTGGAGTTATGTTCATCCTACTTGCACATATATTAGAGACAAAGGAATGCGATGCTCCAGAATCAAATAGCACATACGCAGGGATGGATGCTTGGTTTAGAGTACCTAAATTTGGATTAAGATAATGATGTAATCAAAAGTCTACCCTATAATATATAGCTCTTCTAAACTTGATTCTATGGTTCCTTTTGGAAAATAAATGGCATTACTTCTGGATCTGCTTCTGCCTCCTCATTGGTTAGCTCGTACACTTTTCCTTGAGTCTAGCCGTCTTGGAGCAGGTAGTGTCGGCCAGATGATTGGAATCTTGAGGGCACGTTGTTTCTCCGACGCATACAATCCTTTGCCCAATGACCAGATTTACCACATTCAAAACATCGGGTGGGATTGGCAGATTGGGAAGGAGGCACAGAGCGGGTAGATTGAGAAGAAGCTTGACTTGTTTGGCTTATTGCCGGCCGCGGAGTTTGAATAGAAGTTATAGCTTGACTAGAACCCTGACGAGCATGCTGATTTGGCTGATTATAGGCCAAGCGGTATGGTTGCGAGTACTGGCCTGCTTCCGGCCATCGGTACTGCAGTGGACTGGGGCTGCTAGGACTCTTGAAGGTCTTGTTAGGCCAGTTATAAATTTAGCAGTTGCTAGGCCTCTTAGTTGATCCTTGCGATGCAGTCGACTTTTCCTTCAGTCTGTCTTCAACGGTCTTAGCCTTATCAACCATCCGAGCATAGGTTTCAATCTCCATGATTGACAACATAGCCCCAATTTTAGGTTTAAGTCCTTTCTCAAACTTCTTGGTCTTGCTTGCCTCATTCCTCAGGTGTTTTGGTGCAAAATGGAGCAGGTCCTCAAACTACTGTTGGTATTCCAGTACTATCTTTGATACTTGTGTAAGAACTGAGAACTCTGCTTCCTTTCTATCTTTGAGGCTCTTTGGGAAGTAATTCTTGAAAAATACCTCTTTGAACTGATCCCATGTTGGGTCAAGATGAGTTGCTTCAAGATTTGGCCGAGCTGATTTCCACCATGTCGCGGCTTCATTTTGCAACTGGTACCGAGCGCATATCAGTTTCTAGGCGTTGGTGCATTCTAGTACTTCAAAAGCCTTCTCCAGGGCACTAATCCACCTCTCAGGCTGTAGTGAATTTGATTCAACCTTAGAGAAAGATGGAGGGTGGAGTTTCTTGAACTTCTCCATCACTTTAGCAGTGGAGTTTTCTAGTGTAACCTGAGGCACAGGAGGAGGAAAGTTTGGGGGACGGTTAGATTCTGGCATTGCTCTCTGCTGCATGGCAGCCATGAGTTATGCGTTCATACTGGTCATCAGTTCTTGTTGTTGTTGCTGAATCTGCAGTTGAACTTGCTACGGTTGTTGCATGGATTGCTGCATAGTAGCCATAATTGCAGAGATCTCTCCGGTAGTCATAATTGGTGGAGGTGGGGGTGCTTGAGCCGGATGGATTTCAGGTGCTGGAGGAACCTCGTGAGTTTGGGGAGGAGGGACCTCAGGCACGCTCTTAGAGGTAGTAGATGTTTCAATGGTCGGGCCCGGATCATTTGATGGTCCTGCTTCTTGCATGAAATGAGATTGCGTCTCACTACGAGCTCTCTTGTTTGCCCTTGTCCTAACCATGATTACTCTCTAAAAGGAGGGTGGAGGGCAATATGCTTATTACATATATGAATTATATATATATATATATTTTTTTTTGGTGTGCTAAAGTATACCTGAATTTTCTATATATTTCTTAAGGCAATCATACATTCGAGAGCTCTTAAATGTTAGAATCATCATTGTACATACAAATATACTCATTCCTATGTTACCAATCCAATTTAGCACACATCTTGCACTTTACTAAATGCATGCTCATGTATTTACGTATAGGTATAAGCATTTCCAAGTACCTGAACTCAACAAGCTAGGTTCTCCAGTCATTGTCCGGTCATATATGCATGCAGGTCTAGGTAGAAAATATCGTCTCTAACTTGTTCCGCTAATCCGAGGAAAAACTCTCGTTCCTCAATCCTACAGACTTCAGCCCAATCTAGGTGTTCTCTTAGTGCTCTCTTGGCTGTAGTCTTGATTGCACGGATTCTGGCTGGCCTTTTCCTTAATTTCCTAAGGTAACGCATGCTGCTGGAATTTTGCCAAGTCCAAACAACATGACCATTACCTGTCATAGGAAATCAGCCATCAGTTCACTAGGGATGATCTATTCTATGATAGGTTTATCGGTCTCAAGTCCTTAACAATACACACAAAATAAATATAATTACAATAGCATAGCAACGTACTCATGTAGGGTCTTACACAACCATTACAATTTCAACATAGTACAGAGTTTGGGGCTTGCATACATGAATTTAAATTACACATTTCCCTAGTGTTTTATGCTAAGTAATTTACCATGTCCACCCATTAAATTTCTGTCCTAGTTTAGAATGGACAGATGATGTTATATCTGCCCAATCCTAAGCTACTAAGCAGAGATGCAGCAAGCATTCTCTCTTTCTTTTCTTTTTTAAAACCTTTATACATTCTTGCATATTTATTTTATTTATGCATACGCATATATATATATTTTTATAAAAAGTTACAAAGCTCAACTTTGGCCATGTTTGTTGCCAAAAGAAGAAAATTTTGAATTTCTGCTGCTGTTTTTCCACTGGTCAAATCGACCAGTGCAATCGACCAGAGAATCGGGCAAGCTATAAAATCAACTCGTGGTTCATTTTTCTCAAACCCAATTTCTGTTTTGGCTGAGGGGGAGCTCCAGGAACGACCAGAGAGGCTTGAAGCACTCATCCCCCCACCATTCCTAAGGGTTTTCTAAGGACCTTTGCATCCAACTTCAGGAATCAAGGTAGGTTTTCATAAACACTCAGAATTTCTTCATTTCTGCTGTTGTTTTTTTTTTGTTCTTGTTCTTTTCCAAACAATCTAGAGTTTTGCATCCCTACTTAGTTTTCTTCATTTCAAATGCATATCTCTGTAAATCCTAGGATTCTTTGGCTGATTCTCAATGACATTCATGCTCCTTATTGTTTTGTTTTTTTTTTTTGATTCCTTCTTGCTCTCTTCCAAATAACCTAGGGTTTGCATCTCTACTTGTTTCCAATATTCAAATGCTTAGTTGTATGAACTAAGGGTTCTTTAGCTTATTTTTTGATAATATCATGCCCCCTTGCTGTTTTTTTTTTGTTTCATTTTTTGTTTTGTTTGAATCCTTCTTGTTCCCAACATTCAATTGCTTGCTTTTGTGAACCAAGGGTTCTTTTGCTTTCTTCTTATGGCATTCTTGTTTCCTTTTTTTTTTTTAGATGTCAACACGCCAAACTTGAGGCAAGGGCAAAGAAGTTGCAGCCAGCAAACGTCAAAGAGTTGAATCTAAGTCTTCTGCATCAAAACCCCCATCTCCAGAGTCTGAGGAGCATTCTTTTGAGCATGGCTCATCTTCAGAAGAAGGTGAGTATGATGAGTTTTGGTTTTCCAGCTACCAGCATGCTCGAGATTGGAGAGGTTTCCAAGATAAGAAAGTAGCAAATGAGATGATAGTGAAAGTAGAGGACTTCCCACAATTCAAAGTTTATGAGAGGTTCAATGCAATGGGTTAGACTTTTGGGATGCATGTTTTCATGTTGATTCGCATCCACCTCAGCCACCACCCGATCCAGCTCAGCAGTAGTTTCACTTTGATCCTACTATGAATCTCTAGGACTTTCCTTTATGTTTGTTTCTACTTTTCTAGCTTGTTAGTTGTACTTTTGAACCTTTCTAGTATGTATCTTGGGAAGTAGTACTTCCAATTTTGGTGTAATGGCTCTATGCCCCTCTAAATATTATGTAATTCAAAACTATGGGTTTGAATCAATTACCTATTATGTCATTCTATTTTCTCGTTGTCTATCTATTCTAATGTTCTTGTTTTTCTCATATGTAATTTACTTTAATCCTATTTCCGCTGTCTGTGAGTTTAGAGAGCTTCTCGCTCTGATACCAAGCTCTGCCACACCCCAAATCACCCCCTAGGCGGATCGGGCGGGTGACCCAGATGTCAAACCACATCCGTCAAATCTCCAGGATCCAGAAGCAAACACCACTCAACAGACACACACTGCACTTACAATAAAATATTGAAAACAAAGTGCGACGGAAGCTAAATTGTTATATATACATAAAAGAGCTAACATAAGTACATTGTTCGATAGTTGCTCACAACCCACAGTACTCCATAACCAACTTACATACATGACCTTTTCATAGCCCAGCATCATAAAACAAAAATACATGAAAGATGCATTTGTAAGCTATACAAAAGAAAAGTGTCAATCGGCTATCCACAAAAAAGAATGTTCTATGACCATTTAAAAGAAGACAGCCGCCATCAGATAAGCTCCTCCAGCCTAACCCTGTGCATCCCCATCAGAGGGATCACCTCCATCGGGGTCCACACCAGAATGTTCACGATCACCATCACCAAATTATCCATAATGATCCTCCCACTCAGGGAGATGTCCACCTGCAAAATCATCTAAAAGAAACAATCCACGAGAATGAGCTCCACCAAGGCCAGCAAATGAAAAATAAATCATACAAGCAGGTACAACCATCATCATCAATTTACATGCTGGGTTCAATCTTATTACTCTGGTCCACCTAACATCACAACTAAGTCACTAGGTATATGCTACTTACAATGACTCGGGCGACAACCTTAGTCGCTTCTCCTCTATTTTTCGGTTGCCACCTCAATCACTGCAGGTGGAACCCACGCTGGGCAGTGAGCACCAACTCCTCCCTTGGCAGACCCCAAGTTAGCCATGGCAACCTGACCCAACTTCTGCTATCCTCGGCATTCAGGAGGCCATGATCACCCAACATATGCACCCCTGTTGAGAAGGGCTGTAGCATGAGGGTATGTTCACCTAGCCAAATGATCTACATGATAAGTATGAGTTGAGTGGTGTCAACTGTATCCCATTCTACGGGCTACGACAAACCTCATTTCCGAGTATGAAATGTACGGTGCTCCTGCAGCCCATACTACGGCTCACCATACCTTTCATTTCCAAGCCGTCTATTACGGCATCTAATCTAATAGATCACATAGCATGCATTTGATTCATTAATTATTTTATCAACATGTTCATAACCACAGTTCACAATTACATCTGTAATTCCAATGTCCAAAAGAAAATAAATAATGATATAACATAGATATCCATAATAAAATTAATTTTGTTATCTTTGATATGTTCACAAGGTTAGACCTACAAGGATAATCCAATATCCACTCACCTTGACTATACTCAGCCGGATCCAAAGACTGCTAGTCCGCAAAAGTGCACCGATACGCATCGCCGGGCAAACAATCAAAGCCAGGTAAATGAATTAGAAAAATTATATTAATACACACCAAATTGCCCTAAGAGACTAGGGGTGACCTTGGTCTAGCCTCTAGACCAAAGTAAGACACAAAACTGCCATGACAGCAGTAGTGGTCGATTGGCACTGGTCTATCTAATGGACCAGTGGTAAGGGACCAGTAGGGTGCTGTGGCTAAAATCAAGAGAGGTTTGTGGAATTTAGACCCAAAAGGTGCCTAAGTATTATTCTGAGTAGATCTCAGATGCTAGAATCATGTTCTTCATTCATGGTTTGCACTGGTTGATTGGACTGGTCTATCCAATGGGCCAGTGACAATCAACCCATTGCACACAGTGTAAGAACAGGGCTGAATTTATGAGTTTTATGTTAGGGTTTATACCAAAGGCTCTAAAAAGGGTGTTTTAGACCTTGGGTAGGTCAGGGACAACATAGGGTTAGGTTCCCTGCAGTGGTTGATTGGTACTGGTCCATCCAATGGACCAGTAGCAATGGACCAATGGGGGTCACAGTCACAAAACTGGAAAGGGTTCACACCAAAGGTTTTAGATGGCACTGTAGTAGTCCCATCAGTGATTTGGGTCATGGTTCCATGCCAAATATGAGTTTGGTTGCCCAAAACCTATCTCGGGATGTCAGATTTGCTCTAAACAGGGGTACGGTGCACTGTTTTCAGCTGGGATTGCATGCAGGGCTTCATGCAGGGCATCACACATCCAAGGGTAAGTCAGGGGTAATACAGGCTTTAATTTTCTGCAGTGGTCGATTCACAGTGGTTGATCCAATCGACCACTGCAATCGACCAGTGCATGAGCAGTTCAAAAAATTTAAAAGATAAAGCTGTTTTGGCTTGTATCTATGAATCAGAAGCATGCATGGATGATCAGAGAACATCATTGGGTTCCATGCATGATATCCAACATGTACATGGTGGAAGATCAAACATGCATGGTGATTTTGGGTTATTTAGCTTGCATGGTCATCATTCATGGTTGCTCATACATAAGCCTTCAAAATCAGAATAGGAAGAGGTTCTATCAGCTTCAGAACACCACTGTGATGGTCATTTGGTTGGGGATTCATCATGTATTTAGAGAAAAGTAAGTCATGCACCATGGGTCATGTTCTAAGCTTATTGTAAACATGGAAATCAATCATCTAAAGCTGGAAGTGACAGACACAGCATGCACTTACTATGATGATAGTAGATGAGAGGTCAAGCATGGCAGATTTACACATGCATGCCAAGATCCTAGTTGTTAGGCTAACAATACATGATCTAAACTATAGAGCTATGTGATTCATGGCTGTACTACAAGAATCTGAAATCAATCATACATGGAGCTTAGAAATCTGTATAGGAAACTAAGAATCATAGGGTAGGTAGAGGGTAAGCACCATTACCTTGGCAGTCCAAGCTCAAGGATGGGTTCAAAGCCTTCCTTTCCTCTTCTTCCCTTCTCTTTCTCTTTCTCCTTCTCTTCTTTCTCTCCAACGAACTAAGCAGGGGAGGTTTTTTGGCAGAGGGCTGGTATATATATATGCCCAGCCACTAAGGCCTGTTTGCCAAAGGTTTTTTCATGAAAGACACATTCTTGAAACCCATTTTTCCATGCAAATGGCTTCAAAGTGGGCCCCACATGATCACATTGTTAGGACAATATTTCTTCGGGTCATTCTAAGTATGGAGAGGTGACCCGGGGTGCAAGACACTGGGCCCCACACAACAGAGATGCTTTCTGTGCAGTACAACAGTAGTGGTCGATCCTACTAGTTGATCCAATAGACCAGTAGGGATGGACCAGTAGGTAAAACCCTGATGTTTTTGCATTTGGGCCTCACTAAGGTTTGTGCCATGCCTAGGGCATTGTCCTCGTACAATTTGTGGTCATTAAACCTTGTTTAAACATTTAAACATGAATTTATTCCTGTTTTGGTCAAGCAGGGGCTGTACCTTAGGTTGTTCATCAATTTGTGTATGGAACAGCAGCACAGGTCTGGTAGTTGCCTTCGGATCAGTAGGTATGACATCACCGGAGATTCCCCTTAAAAAATGATCATCGAGTCGGTGCACCACAGGTTGCTAGTGCGTAAAACCCTGGATCCATCGGGTTCCGGACCTACATTCGGAGTTCCGGTCAAGGTCCGGGCATAGATGTAACAACTCCATTGTTGTAACAATAATAAATAATTCATTACCAAAAAATAAATAAATAAATAAATAATTACCCTATTTTAATGATTTTTGTTTTTTTTTTGTGACTTTTAATCATTTTATATCAAGTTTATTCATCAGTTGTGAGATTTGGATTGGATCCAAATTTTCCAAGTACATAAAAAAAAGGCCCATGTATTCCTCCCAATTTAAGTGCAAAGAAAAGTGCCATGCGTGGCAATTAAAAGCATGCAGTTTGGAAGTTAAAAGTTGGCAATTCATAGGGTTAGGCCGTTAAACCAAACCCAACATGGACCAGAAATGGTTCGGCTCAGTTTGAGATTAGAGCCAATATGGCTGAAAACATCTGACCCATTACAACCTCAGATTAGTTAAGGGCTTTCCCGGCCCTCAAATTATATTACTGTGGTGTGAGATTAATGATTTTTTAATCATTTCTTCATGATTAATTAGTGTATAATTTCAAAGTGGTAATTAGTTGATGTAGCTACATCTTACATCTTAGGAAGATGGAAGAAGCTGAGAAGAAAAGTCAATTTCTTGCATAAGAAAGGTCAAATCTTTTGGTGGAGGATCTCCCTTGGCAATTACGATCGATGAACAATTTTCAAGTCATATTAATGGTTTTATGTATACTAAATTAATAAAAAGGGCACCACAAACCTAGACCAATATTAGTTCTATGCAGGCATATTTCTATTTTTTATTCTGTATTTTTCATTATTGCTATTTCTATTACATGGTAGTATTTGTTTATAGGGAAAAAGAGCTCTGCTTGGTGGCATTGTTCCTACGCCCAGACATAAGAGTTCACAAAATTACTATCTAGCCCCTCTTGAAATAAAAAATTCCATCTGTGTTGATGCTCCTATACATTCTAGTTAGTGTTAATTGAGCCGTGTATTGTGAGTGTTACGGATCTGGCTCTTCATGAGACCTTGTTGGTATGGCTACCATAAGACAACCAATGCGACGTCACTCCCCAAAGCCTGATTGGCCCTTGCATTGGTACAGGGACTACACAACCAAACTACGATTTCTTGCCCTTGTTTATATCCAAATTATGAAAATATTGTCCACATCAAATTCTTGACGCACACACACAATGAAAGAAAATTCTACTTGGTTGCATAGTGTCCATACAAAGAAATGTGTGGAATTACTATCATACCCCTTTAATGTATCATCCTATCTCCTTGAAATAAAAAATCACATTTATGTTGATGCCCTTGTATACATTCTCAGTGGCATCGTATTGGTGCAGGTACGACATGACCAGACAACGATCTCTCGCCCAATATATTTGTATATAGATTTCTAATCGAATTTAAAATTATCATGTATTAAAATAATTATTTGAAATTTATTTAAAAGCTAGATTCTAAATCAAATGTTGATCACGTGAAGTGTTTTCTAAAATATACTAACAAAGAAGAAAACGAAGTATCATCATCACCATTGACCAATGGTGTGAAACTATGAACTATGCTTTACCAAAAAAAAAAACAAAGAAACTATGAACTATGCAACACATTTTACTCAAATACTTTCTTTCTACTCCCAAGTTGGAGATACCAATGATCAATATACCTCTTGCAGATCCACTACGGTTCTTTGAATTCCATTGTTATCATTGTCATTCTCAAATGGTCTCAATCTTTCATTTTCAAAATGATATGAAGCAAGCTAGCGTATAGGACAACAACTACAGAGAATGCTTCATTCATTGTTTATATATATTGATTTAATTCAATCAATCACAATTGTATATATTGATTTAAATCAATCAATCACAATTATATATATTGATTTAAATCAGTCTCTCTTCTCTCTCTCTCTAATATATAAATCAATCAATTTAAATCAATCAATCACAATTATATATATATATTGATTTAAATCAATCTCTCTCTCTCTCTCAGAAATGTTTCGATTTTCGATTAATGAGATAGTTAAGTTTTAAAAGTCATTAAGCCACATTTGACAATGCATCTAATTAAGATAAGATTAAGGTCAAGGACTGCGATTACATTCTCTATCAATGGTGGTTTTAAACGAAGTTTTTAAAATAAATTAAGATTCAAAATAGGTTTAAATACAAAATCAGTTTTATTATATTTATCTCTTTATTTATATTATCATTTCAGTTCTTTTTGAAAACATTTATGTCTTTTCATGTTGATTCTTAAGGTGCTATGTAGTCTTCCTTTGAAACTTCTTGAGAAAATAAAAACTCTATTATATTAATGGATTAATAAATCCATACTTTTAATTCTCATCTTAATTCCTCTTCTTAAAGACATCTCTTTATTTCTCTTTCTTAATGCATATTCCTACCAATATAAGGAACAAAGGCTTATTCTTTTTAAGAAGCAATTAACGAATCAAGTCCTCTTAAGATTAATCAATTCCTATGGAGATTAATCAAGTCTCTCTTGAAATGAATCAAACCTCTTTTGAAATGAATCAAATCTCCTTTGAGATTGATCAAGTCTCTCTTGAGATGAATTCCGCTTTGTGTTATGTACATGCATGTAATACATGTTATTATTTATTCTCATTGTTTTGTTGAGTCTTGAAAGTAATACTATTATAAGTATTTTTCTTTTAGTTTAAGCACAACCCTGTAGTACCGAAAGGGGTCTAGTAGTCGAGTGCACGATTACTGGGGGAGCCAATGGACTGTTTTATCCCGGAGGCCGATTCGTATATTCTCGGTTGCACCTTAAAAGTAAAGGAACAGAAAGGAACAGAAATTACCTCGTAAGCCTGAGCGTAGGCTTTGCTCTCCAAGGAATCATCTTTCATATCGGAGAGTGCCTCCCGATCAGTGGGAGAAATGCAGTTCAACGTCATTTGCTCCGCAGCAATGGCGTCACCCAAAACTTTTTGGTCAACTCGTACCGACCACTTGGGAATAAATGTGTCCGGAGACATTTTTTCCTTGCCCTTGGAGGACATATTCAATGTGTCCTTAGGCAAGCTGGTACTCGGTAGCACCATAACCTTACTGCTTTTCTAGGACTCAGGAGGGATACCATCCCGAGCACCATGTTTGGTGGCTTTGAGAATCTTCACCGAGACCGCCTTATCTTTCTTACTGTCTCGGTGGCTCTGGCTCTCGAGGACCTCGATATGCAGGCCACCCTTCTTTCTGGACTCCTTGGGAGGAGCCCCCTTTGGCTCGGTGGGAGCCAGCTTCCTCTTCCTCTCGTCCAGCGGCATGGGAGAGGTCATCTCATCCCCGGTAATCCTGATGTTCTCCTAGTCGAGGAAATCCATTGCTGAACTTAAATCAATATCCACTGTATCAAACAAGGAAGCAAGGTCAGTACAATGAAGAAATACAGAATAAATACACAGACATATTTAAAACCTCACTCATCTTCAGGCGAGACATGTCTAGGGCATCAATGTCGACAAGTTCCACATGACTCTTGGTATCCAATATTAATCGGAGGGTTTCCAGATCCTCGTCATCAAGGGGTGGGATCTTATTCTTAACAGAGGTGTTGGGAGAACACCATACACGAGGAAACCTATATCCCGAGCATGAAGCCCAAAAGAACCTCTGTTTCCAACCACGGATGGAGGATGGAATTTTGTTCATGATCAGAATGTTGGAATCTCGTTGGTAGAGATAATACCAACCGGGGTGGGAGCTAAGTGAAGTGAGCAGGAAGCATCTTATGAACAATGCAGGGGAAGCATGTCTATGTAACTGGGCACACCTAAGGATGAAGGCACCAATGCACCTCTAAGAATTTGGGAGTAACTGGCTGGGGGCTACTTCGTAGTGTTCTAGAAGGAGGGAAATGAACTAGGGAATAGGAAGGCGAAAACTGGCTTCGAAAGCATCAGAAATAAGACTAAACTCACTGGGATGGTCGGTATTTTCCCTATCTTCGGGAGTGGCAAACCAAAGATCAATGGATTCGGGAATTGAATAGATTTCTCGAATCTCAACGATGTCAGACACTTCTAACACGGAAGGGATGTCCTCTATCCTCTTTCCTATGGTGGGATCGATCTGGGGTTGGCGAGTATGAAAAACCTTACCACGGGAGGGGGGAGAAGTTTTCTTCGAAGGCTTACTGGAGGAGGTACCAAAGGCAGCACCAGACTGAGTGCGATGTACCACTAGGAACTCCCCAGAGGGAATCACCGCAGCATCCCTAGACATTGGAGCATGGAACAATTTGTCTAACTCCTCAAATAGGGACTTAGCGTCCCTCACGGTTTTAGGAACCAAGGTATTTTTAGAACTTGACATTTCTTGATAAAAGGAAAAGAAATCAAATGCAGGCGGAAGGAGAGGAAAACCTATTCAAACGAGAAGAATATAGTTGAAGAGAAAGCACAGCGCAGAAAGCTTCAAGGAAAGTTACACAGACAGAAAATCAAAACTTCAGAGCTTCAAAACTTGAAAACGATAAAGAAGAAGAAAGGTCCAAGGAAGTTAGAGCCTTAAATACCTTGAGTAAAAAGTTGGACATTACAGATCAGTCGAATATGTTTTAATGGATGGTCAAGTTGCATCCAAAATTTTGAAATCAGAACATGGGAGGACACGTGTTGTACCATCAAAGGAAGCTTCTTCGACAAGGTAAAACCGAGATACTAAGCGTTTCAAAGTGAGAAACTAAATCATTCAATGGTCAAACTAATGGAAGTTTCCATTTCAAGTGCATGCTCTCTCTCTCTCTCTCATATTCATGCTTTTCATACAGATACGGCAAGCTAACTTTCTTTGCATTTAATGGGAAGAAAGGAACGTGAAATTGTAGACTAGACCAAATAATAGAAGCTATACCTTTGGGAAGGGTTCGTGATATATATATACTCAGTTTCATGATAACTATATATTGCTGATGAATGATCATGTGCGAGTCCACGTACTGTATACATGTTAGGCCTTGGGAAATGCCATTTGCTTGAAAAATCAAACTCTTAATAAGACTCTTCCATGAATAAGAAATCAAAGAGTTTGGAAACCACAAAACTCTTTAAGATTCATAACAATTTTCTTGCTGCTTCTTACTTGTCTGTACTGTTTTCGGAGAAAAGAAAAAAAAAAAAAAAAAAAAAAACAAAGAAGTTGGATTCATTAATTGATAGATTTCTAACTCCACATTCACCAGTATACTGTTGTAGCCATTGTGGACTGTCGACAGAATAGTTTTCTAGAAGAGTGAAGGGTCCTTATCAACAGCTGATGAAATGGAGCAGTCGAGCAGAAAAATCCAGAGATCAGATGGCCCCATTGAATTTTAACAGGACCTTTTTGTTGTTCTTTCACTGTTGGAAATTAGTGATTTTAAAGTGTACTGTTCCTGACACTTCATTGAGGACTAGACCCATTAAACTAGGTTCTTACCCACCCACCCCCACTCCAAAAACAAGGTTTCTGATGAGATTGACCAATCCGGCAATATAGATTATAGGAGGAAGAACAGTATCCGATCGTGTGGGGTATGCAGCCCCTGTGCTTAACCACGTTTGCATGGAAAAGTGGAAATTCTTAGGGGTGCAATGATCATTTCACATGGCTTGTGTCCAAGCATAGGGGTTGCACAACTCATACGGTCAGGTAGTGTTTTCTTTTCCCTAGATTATATATGAACATATCATAGTTTCTCAATATCTTGTTATATGTTGGGCCTAAAAGACCAGAGTCTCCTCTCAACTCTAAGACTAATCGATCATCCTAAATAAAATTGCAATCTCACTATCACCAATTGATATCAAAGTCAATCTCAGGATGAAATCACTCCTCAAACATTGAGGAGGATTATTGGGTCTAAAAAGTCAACATCTCCCAATTTGATTGTTTTTAATAGGCTAAATCCCATGGGTCATCCCAAACAATGAGAAAAGAAAATTGCTAACTTGGTCAAATTTTTTTTCCCCACTTTATGAACAAAAAGATGTTGGGTGTGTTTGACACCTCAAATCAGGTTCAATTAACTCTACTTTTAATTTTTAAATCTACTTACCCACTAATTACTACTGCCCCACCCAAGTAAATAAATAAATAAAATTAAAATAGATCCCTAAGGTGGGAGAAATAGAAACATTGAGAACTAAGAAATTGAACACATGAAACATCAATCCTTACAAGTAGTGATCTGGTATTAGGTATTAGGTATTGGGTATTAGGTGGGTCTGGCTGGAGCATGTCGGAAACTAGGTCGGAGGACCCAAAATGCTGACCCATGTGTTGTGTTTGTCGGACAGAACAACTAAATGGCCTATTAGTAATTGGACACTTTTCTAAGTTAAACATTAGGGTTTGATTAGTGGTACGTGTGTACCCTCCACCTCCGAAAAAAAAAATAATAATAATAATTATTAGTAAGTGCAATTAATGTCGAATTTGGAATTACTTAAGAATAATTACAGAATGGTACCATCTCATTTTGGTTTTGCCTTAAAATAACAAGTGCATAAAACTGATATAATCTCTGAGACATAATCGATCAGAACGTGAATAGATAATTGAGTTCATTAGACCTTAATATATATGATCTTATTACTTTTTGAGAGAAAGAACGCTGTCTGGTTGTGAGTGTCCGGCACCTAGAAATAGAAGCATGCAAAATTATCAGCCTGCCCTCTATTAAATAAAAAATCTCATTATGTTGATGCCTTTGCATGTACTTTCATTGGCCCTGTGGTGGTGCAGGGTGCATGCCAACCAGGCAACGATCTCTTGCCTTTATTATTTTTTGTTGATAAAATTAGTCATTGGTAGAGATGTGATAATCGTCAAACATCAAATCGTGTGTTAAAAAACCTATTGGATTTTTGCATAAAATCATTTTATTTATCCGTAAGATCTATCTATCATTATCTTTAGTATAGTTAAACTGTTTGGTGGTGTTTGTTTAAGAGGTACGGAGTACTGAAAATTTAATTTTTTTTTTTTTTTTGTTTTGGTAAAGCTGAAAATTTAATCTTATCATGTAAAAAACCACCCACAAACATCATTTCGGAGGAAATTTTTCATTGGGAAGTGTACCGCCACGCTTAGGCACAGTAGGAGGTAAAATGATCACCCTGCCCATAAAATAGTCAAGTTTCAACCCAATTTAAGTCTACAAAATGGCAAAACAAAGTATTTGAAAAATTAAGGACTACCAATGGAGAGTATGCTTATATATGAAAGGATACATTGAATCTTCAATCTGAAATAAATGCATATGACTATTTCGTGTGATTTCCTAAATATCCAACGGCCAGAATTTCTAGACCGCCACGCCACGTCTTTGCAAGTAAAGTAGGCCATGATAAATTATTCTTTTTATGCAGTACATATCTTGTTTTCTCTCACAAGTTTCACTTGGCATAATTAGAGGATAATTGTGTCTTTTTTGAATCTTCAACATGGAGACATTTTCATTTTAGTATTTCTTTAATAAGCTAAACGCCACGTAATCATCCAAAACCAATAGAGAGAATTAAATTGCTAACTTGGTAAAGTTGTTTTTCCCCTTATGAACAAAAAGATGTGGGGTGTTGACACCAAAATGGCTAAATCAGGTTCAATTAACTCTAATTTTTAGTTTTATACCTACTTACCCACTAATCACTACTAGCCTACCCAAGTAAATAAATAAAAAATTAAATGAGATCCCTAAAGTGGGAGACACAAAAACATTGGGCAAATACTAAAAGAGGGGCAAAGAAATTGAAGACATGAAACACCAATCCTTATGAGCAGTGATCAGGTATTAGGCGTGGTTTACAAAAAACAAAAACAAAAAAAAAAAAAAGAAGATAGAAAGAGAAAAAAGATCAGATATTAGGTGGGGACCCAATTCAAAATGCTTCATCCAAGCATCTGAGGTCATCTTAGAGGTAAGTGATGCAAGTGAAAACAACCAAACAGCTTATTTGTGGTCTAACATTTTATCTAAGTTGGACATTAGAGTTTTATTACCGATAAGTGCAATTAATATAGAATTTTGGAACTACTTGAGAATAATTAAAGTGATTGAGTTGGAACGACACCATCTCATTTTGGTTTTGCCTTGAAATAATGACTGCATAAAACTGAGATAATCTCTAAGACATAACCAGAATGTGAATCAATAATTAAGTTCATTATAGCTTAGTATGATCTTATTATTATTTTTTGTTGATAATTTAGTCATTATTAGTGTTGCGGGTGAAAACCTCCGATGCCCGATTCGCCCACGGATGAGCCATAAAAAACCAAGCGATGAGCACAAGAGAGCCAGTGTGGCTCCGGCCAAGGACTCTCCGACGCTCAAGTCAGGTCTCCAATGCAACAGCGTAACTGCGTAGTCAAAGCCAGATGAGGAATGGTGCTCCATACCTAGGTATTTATAGAGTGAGGATGAGATGAGGCGGTTGGGAGAGTCCTAGTATGGTAGGAGTCCTTCTTTTGGAAGGTTCTCTCACGTAGAGCGGAGTGGAGAGCTATTTTCGGGGTCCAGCTCTTATTAAGGTAAGAGTCCATGTAAAGTGTGATTTCATATTGCACTGGGATCGTGGCTCGATCCTTATCCCGTGATTCTTGGAATGTGCTGACATGGCCCCGTGATCCCCGGTGGGGCGTTATGGTAGCTTCTGTGGAGGAGGGCTCGACCTCGGAGGTCGGCCTAGGAGGTCGGCTTGGTAGGTCGGTCTAGGCAGTCACCTCGGCCTGGGAGGTTTGCCTGAGAGGTCGGCCTGTTAGGTCGGTCTCGGCAGTCAGCTCGGCCTAGGCTGTCTTGTGTATGCTCGGTCAGGAGTTTATGGCTGACTTGTGTGAGCTCGGCTCTGTCAGGTGACCTATCGGAGATCGGGTCGGACCGATTTCCTGCTCAGCTCAGTTCAGCAAAGTGGCAGCTTCTAATTGGTGAGGTGATTTTATGCCCTATCATGGCCTCAGTGCTCGGCCTCGGCCTCGGGCAGTCGTGGCCTCAGTGCTCGGCCTTGGCCTCGGCTTCAGTGCTCAGCCTCAGTCTTGGTCTCAGTGCTCGGCCTCGGATTCAGTTCCAGTATGTTTACGTGGCAGATTTTGGTTGGTTGGGGGATTCTATGACGCATCACAAGCCCCCCACTCATCAAGGCTCGGCTCATCCTTGATGAGTGTCATCTTTCGGTCCGCTTAACGGTTCTGTTTTGAGGCTAAGTCCGAGCTCTTTTCCTTCGGCGATTTGACGTTGTACGGTCTGTCAGTTGGGGTGTCAGTGCCACATTACTCGGCGTAATGATGATGCTCGGGATTTTGAACCGTCTTTTGATTTGGATCGTTGAATCATGTTGAACTCTTCCTCTTTTTTTTTTGGTATGTACCGGGCCGAGCTGCCTCTCTATGTACTGTGCCGAGCAGTCGGCTCTTTAATCAATGAAAATTTTGTTTCTCAAAATTTGTCTAACTGTTTTAGCTCGGCAATTTTAGCCTTCTTTTCCATTTGATGTTGTGGCCGAGCAGCCTCCATAGCTGAGCGTAATGCCTTAGCTTAGTTTTAGACTTTGTTCAGCTCGACCATAGGGAGAGTTTGCTCTTGTTGGTCAGACATCGGCCAGTCTTTGTGGGCTGGTCTTATGACTTGATTTTCGATCTATGAGGGTCGGTTTTTGAGGTCGGCCAGGTCTATGAGGATCGGTCTTACGACTTGGTTGCCGACCTATGAGGGTCGGTCTTAGAGGTCAGCTAGGTCTATGAGGACCGGTCTTACAACTTGGTTGCCGACCTATGAGGGTCGGTCTTTGAGGTCGGCCAGGTCTATGAAGATCGGTCTTACGACTTGGTTGTCGACGACTTGGTTGCCTTCCGTCCTATGAGGGTCGGTCTTTGAGGTCGGTCAGGTCTATGAGGACCGGTCTTACGACTTGGTTGCCGACGACTTGGTTATTGTTCGTCCTATGAGTGTCGGTCTTTGAGGTCGGCCAGGTCTATGAGGACCGGTCTTACGACTTGGTCCACCCGACGTGTTGCAAGTGCACTAAGCAAGTGGAGAAAAGACTTTATTTCATTGAATCAAGAATGTTGAGGCCGAAGCCGAATACATAAATGCTTGTCATGAGCTGTGCCGAGCAGAATACTTAAGCAAATTACTGAAATTTTTTTTTCAAATTTTCTGAGTTCCAAGGCCCCGGTACCATCTTTGTTGGGTCTTCGTCACTAAGGGAGAACGGGATGAGGTCTTCCACGGGCCTTCCGCGCCTTTTGGTGAGCTCATCCCGCTAGTCTTCAGGGAGGTGCTCAACGCACATAGCCATTCCTTGGACATTTCCTTTGTTTTGCTTTACAAAGGTGGCGTAGCACTCTTGAGCTCTCTTTTGATCACCTCGGATTTCTCCGATGCCGTTCTCTGTGGGGAATTTCATCTTCAAGTGTATTGGCGAGATGATAGCTTGGAGGGTGGTGAGCGATGGGCGACCAAGTATGGCGTTGAAGGCCACCACCGACCGTACCACCATGAACTTGACTTGGATCGTCGCTTGGTATGGAGCTTGCCCGAATGTGACCAGGAGGTCTATCGACCCCTTGATCGTGGTGGCGGCCCCCGAGAATCCATGGAGTGAGGTGGCTTCTGGTTTGAGCGCCTCATCCCCGAAGCCAAACTATCGATACACGTCCAGCGATATAAGATCCACAGATGCTCCCGTATCGATCAATACCCATTGAACGGGTCTCCTCGCTATTTCTACCTGTACCACCAAAGCATCATCGTGAGGTAAACTTATACCTTCGAGGTCGGCCTCAGAGAAGGAGATCGTCGCCTTCGGCCTTTTGCTCGGCATCTCCGCGACTCCGATGAATCGTGCATTCACCTTGGCTTTTCTGGTGGATTCATGTCCGGGCCCTCCGAGGATGGTGTATATGGGAGCTCCTTTCTCCTTGCTCGGCCCAGATCCGTCATCTTTCTTGTCAGCTCCGGCCTTATCCTCGTCCCTCTTGGCTTATCGATTTTCAGACCTCGGCTCGGCTTTCTTCTGGTCCCGGTCGTCGGATCACCGACCACCTCGCTCATCTTGATTACCCTTGATATATTTGTTCAGGCGACCAGCCTTAATGAGTTCTTCAATTTCTCGCTTCAGCTGGTAGCAGTCTTCGGTGTCGTGGCCATTGTCCTTGTGGAATAGGCAATATTTGTTGGGGTTTCGGGATAACCCAGCTTGCATCAGCCGAGGTCAGCGTATGTACCCATCGTCTTGAATTTGCATCAAAATTTCCTTCCGTGATACGTTTAAGGGAGTGTACTCGGGACTCTGAGCTCGGTCTGAGCTCTCGGCTCTGCGGTCAGTCTTGGTCCGCTTTTCATCCCTTTGGTGATCGGTCGCTGACCTTTTCTTCTCTCCCTCATTTTCATTCCCCTTGCGTGCTTGGAGAACGTCTTCCATGTTTGCAAACTCATTACACCTGTCAAGGAGCTTGGCCATACTTTTGGTCGGCTTTCGAGCCAAGTCCTTGATCAGGTCTTCATGTGTAAGTCCATTGCTCATCGCGGTGTGAGCTGTGGCCTCATCCAGGTCTCTAAGATCTAGGGATTCTTTATTGAACCGGGAGATGTACGACCTGATTGACTCGTCTGACCTCTGTTTCATGCTGAGGAGGTTCACCGTTGTCTTCTTATGCTTCATGCTACTTTGAAAATGCGTGACGAAGGCTCGACAAAGTTGGGCAAAGCTTGTAATAGAGTTCGACGGTAGCCATGAGAACCAAGAAGTTGCCGTACCCTTTAGGGACGAGGGGAAAGCTCGGCAAGAAACAATCTCAGTCCCGCCGTACATGGTCATCATTGCGTTGAAGTAGTTGATGTGCTCGGTCGGGTCGGTAGTCCGATCATACCGGTCAAAGGGAGATGGTTTGAACCCTACCGAAAGCTGTGCTGTTATGATCTCAGGCGGATAGGGGTGATGGCCGACCAGTGAGTAGGCATCTGGAGTTGCTTGTTTCTTAAGCCCTTCAACTTGCTCGATCAGCTCCCTTAGCTTTTTCTCCATTTCAGACTCTAGAGCTCAGCCATTTTGTTCCTCAGCTCGGATGGGGTCTTGCGCTTTTTTTTGCTGAAGTCGACCATTCTGGTCGGCCAACTCATCCTGATGAGGTTGGCCAACTTGACCCTCTCACTCGTGTTGATGAGGCCGACCATTATGGTTAGCTCGGCCAACATCACTTCTCCTCATGCGCCCATCATCTCTGTGGTCAGACTCATGTGGGCTCCTTCGTCCATCTCTTCGTCGAAAAAGACTTCGTCGCCCGAGGCTATGGTGAGAATCCTCTTCTTCCCTTGTAGTGCATTGGCCTCGGGGCTCTTCTCGCCGATCTTGGTATCTCCTCGGTCCTTCACCGTCACCGAGTCACCCAGAAAAGACCAATCTCCGTGCAGCAGATCCGACTGGCTCGATGTCCTCTGCGGCTTTTGGGCTTCGACGGTGTCCTCGCTCGTCCTGCCGATTTCCCCCGCTAGCTCAGGGAGGGGGAGTTTTTTGGCCCCGGGGATGAGATTACGCAGCTCGGCTCAGCTTCGCCATCTGTCGACCACCTTGTTGCTGTTGATCTATGACACACGTGGGTGCTAGCTGGGGTGCTAGCCGGGGCGCGACCGGTGGCTGACCCATCAGCCCACCCTGAGCCATCTGAGTCATGAAGGTTTGCAACATCTCGTTAGTTTGAAGCATCTGCAATTGCAAATCCATGACCTGTCGATTATTCGTCGACCCTTCAGGATCCAAACTCTTCGGCAAAAGTGGTGGCGGCGGCAAGTTCAGCCCATTCGGCTCAGCCTGAGTTTGGTCTACCGTCGTCGCGTCCAGTACACTTCCCCCATTGCCCCTGTTCACTGGTGGCGTGGGATTGACAGCGGTACCCGCATTGAGCGAAGCACCTCCCCCTCGTGGGGGTCTTCTTGCAGCCCCCTGCCGTGACGTCTCTGAGGGTGGCTATTGTCTCGCCTGCCTATTAGGTTGTAGCTCATCTCCTTGAGAGGTTGAGCTATGTTGACCTGATCTCGTGTGCACTATTGTTGTTGCTCTTGAGGTTGGTAGAAACGACGACTACTTGCTGATGTCGTTCCCACAGACGGTGCCAAATCTGTTGCGGATGAAAACCTCCGATGCTCGATTCGCCCACGGATGAGCCTACAAAAACCAAGCGATGAGCACAAGAGAGCCGGTGTGGCTCCGGCTAAGGACTCTCCGACGCTCAAGTCAGGTCTCCAATGCAACAGTGTAACTGCGTAGTCAAATCCAAATGAGAAATGGTGCTCCATACCTGGGTATTTATAGAGTGACCGAGGATGAGATGAGGCGGTTGGGAGAATCCTAGTATGGTAGGAGTCCTTCTTTTGGAAGGCTCTCTCGCGTAGAGCGGAGTGGAGAGCTATTTTCGGGGTCGGGCTCTTATTAAGGTAAGAGTCCATGTAAAGTGTGATTTCGTATTGCGCGGGGATCATGGCTCGATCCTTATCCCGTGATTCTCGGGATGTGTTAATGTGGCCCCGCGATCCCCAGTGGGCGTTATGGTAGCTTCTGTGGAGGAGGGCTTGGCCTCGGAGGTCGACCTAGGAGGTCGGCCTGGTAGGTCGGTCTCGGCAGTCACCTCGGCCTGGGAGGTCGACCTGTTAGGTCGGTCTCGGCAGTCAGCTCAGCCTGGGTTGTCCTGTGTATGCTCGGTTAGGAGTTTATGGCTGACTTGTGTGAGCTCGGCCTCAACCCCGGCTGACTTGTGTGAGCTCGGCTCTGTCAGGTGACCTATCGGAGACCGGGTCTGCCAGATTTCCTACTCAGCTCAGTTCGGCCACGTGGTAGCTTCTAATTGGTGAGGTGATTTTATGCCCTATCACGGCCTCAGTGCTCGGCCTCGGCCTCGGGCAGCCGTGGCCTCAGTGCTCGGCCTTGGCCTCGGCCTCGGCTTCAGTGCTCGGCCTCGGCTTCGGTCTCAGTGCTCGGCCTCGGCCTCGGATTCAGTTCCAGTACGTTTACGTGGCAGCTTTTGGTTGGTTGGGGGATTCTATGACGCATCAATTAGAGATGAGATCATCTTGAAACATCAAATCATGTGTTCAAAACCTATTGGATTTCCGGAAAAATTATTCATTTATACATAAGATCTATTTTACCATTTTCTTCATTATGATTAAGCTAATTGTAATGTGTGTTTAAGTGGTAATTAGGAATATAAAAAATTTGACCTTGACCTATAAAACAACCCCACATGTCTATGGGTGGTATTTAAATTTATCTGTTTTATAGAAACTGAAGAGTAGATGGATTATAAAACAAGTTTATAACTGCTTGAACTCTTAAGCTGCATTTGGTATGCATTCTAGGTCGATAATGCATTCCAAGATGATAAAAACAGTGACAATTATCATCTCAAAATGCTTGCCCCTTGCGGTGGGGCTTTAGTCCCATACCGAGTGGGTGGGATGTGTGTATTTGTGTTTATTTGAACTCCGCAGCTTGAAAGATTGGTTAACCCTTTCGAGCTGGCATGTACGCTTGACAAAAAATAATAATTGTTATTATTATTATAGTAATGGTCCATATGGAGAGAGGGACTGCAATGCTACACATACATATAATAGCTAGCAAAATAATGGTCATTAATAATGGTTCACATAGTAGAATAAGATTTTAGAGAAAATGCAACTCGCTCTCCTCTTTAAATAGTTTCAAAACTAAAAGATTTTATCTTTCTGCACAATGCACAAGTAATTAATATTGGGGGTTACGTTTACAATATTACAACTAAACTAAACCAAATTAACTCAAGGAAACCAATATAAAACTTATTGTATATTAATAAGAGTTAAATTCTTGCTTAAATAGTTTATTTATATTTAGTCAAAATATTATTGACACTAATGAAGTTTTGTGATTTATTAATTACTTCATTAAAAACAAGTCTAAGAGTTGTGGATAGGGAACTATTCTAGTAACCTACCTAATTTATTTTAGTAATTTTTGGGATCAATGATTGTATCATGCAAAATAGAAATACCTTTTGTTGGATAAAGAAACAGATGACTTGATCCATTTCTCTATCGATCGTGATATATGTAATAACTCGGGCATCCATATCAAATGCATATCCCCTTTTTGCACAACAGGGTTATGAAAATCCACGAAAAGTGACTGGGCATATTGTATTTGCCAATTGCCATTTAGCTAATAAGCCCGTGGATATTGAGGTTTCACAAATGGTACTTCCTGATATTGTATTTGAAGCAGTTGTTCGAATCCCGTATGACATGCAACTGAAACAAGTTCTTGCAAATGGTAAAAAGGGGGCTTTGATGGAATTCTACTGATAGCATGGTGCAATTAGAAACCATTAAGTAATGAATCTCATTGTTAACATGGTTCATATTTTATTGAAAATAATTAATTGAACAACTAGAACAGTTATTAATCAAGATCAAGATCGTCTAATGCAATGCACTTGATTAAGACAGTCTGAATGTCAGATGACAATTTCTAGAGAAAGATAAGAAAATTTATACAACATGGTAAGAGTATAATAAAAGATATAAACTATCATTTTTTTGGGTAAACATAAACTATCATTTTTCACTTATGTTAGAAAGTGAAGATGATAGTTTATATGTTTTACATAAGTCTGACTGATTCTAACTATCATTCTTCACCATTATTAGTTCCATGTATAAATGCAAATGGTAATTGAATTATAAAATGATCTGAGGACACATTTTTTTGGGTTTGTTGATTTAGTAGGTTTACTTGTACCACCTCACTCAAGGACTTTCAATGACAAGGACAATAATATTTATGAATTTGGGGCCAAGATTTGAATTAGATATATGAAGTCCATTAATTTGCTGGGCCGGTCATTCCCGCAATGAATTACATCATATCCTTTGAGTTGTTCTTTTGTCTCTTTCACTTGTGTTAGAAGGGATTATAGATTGCCCTTGTGGGGCTTATTACCATTCATGATGTTTGTTTTATTTATTTAATGATCTTTTGTACCCAAAGGAAATAAAAACAAAAAGAACCTCCAGCCTTTTTCTTTTTCTGATAATTAAATGTAAGGGTGGAGGATGTGGGAGCATACCTATCTGGACCACTCCATAAATAACAAACAGTTTCATGTAGTCCTGCAGACTCAAATTCAAGTTTGTTCTATGATAAGGCATTGCTAATTCCAATTCATTCGAGAGATTAACGAATTGAAATACTCACAATTTTAAGAATAAGTGGCAAGTTGCTATGGAGGACGAGTTGAGTTCTATGAAAAATAACTACGTGTGGAAGTTAGTTGACCTCCCGCCTAGACATAAGGCCATTGAGAACAAGTGGGTCCTAAAGGTCAAACTCAAGGTGGATGGTTCAATTGACAATTGTAAGTCTTGTGGCGAAAGGTTATACCTTAAGAGAGGGTATAGGCTATGATGAGACTTTCTCTTCTGTGATGAGATTTACCTTAATTTCCCTCGTCTTAGCCATTGTCTCAAAGTTAGATTTGGAACTTTACCAAATGGATGTTATAACTAAATTTCTCAATGAATAATTAGATGGGGAGATTTTTATGGCTCAACCAAGTGAGTCTTGAGGTTAAAGAAAAAGAGCGCAAAGTTCTCCGTCTCAAACGTCGTTCTATATATAACCTTAAGCAATTATCTAAGTAGTGGTATTTTAGATTCCATCATGCTATCACCTCCATTGGTTTTGAAATGATTAGTAAGACAACTATTTTTTTTTTTTTTTTTTTTTGCTAAAGGTCAGCAAAGTATGTATTAGAAGAATGAGTAAAATACAAGTTCAAGAGAGCCCCCATGTAGGGGACTCCAAAGATATAGAGTCATCCTTGGCACTAAGCCTACAATAATCTAGTTATAGGACATTCCTGAAATCCCACCTACAGGAAGACAAGGAGTACCTACACCAGCACAGATCAGGGGTTATAATTCTACCATCATCGAAACCGAAATCGACTCCTCTCTTGCAAGTCCCACTCAATCTCATAGTGAGCATAGGGTGGTGTTTTATCCCATCATTGAGAAGTGTGAGTAGAGGCGCATTTCTTTGCAATAATGTCAGCCATTGTGTTTGCCTCCCTGTAGCTATGAGTGATTAGTAAGACTACTATGTGTATGTGAAACAGTCCAAGAAAGATTTTCGTATCCTGTCTTTATATATTGATGATATCCTACTGACTAGGAATGACATCAAAATGTTTGTCACCACTAAAGAGTCGTTGTCCTTCAATTTCAAGATGAAGGATATGGGTGAAGCCAACTTTGTGTTGAGATTTAAGATTGTGAGGGATCACTTAAGGAATTTTCCAGGTCTGTCTTAAGAAGGTACTTAAACAATTTCACATGCACAACTCGAAACGCATTGACACTCCAATGGACAAGGCGTTTGCTTTGAGCTTTGACCAATGCCCTAAGACTGATGAGGAGAAGAGTCAAATATCCAAAGTATTGTACGTAGCGGCAATAGGTAGTCTGATGTACACACTAATGTGTACACACCCGACATATGCTTTGTAGTTGGCATGGTTAGTCTTTATCAGAGTAACTCAGGACTAGGTCATTGGCAAGTAGTGAAGAGAATCTTTTGATATCTATGTGGGACCACTGATCTCATCCTCACCTAGAATAGTTTGGATTTAAGGTTAAGAGGCTACAACAGATTCCACTAGTGACAGAGACAAGTGCAAATCCACTTCGGGATATGTCGTGTGCTAGACAAAAGTTCAGGAAGTCGTTTGGCTCAAGAGGTGCCTTAGCATTTCTGCCCATTCAGGAGATGTTGTGCTTGTACACTATGGTAGTACAACAACCTTGGCATTTATGAAGGAACCAAGCACATCAACATTCGTTATCACTACATTCTTGACATGGTTGTGGAAAGATAATTGGTTTCGAAGCATATCTCCACTAGAAATTTGGTGGTTGACCCCTTGACTAAGTCCATTGCTAGAAATGTCTTCTTTATTCATGTTAGTAATTTCGGACTACAATGTGTTTGTTATGTATCTTCATTGGACACTTTTTTTATGGACATTATTTTGAGTGTTTATCTGTGTACACTTTTTATTGTAAATATGTCACCAGGCTAGAATCTACCTTTTATCTGTGTACACATTTTTTTGTAAATATGTCACCATGATAGAATTGACCTACTCACGTGGGTGATTTACCTTGGCGCTTGGAGATAGCGAGCAAGATGAGCCTACTAGCTTTTGTGCTAAGTGGTACCATACTTGTTGTCACACCCCCACCCCGATAAGAGATAAAATATAATAAAAAGGGTATGACTAGGATGCTTACCAACATCCTAAACCACCTCCAGGATCATGGACGCAGTGGCTTACCTCACAGTCATAAATGAGAATCAGATCAATTATTAGAATAGCGGAAGACTTATAATAAAGACTGTTGATCCTCATTTAGGGAATAACTACAATGGTAATAAATACATAAGGTGGATTATCCTTGAATTTAAAAGTTAATACAATTGAAATTGTTTGATAATACAGAGAAAGGAATGAAACATACATCCAAAAATATAATATCGAAAGCAACAAGGAGTAAGGATAAGCATCAATGGTCGTAGACCAACTTTCGCATCAACATCTCTTATCGAGTCCTTCATCATCCACCGGTACTGTACAACCTGCATCACATTCTAAAAAGAAGGATTCCCCGAGGGGTGAGCTTCCACTAGCCCAATGAGCAGGAAATTGAATCCACACACACACAACAAATATAGGACTGCAAGCCGAATCTGATGAGCAAACATCATTGACGTCCCATACCACCAATGATGATTTACACATTAGATCCGATTTACAGTCATGTAACAAACACAATAATATGATATGTAATATGAATAATGATGATGATTATGATGAAATGTAATGTATGCATGAATGCTATGTCAGTAGAGTAATGGAATTGTATCCCGGTACCGAACACACCTCGATCCCCAACGATACAACACTATTAATCTACGACATAGTAAGGCCATATCCCCGGTACCGAACACACCCTCGATCCCCAATGATATACCCCTAACTACGCGGTGGAAGCCCGCCACCCGTAACACACCATTGGTCTCCCAAGAAGCCTCCGATAATCTCAACCACGGTACTTAACTTACCCTTGATCCCCAGGTTGGATTATCAATAAGGTGGTACGGCGTAGGAACTTACACATCTACCTTCCGTATCCCGATTATGATGATGAGATGTAATGTATGCATGGATGCTATGCCGTGTAGAGTAATGGAATTGTATCCTGGTACCGAACACACCCGATCCCCAACGATACAACACTATTAATCTACGACATAGTAAGGCCATATCCCCGGTACCGGAACACACCTCGATCCCTAATGATATACCCCTAACTACGCGGTGAAGCCTGCCGGTCCCGCAGACACACCATTGGTCTCCCAAGAAGCCTCCGATAATCCCAAGCCACGGTACTAGAACTTACCCTTGATCCCCGGCTGGATTATCGTAGAGCGATACGTAGGAGAACTTACACATCTACCTTCCGTATCCCGATTATGGTGATGAGATGTAATGTATGCATGGATGCTATCTGTGTAGAGTAATTGAATTGTATCACTGTACCGAACACACCCTCGATCCCCAATACAACACCATTAATCTACGACATAGTAAGGCCATATCTCCGCACCGAACACACCCTCGATCCCCAACGATATATCCCTAACTACGCCGGGGAAGCCCGCCGGTCCCGTAACACACCATTGGTCTCCTAGCAAGCCTCCGATAATCCCAAGCCACGGTACCAGAACTTACCCTTGATCCCCGGGCTGGATTATCAGTAAGGTGATACGGCGTAGGAACTTACACATCTACCTTTCGTATCCCTTTAACACAAATATCAAATCAAATATGCAACATGCTATATAAAACTATCGTATCGAGAGGTATTCCGGGTGCATTGACGTTCCATACCATCTAGTACCCGGGTACCAGCACGACACGGCACATGACAGGCCAAATATAATATATGAAGAAAGACATTAAACAAACCATAGTATCATCTCATACAATTCCAACCACATTTATGACACATAGTCATCAATTATCACACACATGAACACATTCATAGATGAATAGTATAAACATGTATTTATGCATGAAGTGCATCACATAACATGAATGCATCAAGCACAATATTTAATCATAGAAACACTCAAAATAAAACAAGATCCAATCCCCACTCACAATATAGTTCGTGTCCCGTTGATTTGATTCATCGTTCGATGATCACTAAGTGCTTCTCCTCACACAATTAATGAAGCCTAGGATAGTGTAGAAGAGTGTTAGAAAGGGTGGGGGAAAGTCCCTTAGGGGAAACCCCATAAATTACATAGCTTGCAGGCCTTTAGGGTAGCACGGATGCAAGCACGGTTGTAGGTAGGGCCTTGCATCCGCCCTTGCATTCGATCAAGGCATAATACAGTTTTAAAGGTATTCTTTAATCTAATTTGTCCCACTTGGATCCTTAAGTCCCAAGGACAAGGGAAAGGTGTTCTAGGGTCCACTAGGGCCTGGTTACATCATTAAATTCATTAGGTCTAGAGAACTCAAGGGATTGAACTCCCAAAGGTCACATTATAGGGTTTTTTAGTAATAAAACCCAAACTCAGCAACAAGGTTGCAAGGAGGGGTTCTAGGATTGTACTTAGAGACAAGGCCTTATTAATGAGGTCCAACACTGAACCAAGGTCACCCCTTAGGTTCCAAGTGGAACCTCAAGGTCCAACTTCAAACTCCAAAGTTTCCAAACCCATAACCAATGAGGGAAAGGGGGTTTAAGGGCATTAAAGGTAGATCTTGGTACTATAATAAATCAATTAATTAGTATGATTAGGGGCACCTTAGGTTGTAATTAAACCCCCATTAAACCCTAATAAGTTCTACTTCAATAGCCACGAAGTAGGCAAGGTCATCGACATATAACTTAAATTCTAAAGTTACCGTCTAAACACATCAAGTTTGAATCCATTTTTTGAGGATCATACACTCATATTGGGTCCAAAGTTTCTTCATAGTAATTTTAGCCCTTTGAGTCTAGTTTATAACGCAAGTTGAATCATATCAATGTAATATGTGTAGATCAAGTTATGATTAAAATAGTAGGTTAAGGTCAAATGTCAGCAGTTCTGGGAACGGGCGGTTTTATAAGTGGTTTCTCAGAGAGCATGAAACCGTATATAAAATTGACTTTAACAGGGGCTCAGGAAGGGTTCTTCTAGGTGCGGTTTTATGTGTGGTTTTACCTCAAATGTGAAACCGCAGGTAAAACCGACTTCAACAGAGAGCTTCTTAAGAGATGGTCTCAAGGTGGTTGCAGGGGTGGTTTCTCGTAGGTCTTAAAATCGCAGGTAAAATCACCTGCTTTCAAACTCCAAAATCAAAGGATTCTTCACTAAGGCTTCCATTTTCAAGTAGATTGGAGGAAAGGAAACACCAAGAAGGCTTTCTCCTTGGCACATTAGGGTCCTAAGACCCCATTAGGCCTATGCAACCCATTGATTCAATAAAAGAAAGCAAGGAGAACCTCATTTAGGGCATAATAAGGTAGAAACCCTATGTCTATTGATGGAGATGGGATTGGGAGCTTTGAGGTTAGCCAATGGAGTCAAATAGATCCACAAAATCAAGGCCATGAGTTTCCATCGATTCTTGGGTCTCAAGACAAACCCTAGATCGATTCTCCACCATGGCTTCCAACCCCAAAACCCAAAATTGATCAAAGAGGGGGAGGAGATTCTAATAGCTTACCTTACCAATGAGAGGAGCTCCACGATTTGGCCACCAAGAAATGTGGGTTCAAGCTGCAGCCATGCCCTTCTCCCTTCTCCTTCCTTCACTTCTTCCTTTCCTTCTTTTCTTCTCCTTTCTTCTTTCTTTCTCTTCCTACATTTTTTTTTCGTTGGAGGAGAGAATAAAATGGTTAAGGGAATCCAAGCTCCTACTTATAACTTAAACCCTTCCTAGGGTCTGTTTGGTTGGTTAGTAAATAGGTTGAAACCCATTTTTGAGTCAATTGAGTTAAATGGACCTATTGGCTAAATGGGTTGACCCATTGGTTTCAAATAGAAAAGAACCCACTTAGGGATGGGTCCATCCACCATGGGATTATAAGCCCATCATACGCTTCCTCAAATAAGTGGGTCCCATAATTGAAATATTCCCTATTCAACCATAATAGCTCGGGTAGTTCAAACCCCGACCCGTACTTCAAGGACACCGAAGGGAGGGGTAAGTAATTAAATTAAAGGTTAGAACTTACATCTCCCTTGTCATGGTTTATCACCCATGACCCGAACAGTCTCGCCACGGTAGTGTCAAGCTCATCACTGAACGAGGTGTCCAAGTGAGGTGACGCTCTGAGGTACACGCTCCGGTACTCTTTACTTCCCGGACTAGTACTTGGAGGAAAATCAACGAAGTCGCCGTCAACGAATTTCCCCCACCGTCGGTTGAGGAATCTTTCCTCCACAGGCAAGCCCATACTGTGGTCAATGATTTTGTAGTTGGGTTTGACCATCATATGGAGAACAGGTCACCAGCATACATGGCAGCGGTATCTACATGTCACGAGGAAGAAATAGTATTTAATTATATTCCCGGGGTGCGGGTATAACACTTGTATCTAAGATGAGACCTTCTATGGACAAACATAGAAAATTCCGCATCTCTATTCTCTATGTAGCATGTATATAGCCGAATGTGAGGCTTCAGGCAAATGCCCTGAGGGCGACTTGGCTGAATGACTCAAGTTAGGTGCTTGAACAAGTGAGTGAACCAAGATTCGTATGGTGCTCTTATTTTATGAATGACATACTCATTTAGGTGGGAGTTGTACCATAACATACATATCATATTGTATGTGCTTGTGTCAATCGTGAGTGGGAGTGATCGAATGGAACCCTGCTTCGTCACTGTGTGAGCCACATGGACCATACTGAGTTGGTCCAATGGATACCCTTTATTACTTGAGACCATGTCACTAAAAGGATGCTCAATGTCGCTACTTTAACATACTTCCTTGGAGCAAGGATGATGCGGTCTCGTGGGACATGATTGGTAAAGCGGTTGAGAATATCGGATTGACAGGAGAGCTTAGGGAAAACTATTTGACAGTACACCTTTGTTTTGTGACTCATTGCTCGGGTAACGTGTCGTATTTGTTCTTCGACATTGTCGTGAGTACATTACATGATTGGGGTTAGTACTGTTCATCATGAGTGATCGAGAGTGCTGAATCTGATGTAATTGAATAGTTTAGGGTATTTCGGGATTGTTTGTGAGTGATGTGCTATGTTGATTGGATGGAGACTTAATATAGCTCTCCTACCCTTTGTTCTATGTCATTAGATCTCAAGCTCCATTTTCTGGATGAGAAAATTCATGTAGAAGAGAGGCTTGGGTGAACGATTAAGGAAATCCACCCTATGTGGTGAAATGGGAGATGTTAAAATATTGGAGTTAACCCAATATGAGCACCCAAACAAGGGGGCCTCTGTGGGGCCCAGCGATTAGGGTTGGGAATCCTAGACAGTTACCCCTTATATATATGAGCAGCTGGCCCAAGGGGTGTGCGCTTCTGATACTGTAGCTCTCTCTCTCTCTCTCTCTCTCGGATGGCTCACTTCTTCTCTCTTCCGTGTGCGGGTATCTTCGATGGACTTCCATCACAGTCCTAAATCTTGGAGTGTGGAACTTCTTCAAAGGAAAACTGGCAAAATTCCCACAATGTCATTAGTGAAGGTTTTGATTGAAAGCTTATACGTTGAGCTTGTAATCTCAAGTAATAGGGATCGTCACGCTACGTATTTGTCTTGTAATGAGGTGAAACTCTAACCCTAATCTATTTATAATCTGCAATCAGACGACCAATATGTTTCAATATTAGTATCGATGGTGACCGAATACCAGTACTGATCCATTGCAAATATTTATATATCAAGAGAAATTAAGTGTAGTAAGCTTTTGTTCTCTATATATAACTAAGGACCCCACTTCTACGTACCTACATTTGTAAGGGAGACAAGAAATATTTAAGGGAAAAACTTCATTCATATTTTATTGTGAAAATTAATCAAGTTTACCAACATAGTAAATTATTTTCTTGAACTAAGTTAATCACCAATTAAATTAGGGAAAATCTTATTGTAATCAAAGTTGGTAAAAAAATTTGTAATATTACTTTTTTGTGCCTTTTAGTATAACACACTTCTTTCAATGAGAATAAAAATCTTAGACAACAACAGTTCTTGAAAATGACATAACTGTATATCATCTTCAAATTTTATTGTGAAAATTAATCAAGTTTACCAACATAGTAAATTATTTTCTTGAACTAAGTTAATCACCAATTAAATTAGGGAAAATCTTATTGTAATCAAAGTTGGTAAAAAAATTTGTAATATTACTTTTTTGTGCCTTTTAGTATAACACACTTCTTTCCATGAGAATAAAAATCTTAGACAACAACATTTCTTGAAAATGACATAACTGTATATCATCTTCAAATTTTTTGAATTTTTTTTTTAGCCTTTGACATAAAGAACTTTTAGAAAAAAGATTAGAGGTAATTAAAAATAGATTGCTTCTCAATTCACCACTTTAATTACAACAACATGTATCCATGAAAGTCATGAATCGAAGTTAGGATAGAGAGTGTATTCATCTAAACAATTGACCCTGACAACAATGATCTTATAATAAGATTTTGATCAATCTAGTCAAAGGGATGACACTACCTTGGATCTTACTCGGTTTTTTTTTCGAGAGAGAGAAACGAATTTTGGAGAATGGACCATAGGAGGGAGACTTTGGGTGCCGATCAATACCCTGATGGGGATTTGAGGCTGCCGCCGGACAGTGTTGGGCAAGCTGTTGATCTGGGCAGTTTTCTGGGTTTCCCGGCGATTCGGCAATAGTCTAAGGAAGCTGTGATTACCCAAAGAACCTATGCAGCAGTGGTTAAACCAAAGCTGCTTGAGGTGGAAAGCCTGCCAACTCCTGTTAGAGATGGCAACCTGACGCGATTAAAATCCCCCAGGCTGCCTACGTTGCCCAGTTGGAAAAGCACAGGTTTTCGCTTCTGGGGCGTCTGAATTTTAGATACACGACGATGGCTAGGCTACGTGATTCGGCCATGAACTGGGCCCTAAAGGACGAAGTTGTCATGAAGTCACTAGGCAAAGGCTTTGTTATTTTCCATTTTGGCAACTATGAAGACATGACGAATGTTTGGAGGCGAGGTCCTTCTCGGGTTGACGGCCAGACACTGCAGTTCCAGCAATGGCGGAAGGATTTCAAGGTGGATGAGCAGTCTATCACCCACCAGCTTATTTGGATTCGCTTCCCGAGGTTACCGCAAGAGTACTGGCATGAAGACATCTTATTCTCAATAGCCAAGGCGGTGGGGAGGCCTATTGCCATAGATAAGAGAACTACAGATTCTTTCTACGACCACTTTGCTAGGGTCTGCTTGGACATTGACGAATCAATTCCACTGGTGGATGAAGTCTACGTTGAGAGGGAGTAGGAAGAATCATCTGAGAAGTACGTGTTCAAGCAATCTGTGATTTTTGAAGACCCTCCTGCATGCTGCACTGGATGTTTCAGATATGGACATAAGGCTGCCTCTTGCCCTAGTCGTGCAAAGGATCAACCAGGTGATGGTGCTTCAGATGGAATTATTCCAGGGGCAGTCTACGTCGACAACCAACCCCTGAGAAGAAGGAGACAGCAGGAGTGGCGGCCAAGGGAAGCTCTGGTAGGGATTGCGGTGGAGCAAACCAGCGATAAAGGTGTTTGCGCTGAGAAGGAAAGAGGGGCGCAAGACCCAGAAGCGGTTGCAAGTTTTTTAGAATTTTCAAATACAAGGGAGGATAATCAGGGAATTTTGAGAAACACAATTCAAACCGGCTCTCACTCACTCTCCCAGAAGGATACGCAGGTCAGTTCTAGCGAGCCAGCTAACAGTGATAATGGTTTTAGTGATGATGTGGAGCTGGGCCAGATGGAGACGAGCCATGCTACTCCAAACCAGGCTGAGGCAATGGGTTCGCCCTTACAGTAAAGCCTAGTCGGTTCAACGTGGTTAATTTCTCAGGAGGAGGGTCGATTAGAGGTGGTTCTATCTCTTGTATCTATTACAAGCTGTGACCAGGGCAAAACAGCTGTTGTGGTCCACGCAACAAATGTGCAAGGGGCAGAAGCAGGGGGGAACCCCCTTTCACTAAAGTGTTGCGACGCCGAAAGGCTCGGGATAGGCACTTGGAAGCTAATATTATCCCTGGATCTCGCCGTCGACGCCGCGAGACTGAGGTTGGATTGGTCGCGGCATCTTTAACAAACTCTCATAGTGATGGTGCTACTGATATACGCCATAGCCATCCCACCTCTTAGTTTCCTATGAAGTGCATCTACTGGAATGTAAGAGGGGTGGCGAATGTTAAGGCTCGTGCTCATCTGCGACTGATTTTTAAGGATTATAAGCCTGACTTTTTGTGTTTGGTGGAACCAAAGATTGGAGCTGACAGGTGCCCAAAGCATTTTTTCATGCAGCTGGGTTTGAAGGCGGATCTCATCAACAATCACATGGCAGAGGGTCTTTCGAACATCTGGTTCCTATGGAAAGAGGGGTTGTTGCGGCCTGTTGTTGTTATGAAATTGGATCAGCATATTTCCCTTCAAGTTGAGGTGGGTGAATGGTGTCAAAAGTATTATCTCAGTAATTCACGCAAGCTGTCTGAGATCATGTAGAAGGCAGCTCTGTTGCGATCTAGCATCGCTAGTAGGGATTGCCCATCCCTGGCCATTTGTTGGTGATTTTAATGTGTGCCTGTACGCTTATGAAAAGAGGGTCTAGGGCGTTTCAATTTGGGGTCAGCCGAAGAATTTGCCGCTATGGTGGAGGCAGCCTTTCTTTTGCCGATTCCCTCAACAGGTAACAATTTCACTTGGATGAATAATAGGAGAGTGGGGAATGTTTGTGCGGTCTTGGATTGCAGCTTCTGCAACGACCTATGGTGGCAGCAGTACGCAGGGAGTGTGCAATGGGTGCTGGTCCGAGGGTCTTCATATCACTCCCCATTGCTAATTTCTTGCGACATGGTCAGCCGCCCTTCGAATACTCCTTTCCACATGCAACGGTTCTGGACGGAGCATGGAGAATTCAGAAGTTTGGTGTAGCACTCTTGGGCGGAACCAGTGCATGGCTCACCTCTTTTTATTGTGTCGAGAAAACTGAAGCGCCTAAAAGGGCCACTCTTGAACTGGGCGAGAGAGGCTTTCCCCCATATTGACCGTGAGGTTTCTTGCACTGTAGTTTGTCTGGAGTCCATCAAAAAATAATGGAATCTCAAGGGTTCTCTGAAATTCTATTTGACAGCAAAGTGCAAGCTAGAAAGGAATACGACAGAGCTGTAATGCTTCAAGAGAAGCTGTGGAGTGAAAAGGCGAGAAATAAAAAGATCAAGTGTGTTGACAGATGCACAAAATTTTTCCACTTGTCAGCTAAAATTAGGCAAGTGCGAAATACCATTCGGGAGATAAAAAATGAGGACGGTTCGGTATTGTCTGACTCCAGAGAGAGATTGGAGAGTGTATGTCTTCTCACTTCAAAAATTTCTACAAAAAAGGCCAGTCAATTAAAAAGGCAGATTGACTTTCAATGATTCCCCCCTTGTCTTAGATTCTGATAATGAGATACTTGCTAAGATTCCCTCTCATGATGAGATAAAGGCAGCAGTTTTTTATTTAGACCCTTCAAGTGCGCCAGGACCTACCGGTTTCCCAGGAACTTTTTTTAGAGTTTGCTGGGATGTGGTTGGAAGAGATGTCTGTCGCGGAATCCAAAACTTCTTCAGGGAAGGAGTAGTCACCAAGGGGATTAACAGTAATTTTTTAACCTTAATTCCAAAGGTGGAAAATGCTAATACGGTGGGTCAGTTCATTCTTATTTGTTTGGGGAATTTCTTCTTCAAATTAATCCCGAAAACTATAGCCACTCGTCTCTCTTCTATCCTTCACAAACTAATCTCGTCAAAACAAGGAGCTTTTCAGTAGGGTTATTTTTGAAAATATAGGTGTGGCTTCAGAGCTTACTAATCTGATGTCAGTAAAGTGCAGGGGAGGAGGAATGGGAATGAAGTTAGACATTCAAAAAGCTTTTGACACTCTGGATTGGGATTATCTCTTCGATGTTCTTGGTGCTTTTGGATTCTCACAACTTTGGATTTCTTGGGTGCACCAAATTTTACTCTCCACGAGAATCTCGATGCTGATTAATGGAGGGCCAGTAGGTTTTTTTGGGGTTGAACGAGGTTTGAGGCAAGGAGACCCTTTGTCCCCTCTCTTATTCATTCTATCTGAAGAGGTGTTATGTAGAGGACTATGAGATCTGCGCGATAAGGGCTGGATCAAGGCGTTACCAGGCCCACAACAAGTAACTACCCTCTCCCATCTTCTTTATGCTGATGATCTCTTTATTTTTATGAAGGCAGATCTGAAGAGTGTGAAGTGCGTAAGGCGTTTCCTTGATGAGTATGGTTTATACTCGGGCCAAGTTATTAATCTGGCTAAGAGCAAGATTTTCTTGGGGCGAATCTCTATGAGCAGAAGACAGTGACTAACTATGAAGCTTCAAATTCCAACCTGCGTCTTCCCAACGAGGTACTTAGGGGTACAACTGATGAAAGGCAGAGTGACTTGGGAAGTGATTTTGCCCCTGGTAGATCAATTCAAGAACAAGCTTGCAGCTTGGAAGGGACACCTCCTCTCCATGGCAGGGCGCGTTGAGCTAATCCGAACGGTTATGTGAAGCATCCCGATTCATAATTTTTCAGTGTATCTTTGGCCAGCTACAACAATAGAGTTAATGGAGAGATGGATTAGTAACTTCATCTAGTCAGGGGAAGCTGATAGCGCCAAGGCTATTATAGTTAGATGGGACAGTCTCTGCAAACCCAAAAATGAAGGAGGCCTTAGGATCCATCGTTAAAGGGACCTAAATATGGCTTTGTAGCTAAATTTGCTTGGATAATCAAGACGGATACTTCAGTTTTTGCAGAATTTAAGCGAGGGAGGTTTGTTAAAGCAGATGGCTCACTCAAAAAAGCAATTGGTTCATCGACGGTGCTTCCAGGCCTCAAAAAGGTATGGACCTTTGTTCAATCTGCAGAACGTTGGGTGGTAGGAAATGGTTGCTCCATTCTATTTTGGTATGATAAATGGATTGGTGACCATAGTATAGAGGACCTTTTGTAGCCAAATCAGATCCCCCAATCCCTTACTGCCTTGGTTTCTGAATTTATGGAGGAGGGAAGCTGGGATCTCCCAGCGACAAAGGTTCCAGCACTTCACAATATTTTCTCAACCATTCAAGGCATGGAAATTTCGGCGTCTAACAGAAGAGACTGTCGAGTTTGGGCGCACACAAGATCTAGGTTTTTTACGGTGGTTTCGGCTTGGGAAGCTCTGAGGGTAAAGGCGGCTGCCCCTGTATGTGTGGGGCTAGGCGATTTGGCATATGAGTTTACAGCCCCGCACCTCCGTGTTCGGGTGGCAGCTGGTGCATGGGGCTCTCCCTACAGATGACAATGTTTGTCATAGGGCGGTAGCACTAGTGTCCAGATGTGAGCTTTGTGGTGCGGCTTGTGAATCTAGAAACTATATTATGCTGGACTGCGCCTTCTCGTGTCAGGTTTGGAAGGAAGTCTTTTATTATTTCAATATGAATTGGTGTGGCTTTCCATCTATTGAACTTGTTTTCTCTTGGTGGCGAAGAAAGTCTAAAGTGGTGTCGTTATCCAAAATCTAGGGGCCTCTCCTTATTATTGTTTGCCAGCAGATTTGGTCAGATCGTAATAGGCGGAGGTATGACAATTTGCAAATAGCCCCAACGCAAGTCGTGATCTGGTGTTTTAGAGAGATCTCAAACTGTTCTTATATTGAGAGGGTCCATGTGAAATCAGTCCACGACTTGACTCTGGCTAGGAAGTTGAGAGTTGTCATCTCCAACGCACCAACAAAAAATATTATAGAGGTAAGGTTGAAGCAACCACCACCAAGGTGGTGGCAATTAAATATGGACGGCTCCTCATTGGGGAATCCAGGCTCCACAGGAGCTGGAGGAATTTTTAGGAACCATTCTGGCACACCTATTAGATGCTCTGCTTGATTTCAAGGGGTGGGAACCAACTTTATGACAGAGTTGGCGGCTTTCTTGGTAGCTATTAAAGAAGCTCGGGAATTAGGAATCACTATGCTTTGGATTGAAAGCGACTCGACAGCAACGATCACCACCGTCCTCTCCGGTAGGATTCCATGGCATTTTCTTCAGACTTGGTGGTCGATCTCTCCTTTCCTGGCCTCAATTCAGTGGAGAATCATCCACTGTTACCGAGAAGCAAACTCAGCAGCAGATGCGTTAGAAAATCAAGCGGCAAAACAAAAAATCTCAAGCACTTGGCAAGGCTATCCTAATTTTATTGCTCAGACTATTTCTTCTGATTCGCTAGGGAGGCCCTACTATAGATTTTCATAATTTTATTTTTTTTGGGGTTTAGGGAGTTTTCTAGTTTGTCTCTGTTCTGACCTTTTGTTAATGGCAATGCCGAAGATGAAAGACCAGACTCCTGAGAAGGACTTTTGGTAGTTTCCCAGACACTTTTGTATCTTACTTTTCTTTCACATTAATATATACTTTACTGACCTTTAGCAACAAAAAAAAAAAAAAAATTTGACACTACCTTTGCATATTGTTGTTCATACAAGAGGAAAGATATATAGTAACTGCAGTTATTAGAATTGAAATAGGGTAGAGGTTTATCAATCCATCCAAATCCTATGGTCAATATCGTGATCAATTAACTTTCACTAACTCTACAAAAGCTACGATTGACTGGTATAATTGATTTGTTCCCTATCCTCAATGCAACTAGGAGTACTTTCATCGTTAATGGATACAATATATACATATATATATATATATATAGGCCATTGTGATTCGAAATCCAATCAAGCTAAGTCAAATAGTCAATTCAAAATTTTGTTTGAGTATTCTTGTTTTCAAGCATAAAAAGGAAATAAAAACAAATAAGTAATGGCTTTATTTTTTACGGGGTGATCTGTACATTCAAGTGTCTCACGCACACACTTGAGAAATAAGAAATCCATCACTACCTTTCAACCTGCTTGCGGGCTTTATGTCAGAATCCTTTTATCTTTTCTTCCGTACAAGAAGTGGACAACTGGGTATTTGTTCAGTCTTATAGTGAAAAGAGTTTTCGAAGGCGGGGTGGGACCTTTTTAACTTTTTAACTTTTCTCCGTCAAACAAACAGGACCTTAAATGTTTTTCTACTTGGGTTTATCTGATGATTCACATATTTCTGTCAATGTAAAGTGGGGAGATTGCCAACACAAGTAAGGATTTTCTACATTAATTTTTTTTGTAGTTCGAATTGATTAGATAGAGGAAGTCTCATGTGTATAAGTGGGATTGTAGGCTAATTAGTAGTTGATGTGGAACTAAACTTCCAACACATGCACCATCTTTATAGTCCTAAGTTTTTCAAATCAGTTATTTGCCAGTTGGTTAACTCCACTTTGATTGAAATTTGACATGTAAATATGGAACCTTGATATCCACTTGTCGACAAAGTTACAACCTCATTCGACATGTCATGTGACAAAAGCTACACCTACCTAAAGAACCCTCTCTAAATGGGTGGCCTAAAAATTCTGTTCTCCTCTCCCCCACCCCCTTTTTGGATGAACCTCCTCTTTTTCTTTTTGAAATTATAAGATCATATTAGTTAGCCAATAACACTTGAATTTTTTAGAACATAAGGTTGAATTCTTTGAATGGGTTTTCAATGAAATTTTTTTTCCCTTCTAGATAATTAGGCCTAGCCTAATGAAATTGAATTCTTTGAGAAAGCATTTCTCCAGAGTTAAACAATTTTAAAAATTAATCATTTAATTAAGAGTTATGGTATGAAAGGGTTTTCAAAAATAATTTGAAAGTGACTTATCATTATGACATTATCAAAAGATGTGATTGACTTATATATTTTTCAAGTACACATGTAAAATGAAAGCATGTATTCTTATTAAAAAAAAATTGTGTAATACTAAAAGGATAAAAATGTAAGGGGAAAAAATTGGCGGACAAACCGCCCGCGTATCGAAATCTAATGCCCTTTATGTCTATCTCTTTACCTCCCCTTTTGAAATAACCCCTTTGTCCCTTTTGTATGATGCCCAATCCCATATCCCCATTGGTGCCGCCTGTTAGCTTACCAAACATGGGCAGTGTGCCTAACTCCCTCCCAAAACTAAGATTACAATTTTTATTTGTACGCAAGATTACAAATTATTTGACACCTTATGACATGGCAATAAAAAAAATCCTTTAAATAATGAATGTCTCCTAACTTTTTTTTTTTTTGGTAAATATGAATGTCTTCTAACTAAGGTCTAGAAAATGATACCTCACCTGCAAAATTGACTGAAAAGAAAAAACATGTTACAAGTATTTCAGTAATTACACTCACCCTCTTTATTTACGTAAATATACTTAGATACCTTTTCCCACTATGTGATTCGACCAGATGTCTAGCTGTCTCACCACAGTGGTGCAATCACTGCCCTTGTTATGGTTTCATTTCCCTAGTTAACATGGAAAGCATCAATTATTTCCCAATGAGCCCAAGCTTAATGGAACTATATAGTTTCATTTCCCTAGTTAACAAGGAAAGCATCAATTATTTCCCAATGAGTCCAAGTTTAAATGGAACTATATAGTTTCATTTTCCTAGTTAACTTAGAAAGCATCATTTATTTTCCAGTTAGTCCAAGGTTAAATGAATCTATATTTCCACAAAATTTAATTTTTCTATTTTTTTGGTGAGTTAACTTTCCAGAACATTTCATTTCAATAATTTTTTTGGGGGAGGGTTTAACTTTCCAGAACATTTCAGTTTTCTATTTTTTTGTTTTTTTTTTGGGTGGTGGGGGGGGGGGGGTTGTTTAACTTTCCAGAACATTTCACCAGAAGCCAAAACTTGAATCATGAAAAATGGGACTCAACAACCCATTTAGGTAGTTAAAGATAGCATGATATGATGCAGACCTTGCCATCTGTTACTTTATATTTTAAAACTGAGCAGTACTTTCCCACAAGCTTTATTTTCTTAAATGCTGTTCCTTGTTTTTTAGGTTTTCTTTGTTCAAAAGATATCGTATTTGAATCCCTAATTGGGTATTTTACATGCTTTTTTGTTAATGATATATCAACACAAAATTCTTTGATTTATCAAATTTAATAAACACATCTCTTTTCCAAGCCAAAATCTCTCATTTAATTCCCACATGCATGGTGCAATCCATTTTTAGTGGTGCATTTCATTACTAATTATTTTTAAGACTGAGGTTTCCCACGATGCCAATGTTGTACGTCATACCAATAGATATGTGGGAAACGATTTCGTATAGATGGGACCCATTTAGTGTGAGAAAAGAAAGAATGTCAATATGGAGTCCACTAGTCAAAAAATGTGAAAAGACATAGGAAGGAATCCTCATATTGGTGTTGCATGGATCTTTTAAATATGATTGTGTTTTCTAATGTTTGATGCTTGTAATACCCGCCTCCCTAGAGGCTTTCATCAATAAATTTTCTTTCCATAAAAAAAAAGTTGCGTGAATCTTTTTCTCTTATTTTATCTTTTTTGTTTTCAGTTTTGATTTATTTTTCTGTCTAAGTATTTAAAGGAACCCCATGTGCTGCATGAACCACTTATTTTGGAATTTTCCTCTTAAAAAATGAGGATTTCATTATCAATTTTGTCATTACACAGTAGTTGTAATATGTTGATTATTAGCCTCTATATAATATTTCATGGTTCATCTTCTTTCACATTACCTCTCATTGGTAGCTTCTTTCATCTCTTGGAACTTTTTTTTTTTTAATTTTTTTTTTGGATTTTTGGGTAAAGATCAGGAACGTATATATTAAAATTAGAAAGAGATTGTTACATCAAGCAGGAGAGGGGAGATAAATAATAGCCAAGGCTGGCCATTCCCTTCTCACAATTACAATCATCTCACTCTAACCTCATACATGTTAGAACCTGTAATAAGGGCGACCTGAAGCTTCCCATTCAATTGCCTGGGCAATGAAAGGGGGGGGCAATGGTCCAAAAGGAGGATTCTTGTTGGGTTGCTGCCTTTTTGGCGAGTGCATCCGCCGCCAAGTTAACCTCATGAAAACAGTGTGTAATGCGCCATTGTATGGAGCAGAGGAATCCAGAGATTGCCCACCACTGCTGCAGAAAGCGCCATGGAAATGAGCTTGAGAGTATTGAGGAGACGACCGATGCAGAATCACACTCCACCCATAAATTGCTAATATGTAGCTCTTTGGCTTCTCTAATTCCTTCAAAAAAGGCCGCCATTTCTGCATTAAAATTAGTATCCACTCCTTGGAAAGTTGCAAAGCACCTGATTGGGTATCCAATGTGGTTTCTGAAAATCCCTCCTGCCCCTGATGACCCCGGGTTTTCCAGGGACGACCCATCTATATTTAACTTTGTCCAACCTGGGGGTGGATGATGCCATTTGAGTTCTAAGATAGATCCAACTGATGGCCTAGCAATGGCGACTTGGAACTGTCTTGCCATGACCAGCTCTTCTACTCTCATCACCCGAACTGCACTGATGCTTGAGCTATCGGAAACTTTTCTGAAGCAGCGTTTCACCACCTGCATCGGTGGTCCTTCTCGGTTGTCAATCTTCTTTTGTTGCATTCAATCCAAATTTGCTTACAACCAATGATGAGAAGCAGCTCCCAAACTTGGCATAAGGGCACGCTCTTCACCTTCCTTTGCCTCCATGAGAAGAGAAGTTCCATCGAGGGGAACCCAAGCCAATTTTCTTTAAAGTAGGAGAGGATTTCACGCCACACCTGAACAGAGAAATGGCAATCCAGGAAAATGTGCTGATTTGATTCGCACTCCTCATGGCACAATTCACATCTTGACACAATAGGAACAGATCTCTGGCTTACTTTATCATCAGTTGGTAGGGCTCCATGCGCCATCCTCCAACCGAACAGAGAGCAGTGAGGGTGCAGTGCACGCTACCATATAGCCCAACACCACGATGGTGGTCTTGCCTTCAATCTCAGTCCGTCCCAAGCTGATTTAACCGTAAAGTTCCCCGTTCTTGAATGTGCCCAAATCCGAAAGTCCTCTCTGGCTGTAGTTGTGATGCCCAGGTCCTTGATCTTTTCAAACACAGCTTGGATCGCCGGAGATGTAACATTACGGAAATCCCAATGATCACCATCTAAAAATTCAAAAATTGTGGTGGTTAGATGGAGGGGTATCCGGCTAGGCTTCAACAGTTCTTCAACACTATGTTCCCCCACCCATTTGTCATACCAGAACCGGATTGAGGATCCATTGCCCACTACCCACCATTCTGCAGATTGTACAAAATCCCATACCCTGCGAAGCCCAGGGAGCACTGTAGACGATCTAGTTGCACTCTTTGGGGTGCCATCCTTCTTCAATAACCTTCCTCTCAAAAAAACCGCAAGTTTGTCTTCTCTATTTTAATTGACCAAGCCAACTTCGCAATCAGGGCCAAATTTAGGTCTCGAAGGCGACGAATCCCTAGTCCCCCTTCCTTCTTGGGCTTGCAGAGGTTGTCCCATCGTACAGTAATTGCCTTGGATTTATCTACTTCCCCCATCCAGATGAAGTTACGGATCCATTTCTCCATGAGTTCGATGACTGAGGCTGGCCACAGGTAAACCGAGAAGTTGTGGACTGGAATACTACACGTCACTGATCTGACTAATTCCACACGCCCCACCCTGGATAGAAGGCGTCCTTTCCAAGCTGACAATCTTCTTTTAAATTTATCAACCAAAGGCATAAGCACCTCTCTTTTCACTCTTCCTTGCACCAGTTCCACACCTAAGTACCGGGTGGGAAGCTTACAGATAGGAATTTGTAGACCTGAAGACAGTCGCTGCTTCCTGGTTGTAGTGATTCTTCCTAGAAATACTTTGCTTTTTGCAAGGTTGATCACCTGACCCGAGTAGGAGCCATAGTCATCTAAGAACTGCCGTACCCGCTTCACACTCCTTAAGTCTGCTTTCATGAAGACAAAAAGATCATCAGCATAGAGGAGATGGGATGGGGTGTCTACCTGTCGTGGTCCCGGGAGAGCTGAAATCTCTCCTGTTCTGCGCAACTCTGTGAGTCCTCTGCAAAGTACCTCTTCCGAGAGAATAAACAAGAGTGGTGAAAGGGGATCTCCCTGCCGCAACCCTCTTTCCACCCCAAAAAAGCCAACTAGGCCTCCATTTATTAAGATGGAAATCTTGGTAGTCTGCAAAATCTGTTGCACCCACGAGATCCATAGCTGTGAGAAACCAAAAGCCCTTAGGACATCAAAAAGAAAGCCCCAGTCAAGTGAGTCAAACGCCTTTTGTATGTCCAGCTTCATGCCCAACCCCCCACCCCTGCATTTTAGAGACATGATGTTGGTCAGCTCTGACGCCACACCAATGCTCTCAAAAATCACTTTCCCCTTCTGGAATGCTCCTTGCTCTGGGGAGATCAGCTTGTGCAGGATCTTAGCCAGTCGAGTTGCCATAATTTTAGGGATCAATTTAAAAAAAGAAATTCCCTAAGCAAATTGGGCGAAACTGCCCCACTTTATTTGCGCCATCCACCTTCAGTACCAGGCTTAGGAAATTGCTGTTGATGCCCCTTGTGACTACACGTTCTGGAAAAAAATTTTGAATTCCCCTGCAAATATTTGGTCCAACAATGTTCCAGCAGACCCTGAAAAAAACGCCTGGAAACCCATCCGGTCCTGGCACACTGGAGGGGTCCAGATCAAATACAGCGGCTTTGATTTCCTCTGGCGAAGGAACCTTTGCAAGCATCTCATTATCTTCACTAGAAACCACTCCGGTATTGCAGATAGTAGACCCTCTTTCCTGGCAGTTACTCCCTTTTTGAAAAAAGACTCAAAGTGCGAGGCCATACAATCTCCAATGTCACCCACATCAGAAAGTACCACCCCATCATCCTTTTTTAATTCTCAAATGGTATTTCTGACCCTTCTAATTTTTGTAGACAAGTGAAAGTATTTAGAGCATCTATCTCCTTGCTTTACCCACTTATCTCTGGCCTTCTCACTCCATAGCTTTTCTTGGAGTAGAATTGCCTGATCATATTTTTGTCTAGCTTGCAGCTCACTTTCGAATAGCTCTTTAGAGAACCCCTGACTGTCCATGGAAGCCTGAATTGCTGCAAGACTCTCCCTTGTTCGGGTGACTTCAATATCAATGTGGGGGAACACCTTACGCGCCCATTCCCGCAAAGGGCCTTTGAGCCTTTTCAATTTTGCTGCCACCCCAAAGAGGGGAGTACCCCGAATAGGTACAGCCCAAGAGTGCTGCACGAAACTGTGGAAACTCTCGTGCTCAGACCAGAACCTCTGCATTCGAAAAGGGGCATTAGCAGGGCGCACCACCTTATCGCAAGAGATCACCAGGGGGGAATGGTCAGAAGACCCCCTGACCAGAACCTGCTGCACACACCCCTCGTATCGAGACCACCATGCCTCGTTGCAGAAGCTGCGATCTAACACTGCCTGAACATTACCCACCCGCCGGTTGTTCGACCAAGTGAACTTGCAGCCCACAGAGGGGATTTGTAAGAGCGAGGCTGCTTCTACCATTGCTGCAAAGTCCTCTGCTGAGCCCACATTAAACCGGCCCGGACCCCGTTTGTCTGCTGCAAAAAGGTACGCATTGAAGTCACCAATAACCAGCCACGGGCAAGCGATACCTGCAATAGAAGCCAAATTGCACCAAAGTTGGCACCGGGCCGCACGAAAACAGCTTGGATGAACCACCGAGATGACACTTTTAATTCCCTGTAACTCTACTTGAAGGGAGATGTGCTGTTCCGAATCCTTGATGACCATTGGCCGTGGCAAGCCAAACCTCCATAGGAACCAGATGTTAGGAGACCCTGCTTCACGCCTGTTGGTGATGACCTCTGCGTGCAAACCCAGCCTAGCAAAGAACTGTAATGGGCACTTCTCAACCCCAATTTTGGGCTCGACTAAACAAAGAAAATCTTGCACACTTTCCTTCATATGGCACCGTAGGTGAGAGCGTGCCCGCTGGTTTCCAACTCCTCTAATATTCCAATAGAGGCATTTCATAATTAATTATTGGATGGCAAAGCAGAGCGCTTGGCACTCTCTCTTTTATCTCCCTGCAGACCTTCATCAACCAACCTAACCTCCTGGGTTCCATGTCCTCGACGACGCGAGCCTGAGATAATATTGGCCATTTGAAGATGCTTCGCACGTTCCTGCCGACGCCGAGTTACCTTAACGAAGGGAGCTTCATCAGTCTTGGCATTGTCTACCACTCCAGCATGAGTGACAACCGCCGTGCTGCCATTATAGTGACTAGCTACTGATATTGGCGATAACACCACCTCCAGGGAGCCACCTTCCTGTAAAAAATCCACTCGATGTGGCGCTTCATGGGTCACCCGAGTAGTATCAACCAAACTAGGCCGAGAGGACTCCACACCCAACACGTCTTGCCCAACTGGCTGACCTGGATCCCTCAACTGCAAAGCACCTGTAGCCGCTTCTTCTATGCTATCGTATTGAATAGAGTCACACACCCTAGACACCGAATTGGAGTGGGACTCTTCCACTAGACCACGGCCAACTTCCTCCTGAATTGCCTCTCTCAATCTCTCTTCAACAGTGACACGTGTGCTCCCCTGGCCCACCTCCATAACACCATTCAAGTGGCCTACGTCTCCTTCCAACGTCCCACCAGCCGGAGAATCCTGCCGCCGTTCATCCCTGTCAAATCGCCGAGAGCTGTCAACGACCATAGCCCCTGCTGGTGACGCTGCAGGGGCCACCATTCTCTCCTTCCCCGGACAGATCTCCTCCTTGTGGCCAAAACGTCGACAAGCCGCACATCGTGACGGTGGCTCCTCGAAAATAACTGCTGCTTGAACACGAACAGCTCTGTCGAGCCTGCTTGCTCCCTTTCGACCAGAAATTCCTCCACCCGCTGCATGGAATCATCAACATCGACGCACACTCGCGCATAATGGCCAAAGTGCGAGTCCTTGGTGCGTTTTTCAATGGCAACCGGCTGCCCCACTGCCTTGGCGATAGACAAAAGAATCTCATCGTGCCAGTACTCATGGGGCAAGTTTGGGAAGCGAACCCAGCTGAGCCTGTGCGTAATGGATTGCGCCTGAACCTGAAAATCTTTTCTCCACTGTTGCAAACGTAGGGTTTGACCATCAACAAGAAGAGGACCTCGCCTCCAAATTTCTTTTTGGATTCACTTGCACCTTTTCCTTCTCCAAAAGAAGAAAGTTTAGCATGTATACAAATTCACCAAGAAGGGTGCACTGAATCACAATTTCTAGTTATATTTATAATCATTTAACCCACCAAACCAATACCCTAAAAACTTTAAAGAGGGCTGCCAACCTAAATATGTGGATTTAGGTCTTGAGAGCATTCACTTCATGCAAAATAGTTACTGGTTTGAATTTACCACCTTTTCTAATCCAAGTGAGGAACCATTCATAGACTTAAGTACTAATATCAGTTCTTGTAACAGTATCATACTGATACAGACTATCCGTATCAGACTGGATCAGACCAATTTGGATTAAAAGATTCGTAAAAATGAATGACCTATATTTGTCTAGTGATATTCGAAAGCATCACTTTCCATTGTTATAACAATAATAAATAATTTCCCTATTTTTAATGGTTTAACTTTTTTTTTTTTTTTTACTTTTAATAATTTTTTTACCAAGTTTTTTCATCACTTGTGAGATTTGGATTGGATCCAAAGTTTCCAAGTACATAAAAAAGAGGCCCATGTATTCCTCCCAATTTAAGTGCAAAGAAAATTGTCATGCATGGCAATTAAAAGCAAAGGTAGTGCAAAGTATTTCACATTTTGTTTTATGGGCAAGAGATCTCTACTTGGTTGCATGGTCTCCACACAAGCGTTTGGACCAATGGGTGAGCACGCCTGGGTATCTACCCAGGAGGCAGAGATGTCATCTCATGGTGCCCTGTGAGAGGGCATAGGAAACACCACCGATTAGTTGGATTTTAGGTTAGGAATAGAAGTAAAAGAAGGAGAAGAAGTTGAAGGAGAAAGAGATGAGGAAGAGAGGAAGAAGAAGAAAACAGTGTCATATTGGAGAGTCATCTCCACACAACTATATTACTTCAATGATAATAAGAGAAATATTACATCCACCTCCCTAGGGAGGTAAAAGGTCAAAAAGGATAAAAAATAAAAAATAAAAAGAGAGAAAATACATAATAAGGCAACTAGACAAAAAGCTAGTTCCTAAACTATCCACTCTCAAATGATTGTGTCTGGCATACAATAGTCCTTTCACTGGAGAAGACTTCAAATATCTGAGAATACGATACATAGCATCCAAGTGGTCACTCTTGTGGGCATGCATAAATTGGCTCACCACTCCCAATGCACAAGAAATATTTGGGTGTGTCATAGAAAGATAGATAAGCTTCCCCACTAGCCTCTGGTACTTTCCTGCATCAACAAGGGAGAGACCACAATCTTCTCCTAGTTTGTGGTTCTGCTCAATAGGAGAATTTGTTGGTTTGCAGCCTAACATCCCTGTCTCTTGTCAACAAATCAAGAACAAATTTCCATTGACATATGTTGATTCCTCTCTTGGACCTTAATATTTCAATTCCTAAGAAATTCTTCAAGGGACTCAAATCTTTGATTTCAAACTGTTGAGCCAAGAAGATCTTTAGTTTATTTATCTTAGTTATGTTATCTCCAGTGACCACAATATCATCAACATGGACAATAAGGGCTGTGATGGTACCATTGCTCCACTTGGTAAAGAGAGTGTAGTTAGCTTGGTTCTGGGAATATCCATTCTTCAGAATAGCCTGCCAAAATTGCTCAAACCATACATTTGGTGGCTGTTTGAGACCATATAGTGCCTTCTTGAGAAGACACATTTTCCCTTCAGCTAAAGGTATTTTGAAACCTAGTGGAGTTTGTATGTATACTTTCTCTTCCAAGTCACCATGAAGGAAGGCATTCTTTACATTTAACTGATATAATGTTCAATCTTTATTGGCTGCCAATGATAATAGAACTCGTATAGAGTTATGCTTAGCCACAGGAGCAAATGTTTCTTGATAATCAATTCCACAGACTTGATTGTATCCCTTGGTCACCAATCTTGCCTTGTACCTTTCAATTGTACCATCATATTGACTCTTGACTGTATAAACCCATCTACATCCAACTGGGACTTGTCCTTGGGGAAGATCCACCAATTGCCAAGTACCATTTTTCTCAAGTGCCATCATCTCCTCAGCCATAGCTTGTTTCTACTTTGGGTCAGACATAATATCAGTAACATTCTTGGGAATAGACACAGAAGAGAGAGCAACATTAAAGGCAAGACCTGTAGGAGAGAGAGCATCATAGGAAAGAAATTGGGCTATAGGATTAGTACAAGCTTTTACCTTTCCTAACAGCAATAGGAAGGTCTAAATCTAAGGTAAGAGAAGGGATGTCACTTGACTGAGGAGGATGGGTCTCAAGACGTGGATCCAAAGAGGACTCTTGGCAGATCTTCTTTCCTTTCAAGCATTCACCTCTTTTGTTCACAACCACTTCTTTTTCTTTTTCAACCAATTCTTCTTCATTGTTATTAACCACACCTGATTGATCATCAGTATCAACCACACAACTCTGTGTTTTCCAATGTCAAGCATAACAGAAGAGATAGATAGAGAAGAATGAAATGGAATATCAGCAGGCTGTTCACTTCCACAATTCTCCTCTAAAGAGGATGCTGAAAAGGGGTACAGAATGGGACAGATTCAAGGAAGGTGACATCTTTGGAGAGCAGAAAGCGGTGAGTAGAAGGATGGTAGCCCTTGTAGCCTTTGGTAGTAGAAGAATACCTAAGAAAGAGATACTTGAGAGCTTTGGGATCAAGTTTAGTATGGGAAGGTTTGTTGACATGCACATACCAAACACATCCAAAGACTTTGGGAGGAAGAGAGAAAGCATAAACCTGTGGAGATAAGGTTTCTAAGGGAGATTTGGGACCAAAGAGTTTTGTAGGCATGCGATTAATGAGAAAGGAAGCAATGAGAAGAGCTTCAGACCAGAAGGGTTTGGGAACATGCATACCAAACAAGAGACTATGAGTGACCTCCAATAAATGATGATTTTTTGCTCAGCAATCCCATTTTTTTGGGGTGTGTCAATACACGCTAGCTGGTGGATAATGCCATTATTAGCAAAGAAGGTTTGGAGACCACTAAACATGTATTCCCCCCCTTTATCAGACCGAACAATTTTGATTCGAGTATCAAACTGAGTAAGAATCATCTGATAAAAATTCTTAAATGCTTCACAGATATCACTTTTATTCTTCATAAGGATAGTCCAAGTAGTACGAGAAAAATCATCAACAAATGAAACAAAGTAATGATAGCCAAATAAAGAGGTAGTAGGGAAAGATCCCCAAACATCAGTATGCACAATATGGAAAGGAGCAATAGATCTATTACCATGATATGGATACGATGAATGACAATGTTTGACAAACATACTTGGTTCACATTGAAAAACATGAGACAAAGCAATAGAAGAAAATAAATAAGGTAATTGTTTCCTCATTACAGCAAAATATAGATGGCCAAGATGACAATGCCATAACATAACAGAATCTACAAAACTACTATTATTATGTCCACAAGTATAGGACTGAGGTGTGGGTAAAAAATGTTCAAAAAGGTAAAGGCCTTGCTCCTCATGACCACTGCCAATAATCCTCTTTATCACCAAATCCTGAGAAAGATAGTGAGAAGGAAAAAAGGTGATGTAACAGTTCAGAGATTTAGTCAAATGACTCACAGATAAAATATTAAGAGTAAGATTAGGAACATGAAGGATGGAAGTAAGAGAAATGGATGATGTAACTGAGATACTGCCCTTACCAGAGATGGAGGAAAGGGAGCCATCAACTATCCTAACCTTATCCTTACCTAAACAAATGGTATAGGAATTATAATAATAAGACGTACCAGTCATGTGGTCAGTGGCACCAGAATCAATGACCCAAGACTCAGCTACAGTAGAACCTGAGCTGGAGACCTTTGTTTCATCCTCTGGGTTGGTCAACTGAAGGTCCTTGTAGTGGTCATACTCCTCCAAAAGGCCAATATAGGCATTAAAGTACTCAGAAATGGTCCTGTCACCCTGCCTCATTGCAATAATTTTTTGGTGAAGCTGATAGACCTTGGCAGAGTCACCCACCCTATCAAAGGTCTGGGAGACACTGTCCCAATTGCCTTGGCAGTTTCTTTGCGCATAAACCTTCTCGCAATCTCAGGCTTCATGGATAAGATTAGCCATGTTATGACTGTGGAATTTTCGGTCTCCCATTTCTCATAGGAAGGAGAACCAGGCTCTGGGGCTGTAATAGTACTTGTAATATACCCAATTTTTTGTTTGCTCCTAAGGGAAAGTTTCACTAAGTGTGACCAGTCCAAATAGTTGGTGTTATCAAGCTTCACAATGGAGATTTGTGGACGTGGGTTCTCAAAAACAATCTGAGAGGTTGTTAGAGTGGGTTGTGAATCATTCGAACCAAGTCTAGAAACATCTGAATAAACCATGTTGTAAGGAAAAAAACACTTGCCCCTAAATAAGAGTCTCCAACCCAAGTAGGGAGTACACACTCAACCTAAACATGGAATCCAACACAAGAAAGAAATTCCAGCAAAGAAAAATAGGTACAAGCTTAACTAAACTTTACTGCTTAAACAAGTTCTAAGACTTCAAACGAAGCTGTCTAGAATCATTCCTCAACCAAGGAAGAAGCACATTGCATTCCAAGTGTAAGAAAAAAAGTAGCAGGTAGCATCGGTTTTACCTGGGCAGAAAAAGAGACCCCACGAGAATGAGCTATGCTCAAACAAGATCTTCAATAAAAAAGGAGGAATACAAGGGGCATAATGAGCACCCTTGGACGATCCTAGTGAGCCATTCCAAGGTTCAAACACATGCCGAGAAAGAGAGAAGTAGGGCCTGCAACTAGAAGCTAGCGGTAACCCTAGCTGTAACTTGTTGAACTTCAATACAGCTCAAATAACATCTTCAAGCGCTTAAATAGGTTATATAGAACCTATTTCATACTTCTTTAGCAAGTTGTTTACATAGGAGCCTCTTCCTTGGAATCCCTTGTGTCCTAGTATTCCAAAGAGAGGAAAAAAATAGTACCAAGAGGATGGATACGACTCTCAAACCTAAAACTCTGATACCAAGTTGGATTTTAGGTTAGGAATACAAGTAAGCGAAGGAGAAGAAGTTGAATGAGAAAGAGATGAGGAAGTGAGGAAGAAGAAGACAAGAGAATGGAAGGAGAGATATTTTGGTGGTAATGTGTGATGTTGGAGAGTCATCTCCACACATCTATATTACTTCAATGATAATAAGAGAAATATTACATCCACCTCACTAGGGAGGTAAAAGGTAAAAAAGGATAAAAAAGAGAGAATACATAATAAGGCAACTAGACAAAAGGCTAGTTCCTAAACTACTCTTATTACATAACTTCTAACAACTCTAACATGAGTAGAGATCTTTTTCCCTTCTTTTATATATCGAGGCTCCTACATGTTTCGAAAGGTTGAAACCTAGCTTCTAAATAATGAAAACCAAAGATTAGTTAGGAAACTACATGGTTTTCATGACATAGTAGATGGAAGATGAGAACTAAGTATTATGAAAATCAAAGAAAACATGTAGTGAGACGCTCAAACCAGATATACTTTAAGGGTCGGAGAGAAAAGATTCAATGGCGATTCGGAGTCTTACGGGGGTTTCTCAGAAGGAGGTTAAGTCGTTTGAAGATGTGGATGAAGAGGATTATCAGCATCCTCCGAGTGAGAGGGGTGTGGCTGCTTGAGTTGGGATGGACTCGACGGTGGTGCCACCTGCCATTGGGGGTGGGAAGTCTTTTGTAGATACAATTTGGGAGGCTGTCCTCCCAAACATGGCAACTCTTCCAAGCCCTATCCATGCGAGTGAAGATCCCTTATGGAGCTTACAAAGCACAGATTCAAAGGTTCAAATTTTCTCTAATAGGTCGGCTTAATCTGCAGCAAGTGTCTTTTGCTTAGGTGCGTTCTGCGATCAGGTACTCGTGGAGACTGAAAGAGTCAGTGGACACGATCCCAATTGGAAAAGGTTTTATTATTTTTTGATTCTCTTCGGAGTCGGACATGTCTTTGATCTTGCGGAGAAGTCCAATTAAGATTGGACCTCAGATCATTCTATTTCAAAGATGGTGACTAGAGTTTAATGTCAATGGCAGTCCCTAGTCTTGCAAACTAGTTTGGGTCAGGTTCCCAGATTTGCCGTATGAATATTGGCACCTGGACATTATTTTGTCCATGGTGAAAGTGTTGGGTACCCCTGTCGTCCTGGATAGGCGTACTAGAGAAGGGATGGCTGGTCACTTCGCTAGAGTGCTTGTGAATATTGAGGTTTCTACGGATCGGTTGGAGGAGGTCATGGTGGAGCGCCAACACCCTGCGTCTTCCGTTAGGTTCTGGTTCAAACAACTTGTTATCTATGAAGATAACCTGCTTCACTATGGTTATTGTAGAAAGGTTGGACATGCTTTTAGCAATTGTAAGGAGAGGGCGCAGGTTGAGCAGTCTAAGGCTGCTCGTGAGGCTTGTACTGAACATGAAGGAGGAGGGGGTGTTGATGCGGTAGGGGTCTTGTCTAGGCCAAGCTCGCCTATATTGAGGGATGATGGAAGACCCGGAAGTGCCTTGTTGATCGGTTCTTTTGTGCCAAAATCTCAGTTCTCTGGTGGTGGTGAAGGTGGCGATGCAAATCAGGAAAGTTCTTCCCATTGTGGGGAGGATGAGGATCATGCTACTTTGGTAGGGGAGGCAGATAATCATGCCTTGATTGTGCGCCATCCTTTGGAAAGTAATGTTATTCTTACTCCAACTCAATATCCTCTTGGGACTCTTGATGAGGTGGCTGATCCTACTAGGAATGTTGACCACGTTTCTCCCTTGGGGAGATTTCCTTCTCAAATTGTGGCTGTGGGTGTGGATATGGCCTGTGAATCTGGGCATGGATCGGGTCAAGATGGTAGGACTATGGGTCATAGCCGGGTTGTTAACAATTGTGACTCTAGTTCGGTGAGGCCTGGTGAGGATGCGCTAGGTGGGCATGCTTGGGGTGGTTCCATTGAAGTTCGGCTTCCGGTTGGGGAGGCTCATGTGGTTGACTCCATTGCACCTATGACTCTCATTGATGGTATGGTGGTGGTTCATGCGGATGAGGTCGCTCAGACTGATTTGGCCCTGGCACTTGCAGAGCAGGCTAGTACGCAAGTTCAACCGAAGCAACACAAAAGGAAGGTATCGCGTGAGGTGGAGATTACGGTTCGTAAATGGTCTAACCGTTTAGCTTCTAAATCTATACTTATCCAATGAAAGCTATTTTTAGAATATTAAGGAGTTAAGAAGAGCGCTGCTCGGGTGGCGTTGGCGTCTATCTTGACAAAGTTTTTTTTGGATGTTGTGTGTATAGATGAACCGAAGATTGAGGTGATTCATTTCCCAACCCTATTTTTTAATAAGCTGGGTTATGTTGCTGATGTTATTCATAAGAAGAGCGCTGATCGGGTGGCGTTGGCGTCTCTCTCGGATCAGTTGCTTTCTATTTCAGTTTTATGGAATGGTGCTCTTGTGTTTTTCTCTTTTGTGCATGATAACTGCTTCATGGCGAGACACAAGGATTTATGGCTTGATCTGGGTGGCAAGAATGTTATTTCAGACCCTTGGATGGTGGTTGGGGACTTCAATGCGACTCTTCTTTCTTCTGAGAAGAGAGGTCCTGACAACTTTTCTCTGGGATCGGCTCTGGAGTTTAGGGCCATGGTGGACACTTGTGATCTTTTGAAGGTTTCTTCTCAAGGGAATAAATTTACTTGGTCGAATAATAGGAAAAGTGGCCGTGTGGATGTTGTTCTCGATAGAGCTTTTTGTAATGCTAAATGGCTAGAGTTTTTTAATTCGTGCAGTCAGATTGTTCTTCCCAGGGTTGCATCTGATCACTCGCCAATTTTCCTTGCTTCGGAAGGGTCTGAAAAGCCTAAGAGTGCCCCCTTTCATTTGCACAAATTTTGGATGGAGGATCAGGGCTTTTTGGAGGTGGTGAAGAATTCTTAGTCCAAGTTTGTGAGGGGATCACCTCTCTTTATTTTGAACCAAAAGCTCAAAAGATTAAAGCCGGTCTTGAGGTCCTGGGCTCGAGAAGTTTTCCCTAACTTTGATGTGGCTCTTAGGGATGCTAAGGTGGCTTTAGAAGATGTGCAAGAAGCGATGGAGGTCATTGGTGTGAATGATTCCATGTTTGGGTTGGAGGCCAATGCCAAGACCAACCTTCTCTGTGCCCTAAGAAACAGTGAAAAGTTGTGGCGTGAGCAGTCTAGGAATAAATAGTTGAAAGAGGGTGATAGAAATTCAAAGTTTTTTCACCTTTCCGCTTTGATCAGGAGGGCTAAATGCCAAATTCGCTGTCTTAAGGATTCCTCGGGCGGTTTGGTGTCAAACCTCGCAGATTTGACTAGCCTTGTTGTGGATATCTTCAAAAATTCCCACAAGGCTGTTCCTCTGAAGGAGCAACTAGACTTCTTAGATGTCATTCCTTCATCCCTTGAAGCTGCTTAACTTGGTGAAATTGGATGCGATCCCCTCTCTAGAAGAGATTAGGAGGGTGATTTGGGACTTGGACCCTGATAGTGCAACTAGGCTAGACGACTTTAATGGGGCTTTTTACAGGCAGTGTTGGGACATCATTGAGTCTGATGTTTGCAGGGCAATCTTTAATTTCTTCAGGGAAAGTATCATTCCGAAAGGTATGAATAATTGTTTCATTTCTCTTATTCCGAAGGTGGAGGGTACGATCTTTTTAGATAAGTTTCGCCCAATTTGTATAGGGAACTTTTCTTGTAAGATTATTTCTAAAATCTTGGCTAATAGGCTGGGGGAATTTATGCCTAAGTTTATTTCGGAGGAGTAGGGGGCATTCATGAAGGGAAAGATGATTTTTGAAAACATTAGCTTGGCTTCAGAATTGGCGAACTTAATGCATAAGGCTATTAGAGGTGGTAGGATTGGTTTGAAGCTGGACGTTCAGAAAGCCTATGATTCCCTTTCTTGGGATTTTCTGTTTAAAGCTCTGCGTAAGTTTGGCTTCAATGAGAGATGGGTGAGGTGGCTGCATCAATTATTGATCTCGACAAGGATCTCAATCTTGTTGAATGGTGGCCCTGTGGGTTTCTTTGGTGTTAGTAGAGGTCTGCGCCAAGGTGATCCTCTTTCGCCTTTGCTTTTCATTATCGTGAAAGAGGTTCTCTGCAGAGGTCTGAGGAAGTTGATTCTGGACTAGTTGATGCTTCCCTTGAGAGGTCCGAGAGGGGTCCCTACTCCGGGGCATCTCTCTTTGCTGATGATGTCTTTATTTTCTTTAATGGTTCTTTCAGGTGTGTTCGGGCAATGCAGGGTTTCCTGGAGAAATACCAGAATTTCTTGGGTCAAAAAATAAACCTGGAGAAAAGTAAACTCTTCTGTGGTTCCTTTATGCAGCCTTCCTACTATTTATCTGGGTGTGGAGATCTTTAAAGGTAGAGTCATGAAGGACAAGGTGATGCCTCTGGTGGATAAATTTAAGAAGTGTTTATCTGGGTGGAAAGTTAAGCTTCTCTCTTTGGCGGGCAGGGTGGAGTTGGTGCATTTAGTGATGCTAAGTGTCCCTATTCACAATTTCTCTATTTATTGGTGGTCGTCATCTTGTATTTATCTCATGGAAAAATGGATCAGAAATTTTATTTGGTCAGGTAATATTGAAACCAGGAAAGCGGTTACTGTGAAGTGGGACTTGGTGTGTAAGCCGAGGTCGGAGGGGGGTTTGGGAATTCAAACGTTGAGAGATATCAATGTGGCCCTGCTTTGCAAGTTAGCATGGTCTATCAAGCATGGCACTTCCATGGTGAGTAATGTCTTTCGGGCCAGATTTGTCTATGAAGATGGGTAGTTAAAGCATCATCATATTTGCTCCGGGTATTAAGACGGTCTGGCACCTAATTGAGCAGTAGGAAAGGTGGGTCATGGGGGATGGTTCTTCCATAAAGTTTTAGATAGATTGTTGGTTGGGGGTGATTTGATTACTGCAGCATCTGGCCTGGGTTTGGATTTTTTTGTTGGTAAGACCGCCAAGGTGGCTGAGTTTTTGTCGGGTTCTAGGTGGTTGCTACCGCATGTCAATTCTAGTTTCCTCTCTGATATTTTTATGGTCATTAAAAATATCCAGTTGCCATCGCCTCTCAGTAGGGACCTGTGCTTTTGGGGTCTGACGTCCTCTGGGGTGTTCAATGTGCGGTCTGCCTAGGATTGTGTCAGGGTTAAAAACTCTAAGGTTTCGTGGCATGATGTGATCTGGAACCAGGCCCTTCTTCCTAGACAATCCCTTTTTGGCTGGCGGGTCATCCTCTAAAGAATTCCTTCTGAGGAATCGTTGAGATCAAAGGGAATCCGAGTGGTGTCTAGGTGCGAATTCTGTAAGGCTGCTTTTGAGTCGGATTTTCATTTATTCTTGGATTGCTGTTTCTCTAGGCATGTTTGGGACTACTTCCTTACTGTCTTTGGTGTGCTGTGGCCTGAATGCTCTTCTTTTGAGGAATTGGTTATTTGGTGGAAAATTAAGGGAAAGGGGGTGTTGATGAAAGGTGTGTGGCTTGTTGGGGTGGTTATTGTCCCCTTTATTTTGTGGGTGGGGCGGAATAGTAGGAAGTTTGATAATCAAGCTAGATCAGCCCATGCCTATTTTGGGGCGCTTTTGAGTTCTATTAAAGAAATATCAACTTCCTTTAAAGACCCGGTCATGTCAACCCAAGATCTGATGTGTGCTAGACGCCTCTCAATTCCTATTCTCCCTAAGCCGGCTTGTTCTATTAGAGGGGTCCACTGGTGTCACCCTCCTAAGGGATGGGTGAAGCTTAACGATGATGGTAGCTCGTTAGGGAACCCAGGTAGAGCGAGTGTGGGTGGTGTTTTCCGGAATGACCAGGCGGTGCCTATCTCTGCATTTAGTATTTTTGTTTGATCCTCCTCCAATTATGTGGCGGAATTTTGGGCTATTTTTCATGGTCTTCTAAGGGCGAAGGAATTGGGTGTTACTCGATTATGGATTGAATGGGACTCAGTAGCAGTGTGCAAGGCTGTTCAGGGGGGATCTGTCTCTTGGTTTGTTAGGCAGCAGTGGATTGGTATGCTACCTTTCCTTCAGTCCATTTCTTGGAAAATCACTTATTGTTATCAGGAGGCTAATCTGATTGCAGATCATCTGGCGAGGGCTGCTGCTTCAAGTGGTGATTCAATGCCTGTAGTGTCTGATTTTGCGTCGATAGTTAATGCATTCTTGTTTGAGGATGCTCTAGGGAGATCTCGATTTAGATTTGAGTAGTGGGGGATTTGAATGGTTCCTTTTTTTGGGAAGGTTCGTGAGGCCTTTGCTTTGTTTTCTGTAATTGTCTGGGTATGCCTAGACGTTAAATAGTTGTTTTTTCTTTTTTCTTATCAATATATTCTTTGCTGACCTTTAGCAAACAAAAAAAAACAAAAAAAAAACATGTAGTAAATGGATTGCAAAGCATGCTTGCATGAAGTTTGTAACTTAAGTTGGCAATTCATAGGGTTAGGCCGCTAAACAAAACCCAACATGGACCAGGAATGGTTCGGCTCAGTTTAAGATTAGAGCCAATATGGCTGAAAACAACTGACCCATTACAGCCTTTGATTAGTTGAGGGCTTTCCCAGCCCTCAAATTATATTACGGTGGTCTGCGATTAGTGATTTTTAATCATTTCTTCATGATTAATTAGTGTGTAATTTCTTAATGATAATTAGTTGATATAACTACATCTTAGGAAGATGGAAGAAACTAAAAGGAAAAGTCAATTTCTTTTATAAGAAAGGTCAAATCTTTTGGTGGAGGGTCTCCCTTGACAATCATCCTACGATGGATGAACCTTTTTCAAGTCACATTGATGGTTTTAAGTATAGTGAAGGCGGTAAGGGGTGGTGGTATTGGCCTAAAGTTGGATGTGCAGTAGGCTTATGACTCTCTTCCTTGGGATTTTCTCTTCTTGGTGATGCGGAGATTTGGCTTCAGTGACTGGTGGATTCTTTGGCTGCACACTTTGTTGTCCTCAACTAGGATCTCCGTGCTTGTGAATGGTGGTCCGGTTGGCTTTTTTGGTGTGGAAAGAGGGCTGCATCAAGGTGACCCCCTCTCCCCTCTTTTATTTATTATGGCGGAGGAAGCTCTTTGTAGAGGGCTGAAACGATTGGTGGCGGAGAGCAAACTTTTGCCCTTGAGAGGTCCTAGAGGTGTTCCCACCCTAGGGCACTTAATTTTTGCTGACAATGTGTTTATCTTTCTTAATGGTTCTCTAAGGTATGTCAAGGAGCTGAAAGCTTTTTTGGTCAAATACCAAAGTTTCTCGGGGCAGAGATTCAACCTAGATAAAAGCAAGCTATTTTGCGCCGTGATCATCCCTTCGAGAAGACGGTGGATCTCTGACTTGCACAATATCCCTTTGTGTAACCTTCCTACTAGATACCTGGGGGCTGAAATTTTTAAAGGGAGGCTTACTAGGGAGAGAATGCTGCCTTTGGTCGATAAATTCAAACTTCGCCTTTCAGGTTGGAAAGGCAAGCTCCTTTCCTTTGCGGGTAGAGTGGAGCTTGTGCAATCTGTGATGTTAAGTTTACCCATTCATAACTTCTCCGTTTATTGGTGGTCCTCTTCCTTGGTGTCAATGATGGAGAGATAGATCCGCAACTTTATCTGGTAGGGAGATATTGAGTCTCGAAGAGTATTGACGGTCAAGTGGGAATCGATTTGCAAGCCTAAGGCGGAAGGCGGTTTGGGCATTCGTCGGCTTCGTGGTGTCAACAAGGTGCTGCTTTGTAAAATGGTTTGGTCGATAAAGCATGACAACTCGTTGGTGTGTAATTTCTTGCGCTCGAGATTTGTCAACACCGATAGCTCCTTAAAGTCCCCTTCTTTGTCCTCTTCGATATTGTCAGGTATTCGTAGAGTTTGGGACTTTGTCAAGTAGCACGAACGGTGGGTCATTGGTAATGGCAATTTTGTTAGTTTTTGGAATGCTTGCTGGTTGGGCGGTGAGTCTATTGCAGAAGCTTCGGGGCTTTGTATGGGTTTGTTTATGGATAAAGTCTCATTGGTCTCAGATTTCATTTCCGGTTGCTCTTGGTCCCTTCCTCAAGTTCGTTCATCATTTCTTGCTGATATTTTTGCTACTATTAATAGTATTCTGCTGCCCGTTCCGCCTTGCTTGGATGCTTATTTTTGGGGAATTACTCCCTTAGGGGAATTTTCTGTGAAATCGGCGTGGGAGGTGCTAAGGTAGAAAAATCCCATTGTTCCCTAGGGTAGTTTGGTGTGGAATAATTCTCTCCTTCCAAGGCATTCTTGTTTTGCTTGGCGGTTGGTGCTCGGTAAAACGCCTACGGACATGGCACTCTCTAGCAAAGGGGTTTGCTTGGTATCTCATTGTGAGTTTTACAAGGCCAATATGGAATCGGATGTTCACATGTTCTTAGATTGTCCTTTTGCTGTTAGTCTTTGGCAGAAGTTCATGGACCTGTTCAATGTTCAATGTTCAATGGCCTGGATTTTTATCCTTTGTGGATTTCTTTGTGTGGTGGAAAAGGAAATCCAAATCTGTCCCCATGAGAGACGCCTGGGTGTCTGGATTGGTCTTGATTCCTTATTGTATTTGGTCTGAGCAGAATTGCAGAAGGTTTGAGGGGAAAACCAAGTGCTTGGAGGCTTTATTTTCAAGTTTTCTCGCTTCCTTGAGGGAGATTTCGTGGTCATTCTCCTACCCAGTCTCCTCTCTTCTTGATCTAACTTGAGCTAGATGGTTGGATATCCCTATTCTCCCTAAGCCTGCTCGGGATATTAGAGAAGTCCAGTGGTGCAGTCCTCCCCAAGGCTGGGTTAAACTTAATACTGATGGTTGTTCGCTAGGAAACCTTGGTAAGGCTGGTGCAGGCGGTGTCTTAAGGGATGATCGGGCAGCCTTGGTGTCGGCTTTCAGCTTTTTTCTTGGCATTAAGTCCAACTATGTGGCGGAGTTCATGGCTATTTTCCATGGTTTGTTGAGAGCTAAAGAAATGGGTGTGACTCGTTTATAGGTGGAATGTGATTCTTTGTCGGTTGTGGATGCTTTTCGATCTGGTTCCGATCCCTTAGTTCGTCAAGCAGCAGTGGCTTGCAGCCCTTTCTCCTTTCTATCTCTTGGAAGATCTCCCTTTGGTTCCGAGAAGCTAACCCCGTGCCCGACTTCCTAGCCAAGTCGGCGGTGAATAGTGTTGTGTCTTCTCCTTCTTCTTGGATGTCGGATTTCCTTTCTTCGATCTGGGTTTTTTTGTCTGATGATGCGGTGGGTAGGCCTAGATTCAGATTTGACTAGTGTTTTTTGGTGTTATTCTGTGGCTGCTGGCCTTTGGCCTTAGAGTGGTGTTTTTGTATTCGTCTGGGAATGCCCGGACGTTAAATTCTTGTGTTCTTTTTTTCCTTTTCTTATATAATCTTTCTGATCCTTGGCAAAAAAATAAAAAGGGCACCGCAAACCTAGACCAGTAGTAGTTCTATAACTTCTATGCTAGCACATTCCTATTTATTATTCTGTATTTTTTATTATTGCTATTTCTATTACATGGTAACATTTGTTTATAGGGAAAAAGAACTCTACTTGGCCGCATTGCTCCTACGCCCAGACATAAGAGCTCGCGGAATTACCATCTAGCTCCACCTGAAATAAAATATTCCATCCGTGTTGATGCTCCTAAGCGCTCTCTCATTGGCCGTTGTGCTGGTACACGGACTACACGACCAAACTAAGATCTCTTGGCCTTGTTTATATTAAAATTATGAAAATATTGTCCACTTCAAATTCTTGACGCACACACATAGGGAAAGAAAATGCTATCTAACTGCATGGCTTTTGTGTCATAGGAGCGCATGGAAGTACCGCCTTACTCCTTTAATGTATCGCCTTGCCCCCTTTGATATAAAAAATCACATCTATGTTGATGCCCTTGCATCTGCTCTCATTGGCTTCGTATTGGTGCAGGCACTACATGACCAAACAACGATCTCTTGCCCAATATATTCGAATATAGAATTCTAATCGAATTTAACATTATCATGTGTTAAAATAATGCTTTGAATCTTATTTAAAAACTTGATTCTAAATCATTTGTTGATCAAGTGAAATCCTTGTGAAGTGTTTATATATATATATATATATAATAATCTTTTTTTTTTTTGACACAGAAACCCCACGAAGGGGGAGACGGTTTATTCTTCCTCAACGAGGGAAAAAAATTTGGTTACAATAGACATGAGAGACTCAGGATATGAGTTCTCCCACCAACCAAACTCAGGAAAACAAGTAGCCCATTTAGCAATATTATGGGCACAAAAATTACACTTTCTTGGAATAAAGAAAAACTCACAACTGTGGAAGTCTTGTTGAAGATGCTTGATATCTTGGACAATAGACGAGATCGACAAATTTGGCAGTCGATCAGAATGAACAATATTCTCAATTAATATATACTTGGCAATCTGAGAATAATGCAACCTTGTGATAGCCCTTTGACTTAGCCAATACAAGACCAAGTCTCAAGGCAAGGGCCTCACCCACCAAAACAGGAGTTGGGGCCAAATGATTTGAAGCTACCCCACAGATTTTTTTAGTTTCACTTACAGAAATGCACCCTATTCCCATTGCTTTTGGATTACTTGATAATCCCGCATTAGTGAAGATAGAGATACAATGGGAAGGATGGATGAAAGAAGGCTCAACCAAATTACCTGTGGTGTCTGGAGACACAATAGTCTGATGATGATGGATTTCCATGAAATAGAGAGAAAGGTGAGAAATCCAAGTCTTTAGATCAGGAACTACTCCACGAAACACAAAGGAATTCCTTGATTTCCAAATTTCCCAACATGTAAGCGCATGAAGTAGGAAACTTGATTTCTTCTCCGATTTGGATAGACCATCCCTTGGGTTACTCCAAGACAAAATCCATTCATACATACTCTTACTTAGGTCCATAAATGTTTGTAGAGCTGCTAGACTAACAAACCACATTTGCCTTGCTTTATGACAATAAATAAGGGAATGCTCAATAGATTCAGGTTCCTCCTCACAAAGTGGGCATGCATCTATAGTGCACATTTTCTTCTTCAATCTATTGGAATTAACTGCTAATGCATTGTTGACCACCTTCCACAGAAATACCTTAATTTTTGGAGGTACCCACGAATTCCAAATACTTTTCCATACTGCCTTTGGAATATTAGAGGCTCGAATGGCTAACTGTGATTGTAATTGTAAATGAGATTCAGCTAGCTTGTAAGCAGATTTGACTGTAAATAAGCCTTTCGGATGTGGCCCCCAATAATATTTATCTTCCACACCAGATAAAGATAACGGGATCTGTAAGATGCTAGGCACTTCTATAGGACTAAAATGTTGACGTAGTAGCAAAACATCCCACTTCCCTTGTTCGTCTAACAAATCCGAAACCCGATAAAGAGTAGAATCTGGAGGGCGGGTACTACAAAACACATACCTGTCCAGAGATGGAATCCAAGGGTCTTCCCAAATTCTAGTGGATCGACCATTACCAACCACTCGAAGAAGCCCCTGTAAGAGTAAATTCCTTTGAGAATACTTTGCCAAATCAAGGAGCCATCCAGACACACTGGCACATCTAAAAAATTTGAGGAGGGGTAATAAATGCTCTTCAAGTGGGACACCCATAAACTGTTAGGATTTTGAATAATATTCCACCCCAATTTGGCCAATACTGTCAAGTTTTGAGAAAGTGGTTGTTGCTTGACCTCTTCCCTGCTGATAGCAATGTTGTAAGTTTGTTTTTTTTTTTTTTTTTTTTTTTTTCTATTTTTTTTTTGGGTCCATAGGCCAACTACAAGCTAAGGGGAAGGCTAAGACAAGCCCACAATCTACAACTAAGGGGGAGGGGGGGGGGGGAGGGGAATAAAAGTGCCTTTTTTGGGCACAAATGCAAACCAGGAGAGTCGAACCCTTGACCTCCTAGGGGGCATGCACCAACTTGCAATGCCACCAACCAACCGAGCTAACGGTTGTTTACGCAATGTCGTAAGTAGGTTACGATTAGAGGGTTCTAACATTTTGTTTTTTTTAATTCTTTTCTGCTTGTAATTCTTCTGTTCTTTTAATATAAATTACCGTTTAACAGAAAATAAATAAATAAGGGCAGAAAAAATCCATGCCCCAAAAGGAAGAAAACGGAGTATCATCATCACCATTGACTAATGGTGTGAAACTATGAACTATGCACCACACTTTACTCAATAATTTCTTTCTACTACCAAGTTGGAGATACCAATTATGATGTACCTCTTGCAGATCCACTACGGTTCTTTGAATTCCTTCGTTATCGTTGTCACTCTCAAGTGCTCTCAATCTTTCATTTTCAACGTGATATGAAGCAAGCTAGCGTATAGGACAACAACTACAGAGAATGCTTCCATCATTGTTAATGTATATATATTGATTCAAATCTCTCTCTCTCTCTCTCTTATGTGTAGAAAAATGCTCCAAATATGCTTAAAAGTAATCAAATTGTATTTAATTATGTGATTAATGAGATAGTTAAGTTTTAAAAATCATTAAGCCACATTTGACTATGCATCTAATTAAGATAAGATTAAGGTCAAGGACTGCTGTGATTACATACTCTATCAAGAAAGATAATCGTGAAGCCAAGGTGGAAAAAAAGATCAGTTATAACATAAACGATGAATGAAGGACTTGAGCATTAAATGATTAAAAGGACTTTGGTCATGTCTAATCATGCATTCATGCTTATTTGACCAGGGTTTTAAAACTACGAATCGGGACGGAATTGGTCATTGCTGATTAGCAATTCAGATTGGATCGGACCCGGTCTGTAACGAAAGAAATTGGGGAATTTTGGCGTGACTATTCCAATTCAAAATGCCAGAAATCAGAATCGAACCCGGCCAATTCTGATACAAATCGATTCCATCCGATTCCAATACAAATCGGCCTATTCCAGATTCAACGATTTTTGAAACTTTGAGACTCTTACTTTAATCTCCTAGGTTCCGTCCGTGTAGAGGATTAATAGTTTTAAATGATTTTCGAACAAAACAGGAGTTTCAAAAATACCTTTTTTGATTTACTTTGGTTTTTGTCTCCCACAAATATCGAACCTCTGACCTTTCATATTTTCTTAGGATAGGATGAGGAGAACAAATGTAAGGACGTACCCATGAATAAAGGCTCTCTATGGATTTGGCTACTGTCCTGCAGTGGCGGAAGCTGAAGCGTCCAACTCAGCAAAACCCCCCAAAAACAGGGGGTGGGGTGGGCATTTCACATGTGGGGTTCAAGTGGGACCCACCTATGAAATGACCATCCTACCCTTGTTTTTGTTGTGGTTTTGCTGGGCTAGACACTCCAGCTCCCACCACTGCAGGACAAGAGCCTTTTCCATTCTCTACACTCTTGTGTCTCGAAAGGCTCAAAGTTTATTTTTACACACGCACGTGCCAAACTAGGCCGACTACTGCTTTTTTGTTATTTGGCCATTTATATCTATAGTGGGGGAGAGGAGCGAGAGAGGTGTTTCTATCTTTTCAAGATATATTTGAACAAAGGGTTATGATTATAACCTTAGGGGCTCTCTCTCATATGTACATATTGCAAAAAAATGTGTATTCTCTCCTTCGTTTAAGTGGATGTGCATATATTCTATTAATATAATTCCTCATCCTCTTTTACCAAAAAAAAAAAAAAAAATCCTTCATCTTCGCACATCATTATGTGATTTAAGCTTATATTTTTTTAATTTCCACTATTTTTTTGGGTAATCAACAGGGTGAATTAAAGATGGGCAAGTGTGCCATAAATGAATTGAATAAAAAAGTGGGTTCTTTCCAATGCCTTGATACTCCAAGGACTTTTAAATGTAAAAATTGTAATGTCAAGAAGAAGAGAATAAGAAATCAAATTGCTTACTTTACAGAATATATCTATTGAAGTCTTTACAACTCGCCAAATCCGAACTGATGAGGTTTAACACTTGGTATTTAAATTACACTAACACTACAACTACTCTACGATCAAATTACTCATTTTCCATAAACAAATTTGTTAAAGTCTTCATAACTCTGTCAGCCATGAACTGTTGAAGCCTGCAACATGATGATAATGGATGTCTTTTGAAACAAGCCAAAAAATATATTGGTGGATGAAAATCTTCATTACACTGTTTATTACTAGGATAAAAGCAAAAAAAAAGGATAAAAGATAAAGACTTGCTGTAATGATTTTTTTGGGTGTCTTCCATTGTTTTGAAAATTTCTTTTATAAGCATCCTTGGCAGTTCTGGTGGTTTATGTAGTTACCAGGTAATTTTACAATTACTCGCTTCTTTGAGAATTGTTTATAACCACCTTGCTGACCATTCGTTGCTCACTGCCCGTTTATCGATCACTGTCAATTCGTCATCTGACCATTCATCAGTCATTAAACGCTTTCAGTCATTGACCATTTCCGGTCAGTCTTTGGTCACTGACCATTTTCAATTATTGTTCGGTCATTAACTTTTTTCGGTCACTGACTGACGTCAGTCTTGACTGAAATGGATTTTTGGCCTATTCCTCTATTGACCAAAAGAGACCTAAAATAAGGTGCAAACAATTTTATCGATTATTTTGTAAAAAAGTTTTGGTTTGATTGGAGCACAACTCTGAAATACTCGAATATTGCAGTAGGTGAGCACACAACTATAGACAGAAGACATCAGATTTTATCTTAAAGATAAATTAGCAATATTCCCAATTGCATCATTGGAGGCATCTACACTCGTAAAGACAGCATCAGGTACATGACTCAGCCCACCTATCTCTTTACATGTGTACCATTTACGGTTTTGAAGTCAAATTGATGCAAACTTATATGAATAAGGAGAAAAGTTCCCTGCTGTGTGGGGCGCAAGGGCCACACCCAGACATAGTGGGGGAACTGCACACTCTCATTGTCTGGCGTGCAAATGTGGCCATGCCCTCCCTATGCAGAGAACAGTCCCGCTATGAATAATATGTGAAAACTACAACATACAGAATGTGAAAATGGTTCAGGAAAATTTTTGGATGGTATTTAAAGAAAATGTGAAAACAATATTAATTTTACTCAACAGAACAAAATTATTGATACAAAAACACATGAAAAATTAATTTTCAATGTAAAATTTATTGATTTTGCATGAACAGTTGCTGTTTTCACTCACTAATTTTATTCAAATCATTTCATCTTTACTTTAGCAATGAAAATTATAAAATTAGAAAGGCTAATTAGTAACTGAGCCCCAATGGCGCACATGCAAGCTCCATGCATCAACCTGTCCTACTCATGCATGCATTACGTTTCACTTGTACTTCTCCACATGTTAAAGTGAGAAACTAAATCATTCAAATGTCAAAATAATGGAAGTTTCCACTGCAATTGCATGGTCTCTCTCTCTCATTCATGCTTTTCAAACTGAATGAATAGAAAAGGTGAGAGAACCGATACGGCAAGCTAACTTTCTTCTGCATTTAATGGGAAGAAAGGAACGTGATAATGTAGACTTAGACCAAATAATAATAGAAGCTATGCCTTGGGGAAGGGTTCATGATAACTATAGCCGATGAATGATCATGTCCGAATCCACGTAGTCTATGTGTGTTAGGCCTTGGGAAATGCCATCTGCTTCAAAATTCAAAGTCTTTAATATGACTCTTCTATGAAATTGCACATCAAATGGTACTGCATTAAGGAACACCCTGCATGAGAAATTAAAGAGTTTCGAAACCATAAAAACTCTTTAAGACCCGTAACAATTTTCTTGCTGCTTTTAAGTTGTATGTGCTGTTTTCAGCAAATAAATAAATAAATAAATAAAAGGAAAAAGGATTCATTAATTGATTGATTTCTCAAGTCTTTGATAAACAATCCTTGACCTGGGTTTTCCCTGTTTTAATGATCACTAGTTATTTTATTTAGAATGTTAGAAACCAAGTTATTTTAGGGACTTCCAAAGTCGTCCCGATGTTGATTCTCAATGAGGTTTTCAGATGGATTAAAGATATGAATATTCATCCTCCCCTCACTTTATCTTCTAATCCATCTTCACAACCTGGCACACACACCCAAAATATTCCTCCAATAATTACTAATCTGGATATACAATTTCCTGGCTTAATTTGTGCAGACATATATGAACCAGATCTTAAAATAACCACTTGGACTGTTTCAATCTTGATAGATAGCCAGATTGTAATAACAGATGCAGATAGATTATCTACATCAGATTCAAAGGAAGCAGAGCTTTTTGGGATCGTCCAAGGCTGGACCAAGGCTGGAGACTCGCGAACCAACGGAACCTTAAAATTAAAGAAATCATCTGTTCAAGCATGGACCTCTTTGACTTATTTCATCCTAACCCCTCAACTCGCATCCCCTGAAACTTAATCAAATATTACTTTGACCTAGCTGATACAACGAATAACTTCACTAGTATAATTTTCAAATGCTTTAATTATATAAATATATGGCCTGTCCATAACTCTGTAAGCCCTTGATCCTAGTAATATTAGTTTTTCTTTTCATAAAAAATAAAAAAAATAAAAAAATCTACACATCTACACATTCAAAGTATACTGTTGTTGCCATTGTGGACTGTCGACAGAATTGGTTTCTAGAAGGCTGAAGGGTCCTCATCAGCAGTTAAATGGAGCAGTCAAGCAGAAAAATCCAGACATCAGATGGCCCCATTACATTGTAACAGTACCTTTTTGTTGTTCTTTCGTGGTTGGAAATTAGTGATTTTAAAGTGTACTGTTCCTGACACTTCATTGACGACTAGACCCATTAAACTAGGTTCTTACCCACCTCACCTCGGGGTTGGATCTTGTGCAGATGTGGCGGGAGTTGCACTGTGCAGTTCGAAAAACCACCTCAAATACAGGGGGAGGTGGTCATTTTATATGTGGGGCCTAGGTGGGATCCATCTGTGAAATGACTATCTTACCCCTATTTTTGCTGTCGTTTAGCGATGCTGCACAGGTGCAGCTCCTGCCACGGCTGCATAAGATCCTTTTCCCCTCATCCCATCCTCACCCAAAAAAAAAAGAAAGCCATTAAACAAGGTTTCCTAATGAGATTGATCGATCCGGCAATCTAGGTTTTGGGAGAAACAACACGTATCAAAATCCTTTGCAGTATTGGCGGGGTGGTAGTGTACATCCGACAGGACAGTAGAGGCCATGTGTGCCATGTGTGCCACGTAACCTTTGCTCTGCCGTCGGATGTGCACTACCACCCTGCTGGTACTGCAGAGGATCCTTTGTCCAAAGAACACTATTTGATCGTATGTGGCACATGGCTCTTGCGTCTAGCCACGTCCGTATAGAAAGGTGGAAATCCTTAGGGATGTGACGATCATTTCACGAGACATGTATCTAGCTGCAAGGACTGCACACCTCATGCGACCAGATAGTGTTATATTTTCCCTAGATTATAAATGTAAATATTGTAATTTTTCAATATCTTGTTACATGATTTGAGCCTAATAGGCCAACGTCTCCTCTCGAGACTTCAGGACTAATCGACCATCCTTTATTAAAAAATAAAATTGCAACCTCACTATCCGGAATTGATATCAAAACCAAAATCACGTGAATCACTTCTCAAACACTGAGGAGGATTATTGGGTCTAGAAAGTGAGCGTCTCCCAACTTGATTATCTTAAAATAGGCTAAATGCCATGGGACTTGCTAACTTGGTGAAAATGTTTTTTTTTTTGTTTTTGCACTTTATGAACAAAAAGATGTTGGGTGTGTTGACACCTCAAATTAGGTTCAATTAACTCTACTTTTAATTTTTAAATCTACTTACCCACTAATCACTACTACCCTACCCAAGTAAATAAATAAAAAAAATTAAGTGAGATCCCTAAGGTGGGAGACAGAAACATTGAGCAACTACTTAAAAAAAGAGGGGCAAAGAAATTAAAGACATGAAACATCAATCCTTACGAGTAGGTGATCTGGTATTTTAGGTATTAGGTATTAGGTGGATCTGGCTGGACCATGTTGGAAATTAACTGGGTCGGAGGAATGTCCACCCTGGAACCTATTAAACTGAATGGGTTCAACCCCAACCAGAATGGACCCAAAATGCTGACCCTTGTGGTATGTTTGTCGGTGAGAACAACCAAATCGCCTATTAGTAATTTGACTCTTTTCTAAGTTTCACATTAGGGTTTGATTACTGGTATGTGTGTACACCCCACCCCCCACCCCAAAAAAAAAAATTATTATTCCTGGTAAGTGCAATTAATGTCGAATTTGGAACTACTTGAGAATAATTATAGTGATTGGTTTGGAAAATTTTTTTTTTATGGGAAGAAAATTTTATAAATTAAAAAGAGGAATATTCAAGAGAGTTGGAGTCCAGTGCCTTTATGGCCAAATTAGAAATTACTGCAGAACACAAAGGTTTCCTTATCATACTAAACTTTAAGTCCAAGTCCTAGGCAATAGAGCTAATATAAAAAAGGTGCTGAATGAGATGCCATGGCCAAGGATTGGTAGTTGGAGATGGAAGAAAACTGGGGATCAGCTGATTCGAACACCACACTTCCTTTATCTTCAAATCTAAACTGGAGGCATGATCTAGCCCTGTACAAATACAAACTAGCTCTGGTTCCAACTCGTGTAAGGATTGGTTTCCAATGTTACCATCTTGTTGAGTGTGAAAACCTTCGTCGCTCGGTTTGCCCAAGGATGAGCCTGCAAAAAACCCAGTGAGCGCAAGAGAGCCGGTGTGGCTCCGGCCTAGGACTCTCCGACGCACAAATCAGGTCTCCAGTGCAACAGCGTAACAACTAGTAAAAAGTGAGATGAGCGTTTGAGCTCTATACCTTAGTATTTATAGGGGGAGATGAGGCAATTGGAGGAATCCTTGTATGGTAAGAGTCCTTCTTTGGTAAGGTTCTTTCACGCGGAGCAAAGTGGAGAGTTATTTTCGAAGTCGGACTCTTACTAAGGTAAGAGTCCTAAAGGGAGTGCAATTCGGTATCGCGCAGAGATCATGGCTCGATCCTTATCCCGCGATTCTCGGGTGGCACTGACGTGGCCCCGTGCTTTCCAGTGGGGTGTTATGGTAGCTTCTGTGGAGGGCTCGGCCTCAGTGCTCTGCCTCGGGCGGCCATGGCCTTAATGCTAGGCCCCGGGCGGCCGTGGCCTTGGTGCTCTGCCCTGGCCTCGGCATATGCGTCACGGAAGTTTCCCTAGTCATGTGGGAGCTCGGCAGAGTCGTGGCGCCCGGTCTTGGGCCGACCTGTAAGGGCTTGGCTCAGGGCTCGGTAGGTCTGAGCCTCAGCCATGGCACTTGGCCCTGTTGGGGAGGTTGCCTTCCTTGCTTCGCAGTAGGTGTGGCACCGCGCACCGCATGCTAGGCCCGGTTCTCGGCGGGTTGAGTGTTCGGTCTTGGTGCTCGGCCAAACCGGAAATGAGGTGCCTTTTCCTGAAGTGTCGTTCCCTTCTGGGTGGACGGTTCGGCTCGGCCCTAGGTCTCGGCCTCAGCACGTCCACATGGCGACCTCTGGTTGGTTGGGAGATCTATGACTCATCACATCTCATTTTGGTTTTGCCTTAAAATAATAAGTGCATAAAACAGATAATCTCTGAGTCATAATCATAATGTGAATAGATAATCGAGTTCATTAGATCTTACTACATATGATCTTATTACTATTTGGGAGAAATCTGGTCATGTGTCCCCTGCACCTAGACACAGGAGCATGCAGAATTACTACTCTACCCTCTTGTGAAATAAAAAATTCCATCTATGTTGATTCCCTGGCACGTGCTCTAATTGGCCCCATGGTGGTGCAGGGGGCATGTAACCAGGTAGCGATCTCTTGCCTTTATTATTTTTTGTTGATAAAATTAGTCATTAGTAGAGATGTAAAAACCTTGAAACATCAAATCGTGTGTTCAAAAACCTATTGGATTTCCGCATAATGATTTTATTTATCCATAAGATCTATTTATCATTAACTTTATGTTGTTCCCATGGTGAAGGTTATGTTGTCATTGTTGGCAACACAGTCATGGTGTTTGTTTTAGTGGTTTGTTTTCATGTGCTTATCGTCTTATAGTGGTGTTGCAACACAGTGGAAAGCAAAGTACAGCAGTATACAAGTGTGTGATATTTTGATGTGTTTGCAGTCCAAGTACAACAGCAAGTGTTTTGATGATGTGGAACTTCTATAGTAGCTTTGGGTGATGTAGGAAGGTGTCTTGAGGTCTGGTGGGACCCCACACATTGACTACGTGGTAGCTCAATCATGGAAGAAGCGGTGCATAACAATTCAGCAAAGATCTTGGTGGTTTGAACCTTCTTTGCATCTTTCTTGGAAAGAGAAGGAAGAGAGAGTGTGTGGGCCAATATCCAAATCCATGTGAAAGATGAGACGGAAGTGCTTCTTGGGCAAGACTCTGGTCATTTGTGAAAGTGAGGTGTCCAGTTGCCAGTTTTATTGTACAACAGTACTTCAAGTACAATGGTGATCAAGCAACTTTGAAGGCCTAGAAAAGTGTGTCAAGGAGAGAGATAAAAGAGGTGGGGTTTGTGCAATCATGTAGAGAAACATTTTATCTGTGGACCCCACTTATCCACATGGATTCCTAGATGCAGCCCATCATGTGGCTTAAGAGTCACTGAAATGCAAAATTTTGGGTGAAATCTCCAACACTAAGAAATATTTTAAGGTGTATTTTAACATGCACTCTGGAATCATTTCCCCGTAACAATATTTTGAAATTTTTCGGAGGCTCTTTGGTGGACTCCATTAGTACAGATGGAAGGCTGAAGTCGAGAGGAGTCCAGGCATCTGTGGCACATTCGATTTGGCCACGTGTGTTGCTCATGGTTGATGTGTCGGCAGCTAAGATTAAATGGTTATATGGATTTTAAATCCTTTTATTTGATTGGTTGGCACATGATTACTCTGTGAATGTGTGTTGTATGTGATTGATTGATGATCCTATGGCCCTGATTGGTCTAATCTAGTGGTGATCAATAGTGAAAATCAAAGATCTTATATCAGCTGTTGTAAATTATGCACATGCATAATTGGGGATTTTAAATAGTGAGTTTTCTGATCGTAACGAGGCTCATAAGAATGGCTGGATCGGAATGTTGATCCTACGAACATCTTCAAATCATATAATTAGATTATGGTCTGACGGCTATAATCAAAGACGCATTAATATGCCTCTGATTCATGTTCCATCAGCAAAGTAGGGGTGTCTAAAAGATTCCCTTTGGAGTCCTCTCTTTGGCCGATCTTGTAATTGAGTTTCTGGAGGCTATACAACTCTGATCAGGGCTTGTGATATATGATTTTCACTCAATTTTTTGAGAGCTACACGTCTATAATCTCATAATTTCATTTTTTGCTGCTGTATAAGAAAAAGTGCACGGCAGAAGCTTGGATCTCCTCAACTATGCATTGATTCTTGTTGATTTTGCATTGGATTGGCGTTGGAGGTTGTACATTTTTGTTCTAAGTTTATGGAAGTAGTGGAATGCACTTGGCAAAATCCAAGTGAGGTATTTATCCCTCTTGTATTCAATGTGTTTGATGTATTGCTTAGATGAGTGAGGTTGTGTTATATTGAGTGTGTTTGGGTTATGGATACTTTGTAAGCCACTTTGTGCATGCTTATTGTTTGATGGATTGTCACAGTGACATGGGTGAATTGATGGGTATGCTATAAATCCTTTTTTTATTGTTTTTGAGTTGCTCTATTATGTGAGGAGTATAAAGACACAGACATCTGATAAGACCTAAGTGTGAGGCAATCTATAAATCCTAGTGAGGGTATTCCAGTGAGGAGTTTGTGAGTTTAGCCCAGTGAAGGCACTCCGTGGATGTAGACACCCTATCGAACCACATAAAATTACTGTGTATTGTGGATATCTCTCTTGCATAGAAGTGCTTGTGTGCAGGGTGGTTGAGCACATTCGGTAGACTCCTTTCCCTATTGTGTTTTGTTGTTGGGAAGAGTAGTGGTTGTACTGTTGATTGTGCTTGTGATTGAAACTGTTGCCAAGGGAAAATAATTGTCTAAGTAATTCAGAAGAAAAGTTTTTGGTAGCACTGATTCACCCTTCCCCACTCAATGCTTGGGAACTTGACTTTAATATGATTTTGTTTGGTAGTGCTTGTTTAAGAGGTATGGAATACTGAAAATTTAACCTTATCCTGTAAAAAACCACCTGCAGACATCATTTAGGTGGAAACTTTCCTGTGGGGAAGTGTACGGCCCACACTTAGGCACAGTAGGGGCAAAATGACCACCCCTCCCCCAATTAAAGGCAAAAATCCAGTTTCTGTGCGCACTCTCATTGGCCCCTGAATGCATATGAGCCATGCTCCCCCACAAAGAACTCTTGCCCTTGTTTTATGGTAACTGAAGAGAGGATAGGTGTTTAGTTGTTCATTTAGATACATATGGTATGAAAACTAGTTTTTTTTTTTTTTTTTTGACTTTTTGTTTTTGCCCTGGTAAATAGAAGATTCATTCATGAGAATGCGTAAACTACACAAGGCTTCCTAAACAAGAAGTCCATATATGAAGTCAAGGATTGGAATATGGTCACTTTGTCTTACACGGAATTAACAAAGCCTTTCTTGCCACGCTATCTGCAATGCAATTGCAAGTCTTGGGAATAAGAGAGAAGTAAACTAACTGGAAAGAGACTGATACAAGTAATATATCTTGGATAATTGGGTCAATAATGAGGCAAGTAGCGGCTTTCCCTGGACTTGTGAGAGTGGATATAACCTCCATGTTATTTGATTCCACAATGATATTATCCATACCCAATGATTTAACATGAAGGAGACTTGCGCGGATAGCTAGTGCTTCACCCACCATTTCTGAATTAAAGTAAAAAGGTCGGAGAAAGCTACAATTGGAGCACCAAAATTATCCCGAAAATATATATCTTATACTCCTATTTGAGCCTCCTTTTAGAAGAGAGGCATCGTAATTTAAGCTAAATAGAGCCATCCGAAGGCAGCTCTCAACAACCTACATAGGATGAGGAAGGAGAAGTTATAGTGATCCTTGAAGACAATTGCTCTCTCTTTGCTTACATTGAACACCTAAAAAAACCGTTCAGCGTGCCTTATCACCTCCTCTGGATTCCATTGATTCTTGTTGAAAACCAGATCATTTCTGGCTTTCCACAAGCTCCTACATACAAAAGATGCAAGAGAGAACCGACCGATGCTCTTATTTGATGTAAAGATAGAGTCCCACTCTTAAATCCAAATATAAGTCTTTGGATCTAGGATTGGGGGAACAGAATAGGATAAAAGAACGTCAAAACCAAATCGCCATCACAAAGCTACTACCGAATACAACATGATCTGCTGACTCCATTTGCACTTCACAACTTAGACACGATGTATCTAGAGGGAAATGCCTGTGAGAGAGGCCTTTATTTGTTGGTAGCTAGATCATGACCTCGAGCATAAACACGCCAAAAGAAACTCTTGATTTTTGGAAGAGTTTGGGCTGACCAAATCACCGTATGGAACAACACCATTCGTTGATGCTCTTGAAGAGTAAGGTCTATAGGAAAGCTCCTCATAATGAATATGAGACAAAAGATTATACACCAATTTAATCAAAGATTGGCCTGTCCTAGACACACCCCAAACTTGTTGGTCCTCCAAATGATACAAACTGAGGTTGATATTAAGGATGGCTGATCTATCGAGAGGATGGATAAGGGAATTGATCAAGTCCAATCGTCATCCTATTTTCATGGTCAATGAGCTCAAAAACCCATTCAATATTGCATTGATCAGATTGTGGGATTTTACAACTGTGTGAACTCTTAGGCTGCGTTTGGTATGCATTCTTAGGATGCATTTTAGATGGATAATGCATTCTAAGATGATAAAGGTGGTGCCAATTATTGTCTCAGAATGCATTATCAACTAGTATGCATACCAAAAGCAATCTTAAGATCTATAACCTAATCCCCACACCGTCTCCCCCTGCCTGCACAACCCCCACCCCCAAGAAAAAAACAAAAAAAAAAAAAAAAAAACAAAACTTGTTGCGAATCATACTTAGGGAACAATGTATGGTTCAAGATTATATTATGCTTATATTTTCTATCTAATATATTCATATTTATATATAAATAAGATCAATTTTTTGTCTAACAAGTTGAATATTATCCTCCAATAATATGCATGTATGGTGAACAATTTAAACTTTAATAAATTCTTCATAAAAAAAAAACTACCTATAATCCACAGGTCTCAGGACCATTAGTGGATATTTTATTAATTATTTTGAGAGATTAGAGTGAAAACTCGATGAGGTTTTTACCTTTTGTTTTCAAAGAAAAAGTTATTAATCAGTGTATATTCCAAAGATCAGTGGGAGTGAATTTATCTTTCTCATCCTCTAAGTTAATGATATATATTCATGATTGTTGGAGGTGTTGTGTCATGAAAGATTCACTGACAAAAGGAATAGTTGGATCTTTTGATGTATTTTGTTTGTGGGAGTATTGCTTTACCGATACAAACAGTGTTTATTATTTGTTGATTTCAATAATGCTTTTATGCTTTATTATTGTTACTTGATGTTTATGGCCATATTATCTGTGTTATTAGTGCATGCTCCTGTTATTTGGCTTGAATGATAATAAAGACAGCCTTGAATGATAGTAGAGGCATTATGTAGTGTTATCCCCCTCATGTGCCAGAGGTTGTCTTAGAGGATACATATTTTACGTGAGATAGTAGAGCCTCAGTTTGAGGACTTGGACTAATGTATAGAGACTTATGGATCCAGTCTCAGTGAGCTTCAGATTGAAGTAATTATATTGGGCTTCTGTATGAAGTAGCTAATTTTTGGTACATCTAGTGGCAGTTTTCCATGTGAAGAATGACTCCAGTGAACTCCCAGTGATGGAGTAACTAATGACTTCTGTTGAAAGTCGGGACTAATTTGGATTTGACATATTTGATCACTGTGACATGCAATTTCTATACCTTTTTTTTTTTTTTTTGGTAAACCATGCAATTTCTATACCACTGCATTACACCTGTGTAGCCCAAAAGCTGGTGAGGGTGCATGCACTTTGACGTGTAGTGTCCCATGTCGACTTTAGATGTGACGACATTTACGATTGTGTATTTGTGTTCTTGCTTGGACCAAGGGTGTAATGTTTTAAGGTGAGCTACTGTTAACACTTCCTATTTTTGTGATCACATTTATCTAATTCCAGGTTGGACCAATGACATGCTACTGCCCAAGTGGGAGAATATAACATTATTTCATGTATGGGCTAGTACCAGTCATTGTGTGGGTCGGATTAGTGGATGGGTGTTGATTGGCAGGCTAGGTTGGATGAAGCCCAATGCAGGGTGATCTCTTAATAGGTATTGTTATTTCAGGGTTAGTCCCTACTCCCCCCCCCCCCGGCGTCTATATAAAGGGGGCAACACCCATTAGTTGCTATTACTGACAAATTGTATAGAGAGGGGAGTAGACAAGACTAACAAGAGAGAAATCTGTGGAGAACAAGAGTAGAAGAGAAAAACAAGTATTCGAAGAGTTCTTCAACAAACGATATGGATCCGGGTATAGTTACAATCAAAATCTCTACTAATATTGCTCTTTGTGTTCTTTGATCCGTCATATTGATCCTATAATTTATTCTAACATAATTTTCCTCAAAGTATATAATTATGGTCCCCATATCCCAATCATTCTACGCTAGGTGTGGGCAGTGGGGTTGAGTAACACTTGGGTTAATGGATGTCATAGTTATTTATTAGTGTGTACTTTATATTCAGTCAATGGCTAATTAAGGTATGTGTACATTTTTTTTTGGTCCAAAGTGAATTTACTGATGATGACAGTTATGTGTACAACCTATGGCTTCAAACTACGGTCCAAGGATCAAACCATGGTTCCCTAGGGAAACCAATTATAAATCAATTAGGGTATTGCATGCCCTAGGTCAGCCCATGGTGTCCCATGGGTGTCCCATTTTAATTTTAGGGTTTTCCATGGTTGCCCATGGGAACCCCAGTGCACCCCTGTTAGGTTTTCTCTTTCCCTCATGTGTCCCATGCAATTATGGAACACAAATGGGACGAAGAAAAACATCTCTAATCCATCACATGGCAAGAGGGATCCGTCCCATACTTGAATGCATAGGAAAAATAAATCGATTCAAGTTTCTTTTGCATCCCATAAATATTAATAATTAATAACTGAAGGAATCAATCAAGAATTGCTAACCTGGTGAGCCTCAAGTGTTGCTCCTCCAATAGACAATGATTCTTCCTCTAGTGAGCGCTCCAAGTAAACAGATTTGAACCTCCAATGGTGCTACCAAAGTTCTTCAAGCCAATCCCAAATGCTCTCAAATTCTCCAGCACAGATCTAGGGTTTCTCAGACCCTAACTCTCAAACACAGATAATAGAAACTAGAAGAAGAAGGAGAGAGATCACAAGAGGGAGAGAGAGACCAAAACACTCTAAGAGGGGGAAGCTAGAAAACGTGGATAGCTGGTTTCCCCTCTACGTTTTGGTCCCCTATTTATAGTAATAGGGTTTAATTAAATCCTAGATGGATTTAATAAAGCCCTAGTGAGAGTCAGACTCTCTCTCTCTTTGTTTGGAAGTTCTGTTTAAACTCAAAGTGCTTCAAAAAGATGAAGAAGCAGAATCTAATAGGGAATGTATTAATTAGTTGCTTTATTTAATATTTATGGATAATTACAATTAGCACCATATCCATTAATTAAATAAAGAACCAATTAAAATAGTAAATTCTAAATAACTCCCTATATGATAACAAATTATCATATACAACCCCCCCCCCACTAATCAACACCATCATTATGGAATCTAGGGCATGTACACATATACTGCCAAACCCCAATCCATAGTACATGTCCATATAAGAGCGTCTGTGCATTCGATCGGGTTTCACAAAACTCAAAGAAACAATTTGTTCAAATAATCATATATAATCTATTATTTTATGTAAAATAGATTTTTGCAAAACCATATCCAAAACTGCACTGGATCCAGATTCCGATCCGACCATACACAGACAGTCTCAATCTTGGTGTTCCCCAATCAGGCAGTGGTGACCATGTTTGATAACTCCTTCACTCACAAAGTGTTCACGCATTCCCAGAACACCGGCTTTGACTCGCTTGAGTCTCAGTCATTGATGAACCAAAGAATGCGATCATACTTTGCAGCGACAGTGTTCCCTCAGGCAAAGGATGTCGGTGACACATGTCTATCCCTGCCTACATCTGGCAGTAATACATGAGGAAATCAACAAAGTAGATTCTTCGCCAATACACACATCAAACATGTGAGTACTCGCATTCATACCCTGACATCACATGTCTAGGCATACCCAATGCGACAACCATATGATAAGGGTGCCCAGCCCAAACCCTAGTCGTGACTACCATTTTAAGTAAAACTTACGGACACATAATGCTCAAAAAGTTTATATCGCATGTGATAATATTAAACTAAAATGTATAAAAGTTCAATACAAAGAAGAACCGGGTTGAACCGAATAAACTCATAAAATCTAGAGAACCCAAGAATGAAATGCGGCTATTCTGTCATACACATGATAGACAGTGCCTTCCTAGCCAAGGCATGTGCAACATGACATAAATTAATTATTATTCAAAAATAATTAGTTATGTGCATGTATATACTTAAAAAATTATAAAACAATATTATTCAAACTCTACTTAGTATTCTGATTATATATCCTACCAGGACACAAATTAATTAATATTGATTTTTATTGTTGGATTTAAATTAGTAGATAATCGTTCTAATTAATGATGCACCACATAATTTCTACCCTATCTCCATCTTAGGAAGATGAAAGAAACTGATGAGAAAAGTCAACTTCATTCTTGTATAAGAAAGGTCAAGTCTTTTGGTGGAGGGTTTCCCTTGGCAATCCTATTGATCGATGTATCCTTTTCAACTCACATTAATGGTGAATTAATAAAGGGATAAGTACGCGTACCCCCTGTAATGCACCCAATATTCCTCGTACCCCCTAAGCTTCTGATAAGTCCACGTACCACCCCTCAATATTCCACGTACCACCCCTGCTTTATCCCCCTAATGCCATTTAAGTCCACACCAGGTATTAAATGCTATAAAATGACCAAACTACCCTTTCTTCTATCTCTTCTAAAATTTGAAAAGACCTAATCGCCCTAACCTATTTACTAAAATTTGAAAAGACCAAAATGCCCTCATCTTCCCCAAATCATCATCTTCTTTTACATACCCACCACCACCACCACCCCCCCACCGCCACCACCACGACCCACCACCGCCACCACCACCACCCACCATTAACACCATCACCAACCCAACCCCTTCATTCTTCTCGTTCTTCTCCCCGCCCCCTCCCACCCCCCAACAACTAAGTTCCGGAACCCCTCAAATCTCTCCACCCCATTTTCCTTTTTTCTCTTTCTTTTCCAAGTGCAACGCATCTCTCAAAATCTTTCCTTTGCATCCGTTTGGTTTCTTCAAATGGCTTTCGTTTCATCTCTCTTTTAAGAACAAAAACCAGAGAGAGATAGAGAGGGGTGAAGAGGGAGAATACATTTGCGGAGAGAGCAAGCGAGACCTCTCTTTACAGTTCTTTCTGGGTTTTGGCGTTCCTTTTTTTTTTTTTGGAAGAACAAAAAAAAAAGTTTTTTTTTTCCCTTTTGTTTCAGCCACCGACCGGAGAAGGGCGATTGATAAATCTATCAATCTTCGTAGCCGATTGTTATCCTCCTGTGTTAATCAGGTACTGATTTCCTTTTTTTGCTGATTTTAGTTTTGATAATAAATTTTCTTAGATTTAATGGGCTATAATTCTGTGGTTTTAGGGGTTCCGAGGAAATTTACAAATTTTTATTCGAAAGTATTTTGACGGTAAATAAGGACGGCGACACTCATTTAGGGTTTTCTCAGCGGTAATGGTTTCTTCTTTTTTTTGAGAGAGAAAAAAATCATGTGGTTCATTCGGTGTTTGCTTCTCTTGTATTTGTTGTCATCCATTTGTGATGAAATGTTGCGTTTTGTTATGATTCTCCCATCAATGAGCGGTCTTGTTGGTCATTGACTCTTTGTAAACTTTGGTTTCTTTGTGAATTTCTACATGTACTTCACATGCTGGGATGAGAGACAGTGAGGTGGGCTTCACAGTGGGATGGTGATGGTGTTAATGGTGGGCAATGGTGGTGGTGTAAAAGAAGATGATGATTTGGGGAAGATGAGGGCATTTTGGTCTTTTCAAATTTTAGCAAATAGGTCAGGGCAATTAGGTTTTTTCAAATTTTAAAAAAGATAGAAGAAATGGTAGTTTGGTCATTTTATGACATTTAATACCTAGTGTGGACTTAAATGGCATTAGGGGGATAAAGCAGGGGTGGTACGTGGAATATTGAGGGGGGGGTACGAGGAATATTGGGTGCATTACAGGGGGGTACGCGTACTTATCCCATTAATAAAATGGGCACCGCAAACCTAGATCAGACTAGTAGTAGTATTTCGAGCTGGATATTCCTATTTATTATTCTATATTGTTCATCATTACTATTGGCTACATCACAATCTAATTTAAAAGGGGCAATTACTATTTCTACCCTACACTTAGCCTATATTTATTAAAACTATCCTATCTTACACTTCTTTTCTCAAACTATCCTGCTTTTAAACTTTTACATCTCCTTTTACTTTCATTTTTTTAAATACCCAGATTGCTCTTCCTTTTCACCTAGTAACCTACTAATCTATTTAACCTACCATTCTTCTTCTATTTTTTACTATTTTTGTCATTAAAATAGTAAAAATTAAAATAGTAAAAAATAAAAGCATCCACCCGCTTCTTCTTTCTTCCGTTTTTTAGTCCATTTTTTTTTCTTCAATTTTTCTATTTAATTAATTTTATTCAACATTTTATCCTCATCATTCTTCTTCAAACAGATCATGGTTCTAAGTATTGGTATTGTATCGCCCATATTGGTAATGAGTTTTCTCCTTAAAAATGAGTTTTCTGACCATTTTATCCCTTGTCTGTACCGTGCTATCGATACAGTATTGGCGACCAGCAAAACCGGTATGTATCGCCCGATACGGGCGATACGATACCAATACTTAGAACCATGATCTGTTCGAAGAAGAACGATGAGGATGAAATGTTGAATAAAAAAGTAATTAAATAGAAAATCGAAGAAAAAAAAAAAACCAAATGGAGTAAAAAACGGGAGAGACAAGAAGCGGGTGGGTGTTTTCATTTTTTACTATTTTAATGATAAAAATAGTAAAAAATAGAAGTAGAATGGTAGGTTAAATAGATTAACAGGTTAATTACTAGGTAAAAAGGAAGGGCAATCTGGGTATTTAAAAACATGAGGGTAGAAGGAGATGTAAAAGCTTAAAGAGCAGGGTAGTTTCAAAAAAGAAGTGTAAGATAGGGTAGTTATAGTAAATATAGGTTAAGTGTAGGGTTGTGATAGTAATTACCCCTAAAAGAAAATCATCATGCATTTGGATAATACTTTGAAGGGAAGTAGTTTTCTGTCCAGGAGTGTGGCCTACGCCAGCACTCCCATGTATCTATCTCTCTCCTCCTCAAAACAAGAGGGGTAGAAGTGTCTTTTCAAATGGGGAGAAGCGAGATAGACTCATGGAAGTGCTGGCATAGGCCACACTCCCGGACAGAGAACTTTCTCCCTACTTTGAAAGTACTTATTTTCTCATACGCTTGTTGAGACTCCCTTTCTTAATTCTGTTTCAATCATTTCTTTTCTCTTTTGTTATTATTCATTTTTATTTCTATTTTCCTATTTATTTATTGCGAGGGGATCGCTATCAGTCTACGTGACCCCAATACCAGTGCAAGAGCCAATGAGAGCACATGTGAGGGTATCCAATAGGGGTTGAATTTTTCATTTCAAGGGGAGAAGACTGTCATTTCTCCTTTCCTGTGTCTGCGAGCAGATTGCACGGAATTTGGCAGTCTTCTTATTCACTTATTTCTAAAGGCTGACTAAGTTATTACTGAATCTAACAACAAGGAGATCACTGCACATCTTCAAAGCAACAACTCCAAATCTCTTTTACTGATGAAATCAATCCTTGACAATATTTTATTTTTGTTTCCTTATTTTGATACATGTATTTTAAATTTTTTTTCAAGAGAGTTAAATAGCATTGCTGACTTCCTAGCTAGTAGGGCGTTGTTGATAATGTTTGCGACGATTTGATCCGTTTTCGATCCATGACGGAGATGTGTAATCCTCTTACAATGAATTCATCACGTTAATCATTAATAAAGATTTTTTCTACCAAAAAAAATAGTTGGAGATATCATTGATACGCCTCTTGCAGATCCACTAGGGTTCTTTCAATTCCATCGTTATCATTGTCATTCTCAATGGTCTCAATCTCTCATTTCTACCAGATATTGAATCAAGCAAGCGTATATGACAACTGGGGAGAAATGCTTCAATATGAGAGAGAGAGAGAGAGAGAGAGAGAGAGAGAGAGAGAGAGAGAGAGAGAGAGAGAGAGAGAGAGAGAGTATATGCTCGAAGCATTTTGTTGCGTCAAGAAATTGTTGATGGCGATTGTGCCGTTGAGTGGATAGAGGTCCTGGGTAACGGGGCTCTATCCTGATTGGCCATCTCCCCGCGGGAAGGAGTGTCCTGGTGGTATCAAGGTCCTTGTTGGATAAATACCCGCGTGTGGTGATAATGATATTGGTGCTTGAATCCGTCTGAGTGACGTGACTTCTAAGCGGTGGCCTAGAGTCCTGGTGGTGACATGAGTCTGCAGTGTCGCTATTGGGTCATAGAAGAGTGGCCCCGGTGTCCGTGTACATCTCGTCCGTGTCCACGATGCCGCGCCTAGGTGAGAGGGCGCGCCTGGGTGCAGGCTGCGCCTGGGGAGGCCGCTCCTGGGTGTAGGCCGCGCTTGGGTGAGGCCGCGCCTGGGTGCTGGCAGCGCCCGGGTGGGACCCCCGGTTCGTTCTCCTTGGTTTTGGAGCGGGTCGCCCTATGACACATGACGGCCACTGATTGATCCGATGAATCTTGGATGTATCACATTTCATAGTGGGTCTCGGGTGGACACGGCCAAAGACTCCATGAAATATTTTATAGCTAAAAAACTATAGCAATGGCTGATTTCTGGGTATTGGATGAGTTTAGATTTGCATGGACGTCCATTGCGCAGGTAACTAAGGCTTAAACGCTATCAAGTTGCATTTAATTATGGGATTATAGAAATGGTTAAGTTTTAAAAGTCATTAAGCCACTTTTGACTTATGTTTGTAATTAATATAAGATAATGGTCAAGGACTGCTGCGATTACGTATTGTATCAAGAAAAAAAATGGTCAGTGACAGTAAAGTGGAGAAAAGAGGAGAAAAGATGAGAAAAGATCAGTCAAAACATAAGCTATGAATGAACGGATGAGAGAAGGACTTGAACTGTAAATGATTGAAGGAATTTGGTCATTAGATGTACTTGACGTCAAGTACGGGTAGTATAATTGAGAGGATAAAAATTCATCCAATCATGCATTTATGCTTAGTTGCTTATCGAATTTTTGTTTTCTCAATTACATTGCCCGTACTTGACGTCAAGTACATCTAATAGAGGGAAGTGGATCCCACATGGACCCCACCTCGGGCAGTGTGTTTGGACAGGGGATAGGATAGACATTTTTGCCTCCTCTGTTAGAAGTACTTGACGTTAAATACAGGCAGTGTAATTGAGAGGATAAAGATCCTTGCTTACCACTATTAGGTCTTGGTCTATCTTGATTCTTATTTCGCTCTCTAACTAAGTTCCGTCTTTGTAAAGAGTGTCAAACGAAAGAAGAGTATGTTATCAAAAAACAAAAAAACAAAAAACGAAAGAGGAGTTTCAAAAATACCTCCTTTTGATTTACCTTGATTTTCTTCTCTTACAAACATCTAATCAATGACCTTCCTGATGTTTATATGATTGAATGACAACCAAAATGTAGCGATCCATGGAATAAAGGCCCTCTATAGTCTCGTGTCTCCAGGGTTCAGAGTTTATTTTCACACACATGCGCCACGAGCTAGGCGGGCTGCTTCGTTTTTTGTTGTCTGGGCCCCATGTATATCTCTAGTTGGAGGAGGGGAGTGTATCTATCAAGAGAAATGTTTGAACAAAGTGGTATGATCATAACCTTAGATCTGGAATAATCTCCAAAGATTAGATATCCATAGTGGGGGGAGAGGGATGTATCTACTCTCGATTACATCATGGAAAGCGTCTACGGTCTTAAGGACAGTATCAAATATATGGCTCAGCCCATTCATGTCTTTGACTCATATACCAATTATGGTTTCGAAGTCGTGTTGGAGACGAATGCACAACCACAACAAAGAAACCAAGTAAACAATCACAAACAACATGAGGAATTTAACAAGATTCGGCATGAATACCTACAACCACCTCAGAGACTGAATTTTTTTTCCACTAAACATGAAAAACTCTTTACACCAGTCTCCACTTCACAATGTGATCTCACCTTGCTTGTGACAAGGGCTTTCCATATAGAGAGAATATATAGGGAACTAGAGCTTCATTAGGATCGGGTTGGGTCGGGCTTTTTATAACCCCAACACAACCCTAAGTCCCCTTAGCTGGGCCTATGCCCGCCCTGACCTTGACTCAGGGCCTAAAAGTCCTGACCCTGACTCTGACCCTAACGGGCCAAGCCCGCCCTGATTGTCTGTGATTGGGTCAAGGTCGGGCCAGGTTGGCCTTGACCCTGTTTCGCCATCTAGGGTTGGCTGACCTTGACCCTGGCCCTGGCCCTGACCCTGACCTGTATTTGAGGTCAAATTTTTTCTTTTGTGTCCCCCATACCTCTCAACCTGAATATATATAATGTTCTTGGAGGTCAAATTTATGAGCTCTATTTTTGTTTTAAAAAAATCAAAATAATAGAAAAGAATCAGAACAGTAGTTGGTTTCTTGGTGTCATGTTATGTTTTGATAAACAACAGACCCTTGTTAGTTGTTACATTGATAATATATTTAATATCATATTATCATTATATATAATCAAGGTCAAAAGTAGGGCCAAAATTCGGGTCGAGCTGAGCCCAAGGCCTGAACCCAAGCCCGGCCCGACCCTGATTCATGGCCAGGAATTTCTGGCCCTGACCCACCCTCAGGACCAGAGATCTTTAGCCCAGGCCCTGTTCGGGCTTAGGACGAGCCAAGGTGGGTTCGGACCGTCAGGGCCAAACTTGCAGCCCTATAGGGAACACCCCAATATCCTAATCCCCATACAATTACAATTCTACAACCATATAAATAATGGACCTAAAACCTGAACCAATTACAAATACAAACCCAATAATAATTGTGTGAACTTGTAAAATACAAGAAAAATCCAACCAAACATCTCCATCTTGACTTGGATTTTGTAAGCCACCCTGAAGAAGACCAGTGATGAAGTCGTTTATGCAAACTTCATCATTGTCTTTGTTTGTTTGACATATCCAAACCTGCTTGGTCCACACCCCCACTCAAGTTGTCCTTGCCTGCCTGCCATATCGAAACTAACATGGCTCACTCCCCCACTCTGGGTGCCCTGTACAACTCATCGTCGTTGTACGATATGACATGGCTCTACCTCTCCTATTATTGCAGCCCACTTCGAGAGATCATTGCCGCTCACTAAATCCAAAGCAAAAGACATTTGTCTCTTTCTAGGCTTGCACTTGTTCATCGCCCGAACCATCTACAATTTCTGTCCTCCACTTGCACCTTTTGCTTGAACTACAATAGTAGCTCCACCTATTTCAATACTCCTTACAAGTCTACATAGATTACCAATCATCCGTCCTTACATCACACCATGGCCCCTCTTGAAACCCTGAGAAATCCACCTTCAGATGACAATTTGAAACCCCTCGAATATAATGTTCCTAGTAAAATCAGATTCTTCCTTAGATCTGGCACATGTCTCACCCAATCAAAGTTTGCACAATTCATCAAACATATGAATTCGTATGGTCCCAATCCTGGCAACCTTGATTTTCGCATTATTTATCATTTTGACAGTACCACTATCACAAGGATGATATGTAGCAAACTGATCCCTGGCTAAACACATATAAAATGTACAACCAAAATTAAAAAAAAATCCAACCTAAAGTTTACATACTTGACTAAGTAATGAGATAAACATCTCCAAGATCCTTCCACGACACTAGCATTAGGTGATTTATCTTCCTTCTCCTTCTCTTTTCCTTCTTATGCTTCAAACAATTTCATTTTTTTTATGACTTTCCTCCTTGCAATAATAGCAAGTTATTTACGACCTTTAGACTTTGAGTGACCCTTGTATTTGCCAAGCTCCTCTAGTCTCTCACATGATCTACCTCTACTCTAACCACTACCTACAACTAAGGCACTACCCTCCTTTAACACCCCTCATCGTTATTTTTTCGTCATGTCTCATTCATCAACAAAACAGCAATAATCTCATAAAGTTTGAGAGTATCCTTACCGATCAACAGTAATGTAGTCACAATGTGATCAAATGAAGGAGGTAGTAGAGCCAACAAGAGAGTACATTTTTCTCCTTTTCAATATTAAGTTGACAATTATATCAATATCTTGTCAAACTCATCCAAGTGCACTAATACATGGTTAATTACCATTGGAGCCTTGTGTTGAGTCTAGTCACCATTGTGTGTAGGGAGTGTTGTCTTTCCTTTGATTTAGTCTTCTTTCTTTACCATTGTAGTTCGTTGAAGTCCTTGTAAGTCGGATTTTATTTAGCAACAAACTCTATCTTTTTTTATCCCCTATTATTTAAGTGTAGTTGTGAATAATGTGCTTACGAATGAAAAACTACTTTGGACTTTCAAGTCTTGTGGAGACGGCTACCCTCGAAGTAGCTAAATTTTCTCTCCTTCTACTTGTTTTTCTCAATTTTTATTTTCTCTTTTTTAGCATCGGATATGCACAGAAGCCAAGGTTCTCAAGTGGCCCAACATAAGAGAGGGGAGAATGAACTATTGATTCTTCACATTAGAGCACCCAGTTCCTATCACCAGCGGATTCCATAGTAAGAGACAAAAAAATGAGCTCTTCAAATACGATGGATCCGAGGACCCTTAAGATGGATTCTACTAGCAGATCAATACTTCTTACTATACCAAATTCCTGCCCACCAATGCCTCTTATATGCCTCATCTCACTTGAATGGCGAAGCTCTTCAATATTTTAAATATCTTCAACATGGAGGTCAGCTTGTTAGATATTTTTCAACGGCGATGTGTGAGCTTGATTAATTATCGGGTCGATCATTAATGGAAATCAAAATACATGGATGAGCTACTTATTGAGATGGACCGGACTGGTCTGGCCCATTGTGGAAGTGGGCCAAGGTTTGGGGAGTATTATAAATACTAATGATGAGGGGTCCCTACAGTGACTATTCCTTTTCTCTTTTCTCCACAAGAAAGAGAGCTCTATGGGAGGCTAGGAGACTGTAGAAGATCCCCATCGTGGTTATCTAAGATTGTTCGAGGATTCGATTTTTCTTCATCGTGGTTATTTATCTTCTAGTTATCACTATTATTCTTCATCAACAAACATGGAGAAAGGGGATTTGATGAATCATATTACATCGGCTATTTTTTATGGTATTGAGAGTGTTAGAGAATATTTACTGAAGATGACTTCTATTGCAAATAAGTTGAAGGATCTTGGGATACCGATAGAAGAAGAGCTTGTGGTGCACCTTGCACTTAAATCTCTCATAGAAGAGTATGAGAATCTAAAAACCTCATACGCTGCTCATAGAGATAAGTGGACCATGAAAGACCTGATATCTATTTGTGCATAAGAAGAAGAAGAATATTGAGAATACAAACCTAGCTGAGAATAAAGGAGCATCGGATAGTGGAACGAAGAAAGGGAATCAGAGATTTTTCAAGAAAGATAAGTATCATCCATACAACAAAGAAAGAAAGAACATCAGTGAAATTTAATGCTATTGGTGTGATCTGAAGGGACACATGAAAAGAGACTGCATTGCATGGATGGCTTGGCTGGAAAAGAAGAATGGTGCAGAAGATGACAAAAAGGGGGCATAGAATTTTTAGTTGGAGTAGATTATTTTATGCAAAACATGTAGTTTGAATCTTTGATTTCAGACTTTTGTTAGTTTGTTTGCTCTGCTTGATCAATGGGAGTTTCACATTACTTTATTTTATATGCTTGTTGAGTGGGAGAACTTAGAGGATATATGTTTCCTTTAAATCATGACGCTTGATTAAATTTCAGTTTGATGTGATGAATAGAATTTGTATGCATGCATATGTTGTTTGACATTTTGAATGCTATTTTGGTCTAAAGATGTTTGATTAGTAATAAACCAAGTCGTTCGGCTATTCTTAGACAATGATGTTCGATTGATGATAAACCAAGTCGTTCGATTAGCTGCGAATATGACGATGTTCAAAGGTAATCTATGAGTATGACGATGTTCATAGTATGTTTGAGGATCCATAAGGAATGATGATGATATTTATATGATCACTGCTGTGTACAACATTCCTCGTACAATCTCAAGTTGGATTATGTTAGTAGGTAAATCTTTGTTTGTAGCTGATAGAAAGTGGTATGCCATATATTGAGGCGTATTTTCTATTGTTGCTCGACATTGATATATTTGCTAACTGAATTAAGGTTAAGTAGAATTATATTTGTATTGAGATTCCATGGCCACATCTGATAATAATGACTTTATAATTAATCTAGCCTTAGTGGGAGATTGTTAGATGTTTTCCAACAGTGATGTGTGGGCTTGATTAATTATTGGATTGATCATTGATGACAATCAAAATACATGAGTGAGATACTTATTGAGATGGACCACACCGGCCTGGCCCATTTTGGAAGTGGGCTAGGGTTTGGAGAGTATTATAAATACTAATGATGAGGGGTCCCTGCAATCATTATTCTCTTTTCTCTTTTTTTCCATAAGAAAGAGAGCTCTGTGGGAGGCTAGGAGACTGTATAAGATCCCCATCGCGGTTATCCAAGATTATTCGAGGATTCACAATCGTTCTTTATCGTTGTAAGTACCGTGGTCCTCGGGACGAGGGTTCCTCAGCCTCTTGGCGACAAGGATTGGCTTCGATGAATAATGGTGTATCATTCTGATATATCATCATAGGGATTGGGATCATGCTTTATAAAGAAATGGAGTTGCCACCTAGGGTTAGGGCCTAGGACCCAATGGGTGTAGCCCCATCCGAGGTTAGCAGAAAGGGCTACGTGATTTCATATGGTCTGGTAAGAGATTCAGGGTAAGTAGTCATGTTACGAGGGTGGGAAGGTGTTAGGCACCCACCTCGCCCGGATAAACCGGTCTTTCTACTAGATGCTGGTTTTCAAATATTCTCCCTTAATAATATATCCTATACTAACATGTAAGGTTAAGTTATGATGCACTAATGATGACAAAGAAAGAAAAATCATTTACTATGTACACTAAAATGAGTTACTTTAATTGTCTACATTATGCCAAAAATAATGAGAGGGAAAGAGACAGATACCTGTCTAGAAATGCAAGAAATAAATGAAAGCGCACCGAGGGCGCAATATGTGATGTCCCACGGCTCAGGTGGAGACAGACGATCGGCTTGTCTCTCCCTTGTCGGACAGAGTAAGGACTATATGAGATGGGTTTCTCTACTCGAACTTCGGGCAGAGTAACGGCTATATAAGGGATTCTTGTTATTTGTATACAGACAAAATAACGGTTGTGAAGGGGGTTTTTCGTTTTCCGTACACTGACGGGATAACAATACCCAAGAGCAGAATCGCTCTATGCTTGGATGGGTAACCGAAGGATCTACCCACGTCGAAGAACTCCACTCACTCACATACTCATGAGGGAAAGACGGAGGAAAAGAGGGTGAAAAGGGGGCAAAACAAGCCTTGGAGGGTCTCCTTACCCGAGAAAAGCTTAAGAAATGAGGGAGGGGGGACCCGCACCCTTGGCCAGATAAGCCCTCCATGGCACCATGGAGGTGTCCACGGTGTCATGGGGTACTTTTCCATGGCATCGTGGGTGACGTCAGCAGGCTGATGTCACACCCCTTCATGGCACCGTAGAAATCAAGTACACGTCCCCACGGTGCCGTGGGAAGGAGCCCATGGTGCCAAAGGAAGGAGCCCACGGCCCCGTGGGGGGGGAGGGTGAGCAGTACCTCCTTTAGTGTTAAGTAAAAGGGTCTGATAAGTCATTTTAGGGATATTAGGGTGATTTGGTTCAGATGTAGGGACAACAGTCCTTCTTGAGAGAGATACCGATGTCTGTCCGTGTCCTATTGTCATCATCGCCGAGGGGTGACAAAATTCAGTGTCTACAGTTTGCCCCTCTTTGGCCGAGGCCTGTACCAACAGCTGAAGGGTAAAGATAAAAGACCAACTAATTTTGTCACCAAGAGCATGTACTGCTGACACTTTGCTCAAAGGCGACAGAGTTGCTAAAAATAGATGGTTAATCACGATGAAATCCTTCGAAAAACCTCAAAAGAAAAACTCAGAAAAACCAAATCTTTATTATGTGAGGGTAATATGGTACCACTCAACCGAAGTTGCCAAACTGGCGGCTAATCACAACAAAATCCTTCGATAAACCTCAAAAGTAAAACTCGGGAAAAACCAAATTTGAGGGTAATATGGTACCACTCAACCAGAGTTGCCAAATAGGCGGTTAACCGCGATGAAATCTTTTGATAAAAAAAATCAGGAATAACCAAATCTTCATGATAATACCGATCATTCAGCAACTCAAAGTAATTTCATTCCACTCTTTTATCGGGTGACCCATCCGGTCACACGTCTAAGAGTAACAGTCTTCATTCTGTCATTCCGCACTCTATTATCGGGTGACCCATCCGGTCACACGTCTAAGAGTAATGGTCTTCATTCAATCATTCCGCACTCTATTATCGGGTGACCCATCCGGTCACACGTCTAAGAGTAACGGTCTTCATTCTGTACTCTTCTGGCAAGTGACCTTTCGGTCTTTTACCTGAGAGTAACAGTTGACCCTAATGGTCAGAAATCAAAGACTCAGACGGTCAGGAGTCTTTTGCTAAATTTTGAAGAATCATCCGTTAAATCTTGAAAAAGATTCAAACGGGTTGGAATTATTCGCTAAATCTAGAAAAAGACTTAGACGAACTAGAAGTTAATGAGGAAATGACTCCACTTAATTGATAGAGAATGTATGAGGGTGATATGGCACAGCTTGACTGAAAATCAAATTTTGAGGGTGATAAGGCACCGCTTGACCAAAAAATTAAGTTTTGAGGCTGATAAGGTACCACTCGACTAAAAATCAAGTTTTGAGGGTGATACGACACCGCTCGATCGAGAATCAAGTTTTGAGGGTGATATGGCACCGCTCGATCAAGAATCAAGTTTTGAGGGTGATACGGCACCGCTCGATCGAGAATCAAGTTTTGAGGGTGAGCAAAAAATTATTATCTGAGAGTCAGAGGACTCGACTGATTTGGATTATGAGCAAGAGGACTCAATCGGTCTTGAGAGCTAGATGAATTGATTGTTCTTAATTTATCTTGAGAGCAAGAGGACTTGATTGGTTCTTGAGAGCAAGAGGACTTGATTGGTTCTTGAGAGCAAGAGGGCTTGATTGATCTTAATTTATCGTTGAGAGCAAGAGGACTCGACTGATCTTGGTTAGGAGTAAGAGGACTCGATTGAGCTTGGTTAGGAGCAAGAGGACTCGATTGATCTTGATTGAGAGTGAGAGGATTCGACTGATTGTGGTTGGGAGCAAGAGGACTCGACTGATCTTGGTTGGGAGCAAGAGGACTCGATTGATCTTGATTGAGAGTGAGAGGACTCGACTGATCTTGGTTGGGAGCAAGAGGACTCGACTGATCTTGGTTGGGAGCAAGAGGACTCGATTGATCTTGATTGAGAGAAAGAGGACTAGATTGGCCTTGATTGAGAGCAAGAGGACTAGATTGGTCTTGATTGAGAGCAAGAGGACTCGACTGATCTTGATTGAGAGCAAGAGGACTCGATTGATCTTTTGAGAGCGAGAGGACTACACTAATCTTTGTTGGGAGCAAGAGGACTTGACTGATCTTGGTTGGGAACAAGAGGACTCGACTGATCTTGGCGCTAACATCTTGAAAAAAAGTTAGTATGATTCATGATAGATGATTCGAGTTTATGTATGAGGACTTTTCCTCAACATTTAGGGTTTTTCCTCTTTTTAGGGCCTTTCTTGAAAATATTTTTCTTTTAGGTTTTTTTTTTTTTTTTTTGTTCTACAGGGTAAGACCCTTCTGATGCCAAAGAAGTATTGTGGTGCAGAGAAGGTGCTCGCATGGTATAGACATCATTCTGTCGATGATGGCACGTGGAAAGCCACTCTTCAGTCAATCTAAGACAATAGTATGACGTACTTATAGCCGATCTGGCTGACCTATGGAACGACACACTCCAGTCGTTCTGAGGGAAAGATATGGTTTCAGTGAGGGACGGGTCTCATCTGAAATGCTTACTGGGGAATGAGCCATTCACGAGTTTTGACAATGGTTGGACGACAAAATTATGCGCAAGTGCAGAAGTGGTCAAGAGATCACGACGATCAGACCATACATGAGTCCGGTAGTGGCCAGATAAAATAATGATTTGGATGATACATTGTCCAAGGGTTTAGACTAAAAAGGATTGATTTGTACATGAGTACAATGGAGCCCGAAAGATTCATGGGATGATCAAACTACATGCGAGTATAGAGAGGATCAGAAAGTTCAATGATTAATTTGTACATGAGTACAAGGAGGATCAGATAATGGATCAATCTTGTACACGAGTACAATGAGGATTAAATGATGGATCAATCTGTACATGAGTACAATGGAGACTGAAGATTCACGGGATGATCGATCTACACACATGTATAGTGAAGATAAAAAAATGTTAATGATTAACATGTACACGAGTACAAGAAAAATCAGATAATGGATCAATCTTGTACACGAGTACAAAGAGGATCAGGATGATGGGTCAATCTATACATGAGTACAATGGAGACCAAAGAATCACTGGATGATCAAACTACACACAAGTATAGTGAAGATAAAAAATGTTAATGATTAACTTGTACACATGTACAAGGAAAATCAGATAATTAATCAATCTTGTACACGAGTACAAAGAGGATCAGGATGATGGGTCAATCTATACATGAGTACAATGGAGACCAAAGATTCACTGGATGATCGAACTACACACAAGTATAGTGAAGATAAAAAATATTAATGATTAACATGTACACGAGTACAAGAAAAATCAGATAATGGATCAATCTTGTACACGAGTACAAAGAGGATCAGGATGATGGGTCAATCTGTACTCGAGTACAATGGAGACCGAAAGATTTATAGATTGATTGAACTACACACGAGTATAGGGAGGATCAGAAAGATCAATGATTAATTTGTACCTGAGTACAAAGCGGATCAGATAATGGATCAATCTTGTACATGAGTACAATGAGGATCAAATGATGGGTCAATTTGCACACAAGTACAATAGAGACTGAAGATTCATGGTATAATTAAACTATACATGCAAGTAGAGTGAAGGTCAGAAAGTTCAACAATTAATTTGTATGCAAGTACGAGAAGGATCAAATGATGGATCAATCCGTACACGAGTACAACAGAGATCGAAAGGTTAATGAGATGATCAAACTATACATGAATATAGCAAGGATCAGAAAGGTCACAGAGTGATCAAACTATACGTGAGTATAGTGGGATCAATGAATGATCAAGCTATACACAAGCATAGCAGGGTTCAATAGGGTCAAAGGTTCAATCAATTTATACGCGAGTACAGCTGGGACCAGAAGATTCAAATGGTAATCGAACTATACACGAGTATAGCAGGGATCAAAAGGATCAAATTGCATGAGAGTGCGGAACCATACGTGAATCTGGTATAACCGAAAGATCAAACTAACAGTGATCCAAAAAACCAAATGCACATGAGTGCAGAAGTGGTTAATGACTTGGTCAAACTGTACATAGGGCCAAATCATTGGAGATCGAGTTATACATGAATTCAACAGTGATCAGATAGTCCAACTGCACGTGAATGCAGGAAGTACGAGGGTCCGATGGAACTAAATGATCAGAGCCCAGACTGTATACGAATTCTGTCATGATTGGTTGAGTAGGTTGCACGCGAGTACAACAGAAATAAGAATTCAGATGGTATATGATCAAAGCATTAGTTAGGAAATTGCAATCCTATGCATGTGCAGTATCCATGATGACAATGGAAAGGAAGTCTACCATTAAAACTCAGATAGTTGCATTATGGTCCAAAATGCAACAAAAAAAAAAAAAATCTTATGCAAGCAATTTTTAATATTTTTATATATTTTTTTTTATTTTTAGTATGCAAAGGAAATCACAGTCCTAATGCAAATTATGTCATGCAAAAAGGAAAACATAACCCTATGCAAGTAATCAATTCTATGCAAATGTTTATGACACAAATACAAGCAAGTGAAAAGTAATCACATACAATCATAGACACTTACCAGATATTCTCCATTTTTATGTTGCACAACACTTGTCCTTCACAAAAGCTTAGTGCACAATTATACATTACCAAAAAAAAAACTTTGGCAGAGAAATCTGAGATTCACTCAAACCCTTTTTTTTAAGAAACAATTTTATTTGTGAGAGAAATTTATTTTAAAAACTTATGGTTATTCACATTCTGACCTAGTAATGCACAATTCCACATAGACATATTATTCTCATCCCGTTACACACGTAGACTCGTCAAACATCGCTTGTCCAACATCAAACGGGTGTGGGGTGAATTTTTTACAAAGCAAGTCAAAGAGGTAAATTGAGAGAATGTGTATGAACAAGATGGGTGGATAGGTCATTCTTCCCTCCCTTCATGGAGAGTCATGGCAGTTTATCCCTGACAGTATCATCCTTCTCTGCTTGTACGATCATTTTGTCTTTTAGGCTAAGACTCTTCATGATTGGACAACATGCCCCTTTAATTTCACATGCTCTTGCCTGGTGGATTGCCCCAAGGAAACAAATCATTTTTCCTTATGCCCCTTTGTCCTTCTTATCTTGGATAGAGATTGCCTCAGTGACAAGTTAATTCTTCTGGTCGTCTTACTGGTTGAGAGGGTGAGTACAATGCTGCTGGCATTTAATCCCCTAATCATCTCTTTAGAAATCTTCATGATCTTGGTAGACGTGCTTCTTTTTCTTCACATCATCGGATCGCATCAAAGAGATAGGGATACTAGTGGGAAAGGGGAAAAAGTAAAAATATGATAGATATGATGCAAGTAAGCAAAAATGAAAAGTTGTACATGGACGAATGGAAAACTGTACATGTGGGAGGACCGAACTTGATTATCTCTTCATCAAGTTGCCTACATACCCCAAATAGGGATCAAGTTGAACGTAGTTTAGGACAAAGATGCCTTAACGCCAAAGCCTTGATGATTAAGTTCCCTCATAGCCGGGTGAACTTGAAGCTGTGGACGAGAGTCTCATCACCATTTGTCCCGGGAGGGCTTTACTAGGTTGTAATGGGGCTTAGGACTGGGTTCCAGAGGATGGTAGAGGCTCAAATGTGCCCCTAGGGTCTAACCCTGACTCGACACTTCTGCTCCCAAAACGTTACCAAGATTCTGGTAACTGAACTTGTTGGGGAATTTCTTCTTTTTTAATAATGTAATCAAGAAGTTTGGCAATCTCTCTCGTGTCTTAATTGAAGACTTTGGTAATTTTAACCCTGATAATTTTGACAATATTGTCTCCAAAGAAAAAGTGGCTATTTTTGCCCCATGGTCTAAGTGCTCCCAATTATTTGCAATGCCTTGAGCCAATGCATCCTCTCTTCTCTTTTTTTTCTTTTTTTTTTTTTTTGCTCTCTCCTGTTTTTCTTTCTTTTTTGTTGCTGTCAAATTTTTTTTTTGAACCTTTTTCTCTTTTTTTTTTTTAACTCCCATTTTTTTATTTTTTTTTTTGCTCTTTTATTTCAAACTCTCATTTTTTTCTTTTTTAGATTGACCCAATTTTGATTGTGGAGACGGAGCTACTCTCTTTTTTTTGCATCCTTTGGAAACGTATTGCCCTTGTGACATCTTACTTCACCGAGAGACCTCTTCCGGTTAGACCCTAGAAGCCAATGGGACATTTTGATGAGCAAGAGGACATATGGATAATGAGGTGTGGGTGGGCCAAAATGAGTTTTTTTTTTAAAAGGGAACGGCTAAGGCACAACTAGGGGACTAGAGGATTTTATTGTCTCAGGGTTTACTTGAGATGACTATCGGCCAAAGGGGGCCTCCCTTAACAGGCTTTATGAGATGAAATCTTCATCCAGGCTTCCGACTCGTTGGAAAGGGATCAGATGTATGGAAACCTCCAGATCTTTGACCATCAAGACTCTGACATTGGAAAGAAGGGTAGTAATTTTTTTTTTTTTTAAACTAGCAGTCATGAGATCATCATAAACTATTATTTGGATGAAAGAGAACAGAAAGAGAACGAGTAGATGGACGAGAGAACATATTCATTAACGGCTAATGAAAAATACACGGTGAATAAGTTTACAGAAGGAAATTTGACTGAATGAAAAGACCTAAAGAACTGAGGGATGCAGACCCGATGATGTCTTCAGTGCAATCCTGTCTACACAAGAGTGAAGTACTGTTACTACTTTGTCAAGGGACTATGCAGTTTGTACCATGAAAAATGCCCTTCTAACTAGAGCTGAGTGTTGGATCCATTTTAAGTCGACCAGCAAAACTGATGCTCATCAAGTTAATGATCGTAGTTTAACGCCTTTGGGTGATAGTGATGTCCTTAATCAGTGTCTGCCCCTGTTCCATCGGAGGAATATGGAAAACTTTCTTCGGCGATTCTACCACTTTGCAGGCTGGCAATGTAAAAGAAGTATTCTCTTTTAAAATTAGTGGTAGCATCAAAAGGATTTTCCCATAATCCTGGAGGAATCTGCTCCTTAGGGACTCCGTTAAGCTCACACAAATGATTCCTTATCTTCTCCCAATCATCCTATCTGTATCCTCTATTAAAGAAATCCACCAAATTGAATGCTGTACCAAAATGAAAGGTGTAATGAGGTTGACGCATGATCAGATTCGTATTTGGTTCTTCTCGCGACTCCTGTATCCAATAAGGGTTATGGAGGGTATAGAGGACATTCCATTTTGCACAACTGAATAATTGCTCGAGCCATTGAGTCTGTGTCTGAAATCGAAGAAAAAATTTCATTGTGTTTGACTGAGAAGAAACAAATTTTGGATGCAATTCGTCCTGGCTCATATAGGTCAACAATTCTGGAACACGAAAGTTGAATGCTACCACGTACCTTTCACAAAGGTACAAAAGGAAACAAAGGGCTTCAGTAGACAACCAGTAAAAGTCTCTTATCCCGAAGATATTGAAGAAAGTCCTTGGAGATCATCATTCCCACGGTTGAGGAGAGTAATTTCATGAAACAAATCCAGGCAATCTTCACTCCTTGATTGTAAGACCTGATGCATGATCTGTTCTTGGAGATGGAAAGATAAAAGGTCAATCCGATATTGCAATCCTGCCAAAACCTCTTTTTCCTTGATCTCTTCATGGCCTTCAAACCCATTCAGCTTGGTCATATCAGTTGTTGAAGGAAGAGAGGATTCATGAACATCCTGGGCGAACATCATTGATGGAGACTTTTGACCTATCACTACCTCTTCTAAAGGAACCGGCAAAGCTTGGATCAAGGAAGTGGGATCAAACCCTTCTAAATCTTCTTCGAGGGCATTGATTGTCTGATTTACAGACTGTTGTTTTGCCCCTGGCTTGAATTTTTCTGCTTCCAGCAGGTCTTAGATAGCATGCCCGAGTACAATGCATTCATCAGTGGGGTGCCCCTCTTGGGTGTGATAGTCACAGTATTGATCTGGATCATACCAAAATGGTGGAGGATCCCTGATCGATCGCAGAGGAACCATGCCCAGAAGTCCCAGTTTCTTCAATTCAGCATATGCAAGAGACCTAGCCACACCCAAATCGGTGAACTCACGTTGTCTTGAATTTGCCATATTCGCCTCCGAATTTTGGCTCTGATATTGCATTGTGTGGCTATACTGGCCATATGCCTTTCTGAATAATTTATCTTCAATACGCTTCCCTACGGCCATTAGCTCTTCAAAAGTCTTGAGGTGTTGGTAGTAAAGGCAATCATGATATTCTCCGTACAGACTCTCCAGGATCATCTCCACCTGTTCTGCTTCTGTCGGGCGATTCCACATCTTTACGGCCTTCTCTCTAAACCTTATAATGAAATTGTAGAACCCTTTAGTAGGGCCTTGCCTTAGTGTCTCCAACTCTCTCCGTGTGACATCCACTTCAATGTTGTATGAGTACTGCTTTGTAAAGGCTCTCACCACCGTTGACCAAATCTGAGTATGTGCCTGATCTAACTGTGTCAACCATCGCAAAGCAGGTCTAGCAAGCGAGTACAAAAAAGTCTACCCCATTTGATTTTCCGTGAGGCCCCAAGGTTTAGCCATTGTAGCAAAGATTTTGAGGTGAGCTTTAGGATCACCTGAACCATCAAATTTATCCAATTTTCATTTGAAGTCTTCGGGTATCTTTCCTTAAGGGAAGAACACCAAGTTATCTTCAGGCTCCTTGTGAACCGTGTCCTTGACAGTAATTTCAAGCTTTTCAACTTTCTCCCTCATCATATGCTCCCTTTCAGTCTCGGGATACTCCTGAGTTACGTTGATCACGGCATCTTCTTCCTCCATCATAATCCTGGTGGGTACCCTAGGCACTGTCGGGACTACTCTGCGAGTCATAGGCTGAGCATGCTCCGGCTCCCTAAAAGTAGGTATTGTGTCTCCTTGGGACATGTCTCATACTATTTGCAAGATTTGCACCATAAATTGCTTCATCTCTACCACCTCAGCCTGTAATTGGTCCATTTGTCGACCTAACTGTACTTCGGGTGGATCACTGCCTAACAAATCCATGGTGATTCTATCCGGGAAAAGCCTGATCGAACTTTACCTCACAATGTTGGGTGGAGAAGGGGAAGTCCTGAACACCTCTGGATTGGATCGGACCAATTTGGGTTAGCCTATTATCATAACCGGCTCACACGGGTAACAGGAAGTCTTTTGATGTGAATTGTGTTTTACATAAGTCAGAGAGAATTATTTCAGGTCACAAGGAATTTACTTGAGTATGTAAAACAATTTTTTTATTTTATACATTTTTTTGTATTTTATTTTTATCATTTTTTTGGTATTTTATTTTTATCATTTTCTTTTTGTATTTTATTTGGCTCAAGTAATCGAAGTCGTCATTGGAGCTTCTGAGATTGTAGAAGTTCTCTCAGACCATACTTCAAATACCATCGTCGCCCAAACATTTCTTAAAAAAGAAAAATAAACAAACAAAGAAGAAAGTCGAGTTTCAGGTTCTTGATGATTATATCTTGAATCAATACGAGGTGCCCCATTTTCGAGGGACATGTGGGAATCCATCATACAGGAGTGGGCTCCCATCTTTCTTCGAGGGACTATGGGATTCCTTACTTTGGGCGGCGTCTCATATTGAGGCCAGATTAATCATCAAGCGACTTTAAACTTGGTCTTTCTTACAGCTAACAAGGGTTATGTCGCACCCTAATCATATATGGTCTATTTTCCTACATGATGCATGTAAGGGGTAGACTTGATAGGACAGAAAAAATCACCCTTGACAGAACCGATATACCTATCGCTTGTGGTTGTGAATTACAGGTACATGGTTCTTTTAATATACCTGGAGAGTAGGTCACTCAATCTCAGAGTAATCATGTTAATGCCTTTTTTTTTTGAATGAGTAAAGGATCCTACAGCACACTAGTGAATACCCTCGCTGGTGATTCTAAACTCGTACAGTAAATATCAAAATGAATTACCCATGACTACTCATGGGGTCCAACGACTAACTACGGGGATAAGAGTGTTCCCATGCAGTGCGTGTGTGCACAAAAGTGGTACAGGAAGCGGCTATCATCCGATCTCAGAGTACTTAGTATGACGTACCTCACCTCCCCGGGGGTAGAGGTACAACAGGGAGTACCCTCGTCGTTTGATTTCACTTCGAGCACTCTGCATGATGCAATTAATACAAGCAAAAGGGTTAGCCAAACATGTTATCATACGAACAATACATAAGGGAGAATATTCTTGCATTTAACGAGAGCATCTAGTGTTGAAAGCTTGATATGTCCCCAGTGGAGTCGCCACTGTAAGTACCGTGGTCCTCGGGATGAGGGTTCCTCAGCCTCTTGGCGACAAGGATTGGCTTCGATGAATAACGGTGTATCATTCCGATATATCATCATAGGGATTGGGATCATGCTTTATAAAGAAATGGAGTCGCCACCTAGGGTTAGGGCCTAGGACCTAATGGGGTTAGCCCCATCCGGGGTTAGCGGAAAGGGCTACGTGATTCCATATAGTCTGGTCAGAGATTCAGGGTAAGTAGTCATGTTACGAGGGTGGGAAGGTGTTAGGCACCCACCTCACCCAGATAAACCGGTCTTTCTACTAGATGCTGGTTTTCGAATATTCTCCCTTAATAATATATCATATACTAACATGTAAGGCTAAGTTATGATGCACTAATCATAACAAAGAAAGAAAAATCATTTACTATGTGCACTAAAACGAGTTACTTTAATTGTCTACATTATGCCAAAAATAATGAGAGGGAAAGAGACAGATACCTGTCTAGAAATGCAAGAATTAAATGAAAGCGCACCGAGGGCGCAATATGTGATGTCCCACAGCTCAGGTAGAGACAGACGATCGGCTTATCTCTCTCTTGTCGGACAGAGTAAGGACTATATGAGATGGGTTTCACTACTCAAACTTCGGGCAGAGTAACGGCTATATAAGGGATTCTTATTATTTGTATACAGACAGAATAATGGCTGTGAAGGGGGTTTTTCGTTATCTGTACACTGTCGGGATAACAATACCCAAGAGCAGAATCGCTCTATGCTTGGATGGGTAACTGAAGGATCTACCCACGTCGAAGAATTCCACTCACTCACATACTCATGAGGGAAAGACGGAGGAAAAGAGGGTGAAAGGGGGCAAAACAAGCCCTAGAGGGTCTCCTTACTCGAGAAAAGCTTGAGAAATGAGGGAGGGGGACCCTCCTATTTATAGGGAGGAGGGACCCTCACCCTTGGCCGGATAAGCCCTCCACGTCGCCGTAGGTGACGTCAGCAGACTGATGTCACATCCCTTCATGGCACCGTAGAAATCAAGTACATATCCCCACAGTTCAGTGGGAAGGAGCCCACGGCGCCGTGGGGGGGGAGGGTGAGCAGTACCTCCTTTAGCGTTTAGTAAAAGGGTCTGATAAGTCATTTTAGGGATGTTAGGGTGATTTGGTTCAAATGTAGGGACAAGAGTTCTTCTTGAGAGAGATACCGATGTCTGTCCATGTCCTGTTGTCATCATCACCGGGGGGTGACAAAATTCAGTGTCTACAATCGTGGTTATTGATCTTCTAGTTATCACTAATGCTCTTCATCAACAAATGCGGTGAAAGGTATTCATCTCCCTTTATGTTTTTTTTTATTTGCCTCACTATGTTCTAGTTATTCATACAGAGTTTTGGGATTGGGGTTTTGATCAAACCCATGGAAGTTCTAACATAGCTTGCAGATTGGTCATCCTTTATCCAAGCTCTTGAGAAGAGATTTGCCCAACTAAATTTGAGGATCCTAAGGACACATTCTTTCTTTTTCCTAAATTGGAGATTATTGTATGTTTGTGGACCCAGTTTTATTTGGTTTTAATTTCCCTTGAGTTTTTATTTTTGTTTTAATGTGTTTGTAAATTTAAATTGATAATTTTACCCTCCCTTGGCGGTATTGACTTTGTTTAACTCACACCATATAGGTAGGAGGTCAAATCTCATCCCATGCAACCTATATTTTTTTTTATTTTTTGTGGGATGGAAAATTTTGGTACTTATGTAATGGACACATTTTTTATGGATGTGCATTAGAGTTAATATTCAAACATAATGCAAAGTGTGGCTCACCCTAGTAGTGATGTAGTAGAATTTTATGTAATGTAATTGAAAGGGTTGTAATTTTAATTATATTTTGAGAAGCCATGTAAAGGGATTGCCACCACACTGCGTTTCATATTCTTATACTAACTCGATGTGTCACTTTAAGTACCAAATTGGGTTCCTTTAGTGGGATCCTTGCGCACTCTGTGTATGGTGCAAATTTTTTTGGTTTGGAGATGCCCTTTCCTCCTTGACTTTCTTTTGTTAGAAATCAGTTGAAATTATACGTTCCCAAATCCACACACTTGATTATGAACCTAGTAAAATTTTTGGTCTCACCATGTGGTGAAGGAAACCATTAATTTTAATCAAGGTTTCTTGAACAAAATTTTTGAATGTGTACTAAATGTCCTCCCTTGCATATTATGGATTGTAGTGATATCCACCAAGACCGTTATTACTGGCCTTAACTAAGGCAATAAGTTGGATGGAACCAACTATGACATGTGGCATCGTAAGATTAAATTCTTATTGAATGAACAAGAATGCCTTGAACACCTGACCTCTGAGATGGCTAAACCCGATGAGGGTACTACTGCCCCATCACCGTCAAGATAAAGAAGCCTATGAGGCTTTGTTTAAGAAGGACCGTAGTGTTTGGTTTATCCTGTTAAGCTCGATGCACGACGATCTAATCAACCAATATGAAAAGTCCGAAACTGTCAAGTCCATATGGGATCAGATTAAGTTAGACTTTAGTGGTACATCAACTACAAGGTTGCGGGCCATGACTTTGAAGTTTGAGATGTACCGTAAGGACCCTAAGTGCAACATAACTGAACACCTTAGAGTTGTGAAAGACATGATAAGAAAGTTAGATGATGCTGAGGTACACCTCACCGATGAGCAGCAAGTTCAAGCCGTCATTAAGACGTTACCTGATTCCTGGGCCCAAATGAAAATAATTCTCACACACAACGACAGTGTCAAAACTTTCAATGACATTGCTGCTCATGTGGAACTAGAGGCAGAGCGCCTAGAGGTGACCCAAACACAAGCCCTTGTCTCCCAAGAAGGGTAGTGCAAGAGACAAAGGAACACAGGAAATCAGGAACAAGCTCAGAATGCTGCACCAAGTGGAGGCAAATCTGTCAAGCGCAAACGTGGCAAGTGAGGTGGAAAAAGAGATCTTACCAAAGTCAAGTGCTACAACTACCAGAAGATGGGGCACTTCGCTCGTAATTCCACTAAAGCGAAGAATGTACCATTTCTATCCCTCTCTCCTAGTACTTTTGTGTGTACACAAGTTTTGGTTGTCCAAACTCAATTTGATTAGATTGTGGATATAGGAGCAACAAGACACATAGCACGTGATCGAGGGGGATTCGTAGATTATAGGAAGATTCCAGATGGCTCCCAGAACATCTACATGGAAAATGGCACAAGTGAAACGGTTCAAGGATTTGGTACCTATTAGCTCACCTTGCAAACTGGGTGCATCTTACTTCTTCATGATGTGCATATGCACCAAAAATCCAACATAATCTACTTTCAATTAATGCACTTTAAACTTTGGGATATTCATTTGTTTTTTATGGTGATTTATTTGAGAGATATTTAGATGGTGGTTTATTTGGACAATGTAAGTTTGAGAATGGTGTTATTAAACTAGATTTAGTAAATCCTATTGTTTCTTCTTCATCTTTTGTGATTAATGCTAATAATAATTCAGAATCAATTGAATGGTATACTAGACTAGGACACATAGGTTGAGATAGGATGGTAAGGTTAGCTAGAGAAGGCCTTCTTGGCCCACTCGCTAAAATCAACCTATCGACATGTGAACCCTATTTAGCTGGTAAGGCCCACCGAAAGCCTTTTAGAAAGGCAATCCGAACAACCTAGACCCTAGAGCTTGTCCATGTAGATATCTGCGGACCAATGAATGTGAAGAACCATGGTACTTCTTATTTCCTTACCTTCATAGACGATTATTTGCGATATGGTTATGTCTTCTTAATCGCTCACCGCTACAAGGCATTAGATTGCTTCAAACACTTTGTAGCAGAGGTTGAGAATCAACAAGACAAGAGTTTAAAAACTCTACACACTGACCGAAGATGCGAATATCTGTCCGATCAGTTTAAAGAACTGTGTGGGAAAAAAGGAATCACTAGGCAACTAACTATTCCTTACACCCTGCAACAAAATGGTGTAGCGGAACGAAGGAACAGAACACTTTTAGATATGATTAGGTCGATGATGACGCAGGCCAGCCTCCCAATATCTTTTTAGGGGGACGCTCTATTGATCGCTGCCTACATCCTTAATCATGTGCCTTCATAGTCAGTTCCTTCCACTCCCTATGAATTATGGAAAGGCACAATGGCCACTTTGGGGCATATGCGACCATGGGGATGTGCTGGATATGTTCATAGTACCTCCCATAAGTTTTGAAAACTTGGACTTAGAGCTAAAAAGAAAATCTTTATAAGATACTCCGATAACTCAAAAGGTTATGTAATGCATGGTGAACATCAAGATGGAGGAATGATTGAAACCAAATCCGCGATGTTGATTTTCTTGAGACCGATTTCCCTAGTATTAGAGACGCTTGTAGAGATCTTGATCTCTTTGAGATAACGACTGATGAAAGTGTTTCACCTACTCTTGGCGAAGGTGGGGAATTAATAACTCATCATGAGATCGCCAGAGCGGGTGAGAATGATCATCAGCCCAATGGGAGTGCGCAACTTAGTGAAAGTGCATAACCCAAAAGTCAAGATCCCTTTACGTGTAGGAGCACACGTGTACATGTTCCTCGTCGTCATTTTGAGATTGAAGGGGACGTTCTCATTTATGTTCCAAGGAATGAGGATGAGCCAGTCTCAATAAGAGAGGAATTCTCCTCTCCAGCTAAGGAAATGTAGCAAGCTGCTATGGAAGATGAATTAAGTTCTATGAGTAAAAACTAAGTCTAGGAGTTAGTTGACCTTCTACCTGGACACAAAGCCATCGAGAACAAATGGTTCCTGAAGGTCAAGCGCAAGGTAGATGCATGGTTCAATTGACAAATATAAAGCACGCCTTGTGGCCAAGGGATATACCCAAAGAGAGGGTGTAGACTATGACGAGACGTTCTCCCCTGTGATGAAAATGGCTTCTATACGCCTCATTCTAGTCATTGTCGCAAAATTGGATTTGTAACTCTACCAAATGAACGTTAAAATTGCTTTTCTCAATGGAGAACTGGACGAGGAGATCTTTAATGCTTTTCTCAAACCTTCCATCTATGGCCTTAAGAAATGGTCCAGGCAATGGTACATTAGATTTCATCGTGCCATTACCTCTATAGGTTTTCAAATGATTGAAGAGGACCATTACGTGTATGTTAAATAGCCCAAGGAAGGTTTCCTTATCCTATCCTTGTATGTTGATGACATCTTACTGGCTAGGAATGACATTGAATTGATTGTGGCCACTAAAGAGTGGTTGTCCTTTACTTTTGAGATGAAGGACACGGGGGAGACCAACTTTGTGTTGGGCGTGAAGATTGTGAGGGACCGCACTAGGAGATCTCTTAGTTTTCTCAAAAGACTTACATAAAGAAAGTCCTGGAGCGATTCCTTTTGAACAACTCGAAACCCATAGACACTCCAATGGACAAGGCATGCACTTTGAGCCTAGGCCAGTGCCCTAAGACTGATGAAGAAAAAAATCAAATGTCCAAAGTACCCTATGCGACAGTAGTGGGCAGTCTAATGTATGCGATGATGTGCACGCGTCCAGACATATGCTTCGCTGTTGGTATGGTTAGCCGTTATCAGAGTAATCCAGGACCAGTTCATTGGTAGGTAGTAAAGAGAATCCTTCGATACCTACATGGGACTACAGACCTCTCGCTCACCTTCAATGGTTCAAACTTGAGACTGAGAAGCTATAGTGATGCTGATTGGGCTAGTGATAGAGATGAGCGCAAATCCACTTCAAGGTATGCATTTGTCCTAGGAGGTTGAGCTGTTACTTGGAGTAGCAAGAAACAGACCTGCATCGCTTGATCCTCGATGGAGTCGGAGTATGTCACATGTTCGACAGCAATTCAGGAGGCCATTTGGCTTAGAAGGTTCTTATAGAGACTTAGTGTTTCTTCTCACTCAGACGACAATGTGCTTATACATTGTGACTACACGACAGTGCTTGCATTTGTGAAGGACCCCAAGTTTCATGGTAGAGCCAAGCACATTGACATATGATATCATTACATTCGAGACATGGTTACGCAAGGTGAATTTGTTCTACAGTATATCTCCACTGGCAGTATGTTGGCTGATCCTTTGACAAAGCCTATTGTCAGAGATGTTTTTCTTGTTCTTGTTAGGAACTTGGACTGAGATGGATTTGATATGTATTTTACTTTGGAACACTTTTATGGATGGACATTATATGTATCCCTCTTTCATTTATTTATGATTCATATTTATTTGAGCAATTATGTGTGTACACATTCATTTGTTATTATAAAGATATCACCAAGCATCGAGTCGACCTACTCACACAGGTGACTTGCCTTAACGCTTGTAGATAGCGAGCAAGATGAGCCTATGAGCATTTGTACTTCATGGTGCCTTAGTTAGAGCTAAGATGAGACCTTATTTGGTCCAACTTGGAAGATACCACATTTCTATGTAGCCTGTGGAAAATCGGATGTGAGGTTTCAGGCAAAAACCATGAGGGTGACTGAGCTAGAAACTCAGGTTAGGTGCTTAGTGCAGCAACTTGTCTAAGATCTGTATGGTGTTTATATTTTTCGAGAGTGACATGCCCACCTCAGTGGGAGTTATGCCATAGCATACGTATCATACTGTATGTGCTTATACTGACCGATAGTGAGAGTGACTGAATGGATCCCTACTTCGTCACTATGTGAGCCATGTGGATTATATTAATCCCAAAGTCGATACCCTTATTACCTGAGATGATGTCATGAAGAGGACGCCCAATGATGCTACTTTGACGTACTCCTTAGGATCATGGATAATGCAGTCCAGCGGGATATGATTGGGAAAGTTGTTGGGAACAATCAGATTGACATGAGGGGCTCAAGGAAAACCATCCGACATTACACCTTTGTTTTGTGACTCATTGCATGGGCAACTTGTTGTATTTGTAATCAACGTAGTGATGAGTACATTGCATACAAAGGGTTGGCACTGCTCATCATGAGGGATCGAGAGTGCTAGATCTGGTGTAATTGGATTGTTTGGGGTATTTCAAAATTATTTATTAGTGATGTGCTATGTTGGTTAGATGGAAGCTTGATATAGTACTCCTACCCTGTATTATCTCGTTAGGTTGAATGCCCCATTTCCTGTATGAAGAGTTTCACAATTGAGAGAAACTTGGATGCATAGTTGATCTAATGGGCCCATGCATGGGTGAGTGAGAGATGTTAATCGAATCCGGGTCTTGGACCCGATCCATGGCGCTCATGTGAGGCAGCCTGACCCAACCCGTGAGCAAGGGGAGGGAGCCTTTCACTTTAAGTGAACAACTCCCTCTCCCCCTTTCCTATTTAGAGTGAAAGACTGCAAAAGGGGGGTGCCTTAGGGTTTTGGCTATATATAGATGCTCTAACCCTAAGGCCCTAGATCATTAACACGAGAAGCCAAATTCTCTCTCTCTCCTAGTGTTTTGTGTTCTCTTTAGGATTCCATCTCTTCCCAGGTATTTATGGTGTGAAGTTCTTCTTCATGGAGAAACCTGACAAGATATTCAAAGATCGTGAAGGAGATCATTCGAGTTCGTGAAGCTCGTAACCAAACCTGTACGAGAACTTCTTCCACTGTGTTCCCATCTTTGTTCAGGTAACACCCTAATAGGTGATGATTTATTTACAGAACAAATTACAAATACAAGCTTAATAATAATTATATGAATCCATAGAATACAAGACACACCCAAACCAACAATATAAATAATACATGAAAACCACAATAGTTTGGATGGTATTTAAATAGAAAATAGGAAACTAAAAAATACCTGATACAAATTTAATTGTACCAAAACGCATGAAAAATTAATTATTAATGTAAGATTTATTAAAATATTTGTTGTTTTCAATTACCAATTTTATTAATGAATATTTAAAATGAGGAAGGCTCATTAAAAGTAACTGGCCCCCAAATGACACACATGCAAGCTCCATGCCTCAACCTCACCTATTCTGATACTCATACGGTGCATTATGTTTCAGTTGTACTTTTCCACATGTCAAAGTAACCGACGAAATCATTGAAAGGTCAAAAGATTGGAAGTTCCACAGCAAACACATTGTCCAAAAAAGAAAATAGTTTAGGTCAACGATCCCACGAAACTTCTCTCTCTCTATATATAGCTTTTACAATGAAAAGAAAAGGATGAGAGACCAGACACGGCAACCTAACTTTCTTCTTGTTATGCATTTAATGGGATGAGAAGAAAGGAACGTGACATTTGTAGACATTTGTAGACTAAATAGAGCAAATAATAAAAGCTAGAGATAATAGTTAATATCCACCATACCTTGGGTTCATGATAGTCGTTTCAGATAACTACAACTGATCATGTGAGTCCACCACCGTACGTTAGGAATTTTTATCGTCTACGGTTTTCTAATCGATGCGTACCTCTCACAAGTGGAGGGTGGACCTCACCCCCAACAAACGATATAAATCCGTACGTTAGGGCCTTTGAAAATACCATTGCTTGAAAAATCAAACTCATAAGACTTTTCCATGAAATTCCACAAATATTAATATCATCCCTTGGTTTCATGATAGTCTTTCCTTGCTTCTTCTCACTTGTCTTTGCTGTTTTCAACAAAAACGTGACACATTAATTGATTGATGGATTTCTAACTACATTTTCACATTATAACGTGGTTGTTGCCATTGTGGAATGTGGACTGTCTTCTGTCGACGGGGTTGGATTCTAGAAGGCAGAAGTCAACTCATGAAATAAAGCAATCAAGCAGAAAAAAAAACTTCCTAGCCCAGAAGGCCCCATTAAATTTTCACAAGATTTTTATTTTTTTATTTTTTTATGGTAAGATTTTTCGAACACATTGTGCGAATGGGGTGAGGTCGTCATTTTCGTTCTCTTTATGAGAGGAACCTATGAACCTAACCGGATAGAGAACCTGAGAGGAGAAAAATTCTTTTTTGTTGCTCTTCTTGTTATACGATTAATTAGGACCATTAATTTGATGGTACTTTTAGAATATTCAAGAAGTGAATTTGAAGTCTGTTCCTAAGTTCCTATTCCAGAAGGGCTAGATAGACCCTTTAAACAAGGTTTCCTGATCAGATCGGGCAAATGTATTGGGTATAAACCGAATTGAATACTATTTGTTTTCAATTTGACTTCGGTTTGGTTATCAAGTTTGAATTCAGTTTTAGTTTGAATCCGTTTTTTAAGTTCTGTAATAGAATTGAGGATAATGAAATTTACAAAATTATTGGGATGTCTAAAGGCTTAAGCTATAATTAACATATTCAAAAAAATGCTACAATTAAAATATTCTTTTTATTAAATTTGTTTTTAAGTTAAAGGATCAATTGTATTAAAAATCAAAAAAAGAATGTTTAAAAAATAAAAATAAAAAAAGCAAAAAAAGAATTACAAAACCAACCAAAAAAATAACCAAAAAAAAAAATTCAAAAAGTCAAAGTCATCGGTTACGAAATCTCGGTCTACATTGAGCATCCATCACAAGATCATCACAAATTAAAGATAGCATAGTTGGAGAAGAGGAAGACAATAAGGTCTTAGCTGCTTCTTTTGCTAAGAAATATGTTCCTGTATTGACTTCTCTATAACAGTGTGAAAGTTTCCATCGAATGGAAGAAAGGCATATATGACTAGAGTAGAAGCCATTCTTTGTACATGTACCAGGGAATACGATCCCCATATATTGCTATTGTTACTGTTATAGAATCACACTCGATCCATAATACCAATAAACATACCAGATATCTTTATCTATAGGGAACAAATAGATATATCCAAATGAGTATAAATTGTAAACTTCAAAACATTCTAAACTATTAAACAAATGAAAAAAAAAAATCTTTTTATAAAAAGCTACCAAATCTGAAAGTTCAAAAGATAAAAACAACTATTACAATTTTCAACTTATAATTGAAGAAGTAAGAAGCGGAGAGGTTTTACTATTTTAAGGTATTATGTTGTTTTTTATTTGTTCAACCAAGGAATGTTTCCATTCGGTTTATCAATTTATAGTATATTTGGTTTCTACTCAATGTACGGTTTTATTTGGTATATCGATTTTTAGTTGATTTGGAACTGACAGTTTTGTTGGGGTTTCACACGAATGCGGAAATAATAATCTCACATCGGATATGGGTAGTCCGATTTGAAGACTTATATGTACTTGGGCACTGATGAGGCATAAAACACCCTACCTATCGGAGGTTGCCACGTGGCTGATCCGACCTCAGTCCATGAACCGAGTTGAGCCGAGCAGGAGAATGGGCCGACCCCATCTTCGATAAGTCATCTGACAGAGCTAGGCTCAAGCGAGCTGGCTGGTGGTTGAGGCCGAGCTCATACAGGTCAGCCAGACTCCTAGCCGAGCTTGAGGCCGAGAACCACCTCTCGGGCCGACCTCCTCTGCGCACCCCTTGGGCCGACCTCCTCGGCCGACCCCTTGGGCCGACCTCCGAGGCCGAGCCCTCCTCCACTGAGGCTGCCATAGCACCCCGCCGGGGATCTCCGGGCCACGTCAGCACATCCCGAGAATCACGGGATAAGGATCGAGCCACGATCCCAGCACAACACGGAATCGCACTCTACATGGACTCTTACCTTAATAAGAGTCCGACCCCGAAAATGACTCTCCACTCCGCTCTACGCGAGAGAACCTTCCGAAAAAAGGACTCCTACCATACTAGGATTCTTCCAATCGTCTCATCTCCTCCTCACTCTATAAATACCCAGGTATGGAGCACTATTCCTCATCTCACTTTGACTAGCAGTTACGCTGTTGCACTGGAGACCTGACTTGAGCATCGGAGGGTCCTAGGCCGGAGCCACACCGGCCCTCTTGTGCTCATTGCTTGATTTTTGCAGGCTCATCCGCGGGCGAACCAAGCATTGGAGATTTCCACACGCAACAGATTTGGCGCCGTCTGTGGGAACGACATCGGCAAGCATCGTCGTTTCTACCAATTCCAAGAGCAGTAATAATGGTGCACACGAGGTCAGGGCAGCATGGCTCGACTTCCCGGACGGACAAGCGGCAGCCCGTTGGGCAGACGAGGCGATCCCCACCCCCCGAAGCCTCTCGGCAGGGGATAAACAGAAGAACCCCTCGGGCAGGGGGTACGCAGCCCATCACGGGCACCATTCCCCCACCGGATGGCCGGAATGGGGGAGCGGCGCTAACCACGGCCGCGGCTGGCCGGATACAGGCCGAGGCAAACTTGGATGGGATGGGCCTACCAGCACCGCCACCCTTGCCGGAGAGTTTAGACCCCGAAGCCCTGGCAAATAATCGACAGGTTATGAACTTGCAGTTGCAGATGCTCCACACCAACGAGATGCTGCGCACCTTCATGAACCAGATGGCCCGAGGTGGGCTGATGGGCCAACCGCTGGTCGCGCCCCCTCCAGCTCCAGTCCACGCAGAGAGGAACTTGTAGTAAAATGGTGGCCGGCATAGGGCCGAGCCAAGCCGAGCCGCATCCTCACACCCGTCTCGTCAGAAGACCCCACCTCCACGCCCTAGCAGAGCCGCTCGGCGGGATGAGCAAGAACATCGCCCAAGTCCGCGAACAGGGCAGGAAATCGAACCAGCCGGCTCGGTAGCAAGGAGGTCGATATTTTCTGGGCGGCTCGGAGAGGACGAACAGCCGAGAAAAGTCCGAGAACAAGGGAAATAATCGAATGAACGACGTGCCGCGAGACAAGGAGAAGGATCTCATCATAACCCCCGGCGTCAAGGCTCGCCCGCCCGAGAAGAACAGCAGAGGAGCCCCCGTGAGTCCAACTTCCAGGAGGAAAGAAGAACAAGAAAGGACGGCGAGGACCGAGCAGACCAGAATGGCCGACCACAACGGGATGGCTGACCGTACCGACCACGGGCCGAGGAGCCAGTTGGCCGAGCACCCGAAACTGAGCTGGAGAGGCGGCTATGAGACTTGGCGGAGCAAGTGGAGGGGTTGAAGAAACAAGCGACCCCGGACGCCTATTCGTTGGTAGGGCGACACCTATATCCTCCCGAGATCATGACCGCGCCGCTACCAAACGGGTTCAAACCTCCCCCATTCGACCGATACCACGGGACGACCAACCCGACGGATCACATCAACTACTTTAATGCGATGATGACCATGTACGGAGGTACCGAGATCGTTTCTTGTCGAGCCTTCCCTGCATCCCTCAAGGGCGCGACGACCTCATGGTTCTCCTGGTTGCCGCCGAACTCCATAAAAAGCTTCGCTCAACTCTGCCGAGCCTTCGTCACGCGCTTCCAGAGTAGTATGAAACACAAGAAGACAACGGTCAACCTACTCAGCGTGAAGCAAAGGCCCGACGAGTCAATCTGAGCATTCGTCTCCCGCTTCAACAAAGAATCCTTAGACATCAAGGATTTGGATGAGGCCACGGCCCATACGGCTATGAGCAACGGGCTCGCCGACATGGACCTCATCAAGGACCTGGCCAGGAAGCCTACAAAAAACTTGGCCGAGCTCTTGGAGAGGTGCAACGAGTTCGCAAATATGGCCGAGGTCCTCCAGGCCCGGAAGGGAAACGAAGGCCGACCCGATAAGAAAAGTCTGACAACAGACGACCGTAGGGAAGACAAAAGGCCCAGGACGGATCGTCAAGCCGACAGGTCAGATCGAGCTCGGAGCCCCGACTACACTCCACTGAATACCACACGCAAGGAGATCTTGATGCAAATACAAGACGGAGGGTACATCCGCCGACCCCGACCAATGCAAGCGGGGTCATCTCGGAATCCCAACAAATACTGTCAGTTCCACAAGGACACCGGTCACGACACCGAGGATTGCTATCAGCTGAAAAGAGAAATTGAAGAGCTGATAAAAGCGGGCCACTTGAAGTGATATGTCAAAGGAGGCCGAGAAGATCGTGGAGGTCAGCGGACTGAAGACCGAGATCAAAGAAGAGCCGAGCCTAGGGCCGAAAACAGGCGAGTTGAACGAGACAATGATAAAGTCCGAGCCGAGAAGAAAGAGGGCGGATCCGGGCCGAGCAGTGACAAGGGAGCTGCCATATACACTATCCTCGGAGGGCCCGGGCAAGAGACTACTCGAAAGGCTAAGGCAAACGCGCGGTTCATCGGAGTGGCCGAGATGCCCGCCAAGAAACTCAAGCCAGCGGCGACGATCTCCTTCACCGAAGCCGACCTCGAAGGTATAAGTTTACCTCATGATGATGCTTTAGTGGTGCAGGTAGAAATTGCGAACAGACCAGTCCACCGTGTATTGGTTGATACTCGCGCATCCGTGGACCTTATGTCACTAGAGGCGTACCAACAATTTGGCTTCTGCAACGAAGCACTCAAGCCAGAAGGCACCTCACTCCATGGGTTCTCGGGAGCTGCCGCGACCATCAAAGGCTCAATCGACCTGCTGGTCACGATGGGGCAAGCTCCATGTCAGGCGACGATTCAAGTCAAATTCATGGTGGTACGGTCCGTAGTGGCTTTCAACACCATACTCGGTCGTCCTTCATTGACCGCCTTCCAAGCCATCATCTCCCCGACACACTTGAAGATGAAGTTCCCCACCGAGAACGGTGTCGGTGAGGTCCAAGGCGACCAGAAGAAGGCACGGGAGCGCTACGCTACTTTCGTCAAGCAAAACAAGGGTAATGTTCGAGGAATGGCAATGGGCATCGAGCATCTCCCCGAGGATCAGCGGGATGAGCTTATCGAGAGGAGAGGATGACCCGTAGAAGACCTGACCCCATTTCGTCTCAGCGAAGATGACCCAACAAAAGTGGTCCAGCTCGGATCATTATTAAATGAAAATCAAAGGAATCAGCTCGGAGTTTTCTTGAAGGCGAACGCCGATGTCTTTGCCTGGTCGGCCGCCAACATGTCGGGCATACCCAAGCATATAGCTGAGCACCGACTCCACGTAGATCCGGGTCGAAAACCAATCCGACAGAAGAGAAGGAACTACGCACTTGATCGACAAACCGCGATCAAAGAAGAGGTGGAAAGCTTCGCCGATCAGGGTTCGTCCGAGAAGAAAAATTCCCGACCTGGTTGGCTAACGTTGTCATGGTCCCTAAACCAAATGGGAAGTGGAGAATGTGTGTCGACTACACCGATCTCAACAAGGCTTGTCCAAAAGATGAGTACTCGCTACCTCGGATCGACCTCTTGATCGATGCCACGGCAGGTCACGAGATGCTGAGTTTCATGGACGCGTACTCCGGCTACAACCAAATCATGATGCATGAGGAGGACGAGTCATACACGGCATTCCGAACTGACCAAGAAAATTTCTGCTACAAGGGCATGCCGTTCGGATTGAATAATGCCGGAGCAACATACCAGCACCTCGTGAACTATATATTCTGCGGGCAGATCGGAAGTAACATGGAAGTCTACGTGGATGACATGTTGGTGAAAAGTTTGAAGGCCGAACACCACTTGGCCGACCTGGAAGAAGCCTTCAGTGTATTAAGAAAAAACCAAATGAAGCTGAATCCCGCCAAGTGTGCATTCGGCGTGACCTCGGGAAAGTTCCTCGGCTTCATGGTCTCTGTCAGAGGCATTGAAGCCAATCCGGCAAAAATCAGAGCCATCCAAGAGATGAGTCCTCCAAGGACGATCCAAGAAGTACAGAGGCTAAACGGGCGTGTGGCGACGTTGGCACGATTCATGTCGAGATCGGGAGACAAGTGTCTACCGTTCTTTAAAGCCCTCAAGAATATCCGGAACCCAAAGGACTTTATATGGTCGGACGAATGCCAGGAAGCTTTTGAAGAGCTGAAGAAATATTTGGAGAACCCGCCTCTCCTTAGCCGACCCGAACCAAAAGAGGAGCTTCAAGTCTACTTAGCCGCTACCCCTGTAGCGGTCAGTGCGGTGTTGATCAAAGAGGAGAGTCGGACTCAAAGGCCGATATACTACATCAGCCACGTTCTTGTCGATGCCGAGACAAGGTACTCCGGGTTTGAAAAAGTAGCATTCGCTCTTGTTACGGCTGCAAGGAAACTAAGGCCGTACTTCCAAGCTCATCCGATCGCGGTACTGACCGACCAGCCACTCAAGAAGATATTGCACAAACTCGATGTTTCGAGACGGTTGATTACCTGGGTGGTTGAGCTAAGTGAATACGATATAAGCTATTGTCCGAGGACGGCGATAAAAGGACAAGCCCTTGCCGACTTCATCGCCGAATGTACAGGACCCGACCTTGAGGTCGGGGAGGAAAAGACAGTAGAAGAGGTCGGGGCTACGACTGACCCGACATGGACCATGAATGTCGACGGCTCAAGCAACTCCGGAGGAAGCGGGGCCGGCCTGATACTGGTAAGCCCCGAAGGGTTTCTGATCCAATATGCCCTGAGGTTCAAGTTTCCTGCCTCGCACAACGAGGCTAAGTATGAAGCCCTTCTAGTTGGACTTCGAGTCAGCAAAGCAATGGGCATAAAGCGGTTGAAGGTGCGAGGAGACTCCCAACTCGTGGTCAACCAAGTCAACGGAGACTATGAAGCGAAAGACGAAAGGATGATAGCTTACCTGAGCCGAGCCCGAGATCTGATTTCCGAACTCGAGCACTTTGAGATGACTCGAATACCGAGAAAGGAAAATGCCACGGTTGACTCCCTGTCCAAGTTGGCCGAGGCTGACCTCCAATATCTGAGCCGGTCAGTATACATAGAAATCTTGGAGAAGCCCTCCTTACAAGAAGAAAGCGTGAAGCACATTGAAGAGGACGGGCCGACCTAGTTGGACCCCATTGTCAACTACTTGGAGAATAACCTGCTCCCGGAGAACCGAGATGAAGCAAGAAAGGTCAAGATCCGAGCTGCCAAGTATGCCATGATCGACGGAGTGCTCTACAAAAGAGCAATCTCGGCCCCTCTTCTCCGATGCCTTGGACCAAAGGGGGCCGAGTATGCATTGGCCGAGGTGCATGAGGGAATATGCGGGAGTCACATGGGTGGCCGAGCTCTTGCATACAAGATACTTCGGCAAGGATTCTATTGGCCAAGAATGCAAGAAGAGGCCATGAGGTATGTGAAGACGTGCGAGAAGTGTCAACTGGTCGCACCAATCCCAAGCCGACCAGCAACAAAGTTGACTTCAATGCTGAGTCCAATCCCATTCGCTATGTGGGGAATGGACATTCTCAGAGATTTAACCCCGGCATCGGGGGAACAGAAAGTATGTGGTAGTCGCGATCGATTACTTCACCAAGTGGGTCGAGGCTGAGCCCCTTGCCACCATCACCGAGAAGACATGGAGAAATTCTTCCGAGACAAGGTCATCTACCGGTTCGGACTACCGAAAGTGCTCATCACTAATAATGGCACCTAATTCAACAACCCGGCCTTTCGAGAGTTCTGCGAACACTTCTACATTGACTTCCGACCCATCTCAGTAGCTCATCCGCAAGCAAATGGACAAGTAGAAGTATCCAACCGAACATTACTCGCCGGCATTAAGAGAAGGCTAGATGAGGCCAAGGGGAGATGGGTGGAAGAACTCCCAAGTGTCCTATGGGCATATCGAACGACAGTAAGAACTCCAACCGAGGAGAGTCCTTTTCGCCTCGCTTATGGGACCGAAGCCCTCGCCCCGGTTGAAATTATGGCATCGTCGTGCCGAGTGCTCAACTTCGATGAGAAGACCTATCAAGATGGACTGAGAGCCAACCTTGACTTCCTCGATGAAGTTCGAGAAAATGCCCTACTCTGGAACGCGACATACCAACAGAGGACGGCAAAGTACTATGACTCAAGAGTAAAGGAGCGGCACTTCCGTCAAGGGGACCTTGTTCTCAGAAAGCTTAGCGCATCCCAGCCGAGGCAGCAAGGAAAGTTAGCACCAAATTGGGAGGGCCCGTACATAGTCTCCAAGCAAATTCGCCCGGGCACATATCGCTTGCACACTCCGGGGGGCAAGAAGGTACCGAGACCTTGGAACTCGGAAAATTTGAAGAAGTTTTTTCAATAACTGAGAACGCTTGTATTCGGCTTCAACTCCGACATTTGATTCAATAAAGTCTTTCTCCACCACTTAACGCATTGGCAAGCTCCCAAATCAAAGTCGTAAGACCGGTCCTCATAGACCTGGCCGACCTCAAAGACCGACCCTCATAGGTCGACAGCCAAGTCGTAAGACCGGTCCTCATAGACCTGGTCGACCTCAAAGACCGACCCTCATAGGTTGGCAGCCAAGTCGTAAGACCGGTCCTCATAGACTTGGCCGACCTCAAAGACCGACCCTCAGAGGTCGGCAGCCAAGTCATAAGACCGGTCCTCATAAACTTGGCCGACCTCAAAGACCGACCCTCATAGGTCGACAGCCAAGTCGTAAGACCGGTCCTCATAGACCTGGCCGACCTCAAAGACCGACCCTCAGAGGTCGGCAGCCAAGTCGTAAGACCGGTCCTCATAGACCTGGCCGACCTCAAAGACCGACCTTCAGAGGTCGACAGCCAAGTCATAAGACCAGTCCTCATAGACCTGGCCGACCTCAAAGACCGACCCTCATAGGTTGACAGCCAAGTCGTAAGACCAGTTCTCATAAACCTGGCCGACCTCAAAGACCGACCCTCATAGGTCGGCAGCCAAGTTATAAGACCGGTCCTCATATACCTGGCCAACTTCTCAAAAGCAAACATCCCCCTTTTGGCCGAGCCTAACAAAGTTCAAAACTAAGCTAAGGCATTAAGCTCGGCCAGGAAGGATGCTCGGCCACGCATCCGTTTATATGACAGCCTATCCAATAGGACCAAAGGGAACGGCGAATTAACCAACTAAGGCAAGGATCACATTGACCTCGGGCATGGCATGGCCGAGCCGCTGACCACATGAGGGATGGGCAAAAAAGAGACAAGTTCCTAAGCTCGGCTAGCAAAATGACTCGGCAGCCACAAATAGAACAGAGTACACAAAGAAAAGAAGGTGGAGAGCGCCGAGCTAAAACACTTAGACAGATTTTGGCAAAAATAAATTTTTTCATTCATTATAAGCCGACAGATCGGCACGATTACAAAAGGGTAGTCCGGCCCCCACAAAAAAAAAAAAAAAAAAAAAAAAAAAAAAAAATTTACATCTCGGTTTCCTCGGGGTTGGACTTGGAGACGACCTCGGAAGTGTCCGCGGCGGTAGGCTCGGCAGGAGGGTCTTGTGGTCCAGCTTCTGGAGGGACGACATCGGCCAGAGTAGATTCCTCAATGGGCAGAGCCTGGGTGACTTCGGCCCCCTCCTCATCTCCCAACTCCCCGGCAAAGGTAGTCACATCATCATCAAAACGGGAGAGGTTGAGATCTGGGTACGCTGCCTTGATCTCGGTCAAAAGTTCAGCTCGGCTTGCCTCGAAACCCTCGGCGTATGGAGGCCTCCTGATCTCATGGCAGACATCAGTGTACTCCTCCGATTGAAGATAGTCGCTGATCGCCTCGTTCCGAGCCGCAGCCAGGTCTTCCTTGACCTTCTCCTTTACCTCGGCAAGCTGAGCCTGCAGAGCCCGGACCTTTTCTCTCTGCCTGACCACCTCGGCCTGAGAACTCTCCACCTCGGCCTCGGCAGCAGTGAGCTTCTCTTGGGTCTCTTGACGCCTCTGAACGGCATCCTGGGCATCCTGGTAGGCCTTCTTGCACTGGACGCCCAAGGAATGGTTCTCGGTCAGTAGCCGCTCAAAACGGAGCATGGTCTCCACTGCCTTGGCGAAGCCCTACAAAAAGGAACGAGAACAAAAATCAAGACAGACTACACAGATCATATCTAATCACAAGAGCCGACCAGGAAACTTACCATGTTGAAATCCTGGAACAGAGTGGAGAGGAGCTCGGGGTCAGACAGTGCCTCGAGCTTCTCCTTGTCGGTTGGAAGCCGACCTGCATCCAGCCATTCTTTGGCGTGCGCGGCCGACGTCAACGCCGAGCCCCTGGGGAAGAGGCGCTAGGTCGGCCTCACAGGAACGTTGCTGGCCGAGGCCCTCCCCAAGACGTATCTGGAGATGTTGGCGGGTGAAGCCACGGGCAGAAGACCACCACTCGTCAGATTAACCGAGAGCTTCTGACGCTTGCTGTCTCTCGGCGGGCTCCTCTCGCCTTTTTGGCCTTTCCCCTTTCTCGGAGATCCCGCTGGGCCTGTATTCTTCTCCGCCTCAAGGCCGACCACAGCATCCGACGGGCCCTGCATCACGGCCTTGCCCTTGGGGGCCTTGGAAGATTCGCCCCGGGACTTCTTGTTCAAGTTTTTCTTCCTCCGGTCTGCAAGGGTCTCGGCCCTTAGCAGAGCTGTATCCATAGGAGGAATGTGGCCAACCACTACAAGAGAAACCGACAACATCAAAAATAAGTAGAAATAGAAAAGAAGACTAAGTAAAGGGGTCAGCTCGGACCACATAGACGGTCTCGGCTCGGGCTCCTACCAGGGGTCATATGCTACCTCTGAAGAAACCCCTCGTCCTGAAGCTGGAGGACATCGAAGGGCGGACACTGGAGGGTCAGGTCCAACAAGGTCATCTCGTTCTCGGTCAGGGGTAATACCCTATTGACATAGTTCAAGTTCATCTCCTTCCACTCGGTTCGGAGAGGGCTGTTGGGAATGGAAGCAAAGAAAAAATGAGGCTTCCAATACTTATTGAAGGTCGGCGTGCCGACCAAAAATTTGTAGCCGCCCAGTGTCGCACTCTTCCCTGATCGGCGGCAAAAATAGTACCACCCCTTCTCGGGGGACTTCTTCAAGAAGAAGAGCGGAGAGAAAAGCGCCACGCTCGCACCTCGGCCCATCTCGCAAAATAAGGCGTGGAAGCCGTACACGGCCAGCCAAGAATGTGGCACCAGCTGACCAGGAGACAGGTGGAAGTGGTCCAAGATCTGGTCCACCAGGCCGAGAACGGGGAGCCTGAACGCATACTTAAAGGGCGTCTCGTACAAAGCCACCTCGTCGGGCCTGATGAAGCAGGCCATCTCCCCGGGGTTAGGAACTCAGAGCTGAATGTCCTCAGGGATGGCATAGGTCGCCCTCAGATAGTCGAGGTCGGCCTCCGTGATCGTGCTCGGAACGGTGCCGACACTGCCTTCCTCGGGCTCAGGGGCGTCAGCAGATGAGGATGACCCGGAGTTCTCGGCTCGGTCTGCGGCGATGGATTGGGCTGCATGGTCAAACTCCAGGAGTAACGGAGGCTTGGCCACCTCGGCTTGACGAAGCTCCACTACATCGGGCTCATCTGAGGTCGAGCCCAACAGGTCTATGGTGGGAGAACGAGCGGGGAGCTCTCGGCTCAAACTCGCGCCCTCTGCCACCCTGGCGAACAGCTCGCCCATGGGACTACTACCAACTGACATACTGGGCGGAGAAGACTTACTGGTTGAAGAAGAGCTGGACGCGAACGAAGCAAAGGCCGAGCTGATCACGAACAAGTAAACACCGAGCGCTGCTGAGCTAAAGAAATTCAAGCTTGCCGAGAAGTCAATAACTTAGAGCAGTGAGGAATGAATAGTTAGGAGTCGCCTATTTATAATCCTTGGGTCTTACTGATCCAACGGCCGACCAGAGCTCAGCATAATTCAACGGCCCAGATCAAAGGACGTTTCGAATTCCTGAGCCTGCCATAATGACTCTGCTGACGTGGCATAGACACCCAACCGTCAGACCGTGCAACGTCAAATCCGTGCCAAAAAATAAGCCTGGCTCGACCGCGCAAAATCTTCCAGACAAGCCGACCTGGGAACCTCACTCATCAGTGCCGAGCCGACTCCTGATGAGTGGGGGGGCCTGTGATGAGGCATAAAACACCCTACCTATTGGAGGTTGCCACGTGGCTGGTCCGACCTCAGTCCGAGAACCAAGTTGAGCCGAGCAGGAGAATGGGCCGACCCCATCTTCGATAAGTCATCTGACAGAGCCAGGCTCGAGCGAGCTGGCCGGTGGTTGAGGCCGAGCTCATACAGGTCAGCCAAACTCCTAGCCGAGCTTGAGGCCGAGAACCACCTCTCGGGCCGACCTCCTCTGCCGACCCCTTGGGCCGACCTCCGAGGCCGAACCCTCCTCCACTGAGGCTGCCATAGCACCCCGTCGGGGATCTCCGGGCCACCTCAGCACATCCCGAGAATCACGGGATAAGGATCGAGCCACGATCCCAGCACAACACGGAATCGCACTCTACATAGACTCTTACCTTAATAAGAGTCCGACCCCGAAAATGACTCTCCACTCTGCTCTATGCGAGAGAACCTTCCGAAAGAAGGACTCCTACCATACTAGGACTCTTCCAACCGTCTCATCTCCTCCTCACTCTATAAATACCCAGGTATGGAGCACTATTCCTCATCTCACTTTGACTAGCAGTTACGCTGTTGCACTGGAGACCTGACTTGAGCATCGGAGGGTCCTAGGCCGGAGCCACACCGGCCCTCTTGTGCTCATTGCTTGGTTTTTGCAGGCTCATCTGCGGGCGAACCAAGCATCGGAGATTCCACACGCAACAGGCACCCTTTCCTTAATTGCTATCTTTTAAGGACGAGTTCTACCTTGATCCTTGATAAGTTTTTATTAACAACGTGCATATATTTCAGTTCAATTTTTTGTTTCGGTCTACTTTTGACACCCTTAAACCTAGGCTATATATAGTTTTCAGGACTTGGGATCGAATCCAGGTTCTTAAGTATTCTTAATTAGATATTATAACCCACAATCCATTTTACATACATTTTTCCTTGTATTTTCAATAGTCTAAAATTATACAATAATTGGATTTTCATCTTTCACGCTTTGACAGAGTGGAATACACTAAAAATTTATAAATAAATAGGAAAACGAGGGATTAACTATTAACAAAATTGGCTCTTGTGCATCCGGCAGCCGGGCTGCATGTGCAGCGCCAGACTTAAGGCGGCGCGCTTTAACCGCCTTACCCCTGCCAAGCGCTTTACCCGAGCAGGGGTAAGGCGGCCAAAGCACACCGCCTTGAGTCTGACGCTGTACATGCAACCCGGCTGCCCGGATGCACAGGAACTTTTTCGAAAATTAAAACCCCACCTGAAAGGGCTACCTATCAACAAAGAATTGAACCCATGCACCATCTTTGTCAATGACATACAAATCAGAACTAGTCATTAAGGGGTGATAATTTTTAAATAGCCTAGCAACTCTAACGTGCACAGTCTAGACCTGACCCATCAATAAATGGACTGATATTGGATTTGACCCATTAGCTGGGTTATCAAATGGGCTATGCTTGGGCTGCATGGGTTCAAACACAAGAAAGGTTGTATTACCATAATCCCATTAGTTCTTGCTTTTGATAGCTTCATGCGTTGCTGAGAGTGTAGCACATAAAATGGAAGGTCAGAGAACGTTTCTAATGAAAATGTCCCATGCAAGTAGAAGCTTAATTAATAAACATATTTTATAGGAAACTCTAATATTTCTTTTTGGGATGGGGTGGGATGGGGTGGGGGTGGAAGAAAGAATGCCATCTAGTCGCACCAGATCAAGACGCCGCCCTTGTGCTCTGACACAGGGGTACGTGAAATGTCCGCTGCACCTTTCAAGGTTCTAGGGGGTGCAGCGGTCATTTTGCATACCCCTGTGTCAGGGTGCAGGGGTGGCATGCAGGAATTAATGGATATATAACTCGTGTTGGTTAATGGATCAAACTTTCGCTATTGTGTTTAATTGTCTATCATGGGTTAGCCCATCAGGAATTAATTTATTAAGGTCTAAGTATGACTTGGCCCATGTTTTAGAGACTCAAAGCCCTGTGGTTCATGTGTGCCACAGACTAACGGTAGTATAATTCATAAATGACTTTTGTACATCTCTCTCTCTCTCTTTCTTCGTGTTTGTGTGTAGAGAACATTTCCAAGTATGCAAATTCCATAAAGAACTCAAAATATTGTTGGTCTCTGATGCTTCCCGTGACCTCTGCAAACAAGGGTTTTGGATAAGATTGGACTCGAATAGACTTTCATTAAGCAGGTAACTATGGTTTAAACATAATCAAGTTGGTTTACGCAAAAAAAAAAAAAAAAAAAAAAGTAATCAAGTTGCGTTTAGTTATGTGATTAATGAGGTTAAGTTATAAAAGTGCATTTAGTTATGTGATTAATGAGGTTAAATTATAAAAGTCATTAAACCGTATTTGACTTTGCATCTAATTAACTTAAGACTCAGGTCAAGGACTGTTGTGGTTAGGTTCTATCAAGAAAGAAGATTGGTGGAGCCGTGAAGGCAAGGTGGAGATAAGATCAGTCACAAGTTAAAACAAATGATAAAGGGAGTGTCTGAACTTCACACATTCCTTTCATTGCCACTTGTTTTATATTCAATAGTTTAGGGCAGTAAATGGTTTTCAAGAATTATTTGAAAGGATATATCATAAAAGAAGTCATTGTCATGCACCAAGATATTTCGAGTACAAAACTACAAATATGCCAATATTTACTATAAACAAATAGAGATTCCCCTGGGTTTGGATCATACCTGAACGGATCTAGGAAAGCAGCAGAATAGATCAAGAATCAACCTTTGATTATGAGCACACAAACTTAAACGATCTTCAAATATCTTGAAAGGTTTCTCCACGAAGAAGAACTCCACACCACAAATCCTTAAGAGAATATGGAATCCCAAGAGCACACAATTACTTGGAGAGTAGGGAGAGAGACAAATCTTGGTTGCCAATGTTATGGAGGGACTTAGGGTTAGAGCATTTATTTATAGCCAAAACCCTAAGTCCCCCCCCCCTCCTCTTTACAGTCTTTCACTCAAACAAGGAAAGGGGAAGAGGGAGTCGTTCACATAAAGTGAAAGGCTCCCTCCCCTTGCTCGTGGGTTGGGTCAAGCCGCCTCTCATGGGCGCCATTGATTGGGTCCAAGACCTGGATCCGATTAACATCTCCCACTCGCCCATGCATGGGCGCATTAGATCAACTATGCATTCAAGTTTCTTTTAATTTGTGTAACTCTTCATACAGGAAATGGGGCGTGTGACCTAATGAGATAATACGGGGTAGAAGTACTATATCAAGCTTCCATCTAACCAACATAGTACATCACTCACAAACAATCTCGAAATACCTCAAAGGATACAACTACACCAAACTCAGCACTCTCGATCCCTCATGATGAGCAGTGCTTGCTCTTTATATGCAATGTACTCATGACTACGTCGATCTCAAAACAACAAGTTGGCTGGATAATGAGTCATAATGCAAAGGTGCAATTCCGAATGGTTTTCTCTGAGCCCCTCATGTCAATCCGATTGTCTCCAACAACTTCCCCAATCGTGTCCCGCTGGACCACATCATCCATGATCCTAAGGAGAACGTCAAAATAGCATCATTGGATGCCATGTTCATGACATGGTCTCAGGTAATAAGGGTACTATGACATCAATCAAGTATGATCCACGTGGCTCACACAGTGACGAAGTAGGGATCCAATCAATCACTTCCACTATCGGTCAATAGTAGCACATACCGTATGATATGTATGCTATGGCATGACTCCCATTGGAGTGGGCATGTCACTCATGAAATAAACGCCATACGAATCTAAGTCTAGTCGCTGGGACAAGCGCCTAACCTGAGTTTCTAGCTCAGTCACGCTCATGGTTCCTACCTAAAATCTCACGTTTTGCTTCACTCAGGCTACACGAAAGTGTGGTGCCTTCCATGTCTGACCTAGTGAGGTCTCATCTTAGTTCTAACTAAGGCGTCATCAAGTACATATGCTCGGGCTCATCTCGCTCGCTATCCTCAAGCGTTGAGGAAAATCACCCATGTGAGTGGGTCGATTCAATGCCTGGTGACATCTTTAAAACTATAAATAAATGTGTACACGCATTATCGCTCAACCAAAACATATCTCATATATATATATATATATATATATATATATATATATATATATATATATATATATATATATATATATATATGTGTGTGTGTGTGTGTGTGTGTGTGTGTGTGTGTGTGTGTGTGTGAAAGGGAGATACACATCAAATCCGTCTTAGTTCCAAGTTCCTAATGTGAACAAGGTAAACTTCTCTAGCAATGGGCTTCGTCAAAGGATCAGCCAACATATTGCTAGTGGAGATATGATTCAGGACCACTTCACCTTGCACAACCATGTCTCGAATGTATGGTATCAAATATCAATGTGTTTGGCCTTCCAATGAAACTTGGGGTCTTTTGCAAAAGCCAGTGCGGTTGTGTTGTCATAATGTATAAGCACAGCATCATCTGAGTGGGTAGAAACATTAAGTCTCTACAAGAACCTCCTAAGTCAAATGACTTCCTAGACTACTGTTGAACATGCAACATACTTTAACTCCATCATGGATAGGGCGATGCATGTCTGTTTCTTGCTACATCAAGTAACAGCCCCACCTCCTTGGACAAATGCATACCCTGAGGTGGATTTGCGCTTGTCTCTATCACTGGCCCAATCAGCATCACTGTAGGCTCTCATTCTCAAATCTGAACCACCGTAAGTGAGCATGAGGTTTGTAGTCCCTCATAGGTATCGAAAGATCCATTTCACAGCTTGCTAATGAACAGGTCTTGGATTACTCTAATAATGACTAACCATGCCAACTGCAAATCGTATGTCCAGACGCGTACACATCATCGAGTACATCAGACTACCTATGCAGCTGCATAGGGTACTTTGGGCATTTGGTTTCTTTCTTCATCAGTTTTGGGGCACTGGTCTAGGCTTAAAGTGCATGCCTTGTCCATTGGAGTATCTATGGATTTCGAGTTGTTCATATGGAATCACTCTAATATTTTTTTTATATAAGTCTCTTAAGACAAACCAAGGAATCTCCTAGTGCGATCCCTCACAATCTTCACGCCCAATGTGAAGTTGGCCTCACCCATGTCCTTCATCTCAAAAGTAAAGGACAACCATTCTTTAATGGCAACAATCAACTCAATGTCATTTCCAGCCAATAAGATGTCGTCAACATATAGGGATAGAATAAGGAAACCTTCTTTGGACCATTTCACATACGCACAGTGGTCCTCTTCAATCATTTCAAAACCTATAGAGGTAATGGCATGTTGAAATCTAATGTACCACTGCCTGGATGAATTCTTCTGGCCATAGATGGAATGTTGAGACGACAAACTTTACGCTCTTATCCCTCCTTCACCTAAAAAATCCACTGGTTGAGCCATAAAGATCTCTTCATCCAGTTCTCTATTGAGAAAAGTAGTTTTAACGTCCATTTCGTAGAGTTCCAAATCCAATTTTACGACAGTGACTAGAATGAGGCGGATAGAGGCCATTCTCACCATAGGAGAGAACGTCTCATCATAGTCTACACCATCTTTTTGGGTACATTCCTTTGTTACAAGGCGTGCTTTGTACTTGTTAATTGAACCATCTGCCTTGCATTTGACCTTCATGATCCACTTGTTCCAGATGGTCTTACGCTTAAGCAAAAGATCAACTAACTCCCAGACTTGGTTCTTTCTCATGGAACTCAACTTATCTTCCATAGCAGCTTGCCATAGTTCCTTAGCTGGAGAGGAAAGCGCTTCACTAACTGAAGTTGGCTCATCCTCATCCCTTGGAGCCCAAATGAAAACATCCTCTTCAATCTCAAAATGACGACGGGAATGTGTCCACGTGTGTTCCTACGTGTAAAAGGGTCTTGAGGATCGAGTTGTGCTCTTTCACTAGGTGGCGCACTCCCACTAGCCTGATGATCATTCTCATCCTCTCTGATGATTATTGGATGAGTTAATTCCTCACCCTCGCCAAGAGTAGGTGAAATGTGGTCATCAATCTTTATCTCAAAAAGGTCAAGATCTTGGTTAGCAACCCTTATACTAGGGAAATTGGTGATGAGCACATTTATGTGCGAAATCTTAGGGCCATAAAACATGCATTTTTTATACTTGGAACGGAACTACTTGAGGTTTTTATTTGTGTTTTCGGGTTTTTGGTGAATTCTTAAGAAAATGAAGCAAATGATGCTAAGGAGGCGTTTTTAAGCTGTTTAGTGGTGTTTGACAGTAGCCGAAAGCGCCCAGGAGTCGAGAAAATCAAGTTTGGATTGAGCACTGAAAGAATCACGTCAATTAGTCAAATTCAAATGTGATTACAGTGGGCTCATTAGCATAATTTTGAGGTGTTAACGACGCGCAAAAATGGTTCAAACGGTTTAACACCTCAAAATTTGAACCGTTGAGGATCGGGTCAGCTTCACAACGGTTCAAACGGCACTTGATTCCGAGTTGAAACGAAGAAGTTACGGCCGTTTTCGTAACGACGCGCAAAAATGGTCTGTAGGGGTTTGTTTATAATTATTAAAAATCGTCCGGGGACAAAGTAAAGCGAAAGTTTGGATTTGAGGGGCTTTAGGATAATTCACAGAAGTTATCTTTTCTGTTAGCCGAAAGATTCCATTGGGAAGGCTCTAGAGCAGTCCAACTTCAACTTGAGATATCTTGGGCGCTCGAACTCCAAATTGGACGAAATTTGGGTTTATTTTGGGTGATTTTTCGTAAGGAATACAACAGTGAGACCTATATAAGCATCCCATGCTCCATGTTTTTTGAAGGACAGATTTGACATTTCATTAATTGTGAGTAGAATCCTAGTCATCCTCATCACAGTCTCTATCCTCCAACTTTCCAAGGGCATTTTTGGAATTCTACTTTGGATAGATTTCTTTTGAAAAATATTCTCTCATGCATGGAAGGTTGAAAAGTCAAAGATGCCTTGATCTCATTGCCTGGAGAAGACATCTACAAGGAAAAGGAAGCACAAGTTAGAATTAGAAAGTTACTTTTTGATAAATAGAAGGTTTATGTAGCTAGGATTTTTATATCTCTTAGTTTCTATTTTTCTCTTTTTTCTTGGGATTCAAATAGTGTAAAGAAGGAAGGAGAAGAGAATAAGGGAATCTTTCTCCTACCTCTTCTCTCTTCCCTCTTCTCCTCTTCCCCTCTTCCCCTTATAAATACCCCTTGCCCTTTGGGTTGTAACTAGTTAGTTCTAGTTCAGTTTTTAAGTTAGTTTTAGTTTAGTTTTAATTCAGTTTTTGGTTCAAATTATTAGTGAAATTTCTTCTTTTTTTCTTTTAGTTTTTGACTTTCTATGTTCTAGTTTGATTTCATGCTTTCAATTCCATGGTTGTAATGCTTTTGATTCATGCTTTAATTTTATGTCTTCAATATGGTTGTAACAATTCTAGTTTAGTTTCAAGATTTCTAGTCTAAGTTCCTAAGTTGATGACAAGACTTGGAGATTTAGAAGAGAAAGCCATGCAAGGTTTGTTCAAGTATTCAAGCTCTTCAACTACAGGTTTTTACTCTCTAAACTCTTAAACTCATTCTCCCTCTCTTCTATCTCATCCTCTCTTCTTCTATCTCATTCTCCTTCTTCTTCTTTTGTTTTTTTTTATGTGGTTGTGGTGTGTGGCTGCAATCTATCCCTTTCAATCCGCGTTAGTTTGATAGGTTAGATGGATGTGTGTTAGGCCGTAGATGCTTGTGAGTTAGGATCTGTTAGTTTAATTGTCGTTAGTTTAATTCAACAATTTAATTAATTTGGTTCACTTTGCATTACTTTAAAGTGAGTAAAATAGGGTGCCGTATATCTCCTTGAATTCGACCCGTAACTACGATTGATCCGTACGCTTGCGGTTATTATTTCTTGCAAACAATTGGTCTCAAGAAAATCTTCATTGCGTGACTCTCTCTGTCATTCCTCCGTCGTGGTGTTCACCGTACATGACATAGCCTTTCGAGATATCAGAATACGTTCTAAAGAATACTCTAGGGCCAACTTTCCCAAACTTATGGGTTGTACTATGAACATAATCAGCACATCCTCATGGTCGCACGTGCCCCATAGTGGGCTTTGCGCCTTTTCCTAATTCATAGAAAATGGATAGAACTGACTATGATGGCACTCTATTAAGGACGTAGGCAACGGTTAAAAGAGCATCTCCCTAGAAGGATATTGGGAGGTTGGTTTGTACCATCATCGACCTATCTATGTCTAGAAGTCTTCTATTCCTTCGCTCCACTACACCATTTTGTTGCAGGGTGTGAGAAATTGTCAACTACTTGGTCATTCCTTTTTTCTCACACAGTTCTTTAAACTGGTCAGACAAGTATTCATGTCCTCGGTCAGTTCGCAAAGTTTTTAAGCTCTTGCTTTGTTGATTTTCAACCTTTGCTACAAAGCGTTTGAAGCAATCTAATGCCTCGTAGTGGTGAGCGATCAAATAAACATAACCATATTGCGAATAAATTTCAACAAGGTGAGGAAGTAAAAAGCACCATGGCGTGCCTTTACATTCATTGGTCCGTAGATGTCCGAATGAACAAACTCTAGGGTCTGGGTTGCTTGGATTGCCTTTCCAAAAGGCTTCTGATGGGCCTTACTAGCCAAACAAGGCTCATATGTCGGCAGGTTGACCTTAGTGAGTGGACCAAGAAGACCCTCTCTAACTAGCCTAGTCATCCTAACATGATATATGTACCCTAGTCTAGCATGCCACACAACGGACTCTGAATCTTTATCAGTGTCAATAACAAGAGATGAAGAAACAACAAGATTTACTAAATATAATTTAATAAAATCATTCTCAAACAAATATTTTCCAAATAAAATACCATTTAAGTGTAACTGCATCAAAATACCACCAAAAATAAATAAATATCCTAAAGGTAAAAGTGTTGTTACTGAAAGTAGATTATGCTGGACTTCTAGTACATATAACACATCATGAAGTAGTATGGTGCGTCCAGTGTGCAAAGTGAGCTGAAAGGAACTAACTCCACGAACTGCTTCACTTGTGCTATTTCCCATTTAAATGTTTTGGGCGTCATTCGAAACTTTCCTAGAATCTACGAATCACCCTTGATCACGAGCTATGTGTCTTGTTGCTCATGTAATGACAATCCAATCAGATTGAATGTAGGAACCGAAACATGTGTACATACAAAAGTACAAGGAGAGTAGGATAGAAATGGTACCTGCTTCGGCTCACCGCAATCACAAGCGAAGTGCCCGATCTTCTGGCAGTTATATCATTTGACCTTAGATAGATCTCTCTTGCCACCACGCTTTCCTCGTTTGCGCTTGGCGGACTTGCCTCCATTTGGTGCGACATTCTGAGCTTGTCCCTGATTTTTCGTTTTCCTTTGTCTGTTGCACTGCCTAGCTTAGGCGACAAGGGATTATGTTTGGGTCATCTCTAGGCACTCTGCCTCTAGTTCCACGTGAGTGGTAATGTCATTAAAATTTTGACACTGTCGTTGTGTGTGACAACTATTTTCATTTAGGCCCAAGAATTAGGTAACATCCTAATAACGGCTTGAACTATTTTCATTTATCCCAACATCATCTAATTTTCTTATCATGTCCTTCACAATCCTAAGTTGTTTAGTCATGTTGTACTTAGGGTCCTTTCGGTACATCTCAAACTTCAAGGTCATGGCCCTCAACCTCGTAGTTGATGTACCCCTACAGTCTAACTTAACTTGGTCCCGCATGGACTTGGCGATATGCGCCCTATGAGATCATCGTGCATGCAGCTTAGTATAATAAAGCGCGTACTACGATCCCTTTTAAACCAAGCATCATAAGCCTTTTTTTCTTGACAGTGTCAGATAGTAGTATCCTCATCGGATCTTGTAATTTGAGTATCTAGGTGTTCAAGGCATTCTTATTCATTTAGCAAGAATTTAATCTTGCGATGCCATATATCACAATTGGTACCATCCAACTTATTGCCTTTGTTAAGGTCAGCAACAACGGTCTTGGTGGCCATCACTGCATATCAGAATACGCAATGTGAACATTTAGTACACATTTAAAAAGTTATTCTGGAAACCCTGATTAAAATTAATGGATCCCTACTCCACATGGTGAGACCAAAATAGGCTCTACTCATAATCAAATCTCACAGGTGTGTGGATTTGGAGACGTATGATTTTAAGCGATTTATAACAAATGAACAAGGAGGAATAGCCATCTCCAAACCACACCAATAAAATGCGTCATACATTGAGTGCTCAAGGATCCCAATAAAAGAACCCAATTTGGTACTTAAAGTGACACATCGAGTTTGTATAAGAATATGATACACAGTGTGGTGGCAATCCCTACATGGCTTCTCAAAATATAATTAAAATTACAATCCTTTCAATTACATCACATAAAATCCTACTACATCATTACTAGGGTGTGCCACACTTTGCATCATGTTCGAATACTAACTCTAACGCACATCCATAAAACATATATCCCTTATATAAGTACCACAATTTTTCATTCCATATAATATAAAAAAAAAACATAGATTGAATACTATGGGATTTGACCTCTTATCCAGTCAAACTAAATCAATACTGCCACGGGAAGGGTATCAATTAACATCTTGAATATAAGAAAGCAGCTCACAAAAAAATCCACATCACATGGGAAAAATATGGGATGATTTGGGATAATACCCTTTCTTCCATTTTCTTCTCATGGGTTTCTTGCCAATGGGCAACCAATTACCCAAAATAAAATGTGCACCCAAAGCAAGAACCTCACATCAGAGATGCAATCACATACAACATCTTTCTTGAATGGAACAATAAAAATAATTCAATCACAAAATATGGACCATTCAAGAATTACATGCAGCATAACAATATTCAAGAAATCCTATGTGCAGTCTAACAAACTCTAGAAGAGAGGCACATGGACTGCACAATCAAGCAAATAAAACAAAAAGGAAAAAAAAAATCTTCCCTTTTTTTATTACTTTTTTCTTTCTTTCTTTATCATTTAATATTTTATTTTTTTTATTTTACCATTGAAGCAGCTGTTGGTCACGATCAGCGGCTCACGTGTGCATGGTATACATGCCTGTTGCTCCTACTGACATGTGTGCTTGGGCAGCGCCCTACGGGAAAAAGAAAGAGAGAGAGAGAGAGAGAAGGGGAATAGGCACGGGCTGCTTCCCATGGGCAATGCCCATTCAATTTTGCCTATATATCTGAAACCCTAATTCAATTCCAAAACCATAATCACATCTCTTCCCATTGGGGGAGCGAATCAAAAGCTTATGGCTCTGATGTCAATGTAAACAAATAGATATATATTCTCATGGGTTCGGATCATACCTGAACAGATCTAGGAACGCAACGGAATAGATCAAGAACCAACCTTTGATTACAAACACACGAACTTGAACGATCTTTGAATATCTTGAAAGGTTTCTCCATGAAGAAGAACTCCACACCACAAATCCTTGGGAAGAGATGGAATCCCAAGAGCATAAAATTACTTGGAGAGTAGGGAGAGAGAGACAAATCTTGGTTGCCAATGTTATGGAGGGACTTAGGGTTAGAGCATTTCTTTATAGGCAAAACCCCAAGTCCCCACCCCCTCGCAGTCTTTCACTCAAACAAGGAAAGGGGGAGAGGGAATCATTCACGTAACGTGAACGACTCCCTCCCCTTACTCGTAGGTTGGGTCTGGCTGCCCCTGATGGGAGCCATGGATCGGGTCCAAGACCCAGATCCAATTAACATTTACCCTCATTGAAACATTTTGTATGAAATGATAAAAGGACAAAAGTAAGGTCACAAATTATTTAACACCTTGAAGGGTTTCAATAAGAAAATCCCAACAAGAAATGAACATATTATAAAAGGACTTGAACTAGTAATAAATGAAGTAAATTTCATAATGTCCAATCATGCATTCATGTTTACTACTATTAGATTTTGATCTGTCTTGAGTCTTGACTCTTATTTCAGGCTTTTAGATTACGTTTGGATAGAAAATTAAAGAAAAAAATTTTCATTAGTAAAGTGAATTAAATGATAGAAAAACATAAAAGAAGTAAAGCTTTTCAATAAGGGCAATTGGATGGTTGATGTAAACTAATATGAATAATATGCAAAATCGATATAGAGAAGGTGAGAATAGTGTTGAGAAAATATTTTTGATGGCATTCAACTGTAAATCAGGAAAACTCACAAGCACTTTGCATTGCTTTGTAACTTTCTTTTCCACTTATTGTGTTTTTTAGGCCTCTCGATGAGGAAAATGATTGGTCAAGGCCATGAACATAATGAACTTTATTACTTCGAACAGATTCTGCACATGCATTCTTCTTCTTTACATATTCCTCGTTTGATTTATGGCATCGTGCCTTTTCATGGGTGAGCACACTAATAAGTTATATATACTTTCAGAGAAAGCTTACCTGAAACAAGCAGTATCAGAGGCTCTACTGAATGCTTGGAATACCAAGTTCCTGGTGGAAATTTCACCGCTTACAGGTGATCATTTTTTGTTCCATCAGAATATATAGACATTACGAAACATTTACATGGGACAACTCAGCTCAAAGGAAATCCGGGGCTCAGATGGAGGTGATTGTAAAGTATGATTGACTTCCCTTATTTTGCTACATCTGTGGGATAATTAGTCATGAGGAAAGTAAATGTTCGTTATATTGTGAGGAGCAAAGGGTCCAGGTTCTGGTAGTTTCAAGTGTTTACCGAACATCAGCTCAGGATTTGCATCAATATGGGTCTCACTTGCACAACTTGATCCATGTTAATAAGAAATATGGTTAAACAAGCTCTACATCTTACTGTATAAAGGATTCAGCCACTTTCCAGCATAATCAAACTATAGTAGGGTTTGCAGAACTTCTACAGCGAATATAAGTTTGACACAGGTGACTAGAGATAGATAAGGAGATCGCCACACAGATCAGTCAGGTGCTCCCATGTTTGTTATTCCCTTATCTCGCATGATTACACATTTGTATCAATCCCTTAACCTGTACCATACAAAAGTTATACATTGACACCTAGCTGGCCCCTTTGACATTCCATAACTGTATCCTATCCCCACCTAATCATGATCATAACCCAAACCTTCCACCTGTGAACAATCCATTAGGAAACATTTCCAAGAGCATTGATCCCCATCAACCTTTACCCCCATTATTATCTAGTCATACGTCCCCTCAACATCACATCACTTTTAGCCCAATTATCTGATCCATGTACTCTTTGCTCACCATACCTTTTCTTTTTAACCCTTCCCAATCTAACATTTCCAACCTACTCCTTACCCTCATACGCCACCTGTCCAACTTCTCTTTAAATGGGTGTTGATCCCAGGTTGAAACTGAGAGGGGGGTGAATCAATGTTCTTCAAAAATAATCCCTAAATTCTAATCCTATGTTGATGTCAATGGAGAAGACTTCAAGCAAACCTGATTGGCCGGGGCAATCCCGTAATTACCAATCCCACAACACACATGCACGTCCACCTCGCAACCACTGTGTAGTCCGGCCTACCAGACAGTGCACCCCACTCTGCAGATCAAACACACTCCAATATATGCAATAAAAGTAAAGCAGACAAGACACCAAATTTACGTGGTTTGGCCAAATTGCCTACGTCCAGGGAGCAATACCCTACCCAGGGTTTCTTATATTGCTCAATACGCTACTTAAAATTTTGACTGCAACAACAGCCCAGGAACTACAATCTCTGCTTCGGTTTGTGCAACAACACAAATGAGGGCAACAACCCCTTCTCCAATCAAGCTTCAACTTAAATGGTATTACAATCCATCGATTGAGAGTACAAGAATGTAAACCCCCCAATACAAGACCTAACATTAGGGTTTTCACACAATCTAGGGTTCCAATAGAGTAAACAACCTAGAACATCAAAAATAGGGTTTTACAGAATTAGATTACCTCTTACAAAGTAATCCCAACAACCATGAAGCCTCTGATACATAGAAATCATGTCTGTGTACGCTCCACTACTCAAATCATCTTTAATACGGAGTCATCGAGCATAAAACAATGATATCGTCAATTTCTGTGCTCAGATGATGCTAAAACTCCTTCCAATGGCTTCCTCTCTAAAAAATACCCAATTTCAAAAAACAATTCGTCCTATTTGGACTTCAGATGGCCAAGATACGGCCTTTCAAAGTTGAATGCTCCAAAAATTGGTGACCAGTGGTAAATCTGTAAATAAAGAGATTCTTCGTGATAAACCGTGCACAAAAGGAAAAATGCGTCAAAGATTTTCACACTCTCTTCCTTCATAAGAAATGAGGGTGATGTCATACCAACATCACACTTCACTACACATTAGTTATTTCCTTTATTTCCTCCTTTTTTTCTTTTTCTTTCTTTTTCTTTAATGAACCAAATCTGATGCAAGATACCGATCCGACGCTCGAGGAGATTTTGGAGTTTTAACAAAACAATGGAGAACGTCTATCTATAGTACAACACTTAAAAATAAGCCAAAAATTTTTGCTAAGTATATAAACTTTTGCCTATTCCAGATTTGCTCTGTTTTCGTGCATCAACACAAAAATATCTGTAAAATTCTTGTCCAATACTCAAATGATGCGAGACTAGTTGCGTTGGAACCACGACTCGACGAAATTCATTTCTGGTGAAGACCACTTTGCCTAGAATTGTCATTAAGCCTTCCAAAAATGACCTTAAAGTCACTATCATTGCATGAACCGGTGAAATCACAACTTTAACAGTATAAAACCTTCACCTGCTGCTTCGCCCCTTTGCCAAACACTAAATAAGGAGTTAATAGGCTTTTAAATGGTGTTCTTCAAGTGCGGGTACCTTGTAACCCTGCCAAATGACCAAAATACCCTTATAGCTATGTAGGTGACTGTTTGACCATTTCAGCTTTTCCAAACCACCAATAGCTACTGCCACAACACCACTATGAAAAAATACTTTGCGAACAATGAAAACAACATTCCACACACTCCAATGGAACAATCTCCCCCTTTGGAATTGTTGGCAACTCACTGCACAAAGTCATCCTGACTATGTGATGCACTTCTCTTCCCCTTTGACAACAAGTACAAAGGGTACCGACGCTCCCCCTGCACGGAAGCTCCCCCTACTCCCCCTGCACATGTACCATCAGAAGAATCTACTATGGGAGTATCTACTGCATTTTTTCAATCCCATAGAGATAGGGAACTCCTCCTACACATGACATCACTAGATATTCAATCAACATGAATATCATTCCTCCACACACACTACAAAATACCTCATCACTGACACCTCATCAACTTTGCTCTCTCATCTGGATAATCATATATCTCCTCATATGATGATGATTCATCCAAAATAAAGAATTAATAAAGGAACTAAACTGGTGATGTCCATGATGATTCCAAGCACTACATACCTAAGACTCCACTGCTATTACCAGAGTCCAACTGGGGGCACTAATATGGCATTTTGTAAGCTCCCCCTCTCCATGTGCAGCGGAGTGCACCTTAGTGCTTGGGAGATGTGTTCACTCCCACACCCAGCTTGGGTGATGACTGAGTAGTGAGGAATGCTACTTGTACATCTGTGTTCTTCTCTTTCTATATATTCTTTCCAACTATCTTTAGCTTCTGTCTATGTCGCTGCTCTGACTGCCTTTCAGTTGTCTTCTTATCATGTCTGTTCTGCCACTGACCAAGCTTTCCTACTATAGACTTCATGGTTGCCATGCCAACTAATGTACCTATTTTTCTGAAGTCTACCTCTGCCACCAATGAATTGCCATTTGCTACTAACTTGTTCTTTTCTCTCCAATCTCTGTTCATTGTTGCCTTGATCTTCTTCTACTGCATTTTCTCATTATGTTTCTCTTGTGCCTTGGGGGCTGGCTACTCAAGGAAAGAAATGTGCTCAACATCTGTACTTCCCTTCTGTACCCAAATCCTCTTCTTAACTATTTAGGATTTCTGACTATGCTGCTTATTTGTCTTCTTGGGAGCTCTTCTGAACTGTTGTTTCTGTCTTTGAAATTGAACAACTGGCAGTTTGGTTTTGCAATTTCTATCCACGTGTCCCAGCATCTGGCATTTGTAACATGCAACAGTCCTATAAAATCTTCGAGATCTATGGTCCCTGCCTATGATCCTTCTGTGCCTCATAGTGTATCTGCAATCTGACATCCTGTGCCCATAAGCACCACAACTGTAACACCAAGGGAAGTCGGGAGTGGACCTGGATGTGGGTCTATGCCATACTGTAGGAGTCTGTCATCTTTGTGTCTGGTGTGAAGTTCTTCTAAATCCATCACAATTGGTTCTTCTGTTGTATCTGGATCTATCATATCTTTGAGCCTGGGGTTGTCTTATCTTTCTTCTTTGCTTCTTGGGTGAAGAAGCATGGGGTGTCTCATTTGGAGTGTTGTCATCCTGTGTTTGGGAGTAACTCAACTATGCATACAATAGACTTATCTCTTTTTGTGACTGTACCACCTGTGCTTGCAGTGCTACACACTCGAATTCAAGTTCACAATACTTTTCATCTTTTCGTATAATTTGTCCTTCAAGCACTTTCGCTATGAACTTGAGTTCTTTGACTTCAGCTTTCAACCTCAAAATTACCTCACCTTATTGCAGGTTATCTCTGTCAAGTTCAGGCAGTGTGCTTCTCTTCCATAGTTCTGACACAAGTTCTCTCATAACAGAATTTTTTTCACTTTTGTTTTTCTGAATTTTGATCATCCAACTGAACCTGTAATTCAAGATTTTTCTGATCAAGGTCTTCAACTTGCTTGGTGATCTTCTTATTATTCTTCCTTTCAACCTTGAGGTCTGCCAATGTACTAAGTAATTCTACCTCCATGTCAACTACCGCTTCAAGCTCCTCCTCAGACTCTGAAGAACCATCTAAAATTTGATGCTTTAAACCATCAGGAACAATGAATGTAGGTTCATTAACCTCTGTATCTGATTGACTAACTGGCCACATGTCTGATCTTCTAACAACTACCCTTGAAGTTGAATTATCACTCAACACAGGTTTAGACTTCTTCTGGTTTTTTCTAGCCATCTGAAAGTCTCTCAGTTCACAATCCCAAAGTTGTTAAACTTTTTTGACTGGGTAACCTGGCTCTGATACCACTTGTTGATCCTAGGTTGACACTGAGAGGGGGGTGAATCAGTGTTCTTCAAAAATAATCCCTAAATTCCAACCTGATGTTGAGGTCGATGGAGAAGACTTCAAGCAAACCTGATTGGCCGGGGCAATCCCGTAATTACCAATCCCACAACACACATGCACATCCACCTCGCAACCACTGTGTGGCCAGGTCTACCAGACAGTGTACCCCACTCTACAGATCAAACACACTCCAATATATGCAATGAAAGTAAAGCAGACAAGACACCAAATTTATGTGGTTCGGCCAAACTGCCTACGTCCACGGAGTAATACCCTACCCAGGGTTTCGTATATTGCTCAATACGTTACTTAAATTTTTGACTACAATGACAACAATAACAGCCTGAGAACTACAATCCCTGCTTCGGTTTGTGCAACAATACAAACAAGGGCAACAACCCCTTCTCCAATCAAGCTTCAACTTGAATGGTATTACAATCCATCAATTGAGAGTACAAGAATGCAAAACCCCCCAATATAAGACCTAACATTAGGGTTTTCACACAGTCTAGGGTTCCAACAGAGCAAACAACCCAGAACATCAAAAATAGGGTTTTAAAGAATTAGATTACCTCTTACAAAGTAATCCCAACAACCATGAAGCCTCTGATGCATAGAAATCATGTCTGTGTACGCTCCATTACTCAAACCATCTTCAATACGGAGTCATCGAGCATAAAACAATGATATCGCCAACTTTCTGTGCTCAGATGATGCTAAAACTCCTTCCAATGGCTTCCTCTCAAAAAAATACCCAATTTCAAAAAACAATTAGTCCCATTTGGACTTCGGATGGCCAAGATACGACCTTCCAAAGTTGAATGCTCCAAAAATTGGTAACCAGTGCCAAATCCGTAAATAAAGAGATTCTTCGTGACAAACCGTGCACAAAAGAAAAAATGCGTCAGAGGTTTTCACACTCTCTTCCTTCATAAGAAATGGGGGTGATGTCATGCCAACATCACACTTCACTACACATTAGTTATTTCCTTTATTTTCTCATTTTTTTCCTTTTTCTTTCTTTTTCTTTTAATGAACCAAATCTGATGCAAGATGCCGATCCGACGATCGAGGAGATTCTGGAGTTTTAAAAAAACAATGGAGAACGTTTGTCTATAGTATAGCACTTAAAAATAAGCCAAAAATTTTGGCTAAGTATATAAACTTTTGCCTATTCCAGATTTGCTCCGTTTTCGTGCATCGACACAAAAATATCTATAACTTTCTCTTCCAATACTCAAATGATACGAGACTAGTTGCGTTGGAACCGTGACTCAACGAAATTCATTTCTGGTGAAGACCACTTCACCCAGAATTGTCATTAAGCCTTCCAAAAATGACCTTAAAGTCACTATCATTGCATGAACCTATGAAATCACAACTTTAACAGTATGAAACCTTCACCTGCTGCTGCGCCCCTTTGCCAAACACTATATAAGGACTTAATATGCTGTTAAATGGTGTTCTTCAAGTGCGGGTACCCTTGTAACCCTATCAAATGATCAAAATACCCTTATAGCTGTATAGGTGACTGTTTGACCATTTCAGCTCTTCCAAACCACCAATAGCTACTGCCACAACACCACTATGACCAAATACGTTGCCAACAATGACAAAAACATTCCACACACTCCAATGGACTAACAATGGGCTACCTAGGGGATCCCAAGACCTGGATATAACCATTTGAACTTTTTGACCCAAGTTGCCACTACCAAGACCAACCTAAACCAAAATCCAAAGACCGACCATGGCTCACCCACCTTAACCCAACTTTCCCTCGAATTTATGCACCCATCTTTTCAGCAACCCATCACTCAATCGACCTTAAACAAACCTACTGGCATTCAAATCCAATCTTCAGACCTCAATTTTTTATTCCTACATTCTCCCTACCGAACCTCACCTCAACCCTCCCCTTTACCTTGACATGGACTCCCAGAGTATGTAGATAAGCACGAGTGATACAACTTTTCCTCCCTTACCAAAGAAGCAATCTCTGCCTACTACCTCAATCCCCAAGCCCCTAAAAAATATATTGGTAAGTTCATCCCTCCACATGAAGACGAAGATCAAGAAGCAAGAAATTACTGAAGGATTCTACTAATACCATCAAAATGATGTGCATTTTTTAATGTCGGACCCCATGGACACTGTAGAGACAGCAACTCCACAGGCATAAATGATGATATTGAGTTGGAACTGCATAGGGCTGAGGAGACCCTTGACTGTTTGCTTGCTTCAAAATCTCTCTAAATCAAACAAGCCGAACATAATTTTTCTTATGGAAACTAGATGTAACAATAACAAGTTGGAGAATATCAACAAGAGAATTCAAATAAATGGAGTGTTTTTTGTTCCACCTTTAGGATTAGTGGGAGGGCTCGCGGCTTGTTGGAGAGATCTTCTTAAGACATAGGTCCTTTCTTCTAATTCCAGAGTTATTGATTGTTTAATTTCCTCTTTAAATTTCCCAAGTTTTTTCATGACTTTTGTTTATGCACACCCTATCAAGTCTCAGAGGCAGGATGTCTGAACTGCTATTATTAATCTGGGCCAGAATAGAAGTGGAAAGTGTATTTGCTTAGGTGACTTCAACTCATTCCTTTCTTAGCACGAGAAGGACAGGAGTAAATGTAAGGGAAGTCATGATGTTTTTCAGTTTCAGAATATGGTTGAGGAGTGTCATCTTCTTGATCTAGGGGCTCAAGAACCTGTGTTTACTTGGAGTAACAAGAAAGCAAGCCAACAAACATCCAAATTTGTTTGAATCGTGCACTTACGAATGGAACCTACAGAATGTGCTTAATTTCCTGAAGAAATGGTCTTCTCCAAAAAGATGCGGTTGGACTAGACCATTCCCCAATCCTTTTTGACATAGACGGGGACAGTCTTCTAAAGGCCTCTCGACCTTTCCGATTCCATACTATGTGGTTGAGACACTAAGGTTGTGGGCAGGTAATAACTTCAGCTTGGTCAGATGTGATCAACAACAATTCCCCTACTCTATTAGGGCAACTCTCTCCTGCAAGGAAAAATTGAGTAAGTGGAATATTGAAGTATTTGGCAATATTCAGACAACTATCCATAGGTTGAAAAATTAATTGGTAGAACTATAGAACCTTTCCATCTCGGCAACCTCCCAATCCAGGATCTTGAAAGCTCTAGATGAGGCCATAGCTTTGTGAAGAGGATTTATGGAAGCAAAAATCAAGAATTGAATGGCTTTGTACTGGTGACATGAATACAGCCTTATTCCACGCCTCGACCATTATCAGAAGACTAAAGAACCATATATTGAAGATCAAAAATCCTTCAGGGGTATGGATTAAATCAGAGCATCAGGTGTATCAAGAATTCATTGCTTATTATCAAACTTTATTTACATCATCAGGAGTGGATGAAGGGGCTATTACTATAGTACTCCACTCAATTCAGCCATGTTTTCAAAAAGTCGATAATGCAATGCTTGGTGCCACGCCAAAAATTGAGGAAGTAAAAAAAAAAAGACTTATTCGGCATGTCTCCACTAAAATCTCTAGGTTTTGATGGTTTCCCTCCTCTTTTCTTTTTAAAATTTTGGGATTTAATGCATGATGATAACTAGGCTTATATTGTGAGTGCATTTTCCACATGTTCCTTACACTCTTATTGTAATGATACCCTCATTTATCTCATCCCAAAAGTGGGGAACCTGGAGGAAATTGACCAGTACCAGCCCATCAGCTTATATAGTGTGACAGCAAAATTTTGATAAATATTTTGTCCAATGGGTTCCAAGGGGTCATACCACAATTTTTTTCTCCAACTCAGTCAGCCTCCACACCTGGTCAACAGATCTCAAACGTCTTTTTGGCTCATGAAGTATTTCATTACATTAAATGGAAGAAAAAAGGCAAGAAGTGATTGGTGGTGCTTTAATTAGATATGAAGCGAGCGTATGACAGGGTGGAATGGAGTTTCCTTCCCCGGCGACTTTATCACCTGGGTTTCAATTCTAAGTTGTGGCGCTAATTATTGCTTGTGTCACCTCTGTTCAATACTCAGTTCTAATTAACAGGGAGCTGAGGGGTTCAGTTAAGCCATCTAAGGTTTATATTTTGCTCTCAGGCCCTCAACAGCTTGCTCTCTCAAGTAGAATCAAGAGGTTTCATTCATGGTATCAAGGTTAGAAATAGGGTTCAACCCCTCTCCCACTTCCTATTTGCAGATGATTGTCTTCTCTTCTTTAAAACGAGACTCCAAGAGCTTCATAATTTTAAGGATTGAGTTGATACGTATTGTCAGGCAAGTGGTCAATTGATCAATGTCAAGAAATTGAGCCTTTTCTTCAGCTCCCATACAGCCCTTAGATTGAAGTGGTGTTTTTCTAGGATTTTCAAAATCTTATATGGAGACAGTCCCTCCAAGTATCTTGGTCTCCCATCAGTCACTGTAGTAAAGAAATCTGACATTTTCCATGAAATTAGTGACCGCATTAGTAAGAGACACCAAGGCTGGTCCCAACATTTCCTCACTCATGTCGGCAGAGAGGTTCTAATTAAAGCTTCAATTTGACCCATTCCAAGCATCATGGTAGCTCACTTTAAATTGACAAAATTCTATCATGATCGAACTCAAGAAATCTCTCATTTCTATTGGGGTGGCACCATTGCTGCCCCTAAAACCCATTGTTTATCATGGTCCAGATTGTGTCATTCAAAGGAGAGAGGCATGCTTGCTTTTAGAGATCCAGGGATTCATAATAGAGGCCTATTGGCGAAGGCGGCGTGGCAATTCTAGAATCAAATTGGGCCAAGTTCATGAAAATATATATTTCCCAAACTGTGACTTCATGCAAGACAAACTAGGGAATAGCCCCTCTTGGGCCTAGAGGAGCTTAATGGAGGGTAGCAAAGTCCTTAAGGAAGGTCTCTACAACTGTATCAGTCAGTAAGGTACACATTTGGAGGGATAGGTGCCTCTCCTTTCCAACTGTATCAGCCAACCTCTAGGTAGCATGGTCTCAAAGTACCATTATTGGGTCTCAAATTTGATATCTTAAGATACAAGACAATGGAGAATAGACCTCTTAGATTCCTTATTCAGTCCTAAAGTTAAAGATTTATCTTGATAGGCTTCTAATTGGTGAAGAAGTAGAATCTAATAGAGAATAGTTAATTAATTATTTATTTAATATTTAATGGATAATTCAAAAAGCACCATATCTAATAAATTAAATAAACAATTAATAATATAGCAAATTTCATTTATATCCTCATATAATAATTAATTATTATGTTCCAACCCACCACTAATCAATACCATCGTTATAGAATCTAGGGCATGTACACTAGTACTGCCAAACCTCATTCCATAGTATATGTCCACATAAGAGTGTCTGTGTGTATGATTGGGTCCTGCAAAACTCGATAAAAATTTTTATTAAATAACTATATATAATCTATCATTTTATGTAAAATAGGTTTTGCAAAAACCATTTTCAAAACGGCACTGAATCCAAACCATTCACAAACAACCTCAATCTTGGTGTTCCCCAATCGGGCAGTGGTGACCATGTTGAGTAACTCCTTCACTCATAAAATGTTTGTGCATTCCCAGAACACTGGCTTTGACTCACTTGAGTCTTAGTCATTGATGAGCCAAAGAATGTAGTCACATTTTGCAGTGATAGGGTCCCCTCAGGTACAGGGTCTCGGTGACTCATATCTATCCCAGCCTAGATCTGACAGTAACACATGAGGGAATCGACAAAGTAGATTCTTTGCCAATACACACATCAAACATGCGAGTACTCGCATTCGAATCCTGGCATCACATGTCTAGACATACCCAATGCGACAACCATATGATAAGGGTGCCCAGCCCAAACCCTAGTCGTGACAACCATTTTAAGTAATACTTATGGATACATAAAGCTCAAAAAGTTTATATCGCATATGATAATATCAAACCAAAATGTATAAAGATTTAACAAAGTAAACCGGATCGAATCGGGTTTGATGGACACATAAATCCAACAGGTTCTCTGTTAAGTTACCCTGCCATTTTATTTGTAACAAGGAGGACTTATTGGCTTCGTAGCTCCCATCATCGTCTAGCCTAGGTAAATGGTTCTCAACCCCCTAGTGTATGGAAAACAATATGATATTGCAGAACTCTCACCTAGATTCAAGCTTCTTTATGGAGAGCATATGCGGATAGTCTCGCTACTGGTGAAAATTTTGCTAAGCGCAGATTTAAAATTGACCCTCAGTGCTTGAGTTGTGGGTCTTCTATAGAGTCGGACCATATTCTAACTCACTGCCCATTTGCTAGAGCAACTTGGTTTGAATCATCTTTGGGAGCCAAGTTTCACCTCAACCCAACTGCAACTATCAGTGAATGGATTAGTCAATGGGAGAATCTCTATCACCTGGGAAAAAAAGAAGGTTCACAAATCCAAGGTCGAATAAGCTTTATTGCATGGTTCCTTTGGACGGCTCGAAATGATTTATCCTTGACAAGATTGGACGTTTATGGAAGTGATTGATACTACAAACCAAGCATATACATGGATTTCAATGAGACCCAATGCCTATCCAAAAGTCCCACCTTGCCATGCCTCCAGGGTAGTCCTATTGCAAAACCTTGGTCACCGCATGTTTTGAAGGTGAATTGTGATGCTTCAAGGAACCCGGATATGAGGAGATGCATAATAAGAGTGATCGTTAGAAACCATGATGGTGTTCCGTTCTTTGCTAAGTTTGAAACTGCAATCTTTCATAACATTTTTGAGGGGGAAGCTTTAGCCATCCGCATTGGTATCCTTGAATGCATCACTTTGGGAGCGAATCACACCATGGTTGAACTCGACAATAAATACATCATTAACTATATTCTTTACCCTAAAAGGATTGTACCTTTAGTCCTGCAACCAATCATATCTGCCATGAGGATTTTTTCTTCTTACATTCTTACATGTAATTTTTCCTTAATTCCTTGATAATCCATTGTTGTTGCTAATTCTCTAGCCGGAAGGCCCTGTCCATGCAATGTACAACAGTATGACAAATTCCACTATGTGGTTGTCGGAACCGTGTATTTCATCATCCACGTGTCCTACACGTGCAGCTCAATAGAAATCAATTACAAAAAAAAAAATTCTAGCATCGCTGCCTTGACCAATTTTCTTCCAAGCCACTCAATAAAATACTATGAGAACTTTCTTTACCTTCTCAGAATAAATCTCATGTAATATGCCCTTTGGCTAAATAATCTCAATTACCCTTTTTCTTCCTGTTCAATTTCTACTACAATATGTTTTGAATTAATTCACTATGATATTTGGAAAAGTTATTTTATTCTATCTAATTTTGGTTTCCATTCTTTCATAACCATTTTTGATGATTTTTCTCATTGTACATGGATTATTCTCATGAAATTCAAATCTAAAACATTCATCTCATTAATCAATCTCATTCCTACATTAAGACTCAACTCAGTTTTTCCATCAAATGCATTTGAACATATAATGGCTCTGCTTTTTTTAATGGACCTATGCAAAATTTTTTTGTAAGGACTATGGTATAGATCATCACCATAGTTCTGTTACCACCCGTCAACAAAATGGTATCGTAGAACGTAATCACTGTCACTTGCTTAATGTTGTACGCACTTTACGTTTTCAAGCAAGTCTTCCTAAATCTCTTAAGAGTGATTGTTTGTTGACGAAAACCTATTTAATAAATTGCATTCTCAAACCATTTTTTAACAGTCTCACTCCTTTTGAAGTCTTTTCTCCACAAAAAAAAAAAAAAAGAGAGACATGTATGATCATCATCTTTGTGATTTTGGTTTCCTATATTATGACTCGAATGCTCATATTCATCATTATAAATTTGAAATTCATACCCACAAATGCATTTTCGTAGTCTAACCACATGATCAAAAGGGCTATCGTCTTCTTGATATTGAAAACTATTCTTATTTTACTAGTAGGGATATTATTTTCATGAAAACATTTTTCCTTTTCATTCCTTATCTTCCTCTTCCAATCACAATGTTTTACCTCTTGCTCTACATGACATTCATCAACCCAATATTTCTCCAATATGTATTGCAGTAGATGGAACTTCTATCCAATCCCAGTGACACTTCTATTACCATTGTTCATCCTTACTCTGAACCACCTCCAACATTTAGCCACCCAAAACCCATTATTCAACCCGGTCCAAGTGACTGCCGGCTCATCTCCTCAATAATTATTATTATGTGTAGACATAGAATTTTTGTCACAACTCCCACCCCCCCCCCCCCCGACGATGACGAAAACGGGACACGGATGGATATAGGAATAACACACCAAATACCAGACAACCCCTGAAAAACCCAAAAAACCAGGAAAAAACCAAGCTTATGAGAAAGGGGGGAACCACATGCGAGCATCACCACTGTGACGTAACCGCGGAGCTGATTGTTTTTTACCGCAATGTCATGGTTTCTTATACGACAGCGCGATTGTAGAGGTTACCCCTATAAATAGGTGTGACTCCCATCCTCAAATGAGAGGAAGAAAGGAGAGAGAATATTGTCTTATTCCTAACCATGTTTTCCTATGACCCTTGACCAATATCCAACCCATATATAATTGTTATTCTGTCTATGTACAGATAGCAAATCCTCTCCTACAATCGTTATCCTGCCTGAGTAATGAAAATGCCTACCGAAAGCCTTTGCGTAGTCTAAGTAAGAGGTAGGTGATCCGATCGCCCGTCTCCACCTGAGCCAGGATGTAATATCCATTCCAAAATACAAGGGTAATTTGGACTTTTCACTTTGTGTGCAGAATCTGTATCAATGGACCAATGAAGGATGGAATTTTGGTTGTTAGCATGCACACTAGAGGTAAAACCTTGCTAGTATTTTATTAGTGTTAGTGCAGAGTATGCTTGTTTATTTATTTATTTTCCCTTCTTTGTGCATGGTTATATATTGCTAGTATCCAAATATATTTATTTATAAGTTTATTAACATCTAAGAGAGGTTAGCCCAGTGGTTAGGACCCTATATGGACTTAAAGAGGTCAAATGATCAATTCTTGAGGGAAGCAATTAAAAGGAATTTTATTTGTTTTGCTTTGGGTAGCTTACACAATATTGGCTTTTAACTTGGGGATTATAAATCGATATTGAAAGGAGAAGAGAGATTCCCTTGTCTACTTGAGAAGTTGAGATAAATTAAAGGAAGGGAGAGAATTAAAAAACATAAAAATTTTATTAATTAATAAACTATAAAATAAATTAGGAGATTAAAACTTAAAATTTATTAAAAGGAAGTTGAAACCAATTCCAAGAAATAAAGAAGAAGAAGTAAAGAAGAAATAAAGAAAGATTGAAGAAGAAGAAATAAAAATGAAGAAATAAAGCAGGAGGAAAAAAAAAAGAGAGGGAGAAAAGAGTTTCACGTAAGAGCAAGAGAGAAGAGGATTCATTGGGCTTGTCATTTTTCTTGTCATTTATTCAGAAGGTATATATTATCATATTTTCATACTCTACAACATGGTCATTTGAATATAGGAGATTGAGTCTGAAGGTTGTATTACTATAGTAAACTGTTTTGGGCAGATTCTGTCTGCTGTTAGAAAAAGAATTGTATTTCTTAATTGGTGAGGATTTTGGACCCCAATTTTGGTAGGATTATGGATGACATGTAGATGAAATATTGTTTCAAATTTGAGGCCCATCCAATTTCGTTTGATATCCCATCTGAATGATAACTTGGGACTAGTCTACTGTCTTGGTAGAATTTGGACCTGAACTTGGGAATAATGAAAGCCCAACTAATACTTAGAATTTTGACTTGAAACTTTGTGTGACTCATTATTATTTAGTCTAGTTTAATAAAAAAAATTCGGATTAAATTAGGTTTGGGATATGGTATTTATGTTTCTTTTAATTCTGTTGCACAGATTCTGGCTGAATTTGTGTACTAAGATTGAAACAAATGATTTAAATATAAAATATGAGAATTTGGAGATGATTTTTGGTGGAGATCTTGGTATTATGGTAAATTGGTCCCCTGTAAATTTTGAGAGTCTCTAGATATGTACAAGTGGGAAAAATATTACATTTTGAGGGATGTCTGTGTTTACAAGTTGGGTACAGCTGTGTAAGGGTACATAAACCTATTGATCTTGCTATTTATGATCTATGTAGGGGATATTGGATCGTTATTTTTTTGATTTAAAGTGCAGTGAGAATTGACTTAAAACTTGCAAAGGTGAGTGAGACCCCGCTGAACGTATGTATTATTTTCATATACAAAACTCTTTTCTTTGATTTGCCATTTAATGAAATTTCATGATTTGAGACAACATGACTATTTGTGCATAATTGTCTTGAAGTCTATTTTGAAGTATTATGCATGTTTTGAAATATAATTTGATTTCTATGGAAAGAATGCATGATTTTTACTCTATTAAAAGCATGATGAGACTTGCTATTTTATAAGATATGATTTGAATGTAATATTGTTGGACTGCAACCCTTCCAACAGGGGGTTATGTGTTGGGATGGATTATTGAGCACAGGAGTCAGGTAAGAGCGTGACATTTAAGGACATGGTCCGGTTCTGTGAGCTAAGAGCTCGAAGCTCACAATTCCATTATGTTTGGTATGTGGTCAGGGGGGTGAGACAAGAGCGTGACGTTTAAGGAACGTGGTTTCCCCTCCATAAGAGCCCGTTACCGGTTCTGTGAGCTAAGAGCCTGAGTCCCATCCAATTGATTATATTGGTGATATGTTGATTTTTAGCAGTGCCATTTTATGAGCCTACTGAGGCTATTAATTGGAACTGGATTTATGAACATTTGAACTCATGGCATATTTTACTGGAATTTATGATATTTTCAGATTTATATAACGTAGGTTTTGAGATTCTATTACATTTTTTTATATGCATTTGTTTATCGATATTTATGTTCTGTTTTCCCTTACTCATTAAGCTTTCCCCAAGCTTACCCCTTTATTTAACCACACAAAGAACGAGAGTCAGGAGCCATGCTCATGTGGTGAGTGCACTGGAGTTGTTGGAGGAGATGATACTCAGATTGGGGATGATTAGAAAATTTATGGAATCATTTACCTTCTTTTATTTGGGACGATTGTAATGATTTGACCTTGATACATGATTTGTTTTAATATTTGGATGGATGGATGTAATAAGGATTTATTCTTACTATTAGTTGTGGTGCCACCAACACCTTAATTTTGAATATTCGAATTCATATTAATCGAATGTTGGATTTAACTGTTTAAGTCTTCCGCTGTGTTATATGATGGTATTGTTGAGGATTTATTTGGAGATTATGACTAATGGTTCAATTTTGGTTCATCAATCTAAAACCATTTCAATCTTGTGGATTTGTGTGACGACCCTTACCCCTAGGCCGGTTTGGGGGCGTTACAGCAATGGTATCAGAGCGAAGTTTTAGAATAGAGTATGAACTAGAATTGGTGGCATAGGATCTTAATCATAGAGATATTACACCTAGGATTAAACCCCTATCAATAGGGTAGCCTGTCTTAGTTTCTTGTGTACTTAAAATTTTAACGTTGGAGTGATATATTACTTTGATTGATTGATGAATTGCATCTAAAACTAGGAAATGAAAACTAAAACCTAGAACATCTTTCAGGTACACTGAACATTTCTACCATATCTGCCATTGTATTATTTGACTCGGGTTCGACACACTCCTTTCTATCTACATCATTTTTTGAGAAGATTAGTGTTGACCCTAGACCATTGAAACCCTCCTTATTAGTGACCCTATCATCTGGAGAGAATTTGGTTGCAGACATTGTGTTTGAGTCTTGTTTGGTTCAGATAGAGGGTAGAGAGATGCCAACAAACTTGATTCTTCTAGACATGATAGATTTTGATGTCATACTTGGCATGGACTGGTTGTCTACTTACCATGCCAGTATACAATGTTATGAGAAGGATATAGTTTTTAAACACAAGGATGAGACTGAATTTAAGTTTAGTGGGTTGAGGACGGGTAAACCTGCATCGCCTCTGATATCAACAGTACGTGCAAGGAAGTTACTCGGTCAAGGTTGCCATGGATTTTTGACTTCTCTAGTTGATTTGTAGAAAGAGGAGCAACAGTTGGAGGATATTCATAGCGTTAGGGACTTTCCAGATGTGTTCCCTGATGACCTTGTTGGGTTACCACCCGATAGAGAATTGGAGTTTATCATTGATCTAATACCCGGTATGGCGCCGATCTCTAAAGCACCATATCGAATGGCACCATTAGAACTGAAAGAGTTGAAAGACCAGCTGCAAGAATTATTAGAAAAAGGGTATATTAGACCTAGTGAGTCTCCTTGGGGGGCACCAATTCTATTTGTGAAGAAAAAGGATGGGACCTTTAGATTGTGCATTGACTACAGAGAACTGAACAAGGTGACCATCAAGAACAGATACCCTTTACCCCGGATCGATGATTTGTTCGATCAGTTGCAGGGTGCAAGTGTCTTTTCCAAGATTGATTTGAGATCTGGGTACCATCAATTGAAGATCAAGGGTGAAGACATACCAAATACTGCATTCAGGACCCGTTATGGCCACTATGAATTTATGGTTATGCCATTTGGGTTGGGTAATGCACCAGCTGCATTTATGGACTTGATAAACTGGGTGTTCCATGACTTCCTAGGCAGATTTGTTATTGTGTTTATCGATGATATCTTCATATATTCCAAGAATAAGGAAGATCATGAGGAACATTTAAGGACTATACTGTAGAGACTCAGAGAAAAATAGTTGTATGCCAAGCTAAGAAAGTGCAATTTTTTGCTCAACCAAGTTGTATTTCTGGGTCATGTTATATCAGCTAGTGAGATTTCAGTTAATCCTGCTAAAGTGAAGGCAGTTACAAACTGGGCCAAGCCAACCACAGTTACTGAGATCAGAAGCTTTTTGGGTTTGCCTGGTTATTACAGAAGGTTTATTAAAGGATTCTCCACAATTGCTATACCTTTGACTAGACTTACTAGGAACGGTGTGAAATTTGATTGATCAGAGGAATGTGAGAATAGTTTTCAAGAATTGAAGCACAAATTGGTGATAGCACCAGTGTTGACGATACCAGTAGGAACTGGAGGGATGGTATATGGCAAGGTGGTAGCCTACGCTTCGAGGCAATTGAAAAATCATGAGAAGAACTATCCCACACATGATTTAGAACTGGCAGCAGTGGTGTTTGCGCTAAAAATTTGGCGGCACTACTTGTATGGTGAGAAGTGTGAGATTTACACAGATCACAAGAGTCTAAAGTACTTTTTTTTTACCCAGAAAGAACTGAATATGAGACAGAGATGGTGGTTAGAGCTAATAAAAGAGTATGATTGTGACATTCATTACCACCCAAGGAAGGCGAATGTGGTTGCAAATGCATTGAGCAGAAAGTCACAACGATTTTTAGCAGCCATTTTGACTGAACAAATACAACTTCAAAAGGACATCAGGAGCCTGAAACTAGAACTTATTGTCAGTTGCCCCACATCATTATTTGCCAAATTGACTATTAAACCATCATTGATCAAATTAAATTAGCTCAAACTATAGACCCTTACTTATTAAAGGACAAAGGTGAAATCCAGGCAGGAAAACAAACACAGTTCTAGTTGACAGAGGATGACAAAGGACGAGGTTGTGATGTATGGCACTCGCTTGTGTGTACCAAATGACACTGAGCTGAGAGATTTAATTTTGAAGGAGGCTCATTATTCTCCTTACACCATTCATCCAGGCGGTACCAAGATGTACCAAGATCTAAAGGAACATTACTAGTGGAATAATATGAAGAGATAAATTGCTCTATATGTAGAAAAATGTTTGACTTGTCAGCAAGTGAAAGCTGAGTATCAGAGACCATCAGGATTGTTGCATCCATTGAAAATTCCACAATGGAAATGAGAACATATAAGCATGAATTTTGTCACTGCACTACCAAAGACCCCTAAGGGACATGATTCAATTTGGGTAGTAGTAGATCGTCTGACATCGACACATTTCATTGCTTACTCTATGAAGCATTCTCCGGAGAAGTTGACGCAGTTGTATATTGATGTGGTAGTCAAACTTCATGGAGTGCCAGTTTCGATAGTGTCAGACAGAGACTTGAGGTTCACGTCCAGATTTTGGAAGAGCCTACATAAAGCCTTGGGGACAAGACTAAAGTTTAGTACAACTTTTCACCCACAGACCGATGGACAATCAGAGAGAGTGATACATATACTTGAAGACATGTTGAGAGCCTATGCTCTAGACTTTAAAGGAAGTTGGGAGAAACACTTACCTCTGGTTGAATTTGCATATAACAATAGTTTTCAGGAAACCATTGGTATGGCCCCATTTGAAGCATTATATGGCAGGAAATGTTGATCTCCTCTTCATTGGGATGAGGTTGGTGAAAGAAAAATTATGGGACCAGAATTGATACAAGAAGCTCAGGAGAAAATACAACTCATACAGAAAAGAATCAAGGCAGCACAAGACAAATAGAAGAACTACGCTGACACAAAAAGGAAGGAGCTGGAATTCAATGTGGGAGACAATGTTTTCTTGAAGATTGCACCAATGAAGGGAGTAGTACGATTTGGCAAGAAAGGGAAGCTTAGCCCCAAATTCATTGGTCCGTTCGAGATTTTGCAGAGGATTGGACCAGTAGCTTACCGACTTGCACTACCCCCCATCTTTAGCTGGAGTACATGATGTCTTTCACATCTCTTTAATCAGAAAATATGTTGCAGACCCATCGCATGTCTTGAGTTATGAACCGTTGCAGCTTGGAGAAGACCTCTCCTGTGAAGAAACCCCTATTCGTATTTTGGATCGTAAAGAACAAGTCCTACGGAACCGCATCATATCATACGCGAAAGTTCTTTGGAATAATCATGGCATTCACGAGGCTTCTTGGGAAACAGAAGATGATATGCAGAGAAAGTATCCACAACTTTTTACCGATCCAGGTATGTAAATTTCGAGGACGAAATTTTTATAAAGGGGGAGGGATGTAATATCCATGCCCAAAATACAAGGGTAATTTGGACTTTTCACTTTGTGTGCAGAATCTATATCAATAGACCAATGAAGGGTGGAATTTTGGTTGTTAGTATGCACACTAGAGGTAAAACCTTGCTAGTATTTTATTAGTGCTAGTGCAGGGTATGCTTGTTTATTTATTTAGTTTTCCTTCTTTGTACATGGTTATATATTACTAGTATCCAAATATATTTATTTATAAGTTTATTAATATCTAAGAGAGGTTAGCCCAGTGGTTAGGACCCTATATGGACTTAAAGAGGTCAAATCATCAATTCTTGAGGGAAGCAATTAAAATGATTTTTATTTGTTAAATAAAGAAGAAGAAGACGGAGGAGGAAAAAAAAAAAAGAGGGAGAAAAGAGCTTCATTGGGCTTGTCATTTTTCTTGTCATTTATTCAGAAGGTATATATTATCATATTTTCATACTCTACATCATGGTCATTTGAATATAGGAGATTGAGTCTGAAGGTTGTATTGCTATAGTATACTGTTTTGGGCAGATTCTATCTGCTGTTAGAAAAAGAATTGTATTTCTTAATTGGTGAGGATTTTGGACCCCAATTTCGGTAGGATTATGGATGACATGTAGATGAAATATTGTTTCAAATTTAGGGCCCATCCAATTTCGTTTGATATCCCATCTGAATGAGAACTTAGGACTAGTCTGTTGTCTTGGTAGAATTTGGACCTGAACTTGGGAATAATGAAAGCCCAACTAATACTTAGAATTTTGACTTGAAACTTTGTGTGACTCATTATTATTTAGTCTAGTTTAATAAAAAAAATTCGGATTAAATTAAGTTTAGGATATGGTATTTATGTTTCTTTTAATTCTGTTGCACAGATTCTGGCTGAATTTGTGTACTAAGATTGAAACAAATGATTTAAATATAAAATATAAGAATTTGGAGATGATTTTTGGTGGAGATCTTGGTATTATGGTAAATTAGTCCCCTGTAAATTTTGAGAGTCTCTAGATATGTACAAGTGAAGAAAATATTACATTTTGAGGGCTGTCCGTGTTTACAAGTTGGGTACAGCTGTGTAAGGGTACATAAACCTATTGATTTTGCTATTTATGATCTATGTAGGGGATATTGGATTGTTATTTTTGTGATTTGAAGTGCAGTGAGAATTGACTTAAAACTTGTAAAGGTGAGTGAGACCCCGCAGAACCTATGTATTATTTTCATATACAAATCTCTTTTCTTTGATTTTCCATTTTATGAAATTTCATGATTTAAGACAACATGACTATTTGTGCATAATTGTCTTGAAATCTATTTTGAAGTATTATGCATGTTTTGAAATATAATTTGATTTCTATGGAAAAAATGCATGATTTTTACTTTATTAAAGCATGATGAGACTTGCCATTTTATAAGATATGATTTGAATGTAATATTGTTGGACTGCAACCCTTCCAACAGGGGGTTATGTGCTGGGATGAACTGTTAAGCACAGGAGTGAGGCAAGAGCATAACGTTTAAGGACATGGTCCAATTTTGTGTGCCAAGAGCTCGAAGCTCACAATTCTATTATGTTTGGTATGTGGACCGGGGGGTAAGGCAAGAGCGTGACATTTAAAGAACATAGTTTCCCCTCCATAGGAGCCCGTTACATGATTTGTTTTAATATTTAGATGGATGAATGTAATACGGATTTATTCTTACTATTAGTTGTGGTGCCACCAACACCTTAGTTTTGAATATTCGAATTCATATTAATCGAATGTTGGATTTAACTGTTTGAGTCTTCCGCTGTATTATATGATGGTATTGTTGAGGATTTATTTGGAGATTATGACTAATGGTTCAATTTTGGTTCATCTATCTAAAACCATTTCGATCTTGTGGATATGTGTGACAATCCTTACCCCTAGGTCGATTTGGGGGCGTTACATGGGAGACAACTAATAGTCTAAAGTTCTTGCATTTTGGTATAAAGGTATACTTATTGTGTTTCATTTTGACACAATGTAGACTGTAAAGTTTACATATTAATTAGTGTAATCCATTTTTCGCAAAGTTTATCTTTTTAAAGTAGGTAATGATAAGATACGTTTCATTATCGTGTATTTGAATGATATTTTATGAATACATCATCTTAGCATTATATGTTAGTATAGAACATATAATAATGGGAGATTATTCGACACTTAGCATCTACCAAAAAGACCGGTTCAACTGGGCGAGATGGGGTACTAGGGCGAGATGGGGTACTAATGCCTTCCCATTCTCGTAACCTGACCACTTACCCAATCTCTGACTAGACCAGATGGAATCATGTAGCCCTTTCTGTTCATCCTAGATGGAGCTACACCCATTGGGTTTTAGGCCCGATCCCTAGGTGGCTACTCCATTGATTTATGAAGCATGATCTCAACCCCCCCCCCTATGATGCTGTAATGAGATTCGATGCCATCCATAATCCTTGTCGCCAAGGGGCCACGGAACCTAATGGGTCTCACCTGCAAGGTGGAGGAACCCGCATCAAAGGCCATGGTACCTATGCTATGGAACATTTCCAGTCCGATCAATCACTTTCCTCTTCCTTAGATGATCCTCAAGCACATCCCAGGTACCCACTCTCTAATATCATTTCTTATAACCATTGCAATACAACACAGAAAGCCTTTCTTTCAGCTATTTATGTTGAAACTGAGCCCACATGCTTTACTGTAGCCAATAAAAATACTAAATGGAAAGAGGCCAATGCAGCTGAAAGTAAAGCATTAGAGAAAAACAATACCTGGACCATTACTACCTTGCCTCATAAAAACAAGCCCATTGATTATAAATGGGACTACAAAATCAAATATAAGTTTGATGAAACCATTAAGAATTACAATGCTTGACTTGTTGCCAAAGATTATACATAAACAAAAGGTTTAGACTACAATGAGATATTACACATTGGTGGATAAAAATATCATTGTTAGATGTCTTCTTGCCATTGCCATACGTGGTTGGCCTCTATCTTAAGTTGATGTGAATAATGTCTTCCTCGACTATGATTTAGAAGAAGTGTCCATGACTATTCCAACAGGATTTTCCAAATAAGGGGAGCAAAGAGTTTATCGCCTTAACAAGTCATTATATGGGCATAAACAAGCTTCTCATAACTGGTTCTCAAAATTTTCTATATCTCTTATACATGTGGGTTTTATATAGTATGTGGCTAATTTCTCTTTATTCATTTCCATATGAAAATCCTTTTTCACTAATAAATCTAGGCTATGTAAATGATATCATCACTGTCAATGACTCCACCTCTATCAACATACTCAAGAACTTTTTGCACTTAAGATTTTGTATCAGGCATTTGGCTTATCTAAAATATTTTCTTGGGATTGAAGTTTCTCATTAAAGAATGGATTTATTTTTCTCAACGCAAGTATGCCTTAGACCTTTTGACTGACACACTCGAAGTGTTTACATTTGACTTTTTAGTGGAATAAAATTTGAAACTTCAAATGAATGATGGTCCACTCCTCTCTAATCCATGTATTTATCAGTGACCCATATGTTGCCTCTTATATCTTATAATCACACACCCTGAATTGTTTATTCTATCAATCATCTTAGCTAATTTATGAGTAAGCCACAGGAACTTCATTAGTAAACAACATTATACTCTCCCCTACTACCCCTCTCACCCCTCCCACTGGGCTCCAATTGCTATCGTACTCATAAACCCCCTCCCACAAGAGTGCACCACATGCAGCTATGTCCTTGGTCGCAGCCCCCATGCCCTATCTACAACCGTCCCTTCCATTGCACCAACCTGTTTCTCGTAGGCCAACAAATTCCCTAAGTGGCAGGCGGCTATGTCCGATGTGTTTAATACACTACTTCGCAGTGGCACATAGTCTCTGTTGGATATGTGTATCCATCAAACCTGGTTCAATCCGGTTCTACCCGGATTATTATGTATTAAATGTCATACATTTTGGTTTAATATGATCACATGTGATATAAAATTTTTGAGCAATGTATGTCCATAAGTTTCACTTTAAATTGGTAGTCACAACTAGGGTTTGGAATGGGCAACCCTTATCATATGGTCGTCACATTAGATATGCCTAGACATGTTGATGTCTAGGTACGAATGCGAGTACACACATGGGTGTGTATTGGTAAAGAATTTTATTTTGTCGATTCCCTCATGTATTGCTATCAAATGTAGGTTTGGGATAGACATGCGTCACTGAAACCCTATACCTGAGCGGGCCTTGTCACGGCATGATGTGAAAGTATTCTTTGGTTTACCAATGACTGCGGTTTAAGAGAACTAAAATCAATGTTCTGGGAATGCATAAATATTATGTGAGTGAAAGAGTCACTCAACATGGTCTCTACTGCTCAATTGAGAAACATAAGGGGAGTTAGTCTGTGGATGGTCAAATAAGAATCAGGATCATCTACTGTTTTGTAAATGATTTTACGAAACATATTTTCACATAAAATGATATATTTTATTTATGTTTTGATTAAATTGTTTAATCGTGTTTTACAGATTCTGATCACGTACACAGGTGCTCCGATACGGACATGTACCATGGAATGGGGTTTGGCAGTACTAGTGTACATGCTCTAGATTCCATGATGATGATGTTGTTTGGTGGAGGGTTAGTGCATAATTGTTTTGCAAGGGTATTTCTAGGATATACTAATTAATACTTAATTTGTTTAATCTTAAATGAGCTTGATGCAATATTTAATTAAAGGCCCATTATAGGTTAAAAAATTTAATTATTTTATTTTTCCTTTTAGATTATGCTTCTTCAATAATTAGAAGCCCATCAAGAATGCTCATTAGGGATTTAAGTCAAATAGGAGAGAGAGAGTGTCAGACTCTCATTGGGATTGAGGGGGCTCTTTAGAGCCCCATCTATTTAAACACAACAAGGGGGACGACCAGCATGCATGGGCAAATTTTTCCCCCTATGTTTATCATCTCTCTCTCTCTCTCTCTCTCTCTCTCTCTCTCTCTCTCTCTCTCTCTCTTCTCCTTTGCTCTCTTGCTCTCTTGAATTGTGAGGGTTGTTAGGGTTTTGGTAACCCTAGGTTTTTGGATTGGATCCTGTTTTTTGAGAAGAAATTCTAGTTTGGCTTGAAAATCTTCTATTGCATCAAGGAGATTCAACTTTGGGCTTTCTTGAAGTGCTCGTTAGGGGAAGAACTATTATCTGGAGGAGGAGCAACACTAGAGGCTACAAGTTTGCAGATCTTAATGTTTATTTATTCGTTAAGAGTTATTAATTATTTGATAATCATGGGATGTGAAAGAAATCCAAATCGATCTCTTTTCGCTGCACATTTGGGTATGGGATGGATCCCTCTTTCCATGGGATGGAAAGGATTTCTCTGTTCTTGTTAATCCCATAATTTTTATAGGACAAGAAAAGAGATGGTTTGGCATAAATTTTTAAATCAAACCCTTATTAGGTTACACATGGTTTCCCATGGGCACCCATGGAGGTGATCAGAGATTTCTATTTGATCTTTACAATTTTTGTGAACCCGTGAAATGATCCTATGACTATTCCCATAGTTTGGCATCCAAGCCACTTTTCTCACCCTTAGATATCACATAGTTAGTTGTTAGATGTAATATTGTGTATGGGATGCTAATTCTTGAATTCAAAGATTTTATTTTGAAAATGGTTAAGGTTTCTTAATTTCTATTGGAAAGTCAAGATTTCTTTTATGGGCTTGCACATGGGTAGTTATTATATCATGAATTGGTTGTTAATTTTTGTAACAACTTTCCCATGTAGGTTGGATAATTTTGACCATGGGTTTAGAACCGTAGTTTTTCCAACAATTTGAAAAATTGTACCCAAAGCAAGGGAATCTTTGATGAGGGCATGGCACATGGGTGTGGAGTGCACGCTTCCCAGCACCGCTGCACACCATGCATGTGCCCAGCCCCTACCCCTATGCATTGCACACACCCTGCTGCCATAGCATGGCTTGCAGCACTACGCACAAGCTGCGTGTGCACGGCCTGTGCGCCTAGCACACGGCGTGCGGCTGCAGCAGGGCCAAGATGAGCACCACTCGCATGACCTGTGGGTATTGCCCACGGTCCGTGTGTGCGTGTTTTCTGGAAATTTTTGGACTTCGGTGTTTTTCCCTCCAAAAAATAAAATAGAAAATTTTAAAAAAACATAATTGATTAATTTTTATTTTAATTAGTTTTGTGGGTATAAGAAGAAGATGGGTAAAGAGATTCTTTTCTTCACCCACTTGAAATTAAAATTGATTTTTTAATTAATGAGGGCTTGGGTACATGTTATCACATTTGATGTGGTGGTTTAATATTTTTGGTGGAATCCATATGGTTTGTTTTCTTGATTGGTAATGCTCATACATAATGTTGCATTAGCTATGTGATTATGGGATTGGCTTTCTAATAAAATGGATGGCTATGTTATGCATGTGATGCGTTGGTTTATTTTATGGGTTGTGGGTGGATGCGATGCTTCTCTCTCTCTCTCTCTCTCTCTCTCTCTCTCTCTCTCTCTCTCTCTCTCTCTCTATATATATATATATATATATATATATATATATATATATTTTATTTTATTTTTTTTTATTTATTTATTTTTTTTTTATAAACAAATGTACTCCACCTCATGGGCAGCCCAAATGGTGGGTTTGTTTCTCCATGGGGGTTTCTTTATCTTTGGAAAGGAAAATGTATAGATTTTTCTTAGGTTTTTAATTTTAGTGGAGTTAGGTCTCCCAGGGAATGTTGATGTTGACCCACATGTGGCGTTCAAAGCTTATGGAGATGCAAATCACCAACTTTGAAGACTTGATCAGACAAAGGAGATGGACGAGACGTGGCATCTGGAACATCCATGGCATGATGATGCACCCATGATTCATAGAAAGTTATTAGATTTATAATTTTTTATGGGAGGGTTTAATTATCACTTCTATTTAAAATTGGTGTCATCCCATAATCACTTTAATTTTGCTAACGGTATATTTCTATCCATGTGATGATGTGAGAGTTGTTTTTACCCCTCTTTACCTGTTAAACATATATGATATGGATTAATCTAATCTGGTAGATAAAATCCGTGGCCTCCAATTGAGGATAAATATAGAAGTTTTGTGATATGGCCTCATTAATGCCGATAGGATAAGGCCCGGTTAATATCATTTAACAGTGGATAAGTTAGGGTATGGATAGTGAGGGGGCACTGCAACAGTGGACCATCCTTCATGTTTCCATGACACTAACCAATGCGATGCGTATATACATGACTTGAGTGTGCATCAACCGACAAGATCTGGACATGGCACTCAGGTGGCTAAAAATATTGGAAGCCCTAGGGGCAGACAACATAGTTCACACTGCCAAGGTGTATGTAATGACTTTCGACAGGGTAAGTTATGCATGCAAGGGTAGTAGGTATCCAACTAACTTTACAAGTCATGAGGGAGACTTGAATTGTGAGAGAACATTGATGATGATTGCTCACTTTTATTATTTTAATCGATGATTATTAATTCATGTGATCGAACTTGTACATGTGTAGATTTAAACTATGATAGCTGCCATGAATTCAAGCTTATTAACCATAATTAGTGACTCAAAATTGACTAGACCCAACTACGTTGATTGGTATCGGAGCATTAAGTTGCTCCTAACTGCAAAAGGACTCGTCAATGTTCTTGATGAGGAACCTCCCAAAGAACCCCACCCAGATGATGACCCTGAATACATAGGGTTTTATCAAAATTTCATTGTGAGGGATTACAAAGCCTCATTGTACATTTAGGGATCCATTGATAAGTCATTATTGGAGTCTATCAAAGACATAAGAATGGCTGGGGGTAAAATGGACAAGCTCGAAGAGTTATTTAATCGACATCTCACTCATGCAAACTATGATGTGGTGAACCAGATCCATAATACCCAAGTTCCCAAATGTCACACCCCAACAACCACCCTAGGATTTTGGGCATGACTAGGATGCTTACCAACACCCCAAACCACTACCAAGATCTCGATGCAATGACCCGAATCACAATCATCTCCATATAAAATCACATGTACATCAGAGTGTGGAAAGAAACACATTTACAATATAGGCAAATGTAAAATTCAAGAGTGCGAAAGTGCTTATTAATGATAAAAGGGTTCAAAAGTCTAAGTGATAGATAATATTGTATATTATATTTTATCCCAAAATATTAACTAAAAACTAAAAACAAAACAATGCAAATGATAAACCAAAAGAACAAAAGATGAAATTGTGCCCCAATGGCACAGTTCTTGAATGTACACTAGCATCAAAGTCCTAGGTCATCGACTCCGAACGGACCATAACTAAAAGAAGGAGCACCATCCAAACATCACCTGCATACACCAAAAAAGGTTACGCAAAGAGGGGTAAGCTCCACTGAGTCCAGTGATGGGATGGGGATGTACACACAAAAAATTCAAATAGTCCATGATGCATATATTTATTAACAAATTTTTCACCTAACACACAATCTAAGTCACCTAGGCATATGCTACTATAACAACTCGGGAGACACCATGGATCACTTATTTTATCCCCATTGTGAAACCTCAATTGTTACCTTGGGGCCCATGCCAGTAGAAATCCCAGACCACCCAGAGGCAAACCTCGATAACCAGTGGTCATTCCTGACCTAGCCTCATATCACTCCTCAGGCACACAAGGAGCCCTAATTACCTAACCACCTAAACCCCTGTTGGTAAAGGTCGTAGCATAGGGAACGGAAACCTAACCGCAGTTATACTACATGATCTTATCGTGTCGAGAGATATTTTACATGCATCAACGTCCCATTCCATCTAGCACTCGGGTACCAGCACGATATGATGCATAATAACAATATGACATGCGATAGCAAATCATCTTATAGGGTCCCGATGCCGACACTTCTCGGTACTATAACCCGGCATAAGAAATATAACTTAAATCCACATCACTAATCATCAACAATTCAACAAATCATAATTTGTAAATACAAGAATGCAACATGCTTGATTAATGATGCATATTCATATAATAGTATATATATACATTCCCAAAAATCAACCCAAACACACTCACCGTATAGTTCGAAGAAAAAATTAGGGTTTGTCGTCGAATACCGTTTAATACGCCTCACCACAAGTGTAGTTACCTCGAGAGGGGTAAAAAAGAGTGTTAGGAAAGGTAGGAGAGGTCCCAAGAGGGTCCCCAAAGTCAGCCTTTAGGAACAGGCCTTGAGTGCATGGGTGGTTTTAAGGATGGTTTTAGCTGTGTCCTGAAACCGCATGATAAACCACCCTCATCAGGAGGTCATCAAGTCAGGTGGTTTTGGGTGAAGTTTTACCAGAGCCTGAAACCGCATGATAAACCATCCTCATCAGGAGGTTATCAAGTCAGGTGGTTTTTGGTGAGGTTTTACCAGAGCCTAAAATCGGGTGAAAAACCACCAATTTCCACCTCCGAGATAATGACGTTTCCATCTCAGAAATCCATATCTCTTGGGTCTCACAGCTCTAAGGACTAAAGGGGAAGTACCCTAGGGTCCTATTAGGTATCTTGAAACCATTTAGTCCAATCTTTTTGGGGAATTAAGGGTGGAACCATGAATGGATCTGGATCTAAGGTTTTGTGAAAAAAAAAATAATAAGAATAACAAATAGGGTTAGGGGAGGGTCGATGGGGCTTCAAAGGAGATTGCTCTAGCTCCACAATTCCATACGACCAAGGCTCACAAATGCCCTTAGGTTCCAAGTGGAACCCTAGGTCATACCCAACCTAATAAATACCCAAACCCAAAATATGAGGGAAAAAAAGAGAGGAGAGAATCGGAAGTATTATGGCTTACTGGGCCGAGAGTGATGAGCTCCAAGGCTGTCCTCCACCAATGTCTTCTCTTCTCTTTCTTCCTTCTCCTATCCTTCTTCTCCCCTCTCTTCTTTTCCCTTTCCTTTCCTCTTTCCTTCGATTTCCTTCCTTGGCATAGCTTCAAGAGGGGAGGGAGAGAGTATGGTTGTTTTCCCTCCTCTTCTTCTTTCTTTCCTCTCCTCTCATGTTCTTGGCTAAGGAGGAAATCAAATGAGTTACTTAAGAAACTCATGCTCTCTTATAACATGAATGGGCCTTAGGGCCTACTTGGATGATAGCCCAAGGCTCCAGAACTCATTAAAGCTTTAAATGAGTCATGTGGGCCCATATCCTTGGCCCCACCAAGTAAGGAGAGATGGGGATGGGGTCCAACATGCCCGGGACCACCAATGTAATGTCTGAGACATGGGGCATGTGGGTCCCACCAACCTTGCACTCCAAACAGCATATTAACCTAGGTGGTTTTGAAGGAGGTTTTGACAGCAACGAAAACCACATGAAAACCGCCCATACTGAAAGGGCCTTTTTACACTTCGAAACTTTCTAGATTTTGGTTCAAACTTCAAGGGCTTCGAAGGGAACATGTCTAAATGACATTTAAGGGTTAAATGCTCACCTTTGAGTGGTCTTAGTGCTCATCTAGGTGAAGTTCCCATCCTTTTGTTCAAACCTTCCCCTTGACTACTACTACTCAAGGTCACCGGTGTCGATAGTTGGCAGTATCGCAACACCTACCAATGAAAATTCAATTTAGCCCAAAAATTTAGGGTGTACTTTGGGCGCAAGTATAGCACCAAGGGACCCCAGTGATGGAACATGTCATGAAATGATAAATCTGTTTGAGAAACTGGAGACCATGGGGACAACATTCAATCTTCTTTACAAGACGAATGTGATTTTGAACTCTCTGCCAGGGTCATACGCTCCCTTCTGGATGTCATATAAAATTAGTGGCAGGGAGTTGGAGTTGACTAAATTGGCTAATGCTTTGGTCGAGGCAGAGAAGACCCTTAAAGGGAACAAGCCTGAGGTTAACACCACTGATGCAAAGCCTTTTTCCAAGCAGAGGAAAAAGAAAAAGAAAAAGGGCAATAAGGGCAAGACCCTGAAAGCCAAGGGTGGGGGTGATGGCAATAAGAAGGTACATGGTCAATGCTTTTATTGCAAGAAGGAGGGCCACTAGAAGAGAAACTGACGTGCATTCCTGGCTACTTTAAAAGATAAGAAGCCAGAAGAATCAGGCACTTCTAAAACAGGTACATTTGATATAAATGTTCTTTATGAGTCGATTATGTCTATTGAACCATCTAATTCATGGTTGGTGGACTCTGGCATTACTATCCATGTTTGCAATGTATTGTAGGGGTTGAGGGAGACAAAAAAACTCGAAAGAAATGAGGTGTGCATGAGGATGGACACTGTGGGGATAGGCATGTTGCCCAGACTTCTCCATTAGATGCTCATGGTGTGGAGGCTTGGAGTTTGGGTGGAGGCAATCCAGAGATGGTCTTGCCTGCAGGGGAGCCTCACGTTGTGGATGCTATTACCTCTACATCCCTTCTTGATGGCATGGTGGTGTTGCATATGGCAGAGGTTGCAAAAATTGACCAAATGGCCATTGCAGCAGAGAAGGAGGATCTTAAGAGCAAAGCAAGCAACGTCGAGGGAAGAAGAGATAGGATGTTGATAATATGGATCGCAAGCGTTCTAATTGCTTGGATTTTAAAAAGACAAGTAGTCAATGAAGGTTCTTTTAAATTGTTTTGGAACATTAGAGGCTTCAAGAAGAATGCCGCTATAAAAGAATCAAGGTTGTTGGGGTCTTGCTCCTATGTGAGATTTAGAATAGTTTATTCTATTTTCTGGCTATAGGGGATTTATCCCTTATCTTCTTTGTTCTTGTATCCGTCTGGGGATGCTTGGACATTTTTATACATTTGTTATTTTTCTTTTTCTTATAATTTAAACTCATGCTGACCTCTAGCAAAAAATGAGGATGGGCACTAGAGCTGAAGCCATGGCGATGGTTGTTGGAATTTTTGTTTTAAATTTTAGTTCTATTAATTTAGTTTTAAAGGATTGTTATTATGTACCCTCTTTTACGAGGAAGATTATTTCAGTTTCAAAACTTGTTTTAGACAGATATAATTTTTTCTTTAATTCTAAATTAGTTTTTTGTTTTAATAATTCTTTTGTGGCATCTGGATATTTACAAAATGGATTGTACTTCCTAGATTACCTGGATAAAATGAATATAGTTTCAAATGTTGATCTGAAACAGAAACCAGCTCCAGTGAATCTAAATTACCAGTGGCATCTAAGATTAGATCCCATTAATATGGACCGAATCATCAGGCTGGTAAAAGATGGATCTCTGGAGAGTCTAAAAGTCGAGTCCTTTCCCACTTGTGAGCCATGCCTTTAGGGCAAAATGACCAAGAAACCTTTTAGCAATAAAGGTATAAGAACCATAGATTTGTGAGAGTTAATATACTCTGATGTGTGTGGACCCATAAACATACAAGCTAGATATGGTTTTGAGTACTTTATAACATTCACCGATGATTACTCTAGATATAGATACGTCTACTTGATGCATAGAAAATCGGAATCTTTTGAGAAATTCAAGGAATTCCAAGCCGATGCCGAAAGATAATTATATAAACGCATAAGTCTTTGCGATCAGATCATGGAGGAGAATATTTATCGGATGAGTTTACAGAGTATCTCCAATCAGAGGGGATTATTAGTTAGCTAACAAATCCTAGAACACCACAGTAGAATGGTGTATCCGAACGGCACAACCAGACTTTATTAGATATGGTTCGGAGTATGCTCACTTATAATGAACTCCCTCTAGCTTTTTAGGGGTTTACCCTAGAGACAGCGATTTATATCTTGAATAGGATTCCAACTAAAGTTGTAAACACCTTTTGAGTTGTGAAAATGGCATAAGCCTAGCCTACAACATCTTAAGGTATGGGGTTGCATCACACACATGCGTAAGCAACAGACAGACAAGTTAGAATCCAGGACTTCAAGATCCTATTTCTTGGGATACCCTAAAGACACAATAGGTTATTACAGCTATGACCCTGATGACCAAAAGATCATTGTAAGTAAACATGCTACTTTCCTTGAGGAGTAAACACTCACAAGAAAGTCGGAACCTTTAGTTATTGAGGAATTATTGGATAACTTAAAAACAACACTCCCAGAAGTGAGACCAAGCAATGTACCCACTGAAACCCCAACACCTCAAGAACCTCAACTCAGTGGGAGGATATCTAGACCATCCACAAGGTTTACTTATCTCACAAAATATGAGAAAACAGTGGAAGAGTTCCACATGGTGTTAGTTGACTCAGATGATGATCCGATAACATACTCTGAGGCTCTTAAGGATGATGTCGTTATATGGTTGGAAGCAATGCACTTTAAAATGGATTCAATGCATTCCAACAAGGTCTAGACTTTAGTCAATCTACCAGTTGGGGTAAAACACATTGGATGTACATGGATCTTCAAGAGGAAGAAGGGTCCTAATGAAAAAGTTGAAAGGTTCAAAACGAGACTGGTGGTAAAAAGATATACTCAGAAAGAGGGTATTGACTATAATGAGACCTTTTCCCTAATGGCGATGATGAAATCCATCAGGATTTTATTGGTAATCGCAGCGTACTTTGATTATCAAAATCTGGTAGATGAATGTGCAAATCGCATTTCTGAATGGATTCCTCGATGAGAAAATCTATATACAACAGCCGGAGAGGTTCTCTTCCTTAGAGGAAGAACCCAAAGTATGCAAATTGCAATGGTCCATTTATGGACTACAGCAGGCTTCCAAAAGCTGGAACATCAAATTTGATCAATCAATCAAATATTTTGGTTTTGATCAAAACATAGATGAACCATGCATTTACAAGAAATTTAGTGGGAGTGCAGTATGTTTTCTTATTCTTTACGTAGATGACATACTACTCATCGGAAATTATATGGGGCTTCTTACATACATTAAGTAGTGGATAGGAGAAGCCAACTACATCCTAGGGATTAAACTTGTAAGAGATTGCCAAAGACAGATGTTGGGTTTGTCAATCACAGCATCCTATACAAACAAAGTTCTAGCCAGATTTAGTATGGAGAACTCCAAGAGAGGAAGTGTTCTTTTTCAGCATAGAGTCAATCTTTCCAAATCTCAATGTCCTCAGACTCAAATGGACATTGAAGCGATGAGGAGAATTCCCTATGTTTTCGCAGTAGGGAGTCTCATGAACGCTATGTTATGTATAAGGCCAGATATTTGCCATATAGTAGGTATTGTGAACCGTTACCAGTCAAATCCCTGATGAGAGCATTGACTGCTGTTAAAAACATCCTCAAGTACTTGAGGAGGATGAAGAATTATTTCATAGTTTACAAATGTGATCAATTATCGGTTCTGGGGTGTACTAACTTAGATTTCCAGATCGATAAAGATGACAGAAAATCCTAGTCTGGGATGGTTTACCTAATGGGAGATGGTGCCATTGTATGGAGTCTACAGCCGATTCCATTACCAAAGTAGAATACCTTACAGCCTGTGATGCGGCAAAGGAAGATGTTTGGCTGAGGAAGTTTCTATCAGATCTAGAGGTGGTTCCTGACCTTGTAAAATGATCTATTCTCCTGTTATGTGATAATAGATGGACAATTGCACAAGCCAAGGAGCCTAGGGCTCATCAGAGGAACAAGCATGTGCAACAAAAGTATCACCTTATCAGGGAGATTATCCAGCAGGCGACGTGAGTATCTCCCAAGTGGAGACTACTGAAAATATGTCGAATGCCATGATAAAGGATTTATCTCCCAGAGTGTTTAAAAAACACATAGAGGTCATGGGTTTAAAATGTATGGGGAGTTGGCTTTGAAATACAAGTGGGAGATTGTTGGATATGTGTGTCCATCAAACCGGGTTCAATCCGGTTCGACCCAAATTATTATGTATTAAACATTTCATATATTTTGGTTTAATATGATCACATGTGATATAAATTTTTTTAGAAATGTATATCTATAAGTTTCACTTTAAATTGGTAGTCAGGACTAGGGTTTTGACTGGGCAACCATTATCATATAGTCATTGCATTGGGTATGCCTAGACATGGGATGTCAGGGTATGAATGCGAGTACGCACATGGATGTGTATTGGCGAAGAATCTTATTTTTTTTATTCCCTCATGTATTACTACTAGATGTAGGTTTGGGATAGACATGCGTCACCAAAACCCTGTACCTAACTGGGCCTTGTCACTACATGATATGAACATATTCTTTGGTTTACCAATGACTGCGGTTCAAGAGAACTAAAGACGGTGTTCTGGGAATGTGTAAATATTATGTGAGTGAAAGAGTCACCCCAACATGGTCTCCACTGCTCGATTGAGAAACATTAAGAGGAGTTAGTCTGTGGATGGTTGAATAAGAATCTTGATCATGTACCATTTTGTAAATGGTTTTGCGAAACATTTTTTCACATAAAATGTTATATTATATTTATGTTTTGATTAAATTGTTTAATCGTGTTTTACGGATTCCAATCATGTACACAAACACTTCGATACGGACATGTACCATGGAATGGGGATTGCCAGTACAAGTGTAAATGCTCTATATTCCATGATGATGATGTTGTTTGATGGAGGGTTAGCGCATAATTGTTATGTAGGAATATTTCTGGGATTTGCTAATTAATAATTAATTTGTTTAATCTTAAATGGATTTGATGAAATATTTAATTAAAGACCCATTATAGATTAAAAACATTAATTATTTTATTTTTCCTTTTAGATTATGCTTCTTCACTAATTAGAAGCCCATTAGGAAAGTCCATTAGGGTTTTGAGTCAAATAGGAGAGAGAGTGTGTCAGACTCACACTAGGATTGAGGGGGCTCTTTAAAGCCCCTTTTATTTAAACATACTAGGGGGGATGACTAGCATGCTTGGGTGAATTTTTCTCCCCTCTAGTGATCGTCTCTCTCTCTCTCTCTTCTCCCTTGCTCTCTTTCTGTCACACCCCAAACCACCCCCTAGGCGGATCGGCTGGGGGACCCGGATGTCGAACCACATCCGCTAATCCCCAAGGATCCGGAAATAGTATTTATATGTCACAAACCACACAATGAGGGTAAGAGATAATAAATGAGTATCAGAGTGCAACGGAAGATAAAAGAAAAACTACCCAAAAGATACATTATATTAATTACAGTAAAATCCCAAGTACTTATGTTATATTATATATATATCCATTTATGTTCAAAAATACAGTACACAAGAATATTTTGCTTTCGAAAGGATGGAAGCAATAAAGCTATAAGATCTTCATGGGGCAGTAAAGTATGAAAGTTTTACAGCATCATCAACAGCTTCGTCACACATTGATAAGTGAATCGGTACCTGCAAAATCATCTAAAAAGAAACAATCCACGAGGGATGAGCTCCACCAAGCCCAGCAAATGAATAATAAATCTTACAAGCAGGTACAACCATCATCATCATCAATCTACATGCTGGGTTCAATTTTATTACTCTAGTCCACCTAGCACTAAGTCACTAGGTTTTTGCTACTTGCAATGACTCGAGCAACAACCTCAGTCGCTCCCTTATCGATCTTCGGTTGCTCCCTCAATCATTGCGGGTGGAACCCACACTGGTCCGGGAGCACCGACTCCCTCCCTTGGCAGACCCCAAGTTAACCATGACAACCTAACCCAGCATCTATTGCCCTCGACTGTTCAGGAGGCCATAATCACCCAACACCTGCACCACTGTTGCTAAGGGCTGTAGCGTAAGGGTATGTTTACCTAGCCCAATGATCTACACGATAAGTATGAGTTAAGTGGTGTCAACCGTATTCCATTCTACGAGCTACCACAAACTTCATTTCCAGTATGAATTGTACGGTGCTCCCGCAGCCCATACTACGGCTCACCATACCTTTCATTTTCAAGCCATTTATTATGGCATCTAATCTAACAGTTCACATAGCATGTATTTTAGTCATCAATCATTTTATCAACATGCTCATAGTCACAATCCACAGTTACATCTATAATTTCAATGTTCAAAAGCAAATGAATAATAATGTAACACAGATATCAATAATGAAAAGTAATTTTGTTATCTTTGGCATGTTCACAAAGTTACACCTACAAGGATGATCCAATATCCACTCACTTTGACTATACTCAGCCGGATCCAAAGACTGCTGGTCCACAAATGTGCACGGATATGCGTCACCGGGCAGACAATCAAAGCTTAGCTTTATTAATTTCAAAGCATACGTCAATGAGTGTTAAATGAGTAATGGAGTCTAGGGGTATCCTTGGTTCAATTCCCAAACCAAAGCCAGACTCAAAATAGATGGGACAGTAGTAGTGGTCGATTGGCACTGGTCCATTGGATGGACCAGTGTCAATGGACCAGTAGGTCTGCAGTGATCAAAATCAAAAGAGGATTATGGCTTTAGACCAAAAAGGGTGCCCAAGTACTGTTTTAAGTAATTTCAGGGGTTAGGGTCATGTCCCTCATTCATGGTTTGCACTGGTTGATTGGACTGGTCTATCCAATGGACCAGTAGCAATCAACCCATTGCTCAAAGAGTAAGAACAGGGCTGGAATGATGTGTTTTATATTATGGATTATACCAATGGCTCTAAGAAAGGTGTTTCAGACCTTGGGGTAGGTCAGAGACAGCACAAGGTTAGGTTTCCTATAGTGGTTGATTGGTACTGGTCCATCCAATGGACCAGTAGCAATGGACCAGAGGGGGTTACAGTCACAGAATTGGTAAGGGTTCACATCAAGGGTTTTAGATGGCACTACAATAGTTCCATCAGTGATTTGAGTTATGGTTCCATGTCAGATATGAGTTTGGTTGCCTGAAACATGTCTCGGGATGTCAGATTGGCTCTAAACAAAGGTACAGTGCACTGTTTTCAGCTGGGATTGCATGCAAGGCTTCATGTAGGGCATCATAGACCTAAAAGTAGGCCAAGGGTAGCACCGGTTTCAATTTTCTGTAGTGGTCGATTCATAATGGTGGATCCAATCGACCACTGCAATCAACCAATGCATGAATAGCTCAAAAATTTAAAAGGTTAAGCTGTTTTGGTCTGGATCTATAGATTGCATGGATGATCAGGACACATCATTGGGTTCCATGCATGCTAACCAACATATACATGGTGAAAATCAAAACAGGCATGGGGGTTTGGAGCTTTTAGCTCATAGGAACATCATACTTGAACACAATACAAAGATCTGCAGTTTTTTGCATGTTTAAGAAGGCTCTAACAGTTCTGTTATAGTAGGTAGGCCATGAACTCATTACAAAATTAAATACAGAAATTCCTACACCTATATTACTAATCTAAAGTTAGCTATGGGTGTAAGGATCAGCCATCCAAGGCTAGCAGTGGTAGTAACAGTGTGTGTTCCTCATGAGAATGATAGATAATAAGCCAGACATAGCAAATCCATGTATGCATGCAAAGATCTAAGCATATAAGGCTAGAAAAGCATGGTTTTCAATGTAAATCTCATGAGAACAAGGCTGTACAGTAGGTTTCATAGTTCACAACAGGGTTACAGCCATGGAAATTGGCAAGAAACAGTGGGGAAAGGCTGGTTTTGGGCTTACCTTAAAGGATCCAAGCTCCAAAAGGGGTTCCGAGTCCTTCTTCCTTCCTTTCTCTCCTCTTCTTTCTTCTCCTTCTCTTCTTTCTCTCTTCTTTCTCCCAACGAAATGAACAGGGCTGATTTCTGGTCTAAGGTTTGCTTATATTGGTCCAACCATTAGGGGCTGATTGGCTAAAACTGTTTTTAATGAAAATGCATTCTACGAACTCATTATTCAATGCAAATGGCTCCAAGGTGGGCCGCACGTGATCACATTGTTAGGGTAACATCCCCAAAAGTCATTCTAGGCACGGGGAGGTGATCCAAGATGCGAAACACTGGGCCCCACGCATCTGAGATGCATTCTGTGCAGTACAGCAGCACTGGTCGATTCAACTGGTTAATCCAATAGACCAATAGGGATGGACTAGTAGGTAAATCCCTGCTGTTTTTGCATTTGGGTCCCACTGAGGCATGTGCCATGCTTAGGGCATTGTCCTTGTACAATTTGTGGCCATTAACCCAAGTTTAAACATTTAAAAATGAATTTAATTTTATTTTGGTTAAGCAGGGGCTATACCTTAGGTTGCGCACAAATTGGTGTATAGAGTAGCAACATAAGTCTAGCAGTTGCCTCCGGATCGGTAGGTATAACATCACCGGAGATTCCCTTTCAAAAATGATCACTGGGTCGGTGCACCACAGGTTACTAGTGAGTAAGACCCAGGATTCATCGGGTTTCGGACCTACATTCGGAGTTTGGGTCAAGGTCCAGACACAGACGTAACATTCCTTCCCCCTTACAAGAATTTCGTCCTCGAAATTGACGTACCTTGTAAGCTAAAAAGGTGAGGGTATTCTTTAAGCATTTTTTCTTCATTTTCCCACAATGCTTCCTCAGGGGTGTGGTTTCTCCATCAAACCTTGACATAAGTAACGGTACGGTTGCAGAGCTTACATTCTTTTCGATCCAGAATTTCTTCAGGTTGCTCCACATAGGTCAGATCAGAGTCAAGATGTTCTGGTTTGGCCGAAAGTGTATGTGTCAGATTGGTGATGTACTTCTTTAACATCGACACATGGAACACATTATGAACGCCTTCAAATGCCGGAGGTAGAGCTAGCTGGTATACTACTAATCCAACTCTTGTTAGGATTTCGTATGGATCAATATACCTTGGGCTCAACTTCCCCTTTCTTGCTGAAGCGCATGGTACCCTAAGTTGGGGAAATCCAAAGAAACACTTTCTCGCCAACTACAAATTCAATATCTTTCCCTCTATTGTTTGCATAGCTCTTCTTCCTTGATTGAGCCGTCCTAATCTTTTCTCTTATCATACCCACTTTCTCACAGGTGATCTGACCTAACTCTAGGCCCATCATGCGCCACTCTCCAACTTCATACCAGTAGAGAGGCGTGAGGCATTTCCTCCCGTACGTCATAGGGTGCCATTCCAATGGTGGAATGGTAGCTATTATTATAAGCAAACTCTATCAGGGGAACATGCGAGTCCCAATTATCCTTCATCTCCAAGGTACATGCCCTGAGCATATCTTCCAATGTCTGTATGGTCCGTTCGGATTACCCTCTGGTCTGAGGGTGGAAGGCAGGACTGAGGTCCAATCGAGTGCCCATAGCTTGTTAAAGGCATCTCCAAAATCTTGAGGTGAACCTAGGGTCTTGATCAGATACGATGCTGATCGACACACCGTGAAGGCGAACCACACCATCGATGTATAGCTGGGTCATCTTGTCCAATGGGTAAGTGACCTTTATAGGGATGAAGTGGGCCAATTTCGTCAATCTATCAACAATCACCCAAATTACATTCATGCCCTTCCTCGTTAACCAGACATTCCTTGTTCAGGGTGACTACTCCGTAATATTTTTTTTTACAACAAGATAATCAGGTTGTGGAGATTGTGCCCCTTACATCCCATAATCCCTTCGGGTTTTATAGGTCATGGCGGCAGCAAGCTCAGGCGGTTCTTGAGTTAAGACACGAATCGAGTCCGGGAGGTACTTCTTCAACACCGATACATGGAATACGTCATAGACTTCTGCCAATCAATATGCCACTGTTTGTGATTCTCGGATTCAACATCCCCTTCTTATTGGACCACATCACCCCTTTGGTTGGTGATACCCAAGGAAATACATGATCGCCCATGGCGTACTTCGAGTCCTTCTGTCTTGTACCAACATTGCTCATTGCTTCAATTGAGCTGTCAAGGTTTGGTTCTAAAACATATCCACCTAACAACTGGTGATCTAAATCACTTACGGGTTTGGCTAATCTAAGGCTCTGCTTATTATAAAGGTCCAAAGGGAATCGAACCTCATACATAAACCCTCAAGAAATAAAATGATCCAATTATCTCTGTGCATTTCATCTAGTACTCTATACTTTTATAGTATTTGGTCGCAAGGCATAAATCTGAACTATCTGAGCTTACACGACTCATTCCTATGAAAACTTTCACTTTAGGTTCTCCAATACCTAACTCAACTCTAGAATGAATTGGAATATTGATAGAATCCCTATTGTTCGCTCCCAATAACGGAGGGGACATTCGGGGATCCATTACTCCACCCATACCTTTCATTAAGCAAGGTTTTGTCAAATCCGTCAGTTTTGGTTCCATTCTTCTATCAGTTACACATTCTTACAAGTGGATTCGTCATCTTCTCTTAGCCTAAACAAAACTTGTTTCTCCTCTCACATAACATTACCTCCGTAGGTGGACAACCAATCCATGCCTAGGATCACATCGAAGTCTTTCATGTCCAAATAGATCAGATGAGCTATCATGTTTCACCCACATATTTCCACTGGACAAGGTTCTCATCCTTTATTTAAATTCATAACATTTCCAATAGGGGTGCTAACCACTAATTTATGTTCTAAGTTCTTAGAGGGCACAATTCATCTAATCACAAATAGCAGTAAAGTGAAAGGGTGTGATGCACTGAATTCAAATATTACTCAAACTAAGGAGGATGATACGGATAGAGTACTTGTCATCACATCCGAATTCACCTCCACTTTCTCTATGGTTAAGGCATATAATTGCCCCTGAACTCTATCTCTGTGGGGCTAGAAGGCTGAGCAGTACTTTGGAATTGTGGAGGTGTACTGAATCTCCGGTGAGGACAATCTCTAAACATGTGTCCGGGTAGTTTGCACGTATAGCAAGGACTAGGTCCAGCAGGTGGGTAGGCAGGTGCAGGACAGATAGGCTGAGAAGAAGCCTGACCTACTTGACCTGGTGCTGAGCGAGGAGGCTGAAAGGTTTGACCCATTTCTGGTCAACTGTCCCATTGTGGCTGCCCAAGATGAATGACATGCGGATACCACACATACTCCGATTTAATCCTCGGACAATCTTTGGACCTATGCCCCAATCGATTGCAGGCATAACAACAAATGTTTGGCCTAGATGGTTAAGGTATAGCTATGAGTTGTGTTAACTGATTCGGCTAGTTCACATCCCGTCATTAAAGTGCATCGAGGTTGAATCAAGATAAGGTCTTCTGAAAGTTTTGCTAGTTTCCTCATACTCCTGTGAGGTCATAGGTCTCTTCCTAGACCCTCATTGTGCGATGCCATAATCTCCTTGTTCATCTTCCATAAATTTATCAGGTATAGGTTGTGTACCATATACAGGAGAAATCTCTGGTACGGCATATGCCCACTGTGTAGCTCAAAATTATGCGTTCATGCAAGTCATGAACTGCTGGTGCAGTTGTTGCATTTGTAGCAATGGTATTGTTCATAAACAGTCTCTGCTGTTGTTGGAAGTCTTTTATCATGTCTCCCATGATAGCAATAGCATCTTGAGCTGTACGCACTGGTGGAATTGTGGGGGTTTCTGGCATGGTAGGATTAAGGGTCCCGGTTGACTCCCTATCTCGCACCACAGATTGGAATTGAGCATTTATGATTTGTATGAAGGTCCATTGTTCCTGTTCCATGGGTTGTACCATATTAGCCATGATGGCAATCACTTCTCCGGCAGTCATAACGAAGGGAGGTGCAGGTGTATGTGTTGGAGGAGCCTCAGGTACTTGTACCGGTGGAACTTCTATGTCCAGAGTTACAGGTTCATTGGGAGGATCAATTGGAGGGATAACAGGAAGACATGTTTCATGAGGAACATTACTGTTGGCTCGAGTTCGGACCATGTTTGCTTTCTGTGTGTCCTAATTTAAGCACTGGATTTGGTCTGACCATCGATTGAGTAACTTCTCAATACGGGTGGTTTGGTCTTAGAGGTAATCTATTCTCCCTTCAATTACATAGAAATCCTTTACTGTCAAGGTTCAATTTTGGTATAATTGGGTCTGTAGGCATCTATGATCGTTGATCATCATTTCAAACTCTTAGTTCAACTCAAGAGTAGGCCTAGGTCTTAATGTTTTCTAAAATTTAGAATTTCTCAGTTTATGTTCATGTTTGATTCTGTTTATTAGTAGCACTCTTCTTTTATGTTGTGTTTGGAAGTAGCACTTCCACTTTATTTGAATATAATAGTTTATGCTCTTTAAATTATGAGGTTACCGGCTTTGGCACCTAGCTAGTCTCCTACTGTGTTCTTCTATTTCTTTGTTTGTGTGTTTATATAAAAATTTTATTTCCTCGTCTCTAGACCACCCAGCATCCTACTTTCGCTATTTGTACATGTAAATAGAGCTTCTCGCTCTGATATCACTCTATCACACCCCAAACCACCCCCTAGGAGGATCGGACGGGTAACCCGGATGTCGAACCACATCCGCTAATCCCTAAGGATCAAGAAGTAGTATTTTCATGTCATAAACCACACAAAGAGGGTAAAAGATAATAAATGAGTATCAGAGTGCAACGAAAGATAAAAGAAAAACTACCCAAAAGATAGATTATATTAATTATAGTAAAATCCCAAGTACTTATGTTATATTATATGCATATCCATTTATGTTCAAAAGTACAGTACATAAGAAGATTTCGCTTCTGAAAGGATGGAAGCAATAAAGCCACAAGATCTTCACAGGGCAGCAAAGTACGGAAGTTTTACAGCTTCGTCACACATTGGTAAGTGAATCGGTACCTGTAAAATCATCTAAAAAGAAACAATCCACAAGGGATGAGCTCCACCGAGCCTAGCAAATGAATAATAAATCATACCAGCAGGTACAACCATCATCATCATCAATCTACATGCTGGGTTCAATTTTATTACTCTAGTCCACCTAGCATCATAACTAAGTCACTAGGTTTATGCTACTTGCAAGGACTCGGGCAACAACCTCAATCCCTCCCTTATCGATCTTCGGTTACTACCTCAATCATTATGGGTGGAACCCGCAGTGGTCTGGGAGCATCGACTCCCTCCCTTGGCAGACCCCAAGTTAACCACGATAACTTAACCCGGCATCTGCTGCCCTCGACTATTTAAAAGGCCATAATCATCTAACACCTGCACCCCTGTTGGTAAGGGCTGTAGCATAAGGGTATATTTACCTAGCCCAATGATCTCTATGATAAGTATGAGTTGAGTGGTGTCAACCGTATCCCGTTCTACGGGCTATCACAAACTTCATTTTCAGTATGAATTGTACGGTGCTCCCGTAGCCCATACTACGGCTCACTATAACTTTCATTTCCAAGACGTTTATTACGGCATCTAATCTAACAATTCACATAGCATGCATTTTAGTCATCAATCATTTTATCAACATGCTCATAATCACAATCCACAGTTACATCTATAATTTCAATGTCCAAAAGCAAATGAATAATAATGTAGCATAGATATCAATAATGAAAAGTAATTTTGTTATCTTTGGCATGTTCACAAGGTTACACCTACAAGGATGATCCAATATCCACTCACCTTGACTATACTCAGCCGGATCCAAAGACTGTTGGTCTGCAAATGTGCACGGATACGCGTCGCTGGACAGACAATCAAAGCCTAGCTTTACTAATTTCAAAGCATACGTCAATGAGTGTTAAATGAGTAATGGAGTCTGGGGGTACCCTTGGTTCAAGTCCCAAACCAAAGCTAGACTCAAAACAAATGGGACAGCAGTAGTGGTCGATTGGCACTGGTCCATCCAATGGACCAGTGGCAATGGACCAGTAGGTCTGCAACGATCAAAATCAAAATAGGTTTATGGCTTTAGACCAAAAAGGGTGCCCAAGTACTGTTTTAAGTAATTTCAGGGGTTAGGGTCATGTTCTTCATTCATGGTTTGCACTGGTTGATTGGACTGGCCTATCCAATGGACCAATGGCAATCAACGCATTGCTCAAAGTGTAAGAACAGGGCTGGAATGATGTGTTTTATATTATGGATTATTCCAATGGCTCTAAAAAAAGTGTTTCAAACCTTGAGATAGGTCGGAGACAGCATAGGGTTAGGTTTCCTAAAGTGGTTGATTGGTACTAGTCCATCCAATTAACCAGTAGCAATGGACCAGAGGGGGTTATAGTCACAGAATTGGCAAGGGTTCACACCAAGGGTTTTAGATGGCACAGCAGTAGTTCCATCAGTGATTTGGGTCATGGTTCCATGTCCTTGGTTGCCCGAAACATGTCTCGGGATGTCAGATTGGCTCTAAACAAAGGTACAGTGCACTGTTTTCAGCTGGTATTGCATGCAAGGCTTCATGCAGGGCATCACAAACCTAAAAGTAGGCCAGGGGTAGCACAGGTTTCAATTTTCTGTAGTGGTTGATTCACAGTGATTGATCCAATCGACCACTGCAATAAACCAGTGCATGAATAGCTCAAAAATTTAAAAGGTTAAGCTGTTTTGGTCTGGATCTATAGATTGCATGGATGATCAGGACACATCATTGGATTCCATGCATGCTAACCAACATATACATGGTGGTAACCAACATATACATGGTGGAAATCAAAACATGCATGGGGGTTTGGAGCTTTTAGCTCATAGGAACATCATACCTGAACACAATACAAAGATCTGTAGTTTTTTGCATGTTTAAGAAGGCTCTAACAATTCTATTATAGTAGGTAGGCCATGAACTCATTACGTAATTAAATATAGAAATTCCTACACCTATATTACTAATCTAATGTTAGCTATGGGTGTAAGGATCAGCCATCCAAGGCTAGCAATGGCACTAATAGTGTGTGTTCCTCATAAGAATGATAGATAATAAGCCAGACATAGCAAATCCATGCATGCATGCAAAGATCTAAGCATATAAGGCTTGCAAAGCATGGTTTTCATTGAAAATCTCATGAGAACAAGGCTGTACAGTAGGTTTCATAGTTCACGGTAGGGTTACAGCCATGGAAATTGGCAAGAAACAGTGGGGAAAGGCTGGTTTTGGGCTTACCTTGAAGGATCCAAGCTCCAAAAGGGGTTCCGAGTCCTTCTTCCTTCCTTTCTCTCCTCTTCTTTCTTCTCCTTCTCTCCTTTCACTCTTCTTTCTACCAACAAAATGAACAGGGCTGATTTCTGGTCTAAGGTTTGCTTATGTAGGTCCAGCCATTAGGGGCTGATTGACTAAAACTATTTTTAATGAAAATGCATTCTAAGGACTCATTCTTCAATGCAAATGGCTCCTAAGTGGGCCCCACGTGATCACATTGTTAGGGTAACATCCCCACAAGTCATTCTAGGCACAGGGAGGTGATTCGGAGTGCGAAACACTAGGCCCCACGCATCTAAGATGCATTCTGTGCAGTACAGCAGCACTGGTCGATTCAACTAGTTGATCCAATAGACCAGTAGGGATGGACCAGTAGGAAAATCCCTCCTGTTTTTGTATTTGGGTCCCACTGAGGCCCGTGCCATGCTTAGGGCATTGTCCTTGTACAATTTGTGGCCATTAACCCATGTTTAAACATTTAAAAATGAATTTAATTCTATTTTGGTTAAGAAGGGGTTATGCCTTAGGTTGCTCACCAATTGGTGTGTAGAGCAGCAACACAAGTCTGGCAATTGCCTCCGAATCGGTAGGTATGACATCACTAGAGATTTCCCTTCAAAAATGAGCACCGGGTCGGTTCACCACAGGTTAATAGTGGGTAAGACCCATGATCCATCGGGTTCTGGACCTACATTCGGAGTTCGGGTCAGGGTCCGGGCACAAACGTAACACTTTCTCTCTTGAGTTGAGGCTTGTTAGGGTTTTGGATATTCTAGGTTTTTGGATTGGATCCTGTTTTTTAAGAAGAAGTTCTAGTTTGGCGTGAGGATCTTCTACTGTGTCAATGAGATTCAAGTTTGGGCTTTCTTAAAGTGCTCGTTAGGTGAAGAACCATTATCTGGATGAGGAGCAACACTTGAGGCTCTACAAGTAAACAGATCTTAATGTTTATTTTATTCAATAAATGTTATTAATTATTTGATAATCATGGGATGTGAAAAAAATCTGAATCAATCTCTTTTCGCTGCGCATTCGGATATGGGATGGATCGCTCTTTCCACGGGATGGAAAGGAGATGACTTTCTCTGTTCTTGTTGATACCACAATTTTTATGGGACAAGGAAAGAGATGGTTTGGCATAAATTTTAATACCAAACCCTAATTGGGTTACACATGGTTTCCCATGGGCACCCATGGAGGTGATCAAAGATTTCTATTTGATATTTCTAATTTTTGTGAACCCAATAGATGATCCCATGATTATTCCTAGAGGCTCTTGTTCCATACACTATTTCCATGAACCTGGTGGGTTGTAAATGGATCTATCAAATCAAACGCAAGGTTGATGGTTCTCTTGAGCGCTATATGGCGCATCTCGTCACCACAAGATTTCACCAATAACTAAGCCTTGACTACATGATACGTTTAGCCCTATTGTGAAACATACCATTATTCGCTCAATTCTTGCCATCAATCCTTATATGGTCTTAAGCAGGCTCCTCGTGCCTTGTTTTACAGTTATCTTAGTTCGTATTATAGCTGGGCTTCAAGGCTTCTCAAACCAATCCCATCCTTATTTATATGCAGGAATGGTGTGCATTTTGTTTTTGTTCTCATATATGTGGATGACATTTTGGTAACCAATAGCAATCCTAATTAGGTTACCACATTACTTGGGCAGCTTGCCAATAAGTTCTCCATTAAGGACCTCCTCTTCATTCTTGGGTCTTGAAGCTCTTCCTTACTCCCAAGGGCTTCTTCTCTCTCAATCTAAGTACATCACTGATCTCCTACAATGCACTGGCATGATAGACTGCAAATCCATACTTACTCTAAAGGCTACATCCCTCAAACCATCTGAAATAGGGAGTGCCTTGATGTCTGATACCTCCAAGTACCAGTCTATTGTAGGTGCTCTTCAATATGTTACTCTCATCTACCCTAATGTATCATTTGCAGTCAATCAGGCTTGCCAGTACATGAACGCCCCTACTGAAGACCACTTGATGCTTGTAAAACGAATATTCCGCTATCTTTAGCATACTCGCACTCATGGTCTTCTCATTGAGCGTTCTTTAGATATAACCCTTCAAGATTACTCTGATGTCGATTGGGCAGATACCAATGATCATGATCGCAAGTCCATAGGGGGTTATGCTATCTTTCTGGGACCCAATCTCATCATCTCCTAGAACTCCCTGAAACAAAAGACTGTGGCTCGTTCCTATACCGAGTTGGAGTACATGGCCCTTGTAGATGTGTCAACCGAGCTTATAAGGCTAGGATTTTTTTATCGGCAGCTTGGTTCCTCACTACGTGGGCCTCCCATTTTGTGGTGTGACAACATTGGCACTACCTATTTATCTGTTAATCCGATTTTTCATGCCCACACTAAGCATATCAAGATAGATTTCCACTTTGTTCGTGACCGGGTTGCCAAACGCCAAGGATTCTATCTCAATCATATATCTATTTTATGTAAACTCTATCTCTTAATCTTGGTAAGCCGGCTAGGGCTGCCTCTCTCCATAACTATTTAGACCATTCATTGTACAAATCAAATATTAAGAAATACAATACACATTACATTCTGACATTCTCTCTCTCTCCAGCTTATACTTTCATTTTATTCTTTTTTTTATAAAATATAGCTTATGCTTTCATTACTGAAAAGAAGAAGGTAAGAGAACAGATAGGGCAAGCTACCTTTTATTTCCATTCAAAGGGAAGAAAGGAACGTGACCTTCTAGAACTGGACCAAATACAAGTTCGAAGTAATAGTCGATCCACATCCCAAATGGTTCATGTGATAACTACAGCTCATGTGAATTCACTGTATATTAGGACTTGGACATGTCATCATCTACTTGAAAAATCAAACACTTAAAAGACACTTTGAATTTGCACAAGAACTGCAAGGAACCCCGGCATAAGAAAGAGTTTAGAAAACCCAAGCTGACCCAGACAGGTTTCGATGAGAATCAAGATAAGCCAATTCTGGATAGAAGTCTTCGACATTAACAAAAACTACAAAGACATAGTTGGCGTTGGAATTAATGCCTGCGTGGAAGAGTCATGGCTGCTTCATTCCATGTTCTATTGACTGTCTTGCTGCTTCTTACTTGTCTATGCTGTTTTCAACCCAAAAAAAAAAAAAAAAAGGCATCAATTCATTAATCTCCAACTACATATTCACACACTATTGTTTTTGCCGACTTAGCGTTGTCGAAAGTCGACGGGATTGGTTTCTGAAGGCAGAAGGGTCCCCGCCTTCAGCTCATGAAATGGAGCAGTCGAGCAGAAGAATTCGAGACCAGGCCCATTTTATTTTAAGAGGACCATTTTGTTGTCCATTAATTTGATGGGACTCTTGGATTCAACAACTGATTTTGAAGAGTATTTAAGGAGGGCTGGAAGTGGGGCTGCAACAGGGTCGGTTAGCGCCGGGCTTTTAAAACCCAGTCCAACATTGAGTTCCCTTAGTTGGGCCCAAGTCCAGCTTTGACTCAGGGCCTGAAAAATCCTACTTTGACCGGCTCTTAGGGCCAGGTCAAAGTGGGCTCCGTGATTGTCCCTGACCATGGGGAGGCAGAAGGGAGATGCAGGAGATGGGCCAAACCAGGGAGAAAATGAAGGAGAAGAAGAAAGAAGAAGAAAAATTTTTTTTTAAAAAAAAAAAAAGAACAAGAAGAGGAGGAGGAAAAAGAAGAAGACAGGATCGGCTCAGCTTAGGTTAGGCTGGGCCAAACTTAGCCCAAGGCCTCAACCCTGACCTGCCCTCGGAGTTAGGGTATCTCAGCCCAAACCCTATTCGGATTCAAGGTGGGCCAGAACGGAAAAAAAAATTGGGGAGAAAGAACACCATACTAATTGGTGTTGTGCCTCCGCGTGTACCTGTGCTCAGACACAGTCCAATGCGAAAAGACCCAATCACCTCTGATCCTTTCTACCTTTCAGGGGGTGTGCCGATCTTTTCGCTCTGGGCTGTGTCGGGTGCAGGTACACACCACGCCCAACGACCTAGCTCTCCTTTTCCAAAAAAATTGACTCAAAAATAGGGAAGCAAAGACTTACCTATCAACAAAATTTGAACCCTCCCGACCTCCCACGTAATCGACCATGCACTAGCTCATTTTGACACAAATAGGGAAGTGAGGAACTACCTATCAACAAAACTTGAACCCTTCTGACCTCCTATGTAATGGACCGTGCACCAGCTCTCTCTCTCAAATTATTGGGTTCAATGATTTTTATTTTTGTCCGATTGAAGATTTGGTTTGATGGTTTAGATGAGCTAATGGAAAAGGTGGAGAGTTTGTTGGTGTTGGTCCATATTGGGTCCAAGCTCATGCATGCAAATGTCAAATGAATTGACAAGCATTTTTCTTAGTGGAGTTTGGAAAATCAAAGAGTCACTTGGGGAAGTGTATATCGTGGGTGTTTTTTTACCATGAGAAGAAGAGAGGGAGTGAGTGGAGGCTTGCAAGAAGTCTTCCAAGTAAGTGGAAGAGTGGAGTCTTCAATAAAACTGAATATTTCAAAAAAAGTGGAAGTGGTTGATAGATGAGGTCATTAAGCAAGGTAGAATTTTTTAAGAGACACTTTAGAAGAAGTGTATAGCGGATTTTCTCTAACGAGAAACAAAGCAATAAGTTAGAAGAGGACTCCTATAAAAAGATATAGATGTCTACCAAAGAGAATAGTGATGATCCAAATGAACATCTTAGAGGATCCAAGTGAATCCAAAAGGTACAACATACGTAGATGCAACATGTGTACAAGGACTAAGCGAGGATGCAACGAAGAGTAAATGGGAGATGAGAGAAGGGTGTATATGGGGGCTTGGGTTTGGGTGTCAAATTGCAAGGGTTGTATTTTTTCTCTTCTATTGATTCTTAGTGGAAATCGAATCTTACTCAGTGGATGTAGACTATTTTACCGAACCACATAAATCTCGTCTCTTGTGTATATGCTTATTTTGATTTAATGCTCTCACTCATTGATCCAGCACATATGTTTTTGTATACAGAATACAATTCTGTGATCATATACAGTTTTGTGTGTTGCACACAATTTCGTATGTTGCCGAATTGCTCACATTGAAAACAGGACATTGATTTCCCCAGCACAAATCATATTTAGCTATATAGGGGTGATAATTTCCATATAGTCTAAGCAGCTCTAACGTACCCGTGTAGACCTGACCAATCAATATTGAATAGGTTAATATTGGATTTAGCCCTTTAGCTAAAATGCCCATGGAAGTATAATCTCAAAAGTTTAGCAAGTCTAAACCCTAATTGGATCTTAGCCTGAGTATACTTTTACAAGAAACTTTTAATTTTGAAAAAGAGAACACTATTTGAGCGTGTATGATGCATTGCACTGCCTCTGCACCACACACAGGGACGGTACGGGTAAAATGACAGTCTCTGAGAAATTTCGCCTTTGTATGGGGTGAGACGGTCATTTCACCCACGCCCAGGTATCTTTAATTTTTTATTGCTTATACTTGTGACACGATATTTTCTCATGGATAACTCATATTAGTTATTAGATCAAGCTGTGGATTAGTCCATCAGGATCTAACTTATTAAGGGCGGAAGTATGACTTGGCCATGTATTACACACTCAAAGCCGTGGTCCATGTGTGTCAGACTAACACGGGACCCAAACTCTTTAATATCTATGACAGATAGATGGATAAAATTTCTGTCCTCTAATGGAAGTATGAGTACATTTAAAACTAAGGCAGTGTTTGGTAGTACATTCTCATTCTTAAAATGTAGAATGCATTCTTAACCAAGAATGAGAACATTGTTTAGATCAATATTCAGCTTAAGTTCATTATCGGGAACAAAAGACTAGAAAGAAACGATATTCCTTGTACACATTTTATCGAACTATTTAGTGGCATGGCATCACAAAGAAAACTGCTATGACACCTAAAATCAGTAAGAGGAAAAGAACTACAAAATCCAAAAAAGTGAGAAGTTCAAAACTACATAAATCATTAACCAAAATGATCAGTTGGTGAGCCAGATCAAAAAGAGAGGAATAGATTTCGGGCCTTAGTACATGCTTTTACAATTATGTTTGAAAACCTTGACTAGAAACTACACAATTATAGATCACCCCGAACGAACTCCTCTCTTCCAAGTCTCATGGCCGCTACCTTTCTGTTTCTACTTTCTCTCCACTTTATGGCGGCTATGTTTTCTGATTATCGATGTGCTCTCTCTCTCTTTGAAAAAAATGCAAAATGGTAGACATGGTTCCAACTGCTAAACCTAGAATACAGAGAATCCCTACTTGCTAGAGTTGCAGATCTTGTAGATATATGGATGGTTCAAAGAATGGCGTCTTGCAAATTTGTAGATTAGTTGCCGAGCAATCTAGTTCGACCAGAGATTGTCAGTTGGGGCTGCCCCAACTGATCCATGTTTCGCTTATCGAAAGCCTACGAAGTCTTTCCTGCGGCAAGCAAACGAGGGTTTCAGGGGAACAAAAGAATCGAAAGTAAAACATCGAGCAAGAATGAGAATGTGGATTGGGTAAAATAGCCCATTCTAAAATGGGCCATGTTCTCTAACGCATTCCAGGCCCCAATGACGAGAATGCATATCAAACATTATTTTCATCATCTCCGAATTCATTCTCAGCCTATAATGCATACCAAACACAGCCTAAAAATTCGATGGAAGTGTGAAAAAAAATACGTACCCAGTGAACGAGGCTCTTGCCACTACAAGGTCTAGGGAAGGTCATAATGTACGTAGCCTTAGCAATTTGGATCCTCTACTGCGGAGCAGCCCGACAGGACCGTACTGCCTAGACACAGTGTTGCACACAATGTCCGCCTTATCCCTACCCAAACATCTTGCCCGAATGAGGGTAAGGCGGTCATTACGCGCAACACCGTGTCTGGGCAGCATGGTCCTGCCGGACAGCTTGGCAGTAGAGGATCTAGATCCTAGCCCTAGTCTTACTTTTTCCGAAAATTTTTTAAGATAAGGATATAAAAAATAATTTCAACAATAATTTGAAAGTGATATATTATTAAATTTGTTACACCATACTTTCCACTTTAAATCATGAACATACACGTGGCCTCGAGAGGAGATGTGACTTGGAAGGCACGCCTACAAAGTCCCACGTGCGTAACAGTTATGGGGGATGGCGGTTAGAGACCTCCTTGAGAGAAAAACTCCCACGTGGACCTGGAATACCGAAGACGAAGGGGGACCACATCCCGAACGAAAGAACCAAAAAATCGTGCAACGAGAAAAGACCACGGCTAACGAAGAATGGGCTACTGCAGATCTCCACCAACTATATAAATACTAGGCGAGCCCCTCATGAGGGAGGACAACTTTTTCTGTAATAATCAATAAAGAGAATGTAGTATTCCAAGGCTGGTTTTCTGTATTTCTTTGGTTCCATCATTTTTCACATTTTTCAATCTTCTGTAACAGTTTAAGAACTGTGTTTGTAACGAGGATTCTCTCCAGCAGAAATTCTTGTACAACATGTGGCGCTGTCTGTGGAAACTGGAGACAGAAACCTGCGAAGATCCCACCATGACAAACACGAGAAATCAGGCAAGGGTCACACGATCCAAGGCTGCCGCTGCTCTTGCTACTATTCCCCCTCCGGGACCTTCAGTCGCCAGTCTGGGAGGAGCTCCACCAGCAATTCCCCATCAAGAAGTGCAAAATCATATCTCAGAAGATCCGGAACCATCGCGTTTAGCTGAATCGCAGCCAAGATTTCCAAGAGATCCATCGCATTATGTGACGGTGGAGCAGTTCGACGCAATGCAGACTCGCTGGGATGATAAGATCGAACAAATGTTGGAAATGCAACGCGGCCTTTTGCAGGGGATTCCTGTACCCCCACCTCCATTATTGAACAGAGAAAGATCTTATTCTCCAGAACTCAGCGAGAACCACAGCAACGTAAATAATATTCGACGGAAGAACAGAGAGATACCAGGAGCCACTAAGAATCAAGATTCACATATGACAAAGATTGAGCAAGCCTTGAATGATAAAGTCCTGGAACTCCAAGATCAGCTATAAGAAGTCATAAAGGGAAAAAACCCGGCCTTAATCCACAATTTCCACTTCACAACAGATCTTGCATTTACCGATGAGGTGCGGTCTGAACCTCTCCCAAAAGGCTTCAAGATTCCAGCTATAGAACAATACACCAGCATTACTGACCCGGAGGATCACCTGGAAACTTTCAAGTCCCTCCTGTTCTTCCAAGGCACGTCAGACGCTATAATGTGCAGACCCTTCCCCTCCACTCTGAAAGGGGCAGCGCGTCAATGGTTTTCCCATCTTCCGCCATGATCTCTCTCTAATTTCACTGACATAGGTCGGGCATTCCTGGTTCACTTTGTGAGCAGCAGGGTACACAAGAAGACGGCCACCAATCTTTTGGCTATAAAGTAGCAGCAGGAAGAGTCCATCAGAAGTTTTCTTACAAGATTTAACAAAGAAGCCCTACAGGTCCAAAACTTGGATCCAATAGTGAAGTTTCAAGCTCTGCGAAGTGGAGTCAAAGATATCGAGTTGAAAAAGTCATTAATCATGGTCGAACCAGGAGATATGTATGAATTATTCTCCAGGTGTGAACAGTATATCAACCTGGCTGAAGTCCTTGCGGCAGAGAGAGAAGATAAAACTGAGAAGAAAACTCAAGGGAAGAAGGAAGAAATCCCCCATGAGTCCGGCGTGAAGCGCAACCGAGATGATGATGATAGAAAGAAAAGGAGAGATGATAGGAAAGCTTGGGTTCCTAGGGCCGTAGATCAAGAATCCGAGCCAAAATATACGGCCCTGACTCACCTTCTGGAACATATCTTGAACGAGATCAAAGATCAGGCCACACTACGCTGGCCAGCCAAAATGGTCAAACCAGCCCATGAGCGCAACACGAATAAGTATTGCCGATTTCACCGAGATCACGGTCATGATACCGAGGAATGTAGACAGTTAAAGGATGAGATAGAGGCGCTTATCCAAAGGGGACATCTTGGTCGATTCGTCAAGAAAGAGACGAGTGGCCGAAGGACGGATTATCAAACTCGGGAACCCGAGAGAAGGCAAAGGTCACCCCCCAAGGCCGATAAAGAAGAAGTTTCCCGAGGTAAAAACCACACTGAGAATGCACCTTGAGAGATATCACTACTATATTTGGTGGACCTAGCTTTGGGGGAGAAACCTCAAACTCCCGAAGGTAACATGCACGGAATGTGCTGCAAACCGAGACTATACTCAAGAAGAGGAAAACTAGCTGCCAAATAACCTTCTCTGACGAAGATCTGGCAGATATACAGACGCCCCATGACAATGCTCTCGTGATCAAGATGGTGATCGCCAACTGCACAGTAGGGTGGATCTTGGTAGACAATGGGAGTTCAGTAGACATCCTATATTATGATGCCTTTGAAAAGATGTTCCTGAAATCCGAGATGCTGAAAATAGTAGAATCCCCTCTCTATGAGTTCAATGGAGCCCCGGTCCAAGTTGAAGGATCGATCGAGCTACTGGTCACAGTGGGGACAGAACCCAAGCTCTCTACCATGATGATGAACTTTTTGGTGGTAAAGGTGAATTCCGCGCATAACGGGATATTGGGACGCCCTGGTCTCAATGCTCTACAGGCAGTGGTTTCAACTCCCCATTTAGTCATGAAATTCCCGACTGATCAAGGGATTGGGGAGTGTCGAGGAAGTCAAGTGACGGCCCGTCGTTGCTATGAAGGATATCTGAGGGACAGGGGGAAGGAGCCGCAAATGAACCTAATCCATTTGGATGATAATCGAGATATCAAATAGCCAGAAAGAAGTGAACCAACTGAGGACCTGGCTCCAGTGGAGATAGTAGAAGGAGATGCCACGCACCTTGTCCAGATATGCGCCAACCTGACCGATGAAAGGAGAACCGACCTCATAAACTTCCTGAGAGCTAATGCGGATGTATTTGCCTGGTCTGCCGCTGACATGCCGGGGAAAGACAGAAAGATAGCTGAACACAAGCTCAGCATCTACCCCAATGCCAAACCAGTATTCCAGAAGAGAAGAATATTTGTGCTAGAACGACAAGAGAAAGTGATTGAAGAGTAACCAAGCTACTTGATGCAGGCTTTATTGAGGAAGCCATTTATCCGGAATGGCTCTCAAATATTGTAATGGTCCCCAAGTCCAATGGCAAGTGGCGCATGTGTATTGATTTTATCGATTTGAATAAAGTTTGTCCTAAATACTACTACCCTTTGCCTCGCATTGATTTATTGATAAACGCCACAGCAGGCCATGAAGTACTTTCTTTTATGGATGCTTATTCAAGGTATAATCAGATCAGGATGTATGAGCCTGATATATTAAAAACTTCATTCATCACGCTAGAGATACATATTGTTACATCCGCATACCCTTTGGACTGAAGAATGCAGGAGCCTCCTACCAACGCTTGATGAATTACCTTTTTAGACACCAAATTGGCCGGAACGTGGAAGTTTATGTAGATGATATGCTTGTGAAAAGCCTGAAAGCACGAGATCACATCACATATCTAAGTGAGACGTTCCAAGTCCTAAGAGAAAGCAAGATGAGGTTAAACCCACCCAAGTGCGCTTTTGGAGTCACATCTGGGAAGTTCCTTGGTTTCATGGTCTCAAGAAGAGGAATCGAAGCAAATCTGACCAAGATTAAGGCTATACTGGAGATGCATCCACAAGGAAGAGTCAAAGAATTGCAGGAACTTACAGGAAGAGTTGTGGCGCTCGAAAGATTTATCTCAACCGCGGGGAACTGATGTCTACCCTTCTTTAAGACTCTCAAGAGTCGAGCATAAGAGCGAGGGACCAAAGGGCTCAAACTTACCTTCGAATGGACCGAGGAATGCCAGATAGCCTTTATTGAACTAAAAAGGTATTTGGCACAACCACCTCTTCTAGCCAAGCCTGAACCAGGGGATATACTGCAGCTGTATCTGGCTATCTCCGTTGTTGCAATTAGCGCCGTTCTGGTCAAAGAAGACGGGCAAACTCAGAAACCGATATATTATGTCAGCAAAGTCCTCTTAGTTGTTAAAACTAGATATAGCAGTGTAGAGAAGTATGCATACGCATTGGTTATGGCGACTAGAAAATTAAGGCCCTATTTTCAAGCTTATACCATTGAAGTGCTTATCAATCAACCTTTGAAGACGATATTGGCTAAGCCAGACCACTCAGGAAGACTAGTAGCATGGTGCTTGGAGTTAGGGGAATTTCAAATCCATTACAAGCCTCGAACTGCAATAAAAGCTCAAGCCTTGGCAAATTTTGTGGTAGAATGTACACTTTCCGATGAGGAAATCACTACCACCGTGGAACCCGAGGAGACAACGAAAGAATGGACGCTATATGTGGACAGTTCATCCAACGCACAAGGATGTGGGGCAGGTTTGATATTAACCAACCCCGGAGGATTTATTGTGCAATACGCGCTAAGATTCGAATTCCAGACCACTAATAATGGGGCGGAATACGAAGCTCTGATTATAGGATTGAAGCTAGGACAAAGTTTAATGGTGAAGCGTATTACTGTACACAGTGATTCACAGCTGATAGTTAATCAAGTCAAAGGGGAATATGATGCTAAAGAAACACGGATGGCCCAATATTTGAGAAGGATTCAGGACTTGATCGAGCACTTCAATCATTTCGAGATATTACAAATACCTCGGGCACAAAATGCATCAGTAGACGCACTCTCAAGACTTGCCACCTCGGATTTTTAAGATTTGGGCAAAACCGTGTATCTGGATATAGTAACCTCCCCGAGCATAGCACAATCCGAAGAAGTATTATTGGTGGAGACAGAACCTTGCTGGATGGATCCATTAATCAACTACCTACAGGAGGGCATATTACCCACCGATAAAGAAGAAGCCAAGAAAGTCAGGATGAGGGCCGCCCGATATACAATGATAGAATGAACATTATATAAGAAGGCATTTGCAATGCCCTATCTAAAATGTCTCCGACCATCAGAAGCAGAATATGTACTCCAGGAGATACACACAGGCATTTGCGGACAACACTTGGGGGACATAGCACTAGCCCACAAGATCATTAGACAAGGATACTTTTGGCCATATCTCCGCAAAGAAGCATTAAGTTTTGTTCGCAAGCACCTGAAATGTCAGAAATTTACACCGATTGTTCGTCAACCAGCTACCGAGCTCACTTCCATATCTAGTCCCTTACCCTTCGTACAGTGGGGAATGGATATTTTGGGGCCATTTCCTAAAGCGTCGGGGGACAGATAGTTTGTGATAGTAGCTGTGGATTATTTTACAAAGTGGGTGGAGGCAGAGGCCTTAACCACCATTTTTGCAACAAAAATTTAGAAATTCTTCCTTCACTCTGTTATCTATCAATATGGGATACCGAGGATTCTTATTACCGACAACGGAAAGCAGTTTGAGCAGAAATTCAAAGAATTCAGTGATCAGTATGACATTCAGCTAAGAAAGACATCGGTAGCACATCCCCAGTCGAACGGATTAGCGGAGGCAGTAAATAAAATATTACTAGATGGGATAAAGAAAAAGTTGGAAAACGCAAAAGGGTTGTGGGTGGAAGAACTACCCAATATTCTGTGGGCATACCGAACAACTACAAGATTAAGCACGGGAGAAACACCCTTTATGCTCACATATGGTACAGAAGCCGTACTTCCAGTGGAAATCGAAGAAATTTTGTTTAGAGTCCAGTCATATAACCCCAAGGACAACGATGAACAGTTGAGGGCAAACCTGGATCTATTAGAAAAAATCCGAGAGACATCACGGTTAAAGAATGCAATGCATCAACAGCGCACAACGCGTTATTACAACAAGAAGCTGAAGAGCAAAAAGTTTCATGCAGGGGATTTGGTATTTCACAAGGTTGAAGCCTCAGATCCGAGATCAATGGGAAAGCTGTCACCAAACTGGGAAGGACCGTATAGAATCTTCAAACGAGTAACTCCTGGGGCATATCATTTGGAAACCTTAGAAGGGACATACATATTTCGGTCTTGGAATGCTGAAAACTTACGGAAATTTTATCAGTAAAAGGTCAGCTTACCAATGACGTTAAACTACAACTTTTGTAAATCTGTCATGATTCTCAATGGAATAAAGTGAAATACAAGTCGACAATGAGCATACAAAGTTTCCTACAAATGTTGAGCTGAGGAGCATAACATGATCAGTGGGCATATTATTCCCCAAAGAAATGATGGTCATCCGACCTTAATGGTGAGTTGCACCATAGGGGTGCTTCCCCAAAGAAATGATAGTCATCCTACCATAATGGTGAATTGCACCATAGGGGTGCTTCCCCAAAGAAATGATGGTCATCCGACCTTAATGGTGAGTTGCACCATAGGGGCGCTTCCCCAAAAAAATGATGGTCATCCGACCATAATGGTGAGTTGCACCATAGGGGCGCTTCCCCAAAGAAATAATGATCATCCGACCATAATGGTGAGTTACACCATAGGGGCATTTTTCCAAAGAAATAATGGTCATTGTTTGAGTTAAAATAATACCACAAGCGTACGGGTCAATCGTAGCTACGGGTCGAACACGAGGAGATATACGCCACTCTATTTAACTAACTTAAAAGTAATGCAAAGTGAACCAAATTAAAGTGTTAAATTAAACTAATTAAATTAATAAAAATTAATGCATCCTAACTCATAAGCATCTAACAAAATTAAGGGATTAAATTGGAGTCCTAACACATGAGCATCTAACCTATCAGACTAACGCAAATTGAAAGGAATAAAAATGCAGCCACACATAATAACCACATAAAAAGGAATAAGGGAATAAAAGTGCATCCACAAACCACAACCATATAAAAAAAAAATAAAAGAAATAGAGGGAGAAGAAGAAGAAGATAGAGAGAGATAGAGGAGAGGGAGAATGAGATTAAGGGTTTAGAGAATGAGATACCTTGATGTGCTTGAATACTTAAATAAACTCACCATGGCTTCCTCTTCTAAATCTCCATGTCTTGTCATCAACATAGGAACTTAGACTAGGAAGCTTTAAACTAAAACTATTACAACCATTAAACTAGACTTATGAAATCAAAACTAAGAACTTGAAATCAAAACTAAGAACTTAAGCCAAAAATAGAAAAAGAAGAAAAAATTTCACTAAGTGAATGAAGTAAAAATTACACTAAAAAACTGAATTAAAATTGAATTAGAAACTAACTAAAAACTAAACTAAAAAACTAACTTGTTACAAGCCAAAGGGCAAGGGGTATTTATAGGGGGAAGAGAGGAGAAGAGAGAAGAGGGAAGTGTAGGAAAAATATTCCCTAAGAAAAGAGAATATTCTCTTCTCCTTCCTCTTTTACAATGCCTTGAATCCTAAGAAAAAAGAAAAAAATAGAAAGAAGAAGAAGAGAAGATTGTTTACATAGACCTTCTATTTCTAGAAAAGTAAACTTCCAATTCTAAAAAGTGCTTCCTTTTCTTTGTAGATATCTTCTCCAAGCAATAAAATCAAAGCATCTTTGACTTTTCAACTTCCATAGGTGAGAGAATATCTTTCAAAATAAATCTATCCCAAGTAGAATTCCAGAAGCGCCCTTGAAAAGTTGGAGGAGAGAGAGAGTAAGGGTGATGACTAGGATTCCTTCAAGAATAAATAAAATACCCATTCTGTCTTTCAGAAAACGTGGAGCATGGGATGCTTATATAGGCCTCACCATTGTGTTCCTTGCGAAAAATCACCCAAAATAGACCCAAATTTCGTCCAATTTGGAGTTCGGGAGCCCAAGATATCTCAAGTTGAAGTTGGACTGTCCAGAGCCCTCCAAATGGAATCTTTCGGGTACAGGAAATATAACTTTTGGTTATTACGTTAAAGCCCCTAGAATCCAAAATTTCGCTTCACTTTGTCCCCGGCCGACTGTCAATAATTACAAATAAACCCCTATAGACCATTTTCACGCTTCGTTATGGAAACGGCCGTAACTTCTTCGTTTCAACTCGGAATCAAGTGTCGTTTGAACCGTTGTGAAACTGACTCAATGGGCTACGCATCCAAGTCATTAACACCTCTAAATAGCTTAAAAACATTTCCTTAACATCATCTCCTTCATTTTCACAAGAATTCACCTAAAACCTGAAAAGCACAAGAAAGCATCGAGTAACTCTGTCCAATGTGGTAAAATGTATGCTTTATGCCCTAATATTTGACACATAAATGTGCCCATCAGTCATCCTAGCGAATTGCATCACAGAAGCACTACTAAAAAACCGAGGAAAGACAAGAATCGTAGAAGTGCTGCAGCGAAACCAAGGTGAGATAAGATGAAGTATCAACCACAAAGGACATCAGTGAAAATAAGAGTTTAGCTTTGAAGAAAAGGAGGAGCATACAAAGAAAGCAGAATAAAGTAAAACAGTCTCTTTATTAAATATTCAATGCAATATTACAAGTATGAATTTACAAGCTCTATGAAAAATCCATTACATTCCTTAAACATTAGAGCGCAACGAAGATGATAAATACAGCTCATCTCGGAAGCAAATCCGTCGAGGAAGAAACCTGGCCACTTTAGTGCACAATCACACTGCCAGGAGATTATGTATAGGGGGAATCCGTGCAGAAAAGAACCGAAGAAGATCGAACATCAATAGTCCAAACAGAAGAAATATATATCCACCTCGGTGATCAATACCAAGCTCGATGTTGGACAAATGGCACTAGCTGCTTCAGACACCCCCTGAGAATCCAAAGAAGACAACATCGCTAGGAACGATTCACTCCCGATCATGGTGAAGGAAACCAAAATACCCCTGTTCCTACTCCTCTCAAACCAGTGATGGAAAGAAACCAAAAAATCCTGGGAGAAAACAAAGGCATTTAGGGTCCTTCAGCAGCTTGCAAGATCCACGCCGTCGATCACCAAATATGTTAATAGTGAAGATCAACCGCGAGAAGTCTCCTAAGGATTCTCTACCTCTCCAGAACACCCTTCCTTCTTTGAAAAGAAAGAGAAAGGGAGATATCACAGAGAGGTACCACCACAGCCTAACGACTCAAAAGACGCTGCATGTCGATTGAGGATCGAAGCTGTGATGAAAAATATCGATTGAAGATTGAAGCCGAAAGAAAAACTTCTGTAAGGTAAGAATACTAGGGTTTTATGTCCTTCATGTGTGGGAGAACTTCCATAATCAAGATGGTACTGAAGATATAGAATCTCCGTGAGATAGCGATAACAACAGCGAAACAGTGCCATTAAAGAGTAAGAATTTCTTCCCCAGGACTGAAGACATTGGAAAAAATCTTCCACTATATATAAGGCAAGGCGATGGTTCAAGATAAAAGAGCAATTTAATAAGACATCTATCCCACGTTCAAAGAAGTTACGCTTCAAGCCACGTGGTCCAATCCTAATGAGTCCGTACTACTCTCATGACTAGAAAGGGTGCGATTTCCAAAACAACGATTCAATTCACCCAACAATTCCTATAAGCATAAAGCTATGAGAAGCGCCGGTTAAATAGGGAAAGCAATAAATGAAAGCTCATCGAATCTGCCAAAAATCTTGGAAAAGTGAGATATCCTTTAGTAGGGACCACAATGCCAAAATGAAGTACAAGCGTCATCAGAAGCCAGAGAAATAATACAAGGTACGCAAAATATCACTATATTTTTGGTGATCTATATACATATAATTACAAATATCCGAGACGCCACAACATCTAGGAGTTTAGCTCGGGACCCGGTGGAATAGGGGGCAAAGGCCCAGGAACATTCTGCAGGGGAGGAAATGTAAGAAGGGCTATAGACAAAGGGTCAAGCATTACCTCCTAAATAGGAATTCAAAAATCCAACCCTATTTCTATCTTGTCCCATTCAAAATCTGGGATAACATCCTTTAATTGAAGGAACAACCGATGAGCTCCTTTGCTCTCCTTCTCCCTACAAACATGTTCGAAGGCTAGGGAATCAAGTATATGAGTAATTGTTAGGTTCGCCGCAACCCGTCTTTCAGCCCATACATAATCACCAACGTTATCCATAATATCCCGAGCATAGTCTAGCCTTGCTGCCAAATCATCCTCCCGACGTTCCAGAGCCTGAAATAACTCCAATTCCTTTTTTAATTTTTTCAGCTCTTCCTTTAGCTCCTTAGATTCCACTTGTAACCCGGAGTGACGCTTCTCCAGAACAGCATTGGCACGACTCAATATTTTCACTTGAGACTCTAGCTCCTTCTCGCGCTTTGAGATTACCCGAGGTAACATACTCAATAAAGAGACAAGCTCCTAAGTAAAGGAATAAGCAAATTAGGAAAAAACCCGATATATAAATATAGTGAATAAACAAGTAGAAAGGAAAAAACTGACGAAAAAAATTTAAAATCCTTTCATTGAATCATAAAAACAAGAAAGAAAAACATTAAAAATGTTAAACATTAGAAGTATCATCAGGAATCTCGGTGGGGTTAGAAAGATTAAAGGTGGGGGAGGGAATACTCATCCCTCCTTTAACAAAGGGATCTGACTGTTGTTCGGGAGCAACATTCATAGCAGTAGCAATAGTCACCTCAACAGCGTCACCACTCGTAATCACATCAGAACCAACCTTGGTCCCTGGATCCACAGTTTTTGGAGGAACATGCTGAGGAATTTGAGAAGAGGAAAGAGGAACATCTGGCTGCCCTGCTGAGGAACCAGGCTTGAAAGTACCAGATTCCAATCGCTCGATCATCACATCGATTTCTCGAATCCCCTTGAACTTAAAATCTAGATGTCTTTCTCTCACTTGCTTCCACAACGAATAAGCAGTATTCATTAAAGTTAAGGAAGCAGTCCCTTTATGCATCTCCTGACATGCCTCTGAAAGAAGATATTCTTCGACAGCTTGAGCTTTAGCTATAGACATTTGCTTTTTCATTTCATCAATCTCAGCCTGCTTGTCATCAAGTGCCTTTTTCTTTCTATCTATCCTCTTCCTCTCCTTTTTAAGAGCATTTTTTGAAGAACTAGCCGACGCCTTGGCCGATTTCAACTTCTTTTGAATTCCTGACAATGATTTTTCAACAGAACCCCTCTCAGCTTTCGGTGTTTTCAACTCATCATTTAAATGAATTCGTTCACTCTCAGAAAACTCGAGAGACCTCATCACTATCAGATCTTCCTCTGATTTTTTATATACATCAGCCACGCTCCTCCTACGTAGCACCAACTCAGAAAGATAACCCAACGCCTGAATGACACCAAACCGAGCTCAGAAAATATATATATAGAAAATAAGGAGGAAAAGAATAGAACAAAAAGCTCACCTCATAACTTCGAGCAAAAGCAGATTGCTCTAGCAACACATCAGCATCCCAGAAAGTAAAACTTGATCCTCCGGAGCGATGCCTTTCAAAACCCACTCCTCGGAAGCAGCGAGATCACCAACCACCTTTTGATCCTTAGCAATGGACCATTCTGGGATGAACACTCCAATGTCTGCTTTCTCTTTACCTTCATCCTTCCTAAGAACATTAGGGAGGTCGGTAGGTATGATGGAAGACCCACCGGCATGATGATCAGTTAACCTTGTGGAGGATCCAACCTCTTGGGGGATTGGCTCCACAGTGAGACTGCCTCCTTCTTTCGGGGAGGGACCCTCAACCTCGGTATTTCAAGAGGATGCAGGAGAAGGTCTTAGTAGCCCTTTCTTGGAATGACCCTTATCTCCCGAGGAGGAAGACGCTTTTCTTTTCCTACCCGCACTCACCTCTGGAGGTTCAAAAACCTGGTTCCCATCAATGCGAAGATCTTTCTCCACTATGTGGCTAGTCAAAGAGTCCAAACAAAGTTCACTGCAACATACACAAAAAAAAATAATATATCACAAATAAGTATAAAACAAGACAAGATAAATCCTCATATATTATTCGTAAAACCTCCATTCCCGAGGTACTCACCCAATTCTAGCTCACCCATATCTTGTAAATCAACGGTTTCACCCTTGATCTGATTCCCATCTGCCGTAATAGCTTCGAAACTAGCTTGATCAACAGAATCTAAGGGAATAATCTTGTTCCCCTTTCCAGTTTTGGGGAAACCCCAGTTAGTAGGGCACCCCGGTCCTGTATGGACTGCCTAGAAAAATTGTTGCTTCCAGCCATGGTTAGATGTTGGAAAAGACCCAACAATAGGGACACCACCACGCTGGCGAAAATAATACCATCCGGGGTGGGTACTCACATGATTTAGGGTGAAGCATTTTATAAACAAACTTACAGAAATCTGTCTCTCCAATCGAAGACACTTGATCTGGAAAGCCCCAATACTTCTCCAACCATTAGAGACCAATTGGCAAGGAGAAATTTGATAATGCCTAAGAAGACATCCCACAAAAATGGAGAGCGGATATTGAAGGCCAACCTCAAAGGCATCCAAAAGAAGACCCACTTCCCCACGACGGGGTCGATTTAGCCTTTCTTCGGAAGAAGGAACCCTTAGTTCAATATCTTCCGAGATCCCGTAAACACCACGAATGTCCATGAGATTGAAATCGGAGATAACAGAAGAAATCTCGCCCACACCTTTCCCAATAGTAGGATCCAGTTGTGGCTTTTTAATCCGATAACCTCTCCTTCCTAATTGTCTCATAGAATCTAAGGTAGAAACATTAGTTGGAATCTCGAAAACATTCCTAGGTGTAAATATTGAAACCCTAAAGATCGATTCTTCTGGTAAAGACGCGGGAGAAGACATTCTTCGATTTTCTTCCTGAACAGAACCATAATACAAATTCACGCACTCGTCCAACAAAGAAGCAACTTCATCGTTTTCCACTCTTGAAATTTTTCCTTTATATTTTTTCATTTTTCTAAATGCAAATAAAAGCAGAAAAAGAACTCAAAATTGAAAGAAAAAGGGGATATATCAAGCGTATACTCACTTGGACCAGAAGAGCCTGCGCTTGGAACGGACGTAAGAAGCAGAATAATATTACCAGGCTCAGAAAAGGCCTCCAATCGAGAAGGTTCAATAGACAATGAAGTACGGGATTTAGAAAGTCCTTAGAAATCCTCGCAAAACTTTTTGGCTTGGACAGTAAAGAAGATGAAAAGACCTAGACTTAAAAGTAAGAGCACGGGAAAGGATAGAAGGATCTAAAAAAATTGAATTTTGTAACTCCCTGATAAAGGCTCTCAAAAGGCGCGAAGGATTGAATCCATTTTCGTTTCCACGTGTTAAACATAGACCCTTAATATACTATTCAAAATATACGGTACATTATTTTCATATGGATAAACAATGCATTGAAATTATAAGTAAATTGGTTAAATTTTACCAAGATTGTATTATCTTCACCTTGACCAAAGCATTTAATAAGGTAAAGGGAATAGGGGGCAAATGTTACAACATACTTTCCACTTTAAATCATGAACGTACACGTGGACTCGAGAGGAGATGTGACTTGGAAGGCGCGCCTACAAAGTCCTACTTGCGTAACAGTTATGGGGGATGGCGGTTAGAGACCCCCTTGAGAGAAAAAATCCCACGTAGACCTAGAATCCCGGAGACGAAGGGGGACCACATCCCGAACAAAAGCACCAAAAAACCGTGCAACGAGAAAAGACCACGGCTAACGAAGAATGGGCTACTGCAGATCTCCACCAACTATATGGGAGGACAATTTTTTCTGTAATAATCAATAAAGAAAATGCAGTATTCCAAGGCTGGTTTTCTATATTTCTTTGGTTCTATCATTTTCTACATTTGTCAATCTTCTGTAACAGTTTAAGAACTGTGTTTGTAACGAGGATTCTCTCCAGCAGAAATTCTTGTACAACAAAATTATATCAATCATTGTCTTGCACATCCTCATGGCCAAAAAAAATTGTCAGGTAAAAGGAGACAAAAAATTTACAGATTTGACATGTAAAATAAAAAAATCCCAAATTCGACAAATCTCTATTGTAAGTACACTTTTTTTGGTAAGAATTGTAAGCACACTGATGAACTGAGCTTTTGATTGCTCCTTTATGCCTAAAAGTTATTTAAATGCCGATCATAAAATGAGGTATCGGTATCGAATTGCTCAGATCGGTTCGGATCGATATTGATGGAGGTTGATACCGATAATTAACCCATTTTGGATCGGTTATCGATATCAAATCAAAGGTAATATCATAAAATAAAACCTAATTTTAATGAAAATTAGGGATAAAATCGATCGATCAAAGCCTATCTGAATCAATATTCAGATATCGGCCGAGACCAATACCAATACCAATATCTCAATCCCTGATTCGGATAGATGTGTTTTCAAAATAATTTGAGTGACTTAGCATGAAGTGTGTTTTACATGTTTTTCTCCTAAAAGTAATAACAAGTTTGTGTTATAATATAAGAGTAAGGGTAAGGTTAACTTTGTTTTTATTTCCCCCAACTTTACAACAAAGAAGATTCTTCCAAAAAACTTTCACCCACCGACCGTGAAGTTAAATTAGCAGAATCTCAATTAGCACAAGTACATAACACACAGAGAGAGAGAGAGAGATCACACTAGAGCATGAATCAAGAAAGAAGCCCAACCCATGATGATCACAGTTTTTTTAACTTTTCTTCTTTTAGTACAAATACGAGTTGAAGTAGTGGATGAAATGAATACATCATAGAGAAGAGCAAAACTATATAACATTTTGGCCAAGTGCAGATGCAAAGCAAAGAAGCTACTTCCGAGGATGGGTGTCCTCAGGCTTGGCTACACCGACAGTGACTTTGGCAACATCGACTGCGGTTGCATCACGCTTCTTCTTAATGTATAAGGTAACATAAGCGATACCTGTAGCGATAAAGAACCCGACAACGGCCATCTTCGCTGGGGAATAAGGTAGGCTACGTCGCTGGTGCAGTACTTCCCCTGGTCTCTGCCCAGGCGGCCTCTTCGACGCTTCCACCCTTGCCGCCTTCACGTCCTCCGGTCTCATCTTGTGCGTGCCTGCCATCTTCCTCCAATCCTCCTGTCCTGCCATTTCTCCTTCTCTCTCTGTCTCTGTCACAATTGTGATTAAATCAAGAAGTGAAAGAAGACAGTTAATCATTATCAAAAAAAAGGAACACAGTTAACTGAGAAAAGAAATCAGAGAGGAAGCAGAGTGTGATCGCCACGTTTAAGCCGTGCATGCTTGCTGGGTACGTGGAAGTATGTGGGACCTCACGATTAAGACAAGTGTTCTCTATTGCTTGGGAACTATTTATTATGTACCTCGGAGGAAGTCGGAGAATGGAAATTCACTTGTTTGGAGTTTGGATTCACCCCGCAACCATTTGGACCCGGTTTTGCCAATGCCAAATCAGATCTAATTAGGTTATATTTGAATATAGGGCTTTCAAAAAATCAGCTTGTTTGGACTTTGGAGCAATAAATAAATCCAATCAGGAAAATTGGTTTGGAATATTTACCACCGACAAACCCAGGACACCATCCGAAGTAAGGAAGATTCCAAAGCAACAAATACCAATAATTTGGCCATTTGATGGGAAAATTATCCTCTGCAATTTTCTGTCCGATTTATTTTCCTAAGTCCTTCAAATAAGGGGATGATGGGAAAATTATCCTCTACAATTTCGTGTTCAATTCATTTTCCTAAGTTTTTCAAATAAGGGGATGGACACACCCGGGAAGGGGGTAGGGTCGTCATTTCTGTCCCCTATGAGAGGAAATTGAAGAAATAGACAGGCAGAGAATTGTAAGGGATAAAGATCCCCATTTGATTGAATTTCCTTTTTGTTCTAGTTTTTTTCTCAACAAGTTTTCCTTTTCATGAATGAGGAGATCCATAGAACGGACCTGGCTCTCCTCTGGCACTGGCGGGAGTTGGAGGATCCAGCTCGGGAAAAACAAGGTGGTTTTGATCATTTCATAGGGGGCCACCTTTGAAATGATCTAAACACCCCTACTTTTGCTGGATTGGATCTTCCAACACCCGCCACGGCTAGAAGAGAGTCGAATACCTATAGAACACCCTAAGAAGAGCGAGGAGACATCTATAGAACTAGGGTTGCAATTTGGACCCCAAATACCTGGGCACATCTCAGCTTGCATGACTATTTTTAGGCTTTAGCTTAAATTTTCAGGCCAATTAATTTCCAGCCCATGTGCTGGAATGGGGCTGGAAAATATCAGTCTTAGTTCTAATATGATGTACTCCATCAAATATTAACACTAAATCATCTGAGTTCAGGTACTAACTGTACTAAATGAGTGTCGGATCAATGTTGACCTCGGGCTCAATTACCTACAATTGTGCTTTCGGGTCTAGGTTATGTTAAGCCTGTATATTTTTCACTGTTATAATGTATTGTTGACAACAAAAACATAGGGCAGTCAGCTGAGTCAACAGTGCAGTGTCAGTGAGTTATAGAGCAGATAACATGACAACATCACAGTGGCTAGCAACATCAATAAATAAGGTATAATGGCAGTTGCATTGAGTTGGCAATATAGATGTGTATTGGTGTGTACAGTGATTTGGTAGCTAGCAATGTATCAGAGAGTATGGCAATGGTCATGATGGTAGCATGGTAATAATGGCAGAGTGCACATGGCTTGATATGGCACAGGTGACATGCTTATGTGGCATGTGATAGTTGGGCAGTGTTGAAAACGGTGCACAAGTGACATGGCAATGTACACGAATGTTTGGCAGTGACTTGTAGCGATATATAAACTGTACATGTGTTTTGAGAGTGATTAGATGATGATTGAGTAGGTCAGACAATGAAAACTAGACATGTGTTAGTTTGGCACAGATATTGAGGTATCTAGGCACATGTGGTAGCATTTGATAATGTATCACAATGTACTTCAGTGATTGGCAGCGTGTAGCAACATCAAATGAAGGGTTCATGGACTTTGAATGGTAAATTCATAGGTTCGCGTTGATGTATCTACTTTGGAGCCAATTTTGGGGGGTTGCCCCAGTTGATGTTCGAATGGATGTCCTATAGGCCCACAGGGCGTAGGATAGTTTGTCATCGTAGTCATTATACTTGCCTTCTATCTTTTGGATTATCTTTCTAATATTCTTGTTGGTGGTTTCCACTACACCGTTAGTCTAAGATCTATATAGCGAAGACGTATTGAATGTTCATCCAAACGCTGAGTTTGTTTACTTCTCCCCTGATTTGGGACCCTTGGTCTTATACGAGTTCTTGTGGTACTCCGCATCGATATATGATATTGTCATTTATGAATTTGACTATCTTGGCCACGGTTTATTTAATATAAAACTGAGCTTCCATCCATTTTGTGAATTAGTTGATGGCTACTAGTATGTCCACATTGCCATTGGAAGACTTGGAGATTTCCTGCTCGATTACGTCTATGCCCCAAGTAGCGAATGACCATGGTGAATTTAGAATATGTAGCTCTGAAGGGGGCTTATGTATCAAGTTACCGAATGTGATACCCTGTAACCAGTTAGACTTATAAAATACTTATTGGTACTATCAGGTGTTGGCGGGTTTCGGGTTTCAACGGAACACGGGGATGGGTATGTTTATCCGAAGGTGAGATTTTAATATTTTAATACATTTTAATGTGAGATGGTAAGATATGTTTTTTTATATTTTATTTGGGCATAGAATACCAAGGGATTTAATAGCCCAATGGTCGTCAACACATTCCATAAACTATACCCCCCCCCCCCCCTCGTTTCTTTGTTCCTTTTTGTACTCTAATTCCTGTGGGGTTGTTTTTCCCATGAGTTTAGCTAATAAAGTTTGGTATCAAGAGAGAGAGAGAGAGGAACCGTCAGAGTTGGAGATTGGGAGGAAAGCCGAGCAAGGGAAGAGAGGCTAAGATGTAGGAAATTGAAGGGGGAACTGGACAGCAACACTAGGATCTTCCCAGTCTTGACTAAGAGGCTAGAGTTGAGCTGAATATTTAACGAATCAAACCCAGAAGAAGGGGTTCTTTTATTAGGTAATATTCTCCTCTCAAATGATCTATGTGTAAGGATCCATTCCCAGAACCGCGCCCGCGTTCCCTCTTGGGGCGCTTGGTTCGGATGGGGTTGGGTTATGCTCCTCGATTGGAGAGAGAATGAATGCATCTTCTCGAAGGTTATGATTTATCGGGGAATGGGGGTCATACAATCAAGTGAAATGGAGTTGCCACCTAGGATTAGGGCCTAGGAGCCATTGGTGTAGCCCTGTGAAGGGCTACAGGACTTCGTTTGGTCTGGTCAGAGATTTGGGGTAAGTGGTCAGGTTATGAGAGTGGGAAGGTGTTAGGCACCCACCTCACCTGGTAAAACCGATCTTTCTACTAGATGCTGGTTTTTGAATACTCTCCCTTCATAAATGTCCTATTCCCACATGTATAACTAAAATGATGCACAAACTGCTTAATTAGACTAACTACTGTATACTACACGGGAATAATTTAAAAGTCTACATTGTTACGGAATTGAAATGCGATGAAAGAACTAAATACCTGTATGTGTTAAACCAATGCAATTATACGAGACGAATCACGTCCCCCAGCTCAGGTGGAGGCAAAAGACAAGCTTTGTCCTTCGTCGGATAGAGTAACGGCGTCAAAAAGTAATTACCTGGATATCAAGCAGAATAACAGTGTCAGAAAATATTTGGAGAGTAATCACCCAGATGTCAGGCAGCATAACGGCGTACGGATGTTGGGTACTGAGACCTCGGACAGAACAACAGCATCGAAAAGTTTTGAAAACTAAGCTTCTTCAAATATCAATTAGAGGCGCACGGGTGTCGGGTACTAGGACCTCTGACAGAATAATGGCATCGAAAAGCTAGCACTTCAGAAACTAGGAATTGGGATGTCAGGTAGGGTGACTAGGCCATGGGAGGCTTTGGGGTTTTGGGCAGAAACGGGTTAGGAAAGGCGGGTCCAGAGGACCTAAACTCCTGACAAAGGGACGAGGCTCGAAAGCTTAAAATCGGACAGGGATAGGGCCCCGAAACTAGGAAAAAAGGAAAAAAACTGAAAACTGGAGCTCTGGGAGTCCCCCCTCTCCTCAACTTGGAACTTGTTGAAATGAGGGGTGGAGGTATTTATAGCCAAAAAATCCATCTGGCGGCGCCACGGTGAAACCGACGGTGTCGCCAAAAATAAAAAGTTCACTTTGCGTACCCGGCGGCTCCACCGATCGGGGGGCGGTGCTGCTCTGCAGCACTGCGATCACACGAGATGCTATCGCGCAATGCCGCGGCCGTGCACGATGCCTTCGGGTCAGGGCTTTAGGCGAGGGCGTCCTGTAGGGTCGTTCTAGGGATACGAGGGGACCACGGGTGGAAAATGAGGTGGAAGAGGGGGTGTCCGAGTCACTTCGAAGGGAAAGAGTATTTAAAGGGTATTGTCAGTCTTTCGCGTCCGGTTTTTGTCATTGCTGGAGGGTGGCAAAACCCAGGATTTTACTCCTCTCCATTTCCAGATCCATTATTTCTTGTTATTTCCCCCTCCAGAGTGCGACACGTGGTGGACTTAAATCTAACGACCCTAAATCATTCTCTTACTTTTGAGTAATGAACTAGCTATGGTTACCCCAACCCAGAGTCTAACCCGGGTCAAGTTTAACCAAACCAATTTTAGACCCATAGTTAACTCAAACCGAATCTTCAACCCTAATCTCATCGCCTCTCTCTTCTATTGCCCTCATTGAGAGACAAAGCCCAACCGAGGAGAAGTTGCCGCCGCAAGCCCAACCAAGGAGCTACAACTTTGTCGGAAGCCCACCTCTTCTTGCCGCTGCGACTTCAGACGACGGAGCAACAAACACATTTAAAGGCGACGGCACACCTGATTCTTGCCGCTGCAACTTCAGGCGATGGAGCAACAAATGCGTTTTCAGGCGACAGCACCCTCTGCTTCTTCAGGTAACTTCAGACGATGCCGTTATTTTTTTTTTATGAACACAACTTTTAAAAATCAGAGATCTATTGAATTTGTAGAATTAAAAGGAAAAAAGAGAGAAATTACCACAGAAAATGCAACCAGATGAGAGCTCGACCTAAGAAAATGCAACCAAGTTTTGGTTGTAAATCTGCAACAGTCTTTCCAGATGAGAGCTCGACCTAAGAAAATGTAACCAAGTTTCCTTTTTTATCTCTGATTTTTAAAATTTGTGTGTTCATAAAAAAAATTACAGAAAACATACCTTGCAGGATGTAATAGTTCCAAATTCTAAAAAAATTCCTTTCGTTTTCCATCATTGATACTATCATAGATTTTTCAAATATAAATTGGCCCCTTGAAGTTTTTCTAACCTACCATTTCTTTCCTGTTCATATTTGAACTAAAAAGAAGGCAACCACTTAGCTGCCAACAAACAGATAGTGCCGGAGTGGGTAAACACTTGTTCTTATCCACAATGATACAACATACTAACATAAGACAGCCATAATTTCAAAATACAAGCAATGCTACTAGCATTCCTTTGATAAACAAGAAATAGGACATGGACTAGGATTAAGAAAAGCAGAGGCTTCCAACTTTATCAATTCTTGAAATAAAAGTATCCAAGTTGTCGCCAAGTTAAAGCTCACCAAAAATGGGTTATTATAGTTGTTTCATGCATACTGATTCAAACCTACACAAAATGATGCATCCTATTATATCCATAATCAAGTGTCATTATAAATGAATGGGATAAAATAATTACAATGAGGTCATTGCTGGCTGTTTTACTTATATTGACCGCGGGAGCACAATTCAGGGTTTCAGGAAGTGATGGAACCACTTTATTTCATGTTGCAGTGGTGGCACTACTAGTATATATGATATTAAGCATTTATGGTGTTTTACTTTTTAAAGTTAGCCTTTAAATTTTTTGTTATGTGTGTCTTGAATTTTTGTTACAATAGATCAAAGTTTGCCCCACTCCTGACATAAAGCTGCATTCGTTTTTTTTTCCATTGCTTCATCTAATGGTTAATGCAAAACTCTTTGATTGTTTTTTTCTTCATATAATGGTTAATGCAGAATTCACTGATTTTTTTAGGTAAATGTGTTGTTACTATTTAGTGATTGATTTGAGAGACTGTGTAGGGATATGGATAATCCAATGGCTACACCAGATGAGAATAAGCCTCAGATCGGCATGCATTTTAATTCAGAGAGCGAGGCTTATGAATTCTATAACAGTTATGGAGGAAGATTGGGTTTTAGTGTCAGGAAAGAATTTGAAAATAAGAGTAAAAAAGACAAGACTACGATAACTTTAAGGAGATTCGCATGTAATAAACATGGTATTAGAAAAAAAGACAAGCGTGATATTAATACTAATTGCCCTCGAGCGAAGACAAGAATAGATTGGCCTGTTCGAATGGGCAGAACGCTTATGGAAAATGGGAAATACCGATGCCATGATTTTGTTGAAGGCCATAATCACGAGCATTATATACCATCGACCACACACATGATTTTGTTGATCGATGATTCTGGAATTAGACCTAAGGCCGCATTTGAGTACATGGGTAGACGGGCAGGTGGGAGACAGAACCTTGGTTATACACCAAAAGATCATCACAATTATCTCCGATCTAAGCGTCAGCATGACTTAGGTTATGGTGAAGCGGCTAGTTTGTTACAGTATTTTACAGAACAATCTAGGTTAGACCCATCTTTTAGCTATGTTGTGCAGTTGGATATGGATGAGCTTATAACAAATATTTTTTGGGCTGATGCGAGAATGATAATAGAATATGCCTTGTTTGGTGATGTTGTTACCTTCGATACTACATTTCGTACAAACAAGAAAAATAGGCCGTTTGGAATTTTTGCTGGATTTAACCATCACAGAGGAGACATTGTATTTGGGGCAGCTCTTTTATACGATGAGATGGTGGAATCATTCAAATGGTTGTTTGAAGCATTCTTGAAAACTCATAGGCAAAAGAAGCCTATAACCATTTTTACAGATCAAGATGCTGCAATGGCAAAGGCAATTTTAGAAGTGTTTCATGGGACATGGCATGGTTTGTGTATTTGGCATTTAATGCAAAATGCGATTAAACATCTAGGCAACTTGATGAAGAACAGATCAAGCTTTCTATCAGATCTCAAAAAGTGTGTCTATCAGTATGTTGAGGAAGTACAATTTGAGTCTGTTTGGGAAGAATTATGGATTAAGTATGGGGTTGAAAATAATTCATGGTTAAATCGTTTGTATGGACTTAAAGAGAAGTGGGTCAGTTCTTATATGAATAATACATTTACAGGAGGTATGCGGAGTACACAACTGAGTGAAAATATAAATGCTGACTTGAAGGACTATACAAAATCTACTTTAGATATTGTACAGTTTTTTAAGCATTTTGAAAGGGTAGTCAATGAGAAGCATGCTAATGAATTGAAGGCTGAATTTGATGCAAGAAATAAGCTCCCAAAGAATATGTTTTCCCATATAAAAATTATTAAACATGCAGGAGAAGTTTACACTCCAAAAATCTTTGACTTATTTCAAGATGAGTTTTCAATGGTTAGTGATTGTCACATAAAGTGGAAGAATGAAAGTTCTAGTTTGGGTGAGTATGGTGTTGGTATAGATGAACAGGAGATTGAATTTAAAGTTGAGTGTAATCCATCTGAGTCTATTGTTCAATGTAGCTATAGAAAGTTTGAGACATTTAGCATTCTATGTTGTCATGCTTTAAAAGTTTTGGACTTGTTAGATATCAAGTTAATTCCTAAAGCATATATTTTGAGTAGATGGACACGTGCAGCGAGAATCATGGTGATTGAAGATAGCAGGGAAAAAAGGTTGTGGAACATGTTAATTTGGCTTCCACACAACGTTATACATTGCTATGCCGTAAACTGGTAAAACTTGCATCAGAAGAATCCAATTCAGCAGATGGATATGACTTAGTGAACAATGCTGCTACTGACTTATTTAAACAATTACACAATCTTGTCAAGGATACCGCACACCAAGCTGAGTTAACTGAGGAGCCTAATCTGTTTATTGCTAAAGGGCTTAAAAAGAAAGAAAAGAAGAAGATAGAAGGCAAAAATACTACAAAACGATTGAAAAGTTGTTTGGAAACATAGGGAAAAAGGACAAAAAGCCCTATGCCATCTAATTTTGGAAGTTGGACTCAAATTGATGGATCTCAATAAATAAAAAAAATTTATTTTTAATTTTAAACATTTCAGTTGCACTTTAGTGATTATTTGTATGTTGTAATATAATCACCTCAAGAGATGAATCAATCTGATGGATCTAAATCCTCCTTTCAAACAACCCTCTGTCTCAGACCACTACCTCAGGTATATTATACTCATATTGTTTCAACATTGAATTCAATATTTTGCTGTATTTTTTAACAATTATTTATATGTTGTATTATAGTCACCTCAAGTGATGCATCAATCTGGTGGATGTCAATCCTCCTTTCAAATAACCTTCGGTTTGAGGCCACTACTTCAAGTATATTATATATACTCATTGTTTCAGTCAGAAATTCAATATTTTGGTGCATTATGATGATTGTTTATATGTTGTATTATAATCACCTCAAGTGATGCATCAAATTGCTCTCCCTACACTGTCAACCAGAGCATGTTAGAACCAATTTAATGGAACTCAAGAAAGCCTAACAAATATTGGTTTCAGACCATTACTTCAAGTACTTTATAATCATTTTATTTTTGTTTTTATTTTAAACATTCCTATTGAACTTTGGTGATTATTTGTATGTTTTGTTATAGTCACCTCAAGAGATGCATCAAAATTGTTCCCCCTACACCATCAACTATAGCAAATTGGAATCAATTTGATGATTCTCAAGAAATTCAAACAAACCTCAGTTTCAGAGCACTACTTCAGGTAGATTATACTCAGTTAAATTATTATTATTATTATTATTGTATTTTAAATATTTCTACTGCATTTTTATAGTCACAAGGGTCATTTGATCATTCTACACCAACACCAAGTTCCTCCCAAGCTTCCACAAGTGCGCAGCATAATCTTCAGTTATAGTTCAAGTATTGCTTTAAGAACCTAAGTATTGTGCAATTCTATTGGCTGAACAGTGTGCAATTAGGTGGTAAAAATTATGTAGTTTTCTGATTGGTAAATTCATTCCTTTGTAGTTGGCTGATCTACTAGACATCTCATTCAAACTAAGATGAGGATTTGAGAAGCTGGTCATTTGGAGTGGAAACAAGTGCACGCCTAGTATATAATTTGGGGAAAAAGAAAGGCTTAGCAGACTTTGATTTTAACAGTCATTGTTAAAAGAATGCACTTTATTTGATGGTTATGATCAATTGTGTGTTTTCAATTATCATAATTTGCTTCACATCTATGTTTCCTTCGTTTGACTAATTTGGATCTGTTCTTTCAGAACTGGATGTAATGGTGAAATTTGGATTTTTAGTAGTTGTATCCAGTAGTCTCTAGTCAAAGTAATGGTCCAATATTTTGATGTTTTATATAATGAAGAGATGCAACCCTTATCTTTTTCGGTCTTTCTTTTTTATGAGTGCTTTAGTGGTAAAGCGGGGAGAAATCCCAAATAGCCTAATGTGGCATCAAATTCAATGGAATCATTGAACATGAGGCTAAACAATTTTTATTTTACCATTTTCGCCAATGGACCTTGTTCTCTTCCATTCATGGTTAAAATATAACTATTCTTCTCTTTAAGAGGCTTTAGTGGTCATCTCCATAGAATATGAGGAAATATAACTTTATATTTTTTTTTATAAAAATCTGATAATTAAGTTGGTGGATGTTGCTACATCTAAATGGGTATTTGATGTCACAACAAGAAAATTTAGTGTAAAACAACGAAGTTACACTCGGTAGTGGTTTCGAAGTTAATTAGAGTGAAATATAAGCATCTTATGCCTTTGAAGTGTTTTTAGGTTGCTGGTGTTTGTTGACAATGGATAAAGTACCTGACCTTCAAAGGGAATTTGAATCAACTAATGTAGAATATACAACTAAAACTTACAACATACAATGTTAATTTAAACACAAGCAAACTTTTATCTCTATTATATGGTCGGATTTACTCATGGTTAATCTAATTTTTCCAAGACCATGTTTGTTGAAAATATTTATTAAATCCAAGCTAAAGAAAATAACAAAGTGGAAAAGATAAAAATTGTTCATATCTAAGAACAAAAACATTATTCAGTCTGTCAAAATAGAAGACATATAAATTTACACAATCGTTGCATAAAATACATAGCACGAAAGAAACAACACCCAAATACAGAGGAAGATGGTCATTCCATAGTAGTGGTTGAGTAGTGTCTGGTTCACAAGTATTTGGTTATGCACTTGTGGGCCAGATGCTCGTTGTGGAGCAACCGAATTCAACCGTGTGCGGCTGTTAACACTTTCATATAATTGGCACACCCTTGTGTCTACATTCCCCGATTCATTCCAAGAAATCCGATCCACCCAGATAAAAGCTTTTAGATGTTTTCCACTGACTGGACATCTATAAAATTGGGCCCACACTGGATCCTCTGCATGTTTGGGGATCTAGGTGGCCCTTGTAATGGTCTATCTCATGGTCCAATCGATTTCATCATCAGGGTTCCAGTCAGGCTGACAATGGCTGCCCAAATAACCCTGGTGAATAGTATTTAGCGTTTTGGCAAACCTGGAATCTTGGATTCAGCCACATGCAAGGCTGGATATGCATGTTCAATAGGGTTTCAGAGCTGCAACCACCTAGGGTTAGGTCTCTGCAGCCCTGGCTTGCAGTCTGGGCTTCAATCCATCAACCAAAAGGGGATCTGGGCAGTGCAACCATGCACAGCCAGATTTCGGCCAAGGCAGCAGCATAAGTGCCTAATGAAAAGTGATAAAAATCACAGATCTCCCATGCTCTATGCATGCATGGCAGATCTGGAGCCAGACTGGGAAAACCCTAGCTTGTCTGGGTTGCCCAGGGTTACAAAACATAGCAAGAATATTCCTCATGGAGCATGTCCTCCTGTTAACCCTCCAGTCAATCCCCCCAATGAACCTGTTGCTCAGAACATGGAAGTTCCACTTGCATCTGCTTCTGAGGCCCCTCCAGCTCATGCACCTGCACCTTCCCCTAATATGACTGCTAATGAGGTGGCTACCATCATGACCAATATGATGCAGGTCATGCAACAACAACAACAAATCCTGTTGCAAAATAGCAGGTATACAGGGGATTTTTATACCTGAAAATAGCTGTAGGTGAGCTCGGATCAGCCTAAGATGGGCTGTTGCAGCTCCTTCTCCTTCTTCTCCCTTCTTCCTTCTCTTCTTCCTCTCCTTTCTCTCTCTTCTTTCCTCTCTTCTCTCTTTCAGATTCAGATCTGCCAAGGGCTCTAAAATGAGCCCAAGGCCTCCTATTTATAAGCCAAGGCCAACTAAGGCCTATTTGCCTTCAGTCCCTTTTTTAAAAATTGATTTTTGGAACTGATTTTGTTCAGTTTTGGGCTCTCTGGTGGGGTCTGCAGTGAACCAGGGATATGAGGTGGTCCCCCAGACTTCCGTCAACATATGGAGGGTGCCCATGTCCAATATGGGTGGTCCCTGATTGATCTAATGTCCAGCTTGATTTTAATGCCCTATGGGAAATCGAGCTCCCAACATATACCTCAAAAGAAATCAAATGGTCCAACTACTTCCGTATATTTTGCCTAATAATCTATACTTCTATGGCTTTAGATTGTGTGGTATAAGTCTACACCATCTTTCCTACATAGCTCTTCCTATGAACACTTTAACTTCTGGTTTCCCAATACCTAGTCTCAACTTTAGGATGAATTGAGATATTGATGGAATCCCTATTGTTCACTCCCAATAACGGAGGGGACATTCGGTGACCCATTACCCCCTTCATACCTATTGCTGAGCAAGGTTTTGTCGGATCCTTTAGTTTCAATTTCATCTTGATCTTGGTTGTTCTATTCGTTTGGTTTGTAATATAACGCTTTACCAAGACCTAACTACGCGCCAACAGTCTTTTATTGTCCTCCCCGAATCTACATATGAATGTAGAATTTCTAAATGGATAGGGTCTATAATCTTCATTTAAATTTCACGATGTTTTAATTAACAATGCCAACCACCAATTTGTGGTCTAAGTTCTTTGAGGGCACCTTCCACTTATCAGCAACCTCAGTAGAGTGAAAGAGTGTGATGTGCTGAAATCAAACAATACTTAACAGGTGAGGACGATGCAGATAAAATACCTGTTATTACTCCAAACTCGCCTTACTTCCCCTATGGTCAAGGCATTTACTTGCCCTCGAACTTTGTCTCTGTGGAGCAGGAAGGCCGAGCAGCAGATTGGAACGGTGGATATGGATTGTATCCCCGGTTGGCACACTCTCTCGCTATGTGTCCGAATTTGTTGCACATGAAACACCTAGCACGGAAATCAAATCCTAAAATAATAAATCAGAAATGTGTTATTTTAATTATTCAAACTATTTTGGATAACCTAGTGTTGGTCTAAGCTCACCGGGTTGACTCGGTGTATAGTCAGTCATCACTTGGAAATCTCTAGGCCTTGCATTGGGCCTTAGGCCTATGTCCCGGTGCATGGGCCAATGTCAAGGGCACAAGGGCAAAATGATCATTAACAGTGTCCGTACCTACCTCTAGGTCAGAACATGATCCCATTACTGTCTATGACATAATTACATTGTTGTCCACTTTAGATCGGTGCTGTAAAATCAAACACAATAGTGCACAGTCACCTGCGGGGCCCACTTAGGGTTCCAAAATATTTTTCACATATGGACAGATGTGGGGGAAGGGCATTTTTATCATTTCTCACATCCCACAGTGTCCAGGGATCAAGGCCAACAGGAAAATACAAATCTACCCCTTTATTCCTGAAAGATTCCATCACTGGGCCTTGTACTGGGCCTTGCTACATCACCCAGTGCATCGCCCAATGCCTGCAGAATCGACCTTGGACTGAGTTTCCAAGGTGGGACCTGCCAGAACTGAACAAACAACTGAACCGGTAGGATTAAACCAAGGTGAGTGGAATTACACCATGAGTGTAGGTGTAACATGACTGATGGGTCATGACAACAACAACAATATTTCCTGTCCTTAATTACTTTAAATTGTTTTATATTCTCATTTGAATTCTGAATCTTATCTGATGAACATTGGACATGTATGATAATGCTTGTATGTGGAATTGCTAGATTAGATGCCGTAGCCGGCTTGAAAATGAGGCTTGTGGTAGCCCTTATTATAGGATACGGTTGAAACTGCCTGACTCATACGATGCCATATAGACATGGGGCTAAGATTTCATCACCTGTGCTACGCACCCTTGCCAACAGGGGTTAAGGTGTTGGATGCCTGTGGGGACAATTATCAGGGAGTGAAAAATAAATAAATAAAAGAACACCGGAATGGTGCATGAGGGAAGAAACGGTTGTCCCCCTGGTTAATCACAGAGGGCTGGTCGGGCTGACCTTGGTGAATGGATGCAGGAGCTGACTGGTCCTCTCCGACAACTCAATGGGTGTATCGCGGGAAGGGATAACCAAGCCCGTACTAGGGATACATGTATTGAGGATTGTAGTAGCACTGACCCGACTTAGTTGTGATGTTAGGTGGCTAATAAAAAAAAATGAACTGCACCTCATGTAGGACTCATTTGGTTGTGCTTGCATGTGCATGCATGGTTTATATTTCATTCACGGGCTCAGTGGAGCTCACACTCTTGTATATTCTCTTTTAGTTGATTTTGCAGGAGCGGGTTTGCCAATGGGCGAGGGAGCAGTCGATGGAATTGCAGATCTCCCTCATCTCGTTGCTTAGCGACGATTTTATTATTATTTAAGTTTCTTTCTTTCAAGAAGTGTAATTACCAAGACAATGTACTTATTAGACATAAATGGATATATATATATATGGTAAAATATAGGTATGTGGGATTGTATTATCGATGATATAAATCATCTGTGGGTAGTCAGATCTTCCATTGCACTCTGATATTCTTTTAATTATCTTTTTACCCTCATGGTGTGGTTTGTGATGTGTAAGTACTGCTTCTAGATCCTTGGGGATTGGCGGATGTCGTAGGATATCTGGTTACTCGCCTAAATCCTCCCAGTGGGTGGTTTGGGGTGTGACAGAGTGGCATTAGAGCGAGAAGCTCTATTTACATTCACAAACAACGGAAGTAGGAAATCGGTAGCCTAGAAACAAAGAAATAAAATTTTTAAGAAAATACCAAAATAAAGAAGTGGAAGAACACAGTAGGAGACTAGCTAGGTGCAAAAGTCGATAACCCTATAATTGAAGAGGCATAAACTTTTACATTCGGAAAGGAAACTGAGAGTACTATTTCCAATCTTATTAGAAACGAAAGTGCAACCAGTAAAGTAGAAACAAACATAAACATAATTTGGAAGATTCTAAATTCTAGAAATTCTAAAATTAGCTCTACACTTGAGCTGAACCTTAAGCTTGAGGTGATAATCAACAAATCATAGATACCTATAGACCAAGTTGTATTATAATTGAACCTTGATAGCTAGGGACTTCTGTGTAATTAAGAGGAAAACAGAGTACCTTTAGACTCATACAACCTGTATTGAAATTCTACTCCAACGATAGCCAAGCCGAAGCTAGTGCCTGATTCGGGGTTTGCTGGTGCATATCTTACTTAACACTTCCTTAAGATCATCGCACCATGTATTTCAAATTTCTTGCTCCAAATTGTTCTATTCAAATATTTCAAGTACATAAATGTCGCCTCAATATATGAAATATATTGAATTTTCCTGTTGCATCCATGTAATCATAAATCTTAAATTCCTTTCAGAAAGCAAGTATGGTGCAAACTCGATCCACCATCTACGATTTTTTTGCATCTTGGAAGTCAGCATGACCATCCTTCCTTGACCACAACTACACATTGAAGGTTGTTCATTCATTCTTGTGAAAAAATAAGCTAATGAAATCAATAGAAGAACAACTAAAATTTTGTATGAAATTCAGTAGGGTACAGATCCAGATGAGATTTTAGGGGTTCATTCTTAATCCATTTCGGCCTCCCAAAACCCATAAAAAGCTACAGTAGAACCCATTTCAAAGATGGGTTATATTATGAATTGGGTTATATTTGAGAAGCAAAGGACTCTTATTAGCTAGATCTTCTTCAATGTATTCATAAGAGATACCCTTCAGTTTTAGAGCTAACTCTACTCTGCGACTGAAAGGGTTTATCCACATGCCCATTATCTTTACTTCCTCAGCCATTATAGCTATAGTTGCTGCTCTATTTCTCTCTTTTCTAATCACTTGTTAGAGTTCCACTTCTTACTCTTGGTTTCTCTTCCACTAAGATATTTTTATAGGTACAAAATCCCATTAATTGGCTAAATGGGATGCTGCACAAAATGCCATTAATCTCATCTCTCCAGTATTCCAAATGTAACAGAGCACCACAGAGAAGAACATTGAGCAGACAAACTAATGGAATTTGTACTGAAACACCTAGACCTGATCTTGGTCCCTGCAGGACTCTTGATCATGTTCACCTACCATCTCTACCTCCTCTATCGAATTCTTAGATTTCCTGAAACTACAGCCAACGGCTATGAGAACCACAACTGGATGGCTTGGGTCGAGAGAATGATGCAGGTTACTACTACTAACAGTGATATCAAACAACACATCAAGTGCAACCTACTTCACTTCCCTGTGCCTTACACTGAGCTCTTTCATAGGAGCATGGGTAGGAAGTTCCTCCAGCAACCCCGTTAAACTCGTGTTTATATTGGGGAAGACCCTCCCCTGACTTTATTCTGATCAGGCCAAATATGAACAGGAAAGAACGAAAAGTTTTTGAACACACAAATTTAAAAAATCAGAGATAAAAAACTGAAGCAATTTTTTTTATGAACACACAAGTTTAAAAAATCAGAGATAAAAAAGGAAATATGAAAAGTTGGTGTAGAGGGAAAAAAATAACGACATCAATAGATCTCTGATTTTTAAAACTTGGTAATTTCTCTCTTTTTTTCCTTTTGATTCCACAAATTCAATAGATCTCTGATTTTTAAAAGTTGTGTTCATAAAAAAAAAAATAACGACATCGCTTGAAGTTACCTGAAGAAGCAGAGGGCGTCGTTGCCTGAAAACACGTTCGTTGCTCCGTCGCCTGAAGTTGCAGCGGCAAGAATCAAGTGTGCCATCGCCTTTAAACGCGTTTATTGCTCCGTCGCCTGAAGTCGCAAAGACAAGAAGAGGTGGGCTTCCTGCGAAGTTGCAGCTCCTTTGTTGGGCTTCCGGCGGCAGCTTCTCCTCGGTTGGGCTTCGTCTCTCAATGAGGGCAATAGAAGAGAGAGGCGATGAGATTAGGGTTGAAGATTCGGTTTGAGTTAACCATGGGTCTAACATTGGTTTGGTTAAACTTGACCCGGGTTAGACTCTGGGTTGGGGTAACCATAGTTAGTTCATTACTCAAAAGTAAGAGAAGGATTTAGGGTCGTTAGATTTAAGTCCGCCATGTGTCGCACTCTAGAGAGGGAAATAACAAGAAATAATGGATCTAAAAATGGAGAGGAGTAAAATCTCAAAATTCAGCGTCTACAGTTTGCCCCTCTTTGGCCGAGACCTGTGCCCACAGCCGAAGGGCAAAGACAAAATACTGGTTGATTTTGTCACCAGGTGCATGCATCACCACCACTTTGCTCATAGGTAGCGGAGTTGAACGATTAAAACCACATCTCGGTAAACCATTCGACAAATCTTTTGAGCAACTACTATCGTCACTTTGCTCATAGGCGATAGTGTTCCCTCGGTAAACTTTTCAGTGAGCCTCCTTGGGTCGAGCAACTACTACCGTCGCTTTGCTCATAGGCGACGGAGGTCCCTTAGTAAACCTTTTGGTAAACTTCCTTGGGTTGAGCAACTACTATCGCCACTTTGCTCCTAGGTGATGACGTTACGAACGATCAAACCTAATTCGGCAAATCGCTTGGTGAAGTCTTTTGTTTTGAATGATAAAACCTATCTCGGCAAACCGCCCAATAAATCTTTTGTTTTGAACGATAAAATCTATCTTGGTAAACCATTCGGTAGCAACTGGTGCTCATTCAGTAAATCTAGAGGATCGGTGTCAATGGGAGATCTAATGGTAGCGGGCAATCAACAGATCGGATGACAGCGGATAATCACAAATTCAAATGGCAACAGGAGATCTAGGGATCGGATGGCAATAGGTGATCAATAGATCAAATGGCAATGGGCAATCCGAGGATCGGATGACAATGGGCGATCGACAGATCAAATGACAATGGGCGATCCAAGGATCAGATGACAATGGGTGATGAACAGATCAAATGGCAATAGGCGATTTAAAGATCAAATGGTAACAGATGATTAACAGATCAAATGGCAACGGGCGATCCGAGGATCGGATGACAATGGGTGATCAACAGATCAAATGGTAACAGGTGATCAAAAAGTCAAATGGCAACGGGTGATCTAGGGATCGGATGACAATGGGTGATCAACAAATCAAGTGGTAACAGGTGATCAAAAAGTCAAATGGCAATGGGCGATCCAGGGATCGGATGACAACGGGTGATCAACAGATCAAATGGGGTAATGGTTTTGAGAGACGCTCCACTGGATTCTGATTTCGAGCAACGCTCAGCAGGGTTTTGATTTTGAGCAACGCTTAATAGGAGTATGATTTTGAGCAACGCTCGACAGAATCTGGTTTTGAGCTTCGCTCGGCGGGAATCTAATTTTGAGCAATGCTCAGCAGGGTTTTGGGTTTGAGCAACGCTCAGCTGGGATTTGATTTTGAACAACACTCAGCAAGGATTTAGATTCTGAGCGACGTTCGACAAATTTCTGATTTTGAGCAACGCTCAGTTAAGTTTTGATTTTGAGCTACGCTCAGCTGGATTCTGATTTTGAGCAACATTTAGCAGGGTTTTGATTTTGAGCAATGCTCGATAGGGTTTTGATGTTAAGCAATGCTCGGCAAGGTTTAGATTTTAAGCAACACTCGACAAGGTTTAGATTTTGAGGATGAGGTGGCATCACTCAACCAGAAGGATGGGGTCAACAAGTGATCAAGCCATACGCGAGTATATTAAAGATCAGAAGACCACAGGAGATCGGACTATACGTGAGTATAGAGGAGATCAGAGGACCACGGGAGGTCGAATCATACACGAGTATAGCAGGGGTCAAAAGACCACAGGAAGTCGGATTATATGCGAGTATAGCGAAAATTAAGAGACCATGGGAGGTCGGTCTATACACGAGTATAGCAGAAATTAGGAGACCACAGGAGGTCAGTCTATACGTGAGTATAGTAGAAATCAAGGGACCACGGGAGGTTGGTCTATACGCGAGTACAACAGAAATCAAGAGATCACAAGAGGTCGGTCTATATGCGAGTATAACGGAAATTAGGAGACCACGGGAGGTCGGTCTATACGCGAATATATCAAAAATCAAGGGACCACGAGTGGTCGATCTATACACGAGTATAGCAGAAATTAGGAGACCACGGGAGGTCGGACTATACGCGAGTATAGCGGAAATTAGGAGACCACGGGAGGTCGGTCTATACGCGAGTATAGCGGAAATCAAGTGACCACGGGAGGTCAGACTATACGCGAGTATAGCAGAGATCAGAAGAGTTAACAATTCACTTGCAAGGATGATCAGATGATGGGTCAATTTGTACATGCGTACAACGGGGACCGAAAGATTTATGGGGTGATCGAACTATACATGAGTATAACAAGGATCAAAAAGGTCAATGATCTAATTGTACGCGAGTACAAGGGGGGTCAGATTCATAGGATGGTCAAACTATACATGAGTATAGCAAAAATAATCAAGTTATATAGTAGAAATCAATAGGATCAAATTGCACAATCAATTTGTATGCGAGTATGGTTGAGACCAGAAGATTCATGTGATTATACCATACGAGAGTATAGTGGGATTAAAATGATCAAGCTATGCACAAGTATAGTAGGGATCAATAGGATCAAATTGCACAAGAGTGCAGAATTTTTAAAGGTCATTGATAAACCCAGCAGTGGTCGAAAAATCAAATTGATCTCGAGTGCAGAAGAGATCGAAGGTTTGGTCAAACCATACATGAGTGTGGTAGGAGCCAAACGATATGAGATCAGGTTGTATGTGAGTGCAACAAAAATCAACATTTAGACAACATGTGACAATGCAATCCTTATGCATGATGAAATTTTTTTATTTTTATGTAAAGAGATGAAATAATCAATTTTATGCAAGTGTTTATGATGCAAACATGGACAAATGAAAAGCAATCATATACAATCATAAATGCTTACCAAATATCCTTCATTTCTGTACTGCACAATACCTGTTCTTCGCAAATGGTTAGTGCATAAATGTTATGGCAGCACCAAAAAACTAGGTAGAGATAAATAATTTCCATGGTTATGATTCACCTCTTTTTTTTCTTCTTTTTTTTATTTTTCTTTTGAAAAATATTTCATTTTGAAATCCTATGTTCTCTGCACTAGGACGTAGGATACGCCCACACACATGGGGTGGGCAAAATGACCGGCCCACCCGGACTGAGAACAATACCCCTAATAGGACAAAGGACCAGGCACGACGAGAACGAACCAATGAGGTCAAGAGTCTAGGACAGGGGTCGCATCTGGCCAAGCGCGAGCTAGCAAGCTCCCCCGGTTCGGGTGAAGGGCCAAGCTGTGAGTCACATACAGAGCTGGGCGCCAGGTCGCACCCCAGCTCGCACTGCGACCAGGGCATAACACGCTCGCCTATAAGCGGTAAAACGGCCTGGCCACAACCAGGTGCAGGAGGGACGACCTCTCTACCTTGCGTAAACAACGCAAAACTTATGGCGGGCCAACGTGGCCCGAGATTCTCGCCCACGCCGCGCCTAATTCTGCGCGTGGGAAGTTATGGATAAACACTATCCCACGATTCACTCCGAAACGGTCTCACTCCACTCCGAGAATCCAGCTTACCTATTTGGACACGATTCTATCCCTCAACCACCTTAAGTAAGGGAGGTAATGCTAAACTGATCTATCTGAATTCTCTCTAAATTGACTGTTGCTCTGAGATCTAACTTAAGCATCGGAGTGAGATCACCGACGATGCCCGATACCCCCTACTAATCTTCCTTTTACAAGCAGAGCTCGCTCCAGCCAATTTCTTGACGCAACAATTTGGCGCCGTCTGTGGGAACGACAGTTTCAAAGCCTTAAAACCTCTACCATTCAATCGGTACAGATCATGGCAAGCGAACAAAATGTTGTTCCTCCCAACACCCAAGTTCCACTAGCCGTGGAGAACCCGGTGACACGCCGGGTGACGAAGAACACTCATGGTGGAGGGCAAACTGGGAAGCAAACCCTTCGGTGAACAAACACTGCACCAATCGGACCCCAGCTATTGGCGACAGGGGAAGCAACATGGTCCCAACCTCCGACGATGGAGGTGGCTGGCCGAAACCCAACACGAGATCAGGGCCAGTCCAGCCGCAGCACCAGGGCACTACCACCTCCACCGCCATTGCCTCAAGGATTTACCCCTGAGACAATAGATCCTAATGCATCGGCCAACGTGGGCCAAATCCAGGACCTGCAGCAACAGGTTCTCCAATAGAACGAGTTCCTCAGGGACGTGGTCAAGGAGCTCCAGGCTTTGAGAGCAGCCAATCTGGCAGCCACCGCCATTGCAGCCCTACCCCCGGCACCAATTCTACCTCCAGTGCTGGTACTCCCCGGGGCTGCCCAGGAGAACCCGAGGCCAGCGAGAGATGATGCACGATCAACTGGGAGTAGGGCTGGGTCCTCACACCCATCTAGAAGAAATTTCCCCCCTCCCAGAATTGTTTGCACTGGGAACCTGCCCACTAGAAGCAGGCCCTCGCGAGGGGGGGAGCAGTCGATGTCCACTAGTCGGAGGACTCATAGCAGGACCGAGAGAAGTCACTCTAAAGCCTCTAACGTGCGTGCTGAGAAGGTCGATCGGTAGAGGTCGCCCAGGCGTGACCTACTGGATGAGTTGAACGCGCGTCGTGCCCTGGTTGACGCCGTCCCTAACCAAATCGCAGAGAGTGAGCTTGACCGTAAGCTCTGAGAGATGAACACAAAGATAGAGGCCCTGGAAAAGGGCAGTGTCCCCGAGGAGAGCTTCAAACCTGGCCAACATCCCTTCACGGCTGGGATCATGAGGGCTGAGCTCCCCAGGGGCTTCAAACTTCCTACCTTTGAGGCTTATGATGGGAAGGGCGACCCCAGCGACCACATCAGTTACTTCAACACCATGATGATGGTGTATGACAGGTTTGATGTGGTGTCGTGCCATTCCTTCCCTACTTCCCTAAAGGGTCCAACGACACTGTGGTTCGCCAAGCTGAAGCCTAACTCAATTAGAAGCTTCACTGAGTTGGCCAGGGCGTTCGTGAGCCGCCTCCAGAGCAGCGTGAAGCAAAAGAAGACTGCAGCCAACTTATTGGCAGTGAAGCAGTGACCTGATGAGTCCATCAGGGATTACATCAGCCATTTTAATGGGGAAAACCTGGAGATCAAGGATCTGGATGATGCGATGGCCTTCAACGCCTTGTATAACGAGGTCACCAACCACGACCTGGTGAAGTCGCTCGCCCTAGACCCGGTTACCACCATGCCGCAGTTGTTAGATCGCTGCTATTAGTACGCTAACATGTTTGACATCATGAAGGCGAGAAAGGCGGTGGACACAAAAGGTCCCAGAGAAGAAAAGGACGAGGGAGAAGGACGAGAAGAAGAAGGATGTTAAGAGGGCGAGGTTAGACAGAGACCAGAGCCCAGACTATACACCCCTAACCACCACCAGGACCAAGATCCTGATGGAGGTGTATGACTGGGGCTTACTGCAGTGGCCCAGACCGATATTCTCTAGACCTGAGGACAGAAATAAGAACAAATACTTCAAGTTTCATAAAGACATTGGTCATGACACTGAGGACTGCAGGCAACTGAAAAGAGAAATTGAGGACGTGATCCAAAAGGGCCATCTGAGACGCTATGTCAAGGAGGATGGAAAGGATAACCCCAGAGGTCGCGAGAGTGCAAGGAGCGAACTCAGAAGAGATGATAGAGCCAGAAGAGGAGATGACCGAGATCACCACGAAGATTGGCATGACGACCGCAGAGAGGTCAGGAGGAACTAGGACGAGGCCAATACCTCCACTACCCTAACCATCCTTACCATTCTAGGAGGCATGGGGTAAGAGTCGTCCTGAAAAGCAAAGGCCAAGGCACGGTTCGTAGCAGTGGCTGAGGTGCCTGAAAAGAAGGCGCGAACTGAGCCCGTGATCACATTCTCAGATGAAGATATGTAGGGGTTGAGCTGGCCACACGACGACGTTGTCGTGGTTCAGGAAGTTATAGCCAATCGTCCCGTCCATAGAATCCTGGTGGACAGAGGGGCATTAGTGGACATGCTGTCCTACGATGCGTATCTACAGTTCGGGTTCAAGCCAGGCGCATTGAAGCTAGAGACCGCACCCTTATATGGGTTCTCAGGCGCACCAGCCCCGATCGAGGGGTCAGTAGAACTTATGATGACAGTGGGGACCACCCCTTGTCAAAAAACCATAGACAAGGAATACTAGGCAGGCCAATCCTGAATGAGCTAGGAGTTGTGGTGTCCACCAAGCACCTTAAAGTCAAGTTCTCCACCCCCAAAGGTATAGGGGAATACCAGACAGAGCAGAAAAAGGCTCGAGAGTGCCATGTTGCCTTCTTGAAATAGATCAAGGGCAATTATAGGGTAATTGCCTACACTATGGAGGTCGCAGACAATCGCGAAGATGATAAACGCTACCAGCGAGGCGAGCCGATTGAAGAGCTCATTGAAGTACCACTAGATGAGTAGGACCCCACGAGGACTGTCAAGATTGGGTCCCTGCTGAAAAAGGAGGAGGCAAGAGAGCTCACCTTGTTCCTCCAGAAAAATAAAGCAGTGTTTGCCTGGGCAGCGACCGATATGCCAGGCATACCGCGCTACATTGCTGACCACGCCTTGCACGTGGACTCTACCAGAAAGCCAGTGCAGCAGAAGAGGAGAATGTTCGCCCTAGAAAGACAGGTCGCCATGAAGGAAGAGATAGGGAAATTAAAGGCATCCGACTTCATCAGGGAAGAGTAGTTTCCCACTTGGCTCGCCAATGTGGTAATGGTGCCCAAGCCCAATGGGAAATGGAGGATCTATGTAGATTACACAGACCTCAATAAGGCGTGCCCCAAAGATGAGTACCCACTCCCAAGAATAGATCTTTTGATAAACGTGACCGCGGGACATGAAAGGTTGAGCTTCATGAATGCATACTCAGGATACAACCAGATCCTGATGAAAGAAGGGGACAAGACGTACAAAGCTTTTCGCTAGGACCAGGAAAATTTCTGCTACCTGGTGATGCCCTTCGGCCTGAAAAATGCAGGGGTGACCTGCCAGAGAATGGTGAACAAGCTGTTCAAGACCCAGATCGGTAGAAACATGGAGGTATACGTGGACGATATGCTGGTGAAAAGCATAAGAGCATAGGACCATCTAGCCGACCTGGACGAGGCATTTCAGGTGTTGTGAGCTCACCAGATGAAGTTGAATCCAGCTAACTACGCCTTCGAAGTTAGCTCTGGAAATTTTCTCGGTTATATGGTGTCCCAAAGAGGGATTGAGGCCAACCCAGCCAAAATCAAAGCTATCCAGGAGATGAACCCACCCAAGACCGTTCGTGAGGTGCAGAGGCTGAATGGAAGGATCGCAGCATTGGCACGGTTTGTGTCGCGATCTGGGGACAAATGCTTGTCGTTCTTCAAAACTTTGAAGAACTTGAAGGACATCAAAGGTTTCATGTGGACGGAGGAATGTCAAAAGGCCTTTGAAGATCTGAAGGCGTACGTCGCCAATCCGCCCCTGTTGGGGCGACCGGTCCCAGAGAAAGAACTGTTGTTGTACTTGGCCATGTCGCCCGTAGCAGTGAGCGCGACCTTGGTAAGAGAAGAGGACGGGGTGCAGAAACCAGTGTACTACATTAACCATGTGTTGCTAGAAGCTGAAACTCGTTACCCACAGATCGAGAAGCTCGCATTCGCCCTTGTCAAGGCGGCTAGGAAGCTAAGGCCATACTTTCAGGCCTACCCTATAGTGGTCATGACTAATCAACCACTGAAGAAAGTGCTCCACAAGCCAGATGTGTCGGGGAGACTGACCGCGTGGGCAGTAGAGCTGAGCGAGTACCAGATTGAGTACAGGCCCAGGATGGCCATAAAGGGCCAAACTTTGGCTAACTTTATGGTCGAGTGTACGCAGAACGAGGACTTGCAAGATCAGGAGGACTAGATGGAAACCAAGAACGCCCCAGAGCCGTCTTGGACCATGTTCGTTGATGGATAGAGCAACTCGGAGGTTCGCGGAGCGGGCTTTATCCTCACGAGCCCGGAAGGCTTCAAGATACAGTTCGCACTGCGCTTCAAGTTCCCAACATCGAACAATGAGGCAGAATACGAGGCGCTGATAGACGGCTTGAGAACGGCCAAAGCCATTCAAGTCAAAAGGTTGACAGTATGGGCTGACTCACAGCTGGTCGTGAATCAAGTCAACAGACACTATGAAGCCAAAGATGATCGTATGGCGACCTACCTGGAAGTTGCCAGGAAGCTAGTAAGCTCGTTCGACGCGTTCGAGATGAGCAGGGTGCCTAGGAACGAGAACGAGAAGGCAGATGCACTCTTACGACTGTCAACAGAGGTATTGGCTCAGTTGGACAGCTCAGATACATTGAGCAACTGTCTGAGCCCTCCCACCAAGTCCGAGAGGTCGCGTCGATCGAGTTAGAACCCAACGGGATGGACCCAATCGTCGCCTACCTAAGGGATGACATCCTGCCCGAAGATAAGATCTAGGCGAGTAAGATTCAAGGTCGCGCAGCTCTATATACACTAGTGGAGGGGGAGCTATACAAGAGATCAGTGTCTGGTCCGTTGCTGAAGTGCCTAACCCCTGCCCACGCTTTGAATGCCTTGACTAAGGTACACCGCGGGATATGTGGCAATCACATGGGAGGATGCCACCTAGTCTATAAGGTGCTAAAGGCAGGATTCTACTGGCCAAACATGCAGAAGGAAGCAATCCAGTATGTGAAGAGATGCGAGCAGTGCCAGAAGTTTGCATCCATACCACGCCAGCCTGCCTCAGAGCTAGCCTCCATACTCAGTCCTATCCCATTTGCTATGTGGGGGATGGACATCCTTGGTAACTTCACCCCAGCTTCAGGGGGAAGGAAGTACCTAGTGGTTGCGGTGGATTACTTCATCAAGTGGGTGGAAGCAGAGCCAATAGCGAAGATCATGCGATAACGAATGGAGAAGTTCTTCAGGGACAAGGTCATTTACCGGTTCGGGCTACCAAAGATACTGGTAACAGATAACGGGCTACAGTTCAATAACTCGCAGTTCAGGGCGTTCTGCCCCCAATACGACATTGAGTTGAGGACGACCTCAGTAGCTCATCCACAGGCAAATGGTCAAGTGGAGGTCACCAATTGCACCTTACTGGCTGGGATAAAAAGAAGGTTAACAGAAGCGAAAGCAAGGTGGGTCGATGAGCTCCCCCTTTGTTCCGCTTGCGACTTAAGGAAGTACAAAAGAAAGAACGCACTCAAGGCTAATTAAAAAAGAACGAGCTGCAACACTTTGGAGAAAAATTGCTTTCATTGATAAAGATGCTATTTACATTACATCAAAAAAAAAAAATTGCAATGTCTTTAACTGTTGGCTGGAGGGGGATCTGAGGCCGCATCGGCTAAGGTTTGGTCAGTAGGAGGAGCATTGGTAGGGGGTAGGTCAGTAGGAGGAGGATCTACAGAAGTGGTCGCACCGACAGGGACCACGATAGGAGCAGGTGGGTCAGCTGGGGCAGTGAGGTCACCCGAGATAGCAGAATCTCCAGGCGAGGGAGCAATGGGTGCCTCAGCAGTTGCAGGCACCAAGGGGACATAGTACTTGAAGCCCGAGAAGTCATAGGCTGGGGTCCCTTGGAGAACATACTTCACGGTGTCGTTCACACCACCCTCGTAACCCTTACGGGCTTGCTCCTTCACGTGATCCCTCAGATCCTTCGAAACGTTGAAGGCCTCCAGGGCTTTCTGGATAGTCTCCTCGATCAGCTTGGGTTGTCGCGCCTGGAGGTTGAGTAGATCTTGCTGGATGGTCCCAGTCTTTCTCTTCTCTAGCTCAGTCTCTCTCCTCTCCAGCTCCAGCTGCTTCTCCAACTGCTCCACTCGGTCAGTGAAAGATTTGACCACCTACTGGTGGTCCTTGTCCGCAGTCTCCAGAGTAGAGATCCTGGTCACAGTGTTCACAACCTGGTCCTCCGCGACCTTCCTCATCTTCTTCTCCTCCTTGCACGTCTCAGCCAGGCTCTCCATCATACGATGAATCTCGTTCGCCCCTTGAGTGACCTGAGAAGATAATACAATGTCAGAAAACATCCTACAAAGAAAATAATGAGAAACAGCAAAGTTCGAGGCTCACCCTGGAAAAATCCAACGCTAAAAAATCCACCAGCTCGTTGTCAGATTGGGCGCGAACAGCAGCCACATCCTGAGGGGGGCCATAGTCCATGAGCTCCTTGGCCACCTGCTGGAAGTCGAAGGCTGACTCACCCTCGTAGACCTCCCATTGGTAGCAGAGGCGCTTTTTCCCCTTCGGAGGGGGCAGGCCCTTCTTGCCCTTGCCAGCTCCCCCCTTTGTGGAGCCCTGGGGGGCTTCCTCTAGAGCCTTCTCGCCCAGCGCGGCCTTCTTTGAGGGCGCTTCAAGGTCCACCACCTCATCTCGAGCCCTCTTCTCAGGGATCTTTGGCTGCAGGGACTTATTGGTCTTCTCGACCTTCTCGGTGCCCTTCGAGGAGGCCGTTAGCTTCTCCTTGCCCTTCGAGGAGGACGTAGGTTTTTCTTTGCCGGAGGCTACAGGGTCCCTAATGGTGATGCCCGTGTTGGAACGGGTCTGTCTCTTGGATTGCGTCTCCAAGACATTCTGCCTCTCTTCCTCCGCTTCATCGTGGAACTCGTCCAAGTCTAGCTCGTAGTCCACTGTAAAGAAAGCAAAGGCAGGTTAGAAATAGTGCGTGATCATGCAGCAAAAAGAAAACAAGACTACAAGAGAAGGAAGTCACCCCTCGCTGAGCTGAGCCCGTGCCTGACCAGCAGAGCCTAGTCTGTCAGCTCGCGTACGTCGAAGGCCATGCCCTGCGCGCATAGATCGAGAGAGCGCTAGTCGTATGAGCTCAACATGGGGACCTTGTTCATGGACTTCAGTCGCACCCACTCCTACTCAGCTTTGAAGGGGTTGCCTTGGATGCGCGCGAAGAAGAAACGATCTTTCCACTTCTTTACGGACTGGGGCATATGGCTTATGAACTCTATGGACTTCTGTGGCTCCTTAGTGCCACGCAAGGCCACATAGAACCACTCATCTCCGGTCTTCTTCAATTGAAAAGAATAAACAAAAAGCGCCCACGAGGCCTTACGGCCGAGCTGGGCGAAGAATAGCTAGAAGCCAAAGAGCTGCTTCAAGGAATTCACCACCAACTGGCTGGGGGCGATGGTATAGTGACGAAGCAGGTCCAACACGAATTGATGGACAGGGAAGCAGAGGCCGCACTGGAACGCGACCTCGAACAGACACATGGTGCCAGGCCGTGGGTTGTTCGCTCTCTCTACTCTGGTGGGTTCCCATGTCTCCACCTCTTGGGGGAACCTGTACTGGACCCTAAGAGCAGCTAGCAAGCGCTCGGTCATGGTGCTCTCAATAGCAGCCACGCAGGTGGGTTTCACCTGGACTCCCACCTCCTCCTCATCATGAGCGTCGTCACCTTCGGCGGTACGCTCCTCTAAGTCCCGGGCAGAGGCTTGCGCCCCTCCACTGGGTTGGGCAGAAGAGGCCTAGGCCAAACGGCCAGACTGAGTAGCAAACTTCTTGGACCTAAAGAGTGTAGATCGCTCCTCTTGGGTCCTCTCAGAGCTCACTTCGGGGTCAGAACCCCCACTCATACCAGTAACCTCGCCAGAGACCTTATTGGGCTCCGCCTAAGATGAAGAAGAAGACATGATTGAAGAAACTTACTGACAGCGAAGTAGCAGAAGTTGTGTGAAGAAAAATGTGGCTCGAGCAGAATGCGCAGCACGAGCTCGCGGGGCAGAGTTTGAGTGAAGAAGCTTGAGAGTTGCCGAAAAGAATGGCAGTCGCTGGAGCAAATGTAGCGGCAGGAAACAATAGCAATAGAAGGCAAGGAAAACAAGAAATTCAAATTCGCCAAGTTTCAATAAAGGGTTGCAGTGAGGGACAAATCCCAAATTTATAGGCTGAGGAAGGAAGGGCGAACGTCCAGATCCAACGGTCAGAAAGCAAGCCCATCGTAGGGCCCAGAAAAATTGGCGTTGGACCTGCCTGAGATGTAATAAAAGCATAAGCCACGTGGCTGAGTTGCAATGGGTAGCTTAGTGCGACAGGGATCGAGTGGCGGTAGGTCTGGCCTAGGCCTCATAATGCCTACGGCCACACGTCCGTTCGGATGTGGAACGCCAAGCGTCGCCAAGACGAAACGACGAAGGCTCAGATCAAGGCGTCTTAATGGCCTAGACCACGTGTCAACCGATGGCTGGAACGTCAAGTCACGCCCAACCATCAATATGTCAGGACTGCACGTGCGAGAGCAGGTGCCAAGGAATTTGAATCGATTTAACTCCCCAGAACGCCAACGTCCAGGGGAGTGGGGGGCTCATGATGGGACAAAGGACCAGGCACGACGAGAACGAGCCAGTGAGGTCGCGAGTCTAGGACAGGGGTCGCATCTGGCCAAGCGCGAGCTAGCGAGCTCCCCCGGTTCGGGTGAAGGACCAAGCTGTGAGTCACATACAGAGCTGGGCGCCAGGTCGCACCCCAGCTCGCACTGCGACTAGGGCACAACACGCTCGCCTATAAGCGGTAACGGCCTGGCCACAACCAGGTGCAGGAGGGACGACCTCCCTGCCTTGCGTAAACAACGCAAAACTTACGGTGGGCCAACGTGGCCCGAGATTCTTGCCCATGCCGCGCCTAATCCGGCGTGTGGGAAGTTATGGTTAAACACTATCCCACGATTCACTCCGAAACGGTCTCACTCAACTCCGAGAATCCAGCTTACCTATTTGGACACGATTCTATCCCTCAACCACCTTAAGTAAGGGAGGTAACGCTAAATTGATCTATTTGAATTCTCTCTGAATTGACTGTTGCTCTGAGATCTAACTTAAGCATCGGAGTGAGATCACCGACGATGCCCGGTACTCCCTGCTAATCTTCCTTTTGCAGGTAAAGCTCGCTCCAACCGATTTCTTGATGCAACAACCCCCAAAATTAATATCAATATTGACATATGCAGCGATCAATATGACCACTGATATCACCACCAATAATACGGATACCGATACCTTGTCATTACCGCGTAATCGAAACAAACAACGAGTCCTTTTCGGCATTTCAGGATGACTTTTCTTTGCTGGGTAAGTAGTGCGGGACCACTGGTTTTAACGACATTTCCTTTACCGCGAGTTCCGCGAGACACTTGACCAATTATAATGACTTTGGTAGCCATCGATTTCCACATTCAAGTTTTGAAACATCTAAAAATCTATGATCTATAGCAAGAGAGCCGCCTTTATTGCCTGACCCGCCCCTCGTAGTCAATCGGACAAGGCTGAGTTTTAATTTTTTTTTGGACAACGGGGAGTTAAATAAAACTAAAAGTAGAGGATTCCCCAAAAAGGAATACAGTGGAACGTGGATTCACACCACCACTGCTGATCTCTCTCTCTCCCTCCCCAATCCTCAACTCTTCTTCTGTTTTTAGAAAAAGTGGAGTTATGACCCTTGGTCTGTAGTCTCTCCCTCTTCTTCCCAGTTCTTCCTCTGCAACAAAAAAAAAAAAAATGTCGAATTTTTACTCTCAGCTCCGACTATCTTCGTCAATCGGCAAACGCCTAAAGCATCGAATGGCAATGACGACTATGATGATCGACAGAAGATCCTTCACCACAACTGAGGGCTCTCGCCCTACTATCGTCCACAAACGTAGCCTCGATATCCTTCACGATCCATGGTTCAATAAGGTCAGTCTTCTTTCTCTCAATTGATTGATCTCTTCAACTTCAATCTACCGTGACCACGATCTCAGCTTCAGAACTTTATTTGGATGACAAAATGAAAAGCTGTACATGAACTGCTTCCTTGGTTGCAAGGCTTGTTGTTTTGCTTAAGATCTCAAATTGGATAGTATAGTTTTGAAGTTCATTGATAGTTGGTAATGTTCGGGATTACCGAGCGAAGCACATTCGAGAAATAATTGAAAATTATTGTGACTTTCTTACTTCGTAAACCAGGGAACAGGTTTCTCCATGACAGAGCGAGACCGTCTTGATCTTCGTGGCCTTCTCCCTCCAAATGTTATGACTGCACAACAACAAATTGATCGGTTCAGTAAGTTCCTAATTAATTTTCTAGGCTTAGCATCGTTTTCCGGACCTTCTGAATTTATTTAGTTGTACTTTTAATCAGAGTGTCTGTGAAAGATCTGTAGTAGGTTCTTAAAATTTTCAGAACTTTCATTACTTTGTTGCAACTGAAATAGAATACACATACACCTGTTTAATAGATGGTCAAAGTGTTGAACCCTCCAAAGACATGTACAAATGATTAGGAGAATATGAAACTCATGTGGTATGAACTGTAACTGTCATATTGCTTTTTTATGCTCAATTGGTTGATAAATTGTGTTGCAGCTATGCGTGAAGTGTTCATATCAAGTTTTTTTCCCCCTCCACTTAGAGGATTTGTTGTATTTGTATCTATAGGTTCAATGCTTGTAATGCAGGCTGATAGAGACTGCTTTCTATGGCCCTTAGGTTGGATGATGCAACTTTTGGATGATTAACTAGTCCTTATTAAGTGAAGCCATTTTTATTTCTTGAATAAAATTGTAAATGTATCTTGATAAATTTGAGTATCGGTATAGGGTATCGTATCGGAGAGGTGATTTTAAGAGATGTATCGTATCGTATCGTAGTAAAGAGATGCAAGATATGCATGAAAATGGTCAAGAAATGCATGGATGTGCTTATGATACATAAAAAATTATAAATACAGTTTTGAAGCATAAAACACCTTATTATACAAGATGTAAATATATATCAGCTTCATGCAAGGATTTGATTCATTTTTACCTAATCTAGTGATGCATTAAAAAAAAAAGAGATGCAACTTTACTACTTTTTTTGCTCAAATCTATTTCGATCCGTGATTTGAGCACTGTAAATCCCCAAAACTTGTTGAAATAGTAAAGATTAGGGTTATTTTTTATGTTAGATGATCTCCTTGAACTCATATCGAAAAGAAAAAACAAGTTTTCAAGGGCCAAGTTGGCCTCACCACACAAGCACCCAACCTTCCTTTTGCTCTTCCTTTCGTTTGGCTCCACGAATGCACCACCTAGGAGCCTTCGGTTGCTCTCAGTTTTGTGTCTCACTCACGGTTTCTGTTTTGCAGCTTTAAAGGAGCCGTATCAAGTCTATCTTACCTGTATCGGACTGTATTGGTCCCGTATCGGCCCCGTATTGGTTGATATAATTTTTTTTGAACAATAAGTATCATATCGGTAAGTATCGTATCGATAATCACTGATACCGATACGTATTGGCTGATACAATACAATACTTACGATATTTAAAACCCTGGTGGTAGCTGGTTGTATAAAGTAGATCGCAGATTTAAAATATCCTGGAAACATATATTATAGTGATGGTATGGTGCCATGTGGTTTTGAGTTAATGTGGCAACAGCCCAAGTGTTACCGAGCTGGTTTTACTCTACCTTGGACATCGGATTTTTATAGGTAATCAGAGAGAAAGGGAGCCAATGAAATCCTTAAAATAAAAATGAGGCCCTCTTTACTGGCGTTTTAGCTATTTTGTACTTCCTTGGGCATAGAGAGAGTAATTTTGATTTGCGTAGGTAATAATCAGAGAGAAAGGAAGCAAGGATGTCCTAATGGTAAGGGCAAGGCACTCCGCACTCTTCAAGGACGGCTTAGCTGATTTTCCACTACCTTGGACATAGAGAGAGTAGTTTGCACTAGTGGAGGTAATAATCCGAGGAAAAGTGAAGCAAGGATATCCTAATAATAAAAAATGAAGCCTCTTTTTCGAAGGGGAAGATCGGATAGTTGTGCAAATATCAAGAATCAGCCATTTTATGCACGGCAGCTTTCTCTCATTGAGATATTCGAAAGCTGAACAATAATTGGTAGCTTACTGTGTGAAGGATGGCAGAGAACTATGGTAACTTAATTGGATATCCAAATCTGAAGATCGGATTCCTTAATAGTTTTGAATGCAGTGCTTGGAATACACGATCAATCCAATGTTTAAGCAGATCTGGTTAATATCTTATAATTTGATGGGATCCTTTTATGATCTTCTGAAAATTCTTGTAGAGCCATACTTCATGTGGATTGGACTATGACTGATGTACATGCTTATACTTCTCATTGAGCCTTTTATCTGTCCTGTTAAGGTGATAATTTGCCAGCTGGCCCTGCTTGTCTCCTTACTTTTCTGGCAGATAAACCTCCAATGCTTTTGTGAGATCCCACAGTGCTGGATTGTAGAGTTAGAAAATTGGTTACAAATGCTGCGATTGTCATGTGGCTATGGGATTCTGATATTTTAATTTTTGTGACGGTGAGGCAGGTGTCTGATTGCACATGGCCAGATGGGTATACTGGTGGTTCTTAAATGGTCTTTGCATGCCTACAACTAGGTCTATGCCTATTTGGGTGCCATAATGCTACTTGATGGTAATTCAGCATTCACTCAATGATCTGTGCTGGTTTTCATTTCTCTAATGTTGGTTGTCCTTTGGGGTTTATGACTTTGGAGGATGTTAGCATGCTAGATGTGGGAGTCACATGGTGTGATGTTCATGTGAGGTAGTATGGACACTGAAATGGTGTTTGTTATGAAAAATGGCATCCACCAAGAAATGCTCTTTCGGTTTATGAAGGTTTTGATGTTGTTCAAGACAGATATGGTTTTTGAAAAATGAAGTGTCCTTCTATGTAATATGCATGGGCTAAATAGTTTGTGACCAATTGTATGGTAGCCAAGTCTGGGTACTAGGAGGGGCTCTGGTAGTCTGGTGTAAACAAGGTTAAAGTCTCGGTATTGGCTATCGTTTCGAAAGAGTGATTTTAAGAGATGTATCGTATCGTATTGGAGAGATGCGAGATATGCTAAAGATATGTGTTAAAGTGTATCGAGCTCATAGGGAGAAGGGTAATCTCAATTAGAATATTCCATTTTTCTGATCGAGATTCCCTCCCTTATGTGTCTCTTCTATTTTGGTTATTGTTAGGAGACATTAATCCTAGTATTGTTAGAAGTCTTTAGTCCTAGTCCTAGCTCAAATTTTTTGTTTTATTTCTATTTTCCTATTGTAACTAGGATTCCGAATCATATTAGGAATCCTCCCTTTTGGCTGTAATCTATTCATATAAATACATGCAGTTTGAGGGAGAGAGCGTCGTCGCTTGGTGCGATGGCTAGGTCTTGTTACCGCCAGCGCAGTGGCGTGGGTTTGAGTCCTGGGAATCAGCCTCTCCGTGAAGGGGGTAAGGTTGCCTACTATCTACCTCTCCCAGACCCTGCAAAACGCGGGAGCCTTGTGCACTGGGTACGGCCCTTTACAAGCAGTTTGAGGGAGACTGTCAAGTTCGATCCTCCTTGATAGTTCTCCTCTCTTCTCCCACTTACTCTCTTCTCTTCTTCTCTCGGTTCTGGTTTTCAGTTATTGCATTCTGTTACATGGTATTAGAGCACAACCATTAGTTGGTTGTTACTCTGCGATTCTAGTTTGAAGGTCTCTTCAAGTTCTACTTAATGGGGGTGCAGCACCCTATGCTGCATATTACTACAAATTAAACTCTAGATGGAGCTTTCAAGTGAAAACTAGGGTTCTACTTCTTACCTGAGGTGAAAGATGGATTGGAGATCATCTACTTAAGCTGTGATTTCTTCTTGAAGACTATTGATATATCTAATTCTGGTCCAGTCAGTGGATCATATTGAAGACTGAAGACCACCTCTACAAGGTATTTCTGTTCTTATCTCTACAGAACCTGTGTTAGGTTTCTATTTCTCCAATCGATCCATTTTTCTGGTGAGAACTTTTGGACTTTGCTTCCCTTCTCCCAGAACGAACACTCGGCTATCTATTTTTGGTGATTTTGGGGAGTGATAAACCCTTGAAGTTGATACTCTCCACAGCTGATTGTGTTATTGCTACTGATTTGGGTTCATAAACCCTAATCTTGTACTGCCGAGTGTGCTACTTCTATTCTTGAGATTACTACTGCTATTTTAGGGTTCTTAAATCTTAATATTACCGCTGCTGGTTTTAGGTCATTAAGACCTACCATTGCTACTGCCGAGTATATTGCAGCTGTTTTTGGGTTGTTTCAGATTCTAATCTGGTTCTATTCAAGAGCTGATTGACATATTGCTGTTACTACTACTTATGGCTGAAGCTAAACCACCTACGGACAATTTCCAAGTTCAGATTACTACTATTAAACTCTCCGGAGTTTCAAATTATCTATTATAGGCCCAGATAGTGTAAGCTTACATTCATGCCTAGGGAAAACTCAAATACATTACAAATGACCCTCCTGATCGTGATCCTAAGGATTCTGGCACAATCACAGCTCATGATGAGTGGATGCGTGAAAATTCTATTATCAAGATATGGTTATGGAACAGTGTTGAACCTACTATTGCATCCAATGTGATATTTCATACTCTTGATAAGGATGTCTGGAATGATCAGCGTGAAAGCTTCTCTCAAGAAAGGAATATCTCCTTCATGTATGATCTCTTTGAGAAACTTTTTACTTTCCAAGAGGGAGATAAATCATTGAATGAATATTTTGCCAGTTATAAGGGGATCGTTGAAGAAATCTAGATACATCAGCCCTTCACTACCAATCTGGATTAGTTGAAACAATAAAGAGCTGAGTTCCATGTTGCAAAAATTCTAGCTGGACTACATCTTGATTACCAGTTTGTAAAGAGTTAGTTACTCACAGGGGAGAAGGTTCCTTCTTTCAATGAAGTCTTTTCTCGTATTAATCGTCGGACTAATCCATCCAAAACTGATAACACACCCAAGGATAACTCAGCCTTTGTTGCCAATTGTGGGTGAGGACGTGGTCGTGGCCGTGGGACTGGTGGACGTGGTACAGGTTCTCAAATTGTTGACAAGTCTGCCCGCTAGTGTTCTTATTGTGGCAAACCGAATCATACTATGGATATTTGTTGGGCCAAGCATGGAAAACCTAAGTGGGCGAATGAACTAGCCAATGCTTCCATGACCGACACTAAGAAACCTATTGGTGATATGAATCAGAGTTCTAGTACTTCATCTTCCGTGTCTCGTGATGATTACAACCAGCTAGTCAAACGCCTTCAACAACTTGAAGCTGCCTTTGCCTCCACCTCTACTGCCACCTTAGCCTATAAAGGTAACTCTGTTTTTTATCTTTCCTCTGCTTCATGGCTTATTGATTCAGGTGCTTCGTGTCATATGACTGGTAAATCAAGTTTGTTTTCATCAATAAATCCCGTTCAAACCTCTTCTAAAGTTTTCCTTGCTGATGGGTCCTCTACTTAGATAGCTAGTCATAATTCTGTTTCTCCAACATCCTCTATGACCTTCTCTCCTATTCTTCATGTCCCTAAATTAGCTCTAAATCTTTTATTTGTCAGTCAACTTACTAAGTCCCTTAACTGTTCGGTAACCTCCTATCCTTCTTATTGTGTTTTTTAGGTCCTTCAGACAAGGAAGATGATTAGTGGAGGGCTTGAGTGCGATAGGCTGTATTACTTGGATGGCACCGGACCTTTTACTGCTGCTACATCTACTACCATACTATCTACCATGCAATGACATCTACGTCTTGGTCACCCGTCTCTACTCTCTACCTAAACTCCAATTAATGGTTCCTAGTTGCAGGTCCACATCTCATTTTGAATGGGAAGCCTGTGAACTTGGCAAACATCACCGTGCCTCCTTTCTTGCATGTACTAAACCTAGAAGTTCTTCATTGTTTTCTTTAGTACATTCTGACATTTGGGGTCAAAATTGTAATATGTTAGGATTTTTTTACTTTGTTAGTTTTGTGGACGATTATTGTTGTTCCACATGGGTTTAACTGTTGAAGGACCGGACTCAATTTCTTACTGTATTCAGAAATTTTTATCAGGAAATAAGAATTCAGTTTTGACACATCCATAAAAATTTTTCGGTCTGATAATGTACTTGAGTGCACTTAAACTGAGATTTCTGATTTTTGCCTTACTCATGGTATTATTCACTAAACTAGTTACTCATACACTCCACACAAAATGTAGTGACCGAACGCAAAAATAGACACTTATTGGAAGTGGCCCGGTCCATTATGCTCCACATGAATGCCCCCAAACGTTTTGGTGTGATGCTGTCCTTACTGCTTGTTATCTTATCAATCGTATGCCGTCATCTGTTTTAAATAATAAAATTCCTTTTCCCGTTCTTTACCCAGATATATCCTTATTTTCCTCTTCACCACATGTTTTTGGCTAGGTATGTTTTGTTCACATTCTTCAACCTACCATTGATAAAATATCTCCGCGGTCTATTAAATGTGTTTTCCTTGGTTACTCTCTAACTTAGATAGGGTATAAATGTTTTGATCCGGTTTCTAATAAACAGTTTATTAGTGTTGACGTTGACCTTTTTTGAAAGTACTCCTTATTTTTCTCGCTCTTCTATACTGTCCACAGTGAACAATGAAGATCTTTTAGGTCATCCCTTACCTATGATCATTGCCATCCCCTCACCTCCACCGGTCGGGTCTATCACCGTCTCCAACGTTGACTATCAACCTTACCATCCACCACTACTACTATACCAGCCCCCGCTGTCCCGACCACCGCAACTGGTTCACTACACTCTGCTCCTAGTGTTCTAGATCTGTCATCTACTGCATTAGAAGTTGCTCCTCCTGACACTCAATCTGATTCTGATGCTGAGGGCTCCATCGACTTACCAGTCGCTGCCCATAAAGGTACTCGCTCTTGTACTCAAAATTCCCACAAATCTTCAACTGTTTATCCTATTGAGCAGTATGTTTCCATTTCTCATATTCCATCCCACTATCACCCACTTGTTTCCGCTTTATATACTAACTTTATGCCTAAAACCAACCATGAGGCATTTTCTTACCCTGGTTGGAAGGCTTCCATGGATACTGAGATGGATGCTTTATTATCTAGACATACTTGGATTCTGGTTCCATTACCTATTGGGGAGGATATTGTCAAGTGTTGGTGGGTTTATACCATCAAATACAATCCGGATGGCTCTGTTGAGCGGCCTAAGTCCCGTTTGGTTGCTAAAGGCTATACTCAAACATACAGTGTTGATTACTTTGAGACTTTCTCGCCTGTTACCCGCTTGGATTCAGTTCGTATTCTTATTTCTTTGGTTGCTATGTTCGACTGGCCCTTATATCTGTAGTTATCAAGGCAGAAAGGTGACAATGGCGTTTTAGAGGGGCAAAAATCAAGGTGACACCCCCATGGTGGCAAGGCGTTGAAGGCGACCAAGGAGCTTGGATGCCATGGTGACACCTTGATAACTATGCTTATATCAAATGGATATAAAAAATGCTTTTCTCTATGGTGATCTTCAAGATGAGGTGTATATGGAGCAACCTTCAGGGTATGTTGCTTAGGGGGAGAATTCTACCAAGGTTTGTAAGCTTTTTAAGGTAATTTATAGGTTGAAACAATCTCTTAGAGCATGGTTTGATAAGTTCAGCTCCATTGTCACTCAGGTTGGGTTCTCATAGTGTTATTCTGATCATTTTGTCTTTGTTCATTGTCAAGGTTCAAAGGTGGTGGTGATGGTGATGGTGGTCTATGTGGCTGATATTATTATATCTGGTAATGATGCTTTTGGTACTGCTCAAGTTAAATCATATCTTCATCGATACTTTCAGATGAAAGACTTGGATGTTCTCAAGTACTTCCTTGGTATTGAGGTTTTGTGAAGCAAGAAAGGTGTTAGCTTATCTTAAAGGAAATATGTCATTGATCTTCTGATTGACACTGGAATGCTTGTTTCCAAACCAACAGATACTCCCATGGATCTCCATCAAAAGCTTGGGTCCATTGAGAGTGAGGATTTTTCAGATGTTCATCGGTATAGAAGATTTGATGGAAAACTCATTTATTTTACTGTCACTCGCCCAGATATATCCTTTCCTGTTAAAGTTATTAGTCAGTTTATGCAACATCCAAAAGAAATTCACTGGGATGCTACTTGCCGTGTGTTGCGATATCTAAAGGGTGCTCCTGGTGAGGGTCTTATTTATCGGCCAATCGGAATGGTAATCTAGTTGGGTTTTCTGATCTGATTGGGCTAGTGCTGATGATGATAGGCTTTCTGCTACTGGTTATTGTACCTTTGTTGGTGGTAATTTAGTCACTTGGAAAAACAAGACTACTGTTGCTCGGTCGAGTGTTGAGTTGAATATCGAGCAATGACACATACTACAGCTGAGTTGATGTGGGTAAAATCATTGTTCCAGGAATTGGGGTTCCCTATCATTCAACCTATGAAGATGTTTTGTGATAATCAAGCTGCTATCTATATTGCAAGTAATCCAGTGTTTCATGAGAGGACTAGGCACATTGAGGTTGATTGTCATTTTGTTCGGGATGCTGTTATGAAGAAGTTGATTTACTCCATTTGTTTCAACTACTAATCAGCTTGGTGATATGTTTACCAAGCTGTTATTTCTACCTACCTTTCGTAGGAGTTGTTCCAAACTAGGTCTAGGTGATTTATACGCTCCAGCTTGAGGGGGGAGTGTTAAAGTGTATCGAGCTCATAGGGAGAAGGGTAATCTCGATTAGAATATTCCATTATTCTGATCAAGATTCCCTCCCTTGTGTGCCTCTTCTATTTTGGTTATTGTTAGGAGACATTAGTCCTAGCTCTAATTTTTTTGTTTTATAAATTTTCCTATTTGTAACTAGGATTCCTAATCATATTAGGAATCCCCCTTTTTGGCTGTAATCTATTCATATAAATACAAGCAATTTGAGGGAGACTGTCAAGTTCGGTCCTGCTTGACAGTTCTCCTCTCTTCTCTTCTTGTCTCGGTTCTGGTTTTCTTTTATTGCATTCTGTTACAATATATATGGAAATAGTCAAGAAACATATGGAAATGCTTAGGATATGCAAAATATAATTTTGAAGCATAAAACACTATAAATAAGTAAAAAGTAAAATATATCATGTATAAAAAAGGAGAACAATGTACGGCGAGACAAGTATATTCAATTGGTTATATAGAAAGATGAGGTATCTGTTAGAGTTATTAGTTCTCATGTACTAGGGGTATTTCTGGGACTAGATATTAACTAGTCTCCTTATTATGTAATTTCTTCTTTTTCTTTCTTTTTACCCTTTACCTCCCTAGGGAGGTTGAATGTAATATGTCAAGATATCATATTTGAGTAATATAGGTGTGGAGGGAGAAATCCCAAAATACACAACTTACAACCGAGACTCTTTCTTCTCCTTGTTCTTCTCCTCTTCTTCTTCTTCGTCTCCTTCTTCTACTTACACTCTCAATCTCAATCTTAACTTGGTATCAGAGCGCAGGTTTTGAGAGTCGTATCCAATCTCCCTCTCCCTTTTTTTACCTCTCTTTGGAATCCAAGAACATAAGGGATTCCAAGGAAGAGGCTCTGATGTAAACCGCTTGTTGAAGGAGTCTGGAATAGGTTATTTTCAACCTATTCAAGTTAGTGCTGCTGCCTCTTGAGCTACTTTGAAGCCCAGATGAAGTTTTGGAACTCACCCAGCAGTTTCTAGGTTTTCCGCCAGGTTCCTGCTGCAGATCTTGTATCTCCTTTTCTCGGGCTGTGTTTGGATCATGGAGTAGCTCTTTAGGATCGTTTTTGAGCCCTATCTATGCTCCTTATGCTTGCACTTGATGGATATGAAGCTATTTGGAGCATAATTCATTCTCGTGTGACCTCTGTTTCTGCCCAGGTAAAGCTGAGACTGATATTTGGTTCTTTTTCTTGTACTTGGAGTACAGTAGGCCTCTCTCTTAGTTGAGAAATATTTATGGACATCTTGTCTAAAGTCTTGCAACAGTATTAAGTGTTTTTGTTGCTTGGAAAGTGTGTGGGTAAAGACTGCTCCAGCCTATGCTATTTTTCTTCCTGCTGGAATTTTTTTTTTCCTCTTTTGCTGGAATCATTTCTTGGGTTGAGTGTGTACTCCCCACTTGTTGTTGGAACCCTTGTGTATGGTCAAGTGTTCCTTTCCTTATACTATGGTTGATTCATCCACATCTGGTCTTGGTTCGGCTGATTCACAGCCCACTCCAACAGCTCCTCGGTTGGTTTATGAGAACACCCATCTACAGATCTCCTTTGTGCAGCTTGACGACACTAATTACTTGGACTGGTCACACTCTGTGAGGCTTTCTCTTCGAAGCAAAGGGAAGCTTGGGTATATTACAGGTGTCATTAAGGCCCTAGACCCCAGTTCACCTGCCTATGGAACATGGGAGATAGAAAACTCTACAGTGATGACCTGGTTAATCTTCTCCATGAAACCTGAGATTGGGAGAAGATTTATAAGAAAAGAAACCGCCAAGGCAATTTGGGATAGTGTCACTCTGACCTTTGACAGAGTGGGTGACTCTGCCAAGGTTTATCAGCTTCACCAGAGAACTAACTCAATGAGACAAGGTGACAAGACCATTTCTGAGTACTACAATGCTTTTCTTGGTCTTTTGGAGGAGTATGACCACTACAGGGACCTCCAGTTGACTAACCCAGAGGATGAAGCCAAAGTACATTGGACCTTTGAAAAGGAGTGTGTCTTCTCCTTACTTGGTGGTTTGAATCCTGACTATGAACCAATTAGGCTTCAGATCTTAGGCCGGGTTCCCTTTCCATCTCTTAGTGAGGTCTGTAGCTACTTACAGAGTGAGGAGACTCGACGTACTACTATGGCACCAACATTTGTTCCATCTCTTGAGCGGTCAGCCCTTAATATGAGTTCCTTCCGAGACACCAGTGGGGGTGGTAGAGGCTAAGGGCCTAACCGTGCTGAAGATAGGGCAGTGGAGCCAATTGGTGCTAGTGGAGTTGGTCGCGACAGGTTCAAATGTGATCATTGTGGGAGGACAGGACACACCAAGGATAGGTGTTGGTCTCTTCATGGTCGCCCTCCTGGCACTTGTGGTCGTGGTGGCCGTAGAGGGGGAGCTAGAGCACATTCTGTGATGACTGAGACAGATGCTCCACAGGATGACTCCACTTTGGTAGATGCGGTGTTTCGCAGAGTTATGTCACAGCTGAGCACATCTCCTGTATCCACAGTAGCCAGTTCTTCATCATCCTCAGCTTTACAGGTCTCCACCTCGGCCTTCTCTCGCAGCCCGGTCTTGGGTCATTGATTACGTGCCACCGACCACATGACCGAGTACGTCCCATTACTATGATTCCTATACCATTTGTTCGGTAAGGATAAGGTTAGGGTAGCCGATGGTTCCCTTTCCTCCATCTCTCCGTAAGGGCGTATCCCGTTACACCGTCTATTTCTCTTACTTCTGTCCTTCATGTTTCTAACCTTACTCTTAATCTTTTATCTGTGAGTCACTTGACTAAATCTCTGAATTGTTGTGTCACCTTTTATCCTTCTCATTGTCTTTTTCAGGATTTGGTGACGAAGAGGATTATTGGTAGTGGACGTGAGGAACAAGGCCTGTATCTTTTTTATCCTTTTTTGCCCACAGCTCAGTCCTATATATGTGGATGTGATGATAGTAGTTCTGTGGAGTCTGTTATGTTATGGTACCGCCGTCTTGGCCATCCATCTTTTGTTGTAATGAGGAAACAATTGCCTCACTTATTTTCTTCTGTTGCTTCTTCTCATATTTTTCAATGTGAACCATGTATGTTTGCCAAACATTGTCGTTCCTCTTATCCATATCATGGTAATAAAACTGTTGTTCCCTTTCATATTGTGCATACGGATGTTTGGGGACCTTCTCCTACTACTTCCTTATTTGGCTATCGTTACTTTGTGTCATTTATTGATGATTTTTCTCGTGCTACTTGGACTGTTCTCATGAAGCATAAGAGTGATGTTTGTAATGCATTTCAAACCTTTTATCAGATGATCCTTACTCAGTTTGACACTCGGATCAAAATTGTTCGGTCCGATAAAGGGGGTGAATACATGTTTGGTGGCCTCCAAACCTTCTTTTCTAATAATGGCATTATCCATCCCCAACAAAATGGGGTTGCTGAGAGGAAAAATTGCCATTTATTGGAGGTCACCCGTAGTCTCTTGTTTGGCATGAATGTCCCAAAGACCTTCTGGTCTGCTGCCCTTCTCACAGCTTCTTTTCTCATCAACCGCATGCCAACCAAACTTCTTGATTTCAAATCTCCCTTGGACATTTTATCTCCCAAGGTTTCTGCTTTCTCTCTTCCTCTTAGAGTCTTTGGTTGTGTCTGTTATGTGCATGTTAACAAACCTGCTCGCACTAAACTTGATCCTAAAGCCCTTAAGTGTCTATTCCTTGGGTATTCTTCAACTACTAAGGGTTACAAGTGCTATCACCCTTCTTCTCGTCGGTGCATTATCTCCAAGGATGTCACCTTCCTTGAATCTATTCCTTTCTTTGCTCCTTCTCAGCATCCTCTTCAGGGGGAGCATTGTGGGAGTGAACAGGCTGCTGACTACCTTCACTCTCCTCTCCCTATCTCCCCTTTTATGTTTGACATTGGAACACACAAGACTGTGGAGACTGTGGATGTAGGTAATATGGGTGATCAATCACAATTAGGTGTGAATACAGAATTGGTGGTTGAGAATGATTATGGTAAGGAGAAGGATTACCACATTACCTACAAAAAGGGTGAAGGCTTGCATAACAGAGAAAAGCAGATCTACTAAGAGTCCTCTTTGGATCCAGATCCGCATCCCTCTCAATCAGGTGACTCTCATTCTCCTCCATCTGATTTAGAGCTTCCTATTGCTGTTAGAAAAGGGAAAAGAACTTGTATTAATCCTATAACCCAGTTTGTCTCTTATAATGCTCTTTCTTCTACAAGTATTACCTTTATTACTGCTCTCTCTACAGCTTCTATTCCAAGGAATGTTACTGATGCTATGTCTGACCCAAAGTGGTGACAAGCTATGTTTGAGGAGATGATGGCTCTTGAGAAGAATGGCACTTGGCAGTTGGTTGATCTTCCTAAGGGACGTGTCCCAGTTGGATGCAGATGGGTCTATACAATCAAATATAAATCCGATGGTACTGTTGAAAGATACAAAGCAAGGTTAGTAGCCAAAGGGTACAGTCAGGTCTATGGGATTGATTATCAGGAGACATTCGCTCCAGTAGCTAAGCACAACTCCATCAGAGTTCTTTTATCTCTGGTTGCCAATAAAGATTGGCCTTTATATCAGCTCGATGTGAAGAATGCCTTTCTTCATGGTGACTTGGAAGAGGAATTGTACATGCAACCCCCACCGGGCTTCAGAGTACCCTCAGCTGAAGGGAAGGTGTGCCTCCTCAAGAAGGCACTATATGGGCTCAAACAATCTCCAAAGGCATGGTTTGAACGCTTTCGACAAGCTATTCTTCAGAATGGGTATTCCCAGAGTCAAGCAGATCACACTCTCTTTACCAAGCAGGGCAATGGCACCATCACAGCTCTCATTGTTTATGTTGATGATATTGTAGTCACTGGAGATGACATGACTGAGATAGATAAACTGAAAAGCTACTTGGCTAAATAGTTTGAAATCAAAGATCTGGGCCCCTGGAAGTATTTCTTAGGCATTGAGGTATCAAGGACTAAGAAAGGAATCAACATATGTCAACGAAAGTTTGTGTTTGATTTGTTGACAGAGACAGGGATGTTAGGATGTAAACCAACAAGTTCTCCTATTGAGCAGAATCACAAACTAGGAGAAGATTGTGGTTCTCCTCTTGTTGATGCAGGAAAATACCAGAGGCTGGTTGGGAAGCTTATTTACCTTTCTGTGACACGCTCAGATATCTCCTATGCAGTGGGAGTAGTGAGCCAATTTATGCATGCCCCCAAGAGTGGTCACTTAGATGCTGTGTATCGTATTCTTAGATATTTGAAATCATGCCCAGGGAAAGGTTTGTTGTATTCCAGGCACAACCACCTGAGAGTGGAAGGTTTTACTGATGCTGATTGGGCTGGCTCTATCACAGACAGGAGGTCTACCTCCGGCTATTGTACCTTTGTGGAAGGTAACTTGGTTACATGGAGAAGCAAAAAACAGCCGGTTGTAGCTAGATCCAGTGCCGAAGCAGAATTTAGAGCTATGGCTCATGGAGTGTGTGAACTTATATGGTTGAAAAGACTTGTTCAGGAATTGGGTTTTGGCACTGCAGGTCCTATGAGGCTCTACTGTGATAACAACGCTGCCATCAGTATTGCCCACAATCTTGTACAACATGACAGAACCAAGCACATTGAAGTGGACTGACACTTCATCAAGGAGAAGATTGACTCTAGCTGTATTTGCACTCCTTTTGTTAAGACTGGTGATCAACTAGCTGACATTTTCACCAAGGCTCTTGCCTCTCCTCACTTTAGCTCTCTTCTATGCAAGCTGGGAATGCATGATATTTATTCTCCATCTTGAGGGGGAGTGTTAGAGTTATTAGTTCTCATGTACTAGGGGTATTTCTGGGACTAGATATTAACTAGTCTCCTTATTATGTAATTTCTTCTTTTTCTCTTTTTACCCTTTACCTCCCTAGGGAGGTTGTAATGTGTCAAGATATCATATTTGAGTAATATAGGTGTGGAGGGAGAAATCCCAAAATACACAACTTACAACCGAGACTCTTTCTTCTCCTTGTTCTTCTCCTCTTCTTCTTCTTCCTCTCCTTCTTCTACTTACACTCTCAATCTCAATCTTAACTGTATCTTATATAGTTACATGTACTAATACCAAAATTTGTATTAGGTACCGTGACGGTACCTTAAAGATACGATACATATCGGTTAGTATCGAAGGATACTGAAGGATACTGAAGGATACTTAAAACCTTGGGTGCATATTCATTGTATCAAAACACTCTAAAGAGCTCCCTTGCTGCAATGTTCTTGAAGCTAAGTTTTGGTGTAGAAGGCAGCTCTTACGACAGGATGAGCCATCTGGGATATTCGAGGGTGTTGCAGGTGGGAGGTAATATCTTGGTCCTTTCAGCCTACGAACAATCCAAAGGTGAATTTGTAGGAATGATTTTTTTTTGATAAGTAGGCCCCAAGGAGAGTTGAACTCTTGATCTCTTGCTTGTGGGGTGTGGTCATTGCCAATTGAGCTACTATGAATTGTTGTTGAAGGGAAGATGAACTTGAGGGTGCATTATGCAATTTTTTCTTTTGTTTTTTGTTCCCCATATACTGTTAGGCTGTTATGTTTATGTGCTAGAAGTGTTAGTACACATGAATACATGATCATTTATAACACTTGAACCATGGAGTAAGAAGAAACATTCGTTACATTTCTGGGAATTTAGATTTGGATTTTGTGATATAGGTCATGTTGCTTTCTTAATATAGTTGCATTATCTTTCCGTTGTTCCTTATGATTAGTTTTTTAAACCTGTTCATTCACAGTGGTAGACTTGAAAAGGCTTGAAGTTCAAGCAAGAGATGGACCATCAGATCCATATGCTTTGGCCAAGTGGCGGATACTCAACAGGTTGCATGACAGAAATGAGACAATGTACTATAAGGTGAGCTTGTGACTTTCCATTATTTCGTTGTTCATATTTCTGATGACAATGAACTTTTAACAATTACCAAAGAGAGTGTCTCTGCTTATGCTATAGACTTTGCTCTGCCAACATATTATGTTTGACCATCCTAGTCTTGCTTTACTGTATTCTTGAATTGACAGCCTCCCTTGATTTGACAGGTTTTAATAGACAACATTGAAGAATATGCACCTATAGTGTATACACCAACCGTTGGTCTTGTTTGCCAGAAATACAGTGGCTTATTTAGAAGGCCGAGAGGGATGTATTTCAGTGCAGCAGACCGTGGAGAAATGATGTCAATGGTTTATAATTGGCCAGCTGATCAGGTTATGAGACAACACTTGTATTTTTCATGGAAATCTATTTATGGCACATGCATGCTAGCAGCTTCAACTACTTTATTGTTGTGCTGAGGCCCCATGCTAATTAATTAAAATAAAACAAAATTACGACACCCTATAAGTTCTATGTCAGATACTATTGCTTACTATTGTTTCACATACAAGTGCTTTCACCTTTTGCTGCTGGGGAGGATTCTGTTTTGGTAGTCACTACGTTCTGTCTGTATAATTCATCTTCCTGAAAGTATCTTGGATTTGCATCCTGCTTATTTTGAAAGTGGATAGGAAGAACTGAACAGATTGATTTTCTTCTGTTTGGTACCGACTGACATCAAGTTTTGAAGGATAGAAAAGGCATCTTAGATTTATCAATGAATGACGTACAGTGTTTGAAATTTTTCTTTAAACCTTTGTCAGAAAGAAAAGACAGATTGATTCGTAAACTGTGGTAGTTATGCTGATTCATAATTGAAAAGCAGCAATCAACTTCTGTAATTGCATTTGTTTCATTCTGAAACAACAATGTCAAATCCTGTATAACTGGTCAATTCAAATTAAATTTTCATCATGCTGATACCTTGTCTAACTGTTTCATGCACATGCCATGCTCTTTTTTAAATCAATTTTGGCTTTACATATGATATTGTTTCAAGCTATTGCTTGTCTACTGTTTATGTGATGGAAGTAAGAGGAAATGGCTGGACCTTTGGAGCTGTCTGCATTGTCTATTTGCTTGACAGAAATGAAACTGTAGGGTAGCTGATGACACATACCTGCAAAGTAGTGCAGTGATGGACTTCTTGTCATCAATTAGCTCTGGTCCTTGATTTGTTGAATTTTAGTGGAATCAGGCCTGATACTTCGCTTGAAACATGGAGTAAAATTTGGTTTTGATGATTATCCTGATTCATTTTCCTTACTTATTGCAGATAATGTTTCCTCATTGAAATTATATATTCTATTGTCCCCCCTCCCCCCCCCCCCCTCCCCCAAAACGGAAAGTTTCTGAACCCTTTTAGTTTGCTATCAGGTAACACATTTTTATATCCATTAGGATAATATTTTAGCATCCAACTTGCAGAAAAGAAATGGACAGGACAATAATCCTGTGATTTTCTTAAGCGACTTTGACTCTATACTGGAACCAAGGTTTCAAGAAGTGTTGAACTGGCATACGTGTCATAGTTGTCATGGCACCAAGGCAAGTCATGTAGACGTGTAGTGACAAGTTGCCTTTGACACCTTGGAGAAGCCAAGGTGCCCCAGGAGAACACCAAACGTTACATCCCAGGCTGTATTTTCCATCTTATGAGTGTAAATATAATGTAGGGTTTTTATACAGGTTAAAATATAGAAGATAAGAGGGGTGAAAGTGAGATTATAGAATCATATGAGGCTAGAAATGAGAATTATTGAAATTTATAACATGTGGAGAGGTAGATAATCAAGTTTTGTGTCTGGGAGCCTGTGGCGTAAGGTGACTAGTTGCCTTGGACCTCACAGGGCACAAGGCGATGCCTAGCTGCCACCTTGATAACTATGATACATGTTTTGGATTCGCCATTTATTTGTTAAATTTCTGTAATCCGTTTAGTTGGTATTGGACCTTGTTTTTTCTTGAAGTCTTTTCAATAATTTTGTTTGCCTAATAAAGATAACCGAAAAGCTAGCTTTTGTTACTTTGTTTCTGTAATGAATTTAATTGGGAGAAGAGGAATACTTGGGATTCTCCCTTACTCAAGGGGCAGAAGTGGATATAACAATTGACTTTTCTGTTCTAGAAGATACTTCACTGAAAATTTAGTTTTTTGCGCTTTTCTTTTTTGAGAAAAAAACTAACATTTTTATTTATTATTTTTTTTTGGGGGGGGTGATCTAGGTAAAATCAAGAAGGTAACATGGATATTTAAACAACTGACAAAAAGGATGAAGGCTTTCTGTTGCATGATGCAGGGAATTGAAGCGATTTAGGGCTTCTCTGTGAAAATTAGAAAGGCTTCTACGATGTTTCCAGAAGGTTGAAATTATGATCCAAAAGATAGATTTTATCAATTTTGGAATGTGAATGAAAAAATAGGAATCAAATATATCAATGTTGGAAGTAAAAATTGAGAATAAAATCTAAAAAACTAGTACTAGGATTCAAAAGCTAAAGCATAAAAACTGGAAGAGTACGAATTAAGAAGTGTTCACTCACCTAAAATTTTGAGGTACACCTTTCTTAAGAGAAAATCTTGAGACAGGGCTTTATGAGTATGTTGACATGAGGTGGCTCATCTAAGACTAGTATGTGTAGAACCTGCAACATTATCAAAAGAAGATTCTAATAAAATTAATTTCTTGCCATTGTGTGTGTGTGTGGGGGGGGGGGGGGAGAAGGTGGAGTGAAGTCATAGAAGTGCTTGTTTAAGTGAAACAAGCCTTGGGTCGGGTTCTATATGTGTTGGGTCTTTGATCCAATAGATTTTCATTGTAATGGGCTACTTTAGTGGGCCAAAAATAAGGGTAAGAGCTAGGACTGCGAGATTAGTCAAGTACGATTAGTTTAGAGTCTTTTTTATGTTAGAAATTAGCCAAGTCCAGTCCTATAATTATTAGGATTTTGAGCCCAGATTGCATTCTAAGTCTATATTCTATTTTTAGAGTCTTAATTTGAGAAGCATTGTCAAATACTAGTCCGTTTTGACTAATCTAAGTAGTAGTTTGAATTCCAAATCACTTTAGGATTGTTAGTCAGTTTATGAATTTCATATATAGATATAGTGGCGTTTGCCCTTAGACATGAATTTATGAAATATAACAGTTCAGTTTTTTTCTTAATTTTGCTGCTGTGGATTCCAAGTGAAGGCTAAATATGTCCTTATACATGAATTTATGAAATAGAACAGTACAGTTTTTCTCTTAATTTTGCTGCTGTAGATTCAGTAGTTTGCTTGGTGGGTTCCAAGTGAAGGCTAAGGTGAATTCCTTAGTGGAAGAGTGTTTCTCTTCTTGGGTTTTGGTGGAATCCAAAACTACTACAGTAGGACTCTTCTTAAAGTCATTTTTCTGTTAACCGAATCAGTTCGGATTTTGCAGATCAGTTCTATCGGCAGAACAGGCCCATCGATTGTAATTCTAGACTATTCTAATTTGTTTGACTGAAGCAGCAGAATTTCTCACTATTCTGGTTCTGTTTACTGCACCTGCGATCCTGCTATTTTAGTCTTCTATCAGAACTATTTTGGTTGAGGATTAGATCACATTAGTAGGCCTATCTTGATTTGGGGCCTAAATATCCAGCATAGTTCCTGATTGTTGCTGAGGGTTAATGGACTTTTGTTCTTCATCCAAAAAGAGCATAAGAAAAATATGTGAAAACTAAATAGGGCATCTTACAGAAGAAAGATTCATGAAACTCCCTTTTTTGTAAGTGGTAATTTGATTTAATAAGATTTGAGCTACTAAATATGTTAAAATAAAATAGAAACAAACGAAATAACCCAAGATCCTTGACTACTATACATGGTAGCTGGGAACAAAGAGAATGTTTCTTTTTGCTTATCGTTGTATGATCATATTTGTTCTTTTCCTTGGTATGGGTGGTAGGTCTGTTGGATACTTTCCCTTTAATCTGCTCGACTTGTCTCTATTTGTTGATAGCGTGCTTTGTGGTTCTTGGTTCTACTTTGATGTTTCCTTTCTGCTGTGACTTGCCAACAACTTATTTCATGACCTGTGCAACTTGATTTTATTTAGTACAATGAAGCAAGAGTACAAAATTTATTCTTTCATAGGCTAAGCATAAAAAAATTTCAAAGTTCGGCTCCATTTTCCTTATGGAACTTGGAATCATATGTTTTGAAGATCCTAACTTCCTAATATCAAACGTAGACGGTCATCTAAATTTGTATAGCCATTTCCCAATTTCTGCAGACCTGGAGAAGTCATGTAGGCCCCACCAACCGGGTCATCTTGACCCTATTGCTGTAATCTCTGAGCTTTGATTCCCATCAAAATTTGCTATTAAGTCAGGGAACAGGGTTTTTATTTTAAAATTTTTTCCCCAAGAGTGGTAGTATGTTCTCTGAAATGTAGCAATCTCAATATTGAAAGTTCCTGAACTAAGCATTATATGTTAAATATAATGCTTTTCAACAATGTGTACACTAAGCATTCTAATATTTTACATATAATGCTATTTAACCATATGTTATCTATGTTATCTTATACTTTGTCTCTGTCCTGAAATTAAAGTCCCTTTATGAATTTTCAGTGTATCCACTGGATTTGGTGACAACTGTTGTATTTTCTGCTTTATATTATGGCTTTTTTGCTGTAGATCTTTTGTATCAGAAGGAAAAAAAAATTGATTACTTTAGGACTGAATGCATTTTGTCAATTTATGTTATTGATGATAGTACCTTTATTGTAGGTTGATATGATTGTGGTAACAGATGGAAGCAGAATATTGGGTCTAGGAGATCTTGGTGTTCAGGGTATTGGAATTTCGATTGGGAAGCTGGATTTATATGTTGCTGCTGCTGGGATTAATCCCCAGAGGGTAAGATCTTGTTTTTCAAATCAAATCTTTTTCTCCAGCCTGCTCTGTGTGGGTGTGTTTTGGGGTAGGGGGTGGGAGGGGCTGAGTCAACCAGGTGAGCAACCAATCTCGAGTGTTGTTGGGAAACCACTAGGGAAACTCACCAGGTCTTAAAATAATAAACTAAATTATTTTAAGAGGGTAAGATCTTGTTTTTCAAATCAAATCTTTTCCCTCCAGCCTGCTCTGTGTGGGTGTGTTTGGGGGTAGGGGGTAGGGGGTGGGAGGGGCTGAGTCAACCAGGTGAGCAACCAATCTTGAGTGTTGTTGGGCAATCACTAGGGAAACTCACCAGGTCTTAAAATAGTAAACTAAACTAACCCAATAACGAAAACACCCTCCAAGGTCCCAACTCCTGTGGCTGTGAAAAAAATATGCACCCATTAGCTACAACTACTACTAAACAGTCCTTGTGGATCCAATCATCACATGTTCACCTGCTTAATAATTTCCTTATGCTCCTCTTTCACAGATCCAGTTCAAGATCCTCTGATATCTTAATAATTTCCTTATCGCCGAGTTGGTGCATTTTTTTTTTCCGACTCGAAGCCTCAACTCGGTGGGTTTTAGACCTAGTTTGGGTCTGAAACTTGGTATTCAGCCTATTTTGGGCCATTTAAACACAATGGTACAATCAGATTTTGCAAAAACAAAGTCGAAATATGAGTTTCACTTCGGACCATAGGTTGTTAGGAGTCGAGGGCGACGACATACTATAATACCCCTACTCTACACATAGTTTAGTAATAGAAAGCCATCAAAACATTCAATTAATGTAAAACAACTTAAATAAGCATTAAAAATGTTAAAGTGTACAATACATCAATCTTTAAACAAATGTTAGATAAAATGTGATATATTAATGTATTTAACCCCAACCATATCCACATAGAATTCCCATGTCATAATGTTGTACTTTTGCACATAGTTTGCCACAACACTCATATAAGTGTTGTCATCAACATATTTCAACTCCCCTATCCTAGGGTATAGAAGAGGCGGAGGTGGTTGGTTTGAGGCGTGAGATTCACTGCTACTGTCATATTGAGGCATGTATGGGTATGGCTAGTTTGGGACTGGGAATATGGGCCCAAAACTAGACTCAGTGCTTTGATTGTCAAACTCATGTGTTGACTGCCCAAACTGACCATAGCCACTATATTTGGAACCGGTGCTTTCCTGGCCATAATCATAGTCATGATGAGGCTGAGATGAATGCCACGACTGTCGCTCACTAGTAGTATCTATACTCATGCTTCCGAAACTTGCAAGCATGGTGTTCATACTCATGTCATCATCCTGAGCCTGTGATTGTTTGTGACCCTTCTTTCTCTTGTGCGTAGCGTGGCCACCATTGTCTTGATCCTGTGTGGCATGCGTAAACTGAGACTCACCTGTGTAACGTACAGGGTCTGCCTGCGTTCCCACCTCATGCTGGTACTGCTTACGCATCCCCTCATGACGATCATCATAATAACAACCACTTCGCATGGTCATCACCATCACTTCCATCACCATCACTATCACCACCATCACCATCACCATCACCACCACCATCATCATCATCATCATCAGTAGCACTTCCTATTGCAGCCTCAAAAGGTCTCGGTGACTCTGAATGTGCACTCCTTTCTTGCGGCATATAGTCATCAACATCTGTACCGGTTACGGGCGCAATGGTGGGGTCGGGCCTACCCCCAAGTTGATCCATATCTGGTGTATCACGATCCCTCACCTACTGGAATAGGGAATCCTCATCATCATCAGAGTCCTCCTGGAAAATGTTGACTAGTTCGATGGATTCTTTTTCATTGGTGTCCATTCCTTTACGTATGTGCCTCATCCTTAGTCTAATATTGTAATGCACATATACCAGCTGCTCCAGTCGTTTGTTACCCAATCTGTTCTGCCTCTTCAAGTGGATCAATGAGAATGTACTTCAATTGCGCTCGCATCCGGAGGATGAACAAGTTTGTGAGAGCATTCTCACTGCTATCTTCCGCAGGTTGGGTGAACTTGTACCATAAAGCACCCGCCAGTCGGCTGTATTACAAATATAGAATATTAAGAATATGCACATTCTAAAGGGATAAAATTATAATTCATAAATGTAATGTCATGCCACCTACCAGGGTCTAACTTTTGTCTACCCTCCAGTACAGCTTTTCGACTGAAACTTACTGAGGCCTCTTTGAAGTTTTGGATCTGTTTTCATTTCAAATTCCAAACATTGTTAGAGGCATTAGTATTTACTACTTAGTAATTACATTCCTTTACTTATTACCAAAGTACCAAGTCTCATACTCTCACCTCATCATTTTACTCTGCCTGTGTCTTGGCGTTGGGCTCCAACTTCTCAATAACATTTTGAACTGCCACTAAATACTTTGTGTCTAGCCCAAGATTATGCGAGTATTGTTACTTTGGATTTAGATAGTATGCTGGTAAAGTGGAAACCAAGAATATAACTTATTAGTGACTTAATGCTTTTGAGTTTGAATATGTAAATGTAAAAACTCATGTAAAGTGTAAAGTATGTTGAAGTGTTGAACTCACCAGCTTTATGCAATGGATGACTCAAGTGCTTCACCCACCACGCATCAATGATGTTCGTGTATGACCTTGCACTTCGGGGTATCACAGCTCTGACCATTTCCTTCATCTTCTGAAGGGCAGTATAAATGTGGGGCAAGGTAGGCTTCTTCTCTGTATCAACCATTCTTAGTACTGTCACCACTGGCTCTAATATGGCAACAACTTTATGCAGGTCCTTCTAGAATTGGTCACTTGCAATGGTATGTTGTGCTGCCTTCCCTTCTTCTAAATTAGACCCATACCAACCAAACCACTATTCACTTGCAAACATAGACCTCAGACCTACCACATTCGTTTGAAAGCTCTTCAATGCAATGTAATTGGTGGCAAATTGAGTGACATCAGGCCTTATTAAATCGCCATTGCATTTTTCCCTCAACATGGCTAAAGCATAACCATGGTTATATACAAAAGTAGTTACTTGTTTTGCCCTATTGACCACACTTGCCCCCAATGTTTTCTTCCCCATGTCTTTCAACATTAAATCAATGGAATGTGCTGCACATGGAGTCCAAAAGAGGCAGATCCTCTTACTCTTCTTGTTCATCAACTTCTCTCCAGCCCTTTTAAAGTTAGAACCGTCATCCGTCACAATTTGGATAACGTTCTTTGGTCCTATCGCATCCACTACTAGCTTCAGTTCCTTATACAAGTATGATGCATCCTTTATATGCTTCGATGCATCGACAGACTTCAAGAATACTGTCTTCCCATTGCAACTCACCATGAAATTGATAATGGACTGTCTAGTAGGTCCAGTCCAACCATCAGCCATAAGGGTAACTCCATACATCTCCCACCTTGGCTTCAGACCCTCAATGTACTCTTTCAGCTCCTCTACCTCCTGAGGCAAATATATATTATATAACTCATGTGGTGAAGGCCCCTTCCATCCTGGGCCAGCCCTCCCTACACTGTCAAGGAATGCATGATAGTATGTTCCTTATACTACATTAGTTGGAATGCCATTGTATAACATGAACTTGCTTAAGGCTTTCCGTGCTTCCTCTTCTTTACCACCAAATACTTGCGGGATGGTTGGCTGGTAGGCATCTTGTTGCTTAAAAGTAGATGGATCCTGCTAAAAAATGGGATCTGGGGAATGTGCTCGTGGTCGGGTTGGGGGCCGTGGGATCTGTCTTGTGCCTGTGCTTTTCCTCCTCTCATCTTGTTGCACTGGTGCAGTTGAGCCAGATCCACCAGCTCCTCTTGCCTGCTCATATCTTCTCATATTCTCATAATGCAAACTTTGTCTACTCTCTTCCAAAGTCTGCTGGTAAATTCTCCAGTCAGCCTCTGATTCAAACTCACAAGGTGTAGGCCTAAATTTAGTATTATCTCCTCCATGGATCTCTACACTAGGCCTCTTTAACATTGCCTCATCAAACTCTGTTTGTCATCTTTCCCTCTCAGCTTTCTTTGCTCATCCTCCGCTCAAGTGTTGGGCTATAGTCACTTTCACTTGGCTCGGAACATTTTTGCATGAGGTAACGTCCTTACTAGTACCAGCCAAATGTTGTTTTAACCTAGTGGCTCCTCTAGATAGCAACTCTCCACAATAGTTACACTTGAACTTCTTTTTATCCTCAGATATCAAGACTCTATGTTGCCATGCTATATCCTCCATTGTGTACGAAATGTCTTAGTTTTTACACTGTTACATAAAAAAACATGTATTAGTAACTATTAAAGACTTAATGTAATGTATTAAAGACTTAAAATAATGTATTAAAGACTTAAAGTATTATCTTCGTAACTATTAAACATAATGTTAAGCTACTAGAACAATCAAATAACTATCTCTTATTTATCCCCTAAACCAAGTATTTATTTTTTAATTAAAAATAAAATTTAGAATTTTTATTAAAAATATTTATACTTTAAAGTATAAAATATTATAATGTAATGATGTATTTGGCACCATTTGAAGTTGGAAATTATTTACATATGTTGTGCATAATTTTCCAACAAAACAGGTATTTTTTCTTAATATTATATATATTTTTTACAATTTTAATAATATATTTATTATTTCTGAAAAATAAAATAATTTTTTTAATGGGTGAAAAAATAAAATGACTCCATGAGGCTGTAGAGCATCCAAAGTTGTCCAACATACATGAAAATTACTTCTAAACAATCATTATTCATCCTATTTTTTTCAATTTCTTTTTAAAAAAAAATCATTTATTTTGCAGAAAATATAATAAAAAAAAATAATAGCAGAAAAAAATTTCGGACTCCATCAAGTGATAGATCATCCAAAGTTGTGTAACATATCTTAAAATGACATGAATCTACCAAGGATTGAACAATTTGTTTTGAAAAAAATAGATTTGGGGAAAAATAGTTTACCTTTGAAAAATCCTTCATATTTGTGATGAATCTTGCAAAAGTGGAGTTGAATCTTCAAATGTGCAGCTGAATCACAGTTCAAGGCTTGAAATCCATCCAAAAAATGAAGTAACAAAGTAGTTTTAGGAAGAAGAGGTCTCGGTTTTGGGAAGAAGAGAGAATTTTAGGTGTTTTGGACAGAACTCGCCGGGGGTATTTAAGTGGTAGATGGGTAAAAATATGGGTCGAAACCGAGATCCAAACCGAGATCTGAGATCTCGCCGAGATATTGCACTTTTATGTACCGTATGCCATCTTGTCTCATTTTCTTAGAAAACTGAGAAACTCCCCGAGATTTCGCCGAGTTGAGACGAGCTTTAGAACTATGTTTCTCCAAAACCAGTTATCTCATCTGTCATTTGGTCTATGGATACTGAATAAAAAAGGACGTATGCAGTGCACGACGCTCCCACCACTGCGGGGTCTGGGGAGGGTCTATGGACACTGTATACCAATAAAAAATGGTTGTACTCTAATCCGGTCCTGTAGGTTACTATTTCTGTGTATATGTCTAAAATATCCCTTGATTTGCCTGAATTCAAATTGATTTCCAACTTCTGGCACTATAGTGTGATCTCTTAAAACTTTTCATAAACTAGTTCTAGTGACATGCTTTGAAATTGTTGTCGATCTTATTTGTCTGTTTCTGTTGAATTCTTGGTTTGCTTAAGGAATGGGAAATGACTCATAACCAATGCTTGTAAGTTGTAATATACGGAGTTTTCCTGTTCCTGATTACTTTTGCAGTGAGTTTTATACCAGGGAAGTTCAAATTTTTTTGTTTTCTCTCAACAGGTGCTTCCTGTGATGATTGATGTTGGAACTAACAATGAGAAGCTCCTCAAAGACCCCCTCTGTATGAATCTACATTATCTTCAATCATAAAAATTCCATATGTAGATAGGGTTCATACTGATAATTAATGAAATAAATCCCTCGGGGTTATTGTTAATATAGTTATACACCTCTAGTTTTCTTTAATGATACGAAAAAGAAATAGGTGGAACCGAAGTGTTGTTGAAGCTACTGATTCAAGGTTCTCGGTAGTACAAACAAGCACAATCACCTATGCAAATGATATTATGTAGTCCTAGGTTTGAATAATCAAACTAGGAACCAATAATCAGGATCTGATCTGAACAGGTAGTTCGCTTAGGTCAAAATAGGTGATTTTGATCAAAATTAGGGTTAGGGTTTAGTGGGGTCTAGGGTTTGATGGTAGGGTTAGGGTTAGTTGATGTAGGGGAGTCTTCCAGTGAAGGTTATGTTAAGAATTAATGGATGGAAGGGTGCTGGAATGAATCGGCAGCAAGGGAATGTGGTTAGGGTTTGGATTTTGTAAAGAGGGAGATTTGGGATTTCTAGGGTTTAGAGTGGTCAGAAAGGGACCTGGCTTGGATCGAGTTCTCTATGGGGGCAGAGGAGAATTCGATCCAATTTTGGAGTGGTTTCTATTGCTGAAATGGGCTGGGGAGATCTTAGGGTTTTGGGAAAACAAGAAAACAAAGGGGGAAATCTAGGGTTGGGCTGTTAGAGGATTAGAAGAAGAATGGATGGGGTTTGGGTTGATTCAAACTCACTGTTGTTGAAGAATATCTTGGACAGCAGCTTGCTTGAATGAAGGTCCTTGAAGAAAAACCAGAACTTGAACTAGAACTTGAATGTAGAGCTTCAAAAGAACCACCCGGGCTTCACAGCACAAGGTGTCGATTGGATCAAAAACACCAATCCCACCTGGCTTGATCAAACACAAGACAATCTTCAGTAGTGAAGACAAAGTTGCAGAGCAGCTTAGAGCAAATTTTCAAATTGTGAGAGGTAGGTGACCCCCCCCCCCCCCCAAACGAATTAGCTTTATTAATAATGGCCAAAGGGCTTTTCGTTACCAGCCTAGGAGAAGGAAAGATTCCCCCCTAGCCAAGCTATACTACATAGTCATTTAAAAGGTCATGTGACTACTTAAGTTGTCACATGACCACTAAAACAATTAAATAAAGGGTTAAATACACATACCCCCCAAAAATGGACCCAATATTCCTCATGCACCCCTAAGGTTCTGACAATTCCACATGTACCCCTTTAAAATTCCACTTACACCCCCTACTTTTCAACTTAAAGCCATTTAAGTCCACACCGTTAATATCAGGCGTTAGACGTTAAAAACTTTTTTTTATTGGCCAAACTACCCTTTCTTTTAACCACCCTTGTAATTTGAAAAGACCTTATTCCCCTGCCCTATTTGTTCTTAATTTGAAAAGACCTTTTTGCCCTTCCCCTTTTGTCAGAAATAATGATTTCATACAGGGGCAGGGGGGAAAACCCCCATTTGAAAAGACCTTTTTGCCCTTCCCCTTTTGAGTGGACGACGTGATTGATTCCGCAGCTGAAGCTACAGTAGCAGAAGATGCAGAGGATGTCGAGACGGTGATGTGCTTGTATGAGGGGTGCCCTTAGCTCCTGCAACCTCCTACTCTCCTATGTTTTTTCTCCAGTCTCTGTATCTTTCTATAACATCCTTTTGTCTTCTTATGTAAGTTCTTTAAGAAATTGTGATAGGTCCCCGTTTTTTTTTCTTTTTATCCTTTCTCCCCCACCCCCTCCTCCTGCAAATTAAACTAATTTGTCACTTGGTTCCCTGATGCGCAGGATCTTTAATTTTTTAAATTGTTGAATTCAGAATAGAGAAAGGCAAATGAGAGAACAGATGGATTAAACTCCATTTTCCCAACCTGTATTTTTTGTGGAATTCTTGAAAATGGTCAAGTAATTTCAGATCTCTTTCTCTCGCAATCTCTCTATTCTATCTTGAATTCGATTCTTTGTTTTTAGTGTCATTTATCATTAAATGGGCCTGGGGTGGAACTGAAGGAGCTAGACTTCATAGTTTCCTCAGAAACAGATTCCAGAGCGGGAGCAGGAGTGGGAGGAGAACAAGTTAGAAAAAATCAGGCATTTCTGTGAGGACGGACAGTTTCAGTTCGTACCCTAACTAGAAGATGGTCAAAGATAGAGAGAGATGGGAGAGTGAAATAGAGAGGATACATTGCCGGCGCCGCTGAGCTCCAAAGAGTTATTCCAACGGAGAAGATGAAGGGGCGCCGCTGAGCTCCAACGAGCTATTCAAACTAAGGTTGAGGATTGTTAGATTGAGAAAGGGAAAGGGCGAAGGTTGTTTTGGGTAAAATCTTTTTCAACTTTTGTGGTTTATGTTTTTAAGTTAAGGTTATTGTGGTAATTATGCCCTAGCGAGGGTATAATTGTACATAACGCCTGATCCATTAGCATTTAACGCCTGATATTAACGGCGTGGACTTAAATGGCTTTAAGTGGAAAAGTAGGGGGTGTACGTGAAATTTTCAAGGGATTCGTGTGGAATTGTCAGAACCTTAGGGGTGCATGATGAATATTAGGTCCATTTTAGAGGGGTATGTGTATTTAACCCTTAAATAAAAGACTGCTTAAATTGAACCACTGGTTCAACCAGTTCTGATCTGGTTCAACTTATTACATCAAAATAAAAACTAAGTGAAGCAACTAACTACTAGCACTAATTCTTCTTGGACAGCTTTGACTTCTTCTTCTTCTTTTGAACATAACTCTTCAGACCTGCATCAGATATTTGTCAATATTGAAAAAAAATTCCTAGCCAATCCCTTGCTTTGTCTTTTCCATTATGAGCTTCTTCCAAGTTTCTTATGTACTAAACCAGGTTCTTATTACAATGTTTTGCTTGCAAAGGGTGATGCAGGTAGAAATTGGCTAACAAGGTTCTTTTCCACAACCTGGTCCATATGTTGGTCCAAGACCAGCACCAAGCCAAGCACATACCGTGCGGATAGGCTGGCCAGGACCTGGCCTTGCTGAGTTTATTTTATTTGGTTCTTTTTTTGGTCCACTTGGGTCCATTATTTTGGAACAGTTGCTGGAGAAGATTATTGGTATTCTTGGTGTGTCTTTTAGAATTCCAAAAGTTAGTTAATTTTCTTGGTTTATGTTTCCTATGTATTGGGGGCGGGGTTTAATGTATTGGGTTTTGTTTTCTATGTATGGGAGATAGGATCAATGTATTGGAACTCCTTTTCTTGTTTGGAGTTCTAAGAGTGCATTTAATACTTTTTGATGTAACCAAGAGGCCACAACAGCCTCTTCTTCTCCCCCCCTCCTATATAATGAAAATTCATGGGTTGCTGTTACAGCATCCGGAACATTGTGAAAAATCCTCTCTCGAGAAACTCTTGTGAGATACAAGCGCTTTGGGACTCAGCAAACCCAGGTGGGACTCCTGCGGATTGGCCTAGGTGGGAGTCCTATGGCTGGGAAACTAGTGGGACTCTAGGCTGCTACCTATCTATCTGCATCTACAACTTATATATTTATCTTCATTCTCTTCCAGATTCGATCTTTGCTTGCTTACCCTCTCGGGTTTGCATCAAGGAGACATAATATAAACTTTGGAATATCTTCTTTATAGTCATTTTGTTCCTCTTTGGTTCCTTCTCTATGAGATATAAGTTAGGTATTGGATTTCTGGCAAATGATTTAGCCACTTGAGCAATATAGTTCTTATATTTTTGCCAGTTTTTAGCTAGAAAATCCTTAATTGTCCCACTTCCTAAAGAATATGTGAGAAATCCATCCCTGAGCTATCCCTCTAAGATAATCAATGATATTATAGCATCTTGAAAACTATAGAATTTCTATTTTCTTTAAAAGCCTTTAGGGCACCTACAATTACAAAAATCTTCAAAGTGCCTGACAGGCTTTCCTTTAAGATTTTCACACGGTTTTGTTTGTTTTTCTCTTATTTTTTCCCCTTATAAAATAAGATGAGTTTATTGCATTAAAGCAGCATTTGGTTGCTGTCCTGGAAAGGTTGAAAAAGGAAGCTGTACCCAAAAATTTTGGAAAGGACATCACCCTAGGAAAGGAAGATTAATACTAAATTTCTAATAACAATTTTGGGTAGGTGCTTCCCATAAAATTTGTCCAACAAAAGAGGTGGGAAACATTTTGTTGGAAAACCTTGCCTGGATTGCAACCAAACACAGCCTGAGAACAAGAATTTACTGAAGATACATACTGATGAGCCGTAGAATTACTATACAAAAATATGGATGATACAATCTAAAATCCATCATTGATACTCCTGTTGTCACTTCGATATGGACTTTGACATCTTGTTGGTTTAATACTTGTGACAAACCCAAGATCAGTAACCAGTACCTTCAATAGAAGAGAGACAGAGCAGAGAGAAGGAGAGAGACAGCAGAGATAGAATGTGCTGAGAACCACGATAGGCTCAGCTTAGGATCTATCATGGTCTCTTCCCCTTTATTTAGTGACTTGGGGACCAAGTCATAGAAAAAAAAAGGGGATACTATCTTTTTGTTGGGAAACACTACTTCAGCCCCAAACCGTAGAGAGCAAGGAAGTTTGAGAAGAAGAGGTATATGAGAGATTGTGCTCCAAGAGGACTACGACGGATGATTCAAGGCTGGTTTGTTAATTAAAAGTGATGCTGGAGCTGTGATCCAAGTTCTGATCTCTGTAATTTCAAGTATAGTGGCTGCAAATGAGGGATTTGTGATGTTTTGAACCTAGGTTTATCTCGGGTATGATTTCAGCATGAGATTTGGAGTTTTATTTGATAGTCCTAAGTCCAATGAGTAGTTCAAATAATGTAAACACTGATTTGAAAGGTATTTTGGTTGTGCATACTATTAGATTCAAAGAAGAAGAGGAAAGAGAAGGTATATTGTTGATTCAAGACCAAGACCACCGATTGTTGGTTTGATTTTAACGATTTCGGCAATTCGGTATGTTATTTGAAATCCTAGATTTATATTTTATAATTATGCTATGGATTTATGGGGTTTGAGATCAGTTTTGATGTCTTGAGGGTTGCAATGATGGAACCCTATTTTCGGATGCATGTATGAGTGTTAAATCTGAATTCTCTGCTTTTGGCACAATCTGTCCACCTGTGGTAAAACGTGTATGGCTCATAGCAGAGAAGGAGTTTGGGTCTCAAACTTTTTATGGATAAGGATAACATGTATATTGATGACCATGTCAAATTTGAGCTGCAACCGAGCTCGTTTGGTATGTCTGATAATTCCAACTCGGGTCTGATGTGCTGTCAGGGACAGAATCCCAATTCAGGAAAGAAGTGGATGGAAACCTGACCTAGGGTTTGAATTTAGAGCTGATTTTTGGTGGGTAAGGCCATTATTATGTCTGTTTTAATACTGGAAAATGGGATTAATATGAGATTGTTTGATATGCCCAAAAATAGCAAACTCCAATCTGGTCTGCTGCAGACAATGTTTAAAATCTCATTTCGTTTCGGTATTTCGGAATCTGACTGAAATATCCGAAATATTGTATTTTTTTTGCAAGGTTTCGGTAGGTCATTTCGGTGGGTTTTAGCCAAGTTAAGGCCTGAAACTTCATGGAAACCCTATTTAAGCTATATAAACACATAAATGTTCAACTTGCAAAAATAGTTATCGAAAGTGGTGTTTTGGATTTGCACCATTGATTGGCAGTATACGGACGAATCCTAATGTATAACTTAGTTAATTACACATGCATTACACATACACATTGTTTAAGACTTTAAATACTAGATGACATAATAACTAATAAGCAATTCAAACAAGTAAATTCACTTGGAAACATAAATTCAATGACTCATAAGTCATAATATTAAGTACAATATGTCAATAGCATCAATATCCCAAATTCTCAATACAAGTCAAGTAGTCATCAAGTGACTCAAATGTTTACTAATAATTATTACTCTGCCGTCCAGGATCGACCCCACTCATAGTCCGATGGAGCTGACGTGCATTGTTCTCTGACTGTAGGACATATGAATGCCACGTCATAGTCTGGGAGAAGAAACGATTGTAGTCATCCACAGTTACCATGTAAATAGCATCATCAATATGCTGAAGGTAACCTATCCTAGGATATGGATCACCAAAGTGTGAAGAACCACGACTACCCACTGATCCACTGTGATATGAAGGCTTTGGGAGCATGTACGGGTATAGCTGGAGGGTTGGGTAGGGGAAGATGTCATCCACAAAAGACGATCCACTACGTCCCTAGATGCGGCTAAGATTTGAAGGCCGGTTCAAAAATCACCATAGAAAAGTGATGGAGGAAGAAATGGGTGGAAGAAAATGAAAAAAGCACGCCTTGTGAGCTCTTGGTTGAAATTTCGACCGAGACTTACGAGATTTTTACATTTTATAACTTGGGTTTGTAACATATTACCGATATTACGGCGAGATGTTACAAAATACCGAAATTTTGTGAAATGACCGAAATCTCGACTGAGTTATTGTATTTTTTCATTTCGAAGTAGTGTTTCATTTCGGTCAGACCGAGATACTCGAGATTCTCGAAATCTCGATTGAGTTTTAATGAGTTTTTGTACTATGGCTGCAGGGCATAATCAGTAGCAGTGTAAAGATGAGCCTAAGAACCCGACCTATACTATGAGACGAAACATGAATTTTAGTATGGATAAATATTTTTAAGGCTATATTAACCCTGAAAATGATTGGAATCGTTTGGATTCTGGATGCATTTGTTCTGAAATTTTTAAGTTTAGTGTGCAGATTCTGACTGAATCTGGGCACTGAAATTTGGGGTGTAAGGAATGTTAAGAACTTGTGTGTGGGTCTTGTTACTTGTTAAGAACCCCACCTAGATAGATTGTTTTACCCCTATGTAGACTCTTTTTAGTTGGATCAAAGCATCTTGAGGACATTTGATCTAAGGAAGACTTTAAGGTGAGTGAGACTAACAAAACCTATATGTATTATTTTATATAAATCACTCTTTGTTTAATGTTTGTATGAAATGGCATGATTTGAAATAGCATGAATGTTTTGAAATATTTTTTTATTTTACTGTGAATAAAATGCATGTATGTGTTATAATGGCATGATGAGACTTTTAAATGTTTTATGGTCTGTGTACCGTTGGACTGCTACCCTTGCCAACAGGGGTTGATGTTGGTGCGAGTTTAGAACAAAGGGTGGTGAGGCAGACCGTTACTTTAGGGCAAGCGTTCCCCTCCATGGGAACCTTGTACCGGATTACGTGAGTTTCCCATTGACTTCTAGCTCATTGGGCAGATTGGATTGGGTCAGAGTGGGAAGATGGTGAGGTGGACCGCTACATAAGGGCAAGGTTTTCCCCTCTATAGGAGCCTTATACCAGACTACGTGAGCCAAGTCCACTGACTCCTTCCTTTCATGTTGTGTTATTAGTAGTTCACTTTGAGAATACTTTACCAAATGATTTAAAACAATAGAAATTGATGGAGATTTTAAGTTTTTGGTGTTTTAATGGATGTTTTATGAACTTTTAAGTAGCATGGCATGATAGTTTTCAATTGTGTTATTTTGAAGTGTTTTTAATCTGCAAATTCAAATGTTTACATGAAAGGTTATTTGGATTTATTTATTTAGAAGAAAATGCATGTCTTTTAACCTATATATGGTTATGTTTCCTCTTACTCACTAAGCTTTCCCAAACTTACCCTTTTACTAATCTTCCAAATGACGTTGAGCAAGAATCTTGTTGGTGTGAAAAGTACACTATGGTTGTTGAAGAGAGAGATTTAGAATGTTTGATCATTTTACTTGAATTCCTTGTAGTTGGAACAAGTGCAAATGACCTGGGATTTTAATTCAGATATTTTGATTTATTTAAGGAGTTGAATAGTTGGGATGTATTTGAGATTACTTTCACTTTTATTTGTAGTGCCACCAACACCGAAATTTAGACATTTGAGTTGGATAAAGATTTCTGGTTATGTGAGTCTTTCGCTATGTATGTTTGTAATGATGATGTGGATTATTTGGAATTAAGAGATTATGGTTATATTTCGGTTCACTATCTAAAACATTTTTCGATCTTGTGGTTTTGAGTGATGGCCCCTACCCTAGGCTGGTTTTGGGGGTGTTACATCTATCCTTGAGTTTTTTTTTCTTGTGCATGGTTTTCATCTCTGATGTGAAATTGTGAATGGTGGAATGTGATCCATGTAGCTGAATCCATTTAATTGGGATAAGACTTGGCTGAGTTGAGTTGAGTTCTATTCATCTCTTTCCAATGTAATTTGGTAATCCATTCCTCATGGAAGGTAGTCATCCTATTTTCTCTTTCTTGTTCTGGAGGAACAACATCTTAAGAACCTTTACCATTGAACCTACTTCTGGAATTCTTTTTCCCCACTACAATATCTCTTGCTTGGGTGACTACATGCCAAGAGGTATAAACTTGTGATATTCTCCGATGGTGGAGGATAGCATTCTTTGGAGGATCCTATTAGAGTTTTATGTAACAAGGATACTTTGGGTATTGTGTTGTTATTCTTGTATTGTACTTTTACTTTTCTTTCCTTTTTTCTCCCTACTCCCTAGTCTACCTTATGTTAGCATGGAGGGTATGTATGTAATTTCCCATATAATATTAGCAAGTGAATGAGTAGAGGGGAGGACTCATTCTCTCCCTAAGTCATTACCACCAAACCCTCTCTTCTTCTTTTTCTTCTCCTACCTCTCACTCGCCCTTTTTCACACTTCTCTTGTTCTCCTTCACTACTCTAAACTCCAACTTGGTATCAAAGCCTCCGGTTCTGGTTTGAGAGTTGCGCTACAAGCTCTCCGCCTCCTTTCCCTCTCTTTAGAACCCTAGGTTACAAAAGGGTTCTAAGGAAGGGGCTGCCATGTAAAAACTTTGAAGATACCATAATATAGTCCTTGATGAAGACCAAGGAAGCACCAAGAGAGGTTCCCATGTGAACGTTTGACCATTTGAAGATCAAATCAATCAGGGACAGAGCAGGACCAGTTACCGTCAGCCCTGTGTTTGGGTTCTTTTCTCTCCATCATCGAGCATCCGTTGGAGGTGGGCCGTGGCTGGTTGGAATCGCGCAAGGGTCCCCTTTCCACCCTCCATTGCCTTGATTACTGAATGTATGAGTTGTTGGATCACAACTCTTTTTCCCATGGACTGACAGGTATTGCCAGCTTGGTGTTTTTTGCTCGATCTTTTACCTGAAATGCTATGTGTGATGCTTCTAGTTGTTGTTTGTTGGTGAGTTCTCTTGTCTGGGTCTTGTGAGTTGGCATGGAATGATTTGAGTTTCTTCAATTTTTATAGTTTGCTCCATTGCTGGAATTTTTCTGAGTACTGGGAAGGAGTATTTCTTGGGTAGAGAGTGCTTCCCATTTGGTTTGGATATCCAACCAATTTTTATTGGTTTATTCACACATCATGTCAGAGGTCAGTGGTTTGAGTGGTACCAACCCCAGTCTGGTTGCACTTGAAAATCCCAACACCCAGATATCCATACTTCCATAGTGAGGTTGGACAACACCAATTACTTGGATTGGTCACATTCAGTGAAATTATCCTTGCAGAGTCGGGGGGAAGTTAGGGTACATTACTGGTATCATTAAGGCTCCTCATTCAATTGATCCTACATATCAAAATGGGAGACCGAGAACTCAACCGTTATTACTTGGTTGATATTTTCTATGACACCTGAGATTGGTAGGAGGCTTATAAGAAAGGAGACTGCCAAGGATATTTGGGATGGTGTCTCTAGGTCTTTTGACCAAGTGTGTTACTCGACTAAGGTCTACCACTTCAAAAGGTTATCACAATTAAGCAGGGAGACAAGACTATCTCTTAGTATTATAACACTATTATTGGTCTCTGGGAGTAGTATGATCATTATCGGGATCTCCAGTTGCCCAATCCTGAAGATGAAGTAAAGGTCTATAGAATTCTTGAAAAGGAGTGTGTTTTAATTCTCCTTGGCGGGTTGCACCCGGATTATGAGCCAATTCGGGTGGAAATTTTGGGCCGGTTACCCCGTCCATTTTTAGATGAAGTATGTAGCTACTTGCAAAGTGAGGAGACCTGAAGAGTAGTCATGGAAACTGTACCTTCCCTTGAGAGATCAACACTTTCCTCTAGCTCCCAAAGTGATTGGCGTGGTGGAGGAAGAGGCTAAGGGCCATACCTTGGGGATGACAGAGACCGACTCAGATGTGACCACTGTGGAAAATGTAGATACACTAAAGAGAGGTGCTGGGTCTTCATAAGCCTCCCTCTTGTCTTGTACCTACTAGTATGCGTGGTGGCAGGAGAGGACGATCCCAACCCGGACAGGGTAAAAGATGCTGCCCTTACGGGCGCCGATCAAAGATCGCCATCACAATGAACGTTTGTCAAAACTCATATACACACAAACATTCACAGTGGAAGACTATTAACCGAGTTGTGAAATATATTACAGGACAAAACATGTTTATACTCTGGTGGCTATTAAAACATGTATTACTCATCTCTGGAAATTTAAAACTGTTAGAAGATGAGAGAAGAGAATGAGAGCTGAAATGCTTGAGTGAGTTGTGACTCTCCTCAGCCCCTCTATATAGATTTCATTAATTAGGACGGAATTACAAGTATACCCTCCATAGCCAACTATCATTGCTAAGGAGAGAAATAAAGAAACAAATAACAAAGGAAAAAACCCAAAGTACCCTTATCGGGTTACATAACTCAACAAAAACTTTATTACCAACAAGTTATTTATCTTTCTCTCATCATATCAACTACTCCTCACAACACTCCTCTCAAGTTCTGTCTCTTAAGTTGGTGCACCTCATACACTCACAACACAAGAGGTCTGGAGCGGTGCATACCTCTCTTCTAAACACATCATCGGTAAAAGAAGTATATACAACGGGGATGAGCTAACAACTTAGTGAGGAACACAATATATTACAATCAAGTGCTTGTGTTCAACAAAAGGTACCAATACTCATACAACAGTTTACTATTAGTTAGGTCCCAACCATTATTGTGAAATACCGATTGTGCACCATGTAAAAAAGTTTAACCTGGTCTTGTGTCACCTATTCAACCCTTTATCCCAGAGCTGCAGCCTGGGAGAGGAATGACACGGCTCGTACTTGTAATTGGCCGTCCACATAAAGGATTTTATCGAGTCCTTGGCCGTCCACATAAAGGATTTTATTGAGTCCTTAGCTCGTCCACATACAGGATTTTACCGGAGTCCTTAGCTCATAAGAAACCTCATCCAGTACATAATCTCCTATTGGAAAGAGACGGTATTCACAAGGTCATATTCTCATAATATTACTATTATCAAACTCATTCACTTGTTTCACATATTTCGTTCACTTGTTCACATAACTCGTACTCATGTTCATGTAACTCGTACATACATTTACATTTCTTATTCACATGCTCACATTTCCTGTACACAAACATATATTCATACAACTTGTCATATAACGCCTTATCATCATATCATTCACCTCATATGGAAACACATATACGATTCTGTCACATTAATCATGCATACAAGTCAAAACATTCGATGATCCATATTATGCTGATACATTATATTACACACATGACCATGCTCATACATTTCAATGTACATCATATAGAAATACTAATATGATTCCCTTACAATCTCAACATAAAGCTATTAAATCTTATGAAACAGAATTATCTGTAAAGAATCTTGTAATATTTGCTCTTAAATATGTAAAACACACATTCATACGATATTGTACATTACAGTATATGATTCCTCACCTTGTCTCTTCTTGATGCCTACACTTCCATACTCACTAGCACTTGGGAAAACAGATTCCCCTACAAAACAGACTCAAGGATCTACCAGTCGATGAGTCCCAAAACTTACCTAAGTCTGCCGGTCATTTCCCAATCAACCTACAAAACCATCACATTCAAGGTCATTTTCGAGTATTTTCCAGACAATCTGGTTGGAGATTTCTTAATAGAAAATATACATTTTCAAGTCCTTTAACCATAGAAAGAAGAATCAGGTCATTTGCATTCCAAACGGCGGAGTTTTGTCCATTTATTTGGCTTTTTTATTATATCCAAACTATTTGAAGTGATTGAGTATGCATAACAGTATGGAATTTGCCTCTTTTGATTTCTCAAGTTTTTGATTGTATATAGACCTGGGATTGCAAGAACACCGCCTTGAAGGCGAGGAGTACCTTTCAGTTATTGATGAATTTATGGAAGCTGTTTTTACTCGTTGGCCCCATGTGATTGTACAGGTAGTTAGCTGTACTTACATATTGTAAAAGAGCACACTTTATTTATGATTATCTGCAAAAGTAAATAGTAATGTGATTTTTATTTTCTCAGTTTGAAGACTTTCAGAGTAAATGGGCCTTCAGGTTATTGCAGCGTTATAGAAATACATACCGTATGTTTAATGATGATGTTCAGGTAAGCAACTTTATGTGTCGCTGGTTTGAAAGATACTGTTGTTGTTGGATCCACAATGTGCAGGAGTGCCTTCTCATCCTGCATCATTTGCCTTAGTTCCAGGGTTCGATCTATAGTAGTTGGAACTGGAAAACCGCCAACCAGTGTGCTTCTTATCATTCATAGTACATTCAGATTGTATGAGTTGAATAATAAATCTATGCATCTTTATGAGTTTGTATAATAGTTTGGCTTGGAACATGAATAGGTTCTATTTCTTTTATCCTAATTGATCAAGTTGTTTGTTTGATCTTGGATTTAGGGAGCAAATGATATAGTGAGAGAATCCATAATTGCTTGTTTGATTAGCATTACGCTAACTGATATCATGCGTAACTTCATCGACAAGAAGTCTTGCATTAAGAGAAGAGGGGGTGGGGGAAGAAACTCTCTTAGATAGATTGTAAACTACACTAGGGCTTGTACATAAAACACAAACCTACTTAAAAAATTCTAAGGTTGTAGGGTTGATTTGCAGTACAGGGACCAGTGCTTATTTGGAAGATTGTCATAGAAGACAGCTGGAGAAGTTTGCCACACCCTCGACTTGATCACTGTTGGAATACTAATCTAGATTGGGGGTCTATGGGTGTCCATAGACTGATAGACCTCCATACTGTGGGGCTGTTTTACTAAGTAGTTTAGTTTACTTAGTTATTTGTTTCTACTTTCCTATTGTAACTAGATTACTAGATGGTGCTTTCCTACTCTGATTAGGAGGCTTTGCCTTCACGCATTGTGTAACTGTCGCACCCCTATCCCGAGACAAGGGAAATGTGACGGGAATACCCCTGTATTCCACACTAAACCACAGAATCAACGCTTTGCAGTGGCATGTTCACCATTCCCGGATAGATAGGATCACGAATAAGGTTCAGAGTCGCAGAGGAAGAATAAAGATTAATAATAACATAAGATTAAGGATTTCTAAATGATAACATATAATCTATTTATACGAAATTCCATCAAATGCCCGACCAATAATAAGTACTAAATCCATATGGTCAACAGTGTAAAGCATAAAGTAAAAGTCCGCCATCAATTAGTTACAAACATCCAAACATTCCTGAAGCAAGTTAAAAACAGTAATCCAAATCATAGGGCCTTCAGCCCACGTCACTACTCTCCCTGAACATCCATCTCACAAGCGTGATCATCGACACTATACTCATCAGCGGGTCCATTACAAATATCTTCACCGAGCATGAGTGTCCAACCAGGATCTCGCCAAACATCGATCCCAGCCAGATACGGTCAGCAAGATTGCTCATTAGTCTCCACAGCATGTCCTGCATCCACATCTAAAAACATAGGTTCCCGAGGGATGAGCTTCCACAAGCCCCGCGAGTGCATCAAACCACACACATCCATACAACAATAGATACAATATCAATGCATGCTGAAATATTATCATCACATATGATGCATGAATGCATTTGTTTATTTTTCCCCTAGCAACAAGATTCTAAGTCGGGTCAAGTACTACTATAGAATAGATAGCATTGTTGGCAACGGTGCCCAAAGTCCGGATGGCATACTGACAATGTCAAACCCATACTATGTTGGGAGCTTGCTAGACCGGACCCTGTTAGGTTTTCCACAAACCCCCGTTACAAACCCCGTCCTAGTTTTCAGCCCGATATACTGTCGGCGCCTGAACTTCTTTGTGGGTCACCCCGAAAACGCGGTCGGAACCCATGGGCTTGCCCGACACCTAATCCCCTGTCAGTAAGGGTCGTAGTACTGGGCATGTCAAAACCTAACCAGCAAGCAACTACTACAATGCATAAAAGTGTACAAGTGTAGCCTAGAGCTCGAGTCCATAGTGCCAAACACGGTGGCCCGGCTATCCTCTCGTCCCCTCTAGCTTACACCCATACACGAGATAATAATAGGATAGCGAGTGTGATACCGAGATACCGGTCGGCCGGTCACCACCCACCATCAATCACATACACATAGCATTCATTAAATTACATAGTTTACCTCACATCACTCACATGGCAATCACAAGTCCGGCGCCCACTTACGGCACTTGGATTCCATCACTCAATCATATCACATAATCATACATCCTCTTTAACATATGTTCCAAATTAGAAGTCCAGCCAATAAATCATAATCATATATCATCATCATGGCATTAATCTATAAAACATGACTTGCATAGTAATCACACCACATACATATCCTAACACATGCCTAATGAGAAACATTCCACAAAATATTTCCAAGTGTTTGATCCACTCATAAATCGTTGTACATATCCTTGGGTCCCGCGTGCACGTACGCTCTCACGATCACAGTAGATTACCCTAACACATCATGACACAGGTGTACAATAGGTGAGATAGGGTCTGGAGTCAAGGCCCAGAGCCAAACAGAGTTTCTGTTCTGTTTTTGTTCACAGCGGACGAATGGCTGCGGATGAAGTACTTCATCCGCAGGCTTTCGTCCGTAGAGAGCAAGAATTTGGCCTTAGCGGACGAAGGAGGCAGCGGACGGAGTACTCCTCCTGCAGCTTCGTCCCAGGCACACAGAAGCTGTTTTCAGCTATTCCTTGAGCATAGCCTTGGCTCAAGGCCAAGGGGCTGCAGGGAGGTCATTTGGGGAGTGCCATTGGCCTTCCAAGGTGATGATAAACATAACTTCTCATTTCAATTAGATTCAAAATGGATTCTAGTTCCCAAACCACAAGAATCTCCAAGTTGGATTTCCAAAAATGGGGTTTCTAATATATCTAAAGCTTGGGGATTGGGGTTGGGTCACTCCAAAGCTATCAATTGATGGTTCCAGCATTCAATAGAGTCTTTCAACCATTTAGGATACAAAGCCCCATGGTTTGGTCATGGATTGGTCAACTTCTTCATGTATTCTTTAAGGAAATGCATAGAAATTAGGTAGGGTTGATGACTTACAATGGGATTCAGTCAAGGGGCAGCAAGAGGATGAGTTCTCAAGCTGAAATTGGAGCTCCAAGCTTCAAGTTCCACGAACTCCAAGGTCCTAGGATGGAGGGCAGCCGGTTAGGGAGTGAGGTGAGCTCAAGTATGGCTCAAGTAGAGGTTGGAACCTCCCCTCCTCTCGCCTTCTTCCTTCTCTTCCTTAGCTCCCACGTTTTCTCTCTTCTTTAGGGTTTGGACAAATGAGAGAAATGAGGAAGAGATGGGGTTTGTCCTAATTTAGCTAAGTGGTTAAGGGTGTGTTTGTTTGGGGGGTGATTTAATGTCCAAAGCATGTTTTAAACACTTGGGACACCAAAAGGGGTGTAGGGTTTTAGTCATAGGGTTTAGCTAGGTCCATTAGGACATAAATGACCATAGGTTAGGTTGGGGTTTGACCTTGGGCTCAAGCCCAAGCCACAACATAAAACCAGGCTGTTTCTGGCCTCTGCGGACAAAGTGGCTGCGGATGAAGCACTTTGTCTGCAGGCTTCTTCTGCTTAATCCGCAGGGGTTATTTGTGCATATAGGTCTCCAGTTGAAGTGGGGTCTTTATAAGGGGTATTCTCATACATGTGGGGAGAACAATCGGGCATAGTTAGGTGTAGGGTCACATGTGAACTCCTATGGTTGGTTATATATTAGTGTGGTTGGGGTACGGGTGTAACAGTAACTATCTTATTCTTGTTATTAATATAGAGTGGACTTGGCGATAGAGACTATTCTGTTCTATTTCCTGACCCCCTTCTTCTTCCTATTGACTCTTTCCCTCATTCTCTCTCTTGCTTCTCTAAGGCATTACATGGTATCAGAGCTCCTCTGAAAATCTGGTTCATTAGATTCTGGTTTGAAGTTCCTTTTTTTTTTTTTTGGGAAATTTACACATGCCTCCTCCGAGGTATCGATTAATTAGCGATTCACCCATGCCGTTTCACTATTTACATGTACCTCCCCTACTTTGCAAAATATTGAATAAGTTAATCCAGTCTGTTAATTGTTCACGTTAGTGACAAAAACGGTAGGTGTGTTTTAGAAATTTTAGGACCAATATACCCTTGATAGGGTAGTAGCCAATATACCGTTGAACCACACCAAAAAAGAACATCTTGCACGTGAACATCTGTTCTTCAACTGCAACTCTTCTTCCCCGCCTACGGTGACTAAATCATCCAATTGGCTAATCATCCAACTGGTAAGAGTGTTTTAGATTTGCCTTTGGATTTTCTTGCTCGGTGGTCTTCTCTGTCCAGAGATAGATAGGATAGCTGATGGATTCAGAATGCTTCTTCACAAGATCCTTTATCCTTGTCTCTTCCAAGTATTCCATCTGCGAAAGGAATCAAATCGTTACGATTACAGATTCAACAGCACCAGATGAAATAAGAATGGCGGAAAAAGCTTTACATAAAAAAAAATCTCAGATTACAAACCTGGTCCTCCTTAAGTTAGAGAGTAATTTTAGTTCCCCTGCCTAGCTGCTCTCCAGTATCCCTGGTAACGGTGAATGAACCACCGGCTTGGGACTCCCTAATATACTGCTCGTCGTCATTGTGCTTGGTCGTCACAAGGACTTTTTTAGCAACGAGGTAAGCCGAGTAGAAACCCACACCAATTTGACCGATCCTGCTCACATCCTCCCCAGCCTGCAGGGCCTCCATGAACTCTTTGGTGCCAGACCTAGCGATTGTCCCCAAATTGTTTACCAAATCTACAGTAAATAGGAAGAAAGTATTATCACTTCAACTAAGACTACAACATCAAACCCAGAAGAAAAAATTCATACTCTAGAGTACACCATTGGAATGAATCACATTACTTACCAGCTTTGGTCATCCCAATGCCACTGTCAATGATCGACAAGGTCTTGTTGGCTTTATCAGTAACAAGCCTGATGAAAAGATCCGACTGTCCATCGAGCTTACTCTTGTCCGTCAAACTCTCAAATCTGATCTTATCCTGCGCCTGTTCATTCCAGATTCCAAATACATTATCAAAACCAAATAAAAAATCAACAAAGTGAAACCCTAAAATCTAAAAAAAAAAATCCCAGTAAAAAATCGAAGAATAATTATGGCAACAATGAAAATATAAACTCACATAAGAGGAATTACTAATAAGCTCACGAAGGAAGATCTCCTTGTTGCTGTAGAATGTGTTGATAATCAAACTGAGAAGCTGGTTAATCTCAGCCTGGAAAGCAGAGGTTTCCGTGTCTCCCATCTGAACTTCTGCCATTGTTCCTTCGAAGTAAAACGAAAGATCGGAGAAGAGAAAAACGAGAGCAGCTAGGGTTAATACGAAATATAGAACAAAGTTGGGAAGGCCTTATTTATAGATTCGTCTTCAATGGGAACTTCCCATTGAATGCCATCAGGTGAAGGTACACTCTGTCTCGAACACAAGTTACAGAACAAAGGACATTTCTTTTGTAAGGCCCCGAATCATGGTGAAGATCCACAAAATGGTACTGTAACTGTAGAAAGTTTCGTTTCTAGAAGGCCTTTTCAGTTGAATTTACATACCATATAGTTCTGAACATGCAAGAAGTTTCTGAGGAGCAAGAACAAACTGAGGAGAAGCCCTTCTCTGCACAAGAATACAGTCTCACACAATCAAACCCTAAAATTATCCCAGTCGCCAGAAGCCATTGGTGGTTGGGTTTAGTGCAGCGGCAAGAATGGTGGTCGCCTGGGAGGTGTGGAGCTGTTAGGGCGCAGTTTTCCTTTCGGTTTGGGAAGGGTTCACAGTAGAAAAGAATGGAAGAAGAGGTTTTGCTTATAATGAAGGGCAGTATGGTTAGTATAGTAAAAATTCTAATGTTTTTAGTCCCAAGTTAATGGACTGGATTAACTTAATCAATATTTTGAAAAGTAGGGGAGGTATGTGTAAATAGTGAAACGTCATGGGTGAATCGGTAATTAATCGATACCTCAGGGGAGGCATGTGTAAATTTTCCTTTTTTGTGAATAAAAAATTCATTACCAAAACCCCAGAGGGGAAAGAGGTAAAAAAGGGGGGGGGGGAACTATACAAACCTCAAGTCCTAGGAAAGCGGGTCAGGAGGCTGGAGAAGAGATGCATCCAAACCCCAAGATACAACAATATGCCTTTAAGTTCTCAGTTGAAGCTTGTAGCAACCTATGCTGTTTAATATCTTGATCTAGACCCTAGTTATGGGAATTATATGATAAACTAGGGTCTCTACTGTCAGAATTATTGATTACTTGGAGTTATAATGCTTCTGGACTCCATCTACTGCAATTTTATTCTTAATTTACTGGCGGCATGTTCTGTTTTGGTGGCTGTGAAGAGTGATCTTTGTATTCAATCCAACCAGAAGATGACTTTGAAGTTTTGAGGGTTTGTATAAACCCTTTGGATGTACACTCGATTCCCAGTTTTGGGATTCTTTTTTTTTATGAAAGAAAACCTTGAATTAAAACATTATTGAAATATTGTCAGACATACGATGCGAAGGTAGTTGATATGCTCTAGCATGCTGTGCTAGATTGTGTGCTGGCTGGATGAGGTATCTAGGCTGTTTAATTAAGTTTACAGACTGAAATAACTTAAAAAAGGTCTGGATATCAAAAAGTAAAGGGTAGAGTTCCCATGGCCAAGGATGATCATCTGCGTGTGTTAACCAGTTCTTCAGCTCCTCAGAATCAGTCCAGATAATCAGTTTCCTGCATTCCAGTAGAACTGCCCTTTCAATTCCTTCTTTGAGTCCTCTGATCTCCGTTTCCTGTGCTGTCCCTGCAATTCCAGAGTTCATTGATGATGCATATAATTCATGTTTGTGGATAATGACGGATCCCCATTCCCCTTTTTTTGAGGTGGGGTCAAAACTGCCATCTGTGATTATAATGGTGGATTCCATAGTGTCCAGGCATAGTTCTGAAACTCGTCTCGACTCGGCGAGTTTCTCGGTTCTCGAAAATCTCGAGATGAGATGCCATACGCATTATAAATCTACACTTTCTCGGCGAGATCTTGGTATCGTCTCGGTACAGCCAAATGATTCACTTTTTGAATTTATTTTCCAGTTTTTTTTTAGTGTTAAAAATTCAATCTCGCCGAGATCTCGGGTTAGAACCCACTTTTTTTACCCATTTTAATGCCCATTTGACCCATGTGCCCCTTTTATTAAAAGAGGCTTAGAGACAGAACTCGGAAATCTTGCTAGTTCTGTCCATAGCTCTCTAAACAAAGGGGAAAACAGCTCTCTCCCTCAATTTTCTTCCTCTTTCTTTCAAATCTTGGGTGGATTGCATTGTTTGAAGTGAGATTCAAGTGCTAATTTGCTATGTTTTACTAAATTATATGTAGAGTAGGTTGTTTTAGTATGACTCATCGCCTACCAACCTATGGTCCAAAGTAAAACTCATATTTGGACTTGTTTTTTGGCAAATCTGGGCATGCCATTGTGTTTAAATGGCCTGAAATAGGCTGGATACCAAGTGTCAGACCCAAAATATGTGTAAAACCCACCGAGTTGGGGGTCCGAGTCAAAAAAAAAAAATTGCACCAACTCGCCGAGATCTCGACTCGACTTGGTTTCTGGCTTGGCCGAGATGCCACCGAGACCCGAGTCTTAGAACCTTGTGTCCAGGTTCAGGTAAAACTCAATAGTGGGTGGGATTTGCTGTTGTGATGAATTGAAAGGAGGGCATCTTCCTCCACGACACATAGGAGTTGGTTATCACTAACCCACCTGTGTGTCTGCTGAAGAATTGTAGTTGGATGGGTCTTGTGATTTTGAAACACTACACTGTTCCTGTTTTGCCAAATGAAGTATAGAGTAATGCTTTCTATACTAAGAAGTCTATCTCCATCAGATTTGGAAATGGAAGAGTTGTAGATCAGTTGTGAGAAGGCATCTTGTATATTGTGTCCTTGAAGGTATTCTGTTCGAATCCCATAGGGCCTGCTGCCCAAACTCTTTTTGAGAAGGGGCATGACAGGAAGATATGCCATGGTGTCTGAGTTCCTTCATGATATATTGGGCAAAAGGCGGAAGTAGAATCTATCCATTGTAGTTTGTCTCCAGTTGCCACTCTTTCGTTAAGAACCTTCCATAGAAAGAGCTTGAATTTTGGGTGGACTTTTTATTCTCTAGATCCTGGACCATAGTGAATTCCTTTGTCGATTTGGCTGATTATCAGTAGCCAAATAAGCTGCAGCACTTTTGGTAGATGGAATACCAGATTTTGATATTGTGGTAAAGAGTTTGTCCTCATGAGGGTGGTGGGAGAGAGGGATTGAGAGGATGGATCGACTTATCGATTGGAAAATAAGGAACAGATAAAAGGGTATTCCAAGATCTCTCTATCAATCTCATTAACCGAAGTATAATGCAGATTTGGTTGAAAGGATGGAGGTAAATAATTTCCATTTGGAAGTGGGATCCAGGGATTAGACCACATGCTGATATTGGTTCCAGTGACAATGCGCCATCGAAGCAGTTGCCTGAAGATGGGGAGAACCGCTCGGATGCTGTTCCAGGCCCAGGAGCCTGTGGTAAATTTGGATAGAGGATTGAGGAGGGATGTGGTTGGGAAATATTTGGTTTTTAGAATTCTGGCCCATAGACTAGTTGGATTATTGATTAATCTCCAGGTAAGTTTCAAAAAGAGCTTTGTTATGGTTCCAATGAGATCTAAGGCCAATTCCTACTTCGCTTTTAGGTCTACAGATTTTCCCCCAAGAGATTGGAGTGTATCCTTTGTGATTCATGGGTTGGCCTTTCCAGGATACTGCACTAATGGAATCCAGTTTAGAGCAAATAGATTTGGAGAAAAGGAAACAGGACATCTGGTATGTAGGAATGGAGTTGAGTACTGATTTGATCAACACAGTTCAACCAGCTTGTGAGAGAAGGTTACATTTCCAATTGGAGAGTCTTGCTTGGACCCGGTTTAGCAAGGGAAATAAAGTGACTTTCTTGGATCGGTGTGGAAAAATGGTGGTGCCTAGCTAGGTATTTAGAGTTGTCCTCCATATCAGGTATTTCAAGAGTTCTCTGTATCTCACTTTATATAGATGCCAGAGTGTTCTTGCTGAAGAAAATCCCACTTTTAGACTTGTAACTGTTGACCAGATAAGGATTCAAAAAGGTTGAGGATTGCTTTCAGGGTGTTGACATCCTCAAGGGTTGCCCGGCATAAAAGAAGGGTATCATCAGCGAAAAGAAGGTGGGTGATCTCAGGAGCTCTTCGAGCAATTTTAATTCCAATAAAGAGGTTGAGCTCCTGGAAAGGCATTCCATAGTGATTATGAACAGATATGGGCTTAGGGGACACTCTTGTCATAGTCCTCTAGTAGGTTTAAAGAATTCGAAACAACTCCCCTCAAGTTTGATGGAAAAGGAACGTTGAAGAATGGCGGAGATGAGGTCACACCATTTCTGATCGAACCCTAAGAATTTAAACAGGGCCTTTAAGAAACCCCATTCAATTCTATCATAAGCTTTGGACATATCGAGCTTTAGGGCAAGGTAACTTTGTTTATCTCTCTTTTTTTTTTTTTTAAGAAATGGAAGATCTCTTGAGCAATGATGATGTTGTCCAAGATTTTACGACCTTTGATAAAGGCCGATTGGGAAGGGGAAATGATTTTTGGTAAGAAGTGTTTGAGCTTATTAGCCATGATTTTGGTAAGGATTTTATACTAGACATTGCACAAGCTAATAGGTCTGCAAATCTTCTACCCTACTGGCAGTCTCTTTCTTAGGGATTAAGGCAAGTAGTGTATGATTTATACCAAAGGGGAGGGATGAGGAAGAGAAGAACTTGTGGAAAAATTTAATGATTTCAGGTTTTACGATGTCCCAACAATGATGGTAGAACCCTGCAGAGATCCCATCAATCCAAGGTGCATTCATAGCCCCAATACTGAACACAGCATTTCTTATTTCATTAACTGAGGGGAGAGAAGTAAGAGTGGGTAGGGAAGAGGAATTGGGGATCGGTTTGAAAAGGTATTCCACAAAGGATGGGTCAAGGGGATTAGATGTTGTCAATATCTCTTTGAAATGGTTTGCAAAGAGGTGAGCAATTTTGGGGGTGTTTGTGATAATATGGCCTCCACCATTTTTGATGGTACAGATCCGGTGAGTTCGGAGGTTTTGTTTTTCAATACAATGGTAGATATGGGTGTTTCTATCTCCTTCAGAGATATATAATTGTCGGGACTTTTGTACCCAGAAAAGTTCTTCTGCATCCAGAATCATTTTAAAGGATTTATAAGCATCATTTAAAAGGTTCAAGGAGTGCACAGAAGGTTCACAGGATTCCAGAAATTGGATACGGTTCAGTATATCATTCTTAATGGCATCAATTCTTCCAAACACACGAGCATTCCAATTTTTTTAAAAAAGAGATGCCATTGATCTTGACCATAAGGTTGTCAGCTTGGATAGAACTCCAGGAAGAAGCCACAAAGCTTAGGAATTCAGGATGTTTGATCCAGGCAGCTTGAAAGTGGAATAAACCAAAAGTTAGAACTTTTAGTTTACCTTTGAGGTGAAACCAAAAGTTCCATTGATCATAGACCCTTAAGAGTTTTGGTTTGATTGTTGGACGCTTCTGATCAATAGAACAGGAAGAGGAGTCAGCCAAAAAGAAACACCACCAAAAGTAACGGCCACCAAGATACGCATAGTGATTTGATCTTTTGATCACCCATTTTTGGAAAACCTTTTTTGGGGGCTTCCTCTTTACACACGGAAGATTGGATTGCCTGAATCATGAGTCTTATATTATTTGAAGCCTTCGCTATGGGGGCACCTTTGGACAATAACGCCTAGAAATAGGAATCGATGTATTATGGGTGGAAATATCAGTGTTCTTTTATTTTAAACTTGGTTGAAAACATTGAAACCTAAGAAACTAGATACTCTCATGATGTGTGAGCAATACTATGAGAACCTTGAGAAATTCGGTAACACACTGACACTTGTGCATGCTTCCGAAACTTACTGAAATGCTAAGGAACACATGGAGTCAATAGAGTCTAATATTGGTGTAAAGCTTCCAATTTCTCATTCTCCGCTCAATTATGAGAACTATCATGTTTCAGCCAACACAAACTTTTTTAGCAGTTCATGCTGTAATTTTTATGTGAACATTTGACATTTTCGTTTCATGGATATATAGAATATTCTTTGAAAGGATTGCAATCTGTGCTTCAAGATTTTGTTCATGCATTTGAGGCAAGTTTCCTTTAAGGACCCTGCAGCAGTTTGCTTGTCCACCTTGTTAAACTTGCTTTTAAGTAAGTAATCAAAGATGTATGTTCCTACTGAAGTACAGAAAAGGAAAGGTATATGGCGCCATGCCCATGCTGCTTGTTTCGACGGCAAGCCAAGCTATGGATTGGCCAATTTATATGTTGACAATATCATTAAATACTGTTATCATCTAACATAACTAGAAATGTGATTTAATATTTATATACTTCACAGGGTACAGCGGGGGTTGCTGTAGCAGGTCTTTTAGGAGCTGTAAGAGCACAAGGAAGGCCAATGATAGACTTCCCGAAGCAAAAGATAGTTGTTGCTGGTGCTGGAAGGTATGATACTTGTCCTACATCTCGAGCCGGAAGTCATTAGACATTTCTTTTATGAAGAAAAGCCATTACTTTGCTACACTTGTAGCCTCATATTTGATTTGTCCCTACATATTCTTTTAGAATCCATCTTATCTTTAAGTAATGCATTTTAACACTTGTTTCATTTACTGATTAGTGCCTTCTTATTGCAAAAGCACGGTCATCCATGGTTACTAGGAAACCTGTTTCTTCCATGAATGTGAGTTGTCGCTAGTCAAAAAGAGTGGCTTTTTCATGCTGTGTGTGGGCTTACGATTTCAGTGGGTTCCATTACAAATGCTCGATTATATAGTCCAGGAAGACGAATTTTGTTTACGTTTTTAAGTCATGGAGTGCTTGATGTGTACATTTTTAGTACATAGAGTCTTTCTATATGGATGTAACTCCTATGGTTATTTAAAAATTGACTGGTTAAATGTTGTTTTGTGTGAGTTGTGCTCATTGTGTCCATTTTAGGTTATGATCTCTCTCTCTTCTGCAGTGATTCTGTTCCTTTCTCAGCCCCTCTGTTCTCTTCTCTTTCTTCGTTGTCAAAGTTACAATTCAGGAGTACCGTTATCAGTTGCTAATTTTCTTACTACTTCCCTAGTGAATCCTAGACTTTTTCCTGCCACCTCTTCCTTGTTGTTCGGCTGCCCTTCATCAGGATGTTTCTAGTAAACCCTTTTATGTTTCATTATGTCCTCCCATGTCCCATGAAAGCATAACCATATAATTTGTGGGTGTTTTCCTCTTTTCTGTTTCTCATATAATATTCCACTTTTTTTCTTTCAGTAGCAATACGGGTAAACATAGAATAAGGCATACTATAATAGCATCTAAAAATTTATCCAGATTTGACAGCAGACTGTATGGTCCATGCCCTTGTACAACATCACCATCAATCTCCTGGCCCTTGCAACACTCCTTGTTCTGTAAACCGGTCCCTGGTTGATCTGATCGGATCCCGGACACGTGAGAGCCCAGCCCGGGAGGAATGAATGGTTCCCTGGCGCTTCATGGGACGGACGTTCGCAGTCCCCCTCCCTCTAATCTAACTCTACCTCGCTCACCCAGGGAGGATTAAAGTCTCACAAGATTGTCCTCTTCAATCCTCATTTGAGAATGAATATTGCCAAAAACGGTCCAGTTCCCATTTTTGGGGCTTTTCTGAGCACCCAACCTAGGTTAGGGGCTTTCTTCGCAAGCGGCCAAAAAGCAAGCCGCTAGGCGCTCAAGCACCCTTAGACGTAAAGGCGCTACTTAGCCCAACTCTAAACCAAGAAGAAAGTCCTTCCGCCCCTATTTGAGTAAGGCGTGCGCCAGAACAAGGCGAGGAACGGTTCCCCTACTCGCTTGCTAATGGACTGTAGCCAGAACGAAGGCATGGATTATATACCAAGTCTTTCCTATTCTCCTAGTCAAGCATTGTTGCCTCGCGCCAGGCGGTATAGTTTGTGTTCAGTTGACTCCGTCTCTCTAGATTAAAGAGAGAACAAAAGAATTTTAAGCAAGGAGTCCAGCATCATTACAAAGCTATATTTGAGATTGGCGGGCTTTTCCCGAGTGACCCATTATGTTGAGGGAGTTCAAGAATGTAGATGTATAAGTTTTATTTGGAAGGTGTAGGTTTTGTACTTCTTTCATTTTCATTTCCATGTCGAGCAATGACTCTCTCTGATGCAGTTGCATTAGGCATTAATCCTGTATAAAGGCCTACATCCAATCTTGGGAGGCTCATAAGGTGTTGGTGGCAGTCCAGTGGACTGAAATTGACATTTGGGTAGTAATATTATAGGTTAGGCCTTTTATTTTTGTTTTTCATTGTAAGGGGCCTAATTTCTAAGCTTATGAAGTGAGGATAAAGTTAGTAATGGGATTAGTAGTTAAATGTTTGAGTTAAATTAGAATACTTAGAATACTTAATAGCTAGATAAAATTCTGTTGACTTTATTTACTTTATTGAGTATGTGTGAATGTGATTGGGAGTCTTTTTATGAGTCAATTTAGCAATTTTAGGTGGTCTTTATATGTGTAATAACCTTTCAATTGGAGATGTTTTGAGTAAAAGAGATGAGTTTTAATGCTTCTGAGCAGCGCATACGTGATCGGTATCCCATACCTGATTTCTTCTCTTCCTTTCTGTTCTCAAATTCTCTGTTCTTCCTCCCAAGCAGATCGGTCTCATCTCTTTTCCCTCTTCTTCCATTGATCTGATTTCTTCCCTTAACAATGCAGTTGCTTCCTTTATTTCAGATCTGATCACAAATTTGATCATTTGGCTTGTTTGCATCTGAGATTCATAATCTGGATTTTTCAGATTGCATTACTCTTCTTTATTGACACTTTTATATAGCATTCCCCTCTACTACACTCTGTTTGCAAGATATTTTAACACTCATGGAAATTAAGTATACAAATTGAAGTTGAAGTCATGGTCTAGTAAGCTTGACAGAGTATAAACAAACCAGGCCTCCACTAATTGTCACAAGCAATGTGAATTTAATGGTTAATTGTAAGAATAAATTTTGAATTGTATTGGATGCTAAGTATACTGTATTACTTTATTTTTCTACGTATCAGATGAAATTCAAGTAATATCCTTCTGCTCCTGGTAGAAGATTTTGAGACATGTTTTACCTTGTGATGTTGCAGTGCAGGATTAGGAGTTGTAAATGCTGCAAGAAAGACCATGAAAAGGATGCTAGGTAATAATGAGTCTGCTTTTGAGAGTGCACGGAGTCAATTCTGGGTGGTTGATGCCAATGTGAGTAATCTCTCTGTATCATTTCCAAAGTTAGACTTAAATAAGACATGACAGCTAAGTCCTCAGCCCTAATACTCTGAAGATCTATTAAAAGTGGGTCTCAGTATCTTTGGAGTGGAAGGATGTTGTTGTCAAGGCATCGCCTAGGCGACGCTAAGCATCCAGGTGCCTTGGAAACCTTGATCACCTAACTGGTGTCACCTTGAATTTGGACCCTCTCCAACGCCTTGGGTCGCCTAGACGCCGTGGCAACTATAACGCTAACATAGCTCTTGAACGCTTCTTTTTCAATCTAATTTATTGCTTTTTTATTTATACTTCCAAATTGTTTTTCCCATTATTTGACCATCTCAATTCATATTTGGATGATGGATATGGACATGGAATCAAGTATTGCATCTGTCCGTATCGACTGATACGTGTCTGTAACAAGAGGCACTGATATATGATACATTACAAAATTATATCTTACCTGTATCGCCTAATATGGGTCGATACAGGTTCGATACACTCGATACGCCTCCTTTAAACCTGCAAAACAGAAACCGTGAGTGAGATACAAAACCGAGAGAAACTGAAGGCCTTGGAAACTCTGATTTTCTTTTCGATTTGAGTTGGGCGAACTCATCTAGCATAAAAAACGACCCTAATCTTCACCATTTCAACTAGTTTCAGCGTTGTATTGCTCAAATCTTGTATCAAAACAGGTTTGTGTGCAAAAAGAGGTAAAGTTGTAGATCTTGGTTTGTTTTAGGTCAAATCTTTTTTTTTTTTTTTTTGGGGTTATGCATCACTAGATTAGATAAAAGCAACTCAAATCCTTGTATCAAACTAGGTTAAGTGCTTGGATTTGAGCATTTAATGTATTATTTTTCTTTGAAACCAAAACTGGAAATTTTTTGTTTTTGAAATTTGTGATTTCCTTGCACGGTTTTAGGTATCAGTATCGGATTGGTATTGTACGGACATCCATTTTTTGGTTAAAAAAAGTGCTGTTTTGTTCCTATATCGGCCCGATATGGCTAATACTTATCAGTACCCGCTGACGACTGATACCGTGAACTAAATCCTTGATTCCTTGTGCAAAATGCTAATAATATGCTTTGTGAATTAAATATGATCAAAGAGGATGAGATCCATCATCCTCTTTGATTTGTATTTTTTTTTTTTAATTTGTATATTTTTTACTATTAATATTTTGTTCTCCTTTTTGTACTTGATATATCTTTAGATATTGCATAATAAGGTGTTTTATGCTTCAAAATTGTATTTTGCATGTATTCTAAGCATTTCTAATGTAGTCCTAGATTGGTAGGAGACCAACTAGGAGCCAGTAAACCAAGATCTGTTATGAACAGGTGAATCGGCTAGGTCAAAATAGGGTTTTTGGTGAAATTAGGATTAGGGTTTGATGTGTGGGTTATGTCAAGTTGAGGTAGGGGAGTCTATCAGTGAAGGTCTTGAGATGTTTTGATGGAGGTAGGTGTGTAAAAATGGGCAGCAAGGTTAGGGTTAGAGTTAGGGTTTCGGGTTTTTGAAAAAAAAAAGGAAAAGATGGATTTTTAGGGTTTATGATGGTCAGATGAGGAAGCAACTTGGATCGAGTTTTCCTTATGGTGAGAAAAAGGAGGGATTTTGCTGGCTGGTTTGGTCTGGGCAGAATTTAGGTATTGGGAAAATTGAAAACAAAAGGGGAATCTTAGGGTTTGGGCTGTGAGAGGATTAGAAAAAGAAAGGTTGGGGATGGGATGATTCAAACTTACTGTTGTTGTAGAGAATCCTTGGCAGCAGCTTGTTTGAATGAAGAAACTTGAATAAAAATTGAATCTTGCACGAAGAACACCAAAAGAAAGCTTCAAAAGAACCATCTGGGCTTAACACCGCAAAGTGTCGATTGGATCAAACACCAATCCCACCAACGAACCACCCGAGCTTCCCACCGCAAGGCGTCAATCGGATCAAACACCGATCCCACCAGCCTTGATCAAACACATGACAAAAATCTTCGTTGGAGAAGAAGAGCAGCAAAAGCTTTTCATTAATATCAAAATTCGTGTTCAGGTCCCCCGTACAAACTTATATAAAAGACTCAAAAATAGACTCCTATACTAAAAATTAAAGGCCTAACCCAATCTTTAACTTATTAGGTAGCTTAAACTGACTAGGAAACTGAAATAGACTCAAATAGAGTCCTAATTTAGCCCCACTAAACATTTAAAAGAAAACTACTAAAATCACTTAAATTGAACCATTGGTTGAACCGGTTCAATTTATGAACAAAAACACCAAAATAAAACTTTGTATGGAACTAAAACAACTAATCCTGTATGCAATCTAATTACCCATATTTTAGGCCCATAAAAGTGGCTTATTACATAGAAAACCCATGGGATCCAAGGCCCAACACGTATATAACCCAATCCTAGACTTATTCTTAATAAAACAAGCTTATTTTGGTGCTGAATCTACATCAATTTCCTTGCATTTCTTGACCATTTTCACACTTATCCTTAGCATATCTTGGGTCTCTTTGGTACGATAAATTACGTCTCTTAAAATCACCTTCCCTATACGCTGACTGATACCGTCATATCGATAATGATGCTTTACATGTTGGATGTGGCTACTAAAATTTTATTTAACCAGGCCTAGAGAATCATTTCCATGTATGCTCTCTCCTTGTGTTTCCCAAGTTATTTGTTTGGTATTTCTGTTAGTTACTAGACCTTTATGGTACATCTTCACATATCCCTAATCATGTGAAGAGCTTCGCCCCCACCTCGACCAAAAGTAAAAATTTCATAAATAATTTGCCTGGCCAAAGCTAAAGTAGGGTAATAGAGATGATCCCCCACCCTTTGTTATTAGGTGATACTCCTCTAATTGCCGCATGGAAAGGTTTTAAGGCCAATCTGAAGCATCCATTAGATAGTGGACCTTCTGGCTTGCCTATATGTCGAGTTGCACACCTCAACCATATGCTCACTCGTGTGTTTAAGTTTTGCTTGAATAAATTCAGCTATTGTTTTTAAAGTTTAATTACAAAACGGTTGGGGGAAGAAGCAGTGTTGTAGTGTGGGGCTGTTATTTAACATGACTAGAGGGTGACATCATTATCAATTGTTTCTGGGTGTGTGGGCCCCTGGTTTATGCTGTCTGAGGCCTCTGGGCCCCTCAGGTCCCACAATATTAGAGGAAGTCGATGCCCTTATTTCTTTAGCTTTGGAAACCAACAGCAGAAGAAACTCAATGATATCTGGAATGACCAATCTTTAGGCAAAGCCTCAATCTCCTGAAATTGCTCCTAACTCAGAGCCAAGCTCTGTGATCTCCGTCCAATACTTCAAGACGGGAAGAAGCTGCAAATGATGCATATGCATTGATGAAGTACAATCCTACTACCAAACTAATATTCATATGCACTGATGAAATACAGTCCTACTACCAAAACTAAGGGAACTATAAATTGATGCATCAAATTCAATTGCCAATATGTGCATTTATGTAGGGCTCTGTACAACAATTTGTTGTGTGTCCTAGGCATACACAAAATATTAGACCAGTTAGAATTCTTCCCCAGGTTGTATTCTATGGGTTCGACCTATCTGCGGACGATAGTGGGTTCTGCCCTTTTCTGCAGGAGTGAGCCCATTCTAAATCTGGAAATGGTTTTTATGCATAGAGAATGAATTGGTAACGGCCAGGGACATGAATTCACACATTAGATTTGCCGAACCTCCATAGTTTTATTACCCGGGAATTTTTTTTTGAAGTGGGGTTGGGGGGAGCTATCCAACATAGCAAATGGTCAGTGGAATCCCAACCAGTAAGAAAAATTTGCTTCAATTGAGTCTTGTTGTCTTTGGTGACCAATGAGCTTAATTATTTCTGGTGTCTCTGGGCAACGAATAATCAGACCTGCACAGTGTCTTCCTTTCCATCTCTCCTATTTTTGCATGTAAGGCAACTAAAACTTATGATACAAGATGAATAGTTCCCGACACTTAAATGGCCTCCAAAGCACAAATTATTAAAATCAATGTTGGAGATGACAACCTTTCCATTTGTATGTTTACCAAGGTTTTTTGTTTGCTACCATATCTGTAGCGTTCGCAGGCTCAAGTGGGCCAACAATGTGAGGAAATCTAAAATGATTATTCCAGCACCTAGATGCAGTTGTTAGGACTGTCTAGTCTACAATTATGTGCTTCTTCTTCTTTTGTAGAGAGGGCTTTGGTAACTTAGTACAGATATATTTTTTGGGTTTTGCCGATGAATCGCCTTTTGATTCTTAGTATTTAGTGGCTTAATATGTGAATGATGTTCCTGGTTCCCAATTTCTGTGGAAAACTTTCTTCCAGTTATTTAGGTTTAGTTAGTTTACAAGTAGTTCTTTTTTCTTGTTTCAAGGTTTAGGTTTTAATTACTTGGTGGAGAACCATATGCCATACCATGTATGCATTTTGCATCTCTAAGAACGTGTTTATAAGAGGACACTTATATGTGTATTTTGTCGATTCTCTTGAGTAATATATCTGGAAATCCCCGCCGGTTGCAAATGTCGTGCCAGGAGCCGGGTCGGTCAAATCGTCCATTGGTGCTAGGCCCATAGCTAAAAACCCTACTTTCTTATGATTACGAGGTTCATTCGAATATGAAATCCAAGTTGGATTTTAGGTTAAGAAAGTAAGTAAGAGAGCAGGAAGAAGAAGAGGTAGAAGGAAGGAGACGAGAGAAGGAGAACAATATTTTGGTAGAATGTGTGTTGTGAGAGATAGCTCTCCATACCTATATTACTTCATTAATAGACTTTGAGAATATTACATACACCTCCCTAGGGAGGTAAAAGGTAAGAAAGGTAAAAAGTAGAAAATACACAATAGTGCAACTAGATATAAGACTAGTTCCCAAACTACCCTTATCACATGAGTTCTAACAACACTAACACTCCCCCTCAAGCTGGAGAATAAATGTCATGCATTCCTAGCTTGCACAGGAGAGTACTTAGTGAAGATATCCGTTAGTTGGTCACCAGTCTTCACACAAGGAGTACAAATGCAGCCTGAGTCTATCTTTTCCTTGATAAAGTATCGATCCACTTCAATGTACTTGGTCTTGTCATGTTCACTGGATTATGGGCAATACTGATGGCTGCCTTGTTATCACAGTAGAGTCTCATAGGGCCTTCAGTGTCAAATCCCAGTTCCTAAACAAGCCTTTTCAACCATATGAGTTCACACACTCCATGAGCCATAGCTCTAAATTCTGCCTCTACACTAGATCTGGCTACAACTTGCTGTTTTTTGCTTTTCCATGTATTCAAATTACCTCCCACAAAGGTACAATAGCTTGAGGTAGATCTTCTGTCTGTAATGGATCCAGCCCAATCGGCATCAGTGAAGCCTTCCACTCTCAAGTGATTGTCCCTTGCATACAACAGTCCTTTCCTTAGAGAATACTTCAAATATCTGAGAATGCGATACACAACATCCAAGTGGCCACTCTTAGGGAGCATGCATGAATTGGCTCACCACTCCCACAGCATAAGAGATATCAGGGCGTGTCATAGAGAGGTAAATAAGCTCTTTCCCATAAGCCTTTGGTACTTTCCCGCATCAACAAGAGGAGGACCACAATCTTCTCCTAGTTTGTGATTCTGCTCAATTGGAGAACTTGCTGGTTTGCAGCCTAACATCCCTGTCTTTGTCAGCAAATCAAGCACATACTTTTGTTGACATATGTTGATTCCTCTCTTGGTCCTTGATACTTCAATGCCTAAGAAATACTTCAAGGGACCCAGATCTTTGATTTCAAACTGTTTAGCCAAGTAGATTTTCAGTTTATCTATGTCAGCCATATCATCTCCAGTGACTACAATATCATCAACATAGACAATGAGGGCTGTGATGGTACCATTGCCCCGCTTGGTAAAGAGAGTAGTTAGCTTGACTCTGAGAATATCTATTCTTCAGAATAGCCTGTCGGAAGCGCTCAAACCATGCCTTTGGTGACTGTTTGAATCCATATAGTGCCTTCTTGAGGAGACACACCTTCCCTTCAACTGAAGGTATTTTGAAGCCTGGTGGGGTTTGCATGTACACTTCCTCTTCTAAGTCACCATGAAGAAAGGCATTCTTCACATCTAACTGATATAATGGCCAATCTTTATTGGTAGCCAATGATAAAAGAACTCTTATAGAGTTGTGCTTAGCCACAAGAGCAAATGTCTCCTGATAGTCAATCCCATAGACTAGCCTTGCTTTGTATCTCTCAACAGTACCATCAGATTTATACTTGATTGTATAGACCCATCTGCATCCAACTGGGACATGTCCCTTGGGAAGATCCACCAATTGTCAAGTACCGTTCTTTTCAAGAGCCATCATCTCCTTAGACATAGCTTGTCTCCACTTTGGATCAGACATAGCATTAGTAACATTCCTGGGAATAGAAGCTGTAGAGAGAGCTGCAATAAAGGCAAGACCTGTAGGAGAAAGAGCATCATAGGAAACAAACTGGGCTATAGGATTAATATAAGCTCTTTTCCCCTTTCTAACAACAATTGGAAGGTCTAAATCAGATGGAGGAGAAGGGATATCACCTGATTGAGGAGAATGAATCTCAGGATGTGGATCTGGATCCAAAGAGGACTCTTGGTAGGTCTTCTTTCCTTTATTATGCAAGCCTTCACCTCTCTTGTATTTAATGTGGTAATCTTTCTCCTTACTAGAATCACTGTCAACAACCAAATCTGTATTCACATCCACATCCACATCCACAGCCCTGTGCTTTCCAATGTCAAGCATAAAGGGAGAGATAGGTAGAGGATAATGAAGGAAATCAGCAACCTGTTCACTTCCACAATTCTTCCCTTGAAGAGGATGCTGAGATAGTGCAAAGAAAGGGACAGACTCAAGGAAAGTGACATCTTTAGAGGTGAGGCACCTGCGAGAAGATGGGTGATAGCACTTGTAACCTTTGGTAGTAGAAGAGTACCCAAGAAAGAGACACTTGAGAGCTTTGGGATCAAGTTTAGTATGATGTGATTTGTTAACATGCACATAACAAACACAACCAAAGACTTTAGGAGGAAAAGAGAAAGCAGAAACCTATGAAGATAAGATTTCTAAGGGAGATTTGAAATCAAGAAGTTTGGTAGGCATGTGATTAATGAGAAAGGAAGTAGTGGGAAAGCTGAAACCAGAAGGTCTTGGGAACATGCATGCCAAACAAGAGACTATGGGTGACCTCCAATAAATAGCTATTTTTCCTCACAGCAACCCCATTTTGTTGGGGTGTGTCAACACACGCAAGCTGATGGATAATGCCATTATAGTAAAGAAGCCTTGGAGGCCACCAAGCATGTATTCTCCTCCTTTATTAGACTGAACAATTTTGATACGACTATCAAACTGAGTAAGAATCATCTGATAAAAATTCTGAAATGCTTCACAAACATCACTTTATGTTTCATAAGAACAGTCCAAGTAGCACGAGAAAAATCATCAACAAATGACACAAAGTAACGATAGCCAAATAAAGAGATAGTAGGGGAAGGTCCCCAAACATCAGTATGCACAATATGGAAAGGAGCAACAGTTCTATTACCATGATATGGATAAGAAGAACGACAATGTTTAGTAAACATACATGGTTCACATTGAAAAACATGAGAAGAAGCAATAGAAGAAAATAAGTTAGGCAACTGTTTCCTCATTACAACAAAAGATGGATGGCCAAGATGACGATGCCATAACATAACAGACTCCACAGAACTACTATCATTTCGTCCACACACATAGGACTAAGTTATGGGCAAAAAAGGGTAAAAAAGGTAAAGGCCTTGCTCCTCACGTCCACTACCAATAATCCTCTTCGTCACCAAATCGTGAAAAAGACAGTAAGAAGGATAAAAAGTGACACAACAGTTTAGAGATTTAGTCAAATGACTCACAGATAAAAGATTAAGAGTAAGATTAGGGACCTGAAGAATAGAATTAAGAGAAATAGATGATGTACCAGGGATACTGCCCTTACCAGAGATGGAGGAAAGGGAACCATCGGCTACCCTAACCTTATCCTTACTAGAACAAATGGTATAGGAATCATAATAATGGGACGTACCAGTCATGTGGTCAGTAGCCCCAGAGTCAATGACCCAAGACTGGGCTGCAGTAGAAACTGAGGATGAAGAGCTGTAGAGTTGAGGATGAAGTGGAGCTAGCCACTGTGGGTGTAGGAGATGTGCTCAACTGTGACATGACTTTGCAAAATACTACATCGGCCAAAGTAGAGTCATCCAGTGTAGCATCTGCCTCAGTCATAACAGAGTGTGCACCTCGAGCTCCCCCTCTATGGTCACCACGAGCACCACCTCGTGTACTAGGAGGATGGCCGTGAAGAGTCCAACACCTATCCTTGGTGTGCCCAGATCTCCCACAATGATCACATTTAAACCTATCTCTGCCACCTCCACTAGCACCACCTGTCTCTACTGCTCTGTCTTCCCCATGGTTAGGCCCCTGGCCTCTACCACCACCATAGGTGTCCCGGAAAGAGGAAGAATTGAGAGCTGATCTCTCAAGAGATGATGTTGGAGCTGGTGCCATAGCAGCCCACCGAGTCTCCTCACTCTGTAAATAGCTACAAACTTCATCAAGAGATGGAAGAGGGGACCGGCCTAAAATCTGGAGCCTGATTGGCTCATAATCAGGGTTCAGGCCACCAAATGGTAAAGACACGCTCCTTTTCAAAACTGCGATACACCTTTGCTTCATCCTTTGGATTGGTCAACTGGAGGTCCCTGTAGTGATCATACTCCTCCAAGAGACTAATATAAGCACTGTAGTACTCAGAAATGGTCTTGTCACCTTGCTTAATTGAATTAATCTTTTGGTGGAGCTAATAGACCTTGGCAAAGTCACCTACCCTATCAAATGTCTGGGAGACTGTCCCAAATAGCCTTTGCAGTTTCTTTCCTCATAAACCTTCTCCCAATCTCTGGCTTCATGGAGAAGATTAACCATGTCATTACTGTAGAGTTTTCGGTCTCCCATTTCTCATAGGTAGGAGAGCCAACCTCTGGGGCTTTAGTAGTACCTGTAATATATCCAAGCTTCCCTTTACTCCTAAGGGGTAGCTTCACAAAATGTGACCAGTCCAAGTAATTAGTGTTATCAAGTTTCACGATGGAAATCTGTGGGTATGAGCTCTCATAAACAAACTAAGAATCTGTTGGAGTGGGCTTTGAATCAGCGGAACCAAGCCCAGAAGTCTCTAAATCAGCCATCTTGTAGAGAAAATGGCACTTGACCATAAACTAGGATACCAATCCAAGTGGGGAGTACACACTCAACCCAAAAAGAACCCAATCACAAGGAAAAACACAGAAACAGCTTCGATAACACTTCTCTAATACTCTCCAAAGGGTAACATTCACTTTAAACAAGCTTAATAGCTTCACAAACAGTGTAAGCATTACTCAACAAAGGAGGTAGCATATTGCAGTCCAAATACAAGAAAGGCAGAAGTCAGACATTCTCGGCTTTACATGGGGAGAAAACAGAGTTCCACGAAGAAGAGTTGTGCTCATACAGGGCCTTTAAGCAGCAAGAAGGAGCACATGGACCTTAACCAGCACCCTCAGGCGATTCTATTGCACCATTCCAAACCTTAAACCCATTCCGACAAAGAGAGAGATACATAGATTGCAAGCTGAAGCTGGCGGTAACTCTAGCAGTGGCTAGAAATGCTTCAAATCCTCTAGAGAGCTTCATCCAAGCTCAAACAGTAGATGCAAACACAAGAATGGGTTGTATCAAACCTATTTCATGCTCCTTTCAACAGATTTTTTTACATAGGGAGCTTCTCCTTGAAATCCTTTGTGCCCTAGGATTTCAAAGAGAAGGAAAGAATAGGGATAAGAAGCTGAATGCGACTCTCAAAACCTACGCTCTGATACCAAGTTGGATTTTAGGTTAAGAAAGTAAGTAAGAGAGGAGGAAGAGTTGGACGAGGAAGAAGAAGAGGTAGAAGGAAGAAGGAGAACAATATTTCGGTAGAATGTGTGTTGTGAGAGATAGCTCTCCACGCCTATATTACTTTATTAATAGACTTTGAGAATATTACATACACCTCCCTAGGGAGGTAAAAGGTAAGAAAGGTAAAAAGTAGAAAATACACAATAGGGCAACTAGATATAAGACTAGTTCCCAAACTACCCTTATCAGATGAGTTCTAACGACACTAACAATCCAATCCTGGAAATACAGCATCCCGCTTTTTTTTACTACCCAAGGATTCGATACATTTCGAAATTGAGAAATCTCTACGGGAGCGGGTGCTATCAGAGAACAATTAGCCGATCTGGATTTGCGAATTATTAAAATGTATACTTAGAGAAAGCCGTGTGCAAGGAACACCCCTAACAGAGGGGTAAATAGTCAAAGAATGGATAAGAGGCTCGTGGGATTGACGTGGGGGGGGGATGGATGGTCAACAAATTGGGATTCATCTATCAACAAATTTAGAAGTCCGACGCTTTGATAGAACAAAGGATGGATCAGTGATAGATATACATGAGATATTATTGATTTTTTAAGTATCTCATACTGGAGGTATTATTTGGCTCATTAAGTGTGTATGTTGCTTCGATTTTGGGGGGTGTTGGTAGTGAGCTATGTTATTGCTTTGTCCTTATTTGCTTTCCTGGATTTCCTTTTTCTTCTCCTATTAACAATAATCTTATCTGTTGTTGCTAAAGAAAAAAAAAAAAATGAAAAAAAAAGAGAGAGATACATGCATAGTTATCAAGGTGACGCCTAGTGCCCTTTGTTGGAAGGGCTCTTTGGTCGCCTTGACGTCCAGGCACTGGCCCCCTAGTGCCTTTGGTCCCCTAGACGCTGTGACAACTATGTATACAGGAGATATGATAATTGGCCCTTCTTTTTCATTTGAAACTAAATTTTATTATTTAAACCTTTTTTTTTTTAATTAAAATCATAAATTCCTGTGAAGTAATATACAATTTTTAATAAAAAAGGGCTTCCAGATGTATTATAAATTGATGGCTTTTGGGGAATTGAATTTATGCATAAGAGACACAAGCCCTCTCTTATTTATAATAAAACTTATGGGATCCAAGTTATAGTTATACCATTAGGGAAACACCAACTAAACCCTAATGGACAATTATACCCTTGTACCCATTTCACAACACTCCCCCTCAAGTTGGTGCATAGATATCAATCATGCCCAACTTGCTTACAATAGAAATAGAATTCTTACTACTCAGTCCCTTGGTAAGTACATCAGCTAATTGACTATTTGATGGGACAAATGAGATACAGATAATTCCTTGCTCCAGTTTCTCCTTTATAAAGTGACAATCAATCTCAACATGCTTCGTGCGATCATGTTGAACCGGATTATGAGCAATGCTGATTGTGGATTTGCTGTCAGAGTATAGGCGCATAGGCATCTCCACTGAAACTCCTAAATCTTGAAGAAGCCCTTGAAGCCAGAGTAGTTCACATATGCCATGGGCCATAGCCCGAAACTCTGCCTCTGCACTAGATCGAACCACTATAGCTTGCTTCTTGCTTCGCTAGGTGACCAGATTACCACCTAAAAAGGTGCAGTACCTAGAAGTAGACCTTCGATCATCAGGGCAGCCAGCCCAATCAGCATCTGTGAAAGATTCAATACGGAGATGTTTATGGGAAGAGAAGAGAACACCTTTCCCAGGAGCTGATTTTAGGTATCTTAGGTACTTTACACAGCTTCCAAGTGTGATGAGTGAGGATCATGCATTTACTGGCTAACCATTCAAACAGTAAAGGCTATATCTGGCCTAGTGTGGGACAAATATATGAATCTTCCAACTAACCTCTGATTGCTTCCTTTGTCAATTGATTCACCATCTTTGCTCCTGAGATGAGAATTAGGCTCAACTGGGCTGTTTGCTGGCCTACAACCCAACATTCTTATATCTGATAAGAGGTCAAGGGTGTATTTCCGTTGAGAGAGGAAAATCCCTTGAGCTGAATAAGCCACTTCTATTCTAAGGAAGTATCTCAATCTTCCTAGGTCTTTAATTTCAAACTTTGTTCCCAGAAAATTCTTTAGGTGGGATATTTCATCAATGCTACTCCTAGTAATTACGATGTCGTCCATGTAAACAATCAAAATTGTAATATGACTGTCCGTCTTCTTAATAAACAAAGTGTGATCTGCATTGCTTTGTTTATAACCCATGGATACCATGGCTTTGTGAAATAGACTAAACAAGGCTCTGGGAGACTGTTTCAATCCATATAGAACCTTTTTTAATTTACAAACCTTCCCATGAGTCTCCTGAGATGCAAATCCAAGTGGTATATCCATGTATACATCCTCTTCAAGCTCACCATGGAGGAATGCATTCTTCACATCCACAGGAGAGAAGGACCTCCTAATAGTCTATACCATTTGTTTGTGTGAATCCTCTAGCAACCAATCTCGCTTTGTATCTATCCACTATTCCATCTGCCTTGTGCTTAACAACGAAGACCCATTTACAACCTACAAACTTCTTTCCTGGAGGAAGTTGTACCAGATCCCACGTGTCATTCTTCCCAAGAGCTCTCATTTCTTCATTCATGACCTCTTTCCATCTTGAGTTAGCTAGGGCTTTTGCCAGGTGTTAGTAGTGGAAATAGAAGACAAAAAAGAAACAAAAGTATGGAAGGAGGGAGAAAGAGAATCATATGAGACCACGTTAGGAATGGGATGATGAGTACAAGTTCTACTAGCTTTACAAACAGCAATTGGTAAATCAAGGCTTGGATCACTAGAGAGAGGAGGAAGAGATTCACCAGACACAATGGAAACTTGTGCAGAACTTGAATCTGGTAAGGCCGATTGGCTAGGTGTGATAGTGGTGGTCTTAGTCACTTGCTTTTTACTCTTCCTTCTTCGAGTGCGAGCAAAAGTTTTCGGAGGAAAGGTGATTGGGGGCTGCTACCCCTGGATCTGGACCGGTTGCTCCCCTTAATCCGTGGGTTGCTCCGTGGACTGTTGTTCCTACCTTGTTATACCTTCTTCAATTTCTTCATCTTCCATTGGGGTATCCATGGGAGTAATAAAGGACACCTCTTCCCTAGAATAAGACTCCCCTTGAAGAGGTAGACTAAGGGAATAAAATGATTCGGATTCTTGAAAAACCACATCCATGGTGATATACATCTTCCTCGTAGGGGGATGATAGCACTTGTAACCCTTTTGAGTGGCATAATAACCAAGGAATACACCGAAGGCCCTTGGGATCAAACTTGCCACGAACTTGGTGATTATAGGCAAAAACCACACAACCAAACACCTTTGGTGGAACAATAAAAGAAGAGGAACCTAGGAGAAAATCAAGTGGGCAGCGAGATGCCAACATACGAGACGGCATGTGATTTATATGATAAGTAATCAGGAGGATTGCATCACCCCAAAACTGTGGAGGTACTGAAATGGCGAATATGAGGAAACGAGCCACTTCCAAGAGATGCCGATTCTTCCTTTCAGCCACACCATTCTGGGCAGGGTTGTCAACACCGCTAGTTTGATGGATTATCCCATCATCAGATAAATATAACTAGAAAGAACCATCCATATACTCCTTACCATTTTCTGTTCGAAGAATTTTGATCTTGGCATCAAATTAAATGGAGACCATCTTATGGAAAGATTGAAAACATGAAAACACATCGCTCTTCTGGTGTAGCAAATAAACCCAAGTGGTCGGCTAAAACAATCAATAAATGTAACAAACCATTTAAAACCAGAAGTAGACATACACCGGGCAGAGCCTCACACATCATAATGTATCACACCAAAAGGAAACAAACTTTTATTTTCAGAAACTGGGTAAACAACCCTAGTTTGCTTTGCAAAAATGCAATCATTAAAAAATAAAATAAAAAAATAAAAAAAATAACATCCCTATTTATTTGGATTACATTGTTTAACCAAATCAGGGAAAAGTCTAGGTAAAGTTCCTAAAGGGGGGTGATGTCATCTGTGCAACTCCAATCATGCAAAAGTAGACGAACCAGGAAAAGAAGCAACAATAGTCAAAGCTGATGGAGAGTTCTCAAGCAAGTATGGACCACCATCCAATTTACCATTGCCAATCGTACATCCCATTTCCAAGTGCTTGAAAATACAATGAGATGGAAAAAATGTTTCTTTGCAATTTAAATCCCTTGTAAGACTACTAATAGACAATAAATTAGTAGAGAAATTAGGGACATGGAGAATAGATGAAAGAGATAAGTTGGCAGATGGCACAATGGCTACCGAAAGAAATACTTGGAGTAGGTGAAGAAGTGTCAGATGGCGGTGGCAAGATAGTGGCAGAAGCAGCACTGGAAGATGGCACTGAGGATGATGAAGAAGTCTCGAGCCGGGTCATCAAAGGACACAGTTGATGGAGCTCGTCAGAAGAGAGAGGAGCATCGGTAGCAGAATCCTCAATGGTGGTAAAATGGATAGCAGCACCAGTGGGGCAACTCTGCCCACGACCACGAGAAGGAGGAGGATGCCCATGTAGCTTCCAGCATCCGTCTCTAGTATGGCGTTCCTTCCCACAGAAATCACACTTCACAGGAGCCTTATTAGGGACAATATTATCAGTAGCACAAGGAACATTCCCATGGGAAGAGTTCCCACGAGATGGAGTGCCATAACCAGTGTTAAGTGTTGAACGTTCCATGGGCACAAGGTGGACCATAGCAGTATGGCAACTATCTTTAGAGTAGACCATAGCATAAGCTTGCTCCAGGGTAGGGAAAGGATCCCTATTAAGGGCATGAGCCCTAATCTGGTCGAACTACATGTTTAGATCAGCAAGAAAGTTATAAACATGGAGTTTATCTTCCCACTTTCTGAAAGCAACAATGTCTGCATCACAGGTGGCAGTAAAACGCCCATAAAAATCCAATGTCTGCCACATACCTCTCATGGTAGAGTAATATTGAAACAAAGGTAACTCTTTCTGTTGCAGGTTATGGATCTTCTTCCTGATTTCATAACACTGGGCATCGTTACCAACATGGGAATAGGTTTCCTTGGCGGCCTTCCAGATCCTTGCAGCAGTGTTAAAAAGAAGATATTCCTGGGCAATGGTAGGATCCATAGAGTTGAGAAGATATGACATAACCAGGCAGTTGTCAGTATCCCATTGAATTTGAGCAGGACCAGCAGCATCAGGCTTAACAGAATCCCTAGTAGGGTGGCCAGACAAACCACGGGAACACACAACAAGAGAACAGGACCTAGACTACATCAGGTAGTTGCTCCCATCGAGTTTGACAGAGCTCATAAGGAACGAAGGAAAGTCACGATCATGCTGTACGACTATTCCTTCCTGTCCAGTAGATGCAATTGACATGTCCGACATGGTTGCGGATCACAAAGATATTGGAAACAAAGAAAGGGATCCTACCACATAGAGATCTCCGAAAAAACAAGGAGATTTAGATCATGAAAAGAGCAGAGTCCTTGGTGGGAAAGAAATCACCACCAAGGGAAACAAAGGAGGAGAGGCAAGGCAGCTGTAGTGGTGGCTAGCAGTGGAAAAAATGATGGTGGTGGCTGGCAGTAAAACCGAGAGAGAGAGGTGACTGACTGTGAGTGGCGGTGAAACCGAGAGGCCGAGAAAGAGAGAGAGGGTGGCAGTAGGTGGTGGCGCTGAAACCGAGAGGGAGAGAGAAGTGGGAGGAAGGTAGCAGTGTGTCTAGGGCTTCATTAGCGTTCGACTCACAATGTCGATACTCTGCTCTGATACCTTGATGGCTTTTGGGGAAATCGAACTTATGTCTAAGAGACACAAGCCCTCTCTTATTTATAATAAAACTTATGAGATTCAAGTTACAGTTATACCCTTAGGGCAGCAACAACTAAACCCTAATGGATAATTATACCCTCATACCCATATTACAACATAAATATTTTGAAATTCATTGGTCTCTTTGCTAGGTTAGTTTCTTTATTTGATATTCAAATGCACTGCTATAGATTTATTTAGATTAGAATTGAAAAAGTGCATTTTCTTCATGAATTTAGTTAACAAATAGGTGAAAGGGTTTCTGAATTGGAAAAAATACTTGAGCCTTTCTTGTCTTTGCAGTAGCCTGAATTTATTAACTGGTCTGGGAGTCTGCAGCCATTGAAAACTTTATAAGTTGATACTGCCCTTAAATTATGTTTGCATTGATAAATTGTGTGAATGGAATTTTCCTTGATTAGTTTGGTAATATTGCAATGAATAATTCTGGAATCCAGGGGCTGATAACAGAGGAGCGTGAGAATATCGATCCAGGAGCACTGCCATTTGCAAGAAAGATAAACGAGGTAGAGCGTCAAGGACTAAGGGAAGGGGCAAGCCTTGTTGAAGTGGTGCGTATTTTTTATTACTAAATTTCATCATTTCATGAGGTTAGTGGATAATAAATGTTGCACAGGTAACCAAGCTGTTTTATCTCATGTATTTTATTGTAGGAAAGTTCTTTTAGAACTTAGAAGTTACAGGGAAAGAAAATTGCTGTATTTTATTTTTTTGGGTGGACAAATCTGTTCAGGATGGTTTGGGGCCATTAAATGAAGCTGGAATGAATCCCAACTGCCTTCAAGTTAGGGATACCCCTGGTGCCTTCTCAATGAGGGAATTAGCCAATTGATATACATGGTTCTGAACTTCCTATGTCAAAAAATCAATTTTCAAACTTTAAAGTTTCCAAAATGCGAGGGAACGACTTCAGTGGCCATTCACATACTACAGAAATTCTAAAAATATAAATCGAATGAACATAGTGCTTGCTTGTTCTAGCGCGCGCCTGACTCTCCATTGGGCTCATCCCTTGCTTGGTTAGGTAAGAAGCGCTAACGCACACCCCCGTTTTCTTTGCGGGGCTCTCCTGCAAAAGAAATCATTGAACCTGATGAAACTATACTTCTATAGTTATTTAAGTTGAATATGTTGTAGGATAGAGAGGTGGTGCAAATCAGATGTCGACTATAAATTCTATTAAAGTAGCATCTCCTTTTCCAGTAAGCAAACTGTGGAAAATGGAGAGAAAAGCTTTCATTTCGTTATTTCCAAGACCTACCAAGTTCGTTTGTTAACCTCATTCCTCAAAATCAATGTGCATTCTAGATGAGTGAACATCACTAGTATGGATTCTAATTCCAAATTCTAGTATCCTACTTGGTATGCTTAAACTAGGACATACAAAGGAAATTATATGCTATCATTTCACAGCATTATTTAACCACACCTTTTTCTGTCACCACTTGGTACAATGTTGTTGAGTTGTAACATAGAAGAGATGAACCACACTGTAAAGCTTCCCTTCCATCCACCCCTTCCAGTTTTACATGTTTGATGAAGATGGTCTTGTCCAAGCAAAGGAGCATTCTTTTTATGGATGGCAACATGTTACAGAATACTGGCTACCACCTTCTAGCAGGAAGACAATTACAACCAAATGTGTTTCAATTGTTGGGACAACTGGAAATGCAGTGATCATAAATTCCTTTCTTTTTCTTGTTTTCTTATTCCTCCTTTTCTTCTTCCAGCTGCTTGGGATTTCTCTGGATCCTGTGGCCATATTAGTAGATGAATTGATTTTTATATGGTCCACACTGACCTTCAGCTTGAAATAATGGCTACTTTGAAGTATGGTCTCCGCCTGCTTAAAATGATGGCTACTTTGCAGTATGGTTTCCACCTCCTTGTGTTAATGCCACTGGAATAATCATAATGCTCACACTTATTATAATAAAATCAGCAGCTTTCAACACGTGACAGGTAGCTGGATAGAGTTAGATTTTTGTTTATCCATGATCGTCAGTACTAAAGGAGTTTTGAGGATCTCATGCAGGAAATTTTTCCGCATGTGATTGATTTTAACCTTTAGTTTTTTTTTTCCCTCCTTTTACACAGCCTCGCTGCATTGTGAGTTGTGACCCATTTCTAATAATGGTTCTTTTTCCATATACCTACACACTTTTTTGCCCAAAGCCTAAGGTTGTTCATGAATAATGATTTGATTCATTTACAATTTCAAGTCTCATTAGTAATAATAACATGCCAAATAGTCATTATTGAAACCCATTATTAGTCTTCATATCGAAAGGCAAGTTGTGATTTATTTATTATTTAGATCTACAAGGTGTCGTCATAATGTTTTGTTCTTAAAATCAATCACTAGAAAATCTCAAAAAAAATTCATTTTAATGTGGGATGAGAGTACTATTTCTTTCTTCTCTTCTTGGATCACTTTTTACTGTGATCTTGTCCCAATCCCATAAATGGATATTCTTGTGAACATGGTTCGAGAACTCGCGAGATCTCATCGAGTTTCTCGGTATTTCGCAAAGTTGAGACGAGGTGGGTATCGAAATCAAAAAGTACAATATTTCGCCGATCATTTTTTCAGGTCGTGGACATGGTTTCGAGTCTCGGATCATTTTTTACCCATTTCACTTAACATTTAGGAGCTAATCTCGACAGAACTAGCAAATCTCGGCGAGTTCTGTCAAGAAAGCCTCAAAACCTCTCTTCTACTCTTCTTCTCCCAAAATCTCTCTTCTACTCTTCATTTTTTTCATGGATTCAAAGCTTTGGAGGATGATTTAGCTGCCAAACTGAAGATTGAACTCCACTTTTGCAAGATTCATCAAGGTTTTTGAAGGATTTTTGAAAGGTAAGCCATTTTCCCTAAATCTATTTTTTTCAAAAAAAATTGATGAAACCTTGGTAGATTCATGTGATTTTAAGTTATGTTACACAACTTTGTCCGATCTATCACTTGATGGAGTCCGAATTTTTTTTCAGTTATTCACTTTTTTATTATATTTTTTGAAAAAAAAATGAATTTTTTCAAAAAAGAAATTGAAAAAAATAGGATGAATACTTATTGTTTGGATGTTATTTTCATATATGTTAGACAACTTTGGATGCTCTACAACCTCATGGAGTCAATTTTTTTTCACCCATTAAAAAAATTATTTTATTTTTCAGATTTAATAATAATATTATTAAAATATTTAAAAAATATATAAAATTCTAAATATTATTTTTAATTAAGAAATAAATACTAGGGTTAGGGAATAAATAAGAGATAGCTATTTGATTGTTCTAGTAGCTTCACATTATGTTTAATAGTTATGAATACAATACTTTAAGTGTTTAATACTTTACTTTAAGTCTGTAATAGTTACTAATACATGCTTTTTATGTAACAGTGTAAAAAATAAGATATTTCTTACACAATGGGGGATATAGCATGGCTACATGGAGTCTTAATGTCCGAGGACAAAAAGAAGTCAAAGTGTAACTTTTGTGGAAAGATTCTAAATTCTGGAGGAGCAACTAGGCTAAAGTAACATTTGTCTGGTACAAGTAAGGATGTTGCCTCATGCCGAAATGTTCCGAGCCAAGTGAAACTGATTATGGCACAAAACTTGAGAGGAGTACAAACAAAGAAAGCTAAGAGGGAAAAACAACAAATAGCTTTTGATGAGGCAGTTCTAGAGAGGCCTGGTTTAGAGATCCGTGGAGGAGATGATACTAAATATAGGCCTACACCTGGTGAGTTCGAATCAGAGGCTGAATGGAGAATTTACTAGCAGACTTTGGCAGAGAGTAGACAAAGTTTTCATTATGAGAATATGCGAAGATATGAGCAAGCAAGAGGAGCTGGCTCAGCTGTACTAGTGCAAGAAGCTGAGAGGAGGAGAAGCACTGACACAAGAGAAATCCCACGGCCCCCAGCCCGACCACGAGCACATTCCCCAGATCCCATTTTTGAGCAGGATCCATCTACCTTTAGGCAACAAGATGCCTACTAGCCAACTATCCCGCAAGTGTTTGGTGGTAAACAAGAGGAAGCACGGAAAGCCTTCAGCAAGCTCATGCTATACAATGGCATTCCAGCTAGTGTAGCCCAAGGAACATACTATAATGCATTCCTTAACGCTGCAGGGAGGGTTGGCCCAAGATGGAAGGGGCCCTCACCATATGAGTTATATAATGTATATTTGCCTCAAGAGGTAGAGGAGCTGAAAGAGTACATTGAGGGTTTGAAGCCAAGGTGGGACACATATGGGGTTACCCTTATGGCTGATGGTTGGACTGGACCTACTAGACAGTCCATTATAAATTTCATGGTGAGTTGTGATGGGAAGACTGTATTCTTGAAGTCTGTCAATGCATCAAAGCATGTAAAGGATGCATCATACTTATATAAGCTACTGAAGCAAGTGGTGGAGGAAGATATAGGAGCAAAGAACGTTATCCAAATTGTGACGGATAACGGTTCTAATTTTAAAAGGCTGAAGAGAAATTGATGAACATTAAGAGTAAGAGGATCCGCCTCTTTTGGACTCCATGTGCAGCATATTCCATTAATTTAATGCTGAAGGACATGGGGAAAAAAGCTTTGGTGGCTGGTGTGGTCAATAGGGCAAGGCAAGTGACCAACTTTGTATATAACCATGGTTATGCTTTAGCCATGATGAGGGAAAAATGTAAAGGGGATTTAGTGAGGCCTGGTGTCACTCGATTTGCCATCAATTACATTGCATTGAAGAGCTTTCAGACGAAGGTGATAGGTCTGAGGTCTATGTTTGCAAGTGAACAGTGGTTTGGTTGGCATGGTTCTAGGTCAGAAGAAGGGAAGGCAGCACAACAGACCATTACAAGTGATCAATTCTGGAAGGACTTGCATAAAGTTGTTGCCATATTAGAGCCAGTGGTGGCAGTACTAAGGATGGTTGATACGGAGAAGAAGCCTACCTTGCCCCACATATATGCTGCCATGGAGAAGATGAAGGAAATGGTCCGAGCTGTAATACCCCGGAGTGCTAGGTCATACATTAACATCATTGATGAGTGGTGGGAGAAGCACTTGAGTCATCCATTGCATAAAGCTGGTGAGTTCAACACTTCAACATACTTTACACTTTATATGAGTTTTTACATTTACATATTTAAAACTCAAAAGTATTAAGTCACTAACAAGTTATATTTGTGGTTTCCCCTTTACTAGCATACTATTTGAATCCAAAGTACCAGTACTCGTATGATCTTGGGCTAGGCACAGATTTGTTAGTGGCAGTTCAAACTGTTATTGACGAGGTGAGAGTATAGGACTTTGGTACTTTCGTAGTAAGTAAAGGAATGTAATTACTAAATAGCAAATACTAATGCCTCTAACAATGTTTGAAATTTAAAATGAGAATAGATCAAATTCTTCCGAGAGGCCTCAGCAAGTTTCAGTCGAAAAGCTGCAGTGCAAGGTAGACAAAAGTTAGACCTTGGTAGGTGGCATGACATTACATTTATGAATTATAATTTTATCCCTTTAGAATGCACATATTCTTAATATTTTATATTTATAATGCAGCTGACTGGTGGGTGCTTTCTGGTACAAGTTCACCCAATCTGAGGAAGATAGCAGTGAAAGTGCTCTCACAAACTTGTTCATCCTCTGGGTGCGAGCGCAATTGGAGTACATTTGCATTGATACACTCAAAGAGGCGGAACAGATTGGGTAGTCAACGACTGGAGCAGCTGGTGTATGTGCATTATAATATGAGACTAAGGATGAGGCACATACGTGAAGAATTTGAGACCAATGACAAAGATCCCATCGAACTAGCCAACATATTCCAGGAGGACTCTGATGATGATGAGGATCCCCTATTCTAGTGGGTGAGGGATCGTGGCGCATGGATGAGCCTGGAGGTAGGCCCGACTCCACCATTGCGTCCATAACCGCTATAGATGTTGAGGACTATATGTCGCAAGAGGGGCGTGCACATTCAGAGTCACCGAGATCTTTTGAGGCTGCAACAGGGACTGCTCCTGATGATGATGATGATGGTGATGGTGATGGTGATGACCCTGCTGGTGGTGGTGGTGGTGGTGGCATGCAGAGTAGTGGTTATTATGATGATCGTCATGAGGGGATGCGCGAGCAATACCAGCATGAAGTGGGAACGCAGGAGGACCCTGTGCGTTACACAGGTAAGTCTCAGTTTACACATGCCACACAAGATTAAGACCATAGTGGCCACAGTAAAATGTACAAGAGAAGGATGGGTCACAAACACAACCAACCTCAGCATGATGACACGAGTATGAACATCATGCTAGCAAGTTTTGGAAGCATGAGTACGGATACTAGTAGTGAGCATCAATCGTGGCATTCATCTCAGCCTCATCATTACTATGATTATGGGCAGGAGAGCACCGGTTTTTAATATAGTACCTATGGTCAGTTTGGCCAGTCAACACATGAGTTTGACAATCAAAGCACTGGGTCTGGTATTGGGCCCATAATCCCAGTCCAATGCATGCCTCAATATGACAGTAGCAAAAGCAGTGGATCTCACACTTCATGGCAACTGTCTCACGCCACATGGCAATAGCTATATCCTAGGATAGGGGCCTTGCTATATGTGGATGACAACTCTTATATGAATGTTGTGGAGAACTATATGCAACAGTGGAGCAACAATATGTCATGGGAAGACTATGTGGAACAAGTGGGGAATGAATACGTGATTCAATCTCATTTTATGTGATGATAGTTGTAAGTTGTGACATTGTTAAACTTAAACAATTTGATGTATCACTTTAACATTTGTAATGCTTATTAAGTTGTTTTACTATTAATTGAATGTTTTGCTAGCTTTCTATTACTAAATTATGTCATTAATGTGTAGAGTATGGTATTTTAGTACGTCGTCGCCTACCAACTTAGGGTCCGATGTAAAAGTCCTATTTGGACTTTGTTTTTGCAAAATTTGATAATGTCATTGTGTTTAAATGACCTAAAATAGGCTGAATACCAACTTTCAGACCCAAAATAGGTCTAAAACCCACCGAGATGGGGTTTCAAGTCGGAAAAAAAAAATGGGAGATCTCGACTCGTCTCTGTTTTTGGCTGGGCCGAGATGGCTCCGAGACCCGAGTTTTCGAACCTTGCTTGTGAAAGGCCAACTCTACCACATGAGGCTACACTATATTGGCTTTACTTTGGTCCACACCCATGAGTTGATATTAGTTCCAATTTATCCATGTTACTTTATGATGAGTTATCTCAATGTGTATATGTTAATAATCTAACCTTAATTGATGAGAAGGAAGAAAACAATAATAAGCTCGTCAAACAACTTATATATGAGAGAGAACAGATGTGATAATTGGTTTTACTGTTGGTGAGAGTTCCATGGTAGCGAAGCCAGATAAATTGTTCAAAGCAATCCTTCATTCTCAACATCTTGTTCTCTGAAAGCAGTCCACTTCTGTGCATAGGTTGGCTGATTGATCTTACCTTTCCTATATATTAGCCATCACATGCTCAAGTCACATGTGAGTAATCTTGGGCTATTTAGTGGGTAATCTAGTGACCACAAGTCAAAGTTTTGAGATGGAATACTGATGCAGCTGGTGAAATTATTAACAGATTAAGCTGCAACCTTTTATGAATAACAAGAAAACTTGTAGTTTTTGCCTACTGAATTCAATGCACTAACCCCAATAATCTGTTTCTGTGTCAATCAGGTTAAAGAAGTAAAGCCTGATGTACTGCTTGGCTTATCTGCAGTTGGGGGCTTGTTCTCCAAAGAGGTACATAACAGTTAATACAAATAAATATTTCTGATGACTTCTCATCTTTTTTCATATTGTTTTCTATTCAAAAGACTCATGGACTAATTTTTCAGTTTTGTGATCAAGATCTGTCTTATGCTTATGAATTATAGTTATGAATTTTAGCATGTTTTGGTTATTCATAAGAAAGTTGGTGTCGGTGTACTGGACATGCTTTTAGGTTTTAGAAGCCTTGAAAGGTTCAACTTCAACTAGACCAGCTATTTTTGCAATGTCAAATCCTACCCAGAATGGTACGTGAACTCAGACTAGCTTGTAAGTATGAATTTTACGTATTAATAAACGTTGTTGCTGAATTATTTTTGACAGCTGAATGCACCCCTGAAGAAGCATTTTCCATTGTGGGTGACAATGTCGTATTTGCAAGTGGAAGTCCATTCAAAGATGTGGATTTGGGTATGTACTGTTATACATGCATGGCCATAATTATCTACATTATTTATTCTTTGTTTTTTTTCATCCCTTTGATGGGCAACAAATTAACACTTTATTAATAGAAAGAGAAGCCGTAAGTCCTGGAAATAGCAGGAAACCTAACATAGTGACAACGTACAATGTGAACAGCCCTAAAACCCGTGCACTCCAACCAACACCTTACCTAGCTAGATGATCTGCCATACTGTAATGTCCCAAATCTGAATAGGGTCTCAGGCACTGCTCTCATGAGTGCCGACCCAGAAGGTCACAATTAAACATGTTAAAGTAGTAGCAAAAATCCCAGTATTGCATATAACATAGCGGAAGCATACAAATTAAATTACATTACAAGAGTTATTTGTACATTGGTGGCAAGTTTTACATTAATGTACATACTCAAAATACGTTTCCAACATTCAAAATATCACTTTACAACATCACCAAATGTCCTTTAGGCCGTCAAGCTCTAACTATATTCATATTCTGGAGCTGTACAAGCCTCCTCTCCTGACTCCTTATCTGAAAAATAGCAACATATAAAGGGGTAACCTGAATGCCCAGTGAAGTGAACATGCTACTATACATGCAAGTGTACATGTGAATAATAAACATAACATTTGTATGGGTTATGTCAAGTTGAGGTAGGGGAGTCTATTAGTGAAGGTCCTGAAATGTTTTGATGGATGGAAGTGTGTAAATTTAAATAGGCAGCAAGTTAGGGTTAGGGTTTCAGGTTTTTTGAAAAGAGAAAAAGATGGATTTCTAGGGTTTGGCTGGACAGAAGTTAACCAAACTTGAATGGTTTTCTTTGGAGATAATCGGTCAAATTTGTAGACTGTTCTGACAGTTGGTTTGGGCTGTCGGAGTTTTAGGGTTTTGGGAATTGATTTGAGATGGGGGAAATTAGGGTTTCAGTGGTTGGAAGGGGCAGCAAGGGAGATTGAATGCTTCTTATGGGCAGGGGGTGTTGTGGTTGAAGTTTGATGAAGTTTTGATGGCTGGTTAGGTCTGTGGGGAATTTAGGGTATGGGAAATTTGAAAATACCAAAGGGGAAAACTAGGGTTGGGGTTGTAGAGGATTAAGAGAAGAAGGATGGGGATGGGGATGCTTCCAACTTACTTGTAGTTGCAGAAACTCTCTGGCAGCAGCTTGTTGGTGGTTGAAACTTGAAAATATCAGATCTTGGACAGAAACTAGAAAGGAGCTTCAAAAGAACCACCCAGGCTTCACACTACATGGTGTCGATTGGATCAAACACCAATCCCACCAGCTTTGATCAAACACAAAGCTATTCTTCGAAGAAGAAACATAGTTGCAGAGCTGCAATAGCAGATTTTCAGAAATTCAGAGGTAATATGCACTAGGTGGCCAATTGCCTTGCTCCTAATCAGCCTAGTAGTATGAAAATTCCTAGCCAGCTCCACCTCCCTTTCTAAATTCGTGGGAGTGTGCACCCAAAAGACAAAGAAATTACATTAAGAAAAAAATAGATGACTTAAGTCACTTAAATTGAACCACTGATTCAAACTAGCTTTGGCAGTTCAGTTTAAAAGACTAGAACATGAAAATAAACTAATTATAGAGCTAATCTCGTATGCAACACATATACCACTACTTTAGGTCCATAAAATGACCTATTACATTGAAAACCCATGGGACCAAAGACCCAACATGTATAGAACCTAACCCTAGGCTTACTCCCATCATAATAAGCCTCTTTTGGTGAAGTATCTGCATCATCCTCTCCAATGCCTTGGGTCACCTAGGCTCCGTGACAACTATGATCTTGACTCCCCACATTTCTTACACGAGTCACCACACCATCGTACATATCTTTAATTATATCCACGTATTCACTTGAAACACTTCTCTTCTCTAGTACTTACCAAATTAACTCTCTAGGGACTCTATCATAAGATTTTTCTAGGTCAATAAAAGATCATACGGAGATTCTTCTTGCAATCTCTAAATCTTTCCATGAGTCTCCTAAGTAAGTAAGTAGCTTTTGTTGTGGATCTTCCTGTCATAAAACCAAATTGGTTCTCCGTAATAGTAGTTTCTTGTCTCAAGAGAGTTTCAATAGCTCTCTCCCATAATTTCATAGTATGACTCATTAGTTTTATGCCTATATAGTTATTGTAGCTCTCAATATCACCTTTTATTTTTGTAAATCGGAACCACAATACTTCTCTATTCATCTAGTATTTTCTTTGTGCGTATAATATTATTAAATTGCATGTTTAGCCTAGATAAACCACAAATTCCTAACCTCTTCCGCACATCTATTGCGACTCCATCTGGATCTGGTGCCTTGCATGTGGACTATGAGGACCATTTTTCAAAGAAAAGGAAAAAGGGTGGGGAGGGGGGAGAGAGAGGACTCTGAAAAGTATGTTAAGAGTTCTGTGAAAACTTGATGTTTTAAAAAATATTCTTTAAATATATGCACTTATAGGAGTTGACAGGGGAAGATTGTGTGATACGTCATTTGACTATTAGTGAAGGGATTGACTTAAGAGTGGCAGACTGGTGTAAGAGGAAACACCCTGCACTGACCTAGCCCATCAACTCATCTTTTTAAAAAATTTAATTATATTCTAATGTTTTACAATAATAGTGGATAAATGATATGTGGAACATACCACTACCATCCCGAAGTTTAAGCCCTTACTCTAGAAGGTGTGGGTTATGGTTATCAACCAAAAGGCTGTGGTCTAAGGCTTAATCCTCTTTACAAATTGAAGCAAAGGGTGCTTGTGCTTTGAACTTTGAAAATGCTTAACATTCAAGAGTTACATTCAGCACAAAGTGATTTCAATTAAAAAGTGGACATCTTGCCCTTGATGGATCTGATTAGGAGATCGTGATAAGAAGTTAGGCTTGGAAACTGCTCCTAGTCAAACCTGACTCAGACCTGTTGGTTCCAACCTGTGTAAGACAACCTGGTGTTGCTAATGACAAAAAATATTCCAGATGGTACTAAGAAGTTAGGTCAGTAGAAGTAGTCACTACCAGACTAGGACTACAAATTCTTGCAAGTAACACATTTCTTTTGCCAGGACTCATCTCTCATGTAGCTCATTAACAATAAAAACCTTGTCAAGCGCAAGCTCATAGAAGTTGCTTCCACCATACTACCATAGGGGGAACTGGTTTCCCAAAATTTTAGAACTGGTGAGCACTCCTCTAGTCTTCTTGAAATTGGAACTATAAAAGCGTAAAGAGACCTCACTGGGAAGAGCTTCTTAGAGCCTTACCTCCATAGTCCATACTGTTCTACATGGTGCAACGACAGTCGACAACTCCTTTACAAGGGAATCTTCTAGAGTGACTAAAGAGCATTTTGTATTCCTCCAACTCCGAATCATTCAAATTTCTTCAGAAGGTTGGATTCCACTCTGTTCTCTTATAATCCCATCCCCCACTAAAAAATAAAATTCAACAGGCAGGCAGCTCTTTTACCAGGACCAGCTGGTAGAGTCTTGGAATTGACACACAATCACACATAATCTTCCTCTTCCACACAATCATCGTACATCTGTACTTTTTTCTCTTTTTCTACTTCAATGGTTGATCTTGAGACTCATGGGATTGCACTCCTTTTCCATAGGCACATTCCATTAGACACACTAATCCTCGTCGGCTCCCAGTGGCAATGACATTTGACTTGCTCCTCACATGCTTCATATGTTGTAAATAAAGTTGCTTCTCTTCCCTTAAAATTTCAAATAAGCAATGCCTTTTATTTACATTGAGGCATCTTTACATTTGGAATTTGATGGAGGTTTAATTATTTGATGATATGACCCTTTTTGGATCATCTCCTGTATATTGTCTCAGGAAATGGTCGAATTGGCCACAGCAACCAGGGAAACAACATGTACCTCTTTCCAGGGTCAGTGTTTATTTATTTATTTATATACGGAAGGTCAGCCTTCCTGGGCATGAACTAACCATCTATGTGATCATCCAGGATTGGGCTAGGTACTCTTCTATCTGGCTCGCGTATCATCTCTGATGGCATGCTACAGGCTGCAGCTGAATGGTAATCCTCAGATATGACTCATTTCTGACAACCATTTTGGTAAAGAAACAACATTTGATCTTTTAAAGTTAACCTTTGCATTTTGAGATCACAGCTTGGCTGCATATATGAAAGAAGAAGATGTTCAGAATGGGATCATATATCCTTCAATATCCAGGTAAATAATCTGATTCTATTTTGGAGGATACCCATTACATACTATATATTGATGAAAAAATTAAATGTGATATTACTTGCTTTGGTACAATGATTTTGCAGCATACGGGATATAACGACAGAAATAGCTGCAGCTGTGTTGAAAGAAGCTATAAGTGAGGATCTGGCAGAGGGATACCGTGATATGGATGGCCGAGAGCTCCAAAAACTAAATGAGGTATCTTTATCATTAATACCATGAATTAGCCCTTTCCTTTAATCATGAAATGTTGATAATGTGATTAATATGAGGGGCCTTTTGTATTACTAATGTTAGCTGAAAACAAAATGTCAAAGAATAGATAATCATGAAAACAAGTTCTTGGCGTAAAAATTAATAGTGAGTTATCAAGATAAAGAAGATGCACCCCAGAAAATTAGTAGAATAAATCCGTATGTAAAAGTCAAAAACTCAAAAGTATAAAAATTGTTTCATTAGAAAATATAGAAAAATATTTAAATGTAATAAAAACAATAAGTATGATCAATGAAAATTAATGTGATAAAATAATTTAGTCACATGAATATATTATGATTCACAAAGTTTAAAAAATTTAAATTAAATTTTAGGCTAAACAATGATTATTTGATAGATTGAATTGAGAATAAGAAATAATTTGGACAGAGATCCCATATTGGTGGAACTAGCCTGCATAGCATCTTGCTGAATAGCGATCATCACCAACTGCAGGATATAGCATGCTTAACAAATTTAGGGGGGAAAGCAATCACAAAAAGATCTGAGATTTTGGATGTTGGAGAGTTAGCAAAGTGCTATGGGCATAGAATTTAGTAACATGTCATTTTGACTAGATATTAATTTTGGAAGTGGGATGTTTTCCTACACTGACAGTGTGGGAGGTGAGATAACACCCTTTTTTTTTTTATTCCGGAGAAACTGCATGCTGAATTGACTTGTGGAGCTTAAGCTCTTGACATGTCCAAATCATTATCTAGTCATGGGTTAATTTCAGATTTTGCAAAAGGAACATTGAAAGAAAATCTAGGTTATTACTCCATAAATGGTGTGCTATATGATTGAAATGGACCACCAATTTACATGTGGCATATTCAAGGAATTCCCCCAACCTATCCAATGGTTGGAAATTAGTATGATGAAATCATTTGCCCATGTGGCCAAAAAAATGGGTCCATTTGGGAATATCTCCTACTGTTTGTATAGCAAACCTTTTTCCTTTTAAAAGGAAGGCTTAAAAGTGGGTTTTGGCGATCAACATTTTACCCGACTCTTATTCTCATGAATGCAGGAGGAAATTCTAACCTATATAAAGAACAACATGTGGAATCCAGTCTACCCAACATTGGTATACAAAAGGGATTGAACTTCCCTGTACCCATCCATCAGGTAAAGACAATGTAATAGTGAAGAGGAGACCTTTCCCCCCCCCCCCTTTACCCCCCCCCTTTCCTCTCCCAAAAAAAAAAGATTTCAATTCTTATTTGGTCATTCATTCTATGCATTAATGCAGCAATCCACTTGGGTATATTCAACAAGGATGTTCTATACAAATCAGGGAGTCGGGTTTTGGTCCCTCTGTCAAATGAAATGGATTTCTAGCGAGTACAATTAGCAAATTTCTTTGTTTTTTTGTATGGGATTGTGATGGAAGGAGGCCAGAGCCCATAGTTAAAGCCATGGGCCCCTACTGAAAACCACTATTTTGGAATTGGGAGAAAGAACGCCACCCGGTCATGGCAGACACGTTGCCCTTGCACCCAGGCACAAGGGTGCACGAAATGACCGCTGGGGTGCGGCGGTCATTTAACATACCCCTTGTGTCAGGTCACAAGGGCGGTGTGTGCTGCGTGCGACCAAGTGGCGTTCTCTTTCCCTTTGGAATTATAGTGACAAGTATTAATAAGATTAGGATTCGATATCTGGATGAAGCATCCTATGCAATGGAGGCAAGTGGTACTGGTCTTCTACCCAAAAAAAAAAAGTTCTACTGGTCTGATGATATTTATTTACATGGAGAAATCATATCAATATTTGATGCAAATCATACAGAAATCGTGGAGCTAGAACTGCCCTGCCCATCTACTCCACCAGATCTGCATCTTTATTTGCCCAACAAAATACATGAAGCACAGAATTTGAGGAATGGTCAGTGCATGTATTAGGCTCGACGGTTTCCAGGTCTTCTGCGTGAATGAAACTCCATCCAAAATTATAGAAGAATTATCTCTGAAGCATCTGCTGATGTCATTGTGATTCACCCGTCCTCAAAATCTGCATTTCCTTTCTTTATTGTTCTTATAAAATTCCTCTCCACCAGATTCTATTACGACTCACACATATCCTCTGTAGCTGACTTCGTTTAAAACCGTGGTGTTAAAAATCTGGAATCGATTCATTGAATCGGTTGATTCATATCAGAATCGGTTGTGATTGATCTGACACGGCTAATTAACCCTCAAAAGACAAAAACCCTAAAATTGTTCTTGTTTTTGGATGTGGACCAATTCTATGGTTCTGGAAAACCGATCCCAATCGATTCCAATCCGACCCGCATTTTAAAACCTTGTTTACACTTCAAATGTTGGTTGTCACCTTGATAGTTAGAAGGGAAATTTATGTTTACCATCCCTGTGGTTTCAAACTATTACGTCTACCACCCCTAAAATTGGGAATGAATCATCTGCACGTACCAATAGGTGAACGTACATGTGAGAGCCAATCACATTTTAATTTTGTTTTCATAAATACCCCTCCTCCCCTTGTGAATTGCAAAAATAGGACTGGTGGTTGGTTCTCACATGTACGTTCACCTGCTAGTACGTCCAGAGGAACCAAACTCTTAAAATTTCATCTATTTTAAAAACTTTCCTTGTATTTCGAAATATTCTTACAACTGTACCCCTGCTGTTAGATTTGAACAGTTAAGTGATGCTGTCATCGCCCAAATTTAATCTAAATGTCCATAATACCCTTAATAGCACTTCATTCCATATTTACCTCCATCTGGGATGAAGTGCTATTACATTTTTACCCCCATTAGGGATGAAGCATCATCTTCTCAAAACTGCAGAAAACGAAAACACAGAGGGAAGAAAACGAAAACCTCTTCCATTGCCATTCCCATGTTTGAACTACCGACGTCGCTATTCCCCTCATTCTAATATGGGCACTCTTCCTCTTCTCTATCTCTCTCTGTAGTCTTACTGATTCATTTCATCATTCATCTTATTCAGTTCGACTTGCTCTTTCTTCTTCTACTTCTGGGATCGATCGAAGAGATAGAGAGATGAGTCCTCAACCCAATCAGGAGAAGGTGTAAGTATTCTTTCTTTCTCTTTTTGCTTAATCTTACCTCATTATTAACCCCATTATCACTCTTCCTACAAAGGTTCAGCTGTGGACTTGAATTGGCAGATGTGGATACCGAAGCTCATCTGTTCTATCCAAATCGATTTGGCTTTGTAATATTCTTCATAGTGACGAATGACTCGTTAATCAAAGGAAGCAATACCCTCTCTTCTTTTTTCGTCTGCCCTTCTTGTGTCTTCGTTTCTGTTTGGGTTGTTGTTATCTTTGGAGGCAGGGAGAAGCTCTTGCAGGTAATGACTCTGCTCCACAAGTTGACATTCAAAGAGTTTGTGGAAGTTTTCCTGCACGGGAGTGCCATTATGTACGGCCAAAGTCATAAATTCTGTAGTGCTTGGAAGGATAGACATGGTTTCTGGGATAGGGGCTTTGTTTGAGCCTTTGATAATCAATTGCTGAACAACAAAGAGGTAGTCTTAGATTCTTGGTTTTATAGTGAAATTGGAGGTGGGTTCAATGAATCTGAAGTGAAAGCCAATTATGAATCAAATCTGAACTGGATTGAGTTAGGAGTTATACTTACTGAGAGAGATTTGATAAGATAGAGCTTCACGATTTGTTAACATTCTAACAATAATTTCTCATGCATTATTGATGTTAGCACTCTATTACATCATTACCCACCCACTCTGTCTTTTTTCTGTGCAAGGATCCTCTACTGCCGAGCTGCCCGACAGGACCGTGTTGCCCAGACACGGTGTTGTGCGCGAAGACCGCCTTACTCCCACTCGGGCAAGGCATTTGGGCAGGGGTAAGGTGGTCTTTGTATGCAACACTGTGTCCGGGTAACACGGTCCTGCCGGGCAGCTCAGTAGTAGAGGATCCAAATTGCTTTTTTCTTCCAAAACCTACAACAAACGCAAAGCTCTGCTTTTCTCTTTTTTCTCCATGTGTTCATTTGAACTTCATAGATAAAGCTAAACTCGGAATATTGTTTTCACCTTTTGTTATACAAGGCATATACTGTAAGACTAATCAGATATACAGAGATAGAAAAAATACTTGTTATCACACAACAGTTGCAGAGAGAAACGAACCAGAAAGGAAGAAGCACGAACAAACCGAGTTGAGTCGTATCTGAAAGATACTTTCCTTAAGGTTTTAGATACCCCGACTTCTGCAACGGGGTTGACCTTGCACCTAGCCCTCCAAGATGAAACAACTCCTAAACGTATAGGTTGCAGAACCTGATACGAGTTCTAAAGATACCAAATGACTATACTAGCCCTCTGTTTATAGAAGATACAGTAAGGTTAAACTGTCTCTGGAATGAACAGTTGCAGAGACAGAAAACGAATTCTGTTGTGTATATAAAATGGCAGGCATGACAAGTTGTAAATATAATGCTGGAGTACCCTTTCATGAAGGGACATATCCGTATAGATACAGGTGAGATAGTACGTGTATCTTTCATGTACAAAGAGGGGGTATATCTATTCGTATACGTGTACAAATAGGTATGTATAGTTCAACCGTATAGATGAACCATGGGTGAATCAAACCGAGTTTTAAAATGAAGATTAAAATTCAAAAGTGCAAAACTTATATTATCTAAAAAATAAGATTTTGCCCACACCCACACCCCGACCCCGGCCCTGACCCCGACTTCGGCCTAGGCCACGGCTCGGCACGGCTCGACGCGCGATTCAAAAGCACCCCACAGACCCCCCACACACTAGAGAGTAGGATGACTACCTCTCCAAAGGGCTCACACCTTAAGAAACCAACCATATATATATACCCCTCAAGTTACTTTCCCACAACCAATGTGGAACTATTCTTGAGCTCAATATTGCCTCTTGCACACAAGAGAGCACAACAAATTCAAAGTAAAAATAGAGGGAAGTAAAAATGAGGGAATAACAAAAGACATATATTTTGAAACTTTGTACCACATGACTCTAAAAGTACTTTTTTTGAAATAATACATTGACCCAAAAAATGCTTTTATAAAATACTAATACAACAATTCCCCCACAAGTTTCAAAATAGTGATACATCACGAGTGATAAGTATATTAGACATAGTAGGACACATCGTTGCAGGTGTCTTCAGGACTTGAACCTACACTAGGTCTGATAAACTACGCTATAGAGTACGCTACAGAGTAAGGGTGAAGTCAGACTTCTTGAACCTTTCCTTATCGGTGTAGCCGACTAGTTCACCAACCACATCCTACTAGTCAATCGTTTGTGATATCCCTTTTATGAAGATGGACATTTTTTAACTGGCCTTGTCCCCTATCTTGGTCTCATAGATGTTTAGAGAATTCGCCTATAAAACTCTCATCGGTAGGCGGCTTCACCTCCTATACCTATTTAGATCAGTCCAGAGTGTGCGCCACAGTTAACACATCCCCACATTACATGAGATCTGACTTGATTAAGAGTCTATAAAACTCATCCTTCTTTCTTTGTGGTAGTACTACTTTTCCTATCTACCTAGAATAAGCTAATATATAGTAGTATTAACCAGATCACCTAGTGACGTCGTTTGTATCCTTTGAACCTAATTCAGGAATTTACCTCTTCACATAAGTTGGGTGTCCATCACATGACCTATGTCACAGGCCTTAACCTCATTCCCTTAGATGAATCATGAATTATTTTTGTAGGCAACAATTTTGTGAAAACATCAGCTAAATTACTTTTAGATTTCACAAAATCAATAGCTATTGTTCCTTCATTAATATACTGCCGTACAAAATTATGTCTTAGGCTGATGTGGCGCTTCTTTCTATTGTACATTTTATTCTTAGCTTTAGCTATTGCCGCTTGATTATCACAATGTAGTGATATCGAAGGCAATGGTTTTGGCCACAATGGAATATCTGCCATCAAAGTTCTGAGCTACTCTGCTTCAGTTCCCGCATTTTCCAAAACTATAAACTCAGCTTCCATGGTGGATCCTGTTCCACAGGATTGTTTTACCGATTTTCACGAAATCGCTCCACCTCCTAGTGTGAAAACATATCTACTAGTTGCTAACGTTTCTTTGGTATCCGAAATCCAATTAGCATCACAATAGCCTTCTAACATGGCTGGTTTTCCGCTATAGTGAAGACTATAGTCTATCGTTCCCTTTAAATATCGCAATAGTCTTGTCACGGCATGCCAATGCTCTATACTTGGATTATGAGTGTATTGACTCAATTTTCCAACCGCTAACGCTAAAGCGATATCTGGCCTAGTGTAGTTCATTAGATATGTAACTGAACCAATAATTTATGAATATTTCTTTTGGGAGATAGGTTCCCCCAAATTCTTTTGTAAAAAATAATTAATGTCCAAAGGTGTTTTAACCAGTGATAAATCATAATAATCATACTTCTTTAGTATGTTTTCAACATAATGGGATTGGGATAATATAATCTTCTTTTCTTTTCTGATGATCTTAATTCCAAGAATTACATCAGCCTCTCCCATGTCTTTTGTATCAAACTTAGACATTAAGAAACCTTTAGTTTTGTTTATAATGTCTAAACTTGTCCCCATTATCAACATGTCATCTACATAGAGTACGATGAACACACATTTGCCTTTATAGAACTTGCTATACAAGCACCTATTAACATCATTTATGAGAAAATCATTCGATACAAGTACCGAATCAAGTTTTTCATGCCACTGTTTTGGAGCCTGTTTTAGTCCATAAAGTGATCTAACCAACTTACACACCTTGTGTTCTTGTCCAGGCACAACATAACCTTCCGGTTGTTTGATGTATATTTCTTCTACCAAGTCACTATTTAGAAATGCTGTTTTCAAGTCCATTTGGTGTATAACCAAATTATACATAGACGCAACAGCCACCATTACTCATATAGTAGTTATTCTTACTGTCGGAGCAAATGTATCAAAGTAATCTATATTCTTCTTTTGTCTAAAGCCTTTTACTACTAAATGGGCTTTAAACTTATCTAGTGATCCATCTGGTTTCAATTTCTTTCGAAATATCCACTTAGTGTCCAATACTTTGGAACCTTTAGGTAAGTCAACTAATATCCATATGTGATTGGCTAGAATAGAATCTAGTTCACTTTTGATGGCCTCTTTCCAAAACACGGCATCTAAAGATATAACCTCTTCTTTATATGATAAAGGATCCTTGTCTAAAAGGTAGACAACCCAATCACCATCCAAAAAAGTAGTTTTCCTTTGCCTCTTACTTTTCCGTAATTGACTTGAATCACTAGGTATAGGCTCAATTTCCTTTGACATTTCTTGTCCAAAAAATGATACACTACTATCAACCTTACTTTCTAGTAAGTTAGACTTAAGAGGAAATACATTCTCAAAGAATTTTGCATCCCTTGACTCAATGATGTCATTTTCTTCAAACACATCATTTATGATTTTAATAACCATAAATCGATATGCAGTACTGTGCGCTGCATATCCAATAAAAACACAATCACATATCCTTGGTCTATTTCCTTTTCTTTGGTTTTGGTATAGCCACTTTGGCTAGACAACCCCATACCCTTAAATGCTTTATAGTAGGTTTTCTTCCATATCACAATTCAAAGGGTAACAATCTCGTTTTCTTGTGCGAAATTCTATTTAAAATGTAACATGCTGATAAAATGGCATCCCCCCACATGTCTAGGGGTAATCCTGAGCTTATGAGCATTGAATTCATGATTTCCTTCAATGTTCGATTTTTCTTTTCTGCCACCCCATTAGACTCAGGTTGATAAGGGGTGGTGGTCTCATGAATAATACCATGTACCTCACAAAACTGAGCAAGATTAGAGTATTCAGTACCTCTATCAGTTCTAAGCCTTTTTCACTTTCCTCCCTAATTGATTTTCCACCTCTGCCTTATAGGATATAAAAGCATTACTTGCTTCATCCTTGGACTTAAGAAGGTAAATCATGGTGAATCTAGAGTGGTCATCTATGAATGTAACAACATATTTTTTGCCTCCTCTAGATTCAAGTGACTTATAGTCACAAAAATCACTATGCACCAAATCAAGAAGGCCACTTTGCCGTTCTATTGACCTATGTGGTGATTTAGTGAATTTTACCTCTATACATGTGGGACACTTTGTCAATGGTTTCTTAATATGGTTGTCTATTAAGCCTTTCTTATACATATAGGAAATGTAAGATGCATTGCAGTGACCTAATCTACCATGCCATAAATCGTAATAATCAATAAGGTAAGCAAAAGAAGCATTTGGCTTTTCTTTTATTATATCAGAAATACTTAGTACAAATAAACCATCACTTAAATACCCCTTGCCCACAAATACATCATTTTTCAGAACTACACGCTTGTTAGACTCAAAAAGTAACTTCATTCCTGCTTTGTTGAGAAGTGGCCCTGAAATAAGATTGCGTCTAATTTCTGGCACATGCAGCACATTGTCCAAGACAAGTGTCTTTCCTGAGGAGAGCTTCAATGTAATCTTTCCTTTGCCGATAACCTTGGATGACTGGGAGTTGTCCATATAGAACTTATCATTTAAAATAGAATAACTCAGAAAAGAGTTTCGGTCCCCACAGATGTGCTTTATAGCACCTGTGTCAATTATCCAGTCATTTGGTTTTTCAACCAAAAACACTTCAGTTATCATTGCTGCAAAGATTTCCTCTTTAACAAGATTGACTTTTGCCTTATCCGGTAAAACCTTCTTCTTATTCCTGCAGTCTTTCTTGAAGTGACCCGGCTTGCCGCATATGAAACAATTTCCTTTCTTCCTCTTAGAGTTTGTATTCTTCTGAACATGATTGCCTTTCTTCTTGAGATTTGGTTTCTTCTCTGTTTCCACTAGATTAGCATTGGATCTAATATATCCAATAGGCTTGTCACCTCTGTCTTTGATATGGTTACGTTCCTCTATTTTGATTCGAACTACCACCTGATCAAAAGACCAGTCCTTCCTCTTGTGTTTCATAGTAGTTTTGAAATCTTTCCAAGAGTCAGGTAGTTTATCAATCAAAGAACTTGTGACAAACAGATCCGGTAAAATCATGTTCTCTTTAGCCAAATTCCCAACCATAACTTGGAATTTGTCTACTTGAGAAGAAATGGTTTCACCTTCAGTCATCTGGAAGTTCAGAAAATTTGATACCACATACTTCTTTAAACCAGCATCCTCAAGAGTATATTTGCAGACAAGAGCATTCCAAATCATGTAGGCATGGTCAAAGGAATTGTAAACATTGTACAATTCATTTGATAGAGCATTCAGAATCCTGTTTTTGCATTGAAAGTCTGCTTCTATCTAAGCAATCATCTTCATATCAAGAGCAACATCCTCATTTGTCAGAGGCTTGGGATCAGTCAATGCAAACGTCACCCCTATTTGCGTCAAGGCAAATAGCATCATCTGCTTCCACCGTTTAAAATTCTGCCCGATGAACTGTGCTATCTTATCAAACTCTGAGACTATTCTTGGTTTTTTCATACTCGGTTGTATGACAGTAGCAATATTTTGGGCAGCAGCAGCAGTAGATGGAGGGTCCACAGTAGCAGTAGGGTCCACAGTATTATTCTCAGCCATAGTCTTAAACAAGAAGAAAGCCAAATAAACTTTAAAACCTTAAGATTGTTATACAAGGCATATACTGTAAGACTAATCAGATATACAGAGATAAAAAAAATACCTGTTATCGCACAATAGTTGCAGACAGAAACGAACCAGAAAGGAAGAAGCACGAACAAACCGAGTTGAGTCGTATCTGAAAGATACTTTCCTTAAGGTTTTAGATGCCCCCACTTCTGCAACGGGGTTGACCTTGCACCTAGCCCTCCAAGATGAAACAACTCCTAAACGTATAGGTTGCAGAACCTGATACGAGTACTAAGGATACCAAACGACTATACTAGCCCTCTGTTTATTGAAGATACAGTAAGGTTAAACTGTCTCTGGAATGAACAGTTGCAGAGACAGAAAACGAATTCTGTTGTGTATATTGGCAGGCATGACAAGTTGTATATATAATGCTGGAGTACCCTTTCATGAAGGCACATATCCATATAGATACAGGTGAGACAGTACATGTATCCTTCACATACGGAGAGGGGGTGTATCTATTCGTATACGTGTACAAATAGGTATGTATGGTTCAACCGTATAGATGAACCATGGGTGAACCAAACCGAGTTTTAAAATAAAGATTAAAACTCAAAGGTGCAAAACTTATATTATCTAAAAAATAAGATTTTGCCCACACCCACACCCTGACCCCGACCCCGACCCCGACCTCGGCCTAAGCCACGGTACAGCCCAGCTCGGCTCGGCTCGGCTCGACGCGCGATTCAAAAGCACCCAAGGACCCCCCACACACTAGAGAGTAGGGTGACTACCTCTCCAAAGGGCTCACAACTTAAGGAACCAACCATATATATATATACCCCTCAAGTTAGTTTCCCACAACCAATGTGGGACTATTCTTGAGCTCAATATTGCCTCTTGCACACAAGAGAGCACAACAAATTCAAAATAAAAATGGAGGCAAGTAAAAAGGAGGGAATAACAAAAAACACATATTTTGAAACTTTGTACCACATGACTCTAAAAGTACTTTTTTTGAAATAGTACATTGACCCAAAAAATGCTTTTATAAAATAATAATACAACACCTTTTTCTTTCATTGTTGCCATTAAAGAGCATAATTCCCAAGTTAGAACGAAATGGAATCCCCAAAATTTGATTTTTGTCCCTTTATATGAATACATGAATGAGAACATCATTGTTAGAATAAGTTACCTGTCGAAGCAGGAGGTGGTCGCAAGATACAGGGTCTGCAAAGGTAACAAGGGTGGGGTGGGGTGAGTTTATTAATAACAAATAAGAAAGGGCAAAAATGTCTTTTCAAAATAAAACTAACAAAGTTAGCATTCAGGGGTACATAAGTAATTTTGAAGATTCCAAAGATAGTAGACATAATTGTTTGAAAGTACAGGGTGGTAAACATAAATTTCCTTACAAAAAAGTAATATATTTTTCAAGGGTGCATCTGTTTGTAACTAAGTAGGTTACAAACTTTGTAACCAACTTTTGTTTTTTTGATGAATGTAGCCAACTTTTTTTATTCCTCATATAAAGAGGTGGCAATATAATATGAGGGCTAATAATGGAATTTTCCCATCCCTACTCCATTATCAGGATCGTCTCCAGGGAGCACAGAGCCTAGGGTGCTGTCATGGGGCATCCAGTGGCTGAGCTGTATCGCACACATCTCGCAGCATGCCTAGGGATGTGTGCGCCACAGCCCAACGGCTGGCAGTACCTTGGGCGTACTGGGTTCCTTGGAGAGAGCTAAATTCTTCCTCTTGTCCATATTCTCCGTTTTTGTCCAGGGAAACCTGGATTTAAGTATTTATTATTGGGATGCAAATAAACAGCATTTGTGTTGGAATATTCAATTGTCGATGTTTGAGGGAAAGAAGCACTAATGGGTGCTGCACGAAGGGGACAAGGACCTTGTTGGAATGGGTGCTGAGCTAGGGATGAGAATATAAAGCAGTCAACCGGTTTGGTTTTGGGTATTCGGTTCAGTTTCGGTTCGGTTCCATGTCTTGTGGGTGTGACCCGAAAACGAACCAAAATCCGAGTCGGTTCTGGGACTAACAACCGAATTCGAAACACCTCGGTTCGATTCGGTCTCGGTTCTTATTCGGTTTAAAAAAATGATTCTAATTCGGGTCTAATTAAGTTTTTAATACATTATAATATGGTTCCATTTTTTATAGGCTGCTAGTTCATCCATTGTTGCTGCTTTGCTGTGTTCTCAAGAAACTCCATTTGTATAAATAAATGCTCACAAAACCTTAAAGGAACACATCAAAATTATAATTCCAAAAGAAAACACATCAATAAAATCATAGAGAAACACATCAAAATTAGCTATTCCAAAAGATATTATCATTTTGATTTTGGTGCATACCGTTTTGATTACTTTACTTACTTTATTAATTATCATTTACCCAAAAGATATTAAAAGATATAGGGTTTGGGAATAAATGGGTATTCGGTTCGGTTACGGTTCAAACCGATGGGTCTGGACATGAAACTGAACCAAACCGAATTAAATTAGCATACATCTAAACCGAAACCAAACCGAATTAATTTGGTTTCACTCGGTTCGGTTAATTCGGCTCAGTTTCGGGTTCGATTTTTGGTTTCGGTTTGGTTTTAACACCCTTAATGAGAAACCTATTGGAAGGGGAAAGAAAACCTTGATTCCAAGTCACATCTCTAGGATTTCAGAATTTTTGATATGATAGATTATAGGCCTCTTGCTTGCCGTGTATTAACTGTGAATCAGCCCACCATCTAATGAGATAGCCCTTCCATTATATAATGTTTGGAGAAGATTACAATCAATCAAATCTTCTGATGTATGGAAACCCAGCAATTACAAACTTTGGAATGGAAATCAAATAATATAAATATGCTAAAAGATTTTTAGAAATAAGGAAATTAAATATCACATGCCTTGATTGTGATCTTTGATTGATACAACCCCTCAAGTTGGAGTATCACGATAACTGAGCTTCAATTTGTCACGTAACCACTGAAATCGAATGGTGGAGAGTCCCTTGGTGAAGATGTCAGATAGTTGATCCTTGCTGGAGAAGAATTGGAGATTGAATTTGCACTTTGCTACCTTATTGTGAACAAAGTGGAAGTCGATCTCCACATGTTTGGTGTGCGCATGAAATACAAGGTTGGCCGATAGGTAGGTTGCGCCAATATTGTCGCACCATAGTATCGGTGGTTTTGTTTGAGGGATGCTGAGTTCATGGAAGAGTGATTCTAGCCAAGTCAAATCAGCGCAAGTGTCAGCAAGAGCCTTATATTCGGACTTTGTGGAGGAGCGTGCTACTATTTTCTACTTCTTAGAGGCCTAGGAAATTAATTTGGTACCCATAAAGATGGCATACTTGTCGATGGACATGCGATCGGCACAATCACCTGCCAAGTCTGTATCAGAGAACGCTTGAAGGTGGGGTGTTTGTGGATTTCTCAATAAGTAGGCCGTGGGATTGGATATGTTTCTAGTACCGTAGAATCCTCTTCACTAAGGACCAGCGATCTTTAAAGAGGGATTGTGCATGAACTAGCAAGCCCGATTCATAGAGAATGCCACATCTGGTCAAGTCAGAGTAATATGTTGGAGTGAACCCATGCTTCAATATTGGGTGGGGTCTTTGGGAGGAACACCCTTGTGGCTGATGCTTTAATAGTAGCAATTGGTGTGAGTACTAGCTTACAATTTGACATACCCATCCATTGTAGCAAATCTGAAATATAACGGGATTGGGAAAGAATGGTCCCTTTGGAATGGGGAATGACCTCCATGCCTAGAAATAAACTCAATGGCCCCAAGTCATTAATGGAAAATGTTGTAGCCAGCAGTGTAAGACGATTCTACACGTGAGAGGGTTGGTTTTTGGTAACAAGTATGTTGTCGACATACACAAGGACATATGATGTAGTGGTCTCTTTTTGGTAAATGAAAAGTGAAGGGTTGGTTTGGGAGGATTGAAAACCAGAGGCAATGAGAAATTTGGATAATTTTTGGAACCAAGCTTGCGATGCCTGCTTTAGGTTATATAAAGACTTGTGGAGATGACATACATGATTGGGGCGTGTTGGATCTTCAAAGCTAGGGGGTTGTACATTGTACATGCACTTCTTCGGTTAGGATACCGTGTAGGAATGCAGTATGGAGATCGAGTTGGCATATGGGCCAGCCACTAGATACTGCAATCGAGAACATTGTCCTAATGGTAGTGGACTTGACTACTGGAAGATATCTATGTAGTCCAGACCCTACTGTTAATGGAACCCCCATTGCAACAAGTCTCGCCTTGTACCTTTCTAGAGTACCGTCGGCCTTTCTCTTGATGTGATAGATCCACTTACAGCCAACAATATTCTTGTGAGGTGGAGGAGGCATTAGAGACCAGGTGTTATTACGCAAGAGCGCATTGAACATTGCCACCATTGCATTACGCCACTCTGGAAACCTATTTGCATGCAAGAAACATGTAGAAGGGGGTAATGGGGTATATTAGAAATGTGAGCTTAGGGGTTTGGCCTAGAACGAAGGCTAATGGAATGTGTGCATGTGGTGGGGTATGGTGGTGGTAGTGGTTGTTGGGAGGTAGTGGGGGCAGTAGTAGGGGTGGTGGTGGTGTGGTAAAGTTCCTCAATGGACCGAGTGCGGATAGGGGGAGTGGAGGAGGGAGGAGAGGGTGAAGGGAGAGACGGGAAGGGAGAGGGAGATGGTAATGAAGGGAGAGAAGGGGAGGAGGAGGGGGACGGTGATGTAGGTAAATGGTTGGGAGGGATAAAGGTTGGAAATGAGGGTTGGGGGTTAGTTTTTGGAGGTGGTAAGGGAGAGGTTACCGAATTTGGGGTAGCAGCCCAAGGATATAAAGGAGGGGAAGGAAAGAGGACTGGGGTGACCAAGGATGGAACGGGATATGAAGGGAAAGTTGGTCTCATTGAAGCGGACATGGCGCGATGAGCTAGTATGAGTGATGGGAAGTCCCTTACCGATTCCAACTTGGTGTTGTTGGTTACTAGTATAAGTATCATAGGAGGAAAGTGATTGTATATTTGATGTCACATGGTGCGTAGCGCCCGTATCCGAATACCAGGTAAGTGCAGCCGATGGGAAGGGGTAGGAGTAGGGGTGAGGTGGATGGGAGGCGGGTGGGGACATAGATAGAAGTTAGGGTGAGGGGTCGGGTGAGTGAGATAGGTTGATGGAAGGGGTAGGCGGGTTGGGTTATATGTGAAGGAGTGTTTGGGTTCTTGTAGTAGCAGATACTCACCAAGTGATTCTTCCGATGACATAATGCAAAACATGTCATGTCCACTGTGACCTTCAAGACACCGACCACAACGACCCCGCCCTCCATGGCCATAATCACCATGATTAGAGGAAGTGGTAGTCTGACTGATGGGGGCACCGGGTTGACTGAGATGGGCTGAAGGCGATGTGGTGGTGGTGGTAGAATCACTGATAGAGAGCTTGTTGATGGAGTTATCGTTAAGAAATTCTTGGCTCAACAGTAGGCCATGGAGCTCAGTGTACGAGATAGGATCTTAGCGAGTCAACAATGATGACACAATTGCCATGAAATCTTGACGAAGAGACCGAAAAATATGAAGATTGAATTTGGCTGGAGACAATGGCTTACTAGTAGCAACAAGTTCATCAACAATTGATTTGGCACGTTGAAGAAAATGGGTGATGGATTCGTCGGCAATCATAAATAGATTCTGAAGCGCTATATGCTATGACGACATCAAGCGCATGTTAGAGGTAGAACCAAAGGTACCTTGCAGGGCATTCCATAGGTCTTTGTTGGTGGTTTTCCCAATAGCAATGGGAATATTGTCTTTAGAGAAGGACACAATCAACATACTCATAATAATATCGTCTTACATCAGCCATGCGCGGGCGGTGAAGGGATTGGTCCCATCAACGAAGCCATAGAGATCTTGACCACGATAATACGGTGTGATCTGAGTGTGCCAAAAAATATAGTTATTTGGGGACAAATTTATAGAGAGTTAGTGATGAGCAACGATGAAGGGAGCTGTGGCAGGGGCGGTTAGTAGAGGGGGTGTGAATGCTGTGTATAGAGGCGGCTGGGTTGCGGTGGCCATGAGAGGAGAGGTCATCAAAGGTGAGGCAAGTGAAGATGGAGCAATTGTGACTGGGGAATGCACCCCAAGAGGAGAAACCGGTCATACGGGTATGTTACTACATATATTAGTATCAACATATGCACTATATGAATAGTGACATTTTATTTAGGAGACATGTATTTTAAGTGGTTAAACTCATGTGACTTATATAGGGAACCATGGGCTGAACCAAGTGGGCCAATAGAGAATCTATTACTGACTTTGTGGGGCTAGAGAGGGCCCATGTCTGTAAAGTGGTTTGTTGTCATTTAATTTAGAATTCTCAACATTCTAGAAGAGAGAAAAGAGAGAAGGAAGAACAACCTATTCAAGGTGGAAATCCATGAAGGATTGAGGGATTTAGACCAAGATTGAGAAGGAGAGAGGGTTTGGCTACTCTTGATGGTGGATTGACCATCTAAACTTCGTCAATTGTGGACTTGAAGAGGATTTTGAGGTAAAAACACCTTTGAACTCATTTGATTTTCAATTTAAGAGCTAAATGATGTTATGAATGAAGGTTTAGTGTAGTTTAGATGGTGTTGAGTTCCATTGTAACCTTGCATTTGAGAGATTTGGAAAAGGTGAGAAATTTTCTCAAAAATGAGAGTGGTGCGAGTTTACAAAGTGAGTTTTCTTGGTTCAAGACTTGAATTAGAGCTTTGCTTGCGTGATTCATGAAACTAAGCGTGTTTTAGAGTGGATTATGACGGTATAATGTATGAAAACTTGGTGCTTAAGGATTGGGAGTGAAAAACCCCCCAAAATCCTCACATTTACTGGGCTCACCTACTCTCTCGAGTAGGCACTGTAGCTCAACCGGTGAGCCGGCTAGATTAACCGGCGATCTGATTAAATAACTGAAGGGATCCGGTTACCTTTGGAGATTTATGTCTATATTTTCATTTTCTTGACAACGACAACCAGATTGATATCCGGCGAGTCCGACAGGGAGTCCGACAGAGAATCAGCGAGTCCGGTTGGTATTTGGCGAGTCCGGATAGCCCCTGTTAGCTTGTTTTGCTTATTTTGGGGAGTTGAAGCCAATGGGATTGGAATCAAGGGTTCCTTTAAATGTTATAACACATGTTTGATATGATTTGACTATAGGTGACGAGTGGTTCCGAGTGTTCAAGAGTGAACAATCAATACTTTACTACGTAACTGTAAGTGGGTATTACTTTAGAGCTTTCTCTCCATGTGGTGAATGAATGCATGTTGATCGATTGTATAGTTATGATGAAAGTATGATTATGTATAGTTGAATGTGAACATGTTTTGCAGTATGATGGGCGAATTATGAATGTAGTATCATGGTATAAAATGATGTGACATTGAAAAAATTGAGATATAATGAATACTGAGTTATTGCATGTTCTATTAATTGAGTTGTGAACACTCGCTTGTGTGGATTAATAATGGGGAATACCTCACTTAGCAGGGGAGTAGTAAGTGTACATAAGTACCTTACTTAGCGGGGGAAGAAGAGTGAGGGAGTGAGATAATGAGATATGTGGTGTGTTATGGCGTACCTCACTTAGCGGGGGTGGAGGAGTGAGGGTATGAAGGGTTGATCTTACTTAGCGGGGGAGGAGAAGTAGAGATTCAACACGAAGGTCATTCCACCTACGTGTCGGTATGACAAACGATGGAAAGTGTGTAGGAATTGGAGACCATTCCACTACCGTGTTGTTATGGCAACAAGATGAAGAGAGATGTGTATGAGGTAAACGTGAGTCCGCTCCACCTGGGGGTAGGTGTGGTATCGTAATATGATATGAGAATTGAAATGTGAAAATTATTGAGATATTTTTGCATATCATATATACATGAATGATTATGAGCATGAGCATGATTGTGATACTTGAAACGTGTAATTTAATTATATAATGATGTGGGGCAAGATTGTTTTGGACGGAGGAACCTTTCTTTTCCTCTGGGGCATGTCGCGGTACCCACAGACTCTAAAGTGTTGGATACGACAACTGAAATGAGTAAGAACCATTGAATAGAACGAGGTGAAAATTGAAAAAACCATAGATTTATGTCACATTAAAAAAATCCAAACACAGTGTGAAAAATCATCAACAAGGGTGAGAAAATAGTGGACACCTATCAGAGACGGGGTCGGGTAACGACCCCAAATATCACAATGGACAAGTTCAAAAATAGCCGTACTACGTGTAGTGCTTAATGGAAAGGGTAAATGCGTACCTGGAGAATCTCTCACCTCATATGGGACTGTAAACAACTGTTTAGAGTAATTTCAGTAGTTAAATTTCTGCACTTATAGAGAAGGTAATTTTGTAGCCAACGCCCTTGCGGGTTTTGGGGCAGCCTCCCAATCATCTCTTTGCTTACCCTCTTTTATGTCTCGGTGGTTGTTTTTTGACTCTTGTAATATTTCCTTTCCTAGAGGTTTGAGTTAATAAAGTTCATTATAAAAAAATAAAATAAAATAAACTCCAATCCAAAAGCGAGAAAGCTTATCAAAGGGATAAATAAATCCCTAAAACATTAGGGAAGTTTTCTGGCTGAATGCACTAAATCATTGGAACATACAGCTGCTGCAATGAAAAAACCAGAAACAGGATGAGAGCCTTAATGTTGATAGAAATCAACTCTTGTGGATAAACACTGCCTTCATGAAGAACCAGTAATAGGTAGTAGACATCTCACCAAAAAAGAAATTAGGTAGTGTCTATCAAAATATTGATGGACAGGCTTGCTAATACAAATTAAGGAAGCTCTATACCATCTGAGAATATCAAAACCAGAAAACCAGTTGTAGCAATGAGAAGAAGAGAGAAGGAGACTGCAGAAGAAAAGCAGCCGATAATTTGGCAGCCTCCCTCCACGGTAAAAAAGGCCGTATCCAGTGCACAAGGCTCCCGCATTTAGCAAGGTATAGGGAAGGTCAAATGTATGCAGCCTTACCCCTGTTTCCAGAGAGGCTGTTTCCAGGACTTGAACCCGTGACCAAGCATTTAGCAAGTGAGCACTTGACCAGTGCGCCAAGCACGACCTTCAGCCTCCCACCACTGTATAAACTACTTATCAAAATCATTTACAATCATAGTTCTTACGGAAATAGGAAATACTAGTCCGAACTCTAACTTAGGAAATAAAGTGTGCTAGACTAACTAGGAAAGTTAAATATAAAGATAATTGTGCTGCAGGGGATGAATAAGAATTCCCCCACAACACATTCTTTAACACAGGCCATTTAGCATCCCAGCTTGACTGGCTTTTCTTCCCTTCTACTATGAAACAATATCTTCTATAGCCTATACAGAACAAAGTCTTCTACTATTAAGTTATTGACAGACTTCAAACGCAATGAATTGAGCCTCTGCTGCTAATGGTTGCTTCACAACTTGATCTCTTTCCCTATACTCCTCCACCATCAACTATCTATTACATGATAGTTAGATTTGTGAATTATAGTGTTTGAACTTATCCCGACCATGATGAGCTTTTGCACCTATCAGCTGTTTCACCACATCTTTAATCCGCGGTCTGTCACTTGGCTGCTTTGATGTACATTTCAAACCCACCAGGAGCAAATCAATTACTTCGTCCATGACAGTTGAATCCATGATTTCTTCCATTAGACTAGGATCCACAATTCCTTGGATGGATTCAGTGCTGATCCAGGTTGAGCGTACCCAACTCACCAAGTCTATGCCTTCTGGTAATGAAGTATCCACAGCCTTTTTGCGGGTTACCAACTCAAGCAAGACGACCCCGTAGGAGTACACATCTGCTTCCTTGCACTTTCCCATTGCATATGTAATCTCTGTCAGGCCATAACAAAGCAATTTATCAGTAAATAATAAGAAAATGGCTCTGGAAACAATTGAACAGTACAAATCAGCAAGGGCAAAACAAAGAAACAGGGACATGGATCAAAAGAAAAATATAAAATGGGAAATGGAACTATGGAAATAGCAATATACCTGGTGCAAAATATCCAATAGTGCCTGCAACTGTGGCTGACCGATTCAAAGTGGAAGAGTTATCCATGAACTTGGCAATGCCAAAATCAGAGATATGAGGCTCCATATCTGAGTCCAAAAGTATGTTGTTTGGTTTGATATCTCTGTGTACAATAGGAGGATTACAGTCGTCGTGGAGATAAGCCAATCCTTGGGCTGTTCCCAGTGCTATTCTGTAACGAACATCCCACCCAAGGATTTGAGCCGGATTGAGCTCATGTAATACATCATGAAGGCTTCTGTTCTCCAAGTACTTGTACAAGATCAATCCATACTTCTCTCTTAACCAGAACTCTTCAAATTTCACAAGATTCCGGTGCCTGATTTTCCCAATAGTTTCGATTTCTCTGATCATGCTTGCACGTGCTTCTTTCTGTTCTGCAAATGTAAACTTCTTTACAGCATAAATCTTCTCCTGATCCAACGATGCCTTGTAAACAGTCCCATGAGCTCCTCTTCCGATAATGAATCTCTCATTCAGATTCTCAGTAGCCTCCATCACCTTGTTCAGTAACAGAGATGAACCTTCATAGGTAAAGATTTCAATGTCTGATGATTCTCTTCTGCACGAGTAAAGCAAATAGCTCAACAAGAGAATCACCAGAACACAGAACAAAGATGATCCAAGAGCTATCATTGCAATCTTTACTTTACTAAGGCCTTTCTTACAATCACTTGACTGATGACATGGACTTAAAATGTTATGACCACAAGATCCAGCACTACTCAGATGACAATTAACACAAAGGCCAGGATTCCCCGAGAATGAAGATGGAGAAGAACCCAGCAACTTCATCAATGCGTCCGGTATTGGACCGGTGAAGAGATTATACGAGACATTAATCTCAGTTAGTGACTGTAGTTGATTAAGTGTGGCTAAACTTCCTGTCAGATTGTTGTAAGAAATATCCAATCTTTCTAGCATAGTCAACTTCCCCATCTCTGATGGAATTTGCCCAGTCAATCCATTACCACTGAGATTCAAAGCAATGTTCAGACTCCGCAGTTCTCCAATTGATGGTGGAATATTTCCTCCCAGCAGATTTCCCCCAATCTGCAGTTCCAAAAGTTTATCAAATTCTGACAAGAAATCTGGAATTCCCCCAGTGAACCGATTTGCTCCCAAAATCAAAATTTTTAATTCTGTTAGGTTCCTCATACTCTGGGGAATCGAACCATTCAATGAGTTGGAACCTACATCCAGATGATACAGTTTGACACAGTTTGAGATATCCTGAGGAAATGGGCCTTGCAAATGGTTATAGGAGAGGCTCAAACGCTCCAAAGCCACAAGGTTTCCTAGATCTTGAGGTATAGGCCCTGTCAACTTATTCTGAGACAAGTTAATTGATGTAAGATTTGTACAATTCCCCAAGCTTGAAGGAATTGTCCCATTTATATTATTTCCACTCATGTCCATGAATAAGAGGTTTGGGTTTTCTATGAAATGTGGAAGAGAGCCAGTGAGACTGTTTTCTTTGAGAATCAACCTTCTCAAGGTCGGACAGCTTCCAACATCTGCAGGTATGCTACCGTGCAGTAGATTGACACCCATGGTCAAGAGTTGCAATTGTTTCCCAAAGCAAAGGTTTGGTGGGATTTCACCAGAAAACAAATTGTTAGTGAAATCCAATTGCAATAAGCTACTGTTGATCCCCAAGGTTGAGGGAATGACTCCAGAAAACTTGTTGAACAATGAAATGTTTCTCAGGTTTCGAAGTTCAGTCATCTCCAATGGTAATTCCCCAGACAAATTGTTGTTATAAACATGGAAAACCTCAAGGGTTGGAATCGTCCAAATGCTTGTTGGAATCTCTCCAGTCAAATGGTTGGTGTACAACTGAAGCTGCTTTAAGCTTTTCAACATCCCCAGTTCACTTGGAATTTCTCCTTTGAGCTGATTTTCCTTCAACATTAATTCTTCCAAGGATTTACAGTTCCCAAGCTCAGGCGGTATTTTCCCTGACAATTGGTTTCCAGAAAGGTATAGAAGCGTAAGCTCCGTCAATAAACCAAGGGAAGACGGAATATGCCCTGTTAAACCATCACTGACAGCAGCAAAGATCGTCAAGCCACTGCAGTTGCCCAAGCCTGAAGGGATTTCTCCACTAAACTGGTTGTCAGATAAAACCAACACACTCAATCTCTTACAATGACCCAAACCCAATGGAATCCTACCATTTAAACTGTTTGTTTCCACATACAAATTAACGAGGTTCTCAAGGTTGTTCAGACTGTCGGGCAAAATTCCAACCAATTTGTTGTCATTCAGATAAAGATCTTCCAGTTTAGTGCAGTTCCCAACAGAGGGAGGTATAGTTCCCGATAACTGATTACTATTCAACCATAGAGACACAAGCTCAGTTGCATTTCCTACATTCGACGGGATTGAACCATTGAACCCATTGTTGTTTAGGAATACAGTTTCCAAATTTGGAAATTGGAACAAGAATTCAGGTATCTCTCCTCTCAGAGAATTCTGATAAAGGGAGAAATATGACAAATTCCTCAACATTTCCCAGCTTCCTGGTATTTCCCCAGTGAACACATTTGATGAAAGTTTCAAATATTCGACAGATCTACAGCTCTCTAATTCTGCTGGTAGTGAACCTGAGAAATTATTGACGCTAATATCAATTATCTTTAGGTACCTTAGACGGCCAATATCAGGTCCCAATGTACCAGAAATCCCCAGACTTGACAAGTTCAAGGAGATTACGTTGTGTGTAGGGTCACACTCTATTCCTTGCCAGTAACAGGGAGTGGAATCGGATGATTTCCAGCTCGAATTGATCGATGGAGGGACTGACATGTTATTGAGTAGAGAAAACAGAGCTTCCCCATCGGAACTCAAAGCAGAGACATAATAGATACAAGTACAAACAATAACAGAGATAAACAAGTAGAAAAACTTGAAAACCGCTTCCATTGTTACTTAAACACAGCCTGAAACTCACTGGGAACTCATCCAAAGATGGATTCTTACCTAAATGGTTGAAACTCGAACTGAAGAACACGAAGCAGCTACAGAGCTCTGTTTACGAACTTGATACCGGATAAAATTCCTAGCTCTCTAAGAACCTGAAACTCAATGTAAACTCATCGACAAGTAGAAATTCAAGATCACCCAGGAAGCTAGAACAAAGAATAGGAACCACTGAGACAGAGAACCAGTGATAGCTGAAACTCGAATCTGAAGACCACGAAGCAGCTTCAATGCAGGTAGAAACTCGAATCTGGAGAACAGGAAGCAGAATCAGTGATAACCCAGATTTCACCCAGATGAAATCTGTGAGCACTCAGATCTGGACTTGAAACCCGGGAAGGTAAAACGAAGAATAGGAACCAGTGATAACCCAGAAGAAATCTGTGAGATTGTTATATGAACCCCACTGTCCCAGTCACATTCGCATTCAATATCCGAATTTCCAAACATTCTCTCGGCGTTCACACCAGATCCTTACAGAGTTTAGAATATATTTATTGCTCTTTGAAACATTTTCGGTGGTGGGTTCGTCTGAATTCGAGAATTTCAGAGACCAGATTTGCTTTTGACTTCTTCAATTCTGCTTGAAGTCAAAAAAAACGCTGAGAGGGAATCTCCCCTCAGGACCTCGGTCCCTCTTTTGGTCTATTATTATTATTTTTTAAATTAATATTGTCTATTCTCGGTTTTTCTGTCTGGTTATTATCATGGTAGTAGTGTAGTACTTTGTAGTGCACGGTATCGGCTTGGATTTGATTGTATCCGCAATCTTGGCCTTAATATTCTTAAAAAATTAGAATTTATGGAAAAAATTACTTTTGATCTATACCATATGATCGATATGAGATCGGCGAGGTATAATTATCAGTGTCAACCGATACTGATTCAGATCACTGGATACCTAAAACTAAGGTTGTCAAAATCGAATAGAACTACATACACCGAAATCATGAAACCATTTAATAAATGTTCAATTTTTATTTAAAAATTGAGATCGTTTAATTAAACAATTTAACCGAATCAAAGCATTTAAGTCAAATGATAAACCGTTTAGAAACAAAACAAATATTAATAATATGTTATAGTAATAATTAAGCATTAATAATAACAATAAATAATTAGTACATATGTAATAGACTAATAGTATTTAAAGAAAACATATAAGAATTCAATCCATAGTTCCATTTTAAGAAAAGTATTAAAAGAGATATAATGGAAAATAACAGTTTGAATAAAAATAAAACCTTATAAAATCGTTTAAAACTGATTAAACTGAAACTGTAAACGATTTCGATGTCGATTTCGATTTCAATATGTGAAAACGTTTATAAAACGGTTCATTTTAATTTTATCTAAAAAAATTGCCCCAAACCAATACCCTAACATAACCGTTTAACACCCTTACCTAAAACCATGCTAGTTATGTGCTAACTACTAAAGAGATACAAAGCAGTACGGAGGGAGTTATGTGCTCTTCAAGATTTTACTGTTGATGTAATCATGATAGCACCCAAGGGCGTAGATTAGATTAGATTATGTAAACATTCCACTGAAAGCTGTGACCGTTTGATCAGGAAGTAATGGAGATGGGAGATGATTGGCCCTTTTAATTAAATTCTCGCTAATGCTCACCTAGTCTGTCATCTTATAAGGATTAAAAAAAAAAAAAAAAACTCACCAACTGTCATTTTAAAATGTTCCATATACCAAAAGGATTGGTTTGTACTCTCTTATAGTCTTATTGGTATTAAGGAAATGCCCAAGGAATCCATCTACCTTGGTAAAAATCTGTGTCATTCTCGTTCAAAGGTGAAGGATTTGAATTACATTGTTAAGAGAATGAATAATAGACTTTCATCTTGAAAATCTAACCAAGTATCTTTTGCAGGTCTTAAGGTGTTCATTCAATCTATGCTTAGCTCAATTCCTATTTATTTAATGTCATGTTTATTAATTCCTATTAAAATTTACAAGAGCATTGATTCCATTTGCCTTAATTTTTGGAATGGTATTTTTGAATCAGGTAAAAAAAAGCCTTTAACTCATATTGGGACAAGATTTGCTTCCCTTCTTCATTAGGAGGGTTAGGTATTCCAAAAGCAAATATCCATAATAAAGCTCCTATCCTGAAATTAGGGTTAGAGATTCATACTGATCAAAGCAAAGTACTTCCCAACCATTCCTTTTTCGATCCTAAGGTCCAGTTGAAGAACGGCTCTTGGTCATGGAATAGTCTTATCCAAGTCTCCCCCATACACAAATCAATTGTAATTCGCAATAATGGAAATGGTAGTTCGACGTTTTTTAGGACTGACCCATGGATGACCTCTATCCCTGGGCACTGCCTTTCTCTTTTGGCCTTTGACTATGACACAAAGGACCTTGTTTGCAAGTTTACGCTAGATAATCACAGGAATTTTTATGCAGTCCCCCACTCTCTCCATTCTATTATTACCTCAACTTGCTCTAACATTACCCTCTCTAATGAGGCTGATAGCTGGAGGTGCTCCTTGTCCAAGAATGGTATTTTCTCTACCAAACTCTTGTTTTTTTAAGATCTTTAAGACTGGCTAAAACTTCAAGAAGATCTATGTGGTGGCATTTTCTATGGAAACAGTGTAAATTGGTGTGGCCTACATGCCGCATCAGCATTAGGTAGTGAGGATTGGGAAAATGTCTAATTGATAACTACTTTAATGGGAGGGGTTATCATGTAGACTACTTATTTAAAGAGTGATAGGTCCCAAGTTTTGGGTTATGAGTATTAACCCATCCATCAAAGTAGCTATTAAGAAACCCCAAAAACTAGAACCTAATTTAGAAAGTAAGCACATGCCATCGTCTGAGTTTTGCCATTGCCGGATTTGAAGAAGACAAGATGAAATTGGACTTTAGGCAATCCTTCGATCCTTCACGAAGAAGTAAGTCTGCGTTGTCTCCATTATGTTTCTTACAAACTTCCCATTCATCCTAAGTTTAAAATATTTTTTTTAGCGTGTTTTACATGCTGGGATCCCCGTCAAAGCAATATTGTCGAAATGGACACAACTCGACTCCTATTGTGTGTTTTGTGGATCTTGTGTTGAATCCATTTGGCATCTTTTCCTTTCATGTGACTAGTCTAATCGTATTTGGGTTGCGGGTCCTGTGGGATTGAGAACCGAATATCTCTCCCACCGCTCGTTGGAACAGCTATGAATTTCCATCTACTCTAAAAAATTGCTTGATTAACACTCTCTCAGTGGTTCTTTTCAGTTTTTATTATCACGTGTTATATTATTTGGTACCTTAAGAACAAGATGGTGGAGGGGCTTTTTAATTTGGCCCTGGGTGGGTTCTTCTCAACACCTCCCCATGGCTGAAGGATCTGCATAGTCCCCATCCCCTTCTTTTCCCGATGATGTATTAAAACAGGGTATGCTTGGTGACTCTATCTCTAACTATGTTAACTCCTTGCCTATATTACACTATCCTATCTTGATATACGCAAGAGATATTAACTCTATATTGAGTAGATCTAATTGGACTTACAACATTTTGTCTTGATGGCTAAAGGTATTTTGGACTCTGAAATTTTAAAACCAGACATTACCAGCTTGGCAAAGGGCCTTGATCGAGCGAACCAGATGGGGTATAAAATCAAGGAGATTTGGTGTGGTATGGCGGAGCTTCTCAAAGTTCTTCCCACCTTGCCTAAAATTAATTGGCCATAGCATCTTGTTCCAGTTCTTTTAAAGATCGTAAATGAAGTTACAGGGAGCTTAGCCCACTGATTCGAACTTGTCTCCTAAAAAATAACTAAGAGGCTAAGGCTCTACAGGTGCAAATTAGCAGACTAAGGCTCTATAGGTGCACGTTAGAAGGTTTGTAGTTAGGTTTTGTTTTTCTATGGATGATCCTCCACTCGCCAGGGAGGATCTCCTTCTGGACCTTCCCTACTGGCAGTGGGGGCCAGTTTCTAGCGGCGGTACTGGTGGTAGGCCTCTCTCTTTTGCAGCCATGGTACAAGGTTTGATTGCGAAGTTTTCATATGAGAGACCTTCTATTTTCGAGATCTAGAGTTTTCTTTAATCCAATTTTCATCTTACGGCGGATGTGATTAACTCTTTTCTTGATCAAAGACATCTTCTCTTTAGGTTCTTGGAGAGATCCGACTTCGTTAAGGTGTGGCTGAAAGAATAAGTCTTCATCAAGGGTTTTCTATTTCGTTTCGCCAAGTGGACTAGTGATTTCAAATCTAGTTTAGAATTTCCAATTTTGCCAGTGTGGGTATCGTTTCCAAATCTCCCGATGAATCTGTACCAGGGGAACTTCTTTCTTTCGGTAGCTAGCACGGTGGGTAGGGTTTTGAAGGTGGATAGTGCGACAATTGGGTGCACCAAAACAGTGGCGGCAAGGGCATGTATGGAGGTTGATCTTTGCAAAGAACATCCTTATCGTATTTGGATTGGTTATGATAGTTCAGGATTTTTCTAGAAAGTGGTTTATAAACGTTTGCCATCGTTCAACATGGGTTGTTCAAAGTTAGGGAATTCCCTTAATGAATATTGTAAAAAGGTGCATGAAGCGAGATAGGAGCAGCCGAGGGTTAGTGAGCCTACTCCCATGAATGATAACCTGTTGGCAGAAGTTGGGATTGTTGAGTCGACAAATCTGAGAGCTCCGGTAGAAACAACTGAGGTTGCGAATGGTGCATCAGGGAGCGATGTAGACTATTGTTGATGGTAAAGATATTATTGTTGGGGGATTGAGGACCCTCCCACGTGCAATGGGGAGTCAAAATTCATCCTTGGTATTTCATGATAGGTATTTGGTTCATGAAGCAAACAATCAGCCTTTGATAGAGTTGGAGGAGGTTCCCAATTCTTATGTGGTTCTTACTAATGTTAGTGCCCAAGGCCTGCGACCTCTAATAGTGTCTGACGCCCGACAGGGAGGATTCCATACAGCTATGGATGGCATTAAGGAGGTTATGTTAGAGGGGGTAGAGAATTACTCGGATGAAGGATCTAGTACAGAGGATGAAGACTCTGACGATGAGGAAGAAGAGGAAGATGTAGATGGTGTAAATTCACCTAGAGGGGGGGGGGGGGTGAATAGGGGAAGCTAGTGGAAATAATGCGAAAATAAAACAATTAATAAAACTAAGCAAGTAAATTGCAAAAGTAACACAATCGTTTATAGTGATTCGGCCAATTATGCCTACGTCCACTCCTCTCACCTTAGAGAGAATTCCACTAATAAGAATCTTGAGAATGAACAAGAGAACTCGTACAACTCTTGATTAGGAGCAAGAGGTCTCACACCACCAACTACTCTTGATTGACGAGCAAGAGGACTTAACACAATTAACTACTCTTGATTTCGAGCAAGAGGACTCACAACATATAATAAAAAGAACTTTACTAAGTAAGGATTACCTCAACCTTAGTGAATGTGTAGCTAACTTCCACTTTGAAGCTTCAATGCTATGTGAATATAATTAACTAGAGAGGGAAGTGAACTTGAATGCTTTGATGAATGAATGCTTCAACACTTTGAATGTTCAAGTTCGAATGCCTTTGCGATGCTTTTGATTAGTCTTAATTGATTATCATTAGTCCAAATGAGCTTACCTATTTATAGGCAAAGGTGCTCAAAGTATCTAAGGTTCATTACCATTTTAGGATATAATTCTGTCCTAATCCGGTATGCCATTTTCCAATTCGGTATGCCAGATCATGGAATCTATCCGTTGTCATACTGCTAATTCCCAACAGACATATTGCAATTCGGTATGCTGGATCCTATTCGGTATGCCGGATCAGATGTAGCACATTCCGGATGCTCTCTGTGAGCAAACCCTGAGATTGCAAATAAACAGGTCAAGATGGATTCGGCATGCCGGATTAGGATTCGGTATGCCGGATCAGCTGATTTTGCTGAAAATGGCTAAGTCCATGTTTGGACAAGTGTGGGGCCATTAGCTTAGGTTAGGTCCATGTAAAAACACCTCGTAGGGTCACTCTACATGTATGCATGCGTGAGTGTGTGCATTACAAATGGACTTAAACTTTAACTACATCTTAATACAAAAACATTGAACACATGCTTATAAAAACTGTTGTATTTGAGATGCTTGATCATGGATTTTGAACATAGTCCTTCTCTCAGTCTTTTTCTTCACACCATACTTTGATACTTTGTTTAGATTCAATAATGTTGTGAAAGCTCCCCCTTACTTGATGTTTATTTCTTGTAAGGTCTCTATACAGTAAAACACAAGTTAGTTCAACTAACTTATTTGTTATCATTAAAACCATATAAGGTGATGTGTGGATTTTACCCCAACAATCTCCCCCTTTTTGATGATGATAAATAACTTAGTACCAAATATTATAATATCAAGATAGTATCAAGAAACACACAATTTGTATTAATGAAAGACTTGCATTGACTTAATTGAAATGAAAATGTTTACATAGCATTAGCAAAACATAGTCAAACATAAATCTAAATTCAAATTCAAAACCCAATTTCTCTCTCCCTTTGGCATTATTGAAAAGGGACAAAGGAGGAAATAACAATAAAGATCACTCCGGATGGACAGTTGGATCTTGAGATGACATCCCCCAAAATGGAGGGATAGAGGGAATAACTCCTTGAGGTGCAACACCATGAGAGGCACCGGCTTGAGGAGTAGCTCCCGGTGTGTCAAATGGTAGATGTCCAAGATTGAGAAACAAAGATTGAATTGCTGTAAGTATGCTCGCTTGTGTAGAATTAAGGGAATCAAAACCGGTCTTCATCTCTTGGCGGAGAGTGGAAACATCGGCTTGAAGGTGTTGTTGTCCCATTTCAAGTTCCACCAACCGAGTGTTTGCTTCATCCATATACTCATGAATGTTGGAGATCCAATCTTGATACGCATCCGGTATAAAGCGTTGTTGACGTTGTTGACATCTGGGTGGAACATCTTCTTCATCGTCTGATTCCGCAAGAGGATCCGGAATATTGAGATTGTGAAAAGAAATTCTAGAGATAGGCTGTGAAGTTTCAGATGATTCCACTTCACAAGAGAGATCAATGTCAAAGTGATTGAAGATAATAGTGAGAAGACGACTATAAGGAAGATTGGTCTTCCAAGATGGCTTGGCAATATGTTCCATGTAACGCATCATGAAGTAAGGAAAGCACATTTGATTGTCGGTGAAGACACAATAAGTTAGGTATGCTTGTGGAGTCAAGCACTTGCTCCGGTCTCCTCCTCTTGGAATAAGATTATGTTGAATAATATAAGATATGACATGAGGAATCATCTTGAGGCGACCAATCGGAACAGAAGTTTCATTTCCTTGATATTCAGTGAGAATGTTGGAATAGATGTCTTCATGATTGACTATTTCACCAAAATTGGAGTACTTTGGGTTCCAATAGATGCAAGGTCCGGTATTAGGAACTTGAAGCAATGAAGCAAGATCATCAAGTGAGAGTTCAATGGTGACGCCATTGACAAAAGAAGTGAGTTTCAACTCTTCGGCCATCCCACTAAAGCGGAGATTGTTGTAAAAATAGCGAACAAGGGTGGGGTAGCAAATCTCCGGAGGGTGAAGAAGAGATTCCCATCCTAGAGTAGATCTTGGAGATGAATACCTTCAAATGAAGCGGTGTCAACGGAACGACCTTCTTCAATTTTTCTTGAAGCGAACAACGGCCAAGTAGCAAGAAACTCTTGAGAAGGAAAGTGTTGAATGGGCTGATTTTTATGATGAGAGGCTCCTTGAGATCGAGAAGAAGCTCCCCGAATAGGGGTAAATCGTCCTCCTCCTCGCCGTCCACATTTGGAGGTAGATTCTTCTCCGGTCATAGGTGCTTTTCCTCTTTGACTCATATTGAATAATAGTGAAGAATATGAGAGAGAGAGTGTGTAAATTTGAGTATTGGAGTAAATCACACTTGCGTGGGGGTTAATAATAGATGAATAGTGAAAGGTAATGCCAAGAGAGGTGAAAAAGTGGGGTAAATATAGGCACAAAATAGTCTGCCAATGGCTAGAAAAACAGTCACTGGACCTGATTCGGTATGCAGAATCAAGATCCGGTATATCGTTTCCTGGCCAACGGCTACAAATGGCTAGAAATTTAAACTGATTCGGTATGCCGAATCCGATAAAATAGAAAAAATTACATCTGAAAGTAAATAACCACTGAGTGATTCGGTATGCCGAATTTGGAATCGGTATGCCGAATCGGCTGTTTCAGCAACAAAATTCATTTTTCAAGCAAAATTCACTTTCAATACATGAACAACCAAACTTTAATCAAAGGGATTGCATAACCCAAGGTCTCTTCTAAGAGAGCAGAACCTCTCTTCACTCAAGGGTTTGGTGAAGATGTCCGCAAGCTACTTCTTGGTCTCAATATAATCAAGACGAATTTCACCTCTTTGAGCATTATCACGTAGGAAGTGATGACGGATATCAATATGTTTAGCTCGAGAGTGTAAAATCGGATTTTTACTGAGATTAATAGCACTGGTGTTATCACATTGAATTGAGGAAGTATCAAACTTAACCCCATAGTCTTGGAGAGTTTGCCTCATCCATAACACTTGTGCACAACATTGTCCAGCAGCGATGTATTCAGCTTCAGTGGTAGATAGAGCGACTGAATTTTGCTTCTTACTAAACCACGAAACTAAGCATGATCCAAGAAAGTGACAAGTACCACTTGTACTTTTCTGATCAACATGACACCCAGCAAAGTCGGCGTCAGAGAAACTAATAAGATCAAAGTCATTGTCCAAAGGGTACCATAAGCCAATGCTTGGAGTTCCTTTTAAGTACTTAAAGATTCTCTTTACAGTACTCAAATGGGATTGCAAAGGTTGGGCTTGAAACCTAGCACAAGCACAGACACTAAACATTATGTCCGGTCTACTAGCCGTTAGGTAGAGTAAGCTACCTATCATGCCTCTATACTTAGTTGGGTCAACTGGGATTCCATCTTCATCCTTAGACAGAGTTATAGATGTGCTCATTGGAGTACTGGATGACTTCTGTCCATTGATGTCAAACTTCTTTAACAGTTCTATAAGATACTTGGTTTGACTAATGAAAATCCCATTAGGGGTCTATTTTATTTGAAGTCCTAAAAAGAAATTCAATTCACCCATAAGACTCATTTCAAATTCACTACTCATATTCTTACTAAAATCAAGACATAGAGATTCATTGGTAGAGCAAAAAATGATGTCATCTACATATATTTGAACTAGAATTATATCTTTATTTCTATGTTTCACGAAGAGAGTAGTATCTATCTTACCCATAGTAAAACCATCATCAATCAGGAATTTACTCAGCCTGTCGTACCATGCTCTTGGAGCTTGTTTCAAGCCATAGAGAGCCTTCTTCAACTTGTAGACATGGTCAGGATGCTTTGGGTCTTCAAATCCAGGTGGTTGAATGACGTGTACTTCTTCATTGATGAAGCCATTTAAAAATGCGCTCTTCACATCCATTTGATGTAACCTGAAATTCTTATGACAAACAAACGCAAGCAACATTCTAATAGATTCTAGTCTTGCTACAGGTGCATATGTCTCATCAAAGTCAATACCTTCTTATTGGTTATAGCCCTGGGCAACCAGTCTAGCCTTGTTTCTAGTAATATTACCATCTTCATCAAGTTTATTTCTAAATACCCATCTAGTTCCAATAATTTTGGTGTTAGATGGTCTTGGCACTAAGTCCCAAACTTGATTTTTTTCAAATTGATTGAGCTCTTCTTACATAGCAATTATTCAATTACTATCCAAAAGTGCTTCTTTGATATTCTTGGGTTCGATGGTAGAAATGAAGGTCACATTGGAACAAACATTTTGAATTTTACTCCTAGTTTGTATACCTTTATTAAGATTTTCAATGACAAGGTCAAAGAGGGTGGTCTTTAACAGTTCTAATTTCTTTGGGAAGTTGATATGCTTGATCATTAGGTTCATCTAGAGTGACTTTTTCAACTCTCTTCTTAATTTCAAGTACTTCATCCTCATCATCTTCTTCTAGGTCTTTATATTTTTATTTTGCCATCGATTCATCAAATTTAACATTCATAGATTCTTCCACAACTAGTATTTTTTTTATTAAAAACTCGATATGCTCTACTATTTGTGGAGTAGCCTAGAAAAATACCATCATCGACCTTTTCCTCAAACTTTCCTAAGTTGTCCTCAGTGTTAAGAATAAAACATGCACAATCAAACACTTTAACGTAATCAACTTTAGGAAGCTTATTATGGAAAAATTCATAGGGGGTCTTTAACAGAATAGGTCTTATCAAAACCCGGTTTAACACATAACACGCTGTGTGAACAGCTTCGGCCCAAAAATACTTAGGCAATGAGTACTCATTGAGCATTGTCCTAGCCGTTTCTTGGATAGTTCTATTCTTCCTTTCAACCACACCATTAGATTGTGGTGTTCTAAGAGCTGAAAAGTTATGAGTTATACCTTGTTTTCGATAAAACTCTTCAAATTCTTCTATATTGTCAAATTCACCGCCATGATCACTTTTGATAGAAGTAATCATGTAACCCTTCTGATTTTGTACTCTCTTATAAGGAGATACAAACTCTTCAAAAACATCATTTTTATGCTTGAGAAAGAGGGTCCAGGTGAAACGGGAGTAGTCATCTACAATTACAAATGTATACTTCTTACCTCCTAGGCTTGTGGTTTGGATAGGTCCAAACAAATCAAGGTGAAGTAGTTGCAAAGGTCTTGATGTAGCAACAGAATTTATAGTCTTATGAGATACCTTTGTAAGTTTACTTCTTTGATATGCTTCACATGTGTGTTGCTTATCAAAGTTCAACTTAGGTAGGTTTCTCACCAAATTTTTAGAGGATAGGGATCTAATAGTTTAAGAATTAATGTGTCTCAACTTCCTATGCCATAATATAGCATCATCAGATTTAGAAATAAGGCATGCATCAACAGAATTTACACTAAATATGCAAGTGTACACATTATTCTTCCTACAACCCTCAAGAATCACATTATCTTTTGAATCCTTAATCTCACATTTAGAGGCATTAAAATTTACATAATATCCAATGTTGCATAGTTGACTTACACTAAGTAAATTGTACTTGAGGTTATCAACTAGACTAACGTTAGAAATCACTGTACTTCCAAACTTGATCGATCCATTTTCGATAATTGTTGTTGTCTCCAAAGGATACCCATCCTCCTTTTTACTTCTTGAGCTCGGAAAACAACTTTGGGTTGGAAGTCATATGTTTTGAGCAGCCACTGTCAATATACCATTCCATGTTGCTCTACAAAACAAGAAATACTCAATAAAATTTTGGTATCCATTGAGAGTTGGGTCCATAATTGTTAGTATCATACATTCCTCTTGGTTTCCAAACCATTTGGTTATCATTTCCCTTTTGGTTCTCATACCAATTTGTGTATGATTGAGGTTTCCAAGGTCTTTGGTTTTGAGGTGCTTTATAGGGTCCTTGGTTCTTAGGTGGTATTTGTACTTTTGGTGGGGTTCTAGTTGATCTTTGCCTATTAGGATAACTTCTCCTATTTTGACCATTATAGGGTCTTTTAGGATGAAAGAAAGATTTGTCCATGTGACGACATTCCCAAATGGTATGTCCTTTCTTATTACAATTATCACAAACAACCACTTGAGAAATATTTGAGGTCTTCCTATTGAGATTGGTGTTCTTGGATTGAGAACTTTTCTTTCTAATGTAGCATTCCTCAATAAAATGTCCTCTCTTTTTGCAATAGTTGCAATACTTATTCTTCTTTACCTTCATGCTTGCTATTTTACTTAAACTTGCCTCTTTGGTTTGATTTGAACTCTTGTTCACATCATAGCCTACCCCTTCTTTGTTAAAAGGTGTTTTGGAGGCATTTTTAAGTAGAATATCAAGTGTTTTCTTACCATTTGTGAATGACTCTAGGGCTTTACACAATTTCTCATTTTCTTCTTCCAAGTTGTTCACTTGAGAAGTTAGGAATGTGTTTTGGTCTTTAAGAGTGTTGATCTCATTCAAGAGATTCTTTTTGGTGGTTGCTAGTTCCAAACTATTTTGATAGAGATCTTCAAAAGCCTCTTCTAACTCTAAAAAATATTTATCTTTATGAGATGGAGAAGTGGGGGTTACCTCATTTTGAGATTCCTCATCTTCAGTAGCCATGAGTGCGAGATTGGTTTGTTCTTCTTCATCTTGAGATACTTCATCATCTTCTTCTTCATCGCTTGAATCAAGAGTGTGTTCGGCTTTGTAGGCCTTTTTGTACTTCTTTATTTTGGGACATTCTCCCTTAAAATGTCCTATTTTCCTACACTCATAACAAACGATATCTTTGGAAGAAGAGTCAGTGGCATCTTTTGAAAGATTCTTACCTTTCTGATCTTTTGAGAACCTCCTATTGTTGAATGAGGTCTTGCCTTTATTCTTTAGGAACCTTGAGAACTTTTTGGTAAGATACGCAATTTCGTCCTCTGAAAGCTCTTCTTCATCGTCACTTATTTCATAAGACTTGAAAGCCACAACTTTCTTCTTTGGTTCCTTAGGCTCATCTTCATTGGTGTCCAGTTTGAGCTCCATTTCATGAGTTTGTAGAGATCCCAAAAGCTCATCGAGGCTCAGCTTATCTATGTCTTTGGACTCTTTGATTGTCGTAGTCTTGGGTCTCCACTCTTTTGAAAGAGATCTCAATATCTTTCGGACATTTTCTCCATTAGAATAAACTTTCCCTAAACCCTTTAGCTTGTTCACAATATTAGTAAAATGAGTAAACATTGCATAGATATCTTCATCATTTTTCATTTTGAACAATTCATACTCGTTTACAAGCATATCGATTTTAGATTGTTTGACTTCAGACGTACCTTCATAGGTAACAACTAACTTGCCAAACATCTCCTTAGCGAAGTCACACATGCAAGTTCTATTGTACTCCTTTTCTCCTAGAGCACATTGAATATAGCTTATAGCTACATAGTTGAGTTGCATCTTTCCTTTTTCAGCAGGGGTCCATTCTTCTTTGGACTTATCTATGGTATTTGGTCCATTTTCGATGACTTCCCATGCATTGATATTGTTGGTACAAACGAAGTTCTTGAAGCGATTCTTCCAATAGAAAAATCCTTTACCTTCAAAGAAGGGTGGTCGGGTAATATTGTATCCTTCAACCTTACGATTGACAGAGGATCCCATGGTCTTTAATCTTAGTTGGATTGAAAACAATCACGGTCTTGAGCTCCCGCTCTGATACCAAATGTAAATTCACCTAGAGGGGGGGTGAATAGGAGAAGCTAGTGGAAATAGTGCAAAAATAAAACAATTAATAAAACTAAGCAAGTAAATTACAAAAGTAACACAACCGTTTATAGTGGTTCGGTCAATTATGCATACGTCCACTCCTCTCACCTTAGAGAGAATTCCATTAATAAGAATCTTAAGAATGAGCAAGAGAACTCGTACAACTCTTGATTAGGAGCAAGAAGACTCACACCACCAACTACTTTTGATTGACGAGTAAGAGGACTCAACACAATTAACTACTCTTGATTTCGAGCAAGAGGATTCACAATATATAATAAAGAGAACTTTACTAAGTAATGATTACCTCAACCTTAGTGAATGTGTAGCTAACTTCCACTTTGAAGCTTCAATGCTAAGTGAATATAATTAGCTAGAGAGGGAAGTGAACTTGAATGCTTTGATGAAAGAATGCTTCAATACTTTGAATGTTCAAGTTCGAATGCCTTTGCGATGCTTTTGATTAGTCTTAATTGATTGTCATTAGTCTAAATGAGCTTACCTATTTATAGGCAAAGGTGCTCAAAGCATCTAAGGTTCATTACCATTTTAGGATATAATTCTATCCTAATCCGGTATGTCGTTTCTCAATTCGGTATGCCGGATCATGGAATCTATCCGTTGTCAAACGGCTAATTCCCAACAGACAAATTGCAATTCGGTATGCTGGATCTGATTCGGTATGCCGGATTCTCAATTCGGTATGCCGGATCAGATGTAGCACATTTTGGTTGCTCTCTGTGAGCAAACCCTAAGATTGCAAACAAACAGGTCAAGATGGATTCGACATGCCGGATCAGCTGATTTTGCTGAAAATGGCTAAGTCCATGTTTGGACAATTGTAGAGCCATTAGCTTAGGTTAGGTCCATGTAAAAACACCTCGTAGGGTCACTCTACATGTATGCATGCGTGAGTGTGTGCATTACAAATGGACTTAAACTTTAACTACATCTTAATACAAAAACATTGAACACATGCTTATAAAAACTCTTGTATTTGAGATGCTTGATCATGGTCTTTGAACATAGTCCTTCTCTCAGTCTTTTTCTTCACACCATACTTTGATACTTTGTCTAGGTTCAATAATGTTGTGAAAGCTCCCCCTTACTTGATGCTTATTTCTTGTAAGGTCTCTATACAGTAAACACAAGTTAGTTCAACTAACTTATTTGTTATCATCAAAACCATATAAGGTGATGTATGGATTTTACCCCAACAGATGGTGCTTTTGAAATTGCATTCATTTCTGGTGCATATTCGCACGGTTATTTTTTGAAATCGAGGAATAAAAAAAATTTGTTGGGGTGTCACGAGAGACGATTCCCTTTTGGTGGGTTCGATGGAAACTGTTACAGACTGAAGAGTTTTTGTGGAAGGTTTAAAGATCTTCAATGCCACCCTCAACAATTGGAGCAGAGTGACATTATCTAGATACAACGAAGACAATGATAATGCGGTGGAGCAAGATAAATTTTCTAGTTTATCTCAGGAACCCACAGGCAAGAAGGAAAGCCTTTCCACAGCCTAGAATGGTTTGGTGTAGCGATGGATTACAAGGTCTATGGGACCTGTGAGTAACTCCTTGTCCAATTTTGAATGAATCTTTTATATTGGAATATCCGTGGTATAGTAATAAGCCTTCTGCTAGGCACTTAAGATCCTTTATTGTTTCTTGTAAAATTGATATTGCTGCTATTGTGGAGCATAAAATCCCTTTCTCGAAAGCTCCAACTATTATGAGGAAAAAATCGGCATGGATGCACTATGCTTGAATGATTTAGATGGTGGAGAGAATCCAGATTTTTTTGAAAGGTTCTCTACAGGTTTAGGTCTTGGAATGTCATCCTCAATATGTCACTTTGGAATGATTTGGATGGTGGAGAGAGAATCTGGATTCGAGGGTTGTCATCTATTACATTCGTGAGGATTCCTTTTAAGAACTTTTACCTGGCTTTCGCGTGGCCATTCCCTTGCACATAATAAAGAGTGGAGAAAGTTATAGTGAAACCTTAACTCCTCACAAACTCAGCAACTTGATCCCCAGAGAAATAGTACTATTATCACATGTGATGGTTTCAGGTAAACCAGATCAGTGGATAATGTCTTGTTTTATCACTCGAATAACATCGGGTTGGTTGACCGACTTCATCGGGATAGCCTCTGCTCACTTGGTAAAATAGTCCGTGGTGACTATTATGAAGCAATGACCTTTGGTGGATGGTGAACTTATTTTCCCTATCAAATCCATGGCTCATCCTTGGAATGGCTAGGGTTTTATGATGGGATTCATTTCTGTTACTAGCACTCGTTAAATAGGGCCATGTCTTTGACACGCCTGGCACCCTATAGCATATCTGATGCAGTCCTGCATAACGGATGGCCAATAATACCCATAACGCCTAATTAGCCATCTCATCTTTGGGCCAGATTGATGAGCGCCGCAGATTCTTTCGTGTATTTTAACCATCACTAGCATGGCTTCATTCAGACCGGTGCACTTTAATAATAGCTCATCTTTCCTCGTTTGTATATGTCGTCTCCAATTAAAACATAATTTAGAGCTTTATAGCATAATCGTCGGTTGTAATTTACACTAGGATCCTTCAAATAACATATCAAGGGTGTCCTCCATTTAGGTTGGAATTCATCTAATCGGTTGATCTCAAATGTCTTTGAGTCCACAATAGAAGAAAATAATCTTTTCTGGACTTTGATAACCCTCTCATTCCAACCATCAGGAGTTTGAATCCCTGAGGCCATCTATGCAAGACAGTTGGCCACTTCATTTTCCACGCACGGCATATACTTGACCAAAACATCATTAAATCGGCTTTGCTGTTTGATAGTAAAGAATCAACATTTCGCTTTCACATTGGTATTTTCCAACTTTTTATCTTATTACTAATTGAGAATCTCCGATGATCTTATATTTCTAATCCTCGTTTCCTATGCTGTAACCAAACTATAATGATTCCTGCCCCAGCTAATTGTTTAGTTTTTGAGCCGTCAAAGATTAACTCCCAGGGAGTTAAACTTACATTACCCGCGGCCTTAGAATCAAAATTGTCAATAGGCAAAGAGGGGTGATCAGCCAAGAAATTGGCCAATGCCTAGCCTTTGACAGCCTTCTAAGGCACGTATTGCAATGTGAATTCAGTCAAGGCCAAGGCCCACTTTCTAATTCTCCCTCAAATAATTGGCTTTGTCAACATATATTTGACTATATCAGTCTGAGACAATATGTAAACAGTCGCCGATAAAGGGTAATACCTTAACTTTGTGCAAGAATGAAATAATACTAAACAAAGCTTCTCAACTGGTAGGTATTTTCTTTCAACATCGGTCAATGTTCTACAAAGGTAATACACTGCCTATTCAAAGCCCGCTTTGTTATCTTGTGCTAACAAACTTCCAATCAAATCTTCAACAGCTGTTATATACAGCTTGAGGGGAACCCCTCTTCTAGGAGGCATCAAGACTGGGGGCCTGGTCAAGTATTCTTTGATTTCCTCAAATGCACTATGATAGACTAGGTTCCAAATGAATCCTTCCTCTGATCGTAATTTTATCAGTGGCGAAAACTGTAATGCCCCCAAAACCACCCTAGCGGTTTAGGGACATTGACGGTCCACAAGATCGTTTATGTCAAGGAGATATGAATCGGAGTAGAACCAAAACACAAACACATATCTAAAATATATAGATTAAGACTTCAACTAAAATAGGGTAGTCAAACTAAGCTATTACAACTTTCAAATTAAACTTAAAATTCTTAAATAAAGGTTACAATCCCAAAATTAAATTAAACTTAAACAAATAATAAGTTCTTCTAAAATTGAAAGAAAGTGTAAAGTTTCTAATAGTAGTTGTCTTCTTCTAATCTGAACGCTTCATCCCCTTAGACCTCCTCCTCTAGTACATCCTCACATCCAGGTTTGCATTCATAAAGTTGTTCAACTGGAAAGTGATGAGGGTAAGCTTCGGAAAAAGCTTAGCAAGTAAATCCACAACAACTATACAGGTGTGAAAACATGCACAAGTAATACAAAATGTAAAGACATACAATAATGTTTATATATAAATCCGAAAAAAACAAAACAAAATGATCATAACCATATTTGCTTATCACCACTACTGTAATGAAAAGTATATATGACAACAATCAACGAAAGAGATATCGAAAGAACGTAAAATAACAAACACATTACTCCCTAATAGACTAGTGTGAGCTAGTTACCATACACTGATCAAGGCCTTCATGATAGCGGCGTATGAACTCCAGTTATGATCAACCACAACAACACTGTCCCCTCTCAACATCAAGAAACTAATGGAGAAACTAGTGACCAAACTTACCCCAGCCCTCCTGGAGAGTTTTTGATCATCACTCCTCTTCTAGTAGCCCATATAGCTCCAATAAGGGTAAGCCCGTATCTCAAAAACTCGTCAACTTATCCTTACCCCAACATATTCACCAATGTCGGTAAGGTAAACAACAAAATAACAATCAAGGGTTTACTTATAATTAAAGCTATACATTCAAGTTCGGAACTTAGGGTCATGACTCCTCAATTCCACCCTAACACATGCTATTGAAAAGAATAAAATAAAGTTTAAAAACAGTAACTTTCATCAACATATCAATACATAAAGTGAAGAACAATAATAGGGAAGATTAGGCAAAATTTTCGCAATCACTTATCTAACAATAACATCAATGAAAATTTAAAACTAAACCCTAAACAAAATCGGATTTTTATGCATCATCCAAAAACATCATGCATTAAGTTATAATCATGAAGAATCATTCATAGACCTTCATCATACTATCAACAAATAGGCATTGGATTCATTAGTCTATAAACATGACATTATAAAAAATTCTGCACACACATATGTGAATCATAAGGAAATCACCATTCCTTGCAAGCAATCATGTGTGAACAATTTAATTGAGTAAAAACATGAATGAAATATGTTTTCGGCATGATAAATCTCAATTTAAAACTAAATTCCAGATTTAAAACAATGTTTCAAAATAACTTTTATATGAAAAGAAAATATCAAGTATGATGGTTGAAGATCTACTCACTTTATGTGAATCGACTAAGGTTTCTATAAGTGGCCTCAAATCAATGCTTCAATAATGTTGATATATGTCTTCCTAATTCAGAACCACTTTAATGGAGTCCTATGATTAAGGTAATGATGAAATCAACATCACTATATTGCATAAACTCGGATTTGGGAAACACAGAATTTTGATAGAATGACCTACCTTCAGTAAATCAGCGATATCTCTCTACTCCGATCTCCGTTTGGGTTGATTCAATTTGGGTTACGAAGCTAAGAGATGAGGCTACGTTTTATTTTGAAATAGAATTTTTCCAATTCGACTCCAAAAAGGATCGAAATTGGACGTCACGTTTTTGGTTCTGCACAGTCCGAATCTCCTTCTTCTCCTTCCTTCTTCTTCTTCTTCTCTCTTCTTCTTCTTCCTTTCTACAGTCCTCGAATTTTCCTCCCTCCCTCTCTCTCTCTCTCTCTCAAATTTATGATAAAAGGAATGACAAATTTATGATAAAAGGAATGAGGATTGGGATTTAGTTATGGGGATTTAATCCTAACAAGAAAGAAAGTGGGAAGAATCCAATTTTGTCTCTAACTACATTTATTTACTTGCCTTCCAATGAAAATATTTTAAAAGGAATCTTGACTTAAGATTTTTAAATTAAAATTTTAGATTAGATAATTTAATTTTAGCTAAAATTTCTTTTTTGTAGGGATTTTATTTATTGAAGACTTTCTTTCTCCAAGTTTGGGTTTCCAACCAATTGGATATTGCCACATCACCTTTCCTTATCAATCCATAATTCTTCCCTAGTTGAAATCTAAGACCTCCAAAGTTAGAATCGTGGAAGCCTATTCTAAGCCCTATAAAATTATAAAAAATATATATATATATATTTAATTGTTCCTCTAAAGAATAGAACCTTAGACCTCTAATTAATTGAATTAAATGTCTAAGCACTAGGCTAGGTTACTAACTATGAATTATTTTTCAAATCAAATTATATATTTTATAAACAAAACTCTAATTCTACACTTAGGCAAAGAATAAACTCAAAATGAGGGTGTTACACTAGGGCACCCTACTTACCATGCATGCATGTGTGCTCCTCCAGCTAGTCCAAGTTCCTACATTTCAGCTTACTCTAATCCTGCATTAGGTAAAAAAATCAAATTACCCCTAGTCCAACTGGCATGACTACCCACTCATATGTCCCTAAGGCTCTAGGGCACCTGAATGTAGTTTTGGCCACATCGTCCTCAACAATGAATATTTGGTTATACCAAGAGTGACTATCCATGAAGTATAGAAATCGGTGCTTCAAAGCTGAATCTACCAACATGTCCACTACTGGCATTGGATATTCATCTTTTGGCATTGCTTTGTTAAGGCCTTTGAAATCGATGCAAACCCTCAATTTCCCGTTCTTCTTAATGGCTGGCACAATGTTTGCCAACCAATCAACAGAACGAGTAGTCCTTATGAAACCTGCTCCCAGTAATCATTCGATTTCGTCTTTAATTTTGGCAACGACCTCAGGTGCCTTTTGCCTTATGGATTATTTAAATGGTCTAAAACCTTCTTTAATTGGCAAACGATGCTCTACCAATTTTTTATCTAAACCGGGTGTGAGGATAAATGACATAGTGGGGGATCGTCACGTGACCTCCACCTCATCCCTCTTTGGGGGGGGGGGGTGGGGGAAGAGAGAGATGAATTGTATGTAGGGATTCGCCACCTAGAGGAGGGTCTAGGATCCGAGATGTAAATGTAATGACTCTCATGTGATGCCCAATAAGGACAAATGATCCGTTGGTCTGGGTACGAGTCCAGTTATGATCCGGTGAAAGTATTAGGCACCCCAGTCCGCCCGAACTTGCCGGTCTTTGTATTGTTAGGAATAGGTAATGGTATAACATGTTTTGGGAGAATGTAAAATGAAAGAAATCTATAAGAAAATAAAATATCGAGAAGGTGGAGAGACACATACCCGTCGGTTTGGCTACAAGGCAAGAGTTAGTATATAGTGTTAAGGAGAACACCCTATACACTCCAGAGCCATGTTTTGATGATAACAAATGAAACCTCTCTTGGACTAACATTTGTGTAAGATGTTTAGATGAGAGCATAGCACCAAGTAAGGGGGAGCATACATAAGAACAAACACAAGAGCGTATACAAATACATACAAGAATAATGCTCAAGATGATTCCAAAGATATGGAAGTCAACAAGTCAAACTTTGAAGACTAAAGAGCCTATTGAAGACATATTGAAGACTTTGTAACCAAGTTTTTGTATTGATAAAGTCACAATTGATGTAATGCACACACACACGTATACATCCACTTAGAATGTCCTTAGGAGGTGTTTTGACCCCTTAGACACATGACCATTTGAATTTGGAACCCCCCCAAACCAACCCCTTAGTGGAATTGAAGTGTTTCCACTAATATTGCCCAATCCGGCATACCGGATCAATGGGAATCTCAGGAAAATGGTAACAGTAGCCCTTCGGTGTACGCTGGATTATGATCCAGCATATCGGATCCTTGTTGGCTTAGTTTTACCCTGATCCGGCATACATGATAGGTAACCAGCATACCAAATCAGTGTATTACTAATATTATTTGACCGTTATTCCCCTGTTCAATATGGAAATTAGGTAATCCGGCATACCGGATTGGAATCCAGTATACCGGATTATATATGGCTTTTTGAATCCAATCTTATTTTAGATTTCTAATTAAATTAAGCCATCTAGCCTATAAATACCCACTTGTTTAAGGCTCTAAATACCACTACTAATCACAATTAAGAGCCTCCAAAAATAAGTCACCCTCAAGTGAGAATTCAAGCACTCATTCAAGGCATTCACTCTCACTTAGCTTCCTTCATTCAACTTGCATTAAAGCTTCATAGTTTGAGAGGTAGCAAAGCTTTACTAAAGGTTTGAGGTAACTCTAAACCCCTTAGTACCACTTTTACTTTATATAAGTAGGTTGAGTTCTCTTGCTCGGAATCAAGAGTAGGTTGAGTCCTCTTGCTCATTAAATTAAGATTAGTTGTTGTTGAGTCCTCTTGCTCTTTATTTCAAGATTTATACGAGTCCTCTTGCTCTTACTCAAGATTTGATTTAGTGAAATTCTCTCTAAGGTGAAAGGAGTGGACGTAGGCAAGTGTTGGCCGAACCACTATAAATCTCTTGTGTCACTCTTTGATTTATTGCTTATTTATTGCTTGTCTTTACTTGGTTATTTCCACATAATCTTTTAATTTTCCAACATTCACCTATTCACCCCCTCTAGGTGAATTCACATTTGGTATCAGAGCGGGAGCTCAAGACCGTGATTTTTATAATCCAATTAAGAGTTTAAGACCATGGGATCCTCTGCCAATCGTAAGATTGAAGGATATAATATTACCCGACCTCCCTTCTTTGAAGATGAAGGCTTCTCCTATTGGAAGAATCGCTTCAAGAACTTCGTGTGTGCCAATAACATTGACGCATAGGAAATAATTGAAAATAAACCAAATACTATAGACAAGCCCAAAGAAGAATGGACCCCAACTGAAAAAACTAAGATTCAACTTAATTTTGTTGCTATAAGTTATATTCGATGTGCTCTAAGAGAAAAGGAGTGCAATAGAAGTTGCATATGTGACTTCGCTAAAGAGATGTTTGATAAGCTTATTGTTACCTATGAAGGTACTTCTGTAGTCAAGCAATTTAAGATTAATATGCTAGTAAATGAGTATGAGCTATTTAAAATGAAAAATGATAAAAACTATGCTATGTTTACTCGATTTATTAACATTGTGAACAAGCTGAAAGGTTTAGAAAAAGTTTGTTCCAATGGTGAAAATATATGAAAGATTTTGAGATCTCTCTCAAAAGAATGGAGACCCAAGACTACTGCAATCAAATAATCCAAAGACATTGACAAACTAAGTCTAGATGAGCTGTTGGGATCACTCCAAATTCATGAGATGGAACTCAAACAAGACACCAAGGAGGATGATTCGAAAGAACCAAAGAAGAAGGTTGTAGCATTCAAGACATATGACATTAGCGATGATGAAGAAGAATTGTCTGATGACGAGATTACTTATCTATCCAAGAAATTCTCTAAATTCTTGAAGAACAAGGGAAAAGCCACTTTTAACAAGAAGAGATTTTCAAGGGATCAAAAAGGTAAAAATACTTCCAAAGAAACTAATGACTCTTCTTTAAAAGAGATTGTGTGCTATGAATGTAGGAAACCAGGACATTTTAGAGGAGATTGTCCAAAAATAAAGAAATACAAGAAGGCCTACAAAGCTGAACATTCTTTTGATTCAAGTGATGAAGATGAGGATGAATCATCTCATGTCCACTGAAGATGAAGAAACTCAAAATGAGGTAACCCCCACTTCTCCATCTCATAAAGATAAGGACTTTTTAGAATTAGAAGAGGCTTTTGAAGACCTCTACCAAAGTAGCATGGAGCTAGCCACTACCAAAAAGAATCTCTTGAAAGAGATAAATACCCTTAAAAACCAAAACACAACTCTAACTTCTCAAGTTAACATCTTGGAAAAAGAAAAAGAGAAATTATGAAAAGCCTTAGAATCCTTTACGAACGGAAAAATGACTCTTGACATTTTACTTGGAAATGCCTCCAAAGCACCTCTCAACAAGGAAGGGGTAGGCTATGATGTGAACAAAGGTTCAAATCAATCAAAAGAGTCAAGTTCAAGTAAAATGACAAGTAAGAAAGTCAAAAAGAAGTTTTGTAACTACTGTAAAAAGAAAGGTCACTCTATTGAGGAGTGCTACTTAAGAAAGAAAAGCCCTCAATTTCACAAACCCAATCCAAAAGGAAAGACCACATATATCCCTCAAACTGTTGTATGCAATAATTGCAACAAGAAGAGATACACTATTTGGGAATGCTATCATATGAAGCAATCTTTTCGTCCTCCTAGAAGACCCTTTAATGGTCAAACTCCTAAAAGATATTTCAATGGTCAAAACATGAGAAATCCACCTAAGATGCAAAGACCACCCAAGAACCAAGGTTCATATAGAGTACCCCAAAACCAAAGACCTTGGAACCCCCAATCATACCCAAATTGATATGGGAACCAAAAGGTAAATAGTAACCAAATGGTTTGGAGACCAAGGGAAAGGTATGATACTAACAATGATGGACCCAACATACAATGGAGACCAAAGTTTTATTAAGTTTTTTGTTTTATAAGATATGAGCAACTTGGAATGGTACATCGATAGTGGTTGCTTAAAACACATGACATCCAACCCAAAGGTATTTTCAGAGCTCAAGAAGCAAAAAGGGGGATGGGTATCTTTTGGAGACAATAACAAAGGAAGAATTATTGGAAACGGATCCATAAAATTTGGAGGTACAGTTATTTTCAACGTTAGTTTAGTTGATAATCTTAAGTATAATTTATTTAGTGTAAGTCAACTATGTAACAATGGTTATGTTGTTAATTTCGATGCCTCTAAATGTGAGATCAAGGACTTAAATGATAATATTATCCTTGAAGGAAGTAGAAAGAACAATGTTTATACTTGTGTATTTAGTATAAATTCTTTTAATGCATGTCTCTTTTCTAAGTTTGATGATGCAACTTTATGGCATAGAAAATTGGGACACATTAATCCTAAGATTATTACATCCCTCTATTCTAAAAACTTGGTGAGAAATCTACCTAAGTTGAAATTTGATAAGCAATACACTTGTGGAGCATGTCAGAGAAGTAAACTTACAAAGGTAGCTCACAAAACCATTAATTCTGTTGCTACTTCTAGACCTTTGCAATTACTCCATCTTGACATTTTTGGACCAATTCAAACCACTAGCCTGGGAGGAAAGAAGTATACTTTCGTTATTGTAGATGACTACTCCCGTTTCACTTGGACCCTCTTCCTCAAGTATAAAAATGATGCATTTGAGGAGTTTGTATCTCTTTGCAAGAGAATACAAAATTAAAAGGGTTATTTGATCGCTTCTATAAAAAGTGACCATGGTGGTGAATTTGATAATATAGATGAATTTGGTGAGTTTTATCGAAAATAAGGTATAACTCATAATTTTTTGGCTCCTAGAACACCACAATCAAATGGTGTGGTTGAAAGGAAGAACAGAACTATCCAAGAAACTGCAAGGACAATGCTCAATGAGTACTCTTTGCTAAAGTATTTTTGGGCCGAAGCAGTTTACATGGCTTGTTATGTGTTAAACCGGGTTTTGATAAGACCTATTTTGTTAAAGACCCCCTATGAACTTTTTCATAATAAACTTCCTAAAGTTGATTACTTTAAAGTGTTTGGTTGTGCATGTTTTATTCTTAACACTAAAGATAACTTAGAAAAGTTTGAAGAAAAGGCCGATGATGATATCTTTCTAAGCTACTCTACAAATAGTAGAGCTTATACAGTATTCAATAAAAGAACTCTAGTTGTGGAAGAGTCTATGAACATAAAGTTTGATGAATCCATGGCCAAGGACAAGTACAAAGACTTAGAAGAAGATGATGAAGATGAGGTACTTGAGATTAGGAAAAGAATGGAAAATGTCTATTTAGAAGAACCTAATAATCAAGTACATCAACTCCCTAAAGAGATTAAGACTGTTAAAGACCATCCACATGACCTTGTCATTGGAAACCTTGATAAAGGAATACAAACTAGGAGTAAAATCCAAAATGTTTGTTTCAATGTAGCCTTTATATCTACCATCGAATCCAAGAACATTAAAGAAGCCCTTTTGGATAGTAATTAGATAATTGCTATGCAAGAAGAGCTCAATCAATTTGAAAGAAATCAAGTTTGGGACTTAGTGCCAAAACCCTCTAACACCAAAATTATTAGGACTAGATAGGTATTTAGGAATAAACTTGATGAAGATGGGAACATAACTAGAAACAAAGCTAGGCTGGTTGCTCAAGGATATAACCAACATGAAGGTATTGACTTTGATGAATCATATGCACCTATAGCTAGACTTGAGTCAATTAGAATGTTGCTTGCTTTTGCCTGTCATTAGAATTTTAGGTTACACCAAATGGACGTAAAAAACGCATTCTTGAATGGCTACATAAATGAAGAAGTTTACATCATTCAACCGCCTAGATTTGAGGATTCAAAATACCCTAACCATGTCTACAAGCTGAAGAAGACCCTATATGGCTTGAAACAAGCCCCAAGAGCATGGTACGATAGACTGAGTAAGTTTCTAGTTGATAATGGTTTCTTAATGGGTAAGATAAATACTACACTGTTTGTTAAGCATGATAAGAATGATGTAATTATAGTTCAAATATATATTGATGACATCAGTTTTGGTTCTACAAATGAATCTTTCTGTCATGATTTTAGTAAATGCATGAGTAATGAATTTGAGATGAGTCTAATGGGAGAATTGAATTTCTTTCTAGGACTCCAGATAAAACAGACCGCTAACGGGATCTTCATCAGTCAAACAAAATACCTTAAAGAAATATTAAAGAAGTTTGACATCAATGGACAAAAGGCATCTGGTACTCCAATGAGTACATCTGTAACTTTGTCCAAGGATGAAGATGGAACCCCTGTTGACCCAACCAAATATAGAGGCATGATAGGTAGTTTACTCTATCTAACGGCTAGTAGACCTGACATTATGTTTAGTGTCTGTGCTTGCGCTAGGTTTCAAGCCAAACCTATGCAATCCCGCTTCAGTACTATGAAGAGAATCTTTAAGTACTTAAAGGGAACCCCAAGCATTGGACTTTGGTACCCTATGGACAATGACTTTGACCTTGTTAGCTTCTCCGACACCGACTTTGCCGGGTGTCATGTTGATCGCAAGAGTACAAGTGGAACTTGTCACTTCTTAGGATCTTATTTGATTTCGTGGTTTAGTGAGAAGCAAAATTTTGTTGCTCTTTCTACCACCGAGGCCGAATACATTGCAGCCGGACGATGTTGTGCACAAGTGCTATGGATGAGGCAAACTCTTTAAGACTATGGAGTCAAGCTTGACACTTCTTCTATCCAATATGATAACACAAGTGCAATTAACCTTAGCAAGAATCCGATTTTACACTCAAGAGCTAAGCACATTGATATCCGTCACTATTTCTTATGTGACACGGCTCAATGAGGTGATATCCGACTTGATTTTATTGAGACCAAGAAGCAACTCGCAGACATCTTCACAAAACCCTTGAGTGAAGAAAGATTCTACACCCTACGACGAGAATTAGGCATATGTGACCCCTTTGCATAATCTGTTCATGCTGTTTTTATTGTTTCTGCTGAAACGGTATACCGGATGAACAAACGATATGCCGGTTTAGTAAATTTGGTTGTTTTATAGCCGTTGGACCTAAAACCGTATACCGGATCATGAAACGGTATACCGGATTAGGTTTTTTGACCGTTTAATGACTGTTATACAGATATGTTTGCTTATTTAAAGCCCAATTTTTTTGTCTTCTTCTCACTCACTATTCATTCTAATTGAGATTTATACTGTGTTTACTTTTTGTTAAGCTTTTCTACTTTTACTCTCTCTCTCTCTCTTTCACAATGAGTCGAAGAGGTAAGGAGACAATGGCTGAGAATCCTCCTTCTAAATGAGGAAGGACTAGAGGAAGAGGAAGCGGTTCAAGACCACCTTATGCTGAAGGAGAAGATCGACTTTTTAGGTCTAGGGAATGCTGTGCAAATTGGCATCTCTACCTTGCAAGAAAAATTGAAGAAGGACGTGAGGTTGACGTGTTCTCCTTCAATAGCATCCGTCTCAAAGAACGATTCAAGGAGATCGGTTGGGAGCCTCTTCTCAACATGTCGGACCCTTGTTATCCTTATCTTGTTAAGTACTTCTATGCAAACCTCTACTTCAGCGGGGCGGAACAAGGTTTGAAACTTCACTCCTATGTGAAAAGCACTCACATAGAACTCTCTCTTGATGACCTTGCCCGCATTCTTGAAATCCTCAATGATGGACCTTGCATCTTTTGGACCCCTAAGAACACCAACTTTGGTGATTTGATCAATCATGAAGAAGTGTATTCCTCTATTCTCAAACAATTTGACCCAAATGCGAGGACCGTTGTTATCGGTCGCCTTCGGCTTATTCTTCATGTCATCTCTTACATAGTCCAACATAAATTCATTCCTAGGGGTGGTGATAGAAACAAGTGCCTTACTCCACAGGCCTACATCACTTATTGCATCTACACCAATAACCCTACTTGTCTTCCATACTTCATCATGAGATATATGGAATCGTGTGCTCACCCACATAGGCACACTAATCTTTCTTATGGCCGGCTCCTCACTTTCCTTTTCCGGGCCTTCAACATTGATCTTGATCATGAGGAAGAATCCACAGTACTTCTCCAACACATCACCCGTAATAGTTTTCACACCATAGCTATTCCTCCTCTTTTCGATGTGTTTGTTGAAGAAGAAGAAATTTTGGATGAGAATGTGCCCCCTCCTCGTCCAGCACAACAAGGAATCCCGACATCTTTGCAAGAATGGGTCTCAAGCATCGATGACTATATGGACGAAGCAAATAACCAGATCATGGAACTTGAATTTGGTCAACAAAGAATTCAAGACGATGTGACTTCTCTTCGCAACGACGTGAAGACCGGTTTTGACTCTCTCAATGTTCGCCAAGACAAGATTTTTAATGCAGTTCAACAATTTTCTCTCAATTTTGGTTTTCTATCTCGTGACACGCAGGGAGCTACTCCTCAAGGGATCACCCCTCAAGGAGTTAGACCACCATTCCCCGGTGCATCAAGCTCCATTCCAACTATTCCACCCTTTGACCCCAATCCATGAATGCCCCTCTTTTTGACAATGACAAAGGGGGAGAATAATTGAGAATTGAGAATAAAAATGTAATGTGATGTATTGATTTTTATATGAATATATCTATGTTTTGGAATTTGGAATGTGTATGCATGGTTGGAACTCTTTGTTTGCTTTGCATTTGCTTACATGATCTTACTACATGTTCTTATTCTTTGTTATCTATTTGGATTATTTGTCATCATCAAAAAGGGAGAGATTGTTAAGGAAAACACCCTATACACTCCAGAGCCATGTTTTGATGATAACAAATAAAACCTCTCTTGGACTAACATTTGTATAAGATGTTTAGATGAGAGCGTAGCACCAAGTAAGGGGGAGCATACACAAGAACAAACACAAGAGTGTATACAAATACATACAAGAATAATGCTCAAAGTGATTCCAAAGATATGGAAGTCAACAAGTCAAACTTTGAAGACTAAAGAGCCTATTGAAGACATATTGAAGACTTTGTAATCAAGTTTTTGTATTGATAAAGTCACAATTGATGTAATGCACACATGCATGCATACATCCACTTAGAATGTCCTTAGGAGGTGTTTTGACCCCTTAGACACATGATCATTTGAGTTTGGAACCCCCCCCCAAACCAACCCCTTAGTGAAATTGAAGTGTTTCCACTGAAATTGCCCAATCTGACATACCGGTTCCCAATCCGGCATACCGGATCAATGGGAATCTCAGGAAAATGGTCACAGTAGCCCTCCGGTGTACGCTGGATTATGATCCAGCAAACTAGATCCTTATTGGCTTAGTTTTACCCTGATCCGTCATACCGGATAGGTAACCAGCATACCGGATTAGTGTATTACTGATATTATTTGACCGTTATTCCCCTGTTCAATATGGAAATTAGGTAATCTGCCATACCGGATTGGAATCCAACATACCGGATTATATATGGCTTTTGGAATCCGACCTTATTTTAGATTCCTAATTAAATTAAGCCATCTAGCCTATAAATACCCACTTGTTTAAGACTCTAAACACCACTACTAATCACAATCAAGAACCTCCAAAAACAAGTCACTCTCAAGTGAGAATTCAAGCACTCATTCAAGGCATTCACTCTCACTTAGCTTCCTTCATTCAACTTGCATTAAAGCTTTATAGTTTGAAAGGTAGCAAAGCTTTACTAAAGGTTTGAGGTAACTCTAAACCCGTTAGTACCACTTTTACTTTATATAAGTAGGTTGAGTTATCTTGCTCGGAATCAAGAGTTGGTTGAGTCCTCTTGCTCATTAAATTAAGATTAGTTGTTGTTGAGTCCTCTTGCTCTTTATTTCAAGATTTGTATGAGTCCTCTTGCTCTTACTCAAGATTCGATTTAGTGTAATTCTCTCTAAGGTGAGAGGAGTGGACGTAGGCAAGTGTTGGCCGGACCACTATAAATCTCTTGTGTCACTCTTTGATTTATTGCTTGTTTATTGCTTGTCTTTACTTGGTTATTTTCGCATAATCTTTTAATTTTTCAACCTTCACCTATTCACCCCCCCTCTAGGTGAATTCACATATAAGAATGTAAAAAGGGAATGACGGAGGACTCAAATCCTAAATAAACCTAAGCACAATTGACACTAAGCTAAGCAGGGTGGCGCAATGGATACATATATGCGAAATGGCAACTTAATAGATATGCATGATGAAGCATGGAAATTGAGAATAAAATATAAGTGCACGGATGTATGATATATGAAAGAATTAACAAGAATGAATGCATAGAGGAGTCTTATCCAATGAGGGATGGGGATCATGTAAAGTGGTTTGTGCATGCTAAGAGATGAGGTAAATCATAAAAGAAAATAAGGATAAAGAAGGAAAAGGGGTGTGATCACCATCTAGAGAGATGGGATCACACTTCCTTAAGAGATGCAGAATGGAAGTTAAACAAAAAATTGACGCGTATTAAATGGAATTAAAGGCCAAAGGGAACCTACCTAGTTAAATGAAAATGATGGTGTGGAGGTTTCCCTTTTGTAACTTGGGAGATTTGTGCGTAGAGCAAGTATCGTCACTTTTAGAGGGTTTCTCTTGTCTCTTTGTAAGCAAACACTTTATTGTCAAGCCAAGATTACCGGTTGGTGTCTCCAAGTCTTGATCTTGAAGTCTCAAATAGGATTGTAGTACTTAAGAGGTGAAGGGAGTGGTAGGCTAAGGCCAAATCTTCAAAGTTCTTGAATGAAGGCTAAGTATGGGTGTAAGGGGACACTGTCTTTGAACTGGGAACTAGGCAAAGCTCATAGAAGGTGCATGTAACCATCCTCAACGTGAGAGGGGGTGTATTTATAGATGTAGAGGGGTGTATGCACTCCCAAATTCGTGTAGGTATGACTAAGTTCATCCGAATTGTCCAAATGGGAGGTCTTTGCATCGACGATAGGTGTAAAGTCAAAGTAAGGGCCAATGGGAGGGTAGAAAGTGTTTATTTGCCTTAGGGAAGGTTTCTTGGGGCCTAAGGGAGCCAAGATTGGGATCCAAGGTGCCAAAAATAAGCTGGGTCATGAAAGTAATCACAATCGAAGCTAAATATGGCAAGTTTGGGCTTCTCGGAATCACATAGATTCAAAATTGAAATTGTTTGAGTCAACATCGAAATGGATTGGAATCGACATTGAGTGGCTATCGATGAACAGCACTCGACATCGAAGGTTTGTGTTTGGCTGTCGATTATCATTGTCTGAATGCCAAAGTAGGATAGACAGTAGAGATAGTCTTTGAGTGTCGATCTGGGTTCCAGTGTCGATCGACAAGGATGGTTTGAGTTGTTTGGGCCAGGTTCTGTGCTATGTCAGGCTGGTTCCAAGGGGTCTGGGTTAGGGCTAGTCTTTCAAGGGGTTCTTGTAGGGCATGGAGGCTCTGGTTTGGGCTCCAGCAAGGGGAATGGAGGCTCGGTAGATGGATTCGGGTAGTGCACACTGACGCTACATCCACAGATACACCGACTCTAGGCCTTGGAGGGTACTCATCATCATTATGGGAAACCTCTAGGGGGAAGGATAAAATGAGGTGTTTACACTGGGCAATTATGAATAATCCCAGGCAAAACAATCTTTATATTCATTAAGGAGTGCTATAATTTGTTCTCGAAACTCTAGGTATAAGTGAACACTAACAAAGGTTGATCTCTTATCAATTCTAGACCCTAGGTTTATCTCGACCAGCGGATCCTATACTTCAGCCAGTGTCTCCTTCCTTTTTGGTGGTGCTGGTGATAGATCCTTCAACTCAATGCTTTTCTTTGAACCAATATGAGCCGTAGATTAAGCTGCAATCATTGATTCTTCAAGCATCTTATGTTGCAGGCCGTATGCTGAAAGTTTTTCTAGGGTACTTTTAACGGCCTTACATCTACATGGGTGAGTCATCATCATTGTCCTGGGCAACTGATTCAGGGGTCGACCTATAGTAGATGGCCTTTTCATTTCTTCAAGAGCATATTCCAAATGAGCCATCTCTTCTATCATGGTGCTCTGGTTGTCATTGACATTGGTCTCCCATATTCATCAACGCCTAGGAATTTTATTGGGTCGATGTCCTTTGTGTAAAGAATGGCCTCTGCGTGGTTTGCCTTCACCAAAAATGGTTTTTTATCAGCCATTACCACTTCGACTTTCCCTCCTTCGTTCTAGAATACCAAAAACTGATGCAAAGAAGAGGAATACAACTATTAGTGTGTATCCAATCCCTACCGAGCATAGCGTTGTAGTTCACTGAAGCATCCATTACGAAAAAGGTCGTTATCAAAGTTTGGCCTCCCACACACAATTCTACGGGCAAAATCCCTTTCGAAGTGCTTGCCCCACCGAGGAAATTTGTCACTAAAACATCCATCGAAATCAGGTCATCCTCCCCTTTGCTCAGCCATCGCATCGTTCGTGATGGTAGGATGTTGACTTTGCCCCATTGTCCACTAATACTCGTGATACTGGCTTCCCATCCATGTGAGAGTTGATGTACAATGGCTTTAAATGTTGGGTCATTTCCTTGGTCGGTTTTTCGAAGATGATCTTGGCTTCTTCTTAGGGAAGTGGCTTGTCAAAGGCAATTTTGACATCTTGCTTGGTTATTTCACGAACCTTAGCATCAAAACCAATTTGGGCATCACCAACTTTAGGTAGGGCTAACTCTTTGGATGAATTCCCTTCCTTATCGACTTCGATCCCCATGATTTTTGGTCCATCATCTTCATCTTCTACATCTTCTAGTTCTTCAACCTACCCTGGCTGAGACTGGAAGATTTTTGGTAGGACATAGACCATGTTTACGTTCACTTGGGCTTCAACTGTCCCAAATAACATTTTTACAATTTTTTTATGGTTGTTGTCGTCAGTGTCGTCACTTAATGCTGGGTTAGGACTTTTAGGGCCTATGCCCTTTTTGGTGGCTTCCTACAGTTTTGGACCATCTTGAGGGCTCACAGCTTGAGTTCCTTGAGATTTTACTAGTTTTTTTTTTTCCGTGGCTAACCCTTTAAGGTTTACTTCACTCTTCTCAGCTATTCTCTTTAGAATCTTCAGCCGTGTTGGATAACTCTCTTTATTCTCTTCTCGTAGAGCGGCTTGTTGCCATTGCCACCTTCTCTTTTGCGTTCTGGTCATGGTCATGTATCTAGAATCAAAAGGAAATTTTGGATGCTTAGCAACATACCAACGATCTGCTTCTTATGCTCGAAGATGAACCATTTGTTGAACATCTCATTCAACTTCATACCTTTCTTCCATCCTTTTTTTCCTTAAATCTTGGATGGTGGTATAAGTTCGGTGTGGTTAAGGTTCTGCTAATTGGTCTTTGACCGATATGCATGCAGGAATTTCTTCTAAACGTTGCTGAATAGGAATTCTAGACTTGGCTCCCGTAACATCGTCGAAGCATCACTCCTTGGCCTGGCGAGATTCTCTTTCCCTTGGGGAGAACGGCCTAGCGTTTGACTCACTTCTCTGGACAATGGGCCTAATCTTTGTTGGGGAGGCTTCCTTGTAGCCTTCTCCTTCTCATTAAAGAGTTTTCTATAGTAAGTGCAAACTCCCCGCTGGAAAGTCTCTTCTTTTCGTGCTTCATTGGGAGCCACATGATTTCTCTTATATTGAACTCCTAATAGTCGATTTTTGTTTCCTGCATCATGGCTATATTGGACCGTATTTAGTCTACCACTCTTGTTTGTTGGTGAAGGAGTTTTGTAAGCATCGTTCTTTTTAGATCGATTTTGACTCCTGTCAGCTCTTGATTTCTCGATTGAAGTTGGTCGTACAGTCTTAGATAGGCCTGCTTTGATCATGTTGACTGCGGGAAAAGAATCATCATCAGCAAGCATAATCCCTTTCTCTGTATCAAGAAATTTCAGTCGGCCATCGTTAATAGCCTTATGCAAAGTCACACGCAAAACAACACAATTATTAGTGTGGTGTGTGTGCATATTGTGCCACTTGCAACATTTCTTATCCCCGGCGAAATTCGATGACCTTCAGATCATGTAATGTTCTTTTCTTTTAATAGATGATCAAAGATTAATTCGGCCTTTGTAACATCAAAAGAGTATTTTCCTCCCATTTCCAACTGCTTTGGTTGGACAGGTTTAGGTTGCACAACTGGCTTGGGTGTTTTAGTTGCCCTAGTCAATACTTTCCAAACATAGGGTTTTCCTTCCACAATTTTGGCCAAACTAATTTCATAGTCAGTGTAGTCCACTGACTTTGTCTCCTTTGACCCCAAGAGAGCCAGATTGTAAGTTGGTTCTTTGTAGTAAGTTCTCGCAGAAGTAGCCATATGCTGGCTGACTTACTTCAAAAAGTAATTCATAGGTGGTGGCTTGTGCTACCAATTGGCATGTCAATAAATTCTTGGCCGATGAACCTCTTTCTTAATTCAAAATGAAAGCCACCAAGAGCCATCTTACCATACTCACTTTCCTATAAAGTATTTGGGTATTTATATATGGCTGCTTTAAATCGGTTGATAAATTTCTCGACCGACTCATCAGCAAACTGCACATCCTCGCCAAGTCGGCTATGGATATAGCGGGTTCAGTTTTATAAAACTGAGAATGGAAGCATTCCTCCATATCTCTCCAACTGTATATTGAATTGGCATGTAAATTAAAATACCATGTGAAGGCAGATCCCATGAGAGAATTTGGGAGCAACCTAAGTTTCATGATTTCATTGGCCCCAAAGGCGCTACATTATACCGTGAAATGGGCTACATGCTCAATAGTAGATATATTATTCTCTCTTGAGAACTTAATAAATTTAGGAATCTTTAAACTGCTGCCAAAATCTAACTGATCAAAATGTTCAGGATAAGGTTTCCTATAAACCGACCTGGTCATTGGCCTATAAGTCGGGTTGATCTGCTCTTAAATCATTCTAATCAACATTTCCTAGTTGACCAAAACTTGGTCATTTGGTCCGTGAACAACATCCGCGGGGTTAAGTATGAGTGTATGACCACTAGCCTTGGGGCTGCTGCACCTTCAAATCGAGGAATCAGATCAAATTGCGCTCCTTCGACTTAGACTTCCCCTAAACCAGGTCAGACCATATTTGGTCTTGGATTAGCACCTGGGGCCCTCCTTGGGTTACCGGTGGTTGAATACCCACCTAATGGCACTATATTTGCTCCGGTCATGATAGGATTACTACCTTGGGTGGTATAAGGCATTTGGCTAGGGCTTGCGAGGCCATGCCTCTAATAGTATCATTTCCAGGATTTGGGTAGGCAGAGCCTGCCCAGTTACTGGATTGGCCTACTTGGCTAGTTTTGGGGTTTCCTCCACCAGTAGACACGGGCCGGTTTACAAAAGGTGCCTACTGGCTGACCACCAGCTTGCTGTTGAGTTTGAGCCATGAGTTCGCCCTAACTGATCAAACAGCATTTGTTGGCCGTTGGTAGACTGAGTTATACTAGCACACATCTAGTTTATGGTGTCAGTTGTTGGTTGCATCGCTCCTTGAACAACTGTAGCCATATTCTTGCTCTTGCAGTCCATTAGCATTACTTGAACTATTTATAGTTCTTTTCGACGGCAATGCAACTTAATCTCTGAGGGTCCCACCAGACGTGCCAAAATTGTTTGGCTCTTTTTTCGGTCGCTTAAACAATCGGCCTACCGTCTGATCGGTCAACTGTAACTGAACAGTGTGTAATAGAGATCACGGGCGTGCCAGAGTTTGCAAGACTCAAAATTTGAAAAAGATGGCATTTCTGAATTCTACTAGGAGATGTGGATTCTCCTCTTGCCTCGATTTCTCCAAGGACTTTAAATCAACAGACAAATTGTAATTCGTGAAGAAAAGGTTAATCGCAAAATCAAATGATAGAATTGAAAGAGGAAGACAAGAATTTCTATTGATCTCAATACTGGTAAACACAAAGTACATACCACTGAAAGATAAATCAAAAGAAGAACTTGACAAAGAGGATGACCGTGATGGTCAGGGAGAAGATTACACTAAGGAAAATAAAAATGTAGTAAATAAAATGAAAGATAAGTGAAATAATAGGTTTTTGATTGATCAAGAGATCCCCCTCACTTCTTAGATTCTTGCTTTTATACTTGTAAGGATGGTGTCACTGTTGAGAATTCTTTAACCACACTCCCTTTGGTGGTTATAGAACCACTCGGTACCATGTCTCCCTCGATTAGTTCCCACTCCAATGGTGGCGTTGTAGACGCTGAATTTTATCACCACCCTGAGCAATGACGACAACCGAACATGGATGACTAATGACATCCCTCGTGGACACCCCCTTTCAAACCCGGAAACCCCTAAAGAAAGAGCCAAAATCGCACGATGATGGTGGACCCTGTGTCTAGGCTTCCGCAGCGCACCAAAGAACACTATAGCCACGAGGCCTTAGGGCCCAACTACCGTATAGCCACAAACTACCACAGTGCTGTAGTAGCTGCAGCCCCACTGCAGCCCTGAGGCTGCGAGACCTCTGTAGTTTAAAGACTACTACGGTGCCGCAGTAGCTACTGCATCACCGCGGAGTGACGGGAAACCCTATAAATAGGGGTCCCCTCCCTTTCTTATAGAGGGGAAGATTTCTTGGAGGATGCAGTCCTAGAGCCTAGTCTCACCGTTTTACTTCCCAGAGCCCTATTTTGCCCATTTCAAGGTCCGCCCCACCTCTAGTTTTGAATCCTTGAGCCTTGTTTCCCTGCCCAAGGTCCGGATCACCCAAACCCGACTCTCCCAACCTATTTTCACCATATTTCATTGAAGATTTGAGAATTCTCTATGGCATAGTCATTTCATCCGAGGATCGAGCATTTAGCTCCCAAGACCTCGTGACGTTGTTACTCTACCCGAGATTCCAAGATCCAACTCTTGTAAGTTTTTATTCTGCCCAAGATTCTAAGACTCAACACTAGTAAGTCGTTATTCTACCCAAGACTCAACACTTGTAAGTTGTTACTCTGTCTGACAGAGGATAAGTCAGTCATTTGTCTCCACCTGAGCCGGGGGGACACTTTCCATCTTGCATCTTTCATAATTGCATTTACTTAGCGTACACATATGCATTCTTATCATTAACCCTTGATTTTGGCACAATGTAGACTCTTAAGTATTTGTGTGTAATGTACATAGTATTTAGCATAATGTAGTTTAGTTTTCTATGAATAGTTTGTACATCATCATTTAGCCATGCATATTGGTATAGGACAATTTATAATGGGAGAATATTCGAAAACAAGCATCTAATAGAAAGACCAGTGTACCCAGGCGAGGTGGGTGCCTAACACCTTCCCACTCTCGTAACTTGACCACTTACACTGAATCTTTGACCAGACCAAACAGAATCATGTAGCCCTTCACATGGCTACACTAATTGGGTCTTAGGCCTTAACCCTAGGTGGTGAATCCATTTCATATGATTGTATGATCCCAATCCCTTGATAATTTATGAAGAAGACTTCTTTCCATTGATGAGCGTGGATGACCCATAACCATCCGTAGACACCAACCTCGTGGGAAAGGGGAGGGAAACCTCCCCGCGAGCCCCGCAGCATAGATCCTTACAGTGGCGACTCTACTAGGGAATAAAATGGTCAAGCTTTCAATACTAGATGCTACCGTTGAACGTAAAAATCTCTCCTTTATGCATTGTTTGATTGATAACATGTTTGGCTAACCCATTTTGTTGTACTAACTACATCATGCATCATGTTCAAAGTGAAATCAAACGACGATGGTACTCCTTGTTGTGCCTCTACCCCCAGGGAGGTAGTGCACATCATACTAAGTACTCTGAGATCAGATGATGGCAGCTTCCTGTACCATTTTCATGCACACACACACGACATGGGAACACATTTAGCCTCGTGGTTAGTCATTGGACCCCATGTGCAGTCATGAGTAATTCACGACGAAGCCACAGCCCTTGGTATTTACTTTATGATTTTAGAATCACCGGCAAAGGTATTCACTAGTGTGTCATGGGGTATTTTCAATACCAAAAAGGGCACTAGATTGATTACTCTGAGATCATGTGACCTATTCTCCAAGTATATCAAAAGGACCACGTACCCACGACTCGCGCAAAGCGATAGGTATATTGGTTCTATCAAGGGTGACCTTGTTCTATCCTATCAGCCTACCTATTGCATGCATCATGTAGGAAATTAGACCATATATTATTAGGATACGCCACAAACTAACATAGTCTTCTTAAGGCTATAAGCTAGATTATCAGTGGTATACCTCTTTTAATGTAGGTTGCCTATCATGGAAAAGAGCTCTATTTGTCCCTCAATAGTCCCTCGTCAAAAGTAACGTATCTATCTAGATTAGTGTATCGAAAATGTGTAGCCTCGATTGTTCATTGGAGAATGATACACTATCTAATTAAGTACGTCAATGACGGAGCTCTGATCATTCCACAATGGAAGACACTCTATATTACCAAAGAATAGACCGTTAAGAAATTCTCAATCAGGCCGCTCTGTTTTTTTATGTGTGGCGATTTGATTTTGACCTTAAGGAACCATCGAACAATGAAGAATCTTTGGTGTGATTACATCAATTTATGTGGTTATAAGGGTGAATGATTACGAATCTTGATGAAATTACATCGTTGATTACCTGAGTAAGGGGGGACCGAAAGGTTAAAGGTGAATCGTTGCATGAACTAACCTTGTTTTATATATATTTGTGTGTATATATCTAATATATCTATTTGTATAAATAAAGAAAAAATAAAAAAATATAGTGTTATAATAGGTAGACCATTCTGTGTCTTGAAAATATTTCTTACTTTCGTAAAGCACAATTCACATCAAGAAAAGCTTCATGTTACCCAAGTGGGCCTGTCATGATGATAGGCTAAATCGAATCGATCGGATATGATCCAGAGGTCTTAAGTACTTCCTTTCTCCACTCAACTTAGAGAGGTAGAATCCAGCGAGGCCTTTCACAGATAGAACCACCATGGACTCACTACGCAGCGATCCACTTGAAGTGTTGTTGGATCGACAAGTGAATCAGTTACAGTCTGAGATGGCAGAGATGAGGTAGCTTATGGCGCAAATCTTGGAGTTAATGCAAACCCAGCCCTAAAGAGATAAAATACATGTTTTCGGAGAGCTGAAGCATGCTCAATCCATGACTTGCAAGATAGCCCTGAGAATGTCTAGGGTACCCACCCGGATTTTGATGGATGAGAAAGAAGTCACAATAGCCAACACACCTCAGAGGAATCTTGAGAGTAAAAGGGAGCGTCAAATGGGAGAGAAAATTGAGAAACCTGTAGTTGTTGTCAAGGATACGACTCGTGAGAAGCCCAAAGATGAATTGGTGTTCATTTCGAAGGAAAAGATACTGAAAAACTTCAAATGGGAGCTCGATAAGTTTGATGGGATTGGAGACCCTCGGGCACACCTCAAGATCTTTACCACTGTGGCCAAAACATGGAATCTTACAGAGAATCTGTTATACCCGTACCCCGGGATATAATTAAATATCATTTCTTCTCGTGACGTGTAGATACCGCTGCCATGTATGCTGGTGACCTGTTCTCCATGATGGTCAAACCTAGCTACAAAATCGTTGACCACAGCATGGGTTTGCCTGTGGAGGAAAGATTCCTCAACCGCCAGTGGGGAAAGTTCGTTGACGGCGACTTCGTCGATTACCCTCCAAGTACCAGCCCGGGAAGCGAGGAGTTCAGGAGAGAGCATCCTGGACCGTCACCTCAGTTGGATAATTCGTTCGGTGATGAGCTTAGCATTGCCGTGGCGAAGCTGTTCGGGGTCATGGGTAATAAACCATGACAGGGGAAAAGTAAGTTCTAGCCTCAAGACTTATTAATTATTCTTCCCTTGGTAACCTCGAAGTGCGGGTCCGGGCTTGAACCGCTCGAGCTATTTCATGAGAGAAGGGAATAATTTAAGTTCGGGTCCCACGTACCTTTAGGAAGTACATTGGGGACTTATACCCATCTCATATGAACCCATCTAAGAATGGGCTTTTCCCTAATTAAAGTTGTGGGCAGGCCCATTTAACCTATTGACCCAATGATGGGTTATTCCATCCACTTACCCACATAGAACTAATGGGTTGACCCATTAAGCCTCATGACCCATTTGACTAGAGGTACCCAAATACCCATTTATTATAAATGAGTCCATGAGGGAGAGAGAGAACATTACTTCTCCTTCATCATTCTCTTCTACCCTAAATCGTGGAGGAGAGAAAGAGGAGAGAAAGAGGAGAGGAAGAGAAAGAGGAAGGAGAGAGAGGCTTGGAGGAAGGTGGAGACCCCATCTCTTGGGCCATAAATCGTGGAGCTCTCTCATCTTGGGGGTAGGTAAGCTATTGAACCTTCTTCCTTCTTCTATTTTGGATTTTAAAAAGGGGTTAGGTAATGGGAGAGATTGACCTAGATCTCTCTTGGAACCTAGGGAGTCGATGGAGCTTTAAAGCCAAGCTATGGTGGAGTTATTTCACTCCATTATGAGCTCTAATGTGAGGGTTCTCATTGCCATTTGAGAGATTTAAGGTTGGACCCTAATGAGCTTAGGATGGAGTTTCCTAGAAGTCCTTGTGCTTTAAAACCACTTGAAATGGGGTCCTTGGAGGGGAATCCTTCGGATTTTGGACCTGAAGGTGTGAGGGTTTACATGTGGGTTCAGACCTGCAAGAAACTACCCTGAAATTACCTTCCCGAGAAGGATTCTGTGAAGGTCGGATTTACACTCGGTTTCAGTTTTCTGAAACCACATCTGCATCCGACCTTGACCAAAATTGTCCTGAGCCCCTGTGAAGGTCGGATTTACACTCGGTTTCAGTTTTCTGAAACCACATCTGCATCCGACCTTGACTAAAAACTGTCCCGAACCCCCGGTTTCCTAGGATTTACATGTGGTTGCAGAATTTGGGCATGAAACCACTCCTGCAACCACTTTGTTTCTGAAACTTTATACTTAAGTGTTTATGGGAGACCTTTTGGGGATCCTTTCCCTTCGCTCGTTTAACCTTATTTCACTCTTTGTATAGGTTAATATATTCACTTTTGTGGCTTATTGCTTGATCGAGGCGACAACTGATAATCTTGGTGCTTGGCGTATACGTAGTGAGTGGGTTTGGTTGTTTGGGCTTGTTATTATTATTACATTATATATTATGTAATCATTATAATTAATAAGCATGTTTGTGCATATTGCATACTCTTATATACAATTGTTATAATGTTGATTGGTAATGTGATACCTTGATGGGTCTCGGTGCCGGTGGGTACCGGTGCCGGAACCCCGAACACTATATACATTTATGAAGAAATTTTGTTGAATGTCATGTTGAACTGTATGCGCCGTGCCGTGCTGGTAACCGGGCACTAAACCAGATGAAAAGTTGATGCGCCCGGATTACCTCTCGGGACGATAGGACTTGCATGTAGTATATTGTGGCTAGGATTTCACACCCTTATGCTACGACCCTTACCAACAGGGGTTTAGGTGTTGGGTAATCAGTACACCGGATTCTGTGGAGGTGGGAGAGGCCAGTCATGGTAGTATTGGTTATCGTGGGTCTGCATCGAGTGGTCTTGGAGGCTTCGATCGGCGTAGGTCCCACGTGACAATTGAGGTTTCATTGTGGCGATAAGTTAAGTGACCCACGTGTCTCCCGAGTTGTCACGAGAGCATATGCCATTGACTTAGTTGTTTGTTAGGTGGAAAAATGGGCTTAACATGTGCATGCATCATTGGACTATGTGAATTACGTGTTTGTGCATTCCCATCCCCTCACTGGCTCAGTGGAGCTAACCCCCTCGTGCGCACACTTTTTAGATTATGATGCAGGTGACGGATATCTCGCGGGACTTGGAGTTCAGCCCTCGGGATACGATGAGATCGGTGAGGAGGAACCAGAGGCCGTGTTTGAGGAACATGGCGACGGGTGTCCTTGCGATGATTGTGCCTACGGGCCGTGAGGATATTCGGGACTCGATCCCTTTTTGATTACTTTTGAGGCTAAGGCCTATGGTGAAATACTTACTGTAATACCATTTTGATAGTTATTAGATGGTCATTGAAAATGTAACTAATTACTGTATTTATCATCTAGCTTTGAACATCTTGTAACTATTCGATTTATACGCTTCCGCAATACTACTGATCCTTGGAATGTAATATTCCTCTTTTCTGCATTCTAATATTATATTGTGTTAATATTGGTTATGACTGTGCGTTGGGACACTGTGTCAGTGATCCGGGCGGTTTAGTAGGATGACACGCGTCGTCCTAGTCACCCTTATATGATATTATATTCCTTGTCTGGAATAGGGGCGTGACAGCGTGGTATCAGAGCGAGATGCTCTGCACCAGCCACAGTCTAGCGGATTGTGATTTACTCTCCACAATAGGTTGCTAAGTTAAAAGCTTCCAACAATGCATAATTGGAATGTGTGTGAATGCTAGGGAGAAGACTAGTTTAGGGAGAAAGCCGAAGACAATAGCAAATAATAGGCACAACAGTGGAAGGAAAGACATGTGTATATATTTATATATATATTCCTTAATTTCAGCTGTTAATACATTTCCATAAGCCAAAGGAGTGATTACAAAAAATTCAGCTGAACTGTAAACTTCAATTTCTTACAACCAAGAAAAAGGAAAAAAAAAAAAAAAATTACTACATGGAAAGACAAACAACTAAGAGTCCATAGAGAGCATGGTGGGAATGGACAGGAGGTCTACTGCTCCATCTCATCATCACTACTGGGTTCATCCTCTGTGCCCTCATCATGGAGGTAGGAGTGCAAGTCCTCCATCTGCTGCTGGAAGCTCTCCATGCGTCTGTCTGATGCATCGAGCCTAGTGTTCACTCCTTCAAACCCCTGAGCCATACTGGTGCTTATCTGGCCCAAAGCTGCAAGAATCCTATCGATGTCTGACCCACTAGGAGCAGTGCCGGATGAAGAGGCCGCATGCACAGCCGGCGGAGGAGGAGGCTCCTGTACCTGAGGCTCAGGCCCGTGGCCCTTTGCTGGGACCAATGGCTCCCCATCACTATATGCATCCATCGCAATTCGCATCCTCGCCACTGCATTACGATCTAGAGGTGGATCTTCGGTTAAGTCTTGATCCTCCTCACTCAAGTCAACTCCAAAATGCTGGAAAATAGTGGTGAGCAACCTCCCATAGGGTAAATCTAAGTTCTTCCTGGGATTTTGCCCCGCATGATCCATTGTCCGCATGATAATGTAGGGCAGGCAGATGGGAATGCCTTTGTAGAGGTGATAGGCCACATAGCCTACGAAGATGGAAGGCATGGTGCGGTGACCTGCTATAGGCACGATGTTGTGCTGCACAATCCGGCTCAATATCCTGGGAGAATTAGCAAAAGAAGTCTCAGGCACTTTCTTCTCGAATGCCCCACGTGTAAGCTCCCTGTATAATTCCCTGTATGCCTCTCTCCTGAGAAAGGAGTAGGGATTCTTCCATGGAGCGCAGTAGGTCTTCTCTCCCCAGATAGCTACATTGAGGATGCCTGCCAACTGTGCCCCTGTGAAGGATATGGTGACTCCCTTGACATAAGAGATGATCCGGTAATCTCGCGTGCCTAGGTTCTCGGTGTGCAGGTTGGCGTAGAAGTGACGAATGAGCTTGGGATAGAATGGCTCTGGAAGGTTGAGGAGGTTGGACCACCCCAGTGCTTCAAATCTCGGCCCTACTTTGTAGGCCTTGAGGTCTTCCAGTACCACATCTCTCCCCTCCAAGATACTCTTAAAGCGAAAGTGGTCTTGGTACATCTCCTGTTTCTCTAGGTCTTGGAACCATAGTGCATCCAAAGCAGCTGGGGCAGCTTGTTCGGCCCGTGCACGCCTTGTTCTAGGAGCCATTTACTTCCCTAACCTGCAACCAAGGAAGGCCAAGAATACAGAAACATATTAAGTCCATGCTTGGATATTAAGGTCTAAGCAGATATACAATGAAAGGAGATAAGGAATTAGAACCTAGACCTCGATTCCTACAACAGATTAACCAAATTACAGCAGGAAATTTACTAGAAAAGTTGGTTGTGAATGGTCTAAGGAGTTAGGAAAAAGGGGAATGCATGGCCACTATGTAGATGCAATCATAGAGAATAAATGTACATGGCCACATTATGCTTGGAGAGCATTATATTATGCAAGCAATTAGTTCAAACAAAGTTGGACTGATTTGATAAGAAATATACTAAGAGATCCAAAGAGGAAATTTTCAGATTTGTGTTTGGAAGTTGAATGGCATAGTAAACAATATAAATACATGGCCATATTATACCTAGAACATGAAGTTTATACCAAATACCTAGTTCAAGCAATATATGGAGCTAATTTGTAGTAAATCATGCTTGAATCTCTAAAAGGAAATTTCATATGTGATTCATGAAGTTCCAATTTGCAAGAAGTAAATAAGTAATGGCTTGAGACAACCCCAAATTATATACACCAAGCCTACCTAGCAAAACCGAACTTGATTTGGGCAAAAAGGAAATAGAATTTTCGGTTAGGGTTTTGGGATTTCTCCAAAATCCAACCCAAACCCATGGTGAAGGTGCAAAATTGGGGGAAATACCTCAACTAGGTTGCATATGATGGGAAACGAATGGAGAATGGACAATAATCCATCTATTTAGCTAGGAGAAAACAAAAAAACCCAAACCTAGTAAACCCGAAATGGGTTTTGGGGTTTCTCCATAAGAGAAGTCGAAGGGAGAAAGAGATAGATCGATAGAGAGGGAAGAGGTCATACCTAAACTCGATCGGATCTGTTGAAGAGTGGGTTGGAGTGCCAAAAATCCACCTAGAAGGGAAATGGAGCAAGAACGAGTGCGGTTTTGGGTTCTCCAGAGCGTAGGGTGTGTTTAGAAATAGGAATTTGGGTTTTGAAAAAGAGTTTCGAGTTAGAAATTCTGTTTTTGGGCCATGCGGTTTTACACTCGGATGCAAAATTATGAAACCGACTGTGAATCCGCGGTTTCCCGAGACCAGACTTTGGTCTTGTGAATCTCGGTTTTACACTCGGATGCAGCCTAGTGAAACCGCACGTAAATCCGACCCGGCCAGAAAGGGTTTTTTGACCCTGTTTTGCTTAACCAACTTGTTTCTAATGCTTATTACCCTCATTATTGCTTCCCTTACCCCTCGTGTAACCTGTGTTTACCTTTGCAAATCGATTTTTGATTGGTTTGCTTAATATTGCTATTGTACCTATAACTGTGGGTGTTGACTGTAACCAGGTGTGAACCATGGTTAATACACGGTCAAATGCCAACCGTTCTCCTGCTAGGGAAGAGGCCGGTGAGGCTTCGAATACGGTTCTATCGGTAGCACCGCCAGTTAGTAATAATGCGGATGTCGCCATGTTGTTGAGCAATAGGTTGCAATCCATGGAACGAGAGCATAGGGAGGCGCAACAAGAGCAGCGCCAATTTATGCAAAACATGACTGCTATGTTCCAAGCCTTTGTTAGGGAAAGGCAGCCAGTGCCTCCTCCTGTGCAAGTCAATCCTCCCCCACCTGCCCCTGTGGGTTCTGCTGTACCTAGTGTTCCTCTGGCTCAAGATACTGCCGGAATTCCTTTGACACAAGAGGTGACAGCACCTACTCTACCTCCCACTTCAGTGACTCCTCCAGTCCAAGCGGTGGCTCCGGCTTGGGTAGATGCTGCTAGGCTGTCGGAAAGATTTCAGAAACATCGCCCTCCAACCTTCTACAAGATGGCCCATGATTCCTTTTTCCCGGCAACATTTATAAGGGATCTTGAGAGAATCTTTGAAGTGATACAGTGCAATGACACGGACAAGATCCGGTGTGCTACCTACCAGCTCCGGGGTGATTCTGATGTGTGGTGGCTCTCCTCTAAAGACCATTTTTGGGCAACTCACCCAGAGGCAACTTGGGCTCAATTCAAGGAAGTCTTCTTCAAAAATTTCTTCCCTCAAAACTTCCGTGATAGGAAGGAGTCTGAGTTTATGAGCTTCTTTCAAGGATCCAAATCGGTCCTTGAGTACCAGCAAGCTTTTGAGGAGCTGTTTTACTTCACCCCGGTACACATGAAGGCCGAGAATGTGAAGGCTAGGAAGTTTGAGAAGGGGCTTAGACCTAGCATTAGTACTTCTGTGGTGCTACACAAGTACCCTACTTATGCTGAGATGGTCCAGGCCGCTAAGGTGATTGAGGACCAGCAGAGAGAGAATTACAGGGCCATTCAGGCTGGTAAAAGACCCATGACCTCTCATGAACCTAGGGGATCCACAAAATTCCAAAAGAGAGGATCCTACACTCATCGCTTTCGGTCCAAATCCGGAGGTCGATGCAGAAAGCACCCAGGCCTACATCAACTCCTCACTATGGTTCCCAGACTCTTATATGTTACAATTGCAAGGAGTCCGGGCATATGGTTCGAGACTGTCCTCATCCTCGGATGATAGGTCCTCCAGGTGCAGCTACACAAAAGGCACCCCAAGCCAAGGCAGTTGTGCGTTCTCTTCTTCCTGCTCCGGCCCATAGATCTCAAGGTCGGGTGTATTCTGTGACAAATGAAGAGGCCCAGGCCGATCCCAGTGTTATTACAGGTAATGCACTCTACTCTTAAGATGTGCATATTATAGCTTTTGTTTCTATGATTGGTTGTCTATTTGCTTGTCAGGTGTCGTTCTTGTTTGCTCTCAGCCTGCTTATGCTTTATTTGATTCGGGGGCATCACACTCTTTTGTGTCCCCTAGTTTTGCTAAGAAGATGTCCATTGAACCAAAGCTAATGGCCCAGAAATTGATAGTCAGTACACCAATGGGTAGCAAGGTTGAACTTGACTCGGTTTATGATCCTTGCCCGGTATGTGTGGGTGGTCACGGACTCGAAGCAAGCTTAGTACTGCTGGATATGAAAGACTTTGATGTGATTTTGGGAATGGATTGGCTATCAACTCACAAAGCCAGTCTAATCTATTCAGAGAGGAAGGTTCTATTCAAACCAGCTGAAGGTGAAGAGTTTGTGTTTATGGGTACTAGGCGGGAGAGACCCAAGAAGGTTATCATCTCTGCCCTCCAAGTACAGAAGTTGTTGGCAGAGGGATGTCAGTGTTATCTAGCATCTGTGATAGACACTGAAGCCAAAGGCAGGCCTTTGGAAGAGTTGTGCGTGGTGAAAGACTTTCCAGATGTCTTTCCTGAGGATCTAACGCGGTTGCCACCAGATCGCGAGACAGAGTTCATGATAGATCTGATTCCTGGTGCAGCCCCAGTATCCAAGGCACCTTACAGGATGGCCCCAACTGAGCTAAAGGAGCTACAAGAGCAGTTGAATGACCTGTTGAAGAAGGGTTTCATTAGACCCAGTGTATCTCCTTGGGGAGCACCTGTGTTGTTTGTGAAAAAGAAGGACGGTAGTATGCGTCTGTGCATTGACTACCGTGAGCTCAACAAATTGACAATCAAGAACAGGTATCCTTTGCCTAGGATCGATGACCTATTCGATCAACTACAGGGTGCTAAGGTGTTCTCGAAAATTGATCTCCGGTCCAGGGTACCATCGATTGAAGATCGAAATAGTGATATCGCAAGACAAAGATTCAGATCTCGCTATGGTCATTATGAGTTCTTGGTCATGTCCTTCGGGCTGACCAATGCCCCGGCCGCCTTTATGGAGTTGATGAACCGGGTGTTCCACGATGTTCTAGACAAGTATGTCATTGTCTTCATTGATGACATCTTGGTCTATTCCAAGAGCGAGGAGGAGCACGCAGACCATCTTCGCCTAGTATTGCAACGCCTAAGGGAGAAGCAGTTGTACGCCAAATTCAGTAAGTGTGAGTTTTGGCTACAACAGGTGGCATTTCGGGACACCTTGTTTCTGGTAAGGGTATAGAGGTTGACCCTGGCAAGGTGAAGTCGAGTTGATCGGGCGATACCCAAGAATGTGGCAGACATTCGTAGTTTCCTGGGACTAGCTGGCTATTACAGGAGATTTATTGAGAACTTCTCAAGGCTCTCCGCTCCTATGACACGACTGACCCGAAAGGGAGTGAAGTTCGAGTGGTCTGGTAGCTGTGAAAAGAGCTTCCAAGAGCTCAAGCAAAGGCTGGTTTCCGCTCCAGTACTTACCATTCCTAATGGTACTGGAGGGATGGTAGTCTACAGTGATGCATCTAAATTGGGCTTGGGTTGTGTTCTAATGCAAGATGGGAAGGTAGTAGCCTATGCTTCTCGGCAATTGAAGGACTATGAGAAGAATTACCCGACCCATGATTTGGAGCTTGCCGTGGTTTTCGCTCAAGATCCGGAGACATTATTTATATGGTGAGAAGAGCGAAATATACAGTGATCACAAGAGCCTCAAATACTTCTTTACACAAAAGGAGCTCAATATGAGGCAGCGACGGTGGTTGGAGTTGTTGAAAGATTATGATTGTACTATCCATTACCACCCAGGCAAGGCAAATGTAGTAGCGGATACGCCGAGCCGAAATCTCAGTCCTTGTCACCGCATCACTAGCAACAAAGTGAGAAACTCATCGAGGAAGCTAGAAGGATGGACCTGGAACTACTGGTTGATGGTGTTACCTTATCTCTATCAGCTTTATCAGTACAATCCACACTGGTAGGGCGAATTCAATCAGCCCAGGCTTCTGATGAGGAGATTCAAAAGGTTATTGAGGCTATCAAGGGGGACACGCAGCGGGAACTGGATTTTACTTTAACAGAGAGTGGTGTTCTCATGTTCAGACAACGGCTATGTGTTCCTAGTAACCCTCAGTTGAGGAAGGAAGTGTTAGCTGAGGCCCATGACTCTCCCTATTCTATTCATCCAGGTAGTACGAAGATGTATAGAGATCTGAAGGAATATTACTGGTGGATTGGAATGAAGAGGGATGTGGCTGGGTATGTGGCAAAATGTCTTACTTGTCAGCAGGTGAAGGCGGACAGACAGCGACCTCATGGCCTCTTACAATCATTGCCTGTTCCAGAGTGGAAGTGGGAGCATGTTACCATGGATTTTGTCACCGGGTTGCCCCGCACGCCTAGAGGTGTCGATACCATATGGGTTGTCGTTGATGATTGACAAAGACGGCTCACTTCATCCCCATGAAGATTACCTATTCGATGGACAAGCTGGCTCGCTTGTACATTGATAATGTAGTTCGTCTACACGGAGTTCCTGTCAGCATCATCTCCGATCGGGATCCCAGATTTACATCTAAGTTCTGGGGGGGTTTTCAGAAGGCAATGGGTACACTGTTGAGTTTTAGTACAGCCTTCCACCCTCAAACCGACGGACAGTCGGAGAGGACTATTCAGACATTGGAAGATATGCTCCGAGCTTGTGCCATTGATATGCAAGGCAGCTGGGACGAGCATCTCTCACTTATTGAGTTTGCTTACAATAACAGTTACCAGGCTACTATAGGCATGGCACCGTTTGAGGCTCAGTATGGGAAGAAGTGTCGGACACCGTTATATTGGGACGAAGTAGGTGAACGGCATATTCTTGGACCCGAATTGATTCAGGCAACATGCGAGAAGGTGGACTTGATTCGTGAGCGGATCAAGGCGGCTCAGTCCAGGCAGAAGGGTTATGCAGACTTGAGGCGGAAAGACCTTGAGTTCACTATCGGCGATAAAGTGTTCCTTAAGGTATCACCCTCCAAAGGGGTGATGCGTTTCAGCAAGAAGGGCAAGCTGAGTCCGAGATTTATAGGACCTTTTGAGATCCTTGCACGGATTGGACCGGTGGCATATCGGTTAGCACTCCCTCCATCTTTAGAAGGTGTGCACGACGTCTTCCACGTGTCCATGTTGAGGAAGTATGTCCATGATCCAAGCCATGTATTGACGCATGAACCACCAGAACTTGCGGCCGACATGTCCTATAAAGAGCTGCCTGAAAAGATTTTGGACAGCAAGGTTGTTCATCTTCGCAACCGGCCCATTCATTATGTGAAGATAAAATGGTGCAACCATCCGGAAGAGGAAGCTTCTTGGGAGGCAGAGGTAGAGATGCGGGCGAAATACCCTTTTCTTGCCTATCTACAAGGTACGTCAAATTTCGAGGACGAAATTTCTTATAAGGTGGGGGGGATGTTATACCCGTACCCCGGGATATAATTAAATATCATTTCTTCTCGTGACGTGTAGATACCGCTGCCATGTATGCTGGTGACCTGTTCTCCATGATGGTCAAACCTAGCTACAAAATCGTTGACCACAGCACGGGTTTGCCTGTGGAGGAAAGATTCCTCAACCGCCAGTGGGGAAAGTTCGTTGACGGCGACTTCGTCGATTACCCTCCAAGTACCAGCCCGGGAAGCGAGGAGTTCAGGAGAGAGCATCCTGGACCGTCACCTCAGTTGGATAATTCGTTCGGTGATGAGCTTAGCATTGCCGTGGCGAGCTGTTCGGGGTCATGGGTAATAAACCATGACAGGGGAAAAGTAAGTTCTAGCCTCAAGACTTATTAATTATTCTTCCCTTGGTAACCTCGAAGTGCGGGTCCGGGCTTGAACCGCTCGAGCTATTTCATGAGAGAAGGGAATAATTTAAGTTCGGGTCCCACGTACCTTTAGGAAGTACATTGGGGACTTATACCCATCTCATATGAACCCATCTAAGAATGGGCTTTTCCCTAATTAAAGTTGTGGGCAGGCCCATTTAACCTATTGACCCAATGATGGGTTATTCCATCCACTTACCCACATAGAACTAATGGGTTGACCCATTAAGCCTCATGACCCATTTGACTAGAGGTACCCAAATACCCATTTATTATAAATGAGTCCATGAGGGAGAGAGAGAACATTACTTCTCCTTCATCATTCTCTTCTACCCTAAATCGTGGAGGAGAGAAAGAGGAGAGAGAGGCTTGGAGGAAGGTGGAGACCCCATCTCTTGGGCCATAAATCGTGGAGCTCTCTCATCTTGGGGGTAGGTAAGCTATTGAACCTTCTTCCTTCTTCTATTTTGGATTTTAAAAAGGGGTTAGGTAATGGGAGAGATTGACCTAGATCTCTCTTGGAACCTAGGGAGTCGATGGAGCTTTAAAGCCAAGCTATGGTGGAGTTATTTCACTCCATTATGAGCTCTAATGTGAGGGTTCTCATTGCCATTTGAGAGATTTAAGGTTGGACCCTAATGAGCTTAGGATGGAGTTTCCTAGAAGTCCTTGTGCTTTAAAACCACTTGAAATGGGGTCCTTGGAGGGGAATCCTTCGGATTTTGGACCTGAAGGTGTGAGGGTTTACATGTGGGTTCAGACCTGCAAGAAACTACCCTGAAATTACCTTCCCGAGAAGGATTCTGTGAAGGTCGGATTTACACTCGGTTTCAGTTTTCTGAAACCACATCTGCATCCGACCTTGACCAAAATTGTCCTGAGCCTCGCGGAAGGTCGGATTTACACTCGCCGTTTTCAAACCACATCCGCATCCGACCTTGACTAAAAACTGTCCCGAACCCCCGGTTTCCTAGGATTTACATGTGGTTGCAGAATTTGGGCATGAAACCACTCCTGCAACCACTTTGTTTCTGAAACTTTATACTTAAGTGTTTATGGGAGACCTTTTGGGGATCCTTTCCCTTCGCTCGTTTAACCTTATTTCACTCTTTGTATAGGTTAATATATTCACTTTTGTGGCTTATTGCTTGATCGAGGCGACAATTGATAATCTTGGTGCTTGGCGTATACGTAGTGAGTGGGTTTGGTTGTTTGGGCTTGTTATTATTATTGCATTATATATTATGTAATCATTATAATTAATAAGCATGTTTGTGCATATTGCATACTCTTATATACAATTGTTATAATGTTGATTGGTAATGTGATACCTTGATGGGTCTCGGTGCCGGTGGGTACCGGTGCCGGAACCCCGAACACTATATACATTTATGAAGAAATTTTGTTGAATGTCATGTTGAACTGTATGCGCCGTGCCGTGCTGGTAACCGGGCACTAAACCAGATGAAAAGTTGATGCGCCCGGATTACCTCTCGGGACGATAGGACTTGCATGTAGTATATTGTGGCTAGGATTTCACACCCTTATGCTACGACCCTTACCAACAGGGTTTAGGTGTTGGGTAATCGATACACGGATTCTCGTGGAGGTGGGAGAGGCCACCATGGTAGTATTGGTTATCGTGGGTCCTGCAGAGTGGTCTTGGAGGCTTCGATCGGCGTAGGTCCCACGTGACAATTGAGGTTTCATTGTGGCGATAAGTTAAGTGACCCACAAGTGTCTCCCGAGTTGTCACAAGAGCATATGCCATTGACTTAGTTGTTTGTTAGGTGGAAAATGGACTTAACATGTGCATGCATCATTGGACTATGTGAATTACGTGTTTGTGCATTCCCATCCCCTCACCGCTCTGAGCTAACCCCCTCGTGCGCACACTTTTTAGATTATGATGCAGGTGACGGATATCTCGCGGGACTTGGAGTTCAGCCCTCGGGATACGATGAGATCGGTGAGGAGGAACCGGAGGCCGTGTTTGAGGAACATGGCGACGGGTGTCCTTGCGATGATTGTGCCTACGGGCCGTGAGGATATTCGGGACTCGATCCCTTTTTGATTACTTTTGAGGCTAAGGCCTATGGTGAAATACTTACTGTAATACCATTTTGATAGTTATTAGATGGTCATTGGAAATGTAACTAATTACTGTATTTATCATCTAGCTTTGAACATCTTGTAACTATTCGATTTATACGCTTCCGCAATACTACTGATCCTTGGAATGTAATATTCCTCTTTTCTGCATTCTAATATTATATTGTGTTAATATTGGTTATGACTGTGCGTTGGGACACTGTGTCAGTGATCCGGGCAGTTTAGTAGGATGACACGCGTCGTCCTAGTCACCCTTATATGATATTATATTCCTTGTCTGGAATAGGGGCGTGACAGAATCAAATGGGTTAAGCTTTTCGCTACTCATTGGATGGATTGGCTTTGAGATGGCTAACACAACTAGACTAGACTCAAACTCAAACCTGGTCGACAGTGGTGAAGGCTTTCACTAAGCAGCACTTATATAATACTGAAATGGACATCACACGAAGAGAATTAGAGACACTAAGGTAAGGGCCGAGTGAAGGACTCTCTAATTTCGTCACAAGGTTCAGAAAGAAGGCCACAAAGATGCAAAACCGCCTGACGAAAGCGGAACAGGTGGAGATCATCCTGGAAAAACTATATGGAGAATATCATAATTATCTCTAATCCTAGCACCCTGGGACTCTCGAAGCATCCATAACTATAGGCAAGCGCATGAAAGATAAGTTATGCAACGGGAAGCAAGCCCAAGGTTTGGTGAAAGAAGTTTCCGAGACTTACTTAGACAGAAGCTCTAAAGGAGAGAAAGGAAAGGGTCAAGAAGTGCATGCAATTGGTTCCATCCAATGCATTAAAAGACAAGTTAAAATGGTTGTCACTCCCCCTCTGGTGATTCGAGCAGAGCGACAACCTCCTCAAAGGAAATTTGCTTTTGGCAACATTACTCCTACCCACCTTTTCTTCGAATTAAAGAAGGAATATTGAATGTGGTGCTGCCTCAATATGTGGATATGGCTAATTTACCCACCTGGTATAAGCCAGATTTATATTGCCACCACCACAAACAGAAGGGTCATCAGACTAATAAGTGCATACAACTCAAGCATGCAATACAAGACCTGATAAATGCAGGGCAAGTCAAGATTGGGACAAAGCAACAGCTTACAATCAAATAATCAATGTTCTCAAAGAGGATGTAAGAGGGTTTGATCTAGGGATGTAAACGGATCGAATTCGGTCGGATAGTGGCATTATCATATTCGTATCCAATTATATTCGGATAATATCCTATCGGTTTTCGGACAGATTTGGATAATTTTTGGATAGTAATTTTTTGAATACAAGTTCTCCTAAATGGCTATGAACACGGATCGAATACGATTTTTTGACTATTCGTTGACATATTTACCGTTTTTATGATGAGGATTAGGGTCAAGACTTGAGAGTTCAGTAACTACCCTTTCTTCTACTCTTCTTAGTCTATTATTCTCTTACGTTTTTTACTTTTGATTTTTAATAGATATGTAATTCCATGTATCAAATTGCGTAAAACAATATATATAAACCAATAGTAAATCTAGAAAAAGAATCGCATTATCTTAACTTATAAATTTATAAAAATAAGATAACAAAATCCAATAAGGTAACTTAAAAAGATAGACAAACATAGAGTTATATTTCAGATATTTTATTACTGTCGGACTGCTAAACGAATTGGATAATAATCGGTTGGATAGGGGGATTATCATATTCATATCCGATTAGTTTCGGACGGATTCGCATTCTCCTAAACGGATACGAACGTGGATCGAATACGGATTTACGAATATTCATTTACATCCCTAGTTTGATCCCACCTCCTTGATCCAAGCTTTGTCAGTCCCCTCGGAGGAGGTCATGACCATAGTTAGTAAGTTCGGGTACGACAATAATACGGGAACGGATGCATACGACAATTAATCGGCCCACACGACAATAGTGTGTTTTCAAAAATCCGGCACAATAAAACACGTACGACAATTAATTGTTATGTGTTTAATACGTGTTTTAATACGGTTGCTCTGAAATAGTACGGGAGCAAAAATATGGGTTTATCCTAGTAAAAATCAAGGAGAACTGATTTTTTTGCAACTAAATTCTAATCTTCTCCATGCATTCATGAACACTTAAAACCAATATGGCTTTCTAATTTAAAATTATTTCCCATTCTTTTGGATCTCTACATCTAATATTAATTAAGTTTAACCATGTCTATCAAAACAAATGTTGATAGGTAATCCATCAACCACAATCTACCATAGCAAATAATAGCTTGTATCGGTGAAAAATAATAATAATAATAAGTAGACAACCAATTAATACGGCATTTAATATGATGATTAATACATAAATATGTATCAGTACAAAAATTAATATGGCATTTAGGTTTAGGTTTTAGTTTTTTTATTTTCTTTAATTAAATTAAAATACATATATATGTATTAATATAGTAACTAATACGACAATTAATACGGCGATTAATACGGCTGCTTTTAAAAGTCGCGTATGGAATTAAGCTATCCCATAGAATACGGCAAGAGTCGGGAATTTGAATTATACGGTCGGGTATGAAAATTAATACAGCAATTAATACACGAACTTACTAACTATGGTCACGACAGATCAAATATCTCCATCAATGACGGTCACCCAGGATATCCTTGAATCTTCCCTTCTTCTAGCAACCAATATGACTGTGGGCAATATGGGACAGCCGAATGAGCCTGAAGACGGTGAAGAATCTAAGGAAGAACAGGTTTTGGCAGAATCGCAATCCCGGATTGACCTTTTTCCCTTCCATCTCCAAGAACAGATTATACATCGGATCTTATAAGCAAGGGGTGAAGATTGCCTCAAGTTGTTTCAGGAAATTACTCTCTTCAACCATGGGGATGATGACCTCTGGGGGCTCCTTTTCCATCCAGATTATCTTTTCTTCAATAAAATAGTTATCTACTAAAGCCCTTTGTTTTCATTCGTACCTCTATGGAAGTTACGTGGTAGCATTTAGCTTTCGTGTACTAGAATTATTAACCTATATGAGTCAGAATGAAACGCACCCAGATTTTGTTCCCCCTTGGTTAAACACGATGAAGTTCCTTCTCCAGTTATAGATGCGGCCTCAATGGCTCAAACAATTATTTGGTTCCACAAAATAGAATGCCCTCTACTCCATAATCTGATGGGGTACTTTCCTCATTGGAGGCAAGAGTCGAAGGGAGAACCTAATACAAATTTGATCATGGGTCGACGTCACTGCACCTTTCATTCTGGTAGCACATTCAGTTTGGCAGATTTCTTCAATAGCCGATACAAAAGAGATGACTGGGAGAAGATAAGGAAACATCTTTGTGAGATTAACAGTCCCTAAGGAGCAAATCCCTTCGAGTTTATGGGAAAATCCTTTTGATGTCACCACCAATGCTGAAAGAGACTACTTCCTTTACATTGCCAACATACAAAGCGATGAAGTTTTCGAAGAAAGTTCTCCATATTCATCCAATGGAACAGGGGCAGACACTGAGTAAGGTTATCACTATCGCCCGGAGGTGTTAAACTACAGTCATTAACTTAATGACCATTAATCTTGCTGTCTGACTTAAAATGGACCCAAAACCCAGGTCCGATTAGAAGGGCACTTTTGATGGCACAAGCTGCAAAGTCCGATGACAAAGTAGCGACAGTACTTTACTCTTGCATAGACGGGATTACACTGAAAAACATCATCGGGTCTGCATACCTTAGGTCTTTAGTTTTTTATTCAGTCAAATTTTCTTCTATAAGCTCATCTATTGTATTTTTTCCACAGTTATCAATGTATATGTTTTCTTTTCCATCTACCCAATCTCTTTCTTTTCGCTTTCATCCAAATAACAGTTTGTGATGATTTCATGATTGTTAGCCATAAAAAAATTGAGTTAAGCCAGAATGATCATTGAAAGAAAAAAGTCCATTACCCCTTTTCCGATGTCAAGGTCTTGATGATCAAAGATCTTGAGTTTTCTATACATCTGATCCCCCTCCAATGAGCCAGAAGCTTAGATGAAGATTTCACCTCATGAATCCTATTAAGGGAGCCCCCCTTTGGTCGCCAATTATCCTAGACAAATCTTGAGACAGCAAAATCTGCTAGTCCCCCTGTTGTGCCTTAGCATTTTCTTAAAAAAACTCATCTCGGCCAACCTATAGCTCATTACCCATACATCCTCCTGTTTGTTGAATGCCCACCAGTTTCTAGGGTCTAACCGGAAGAGGTCTTCATGTTAAAGTCAAATGCCAAGGGCAATACGTTTCCCAAGAATGAAAAAGGAAAAAAGCTCTGTTTCCACACCCAAGGTTGGGCCAATCTTTAAAAAAAAAAAAAGTGAGTTCAAAAAGAAAAGAAAAAGAAAAGAGAAAAAAAAATGAGAGTTCTAAAAGGAAAGGCCAAAAAACAAGAAGAGAAAAGAGAAGAAAAGATAGACCAAGAGAAAAAAGAGCAAAAAAAATGAGAGTTCAGAAAAAAGGGAGAGATGTTGCAAGGATGCATTGGCCCAAGATGTCGCAAGCAATTGGGAGTAATTAGACCATGGGGGAAAAATTGCCAATTTTCCTTCGGGATGGAATTGTCAAATATGTTAGCCAATCTTTGGAGATGAAATTGCCAATGTCTTCAGCTGAAGTATGAGAGGAATTGCCAAACTTCTCAATTGAACTTCTGGAGAGAAAAATCATCAAATCCCCCTAACAAATTCAATTACCAAATTCTTGGTTGAATTTTGGGAGCAGAAATGTCAAGTCATGGTTGGACCACTGGTCACATTTGAGCCTTTACTATCCTTTGGAACCCAGTCCTAAGCCCCATTATAACCTAATGAAGTCCTCTCGGGCTAAATGATGGTGAGATTCTCAGCAACAGTTTCAAGCTCACCCGGCTATGATAGACCTTAATTATCAATGTTTTAAAATTAAGATACCGTTGTCCTAAACTACATTTGACCTTATCCCTAGTTAGGGTACGTAAGCAACATGATGAAAGAATAGTCAAGTTCTGTCCTCCCACATGTACAGCTTTCCATTCGTCCATTTTTCTACTTTCCATTCACTTAGACATTTCTGCTCTACCCTCTTCTTCATCAATATATCTCTCTTTGATGTGACCCAGTGATGAATAATAAAAAAGAAGCATGTCTACCAAGATCAAGGAAAGTTATGGCTTGCGAAGAAATTATCATGATGATGGGAATGTCAGCAGCAGTGTACTCCCCCTTTTAACCAACAAGGTGACCATAAGAATACTGAAAGAAAAATCAATTTTTCGTTGGGGCAATCTCTATCCAAGATAAGGAGGATGCTGAGGCATGAGAAAGAAGATTCATTTCCTTGAGGCAGTCTACTAGGCAAGAACATGTGAAATTAAAGGGGCATGTTATCCATGGGGATTGATTCCCAATCATTGAAGAGTCTCGGCCTGAGAGGCAAAAAAATGGTCATATGGAAGAGAAGGACAATGTAGTAAAAGGAGGAAGGGAGGAATGGTCTATCCACCCATCTTGTTCATAGCCATTCAGATTCTCTGGGACAAAGTTCTACCAGTTCGATCTTGGCCCCTTAATGTTTGTCGAGCCTACACGTGTAACAGGGATTTGAATAGTACGCCTATGTGAAATTGTGCATTACTAAGTAAGAATGTGAATAACCATAGATTTTCAAAATAAAATGCTTAAAGGACTCACAGATCATCTCCACAAGTTAGAGAATTCAAAGGTTTTTTTTGTTGATCGCATGTAATTGTGTACTAACCGTTTGTGTAGAATAGGTGTTGTGCAATACAAAAAATGAGAAATATTTGGTAAGCATCATCATCTATCTATGGTTATACACATTTGCATACAAATTTTTTTTGTAAGATTGCTCTTCATGTTTGCATAAGATGGTCTTTTGTATGATATTGTTTTCTACTTTTGCGTCTCAAAGAAATATATATATATATATATATATTGTTCATATTTGCATAATATTGTTTTCTATTTTTGCATCTAAAAAAAAAAGATTGTTTAAGATTGCTCTTCATTTTTCATAAGGTCATATTTGCGTGATATTGTCTTCTACTTTTGCATCACATAAAGAACAGAGGGAAGGGTTTTCTTTTCTTTCTTGCACTAAAAAAAGAGGCAAAAAAGAGAATAAAATCATACTAGAATGTTCAAAAAAAATGGAAGGGAAAGAATCTAGTCATCATAATCAGAAAATAAGGCCTCCTCCTCTTCATCAGTATGATCCATGACTGACGGACCGGGGTCACCTCCCATGGACTCGACCTACCTCCGGAGCCCCCCTTTCTCCGCTTCATAAATCCCGTTGCGATCCTTTAAGACATCATAGGATATCCTCAAAAGGCCCAGCTTGTCGCCCTAACAAGAAGGACTTAAGTATTTTTTCCAAAATGTTGAATCCCAATGGCCAAAAAGGGGAGGGTACTCACCAAATCCTGAACCATGCATGTCCGCTCAGAGAAGACTACCTCCCCGCTCCCCTGCATCTAACGCATGTTAGCATATCTTTCAGCATCAATCTGCCATAATAGGGGCAAGTCAGTTCCATAATTGTGTAAGAAATCTGAAATTGAAAGATAGATGACTTACCTTGTCGAAGAGAAGCGGGAGCCCTAAGTTGTGGTCAAAAGTCGGGCATGCCGGGAGAGCAATGGTAGAATGGGCATCTATCACAAAAGGCATAGTCCACCCTCGGTACCCGGCAATGAGATACCTACTGCTGGCAAGTCACAGAGCGGAAGTCCCACAAAGAACAAGTCGGGAAGAGCTAGTGCCACCCCTGACAGAAGTAGATAACCCATATACGCCTGGGATGAGGGGACGACTTGGATACTGTCAAGAGAGGGAAAAAGATGTCAGAGAGAAGAGTAAATAAAAGAATGTCAAAGGATCAAAGAATAAGAATTTCCCTAAGGGCCCTCTTTAGTCAGCGGATGCAAACCATCTACTAATAAAGGTAGGACTGGCCAGCAAAGGTCAACTCTGAAGCAAGAAGCCCTGTCCTCAGCTCTGCAAGGTTAAGGGTAAAGAGGATAATATGCATAGAAGGAGGAGGAGGTTGTGGCACTAATTGGGTGTCGGACTACTGAAGAGTGACCCGTTCTCCTAGATAAAGGGCGTTGTTGTCCGGACCATCGAAAAGAATCCGCCTCTGGGTGAGTGCAAAGGCATACGTGTATTCATCCTCATCATCCTCATCGGCTGCCTGCTCCTCATCATAAGGCTGCCACTTAATCTGGAATGAAATACAGGGAGAGATCACTTATGAATAATGAGCGAGCGGTGAGGGGAAGGAAGAAAGAGTGATACCATCCCAATGGCCAGATCATCAAGCTGAAAGCGCAGTTGCTCCTCTGAGACAATGATACCCCTCTCAATCTTCCCCGGTTCCCATCGCGTAGCTCCCAGAAAGTGAAGAGCTACCGCTTTTGTCAATGTGGGAGCGTGAATCCCCAGTACCTCATAGCACCACACCTATCAAGGGATAATAAGAGCACAAGAAAATGCCATGATGAATGCAAGAATAAAATATAAACAAAAAAATTGAAGAAACGAAGACGTAGGCACAGCCTGGGAGGCCAGGGATACCCAAAGGTAGTAAATCCAACATCCCTAAGAAGTGGGCGTATGCCGACCCTCCCAATCGAAAGACTTCACCTCATCGAAATCTCTAAAGAAACGAGCAAAGAAAGTATATGTGAATCCTCGGGTGTTGCAGAAGAGAACCTCGGCAATCAGATACAGGAGAAAGCTCTTGGCAGCTTAGTCCAAGCGCTTTGAGGGGGAATCATCAGTAATGTCCTCACCCTCCCAGTACCTCCTCAAAACAGTAAGGCGAATAGAGTGCTCTATTACCTTGAAACCAAGGAGGCTGCTAATCCTTCAACGACCTCGTTCGATCCTCTCTGGACATATAGACAGGCATCCCGCCAAAGGGCAGTCCCGTGATCATGTGAAAATCAAGAGGAGTAAGGGTCACTTCCCCACCTGGAAGGTGGAAAGTATGTGTGCCCTGCCACCAGCTCTCTGCGAGAGCCCACACCACCGAGGTATCCAACTTTGGAGCAATCAACTAGGCTATGCGGCCAAGCCTTGTCCAACCAACTGCCTCCCTCACTACAAGACAGAGCCGTAAGTACCACACTCACACATCATCTATACGGCAATACTTCTTATAGTGAGGACAGTAGAGGTCCTGCAGAACAAGAAGTAGGAATCACCATCGACTCAAATGATATTATAATGAAGAAGATGAAAGGGAGGATCATTTACCTCCATGAGACCTTGCCCCCAAACACAACAACATTTGTGTCGAGTTATACCCTTCAGTATGGTACCCATGTACCACTCTGCCCGCTAGTTACTTGTGGACCCCATGGGAGGCTCCCCTACGCGGGCCCTTCTCCTCGAGGACATGATTGACAAAAAAGAGAAAGAGAGAGAGAGAGCAACAGAAGAGAGAGAAATAAGAAAGAGAAAGAGAGAGAGAGAGAGAGGAGAGGGAGAGAATGAATGAAAGGAGGGGGCATGGCTCCTCTATTTATAGAGGGGCCATGCCTCTGCGACACCGCTGAGCGGCAACTAGAGCTCCGCTGCGCCACCCAGATAATAGAAAAAAAAAGAAAAAAATGTTTTCAAGAACCCTGAAAATGAAAAACTTTTTCAAAAAGAAAAAATAAGCATGAAGAAAAAAAATACTTTAAAAAAGAACCATGTTTTCAAGAACCATGAAAAATGTTTTAAAACAAAAAGAATCATGAAGAACAATGTTTTTCAAAAAAAAAAAAAAAAAGACCATGAAAAGACAATATGTTTTCAACAATAAAGAAAAAAGAAATTTTAAAAAAAAATTTCTGAAGAGAAAGTTTTCAAGATAAACCCTAAAAAGTTTGGTAAAACCCTGTGATGACTTGAGAGGCTCTAAGGAACCCCGACCAATAGAAAGAGTGGTTAGATGATGCCGTCTCATCGTGGAAAGAATCGTTAGGCGATGCCATCTCACCACAAAAAGAGTGGCTAGGAGATGTCATCTCACTGCAGTAAGAGTGGTTGGGCACTGCCGTCTCACCGCAGAAAGAGTGGTTGGGCGATGTTGTCTCACTGCAGAAGGCGATGCCCGTCTCACCGTAGCAAGAGCAGTTCGGTGATGTTGTCTCCCCACAGCAAGACTGGTCCGGCAATGCCGTCTCATCGCAACAAGACTTCCGTTTGGTGATGACATCTCGTCATAACTAGACTTCCTGATAATAGTTGAATGAAAGGTTTATTTCCGAATTTTATTTTTACTATTGCTTTTTACCAAACATAACTATATTATTTGTTTCCAACCGATTGATTTACCGGACAGTGGTTTTATCATTCAACTCTGTCACCAATGAGCAAAGTGATGATAATACATGCTCTTGGTGACAAAATCAAGTGATCTTTTGTCTTCGGCCTTCGGCTGTTGGCACAGGCCTCGGCCAAAGAGGGGTAAACTGTAGAAGCTGAATTTTGTCACTACCCCCAGCCATAGTTCAAAATCTCGCGAAATCTCGATCGAGACTTCGAGAATTTCGATCCCCTCGAAACGAAATGACCCCTCGAATAAAAAAAATACTAAATTTCAATCGAAATTCTTGAGATTTCGAGATATTTCGAGACATTTTCAAAATCTCGCGAGATTTCGAAATCTTGAGAAAATGCTTTATATAAAATACCATGTTTCGATAGTCTCGGTCGAAATTTCGACCGAAACTGAGAAACAGAGCATTTTTCCTCTTTTGCTTGGTTTTTGAAGGTTTTTGCTTATTTCTTCTTCAATCTTCCACTTCCCACTTGAATCCTTGCCACATCTACGCCGGAATCACTTGGAGAACACACTTCTTAGCACATCTGTGAAGCCTTTCCACTATTTCAGGTAAAACCATATTCTCAAAATTGATTTTTTTTTAGGGAAATGCTTGATCAACATGTTTGTTTGTGATGAAATAAATATATGTTAGACACCAGAAGCCGATCTACGACTTCACGGTGTCAAAAAATTTTTTTGGTATATATATTATTTATTTATTTTTCTACTTCAAAAATTGGATTTATTTACAACAAAAATCAAAAAATAATAGGGGTTATGTATATTGTATGGTGATGAATTAAATATATGTTAGACACCATTGGCCGATCTATGGCCTCATGGTGTCAAAAATATTTTTCTACCAATAATTAATTATTTTAATTTTTGAAAATTATAAAAAATATTTAAAATTTCAAAAAAATAGCAAAAAATAAGAAATAATATGAGGTTTTTGTTTTAAAATTACTGAAAAATATAAAAGTAAATTGTACATACTTCTTATTTACTGCCCATTTACATATCTTTTCGATTTTGTTGTGCTAGGCCAATATTTATTTGAAAAATATTTTTAAAAATTGTTTTTAAATATGAGAAAAATATGAGGGTTAGGGACTTAGGGGGAAAATACTAAATAGTTATATACTTATATACTTGTGTTAGTGCTCTTAAATCTTAATTCTTAAACATTTAAAATTTTAAACTAAAAGAATTGATGTGCTTCCGTTATTAATGAATTGTCTTTTATTCATGCAACAGTAAACTAGTCTGATTATGACGAACCGTGGTAAACGACAGAGCCAGAGGCAAGAGGGGCAGAGGCAGCCGGCCTAGACCCAGGAGGAGGGGAGCACACCCAGGCGCACTAGGGGTGACATTGCATGGTTGCATGGCACTCCAATTGATGGGGATAAAAGAAAATCCCAATGCAACTATTGTCACATGCAGTTTTTGGGAGGTGGTGCCACTAGACTCAAACAACATCTAGCTGGGAATTCTCCTGAAGTGGTCGCATGTCATATGGTCCCTGTGGAGGTATCTAGGGCTGTCATTGATTACATGAAGGGAGGGAGTAAGAGGAAGGCTCAGAGGGAGAAGGCAAAAGTAGATCTTGAGGAAGCAGTGAGGTGTACAGCGGGAGGCCAATCAAGCCATCGTGATGATGATGATGATGACAGTGATGATGTCTATGTTCCTGATGATATAGAGACTGAGCAAGAGGCTAGGGATTGGAGATGAGCAGAGATGATGAGCAGAGCCAGTTATCATGAGGATCAGGAGAGAGTCGAGAGACAGAGAGTAGGTGGTAGTGGAGGAGCTAGTACCTCTCGAGTTGGTGCTAGTGGTAGTGGAGGAGCTAGTACCTCTAGAGCTGGTGCTAGTGGTAGTGGAGGAGCAGGTACAAGTGGAGGAGGTGGGTTGCCTAATCCCTTTAGGAGATCATAGAGTACGAGGGCAGCTCCCCCTCCGCCTCCACCACCACAAGATGACCCAGCACTTCACCAAGCACCTGGTGTTTATAGAAAGAAAGGCAACAAACAACCAAAAATCAAGGGAGCATGGAAAAATCTGAAAGGGATGGTGAAGGAATCTATAGCTAAGTGGATGTTATACCATACCATCCCAGCAAACACAGCACAAGGCCTCTTTTATCAGACTATGATAGATTCCATTGCTGAGGCTGGCCCAGGGTATAAGGGGCCCACCCCATATGAGATTATGAATGTGTATTTGCCCCAACAGAAGAGAGAGCTTGAAGACTACATCAATGAAATGAGGGGATTGTGGGAGAACTATGGGGTGACCATAATGTGTGATTGTTGGACTGGTCCTACAAGAAAGTCCATCATCAACTTTATGGTGTATTGTGATGGGAGGACAGTCTTTCTGAAGTTTGTTGATGCATCCAAGAAGAAAAAGGATGCAAAGTATATCTACAATGCTGAAGGAAGTGGTAGAAGATGTAGGAGTAGGGAACGTTGTCCAAATTGTAACGGACAACGGAAGAACTACAAGAGTGTCGGTGAGAGGTTGATGCAAAATAATAAGTACCGGTTGTTTTGGACTCCATGTGCTGCCCATTGTATAGACCTCATGTTGAAGGACATGGGAAAGATCAAATTGGTACAACATGTTATGGAAAAGGCAAGGCAAATGACCAACTTTGTCTACAACCATGGGTTTGCACTAAACCTCTTGAGGGAGAAGTGTGGGGGTGACTTAGTGAGGTCAGGCATAACTAGATTCGCCACCAACTACATTGCACTCAAGAGTATAGAAACCAAGAAGTCTGGACTGAGATCAATGTTTGCTTCTGAAGACTGGTTCAACTGGAATGGGTCCAATACCCATGGTGGTAGGGAAGCATAAGCTACAATTTCATCAGATGACTTTTGGTCTAAGTTGCATAAAGTGGTACAACTTCTGGACCCAGTGGTCAAGGTTTTGCATATAGTTGATTCTGCTATCAAGGGACCAACCATGCCACATCTATATGCTGCCATAGACTTGATGAATGAAGGTGTTTACAATGCAAATCCACGAGGTAGCAAACACTTTCTCAAAATTATCAAGGAGCGCTGGAAAAATCAACTTATGCATCCACTGCATAAGGTTGGTGAGTGTACACTCTTTGTTTTTTATGCAATTACATCTTTTAAAGTTAATTTGAAGGATATATTACTAACTAGTGAATATGTAATGTCAATTTCAACATATTATTTGAACCCCAAGTACCAATATAGTCATAGGCTTGGGTTGAATAATAGTCTTATTGACGCAGTCAAAGAAGTAGTTGCCAAGTTGGAGCCGAATAGTAAATTACAGGCGATATGCAACAATGAGGTGAGTCTTAGAAGTTATAATTCATTTGGAATTACTCAATTCAATACTAAATAGTAACGAGTCATTACTAATTTTAAATATTTTCCAAATGATTATAGTTGAAGACTTTTAGGGATGCATTGGGAAGTTTTGGAACCCAAGCTGCACAGCAAGGCCGGACACGCGGTGATGCCGATACTCATTAGTCATTACTTCATTAGTCATTACTCAATTCAATATCTTATTCTTTTGAAATGAAGGTGACATGTTTCTTTTGTTGTAATGCAGCTGAATGGTGGGTGTTGTATGGGGGTTCGGCAAATAATTTAAGAAAAATAGCAATCAAGGTTCTCTCCCAGACATGTTCAGCATCTGGCTGTGAACGGGATTGGAGTACATTTTCTCTCATCCACTCCAAGAGGAGAAATAGATTGGGTTCTGAACGTCTCTCTGACTTAGTGTATGTGCATTATAATTTGAGGTTGAAGATGCAACACATACGCATGGGACAAGAGGGTATCAGGGAAAATATCGATCTCGCCTACATTTTCCAGGTGGAGTCAGATGATGAAGATCCTATTGTTGATTGGGTGAGGGATAGAGGTGAGCCAGTGTTAGATCAGCCTGGAGGTAGACCTGACCCCATGATAGCTGAACACATACAAGCTAATGTGGATGACTTCATGGCTGCAGAGGGTAAGGTACATGCACGGGATGCGTCACCCATACCGTTCCAGTCTACTGGTGGTGTTGATGAGGAGGATGAAGATTGGTCTATGTCATCTGGTGGAGATGGTGGTGGTGGAGATGGTGATGGTGGAGATGGTGGTGGTGGTCCTGGTGGAGATGGTGATGATGGAGGTGATGATGAAGGTAATGATGGACGTGATGATGATGGTGATGGTGGTCAAGCATATGAGGGAACTCGAGTCCCGTTTGTGGTACAAGAGCAGCAAGAGGCAATCCGTGCCCCCACCGGCCCCACACCAGCTACACGGCCCACATCGTCCACCTCGACCTACTCGAGAAAGCAGCGTGGCCAGTCCCGTCTTGGTGGTCGTGGTAGTGGTACTAGTAGGCAAGCTGAGCTTATGGACATTGATGCCCTATCTGGCTCTGTTGGTGGATTGAGTATTGGCGATAGAGACAGTAGATCGAGTGGGCATTTTCGTGCCCCATCTTTTCATGTAGACAGCAGTCCATCTCCAGCACAATCAGAGCATGGTTCATCTCATTCACATCCATGTGGCGAAGGGCATTCTGGGCAGTACCCTTGGGGGCAGCAGACTATATCTTCTCCATCCATTCCCAGTTTTAAGTATGACTCCCACTCACAAGGATATAGTGGATCGTCTTTTGTGCATGACTTCTTTTCCTCTACTGGCTACCCAACCCACCAGCCGCAGCCGTACAACCAGTACATGCTCTCAGAGCCGTCATATGACTCATATCATAGTGGATCAGTGGGTAGTACTTCTTCACAGTTTGGTGACCTATATCCTAGGATAGGTTACCTTCAGCATGTTGATGATGCAGTTTACATGGCCACTGTGGATGACTACACTCGCTTTTTCTCCCAGACTATGACGTGGCATGCATTTGTCCTACAGTCGGAGAGCAATACACGTCGGCTCCAGCGGACCATGAGTGGGGTTGATCCTGGACGGCGGAGTAGTTATTATTAGCAAATTTGTAAACATTTGAGATGAATGATGACTAGTTGACTACTTGACTTGTAGCCTTATAGGGGACAATTGGGGATATTGACATATTGTGATTTGGAATGTTTGATATCATCTTCTTAAATCTTAACTCTTAAGTTGTTATTTGTTAACTTGTTATTGACTTGATGTCTTATGTACTTAATATTATGATTTATGACTTAACTTATGAGTCATTATGTTTCCAACTTAGTTCCAAGTCAATTTACTTGTTTAATGTACAATGTGTATGTGTAATTAACTAAGTTATACACTTATACATTAGGGTTCGACCGTACATTGCCAATCAATGGTGCACATCCAAAACACCATTTTGGGTGACTATTTTTGCAATTTGAACATTTAAATGTGTTTATATAGCCTAAAATAGGGTTTCCATGAAGTTTCAGGCCTTAACTTGGCCTAAAACCCACCGAAATGACCTATCGAAACATACCAGAAAAAATACAATATTTCGACCGAAATATCCAAAATTTCGAATATTTCGGATATTTCGGTCAGCTCGAAATACCGAAACAAAATGAGTTCTCGAACTATGCCCCCAGCAATGATGACAACCGGACACGGATGACTAACGACGTCCCTCGGACACCCCCTTTCAAACCTGGAAACCGCTAAAGAAAGAGCCAAAATCGCGTGACAATGGTAGAACATGTGTCTAGGCTTCCGCGGTGCACCAAAGCACACTGCAGCCGCGAGGCCTTAGGGTCAGACTACCGCAACGCTGCGACCACAGCGCCCAAGACTCCGAGTATAAGACTCAATACTTGTAAGTCATTACTCTATCCACTAGTTACTCGTGGACTCCATGGGAGGCTCCCCTACACGGGCCCTTTTCCTCGAGGATATGATTGACAAAAGGAGAGAGAGAGAGAGAGAGAGAGAGAGAGAGAGAGAGAGCAACAAAAGAGAGAGAAAGAGAGAGAGAGAGAGAGAGAGAGAGGAGAGGGAGAGAATGAATCAAGCGAGGGGGGATGGCTCCTCTATTTATAGAGGGGCCATGCCTCCGCGGCACCGCTGAGTGGTGACCAGAGCTCCGCCACACCGCACTGCCCAGTTAATAGAAAAAAAATGTTTTCAAGAAAAAAAAAACATAAAGAAAAAAAATACTTTCAAAACCATGTTTTCAAGAACCATGAAGAACAATGTTCTTCACAAAAAAAAAGACCATGAAAAGACAAAATGTTTTCAAAAAGAACCATGAAGAAAAAAAAAATTCTGAAGAGAGTTTTCAAGATAAACCCTAAAAAGTTTGGGAAAACCCTGTGATGACATGAGAGGCTCTAAGGAACCCCGAACAACAGAAAGAGTGGTTAGGTTATGTCGTCTCATCGTGGAAAGAGTGGTTAGGCGATGCCGTCTCACCGCAGAAAGAGTGGTTAGGCGATGTCGTCTCACCGCAATAAGAGTGGTTGCGCGAGGCCATCTCACCATAGAAAGAGTAGTTGGGCGACGCCGTCTCACCGCAGAAAGAGTGGTTCGGCGATGCCCGTCTCACTGCAGCAAGAGCGGTTCGGTGATGCCATCTCACCACAACAAGACTTGTCCGGCGATGCCGTCTCATTGTAGTAAGACTTCCGTTTGGTGATGACATCTCGTCATAACTAGACTTCCTAATAATAGTTGAATGAAAGGTGTTTTACTGAATTTAGTTTTTAATATCGCTTTTTACCAAACATAACTCTATTATCAGTTTCCAACCGATTGATTTATCGGAGAGTGGTTTTATCATTCAACTCTGTCACCTATGAGCAAAGTAATGACAGTACATGCTCCTAGTGACAAAATCAAGTGATCTTTTGTCTTCGCCCTTCGGCTGTTGGCATAGGTCTCAGCCAAAGAGGGGTAAACTATAGAAGCTGAATTTTGTCACCACCCCCAACAATGACGACAACCGGACACGGATGACTAACAATATCCCTCGGACGCCCCCTTTCAAACTCGGAAACCCCTAAAGAAAGAGCTGAAATCGCACGACAACGGCGGAACATGTGTCTAGGCTTCCACAGTGCACCAAAGCACACTGCAGCCGCAAGGCCTTAGGGCCAGACTACCGCAATGTTGCGACCGCAGCGCCCAAGACTCTGAGTATAAGACTCAACACTTGTAAGTCGTTACTCTATCTGACAAAGGATAAGTCAGTCACATGTCTCTACCTAAGCTGGGGGACACTTTCCATCTTGCATCTTTCATAATCGCATTGGTTTAGCGTACATGTATTCATTCCTATCATTAACCCTTGATTTTGGCACAATGTAGACTCTTAAGCATTTGTGTGTAATGTATATAATATTTAGCACAAAGTAGTTAGTTTTCTTTGAATAGCTTGTGCATTATCATTTAGCCATGCATGTTGATATATGATATTTTATAATGGGAGAATATTCGAAAACAAGTATCTAATAGAAAGACCGGTTTACCCGGGCGAGGTGGGTTCCTAATACCTTTCCACTTATCCCGAATCTCTAACCAGATCAAACAGAATCATGTAGCCCTTCACAGGGCTACACTAATTGTATGATCCCAATCCCTCGATATTATACTAAGAAAACTTCTTTCCATCGAGGAGCACGGATGACCCACACAACCATCCGCAGACACCAACCTCGCAGGAAAGGGAAGGGAAACCACTAATTCTCCTTGTAGGGATCTGTCTCACTGACCGATCTTTTGCAGCTAAAACTCGATCAGCCTACTATTACCAGTAGTCAGTAATTTTAGGGTGTAAACAGCTGGACAACCACATACTCCACCTCAGAGTGCCATTACTGCTTCTCAGTTTAAGAAGCTCACGGACCAGCAGGAGAGAGAGGAAGAAGTGGAGATGGAAGAAGAAAGTGAAGATGAGGATAATGACAATGAGTGTGTGCCACTGGCCGCATCATAGTGTACTGTTAGTGGAATCTCAATGGAAGAATTCATGGATTTCAAGTAAGACACACATGCTCAATTGGAGGAGATCAAGGAGCAGACCCATACCCCCACCTTGTTATTACATATGCTCGGGTGGACGAAGTACACAAGCAAACAGAGGAACTGGTTAGGATGATGAAGCATCTGTACTAGTACTTGGCAATACCATACCCCGACGAGAAAGGTGAAGATGAAGACAAAGAGGAGGAAGAGGAGGAAGAAGAGGAAGAAAAAGGACATGATTAGATTTGATTTTAAATCCCCTTAATAAAATTCCTAAAACATTAGGGAAGATTGCTGGCTGAATGCAATATATCATTGGAACTTACTGTTGCTGCGATGAGAAAACCAGAAAAAGGATGAAAGCCTTAATGTTGATAGAAATCTAAGTCTTGTAGATATACACAACCTTCATGAAGAGACACAAATAGGTAGTAGACATCTCACCAAAGAAGAACATGGTTTTTCATTGATATAGAACTAGATTTTATAATAGATAACTCCAGCAATGGTGGCTGCGCACCTAAGAAGAGAAATTAGGTAGGTCCTATCAAAATATTGATGGAAAGAATTGCTAATACTGATTAAGGAAGCTCTGATATGACAATATGAAAACCAAAAAAACAGTAGGAGCAATGAGAAGAAGAGAGACCTGAGGATGGGGAGAGAACGAGACTGCAAGAAGAAGTGTAGCCAATAGCTTGGCAGCATCCCTCCAACTTAGGAAATAAAGTGTGCTAGACTACCTAGGAAAGTTAAAAATATAGATAATTACAACAAAATATTGTGCTGCAGGGATGAACAAGAATACCCCCACAGCACATACTTTAACGCAGGCCATTTAGCATCCCAGCTTGACTGTCTTTTCTTCCCTTCTACTATGAAACAATATCTTCTACAGCCTATACAGAACAAAGTCTTCTACTATTAAGATATCAACTCTCTTCAAACACAATTTTTTTTTCTCCCAACTCTGAATTGAGCCTCTGCTTCTAATCTTCATTACATCTGTTATTGTTGATCTCTTTCCCTACACTTCACCACCATCAACTGTTTCTTACATGATAGTTGGATTTGTGAATTAGTGTTTGAACTTATCCTGACCATGATGAGCTTTTGCACCTATTAGCAGTTTCACCACATCTTTAATCGGCGGTCTGTCACTTGGCTGCTTTTCTGTACATTTCAAACCCACCAAGAGCACATCAATTACTTCGTCCATGACAGTTGAATCCATGATTTCTTCCATTAGACTAGGATCCACAATTCCATGGATGGATTCAGTGTTGATCCAGGTTGAGCGTACCCAACTCACCAAGTCCATGCCTTCTGGTAATGAAGTATCCACGGCCTTTTTACGGGTTACCAACTCAAGCAAGACGACCCCATAGGAGTACACATCTGCTTCCTTGCCCTTTCCCATTGCATATGTAATCTCTGTCAGGCCATAACAAAGCAATATTTATCAGTAAATAATAAGAAAAAGGCTCTGGAAACTATTGAACAGTACAAATCAGCAAGGGCAAAACAAAGAAACAGGGACATGGATCAAAAGAAAAATATAATGGGAAATGAAACTATGGAAATAGCAATATACCTGGTGCAAAATATCCAATAGTGCCCGCAACTGTGGCTGACCGATTCGAAGTGGAAGAGTTATCCATGAACTTGGCAATGCCAAAATCAGAGATATGAGGTTCCATATCTGAGTCCAAAAGTATGTTGTTTGGTTTGATATCTCTGTGCACAATAGGAGGAATACAGTCGTTGTGGAGATAAGCCAATCCTTGGGCTGTTCCCAGTGCTGTTCTGTAACGAACATCCCACCCAAGGATTTGAGCAGGATTGTGCTCATGTAATACATCATGAAGGCTTCTGTTCTCCAAGTACTTGTACAAGATCAATCCATACTTCTCTCTTAACCAGAACTCTTCAAATTTCACAAGATTCCGGTGCCTGATTTTCCCAATAGTTTCGATTTCTCTGATCATGCTTGCACGTGCTTCTTTCTGTCCTGCAAATGTAAACTTCTTTACAGCATAAATCTTCTCCTGATCCAACGATGCCTTGTAAACAGTCCCATGAGCTCCTCTTCCAATAATGAATCTTTCATTCAGATTATCAGTAGCCTCCATCACCTTGATCAGTAACAGAGATGAACCTTCATAGGCAAAGATTTCAATGTCTGATGATTCTCTTCTGCACCAGTAAAGCAAATAGCTCAACAAGAGAATCACCAGAACACAGAACAAAGATGATCCAAGTGCTATCATTGCAATCTTTAGTTTACTAAGGCCTTTCTTACAATCACATGACTGATACTGACGACATGGACTTAAAATGTTATGACCACATGATCCAGCACTACTTAGATGACAATTAACACAAAGGCCAGAATTCCCCAAGAATGAAGATGGAGAAGAACTCAGGAACTTCATCAATGCGTCCGGTAGTGGACCAGTGAAGAGATTATATGAAACATTCACCTCAATTAGTGACTCTAGTTGATTAAGTGTTGCTAAACTTCCTGTCAGATTGTTGTAAGAAATATCCAATCTTTGTAGCATAGTCAACTTCCCCATCTCTGATGGAATTTGCCCGGTCAATTCATTACCACTGAGATTCAAAGCAATGTTCAGACTCTGCAGTTCTCCAATTGATGCTGGAATATTACCTCCCAGCAAATTTCCCCCAATCTGTAGCTCTACAAGTTTATTAAAATTTGACAAGAAATCTGGAATTCCCCCAGTGAAACGATTTTCTCCCAAAATCAAATTTGTTAATTCTGTTAGGTTCCTTATACTCCCGGGCACTGAACCATTCAATGAGTTGGAAGCCACATTCAGATAATACAGTTTGACACAGTTTGAGATATCCGGAGGAAATGGGCCTTGCAAATGGTTATAAGAGAGGTTCAAAAACTCCAAACCCACAAGGTTTCCTAGATCAGGAGGTATAGGCCCCATCAACTTATTCCGAGACAAGTCAATTGATGTAAGATTTGTACAACTCCCCAAGCTTGGAGGAATTGTCCCATTTATATTATTTCCACTGATGTCCATGAATAAGAGGTTTGGGTTTTCTATGAAATGTGGAAGAGAGCCAGTGAGACTGTTTTCTTGGAGAATCAACCTTCTCAAGGTCGGACAGCTTCCAACATCTGCAGATATGCTACCGTGCAGTAGATTGGCACCCATGGTCAAGAGTTGCAATTGTTTCCCAAAGCAAAGGTTTGGTGGGATTTCACCAGAAAACAAATTGTTAGTGAAATCCAACTCCAATAAGCTACTGTTTATCCCCAAGGTTGAGGGTATGACTCCAGAAAACTTGTTGTTGAACAATGAAATGTTTCTCAGGTTTCGAAGTTCAGTCATCTCCAATGGTAATTCCCCAGACAAATTGTTGTTATAAACATGGAAAACCTCAAGGGTTGGAATCGTCCAAATGCTTGTTGGAATCTCTCCAGTCAATTGGTTGGTGTACAATTGAAGCTGCTTTAAGCTTTTCAACATCCCCAGTTCACTTGGAATTTCTCCTTGGAGCTGGTTTTCCTTCAACATTAACTCTTCCAAGGATTTACAGTTCCCAAGCTCAGGCGGTATATTCCCTGACAATTGGTTTCCAGAAAGGTATAGAAACGTAAGCTCCGTCAATAAACCAAGGGAAGACGGAATATGCCCCGTTAAACCATCACTGACAGCAGCAAAGATCGTCAAGCCACTGCAGTTGCCCAAGCTTGAAGGGATTTCTCCACTAAACTGGTTGTCAGATAAAACCAATGCACTCAATCTCTTACAATGACCCAAACCCAATGGAATCCTACCACTTAAACTGTTTGTTTCCATATACAAATTAATGAGGTTTTCAAGGTTGTTCAGACTGTCGGGCAAAATTCCAACCAATTTGTTATCATTCAGATAAAGATCTTCCAGTTTAGTGCAGTTCCCAATAGAGGGAGGTATAGTTCCTGATAACTGATTACTATTCAACCATAGAGACACAAGCTCAGTTGCATTTCCTACATTCGACGGGATTGAACCATTGAACCCATTGTTGTTTAGATACACAGTTTCCAAATTTGGAAATTGGAACAAGAATTCAGGTATCTCTCCACTCAGAGAATTCTGATAAAGGGAAAAATATGACAGATTCCTCAACATTTCCCAGCTTCCTGGTATCTCTCCAGTGAACACATTTGATGAAAGTTCCAAATATTCTAGAGATCTACAGCTCTCTAATTCAACTGGTAGTGAACCTGAGAAATTATTGACGCTAAAATCAATGGTCTTTAGGTACCTTAGACGGCCAATCTCAGGTCCCAATGTACCAGAAATCCCCAGACTTGACAAGTTCAACGAGATCACACTGTGTGTAGGGTCACACTCTATTCCTTGCCAGTAACAGGGAGTGGAATCGGATGATTTCCAGCTCGAATTGATCGAGGAAGGAACTGAAAGGTTATTGAGTAGAGAAAGCAGAGCTTCTCCATCAGAACTCAAAGCAGAGACATAACAGATACAAGTACAAACAATAACAGAGATGAACAAGTAGAAAACCTTGATAACTGCTTCCATGGTTACTTCTAACAAAGCCTGAAACTCACTGGGAAAGAAGTAGAAATTCAAGAAGGATTCTTACCTAAATGGCTGAAACTCGAATCTGAAGAACACGAAGAAGCTATAATGCTACAGAGCTTTGATTCTGGACTTGAAACCCGCAAAACCAAAAGGAAGAGAAGTAACTAATAAAACAGTGGTAACCCACATCAAGTCTGAGAGCACTCAGAGCCGGGACACAGATATAAAAGAAAACCTAGACAGTGAATTAAATAATGCACGTGAGAACACTGATGAGTGATCGATTACCTAACCATCATGCCGACCTTTCCAAGCATTCTCTCAGTGTTCACACCTGACCAGACCAAACCAGACCAGACCATTACCGAGTGTAGAATATATTTATTGCTTTTTAATACGTTTTCGGTGGTGGGAACGTTTGAATTCGAGAGTTTCTGTATCAGAATTGCTTTTGACCTCTGCAATTCAAAAAGAAGTCATAAAAGACGAATGTGATCTTCCACCAGCACCGGTCACCCCTGCCCCACCCTTTTTGTCTACTCTCTGTTTTTTTATTTTTTTGGTACTAGTTCTAGTCTCTGTTTCATTGTCTGGTTATGTATTTCTTTTTTAAGTAACTACCAACTACTAAAGAGTTATTAACCAGTAGGAGGGAGTTGCGTATTCCTCCAGCCGCGGCGGGAGCTGGAGGACCAGCCAAGCAAAAATAGGGGTGTTTGGATTATTTTACAGACGATCCCTATGAAATGATCAAAACCCTCTGTTTTAGCTGGGCTGGATCCTCCAACTCTTGTCATGATTGAAAGAGAACCAGATCCTGGAATTATATGCTCTTCAGAGGTTTACTGTTAATGTAATCCTGATAGCATATAACAGCGTAAATTAGATCATGAAAACATTTCACTGAAAGCTTTGGGTGATCAACTCAATCTGTCGGTTTAAGTAAATTCAAGTCAAGGTAAACGGGCCGAATAAAAGACTGCAATTTTAAAACCAGGTGTCCACCTTTTAAAAAAGGGTTAAGTACACGCACCTCTTAAAATAGACCCAATATTCTTCGTCCACTCTTAAAGTTTTGACAATTCCACATACATCCTTTACTTTTCAACTAAAGCCATTTAAGTTTATTATCGTTAATTTCAGGCCTTAAATGCTAACCTGAAGAAGGTAATGTAGAATTATACCCTTCTAAGACTTAATTACCAAAATACTTTTAAGTTAAAAACTGAAAAACCAAAATACCCAAATCACCCTTTCTCCCTTTCCCTGAACGGCGCCCGCCCCCCCTCCCCCCCCCCCAACTTTTCATCTGCTCCGGTTAATGATAATCTTCACATTTACAATTTTTTTTTCGTCTTTCTTCCTCCCGATTCTATTGTCGGCGTGAAACCCCTTGTCTTCTGTTTGTTTCAGAAGTGGAGCCTTCCCAACTCACCTACCCTGTTTGCGTCCAAGGCTGCTCCCTCCGATCAACGGTAACCAGGATGGCGGGGGTGGGGCAGGGGATAAACACAAAGTGGGGACGAGGATATATAGTTTTGTAGAGGAGGAGGCAGGAAAGATTTTGCAGAGTGGGGAAAGGGGTGGGGCAGGGATTGAGTGGCGGTCTAAAAGTGTTGAGGTTGTTGGAAATGCAGAGTAATGGGAGTTGTTGCAGCAGTAGGCTTGTGAAGCTTTATTTTGAGTTATTGTTCAGAAATGATGGTGTGAACCATTTCCTCTGGAGCTTTTTTTGTGCTTTGGGTGAAGCTCAGTATTTGAATCGCACATTGGTTATGGATTTGACGATATGTTTACTAATCTCTGGATTTTTATTTGGGTTTCTCGCATTTTCGTCTCCTCCTGATTCTTCTTCTTCTTTTTTTGCTTTTGTTAATTGAAAGTATGGTTTTGTCTTCTCTATGCATTTTGCCCCCTTTTTTCTTTTTTACAGTTTCAGCTTTTCCTGATTTTTTCTTCGTTTCTGTTTCGTATCACTTATCTTTTTGCAGAGCTTCTTTAGTCTTTACGTTCTGGTTTCTTAGTTCTAACTTTAGCAAGTAATTATGTTTCTTTTAAAACTGAAACCTGTAACAGAAGGTGGTTGCGTGATGAAGGACTTGGACATAAATCAAGTACCACCTTCAGGAACAGAGGAAGAATGGATGATGATGATGGGAAATGCAGTGGACGAAGAAAAGAGCGGTGGGGCCCTCCCCATAAGAAGCTTAGTCTCTCAAAGGAGCAGTCTCATCTTCTCGAACAAAACTTCACAGGAAACCCCACCCTTAATCCAGTTAGTCCTAATATAACGATCACCCTCTTCTTCTTCTCCTGATTTTAAGTTTCTAATTTTGTTTTATTTCTCTCTTTCTCTGCCTAGAGACAACGAGAAGCTTTGGCTTTACAGTTGAAGCTAAAACCACGACAAGTGGAGGAATGTGTACATTGCCATCAAGAAGCAACAGAGAAGGAGCAGAGAAGAAGAAACAGAAGAACGAGAAGTGAACCCTTAAAAAAACGCTTCGACTTACCACAAACAAAGGGAAAAGAAGGATTTGGTTCCTGTCCTGCAGTGGCAGGAGCTGGAGCGTCTAGCCCAGCAAAACCACCTAAAAACAGGGGGTGGGGTGGTCATTTCACATGTGGGGCCCAGGTGGGACCCACCAGTAAAATGACCATCTCACCCTTGTTTTTGCTGCGGTTTTGCGGGGCTGGATGCTCCAGCTCCCGCCACTGCAGGATAGGAGCCTTTTCCAGAAAATAAAGCACGCGTAACTACATGCCTTCTCACATTCCACCCATGGATATCACATCCTGTCTCTCTCTCTCTTAAATAAATGTCTTTCGTATTGGAAGATTTGTAGGCTTGTAAACGGATCAGATGTAATCCGATTCGGATATTTCCTAGTCGAATATGGATACCTCTAAACGGATTCGGATGCGGACCGAATTCGGATTTTCGACCATCCGTTTACACCGTTGCCTTGTGTAACTCGAACTTTCCTCCCCCTAGTGGATACAATTCACTCTCAATCCATAGTTTTAGATCATGATTCTCTTCTCCTCATATTCTAGAACCTGTTGAATCTTCAAAAACCCTCAAGATTGTTATTTACTTAATTTTTTATAATTAAGTATTCGGATTTGGATTTTTATCGGAGTATTCGGATTTTTTACCTGATATCTCTAATCGAATACAGATGCCCCTAAACGGATATGGATGCGGATCAAATTCTAATTTTCGATTATCCATTTACAGCCCTAAAGATTTGTTGCCCTCTCTATGATTTTATTGGTACAAAACCACACTATGACGTCGTATGAAACCCTCTCCCAACATTAATTATTGAAGTCTTTAAATTAAGCCACACTAACATTGTTTTAAGTGGGGTGGTCATGTAAGTCATCGTCCATATCGATATGGTGTCAACCTGGATCGGCTGGTATTGGCATGTATCGAACCAGATCAGGCACAAATCCAAAAACCCAATACTCCTGATCCGTATCGATATCAGGTATGAGGTACCAATGATATCGTTACCACTGATATGGTCGATCATCTCATTTCTAGCATAGAACCGTCCAATTATGGTCCTGTCGTCTCTAGCTCAAAACAAGTATATAAATATATAATGAGGGTCAAATCATGATTAAATTACAAGAGGGACCGGGGTTTCCTTCACCTAATAAGTCCACTAGTTTGGTGGTTGGATAAAAAACTCCTAGGATAATGCCAATTATTTATTTATTTTATTTTATTTTAGTTTTTTTGTCGTTGTGAGAATAATGCCAATGTCATTTTGGATTTTGTATAATAAGACACATGGAACAATTAGGGGTGTCATTCTAAGCCCGCCCCGGTAAGATCGACCTGTCCTTACCAATGAAAGCTCAAAACTAGCTCAAAACCCATCCGACACGTTAGCTAAGCTACCGGGCCTAAGCTTGACATGATGCGAGTCTGACATGTTTAAGCTTGTTTATAAATCGTTTGCTATACCTCAATTATCCCTTTAGCTTTCTATTTTATCTCAAATATGTCATTTTTTAATCTTCTTGTTTAATGGATCTTTTGCATTATGTAAGTTATACTTATCCTACATTTAATGAAAGTCTCTTACTCAAACTTTCACATCATTCCCTCAAAAAGGTAATTTCAGTACCGTTTAAAAACGTTTCTTCTGTTTCTGCGTTGAGAAACAGCTTATGTCATTTTTGTGCTGAGAAATAGTTTTTTTGGTATGAAATAGTGTTTGATAAACTTGTTCCAGAAACGTTTCCAGGTGTTATTACCTAATCTATCTTCCATAGAGAATTAGGGTATCTGCAGTTTGCGCGAATGGCGATTCTTGCAAAAATCTCCTTCAGTGAAGCAAATAATAGCAATTCTTGCACAACTTCGAGACGCTGGAGCGATCTGGAACTTTGTTGTACCTACAGATTCTTCATCTTTGCCATCGTTGTCATCTCGATTTTTCTCTTCGCTGCTCTCTTTCTCCTCTTCTTCTTCTTCCTCGATAACTGATTCAATATATGTCAAGCTAGTGAGTAAACATCTTTTTCTTTTTTTTTTGAAAAATTTCTTTTTTTCTTCTGGTTTTGGTAATTTTTTTACTGAATCTATGTGGTTTCTTCTTGCTTTAATGGTGTCCACTCTATTTGGAGATTTGTGCTTGCCGTGAAGTCAAATCCCTTGAAACCACGGGTGGATTAGATCCGGAAGCAAGCAAACGACCACAGATCTCTAGCCCTCGCTTATGCTTTGTTTGCACAAAAGCTCAAGCCCGAGAACTCGAAGCTTGTTAGGGTTTTTGCTGATCAAACTCGCTTAATCTCTGAATTTAGTGATAACCTTTTGGGATATTCGATTGATAAGTCTGTGCTTCGCCAGTTTGAGAAGGAGATGAAGGAATGGATCAAGGTTACACGTTTTTTGGAGTTGCAGTGGTAAACCTATTTGAGAAGGCGATGAAGGAACGGATCAGTTGAAGAAGCTTGAGGACACGTCTTTCGGAGTGGTAAAAATGTCCCCTGCAATGGCTTGAGGACGATGACAGAGCACGTCTCTTGGAGTTGGAGTCAATAGATATCGAGTAGAATTTCTCCCAATTTGTTTCAAGCAACAGAAAAACAAGTACACTTCAAACCTGTTTTTTGGCCCATAAATGTTGATTTCTATTTCAAGAAATAGTAGAAACCAAACAAGTTTATCAAACACTTTTTGGGGTGTTTTTTCGTTTCTTAGAACATATAAACAGAAAACGTCACATTGTTTTTTCTTTTGGTGACATGAAGCTTTACTGATAATCATGTGAGGGCCTTTGAACTCCCTTGGAGCCAAGGAGTGGAAATGGGTCAATCTGTCATACACACGCTAGACAGGGCCCTCTTGGCCAGGGTATCTGCAACAGTATTCAGATCCCATGGAATAGAAGAAAATGAAACAGCAGTACATGAATTACATAGGGCATTACATCATCCAGAATTACAACTGCTTCAAGGGGAGGGTGCATAAGAGAACCCTGAAGTTAGAGAATTGCCTCTCTGCAGTCAGATTCTACAACAAGGTGCGTTATTCCTAGAGTGGCTGCTTTGGCAATGGTCATTCTGATGGCAAGAGCTTCACCTTGTAGTGCAGAAGTGAAACTTAGGGGAGCTGATAATGCATGTAAGGGTCTTCTCACATCTGACCGAAACACCAAGCCAATGCCTCCCTCCAAGCAACCTTGTTTCAAAGCCGCATCACAATTTACCTTTACAAAACCTGTTGGAGGCGGGAACTAGTGCGAGACATGTGGAGGCTGCAAAGGAGTTGTTGTCGTATTGTATTGCAACCCTTTCGCTGAAGCTTTGTGGTATTCCAGGAACGCACTCTCCGTCATCAAAATGACTTCTTGAGGGGTCCATTCCTTCGTGCCAAAGACATAGTCATTACGCGCTCGCCAAATATACCAACATATGAAAGGAGCTCTTGCTAATGATTCTTTGGCTAATTTTTGTCCCTCCTAAAAAGGTCCTCCCAACTCTGTAGCCATAGCAGAAATGAGGGATCTTGGCCAGTAGGAGGAATGTATGACATGGAACTCCCAAACCAAATGGCCTTTGCGAAACAACAACTAAGAAGGATGTGGTCTAACGTCTCCTTCATACCCCCACATCTACGACAATTTGGATCTACTGGAATCTTCCTAGAGTGAAGCCCTTCACCTGTTGGAAGACCATCCACATATGCCCTCCATAGAAAGGCCTTAATCTTTGGTAAGGTATCAATATTCCAAATATGATTCCAAGCCTTGTCTGGAACCAAATCCCATTTATGCGGTCGTGAAATAGAAGCATGGTTTGCAGCAGATGCTTGAGTCATATTAGGCAACATATGGTATGCTGATTTCACACTGAACAACCCATTCTTTGCGGCACCCCAAACCAATTTATCGTCTCTTGGGAACATACTAAGGCTAATAGATTGAATAGCCTTCCTCTCCTCTAGGCAAAATAGAAGTTGAAGCAAACACCTTCGCCAGGTGCGAGTTATAGGGTCTAATAAATCTGACACCACATGAGCTTGACAACCAATTGGCATCGCACTTTGGATCTTATAACCAAGTAAGGTAGGAACCCAATTGTCATTCCATATATTGATCGAGTCACCACTTCCCACTTGCCAAATCAAACCCGATTGGAGAACAGCCCTACCTTCCAAGAGACTTCGCCATCCCCAAGATGGCCTATTAACTACCCTGGCATGAAGGAAATCCGTGAAGGGAAAATATATGGATTTAATGAAGCAGGCCCAATGAGATTCAGGTAAAGACCAGAGGCGTCAAGCAGCCTTTGCTAGCAAAGCAAAGTTTTGAAGCTTTGAGTCCTTGAAGCCAAGCCCACCTTTTGATTTTGAGCGGCACATTCTCGACTAGGAAATCCCCAGTAGAAATTTGCAGCTGCCCTATTGATAGAATCATGGTGTGAGATAGGAATTTTAAAATGGGAACCAGCAAAATTTGACATAGGAGAGATTGCCACTTTAAGAAGGACCTCCCTACCGGCATGAGATAGAAAGTGATTCTTCCAACCTTGCAATTTATTAAGGGTGTGCTCCTTCACCTCATTAAACACATTCTTCTTTGTTACACCAAACTCTTTAGGCAACCCCAAATACTTTGAAGGCCCATCATCATAGGGAACTTTAAGCACCCTGGAAAACCATCTCTTGAACTTCACATGAGTATTAGGGCTAAAGGTAAGGCTTGATTTATGTAAATTTACAGCCTGACCTGTAGCCTTGCAATATAGCTCCAAACACTGCTTGATGGAAGTTACTTCTTGGAGAGAAACATTTGCAAAAACAAGACAATCATCCGCAAAAAGAAGATGACTAACAGGCTCACCCCTACTGCAGACTCTGACTCCATGAATATCACCCTGGTCTTCAACATTTCTTATGACAGGCGTAAGAGCTTGAGAGCAAAGAATGAACAGAACAGGAGAGATAGGATCCCCCTGGTGGATTCCCCTGGTGGGAGTAATAGATCCCTTGATGCAACCGTTGATGAGAAGGTTGTAAGTCACAGATCGGATACAAGACATAACAAGCTTCACCCAGTGAGCATGGAAATCCATTCTCAAGAGCGTACCTTCAATAAAATTCCACTCCAAACGATCATACGCTTTTCGCATGTCTAGCTTTAGCACGAGGAATTTGGTCTTGCTTTTCTTCTGCTTCTTGATATAGGGTTTGTTTGGTTGCAAGGGGAATGGAAATTTTTGATGTAAAGTGAAATTTTTTTCCCAAGGGATAATAATTTTAGGTGTTTGGTTGTCAGGGAATTGTGTTTCCCATGGGAAATAAATTTCACTTTTGAGGTCAGATTGCAATTTTAATTTATTGACAAAAAATGCAAGTAAAATCAAAACCCGAGAAACAACTTGAACCTTGCTTTGTTCATTGTTTCGTCGATTGGAGAATCTCTGCAAAAGTTTGAGAAGCTGAAGCCCTAACGTCTCTGGTGCTGGTTCTGAGAAGGCTTCGAAGCTCGAGCAAGCTCTGAAGCTAGGACGGGGCCTTCGATTCAAGTCTTCGGTAGACCTTGCATCTGATTCATTGAAAAAATCCCCAGACCCTTGCCCCCTTCTTCTCCGTCTCCGTTCCTCGGCTATTGTAGCGACCTGCGAAGTGCGACCTCACAACACCAGAATACCCCCTGTGGCAGTCGGTAATTGCAGCAGCAGATTCACCATAGCCGTTCAATTCGGCCAGCGACAATCTATCTACTCTGTAAGTTTTCTCTTTGTGTGTGTGACTCTCTCTCTCTCTCTCTTCTCTATAAATTGTCTGAGCTTTCTATCCTTACAGAGATGCTTTATTTGCTTCCTGAATCTTAAAATCGAGATGAGTTGCACTTGTGGGAAAGCTTTTTAGCTTATGTATAATACCTTAATGGAAGTTCATCTGTCTGAGATTTGATTTTATTTATTGGAATGATGTATTAGTTTGTTTATCTTTTTTTTGCCTTGTTGTTTCCTTTGTTTGCCTGTGTATTCTGAGCACAAGGCCACTGTGTTTAAACTCTTCTCCTTCACGAACCCTTGTATGTGCACCTTCCATCTTTCCTGGATCTCCTTCTTCATGTGCTTCATATCCACATTTGCTGTTGCTCCCCTTGTACCCATCATTTGAGACAATCTCAACCTCAAACGGTCCAACAACCCAAATATTAACACAGTTTTTGAGGTATAGAGGTAGTGCTTAAACGAATGCTGCCTCTGTATTCAAATATCTGATTAGTTACCATCTGCTGGATATTTAACACTGATACTGATACCCTATCTCAACATGACAGCATTAGTAGACTGGATATTGGGGTTAGTTGGTCACTGACTTACTGTCTCAGGATATAAAGAGCCTCTGCTGAGGCTGGAGTTGAACCAGACTGAATAGAAGGTGTAGCAAATTATGGGAGCTGTGCTATGATTTGTAGCCTTTGGTAAGAGGGTAATAAAATGAAAGTTTTTGAAGTTCATAGTAAACCCTCACATTAAGTCACTAAAGGAGCCGAAAAATGGTACTTAAGTGGGCTTCAAGTTGTATTGAATCCCAAGGAGTGGATATTTTATCAAAAGCATTGGATTTTTTTCTGCTTATTTGGGGGAGGGGGAGATTGTTTTCTGTTCAATGTTCTTACAACCGATGTCTAGATTTTGGGGCCTTGTACACTACAGTAGAGGTTTTTTTATACCATATATAATTCACTTTAACTTGTCAAGAAAAGGAATTGGATATGATCTGCTCTGTATCTGGTGTGTTACAAGCTTGGATATATAACATTTTTGCTATGAGTAAGCCACTGCTTGCTACATCTCTTACTTTTAAATTGTTTACGGAGTTGTGATGTTTTCTAACATTCTTTGGGAATAAATTTTGAATTATTTTGTTTTTTACTTGTGGCTATCCTTTCTAAATCTACATCAGTTTAGCATCAAGTTATTGTTGGTTGAATTCAATGACCCACTTGTAATTAGTATTAGTATTTTGGTCTTTAAATGTTTCAATTAGTTTTTAGTTGAGTTGTCAAACCATTATAGGGAGGCAGAACAATTTAGTTTTTAGTAGATGTCTTTGGTTGCATAAACTTAGATTGTTCCTCAACTCTTCCTACCATAGAAGCTGCGGATTTACTGCCGAAATTGTCTTTAGATTCTCAGCCCAAGACTCTTGAAGTTCCTGAGGTCACGAAGAAGGTAATTTGTATATGGTTTCCTTTGTTTCCCTGAGAAGTTAGCTTGTAAGAAACAAAATACAGGGGGTCGATGCTGTCCCGCTGGCTTGGAGAGATGAGAAGTCACCGGCTCCTTGAAGAGATAACATCATCCAAAATGGTGTCGTAGGAGACTCTAGATGTGGACTGCCATTTGGAATTTTGTCTTGCTTGGACTTGGGAGGGGTGTTTAGTTATTGTAAAGGCATGTGGTCGAGGGTCTTAACCGTGTACTTATCCTTATAGTTAAACAATTAGTGTATCATGTTGCCTTTTGTTTTTCCACTTTCTCAATTTATTCTCAATTAGAGAATAAATTATTGCTGATTACTGTGAAAATACTTTGATTCTTTAAAGTTTTATAGTTAAGAACATATATAATAGAACAGAAGAGTATGAATTAGAATTAACTAATACTTGTGTTAGCTTTAGAACATCGAAAAGATTCAAATTCTTCTTAATACTGTTAGATAATATATGTTTCCATCCATGCACCCACATGGTTCTCCTATAACAGACTAAAATACTTCTGAAGTACTGTTTAGATAATATATGTTTGTCCAAAGAAGCTATTAACTATAGAACCAAGTTGAGATCAGGCCTGGTTTCAATGAAAAAAAAAAAAAAACTTTATAAATGGTTTTCATTGGAACCTTCTTTATTTCCTTCATGTATTGTTTGTCTGTGCTTCTTTTCCTCAGTTATAGTGTCTTATGTATCCCTTTGTTTCCTTTTTCATTGGTTGGTTTTTGGTTCTTGTAGTTGGGATATTTAAAGTTGGTTTGGTCTGTCCTTATCACTTTCAATAGCCTTTTTTAGTGATTCTGGAATCATGTCTTTAGGTTTATCTTGGAAGGTTCCTTGTTTAGTTTTCTTTTGTTGCCTTGGTTTGTGTTCCTAGACAAACCTTGTATTTCTGTATGAATTCTGTTCCTCTCTCTCTTTTTAATTTCTATTTCCATGATTGTTAATGTGAGATTATACTTAATATCCATTACCAAGGTTGCGAAAAAGAAATCAAGTCAGGTTCCTAGCAACACATACAATGTGATAGAGGCCCAATAGTAATTTTTTTTTTCAGATGTTATTTCAGTCATGTAACACAATGTGATTTTCAATCTTTTTTCTTTATTATTTTCTCTCTTATATACTGTGTTTGGGTAACATGGTGCTTGCTGAAATTTCTTTTTCCATTTTTTGAGCTCAATGTATCTTTACTATTTTGTTTTCTGGTGTGATCCTTTTTTGTATGTTTTGAGGTACATGATTTGCTTATAGCAGTTCACTGTAGTATGTATGATTCTGACTCTTCCAATGAACTGGGGTAAGGGTGTTGGTGCTGTGGTTATGCTTTACTGTTCCAAACGCATATTTGATTAGGTATTGTGTATGTGGGAAGAAAGCCCAAGAGATGAAAGCTTGCATGAGCTCATGTTTTATTTACATCCATGCCTCAGTTACTTATTCCTGCTGATATAGTCATATTTGACTTAAAACCCTGCTCATTAGTATATGATCTATTGAATGTTTTGTTTGGCTGGATTAAAGGCATATATCTCTCATGTAATTTTGTATCCATTGATTAGTGGTCATGAATTTGATGGAAATTTTGGGAGAGGGTAATGGGTAATGTGCTGCTGAAGAGAAACATTGCCTGTATGAAATTTGTCCAGGCCCTTGTCTATGACAAGAACTAGTATTTTTTGTGAAAACATAATCTAAGTTACTATTTTGTGTGTAATTAACCTTACAGCTGCTAACCTAACTTTTGTGTTCATGCATTATTTTACAGCTGTTAACCAACATCTGTTTATGAGATAATCTATAGTGAGAGAATTGTTCTGTGGCATTTGAACTAAACCTAAGAGATGAGTTTCCAATGGGAAAGAGACATGTTGATGAACTACCAAACCACTTTATATGAAGAAGTTTTCTGCTACAGAAACTTTTTCCTTTATGCTTCTTTTTTCTGGTCATATATCTATGTTCTTTCATCTGGAAGCTTGTCTTCTCCCTAGTTGTTTATGTGGGTTGTCAATGGGATGTTTAAAATTATCACCTAATGGGTCCCCATTTGGTATCTACTATGTAAAAATCAGTGCATTCACTGGGTTCCCTTCTTTTTTCTTCTTGTTCCACTGATTGCATCAAGCTCCTTTTGGACTACCATTACATGCTAAGCCATCCAGGATACCAGCAGGTTTTTGATTTCTTTTGAGGAATGCTTGAAGTATTTCTATGAGTGTTCTTATATGTGTTTCTCTTCTTGGTGTAGGACACTCTTCCTAGAGCCATTACTTGATTGAAAATGGGATGCGTTCCTTCCAAAGTCATGGCCAGATTAAATAGTTTGAAGGGATACATGAACCAAAGTTTTCAGAGAATGACCAAGGACTTTACTATTTTGGAAGAACTATGTTTACCTAGGAATGGTGGTGACCCTATCCTTGCCCTTGTATGCAGTGCTCACATTGTAGATGGAAAACTTCAATAAGGAACTTGACATTGCAATCTAATACAGACATGCCATTGAGGCTGGTCTTGTTTGTGGTCATTTCTGTTTTGTTTTGTTTTTTTTTTTTTTTTTTGTAAGAAAAACGTACTATTTGGTTGATTGAGGAAAAAGCCAGTTAGGTGTAAATAAATGCAGAAGAGGTATGTTGAATGTTTGCATTTTGAATCATTAGCCCAAATTTACAGGTTGATTTTGCTTCAACGGTCATTAATGACTATGAATGTCTGCCCATCTATTTATGAATGTTTGATAATATCCCCCCATTGATGTGTGATACCCTCTCCTGACCATCCAAATTGTTAGAATTCAAAGCTAATTGCCTATGCACATTTGTGTGTAAGTGGTGTGTGGGCTCAACGGGTTAGCTATGATGTGTTTTCAAACATTATTTCAAATTCATTAAAATTCTGTTATATTTAGCAAAAGTTTGAAATGATTGGTACACCCCTTGGTCCTTTTCGCTTTTTCAGGGGTTGTGCCGGTCACTTCGTGCAACTATCCCTGGGTGCAAGTACACACCGCACTACAACACTGGTTAGCGTTCTTTTTTTTCATAAATTATTAAGAAAGAGCCTTAATAAGTGAAAGTTAGTATAATAGGTTGGATTACAAATTTTAAAAAATTTTACAATGATTTTACATCAATTTTACAGACAACCAAACAACTTAGTAAAATTAATTTCACTTTACTTCCTTTGCAACCAAATGACTTAAAAGGGAAAAAAAATTCCCTTTTCACGTCCCTTCCCTTCCCTTCACTTCCCTTCCTTTCACTTCCCTTTCCTATTTCACTTGCAACCAAACACGCCCATAGTGACACATCTCATGTGCCATCATAATAATATTATCCGAGACGACCCTTGTTGGAATAAAGGTTGACTGGGTTGGAGCGATCAAAAGATGAAGGGCTCCATTCAATCAATCCGCAATAAGTTTTGTAATGACTTTAAAGGCCACATTACAAAGACTTATTGGCCAAAATTGATCAGTAGACTCAAGGCTCTTTACTTTGGGAATAATAAGTATGGTTGAGTTCCATAGGAATAATGCCAGAAATAAAGAACTCAAAAACATAACAAAACAACTCATCCTTAACAATATCCCAAAAGTGTTGATAAAAAATAGGAGGAAGTCCATCGGGTCCTGGAGACTTCAGAGGTGCCATGGCAAACAACGCCGCACGAACCTCATCCATCGAGGGTGGGGAAATTAGGGTGGTATTTAAATCCTCTGAAACACTAGGTTGGACCATTCCTAAAACTTGAGAGAGGCAGATAAGGTCAACAGGCTCAGAGCAATATAAATTTGCAAAGTGATTACATAAAATACTAGAAATTTCCTCATCTGAAGATGTCCATTGCCCAGAGGGGAGCTTTAACTTGAGAATCTTGTTGTGGTGTTGCCGCTTGATAGTGGAAATATGGAAAAAGATGTATTTTTGTCCCCACGCTGCAACTAGTCGATTCTTGATTTTTTACGCCAAAATTCTTCCTCCCTTGATGTCACATTGTTTGTAATGTTATCAAAGGGTACCTGCATTCCACTCCTTCTTCTTGGTACTTTAAATACATAAATTACCGCTATTTTATTAACAGAAGTGTGACCCACATCTTACTCCTCCCTATCAACCATCCCCTTCAGCTGCAACCCCCCTCCCCCTCTCATCCTAGTCCCCATCTCTCCCCCATCCCGCCCTGCAACCATGCCATGAATCTCTCCCAATTTGGATTTTCAATCTAAACATTAATAACATTGTATTAAATCCCAGTACAATCTCTAATAGAGATGAGATCTGCGTGGCGTGCATACAAAAAGAGCATTAGCAAGGAGGAATTCAGATCTTCTCCGGTGCGTCGAGTGTGCATTGGACAACTGAACTGTTTGGCACGCATCACAAGGACAACACCAGCCATCCGATCCAGTTCCAAGAGAGCATTACATATATTCAGCGTTGCATTTTTAATGGCATTTGTTTTTGGGTGGGAATGACGTTGGTTGCAGCATAAAGAATCCATCTGAATCCATTCGTTTATGCTTGTTTACCGAAAAAAAAAAGCTTGTTGGGAATTTGGGAAGTTATTGGGAATGACGTTGGTTGCAGCGTAATCCATTCGTTTATGCTTGTTTACCGAAAAAAAAAAATTCTTTCTACTTGGGAAGTTAGTAGCTTATCCTGGTGAGTTTGGCAATGAGAACTCAATTGTCCTAAGAAAAGCAAGCACGAGAACAGATCTGGGTGTGACACCTCCTCTCTCCTTTTTTTTTTTTTTTTTTAATCTTCTCTCTCTCTCTCTCTACTGCTCCTCTTCATCGTATTGCCTCTATTTCTCCATCTCTCTCTCACTGTCTAACACCCCCGAAAAAGATATTCTATTTCCTTTAGTTTTTATTGAGAAAGATAACGCTACCTGAGTGCATGCGGTGCACTGCCCTGAGTCTAGACACAAGACTAGGCAAAATGACTGCCATAGCGGTCAGTTCGCCCACCCTATGTATGGACGTAGGGGCAGTGTAGCACGCACCCAGGTAGCATTCTTTCTCTCTTTTTTATTTTATGAGTTGCAAGTTTCAAAGAAACCACAAAGGGAAAAGAAGAGTTGCCAATGGTTTCTATTGTTTTTGACATCAAGGGAGTGATGGTGTATGGGGCTTTGAGACATTCTCACCTCTCTCCTCCATCCTAGTCCCACCGTCCTCGCCTCACCTCCTACCTTGTAACCAAACATGGGTGATTAGAGGTGCAAGTTTGACTCTGATGGCCCGAGCCCATCTTGACCTACATTTAGCCCAAAAAGGGCTTGGGTTGAGATATCCTAGCCCTGAGGGTGGGTCAAGGTTGGGAATTTCTGGCCCTAAGTTAGGGCCGGGCCAGGCTGGGCATCACTCGGCCCAACCCCGACCTTGTTGCAACCCTATGGGTGATACACTAACCCACAGAGAACTTTCTATCAAAATTTTAATACCTAATAATATTAAAGAAATAAAATAAACAATCTTTTTTGTTATGGAAATAAAGATATTATATTAAACAAACAAAGTTTGACAAGGGAGATAATCCTTCTAGTTAAATCAGGTAAAGGGTTTACTACTGAAGTTGGCAGTTGCCTCAGCTAATTCAAAATAGGTATCGATCAATTTCCAAGGGTGTCTAAGAAAGTCTGTGGGTTTAAAAAAGTCACATAGATCTTTGTTACAGAACCAAGCTTGACTGATCTGTATATCTGCCTCCTTAGCACATTTCCACCCTTGAATGATTCCAAAAAGTTCAGCTCCTTTACATCATTGTTTATTTTTATATTATAAAAATAAACAATCTTGTTATCTATAAAACAAAGAGAGAATCCTTCACGACTTCACGTCTTGGGCCACTAGTGTGGGAGAAATTTTTTCTCATGCCAGCATGCCACACCAATGGTAGAGTGAGAAATGGTATCATATACATGAAGCTCACATGATTAGGGAAAGAGATAAAAAAAAAAAAAATAGGGCAAGGGGTTGTGCTGCCAGGCTGCATAACACTATACCAATGTGGGGCCAATGGGAGCGCGCACAGGGGCAACGACCAAGAGGGATTTTTCATTTTGCAAGGGGCAAGGTGGTAATTTTTAGGGGGCTGTGTCTAGGCATAGAGTGCACGTGACCAGACAACATTCTTTTTCCTTAAAAAATAATAAAAAACTTAGGACTGAGTTTCCCTCCACCCACAATGAAATGAGATTTCATTCAACGTGGGTGTGGGATGGGCAAGAGAGGTCATCATGAGGATATCTGCAGAAAGGGAAAGAGATAGTTACCTGGGCCTCTAGAGCCTACACACGCATGCGGATCAATGGGAACACACATGCAATCATCACCCTGGGTGAGATTTCCACCTTTCCATGGGGGCAGTTTGGTACTTTTGGTCGTTTCTATGTCTTAGGTGCATGAGCCATGCATATTACACCCGTGTCCAAATCAGGTCTAATTTGACCTTTGTGTGTAGTTACTACTCTGGCGACTGTCGACACTGGTGACATGTGGGAATTAGCCGTCAAGGAGTCAGGTTAAGTTGTTAAACTTCTTCTATGCACATGCTCATGGTGTGAAGGAAGTAGAAGGAGGAATCTGAATCCACTTCCGGATGTGTGGTCATAAGTAACCTAACCATGCTACTTTAACCTGCTCATCCATGGTAGAATACTCCCATTATATGATGTACAAACCTTACTTAAACACTTTTGAGAGTGGGTGAGAAACACTGGAGAAAATCCAGTTTGAATAGCATAGTATGACCCACCGGTTGATCATCACAGGTTGATCAAAGATCTTTCTGTGACATCAGCCAGTGAAATGTTGAACTCCCAAATATTGAGTTGATGTCTGTGGGACTTGGTGCTTCGAGTCAAATCTATCCTCACGTGTCCCATCATGTTGTGCTACCCTTGTACCACTACACACCCAGTGTGGAGTTAAGGTGGTGGGCCCATGCAGTCAAATTGGAAAATTAATGAGTTTGACTGGGTTTAGGTGAGCAGACAAACAGGCCTCTGTGGCCCTAGCTGATATAAGGAGATGAGCTAAAGCTCATAAACTTCACACCAAAAACCAGAAAGGAGAAAAAGAAAGGAAAGAAAGGAGAAGAAGAAGGAAGAGGGGGAAGGAGCTTGGATCGAGTCCAGGTAAGAACTTTGATTCCCACCTCCTCTCCATTTCTGTAGTTTCTACAAACCTTGGGTTTAGTATTTTTTTCTGGTTTTTAGTTGAAACCTAGTGCTGAGCATTGAGTCCAGCTAGAGTGTGTTCGTGTGAGGGTCTTGCACCCTCCTGCATACTCTCAAACCTGTTACAAATCGAATCCTAAGTGGTTTGAGTGAAAATTATCCAAACCCTAACTTTTAGGGTTTCGATCGGAGATTCAATTGTATCTCCAATTTCACTCGGTGAAACTCGATGCCTTTAGGCTCAAAAGATAGGTGGACTCATCCTCTACAATCTCTATGGAACAAAATTGATCCAAGGTTTAGGTTGGTCAGAACCTGAACTGAAGAACAGTTCACAAAGCTCTGCCGAGTCGATCCAACTAGTTGTCATCATCAGTTGGTAGGGTACACCGGTGAGCAAACCTAGGTTTTGGAGTCTACTGACTCCATGACCAGTCGATCATACCGGTCAAGCACCATCCACCGATGAGGATCAGCCGACGGATAGTTACAAAAGCCCTTGGTTCTGATTGATCAAACGGTGAACCACAAGTCGATCAATGATCAACCAGTGGGATTAGCCGGTGGACCCAAACTGGGGTTATTCCTAGGCCTTTTTGGGGATAACTCCAGGGTGACTCTTAGTGACCTAATCTAATATTTTTCTACACATGAACTAGGTCAGAGACAAGGTGAGTGGGTGTGATTTGAAATTAATTTAAGGGGTGTTTCTTATTTTATAATTATTGAATGTTGCATTACCATGCATTATATATTCTCATCCATTAAACTATGTATGCTTTAACTTGTAAATGATCCAAATGTATGCTTTGTGCGGAAATGGGATACGGTGTGACTGAGGTAGATTCCAGTATCGTGATTACCATACTTATAGTTTGCATTCATGCTGCATTAGACTTAAGCTTGGAAATGGATTATGATGCGACCGATCTATGGTTCTGGTACCGTATTCACCATACAAACTATTGCATTAGTTTTGAAAATGGGTTGCATTGTGGCCGATGTATGATTATGGTACCATATTCACCATACGAACTTTTGCATTAGGTTTAAAAATGGGTTGTGATGTGGCCAATGTATGATTCTGGTACCGTATTCACCATATTTGATAGTATGTGTATGTGTATGCTTGAGGAAATGGGAGGACGGTGTGGCCGATGTATGATTCTGGTTGTGTTGTCGGCCTTAAGCATATATGTATATATGCGAAGCATACTGTCATGTAGACTTATATGAGGCTAGGATAACTGACCCTATGCTACAACTCTGAGCCAACAGGGGGTTACGTGTTGGATGACCTTTTCGTGATATGTTTGATGTAGATTTTCTGAAATGCCACTTTTGCGGTATAATGTGATTATTTTTGGAGGTAGACCAAGCAGGGTGACCGATGGTAATTCCAAGACCGGCGGGATCAACGAAGTTTGCTGAGAGACCCATGATGTATTCAGGGACTGTCAAGCTCCCTTTCGTAACTAGGGCATGTATCATTGGGTGACCTATGTTGCATCCAGGAATCAGGGATACATCCTAATGTGTTGCAGTAGTACACTTAACCTGACTTAGTTTTGTTGTTAGATGGATAATAATGAAATGAATTCATACTATTAGTGTATGCTTGCATGCAACCATCTCCTCATTGAGTTTAGTGAAGCTCACCCTACATGTGTGTGCTCTTTTTAGATGATGATACAGGTGGTGTCATTTTTATGAGTACCGGCACTTCTCATTTTGTCGCTAACGTTGGTAAGAGTGGTGAATGCCTGAGTCCAAGGAGCATGGTCTAGACTATGCTTGGGATGACTGTGGATATAGTGCACTATGATTCAAGGACGAGACGTTTACTTAGTGTATTGTTATTTTGATACAATGTTGTATTAAATACTATTTATGTTTTGGTTATTGGTGAAACAATAATAAACTTGTATAATGTAATTATTATCATTCTTAGTTTCCTAATTATGAGAATCGATATTGTTATGTATATTTATCTTTCACTGCTCTGATTTATTTATGATTCTCAATGGTTTATTGTGATGTTAAGATACTGCATTTGAAGTCCTAAAGGTCGAATAGGATGGTGGTAGGCATCCTAGTCACATTCCTCGGGCTTTAGGGAGTGGGGTGTGACAACGCAAGTCACACGACTAAGTAGCATTCTTTTCCCCATTCAGAAAATACTAAAAGTCGATAGGGTTTGTGAACCCTAAGATGTTAGGTGAACTATCCTCTATAGGTGGAGGAAAACTTTCTCCAAAAACTTATGTTAGAGAGCTACAATACATTGCTCATTTGGAAAAACATTTTTTTTTCAAAAAATTTAGAACAAATTTTCCACCAAAAGATCTAAGGTTCTTATTGTTCATCCTATTTATTGGAAGTTTGGATTACCCCTTAGTATTCTCATGAATGCACTCTACCGCAATTATGACTTCTAAGGGTGTCAATTTGGGATTCAAACTGGAACCGTCCCAAAATTATCTCTAAGAGGTCGATAACTCTGAAAAGAGAGATTGCCTATATTTTCTTTCATCTTGGGAGAAATACGATCGGGAGGAGCTAATTCGAATCCCTCAGGTAAAATAAGAACAGCCTCTACATTCAAAGCCCCCTTTTTAATATCAATTTAGAACCAAAGCTAAAACCGAAACCAAAATCGGCCGTTTAAAACCAAACCGAAATAAATCAGTTCGGTTTTGGTTTCCAAAGCTAGAATCTTTTCTAGATTTGGTTCAGTTTCGGTTTCATGTCTAAAACCATTAAACCGAACCGAATTGCCTATTTGCAAACCGAATAAGGAACCATGTAAAATTATATTCTTTTTAAATTTTTTAAACAAATGTGGATGATAAATTCTTTCCAGTTTAGTGTTTGGAAAAAGTTTGGTGGACTATGATCCTAACAAATAAAGGGTTTTTTATTGGTGAAGATGTAAAAAATTTGGCACAAACATTTAAAATAGGACCTAAAAAAATATAAAACCAAATTAAAGCTCACTAAGAAGTTGAATACAAAATCGAATAAAAATCGAAACCAAACCGAACCAAGTCGATTCAGTTTTGGTTTTGAAAATGTATTCCTATTCTCGGTTTGGTTCGGTTTTGGTTTTAACATTTTGTTTCTTATATCGAGCTGAAACCAAACTGATTGACACCCTTAACTGTCTCACTAAAACCTGGTATTAGACTCTCCCACTAATAAACGGTATAGTATAGGGATTTGATTTTGGTACCGTATAACAAATGGGACAAAATGGTTTTGGGATGAGATTCCTAATCGTGCTAGTACCGAAATACCGGTTAGATATAGGACGGAATCAGATCTATTAGTACCCTTTCAAAGGGTATATTTCATTTTTTTTTGTTTAAGTTTTATGACTGTAGTTTGATCTATTTGGTTAGTATTTTCTCTTATGGGGGTTTCAGCTAATAGACCTTCAATTCTATTTCTGTAAACTTGTTTAGTGATGACACTAAAATCATATATGAGCTTGTTTATTTCGTCCTCATTAATTCTTAGTCGTTGTTTTAAGAAGCTTATTTGTGAACTTAGGGAATTAGAAGAAGAAAAACCATGAAATTCATCATGGTTTCATATTCTTAGTTGCTTTCTAAAGAAAGGAATACCTTAGATATCATAACAGTGAAAATTAAAGATCCACTACACTTATAATGGAACCAACTTGTTGGGGATCATTAATGTCACACCCCACTCCCTATACCTAGGGTTGTGTGACTGGAATACCCCTTGTATTTCACACCAACACTAGGATCTACACATAGCAGTGCCAAGAACACTGACTCAACAATATAATCTTAATACGAGTATCAACGGAAGCATAATAACATAAAAATAAATATCAGAGTATGGAAGCTAATAGGATGATATCATATAAGTAGGTTGAATCTTATTCAATCATAACATTGTTTAACAAAAGTACTAAGTATATAATATACAAGTCTAAACTGATAAAAAAAAATAAAGAGTATTTAAATTACAATCCAACAGTTAAACAAAATACTCAAATATCCCAAAGGGCCTCAAGCCACGCTGCACCATTCCATAGGCACAAGCCTCACCTGTGCACTTTGGCCAGTGCTCCTCCTCACTGGGAACACCCCAAATAACCAAGTCTATTAACTCACGGATAGAGAGGATCCACATTCGCCGCTACAACATCACCTGCATCCATATCTAAAGAAAGAGGATTTTCGAGGGATGAGCTTCCACCAACATCAGTGAGCAATTAGATCATGCAAGCATACTAATAATCCCAGGTACACTGAGAGGGGGGGGGTGAATTAGTGTCTTTAAGAATTATTTCAAATCTGATCTCGTGGTTATAACAATCACATACAAAGATTGGCTGGGGCAGTCCCATAATTATCAATCACACATGCACGTCCACCTCGTAACCACTATGTGGCCAGGTCTACCAGACAGTGCACCACCACTTTGCAGTAAACACACTCCAAGAATATGCAGGAAGAATAACAAACACACAGTACACCAAGTATACATGGTTGGCCAAGCTGCCTACATCCACGGAGGAATACCCGTAAAGGTTTCGTATTTTCTCAAATACTCAACTCAAAATCGACTACTACAATTGCCCAGGTGCTACAACACCTGCTTCTGATTCTGCAACAATGAATTCTAGGGCTACAACCCCAATCCAATCAAGCCCTAACTTGAATGGTATTACAATATGAATATAAAAATTCAATTACAAGTCACTCCCAATAACATGAACAAAGTAGGATTCTTTTAACATGAATCAAACCCTAGATATAAAATAGGACTTGTGTAAACAAAAGATTGCCTCTCCCTGAGTAATCTTATGACCAACCAACTCACTACTTGAAGCCTTCCTGATGTCGTGCACGTTCTCTAATGTTCAAAGCAGCATCTCAGATCGATCAATTAGAGTATTCCATACAAAATGCTTTCTTCTCTATGTTTCCTGTCCCTAAAAGTTGCTCCAATGGATAGCTTTTGAAAAAAATACATAGTTTCAAAAAAAATTTCGTCCCATTTGGACTCCAGATGGCAAAAATACGACCTTCCAAAGTTGAATGCTCCAAACCTGGTAACCAATGGCAAATCCGTAAATAAAAAGATTCTTCATGACAAACCGCATGAAACGAGGCCAAATATTCTGTTTGCAGCCAACTTTTTGATGATGTCATCATGATGTCAACACGCTTTTACAAAAGTTTGTTTTGCTTGTACGATGAGAATATGCCATGGAATATGCTTTTTGCTTTTACATTACAATCAACCATTTTCCTTGAAATGAAATCTCATGGATTCATCATTGTTCACACTCAACATATTATCCACACTTGCATATACACCAGTAAAAGGTTGATATGGTGGAGCGACAATACACAAATCTGGGTGCATCCAACCAATAGAAGTACTAGCGCCAACATCAAATTCGCCTTGATCAATCTGTGTCCTCCAAACTGAATCTAACCATTAGAATCCAATCCAATGGCCCAAAAGATTCTGGAACTTTAGAAAACAAAGGGGAATGGTCTGTTAGTATCTACAGAATAGCACTTAGAAATAAGCCAAAATTTTGGCTAAGTATATAAGCTTTTGCCTATTCCAGATTTGCTCTGTTTTCATGCGTCGACACGAAAACATCTGTAACTTTCTCATCTGACACTGAAATGATGTGAAACTAGTTAAGTTGGAACCATGACTTGACAAACTTCATTTCTTGTGAAGAGCGCTTCACCAAAAACTGCCATTAAACCTTTCAAAAATGGCCTTAAAGTCGATGTCATTGTATTAACCTATGAAATCACAACTTTTAATACACTGAGCCTTCAGCTGCTGTTTCACCCCTTTGCCAAACATTGTATAAGGACTTAATATACTGATAAATGGTGCTCTTTAAGTGCAGGTACCCCTGTAATCTTATCAAATGACCAAAATACCCTTATTGTTGTGTAGGTGACTGTTTGACTATTTCAGCTCTTCCAACTCACCAAATACCACTGCTGCATCACCAATATGGCTAATAAGGTTGCCAACAATGACAGCACCACTCCAGAATACATCAATTGACCTAGTTGACCGACAATCTCCCCTTTTGGAATTGTTGGCCACTCTTTATACACACCAACTTCTCTCCCTTTGACAACAAGTACAAAGGGTCATGGAAACTCCCCCTATCCTGAAGCTCCACCTGTATACATGCCTCCTACTGTGCAACTAGAGTGATAACTCCAAGATTATCTCAGAGCCATTCAAAAATCTCCTTAGGAAGTGGTTTTGTGAAAATATTGGTGACCTATTCTGATGTAGGGACAAAATCAAATCTCACCTCATTAGTTGTGACTTTTTCTTTCAAGAACTGATATCGGATATTGATGTGCTTTGTCGTTGAGTGTTGTACTGGATTCTTTGAAATATTTATTGCGCTCATATTATCACAAATGATAGGAACCGATTCAGAATTATCAATGCCATAATTTGTAACTTGCCTCTTTATCCATATCACTTGAGTGCAACAAGCTGCCGCTGCAATATACTCTACCTCTGCCGTAGACAATGAAACAGACTCTTGCTTCTTATTATGCTACGCAACAAGACTTTTACCAAGATAGAATGCACAACCACTAGTGCTCTTTCTATCATCCACACTACCTGCCCAATCCGCATCTAAAAATACTGTGAGAGTGAATTTAGAGGTCTTGGAATACCATAAACCATAGTCAATTGTACCCCGAAGATATCTGGAAATTCGTTTAACTGCCAATAGATGTGTCTCCTTTGGGCTGGCTTGAAATCTAGCATAATATCAGACCTTAATGCTGTCAAATACAACAAACTGCCAATCATAGATCTGTACATTGTCTAATCAACTAAGGGGGAATTATCATCTATACTCAGTTTGCATCCCAGAACCATGGGCGCACCCATTGGTTTACTATCTTCCATCCGGAATTTTTTCAACATCTCCTTGGTAAACTTCATCTGGCATAAGAAAATGCTATTCTGTTGTTGGCTCACCTACAATCCTAGAAAGTATGAGAGTTCTCCGAGCATGGACATCTCGAACTCTTTCTTCATGCACTCTACAAACTATCTACACACTTCATCATTGTGCCCTCCAAAAATGATATCATCTACATATACTACCACAATCAATTGACTACTATTTTCTGTCATCACATAAAGGTTGCTATCAACCATACCCTTTCACAGTCCCAATTGATGTAAATAAGTATCAAGTCTGGAGTACCAAGCTCCTGGAGCTTGCTTCAATCCATAAAGAGCTTTCTTTAGTCTACAAACCATATCTAGATCCTCCCCAAGCTGAAAACCATTTGGTTGTTCTATCTATACTTCCTCTTTAAGATTACCATTCAAGAAAGCTGACTTCACGTCCATCTGATATACCTTGAAGCCCTTGTATATAGCCAAAGGTAGAAACATCTGAATGGATTCCATCCTTGCTACCGGTACAAAAGTCTTATCAAAATCTATCCCTTCCACCTGAGCGTAGCCCTTGTATACAAGTCTGGCTTTGTTTCTCATCACCCAGCATCTTCATTCAACTTGTTCCTAAAGACCCACTTGGTGCCAATAATGTTCTTGTCTGCCGGTCTAGGAACTAACTCCCATGTGTTGTTCTTCTCCATCTGATCCAGTTCTTCATTCACGGCTTTAATCCAATGTTCATCTTTGCTCGCTTCATAGACGAACTTGGGTTCCACCTGTGACAATAGAGAATATGTAATGGCCTTCATCTTTCTTATCTGCATACCAGCTTTAGGATCTCCGATGACTTGATTTGGGGGATGCACTTTTTGTCACTTTTCAAAACTAGGTCTTCCATCTCCCTGTCACTGTGTCAATCTCATGGGCATTTGTGTCTGCATCCTCATGCTTCTGAACTTCCACAACTTCATCATTTACAGTCGCATCATCATCAACCTCTTCAACAGTTTGCTCTTCTAACACTACTGGTTTAGAGTGGGACAATGTTTCATCAATTTTCACATCTGAATTCTTCACAACCTTTCCCAACTTCTTATTGAAGCATTTGTAAGTCATGCTCTTTGAGGAATACCCTAAGAAAATCCCTTCATCTGCTCTATCGTCGAATTTTCCAAGGTTGTCTTCCTTTCTTTTGATGAAGCAATGGCTACCAAACACCCTAAAGTGTTTCACTATGGCTCTTCTATTAAACCATAATTCATATGGAGTCTTGAATTCTTGTGGTCCCAATAAGTACCTGTTACCAAATGTAGACAGCTGTATAGATGGCTTTTCTCTAAAAATGTTTTGCAACATTATTATCTGTAAGCATTGCCCTAGCCATTCCTTGAACTGTCCTATTCTTCCTTGCAACTACCCCATTTTGTTGAGGGGTTCTTGCTGTCGAATATTGAATTCGTATGCCATGTTCAGTACAAAATTCTGTGAAACCATCTCCATGTGAACTCCTTTCCCTGGTCAGATCTGATGCACTTGATTGATTTGCCAGTCTCATTCTCAACCCTTTTCTTGAACACCTTAAGGCAGTGTAAGGCTTCAACTTTTTCCTTGAGAAAAAAGACCCATGTCATCCTTGAGTACTCATCAATAAGTAGCATAAAATATCTCTCTCCCCAATTGTTTGACTCCTTATTGGTCCACGCAAATCTGTATGAATTAAGTCTAAAGGCTTACTAGGATAGTTCCTTTGACTTGTATATAGCCCTTGTTTGCTTATCCTTCTGACATGGTCCACAAACGTGATTTGTGGGGTTCTTGATTTTTGGAAGATCCCTAACACCCTTGTTCTTACTTGACTTTGCTAATTTTTTGAAATTTATATGTCCAACTCTGCTGTGCTAAAGTGTGCTTTCATCCTCCTGATTGATCATGCATTTATCATCACTGCTCTCTGCAAAAATATATAAATTCCCATCTGTCCTGGAACCATGAACCACTGTCTTTCCATTTTTCATCTTCCTTACCTCAAAACCTTCCTTTGTAAATAAGATCTCATTTCCTTGGTCACATATCTGACTCATACTCAGAAGGTTATGTTTCAACCCGCTCACATACAATACCCTACCAAATTTTATTCTTCCTTGATCCAAGTTGACTGTCCCCTTGCCTTCAATCTTGACCCCATCATTATTCCCAAATCTAACTGAGCCACTTTCAACTTTATTAAGATTTAAATATCTCTCTTTCTCCTATCATATGAGTAGAACACCCACTGTCAAGAATCTATAGAGATGATTTTCTTTGAGCCTTAAAAGCTGTCTGAACAATCAATGATTTGTTGCTTTCTCCTATCTTCTTCTTCTCAACCCAAACTATTTATTCAGATACAACAATAGATTTTCTGGCTTCCTTCTCTGTAAACACCTTCGTGTTCTTTATGTGATATTTCTTCTGCTTCTTCATAGATTGCCTTTGAGAGGGAAGCAAGGTCTTGTAGGTCCTTACAATGTGACCAAGCTTGTAGCATCTAAAACACTCTACATTCTGTTCTACCAGTGGTGCAAACCTATTCTTCATTTTGACAACTGCAGGCTTGAGATTCCTTCTACATTCTGTTACTCTGTGACCATATATGTTGTAGCCATAACAATACCCATTGAACCTTTGAGTTTGCCAAATATTTTTTATGTAGCTATTGGATCTCTGATAGTTTACTATAGTAAACCCATCCTCGTCAATTGTCTTGCTAGCATAATTCATAGGTCTTGAACCTCTTCTCTTCTCACTGACAAACCTCACTGGATTATGTGCAGCGCCATTCCCTTTTATCTTCACCTACTTTGAAGAACTTCCTTTCTCAAAGACCAGATTTATCATTGGTAGGTCTTTGTTTACTAAGGAGATCATCTAACATGCTAGCTCCATTTGATGCTTAATCATGTTCTTCTTCAATTTCTTGGACACAAACCTCCTTACCCTTGTCATTCACAGTTGTAACTATTGGGGATGTAGTTGCAATTGTAAGGTAGTCCTTCTTTTTCAAATTTTCAAGTTTGACCTTTAGTTTTAAAATTTCTTCTTCAAGCTTGGCACATTCGTCAACTTTCAAAGATAAGTTAATGCTAGTATCTTTAGTCATCTTCTGTGTTTTGCTCTCCTTCTTCTGCAAGCTGCCTCTCTAACATCTTGATTTTCTTTCTTTCTATCTTGAGCTCATTTAAGGTAGCATAAAAAATAGTTTCTAGATTTTCAGAATCTGATTCTTCATTCTCATCAGATTTTTCTTCCTCTTCTTGTTAGTCATTGCTTGATAAGACCATGAACAATAGTTCATCATCAGAGTCTTCAATTTCTATTAATTCTTCTGAAGAGGTGTCATCTTCCTTTGTCATCAAATTCTTTTTCTTGAAGGTGTCATTCTTCTTTGAAATGAACTTTTTCTTTTTAAAACTGTTCTTGGAGGCTTGGGTATCTTCATCATCTGACTCAACTGTTTTGCCATTCTTTGGACACTTAGAGGCAAAGTATCCTATACCTCCATAATTAAAGCACTTCAAGGAAAATTTTTCCTTGTATTTACCTTTACCATTCTTGAACTTCCTAGCAAGGTAGGCAATAAGCTCATCACCAAAATCTTCATTATCATTTTCTTGCTAAATTTTCAACTTCTTCATGGCTTTAAATGCAGTCTCATTCTTTGTGGATTTAGGCTTCACCATTCTCATTTCGTAGGTAGTCAATATACCATGGAATTCATCTAAACTCAACTCATTCAAGTTCTTTGACTCTTCTATAGCAGACACCTTTGGGTTATAGAGATCCGGCAAGGACTTGAGAATCTTCTTCACTAACACTGCATCCTTGATTTCCTCACCAAGACTTCTGATGGCATTTATAATTTCATTCACTCTACTCATGAAACTTTTTACTATATCTTCATCAGACATCTTCAAATTATCAAACAGTAACCTATAGTGTTGTACTTTTACCTCTTTGATCTTCTCATCACCTTCATGGACATTCTGTTACTTGTCCTACACCTCTTTAGCTGTCTCACATCCAACAACCTTGATAAACTCAGTGTTGACCAATGCACTCAGAAGTGCATTCTTAGCCTTTGAGTTGTTTTCATACTTCTTGAGTTCAACTGTATTAGTTATATCACCTGTGGGAATTTTATATCCATTCTTCATAGACATTCAAACACCGCAACCTAATGATTTCAGATATGTCTACATCTTGATGCGCAAAAAACTATAACCTATTCCATCAAACTATGGTACCTTGTTGTGGCTGTGACTACTGTTACTATCCATCCTTCTTTCTCTCAATTCATCGTCCCAAGCTGTTAAGCTTCAATTCACTAGGTAACCTGGCTCTGATATAACTTGATAATCCCAGGTACACTGAGAGGGGGGTGAATCAGTGTCTTTAAGAATTCTTCCAAACTCGATCATGTGGCTATAACAATCACGCACAAAGATTGGTCGAGCAGTCCCGTAATTATCAATCACACATGCACGTCCACCTTGCAACCACTATGTGGCCAGGTCTGCCGGACAATGCACCACCATTCTGCAGCAAACATACTCCAAGAATATGCAGGAAGAATAATAAACACATAATACACCAAGTATATGTGGTTTGGCCAAGCTGCCTACATCCACAGAGGAATACCCGTAAGGGTTTCGTATTTCCTCAAATACTCAACTCGAATTCAACTACTATAATAGTCCAGGTGCTACAACACCTGCTTCTGATTCTGCAACAATGAATTCTAGGGCTGCAACCCCAATCCAATCAAGCTCTAACTTAAATTGTATTACAATATGAATATAAAAATTTAATTACAAGTCCCTCCCAATAATATAAACAAACTAGGATTCTTTTAACATGAATCAAACCCTAGATATAAAATAGGACTTATGAAAATAAAAGATTATCTCTCCCTAAGTAATTCCGTGACCAACCCACTGCTTGAAGCCTTCCTGATGTCGTGCACGTTCTCCAATGTTCAAAGCAGCATCTCAAATTGATCAATTAGAGTATTCCATGCATGGCCAAGATACGGCCTTCTAAAGTTGAATGCTCCAAAACTGGTAACCAATGGCAAATCCGTTAATAAAAAGATTCTTCGTGATAAACCGCATTAAACGAGGTCAAATATTCTTTTTGCAACCAATTTTTTGATGACATCATCATGATGTTAACACGCTTTTACAAAATCATGTTTTGTTTTTACGATGAGAATATGCCATGGAATATGCTTTTTGCTTTTATATTACAATTAACCATTTTCCTTGAAATGGAATCTCATGGATCCATCATGGTGCACGCTCAACATATTATCCACACCCGTATATATACCAGTAAAAGGTTGATATGGTGGTACGGCAGTACACAAATCTGGGTGCATCCAACCAATAGAAGTATTAGCGCTAGCATCAAATTCGCCTTGATCAATCTGTGTCCTCCAAACAGAATCTAGCCACTAGAATCCAATCCATCGGCCCAAAAGATTCTAGAACTTTATAAAACAAAGGGGAACAGTCTGTCTGTAGAATAGCACTTAGAAATAAGCCAAAATGTTGGCTAAGTATATAAGCTTTTTCCTATTCCAGATTTGCTCCGTTTTTGCGCGTTGACCCGAAAATATTTGTAACTTTCTTGTCCGACACTGAAATGATGCAAAACCAGTTACGTTGGAACCTTGAATCGACGAAATTCATTTATTGTGACGAGTTCTTCACCAAAAACTGCCATTAAACCTTTCAAAAATGGCCTTAAAGTCGCTGCCATTACGTGAACCTGTAAAATCACAACTTTTAATACACTGAGCCTTCACCTGCTGCTTCACCCCTTTTGCTAAACACTATATAAGGACCTAATATACTGTTAAATGATGTTCTTCAAGTGCGGGTACCCCTGTAACCCTACCAAATGATCAAAATACCCTTATTGCTGTGTAGGTGACTATTTAACCATTTCAGCTCTTTTAACTCACCAAATACCACTATCGCATCACCAATATAGCTAATGAAGTTGCCAACAATGACAACACCACTCCAGAATACCTCAGTTGACCTAGTTGACCAACACATACACATACAATCATGAATGCACATCTCACAAGGACGCAACCTAAACTTTATAAACTAATCCCACAGCGTCCCATACCACCATGACAATTTGTACATCAGATTCAGTTTACAGTCATGCAAATGAATGAATTCCAATTTTAGTATGCATCCACCTAACAATCAAATGCCTAAGTCCATGAGGTAAAGTGCTACTGCAACACCCAAGATTGTATCCCTAGCCTCTAGAGTCATACACGGTGACAATCTGACATTAACAACCTGAGTTACAGTTGAAATCTTGCGAGACTGGACCCCCTCACCAAGTTGTCCGCAAGCTCCCGATATAACCCAAGCTCTCACCCAAATACCGGTGGTCTATTGAGAATGGCACCCCAGTCTGTCGACAGTCACCATCGGTTACCCAACACCTTTTCCCCTGTTGGTAAGGGGTGTAACACTAGGGAAATGTAATCCTAACCATGCATCTAAAAGAAGGGTGCACGCTCACATATAAGCCAGAGGTCGAGTCTATAGTACCGAATAATGGTCGGTCCAGCTATCCTCTCGCCCCCTCTAGCTTACACGTGCCCATGCAAGGGTACGGTGGATGTGATACCGAATAATGATTGGCCCGCTCACAAACCCGTATAACTCATGGCGATCCCAAATTTGGTGCCCACTCACGACACTTGGATCCCATCGCTCTCACTCATCACATAAACAACGCATATCCAACACATAACCATTATTCACGTCCACATGTCATCGCATCATCATCATAAAACCACACCTCATATTCATGTCTCAACACATAACCAATATCCACATTCTTGATAACAGTTCAAGTATAATCGTAAGTCCCTAAACAACTAGCATTCAACATAACAATCTTAAACCATTCTTACCATGACCCATCATTAGTAACATGCATTGAAAATAGCATAAAGCAGCATAGTATTTATCACAAACATGCATGAATGGCGCTCTACGCAAGTCACACAAAAGCATTCCATAAATTAAGTCCAAGTATCTAATCCACTCACTTGTTCTTCGAACCGGTGATTCTAACCAAAATCCAATTCCTATGCGTACTCGTACGATATGTCCGGACAGTTGTGTTTGCCTAATTTAAAATGTTTAGATGATGTTAATAGTATAAACAACTCCCATTAAAATCCCTCACAATCCCTGCTTAAACATCCTAGAAGTGGGCAAGGTCACCGGAGTAATTTCAATTTCACTAATGCTATCAATGCACAATTGCCAGCTTTGGTCCCGCTTTAGAGAGCCTTTCCCTCTGATTGGGCCAAAGGTTTATTCATAGAAAATGTAGCACTTTAAGTCTAGTTTACAACCCATTTTTAATCGCATCATTTGATTATGTATCGACCAAGTTATGGTCGAAACAGTGGGTAGAGGTCAAACCCAGAAACAACAACACTTTAGTCCATTCTGGCCTCTGCAAAGGATCCTTGCGGAGGCTGTTTTCATCCTCCGTAGCCATCCTCCGCACAACCCAGAATTACTATTTTGCAACAAGGCTTGTGTCTATGCTTGGCCTGAGGTCATGGGGTCCATGGTGGGTCATTGAGAGAGTAATTTTAGTCTCCTAAACTTTCTTTTACATAGGGGTTCAATCCCCAATGAGATCCATGCATTGGATCAAGTCCTAGCATTAAGATCTTCCCAAGTTATGGTCGAAACAGTGGGCAGAGGTCAAACCCAGAAATAACAACACTTTAGTCCATTCTGGCCTCTGCAAAGGATCCTTGCGGAGGCTGTTTTCATCCTCCGCAGCCATCCTCCGCACAACCCAGAATTACTATTTTTCAACAAGGCTTGGGTCTGTGCTTGGCTTGAGGTCATGGGGTCCATGGTGGATCATTGAGAGAGTAATTTTAGTCTCCTAAACTTTCTTTTACATAGGGGTTCAATCCCCAATGGGATCCATGCATTGGATCAAGTCCTAGCATTAAGATCTTCCCAATTTGAGCTCCTATAATGGGGCTTTCATGGTGGTTTGGCCATAGGATGGATAAACAGTAGATTAGGGTCATAAACTAACATAAATAACACCTAATAGAAGGTTTAGACATATTAGAACAAGAAGCCCTATCATTTGGTTTAAGATTGGATAGGTATCTACATCAAGGATCCTCAAATTGGAGGTTCATCAAGGGGGTTTCATGGGAACTAAGCCATGGGGCTGTGGATAGATGGTTGTAGGTCAATAGTTGATGTATTTAACCTCCAATAAAAGGTCTTAATACATTAGAACAAGTAGTCCTAAGGTTTGGTTAGGGATTGGATGGTTTCTAATCAAATCAAAGTGAGAATAACCTAGAACTTACATAGTTTAACTTACATATAATAGGGTTAGCTTAGCACAGCAAGGACGGCAAGCTTCTAGGTTGAAATGGGGCTGCAACTATCCCATTCCACGAACTCTAAGGTCTAAGAGTAGATCCTCAGCTGGCCGAGATGGAGGTTGAAGCTCAAGAGGGCTCCAATGGTGGTTGGGCTTCTCCTCCTCTTCCTCCTTCCTTTCTTCTTCTTTTTCTTCCTTCTTTTTCTTCTTCCTCAACCTCCCACATTTTCTCTCCTCTCTTGGATGTTAGAAATGAGAGAAATGAGGAGAGGATAGGGTTTGGGTTGGTTTAGCTAAGTGCCTAAGGGCATGTTTGGTTGGGGGTGTTTTAAGATATAAAATGAGTTTAAATACATAGGAACCCAAATAGGACTTAAGGTTTAGATCTTAGGGTTTAGTTGGACCCTTAGGTCATAAATAGGCTGGGCTAACTCAGGATTGAGTCTTAGGCTCGAGTCCAAGTGGTCTAAAGCAAAACCAATCCGATCCGGGCTGTTTTTAGCCTTTGCGGAGGATCCCTGCATCCTCCGCAGGCTATCCAGAATATCCTCCGCAGGGGTCAAATCCTGCAAGTTTGGGGACTATTCTCAAGGGTGTTTATACCTAAAAGAGGGACATGAAAGGGTATGAATGGACTACTAAAATACACACAAAATATATTAAAGGGGCTTGCATGAAGGGAAATTATATCATGTAGTTTAAAGGATTTAAATGAAATGTTATGAGGTCCAATCATCCGATTAAGTATAGAATCATCTTACCTGCAATACTTAAGGGATAGATCCAATTGTGAAGTCTAATCCTCATGGGGTTGGATCTACAAGCTTAGAACTATTTAGGAACTGGTATCATCCTGTCCCATTAATAATTGGGACTGTGACCTAAGTTTGGTCTCATTAACTAAATGGGACAATACTGAGAATTTTTTTTGTAAGAGAGTTTAGTGATGATAAGCATTTATACAACCAGAAGCTTCAAACAAACAAAGATCATGAAGCCATAAAATGGTAAGCAGCTAATCTATCATACACATGATAAACAAGGCCTTCCTTGTCAGGGCATCTGTAACAAAATTTAGATCCCTTAGAATACAATAAAAAGAAATAGAAGCAAAAGAAGCGATAAGACGCTTCACATCTTCAGTCGTTGTTGCTGCTTCTGAATGAGGAATACGATACGGGTCACGAAGGAAGGTGAGGAGTTCCTTGATGTCAACTTCCACTTTGTAGATAATGATAGCCAGCTTTCTATCGCCTGGGTGAGAGCATAACAGACATCTAATGCCTCTCCTTGGATTGCCGAACTCAGGTGATGTAGAATTGAGAGGGCCTTCACTTGTGAACCTCTGTGGACTCTAAATATTATGCCCAAACTACCCTTGGAATTGCCTCAAGCTAGTGCAACATCACAGTTAGCCTTTAATACACCCGAAGGAGGAGGCGTCCAACACGCCTGACCTACTCTTCCTCACATAATGTAGAACTTTGAGCTTGCTTGGGACAGTTGTTGTATGGTAGTCGATGTATGTCTTCACTGCTACCAAGATGACCTCTACCGGAATTCAATTCTTGATTTTGAATACTAGATGATTTCATGCCCGCCATATATTAATCTGTCATACACATGATACTGAGATTTCCACCTTTGCTACCCGTACCAGTATGAACCCATCTCTAATACTGGGAGTCCCAATTGACGCCCTTTTAATGGCCTCCTCCTCCAACGTGGCTCAAAGGAAAACTGATCCCAAAAAATGTTATCACTTAAAAGATTAACCAAAAAAAAAAAAAAAAATGGAAATCAACAAGTTGAATGAAACCTGAAAGAGAAAGACAGTTACCACCATTCTAACCACAATCAGTGAATCACGTGTAACAAGTGTCAAGTCGGGTTACTTCCACGCAATCTCCCATTGCTCTCCATGTGGAAACACAAGTATCTCACGGAGCCACCAAACGCCCTCAACTTAACTTGTAGTGTCCATGTCAGCACTTAATTGTTATTTCTGTACGGCATATTCACACGCTGGCAACCACGTGTCCCTTCTTTTAGGCATATAAAATGCTACTTCCATAGCCCATAGGGAACCGTGTGACGGTTTGAGTTCCCTCGCTCGGTCTCCCACGAAGGAGAAAGAACGACTACATAGTTGATAGTACGCAGTTTCTCTCATCTCTTTCTTTAACCGACTTGTTCGTTTCTCATTTTTTCTAGCAAATCTGCGTTCTTGCAAACTTAATCTTTTAATTGCTTTTTTAATGCTTCGTACAGAATCTCTACAATTTGGTTGTCCGAAACGATCTCTTTATCTCTTGCTCGCAGCTTGGTGATCGATCAGTTTCAGGAATAGAGCAGGGAGAGAGTAATCTTTATCGGAGATTGTGTTATCAAAACTTCAGATATGGTTAGTAGTGTCTGCGACTTCCCATTTCCCCATCTCCCCTACTTTTCTGTATATATTCCGTCCTTTGCTTCAATGATGTTTAAATTTTTGGATGAATGACCTGAACTGGCTTGGTGGCTTGGTTTATCCTTTTGATTGTGTTTGAAGGTGGTTAAACGCAAATCTTTTTCATTTTGTCTTTTAGTAGCGATTGTTTCTGGTTCGTTTAAGAGAGACTTACGATGAACTTTCTTACCTTCTTTTTTTTTTTTTTTTTCTCCTTCTTTTATAGATTTTCTATAAATTTATTTTGAGTCCTTTTTGGCCTTGAATGGGTCTGATTCGCTTGCATTTAGCTGTACATTACTAGCTTTTTGGGCGAACATATCAGAGCAAGAAAGAAAATGTAGTCTAGGACAAAACCCATGAATTTCTCTTTATTTTTTCACTGTATTCGGGATTTCCCAAGGGAAAGACTTCTGTTAAGGATTAAGAGATAAATAGAATTTATTGAAAACAAGTAGCAATTGGGGTACAACAGAGTACCTATACAAAGCGTTTAGCAAGAATAACGAAGAACAATTCCTATATAGGAAATCAACAATTGTTGAATTTCAGTTTACTAGGATAGCAGCCAGTCTATAGCCTATGAATTTGGAGGAATGGATGCTAGATTCGGGGACTATTTGGCTAATTTTTTTGTTTGTTTATTTATTTTTAAATGGCTGTTGAGCTGATTTGCAGGTTTATTTTGGTAGTTTGCGGGTTCTTTCATAGCTGGCATCCATAATTTTATTTTCTTCTGGTGGTAGTGAAGGAATTCTGCATCCCTCCCTGCTCACTTCAGTTCTTCTGCTTGTTTCATTTTTCTTCCTTTTCTTAAAATGGATTGACATATGTCGTAACATGTTAAGAGGAAACCCAAAAAAATGAAAAAGCAGGAGGACGATGACAAACTTTGTTTTCTCCAATTCTGGGAAACAAATCCCAGTTTTAATAGATCGTGTGCATAAAAGAAATGTATGAGAAGTACTTGAGGATTTATGCCACACCAAAAAGTCACCCAATCTACATTAGAATAATTGTACTATGGTAAATCAAGTAGACTTTTTTTTTTTTATAAATCAGTGATTATCTTTTCATTCCAAATGAAGGGGAGTAACCAACAAAATGAGTTTGGATGATTCTTTTCCCCATATCTTGTTCTAACTTTCAAGGAAGAAGTTTTGTGCAAGTGGGCAGAGTGTCAATGCAGAGCTTGTTGTAGTGGAATAGTCAAAATTATGAACTTCTCTTGTTTTTGGGTATCATGCATAAAGAGGAGCAAATTTATATGCATGGCAAACTTGACATGATCAGAATGTTGAAAATTGCAATTTTTGGAATGACTTGAGTATTCAGGAATCACTAAAATGGGGTAGATTTTTCTACCTCTATGTGTATATTTATATTTTCGAAAACTGTGTAATGCAGTAGTTTGTTAATGCTTTTTATCTGAAATCGTCTAATTTTGTAGGATGTGAGTGTTATAAAGGGAAACATTCTTACACTTACAGACGAAGTGGTCATACCTATCAGTGCAGTTTCAACTGCAATTAAGGCACTTGGGAGTGAAGTGGCTGTGCAGAATGATCCTCTAATCATCACCCAAGCCTCATCTCTAAGTAGTCTCTCTCTCTCTCTCTCTTTGATAGTCTGCCATGGTATGTGTATTAGATATATGTATTTCCTATTCACTGTTCTGGGAAAGATAATTTAAGTGTCCATTTTTGGAAATTAAAGATAATGGTTGGGCAGCTTATGTTCTGTGATGCGTGTGTTATTGCTTGCTTCTTTAATTCTGGTGTTATAGAGGTTTTTCATCTGATTCTGGTGTATGGACTGACAGAAGAGCTGCCGGTTCAGTCCTCCTCTCTGGATATAGTTGTCTCGATCTCAAGGACACTTGAACTTCTTGGAGGTCAATTACTTGAAGAGATATCCAGAGTGTTGAAACCTGGTGGGGTGGTCCTAATTCAGATTCTGCAGCAGCCAAGCTCTACACTTGAACGTAAAATACTGATGGCGGGATTCCTTGAACCACAAGTTCTCCAACTCAAACCATTTGTACAGCAAGTTTACATTCAGTCCCTTACGGTGAGTGTGGCACTACCTTTTAATTTTGATTTTAACCAGCAGACAACCAATGTTGTTACCATGTCTGCGGAGTTCTCTGTGCCTCCAAGTTGTGGGTGAAATATATGTAAGTTTAGAGACCCATGATCTTGTGGGCAGGTGAAAGGTACATCCTGGGCTGAGATTGCTCCAAATTGAATGAACTTTCTTGAATGATAGGATTTCCTATTTCCTGATTCTCTTACATCCACAAGAATGTGGTAGCAGTTTACGATAGTTTGCGATCACATTTTGTGTATTTGAGATATCTGGTGTTGGGAATCCTCAAACTTTAGGGTCTGGGGATGGCATGAGATTGGATTAGTCTCCCAATGTAAGTATGTTCTTTTATTCTTTGCACATATTTCATCCGTTTGTGTTGGTTCCCACAGATTAAGGCCAAAAAACCTTCTTGGAAGGTTGGTTCATCGTTTTCCATCAACAAGAAGGCACAAAGTTTGCCAAAAGTCCAAATTAATGGTGACATGTATCTTATTGATGAAGATAGTCTTTTGACAGAGGAAGACTTGAAGAAACCACAATTGCCACCTGGTAAAATAAGTACAACACAGAATCTCTCTCTCTCTGGAAGCCTTTTGGAATCTTCAACAATTCCGTTCTTTGCAGTTGGTGATTGTGAAGTTGGAAGCACAAGGAAAGCTTGTAAGAATTGCACTTGTGGACGGGTTGAGGTAGAACAGAAAGTGCAGAAGCTGGGATTGACTGCAGAACAACTGAACAACCCTCAATCTGCATGTGGCAATGTAAGTGTTGTCTTGTTGCTTGGCAGGTCAATTTGGAGACTATCCTGTAGTTTTAAGTTACAACATGGAACACTTTTTGGTTCATTTAGTTTGACCAGCCCCGATTCCTAAGTGATGAAAGGTTTCTGCTGAAATGCATTGATAGAATTTGACCCTGGATCCTGGACCACCCTGGAGGTATCATTTAGTAAGATTTGCTGGTTGCCACTTGGCAGAGATGCATTGGTCCATGTTATGTCGACCCATCATCCATTGCATTGGTCAAAATTTTTGTCCACCATGAGTTTTTGTTGTAGGCCAGTGTCGACTTTGCAAAAGGAAAAAAGAGCTTCACTGACCTTTATGTGGTCATACCATTTTTAATTTGGTAGGAGGTCTCCCGTGATGCGGGAGTGAGAAGGGTTGCCCACGACTCAGGAGTGAAAAGGGTTTCCCATGCCACATCAATGGACGAGTGTTGATTGGTTTGTCAGTAGGGAGCAGAAGAGTGTGTCAAAGGGAATGTCAGGTAGGAAAGAGAGAGCATGGATATCCGGTGTGGTGGGTAAACTTTTCCCTTTTAACTTTTAGTAAATTAAATCATTTATCATCTATCTGGCATACCAATGTCAGGCTAAAACTTGACCATTGAGATGGGGGCTCATTGCCTTAGTTCTCTATCTATGTGTTCATGCCCATGCACGCCACTGCCTGCCATGTAGAAACTTGTGAAGGTTTCAAAGATTACCAGCCTTAGTCCTCTATCTATCTGTTCATTCCCATGCACTGCTGGTAAGTTTTATCAGCACATACATGAGCAGTTTCAGCTGAACCAGTAAAACGTGTGACAAGTATTCAATGTGATTCTTGGTCTATTGACTCTATTCCTAGTAGCATACCACTTAAAGCAAAACTGTCAGCCAGGTCGACATCCAATATCCATGGGTAGGCTATTCTTTTGTTGCTTATGTGCATGTCTGGAACCCTAAATGGCTCTTTTAGTACTTGTTGTACTCGCCTGTGCTGGTATCACATAGACACTCTTATCCGACCTGCTTAGGTGCTTTGACATGACTGGAGGATACTTGGGGATAAATTAGGGAATCAGTTAGCAGTTCATGTGGCTCAAATTTTGATCTAACGTATAAAATAGCAACCATGCTGTTGAATGTAGTACTGTTTTAACGATTATAGTTTTGTTTTACCCTTTGCAGTGTGGGCTAGGAGATGCATTCCGGTGCGGTACATGCCCTTACAAGGGTCTCCCCCAATTCAAATTGGGTGACAAGGTGGGTATTAGAGAAATTCAAGTTTTTATAGTGACTTTCCTTTTTTGTTTTTTGGCTGATCTTAAGGTGGAAAATGGGCAAACTGTGTAACCTTACTGCCTTCACTGATGCAGGTCTCGCTCACTGGAAACTTCCTTGTTGCTGACATTTGATTTTTGGAGGACGAACTTGGTAGTTGCTTTACATGAATTTAAGTCCTGGTTTTTTGGAGTAAAATTGTTAACATAGGGAGTTCTGGTCTTTAAAAAGTTATTAAATGTAGTGTAGTCGTTAAACCATTAATGAGTCTTGATTCAATCCAACTGAAACGCATCAAGCATATGCCTCATAGAATTGTGCTTTCAGTAGGAGCCACCATTGTTATAGTGAAGTGGAAAACAATTTTTCTCAAATATTTGCAATTCCCAGCTCTTCCATTGGACATTCTGGTCTCTTTCTCTGAGGATTCATATGTTACTATTGCTTAATTAGTTGAGGATTCAAATGTCAACAGTTCTTAATGTAACACTGTTTTGAAGGATTACTGTTGTTTTCTGGTTTTGTTTAACACCCCAGCACTCACAACCCCCCCCCCCCCAACCACCCCTGCCGGGATTTTTAAGGAACAGAAGTCCCTATGCTGCTGTAGTACTCTTAGAACAAATTTTACTTCCAAAATTAGTTCTTCCCTATCTAGGTGGGGACGATTCCTATAGAATGAGAACTGTGCCAACATAAAGACTGCTTCCAGTTGGATTTTTTTTTTAAGAAGAGAACTCAAAAGCATAACAGAGTAACATTGCAAATAGTAGTTGAAGAGTGGGAGTATGTCCTTTGTTGCGATGAAAATCCAAGAAATTTAGTTAAAAAATTTCTAGTTATATATTAAGTATTTCATCAGTTACACAGTAAGAAAGTTGCCATATTGGTTCTTAATTTTAGTCTGCGACATTCTACATCTAACCAGATGGAGCCAGAAGGAAATTTTCAGTTGTACTTAATTTGGTTGATGAGGAAGTGTCTCTCATTAGATAGAATTAACTTGAGTTATCTTCCAATTACAAAATAAGTGGCTTAAATTGATGGTTCTAAAAGACCAAAGTGTTTTGGATTTCAAAGTGATGATTGTTATTGAAGTATCCGTATCCTTTTATACATGTATATGGAGAGTTTTATCTCCATGAGTTCAGGTAAGTAGTTCCTTTATCGTAGGAAACTAGTTTACAAGAGATAAACATTAAAAGAGATAGACTAGAAATTAGAGATATGATCAGCCTAGTGAGTCACTGACGGGAATTCTGTTATTACTCCCCCTCAAACTAATGGGATTCTTGATCACAGTCAGTTTGTCCCTCAATAATCTGAATCGTGGTGCCGTGAGACCTTTGGTAAACAAGTCTGCAACCTGATCTTGTGTAGTAGATCCTTTCGAGTGACACGCTCACGTACGAAATGATAATTGACTTCGATGTGTTTCTTTCGAGCATAGAAAATAGGATTCGCAGCAAGACTTGTTGCTCCTATATTATCACACCAAAGAGTCGGAGTAGCAGAAATATAGATACCAAGATCATTGAGTAAATTCCGAATCCATGAGAGTTCGGCTGATGTAACTGCAAGTGCTCTATGTTTTGACTCTCTGCTGGATCGTGACACCACTGGTTGCGTTTTGGCAGCCCAAGATATTAGGTTGGGACCTAAATAAATGCAATAACCTGTTATGGAGCGCCTATCATCCACATCACCTGCCCAATTAGCATCGGAATAGGTAGACAAAGGCGTGAGAGAACCTTTTCGGATTAGCAAGCCATGATTAATGGTTCCTTTGAGATACCATAATATTTGATTCACTGCTTCCCAATTTGTAGTCCTTGGGGTGTGCATATGCTGGCATACTTGATTCACAGAATAAGTAATATCAGGTCTGGTAAATGCAAGATATTGAAGAGATCCAACCATGCTTCTATACAAAGTGGCATTCGGTACTGGATCACCATTATAAGCAGATAACTTTGCACCTGTAGCAACTGGGGAAGCCAATGGTTTTGCTCCAGCTATGTTTGCTCGATTGAGAATATCAGTTATGAACTTAGTCTAATTGAGATGAATACCGACATTATTCCTATGAGCATGAATGTGTAGGAAATAATGTAAGTAGCCCAGATCCTTCATTGCAAATTGTGCACCAAGTTTGTGAAGAAGAGAACTGAGTGTCACATTTGAATTGCCAGTTATAACGATATCATCTACATAAAGTTGAAGATATATCAGGTCATCATCCTTGCTATAAATGAAGAGCAAAGAGTCGGTTGTTGACACAATAAAACCAAGGCCAAGAAGAAATATGGTAAAGCGAGTAAACCAAGCTCACAATGCTTGCTTTAGACCATAGATTGCTTTGTGCAAGCGACATACATGATTGGAATACTGAGCATCTACAAAACCCTGTGGCTGAGCCATATATACCTCTTCATGGAGAACTCCGTGGAGGAAGGCATTGTCAACATCTAACTGTTTGATAGGCCAATTTTGGTTGACTGCAATTGACAAAACGGTTTGTACCGTTGTAGGTTTAACAACTGGGCTGAAGGTATCTTCATAATCAATACCAGCATGTTGATGATACCCCTTTACAACTAACCTGGCCTTGAAACGTTCAACACTGCCATCAGGCTTTTGTTTGACTCGGTATACCCATTTACAGCCTACAACATGTGTTGGGCTTGTTTGAGTACTAGGGACCAAGTACCATTTCTTAGTAAGGCATCAAACTCTTTTGACATTGCAAGACACCAATCCTTGGACTTGTTTGCTTTGGTGAAGCATGTTGGCTCATGTGGAACAGCGGCATGACGAGTAGTGACCAATGGGTATTTGATGGCACATAGGACTCTAGGGACTCGTGCCCCATCTCTTGATATGAGAAGTAGATTATGTAATTCCTCAGAGGAAATTGGATCAGTTCTGGTCATGATTGCGGTGACAAATGGCTCATAGCTAGGTCCAAGACCACCCAGATTATACAATATGAGGTCACTATCTGGAACCGGCTGGGAAGCAGCAACCAGAGAATCCGCTATACCCTTGATGCGGTTGAAGTAATCTGCAATAAATAGTGACCCTTTCTTTGTTGTTTGCAGCTAGTAGCGAAGCTGCATTATCCAAGCATGAGATTGGGACGAAAAAGTCTTTCAAGAGCATCCCAGACAGCAGAAGAAGTATGGAAACCAATAACCTGGGTCATGACAGGTTTGGTTAAGGTGGCATTGACCTAGCTTAAAAGCAATTGATCACGCAGAACCCAGTGATCATATGTTAGGTTAAGGACTTCGTCGGATGATCCTTCTTGCACATGAATCATCTTTGACGGACAAGGAAGAGAGCCATCTAGATAGCCATACATCTGCGTTGCTTGAAGAATAGGAACAAACTAGGAACGCCACAATAGGTAATTTTGCCGATCTAGTTTAATGGATACTAGGTTGGTGATGTTTGTAAGAGGATTTAGAGGAGAACTCATGGTTGAGGCAGAGTGAGGATCGCAGATGGCTGCAAATGAGGAGGAGTTTGTCGACATTACGAAGGGTAGGAAAAAAAAATTATGACATTGGTCAGTTGCAGGCTCTAATACCATAAAAGACCAGTATCCGTATCCTTTTATATATGTATATGGAGAGTTTTATCTCCATGAGTTCAGGTAAGTAGTTCCTTTATCTTAGGAAATTAGTTTACAAGAGATAACATTAAAAGAGATAGACTAGAGATTAGAGACAAGATCAGCCTTGTTAGTAATTGACGGGAATTCTGTTATTAGGGTCACCTGCTCAACCTGTTCATTTGGTCGTAGAAACCTTTGAATTAATCACATGTCTTATTTGGAGTCTCATCTCAACCATATAGCTTATTCTAGTATATTATAACAACAAAATGGCTGGGTTGAGAAACTAATACAATAGTAGACCAAACAGAGTTGAGACAATGAACAACTGGACTTGATTTTCAATTCATCACTACAACACGAACGAAGGATGTCAAAGTGATGGTGGGGCTGAGTCATGCCACCTGTCACTATCCTTAAGATTGTATTCACTCCCTATGGTGCAAAGGGTTCTTGTGAATCAATCCCAAAGAAGGCCTTTCCAATTTTGTTGCACTCAATAATTAGGCATCAAACTCCTACGATTGTGCTCAACAACACTAGCAAAACTCCTTAAAAGAAAGTGGCAAAGGAGTTGAGGAAATTTCAACTAAGAGAAAGATGGCTAGCTTAAGAAAAAAAGAGAGGGTTCAAAAGATTGTTAGATAACCTAGAGGGGGGGTGAATAGGTTATTACTAGTGAATTTATGTCCTTTTTAAATTTTTAAAGAAATTAAATAAGATAGAGAAAAAGAGAGTGCGCAAATAGAGGACACAAAGAATTTATAGTGGTTCGGCTAAACTTAGCCTACGTCCACTCCTCTCAACCTTGAGAGAATTCACTAGTTTCTTCCTTTCAGTACAGTAGGTGGGAAGAACACCTTTACAATCTTTTTATACGAGATAAGAGGATCCTAATCTTTTAAGGATAAGAGGATCCTTGCAATGCCTAAGTACAGTCTAGGCCAATGCAAACAATGCTTTGTAAACTTAAAAGCATAAACTAAAAACAAAAAAAAAAGGTAGAAATACCTAAGCAAGGAGTGTGATGTGTACTCCTTGCAAGTGTCAAATGATGCGAATGTATGCTTGCACAATGCAGACCTTCTTTTAGAATTAATTTCTTGAATGAGCTTGGGAAGGTCCTTTAAAGCTTTGAAGTCAACTCTTGATCGATGCGGACAAGACATCAATTATGAGAGCAATTATCACTTTTCACCTTTCTCAAAAGTAGGATTTTGGACTGTAATGGATAGGTAAAAAAGACTGACAAGTTCTCTATTTATAGGCTCATTAATGGCCTAAAGAGCATGTGCAAAATGTGCTCTAATGGATCTATTTTTCACCAATCCGATCGACCTGAAGATTGATCCGGTCGATCGGATCTTAGCCGTTGGAGAATATAACTATTAAAAACTAACCGTTGGAGGGCAATAGGGCCATCTGGTCGATGTCCGGTCGACCGGATCATCGTCCCACTTGATCCGGTTGACCGGATCATCAATGGGAACATACCCATGAAGCTTCTACCCAATCCGGTCTGTGCATGCACTGAGATCCAATCGATCGGATGCTCAGACCGGATCACAGTCAAGACTTGATTTCGATCGTTTGACTGAGGGGATTGATCCGGGGCTTTTTCCAACTAACTCCAACATGTTTAAGAGTCAAGGAGGGTTTAAGTTTGACCTCCTAAGGTCTCTAAGTGATGCATATGCTTTTTCATTTATTTAATGCAAATGCAATTACAAGTATGCAGTGTTGTGTGTCTAAGTATGTGCACACAAGCATCTTGAGTCTTCATTAAAGTTTTGGTCTCTATTTTCGAGTGATGTTCTTCAATCTTCAAAAGATCTTCCAAGATCTTCTTTTCTTGAAATGCCCTTGAAATCTTGATCTTCATGACTTTGTCTTGAACATCTCCACTTCGTATTATATGTCTTCTACTCTTTTGACTTTATTAGCCCTGTTGACATATAGACATACACAAGACCATGTCTACATGTTTGTTATCATCAAAACATTTATGGAGGTGGGGTTAGAATTCCCCAACAATCTCCCCCTTTTTGATGATGACAAACATATGATTTGGTAGTACTATATAGCATAGCATTCATAGTATAGCAATCATAACTTTAAAGCAGTAGTCAAGTCATGTATCATAACCATGCATCATATAATCAAAAAGTTAAATGTATCCAAATCATTATATAAATCAGTATATCTTCTCCCCCTTTGTCAACAACAAAAAAGTGTAGAGAAGGCTCCCCCTGCAATAGTGAATCATATATAAAAAACAAAGGATGGCAGGAAGTTCAAACAAGTCAACCATATAGTAATAAAGTTTAAATCAAAAAGTCCAAATAAAAAACACTCTCCCCCTAGAGAAGTGCAGCAGTTGAAAAGTTGTCTCAAATCTAAATATTACAACCCAAATTGTCTTTGTGAACTAAAAATAAGTAAATAGAACTAATCATCTGCAGGAGGGGTAGAGATGTGGAAATGCTGAGTAATCGCCCTAAGCTGAGCCATGATCTCCTTGTTGTCTCCACGAAGTGCTATAAACTGATCATCAAAGCCCTGCAGGCGAGAATCAAGCTTCTCATGGTATACAGCAAATTCGGCCCTTGTCATATATTCTTCATCTTCGTTATCATCCTCATCAGAAGCATCACTGTCAACGATAGATGAAGAGGCTTGCTTACGCCTAGCCTGACGACCTGGAGGAGGAGGAGGAGGAGGAGGATCAACTCCACTAGTAGGGATAGCCATCTTCTTCAAAGTGGAAGAGTTAATTGCAAAAGGATTTGAAGTTGGAATTTCATCAGATAGATCAACTTCAAAATGCTTGAAGATTATGAGGAACCAACTATAGGGGAGGCTTGCCTTGGAGTCGCTTTCAGCAGCCAATTCCATAGTTTTCATAATCACATAGAGAAGATAAATTTGGTGAGTATTGACAATGCACCAAATGAGATATGCCTGAAAACGGGTAACTGCATCTCTATGCCCACCAAGTGGGAGGATATTATAGGTCAAAATCAAATTGACTACGCTAGGAATGTCTCTAAGATGAATAGCAGTAAGACCCTTGGTTTCCCCCAAATAATTCTTGAAAATTGAACCATACACTGTATCAACATCCATAAATCCTGTAGGGGAAGTCTTGGTATGGAGATACTTTTGTTCTCCAGAGTCATCAACCCCAATTATTTGGGCAAGTTCCATAGTGTCAAAGGAAATATATTTTCCCTTAACTAGAGAGGTGATGGTGTAGTCACCTTCAACACCAACTACTTTGAGATTGCAGTAAAATAATTGAACAAGCCTAGTATAGGCTTTCTCTTGGGGATAGAGAATAGCATCCCAACCCAACATCTCAAAGAAAGTGTTTATCTCACAAGGAAGAATGGCATTGAGTTCGATAATAGTTACTAGCCTTTCTCGAATGAGTTTCTTCAGTTGAAATTCCTTCCACCAAATCGATGCCTCCTTCGAGATGAACAAAGTTCCATTATATTGATCCTTCTTTGAAGCCACAGTCTTTCTCTTCTTTGAGGATTCTCCTTTTTGAAGCCATTGAGAGCAAGGGTTTTGAGAAAGAGGGATTGGAAAGGATTTTGAGAAGAAAAGGTGTGAAAAACTAGAGATTTGATGGTGAGAATGAGTTTGGATCACCAAAAAAGCAAAAATCTTCAAGGATTTGGCAAGATTTTGCCCTAGAAACTCAAAAGAGGGGTTTGGGAGAGAAGAGAGATAGATTTTGAAAAATTAGAAATGGGTTTGAGAGCCCACGGATTTGGGTTTAAAACAAGATTTCCGCCATACGATCGACGGATGCCCCTAAATGGGCATTTTAGGCCGGTCTTCCCCAGATTTGGATCGTAAGGTCTATTGGGACAGGCACAGAGGATTTTTCTTAATCGAAAGGGTTACACATACCTAACTCTCGACGAAGATTGCAGAAACGTTCTTCGGACAGAGGTTTGGTGAAGATATCCGCAACTTATTTTTCAGTCTCAATGTGTTCGAGTACTACTTCTCCCTTTTGGATAGTGTCTCGAAGAAAGTGATGGCGAACATCTATATATTTTGCTCTTGAGTGAAGAATTGGGTTTTTGCTCAAATTGATGGCGCTAGTGCTGTCGCAGAATATTTTGGAAGGATTGAATTGGAGTCCATAATCTTGAAGAGTCTGACGCATCCAAAGAATTTGGGCACAACACCTGTCAGCTGCAATATATTCAGCTTCGGTGGTTGAGAGTGCCACACAGTTTTACTTCTTGCTGAACCAAGAAACCAATCAAGATCCAAGAAAGTGACAAGTACCACTCGTGCTCTTGCGATCAACATGACAACCAGCAAAATCAGCATCAGAGAAGCTAAGTAATTCAAAATTATTATGCATTGGAGACCATAATCCTATATTAATTGTCCCTTTTAAATATGTAAGGATTCTTTTAACTGCACTAATATGTAATTGCATTGGACTAGCCTGAAATCTAGCACATGCATAAACACTAAACATGATGTCAGGTCTACTAGCAGTTAAATATAACAAACTTTCAATCATACCTCGATAACGAGTAGGATCAACAGGGGTTCCACTCTCATCTTTTGAGAGAGTTATAGAGGTACTCATTGGAGTGTTAGAGGCCTTTTGGGAGTTAATATCAAATTTCTTTAGCAACTCTATGATATATTTAGATTGATTGATAAAAATCCCATTTTCAGTTTGTTTGATCTAAAGGCCTAAAAAGAAATTGAGTTCACCTATTAAACTCATTTCAAACTCACTTTTTATGCAATTACTAAATTCAATACATAGTGAATCATCAGTAGCACAAAAAATAATATCATTTACATATATTTGCACTATAATCAAATTAAAGCCTTTACGTTTAACAAATAATGTAGTATCTATCTTATCAATGGTATAAACATTTTCTATCAAAAATGTCTTCAATCTATCATACTATGCTCTTGGTGCCTGTTTAAGTCCATATAAAACCTTCTTTAATCTAAAAATATGATCAGGATGGGAAGAGCTTTCAAAACCAGGAGGTTGAGATACATACACTTCTTCTTCAATAAACCCATTCAAGAAAGCACTTTTCACATCCATTTGAAAAAGTTTAAAATTTTTATGACAAGCAAAAGCTAGGAGCATTCTAATGGCTTCTAATCTAGCAACAGGGGCATATGTCTCATCAAAATCAATTCCCTCTTGCTGAATATATCCTTGAGCCACTTGTCTAGCTTTATTTCTTACCACAATACCATTTTCATCCAATTTATTTCTGAATACCCATTTTGTTTCAATTATGGATTTATTTTCGGGTTTGGACACAAGCTCCCAAACATCATTTCTTTCGAATTGATGAAGTTCTTCTTGCATGGCCAAAATCCAATCATTATCCATCAAGGCTTCTTTTATGTTCTTAGGCTCTACCATGGATAGAAATGCAGAAAAATTGTAAGTGTTTTGAAGTTTAGACCTAGTTTGAACACCTGATTCTAAATCACCAATAACTTGTTCTAATGGATGATTTCTTACTGGTCTAACTTCTTTAGGAAGTTCTAATGAGTCTTCATTTGATGTGGCTAGAAGAGAATTATTCTCATTTAAAGAGGTAGTCTCAATTTTTTTTGAGATTTCAGATATAACATCCTCATCATCATCAATTAGAGGTTTATACTTTTCTTTTGGAGTAGAAATATCAAATCTAATATTCATAGATTCCTCCACTACTAAGGTGTTTTTGTTGAATACTCTATATGCACGACTATTGCTAGAGTACCCAAGAAAGATTCCTTCATCTGATTTTTCATCAAATTTTTCTTTGGAGTCGATCTTTAGTATTCAAAATGAAACATTTACAACAAAATTTTTGAAAATAATCAACTTTGGGTTTCTTTTCAAAATATAACTCATAAGGTGTTTTGGATAGGATCTTTCGAATCAAAACACGATTTAAAACATAATAAGCAATATTTACAGCTTCAGCCCAAAAATATTTAGGTAGGGAATATTCATTAAAAATAGTCTGGGCAGTCTCTTGAAGAGATCTATTTTTTCTTTCAACAACCCCATTGGATTGGGGTGTTCTAGGAGCAGAAAAATTATGAGTGATGCCTTCATCATCACTGTGTTTTCCAAACTGGTTTGAGTTGTTAAACTCACCACCATGATCACTTCTTATTGTAGTGACCAAATAGCCCTTTTGGTTTTAGATTTTCTTACACAGTTTTGAAAATTCATCGAAAGCCTTATTTTTTTGTCTAAGAAAAGAAGTCCAAGTATATCTAGAATAATCATCAACAATGACAAAAGTGTATACTTTTTCACTCAAGCTTGGAGTAGGGATAGAGCCAAAAAGATCTAAATGGAGAAGTTCAAGTGGTCTAGAAGTTGAAACTATGTTCTTAGATTTGTGAGAAACCTTAACTTGTTTACCCTTTTGGCATGCATCACAAAAATGATTCTTGTAAACTTTAGTTTAGGTAAGTTTCGGACAAGATCCTTGGAAGCTATTGATTGAATCAATTTGATATTTATATGCCCAAGTTTTCTGTGCCAAACACTTGAATCTTCATAGGAAACTAAGTAAGTATTGGTAGAACTAGCTTCATCAATGATGCAAGTATATATATTGTTATTTCTAGTTCATTTCAATACTATTTTGTTATTTGTATCCATAACTAAGCAATGTGAAACATCAAAACTTACTTTATATCCAACACTACATAGTTGACTTACACTGAGTAGGTTGTAGGCAAGTTAGTTTACCAGATAGACGTTTGAGATGGTAGTACCTCCGATATTGATGTTTCTAATGCCAATTGTCTTTCCTTTGCCATTATCTCCAAAAGTCACCCATCCTCCATCATACTTTCTCAACTTTGTGAATAACTTCGTATTTGCCGTCATATGTTTGGAGCATCCATTGTTGATATACCATTCTACTTGCCCTTTGCTCTTCAAGTATACCTACAAAATAAAGTTTACACATGCATTGGTCCCCATAATCTTATGGGTCCATTGTTGTTAGAGTTGAGAGATTCCTTAGGTACCCAAACTGTCTTGTAATTAGGACTATAGTTTGTGTCCGGAACATAGTTCTTAGGTCATTGGTACCTTGGGTCACAAATGTCAAATGGAGATGGTACCCTTTTCTGCCTTTGTGGTCTTTGGCTATTGAAGGAGTTTTGAGTCCTTCTACCTCTTTGAAATCTTTGATGGTCATAAGGTCTATATGAGTTATACTTTATATATGGCCTATGGTTTGGTTGAGGTCTATAGCTTCTTTCCACTGAGTATGGAGCATATGGCCTATAATATTGACCTTGGGGTCTTTGAGGTCTTTGAGATACATATTCCCTTTGAGGTCTATTCCTTCTTTGAGAGGTATATTGAAATGCATGATGATGTTGATTTCTATACCTTTGATTTCTATGCTCTTGATTTCTATATCCTTGATTCCTTGAAAGGGGAACATGAGAAGTTGACGTTTGACCTTGGTATGTTCTTCCCTCTACCACTTTTTCTTTACCTTTGGCATGGTATGGGTTTTTCCCATTATAACGTAAACCTTCTTTGTCTTGTGGTGGCTTTTGAGGAGTACCAAGAAGAGTGTCTAAAGATTTTTTACCCTTAGTGAAGGTTAGCACGGCCGATGTCAATCTCCCATTTTCTCCTTCAAGTTGGGCAACATAGATACGTAGGTCATCGATTTTATTGTTTAATTCTATTACTTCTTTTTCTAAAAAGGAGTTTGAAGCTTCAAGCTTGCGACTTACCTCATAGAGAGCTCAAATCCCTTTTCAATATCATCTTCATCTATATCATCCATATTATCTCTTCAATTGAACCACTATTTTTAGAATTTGAAGTTAGATAGGCTGAACTTACCTCGATGTCTTCTTCTGTTGCCATAAGAGCTAGATTTGTTATTTCTTCATCAGAATCTCCCACCACTTCTTCTTCACTTGAATCCCATGAAATTTCAGCGGCATATGTTTTCTTCTTATCTTGTCTTTTTGGGCATTCAGTTCTGAAGTGTCTGGGCTTTTTGCAGTCATAGCAAATAATATCTTTCTTGGAAAGAGGAGTTTTATCTTTGGTTAGATTTTTACCTTTGCTTAGTTGTCCTTTATTGAAGTATTTTTCACCTTTCTTCTTGAGGAGTTTTTGGAATTTCTTTGTGATAAGGGACATTTCTTTTTCTGAGAAAGTGACATCCTCTTCTTCATTGCTCTCTTCATCAGAAACATTTGTGGTCTTGAGAGCTATAGACTTCTTCTTTGGTTCTTTCACTTTCGATCATCTTTCATCATCATTCAATTCGACTTCGTGAGTAAGAAGAGATCCAAGCAGTTCATCCAGGCTAACTTTGTCGAGGTCCTTTGCTTCCTTAATGGCTGTTACTTTCGGTCTCCACTTAGGGGGAAGTGACCTGAGAATTTTTCTTACATTCTCGGACTTGGTGTATGTTTTACCCAGTCCCTTCAATTTGTTGGTAATGTTAGTAAAACGTAAAAACATGCTTGAAATACTCTCATTTTCTAACATTTTAAATAATTTATATTCATGCACAAGTTTATCAATCTTGGATTCCTTTACTTGTGAGGTTCCCTCATATGAAACCACAAGTGTATCCCAAATCTCTTTAGCCGTTTCACACATGGCTCTCTTATTAAATTCGGAATCGGTCAAGGCATATTATAGAAAGATGATAGCCTTGAAATTAAATTGAATTTTCTCCTTTTCAGTCGGAGTTAATTCAGAGGTTTCCTTAGGCACACTTTCACTATCTACAATCTTGGTAAAGGAATAAGGTCCATTTTTAATAACATGCCAAACTTCAAGATTATGTGCACATGTGAAGTTTCAGAATTTAATTTTTCAATAAGAAAAATTGTCTCTATTGAACAAGGGAGGTCTAGATACATTTAGTCCCTCAAGAGGATTGGTATAATTAGATCCCATTGATCTTAGTCTCAATCAAAATGAGCTCCCTCTTTGATACCACTTGTTGGATAACCTAGAGGGGGGTGAATAGGTTATCACTAGTGAATTTATGTCCTTTTAAAATTTTTAAAGAAATTAAATAAGATAGAGAAAAAGAGAGTGCGCAAATAGAGGACACAAAGAATTTATAGTGGTTCGGCTAAACTTAGCCTACGTCCACTCCTCTCAACCTTGAGAGAAGTCACTAGTTTCTTTCTTTCAGTACAGTAGATGGGAAGAACACTTTTACAATCTTTTTATACGGGATAAGAGGATCCTAATCTTTTAAGGATAAGAGAATCCGAAATCTTTTAAGGATAAGAGGATCCTTGCAATGCCTAAGTACAGTCTAGGCCAAAGCAAACAATGCTTTGTAAACTTAAAAGCATAAACTAAATACAAAAAAAAATAAAGTAGAAATACCTAAGCTAGGAGTGTGATGTGTACTCCTTGCAAGTGTCAAATGATGCGAATGTATGTTTGCACAATGCAGACCTTCTTTTAGAATTAATTCCTTGAATGAGCTTGGGAAGGTCCTTTAAAGCTTTGAAGTCAACTCTTGATCGATGCGGACAAGACTTCAATTATGAGAGCAATTATCACTTTTCACCTTTCTGAAAAGTAGGATGTTGGACTGTAATGGATAGGTGAAAAGGACTGACAAGTTCTCTATTTATAGGCTCATTAATGGCCTAAATAGCATGTGCAAAATGTGCTCTAACGGATCTATTTTTCACCAATCCGATCAACCTAAAGATTGATCCGATCGATCGGATCCTAGTCGTTGGAGAATATAATCGTTAAAAACTAACCGTTGTAGGGCAATAGGGCCATCTGATCGATGTCCGGTCGACCGGATCATCGTTCCACTTGATCCGATTGATCGGATCATCAATGGGAACGTACCCATGAAGCTTCTGCCCAATTCAGTCTATGCATGCACTGAGATCCAGTCGACCGGATGCTCAGACCGGATCACAGTCAAGACTTGATTCCAATCGTTTGACTGAGGGGATTGGTCCGGGGCTTTTTCCAACTGACTCCAACATGTTTAAGAATCAAGGAGGGTTCAAGTTTGACCTCCTAAGGTTTCTAAGTGATGCATATGCTTTTTCATTTATTTAATGCAAATGCGATTACAAGTATGCAGTGTTGTGTGTCTAAGTATGTGCACACAGGCATCTTGAGTCTTCATTAAAGTTTTGGTCTCTATCTTCGAGTGATGTTCTTCAATCTTCAAAAGATCTTCCAAGATCTTCTTTTCTTGAAATGCCCTTGAAATCTTGATCTTTATGGCTTTGTCTTGAACATCTCCACTTCGTATTAGATGTCTTCTACTCTTTTGACTTTATTAGCACTGTTGACATATAAACATATATAGGACCATGTCTACATGTTTGTTATCATCAAAACATTTATGGAGGTGGGGTTAGAATTCCCCAACAAAGATATCCCCAACAATCAAATTTGTCCTCCACTTATAGAGGTAAGGTGTCCTTTGGACATACCTATCCAAAACACCCCAATAGATGTGACTTCCAACATAAATTTTACACCTTGATCGTAGTTGGTCAACGATCTAGGCTAGTCGATTGATCAGGAACTCCAACAGTCGCATTGCTTGATTAACATTACTATTGGAAAACCCTAAATAGGGAAACTAAAAAGTGCATGTGAGGGAAATACATGCATACACCAAGAGAGGATTTTTTTTTTGGGTAGAAATATTGAGAGACTTTATTAAGATCAACGTGAATTACACATGGATGAAGTTGAACATAACTCTCGGATCCATGGATCAGAATTTGGCCAGACTGTTGTGCACGTTACCAACAGTGCCTTCCTCACCAGGGAGTCAGCTGCACTATTAACCTCCCTTGGAACATATGGAAACGAACAAGAAGTAAAGTAGGACGACAAATGCAGAATATCATCCACTACAGGTATTACTTCTAGTGGTGGGTAACATAACCCACGTTGGAGATAAGACACCAAATCACTATGATCCATCTCCACCAACAAATGCTCATATCCTTCAGAAAAACCTTCTAACAATGCCGAACGAATAGACATGGCTTCACCAACAAGCACCGATGTGAAACAACATGGCATAGAAACAGCATGAAGAGAAGCCCCTACAAAATTCTGAAATACAAATCCAAGACCACCGATGGCTGCTCCTTGACAAAAAATATCATCACAATTCACTTTGATATACAGGTGTGGTGGTGGAGTCCATTTTGAATCGCGAGAGAGTACATTGCAATCCAAAATAGAATTTGAAATGGAAGTTGGTAACATATTACCATTTAGGAATTCCCCATGAGCAGTAGTAGTCACACGAATTACATCCTCAGGACGCCAATCTTTTCGCCCAAAAATATAATCACATCGAGCAATCCATATTGACCATAGTAAAAAGGAGCAAAGAGAGGTGAGTTGGTTCCTTCGCTCCTTGTAAAGGGAAGAAAAGGAACTCCAATTCAACAAAAAACCAGAAATATGATGATCTCCCGTTGATGAGGAATTATATCCCAATCCACTACCAAACCAAATCACCTTCACAAAACTACACTCGAAAAGAATATGGAAAATGGTTTCCTCACCTCCACAACGATTGCATAATCGATCAAAGTTGTAAGACCTGCGCCTTAATGCATCTTCTGTACCAAGTGAGGATTTGAAAACAATACAAAACAAGAGATGTTTTGACTCTTAAATTCATTTTAAAATGGGAAAATGTTCTATGAGCCGTTGGGGCAAGATATGCTAGCACCTTTATGTCTATTTCTCACATTAAATGACATCTCTACCTTCTAATTAATGATATCATTTTTTTTGCACCTCATTGGTTTGCTCCCCTATGCCGCTTGCTCAGATAAACCACTCCCTTATTTAAAATAAAACACTCATGATGTACAACAAAAGAAAATACAGACATAAAGTCTTCCCTGGCAGCCTTGCTTAAACAAACTTTGCATAAAGTCTCCCCTCCTAGCCTTGCCTAGCCAAATTGGGAACATGGAGACAAAAAATTTCCAGTCCCAAAGAGGGATCACTCACTTAGCTAGTAAATGAGATATCATATTGCCTGATTTCCTAATAAAGAACACCTGACATCTACTAAGGCTTCATTTGTTTTGGCGGAAAATTTTACATATTGAAAAGTTTTTGATATTTGTTTCCATAAAAAAAAAAAGAAGCATTGAAAAACTTTCATACATGTAAAATTTTATAAGTCAAATTTTTTGAAGTGAAAATTTTCAAGTAAAATTTTTCAAATAAAATTTTAGGCAGAGCTTTAAGGGAAATTTATATTCACACTCATACAAACAATCTTTACAACTGACTCAATGGTTTTTAAGAACTCTATAGACCTTTTTATCTATGTGTGTTTTCTCTGTATAGGAACCATTCTCAGTCCCACTCTAAAGTTTTCATTCCTATTCATTCAAAGTACACCAACGATTTACTATGAAAAGTTTGCATTGCAGTCACCAATGTTTCATTTAAAAGAAAGAAAATACAACATTTTGTCTCAATGCTTACAGTCAATCTCCTTATTGTTAGATATTTTCAATTATTTTATTGGACTTAATTAATTATACCCTAATCTATTGGTGTGGGTCCATGGGCATAAAACCTATCTTGAGACTAATTTAAGGTTAATGGGGGTATACTAGTCTTTTCCATTATGGGGGTGGATTGGATTAGGGTTCGTATTTATTATAAATACATTGTTAGGATCCCTGTAGTCACTTGATCTCATTCATTGTTATTCCCACTAAGAATGTGAGAGTTGTGTGTGAGATAAGGAGACTGGAGAAGATCCTGATCAAGGCTTCATTCGTGAAGGATGGCGACACAAAGGATTATAGATTATTTTATATTGCTCTTCTCCAACATACATGGGTGCAAGGTACACACATTGTTTTCCCGTTCTTTTTATTCAATCGTGTTCTAGTTCACTGTATGGAGATGGATTAGGGTTTCACAAAACCCAAAGAATTTCTAGCAATTGGCATAAGAACGATCCATACAAACCTAAAATTGATTGCTTGCATGTTTAAGAACTTGAACCGATTTTTCAACGATGAAGAACAAATTTTCCGTCAAGTTTTTGGCAAACTTGTATAGTTTTTGCCCATTGCCAAAATTTTTCATCGAAGAAATTTAAATTTTTTTATACCGGAATGTGGCTCGGAGAGACGAATAATTCGGTGGGTGGATCGCCACCGCTGGCGGCAGGTGGCCAAAGTGACAAGTGAGATCCACTCGCCGACAGGGTTTAAAAAAAAAAGGATCTTGACATCATCATGATGCCATAGGGCTGACATCACGATGATGTCACTAGGCTATTACTTACGGGTCAAGTTTGACTCGATCAAAGAAACCCGACCTGAGGTCAAAGATACCCAGACCAGGACAAAATGACCAGGTCAAAGATTTTTTGATCCGGTCAGCATCGACCCGACATGACCTATTTTAACCCAATGGTCTGGTTCAATTGGGCTAGTTCGAACCGGTTTGGTTCACCATTCTGGTTCAACTTTGACTCGAATTGAACCAATGCTTTTATTGAACCAATTTGATTATTGTTTTATAATCAGAAACTTCCAGAGGCCCTTACGGGTTCATTTGGATGAATTTTGAGGTGCAATTTTTCGTGCTCTTCGTTTTGATATGTAATTTGGTATACCTTGGATAATCAGAGACCATGGTTTAGATAATTTTTACGTTTTTCTGTAACCTTGAATGCATGTTATAATGGACATGGGACATCGGATTGAGTTCCGGTTTAGACCGTTGTGTCCGTCTTTTCGAGATCTATTTTTGGGTACGTTGTTTCGGTATAGTTGACACCTCCAGGGACCTATTTTGACATTTGTGCCTATTATGGTGTATACAGACTCGATATTCTCAAAATTTAAATTGTGATATGTTGTGGGTGTCTCAATTTTGGGTTTTAGGTACTTAAATGTATCAAAGTGACTTTAATGTCAAAGTTAATTTTGTGCATAGGATTTTGGCATTTCCAATTTGGCTACAAAAGTTAGGATTGTAAAGTATCATGATGGAATTAGACGGGACCCACCAAAGTGGCATACCTGGTTCCTATTGTGATATTTTTGTAATTCAAGGTTAAATAATTACATTGGTAGTAAAGTAGATAATGTTCACCCAAAGGTGACATTGTCAAGGCTTAGAAGTTTTATGCATTAAAATTGAGAAGCATGGCCTAGGAGTTTTTTATCACTCAAAGGTGAAATAGATTTTCGAATGTCATTGCCCTCTCGCAGTAATTACAGTGAGAGGACCAGTGCATTTTTTTTACCCAAAGGTTGGAAAATGTAGTGCAGTTGAAACTTTTGTTTGCTAGTTCTAATTGCTGGCATGGTTCATTAGGTGTGGGAATATCACACCAAAGTGTTGGTCAATTTAGACTAAAAATAAACTAAATGTGTTTGCCTTATAAAATGTGTTTCTGCACATGTTTAGCTGCACAACATATTTTATGGGAAACTGTGAAAGAGTTGGGTGGAATCCACCAATGTGGGGCATATTATGCTTTTATGGTTTCGTTTTAGCAACAAAGTTGGTGACATTTGCCCAAAGGCGATGTCACTTAAGTTAAGGAAACACATGTTAGAAATGACAGTAATCTAGGGGTTCCTTTTGCCCAAAGATGATGGGATTTTTGGGAGTTACTGTTCCTTTCGCGGTAAATATGGATGAATAAGAGAACCAGTACATTTGTAGCCCAAAGGATAGGGATATAGTAACAGTTGTAACTCTTATTTGATTTTACATTCGTAAGTGCATTGATTATGCAATTGACTGGCCTGTTTATGACTAATATCTTGTTGATTTCTTCTTGTTCCTCCATGATGTTTGATCTTGGGAATATTTTTCTACTGCTCTTGATTTTATTAAAATCAAGTGTTTTCTAATAAGAAAAAGATTAATGTTTTGGATTCAGGCAGTTATTTCAAAAATTTTGTACAATTTACTTGGTAGTTCATTGCTTGCTTAAGTTAATCAGTGGGAGCTTGTTTATCTTGCTAAACTATTATGTTGCACATTTGGTTTGTTAAGTATGAATATTTGTAAATGTGTTTGGTTTTGCTTGGTTTAGCATTTATATGCGTATGCTTGTTGATATGTTAATTTCTCTAAGAGATAATGCCAAGGTTTCATGGCGGTAATAACCAAAGACAGTATTTAGCCACAGTTAGGCGGTAAGCCAAGGTTAGATATTAACCAGTTTTGTGACGGTTTGTCCAAGGGGTGATAGTTAATATCAAAGTAAATGACCCATAAGGGCATGACAACAAGGTTTATATGATCACATAATGGTTGTCATGGTTAAACTCCCATTGCGATTATGGTTAGCAAGTAGGCTTGCATTTGTGATTGACAGAAAGTTATATGTCGTATATTGAGGTGTATCTTCTGTTGTCGTTCGACATGAGTTGATTTGTTGACTGAATCAAGGTTTTAAAGTGGTAATTTGCAAAGTGACTCACAGGCCAAGCCAATAGGGAGGTGTGTATAATTACTGTAGCCCAAGTGGGAGATTGTAAGATATTTCCAATTATTTTATTGGGCCTAATTAACTATACCCTAATCTATTAGTGTGGGTCCATAGGCATAAAACCCGATTTGGGACTATTTTAAGGTTAATGGGGGTATACTAGTCTTTTCCATTATAGGGGTGGATTGGATTAGGGTTTGTATTTATTATAAATACATGGTTAGGATCCCTACAGTCACTTGATCTCATTTTCTGTTCTTCCCACCAAGAATGTAATAGCTGTGTGTGAAACAAAGAGACTGGAGAAGATCCTGATCAAGGCTTCATTCGTGAAGGATGTCGGCACAAAGGATTATGGATTATTCTATATCGTTCTTCTTCAACATACGTGGGTGCAAGGTACACATTATTTTTTCATTCTTTTTATTCAATCGTGTTCTAGTTCACTGTATGGAGATGGATTAGGGTTTCACAAAACCCAAAGAATTTCTAACACTTGTATGTTGTTGTCAACCAGCTAAACCTGCTGTGATGGGAACACAAGAAACCCTTGTGGGCCACCCAGTATTTCAATAAGGAAACTTAACAGTCCAAGCCAAACCACAAGGGTTACATCCACTCCTTCGAGAGGTGGAATCAACTTACGGGTTGGTATGAGAAGTGGTTCTGTAGGGGCATAAGCTAAAACATATGGGAATTTCCCCATAGGTAGCTTGGGGTACCAGGAAATTACAATTCTTGCAATAAACAAAAAATGCAAATGTTGATAAGAATGGCCCCAAGATCCCAATTGCCAGCTTAGTCGATGATGGATCTAGGTCTACTAGCATAATTCTCTGCAAGTAGTCTGAAATGGATTGTGATTCCTTTAGTATGTTAATATCAAGATTAAAGGCAGTCCTGCACATATCATACGAATTATGCAAAATAGATGCATTTGATGGTCATAGTTCAACACAGGAATCTACTGCAACTCTCAGCTACCCAGTACAAATTCAACACCTTCATTTCAAGTAAGTGAAGGAGCAAGTAAAGACGCCGATAGGGTCACAATGCGTCAAGTTACTTTACCCCAACTCTAAACCTTTTAAGGGTTAATGCGCGCCCCATCAAGAAAACCAAAACTCAACAGGGCTGCCAGCAGCAAATCAGCTCGAGCACCAAAAGAGAGTGGTCTATGATCAACAGTAAGAAAAGGTTGGTCGTAGATCACTAATGTGCAACAATGCTCTACGATCAGAAGAACCAGATCCATTAGTACCAGTAGTCACTTAAGTCAATCCAGTAGCAAAGGTAGCAGGTCCATCAGTCAATGACCCAGATCCAGTCGATGAAGCAGTGGATTCGGTTGATGATCCGCTTGATCAAGTTATAGGTTTTGCAGTTTGTCAAGCTCTCAACCATATTTTTTTACTAAGCGAAACCAAGGGAGCTCGTCCTCTCAAGCCCAAAAAAATAACTGGACCTGTTGGCAACTCAATTCCGCCTACACAACTATGAAGCTTGATCCAACATCAGTAATAGGGATTCGATCCAGCCACACCTCCCCCTTCCTGTGGCTACCTTCCTTGAAAACCTAGGCCGACTCACCTCTTCATCGTCTTCTCATTCCCATAGCTTCTTGGATGATAACTGCTGACTTTGTCTTCATCGTTTTGCAATTTGTCAAGCTCTCAACCATATTTTTTTACTAAGCAAAAACCAAGGGAGCTCATCCTCTCAAGCCCAAAAAAATAACTGGACCTGTTGACAACTCAATTCCGCCTACACAACTACGAAGCTTGATCCAACATAATAGGGATTCGATCCAGCCGCACCTCCCCCTTCCTGTGGCTACCTTCCTTGAAAACCTAGGCCGACTCACCTCTTCATCGTCTTCTCATTCCCATAGCTTCTCGGATGATAACTGCTGACTTTGTCTTCATTTCATTCTTTGACTGCTATGAGCTTGAGGCAGAGTTGGCTGAAGGTAGAAGGAGAAGAAGAGATTTTACAATGCCCTAAAGAAACTAATGCCCTTCTGATTGCATAAAAAAAAAAAAATTGCGAAGGAATCTCTGTGAAATTCATCTGATGGAGTTTTCTTCTAGCTTTTCTTTCCATTGAATAGGAATTGCTCAGTCAATGGTGATAGCTGCTCGCCTCCTTAGATGAAGACAAAGATTGATTGCTAGCTCTAGTTAGGCAGTAAGCTAAAAGGTAGGCTCCCCCTCTTGGTAAGTGAAGCCTGCAAACCGATCCCCCGCTGGTAGCTTAACTAGCGACTCGCGATGCTACTTTTTTGGGAAGTAGGGCCTTTAGTGGTCTTACTGGTTGGAATCCATCTCGCAAGCATTTGCAATGAAGCAAGTCCGTCCACTAAATCCGCTTCAAGAAAGGAAAATAAGATTCTTATTCTCGGGCCTTTCACCCCTATTGATGAATCAAATCACTTGAAAGAAAGTAATTTCACCACTCCGTGGGAAAATGAATATTTTTTTCAAAAGAAGGGTGGTGAGAATGGTTTAGCTCGGTTAACAATTGAGCAATCACGGTACAGCAAGACCCTAGCATCAACTCACCCTTTCGGATAGGATTAGTGGGATGCCATAGCTTCAAGCAGGAAAGAGTTAGCCCAACAATGAAAAAAGTGAGGCACTGTCAAGTGAGGAAGGAAAAATAGAATAGAGGGAATGATTTATCTATAAAGTAATTAGTTTCAATAAAAAAAAATAAAAATAATGATTCTTTTTAGTCCTATTGTTGTAAACGAATAAGACAGTGCTGATTCTGATGTATTATCTTTCTATGACATTGAGTCTACCTTTTATTTTTTCTTGTACAATCTTTTTTTAGGCATTCAAACTATCATAAAGATTGAAATCCTGGAAATTATACCAAACCATTCTTCCAACGAAGTGGTGTAATTAGAGGCTTCTTCCTCTGTTCCAATCTTCTATCTCGAGAAGTGAGTGAGTGTGTCTAGGTAGGGGAATCCGGATAGCGTGTTATAGTCTTGACTCAGGTCTGATTGAACTGAACTCACACAGCAAAAAGCCCTCATTGTTGAGGAAAGCACTCTCACTCCTAGATGTCGCTTGAATTGCTTTCACTCAAGAGTGGGCTAGCTTGTTAATAAACAGAATCTAGGGATTTACTTCTTATTTAGAGAGGGAATGACAACTTCTTAAATGCCTTATCCAATATAGGGGGTGATAAATGCAAGAAAGAGATAATAACTGCGTTTTATCAGCTTCTTGAGAGGAGTGGCACTCGATTTGATTATTCAACCGATTGATTGAAGGAGAGTAGAACTAGCTTGATTGAGGGAGAACAGAAAGAGATCGGGATTGAGGCGCTACTAAGCCCTACAACAAGGCCCCTTGCTAACATTCGATACAGCTTCCTGTACAAGTTAGAAAGGGCCCTATAGCTGCCCCGACATGATGATACATCGTCAGTTGGCAACGTAGACGGTGGGAATATTCGATCCCAGGGAACTATCACAAGGACAACCTTACTAATTTAGGGGGGAGCATCAACGACTGGGAAGTGGAGCCTAAGCCGTCAGGAGGGTTATTTGAATTGAAGCCTAGGAGAAGAGCGTAGGAAAGTTCAATACCATATTCGCTGACCCTCATACATCAAGTGTGATATGAACACCGTCAATGAGTGCCCAGATGCTAAGCGAGTGATTTTCTGGTGCTAGTGTTGCCCGACTGCTGACGGTGCCTAGATGCCGCTATATGGATGGTTTCACGATGCTGCCCTTTTGCCTGCGTATACGCTACTACTGGTGTTGGATCTAATGCAACTACTGATTCAACTTCAAGTAATGTAAAAAACTGGCACTGCACCTTAGGATGCATATGACGGCCCGGGCTGGGTGGAAAATGTTGAGGTGTTAGATAGCCCATTCCTTGCTGCTTGCTTAGTAGCCCTTGAAAAATTCCTTTGTTTAAGGATCTTCCGGCCCAACAAGAAGACGGTGCGATACCATGCAACGTCTTCGCGCTAGCGCTCTCTAGAGTTGCTTGGTTCTAGGTGAAAGCTTTTATTGTTCTAAATCTTCTTCCCTTGTTTTCTTTCATCCGACCCTTGCTATCTTTCTCGGTTCAAGCCTTTACTGTGAAAAGAGATCCAACTCTTGCTATTTCTTTTGCAATTGCTCCAAGACTAAGTGAGGGGCCAGGAAGCACGTACCAAGCCATTCGAGGGTAGCCAAGAACTGAAATAAGCGAAGACAGGCATAGCTTTTGTAGTTGCTTTATCTGCCTGAAGTCGTGTAAACCAGAAATGAGTTAACAAATATGAAGCAAGACCTACTCCCTCCCATCCCAGGAATAATTGAAGAGAGTTATCTCCAGTCACCAACATTGGCAACTATGGCCATTGCCATAGCCTTAAGGGTTAGGTTGGTCAATCCGGCCCGAGATGCATTCGTTGACAAAATTGGCGTAGGAATGGAGACCTTTCAATAGAGCGGAGGTGAGCTGATCAATGATAAACAGCCCTACTCACTACTATTGAGATGGATAAACCGACATTGCTCCAAAAGTTACGGTATGTCGGTCGAATCTACAATCCTCACGTTACACCTTCTCTTTGTGCTTGCTCTATCCGGGTTCAGATTGAAGTGGATAAGCATCAATCAACTATCATCCTTGACCTGTATGCCAAGGGTACCCTAAAGATGAAAGAACGCAAACATCGATTGGGGAGGGGGGGTAGCAGTGGTGGTAGTTCCCCAGAGCCCGCCAGTCGTAAGGTCAGTAGTTGGGGGTTGTGTCAGTGAGGAGCTGCAAGCAAGTAGAGTCCGATAGTTAAGGGAAGAGTGAAGAGGCAAGTAACGAGTTAGGAAAAGCAGCTTGTAAAGCAAAAAGAATTGCCGAAGCAAACCCCCCTGAGCAGCCTATTATTTTGAATAAAAAAGAAGAGAGGGCCTTGCCTCCCACAACGAAGCCCACCTTTGAAAGCAGCCCATGAAAAAGATCAATCAAACCAAATGTAAGGCAAAGTAAACAAAATAAATATTCATTCTTTCTCACACAGGCGGACAATATTCACCCAGAGCCCTGTTGCGATTGCAATGCTGTTCTTGAAGGAATAAAAACCTTAGGGTAAAAAAAGGGAATAGAAGTCAGGATTACGACACTTACTCCATAGGGGGCGGCCGGTGAGCTCAACCTTGAACCATCGTTACTAGTTCCTATTCTCTCCCTACACGAACCTCTGTCCAATCAACGCTTTTGTTTGGAATTGAGGGCTAGGTCCGGTAGATATGGGATCATGCTTTGGTCTTACATGGTAAGGTCACCGATGTAAGGGCTATAAAGCAAGTAGTGCTAACCGTGCATTGTAATGTCTCTTAAGCGATGTCTCTTTGGTTAGTGCCAAGTACGGGCTCTAACATAATCCATGTAAAGGCTCTAAAGCAATCTGTTCATCCTAATCAAAGTTATCTGAAACAGTCACTCCCGTATCAAGGAGTAGTTGAGTTTCATAGTCCAAGAATCCCATATCTGGTCGTACAAGTCGAGCGGGCTGAACAGCCTTTCTCTTTCTCTAGCCACCTTCAAATACACCAAATAGTTTCCATAGGTGGTGTATGGTTAGCTTGAAGTCTGAAAGGGCTAAATAGTCATCCCATCCCACCCTTTCCCAAACCTTTGAAATCGCATACTAAAGCTATTTTTTTTATTTTACTGCAAAGTTGAAAAGTTCATAGGCAAGGGCTGGATCCTTTGTCCTTGCATGCAAGCGGTAGAGAATGTCATGGCTACGCCCTTAAGTGCAAGAGGGGTGCTTGGCAGGGAATTAACACAAAGCAAGGGGAATGAAGGCCAAAATAAAGAGTTTTTGTGTTAATTCAGTTGCTTGTAGCGGGCGGGGTGAGGGTGATTCTCTTCTTCATCCCCAAAACAAAATAAGTGAGGGCTTAGTTGACTTTTTGTTTTCTCTGAGGCTTTATTTGAGTTAGAAATGAATCAAACGGATGAGGATCCATTTATCCTGAATCGGAAGTTGAACCAAACATTGTTTCAGACGAGGAATTATCCATGTAATCGGAAGCTAAGGAATTTTCTTTTTTATAGGTTGTGGGTGTGCTAGGAAGGAAGGAAACGAGGAATCCTCAACAAAAAATGCTCTCTGAACTGAACATGAATTGTTTTCCATCAGGTGGCCCCTCTTCATTCTCTACAGGGGTCTCTACCCACATGGAAGCGGGGCAGAGATGGAAGAGATTGAACACGGGAATAAGAAGGATTTCATCTATTTTTTATCATTTTGATAGAGGGGGATGGAGAAAGTGGACAAAACAGACTCCCCCTAGTGGTCCCCAGTTAGACATTACCGTCAGTTTAGGCGAGCGGGAGGATAGGGCAACCAATGTCGTATAGAAGAACATAGACCCTTCTTATCCAACAAGGAGAAGATTTCCTGACAGGCCCTCTTAAGCTGTCATTCAATCATCAATTGCCTGCCAGAAAGAGGAGTTTAGAGCCTTCCAATGAGGGAGACGCCAACAACACTATGGAAATGAAATTTCCTTAGGCCTTTTTCTGTGAAACAAAGTCAAGCACCTTCATGGAACGGGAGTGGCCCTAGCGGGAAGGGATGGACGAGCTTGCTCCAATCGAGCAGGAGTGGGGAACCTTTTCAACTATATTTAAATCTTCCTTCCGACTGACCAAAAGGGCTATCTTTTCATTTCTTTTAGAGTCATTTAGATTGATTCTTGTTAGAGTGACTTTATAGTAAGGGAGAGGGAAGCATATACTAGAAAAGCATGCTTCAGGCATGTTGTTAAATACCCTTTTTCTATCGTCTTTGCCAAGCCTGATTTTCTTTTCTATGGATGTGTTTTGCTAGATAAGATAAGGAGGACCACCCTTCGATGCTTCTTTCGCAATATACCCCCTCCATCCTTCGGAGGAGAAAGAAAGGGTACTATAATTATCTATATATCTATATTTTAGGGCCCTAGAACGCTATAAAGGTGGGGAGAAGCAAGCTGAACCTCTGATCGACCTGGACACATAAATAATTCTCGGGGTTGAGAGACATTTGAGATTCTGTAAGTAACTTAGTGAGTGCTTTCTAAGTAAAGGGCTTGTCTTGGAAGAAGAAAATGAAATACAAACAACCGCATTGGTCGTAATAGATAGACTTTCATGCTAGTTCTTGCTCTAGCATGAAAGTTCCATATCCGCTTCTTGAAAGGTAGGCAGGTTTAGTTAGGTTCGCTCACTAGTTATATGCTTAACACATGCACCTAAGGTCAGAGGTGCCGCTAAGGTGAACGCATGAGAAGGAGCATCATTCCCTGCTGGAGATCCTTTACTAAAACCCCAGGAAAGCCACCTCTTCTTTATTTTGCTTTTCTATCCAAGACTCTTTATGAGTGGAATGAATTTTGCTAATGTGCACGAGGGAGAAGCAACTTAAAAGTTGCCTCTATCTACATCGGCTCTCTTTCAAGCATTATAGGTCGAGGCTATGAAATGGAGGAGCTTCTTTTTTATCTACGACCACCCTCTGCAGCCATTAAGACAAGAAGAGCTAGCCTTCTTGCTTCTTTGGTACCAGAGTATACTGGTCCAGGATGGGAGGTTGGGGTTGGCCTCTTATAACCAAGGCGACTTCCTCATATGGCGAATGAATGAGGCCATCACAGGCCGCACTTAAAATGAGCGAACCTAGGAAAAGATGCTTTGTGACAAAAAAGAGTAAAAAGAGAGTGATGCACCAAAAAAGCAGTCGGCTTATGTTTTTGGGTGCATGCATAGGGGCATGATTATTCAACGAATCTCACTGCACTGACCAAGCAACTAGCCAAACTTAACATAACTGAACCTATTTTGAGCTAATTGCATGTCGAGTGCTTAAGCAGAGCTTGTGGTCACTCGTTCCTTGTTTGTTCTAATCCTAGTAAAGAGCCTCAGATCCGATTCTACACTACATACAATATTCCATTCCGGACCTTAGTAGCTCTTCGCTTGATTGTACAAGGAGCATGCCCAAGGGGGCTACTACGCTCACCGCATACTTGCATCTAGAGCTGGGGTTGACCGGCATTTCCTTCGGCTAAAGGAGGATCGGCATTTCCTTCGGCTAAAGGAGGACTGGCATTTCCTTCGGCTAAAGGAGGACCCTGGTCCGGGGCCGACGAAGGGGAAGGCAATCATAACAAGCCGTCAACTGAATCTAAATATGCCGAATTCTACGGCTTACTGTATCGGCTTATAACTTGGTCTATTCTTCATATGCATTCGTCGAGTCTATCTTCCTCATGGTGCGTGGTGTCTTATCTCGGATCTGACTATGCCTAGTTGTGGGGCTTAGTGTACCTGCTTCTCTAATCATTCTTCTTTGATTCATGTTTTATTGTTTTGTGATGACACTGATATGAGAGTAGTTTTCTTTGATGAGTTTGTTAGAGCTAACTCCTCACTTTTAGCGTGGTCTACGATCAGCCATTGCTTGGTTGCATGGGTGCGATAGCCCATTTATCTAGCGGTAGGCCTTTTCTTGCTGGGTCAAAAGCTGCTAGTAATGTTCGCCCCTATAGATTCAGTTAGTCATTCAGAATAGCGTACAATAAGAAAGTTGTTATTTTTCTTACCCTAGCCGCCTACCGGGCGAAGTACTCGACTGGAGATCTTTAGTTTTGTCCGACGGGTGTGGCCTTTGTTATTGACCTTCGAATATACTCCTTGTTAGAAAGTTTTACGGTATATTAATAATGCATTCTGTGTTAGCCTTATGGACAACGGAAGCCTCAGCCTATTCAACCTTCATTCTCGATATGAGAGACAAGCATTAAACAAAGAAGAAAATATTAAAATTCATATGGGCATCGGGACCTAACCTCGTCGACTTTGGTCCCCCAACCTCCTCCCTTAGCTTGGCAGCTATTCGGTGGGTTGTCCTGTATACCCAGAGCCGAGAGTACGTTGCTTTCCTTGCTTTTTGGTCAATAATACAATGTAAATAGCTTTTTCTATTTATTGGCCTAAGATTTTCTATTGCTTTCTGCAAAAAAAATCTTTTAAAAAATCCGTCACTTATCATCATAGGCCAATATACCTATGCCCCAGCATAGGGTGCTCCCACTACCTAGGTGGGGTAACCCAAAAAAAGGTAAACATCTGAGTCAACTGGTTATTCAGTGAAACGAGGTCCCTCCCATTGGTCTAGTGCAAAAAAACTTTTTACCAAACTCCATTCAATCTTTATCAACTATACCCGCAACCCCTACTTCTTGCCATTTTATGAGAAATAGAGAGGAGATCAAAGTGAGGATGCTGATTCACCTTTGAAAGCTTCTCCATCATCAAGTTGAATTGGGGTTTTACCTCTGATACCCTAAGTAAAAGGTTGAGGGGAGATGAGTTGATTAGGAATTCTCTCCAAAGCCAACCTATTCCTCGTTATTACTATTAGTTATTGGGATCCACTTCGCTGGTGAAGTCTTCAAGGTAGGAGCAATGCGAGTCAGCTATAACGAGCTAGACCCTCTATTGGAATGATATTGTCGTCTCTAGCCCAATGGGCCTTAGGCCTCAAGGCTTTAAAACACATGATACCAAGTAGAGGAGGCTACTCTTTATCAATAGCTCAAGATCTCCCTCCCTAGCCTATGTGGGACTAAGTTTGCACCCCCTCATAATCTCCCAAACCCCCTGGTACTCAGCTGTGTCTTAGTGGGGATACCATAATGATCTCCCAGGCGGGCCGGTACTAGGCCGTATTCTTGGGGTGTTACATCAGCCATTCTTCTTCCGATCCTACGTGTTTGAATGATCGTGAGCTCTACCCGGTTGATCAGTTACGTTGGTCAATTGTCTTGTTCTCAAAGCATGAATGCTCCTTCATGTTAGGATTAGCTCCATCCTTTCGATTCAACCTGAGAATTTGAATCCCCCTCCTGGGTTGGGGAGTGAACGAACGTCTTGGAGGACCTCCTCTGGGTGGGACTCCTACTGCCTTTGAATCAATCTCTTCTTCCCCCTCCCTATTCTTTTTTTGAAATCGGATAGGAATTCAGTACTCTTTCCGGTACCCCTTTCAACCTAAAGCAGCACCCTCTATTATTCATTCCGTTTGCTACCTTCGCCTGAGAGAGATGTGTGACCCGCTTTACAAATATATCGAATAACTAGGTCCTCGATCCTTCGGTTACCATGGTTGTTTTCTTCACCATAATGTCAGTTCGATGATGGCGAAGGAAATAGGATCTAAGATGAAGCAAATGTTGATGCAAGATCCCCTTGCGGTTTTCTATCATCCATCCATCCATCAAAGTTACTGAGAATTGAATGGCTGATCGGGGAAAGACATTAATCGGATGATGGGTGGAATGAATCATTTACTTTGGTAAAGGGTAAATATGCTTCTAATTCTGATCGATCGCCAGATGGAGAACAAACATTATTGAGCCTCTTGGAATTGGCAATCAACATTTCAATCAATCAATGCTAAACCCTAATGCCCGAGATAAGCGAAGCCCAACCTTATTCCCAACCAAGTGTGGATATAGTAAGAGGAGGAAAGCCAAACCCTATTTATTGTTCATCGGGGCCCCCTATTACTACACCAAAAAGCCAACCTGGGCCGGGGTCAGCATAGAATGAAGGGGACGACCCTAATGTTGTGTTGGCAAAGCCATGTTGCAGGCGAAGAAAAGCAAACCTGGGGACTCGGGTCGGGGTGCAGCGTAACTAAGAGAGCCATTCCCTTTAGGACAAGACAGAATGGGTGGGCACGAGCGGTCTGGTGTCCAAGCCGATTGGTCAGACGACGACTACTTCACTTATTAGATTAGTATTAGTCGCCTACCTCAAAATGGAATGGAATGGAATGGGATAGAATAGAAAGAACGCGAAGCGCTAGTGCTATAGAGTCAATTTTTTTTTTGGGAGGGGGGATAAGAAGGTGAAGAAGCAAACTTATCTCCGCCTTGACCGGCAGCTGCTCAGTCTCCCCATCTCTCCTAAACTTCCCCCGGTCTTCAATCCTAGTTGTATGAGGTAGAAACTCGTCCCATGTATAGTTCAAGTACGACTACTGGGCGGTTGACCGCTCTAAAGGGCGAGAAGACTCCTAGTTACAATCTTCCTTGATTATGCGAGACGGGGCTCTTATTGCTCCTTATTTTTTTGGGATGCAATAAAAAGCCTAAAAGGAACTACCCGAAGGAGGGTTTGTACAAGCTCAATGCGAGCGAGACACTTTATCTACACCAGCCATAGGTTCAAGGTGTGAATCTGCCAAACAAAGTGGCATCCCTACTCTCATCCGGTGTCTCGCACCAACCTTCTTCCGCTGCGCTGTCTCTTCTATCTAATTTGTGCTATCTCCTTGCCTGCCTAGGGTCTTCCTCTTTAGTAGCAGATTGGTACATAGGAATATTAGTATAATATCCCCAGAAAAGCCAGAAGGAAAAGGTGCCCCAAAGCACTAGATCCTTAATACATAATAAAGGTGAATGTGGAAATTAGAGATCAATCCGGTTATTTGATTGCCCTCAATACGACAGGGGTGCATAATAACTGCATTTCTAATAGTGAGGGAAAGCCCCTGAAATCTTAGGTTGTCCTATTTCCTCGGCTGCCCCCTACTCTGGACCCCCTATGCAAGCTGAAACCAAAAGGAAGATAGTAGTTCCATCCAACCAAATATTGATTGATTGATAGGTGACTTGGCTTAGTGAGTAGCATACGAAGCATTGAAAGCACCTGACTATACATATATATATATATATATCTTCTTCTGTGCCCCATTATCTGAAGCATATCCCCTACTCCTTACCGGTCCAAGTGAAGTCTTTCATTTTTTGGATTAGGTCGACGGTATTGGTAAGGGTAACTCCCATTGTTCATTGATCTCCCCAATGCAAGGTGGGTCTATCGGGCATGACGTGCTTGTGTCTCTCCTTGTTCATCAATAATAGATAGTAGCTAATCTAGTTGATCCTGTATAGGCGGAGGTGAGGATGGAAGAAGCGGGTCTGTCGGTGAAACCAACGATTCTCTTCTCAAAGTAAGTAATAGAGAGAGTCTTTTTTCTTTTTCCGGTATGTAGCTCAGTGAGCTAGGAGCGAATCATCGGGGGCAGGGCAAAAATGAACGTAGGATCATAATCATGGCCCTCTTCTTGTTTCTTTTGTTTGTGTCCGGGGAGTTCTATTTTTTTTTTAAGGCTTATCCGGGGGTGGGGAGAGTAGCACATCTTCTTTCTTTTACTGCTGATCTCACATCGACTTCGTCACCTTCTTGTTCAGGGTCATCAGATGAGAGATCTTCCTCCGACTCTGATAAATCGGTCAAGCGGCTACCCTTGACTCACCTCTCTCTCTATAAAAAAACCCCTCCCCAGAGGAGAGTAGAGGGTTTGAAAGAGAGTATGTCCTGGATTCCTAGGTTCATTCTTATCTTGATCCACCATGGAATTCTCGGAATCTACAAAAACATTGACAGACAGGGCTCGTAATGATCTTCTTAAAGATCACAAGGTGATGAAGCGGCAAGATAGGAGGGGATCCCCGCCTCTTAAGAAGAAAGGCGTCTTTCTCCCGGGGCAGATAATGGATGGCACTCAAGAGTTACTCACGCAGCTAATCTCAAGCATAAAGAAGAGAGGAACGAAGTTGCCTGACTATAAAGGAGAGGGGAGAGCACTTTCGGAAAAGAAGGATTATATTCTATTCTATATATCATATGGTTTATTCTTTCTTTCCTTCAATGAGTTCATTCCTTTTTCTCTCATGTTTCGGCAATATTTCTTTTCTAGTCGAGGAATTCAAATAGTGGCAGCATTCTTTTCTTGACAATTTGCATCTTTCTCTGAGTTGGCTGTAGCATTGAAAACTCTTTCACTCTCTTCTTACGAGGTTGGTAAAAAAGCTAAGGATTTGGTTCTCAAATGTATCCTCGTTTTCTTATTCATATGATGTTGGATTTCCAATTGAAACTAAAGCCTGACCAGCAACGTCATCTTCAGTGAAGCAGCACCCTCTGCCCTTAAAAATTGATGTTTTGGACCGCTTTGCTAAAGCCATGAAAAGGAGTGGATGGTTGTCTTTTGGCCTAGTTTGACTGGTTTGCCTAATTGAAGAGACCCTACCCGAGGCTTTCATCCAGCCTAAAGACAGCCAGGTTTCATTTAGCTACAATGGCCAATGATCGTAGATCTACTTTAGCTAATGCAACTCGGGAAGAAGCTGCTAAGATTCCGAGGTTGGTAGCTACAAGAATTCCTGGCCATCTCACAAGCTACGTACCTACTTGTTCTGTAATTGGTTGCTTGGTACCAAGTGGTTGGTTAGCTAAGAATAAGAAGCAAAAAGCAACTAAGCTTTAGATTTGCTTTAGCTGCAGCTTTCTTTCATAACAGAGCTGGGAATAATGGCTGGCATAGAGGTCTCTCGCATGCAAGGAGATGTTGCTACTGGATGTCACGGTTTTGGGGTGCTATAATCCTTCTCTCTGGAACAATCAAGGGCATTGACTAATTGCCTCAGTCATCGCTCAGTGAGCTATTTATTGCCGTCAATAGCACTTCGCTTGCATGCAAGCTGGCATGCCAGCTCCAGCTAGAGCTATCTCGCTAGGCGAAGGAGATACATTTCTGGTACTGGTGGTACTGGAAAAGTTTTCAGGGAATAAAAGAGGGTAGGGAGCTTGTGACTAAGCCGCTAGGGAGACCATGACTAACCCGAATCCGGGGAAGGATCCTATGACAGCACTGTGGATGGAGTACAGGTAACTTCACTCTTTAATGAATGCAGGAATAGAACAATTTGCAGTGGTGAAAGACCCTACCTATGAAAGAAGTAAGGGGGAATTGTAATCCTACTCTCTGTCTTGCTACCTATGACTGCCTTGCCAACTCTATTGACAGAGTACCACTTACTGCACAGCTAAGGGAACTCTGTCTTGTATGCTAAGAGAAAGTCTTCAATACAACTCCTCGTTCCTCCGTTCACAGGTGAAGTGTCCTCCATGGTGTAAGAAAACTTCACTCTTAAAAGATGAAAAGACAAGAAAAAAAATGGAAACAGATCTTAGAAAAAATCCCATCAATTGTTTGTTTGGAACAAGAAAAGAAAATGGAAAAAAAGATCTAGAAAAATCCATCAATTGTTTATTTGGAACATTAGAGTTTTAACTTCTGTGAGGAGCATGACTTCAGTCTACATGCATGATGGATTAACAATAGATTTAGTTTTAGTCAGCAGTTTAGATTCCATCTATGACTATGACATGAAAGTCTCATGTTCCATTGGAATTGAAACTTCTCTGTATTTGGCAGAGATTTGAATTCCTACTAACACTTAATATGCACATAAATATATGAAATACCTAAGATGATTATTGATGTTAGCTCACTAAACATAAAAAGCTAGAACAATTCTTGGCAATTGAATTGTTCACTCAAGATCCAAATTGATCCAAAAAGAAGCCCTATAGTGGCGACTTGACACCACTGAAACACTTATCCCTACTTGATCAACAAGTATTACCTCACTTTATAATAGGAAGAAGAAGATATCAAATGCCTCGTGGATTGAGTCAAGGTGAATAGTAATTCTTTTGTTGGCATTGAAGAAACAAATGGAATAGTTACATGGAAGAAAACTGAATTAAGGTTAAAATAAAAGCAAACTTCCAGTAGTATCTAATAATATTAGAAGAGAGAATTGGGAGAATGCTTGAGTGATCGAAATAGATGACCCAGCCCCTTTATTTATAATAACTTGAATTACAACTAATCAAAGTAAAAATAGGAATGTTGCCTCAGTCCTAATCCTATTAGGAATTCCTAATACAACTAGGAATACCAAAATAGAACTCAGCTGAGGGAAAAACAATAAAAAAGAGAAGCCCTAGTCCTAGCTGAAATATGACTAGGAATCTAGGAATACATAAACCAGAATAATAACATAAAATAAAAAGGGAAAAAGACTAGAATACCTCCACGGTTGGTATTCTGGTATATCTTAACACTCCCCCTCAAGTTGGAGCAAAGATGTCAAGCATGCCCAACTTGACTAGGTTAGGATGAAAGACCCGTTCAGGCAGTCCCTTGGTGAACATATCAGCAAGCTGATCAGCAGACTTCACATAAGGAACACAAATAAGGCCTTCCTCTAACTTTTCCTTGATGAAATGCCGATCCACCTCAACATGCTTCATGCGATCGTGCTGTACCAAATTATGTGCAATACCAATGGCAACCTTGTTATCGCAACACAACATCATAGGAAGGCGAATAGCAATGCCAAGATCTTGTAGCAAACCTTTTAACCAGAGCAGCTCACAAATACCATGTGCCATAGCACGAAATTCGGCCTCAGCACTAGAACGGGCGACCACATTTTACTTCTTGCTATGCCAAGTTACAAGATTACCACCCACAAAAGAACAACAACCAGAAATAGACTTACGGTCTGGAGAACCTGCCCAATCAGCATCAGTATATGCCTCAATGCGTAGGTGACCATGAGGAGCCAAGAGAATTCCTTTCCTAGGAGCGGACTTCAAGTAGTGAAGAATCCGAAGAACAGCCTCCATGTGTGAAGTATAGGGATTAGGCATAAACTGACTGACAAGACTAACAGCAACCGCAATATCGGGATGAGTATGAGAGAGATAAATCAACTTTCCCACTAGTCTTTGATATCGCCCTTTATCAACTGGATCACCCTCCTTTTCTTTGAGATGAACATTTGCAACCCTAGGAGTATCTAAAGGACTGCATCCTAACAAACCAGTCTCAGTCAGTAGGTCTAGGACATATTTTCGTTGGGAAAGAAAGATGCCTTTTGAAGATCTGGCAACTTCAATTCCAAGAAAATACCTTAGTTTTCCTAGATCCTTAATTTCAAACTCTTGGCCAAGAAATGTCTTCAACCTGCTGATTTCAACACTGTCATTGCCAGTGACCACAATATCATCAACATAGATTATAAAGATAGTGAATTTTTCGCCTACTCTCTTGATAAAGAGAGTGTGATCTGTATTACTCTGCTTGTAGCCTACAGAAACCATTGCTTTGTGAAAATGGTCAAACCATGCTCAGGGGGACTGTTTCAACCCATAGATAGCACGTTTCAATTTGCAAACCTTGCCTTGGTTGCTGTTAGAAGAAAACCCTGGTGGAATGTCCATATAAATCTCTTCATCGAGTTCACCATTGAGGAAGGCATTCTTGACATCAAGCTGTTGTAACTCCCAACCAAGATTAACTACACAAGATAATAGTACTCGGACAGTATTCAGCTTAGCAACAGGAGCAAAGGTCTCCTGGTAATCTATCCCATATGTCTGAGTAAATCCTTTGGCCACGAGACGTGCCTTATTCCTATCCACAGTTCTATCCACCTTCTGTTTCACTACAAACACCCATTTGCATATGATGAGCACGTTTATGTGTGAAATCTTAGGGCATAAAGCATACATTTTACCACATTGGACAGAGTTACTTCGGTGCTTTCTTGTGCTTTTCAGGTTTTAGGTGAATTCTTAGGAAAATGGAGCAAAAGATGCTAAGAATAGTTGGAGCGCCCAAGAGTCGAGAAAATAAAGTTTGGATTGAGCACTGAAAGAATCACACCAATCAATCAAATTTTAATGTGATTACAGTGGACTCCTTAGCATAATTTTGAGGTGTTAATAGTATGGATGTGTAGCCTGTCGAGTCAGCTTCGCAACGGTTCAAACGACACTTGATTTCGAGTTGAAACGAAGAAGTTACGGTCGTTTCCGTGGATAGGGGTTTATTTGTAATTATTGATAGTTGGCCGGGGATAAAGTAAAGCGGAAGTTCGGATTCTAGGACCTTAGCGCAATTATCAGAAGTTATCTTTCTGTCAACCGAAAGATTCCATTTGAAAGGCTCTGGAGCAGTCCAACTTGAACTTGAGATATCTTGGGCTCCCGAACTCCAAATTGGACGAAATTTGGATCTATTTTGGGTGATTTTTCGCAAGGAATGCAATAGTGAGGCCCATATAAGCATCCCATACTCCACGTTTTTTGAAGGACAGATTTGACATTTCATTAATTGTGAGTGAAATCCTAGTCATCACCCTTGCTCTCTCTCTCTCCTCCAACTTTTCAAATGCACTTTTGGAATTCTACTTGGGATAGATTTATTTTGAAAGATATTTTTTCACCTATGGAAGGTTGAAAGGTCAAAGATGCTTTGATCTCATTGCTTGGAGAAGATATCTATAAAGAAAATGAAGCACTTGTTAGAATTGGAAGTTTACTTTTCTAGAAATAGAAGGTTTATGTAGCTAGGATTTTTTGTATTTTTTTCTTTCTATTTTTTTTTTCTTGGGATTCAAGGCATTGTAAAGGAGGAAGGAGAAGAGAATATTCTCTTTTCTTAGGAAATATTTCTCCTACCACTTCCCTCTTCTCTCTTCTCCCTTCCCCCTATAAATACCCCTTGCCCTTTGGGTTGTAACAAGTTAGTTTTTAGTTCAGTTTTTAGTTAGTTTCTAGTTCAATTTTAATTCAGTTTTTAGTGTAGTTTTTAGTTCAATTAATTAGTGAAATTTCTTCTTCTCTTCTTCTAGTTTTTGGCTTTCTAAGTTCTAGTTTGATTTCATGCTTTCAATTTCATGGTTGTGATGCTTTTGATTCATGCTTTAATTTATATCTTCAATATGGTTGTAATAATTCTAGTATAGTTTCAAACTTTCTAGTCTAAATTTCTAAGTTGATGACAAGACTTGGAGATTTAGAAGAGGAACCAATTTCAGTCCGGTTCAAGCACATCCAGGTTTTCATTCTCTAAACCCTTAATCTCATTCTCCCTCTCCTCTATCTCTCTCTATCTTATTCTTCTTCTCCCTCTATTTCTTTTATTTTTTTTTATATGGTTGTGGTTTGTGGATGCACTTTTATTCCCTTATTCCTTTTTATGTGGTTATTATGTGTGGTTGCATTTTTATTCCTTTCAATTTACGTTAGTTTAATAAGTTAGATGTTAATGTATTAGGATGCCAATTTAATCCCTTAATTTTGTTAGATGCTTATGAGTAAGGTTGCATTAATTTTCATTAGTTTAATTTAACACTTTAATTTGGTTCACTTTACATTACTTTTAAGTTAGTTACATAGAGTGGCGTATATCTCCTCGTGTTCGACCCGTAGCTACGATTGACCCGTACGCTTGCGGTGTTATTTTAACTCAAACAACATCCAACAGTTCACTTCCCTGGTGGAAGAGTCATAAGCTCCCATGTGTTATTTTTTTCAAGGCATCCATTTCCTCCATCATTTCAGCCTTCCACTTTCCATCTGTAAGAGCTTTCTACCAATTTTGAGGAATACGAACAGAAGAAAGCAAGGAAACAAATGCACGAAAGGATGGAGACAAAGCATCATAAGAAACAACATGAGATAAAGGGTGTTGAGTGCAAGTTCTCACACCTTTGGGAACAGCAATGGGGAGATCCAAAGAAGAAGAAGTATTACCAGGTGAAGAAGTAGGTTTCGGAGCCAGAGTTGGCAATTGGACGGGAACAGGTGGCACAGTGGATTGAAGCTCCCTAGTTCTGGTCCTATTCCTTGAAAAAACCTTGAAATTTGTCGCATCAATCCTTCGCTGAAATTCACTAATGGTTCTCTGGACTGGGGTGACCTCCCCCTGTGCAGGAACATCTCCCCCTGAAGGAGAATGGGGAACCTCCCCCTGTGTAGGAATATCTCCCCCTGTGTAGGAATATCTCCCCCTGACGTAGCGGGAAGGGTAGGGGTAGGCAGGGTAGGCATAGTTGGAACAGCAAGAGTAGACTCCTCATAAACATGCCTAAGAGGGGGGTCAACGGTCAACACATCTTCAGTAGAATTCTCCCCCTGAAGAGGTAGGGATGAATAATAGGAGAGAGTTTCGTGAAAGAGAACATCCATACTGACCATGGTACGGGGGGCAGGAGGATAATAACATTTGTACCCTTTTTGGATGGCAGAGTAACCCAAAAAAATGCAGCAGAGACTGCGGGGCTCAAGTTTTCCAGGAGATCTAGTATCCCTAGCATAACATACACACCCAAACACCTTAGGGGGAACAATATAAAAGGAAGAGCCATGTAAAAGCTCAATAGGGGACTTGGAAGCAAGAACCCGAGTCGGCAGCCTATTAATCAAATAGGCTGCAGTAAGGATAGCATCTCCCCAATAAAACGAAGGAACATGATGGGCAAACATTAGGGCCCGGACCACCTCCAAGAGATGGCAATTTTTGCACTTAGTCACACCATTTTGGGCTGGAGTATCGACACAACTAGTTTGGTGTAAAATGCCATGGGCAAATAGGTATCTTTGGAACTGACCGTCCATATATTTTGTCCCATTGTCACTTCTCAAAATCTTGGGAGAGGCATTAAACTGAGTTTATATCATTTTATAAAAATGCTGAAAACAAGAGAAGACTTCACTCTTGTTATGCATAAGGTATACCGAAGTGAAACGGGAATGACAGTCAATAAAGGTAACAAACCATCGCTGGCCATGAAGAGAGGTCTTACGACTAGGGCCCCACACATCAGAATGAATTAAGTGAAATAAGGAAGAAATGCATTTATTAGATATAGGATAAATGGATCGTGTCTGTTTGGCCAAGACACAAGGCTCACAAAAAAATTCTTCCTTATTACAATCTTTAAACAAAGTACGAAACAAAAGAGCTAAAGTGCCTAAAGAGGGGTGTCCTAATCTAGAATGCCATTGGTGTAATTCAGAAGAAAAAGAAGATGACTGACATAATTGGGAAGGTAAAGCTTGTTGTGGTCCATCATCAAGGAGATACAATCCATTATGCAGCCTACCTGATCCAATCGTCCTCCCCGAGTCCAGTTCCTGAAAGACACAATGAGTAGGAAAAAAAGTCACTTTGCAATTTAAATTTTTGGTAATACTACTAATAGAAAGAAGGTTAGTAGTAAATTTAGGAATGTGCAAAACAGAGGATAGAGTATGTGAGGGAGAGCAACTGATGGACCCCTTGCCTGAAATAGAGGAGAGGGAACCATCAGCCACCCGAACTTTATCTTTCCCAGAAGAAGGGGAATATGTGTAAAAAAGGTTAGAAGAACCTGTCATGTGATCAGTGGCACCGGAGTCTATAATGCAGGGAGAGGAGACAACCGATGCACAGTGACTAGCAAAAGGGATACCTAAGCAGGCAAAGTGGGAACCTGATGGTGTGGAATAACTGGCAGGAATAGATGTAGTGGAAGACTGTAACATACGCCGGAGAGCTTGGAACTCCTCCTGGGAGAAACTATTGTCAGCAGTGGGTACCGGAGCTACACTTTCAGTGTGATTGGCTTTGTTTTTAGGTTTAGCACGGCCACGTTTAGCCTCAAAATCAGCAGGCTTCACATGTAATTTCCAGCACTGAGCCTTAGTGTGATATAGTTTATTGCAATGTTCACACTTGACAGGCTCCTTTGGAGGGGCGGCAGCAGTAGCAGTAGAATCAGAAGAAGTAGTTTTAGAACTAGCAGCCTGTAGGGCTGATCTTTCAACAGAAGGACCCATCATCATTGTAGCCCGACGTGTTTCCTCAGTAAGAACATAAGAGAAGGCCTGCTCTAATGTAGGAAAAGGCACCCTAGCAAGAACTTGCACACGGATTGGATCATAATCAGTATTGAGACCAGCCAGGAAGTCATAAACACGAAACTTATCCATATAGGCTGAATAAGCAGTAACATCAGTAGCTGTAGTGGGCTGAAAGGGGGCATAGTGATCCAATTGTTGCCACAGACTTTTGAGGACAGCATAGTACTTAGTCACGGACAGCTCCTTTTGGATAGTAGAATGGAGTGTCTTCCGAATGTCATACACCTGTGCATCATTCCCCAATTGTCCATAAGTGCCCTTAGCAGCAGCCCATATTTGTGCAGCCGTGTCAAGAAGAAGATATTGGCTGGAAAGCTTTTGGGGCATGGAGTTCAAGATAAAAGACATAACCATAGCATCATTGGCAGCCCATCGGGTTTTGGCAGTGCCTGCTTTAGTAGGCTGTGTGGAGGTGCCATTAAGATGCACAGTGAGTCCCCTACCAACCACAGTTAAGGAGATAGATTTGGCCCAGATGAGGTAATTTGATCCATCAAGTTTAATAGATGCAGCATAAGGGAGAAATTTTGTCTGCAGCTGAGAATCAACTCCAGAGTTGGCCATGGTCACTTTTGAGTCCCCCATATTGCAGACAAAACAGTAATAAAAAATTGATAGATGAATGAATCCCTTTAGCAGCAACAAGCAGCCCTAAATCCAAAATTGATAGTTAGGGTTTTGAGTCAAACCCTAGAAGAGAAATCGATTGAGATTCAGGGGACTTCAAATAGAGATTGAGAGGTCTTCAAATAGTGAGAAAATACTGCAGAATCTATCTTGAAAGTTGATGCAGATGTGTTCAAAACAACAGCCCACGCAGAGAGGAGAAATAAACCAGATCGAGAAGTAGCAGGTTTTTATTTTTTTTTTTCAAAAACATGGAGAGGAGATCGATATGGATAGATGCCTTAATGGTGGGAAGAGAAACAAAGACAGTAGCTGTCCAGAAAACCTGCAGTGTTGGATCCCAAGAAAACCAGCTTTAATTGCAAGGAGAACTCCAAAAAAAAATCGCAGAAGTGTGGGCAGCAGCTATCGATTCAAAAACCTTCTTAAATCATCAATTGGTGAGGTGATAAATTAGGGCAGCATCTATCTCACAAATCACCTCATTAGATCTGCCCTAATTGGAGAAGAAAAATAGAAAAAAAAGTGAAGAAATTCGAGTGGGGCGGAGGGGAATGGAGATCGAGTGGAAAAAAAGATGGAGAAGAGGACAATGGAAGAAGGGGGGGCTAGGAATCAGGCTAGATCAGAGAGACCTGCTCTGATACCATATTAGAAGAGAGAACTGGGAGAATGCTTGAGTGATCGAAATAGATCACCCAACCCCTTTATTTATAATAACTTGAATTACAACTAATCAAAGTAAAAATAGGAAAGTTGTCTCAGTCCTAATCCTATTAGGAATTCCTAATACAACTAGGAATACCAAAATAGAACTCAACTGAGGGAAAAGAATAAAAAAGAGAAGCCCTAGTCCTAGCCGAAATATGACTAGGAATCTAAGAATACATAAAATAAAATAATAACATAAAATAAAAAGGGAAAAAGACCAGAATACCCCCATGGTTGGTATTCTGGTATATCTTAACAAATAAACAGAGTGAAATTGCAATCGATTATGCAGAATTATGAAATACTTCTGAAAGGTTTACTTTCCACTCTGAAAGACAAAGTGGAGTTCTTGTCAAATTTTGGTAATAGTAACCAAAGTTTAAGCATTTCCTTTACCCTGCCCATTCATTTAAGAGCCAAAGATGCCAGATCTGTAGACGCTTATGAATGCAGTTACTCTTATAACTAGTTTTTTTTTTATCAATTTTAGAAATGGAATATTAACAACAGAGTTTAGGTTATAAATAACAAGCGAATATAATAGGTTCCACTCCTGATCAAAATATATTCATCAGAAGAATTGCATTACGTATAACAATCAGAAAATCTGTCATTGATGATGGCAGAAACCAAATTTCCACTCAATTAGGACATGAACATTGGAAAAAAAACTATACAAAATTGTGGACCTAGGTTTCCTCTTAGAAAGCTATAAGGTCAACAGGTCAGGCCTCAATGTACAACAAGGACATAATTTAATGCAGAGGATGTGGCTCAGATTACATGGATTGAAGCTTATCAAATTCAAAGGAAATTATGGGAAATGAATCCCATCTTCCCTCTTTTGAAATCTAAAATTTTGTTCCTTTCCCAAATTTTGAAGTGATATTTTCATTAATTCTCTGTAGCTACATGGATTCTATCAAAATCTATAAGCTTATCAAATTCACAGGAAGTTCTGAGAAATGGGTATGCAACAAACACTATCTACACTGTCCTCAGCATTTTTCAAAATGTTTTCCACCCCATAATCAATCAAATATTGAATTCAAAATGTCTCTTAGCAAGAATTCCTTATATTTTACACTAATTACAGATGTATACATATAATAGAAATGAGGATAACGGTTAAAGATAAGCAATGGTTCATAAATTTGAAGATAACCAACATGGGTACTTACAGAGATACTCAAGCTTCATTGCTTGCAAAGCAGAGGAGGTAGTCCTAAGAAATTCAATTTGGGGAATTAAAGCCAATAATAAGTACTAAAATAATAGAAATAATAATAATAATCAATAATTATTCTGAAAGAAGGGGAAAAAATCAAAATTTCGAAGAGAAAGGAAAGAGGATCTATATTGTTACACCCGTGCCAACAAACCCGGGCTAATTCAAACTTTGGTTGTAGGTCCTGAAGCGGAGGTCATAGTTTCTAGTGCCTTGTGGTGCATTGACTAAATACATGTTAGAGAAGAAGAATAAGAAGAGAGGGGGAAGGCTTGAGATACCGACACCTACCCAGAAGTTAAGCTTGCATAGAAGAACCCAAAGCTGTGAAATTTTAGCAATCATCTACCCAATTTCAATCCTGGTAAGTAATTCTTGTTTCAACTCTAATTTCTTTCCTAAACTCTTTGATAGCCTAAAAATCCAATCCAATTCTATTTTGAGGTGGGATTTGTCCATCTATAATCATGTATGTTAGATTGATCTGAATAATTGAACTTGAAAACCAAACCCAACCATGCATGCATGCCCAAACCCCATATGAAATTCAGCAATTTCCATCCTTCTAGACCTAGAACTTAGGTTGTAAAGACTTAATTTCAACTTCAATTTTTATCCTTAGAGTTATTGAGGTAGAACCATGCGAAATCCCCAATTTTCCCTTTAAATTTCCTTTGCCTATTGACTCAGGTCGATTCAAACCAACTTGAATCATCAACCTGAGTTGCCAGACTATATGTTTTCTGTCCCGTGAGTATGGGACCCAGTGCCGCATGTCGGGGATCTCCTTGTCGTGTCCCAGGGACCTAGTAGAGGTATTTTGCCTGATAATTTGGTTGAGATGGATCCACGTAGCAGTCCGCATACACGAAAATCAAAAAATAATCTCATTTTGGCATTTTGTCACCAAACCAAACAGGCCCTTAGGTCAATTACTATAAAACTAAAATTTACATTTCTAAAGTTCATTTCTTCAGTTGAAAACATTGAGAGGGAGGAGAAGAGAAAGAAGAAGGAGAAGTAGAAGAGAAGAAGGAACTTGTGGAGGGAAGGAGGCTTGGATTGTTCAATCCATGAACTGAGGTAAGGATCCTCATTTTCCTCAGTCTCTCCTTCATTTTAATCAAGTAGGTCTCACTAAACCCTTGCCAAATCAAGTTTTCATCCTATTTGGAATTTTACTGTAAATGATATGATTCATCTTTTGGGTAGTTCAAGTCTTCCATTGCACTCTGATATTCATTTATTTTCTATCTACCCTTTTTATGTGGTTTGTGAAGTGTAAGTACTGCTTCTGGATCCGGGTCACTAACGGGTTCCTCCTAGGGGGTGGGTTCGGAGTGTGACATATATTTTATTGGGGGTTTTGCATAAATCACCTCATAACAAAACGGAACGGCAAAAAAATGAAAACGGATGGTATGGTTCGATAAAAAAAAATTAGTAAAAAAAAATAGAGAAGAGAAGAAAATGGAAATAGACAGTAAGGGTTTTAAACATGTAGATTAAATAAAAAGACCAAACAATATTATCTCATGAAAATTTATAAATTATTTCTAGAATACCTACATCTAATGTTCAAAACAATTATAACATCCAACATTAATGCATACATATTCCACAAACCATTAGGAGTTTGAAGAAAATAATAATAATAATAATAATAATAAGGGATAAACATGAAGTGGAAGAGGCTGTAGTTTTTTTGCATAGGGAACTATTTCAACATAAGCAATTAGTTTGATATGGTTATATTTTAGGTGGAAAGGTTCTTTATGCATAAGGTATACACTGTGCCTCCTCATGTGGATTATTATATTATTTTTTAAATGAAAGAGAAAGAATGATTAAAATAATCAATGTGAGAGGCTGTAGAGTACCATGCTTGCTCATAGAATCCTCTCCCATATTATAACTAGAACACATCTGAGATGAAAGTAGGAGTCTTATGCTCCCTTATCGGTATATATTATATACACATGAACTGTTTTAGATATTTACTTTTCTTTCTTGTTGTTTTACTTCTTAAATGAAAAAACGCAATTAAAATAATCCATGCTATTATAGTTGTAGTCCATTTTGAATTGGTAATCTCACTTAGGATTCTCTGAAACTGATGTTGGCGTGGAGTCCATTTTGAATTGAAAACTTCACTTCTTATTGAAGCCATTTTTGTTGAGCCCTTATGTCAGATACACCATGACGTTTTTTTAAGTTTCAAACAAACAAGAAAGCATTAAAAATGCGGAAGGCATACGTATGCATTTTTTTTCCATTCTGATTTTAAACTAGTTTTTGCTAACTCATTGTGAGACTAAGCCATTTAATGAGTATTACTTTCACGAGAAAACTCAATCAAGTCCAAATTCCCTAATTAAAATAAGGGGAAAAGATAATCACGTTGAGAGTATGGGAATGGTTTCTCAAGTCTTCTCATATCTTGACCATGTGGGTTTTGCACTCACATTCTCTTTCCTCCCAGGTCGTGTGGGTACTCTATTAGATAGAATAGGTTTCCCACACTATGATTAGGTAGGGTAGGAGATTCCCCCATATGTTGGCATGGGGAATCCCTCTCCCTTAAAATAAAATAACAACAAAAAAATCAAGAAACAAAGTTCTCAAACGTTTGGGACTATCCAATTCTTTTATCAAATTTGTATTTCAATTCCTGCACTCGTCAACATTTTTTGACTAGAAAGCCTTCCATAAAATACTCTTATTTCAATGACATAATGTTGTATTATGTTGGTATCTCAGGTGAATCTCATTTTGCCTTACAATCTTATTGCAGCCACATCCCTACTCTCAGTGTGGGTAAGTTTGTAAATATGAAAGCAGTCCGTACAAGTAGAATCAACTCCTAACTATAATAGCAACAAGTTTGTAAATATGAAAGCAGTCCTTACAAGTAGAATCAACTCCTAATTATAGTAGCAACGAGGGGTATATTGGTGGGTTTTATGTCTTGTATTATGTAGTGACTCACATAGTTGGGTCAGGTTTTGAGTCTATTACATGCACAAGAGTAATTATGTAGGATCAAAATTTTCTAGGGTATATGTTCTCTGTGGGAAAAATCCTGGATATAAGCAAAAGATGTCATATTTGTGAAGTGAAGAGTGGTATAGAGTGTTTATGGTTTAGTGAAATATTCTCTAATTCTCTCAGGTGAATGTAAGCATTCATGTCGAACTACATTAAATCTCTGTGTTCGTGTGTGATTGTTTGCTTAGTTTCATTAGTGTATATAAATTTGTTCCCAACAAATGGTATCAGAGTGAGGTTTGATAGATCATCACAGTTGGTGCATTGAGATTTGGAAATAGACGGTGCACAAGGAGAGCGGAAGAAGGTACAATAAGAAGTGCGCGGATCAATTTTTTTTTTTTAGACTCAAGGAGATGGTGTTGTGGTTTTTTCCATGAGAAAAGGAGGTGATGTTGTGGTTTTTTCCATGAGAAAGATAGAAATAAGGTGAAAAAAAGAAGGTGTGTAGTAAAAAAAAACTCCACTTTTGTTGCTATGGGAAGGAAAGTGGATAGAAGAAGATGAAAAGTGCTTCTTCAAGTGGAAGGGAGAAGGAACGAAGGGTGAAAAAGAAGCAAAAAAGAAAAGAGGAAGGGAGGAAAAGTACGACAAGAAAAAAGTGGTGAGTTGATGTACTTTTTCTTGATTTTAGTGTATACTATGGATCTCTAAGAGGAAAAGGAGCGAGCAGGTGGAATCCATGTGTGGGAAGCATGTTCATACATGAAGCTTTGTGTTTTCAAGGTTTTTCAATTATATAGGCTTAATATCTGGTATAGATTTGATAGATTCCGTATCATTGTTATAGATCTTGTAAGCTCATATAAGATCAATGGTGATTAGGTTTATTGAGGTTGATAGCGAGCATGGATAGCATAGATCGGACAAATTGGATGACAGCGAAGGGTTCAAATTCCTCCATAGAACATTTCAATGGCCATAATGACTTCACCTTATGACAACAATGGGTGAAGAATATTCTTATATGGGAGGGGACAATTAAGATCTCAAGAAGGAATCACAAGAGCCAAACTTTTCAATAAATAATTATATGGCATTCGATTGTTAGATCGACTGAAATTTGAAGTGCATGATGAGTTCAACATGATACTAATAGAGTTTTCCACTTTAGATTTTAAGATCGAAGAGGAGGATAAGGTACTTCTCTTATTGGATTCACTACCTCTGTCATTTGATCACATTGTGACTAATCTATTGTCTGGTAAGGTAGTCTTAAATTTTATGAAGTTATTGCTGCTTTGCTGATGAATGAGACAGAGAAAAATAATGGTGAGTGTGACTCAAAGGAGGGTATGCTTTGATCATAAGTGGTGGCCAAGGTAGAGGCAGATCAAATAAAATAAGGATGAGTTCGTAAGGTCGCTCAAAGTTTAAAGGTCACAAAATAACTTATTATTATTAATAATATAATGAGAGATGTCATTTAAAGAAGAATTGTCCAAACTATACGGAGATTATAAAAGGAGAAAGAGGACAAGAAGGAAAATGGAGATAAATCATCAAATGTTGTTGTCATTAAAGAGTCCTGAAGTGATGAAAATATCTTTTTCACTACTTCATCAAGTATAGAAACTTTATATTAAATTTTAGATTTTGATTGCTCATTTCATAGGTGTTTAGCTAGGGGTAAGTTTCCTATATATCATGCATGTGATAGTAGTATAATCAAAATGACAAATAATGCTAAAAACAAAATTACTAGGATTAGGACTGTGAAAACTTTGATTAAGGTTAGACATGTGTCAGATAAGAAAATTCTGATTTCATTGGGAGCACTAGATTCAAGAGGTTTCATATGCTCATCCAAGGGTATCTTTAGGGTCCTTAGAAAGGCCATGTTTGTAATGTAAGGATGGATGATTGAGGAGATATGTACACCTATAGGAGTATTGAAACAAGTAGAGCTTCCATTAGAACTCATACAAGAGGTATAGATAAAGGACAAAGACCATAGAAAGTTCAGATTGTGAACAGATGCAGGTCTAGAAAGAAGCGAGTTTCTTTCGCTTTAGATCTTCTCATTAGAAGTGATCTCTTTGATTGAACTGTAGCAGTAAGAGAGGTGGAGTCACATCACATCGTGCTATGGTGACTGTGTTGGGCAAGGGCATGAGCCACGCTGGTTTAGGTATTGTGGACAAATAAAGACAATGGTAGAGTTTGCAAAATCAACATCAATACTGGTCTTCTTCAGGGTGGCCTGCAAAATTTAAGCCAATGTGGATATTGTTGGGTTTTATGTCTTGTATTCTACAGTGGCCCATATAATTATACTTGGGCTTGTATATATTTGGGTCAAATTTTGGGTCCATTACATGTATATGGAGAAATTGTAATTATGTGGGGATTTGGATTAGGTTTTTAAGGTTTCTTATATACTCTTTATGGGGAAACCCTAGATACAAGCAATGGATATAATATTGTGAGGTGGAGAGTGGTGTAGAGTGTTTTTCTGTCTTACTGAAAAACTCTTTAGTTCACTTTGGTAGATTTAAGCATTCATGTCGAAACACGATAAATCTTTATATTTGTGTGTGAATATTTCCACCTCATATTTCCATATCGTCCCCAACATATATTTGGTATAAAAATCTAAATATAGAAGGATAAAAATACCCGATGAATTTTACTTGTGTGGTACCAACAAGGAATAATATGATGACATGGCAATGATGAGACTGAGAAACCCCAAAGAGGAATTTTTTGTCTCAAACTTTTTATGGATTTGGGAATCTTAAATACCAAATTGATTAGGGGATTAAAAAGTCCCAATAATTTGAAGATTTCTCTTATTGGTAATTCTAGAAAAAAAAATTAATTAGAGACAAATAACAGTTATTTAAAGGGATATTCTCAATTGTAATCATGCATGTTACACACTCTAACGTTAACCAAATAAGACAAAATGAATTGATTAACTAGACATGTAATAACAACTTAATTAGGATCCCATACCATTTTTGCTCTTATTAAAAAAAATTCTCCCTCATTGCTCGAAGGAGGGAAAATTTCAGCATAGATAGATTCAAAGTAACCAACCGTGATTACATGGAGCAAAATAGGGTTTGACAACACATTCGGAAGAGAGATTAATTGTAACAATGCTTTTTGGAATTGAAATAACACCATTAAGATGCTTACAAATAGTCCCTTGGCTGATTGCAATGACAAATACCTTGTGCACATCCCTGAAATCATAAAGCTATAGAGTTTGATAAATTGTTTTACGAAAATTTTACTAATTTCCCTTATTTTTCATCATAAACCCGTCAAGCTAAGGCTACTAAGGTAAGCAATAAATTATCATAATCTCTTCTTCTCCAATATACATGAGGAAGGCTCTCTTTTCTGAATTCAAGGCACCTATTTATGTGTTTGTGTTTGAAAATGTGGGGTGGCGAGAGAAGGAGAGGGGTCTTTCTTTCGATTCTTTCTTCTCAGTGATTGCAAACCTATTTTATACTACTATTACTACAAACCAATTCAAGACTCCAAAAAATAATACAAACAAGAATGTTGGGAAGGAGAAGCTCTGTGGATTTGTTTATTGGATTAAAAAAGGATTCAATTTTCTCGCAAAATGCAATAAGATCGAGTTTTCCTTCACCCATGGTGAAGAGAGAACATCTTGATCAACAACAAAGGGTATTTTGAACCTTTAAAATAGGGAGTAGGAGTTAATGTATAACATTGACTATATGGTAGTCTTATGAGAGGCTCAAGTTACTATGGTTGAAGAGATTCACTCTTCATCTTAAGTGAAGGAAATGAAATCTATGAACTTTGACTCTTTTGGGTCATAGACCAATTTTTTTCATAAAAAGGAAAAGGAAAAAAACAATAAGCAAATTACTTCCGTTCTTTCTTGTAGACTGTGCAGTTATTGTTGTATTTGATGATATGGTTTTAATAATATAAAACTCAGAATTCTCTTCATGGTAGTACATCTTGTCAAACCTGCCCCTGACTGACTGGGATTTTGATGAAGGACAGGAACCTGTGACCAGTCACCTAAACACACTGTGGAGCATCACTCCAGTGGTTGAATTTAGTGGAGAACCCCCATGGATGTCATCCTACATGCCTGTTAGGAGATGGATTGCAGACCCATGTAACTACACTACTCATAGCTTGATATACAACTTAAATTCCAGGTACTCTCTCTCCTACCCAAATATGTGGGGTCCACACCTGTTCAGATGTGTGTTAGACCTTGGAAGAGGTGTTGGTGCAATGCCCAAGCCATAGGCCAAGCACCTGTGCAAGCCCAAGGCAAAAACAACAAAGTTGTATTCTCCAGGCGATGCACTGGGCGATTGGCCCAAAGGCCAAGAGAATTGCCCAGAGTGGCTGAAACTGTTCATTTGGACTCCAGACACCAGGGGACCACCCATACAAACCATGAACACCCTCTAGGGGTAGATGGGAATTTTAGGAACCATTACCCACCCCTGGAACCCTGTGGACCCCACTAGTGCAGCCAGAATGCACTTAAAAATACATTCTTGGGAATGGGACCTAAGGCCAAACAGGCCTTAGTCATCCTAACCATATAAATAGAGGGGACCAGCTCCTATATTTCGTTCCCTGCTGCAGTAGCTGAAATAGAAAGATAGAAAGAGAAGGAGAAGGAACAAGAAGAGAAGGAAAGGGAAGAGAGAAGAAGGAAGTAGAGAGCTGTACCGTTCTTGGCACTGAACCAGCTTGCATACAAGCTCCAGGTAATAAACTCAACCATTTTATGTTGTTGTTCCCTATGCTTGATCTGATCTCTGCTCTGATTGATGTGTCTCTGGCTTGTAATGCCTAGAACACCATGAGAATGTCTAGGGAGGCATCAGATCTAGCATGCATAACCATTGCATGCAAGATTTGGTCATTAAATGATAAGAAATGTATCTGTAGTTGAGACTGAAGTCAGTCTCTGTGCTTGACTACACTACATAGTTGCACCCAAAACAGGCAGTCTGGGCATGGACCTCTGCATGCAATGTGATCCTTGCATACCTTAGCATAGGATCAGTGATTTATCATGAAAATACACGTAAAACAAGCCCTGCATGCAGCCAAAGCTGGATCCATGAGCCTGAGCTCAGCCTGGACAGCTGTTCTCTATGCTGTCAGAGCACCCCCAACTTCCAAATGGGAAAACCAAACCCAAATCCAATTAGACCAATGAATTCTACCTTAAATATGATCATCTATTACACCCGCACCCGAGATATACCCCTATACCCCAAGGCAGTTTGGACCTTTACCTATGGGGGCAATGCCACGGTGGCACTAGCCAACACCTATACCCTCAAACTTAAAATATTACTAAAAGTATCCCTTCGAAGACCTAGAAGTGTGGGCCAAAGCCCCGTAACTTTCCTTGAAGTTTAGGCCCTGACAGCAACATCGGAGTCACGAACTGACTCACTCATATTGAATCCACTCGAGGATCCGCCCGTGCTGTTACTTGCCCTTTTTGGTAATTTTCCTATGGGACCCACATACCCGTGTCTCGAACACTATAATTGAACCTTTGAACCATATGGAACCCTACCCTTGCCATTAGATGGTTAGTTGAACCATGAGAATGGGCCCACAAAGCATAACTTAGATGAATAATGGCTTTTATATACCCTAACCTAAACCAAACAGACCTTAGTGGACAATTAAGTCCTATGGACTTAGGGTGCACCCCAAACATGACCTAATGGACCTAATGGTTATGACCAAGACCAAACAAGCCCTAAGACCTAACTAACACCCATTTAAGGACCTAAGGGCCACTAAGTGTTTGGGGGTGCCTAAAACAAACATGGCCTAAGGCCCATTTGACCCTTAAACGGATAAGAGAATCCTTATTCTCTTATCTCCTCCCCTCCCAAGTAAATCATGGAGGAGAAGAGACAAGAGAAGAAGGAGAAGTAGAAGTAGGAGAGGAATAGAAGGGGAAGGGAAGAAGGTGGAAGCCATACAAAGATGGCTGGCTGCCCCACACCTCCTCCCCAAGCTGGCCGGACCCAAGGGAGAAGAGAAATAGGAGGGAAGAGATGGAGAGAGTGGTTGGAAGGAGGAAGCTCACCAAGGTAAGCTCCCCAAACCTAGCTCTCCCCCATTTCTCTTTGATTTTGATGAATTTTTTTGAGCTTGAGCTAACCTAGGGTTCCATTTGGGACTCAAGGTGATGCTTGACCCTAATTGGGAGCCCTAATGGAGCTAATCCAAACCTCTAAGTGCTACATTTCAGCCATTGTTGGTGAACCCTTGGACCTAAGCCATGAAACCCAACCCTTGGACTAATTTGAGACCAAACCTTGTAGGATCTTGGATCCTTGAGATGAGCCTAGGACCTAGCGACCCTAGGAAGGCTTAGACACCTCTCCCTTGTCCGAGAGAGCTTGGGGCACTCCAAGCTTCAAGCTGGAGCAAAAGCCCTCTAAAATCTCAGAAGAGACTACCGACAGACTAACAACCAGATCCACCAATCGTGGTACCGTCCGTCATTCCGCCTAGTGCAAACTCTGCGCCTTAGCCTGAGTGGACGAAGGCATAGATTCACTCTGTTTGCCTCCACCCGGGGCCTGTGGCTCTCAGGTGTGTCTCAGGGATTGAACTGATGCAGGGGCGGACCCAAGAAGCACATCTGCCAGTTGATCTGCTCCCTTTTAGTTATGCCATAGGTGTTGACCGGATGCACGACCGGATTCAAGTGAAATATTCCGCTCATGGGTTCGCTCGCTCTGTTTTACTTGTTAGCCTGAACGAAGTTAGGAACGGACTCACCTCTGCTGAAACCGTCCGTGAGTTCGCTCGTGCTGTCTTGGTTGAAATATGATTTTAACCTTGAAGGCCTAGCATGGGACCCTTCTATGTATGCTTTGATGATTGTTTTTGTATTGCTAGGCTACCCAACTTGATGGATAGCAGGGAGCCTAGGTGAGATTCATGTCAACTACACACGGCGACGCCTGTGTTAGGTGAGTGGGTTCTGGGTGATTTGTTGGGCCTGAATATATATTTAATATGAAATCTTAAGCATGCTATTATATATTTATAAGCATTGTGCGCATTGCATTATTATTCAAATGCGATCTGTTATGAATGTGCTAGCATGCTCACCATTGTATCGGGCTACGGTGCCGGGTGTGTCGATACCGGAACCCCAATTTATTTAATTATGAAAACTGTCGTATGTCATCCTGATCTGTATGTGCCGTGCCATGCTAGTATCTGGGTACTAGATGGAATCGGATGTTGATGCACCCAGAATACCTCTTGGGACGATAGGACTTGCATATAGTATATCTGCGGCTAGGATGCTTGTTCCCTTATGCTACGACCCTTGCCAATAGGGGTTTATGTGTTGGATAATCTGAGCACCTTTAGTCTGTGGAGGTGGGAGAGGCCAGGACAAGGGTAGTGATGGCTATCGGGGTCTGCCACTGGGTGGTCATGATGGCTTCTACTGGCGTAGGTCCCCTTGTGATAATTGAGGTTTCATTGGGGCGATAGGATAAGTGACCCTCAGTGTTTCCCGAGTTATCACAGTAGCATACACTTGATCGATAGAATTGTGTGCTAGGTGGAAAATGAATCTAACATTAGCATGCATCATTCTGATTGATACTGATTATATGGTGTATGTGCATTCTCTTTTGCTCCCTCACTAGCTAGTGTAGCTAACCCCGTTGCGCAACCCCTTTTTAGTTGTTAGGCAGGAGGTACTACTTAGATGAGCACCGTTGGATGCGAATCAAGTGGAGCCGATGACTGTGACTTGGATGTAGATTTACACCCAAGATTGGTGCCCTTGTGGCAATTATTATCATATAATTTTCTATCTTCACTTCCACATTCATGTATAAACTATGTGTTTAATTATAGGAGAGATTGAATGGTTACATTTATGAACAGTGTACTATGTGTTGTCATTAGAGAACCGATGCTCTATAATTTCACATGATTTAATTTAATTTCGCTTCCACTAACTTTGTATCTGGGATGACTTATTCCCTACTAGTACGTCCCTTTTTGTTATCAAGATGTGATGACAGGGTGGACTGTGGCTTGAGACACTATATCTGTGATCCTGGTAGGTATTGGGATAATGAGTGATTGTCCCAGTCACCCCTATGTGGCAGTATATATATTACATCGGGATGGGGGCGTGACAGAGTGGTATCAGAGTAATGATTATCTGCACTGACCACGGTCCAGTGTAACCTCTTGATTTACTCTCCACAAATAGGTTCTAAACTAAAAATCTCAAGAACATAAATGGTTGAATGTGGACATAGGGAGAAGGCTGATTGGAGTGAAAATAAGAATCTAGATGATAATAAACAACATGGAACTTAGAATTTGAAACACAGGTTGTTAAATAATGACTATGCAATTGCTTGGTTGAGTCCTAAGTAGACATTAGCTGGGTAATTATATGCTATAATTCATATACGGTAATGAATTAAACATAACCAACCATAATGATTCACAATGATCTAAACAAGGGGGGATTTAGCAAATATAAAAGTATATATATATAAGACTAATTATAATTCCACATTGTCCCAATCTTTCCTTGAAGCCAGTCAAGCCTTTCCCAACTTCAACCCTATGACTTCATTCATTCTAACCTGAACATGTAATCTTACCCTGCCAAATCATGCATATGAATTCAACCATCGATTTGTTCCAAATTCTTTGTATGGACACAGCAGTGCCCATTTCAACCTCAAGCACAAGGTTTCAAAGATCCAACCCAAAACATCTGATTTGTTCCACCCAAACCGAGGGTACATTCATCCACCATAATTAAAATGTTCTAAAAGTTCACCAATCCAACTGACAAAAGAAAGGCAAGAAAGGAAATGCAAGAAAAAGCCACAAGGAAATAGTTCCAACATCCCAATCCATCAAAAGACAAGAAATTAATGGAACTAATTCGAAATAACTTTAGAGAACTGCTAGGGAAGAACTGAGCTAGGCATCTGCACCACCACCACTGCGACCCAGGAAGGCATTGAGATCTTTCACTTCTTGCTCTATGCTCTCTAGACGTTGAGCCTGATCAGAGAACTGCTTCTTGACATCGTCGATGCCATCCGCCATTCTTAGGTTCAGTCGCCGAATAGCCATCATGATGTCGCTACCTCCCCCAGGTGCACCCGAAGTACCTGCTGTAGATGGTCCAGAACCCATAAACTCTAGGTCATCATCGCTGTCATCCTCATCTTCCTCCCTGGCCCCTCTGCCATCCTTGTACTGAACCTGGTCCCCTGTACTGTCATAATCATAATATAAATTCATCTTTTGCAGTGCATTGAACCCAATAGGTCCCTCAGTGCATGTTCCCTTGGGTTCACGATCAAGATCAATCCCAAGGAATAAGAAAATCCTGGTGAGCAGTCGATCGTAGGGTAGAGTGTTGTTTCGGGCAGGATTCATCACCACGCGGGTGATGTGCTGCATGACCACGTGAGGCAGACAGATGGGCTGGCCAGTATATAGAGAATGGGCTAGAACCGCAGACATCAGAGGAGGAAGAGTACTATGCCCCATAGAAGGAGCCAGATTGGTCTTGGCTACGAAAATCAGAACATGCTGTGAAGGAGGGAACTTGGAAAGATCTTCGTTCCCCTCGAACCTGTCATTGGAGAGAACCTTAAATAATTTTTGCTTCTCATCTGAAGGGAGGCACTGGTCTGGATGACTGCCTGAGTGCCTGGAGGATAATATACCCTCTCACCCTCTGAGGATACATTGAGAAGAACCCCCACCTTGTAGGCCAAAAGCTCTTCCACTGTGACATCTCTTTCTACAAGAATCTTTCTATTGAAGAGATGCTCCCTATAGATTCCTTCGGTCTTTTCTGAGGTAAACCGGTTTATGTTGTAGGCAGTGGAGATAGCTCGCACAAGGGATAGATCTCTCTTCCTTTTTGGACCCATGATCAGATTTCCTACACATAAGGCATAAATCAAAGAAGGACGATAAATGTAAGCCAAATTGGAATGATGGCATATGATTGGAAAATAAATTATAGGAGAAGAATGTTTAAATGATATGACAATGACTTGAAGAAAAGGGCTATACATGATGAGGAAGATCAATATATACACATGTAAATGATGAGAATATGGAATATGGATATTATTGGAGATATGTTGAAAAACAAGGTTAATTCACACATTAAGCCTACATGAGATCCCTAGTGTCGAAATATGAGGTCAACATGAACGATGTATGTGCTCTTGAATATTATATATTTCAACCAATGTCAAACAAGTAAGATATTGAATGAGATACCCCAACAAGAGACAATGACTATTTAATTAAAGGGGATAAGCCCCAAGAATTTTGCAAATAATCCCATAAATAAGAGATGCATTGGGGATACACCAAGTGAATGAATTATTTGGAAGATGGAGGATTGATTTCAAAGGTTTTTTCAACAATCTTACAAACAAGAGAAGATGCTTGAAGATAAAACAATGAGATAAATTTCTATGAGATTCTAGGGCACATAAAGAATTAAGCACAAACTTGAAGGGTTGTCCCAAGCATGGAAGGATTGAGGTTTTACCCCAATTTAAACCTAGAATTGTCCAAGTAAATCCAACTACACTTGACAACCATAGCATTCATCCTCTAAAATGCTTGCAAGGGCATTAAAATTTATAAGAATTACAATAAACAAACAAGGGATCCAACCATGTAGTGCCATTAATCAATGAGGGCTTGATTCTAACCCAAGAAACCTAGCCTAAATAGATTTTAGAATGGATTTGGTGTGCATAACCATCATAATGCAAACAAAAATCAAATCCTATCACAACCTAGGGTTATCCATCTCAGATCCAAGAAGAAAAAGGGAAGAGAATATGATGAGACTCAAGCCACAACTTCATCAATGAAGAGAAGGAAGAGTGGAAAAGAGAAGGGAAAGGAGAAAGAGAAATCTTACCTTGAGAGTGTAAGGATTGATCTTAGGGCTTGAGACTTGCAAGAAAACTCCCAAGAATGTGCTAGGAAGCCTAACGAAAACCCTGTAGAGCCCTCTCCCCTTACGGTTGTGTCCCCTCTTTGGAGCCAAAAGTGAGTTTTAAAACTCGTGGCTCTATTTTGTTAAAATTTTATGAACGGACGAACGAACGGATCCACTTATCGTGACTCCGGTCGTCGATCCGTCCCGCATAAAACTTAAAATTTTGAATTATTAGCCTGAGCGGATCCACATTCACGAGTCCACCCGTAGATTCGTTCGACTCATTTCCTCTTGGCCTTTGACCCTTCTGAGAACGGACGAACGAACGGATTCACGTTCTACATCCACCCGGTCAGTTCGCTCTCTCTCTCTTTTTGATGGAGCCATGAGCTGACCCAGAGTACTGATTCTGTCCGTGATTCTGCTCGATTTCTTTTAAGATTTTGAGCTCAGATTTTGGAGGCCTTTTGACCCCACCCATGTATGATGATTTTGTGCTTATACCCTAGATTGAACACCCTGGTTATGTAACCCATTTGTGGGGACCACCTAAGCCTCGTCTAATGCCTCAAAATTGAAAGGGATTAGGACTTACACCCGACTGGGCCAGCCAATATGAGATGGCAGACATCAGTGTACGTTGTGACTCCCCTCCTATGCGAGAGAAGGAGAGTTACCTTTGTGGATGAAAATCCTTGGATCCCATTAGTGAGTGAACAGGAACCTATGGATAGAGGAACCTAAACCTATGTGGTGTAGAAACTCTTATGGGGGAATATAGGATCCAACTCTTAGCCAGGCCTAAAGGAAGGAAACACTAGCCTAGTTTGGACAGGTTTAGTTGAACGAGCCATAAGGGCCCCATGTACTCGAAAATCATTCATGGCACCTTAGGCTAGTGATGACTCTATTTGTACTTTACTTGGTTCATCCAAACCTTGTATATACTCATAGAGGGAGTCCTACACCATGACTTGGTTTCCAAAGAGACCTACTGTACCGTACTTGAAGACCGCTTGTTCCTATGGATTGACCTAGGTTACAGATATGTCCATAGGGTTATGAATGTAATTATTAAACTTATACCTATGATTGGTGTGGATATAAGTATATCAATGTACTTCTTAAACCTTTATGTGGGACTAGATTAGTTCCTCAGGACCACAAGTGTGACCTTGGTTTAACCTTTTGGTGGTAGCTAGTTTAAGCCCCAACCCTGGTCAACCAGACCTTAATGTTGAGAGGAAACTAATTTAATAATGACCGGGTAGATTAGTAATGGAACCTGTTTAAAGGATTTGACTCAGACTCAAACCATGAGAAGATTGTGTGGTTCTCAAGAGAGGACTGTTATGGACTTTTCCTTGTGGGATAATTGTGTGATAGGGTTAAAATCGTGAAGGCTGAAAAATTGAAGGATGTAACAAGACCCTTTCCAACGACAGATATGAAGGGAGTAATGGTTTGCCAAATGCATTCCCTCCATACTGGGAGTGACACATATGGAGGTCCCATCAATATTCTAAATCATTCTGAAGTTGGGTTAGGTAATGAGATAACCCGAAGTGAAAGCATTCAGAATATAAATCCTATGCTGGGAACTAGGTAGGTTAAGTCCTGCAACCCAAGGGTAACTAGAATAGTTAAGACCCGTGTGGTATCACTTGATTTGGAGGATCTAGAGAACTTTCTGTTCCTTATGACTCAGTTTAGTGTGGAAGACAGTGTGGTTACCTCTGAAATGTGGTAACTACCGACTCTTAACCCAATGGAGCTTGGGGTTATTGTGAACCATACCCTTGTGGTGATGAGACCCTAAAAAGGAAAAGAAATTAAAGAACCTGACCCGTTGAGTCAAATAGGCACTGCCTTACTTTGACCTGACCTTCGACTTAATCTAAGTAGTAGGCAATTAGACATGTTGTTATCCAACTAGCCCTTACCCTTAAAACCTTAACCACCTCAAATTTTGAGGAAAATTTTTTTAATAAGGTTGGGGGGATGTTACACCCGCACCCCAGATATACCCCTATACCCTGGGACAGTTTGGACCTTTACCTATGGGGCAATGTCACGGTGGCACTGGCCAACACCTATACCCTCAGACTTAAAATATTACTAAAAGTATCCCTTCGAAGACCTGGAAGTGTGGGCCAAAGCCCCATAATTTTCCTTGAAGTTTGGGCCCTGATAGCAGCACTAGAGTCATGAACGGACTCACTCGTACTGAATCCGCTCGAGGATCCGCCCGTGCTGTTACTTGCTCTTTTTGGTAATTTTCCTGTGGGACCCACATACCCGTGTCCCAGACACTATAATTGGACTTTTGGACCATATGGACCCCTACCCTTGCCATTAGGTGGTTAGTTGAACCATGAGAATGGGCCCACAAAGCATAACTTAGATGAATAATGGGTTTTATACACCCTAACCTAAACCAAACAGACCTTAGTGGACAATTAAGTCCTATGGACTTAGGGTGCACCCCAAACATGGCCTAATGGACCTAATGGTTATGACCAAGACCAAACAAGCCCTAGGACCTAACTAAAACCCATTTAAGGACCTAAGGGCCACTAAGTGTTTGGGGGTGCCTAAACCAAACATGGCCTAAGGCCCATTTGACCCTTGAAAGGATAAGAGAATCCTTATTCTCTTATCTCCTCCCCTCCCAAGTAAACTGTGGAGGAGAATAGACAAGAGAAGAAGGAGAAGTAGAAGTAGGAGAGGAATAGGAGGGGAAGGGAAGAAGGTGGAAGCCATGCAAAGATGGCTGGTTGCCCCACACCTCCTCCCCAAGCTGGCCGGACCCAAGGGAGAAGAGAAAGAGGAGGGAAGACATGGAGAGAGTGGTTGGAAGGAGGAAGCTCACCAAGGTAAGCTCCCCAAACCTAGCTCTCCCCCATTTCTCTTTGATTTTGATGAATTTCCTTGAGCTTGAGCTAACCTAGGGTTCCATTTGGGACTCAAGGTGATGCTTAACCCTAAATAGGAGCCCTAATGGAGCTAATCCAGACCTCTAATTACTGCATTTCAGCCATTGTTGATGAACCCTTGGACCTAAGCCAAGAAACCCAACCCTTGGACTAATTTGAGACCAAACCTTATAGGATCTTGGATCCTTGAGATGAGCCTAGGACCTAGCAACCCTAGGAAGGCTTAGACACCTCTCCCTTGTCCCTGAGAGCTTAGGGCACTTTGACCTTCAAGCTGGAGCAAAAGGCCTCTAAAATCTACGAAGAGACTGCTAGCGGGCAAAAGATCGGATCCACCAATCATGGTACCGTTCGTCATTCCGCCTAGTACAAACTCTGCGCCTTAGCCTGAGCGGACAAAGGCACAGATTCACTCTGTTTGCCTCCACCCGGGGCCTGTTGCTCTCGGGTGTGTCTCAGGGATTGAACGGATGCAGGGGCGGACCCAAGAAGTACATCCGCCCGTTGATCTGCTCCCTTTTAGTTGTGCCTCAAGTGTCGAACGGATGCACGATTGGATTCAAGTAAAATTTTCCGCTCGTGGGTCCGCTCGCTCTATTTTACTTGTTAGCTTGAACGGAGTCAGGGATGGACTCACCTCTATTGAAACCGTCCGTGAGTCCACTCGTGCTATCTTGGTTGAAATCTGATTTTAACCTTGAGGGCCTAGCATGGGACCCTTCTATGTATGCTTTAATGATTATTTTTGTATTCCTTGGCTACCCAACTTGATGGATAGTGGGGAGCCCAGGTGAGATTCATGTCAACCACACACGACAACGCCCGTGTTAGGTCAGTGAGTTCTGGGTGATTTGTTGGGCTTGAATATATATTTAGTATGAAATCTTAAGCATGCTATTATATATTTATAAGCATTGTGCACATTGCATTATTATTCAAATGTGATCTATTATGAATGTGCTAGCATGCTCGCCATTGTATCGGGCTATGGTGTCGGGTGTACCAATACCGGAACTCCAATTTATGTAATTATGAAAACTGCTATATGTCATCCCGATTTGTATGTGTCATGCCGTGCTGGTATCCAGGTACTAGATTGAATGGGACGTTGATGCACTCGGAATACCTCTCGGGACAATAGGACTTGCATATAGTATATCTGCGGCTAGGATGCTTGTTCCCTTATGCTACAACCCTTGCCAACAAGGGTTTATGTGTTGGATAGTCTGAGCACCTGTGGTCTGTGGAGGTGGGAGAGGCCAGGACAGGGGTAGTGATGGCTATCGGGGTCTGCCACTAGGTGGTCATGATGGCTTCTATCAGCGTAGGTCCCTTTGTGATAATTGAGGTTTCACTGGGGCGATAGGATAATTGACCCTCAGTGTTTTTCGAGTTATCACAGTAGCATACACTTGACCGATAGAATTGTGTGCTAGTTGGAAAATGAATCTAACATTAGCATGCATCATTCTGATTGATACTGATTGTATGGTGTATGCGCTTTCCCCTTTGCTCCCTCACTAGCTAGTGTAGCTAACCCCGTTGCGAAACCCCTTTTTAGTTGTTATGCAAGAGGTACTACTTAGATGAGCACCGTTGGATGCGAATCAAGTGGAGCCGGTGACTGTGACTTAGATGTAGATGTACATCCAAGATTGGTACCCCTGTGGCAATTATTATCATATAATTTTCTATCTTCACTTTCACATTCATGTATAAACTAAGTGTTTAATTATAGGATAGATTGAATGGTTACATTTACGAACAGTGTACTATGTGTTATCATTAGAGAACCGATGCTCTATAATTTCACATGATTTAATTTAATTTTGCTTTTGCTAACTCTGTATCTGGGATGACTTATTCCCTACTGGTACGTCCCTTTTTGTTATCAAGATGTGTTGACAGGGTGGACTGTGGCTCGGGACACTATATCTATGATCCTGGTAGGTATTGGGATAATGAGTGATTGTCCCAGTCACCCCCAATGCGGCAGTATATATATTACATCGGGATGGGGGTGTGACATCATCCCCTTAGCATCCTTGCTCGAGATCATGGCAGCCTCGGCTGTAAAATCCAAGAAAATGATCTCAAACCCGTGTTAAACAGGCTCTGGGTGATGCACTGGGCAATTGCCCAATCGCCCAGTGAAACGCCCAGAGATATCAATTGGGCTCAGATTGTGTTCTGCATTTTTGGACCCTCAGCAGTGGACTTTGAGCAGTGTGATGGGGTGGTAAATGACCAAAATACCCCTCTCTACTTGTCCTATCTATCATCCATACCCTAGATGCTCAAGTGGACCCCACAAGGCCAGGTAACCATGCCAAGGATTGGTTTCAGCTGGGCTGCTGACCTTGGCATTGGTATGAGTGGTTATTTGGGCCATGCATAGGTAGGCTATGCTGTAAAATACCAAGTCAGGTAAGTCCCACACCTCTGGATGATGCACCGGGAGATAGACCTGAAAGCCCAGTGCAAGACCCAGAGAATTTCTAAGTAACACCAGTGTGAATACAAAATCAGTCCAGTTAAGCCTAGACCAACTCTAGCACATTAATGTAACTTTAAACATTAATTGACACACTTTTATGATTCGATAAATTAGGTTTTGATCCCGTGCTCGAGGTGCACAGTCAGTTACCAACTGAGACCAAACCAACAGCTGAACTAGTAGGACCAGAACAAGGTGAATGAAATTACACTGTGTGTGTAAATGCGACATGGCTAACAAGTCAAAGAAATTACAATGATACTACTTACTCCGTTTATTTATTTCAAATACTATAAATTCTGTTAAGTAAGGAATGCTTGACTGGTCAATAATGGATAATGAATGTTGTATGTGAATTGCTAGACTAGATGTCATAGCCAGCTTGGAAATGAGGCCTGTGATAGCCTAGAAAATGGAATGCAGTTGACACCACCCGACTAATACTATGCCATATAGATGCATTTGGCTAGAGTATCATCACCTGTGCTACGCATCCTGGCCAACAGGGGTTAAGGTGTTGGATGCCTGTGAGAGTGACCATATGAAAGAGAAAAAGAAAAAGAAAAGAAAAGAAATGAAAAGGGAAAAGAAAATAGAAATGTTATGCACCGAAAAGGTGGTTATGGGGCATAAGCCAGAAAAAGAAATATAATATATGAAAAGAGGATGGATGCCTCACAGGTTAATCCCAGTGGGCTGATCAGGCTGACCTTGGTGACTAATGTGGGAGCTTATCGGTCCTCTCCGACAACTCAATGTGTGTATCGCGGGAAGGGGTTAAAAGCCCACACTAGGGATAAATGTATTGGGGATTGTAGTAGCACTTACCCCCCTTAGTTGTGATGTTAGGTGGCTAAAAAAATAAAATGAATTCCACCTCATGTAGGACTCATATGGTTATGCTTGCATGTGCATACATGGTGATATTTCATTCACGAGCTCAGTGGGGCTCACACTCTGTTGTATATGTTTTGTTAGATGATCCTGCAGGTGGATGTCACTGTGGCGGGGAGGCTTATCACCTGGAGGCGGCTATGGTTGTTATGACGATATTGGTATGGACCCAGATGGAGGTCATACCGCTGGTACGAGTATTTTTTGTGATAGCTGAGGAAGACCTGTGAGGGGTGTGCAGCTGACTCTGTTTTAACTGTGGGACTCTTTTTTTGTTTTGTCGGAGTTCCCTCTTTTATACAGCTTTATTTTTGGGGCTTTGGTTGCCCTGCCCTGTTTATATTCTTTGTAAAGCTGGGTCAAATCGAGTTGGGACTGCTGATGACCTGAGAGAGAGAGAGTGAACTAAAACAATGTTATTGTATACATTTGTCTTCTTTTGCTTTCTTTCAAGTTTAATGTCAATATAGCTTTCCACAGCACTCTGTATTTTACATCTTGTAATATTGTGGATGTGTGTGTCTGTGAATGGACTAACAACTTCTAGATCCTTGGGGTTTGGCGGATTCCTATAGCACAATTCGGGTCACCTACCTAATCCTCCCAGGGGGTGGTTTGGGGTGTGATAGAGCTTGGTATCAGAGCGAGAAGCTCTTTTTACAGTCATGGACAGCGGAATAGGATTAACAACTTGCAAGTAGTTAAACATGTAATAATTAAATTAACAAGGGGGCGAATGTAATCAATTAACAATAAAGAAAGATAGAACACTAGCAATAAGCTTTAATAAAAGTTTAAAACATGGCGGAAGCCATTACATAGATGCTCAAACTGGAAGTACTACTTCCAGATACAACTAGCAGGGAAACAAACAAAAGATAAAGACTGAAAACAAAGAACTACATAAGCCATGACAAAAAAAAAAACTACATAAAGTAAGGTTGAAGTAAAAAGACCAAATCCTGGGTGAGATACTGAAGTCGGAGGGACTACTCCTACGGAGGATCATCGCTTTGTGGAGGCCAAGCCTGTCAAGAGTCAACCCGGTAGTAGGAATCCCAAAAATCGAGGCGCTGCTCAATAAAACCTACTCTCCCCTCTAGGGAAGTGAAACACTGGTCCATCCATAATGACATCTGGGTAAGCTGAGTGTGGAGACCTCGGAACTGTGCCATCATGTCAGCCCAACCATAGGACTCAGGCACCTGAGGTGGCACCTGTGAACTAGAAGCTCCTGTAGGCTCATTGGGAGGCAGATCCCCAAACTGTGTACTAGGATCCACTGGGTCACCCTCCTGCTCACCCATCTCGGCTCCCTCTGCTACCTCGTGTCCCTCCTCCATCTCCTCCTCCTCGAACTTTGAGTCGCTCTCTGGCTCCCCCTGCAACTTCATCTTCTAGATGGAGGTTTTGTTGATAGGCTTCGGCCTATCACCTCCCTCGTACGCACCAGCAAGAGAAACCCCAAAATGAAGGAACACCTGGGTCAGGAATCTTCCATAGGGTAAGTTCCCATCAGATGGGTTCTGGGCATGATAAAGCATCACCTGCATAAGTAAGTAAGGGAGGTTGATCACTGGACCCCCCCTTGTTGGCCCTCAGCAAACAGGAGGTAATGTATGCCCGAAGCATAGAAATGGTACCCCGGTTCCCACCCTTGGGGTAGATGTTATAGGAAATACACCTACTCAGAATCCTAGCAGTGGGCTTATAATCTCCTTTAGATTTTGGAATTCTTTCAACCCTAGTCAGAGCTTTGAAGACCGTCCTCCTAGTCTCCAAAGAAAAAATGTTGGAAATATCCACCCTAGGCTTATAATAGCACCTGTCACCTGTATCTGTTAACCCCAAGATCTCTGCCATGGTGGCTGCAGTAAATCTCATATCTACCCGTTTGACCCTGCTCTCTAACCCAAACCCTTGCACCCCAGAGGCCGATACAAGATTATAATAGAAATACCGAACCAGGTTCGGGTAGCACGGCAGTGTGGGAGATAGCATTGATGCCCAACCTAGGGCATTAAACTTGGCATAGAGCCCGTACTGCTGGAAGTCATCTACTTGCACCACCCTACCATTCACAATGTTCTTGGAAAAGAACTTCGTCCAATCTTGGGTATGCTCATACCAGGAGAACCAGAATCGGTCAAACTCCGGTTCCTCGGATGAGGAATCCTCTTCGGGTGATGGAGAAGGTACTACCGATGGTGAAGACGGCAATGGGTCTGACCACAGGCGCTTGCGGGTCATTGCCTTCCTTGCCATGCTGTGTTTGCCACTTGTAGACATGGCTGCAGCAAGGCAAGAAGAAGGAGAAGAGAAAATTATGGCATAAACAGTAAACTTAAACAAAAAGGGAAGAAAAATGGGGATCAGCAGTACAAATAGCAGCAAAAATGTGAAGAAACTTTGGGCTCGCATAGATGCATGGGGAACTTGAATGAATGCTTGGAATTGGTGGAGAAATAGCCTAGAAATCCTTTGGAGCATAGCCCTGGTGTTTTAGGGCTCTCAAAATGAAGTTAGGAGTGAAAATGTGGGGTCTCTGACTGTTGATATCTGAGACCCGATTCTCTGGGCGATGCACTGGGCGATTGAGCCAAACACCCAGAGAATGGAAAATCAGTAGAAATGAAAATTTTAATACATGGGCTTATGCTTCCTACATTGTAATTGTATAATTATGTCCATTGAAGCATTTATTGGACAATGTGAATAAACTCAAAAAAAAAATATACAAAAAAATAATAAATAAATATATATAATATAAATAATAATAATGAATAATATACACAAATGCATACAAAGTATGATAAATAAATAAGCAAATGCAAGGTGGATGGAAATTTTTTTTTTACAGCCTATTTCGGGCATAAATATTATGCATAAAGTAATATATATAACCTTGGTTGTACAAATCTTGTGTGTATAATATGTGTGGAAATCTAAACATAGATACATCGGGTATATGGCAGAGTGTAGATTGCAATATTTCAAAAATTTAGACATTTCCTATGACACTATGCCTGCATATAGGACATACCTTACCCATAGCCTAATCGAATCAAGGTTAAACACACTAGGTTATAGGGCGAAATCAGAAATTTATTCACTGCATATGTCCCTACCTGAGTGGTGTGTTAGACCCAATAGGACATTGTGACATTGTGTGCAACCTCGAGCTGATCCATTTAACTTCCTGATTATGTTGTTTTATTTTCCTATAGTGTTAAGTATGATTATGAGATAAGGTAACCATAGAAGCCTGATACCTAGAACTTCTCATGGCAGGACCTGACCGTGTTGTTCGGGCTTGGAGACCCCAACAACATGCTCTATATTAGGCGACTGAGGAAGAGATTAGCTTGGATTTGAGAAATGCAGTCCCGGGCAGAAAAGCAACTGATTGTTTACCTTGCACTTACAGACACTAGTGGAGCAGCGGATCGTGCCGTATACCTTGCCCTAACAGAGGAGGTTAGGAGTGATATAGGATACCTACACATACAGGCTTTTATGACCAGGAAGAGGTTGGAGAGACTTGCGTGTTAGGTACAAGTATAAGACTAAATAGCCACTGATTAACATAAATCTTTAATTTGTCATCCTACATAACATACCATGGCATAAAACACATTACATACATAAAACTCTTAGCAACGGTAACGTAGCCAAAAATATCCTTGGTAGATATCACTTCTTACTGGAATGCTAGCATTATTATACTGGAACTGTGGAAATGACAACACACATGTGATAGTTGGAAATTATAAATTTTTCCAGTTAAGGGTGTGGGAATATTGAACATAAAGCTTCTTTCATGAATCAATCAGGGTCAATACTAGATCCAACTGGGGTGGTCGTCATGGAAGATGCCCTCGATTTGTTCCAGAAGTTGAGCTACCGAACGGAGCCAAAGCTCAGAATTTTGAAGTATCAGTTACTTCGCCAAGGGTACCACGAGTCATCCCAAATGCGTTACCAATGGCTGCCCAAGCTACTGCTGCTGCACCTCAGCCAAGTATGGCAGTTGGAGAGGTGAACACCATCGTGACCACCATGATGCGAACCATTCAGCAACAATAGGAGTTGTTGGGCCAAATGTCTACACAGTTCACAGCTATAATGCAATAGCAAGCAGTGCCACCACCACCACCCAACCGACCGATACAATTTCCACCACCTGTGCCCCAACATGCCGCAGATGGCTCTACAGATAAGGTGATGGAGAGATTCAAGAAGCTCCAGCCGCCCATGTTTTACAAATTAAATTCTAAGGCAATGTAGCCGGAGAGGTGGATTAGCGCCTTGGAAAAGGCATTCGACGTACTTGAGTGTACGGATGCACAGAAACTGATATGTACCGGATATCAGCTGTAAAACGAGGCAGAAGCATGGTGGAAGGCAACCAAGATTAATTTAGAAGCAATTCATCCTAATCCCACCTGGGTGCAATTCAAAGAGGTCTTCTTTAAGAATTATTTCCCTGAGACCTTTAGAGACAAGAAGAAAGCTGAGTTCTCTACTCTCGTGTAAGGATCCAAGATCGTGCTGGATTACCAGCAACAGTTTGAAGATTTATTCCATTTCGCCCCGGAGCATATGAAGGGGGAAACTAGTAAAACCAAGAAGTTTGAAAAAGGACTCAAACCAGAGATCGGGTCTATTCTGTCGGTCCTAGATATTTAGGACTACGCTCAAATGGTCAACAAGGCAAAGACTATGGAAGACAGAATGAAGGAGAAAGAGAAAGCTACAGCGTCGCCCAGCTTGGGTAAGAGGCCAAGCAACTATAAGAATTTTGGATGGCCAAACAAGGTTTTTTGAGGAACTAGTTTGAGCCCCAGCCCAACTCAGTATCGTCGTCCAGATGTGGGCCAAACCCCTTTTTGCCCCACTTACAACCGGCCTACCCAACCTACTGCAAGCTAAGTGACAACTGTAGCTCCGCCAGTCCGATCTGCAACGAGCCAAGCAAGCCAGGCCTCTTCACCGGCCATGTTGTCCAACAGATGCTACATGTGCCACAAAGTAGGACACATGGCCAGGGAATGCATGCATCGTGGATACAACACAAACCCGCCAATCCAGTCCCACGCTCGACCCTTTCAGCCACGGGACAATCGGACTCAAGGAAAAGTATTCACGCTGACCAATGAAGAAGCGGAAGGCGAATCCCGAGGTGATGATAGGTAAGCCCACCTAACACTACTAAATTGTAGGAAATAACCTATGGATGCAGGAAAACTTAATTGCATCCTTATTTTATACAAACCCTAGGTACCTTGATTGTCTCGTCCGCCCCCGCGCGAGTGTTATTCGACTCAGGTGCATCCCACTCTTTTGTTTCCAACACTTTTGCGAGTAGGATGACCATCCAACCAAGGGACATTGGACACGATTTAGTAGTTCGCACACCAACCGGTAGTGTCATGAGCCCGAAGGAAGTTTACGACTCCTGTTCGGTGGAAATTTACTGGAAGAACTTAATCGCTCGACTGATCAAGTTCGACATGAACAATTTTGACGTGATACTAGGCATGGATTGGCTATCCGCCTATGGGGCAAACGTCATGTGTGCAGAGAAGAAGATCACATTCAAGTTGGATGACAGCTCGATTTTCACCTACCAAAGTGAACCGATGAAAAAGTCCAAAAGAATAACCTTATCAGCCCTTCAAGCGCGAAAGTTGTTGAACGAAGGATATCAGGGCTATTTGGTCACGGTAATGGATACTGAGGCAAAGATAAAGGCTTTGGAAGAACTTGACGTCGTTAGAGAATTTCTTGACGTCTTTCCAGAAGATCTGACCCAGCTACCGCCAGATCGTGAAATAGAATTTGCAATCGATTTAATTCTTGGTGCGGCACCGGTATCCAAGGCACCATACTGAATGGCACCTATAGAATTAAAAGAATTGCAGGTCCAATAATAAGATTTGTCGAAGAAAGGACTCGTTTGACCTAGCGTGTCTCCCTGGGGAGCACCTGTGTTGTTCGTGAAGAAGAAGGAGGGTAGCATGTGAATGTGCATCGACTATCGAGAGTTGAATAAACTTACGATCAAGAATCGATACCCATTGGCACGCATCAATGACCTATTTGATCAACTGCAGGGAGCAAGAGTCTTCTCTAAGATTGATCTTAGGTTTGGGTACCACCAATTGAAAATCAAGAGCAGCGACATTCACAAAACGGCGTTTAGAACTCGATACGAACATTATGAATTTTTAGTACTGTCGTTCAGGTTAATCAACGCCCCGGCAACGTTCATGGATATGATGAATAGGGTGTTCCATAATGTGCTAGACAAGTTTGTCATTGTATTCATCGATGACATTCTGGTTTATTATAAAAGTGAAGAGGAGCATGCTCGACACCTTATGTTCGTGCTGCAGTAATTACGGGAGCATCAACTATTCGCCAAATTCAGCAAGTGCGAATTTTGGCTCCACTAGATAGGATTCTTGGGACATATCGTCACCAAAGATGGCATCAAGGTAGACCCAAACAAGGTGAAGGAGGTTCTCGAGTGGGAGACTCCGAAGAATGCCACTGAGATCCGTAGCTTCTTGGGTTTAGCCGAGTATTACCGCCGGTTTATCAAGAATTTCTCACGCATCTCAGCACCCATGAAAAAGCTAACAAAGAAGGGTGCAAAGTTTGAGTGGACCGACGCTTGCAAGAAAAGTTTCCAAGAATTAAGGGATCGATTGGTGATGGCGCCAATGTTAACCATTCCAGATGGCACCGAAGGCATGGTGGTATACACCGACGCATCCCAAATGGGATTGGGCGGTGTATTAATGCAGAAAGGTAAGGTGGTCACCTATACCTCAAGGCAGTTGAAGGAACACGAAAAGAACTACCTCACTCATGACCTAGAACTGGCTGCGGTGGTTTTCGCATTGAAAATTTGGCGACATTATCTCTATGGTGAAAAGAGCAAGATCTTCAACGACCACAAGAGTCTGAAGTATTTCTTCACCCAGAAGGAGTTAAATATGAGACAAAGGCGGTGGTTAGAATTGGTAAAGGATTACAACTGTGAGATTTAATACCACCCTGGCAAGGCCAACCTAGTGGCGGATGTATTAAGTAAGACGTCCTGAACCGCATCCCTCGCTTCCTTGGTTGTTAGCGAACAACTGATAGAAGAAGCTCGAAAGTTTGATTTGGAACTCATTATCGAAGGAAGGGCTATGCAACTAGCAGCTATGGATATATAGTCGTCGATCTGGGAAGAGATAATTGAGAAGCACCCTAAAGACCCCGATCTAGCCAAGATAATCTGGGAAGTGAAGCATGGAGTTCACAAGGACCTAGATTTCTTGTTGGCCCACGATGAGGCATTGAAATTCAGAGGTAGATTGTGCGTGCCTGGTGATTATGATGTGCATTACCGAATTCTTAGAGAAGCACATAGTTCACCCTACTCAATCCACCCTGGGAGCACAAAAATGTACAAGGATTTAAAGAAGTACTATTGGTGGATGGGGATGAAGTAGACCGTAGCTCTATACGTGTCTGAATGCCTCACCTGTCAGCAAATAAAGGTAGAAAGACATAGACCGTATGGGTTATTGCAACCACTCCCTATTCCCGAGTGGAAATGGGAAAGAATTACTATGGATTTCGTGATCAATCTACCTAACACCAGGAAAGGGATGAATGCAATCTAGGTGATTGTCGATGGGCTAACGAAAGCGACTCACTTTATCCCCATCAAGATAAACTACTCGATGGAAAAGCTCACCCAACTATACATTGAAAATGTAATCCGTCTGCATGGCGTGCCCGTCAGCATCGTGTCCAACAGGAACCCCCGATTCACATCAAGATTCTAGAAGAGTCTGCAACAGGCATTGGGATCCCAACTAAATCTCAGCACGGCTTTCCCTCCTTAGACGGATGGACAGTCCAAAAGAATCATTTAGACCCTAGAGGACATGCTCAGAGCCTATATACTAGAAATGAAAGACAGTTGGGATGCCCACATACCCTAGTGGAATTTGCTTACAACAACAGCTACCACTCCTCCATTGGCATGGCACCATATGAAGCTTTATATGGTCGAAAGTGCCACACACCGTTGTATTGGGACGAAGTCAAAGAACGGAAGTATCTTGAACCTGAAATGATACAGGCAACCTGTGAGAAGGTGGATGTGATCAGAGAAAAGATTAAAGCGGCCCAATCTAGATAGAAAAGTTATGCTGACAATCGGAGGAAGAATATTGAATTTGGAGTCGGAGAGAAGGTATTTCTCTAAGTATCTCCAACGAAGGGGTTGCTACGCTTCAACAAGAAGGGCAAACTGAGCCCGAGATATATTGGCCCATATGAAGTCCTCAACAGAGTGGGACCAGTAGCATATCGACTGGCACTACCATTGTCCTTACAAGGCGTCCATGATGTTTTTCATGTGTCAATGCTAAGGAAGTACATCAACAACCCGACACATGTACTCTCAGCTGAACCCGAATAACTAGATGCGGATATGACCTATAAGGAGCAGCCAATGGAGATATTAGATAGAAAGAAACATAATCTCCATAACCGCACAGTCGCATTCGTCGAAGTTCAGTGGGGAACCTGTCTCATGGAGGAAGCATCGTGGGAACGCGAAGAGAATGCGAGAAAAGTACCCTCAACTCTTCAACTACAAGGTAAGCCAATTTTGAGGATGAAATTTTTGTAAGGTGGGGAGAAATGTCAAACCTGCCCCTGATTGACAGTGATTTTGATGAAGGACAGGAACCTGTGACCAGTTACCTAAACACACTGTGGGGCATCACTCCAGTGGTTAAATTCAGTGGAGAACCCCCGAGGATGTCATCCTACATGCCTGTTAGGAGATGGGTTGCAAACCCATGTAACTACACTACTCATAGCCTGATGTACAACTTAAACTCCAGGTACTCTCTCTCCTACCCAAATATGTGGGGCCCACACCTATTCAGATGTGTGTCAGACCTTGGAAGAGGTGTTAGTGCAATGCCAAAGCCATAGGCCAAGCACCTGTGCAAGCCCAAGGCCAAAACAGCAAAGCTGTATTCTCTGGACGATGCACTGGGCGATTGGCCCAAAGGCCCAGAGAATCGCCCAGAGTGGCTAAAACTGTTCATTTGGACTCCAGATACCAGGGGACCACCCATACAGACCATGAACACCCTCTAGGGGTAGATGGGAATTTTAGGAACCATTACCCACCCCTGGAACCTTGTGGACCCCACCAGTGCAGCCAGAATGGCACAAAATGCACTTAAAAATTCATTCTTGGGAATGGGACCTAAGGCCAAACAGGTCTTAGTCATCCTAACCAGGACTAGCTCCTATATTTCGTTCCCTGCTACTGTAGCTGAAATAGAAAGAAAGAAAGAGAAGGAGAAGGAAGACAAAGAGAAGGAAAGGGAAGAGAGAAGAAGGAAGGAGAGACCTATACTATTCTTGGCACTAAACCAGCTTGCATACAAGCTCCAGGTAATAAACTCAACCATTGTATGTTGTTGTTCCCCATGCTTGATCTCTGATCTCTGCTCTGATTGATGTGTCTCTGGCCTGTAATGCCCAGAACACCATGGGAATGTCTAGGGAGGCATCAGATCTAGCATGCATAACCATTGCATGCAAGATCTGGTCATTAAATGATAAGATATGATGTTGTTTCTGCAACTGAGACTGAAGTCAGTCTCTGTGCTTGACTACACTGTATAGTTACACCCAGAATAGGCAGTCTAGGCATGGACCTCTGCATGCAATGTGATCCTTGCATACCTTAGCATAAGATCAATGATTTATCATGAAAATACACATAAAACAAGCCCTACATGTAGCCAAAGCTGGATCCATGAGCCTGAGCTCAGCCTGGACAGTTGTTCTCTATGCTGTCAGGGCACCCCCAGCTTCCAAATGGGAAAACCAAACCTAAATCCAATTAGACCAATGAATTCTACCTTAATTATGATCTGTAATCATCCCCTTAGAATCCCAACTCAAGATTATGGCAGCCTCTGTTGCAAAATCCAAGAAAATGAGCTCAAACCCATGTTAAACAGGCTTTGGGCAATGCACTGGGCGATTGCCCAATCGCCCAGTGAAACGCCCAGAGATATCAATTGGGCTCAGATTGTGTGTTGCCTTTTTGGACCCTCACCAGTGGACTTTGGCCAGTGTGATGGGGGTGGTAAATGACCAAAATACCCCTCTCTACTTGTCCTATCTATCATCCATACCCTAGATGCTCAAGTGGACCCCACAAGGCCAGGTAACCATGCCCAGGATTGGTTTCAGCTGGGCTGCTGACCTTGGCATTAGTTTGAGTGGTTGTTTGGGCCATGCATAGGTAGGCTATGCTATAAAATACCAAGTCAAGTAAGTCCCACATCTCTGGATGATGCACCAGGAGATAGACCCGAAAGCCCAGTGCAAGACCCAGAGAATTTCCAAGTAACACCAGTGTAAATACAAAGTCAGTCCAATTAAACCTAGACCAACTCTAGGACATTAATGTAACTTTAAACATTAATTGACACATTTTTATGATCCGATAAATTAGGTTTTGATCCCATGCTCGAGGTGCACAGTCAGATACCAACTTGGACCAAACTGACAGCTGAACCAGTAGGACCAGCACAAGGTGAGTTAAATTACACCGAGTGTGTAAATGCGACATGGCTAGCAAGTCAAGGAAATTACAATGATACTACTTTGTTTATTTATTTCAAATACTGTAAATTCTATTAAGTAAGAAATGTTTGACTGGTGATTACTGTGAATGGACAATGAATGTTGTATGTGAATTGCTAGACTAGATGTCGTAGCCGGCTTGGAAATGAGGTCTGTGGTAGCCCGTAGAATGGGATGCGGCTGACACCACCCGACTCATACTATGCCATATAGATGCATTTGGCTAGAGTATCATCACCTGTGCTACGCACCCTTGCCAACAGGGGTTAAGGTGTTGGATGTCTGTGACAGTGACCATATGAAAGAGAAAAAGGAAAGAAATGAAAAGGGAAAAAGAAAATTTGAAATGTTATGCACCGAAAAGGTGGTTATGGGGCTATAAGCTAGAAAAATAAATATGATATGTGAAAAGAGGATGGATGCCTCACAGGTTAATCCCAGAGGGCTGGTCGGGCTGACCTTGGTGACTGATGCGGGAGCTGATCGGTCCTCTCTGACAACTCAATGGGTGTATCGTGGGAAGGGGTTTATAGCCTGCACCAAGAATACATGTATGGGGGATTGTAGTAGCACTTTCCCGCCTTAGTTGTGATGTTAGGTGGCTAACAAAACAAAACCAATTGCACCTCATATAAGACTCATATGGTAGTGCTTGCATGTGCATGCATGGTGATATTTCATTCACGGGCTCGGTGGAGCTCACACTCTGTTGTATATGTTTTGTTAGATGATCCTATAGGTGGATGTCACTGTGGTAGGGAGGCTTATCTCCCGGAGGCGGGCTATGGTTGTTATATCGATATTGGTATGGACCCGGACGAAGGTCATAATGCTGGTACGAGTATGTTCGATCATAGCTGAGGAAGACCCGAGAGGGGTGTGCAGCTGACTCTGTTTTAACTGTGGGACACTTTTTTTGTTTTGTTGGAGTTCCCTCTTTTGTACAGCTTTGTTTTTGGGGCTCGGGTTGCCTTGCCCTGTTTATATTCTTTGTAAAGCTGGATCAAATAGAATTGGGACTGCTGATGACCTGAGAGAGAGAGTGAACTAAAACAATGTTGTTGTATATATTTGTCTTCTTTTGCTTTCTTTCAAGTTTAATGTAAATATAGCTTTCCGCAGCACTCTGTGTTTTACATCTTGTATTATTGTGGATGTGTGTGTCTGTGAATGGACTAACAGCTTCTAGATCCTTGGGGTTTGGCGGATTGCTATAGTGCAATTCGGGTCACCAACCTAATCCTCCCAGGGGTGGTTTGGGGTGTGACACATCTCATGCATAAAAACTGTTTCATCAAAATCTTTTGTACCTAGGTGTTATCAAAGATTATGAATATGGATATTCTCCAATCCCAACTGTCAATCTTTGGCATATTCAATCCATCCTACATTTACCTTGATTGATGATTTCAATCCATTAACTTTTGCACCTAATTTACAAACCATACTTCGGATTATGAGAATATCCAATTAAAGGGATCTTACTAAGAAGGAAACATTAGAGGTAGCACCCCTTTCTTCTTTCGAGGTCAATATCTATTTATTTTGGACATTAAAAATATAAAAGAAATTGTGCAAAGGAATTAGGAATGTTCATTATTTTTTTTGGTAAATAAATCACGAATATTCTTAAATTTGTACAATACAATACTTACTGTACCTAATTATGTATGGGCATAAGAGAACTTATCCAAAGGGGACTTTTTTTATATCAGGAAATTCTTCCTTCACCTACGAATCTACTGTTATAATTACTTGTTCCCTTGTATGTTAGAGCTTATAGACTATAATCTGAAGATCAATGTAGATTAAGAAACATATCAACCACAATAATTTTTTTTTTTTTGGTACGACATAATAAATTAAATATAATGCATACCTGAAGCCATGGAGGTGATTGCCAACAAGCCACATGCAAGAACGGAATTGGAGTTTCTCCCCTATGCAATCCTAATTGTAAGAGTGATGGGATCTCTATAGTAGAAGTATTGTTGATAGGATAGAGATTAATGCAGGCCCAACCCGTATCTTGAAGACCTCAACCCAACTCCACTGTGTGGGCTGGCATCAGCCCATTCAAGCCCATGAAGGCTAAAATTATGTCAAGGTCCAGAACCAACTCTTGGTCCAAAATGAACCAAAGACCAAGGCCAACAAAGTGGCCACCCAAAGTTGACCAATGAATAATCCAGAATTATGACTTTGCACAAGTCTCCACTTCAAGTGATATTTCGGATTATTTTCATGAAGAATTTGGAAAAATGCAAAACATAAAAGTTATAGATCTTTGAGTCTTCGTTTCAATAGCTTTGGAATGAAGTCAAATAGACCTAAAATGAAGGAGTTATACCTTTTACACTGAACATTTACAGTCCAGCTCGTGAATAACCTTCATCTTCCTTGTGTCTCTTCATTTCCCCATTAAGCTCATCTTCTCCCATGAGCTCTCTTGAGAAGAAAAAAGAATATTATAAGGTCTTCTCTATTGGAACACCCACTTCAAGCTTTGAGCTTGCATCAAGACACATTAGAACGACCCCTATGTCTTGGAATTTACTTATAGTTATTTATTTTCTAGAATTTTCATTTTCTTGAGAATTAAACATGTAATCTCAACCCTTGAAAATCAATGGTTGAGATATCGTAGGAGCTTTTAGGATTTCTTTTCTTTTACTTATAAAAAGCCTACTTATCTTATTTGTAATAGAGACTAGAATTTGATTAATGGAAATTATTTTGAACATTTTGATAGAACCATGATGAGTTCTTCCTTTTGAGCTTTGAAGAGTTCATCCCCTAGAAAAGCCTAGAAAAGTTTTTCCATTAAACTAGAAGAGTTGATGTTTTTTCCTTTTGAAAATCTTGAAGAATTTGCACTTTAACCTTGAAGAGTTGAAGCTTTTCTCTATCATATCCCTTAGCATTCTAGAAGAGTTGCCTACACAACCCTGAAGAGCTGTGAAAATTCTCCCTTCTTATTACCAATTTTTGTTGCCATACTTGTTGGTCTTTCTTACACCTTGAGAGTGTTTAATTTACCTCTCCCGGTCTCACGCTTCCACCTCCTGCATTAGAGACCAACCACATATATAACCTTAAGCACAATAGACTTAGTGCACAAATTAGGAAATTGTCCTTGTATATGGATTTTCTTAGGCTCTGTTTGTTTAGAGGGGAAATTGGGGGGGGGGGGGGGGGAGGGAGATGGGACCCACATGTCGGTGGGGTTTTGTTAGTGTGGAAATGTTGAGGTATAATTAATGTAATATTACTATAGCATTCCATCACCGTGTTTTGGGTCTCGGATTTTCAGAGAGAGAAGGGGTGAGAACAGTGAGATGATCGAGAGGTTAGAGAAGGGGAGGAAGGATAAGCATCACTCGCAATCGAGGTCACTCCATCTCTGCTACTTACTAACCTCAACATCAAGCCATATTTCCATTGCTTCAGCCCGCAACAACCACCTACGAAACAATCTTCCCCTTCTTTAGGTACCTCTCTCTCTCTTTGCATTCTGTGTGATTTTTACTTGTGAAATTTTTTTCGTTCTGGTAGTTAGAGTGGGGTTGAGAAGAATGAAAAGATGAAGAGAAAAAATCTGTATAGAGGGATTCGACAACTACCATGGGCGAAATGGGTTGCTGAAATTCGTAACCCCAGAAAAGGGTTTAGGGATGGGTTTTGTGATGGAGGTTATGCTTCTGCATCTATTGTTACATCAAAAGAAGATTTTGTGGTGGTGGAGGTGGAGTTGCAGAGAATGGTGAATCCCTTGGTCGGTTGTTGCTGCAAGGTGAGAACGTAAGACAAAAGTGTCATGGTGAAATGGAAATCCAAATCCGTGGAGATATTAGATGTAACGACCCCAAAACAAAGGACCAAGTCGGCCCCAACTCACCTAAATCCAATTGGGACCGCACAAGGAAAAACTCTACTCTTCCAATCATAAAAGAAAACAACGGAAACAAGCACTAAAGTGAAACAAGAGTAACTACAACAAAAAATAGGATCTGATGGCCATTCTACTCTAAAATATTACATTATTGCTCAACATGGCTATCCACCGCTAGCACACCAAAATATACATCATTGTCTCAAAACCTGGAACCTGAACCGCATCATCTCTTAAAACTTCATAGGGTAACAAGACCCAACATATACAAAACATATTCACAATGTTGAATAAAATACAACATCAAAAGTAAAGGATCACACATCCTCTATGCCTCGTCGGTTATTTTGATACCCTTTCCTTTCTCTGATTTTCCATCATATGTACATGGTAAAAATATAGGGATGAACTTCAAAGAGCCCAGTGAGCAATGTAACACAATCATTCTACAGTCATCAATTAATTAAAGAAGGTACTATATATCAATATGAAATCAATCTCATAACAATATATAGCTTTTATTTCTCTTTAAGGTTCCATCAATAACCTCATTCATTCATTTCTTCTGTTCTCTGATGCATTCCCTCTCTTTATACATTCTCTTCTACATATATATATATATATATATATATATATATATATATATATATATAAGTATGTTCTTTTTCTTTATTCATTATACATTCTTTTCTCTTTGGTTGACCTTAGTTCCCAATGTGGATGTGTACAATGTCTCTGTGGTAGGAATATCCTCTCTATGGATGTAAATACCTTTTTCAGAAACCATCCTTATGAAAACCTTAAGATTCTGGACTTATCTATGCCAAAAACATTACTTGGTAAAAAACCTCATGAGTTTGGACTTCTCTTATGCCAGATCCGTCTCAGGCGCAAGCCTAAAGACCGGACTTCTCTAGTTCTCTTTATGTACTCCACATAGTCACATGATGGTCATTTTTCTTCTTATCATTTATCCTTTCTCTTTATCATTCATTTTTTATCTGTCCTCTTAACATTATATTTATACGACAAGATATATCTATGACCATGCTCTTAATAACAATTTTTACATTCTCTTTTAACAGTCGATTAAACAATAAGCAAATAATTTCATATGGTATAACCCTTCAAAACAAACATGGACATACACATATTACTTATTGTAGAATCATCCATGTTGTACTATGATCATTATTTTTTCATAACACACATCATTCATGCATTACAAGTAATAATTAACCATCAATTGAGTTAGATTACTCACTTTGTACTATGACCAATAATAATCCATAGCACTCATCAAGAACATAAGCATTATTTTTTCATAAATCAGTCATACTATACTATAAGCATGTATTAATCCATAGCATAGATTATTCATACATGCATTCCATATATAACCATTAGTTGAGTTCGGTTACTCACAACAGTCCAATACTTAATCGTCTCGATACAAAACTTCAATCAATCTTTGAAGTCTTCAATCGCTTGTCTAAGATGGAGGTTCAACAATAAAAAACATCTCATTCAAGAGTATTTCAATCACTAAAAAGTCTCTTTATAGTCCTTGAATAAATCCTAAAGAAAGTAATCAAAAGAATTAAATATTATAGGACAATTAGGCAAGATACAGCAGATTTTTCATGCTCTGCTTCAAACTTCCAAGTTTTTTTTTAACCCACTTCCATGCTTTGTTTGAAAAAACTTAAAACATAGCTAATGAGTGAGTTATGCCACCCCGAGTACAAAAAGGTCAGTCTGCCTAGAAATGAAAATTCAACAAGAAATGAGGTAATCAAGGGGGGTCAATACCTAAATCTCTATGCATGAAATTAAACATATAATCCCATCAAAATAAGCATCCTAAAAACACTAGCATGCTTAAATTAAACATGCATTCAAAATCCATAAAACCGAAAAGAAAATTACCTTGAATGCTCTCTTTGTTCTTCAAGAACTAGAGTTTCTCTTTGATTCCTCAATCAAATTGTTTCAACACTTCAATTCAAGTTAAGACCTAGGAGGATACATCATAACTAATATGAATAAACCATCCAAGACACAAATCAAAGCTTAGATACAAAATCAATTCATTTCCATCTCTTTTACCTTGTTTTTCACCCAAAAATGGTGATTTTCTTCCAATCTCTTGAAATCCAAGGATCCCCTTCTTAAATCACTTAAAACCTATCATGGATAACACATTTCAAGTCTTAACAAACTATTCAAGTTAAGACCTAAGAGGATACATCATAACTAATATGAATAAACCAACCTAGACACAAATCAAAGCTTAGATGCAAAACCAATTCATTTCCATTTCTTTTACCTTGTTTTTCACCCAAAAATGGTGATTCTCTTCCAATCTCTTGAAATTCAAGGATCCCCTTCTTAAATCACTTTAAACCTATCATGGATAACACATTTCAAGTCTTAACAAACTATTCTAACATCATTATACAAAACCATGCGAAAACCAAACGAATTTCAAGTGTTATACCTCAAACTCAAGCTCATCCTTAAGTGAACTGGGTTTGTCTCTTCCTCTTAAGCTCTTATCAATTTCTTAAATCAAGAATCATCAAACCTCTCTCAAAGATTAAGGATTTCTGCAAGTAAAATGCTTTTCAAGCTCCCTTTCTTCTCTAAGCTTTTCTCTTCTCCTTCTTTTGGTGTAAAGAATCTTTTCTCTAAAACATAATGTTCTTATAAGTCATAATGGCAGCTTTGTAAATATCTTAACTCATCAATGATCTTCCCATTATAATTACTAAAATCCCTCTCCATTATTCCCTTTTGACCAATAGAATCACTTGCATGGTTACTAAGCCTTTACATTTTCAGTCTTACCCTTGGTCAAATCCTCTAATTGCAAAACTAATCTTGCCACTTGAAATGAACCAAAACAATCCACGGTGAACCAACTCTTGGCAAAACCTTCTCTTCTATAAGAACTCAAGGACTTACATGACTTCAATAAAATAAACCACTTAATTCATAAATAAAAAAAACCCTATAAAAGATATAAAATACTTAAAATACACAATAATCTTAAAACATGCTCATATCCATTAAAATAATAATGAACATAAATAAACATACAATAAAAACCATCGATTAAACAATGTCTCAAGCATACGAGAGTACATTCGATCAACTCAGGCTTATGCAAAAACACAAGATACCTGTAGCACCAAGCAAATACAAATAAAATAATAGGAATGAGATGTGGGGCATCACACTAGAAGCCATGGTTGTGTTCATAAAGTATAAGAGCTTTGATTCAGCAAATGGAGAGACGAGTTGAGAAGATGAGAAAAAAGAAGAAGTCGTAGTAGCATTTTACCAGTGAACAGTGACCAAAGTTCTGCAAATCTAGTGGGACTTTGAAATAGATGGGGGTGGGGAAAACTATAGCCCGACAAGAAAACCAGATCACCTGACAATGTTTTACCATTATCCCAACCCGATGAACCAAACAGACATGGGATTTACTATTCAAAGGAAAAGTGGTTACATTATCTCGCCTCTTGAATCCCCCACCCCGCAAAACCTGTCAAACAATCGGGGCCTTATTGAATCCAAGACCAAAAAATTATTGTTTGTGTGTGCTAGCAACTAGTCCATACTAGGAAACATCCAACATCCTCCCACTTGGTCTAGATGACTACACTGTATTATTTAAAATAAAAAAAATTGATACTTCTTAGATCCAGATTGATTTCTAAAACTCTTATGAAGAGTAACTACTTTTAAAAAAAATATATATATATTTATATATTACAAAACACAAATCTATATTAATATCTCCAACTTGAAAAAAAATTATACTTGTCAAATGAAATAAATCGTACGAGCATTCTGGATAACCCACATTTAAACCACCACAGCTCTTAGATCAAGATTTCTTTCATTTGGATTGTATACCCTTGCTTGTACAGGACAAGCCCAAATATGTAGATGCGGATGCATCAAGTTCGGCTTTCTAGTTCCCAGTCCATAGCTCATATGGTGTTTTAGACACTGCCTTATGAGGCAATTCGTTTAGAATATATATATAAATGCAGTCTTTAGAGCCTTACTCCAAATGATAGACTATAATCTTAAGATTAATGTAGATTAAGAAAAACATCAACCATGATAAATTAAATACAATGCGCATCTGAAGCCATGGAGATGGTTATCAACAAGCCACACACAAGAACATAACTGTAGCTTATCCCCTGTGACCCTAATACGATTTTTAATGGTTTATTTCTGGTTCGAGTTATCGGTTATTACCATTTTAATATCGGTTCAACTTAACAATTTTGTTATCGGTTCAAGTTAAAAGTTCTGAGCTTAATTGAGATTGAACCTATTTTTGAAGCCCAATAAAAAAATCTGATGTTTTTGAGCTTGAATCATAGCATCTAGGTATAAATTGTGACTTAAGAAATAAATAAAAAAATTTAAATTAATTTACATATTGTACACTTGTACATGGAATCGCATTATTTAATAAACTGTTTCATTTTTTTTTTATATATATTTTTTTTTAAATCAGAAGTAAACGATTTATCGATTTAAGTGATTCAATTTCGATAAACGGGTTTTGATTTTCAATTCACACCCTTACGTAGCATCGCATCCTATCACCTACAAGAAATTTAAAAAAGGGAGGGAAAAAACATAAAAAAGTGAAGTAAGCAATGCATCGAAGAGAGGAAGTCTTCTATTTCAAGTCAAAATACCAGAAAACATATCACACATGTTCTGCAGATATTGTAGTTTGTCTGCCAAATCCCAACTACAATTGACCTCTAAATGCCAACCACCTTCTGGAGTTTCACAAGGATAAGTGGTCCCATGGTAACTCAAAAGACCCATGGATCTTGCCTTTTTGGGGGGGAGGGGAGGGAGAGGGTGGTTAGGGTTACGTAAAAAATTAATTTACTATTATTATAGAAAACACGCGATTGCCACAAGCTGCTCCCAATTTGATATTAGTAAGTACTAAGATTTAAAGATTGTGAGCTTCTTAGTGCTTAAAAAGAGGGTATTTTACCAGAGGGCATTCACAAGTTGCCCTATATGTGAGCTGCTTAGTGCTTACCCGAGTGCAAGAGTGTGTCCAGAGTCCAGACCAAACCCAGAAAGCAGGGAATCGATTTACTTTTTCAAAGTACCCTTAGGTCATCTACCCATCAACAAGCCCGTCATCAACCATGCAAAACCCAAAGCACAAAAGAATAACAGGACAAGATTAAGGAAATTTTTATATTTTATGTTATAAAAGTAACTATTACTATATACACATATGTAGATTCAATATATATATATATATATATATATATAGAGAGAGAGAGAGAGAGAGTTTCCCGGATTCAGATCCTCTACTGCGCGTTGTCGGTCCTGCCCTCATGCTTTCTCACACAGGCAGAGAGAGAGAGAGAGAGAGAGAGAGAGTTTCCCGGATTCAGATCCTCTACTGCGCGTTGTCGGTCCTGCCCTCATGCTTTCTCACACAGGCAGGCATGACCGTCATACCCCACTCGGAAAGGGCGCTCGGGCAGTGGGTATGACGGTCATTGCGCGTTGCCTGTGTGAGGAAGCATAGTGGCAGGACGGGCAGTGCACAGTAGAGGATCCAAATTGGAGTTTCCTTCCACCCACGGTGAATGGGATCCCATTAACAGAGGGGCAAGAGAGGGTATTGGGAAGGTATTTTGAAATATATTAAAACCCTAGGAGGGGTTTGTGAACCCTAGGACGTTGGGTGAACCGTCACCTATGCGTGAAGGAAAACGAGTTGGGCTCATGTTTACTTATGAGAATGGCTCTGAGCCGTTCAGATGGAATCCACCCTGTGGGATGCACATGGGGTGGATTCCATCTGAACGGGTCAGAGCTGTTCTCGTACATTCAAGTATGTGAACCTGGCTGGAGGAAAATTTTGTATATATCGTCTTGACATTTTTGTCCAACCAACTAGATTAATGGAATGCACAGATTATAATGAATCGAAAGACTGCATAGCTAGTTGTGCCACATGGAAGGGTAATATGCCAATTTTGATAGTTTGAGATATCTTACTTGCAGAACAAATTCGCAATTTGTCAAAATTTAGACTCAAATTTAATCATTTACTTTTCTCATGTATTGGCATCTTTCTTCTTGTATTTTCAATGGTCTATTTCTTTTCAATAACTTTTCAATGCTTTATTTTTATACTTAGTCAATTCCATTTGAACTGAAGCTGGACAAGTGAGTAGGGGAATCTAGGCTAACATGTGACGTGATAGTAATTTGTGTGATCCATGGGTTTTATTTTGGACATGCCATCAAGGAAAAGTGCTTTCATATTCAATGAATGATAAGTGTGTTTTTTCCCTTCTTTTATAACTTGATCAAGTAGTAGGGAACTTTTCTTTCCCCCTTTTTTGGAAGGATGTACGCAGCAGCTCCCTAGCACTGTGTTTTAATCAACCACCCAAGGATTTATATGCCACTTGGCAGATCAAGTAGGGTCCAAATTTTGATGAAAGGTGGGTGTCCAAATTAAGTAGTATAACGCTTCACTATTTTAAGTTGAGATTGTACCAATGATATGCTTGTATGGTTCTCTATCACATGGACAAACCATGCACTGTCATGTGGTAAATAGTGAAGCATTATACTTCACTGAGCATAGTGACGAAGAAACCTTTATGTATATGGGATTTTCTTATTGAACACCTCTCAAAGTGTCAAATAAATTGTAACCTTTTTTTTGTCTTTTTGGTATGACAATTTTTTTCCCAAAGAGGGTAATAGTGTCATTTCTTATGTATAGTCAAAAATGTGCATGACAATGACATTTTTTGAAAATGATATAATGGTATATCGCTTTCAATTTATTTTTGAAAACCGTTTTATACCCATATCTTAAAAACCTTTAAAAAGTAAGAAAAACGACAATTAAAAGTTGTCAAGTTCTAAATACACCTATAAGTGTGTTATTCAGACACTCTTTTTATATATTGACACGCCATAATTTGTGCTTCAAATCCTGACCGTACATGTGGACTCCCCACGATTCACAAAGGAAAGGAAGTTGCAGGCATGCTTGAAGACTCCCACACGCCCGGCGGTTATGAAGTTAGGCCCCACTACGGTAATTACGTAACCACCAAGAGAAGGTCCCACTTGCATCAAGAATCGTGGAGATCCCGAGATTCACGGGGAAATCTCAAATAGGAATGGGGGCTTTCCTAAAACTGTGCACCTAGAAAAGGAAACGATAGAAAGGGGAAGGATGGCCCAACCTCGCATCCATTACTATAAATCAAGGACTAGACCCTCATGTAAAAAGAACTCAATTAGTAATATTCAGTGTTCAATGAAGAGAGGGTATTTCGCAGTCTCATCTCCGTTATTCCCAATTCCATCTAGTTATTAACATATCAGTTGTGCCACCGGTAGATTTCTCTCCGGCAGAAATCTTTGCACAACATTTGGCACGGTCTGTGGGAACGGAGAACAAAGACCTACGAAGATCCCACCATGACCAACACAAGAAATCAGTCAAGGATCACCCGATCCGCCGCTGCTGCCGCGGCGGCTATTCCTCCTCTAGGACCTTCTGCCGCTAGACAGGGAGGAGCCTTAGCCCGTCCGAATGCTTCCCAACAAGGAGGCGAAGATCTTATCCCAGAAGACCAGAACCTGCCGCATCAGGAGGAGTCTCAGCCAAGGCTCGCAGGGGACCCCCCACGCTATGTAACAGTGGAACAGTTCGATGTAATGCAGGCCCGCTGGGATGACAAGATGGAGCAGATGTTGGAGATGCAGCGAGGTCTCCTGCAAGGGATCCCTATACCTCCTCCACCACTGCCAAACGGAGGAAGATCTCATTCCCCGGAGCATAGCGAGAACCACAGCAATGCAAACAACACCAGATGAAGGAACAAGGAGACGTCGGGAAACGCCAAGAATCAAGATTCGCATATGACGAAGGTAGAGCAGGCCCTGAACGAGAAAGTGTTGGAACTCCAAGACCAAATTCAAGAAGTCATAAGGGGAAAGAACTAAGCCCCAATTCACAACTTTCACTTCACTACCGACTTGGCATTCACAGATGAGGTTCGTTTCGAGTCCCTCCCAAAAGGGTTTAAGATGCCAGCCATAGAGCAATATGCAGGCACCACGGATACGGAGGATCACCTGGAAACTTTCAAGTCCCTCCTGTTCTTCCAAGGTGCTTCAGACATTATAATGTGCAGGGCCTTCCCCTCCACCCTAAAGGGAGCGGTGCGGCAATGGTTCTCTCGGCTCCTTCCACGGTCTCTCTCCAATTTCACAGATCTGGGCCGAGCCTTCTTGGCTCACTTTGTAAGCAATAGAGTTCACAAGAAGACAGCCGCCAATCTTCTGGCCATAAAGCAATGCCCCGATGAATCCATCAGGGGTTTTCTTACAAGATTCAATAAAGAAGCCCTGGAGGTACGAAATTTGGATCAAATGGTGAAGTTCCAAGCGTTGCGTAGCAGAATCCGAGATGTCGAGTTGAAAAAGTCCTTAATCATGGACGAACCAGGAGACATGTATGAGTTGTTTTCAAGATGAGAAAAGTACATCAACCTGGCCGAAGTTCTTGCGGCCGAGAAAGAAGATAAAACCGAGAAGAAAGCTCAAGATAAGGAGGAGACCCCCCGAGAAGTTGGCGCAAAACGCAGCCGAGATGACAAGGATGGTAGGAAAAAGAAAGAAGACAGAAAAGCCTGGGCCCCCAAAGCTGCAGATCTGGAATCCAAGCTAGATTATACGGCCCTGACTCATACCCGAGCACACATATTGAATGAAATCAAAGACCAGGTGATCTTACGCTGGCCGGCCAAGATGGTCAAGCCGACGTATGAGCGCAACAAGAACAAATACTATCATTTTCATCAAGACTACGGTCATGATACCGAGGACTGCAGACATCTGAAGGATGAGATAGAGGCTCTCATCCAGAGAGGGCGCCTAAGCCGATTCGTCAAGAGAGAAGGGAACGATCGCAGGCCAGATTACCATGCTCAGGAGCCAGAGGGAAGACAGGGGTCACCTCCCAGAGCTGATAAAGAGGAACCACACCGAGGTAAGCCCCATACCGAGAATGTACCCTTGAGGGAGATAACAACCATATTTGGTGGGCCTGGTATGGGAGGAGAAAACTCAAACTCTCGAAAGCAGCACCCTCGGAATGTACTCCAAGCCGAGGTAAAAGTTCAAAAGAGGAGAACTGATCACCACATAACCTTCTCCGATGAAGACCTGGCAGATATACAATCTCCCCATGATGATGCCTTGGTGATCAAGATGGTCATTGCCAACTACACGGTAGGAAGGATCCTGGTGGATAATGGGAGTTCAGCTGACATCCTGTATTATGATGCATTTGAAAAGATGCTCCTGAAACCCAAGATGCTGAAAAGAGTGGAGTCTCCCCTATATGGTTTCAATGGGGCCCTGGTACAGGTGGAAGGGTCAATTGAGTTGCTGGTTATCGTGGAGACAGAACCCAAACTCTCTACGGTGATGATGAACTTCCTGGTGGTAAAGGTGAATTCCACACACAATGGAATATTGGGGTGACCGGGACTCAATGCACTGCAGGCGGTGGTCTCAACCCCACACCTAGTCATGAGATTCCCAACTGACCATGGAGTAGGGGAATGTCGAGGAAGCCAGGTGGCGGCCCGTCGCTATTGTGAAGGATACCTAAGAACCAAAGGAAAGGACCCTCAGATGCATCTGATCCACTTGGATGACAACCGAGATATCGGTGAGTAGGAGAGAAGTGAGCCAGCCGAGGAGTTGATCCCTATGGAAATAGTGGAGGGGGATGCCACGCGCACCGTCCAGATAGGCGTAGGCCTGAATGGCAAAAGAAAAACCGCCCTCATAAACTTCTTAAGTACAAATGCAAACGTGTTTTCCTAGTTCGCTGCTGACATGCCCGGGATAGACAAGGAGATAGCTGAACACAAGCTCAGCGTATACCCCACTGCCAAGCCGGTGTTCCAGAAGAAGAGAACCTTTGCACCGGAACGGCAAGAAAAGGTGATCGAGGAGGTAACCAAGTTACTTGATGCCGGCTTCATCGAAGAGGCTATCTATCCAGAATTCTAATGTTGTAATGGTGCCCAAGCCAAACGGCAAGTGGCGAATGTGTATTGATTTTACAGATTTGAATAAAGCCTATCCTAAAGACTACTACCCCTTGCCTCGTATTGATTTATTGATAAAAGCCACGGCAGGCCATGAAATGCTTTCTTTCATGGATGCCTACTCAGGGTATAATCAGATCAGGATGTATGTACCTAATATTTTGAAAACTTCTTTTATCACGGGGAGGGATACATACTGCTATATTCGCATGCCTTTCGGATTACAGAATGTCGGGGCTTCCTACCAGCGCTTGATAAATTACCTTTCCAGGCACCAAATAGGCCGCATTGTGGAAGTTTATGTAGATGATATGCTGGTAAAAAGCTTGAAAGCACAAGATCACATTACATATTTGAATGAGGCATTTCAGGTTTTAAGAGAAAGCAAGATGAAGTTGAACCTGGCCAAGTGCGCCTTTGGAGTCACGTTAGGAAAACTCCTCGGTTTCATGGTCTCAAGAAGAGGGATAGAGGCAAATCCGGCAAAGATCAAGGCTATACTAGAGATGCGTCCACCTGGAAGAATTAAAGAACTACAAGAACTCATGGGAAGAATAACCGTGCTTGGGAGATTTACCTCTACTTCGGGAGATCGATGTTTGCCTTTCTTCAAGGCTCTCAAGAACCGAGCAAAGGAACGCGAAACCAAAGGGGCCAAGCTCACCTTCGGATGGATCGAAGAATGCCAGAAAGCCTTCACAGAGTTAAAAAGATATATGGCGCAGCCACCTCTCTTGACAAAGCCAGAACCAGGGGACACATTGCAGCTGTACTTGGCCATCACTGCTGTTGCAGTTAGCGCGGTATTAGTCCGAGGAGACGGACGGACCCAAAAGCCGATATATTATGTCAGCAAGGTACTCCTAGACTCCAAAACCAGGTATAGCAGTGTGGAGAAATATGCCTATGCGTTGGTTACGGTAGCACAAAAGTTAAGGCCATACTTCCAAGCTTACACCATTGAAGTAATCACGAACCAGCCTTTGAAGAAGATATTGGCCAAACCCGACAACTCAGGAAGGCTAGTAGCATGGTGTGTGGAATTGGGGGAATTCAATATCCATTACAAGCCCCAAACTGCCATAAAGGCACAGGCCCTAGCGGATTTCATAGTGGAATGCACACTGAAGAAGAAATCCCCACCACCGCAAAACCTGAAGAGGTGGTAGAAGAGTGGACACTGTATGTGGATGGTTCGTCCAGCACACAAGGCTATGGGGCAGGATTGATACTAACCAACCCTAGAGGGTTCCTGGTGCAGTACGCGTTGAGATTCGAATTTTAGATAACTAATAATGGGGCTGAGTATGAAGCCCTGATTGCAGGACTGAAACTGGCACAAAGTCTGATGGTAAAGCATATCACCGTCCACAGTGATTCACAACTAATAGTAAATCAGGTCAAGGGGGAGTATGAGGCAAAAGAATCACGAATGGCCCTGTACCTGAGAAGAGTGCAGGACCTGATCACAAAATTCAGCCATTTTGAGATACTTTAGGTAACCAGGACACAAAATGCATCTGCAGATGCCCTCTCTAGGCTAGCCACCTCAGATTTTCAAGACATGGGTAGAACAGTGTACCTGGATATGCTCGATACTACAAGTATAGAGCAATCCGAGGAAGTATTACCAATTGTGGTAGAACCTTGCTGGATGGACCCTTAGTCAACTATCTTCAAGAGGACGTACTGCCCACCGACAAGGAAGAAGCAAAGAAAGTCAGAATGAGGGCAGCGAGGTAAACGATGATAGAGGGAACACTATATAAAAAGGCATTTGCAATGCCCTATTTGAAGTGTCTCCGACCATATGAGGCAGAGTATGTTCTTCGGGAGATACACACAGGCATTTGTGGACAACACTCGAGGGGCATGGCACTCGCCCATAAGGTCATTAGACAAGGATACTTTTGGCCATATCTCCGCAAAGAAGCAATGAGTTTTGTCTACAAATGCCTGAAATGTCAGAAGTTTGCACCCATCACGCGCCAACCGGCAACGGAGCTCACTCAATTTCAAGTCCGTTGCCCTTTGTCCAATGGGGAATGGACATACTAGGACCCTTTCCCAAGGCATCTGGAGGTAGACAATTTGTGGTGGTGGCCATCGACTATTTCACCAAATGGGTAGAAGCAGAAGCTTTGGCAATAATCACCGCTGTAAAGGTTTGGAAATTCTTCCTCCATTCAATCATTTACAGGTATGGAATTCCGAGAACCCTCATTACTGACAATGGAAAGCAGTTTGAGCAAAAGTTCAAGGAATTTAGTGACCAATATGAGATTCAGCTAAGGAAGACCTCAGTAGCTCAGCCTCAATCCATTGGCTGGTAGAAGCCATGAACAAAATTCTATTAGCTGGGATCAAGAAAAAATTGGAAACGGTCAAAGGTTTGTGGGTGGAAGAACTGTCTAACATTCTGTGGGCATATCGGATAACCACGAGGTTGGCAACTGGTAAAACGCCCTTCATGTTTGTATATGGAACAGAAGCAGTGCTCCCGATGGAGATAGGAGAAATCTCGCTGAGGGTACTACTCTATAATCCCGAGGTTAACGACGAAGAACTAAGAATAAACTTAGACTTGTTGGAGGAAATCAGAGAAACAGCCCGAGTAAAGAACACAGTGCACCAACAGCGGACAGCACGCCACTACAACACAAAGCTGAAAGCTAGAAGGTACCATCGGAGAGAGCTGGTCCTACGCAAGGTAGAAGCCTCAGACCCGAGATCCATGGGAAAGTTATCACCCAACTGGGAAGGACCATACAAAATCTCCAAACAGGTAGCCCCAGGAGCCTATCATTTTGAGACCCTGGAGGGGGTACCAATACCACGATCCTGGAATGTAGAGAACTTGCAAAAATTTTATCAATAAAGGTTAGTTCCTAGTTATTTGAATCCCAAATTATCATTTGTTGAAAGTTCAGGCCATGGCCGATAGAGACATCGATGATTAATCAAGCAAGTTAATGGCAAACATAATGATTCTTTGCAATATTATTATTTTTGTTACTAATAATTTGCCAGCAATCAACATAATGGTGAGTTGCACCATAATGGTCACCCGACCATAATGGTGAGTTGCACCGCACCATAGGGGGGTTTCTCCAAAGCAAAGATGATGGTCACCCGACCATAATGGTGAGTTGCACCATAGGGGCGTTTTCCCAAAGCAAAGATGATGGTCACCCAACCATAATGGTGAGTTGCACCATAGGGGCGTTTCTCCAAAGCAAAGATGATGGTCACTCGACCATAATGGTGAGTTGCACCATAGGGGTGTTTTCCCAAAGCAAAGGCGATGGTCATCCGACCATAATGGTGAGTTGCACCATAGGGGCATTTCTCCAAAGCAAAGATGATGGTCACCCGACCATAATGGTGAGTTACACCATAGGGGCGTTTCCCCAAAGCAAAGATGATGGTCACTCGACCATAATGGTGAGTTGCACCATATGGGATTTTCCCAAAGCAAAGATGATGGTCACCCGACCATAATGGTGAGTTGCACCATAGGGGCATTTACCCAAAACAAAGATGATGGTCATCTGGCCATAATGGTGAATTACACAATAGGAGCGTTTCCCTAAAGCAAAGGCGATGGTCACCCGACCATAATGGTGAGTTGTACCATAGGGGCGTTTCCCCAAACTGAAGGAAGTTGTCATTCGATCACGGAGGTAAAACACCCAACAGGAATATAAAGCCAAGGCACACAAAAGCAAAGTATACAAAGAAAATTGCTTGGATGACGAAATTCTTTTATTAGCACTCCAGTCTACCAGTACAAGTATGTAATGATTCAAATACAAGCTTACAAAGCGGTTACAACTTTCAAACACAAGCACACAGCGAGGTTTACAAGTACTATGATGAAGCTATGCTCAGTTTTAGAACAATTTCTCCCAAAGGAGAAAATGTGGCAAACTAATAGTGCAACCACACTGACAGGAGAAAGCCGTCTTTGCAGAGTGTTCTCACTCCCGAGCAGAAGAAGGCTGATGAAACTTGAGCACCGTGGGTTGCAAAGTGTGAGACAGGGGTAGCATTGACAATGGTATCACGATGATCGATACCGAGCTCGACACCAGTAAGGTAGCACCACTTGCTCCAAAGCAATTTCAAGAATCAAAAGGCAGCTGCTTTGCCAAGTGGCCATCAGTATGCTGAAGCGCCAAAATAGCCCTGTTACTACTCCTCTCATACCACAAGAAGTGAGGAGTCTGAAGAGCACTCGACATCTAACTAGTTTCTAGCTCCCCAGCACACTGACAGATCCACACCGTCGCCCACCAAATGAGTTAACAGTGAGGTCGGCGGCAAGCAGCCTCCTGAAGATTCTCCACCTCTCCGATGCAACCTTCCTTCTCCAAAGAGTTGGCAAAGGGAAGGCACACAGAGTGGCACCATCACGGCCCGTCGACCCAAAGGACACTGCGTGTCGATTGAGGATCGAAGCTATGAAGGGAAATGTCGATTGAAGATTGAAGCCGAAAGTAGCATTTTCAAAAAGTAGACCTTCAGAAACACGCAACTTTTGCATCTGAGAAAACAACAGCAACCAAAACACCATAAGAAGTGCAGAGTTTCTATGGAACGGCAACGGGAAGACAACATTGAAGAACCCATATCTCCCTGGGGAGCAATAGTGTAAAGGATGCTAGCCCTATTTATAGGGAAAATGACGGTTCAAAGGCGAAAGAGAATATTAGGGGAACAACTACCCCACTTAATGGGAAGTTACGCCTAGGGCTACGTGCTCTAACCCCAATGGACAAACGCTTCTCAAAAAATGGGAAGGCATACGATTACCTAGGCAGCGATTCGGCTTCTATGCCAACTCCATTAATGATGAAGTATGCGAAACATCAGTAAAACAAAGAAATAATAAATGTTAGCGTGGAAAATCTTCAAAAATCTCTGAAAAGAGGATTCGCGCCATAATGAGTATTTATGTCAAAGAGAAGGGTAAACGTCACCAGAAGCCAAAGGAAAAGAAAGATTTGACAACTCAAGAAAAGAAAAACTAAGTGGCATAGATTCAATAAATACCGAGCATACAACAAAACCTATCATATACATTCGAGGGGGCAAAAACCGTTGCCTGAGATAAAACAATGGTAGTTACAAGTGTGTGAGCTTGGGATGAGGTGGATTAGGGGGTAAAGGCCCTGGAACGTTCTGCGGAGGAGGAAAGAAAGGTATGGACAGTGTTCAAGGGTCAAATACAACCTCCCGTACAAGAACACAAGGGTCAAAACCCAATTTCATCTTCCCTCAATTAAAATAAGGGGCAACCTCCTTCACTCGGTTATATAGGCGCTGAGCGCCTTCTAAGGCCTTATCTGTGTAGAAACGTTTAAAGGCAGCCGATTGAACCACATGACTGATTGTAAGGTTCACCGCGGCATATCTTTCAGCCTAGAGATAGTCGCTCACATTATCCATAATGTCCCGAGCAAACTCCAACCTGGCCAGTAGATCTTTCTCCCAGCGCTTAAGGGACCTATGGTCTTCCAATTCCGCTTCCAATTGAGAATTACGCTTCCTCAGTATAGCATTGGCTCTGTCATATGCTTCTATCCGAGATTGCAACTCCTTCACGCGCTCTGAAGCCTCCCCAGCTATGATATCGGACAAGGAAGGATGATCCTAGGCAAAAAAGGGGAAAGGAGTCATGGACAGATATGCAACAAGACAAAGAAATTCAAAATAGAAAATAAGACCTGTGGCCATCTTCCATTAATTGAGATTCGCGGGATTACAAAAAAAAAAAAAAGAGAAACAACAACTCAGTAGCATCCGTCGGAACTGAGAAATTAAACCATAGGGGCGTCTACAGCATCTTCAGGGGTTAAGAGGGTAGCTGGCATAGTCGATGGGACCGGGGGAAAATTCTCCTCTCCCTGCTCAACACTCTGCGTAATATTTTGCTCGGGGGCAGTCTCGGGAGGAACAGAAGACACTATTTGCCCAGTTCCACTCATAGTAGCTCCTCCTAGGCTGGCCGAAGAGCTTTGCCCACTGGCCTCGTTGGAAGGCACTTGAGAAATCACGAAAGAAGAGGGACGAGGGATGTCAAATTTTCCAACTGAAGAGGCAGGCTTGTAGGCACCCGAATTTAACCGCTCAAGCATATACTCCATTTCGGATATCCCCTCAAAGTTGAAATCCGGTTGCCTCTCCTTCACTAGAACCCAGATGGAGTAAGCCGTCTTCAGCTTAGTCAGAGAAGCCGTCGACATGTGATGAACCTTGCAAGCTTCAGATTTAAGATATTCATTAAGGGTCTTGGTCCCGACATCATTAACCTGAACCTTCAGGCTATCAATCTCAACTTGCAGGTCACGGGCCAATTGTTTCTTCTCGCCCAGCTTCTTTTTGACTTTCCCATAAGAGGTCATAGAAGCTCGGATTTTCTCCTCTGCCTTCATCAGACTCTCTTGAGCTGCCTCAGCGCTTTCACTGCGGAATCTTTCTCTGCCCTCATGGTGGTCAACTGACTCTTCAGGAGAGAGAACCGTTCATCGTTGTACTAAGCAACCTTCCTCAACTCCATCATTTAGCTCTCGGATTCCTGGTACACCGAGGTGACTTTCCTCTTGCGCTCCACCAACTCCAAAACAAAAGCCAAAGCCTGAAATGGAAATGCAATGAGAATCAACAAGCAAGGAGAAACCAACAGGAGTACAAACCGAGAATAGAACGTCACCTCATAGGCTCGGGCAAGGGTGGATTTTTCCAACGTCTCATCGGACATCTCAGAAAGCCAGTCCTGGTCCGCTAGGGCAAAGCAATTTAGGGCCATATTCTCGGCAGCCACGATATTGCCAATCACCCTCTGGTCGTTGCTGATGGACCATTAGGGAACGAACACATCAAGATTGGCCTGCCCTTGCCCTTATCCATTTTGGTATTGTCAGGGGCAGGAAGACTTTTCTGGATCACCGAGGACCCCTCTTCCCGAGAGATCAACCGCGGGTCAGAAGTCTTCTCCTTAGCCGAGGAAGCCCCTACAATTTCTGAACCTCAGGGAGGCGCGGGGGGAAGCTTGAACGATCCCTTCTTCAGGAATTCCTTGCCCAGCTCAGTGGAAGGAACTTTTCTCATCTTGCTCTTATTCGAGGGGGCCACAACTTTATCCCCGGCAACTTGAAGGTCCTCCTTCTGTATAAATGACGCGAGGGAATCCAAAGGAAATTCCACTACAGCCAACAAAAGGAATGTATCCAACAATGAAAAGATCATAACACGACCTGAAACACCATGGGAAGGGGGAAGGGAGAAGCTCCCAAAATACCAAAATGCTCACCCCGCTCTAGCTCGCCTATATCCTGGACATCAATAACCTCTACCTTGATGCAGGTCCTATCAGCTATCATCTTCTCCAAAGTCACCTAATCCTCAGAATCCAAGGGTGGAATTTTGTTTCCCGCCGTGGTATCAGGGTAATTCCACACGGTGGGACACCCAGGCTCCTTACAGACTACCCAGAAAAACCTCTGCTTCCAGACATGGTTGGACGACGGCAGAGAATCCACCACGGGTACGCCACGTTGGCAAAAATAATACTACCCGGGATGACCGCTATTCTGATTCAAGGTAAAGCACCTGATGAACAGGGCAGGGGAAGGGTGTCTCCCTAGTCGGAAGCACTTGATTAAAAAGGCCCCCACACACCTCCAGCCGTTGGGTACCAGTTGACTGGGAGCTATCTTATAATGCCTAAGGAGTCGACCCACAAAAAGAGAAAAGGAATATTGAAGTCCAGCATCAAAGGCATCAAGGATAAGCCCCACCACTCGGGGTCAGGGTTGATTCAGTCTATCCTCGGGAGAGGGAACTCTGAGAACAACTGCCTTTGGAATCGCATAGACGTTTCGGATCTCCAAAAGGTTATAATCAGTCAAAATGGAAGAAATTTCGTCAACCCCTTTTTCAATGGTGGGATCCTGTTGCGGTTGTCGAACTCGATAACCCTTCCTCCCTAGCAGTTTCATGGAGTCAAGGCTGGAGGTGCTGGCGAACACACCCGTGGAGCTTCGAGGAACAAAGGCTGAAATCCTAGAACTTGCGCCTCCAACTAGGGGCGATGGAGGGGAGATTCCCTGGTTTCCTTCCTGGGTAACCCCGTGGAATAATCTCTCACCCTCATCTAACAGGGATTCTACTTCTGAGTCATCTTTGGAAGAAGAACTTCTCTTGGATTTCCCCATCTCCCCAAGGCGAATATAAAATGGAAAAAAAAAAAAGAAAAATGCAGATAAAAAAGAAGAAGAGAAAGAGAGACAAGCACTTACTTGGGGTGAAGAAGATTGCGATTGAAGGAAATAGGAAGGCACAGAACGATGCTAGGGCAGAACTCGAAGAAATATCTTTGACAGAGAAGCTTGAAGACAATGAGATGAGAATACTAAGGCTGAAACCTTTTATACCCTTGGGGACACCCTTGTAACTCCCGTTAGATCCAAATGCACAATCATTTTCAACGGACCATATGACAGGGAGAGGAAAGGACCTAGACCTCGAAGGAAGGGCGTCATCATCAAAGAACACCAGGAAAGTAAGGGATTTCAAAAATTAAATTTTATGAAGTCCCATCAATCTCCCCTCAAAAAGCGCAAAAAGTGACAGATATTTCGCTCCCACGCACTAACAGCGGCTAGTGGCGGCGCATGTATATATGACCAATGAAGGGCAGAGATGTCCAACAGAGAAAAAATCATCTCCAACTAGGCCTGGCCCTGTGTTAGCCAGACCCAGACTAGCCATCCGAGCTCCTAGCAATTTGTCAAGGCCCACCGACAATGCATATCAAATTACTCCCTACACCTCAACCGAGGTAAAAGGAGTAGGGGGCAAATGATACGTCATAATTTGTGCTTCAAATCCTGACCGTACACGTGGACTCCCCACGATTCACAAAGGAAAGGAAGTTGTAGGCGTGCTTGAAGACTCCCACACGCCCGGCGGTTATGAAGTTAGGCCCTAATACGGCAGTTACGTAACCACCAAGAGAAGGTCCCACTTGCGTCAAGAATCGTGGAGATCCCGAGATTCACGGGAGAATCTCAAACAGGAATGGGAGCTTTCCTAAAACGGTGCACCCAGAAAAGGAAACAATAGAAAGGGGAAGGATGCCCAACCTCGCATCCATTACTATAAATCAAAGGCTAGACCCTCATGTAAAAAGAATTCAATTAGTAATACTCAGTGTTCAATGAAGAGAGGGTATTTCGCAGTCTCATCTCCGTTATTCCCAATTTCATCTAGTTATTAACATATCAGTTGTGCCACCGGTAGATTTCTCTCCGGCAGAAATCTTTACACAACATATATATATATATATATATATATATATATATATATATATTTTTTGTTTAACTTTTATATATTATTTTTACCAATATATAATAGTAAAGGGACTTTAACTACCCTCTTTTTTTGGAAGGATGGATGGATGCAGCCCTCTATGGACTGTACTTCAATGCACCGGTACGGTATTCAAATTTTAATGATAGTCATTGGGCTCCACCATCTCTTACTAATGAACTAACTTTGATTCCAATTAATCTGGTTCTACCGTGTGCTCAAGCTCACTTAAGGTACTTAACAGAAGTTGGGATCATTAATGAAGAGAACTTACCCAAACGGGAGATTTGGTGTTTGTGAATGCTAAACGAGACACCTAGTTGGGACCATTAATGAAGAGAACTTACCCAAACGGGAGATTTAGTGTTTGTGAATGATAATTCTCTGTATTACACTTGAATTTAATCATTTCGATTTCTGGATAAACTCTGCACAAATACTAAAAGGCAGCCGATGAGCTCATCTATTACATTTTTAATTACAACCAACATTAAAATTTCATTCCTTAGGCCCCATAGGCATCAACAGAAAATACAAAATGATAATTGGACTTCATATGAAACTATATGTGCTCATTCTGTTAATATTGTATAGCTGGCATGATAAATGAGAAAGTCAAAATTACAAGTACCGTGAGAACTCCCATATGATTCATTATCCCAATATCAGTTCTTGATCAAGTACAACTCTTGAAGGTCGTGCAATGGATGTAAAGTTCATTTTTAACAATTTCTATCTCCCTTGGAAACCTAAGGATATATTTCTTATTCTACTGAATATTCACTGCTACCGCAAAAAGGGTTACTAAGTCCCTTAAAGATGAAGTGGAGAAAAAAAAATTTAATTGGGGATTGTTGCCGCTTGATTCTGAACTTGCTGAGGTGGGTGGATGTCCTGTAGGAGAGATAGGGAATTGTCGGATGAACCCGAGGTTAATCTGGGGTAACTCCAATGGTTAGGTTAGAATTGGGCAATCAGTAAATAGGTGTGAAATACGGTAAGAGTAATAAATGTGAATATCTATCTCTGTCAAACACTGTTCGTTACATAGTCCGGGTCGATTTGTATTACGATCCGATTGAGTGGATGGTGAACTATTACAACCGACTGAGCTAGGTCGATCCTCTTTGATTGACCTGGAAGAAGAGATTTGAAGACATAATATCTACACAGTATTAATGATATGGGGCCCATACGGTTATACGCCGTTTGAAGGAACTATCTTGTGTGCAGCAACGTGTATAGGCATATTTTATGTATATCAGGGATGAAAAGAAAAAGGAAACTTTTCAATGGGTGTTAGTTTGGAAGTTAAATGGAAAGCAAAATGTCAATGTTACTTCAATTTTGAGGGCTATTTTTACAAACCCCTTAAAAACATTTTTTGAAAAGTCATAATTAGCTCTTTAGGGCAAGTGATCCAAGCAAAAATTATGATTCAATATAAGGAACATTAATTGTGAAGGAGAAGGGAGGGGGGGGGGAGGAGGGTGTTTGTAGTGTAGGCTAAAGGGACCATTGCCAAAGATATTGAAGGGTACCGGCCGACAAGTATCCGGTGTGCGGCCGAAGGGAAGGGAGAATGTTTTATGTGAAGGAGACCCAAAACCCTTAGAGGGAGCTGTGGTATGAGCTAATATTTGACAGTTGGGATGAGGTTACATAACCATGAGAAGGGAATTTCTCCTTACACATGTCCATGAAAACACATGTTTGGATAACATACCTAATGGGTGGGTTGTTTTCCATCTTCAAACAATGAGTATTAATTTCAATGTGAGTGTTATGGGCCATATATATCCTATTTTGTTTGGTAGGAAGCTTGTATGCATCTGCCTTTATAAACTGTAATGCCCATGCTAAAAGCAAACAATTTTTAAGTAAGATCCTTTAGGACAACTTTGTTTCCATGACTTTCAACTCAATTTCAATTTCAAGCTGAAGCTTAGTGATCAAAGCACAAAACTGTACAAAGCTAGATACAAATTTTAACCCAAAAGCCGTGGGACCTTGGATTTTTTTTGGGAATGTGTTTTGTCTTACAGTAATGAGAATAACAGTTTATCTGATTCCTATGGCATATTCTGTTTGTACTTTGTGCAGTGAGAAGCCTTGTTTATTGTAAGATCTGCCTTCAACACTTGTGTTGCATATAAAAATTAGCTAAGATATTATCACAAATGAATCATTTCCTCCACCCAAAATTTTTATTTCGTTGGTCTTCCATTCATTTTCAAGCTAAATGCCCACTTGATAGTGTTAGAAAACCAACGCCTAGAAATGGGGATTTTTGCAAAAGAAAACAAAAGGATTTTACGTTGTTCACCCCCAAGAATGTAGGCTATATCCACGATCGGCGATAGAAACTAGTTTCAGTACTTCTTTGAAGAACAATTACAAACTCTCAAATTGCACCTTGCCCTCTCAACGAAATAAAAACACTTTATAAAAAAACCCTAACCCAGAAAAATACAGAAATGCCCCCCAGAAGCCCAAAAGATCCACCAGGTCTTGTTCGGACCAGAACTGAACATATGTCGAAATATATATCGATTTGAAGGTCTTGACAAGCTCTACAGGGGTCAGCGCCTTAGGCACTGTTATATGCACTTTTAAGCCTTTCTGGTACGTTTCGAAGCCAAAACGACCCTCCGAAGATTCCACTGCACTTTCTAGATTGAGATCAGGCTTCACCAATAACAAATAGAAGGATTTAAATTTTATCCTCACAGTCTGGAACAAATCATGATCAAGTTCCTTCATTTTCTCAATCTGGTTATTCTTTCTTAGCAAATTAATTAAATAGCTCACTTCTATGTTGGTTTCCAAGTTGTCTTCAACAAATTTTTTTTCCTAGAAGAGCGTCTGAAGAGTAGATTCTAAATTGAACACTGAGCTCTTACTTGAGGTTTGGCACCAGTTAAAGTTACTGAAACTTCAATCCACATCAAAACTCACTTCGATACATGGAAGTGTTACGCTGCCTCAATCCCAATAGTAAGTATCCAATTGGGCTTATAGCACATGTAAAGGATTATGGATTAACTAAATTAAGTATGGATTTGATATAAATTAAAAAAAAAGTTTAGTGTACGTGCTTAATGTGGTCCAAATCCACACTTGTCACTTCTCTAGTTTAAGTAATTAATACCAACTAAATCAAACACTACCGACTAAATAAAACATTTGCAGCTGAGGATAACATTGTTATTGAGAATATCAAAACAGGGTAACTCGTATTTTTAGAAGAAAATTAAACCTCTTCAATCAAGTCTTCTTAACTTGTGTTCTTCTGCCAATACAAATGATGTTTTTTACATTGGGGGATGGAAATCTAAGTTATGTTAAGAAGGAAGATTAGTACTTTTTCTCATATAGAAGTAACTGGGGATAATAGGCTCTAAGCTAGGTTTATTTGTAAGCTAATATTATATACAAGGGCCCTCCAATTCACGTGTGTTATTCCTCTTATAGTATGTTTTAAACCATAATATAAAGAGACTAGTAGGGATAGAGAGGTTATCCATCACAAAGACCTTCCTCTCAGGGTAAGTGTTCTTGCCATATTTGTTCATCAATTATAGAGATGAGATTGATTACTACTCTCTGCTTCTGATCATTCTAGCATCTCACAGTGCATGAAACTATATATATATATCCTTGAGAGTTACTTTTCAAAGAAATAAGATATTTATGTTTGTTTCCATTTGTAGTGTGGCTATTTGATGTTTTCCACCATTTTCAGTTGGGTATAGTTTAGTTACATTTCCTAATGGGGTATTTATTGTCTTATTATCCTAGCTAGCTAGGTCCCCATTTTCTTGTTCGTGTGCAAAAATCTGTCCCCACAACACAAGAAAGCATAGAAGCTTTCCCTAGAGGAAAATTAAAACAAGGTAGAAGTCTTCCCCTTCCCTATAGGAAAACAAGTTAGCTTTACACATGGCTCTCTTTCACCTAGCTCATAGATATTTCTCCTGCAACTTTTCTTGTGTTCCTTCATATCATCATTAATTATGGGGGACCATTACTGACATATCCATGAAAGAAGCTAATTTGTTGTTGATTCATGGTGTTAATGAAACTTCCACAATAAGTATCATTACAAAAGAATAAATTCCATAATGCAATTAGTGGACTAAATCTAGCTTAGTGGTCCACTTACACAATATTCAAGAGGGTGGCTATGGTTATGGTTATGGTTATGGTCCCCTTCAAAATCTAGTGTTCTGATAAATGTATATATATATATAAAGCATTCTCTCAACACCATGAGCTTCAAATCTATTTGCAGACCAAGCCAAGTAGCATTCTAATGGAAGAATCATCATCAGAACTGAAATTTCGGAGAGTTTCTTTTGCCCCTTCGCATCGATTACCTTCTTATACTGTACGCAAATTTGTGTATACTTTGAGTTTCTTCTTCTTCTTCTCAAAAAGGAATGACAAGATCAGTGAAATTAACTAACATTGCTTTCTTTTTGTGTGTTATTCAATGAAAACTATGGCAGAGTGGGAGACTGGAGAAGATGGATCCCTACAAAGCTCTAGAGTACTTGAACAAGGACAAATCATCATCATCATCATCATCTTCATGTAATCATTCTTTAGAGGTTCCAAAAAGCCCTCATGAAGCCATGGAATTCTTATCTCGTTCATGGAGCCCATCTGCCTCTGACTTCTTTCAGATATTCTCAACAGATGTGAGAAAAATCCCATCACTATTCCAATTATACAATATCACTTTGTACCCACCATTTCTATACAATAACTAAAAGGTTTTTAATTTCCACTTACTCACACTCACTGTGGATTGTTATTGGGAATATTTCTCATATATAAGTTGGGCATCTCCACCTAATAGCATAGGCTTTTGGGTTTGATACTTAAATTTGGTATCAAGTCTTAAAGCCCACATTGTATAATCACCAAAAGAGGTGTCACACATGCCACATGTACTGCCACCCAAAATAGGTAGTGTCATGTGTCACATAAACACACACACACACACACACACTTTACTGTATTATTATACTAATTTACCATGCATTAAAGCAAGAATAATCAATTAGGTGACATGGGATTTGCAGAGTGTATCCTTACCTCTTCATGAAAATGGCAACAAGGTAGAAGAGCAGAGACATGATGAGATGACAGAAATAGGAGGAACAAAAAGAGCTTCAGCTCAAAGCAACAAAGATACTATGAATAGAGTGGAAAGCATATGGGTAAGGACTCTCTCTGTCTGTCTCTCTCTCTCTCTGAAGATACCATCTAAGTTATCTGTGGGCTCTTTACAGAAATGGCTTGCCTCTGGACGGACACTATTTTGGGTACTTCAGAGGCATACATCACTGAAAAACAATTGGGTAAGTAAGTAGCAAGACAGCTTTGCCAAGTAGTAGTATATTATATATTTCTTTCCATCACTATAAACTCTGACTAGTTGTGCTTTTGTTCCTGTTAAGATGAACATGCAATACATGAAGGGATGGTTAAGGGGGCATTCATTACATAGCTTCACCAAAGGACGTAGGCATAAGAAAGTGGAGGAAATCCGACTAGAGACAGCTAAAGTCCATGCAGCTCTTTCGGTTGCAGAATTAGCAGCCGCAGTTGCTGGCTTTGCTGCCAAAGGTGGTTTTGAATTAGAAGAGATAAATGGATTAATGGGTAATACTGAAGGTGGTGGATCTTGGAACCAGAGAATGGGTGTTGTCTTTGCTTCTGCTGCTGCATTGGTGGCAACAGTATGTGCTGAGGCTGCAGAGTCTGCAGGTGCCCACAGAACCCATGTTGCGGCCGCCGTCAATTCCGGCTTAGCCATTACAAACTCTTCTGATATGATCACACTCACAGCCACTGCTGCAACATGTAAAGTCTTTTTACATCCATTAATCCATATTTATGAACCAGATTTATTGTAGTTGCTCTCAATGTTATATATATTACTTACAATCACCGGTATTGATGTTGTTAGGTCTAAGGGGAGCTGCAACACTTAAATCCAGACTAAAAGCTGATACATATTTCTCAAAGGACCTTGAGATGCTTGCTAAAGGGACTCAATTATCGATGTGCACGCCATCGGGTGAGTAAGACAAATTAAGGAATTAATGTGCACGCCAACTGTTTGCATTTTTGTTTCTTTGATTTCTAACTACACTTTGGTGAGAGAGAGAGAGAGATCCAATACAATACTAGGGAGTGATGAGCAGCTAGCATATATAACTGCTAATTAAATATTGGTTACTGACGTCTTGGCATGGGGATCATGCAGGGGACATAAAAATGAGAATGTTCTGCATCTACCTCAAACACAACAGGCTTGTATTGAGATCAGGAAAAAAGTATCTTGGAGGATTTCTAACAAGTTCCAAGGAGTGTAAGATCCATTTGCCTTGCCTTGCCTTGCCTTTCCTTGCCTTGCCTTGTCTTGTTATACGACAAATACACACATAAGCACACATATATACACATGCATACTGACCTTTTCAGACTCACTTTTGGCTTTCATCTCAATAGGGAGTTCAGATCCTCTGTCTGCTTGCATGTACATTCACCTGAACATGCCATGTGCTAACATCTGTACTTTTTGTTTCCATAATTAAATATCTCTCTTCATCCTATAAATGACAATAAGTGGGACAGGTGTTAGACACATGAAGCGTACATGTAGGAGATCTTAGGATTTGGAACCTATGTGTTCTGGGGTTGAGCGGCTTTCGTGCTGCATCCAATGGATGGTAGACAATGGCAATTCAAAATTTAAAATTATCGTTCAAAATTCAAAAATGTCAGGCCATCGTCTACCAACCATTGAATTGGCATGAAATCCACATGGTGACTTGTGGATTGAGCACTGCACGATGGCCACTCAACCCCAGATCGTAGATGATCCAAAATTCTGAGATCTCAAGTCATATGTAGGTGTATTATTCTACATTTCCCCAAAGTACTAATCCGTTCCAACAGTGGATTAATCCGTAATGAAAGAGTCCAAGGAATTTTGGGCATGGTGGGTGTAGTTGTAATATCCGGTTTTCTGAGTCAACTCACTCTAACCCAAAAAGCTGACTCAAGCGAGTCTTTGTGAGTCATGATTAGTCAAGTAATTTTTTGCACTAACATTTAGAAAATAAGAAATATGACATAATCCGAAAGGAGAGAAAAAATATGGAGAACAAGAAGGGATGCTAAAGGAAAAATTATAATAATAATGATCATTGGCTTTGAGGAGTCCATTCTCTCTTTTGAAGATTTTAGGGGTTTCACTGAAAATTAGTAATGGAGAATTAATTCTTCAAAATGAACCAAAATAGCCTTTGTTTTTTTGACTTGGCAAGTTTGACCATTAGGTTATGGGAAAAAGAACGCTACCTGACAGCTCCTCATACAATCTCTCCCATGGGGCGGTGAAATGACCACCCCACCCCTCCCCTTGGATGTTCATATGTACACTCCCATTGCCCCCAGCAGGGCCTCGCAGCCTGGTATAAAACCCTACCCTTAAGTTCTTTCAACCATCAATTAGTGTGACTCAGACCGAGCCCTCTCTCTCTAAAGTGAGTTTCCAACACTCTTAAAAAGTCCAGATCAGGGAACATTTTTTACTAAGTTGGTTATTCACCTGAGTCAGAATCTCGTTTTTTACAACTTCTATGCCTTAAAATCTTGGACCGAGTTTTCCTCCGCTCACGGTGAATGAGATCCCATTCACAAAGGGTCGGGAGAGGACAGGAATGGGTATTAAGAGGGTATTTTGAAACATACTAAAACCCTAAGAAGGGTTTGTGAACCCTAGAATGGTGGGTGAACTCTATGGGTGGATCAAAAATTTCTCCTAAAATCTTTATGCACATTTATAATTTATAGAACAAAAACCTTGTCACGATGGTTAAGAATTTGAGAAATTAAGTTTTACTCAAACAAAGCAAAATCTGGTTTCCCAACCTTGATGATTTGTATATTAATTACAGGAGAAGGATTGCCACCCGGTCACACAGCGTACGCTGCCCCTGCATCAGATATAGGGGCCCGTGTAATAACCGTTCCACCCCTGGAAAGATGGAAATGTCCAGGGATGCGGCGGTCATTTACGCGACTGGATGGTGTTCTCTTTTCCATTAATTACACTCCATGAGTACTATTGCATTTCATATAGATTAAACTTTATTTATTTATTTATTATTTTGGTTCTCTTAACTATGGTAAAATTCAACCAGAAAAAAAAATATCATTCTCTCACTTGTCCTTTGTTGTATTTTGTTACTTTATCCCCAGATAAGATTATCAATTTGATAAAGGAAACTAAGGAAGCTCAAGGTCTTCACCCTATTAGACTTCTTACAAGCGTGGGTAAGATTGTGTTGTTGTTCGAAGATGAGAAGCAATGTAATATCTGGAAATCAACTATCTCACACCTCTTACAAAATCAAAGCTCATATTCTGCAATAACAGATATTGCAACGCGAAGAGATAATTGAAGCCGTTCTTGGGATTTCTTTTTTCTTTCTACTGTAAGATAAATAAACTGCATACATTTGCTAGTTGCATAGGTTGTGACATGATTGTATGCTGTCAATTGTTGTGTGAGGAACGACTAGAAAAAAATTATCTGATTGAATTTCGATCTGTTGCAACAGTAAGGTCACGATGTAGTTACAAGTAGAAAACTACAATATCGCTTACTGTAAATCTTTAGGAAAAAGTTGTTAGATTAATTTGATTCAAATAGGGACAAAACCCTAAAAGCCAGGATCTCCATAGGGCGTTCAAGAACACAATCAAATAAATAATAGAAAATAGGGATAGAACCACTAACTTTGTTTCGCATCCATAGTGATAATGATTGTAGACGTTGAATTTTGCCACCCCCCCAAAGATGATGACAACCGGATGCGAAAGACTGGCAATGCCCTTTAAATATTCCTTTCCTTTGGGATAGCTCGGACACCTCCTGTTCCATTGTGTTTCCACTCACAGACCCCCCGCATTCCTGGAATGACCCCCCACGATGCCCTCGCTTAAGGCCCTGACCCCAGTGGCATCAGCACTGCGTAGTGGCATCATATGCGGCCGCGGCACTGCCTGGCAGCACCACGCTCGGCCGCGGCACCGTCCGACAGCACCGCGCTAGGCCGCGACGTCGCCTGGCAGAGCCGCGCCCGACCACGGCGTTGCCTGGCAGCGCCGCGCCCGACCACGGCGTAGCGCCCGTCGCTAGGGTACCTAGAACAAAAATTTTTTGTCCGACGGTGCCGCCAAATCTCCTGCGGCGCCGCCAGACGAACTTTTGCCTATAAATAGCCCCCCACCCCTCATTTCAACAAGTTCTCAAGTGGAGGAGAGGGGGGACCCCAGAGCTCCATTTTCTCAGTTTTTTGTGTTTTTCCTAGTTTTGGAGCCCTGCCCCTATATGATTTCGAGCCTTCGGGCCTAGTCCATCTGTTTGGAGTCCGGGTCCTCCGGACCCGCCTTTCCTAACCCGGTTCTGTCCAAAAACCCGAAGCCTCCCATGGCCTAGTCCCCTTGCCCGAGGTCCTAATCCCCACCGCTATTCTGTCCGAGGTCCTAGTATCCGACGCCCGTGCACCGTTACTCTACCCAATATTTCCTATCTTCCGAAGCTCTCTGATGCCGCTACGCCGTCTGAGGTCCCAGCACCCGACACCCGTACGTCGTTACGCTGCCCACATCCAGGTAAGTACTTCCCAAATACTTTTTTGATGCCGTTATTCTGCCTGACACCCAGGTAACACTACAACAAAATACACTTGTAGCTACACATAGTTAACTGCGGTTTTATAAAACCGCAGCTATAAATGTCCTGTAACTGCGGTTTCTTCTTGTGCAGTAACATGGGATAGTTATTGCTGCAGTATTTACAAACCGCATTAACAAATGCCTTTATAACTGTGGAAACAAAAGTGCAGTCAACAATCGCAGTAATATAGAATACATATTACTGCGGTTTTTAAAACCGCAGTAACAAAGGACCCTCGAACTACAGAAACAAAATCTCAGTTATAAATCGCAGTAATATGATATTTTTATTACTGTGGTATTTAAAATCGCAACAATAGAGGATACTGTAACTGTGGAAACAAAATCGTAGTTAAAAATCACAGTAATATGAGATACTTATTACTACGGTACTTAAGACTGTAGCAACAGAGGACCCTGTAACTACAAAAACAAAACTGCAGTTAAAAATTGCAGTACAATGGGGTACTTATTGCTGCAGTTTTAAATACCGTAGCCACAGAGGACCCTGTAACTGCGAAAACCAATCCGCAATTAAAAGTCTCAATAGTATATGATACTTATTGTTGTGGTATTTAAAATCGCAGTAACAGATGACCCCTCTAACTGTAGAAACAAAGTCGCAGTTAAAAATCGCAGTAATATGAGATACTTATTATTTCAGAATTCAAAACCGTAGTAAAAAGCGGACCCTATAACTACGGACACAAAACTGTAGTTAACAAGTGTAGTAATAAGGGGATACTTATGTCTAAGGTATTAAAAACCGCAATAATAGAGGACCTTATAACGGCAGAAACAAAATCGTAGTTATATGAGATACTTATTGATGCGGTATTTAACATCGCAATAATAGAGGACCTTACAATTGCAAAAACATAATCTTAAAAATCGTAATTATATGAGATATTTATTGATGCGGTATTTAAAACTACGATAACTATATTTATCCCCCAACTTGTCAGCCCTAATTTCTCTACATATCAAATAATATACTTTAGCGGACGTTTATGGTAGCGGTTGCCGAAGACCGCCATTAAAGGTAGGTCTGCGACAACGTATATAAACAGTGGAGAAATGTGGTTGTGATATCTGAAATTTCCGTTTATTATTTTTACACGGTGGAGGAATTCCCTCTTACATATTTTTTTTATTTTTATTTATTTCTAAAAATGTGGGTCTCACATAAATAATACTTTTTTTAAAACACATATTGGTGTAGTGTGCAGATTCCTCTCCACACCGTCTGTGTGGAAATCCTCTCCCAAATTAAAAAAAAAAAAAATTACTTGTAGAGCCCTCACTTTTTGTAAGGGTGTGCGTACATGTGTAGATCTTTTGCCTAGTTGCGCAAGGGTGTCAATTCGTACCAGAACCAAAACTGAAACCAGACCGAATAAGTCAAACTGAATTTCAGAACCAAATCCAAACATATTTTGGATACTAGTTTATTATAATATATTAATATAAGGAGAAATAATGCTACCTAGTCACATGCGGGGCAAGACCCCTACATCTAGACACAGTGCCACACGAAATGAATGCCTCGTCCCCATGAAAGGCGGAAATCCTTGAGGACGTGACACGCCCTGTGTCTGGGTGCAGGGTCCGCACGCTGGACCGGACCAGGTAGCGTTCTCTTTCCCATTAATATATTATAGTATATTAATACATTATACTCTACCAAAAAAAATATCAATACATTATAATATAGATATATATATATAGTATACATTATATTAATATTATTATTAGATTTTATAATAATAATAATATATACTATACTATAATATTATAGTATAATATATTATTTTATATATTGTATATTAGAGTATAGGAACCAAGCCGAATCGTATAAGAACTGATGTTCAGAACAAAATAAAAATCAAGTTGAACCGTACTGAGCAATTCGGTTTAAGTTTGAATCTCAAAATCCAAATCGATTTACACCCTTAAAGTTGCTTATACCTTTACATCGATAAAGTTGTATATACCTTTCTACCCATAAAAACAAATGCTTAAGCCTTTTTGAATTCCCATACCCAGCCATTGTTTGTGGAATTGGTATCGGATTGGCTGATTCGTATCGATATCGGTGGAGACCGATATTGATTCCTAAGTGTATTAAACGGTCTAGTTTCGGTTAAATGGTTCGGTTTCGTTCCAACCGTTTAAGTAAACGGTCTCACTTTTGAAACCATAACTGAACTATTTATTAAACGGTTTAACGTTTCAATTTTAAACGGTTCACTTTGGCTCAAGCTGTTTAACTAAATGGCCTCAATTTTGAAACCATAACCGAACCGTTTATTAAACGGTTTCACGGCTTAAAGGGTTCGATTCGGCTCCGTTAAACTATTTCGGTTTGATTTTGACACCCTGACCAATCCATATAAGCAAATCGGTAAGAACAAGGGTAAAAATAAAAAAAAAAATCTGATTTTTGGAAGAATACAGGGCTATATCTATCCGATCGAAACCGTTACAGACCGATCTAGATCGGGGTCGAGACCGATACATTACTAAATCCATGTACCTGTTTTTTAATTAATTTTTTTGGTTAAATAAATCCAAGTACCCATCCCAACGAATTTTTTTGGGTAAGTAAATCCAAGTACACGGTGGTAGGTTAATAGCACGATCTGATTCTCTTAGTGTGTTTTTTTTTATTGGGAGATCTCATTCTATTTTGATAAACTCAATTTACCCTTTGAGTTTCCCTCCTCAGCCCGCTTCCTCTTGTATTTCCCCGTTCAAAATTCGATCTCTTCTACAGCCCACCGTACACGATGCATCCATCTTCCCGCGAAATCCGTTCATTATCTCCGATTTCCACATTCATCCCTACTAAATCTCCTCTGGTTTACTTAAGAGATAGTTTTCTCAATCTTCTCAATCGTTTGAGAGTTCTCTTTCACTCCTTCTCTCTGTTTTTCTGCCTGTCGCTCACTTTCCCTAAATTAGTTTTATGCAAATTTCCTCCGAGAGAAAATAGTTCTAGCACAAACCTGTAGGATTTCTTGTTCGGTGGCTTTTTTGGAACTCGATTGGAGACTCATTATTGTCTGGGGTAATTTTTCTCTCTCTCTCTCTCTCTCTCTCTGATTTTGAACGAATACTAACATTTTTAATTTTGCAAATCCCTTACCAGAGTTTTATCTGCAATCTGTGGAAAAATTGCTCTTGTCGAACTTTTCTTGGAGACTCTCACAAGCTACCAGGTACTCCTTTCGTTGGTTTAAATTCTGAGATTTGTAGATTCGAAGAAATCAAACCTGCATTTTGATTTTTGGATTTGCTGAGGAAGCTTCGTGATCTTAGAGAGTACTCCTTTATTAGCTTGTAGAAGAATGATTCCGCTTGTTTTAGCAATTTAGCAGGTGTATGATATTCCACTACCCTACCTGCTCACAGAAGAATAAGTTAATTTTTTTTGTTTGCTAAAATAGAATCAATTACTAATTTAAATGTCTGCTTTTTCATTTGTTCAATTTCAATTTTTTACCTGGTCAATTAAAGCTTACCTTCACTGAGAACTAGAACAAGATCACTGTCTATTACCGTATGTACAACTTTAGGATCTTTGAACTCCCAGCTTACGACCTTCTGAATCACACCATCAGTTGCAGAGTGAACAGAGGTTGTGGCTTCATCTAAAACAAGAATGCTGCTTCTCTTTAGTAAGGCTCTTCCAAGACATAATAGTTGCCTCTGTCCCACACTCCTATTCTCCCCATTCTCCACCACTGTGACAACTATATATATAGCTGTGTGTGTGTGTGTATGCGCTTTGTTTGTTTAGCCTTTGGTTTACATATTTTGTTGTGAAATTTTGGACCTGTAAACTGTAATCGATTTTTAGCCCTTAGTCAGTTAGGGAATCTCCAATATAGCATGCAGCTGGAGAGTCATTTCACAATAATAGTAGAAGGAAAAAAAAAAAAAGCACCGCCACTGTCTTATGTTTCTCTGAAAATTTGAGAGCAGAAGGTTACATTTTAATTTTTGAAAACATATAGAAAATAACAAAAGAACGTCATTTTAATCCAATGAGTCTATAAGCTAGCTTCTCTGTTATTAAGGGATGATTGCTCTTTGTTGGGTAGGCTTATTAAGAAATAGCTCTTTGTTTGATTAGGGTTAAAATATACATATACCCATAGTTGATTCATTGTCTGCTTGTTGGCATTGATACAATGCTGCTCAGTGTTGTAATTTAGATGTTTGATCCCAGGTAATGACAAATTGCTAGGCACATGGCAACAAAAAGAGTAAAAATAGAACAGAAGTAAGAATGAACTTTTTGGTAGTTTTAAACTCATCTGTTTGTCCTTGATCAATTGTGAATAGGAAAAGATAATGAAGGATATATTAGAAAAACATTGCACACGGAGATCAGGATTTCAGCTATTCTTTGAGGATATATATGGAACAAAATATTAAGTTGGTTTGTGGCATGTGGTTTGGATGGTATTGTTATAGTCACCCTTGAACAAAATTTTTACACAATTGTATACCTGAAAAAAGAATGTGGAGATAGAAGGCAAATTATCTTTTGTTTAATTAGACATATTGAAGGCTCCAAGCATTGAAACACTCCCAAAACTTGATCATTGGAAAAGCATTTTTAGGAATGCAAATGCCATGGGTATAAGAATATGATTATTCCATACTGTTCGTGACTGTTTTGTACATTAAAGTTGCAATGCATCATGCATGTAATTTTGTGATTAGAGTATGGTTCCTATAAGCTCCAAATTAGAAGTAAAAAGAGGATGCATGTACCATGCCTTGGTTGTTAGTCCTGGGAATTTCATATTGTTCTCTCTCTCTCTCTCTCTCTCTCTCTCTCTCACACACACACACACACACACACACAGAGGCACACATCTACCCACTGTTTCAGCAAAGGTTTTGATGGTTGGGGTCTCTACCCTGCAACGCTTGTCTCATCCTTTTTATTTTTAATTCTTCTTCTGTTAGTAATATAATCCAAGGATGATTCTTTCATAGACAAAATGCATTTCATTTTGGGGGATACAAAGGAGGAAATTTTGTTGCTGACTTGCCGGAATGAGGACCTCATTCCTTTATGGGTCATAAGCTGAAGTTATTTGAAAGATCATTCTAATCATAAGCTGTAGTTATCTGGTAGATCTCTCTTAAACACCCCCACCCAAGTTTGCTCTGAACTCTACCCTGCATCGGTAGATCTTTTCATTTATAAAAATTTGATTGAGAAAGACAAGTACTCTTCAGTTTTTTCTTCCAGTTGACACCCTTCATTAAAGGGCCCTTCCCAGCATTGTACTTCCTTATTCTGTTCTCAAGGTGCTTGGAAGAAAAGCCTGTTTTGTCTCTTCTCCTTAAATCTTAGCAACCCCACCATCCTCTGCTGATTCTTCCTTCCTCATTCTGTTGGTCCCCGACTCTCTTCTCAGCCTATCATCTCTTCACACTCTCTCAGACATGCACTTGGGGGGGGGGGAGAGAGAGTTATGATGTCTTTTTTTGGCCAGTTATTCCCAAATTTACTAACAAAGGTTGGACTGCTGATCTCCAACCCGAAACTCTGATGTCTGATCCAGTGTTTAAACATTGCTTGAGATGCCTTCATCTGTATTCTACTTGACACCTGCATATCCTTTTGCAAATTAAGGGTTGAAATGCCTTCCAAACACACCGTAACATATTTATGTTCTTGTTAAAGTTTATGTCCAGCGGCAGGGTACTTTTGTTGCCCCCTTTTATTTTACAGCTATTACTTTATATCAAATTTTTAATTTCAAGAATTGGACCTATAATCTCTGTGAAATTAATGTTTGAGAAAGAAAAATGATCCAAGAATAGGCTTAGTCACACCGAGAATCGCATACAAAAAACTAAGCTGAATAATTAAACTTCAGAGATTATGGGTAAAAAATGGGTAACAGTTGATATATTGTAGTCAGTGGGTGTGCTTTAAAATATAGGTAAACGTCAGGGGGTGGTGCTGATAATTTCTCTTTTTATTTTTAACTGTTATTTACTTTGAGAATAATCATTGGTTATCTATATTTGTGTGATAGGTACTTAATCTCTATAGTGGTCACGATGAGTCAACACTACAAGGGAATCACTCTTCTGTAGCGAGTCGTAATGCTTTTTCATCTCAACAAGGTAAACTGATATACAATTTATGGTTTAGTCATCCGTATTTATTAAATGGTTGTTAACTGTTAATTTTATTACTATTGATTATAGGAACTATCCAACAAACTCAAAATTTAGTCAATCAAGGAGGTGGTAAGACAATTGCAGAGTTCCCAAATAGTATAAAGCTTGGGAGGCACAGACCCAATCAAGATTCGAACAAGGAACATTCAACTACTAGTCGAGTCTAGTATTTTATTTTTTTTGGGCAAACAATATGAATTATTGGAGTTGAGTTTTATAGGATAAGATTGTTAATTTATCAGGTATTTTGAATTTAAGTGATTCAGATGATGAACATGATTTTAATTTTAGATGTATTTTGAATTTAAGTGATTGGGATGATAAACAAGATTTATGCATTTATATGTATTTGGGATGATAAATAGTTGTTATCTATTTTGTATTGAATGGATTATGTGGATGTAAGAAATAGGTGTGTGTGTGTGTGTGTATATATATGCAGCTAATATCCGTAGCACAATGTTGCGTGTGGAAACCTCCGATGCTTGGTTCACCCACGGATGAGCCTGCAAAGATCAAGTGATGAGCACAAGAGGGCCGGTGTGGCTCCGGCCTAGGACTCTCTGATGCTCAAGTTAGATCACCAGTGCAATAGCGTAACAGCTAGTAAAAGTGAGATCATCAATAAAGCTCCATACCTTAGTATTTATGGAGGGAGATGAGGCGGTTGGAGGAGTCTTAGTATGGTAAGAGTCCTTGTTTGGTAAGGCTCTTCCCTGCGGAGCGGAGTGGAGTGGAGAGTTTCTTTCGGGGTCGGACTCTTGTTAAGGTAAGAGTCCTAATGGGAGTGTGATTCGGTATCGTGATGAGATCGTGACTCGATTCTTATCCCGTGATTCTCGGGTGGTGTTGACGTGGTGCAGTGATCTCCGGTGGGGCGTTATGGTAGCCTTCGTGGAGAGCTCGGCCTCAAAGCTCGGCTTAGGAGTTCGGCCTCGGCCTGTATGACCTGAGGGTCATCATTAGTTGTGTGAGCTTGGCCGCGCTATGGTGCTCCAATCAAGGCTGACCTGCGTAGGCTCGGACCATGGGGTCGGAGGGCGTGCAGCTCAGCAACGATGGGGGATCTTTGGGTAGGTACTGATCTGTCGTACCGTGCGGCGAGAGATCGGCTGAAGAGCTCGGCCTACTAGGTCGACTTCGTCAGACCCGTACGAGTTCGGCTCAGGGTCCAGTTGACTTGGATGTGTCCGACGAGCTCGGCCAAGCAGTAAGGTTTATCGAAGATCGGGTCGGTCCGATCTTCCGCTGAGCTAGGTTCGGTTCTTAGAATGACCATGTGGCAGTTTCTGATTGGTGGGGTGTTTTATGCCTTATCACAGGCCCCCCCACTTATCAGGGATCGGCTCGGCACTGATGAGTGAAGTTTCCTGGTCTACTCGTCTGAAAGATTCTTGAGGCCGAGCCAAACTCATTTTGTCAAGGATTTGACATTGTACGGTCTGACAGTTGGGCGTTAGTGCCACGTTAGCAGAGTCATTATGGCAGGCTTGGGAATTCAAATCGTCTTTTGATCTGGACCGTTGAATTATACTGAGCTCTCCTTGGCCGTTGGATCAGTTCAGCCCAAGAGTTATAAATAGGCGACTCCTCCCTGCTCATTCTTCACTGCTCCAAGTTATTGACTTCTCGGCAAGCTCGGATTTCTCAGCTCTGTAGCGCTCGGTGCTTTCTGGTTCGTGATCAGCTCGGCTTTTGCTTCGTTCGTGTTCAGCTCTTCTTCAACCAGTAAGTCCTCTCCGCCCAGTATGTCAGTTGGTAGTAGTCACATGGGCGAGCTACTCGCCGGGGCGGCAGAGGGCGCGAGTCTGAGCCGAGAGCTCCCCGCTCGTTCTCCCACAGTAGACTTGTTGGGCTCGACTTCGGACGAGCCCGATGTAGTGGAGCCTCGTCAGGCAGAGGTTGCCGAGCCTCCATTGCCCCTAGAGTCCGACCTCGTGGCCCAACCAATTGCCGGGGACCGAGCCGAGAGCTCTGGATCGTCCTGGTCTGATGATGAGGAGTCAAGTGAGGGCGATTCTTCAGAAGTGGGGGTTGGTTCGGTTAGCTCGTCCGCTGACGCCCTTAAGCCCAAAGAAGGGAGTGTCAACACCGTCCCGAGCACGATCACGGATGCCGACCTCAACTATCTCAGGACAACCTATGCCATCCCCGAGAACATCCAGCTCCGAGCTCCCAACCCGGGGGAGATGGCCTGCTACATCAGGCCCGGCGAGGTGGCTTTGTACGAGTTGCCTTTCAAGTACGCGTTCAGGCTCCCCGTCCTTTGCATGGTGGACCAGATCTTGGACCACTTCCACCTGTCCCCAGGTCAGCTGGTGCCGAACTCTTGGTAGGCCGTGTATGGCTTCTACGCCCTGTTTTGCGAGATGGGTCGAGGTGCAAGCGTGGCACTTTTCTCTTGGTTCTTTTTCTTGAAGAAGTCTCCAGAGAAGGGGTGGTACTATTTCAGCCACCGATCTGGGAAGAGTGCGGCCCTGGGTGGCCACAAGTTTTTGGTCAGTACGCCAAGCTTCAATAAGTATTGGATGCCTCGTGTTTTCTTTGCTTCCATTCCAAACAGCCCTCTCCGAGCCAAGTGGAAGGAGATCAACTTGAACTACGTCAACAGGGTACTGCCCCTGACCGAGAATGAGCTGACCTCGCTCGACCTGATCCCCCAGCGTCAGCCCCTCGATGTCCTCCAGCTTCAGGACGAGGGGTTCCTTCAAAGGTGGCATATGACCCCTGGTAGGAGCCCAAGCCGGGCCCGTTTCTGTCGCCCGAGCTGACCCCTTTACTTAGTCTTCTTTTCTTTTTTGGTTTGTTTCTGACGTTTTGTCTTTCTTGTAGTGGTCGGCCATATTCCCCCAATGGATTCAGCTCGGCTCAGGGCCTAGACCATTGCGGACCGGAGGAAGAAGAATGCCAAGAAGAAGTCCCGGGGCGAGTCCTCCAAGGCTTCCAAGGGCAAGGCTGTGTTGCCGAGCCCGTCAGACATCGTGGTCGGCCTTGAGGCCGAGAAGAGCACGGACCCAGTGGGGTCTCCAAGGAAGGGAAAAGGTCAGAAAGGCGAGAGGAGCCCGCCGAGGGACACCAAACGTCAGAAGCTCTTGGTCAATCTAACGAGTGGTGGTCTTCCGCCCGTGGCCTCCCCTCCCAACATCTCCCGATATGTCTTGGGGAGGGCCTTGGCCAGCAACGTTCCGGTGAGGCCGACCTGGCGCCTCTTCCCAGGGGACTCGGCATTGATGTCGGCTACGCATGCCAAGGAATGGCTGAACGCAAGTCGGCTACCGGCCGACAGGGAGAAGCTCGAGGCGCTGTCCGACCCCGAGCTCCACTCCACCTTGTTTCAGGACTTTAATATGGTAAGTTTCCTGTTCGGCTCTTATGACTAGATCCGACTTGTGTAACCCGACCTGACTTTTGTTCTAATGCTTTCTTGCAGGGCTTAGCCAAGGCAGTGGAGACCATGCTTCGTTTTGAGCGGCTCTTGACCGAGAACCACTCCTTGGGCGTCCAGTGTAAAAAGGCTTACCAGGATGCTCAGGATGCCGTTCAGAGGCGTCGGGAGACTCAAGAGAAGCTCACTGCCGCTGAGGCCGAGGTGACCAGGCAGAAGGAGAAGGTCAAGGCTTTGCAGGCTCAGCTCGACGAGGTGAGGGAGAAGGCCAAGGAGGACCTGGCTCTAGCTCAGGATGAGGCGATCAACGACTACCTCCAATCGAAGGAGTACGCTGACGTATGCCATGAGATCAGGAAGCCTCCTTATGCTGATGGTTTTGAGGCAGGCCGGGCTGATCTCTTGGCCGAGATCAAGGCTGCCTATCCCGATCTCAATCTCTCGCGCTTTGACGATGATGCGACCACTTTTGCTGAGGAGTTGGGAGATGAGGAGGGCGCCGAGGTCACGCAGGCTCTGCCAACTGAGGACCCTACGCAGGCCGACCCCCTCGCCCTCGACACTGAGCTCCAAGACCTCCTTGCCGAGCATACTACCGTGGAGGTCGCCGAGGTCGCTTCTAAGTCTACTACCAAGGAGATTGAGATGTAATTATTATTATTATTATTAATTTTTTTTTTTTTTTGCTGGGCCGAACTGCCCACTTTGTAACCATGCCGAGCAGTCTGCTTATACTGAATGAAAATCTCTTTTTCTCAAAATTTGTCTAAGTGTTTTAGCTCGACAATTTTAGCCTTCTTTTCCTTGTGTATGTTGTTCCATTTGATGTTGTGGCCGAGCTGACGACCCGTTCCGTTAGCCCAGCTTAAGGACTTGGCTGTTTTTTAGCTATGCTTTACTGGGTCATCGGTTCGACCATGCCATGTCCGAGGTCAGGATGACTTTCACCTTGGTTAATTAATTCGCTGTTCCCAGTGGTCAGATCAGATCGGCTACCACATAAGCGGCTGCATGGCAGAGCAGCCTCCCTGGCTGAGCGTAATGCCTTAGCTTAGTTTTAGACTTTGTTCAGCTCGGCCATGGGGAGAGTTTGCTCTTGTTGGTTCAGACGTCGGCCAATCTTTGTTGACTGGTCTTATGACTTGATTGCCGACCTATGAGGGTCGGTCTTTGAGGTCGGCCAGGTCTATGAGGACCGGTCTTATGACTTGGTTGTCGACCTATGAGGGTCGGTCTTTGAGGTCGGCCAGGTCTATGAGGACTGGTCTTATGACTTTGAATTTGGAGCTTGCAAATACGTCAAGTGGTGGAGAAAGACTTTGTTTTATTGAATCAAACGTCGGGGCCGAAGCCGAATACAAGTATGTTCGTCATAAACCTTGCAGAGCAGGATAGTTAAGGAAATTACTGAAAAAATTTCTTCAAATTTTTCGAGTTCCAAGGTCTCGGTACCTTCTTGCCCCCAGAGTCTGCAAGCAATACTTCCCTGGGCGAATTTGCTTGGAGACTATGTACGGGCCTTCCCAATTTGGTGCTAACTTTCCTTGCTGCCTTGGCTGGGATGCGCTGAGTTTTCTGAGGACGAGGTCCCCTTGACGGAAGTGCCGCTCTTTTACTCTTGAGTCATAGTACTTTGCCGTCCTCTATTGGTATGCCGTGTTCTGGAGTAGGGCATTTTCTCGAACTTCGTCGAGGAAGTCAAGGTTGGCTCTCAGCCCATCTTCATAGGTCTTCTCATCGAAGTTGAGCACTCGGTATGACGATGCCATAACTTTGACCGAGGCGAGGGCTTCGGTCCCATAAGCGAGGCAAAAAGGGCTCTCCCCGGTTGGTGTTCTTACCGTCGTCCTATATGCCCATAGGACACTTGGGAGCTCTTCCACCCATCTTCCTTTGGCCTCATCTAACCTTCTCTTAATGCCGGTGAGTAATGTTCGGTTGGACACTTCTACTTGTCCATTTGCTTGTGGATGAGCTACTGAGACGGGTCGGAAGTCAATGTAGAAGTGCTCGCAGAACTCTCGGAAGGCCGGGTTGTTGAATTACGTGCCATTATCTGTGATGAACACTTTTGGTAGTCCGAACCGGTAGATGACCTTATTTTGAAAGAACTTGTCCATGTTCTTCTCGGTGATGGTTGCCAGGGGCTCGGCCTCGACCCACTTAGTGAAGTAATCGATCGCCACCACCACGTACTTCCTGTTTCCCGACGCCGGGGTGAAATCTCTGAGAATATCCATTCCCCACATAGCGAAAGGGATTGGGCTCAGCATTGAGGTCAATTTTGTTGCTGGTCGGCTTGAAATTGGTGCAAACAGCTGGCACTTCTCGCACGTCTTCACATACCTCATGTCCTCTTCTTGCATTCTTGGCCAATAGAATCTTTGCCAAAGTATCTTGTATGCAGAGCTCGGCCACCCATGTGACTCCTCTAGTGCCTCGGCCAAGGTGTACTCGACTCCCTTCGGTCCAAGGCATCGGAGAAGAGGTGTCGAGATTGCTCTTTTGTAGAGCACTCCGACGATCATGGTGTACTTGGCAGCTCGGATCTTGACCTTTCTTGCTTCGTCTCGATTCTCCGAGAGCTGGTCATTCTCCAAGTAGTTGACAATGGGGTCCAACCAGGTCTACCTTTACTTTTCAATGCGCTTTATGCTTTCTTCTTGCAAGGATGGCTTCTCCAAGATCTCTATGTACACTGATCGGCTCAGATATTAGAGGTCAGCCTCAGCCAACTTTGACAGGGAGTCAGCAGGGGTATTCTCTTTTCTCGGTATTCGGGTCATCTCAAAGTGCTCGAGTTCAGAGATCAGATCTCGTGCCCGGCTTAAGTAAGCTATCATCCTTTCATCTTTCGCCTCATAGTCTCCATTGACCTGGTTGACCACGAGTTGGGAATCTCCTTGCCCCTTCAACCACTTTATGCCAATTGCCTTGCTGACTCGAAGTCCGGCTAGGAGGGCTTCATACTCTGCCTCATTGTTCGAGGCGGGGAACTTGAACCTTAGGGCATATTGAATCCGAAACCCCTCGGGGCTCACCAGGATCAGGCCAGCTCCGCTTCCTCCAAAATTGCTCAAGCCGTCGACATTCATGGTCCAAGTCGGGTTGGTTTCAGCTTTTGTATTGGCATCTTCTACTGTCTTCTCTTCCTCGACCCCGAGGTCCGGCATTATGCACTCGGTGACGAAGTCGGGCCAGGGCTTGCCCTTTGATCGCGGTCCGCGGGCTATAGCTTATGTCATACTCACTCAGCTCGACCGCCAAGGTGATCAGCCGACCTGACACGTCGGGCTTGTGCAATATCTTCTTAAGAGGCTGGTCGGTCAGCACCGATATCGGATGAGCTTAAAAGTATGGCCTTAGCTTTCTTGCGGCCGTGACAAGGGCGAAAGCTATCTTCTCGAACTTGGAGTATCTCGTCTTGGCGTCGACAAGAACATGGCTAATGTAGTATATAGGCTTCTGAGCTCGGCCTTCTTCCCTAACCAACACTGCGCTGACTGCCATCGGGGTGGTAGCTAAGTAAATTTGAAGCTCCTCTTTTGGCCCGGGTCGGCTGCGAAGAGGCAGGTTCTCCAAGTATTTCTTCAGCTCTTCAAAAGCTTGTTGGCACTCTACGGACCAGACGAAATCCTTCGGGTTCCGGATGTTCTTGAGGGCCTTGAAGAACGACAGGCACTTGTCGCCCGACCTCGACATGAATCGTGCCCACGCCGCCACTCGCTCGTTTAGCCTTTGTACTTCTCGAATTGTCCTCGGAGGGCTCATCTCTTGGATGGCCTTGATTTTTGCCGGATTGGCTTCGATGCCTCTAACAGAGACCATGAAGCCGAGGAACTTCCTTGAGGTCACGCTGAATGCACACTTGGTGGGGTTTAGCTTCATTTGGTTCTTCCTCAATACGCCAAAGGCTTCTTCCAGGCCGGCCAAGTGGTGTTCGGCCTTCAAGCTCTTCATTAACATGTCGTCCACGTAGACTTCCATGTTTCTTCCGATCTGCTCGCAGAATATATAGTTCACGAGCCGCTGGTATGTCACTCCGGCATTTTTCAATCCGAACGGCATGACCTTGTAGCAAAAATTTTCTTGGTCAGTTCGGAATGCCGTGTATGGCTCGTCCTCCTCATGCATCATGCTTTGGTTATAGCCAGAATATGCGTCCATGAAGCTCAGCATCTCGTGGCCTGCCGTGGCATCGATCAAGAGGTCGATCCGAGGTAGCGGGTACTCATCTTTTGGACAAGCCTTGTTGAGGTCGGTGTAGTCGACACACATTCTCCGCTTCCTGTTCGGCTTGGGGACCATAACGACGTTAGCCAACCAGATCGGGAATTTTTCTTCTCAGATGAACCCTGATTGGCGGAGCTTCTCCACCTCTTCCTTGATTGCGGCTTGCCGATCAAGGGCGTAGTTCCTTCTCTTCTGCTGGATCGGCTTTCGGCTCGGATCCACGTGGAGTCGGTGCTCAACTATATGCCTTGGTATGCTCGGCATGTCGGCAGCCAGCCAGGCGAAGATATCGGCGTTCGCTTTTAAGAAATTTCCAAGCTGATTCCTTTGATCCTTGCTCAGCAATGATCCGAGCTGGACCACCTTTGCTGGGTCTTCCTCGCTGAGGGGGAATGGGGTTAGGTCTTCCATGGGTCGTCCTCTCCTTTCGATGAGCTCATCCCGCTGATCCTCAGGGAGGTGCTCGACGCACATTGCCATTCCTCGGACATTGCCTTTGTTTTGCTTGACAAAAGTAGCATAGCACTTTCGTGCCTTCTTCTGGTCACCTCGGACTTCGCCGATACCGTTCTCAGTAGGGAACTTCATCTTCAAGTGTGTCGGTGAGATGATGGCTCGGAGAGCGGTCAATGATGGGCTGCCGAGTATGGCGTTGAAAGTCACTATCGACCGTATTACCATGAATTTGACCTGGATCGTCGCCTGACATGGAGCTTGTCCGATCGAGACCAGCAAGTCGATTGAGCCCTTTCTGGTCACGACAGCTCCCGAGAACCCGTGAAGTGAGGTGCCCTCCGGCTTGAGCGCTTCGTCGTCGAAGCCAAATTATCGGTACGCGTTTAGCGACATAAGGTCCACGGATGCGCCGGTATCGACCAATACTTGATGGACGGGTCTCTTCGCAATTTCTACCTGCACCACTAAAGCATCATCATGAGGCAAACTTATACCTTCGAGGTCGGCCTCGGTGAAGGAGATCGTCGTCACTGGCTTAAGCTTCTTGGTGGGCATCTCGGCGACTCCGACGAACCGCGCGTTTGCCTTGGCCTTTTGAGTAGAATCTTGTCTGGGCCCTCCGAGGATAGTGTATATGGGAGCTCCCTTGTCACTGCTCGGCCCGGATCCGTCTTCTTTCTTCTCAGCTCGGGCTTTTTCTTCGTCTCGCTTGGCTCGCCTATTTTCGGGCCTCGGGTCGGCTCTCCTTTGATCGCGATCTTCAGGTCGCCGACCCCCACTCTCTTCACGGCCTCCTTTGACATATCGCTTCAGATGGCCCGCTTTTATCAGCTCTTCGATTTCTCTTTTCAGCTGATAGCAATCCTCAGTGTCATGACCGGTGTCCTTGTGGAATTTACAATACTTGTTGGGATTCCGAGATGACCCGGCTATCATTGGTAGGGGCCGACGGATGTACCCGCCGTCTTGTATTTGCATCAAAATCTCCTTGCGTGAGGTATTCAGTGGGGTGTAATCGGGGCTCCGAGCTTGGTCTGATCTCTCAGCTCGGCGATCCGTCTTGGGCCGCTTGTCCTCCTTGCGGTCATCGATCGTCGGCCTTTTCTTATCGGCTTGGCCTTTGTTTCCCTTCCAGGCTTGGAGCACCTCAGCCATATTCGCAAATTCATTACACCTCTCCAAGAGCTCGGCCATGTTTCTAGTCGGCTTCCGGGCCAAGTCTTTGATGAGGTCCATGTCGGAGAGCCCGTTGCTCATCACAGTATGGGTCGTGGCCTCATCCAAATCCTTGATGTCTAAGGATTCCTTGTTGAAGCGGGAGACGAATGCTCGGATCGACTCGTCAGACCTTTGCTTCACGCTGAGGAGGTTGACTGTCGTTTTCTTGTGTTTCATACTACTCTGGAAGAGCGTGACGAAGGCTCGACAGAGCTGAGCGAAGCTTGTTATGGAGTTCGGCGGCAACCAGGAGAACCATGAGGTCGCCTCGCCCTTGAGGGATGCAGGGAAAGCCCGACAAGAAACAATCTCAGTTCCCCCGTATATGGTCATCATCGCATTAAAGTAGTTGATATGATCCATCGGGTCAATCGTCCCGTCGTACCGGTCAAAGGGAGGAGGTTTAAACCCGGCTAGTAGTGGCGCGGTCATGATCTCAGGAGGATAAGGTTGTCGCCCGACTAGTGAATAGGCGTCCAGGGTCGCCTGTTTTTTCCATCCCTCCACCTGCTCGGCCAAGTCTCGTAGCTGCCTTTCCAGTTTGGTTTCAGGTGCTCGGTCGTTCGGCTCATCCACGCGGTATAAATTATCTTGTTCGCTCGGCCTAGGTCATCCATTTTGTTCTTCCGCTCGAGGTCGGTATGCTCGATCGTCCTGCTGTGGTCGGCCGTTCTGGTCGGCTTGGTCAGCACCATCCCTCATTCTTCTTTCCACTTGGAAATTGGACCCACGGGGGCTCCTCTGTTGCTCTTCTCGAGGAGGCGGGCTTTGATGTCGGGGGTTATGGCGAGATCCTTCTCCTCGTCTCGCAACACGTCTCCCATTTGGCTCGTTCCCTTGTTCTCGGATTCCCCTCGGCTGCTCGTCTTCTCCGAGCCGATCAAAAAATACCGACCTTCCCGCTACCGAGCCCGCTGGTTCGATTTCTTGCTGTACCCTCGGGCTTCGGTGATGCTCTTGTTCATCCCTTCGAGCGCCTCTACTAGGGCATGGAGGAGGAGTCTTCTGAAAGGACGGGTGTGATAACGCGGCCCGGCTAGGCTCGGCCCGACGCCGGCCACCATTCTGCTGCATGTTTCTCTCTACGCTCACCGGGGCTAGAGGGGGCACGACCAGTGGTTGACCCATCAGCCCACCCCGGGCCATCTGGTTCGTGAAAGTACGTAGCATCTCGTTGGTGTGGAGCATCTACAGCTGCAAGTCCATAACTTGCCGGTTATTTATCGGGGCTTCGGGGTCCAAATTCTTTGGTAAGGGCGGCGGCGCTGGTAGGCCCAACCCGTTCAAGTTTGGCTTGACCTGTGCTCGGTCAGCCACTGCTGTGTCTAGCACACTACCGCCATTTCCACCCTCTGGCGGGGGAATGGGGTTGACCGCGGTGCCCATGCTGGGCTGCGCACCCCCTGCCCGAGGGGGTCTTCCGTTTGCACCCTACCGCGAGGCTTCAGGGGGCGGTGATTGCCTCGCTTGCACAACGGGCTGTAGCTCATCCCCACGGGAAGTCGAGCCATGCTGCCCTGATCTCGTGTGCACCATTGTTGTTGCTCTTGAAGTTGGTAGAAACGACGATGGCTTACTGACGTCGTTCCCACAGACGGCGCCAAGTCTGTTGCATGTGGAAACCTTCGATGCTTGGTTCGCCCACGGATGAGCCTGCAAAGACCAAGTGATGAGCACAAGAGGGCCGGTGTGGCTCCGGTCTAGGACTCTCCGATGCTCAAGTTAGATCACCAGTGCAACAGCGTAACAGCTAGTAAAAGTGAGATCATCAATAAAGCTCCATACCTTAGTATTTATAGAGGGAGATGAGGCGGTTGGAGCTGTCCTAGTATGGTAAGAGTCCTTGTTTGGTAAGGCTCTTCCCCGCGGAGTGGAGTGGAGTGGAGAGTTTCTTTCAGGGTCGGACTCTTGTTAAGGTAAGAGTCCTAATGGGAGTGTGATTCGGTATCGTGATGAGATCATGACTCGATTCTTATCCCGTGATTCTCGAGTGGTGCTGACGTGGCGCCGTGATCTCCGGTGGGGCGTTATGGTAGCCTTCGTGGAGAGCTTGGCCTCGGCCTGTATGACCTGAGGGTCATCATTAGTTATGTGAGCTTGGCTGCGCTATGGTGCTCCAATCAAGGCCGACCTGTGTAGGCTCAGACCATGGGGTCGGCGGGCGTGCAGCTCAGCAACGATGGGGGATCTTTGGGTAGGTACTGATCTGTCGTGCCGTGCGGCCAGAGATCGGCCGAAGAGCTCGGCCTATTAGGTCGGCCTCGTCGAACCCGTACGAGTTCGGCTCAGCGCCCGGTTGACTTGGATGTGTCCGACGAGCTCGGCCAAGTAGTAAGGTTTGTCGAAGATTGGGTCAGCCTGGTCTTCCGCTGAGCTCGGTTCGGTTCTTGGAATGACGTCGGCTCGATTATGTGGCAGCTTCTGATTGGTGGGGTGTTTTATGCCTTATCACACAACAATCTGTAACTAGAAAATCGCAGTCACAAGTTTTTAGCCACAAAATTCTACAGCTAAAATCTATAGTAATAAATTTAATACAGGAAAATCCATAGCTAAATATCTGCATCTATAACTTTACTGTGGAAAAATCCGCATCAAAATATCCACAGTTATAGATTTGCAGTGAAAATATCCGCAGCTAAAAAATTGAAGCTATATTTGCTGCGAAAACATTCGTAACTATAAATCCGTAGCCATAGATTTGTTGTGGAATAATATGCATAAAAAATCCGTAGCTATAGATTTGTTGTGGAAAAATCCGCATCAAAGAAATCTGCAGCTATAGACTTACTGTGGAATAGTCCGCACCTAAAACTCCGCAGCTATAGACTTGCTGCGAAAAAGTTCGCATCTAAACATCCGCAGCTATAGACTTGTTGTGGAAAAGTCCGCATCTAAAACATCTACAACTATAGACTTGCTACGGAAAAGTCCGCATCTAAAACTCCACAGTTATAGACTTGCTGCGAAAAAGTCCGCATCTAAACATCCGCCGCTATAGACTTGCTGCGAAAAGTCCACATCTAAACATCCACAGCTATAGATTTGCTGTGGAAAAATCCGCAGCTAAAAAACCACAGCTATAGAGTACCCTTTTCCAGCGGTAGGATATCCGTAGTTACAGAAGTACTGACGATACTTGTACCTGCAGTTTGAAAACCGCAGGTAACCCGTAGCTATAGGCTATTGCTGCGGATTGTTTGACTTTTTACTGCGGAAAAAAGCGCAGTTATAAGCCCTTTTTGTTGTAGTGTAATTACTTTTCGACGCCGTTACTCTGTCCAACGAAGGATAAAGCCAGTCTTTTGCCTCCACCTGAGTAGGGGGATGCGATTCATCCCATATAATCGCATTGGTTTAAACGTATACAGCTATTTTAATTCTTTCATCACATTTTAATTCTGTAGCAATGTAGACTTTTAAATTATAACTGTGTAGTGTACAGTAGTCAATTTAGTTAAGCAATGTGCGCATCATTTTAGCTGAACATGTGGAAATAGGACATTTATGAAGGAAGAATATTCGAAAACTAGCATCTAATAGAAAGACCGGTTTACCCGGGCGAGGTGGGTGCCTAACACCTTCCCACTCTCGTAACCTGACCATTTACCCCGAATCTCTAACCAAACGAAACGAAGTCCCGTAGCCTTTCACAGGGCTACACCCATGGGTCCTATGCCCTAATCCTAGGTGGCGACTCCATTTCATTTAATTGTATGACCCCCATCCCCCGATGAATCACAACCATTTGAGAAGACGCATTCCTTCTCTCTCCAACTGAGGAGCATATCCCCCAAACCCCACCGAGCTGTAGGAAACCGCAGTTCTGGGAACGGATCCTCACAGTGGCGACTCCACTAGGGATTGATGGTTAAGCTTTCAATACTAGATGCTACCGTTGAACGCAAGAATATTCTTCCTTCTGCATTATTGTTTGATAACATGTTTGGCTAACCCCTTTTATGTACTAACTGCATCATGCGTGTTCGAAGTGAAGTCAAACGACGAGGGTACTCCCTATTGTGCCTCTACCCCTGGGGAGGTGGGATACATCATACTAAGTATTCTGAGATCGGATGATACCTGCTTCCGCCACTACTATCATGCACACACAACACTGCATAGAAACACACAGCCCCGTGGTTAGTCGTTGGACCCCATATGCAGATATGGGTAATTCGCGGCGAAGCCACAGCCCTTGATATTTACTATACAAGTTTAGAAAGTCACCGACGAGGGTATTTACTGGTGTCATGGGGTACTCCGCTACTCAAAAAGGGCATTAGTTTGATTACTCTGAGATTGCGTGACCTCACTGACGAAGGTATTCACTAGTGTGTCGTGGGGTACTTCGCTACCCAAAAAGGGCATTGGTTTGATTACTCTAAGATCGTGTGATCTACTCTCTAGGTATTTTAACAGCACCACGTACTAACGATTCGCGACCATGAGCGACAGGTATATAGGTGCTGTCAAGGGTGACCTTTTTCTGTCCTATCAGCCTACCCAGTACATGCATCATGTAGAGGAAATTAGACCATATACATGTAACTTGCATCGAACTAACGTAGCAACCCTTCGGGGCCGGAAATGAGGTTCTTGGCAGTATATACTCCTTAATGTAGTTTGCCTGTCATGGGAAAGGGCCCCATTTGTCCCTCGATAGTCCCTCGATGAAAGCGACATAATCGTCCGGGATGGTATATCAAAAAAAATGTAGCCTCGATAGTCCCTCAAAAAATGGTACACCGCCTGGTACATTATGTCAATAATCAAGCTCTGGTTATCCCAAAATGGAAGGTACCCTAAATTAACTAAAGATAGACCATCAGGCCCTTCGTGATGATCCTAATACGATCTCTGGGAGCCATCAAATAAGAGAGGATTTATGGCCAAAAGTGGAGCGAAGAGGTCAGGAATGGATCGTCACGCCACCCAACCACTGTTTGTATATATATGTTTGTATATTTGCTTTGTAAACGAGAACATAGTTATGTATATATACATATATAAAGAAAAAAAATTTAAAAAAGATAAAAAAAAAACAAAAAATGATAATTTGTTTGTCACACGAAATCCTAAAACAATCTTTCACCCTTGCAAGGCACAATTCTGTGACGGAAGAACCCTTTGTTGCCCGCTTGGGACCGTCAGGCCGGCCGATTGACTTGGGCCCACCTCCACCAATCTCCATTCCCTCTGTCCAACAGAAATCACAGTCCGTCTTCTAGTCCCGCAAGACGAAGTCCAGTAGCGTCACCTCCTCTTATGAGAAACATGGATCCACTAGAGGCCGGTTCTTCGGGAGAATTTTTGAGTCAAGAAATGGTCAGCATGAGAAGAGAGATGACTGAGATGAGGCAGCTAGTCACACAAATGGTTCAGGAGATGTAGAGTCAGTCTCGAGTAGACAATGCACAAACCCCCAAAGAACCTAGGGTGACGCCAATACCCAGAGCACAACCCAAGGTGGTAATAGAGGAAGAAGATGTTGTGGTCCTCAACACCCCACAAAATCCCCCTGAGACTGAAAGACAGAAACAAATGAGGGAGAAAGTTAAAAAACTTGAGATTGCTCTGCAAGGGAAAGCAGTAGCAAAACCAGTAGATGATTTGGTCTTCTTCTCGACCGGGAGGATACCTGAAGACTTCAAATGGAAGCTTAACAAGTTCGACGGGACGGGGGACCCAAAAACCCACCTAAAAATCTTCATTACTTTGGCCAAGTCATGGGATCTTACTGAGAATCAAATGGGTCAAGCCTTCCTTCACTCATTGGCTGGATCAGCTCTGAGGTGGCTCACCCAATTAGACCAGACTCAAACTCAAAGCTGGTTGGCAGTGGTGAATGAGTTCACCAAGTAGTATTCTTACAACGCTGAGGTAGATATTACTCGGCGTGAATTAGAGACCTTGAGGTAAGGAGTTGATGAAGGATTTCCAATTTCATTATGAGGTTCCGCGAGAAGGCATTCAGGATGTGGAAACGTCCAAATGAAGCAGAGCAAGTGGAAATGATTCTGGAGAACTTACATGGGGAGTACCATGACCGCCTTTACTGTCAGTACATCAAAACCTTTGAAGCACTTACCTCAACAAGAACAACAAGGTAGGAAGAGGGAAGGGTCCTGAAGTGAATGTAGTCACTACTAGTCAATACACTGAGAAGAAAATTTTGTCGACAGCCACAGCACCATTGGTTATCCAAGTAGAACAGTCAGCCTCTCCTAGATAGTTTACTTTTGGCAATATAAGTCCTGCTCGCCTCTTCTTCAAGCTCAAGAGGGAAGGGATGCTAGATTTCGTACCACCGAGGCACATAGATTTGGCCAATCCGCCTCCAGGATACAAGCCATAATTTAATTGCTACTATCACAATTAGAAAGGTCACCAGACTAACAGATGCATACACCTCAAGCATGCCATACAAGACCTGATTGACGCAGGGAAGAGAGCGTTGAAAGTGGAACAACAGCCCAACGTAACCAGTAACCCTTTGCCAAACCATGGGGTGAATATGTTGCAAGAGGTTGTTCCAGGTTTAGACCCAACAACTCTAATTCGGCCCGTAGGGGGTCCTTTGAAGGAATTGAGGAGAGTTTGGAGGGATAAGGTGCGTCTCATGTGGCAGATGGACCTCCCAGCAGAAGCTAGAACCAACATCAGCAATCTCCTAAGAGACATGTACAGGAGAGAAATGATTGAAGCTCAACCAACACCTTTTCGCGGCAGGAGCCGATATGCTCGGAAGAGAAGAGCAAAAAGGATGATGGTATTGTTTACTATGCCAGAACCAATTATAATGGCAAATTCAAAGAAGTTGGACAGCGGTGTGACTGAGGGAAGGGAATAGCCTCCGACCATCGCACGATGAAGCTGGAATACCTAGAGAATGGATTAGACAGCCTTGGGCCTCATGTGTAATTAAGTAAGTTTGGGTTCACCGACTATGAGATCAGCCACATGGCATATGTGGAAAACTCAGAAGATGAAGAAGAATGCGCTAACCCCATGGTTCACATTCAACCCATTGGGGGAAGGCCACTTGAAGATAATACAAAAATCATTGGAGAGGTCACACCAAGCTTGATCCAAGCCGTATCTACGCTGGCCATTGGTGAGACTCTCTCTTGAGACACCTTTCTTCTGCAACTTTGCAATCCTTGCCTTCAAAACCACCGGATCATCCGTGTCTTCACCATCATCTTCATCCACTTCCCTGGAACGCTTGGAACTTGAGGAGCTTGAAGTCTCTTTCCGCTCCCATGTTAACCTTCTCCTTGCAGTCTTCGTCTTTCCTTGGTTCTTTACCCAATCTTCATACTCCATAGTCATTCCTCCGTCATTAACAACTCTTATAGCCTTTAGTATCATCTTGGATTGCCACATACTGGCTATCTTCTCTACCAACCCCTTGTCCAGTTCCTCTGGTGGATAGAAGTTCACCAAGTCCTCAGGTACAAGAGTCAATCCGTACTATCGACGCAGCCGATTGGGTATATAGAAAGAAGTATGGCCAAGTCCCATAAGATGTACATAGTTACACCTAGAAGAATTCAGCACTGGGGCATCAACAGTCCACCATGAACACCGCCAACGGATATCATCAGAAGTAATGCGGGACAGAGCACATTCCCAATCATCCCAATGATAGTACTCCATCACTATCGAACGGAGACGATAGTGCTTGATTTTGAAGGCTCCTCTAATCGGCTTCACAAATTGCAGTCTCTCACAAAGCCAAACTTGCCATATAAATGGAAATAAGGGTGTCCCCAAACGCATGGTAAAAAGAAAAACGGAAAGAAAAATTGTAAGAGAAGATTACCTGCAACAAGTACAGACTTCCAGCAAAGTCTTCGCTATGAGGAATGTGACTCCCACTCCAAATGTCCAACCCTCTCATCGTTTCTGCCAATACTGTAGGAACGATATCACCACCATGTTGGACTAGTTTAACTACCTCCATCTGTACAGGGGAAGCCCCGCGAGCACTAGAACGAAGGAGGAATTGAGCAATGACACAGAACAAGAAGGACCTCTTCCTACACTCCATGAAACCATGGTTACCCCGACATTGACCTGCAAAGAGGCGAATGATCGCCAAGACATCATTACGGTGACCATGCATAAAGTGGGGAAGACATCCCTTTTCCAGCCCAGAGAAGGACATCATATCTTTGGAATAGTCATCCTTCAAGAGGGGACAAATCATAGCACCATGATGAGGAGAGAAAAAACATGCACGGAATTCCTCGTAAATCGGACATACCTTATCAATACCAAATCGAAACACATGCACTTCCGGGATCCAATAGCGAGAAACACCTCAAAGCAAGTCCTATGCAAGCGTCATGTTCTTCATACCCTTCAGAGGTTGGAGGTGCACTCTCCCCAAGGCTTCACGATCATCTCTCAGCATGGAATCAATCCATGAGCTCAAAGCCTTGTCCATTGAATGAGGAAAGTAACAAAATATCAAAATAAGAGAAGAAGAGAGAGAAATCCAAAAACAACAACCCAAGAGCAAGGAAAGGAAGAGTAGAGAGTTTCCATACTCTCCAAGTCCCTAAATATAGCCCCAAGGGCGAACAAAGCCTTAGGAAGGAAAGGAAAATCAATAAATCTTGCAACTGGGCATTCTAAAAAGGAAACAAATCAGAATCAGAAATGCGGAGTCAACAGTGAAACTCCTCGATTCGACAACGAATCATACCTCCCTCGACATCGACACACTGTCGAAGAATCAAGTTCGATGTCGATCCAAGGAGTTTGAGTGTCGAACAACACCCTTTGACTGTGTAAACTAGTTTAATAGTAAACTAATGGCACTCGACAGTTAAAATTCTCAGCTTGATGTCAATGGTAGGCCTTTCACTGTCGATCGACACTACGTCGATGTCGATACTGTGTTTTTACAGCTTATGATGAGTTTGCACATTTTTGGGCAGTCCACACTGAACCAGTGGGTCCCTGCCATCTCCGCACATTATCCTATACTCTAGGGTCACGATGGACCATCCCACATTGCCTACATATCCATACATCACATTTCCACTTATCCATACAACCAATTGATCAAAAATCCTAAACTTGGATTAAAACAATTCAAGCATCCAAAATCATCCAAAACATTTACAAGACTCAAAGGCCTGAAATTGTTCATTATCCAAAAAAAAATATCTATTGGTCTGCCTCATCCTCAGGCTCATCACCATCCATCATCGCCATTGCTCTCCTCCTCGCTCTCCTCCTGATCATTATCGACCTATGCCCCGTGGCCACGGACTGGATCATTAATTTGGATCACCGGAGATCGTGGCACCGAAACCTCTGTAGCTAGGGCAGGCTGGGTAGCAGCCAAAGCCTCATCCCTTTCCTTTTAGAGCCGATTAGCGGTCTCCTTGTATCCCAGAATGTCGCCCTCCTGCATCACATACAAGCATTAGCATCCATGTATTTCCATATATATATATATATATATATATATAACCATACAGGTACTAGCACAATGAGAACTATTACTTACCAACTGGAGGATCCTCTCGCCCTGCGAGGCAGTCAACTCCTTCAAACCAACAACCATCTTCTTCAAGACGGCAACCATCCCTAATAGGTCATCATACCTATAACCAGGGACCTACACCAAACAACGATGGTTAGCCATTACAAAGAGAAAAAGAAAAGGCAAACCCAAAGCAAAGTCAGACACTCATAAAGTCAAAACCGCATGGAAAGTCGTTCACAGAAGAAGAAGGACGAGGGATAGGCACCTCCTTGCCCTGACATACAAGAAACCATCCAGGCGCCGGGAAGAAAGTGCCAGGTACCTTGTGAGAACATATGGGCACTGACGACGACCTAGCGCCAGCCTCGCCAAACGGGGAAGGTACCGCCTGAGGAGCAGACTCGAATGAGGTGGCCTCACGAGCCGAGGTGCCAGCACCACTAGCAATAGCAGTAGCCTCCCCAACCTCATAAGGCTTGATGCCGATCGGAGCCTAAGCACACCTAGAGTAAGCAACCAACATGAAAATTGGAAGCTAGAGAAAGAAAAAAAGCAAAAAGATTTAAAGCTTACCCGCGGACCCGAAGGACTAAACCCGACACACATCAGCTCCTTCACCCGATACCCACGGTAACGACCCCACAAGGTAGGCTCAATAAAGGGCCAATCATCGACACCCTTCATGAACCGGTTCATCTCCTGCTTAGAGAGTCTCTCTGGCTCAAGTATGAAGGGAGGAGGCCTCACGGGAATACAAGGCCTCTCGAAATCGGGCCATTGCCTATAAGCCCGATCCCCAAATGGTTCAGCAAAGACCATATGTCGTGGCACGAGCCTCCTCACAGCCTCCAGATGAGCCTGCACCCCCAGCTCGAGGGACTCAAACAGCTGCCATACAACATGTCAACAAAGCACATCCAAGTAAAAAATCATATCAAATGCAAAGAAACACAAGCAAAACACACAATCAAGTTCTCACCTCCTGTGGGGAAAGCCAATCTAATGCCTTCCTCACCACCGACACAGGATCTCTCCTCTCCTTAGGATGGGTATTGTCAGACAACCACATCCTCGCCCTAAGAAAGAAAGAATTGTCTCTGGTTATCAACCTGGGAGCCCGTACCCCCAAGTGATCATAGCACCAGCACTACAATCAAGACAACAGACATCAGTACAAGTAATACAAGCTGATACAATGCAAAGCAAATGTCGGATTACCTCTGGCACAAACCAAGTGTCGCTGATGCACTAAGTGTGCCGCATGGCCAAGGAATCCAACGTCCTCAGCATATGGGCATAGCCTGCGCCAGCCCAGTCAATTTCTTCACCCTCGACAAATCTTTGAGGTACCACACCATGGAGATATGGATCCTCATCCCACTGGTACTGAACAAGGTGTTCCCCAAAAGGTAGAGGAAGAAACACCTCGCCTGCTGGTCCAGCTCCTCACGGCTGGACGAGTCGATCATCGTTTTCCCATCCCACTCACGATGGAACCACTGCACCGTCGTGTGAGATTCAAGGGGAACAGACCCAAGCAGCCTCGTTAGCTCCTGATCATCGAATGTCCAATCACCCTGATGCCCAACCACTGCCTCACCACTGAAAGAAAGCCCCATATATAGGAAAGGGCATAAGGGCGTGATCGTCATCTCACCCATAGGCAGGAGGAAAGTATGGGTAGTAGGCCACTACCTCTCAGCCAGGGCCTGTGCCAAAGATGTGCTGAAGGACCTAGTCTGCAACAAAGCTAGATCCTTAAAGCCAGTCGCCACAACCCGCTATCGGACAGCCCCGCATAGCTGGCCATACCAGCTCAGAACAATGGAGTAAGATACAACTCAAGATCAGTCCTAAAATCCCCAGCGGATCAAAATAAGCAATGGTTTCAAAATAGATCAATCCTGCACAACACAAGATAAGCAATGACATGGACGCATGACAAGCAAATCAAGCGACAAATTTATTGGTTCCACATCAAGATGGGTCAATCCTATACATAGAGACCCATGAAAATGAACCTATGCTATAAATCCCCATGGAAGTTCAATCAAGCAGGGCAAGTTTAATTACCTCGGGTGGCTTCCACGCATTGTTGCAGATGTGCATGTGCGTCTCTCTGAGCAGACGGCCCTCATACTATGGTGCCCTCGACGTCTCCTCACAATTGCTCAATACATCCTCGTCAGGATCAATCTTCGGACAGTGAGCCGAATCATCGCCCTACCAAATCATAATGCCCGAACTCCGTGGCCTCTTGGGAAGAGGAGGTGTACCATCAAACCCCATTTGTCTCTTGCCTTTGTCTCTCCCGGACATGGTGATGAACACGAGAAAAGCAATGGAAAAAACAAAAACCAAGGAAACTTGGGTACTTCTCACAAATCCATATAGATGGAAACTGAGACAAGGAGAGACGATCGATTCAAGCCCTAGTACGCGTGATTTGATCAAACAAGGTCTCATGGCCTAAAAATGTGGAAAATCTACTTAGAAACTCTAAGCTCTCGGAGAAAATCAAAATAGAAGTGGATTTGAAATGAGACTCTTCATCTTCATAAATGGATTTTTGTGTAGAATCGACATCGAACAACCTTCCCCTCGACATCGAACCACTGTCGAGTAAAGCACCTCGATGTCGGTGTGGGCTTTCAATGTTGAAGAATCCTTTCTCAATGTCGAGCAGGCTTTTTGCCGCCAAAGTTCAAATTTTGGGCAAGTGGGCCCACCCCTTAGTGACTTGGCACCCCTAGCATGCCAATGCACACCTCACACATGGCCTACACACGTAATTAGGCAAGATTCCCAATCTCCAATCACACCCACACAGTCGGCGATTACCAACTTAGGATCTCAATTAGTGCATCACGCATGCCCTTACACCGGTAAGTTGACCAGACTACCCTTACCATGACAGATGCTGAACAAGCACATGCAAAGTTACAAAACTACCCCTTTACAAAGCACCACGCCCCATCAATGACAAATTCATCCCCAGGAGTGCTCGTACTATTGGCAATCCTTTACAAACCTCCATGCCCGAACTATCAGCGGCCAACAGATGCACCTCGCCCTTTCAACGAAGATTATTCCCCAGAGCGCCTGTACTATTGGCGATCAACACGTACACCCTTGCCCTATCAATGGCAAGTTTACAACCCTAACGAAAGAGCCCGCACTACCGGCCAGTCACCCCAGCATGCACAGCCCGAACTATTGGCAGCCCGAGCATTACTATAGTTCAACCAATTGAGCCACCTGTGTAAGTACGCCTCTATCCCCCACACTCCAGTGCCCTTGAGCAAGACACTGGCGAGTTTTCACTCAAGTCGAAAAGACGAAGTGTTCACAAAATCACTTCTTTGACTTACAACTATGCACAGTCTCAGTCAAAGAGGGGCATTCTGTAGACACCTCATTTTGCCTTTCCCCCCAGAGGTTTCCCATAACAATGATGAGCACCCTCCGAGGCCTAAAGCCGACGTATCTATGGATGTAGAGTCAGCGTGCACTACCTGAATCCGTTTGTCGATCACCCACTGCCCTTACTAGAGCCCGAACCAGAGCCTTCAAACCCTCCAAGTACCCTTGGAAGGCTAGCCCTGACCCAGACCCCTTGGAATCAGCCTGGCCCAGCCCAAAACCTAGCCCCACAGTCAAAACCATGCCCATCGACACCTAAACCTACCTCGACACTCAAAGGCCCCGAGTCGACACCGAGCCTACCTAGCCTTGATATCGAGCCATGCCCTCCCACTATTGAACAATGCATTTCTACTATCTATCTCACTTCGATTTTTAGCCTATGGCACTCGACACCAGATCTATTTCCCTAGATGTCGAGTTTTGTTCATCGACAGATACCCGATGTCGAGTGTACCTCCCTTCGATGTCGACTCGGGCACTTTCACTGTCGAATAACTACCGCTTCAAGAAGCCCAAACCTTCCATATTTAGCTCCAATTGTAATTCCTTTCGCGTCCCAGCTTATTTTTGGCACTTTGGGTCTCAATCTTGGCTCCCTTAGGCCCCAAGAAACACTCCCAAAAGCAACAAAACACTTGCCATCCATCCATTGGTCTTTACCTTGACTTTACACCGGCCGTCGATGCAAAGACACCTCCGTTGAATGATCTGGATTAACCAAGCTATACCTACACAAATTTGGGAGTGCACACACCCCTCTACATCTATAAATACACCCCCTCTCATGTTGAGGCAGGTGACACACACAACCCTTGCATAAGCTAGAGTTGGCCAAATATACCTTGGTTGCTCCCCCTCTCAAGTTTTTGGAGTCCCTTACCTTGCGTTGGCCTTGACTTAGCCTTAGTCCATTGTCTCTCCAACACTTAAACACCATAATCTACCATTGAAACTCCCAACACAAAGACTTGAAGACACCAAACCGAAAGTTTCGGTGCTTGGTCAATAAAGCATTCAAGTACAAGAGACAAGAGAAGCCATAACAAACAACGAAACTTGCTCCTACGTACGAATCTCCTAAGTTACATAAGGGAAACCTCCACATCTCCATTTTGATCTCTTTCAACTAGGTAGGTCTCTCTTTCTTCTTAATCTTACTCAACATACTTTGCCTTTGCTTTTTTGTTTTGCATCTTCGAAGGAAGGTGGTCCCACCTCTCTAGGTGGCGATCACCTTACTCCCTGTTGTTCTTTTGTTTTGTGTCATGTTCTCATGCATGCATCTTCACATGATCCCTATCCCTATTCCTATGTTCTCCATGCATATGTGTTGAATTACCGTCTTTGTTCACATGCATTCATCTCATCATCATGCTTAACTTAGAGTCGGTCATATTTAGATTTCTTTACTTTTACATTCCGGCATACTAACCCTTGCCTTGTAGCCGAACCTCCGGGTATGTATTCCCTTTGTTCCCTCCTTGTAGCTTACTTTCCCATAATTTTACTTGCATTTTGTACTCTACCAAAGCATGTTATGCCATTCCATAATGCCTAGCAATAGAAGACCGGCAAGTCCAGGCGGACTGGGGTGCCTAATACCTTCCCTGGACCATAACTTGACCCGTACCCAAACCAATAGACCGTTTTTCCCCAAAAGGGCATTTTATGAGAGTCATTACATTACAATCATGGGTCCTAGACCCTCCTCTAGGTGGTGACTCCAACATTCGATTCATTTATCTCTTCTCCACAAAAGAAGGATGAGGTGGAGGACACATGGCGATCCCCCGCTATGCGGTCATTGTCCTCACAGGTGGGGTGCTAATATCTTCCCATACTTGTAACCTGACCCCTTACCCATTCTCTGATCAGACTAGATGGAATCATGTGAATTTGCTCGTTAACCCGAACAGAGTCACGCTCATTGGGTCCTAGGCCCTAAGCCTAGGTGACGACTCCATTTATTTTAAAATATGAAGCATGATCCCAACCCCTTATGTTCATACATCGAAATGATATGCCATCCACCCGATCCTTGTCGCCAAGGAGCCACAAAACCCTCAAGGATCTTGCCCTAAAGGGGGAGGAAACCCACATTCGGAGGTCGCGGTACCTACAGCAGCAGTGGTGGCAACTGCTATAGTGGAAATTGTTCTTCAACACGAGGGTTGGCCATCACCACTGTTACAGGATTGAGTTCTTGTGTTGCGGTCCTTATGGTGGGTTCCGCTGGCGAGGGTGTCCATGAGTGGATCTAGCACCACGGTGGGGTGGTCGTTCTTCTCCTTTCCATGAGGTTTAGTGGGGTAGAGAGTTCCTTCACGCAATGCTGGTGTTGCGATTTAATCTTGACATTGGTAGAGAATTCGAGTGGGCTGGAACTGAATGATCGTTTCCATAGACGACGCCAAACTATTGCGTTAAGAAACTGTCATGGAGGTCCTCCTACAAGGAACCTGCATAGAAGAACAAAATAAGCACAAGAGAATCGGTTTGCTCCGACGGGGGACTCTCCGATGCTTAAGTCAGGCTTCTCTAGCAACAGATAAAATAATAATAGTCAAGATGTCTCTGTTAGGCTTATACCTGGGATTTTATCACCTCAAGTTCTGATACCCTCAGGTTCCTCAAGTTGCCCTTAAATTGTCGACACGTGTACTCAATAGATCGGACGGCCCAATTTGAATCCCCAAATTTGAGATAAAACAACTCTAACATCCTCTCATCTCTCTCCTCTTTCCTGCACTTCTATCTCCATCCACTCCTCTCGACCACACTGTGACCCTCTACCTTACTCCTCTCGCTTTGTCTGAGTAGCTGTTGGAGTGTTAGGAATCAAGAGATTTCAAACGATCTAGTGGTCTTCCTTCTAGGGAAGAATCCTCCAAAACAAACTTCTATTTCAATTCGATACCCAATTCAAATCTTTCCACCCCCCATTATAGGGGTGGTTACATCAGGGTATAGCCCATTCTATAGAATTAGTTATGAAATAAGCGGGAAGAAGAAAATAAACTAATTAGTGGAAGTCCATTAGGCGAAACCCATTATCCTATCGGGTAGCCACTGGGTGGATGGATCGGGTTAGGCCCACTACTCATGAATCATGACTTTCCCCTCCCCTTCAGAACCCTTGTCCATAAGGGTTGAAGTTTGGAAAGTTAGCCTTAAGCTACTGCCAATCGATCCAAGTAGCATCCACTAGAATTACGTTTGACCATTGCACCACACCTGGGTTACTGCCTTGTTGCCATGATTAACCATGCGCCCATTAAGTACTACCACCGGCTCCGTGAGAAGTTGGCCCTCGTTACCCACATATGGAAATAATGTTGATGGAACGACGGCGTGGCCCAATTTGCATTTGAGGAGAGCGGCGTGAAATACTGGATGAATCTTGGAGTGAGGTGGCAGCTAAAGTTTATAGGCGACATCACCGAGCTTCTCTAGAATCTGATAGGGGCCATAGAAATGAGGTGCAAGCTTGAAATCCCTGCCCAAAGCTAGGGTCGTCCGATGATAGGGCTATAAACGCAGGTACACCCAGTCACCCACCTGAAATACTCTTTTAGTTCGATGGTGATCGGTGAAATGCTTCATCCTGTTACGGGCTTGCTCCAAATTGTTTTTAGAACCTGTAACATTATCGTGCGGTCTTGGAAGTGAGCGGCCACTACTGCGATAGAGGGAGGAGCCGTTGTGCCCATAGCTAAAGGTTGGGGTTTATGGCCATATAGGGCCTCAAAAGGTGACATTTTGATTGCGGAATGAAATGTTGTATTATACCACCATTCCGCAAGAGTTAACCACTAAGTCCAGCGTTTGAGTCGATTGCCCGTTATGCACCAGAGGTAACTTTCAAGACATTTGTTGAGAGCCTCTGTTTGTCCATCGGACTGAGGCTGAAATGCAGAACTCAAGTGGAGTGAAGTGCCCTGAAGCCTGAATAATTCCTCCAAAAACTTGCTGGTAAAAATGGCATCTTTGTCGCTAACAATGGAGTTTGGCAAGCCATGGAGTTTGAAAACGTTGTCAAAGAAGGCATGCACCACTATGGTTGCTGTATAGGGTGGGCAAGGGCGACAAAGTGGGCGTACTTCGTAAAATAGTCAGCCACCACTAAAATGACTTCCTTACCCATGGATTTGGGAAGTCCTAAGTCCATGGAGATGTCTCTCCATCCTTGGTGGGAAATGGGAAGAGGCTGCGAGAGGCCGGGATAGGGTACTGTCTCAGACTTATTGCGCTGGCAAGTGTCACATTCCTCCACGAATTGGTTGACATCCATTAGAAGCCTAGGCCAGTAGAAGTGTTGGATGATCCTGTTGGTGGTGCCTCTAATGCCTAAATGACCCCCAAAGCCGTCCGAATAAAAGCTATGGAGTAGGGTGCTGCGAAGGGGCCGGTCTTGCCAATAACCAAGCGTCCTTTATAACGTAAGGACCAATCTTGCCAAACATAATTTGGAACAGCTCCTGAATCAATGACCAGTTTTGAAATCACTTGTTGCACATCATCATCGGCCACCCAACTAAGTTGAATTTCGAAGAGCCATGTTGAGATGACGTGTGAAATGGCATGGCACTCCCTGATGGCTTGAGGAATACGAGAGAGAGCATCAGCAATCGTATTGTCCCTTCCAGCCTTATAGCCTATTTCATAATCGTACCCCATGAGTTTGGTAAGTCATTTCTGCTGAATGAGAGTGTTCACCCGCTATTCCAAGAGATTTTTCAAGCTTTGATGGTCAGTCTTGATCATAAAATGCCTCCCTATTAAGTAGTGGTGTCATTTATGGACTGCGTGAAGTATTGCGAGCATTTCCTTCTTATAGGTTAAGAGGCCCAAATTCTTAGGAAAAAGGGCTTTGCTGACGAACGCAACGGGTCTATTATCCTGCATAAGAACAGCTCCAATGCCTTCCCCACTGGTGGCGTCACACTCCACCATAAAAGTCAATGAAAAATTCAGAAATGCAAGCACCAGTGTACTGCTCATGGCCTGCTTCCAATGTTCAAAAGCTTGAGTTGCCAAAGGGTTCCTTGCAAAACTGTCACGCTGAAGCAACCAGGTTAAGGGTTTGCTGATGATCCCATACCCTTTCACAAACCATCTGTACTACCCTGTCAGCCCCAAAAATCCTTGCAACTCCTTCACTGATTGTGGTTTCGGCCAACAGACCATGGCTACTATCTTGGACTTGTCGGCTGGCACTCCCTGGCCGGAGACTATATGTCCCAAATAATCAATTTCTGTTCGACCAAAGGCACATTTGCTGAGTTTGGCATGCAGTTTGTGGGCCCTGAGGAAGGAGAGAGTAGTATGGAGATGGTGCGTATGCTCTGCCCAGGATGAACTGTAAACAAGGATATCATAAAAAAAAACCAAGATGAATTTTCTCAAGTAAGGCTGAAAAAACTCATTCATGAGGCCTTGGAATGTAGCAGGGGCATTGGTTAAGCCGAATGGCATAACCACAAACTTGTAATGGCCTTGATGGGTTCTGAAGGCCATATTAGCGATATCGTCTTCATGAACTCATATTTGATGGTACCCCGATCGGAGGTCCAGTTTGGAGAAGACTTGAGCCCCATTCAAGTCATCAAGAAGCTCATCAATGGTTGGTATTGGAAATTTATCTTTGATTGTGGCTTGGTAGAGTGCCATGTAGTCAACACAAAACCGTCATGAATCATCTTTCTTTTTAACCAGCAACACTGGAGAGGAGAAGGGGCTGGAACTTTTCCTTACAACCCCGCACAGCAACATCTCCTCCATGATCTTCTCAATCTCATTCTTTTGTATATATGGGTAGCGATAGGGTCGCACATTAACAGGATAACTTCCTTCCTTTACGGGGATATGATGGTCATGAGAACAGTGTGGTGGAAGTTCCTTGGGTAATTCAAATACATTGTCAAATGCATCCAGCAATGGTTCAAGTTGGGAGGGTACACTTGGAGCTGGAATTTCAGTAGTAAGAGAACACAGTAGGGCCATAAATCCATGCTTGTTCTCACAGAGGAATTTATTGAGAGCTCTGCCGGTAATTTGTTGTAGGGAAGCACCTTCTTTACCTCTCCTGAGACTGATTTTCTTCCCCTTGAGCCTAAATTCCATCTTAAATTTTACAAAGTCCCATAAAATAGGACCAAAAGTGGTGAGCCACTGAATCCCCAATACCACATCACAGCTCGCAAATGGAAGCACTCTAATCTCAGTGCTAAATGATTAACCCTGCATGACCCACTCAAACACAGAGTATTTAGCAGTACTACATATCTTACCCCCATCTGCCACGGATACCCAAAGAGGTTATGTTTCTTGTACCCTACAGCCCAACAACTTTACTATATTGACATCCACAAAGTTGTGAGTACTACTCGTGTCGATCAGAATAGTGATCACCTGCCTCTTTATAAATCCATTTATTCTCATAGTGTTGTAAAATTGGGATCCAGGGAGAGCATAAGCAGAAATGTGAATATCCATACCTTCGTGAGCTTCGGGATCCTGTACTTCCTAGGGTGAATCTGGTAGCTACAAGGGTTCATCTCGTGGTTCCTCATCGGCAATCATCAAATACAACTGTTGCTTCTTGCACCTGTGCCCTTGAACATATTTCTCATCGCAATTATAACATAGGACTTGGGCTCGCCGTGACGCCATCTCTGCTGGTGAAATTCTTTTCACCAAGACTCCTGATGAATTTTTGGTGACGGTGAATTTGCTGGTGGAATTACAGGTTTGTATGGTACCATCACTGTGCTTGGAGCCCGAGGACGATGCTGAGTTGATTTACGAGTCAGTGCTTCGATCGCCTCTTCCTAAAGCTGAGCCAACACCAGGATGTGAGCCATGGACGTCGGTGCAAAATCTGCATTGCCTTGCGGATCTCCTTTAACCTACCAATGAAGCAGCTGACAAAAAAAGTCTCCAGCAAACCTGCTGTTCGATTGGCGAGTTCCTCAAATCGATCGTGATATGCTTCAATGGTGGTGGTATGCTGGAGTCGAGTGAGTTCAGCAATTGGATCTTCACTCTGAGCTATCCCAAATTGTGCGCCTAGATTTATGCAGAATTCGGTCCAGTGAACCACCGGCTTGTACGATCGGTACCATTGTAACCATTGAATTGCTCTGCCTTCCAAATGAATAGAAGCAATTCTCACCTTCTGTGCCTCTTTTGTTTCATTGAAGGAGAAAAATTCCTCAGGTCGATAGATCCAGCCTTTTGGATCGGTGCCATCGAATTTTGAAAAATCAACTTGAGCGTATCGAGTGTGGATCTGAGATCACTGTTGCGGCATAATTATTCTGCCGGTGCCATGATTCCCATCACCTTCATTGCGCTACATGTATGTGGCGAACATATTTGCCATATTTGCAACTTCTATTTGAATACGAGTCAGATCTTGTTGCGTCTCCTCGCGGTGCTCCTTGATGGCTTCTTCCATTTGTCTGAGCTCTTCCATCCTTCGAGCCTCTCTGATTTCCTCTGCCTTGGTCGCCGCAGTTCCCACAGTATCCAGGAAAGAGTCTCTGATACCAAATTATTAGGAATCAAGAGATTTCAAATAATCTGGTGGTCTTCATTCCAGGGAAGAATCCTCCAAAACAAACTTCTATTCCAATTCGATACCCAATTACAAATCTTTCCCCCCATTATATAGGGGTGGTTACATCAGGGCATAGCCCATTCTATAGAATCAGTTATGAAATAAATGGGAAGAAGAAAATGAACTAATTAGTGGAAGCCCATTAGGCAAAACCCATTATCCTATCGGGTAGCCCATTGGGTGGATGGATCAGGTTAGGCCCACTACTCATGAATCTTGACACGGAGACGGCAAGCAACGCCGTCGTCTGCTGCCATAGAGAAGATGCGGTGCCCAGTTGCGAAACAAAGATCTATTGTTGTTCCCTTCTGCTCCAAGAACAACCCTATTTGCTTGGTTCTCATCGAGAAAGGCGTCGACTGTTTCCTTCTTCTAAGAGCAGAACCCTGTGTTTTTGGTTCCCATTCAGGTGCGAGAAAAATCTTGCTCCAACTACTCACTCCGGAGTACCTGCTGTCCAACTGTTCCCTTCTTCCAAGAGAAGAACCCTGTGTTTATGGTTTCCATTCCGGTGTGAGAAGAACCTTGCTCCAACTACCAACTCTACCATATCCGCTGCCCTAAGTAAATTCTTTCCCGCATTTCGGTTGGCGTCTCTCTACTCCTCCCTCTCGAACTGTTGTGGAAGCTTTTTTCCCCACGGCTAGAAGAGGAACCTGGCTGCTATTTGGGAAGGTAAGGGTTCTTCCAATCGGTGTTGTTGAGTTCTCTCTCTCTCTCTCGCTATATATATATGATACCAGTAGGTTTTCCAGGATGCTAAATAAAATATGCAGTAATGAAAGTGATATGCAAGTGAAAACTTGAAATAAAGTTGCAGAAATAAAACTTATGTGTGTGCTTAGCAGGAACTGCAATCCTGATAAGGATCGGTCTCAGTACTCAAGGGGGGTAACCCCTAGCGATCTGCCAATTTGTAGGCAGTCTTCTGCTGTGAAAAGTAGGCGGCTGAGCCGGCCAAATATATATTTGAAAGTTTGAAAGAAAAACTTGAACTTTTATATTACTTGGAGAATTTGAATTACAATCTTGATATACAGGACTCTTGAAGAAAGCTTGAAGATAACTGTTCATTTACTGGCTACTTGACAGAAAACTTGAAAGGCTGAGATAAAGGCTAAAGACTTGAAGTTATAGACTTGGACGAACACTTGAAGTAGAATCTTAGTTACAATCTTGAAGAACATTTGAAATAGACTTGATGAATTACACTTGATAAAATAAAATTAAAAAACTTGAAGTAACACTTGATGTAAGAACTTGAAGAGCTGAGCTACAGCAGTGCTACGTGCTTCTGTTTTCCTCTTCAGAGATTCTCCTCCTTGAGCTTGGAGACGACCTGGAGTCTTATAGAGCTTTGGAGGCTTTGGACGCTTTACTTTTCCACCGAAAGCAACCTTATCTCGAAGGAATCTTTGGCAGAGCGTCGGTAGCATGTGGGCATGGGCCCAAGCTGTTGAAATTTGAGGCAGAGGCGCCGAAAGTAAACTTGGACGGTAGTGCTATAGTAAAAAGTCAATTTTACTATTCACCACTTTGTTTGGTAGAACTTGGAATCTTTGAGGAGATGCTTCAAAAACCGCACTGAGGCATTCCACGTGTCGAAACACTGTTTTCCTCATTGGTTTGGTTTAGATGGTTCACTGTATTTGAATGGGCCCAGTGGTGGCTTGACTATCTAGGACCAGAGATAGTAACTGGGACACGACTTTTGATACAGCCACGTGTCAGTTGCTGAGCCATTCTTTTGATGTCGTCATGGTTGACGATTCTCCAACATCAGGGTTTGGAGATTAACCCTTGGGCTTATGGCCCAACCTTCTGGAAGTTTGGCTCATGGACCTTCTGGTGGACCTTGTTGAAGAGCACTGTTGACTGGTGAGGTCCAGCCCATCATCTGGGTCTTGAGCATATTGGCCTTCATGAAGGTGGGGGTCAATGGACCCAACACTTGAGCTGGTTTCTTCTTTTTCTTCTTCAGTATCGAAGGCAGCCAGCTGGGCCTCAATTTCTGCTTGTTTGGCCTTAAGTTTAAGACGTCTACTGCTACTGGACTTGTCTGACTTTTCTGAGAGGGCCACTTGAGGGGTAGCTTTTGTGAGGGATTGGATAAGGGCCTCAGGGGTGCATCTTTTTAGATCACACTTGTCCCACCACTTGACTCTGAAGTTTCTTATGAGAAAAGGGACAGAGCAATCAGGGCCTTCAGATTGCCCAATTGCATATTCCCAATACATGATCCATGCCAGACGGCAATGGATGAAGAACCTCAGAAGATCGGGCTGTTCAGGGATTTGTTCGGTGTGCTGGCAAAAAATGCTGAGAGCATCGAACACTTGATCAGGCAGGATGTCACTGATTGGTCCGTAGGCGGCCCACCAACGGGGGAACCAATTTGAAATTTGGCTAGAAAACTTGAAGTCAAAGCAAAAGAACCAAGAATGTTGGTTCTTACTATTTTGAAAAAGGAAGGCATGGTGCCAGGCATCCATATAGTCAAAATAGTGAAATTCTTGTGGTTGGTAATTTTGAGAGAATCTTTTTGTAGAGAGGGGATGTGTGCCCCAATCCTTTGAACTGATAATTTGTAGAATGGTTACTGAAGTATGGGTAACCAAATTTGGTTCATTTTTGTCAAAATTTTGTTTGATACGGATGGAATCTGTATCAACTAGAATAAATTCATAGAACTCTTGATTTTTTGAACTGTTTGGGGAATAGAAATTCCAATCTTGGAAAAAAGCTCTTCGAGCAATTTCAACTGGAGTGTTGCAGCCTTTGGTGAATTGGTCATCAAGGGTAAAAATGTCTTGATAGGCCTGTTTGAGGACATACTGACTTTTGGGTATGTTTTGGGAAGGAACTGGTTTGGACACTGTTGTGGAAGAACTAGGTCTAGAAAGTTGTTGGGAAGACCTTGTATTAGGAACCACTTGGGTGGATTGGCTAGCCACGACTTGGTTAAAGGGAACACTTGCAACTACTATTTTTGAAGGGGAGACCTTAACTAGTTGACTTGAAGGAGCTGGCTTGGCATAGGAACCTTTTGATTTAATACTGGGTTTGGGGGGCTCCTTAGGAGCCATGATAACAAAAACTGTTTTGGGACCCTGCAAGAATTCACGGGTCAAGAAATCAGGAATTGAATTCATTTATCCTTTTATGTAAGTTATGTCGAAATCAAAACTCGATAAAAGGGCTTGCCATCTTGCAAAAATCTGTTTTGAAGCAATATTTTGAACATCATTTTTTAAAACTTGTTTTGCGGCACTGCAATCAACTCTTACTAAAAATTTCTTGTTTAATAAATCACTTTGAAACTTTTGAATGCAAAGAACTACTGAAAGGATCTCCTTTTTTATGGTACTATAATTTTGCTGGGCTGGGTTCTAGATTCCTGAAGCGAATTGGACTAATTGTTCTTTATCATCTTGGACTTGCTTAAGGATGTCTCCGTATCCAAGTTCAGAGGCATCAGTTTCTACTATTTTGAAGAGTGCAGGATTTGCAAGTTTTAAACATGGGATTTCTTTGACTAATTTTTTAATATCTTGAACTGCTTTGGTATGATTTGAAGTCCACGGACTGGGTTTTTTCTTGAGCCTAGAGTAAAGTTCTTTACATAATTTGCTAATTTGAGGAATGAAATCTCTGATATAATTTAAGCTTCCTAGGAACCTTTGTAATTATTTTTTGTGTAGGATTTGGTCAGGGAATTTATCCGCAAAAGCTATGGATATTTCTATTGGAATAACTTGATTTTGGTAGATGTAATGGCCTAAAAATCTAACCTTGGTTTAGAATAACTCCATCTTTTTCTGGGAAAGAACTAATCCACTAGTTTTCATGGTATGGAAGAAGCTCCTAAGATGCTTGAAATGTTGTTCAATAGACTTGGAGAAAACTAGGACATCATCAATATAGACTATTATGAACTGGCCAAATGGGTTTAGGATGTCGTTCATAATATTTTGAAATTCACTAGGGGCATTTTTTAAACCAAAAGGCATCACGTTCCATTCGTAATGACCAAATGGTATGGTGAAGGCTGTTTTGTAACGGTCTTCCTTATGAATTTGGATTTGCCAGTATCCAGACTTGAGGTCAAACTTTGAAAAAATTGTAGCTTGGTAAAGCCTTTGAAGTAACTCTTTTTTATTTGGTATAGGATATCTGATCCATTGTAAAGCTTCATTTAAAGGCTTGTAGTTTATGACAAGTCTGGGTGTCCCCCTTTCTATTTCAGCGTTCTTATTAACGTAGAAAGCAGCACAGCTCCAAGGTGACTTACTCTTACTGATTAAATTCTTATCAAGAAGATCTTGAATTTCTTTTTTACATATTTCTTGTAGTTCTTGGGTCATTTGAATAGGTCTGGCTTTTGTAGGGATATCCTTATCCGAGAAACTTGGTTCATAAGGAAGATGGACGATATGTCTTTGTCTGTGCCAGAAGGCATCAGGAATCTCTGAACAGAGTTCCTTTTCAATTTGGGCCTTGGTATTAGAAATTTATTTCTGAATTGTTCTTTCTTGGAGTTTTTGTTCAATAGTTCTATGATTAACTTCTTGTTTTAGATATTGCAGGTGTTTTTGTTTATTTTGAATTAAGTTTATAGTAGATTGTTCTGAAATGGCAACTGTTTTAAGCAGGTCTATTTCTTTTGTTCTGGCTTGTTCAAAGAACTTGAAATGGACTTGTTTTCCTAGGATAGTAGTTGTAATTCCTTGATCTGAAACAATAAAGGGTTTTATGAGTTCTAGGAAAGGTTGTCCTAGGATAACTTCAGTGTTCAGGTCCTTTATTAATATGAACACCTGTTTTAGACAAACTCCTTGGTTGCAGATGTGAACATCTGAAAGTTTATAATTTATATTTAATATTGACCCATTTACCCCTGTTAACTTCTGGGTCGTTTTTTCAAAGTATTGGGTTAGGACTAACCCTTCTTGTATGCAGTTCATTTGAGCTCCTGAATCAACCAGGGCTATGGTATTGATCTTGTGGGTTGAAGATATGACAATAGTAATATTGACATACCACTGTTGGCATTTGACTTTGTTAATTATATCGACAAAATCTTTGTTATTATTTGGTAAAGTTTGTGTACTGTTATCTTCTTCTTCTTCTATTTCCACTATTTGTTTTAATCTCTTTAGATCTGCTATTTCGGCTTTTATGTTTTTTATTTCAGTTTTTAGATCATTTGTAGTGACTTCTAAGTTAGTGATTCTAACTTGATCTGGATTTTGGGAAGAAGTATGAGTCTTATCAAACTTTTTATAAATATTTTTTATGTTATAAGGGGTTGCCTTAGTTTGAGGTTTTGCTGTGGAGACTTGTTGCAGGAGTTCTTGAGCATGTTGAAGATATAAAGTTTTAGTATGTTTGTCTTTAATTTGATCAACAAAATTGAGGAACTCTTCTGGTTTGTTAAAATTTTTTATTCTTGTATTTGTTTGTATCATATTGATGGATTTTGATGATTCTGAATCATCACAATTTTTACAAAATACTCATTTACTGCAATTGCAAGGAGAGACTTGTTCATCACTATCACTATTTGACTCGATCTGATTTAACTCATTCTCTTGGGTTTCTGTTTCACTTTTAGAGCTGTTTTGTTCTAAACCAGCTAGGAGTTGGATTTTTGTATCATCGGGCATTATGAGTGAATTTATCTTTTTTGCTAGTCTACAGTATTTAGCTATGTGGCCTGGCTTGCCACAGTTATAGCAACCAGTCTTGGTGTTTTGGGTCGGTCTTGATTTTTGAAAGGTTCTCTTGTAAGGTCTATGTTTCTTGGGGCTAGACCTGTTATCTAGGTTCTTATCTGGTTCTTTTTGAGTTTTGTATTTGCTTGAGTACCTATTTTTTCTGTTGTGTCTATGGCTTTTATGTTTCTTTGGGAGATGATTTTTGAATCAAATCCGAACTGTTCATAGAATCCCCCTAACTCTTTTTTGTAGGATTTTGATTCTTTCCTAATTTGTTTTCTGAGTTTGATGTCTGTGCACAAGGCTAATCCTTCCTTGTGAACAAGACTTATGAGGTCACCATAGGTGAGGGTTTGATAGAAAATTTTCCCATTGTTTTCTTCTCTTAATTTCTGTTTGAGTTTTTCAGAGAATAAACTGGGTAACCCAGTAAGGAACTTCTCTTTCCAAATCTTTCCTAGTTAGAACCTTGGTCATGAATGTGTCTTTATACCACTTGAAATCATGTAATTTTTTACATTTGAGGTTTGATAATTGTTCAGAAGATCTGTCCTTAAGTCTTGTAGGATCTCCTAATAAATACTTGGTTATACTAAAAATCAAAGTGTTGACTGCATCTTCAACTGGTTCGTTTTCAATCATAATTGGTAAACCTTGTTCATTAGTTTGAATGGCATTTAGTATGGATTCTTTTTCAGTTGGACTGAGAACATTATCCCACCAACCTTTTAGTTGACCTGTAAACCCAGAAATAATTATTTCTGCTATGGCTTGGTCAGGTATGTTCTTGATCCGATGAGCATTGCTCACCATGGTCATTTCTTGGAGCTTGTTAGCCAAATTGTAATCTGACATACCATCTATGTTCCATTCATAGATTGTTCCACTTTGGTAATTTGCCTGGGAAAATTTTCTTCTTTGTTCAATTTGGAGATCTGGGTATGTTGGTATTGGATAATAGTTGTTGTTCATGTATGGGCTAGTAATAGCATTTACATGGTCTTGTTCCTCATCATCACTGGATGATTTAGAGGAAGCTAATTGTTGAATGTTTGACACATTTGAAGCAGAGCTTCCATGTGTTTCCTTTTGAGGCGTGTCGGGGACAATTAAGTTTTGTAATCTTGTGAAAATTTGGCTTACTAAATCTCTATTTTCTTGAGTATTTAGATTTTTTAGGCTTTTGTTGAAAATTGTGAAAGGTTTGAATAGAGTTGTTGTTGAGGAAGTACTAGCTTGACTTAGAGATGTTGGTTTAATAGGAGTGTCCTTTTGAATTAAGTTCTCTATCCTGATTAGTTGACTTCCTATGGTTTGCAAGTATTGATTTGTATAATTTGTTTGTTCAATAACTTTCTTGGATCCATCAGAAACACCTTCAGTTGACCTAAAAGGTGTTGCTGCTATTTCCGTGTTGTTAATTTTGATCTTAATATTTGAACTAGGAGGGTGTATAGTCTCAATGGTTTTATCATCAGCTAATTTCCAGGTGTGGTAAGCCTTTTTACTAGCATTGATGTTTGAGAAAGGATAAGGGATGTTATTGTTACTTGTGTAAATGTCTAAGTATGTAAAGAACATGACATTTACTTTGATGGCTCTCATCTTATCGTACCAAAGGTTTTTAATTACTTGTTGTTTTTCTTCTGAGAAGTAACTGAAAAATCAATCTCTTTTTTCAGCGTTTCTAGGTGAATTGAAATCTACTATGAGTTTGGATTTGTCTATCTCATAGTCTTCTACTGTTATGACTGCAACTCTTGCTTCGTGTTGCATGTCAGTTTGAGTTGGTGAAGTTTGTTCATTTGTCGGAGAAGACTGGTTAGACTGTTCTTCATAGATTCCTTGGGTGACATTACTATTTATTGGAGTATGCAATCCTAAGATTTGTAAGGACCTTAATTGTTGATGTAATCTTTGATTTTCTAAGTGAAGACTTGTCAGAGAACTAGAAGTTGAGGCTCTACTTGGAACTTGACTAAGTCTTTCAAATTCTTCAGGTTTAACTTGTTTATCTTTTCTCTGGAATGTTATAGTAACCATTCCGTCTTGATCTTGGTTTATAGATTCAACGTCACTATTTGGTTCAACAATTGACTCAGGGCAAGGCGCCTGGAGATACCATTTTGTTGGAAATTTAATGTCTTTCCAGCTGACAGTCTTTGGGTGAACGATTTTTGAAAGGACAAACTACATTCTATATATATATATATATATATATATCATACTATAATAAATGTAGAAACTCAAAAGTCATGGCAAATCTTTTCATAACAAAAATACCCTTCAACAATATCAATAAGCCCAAAAAAATACCCTTCACTAATTATTAATTGTTAATTGTTATAATTTTCAGCTAAATTAAATTCTTCCTCCATTAATAAACCCCCCCCCCCCTCAATGTTACATTAATTATTCTTTTATAAAATTTAAGGGATCAATCGTTTCCCTACTCAGTTTTCTCACGTTTTTTCAAATAAATTCAATAAGAGATAATTATTATTAATTAGAAATTAGAAATTAGAAATAAGAGATAATGTTTGTTTATATAAACAATTTTATTATTTAAGTAAAACATCTAAAATGTTGGGTGTTCATTTCAGTGATTCATACATGAAAAAAAGCAAACACGTGCATTTGCACGTGCAACTTTACTAGTATATATATATATATACTAGTAAAGTACGTACTCCATATTTTTGTCCAATTTTTTTACTGACAAAAATACCCCTTACCCAATTCAAAATTCTCTCCACTTAATTAACCCTATTTGGAAATATCCCAAACTCTTTTGAACAATCACACCCCCGCTAAACATCCCCTCTGCTGTCCGGAACGTTACGACCTTTCTCCTCCCTCTTTCTCTCAAATGAAAAGTTGCTTCAATCAATCAGTTGGGCGTGAACACGGTTGTTCGTCAGATTCGCCAAGAGTTGTTCTACTGATCGATGCACGCCGCCTGATTCCCGCCTCAAACAGGGCTCCTTTTTGAAGCCTCTGTTACCGCCGTCTTTAGTGTGCTCAGAAATTTCAAAATTCAGTTCAAAACCCTTGTGCCAATCTCCATAGGTACGAACGCTATCTTTCTCTTGCTCTCTCTCTCATGTTTGTGTTAGTTCCTACGTTCTACCCTTCCTTCCTACGTTGGAGGAGCTGCTCCCTGCACCAACGTCGTCGGTCGAGTCTTCACTGCCAATGAATCCCCTCCTGACCAAAAAATCCCCTTTCACCATGAGATGGCTCAGGTTGGAATTTCAATTCTTCAAAAATTGTATTTCAATTCTCCACGTATTCTATTGAGTTCTTAATTAATTTTTTGGACTCTCATGCTGGGCCTATGGAATAGGTTCCTGAGATCCCTTCCAAGCTGTTTTTCTTTTGTGAGGAAGAACCACCCAATGAAGGCAAAACTCCCACAGTTCTTAGCCATCTTGTTTACAGTAGGATGAAGGAGAAGTACCCAGTATTCGTTGAGAAGCTGGACGATTTGGGTTTGATTTATATACCGGGATAATAGGGGTTGGAAACGATCCTTCTTCTCTCCCATTGGTCGTGGGTGGCAGTCCACTTTCTTGACCACCGATAAAAGCATAGCAGAGGAAAGTTTTGGTTTTTCCTCCCTCTCTGTTTTTTACTATTAATTTTTAAATTAATTTTCCTTAAATCAATTAATCTACTAGGAGTAAAAAAAAATTAGGAGGTGGTCTATTTTTATTATTACTTGTTATTTTATTTGGGTTGTAAGAAACAAGGTTATTATGCATGGCTTACGGGCCGACCCCCTTCTCATTATTCAGAATGTAATTAAATGGGCAGCTGATATGAATATCAGACCCCCAACAAAGCCCACTCCCATTCTGGAGCCTCTACCATGTGCTTCCGATCCTTTATGTTTGCATATCCCTACTAACTTTGTTTTGAAATCACATGGTTTATTGGTTGCAGGAATATTTGAACCAGCTCTTAACTTGGCAAAGTGGACCTTTAAACTTTTGATAGATGGGCAAGATTTTCTACTAGTTGCAGGTCATATTCTAACACAAGATTTAAGAGGCTAAACTTTTTGGACTTCTACAAGGTTGGGAGAGGGCAAAGCAGGAGCAGATCGCCATTTAGCATGTTTGGCTTTGCAACAAAGAGCTCTTTCAACTCCTGAGCTTTCCTCATTGCAAACCTATCCCCTGCAATCTCATTAACTGTTTCTTGAACTTGGCTGATACAACCGTAAACTTTTCTAATTTAGTCTTTCACTACTGTACAAATGACAAAACAATGCTAGGTACCCAGATGTACTCTCTTCGATAGTTTTAATACATCTTTTTCCTTTTCATCGAAAAAAAAACTAATTTTCCTTAAATCAATTAATTACAAAACAAGCAGGAGTAAAAAAAAACCAAACCAACTAATTTTGTAATTATAGATCTAGGTAGTTTTCCTAAAGTTTTTCTAGGCTGGCCCACTTTCTGAGATGTTTCTAACTGGGCCATCAACTTCTGCCTCATGGAGGCTTGATCTAGAAATTCTGACTTCTAGGTATCGAAAGAATGACCTAGATTGGCCATTCATAATCGCATTCAATCATGTAAACCCCCACCCCCAATGTATCTCCATATTAGTACTTCCTATTTGACAACAGATAGCATATAAAAAGGAGGAAAAGAGAGGAAGTTTGCCATTAAAAGTTTCATAACTATGGAAGCTGAAAATTTGGGAGCCCCTACTAGAGTAAGGCAGCTCAGAGGCTTTCTTTGATGCTTCGTCTGCCACAGATGCCTCAGGTTTGAGGTCCAATCCCGGACTAGATTTGGCAGCTTAGTTCCTAAAAGAAGGAAAGATGTAATTTGATCCCCCAACCGGCCAATCCTTGATCCGACTTGCTTGCTTGCTGGTTAAGGCAATTCATAAGATATTCTTTTGAGTAATTCCAAGGAGAAATATAAAATTAAATGACAAACTCCATTATAAAAAAGTATTTTTTTAGTATCTAAGAAAGCTATGGACCTTTTTGCTTATCCTACCTGGTTGGATGGTCAATCTAATAATTCATTAATAGAAACTCACTTTTGGGGGAGTGTAGATCATATATTTAAACCAAGTGATCAGTTAAGCCATGGAATAGGGTAGGACTAATGAGGCCATCAATTTAGACAAGGAGATTTGATCCACAGAACAGGTCAGGGATATAAATTTATTATTGGTCCAGAAACAATAATAGATTTCTATATTTCATTTTGCTTTTTTTTTTTTTTTTTTTGGTTAACATTCCATTTTGCTCATAGACAATAAGAACTCCAAAAGTGGATACTTTAGTAGTTGACAATTGGCATGTGGTCTTTATATTGTGTGTTTCTAACCATTTCCTCCTTTGTTAAACAACTACTACCAACTAATATTTTATTCCTCATAGTATTTATTGACAATTAAATTTGATGTTATCTGGTCAGCCCTCCTAGAGAGACTTATTTGATCAGCTCAAAGCATCTGTCATGGAAAATAAATCTTCTCCAATTCCTTGAAGTGTGGCAGTGCGGCAGTGCTAGGTGGAGATGTCGGCACCTGACAGCTGCGCATCCAATGGTCCATATCAATGAGCTTGGACTGTTGTATGTGACAGCTGTCAGGTGTCAGCATCTCCACCTAGCATTGCCGCACTGCCACACTTTAGGAATTGGAGAGGATATCAGTCCTCTATCATGTGGTATATCTCCGAGGGGATTTGATTTTATGGTTAGATAGACACTAAGATCCTTGTCCATATGTCAAGTTTCAACCCATTAGAACTGGCGAGAAAAAAATTGAAATCCTACACTACAAGAAAAAAAAAAAAAATTTTCTACACTAGAAGGCTGTAGACCAAGGCATGGACAATGAAGAATATGCATTTCATACACTTGAGTCGTATATGGTTGATTTTGGCTTTGCCATTTAACACATGTTTAAGGTATAGTTTTTCTTTTTTTTTTTTTGTTTTTTTTTATTTATGTGGAAGTTTAATAATAAAAGAAAGAAAGTGCTTAAAAAGTGCCTTACGGTTTCTTTGGAAGGAAAAATGGCACTTTTTTGAAAACCTTAAATTTTGATGAAAAAATTAATTTAATATTATAAAGGCTTATGACCTATACATCAAATATTAATATTTAACAAATAAGACATGAGTTAGTCCCACAAAATCTTACCAAACAAAAAAGAGTTAGTTCCACAATTTTTGGATGTACATTTTCATTATTTTAGTCTCTTATTTTTCAAATCTAACCATTTGAAACTCATTCTATCTGTTTCTGCATGTTTTGCCCTTCTTGAAATGTTTGACAACCCATTAAATTTTGAGCGGCTTTAAACATGCCGTAGGGATTAAAACTTCTGTTTTTTGTCATTCCTATTTTAACTAATTATAGTCCAAGCCAAAACCATGCCTTATATATCTAGAATCACCATGAAAACCTCATCTTACCATATCGTTGAGAGAATAACATATACAATAGGACATGAAGATTTGATAAGCATGCAACAATCTAATTACAAAGACAGGTTTTGGCTTATCTGAATCCATAGTCGAACAACAATGACTACACGAATGTTGTTGCTCCACTACAATGGTCTTCAGTCTTGTCTACCCTCTTCTCTACTCACTTTAGGTTTTAAATGCCATACACTTAATGGGCCAGTATCAACTATATATAGAGTGAGGGTAGGGACCAATCCTTCCAATAGTACCCTAGTCTGAGGATCTTTTTGGCCATCATCCTTGCATTCATGTGGGGCCCGCATATGTCTTGGTGAATTTGATCCATGACCAGCCTTGCTTGTTCTTCATCAACACAAACAATTGTACTCCGTCGTACGACCTTTTGTATAGGATGTCTTCTAATAGAATGAATTGTGTAGAGTATCTCTTCAAGAAATGCTTCTCTTTGGTTGTAACATCTCTTGGGTATCACCTTTCTCTGATGAAATCCACTATGCTTGCGTACGATGGTCTTCCATCAACCGTCAAGGCATGGATGTGATTGCGTATGCCGGTTGATGTCTTAGGTTTATTGAGAATGGATGTAATTTTGTTTCGAATTCCATCTCAACCATGGATGCCAGTGTAGCTAGTGCATCGGCGAACCGATTGTTATCTCTTGGCAGGTAGGAGAAAGTGATCTCTTCAAATTCCCTTGATAGTGTCTCTACATGTTCTTGGTAGGGAATTAGCTTCTCATCTTTAGTTTTCCACTTTCCTTGGATTTGGCATATGACCAAGGAAGAGTCCGCATAGACTTCCAGTCTCTTGAACCCTATTGATAATGCGGCCTCAAGTCCTATGGCGTAAGCTACGTATTCAGCCATGTTGTTGGTGCACTCAAAGTTTAGCATAAACGCCCAAGGCATATGATCCTTATTGGGAGTAATTAGTAGTTTTCCGGCTCCACAATCCTTGTGATTGGCTGCTCCATCAAATAGTAACTGCCAGACCATATCGGCTTCTTCTGGTTCCAAATGTGCAATGTCCTTGTTGGGGAATATATCTTCCAATGGTCTGGTTTCAAGGATTGGATGTGTTAATAAGTGATTAGCGATTGCTCGTCCTTTGATTGACTTTTCTGTCACATGTTTGACGTCAAATTCTAACAACAAGAGCAACCATCGTGCTAATCTCTCGGTTAAGGCGGATTTCTTGAATAGGTACCTGATTGGATCCATCCTCGAGATCAGGAATACTTGGTGGGAGATCATGTAATGTCTCAACCGCCTCGTGGCCCAGATCAGACCTATGCAGACCTTCTCTAATGGCGTATACCAAGTCTCATAGTCCACAAAATTCTTGCTCAAGTAATATATGACCTGTTCTATCTTGCCATCATCTTAGTGCTGCGCTAGCATGGCCCCCATGGTTGTATTTATTATGGATAAGTACAATAGTAGTGGTTTGCTAGATATTGGGGGTGCCAATATTGGCGGGTTGGCCAAGTATTCTTTGATTGCATCGAATGCAGCGTGACATTGCTCATTCCATTCCTTGGGCTCATTCTTCTTGAGTGACTTGATGATTGGTTCACACACAATGATTAGCCGAGAAATGAATCAACTGATGTATTGTATTCTTTTAAAAAAACCCCTGATTTCTTTTTCGGTTTTGGGTGGTGGCATGTCCATAATCGCCTTAATCTTGGTGGGGTCCACTTTGATGCCCCTGTGGTTGACTATGACTCCTAAAAGTTTTCCAGCCGTGGTTCCTTTAGCCTTAGCTTGTATGTCTTGATTTTGTGGAAGAATTTTCTTAAGGCTTTCACATGTCCCTCACATTCTTTTGACTTGACAATCATATCGTCAACATAGACCTCGACCTCTTTGTGCATTAGGTCATGTAAAATGGTGGTTGCTGCCCTTTGATAGGTTGCCCCGGCATTCTTAAGTCCAAATGGCATTACTTTGTAATAGTACGTTCCCCACTGAGTTATGAAGGATGTCTTTTGCATGTCTTCGGATGCCATCTTGATTTGGTTGTACCCTGAGAAACCGTCCATAAAGGATAGTAGGGCGTGCTTGGCCATATTGTCTACGAATATATCAATGTGAGGCAAAGGAAATTCATCCTTCGGGCTTGCTTTGTTCAAGTCCCTAAAGTCTACACACATCTGGACTCATCCGTCTTTCTTGGGTACCGGCACAATGTTGGCCAACCATTCAAGGTATTCTGTTACTTCTAAGAATCCTGCTTCGAGTTGTTTAGTGACTTCCTCCTTAATCTTTAAAATCCATTCTGGTCTCATCCATCTGAGTTTTTGCTTTACTGGTTTCATCCCAGGGTCTAAAGGTACATGGTGCGTGACAATGTTAGTGTCAATTTTGGGCATGTCATCGTATGACCATGCGGAGACTTCCATGTATTCCTTTAAGAGTTCAATCAGAGGTTGGACCTCTTGTTCGTTCAAAGTTGAGCCGATTTTGATTTCTCTTGGCAATTCTGGTGATCCTAAATTGATGATTTTAAAGTTTTCAGGAATTGGTTGAGCTCTTTTCTCTTCATCTTGTTGTATTATTTTTAAGAGATCAGGTGGAGGATCATTGAACATTTCATCCTCATTGATGTAAGCAAGAAGAGGCACAATATAACCAGAAGAAAGTAATTCGTTGAAATCACACTCAACGTCTACATCGGATTCAGACATGGACTTAGAAGAACTAGGAGAAGAGATGGACTCGGACTCGGACTCATAATTGGAACTAAAAGAACCGAAATGTAAAATAGGACTAGGACTAGAACTGTCGACGCCTTCGTAGAAGCGATATTCTAAAAATTGGATCCAATTGGGTATAGCTCCTTCAGCCAGGTAGATCAATGCTTACGGGTTTGAGCTCTAATCTTCAGGGCCGTCTAGTTTGGCGATCACTCCTTTGAATAGGTCTTCAAGTTGAAAAAAAAACTGCTTTATTTTGCCAGTCTTTGTTGGAGTCCACACGATCTTCTTGAAGGATCTCCAACCAGTCCGTTTGATCTATAAAGAAGATTTTAAGACCTGGCATTAGTTGTTGAGAAATTTCATCATACCATGGTTCATTAAATCCATAATAAGGGAGGATATCCCCTTCTTTGATGAAATATCCGTTAAGAGTGGTAGGGTAAGGTGTAGTAACGTTTACCTCAGCTTTTGGGCTCTTTAACTTCTTCACCCTCTTGTACTTCGCGGGGTCCTCTTTATATAACTTTTTCATGTAAGCTTCTCTCCTCTTCTATTTCTCTTTCTGGGCCCTTTTGAAGAGCTCCTCCTTGGTTGGGTTGTAACCTAAACCATGGTACTCTTTGTTGTGAGAGGGTAAGATGAGTTCTGACATTTCTTGATGAGACTTTCCAAGGCCCATACCTAGAAAATACCCCATTTTCTTGAGCATGTTTGGAACTGCTGTATTATGGCTATTCAGATGGGTAAGGGGGAGCTTTTCCCTCAGGGGTCGTATCAAGTATGTAGCACACTGTGTCGAACTGGAAACCGGCTAGCTGGGAGTCTGGTTCCTCACTAGCCTCTACATTGGCTAACATGCTTATGACTTCAGGATTGACTAGAATGATGACAACCCTATTGTTGATTATGAACTTAAGCTTCTGGTGGAGAGAAGATGGTACTGCCCTAGCTAAATGAAGCCATGGGCTTCCAAGGAGCATGTTGAAAAATGAAGGGATGTCAATGACTTGGAACTCAACTTGGAATTTGGTCAGTCCCATGTGATTTCTGTGTTTAAAATACCAATGACATTCCTTCGAGTATTGTCGTAGGCTCTCACTCCTTATGTAGAGGGTTGTAGCTTTGATGGGTCGACATCTTGATTAGACTCGTCCGATTCCCCACCACTTATGATGATCATGTTGATTTTGGGTTCATCGACAACCGGGGTGAGTTCTTGAAGCTTATCGCATAGTGCCCATATCATGGCTTCGATTGTTCAGGTTTTCTCATCTAATTCTTTGTGGTGATCGAAGATCTCATCTTCATGGCAAGGGAAGGGCAGGCTAGTTTTTCACCTCGAGCTTGGGTTGAGTCCTTCAAGCACATTTCTGAGAATGTATGCATTGGACCCTTGGACTAGTTCATTGATGGCTATAATTTCATCTTGGACACTATTCCAAAGGTCGGTGTGCCTATCCCATAGTCTCCAATATTGTTCATCCATTCTTCGATTGACATTGTGGAGTTCCTCCATTCGCTCCTTTTGGGCTGCAATAATGTTTCGGCTCTCTTGAACCAACTCTTCATTTTAATCCCGGCGTTCTCTGAAGAATGTTTGCATGCCTTGTCGGTGATTGTCCATGTCCCTAGTATGCCCTCTGATGAATTGGGCTAGATTCTTGAGTTCTTGAGCTATCCCTGGTAAGGACCTTATGTCTTTGACTCGCTCGTATTGCCAGTACGCTCTTCGACTATAGTGTCCAAACGGGTGTGGGCTTCTTGCGACATGGACCCTAACAGACGAGTCGGCCTCTTTTATGATGTGATAAGTCCTTTCCAAGATGTTGTACAGATTCTCATCCCGCTCCTGATGATCATGATCGAGCACTATGGTTGCATGCCTCAACTGTTGGATGGTTATGACCAGCCCATCCCTTTCTTGGATATGATCATGTGACCAATCATCTTCATTTGTGTCATTGGGTGGATTATGATGCGGGTCATGGAATCGCTCGTCTGTAGTAACATCAACATAATAGCCTTCTTGGTCCTCTTTATTTAGACATCTATAGGGTATCGACTCGATAGGGATTTCCTCCTCTTGATGGGAAAGTTCTTCATCGAGTTCTTGAGAATCTTCATCACTGTCAACCCCTATGTTTATCATGAGAACATCATTAGGTAAAGCTTCTGCCAGAACAAGAGTAGTCAAGGCTTGGACCAATTCTTCAGTCCATTCCGTGACGGGAGGATCGAGTTGATTCTCGACCGGTGTGATTAAGGCTTGCAAATTAGTGGGCCGGTCCTCCTCTTTGAGGTTGTTAATGGACTTGGAATTTCCATCATGCTGCGGAAGGGGGTTGTTTTGAACATTAGGTTAATTTGATTGAACCACAAATTTCCCCTCATCGAGTAGATCTTGGACTGCATGTTTCAGTTGGTAACACTCATCAGTCGAATGCCCATTTTGTAGATGGTAATCATAGAAGAGGTTGGGTTTGTACCATTTTGGTAATGGGTTTGACAAGTTAGCCAGCTAAATCTTGGTTAGGAGTCCTTTTTTAATCAACTCCTTGAGGACTAGGCTCAATGGCATGCCTACATCTGTAAACTGTCTTCTCTATCGGTTCGCCCCTGCCCTTGGGGCGTTGTTATCAATTACAAGTGGAGCCTCTATAGTGGGTGCTACCACATTCACCTTAGTATTCTTATTTGGGAAAGTCTTCTTTCCAGCCCCAGTTCGTTGATGGTTCAAAGTTATGGCTTGTTGACGATTCCCTTGGATCAAGTCGGGAGGATTCAGGGCATCTTCAACTCGTAGATCTACTTCGATCAAAGCCTCAAAATTAGTTAAAGGTTGAGCAAATAGATGAGTCTTGTAGGACATTTAGAGGTTCTTGATGATCATCTTGACTTGTTCCTTCTCTGTGGGACGATCCCACATCAATGTAGCCTTGGACTTGAACCTCATCAAGTATTGGGTGAACCCTTCATTAGCCTCTTGTTTGGTAGTTTCCAAATCTCGACAGGTTAACTTCATTTCAGTGTTGTATGAATATTGGTTCTTAAAGGCTTTGACCATGTCATCCCAAGTGCAGGTCTGAGACAAGTCCAAGGACATGAGCCATCTCAAAGCGGGTCCAGTCAGAGACATTTGGAATGCTTGGCCCATCTGTTGTTCAGAAAAGTTTGGGATCCTCATCTGGCCGACGTACATCCTAAGGTGGGCTCGTGGGTCTCCAGTTCCATCAAATTTCTTGGATTTCCACTTGATACTGTCGAGCAATCATGATTCAGGGAAGAAACAGAGTCCCTCAGAATCAATCATTTGGTCTTCCAACCCTTTCATGTTCTTCATAGCATGCTCTAGTTTCTCGACCTTTTGTTTCAAGAGCCGGGTTTCGATTGAGTCCATAGTAGGCTATTATTCAGAAGTGATGACCTCATCTTCTAAAGCCAAATTGTGGTTTTATGAGGAACCTCTGTGACGTCAAATATGACTTTGGTCTGGACTGGTTGGAGCAGGTATACTTGTTGATAGCTTGGTCACTAGGTCCATTAATTGTTGCATCTGGCTCTTGAGTTCCTTAATGTCAGCTTGGATGGCTTCGTCGGGCATTTCTGGTTCAAGGGAATTCAAAATGTGAACTAGTCTTCTTCCTACTCTGGTCCAACTAACTGTAGAACCGGTATCTTGCTATCCCGAAGTAATGGTTACTAATGAGAGTAGGGTCATGATTAGACCAAAAGGTACGCTAGGAAAGAACTGGTTCAATGGCGAACCTCGTACTCCTAGTATCTAACCCTAAGGGAGGTATGATATGCAACATGATGCACAAACAAGCTCACAACAAACATGGCAATCCCAAATAAGGGTTAGTAAGTGTGGGCGCTAGGTTGATCAAGTTCTAAGTTGATCCAAATGTCAAAGGTCGCAATATAGCGAAGCAACTCCAAGATAAGATCAAGGTTGATCAGGCCGATTAAGAACAAGTTCAACATAGTGTCAGTTCGGTTCTAAAACAATATTGTAGTTAGTGTGTCATGACCTAAGCGTTGGGCTCTAGATCCCTACATGACGCATGCTAGTTTAGAGGATAATAGAACCGAAAAAAGGTTCCCTTAGCAAGGTGCTCCTATATACCTCTCACCACTCCTACGAGTAAGATGATCAAACTATACGGCGGTGCAAGTTTGTTTAATATACCAAAAGGTACGGTGCTAAGAGTTGTAGTTTCATCAAGGGTAAGCCACGTGTCTACACACCGGACCCAGGGTTTCGCTATAAGGTGTGAGTAAGGGGGTTAAGCTATGTGGTAGTTGGCATGACCAACTGTGAGTATGCGAGTATGATGCAAAGTTAGTGCATAGAAGTTAGCATCCAAGAGCACACAATAAAAGAGAAAGCATGTTATAAAAGTACAACATATATGCCAAGCACATCAAAAGTTTGAACAATTCTAACAAGTAAAATAGTTCCCCAGTAGAGTCACCACTGTAAGGACAATGACATGGCGGGGGATTGCCACATGTCCTCCACCTCATCCCTCTTTGGGGGAGAAGAGAGAGGTGAATTGAATGTTGGAGTCGCCACCTAGAGGAGGGTCTAGGACCCAAGATTATAATGTAATAACTCTCATAAAATGTCCTTTTGGGGACAAATGGTCCATTGGTCTGGGTACGGGTCAAGTTACGGTCCAGGAAAGGTATTAGGCATCCAGTCTGCCTGGACTTGCCGGTCTTCCTATTACTTGGCTAGGCAGGGTTATAACATGCTTTGATAGATTGTAAGATGCAGGTAAAATGTAAAAAAATAAAATACAAGATAAGTGAAGAGTACATACCCGAAGGTTCGGCTGCAAGACAATGGCTAATATTCAGGAATGTAAAATGAAGGACTCAAAGACCTAAATAACCTAAACATGATTGACTCTAGGTTAAGTGTGGTGATGTGCTGAATGCGTTTGAGCAAAGATGGTAATATATACGTGGAACCATGAGAATAAAATAAAAAAAAGAGAAGGAAATATGCTAATGGTGAGTATACATGAAGGAGTCTTAGACTACACGGGATTGGGATCATGGAGATGAATGCATGAAAGGTAAAATACAACACATACAAGTGAAGGAGAAGAAGAGAAACAATAGGGTGTGATCTCCATCTAGAAAGACGGAATCACACTCCTCTTGGAGATGCAAAGCTCGATAGAGATAAGAAAAACAACGAAAATTGAATAAGACTGAGGGGGGACCAAGGCCTACCTAGTAAAAGAAGGTCAAAAAGAGAGAGTGAAAGTTTCCCTTGTGTAACTCAGGAGATTCGTACGTTGAGCAAGTATCTCCGCTTGTTGTGGCTTCTCTTGTTTCTTGTACTTGAATGCTTCGCTATCCAAGCCAAAATTTTTGGATTGGTGTCTTCGAGTCTTGATGTAGGGGAAGTTTGTAGTTCTCAAAAGGTAAAGAGAATGATGGGCTAAAGTTTCAAACTCTTGAATGAAGGCTAACGTGGGGTGTCTCAATGCAATGTGGGCAAGGAATCACCAAGGGAAGGTTGTGCATTGGCTAAGTAAAGTTCATCTCAAGTGTATCTAACCCTCCTAAATGTGAGAGGGGTGTATTTATAGGTGTAGAGGGGTGTGTATACTCCCAAATTCATGTAGGGTTGGTGGAGTTAATCCGGATTGTCCAAGTGGGGGGTCTTTGCATCGACGGTGGGTGTAAAGTCAAGGTAAGGACCAATGGATGGGGGGACAAGTGTTTAGTTGCCTTTGGGGGTGTTTCTTGGGGCCTAAGGGAGCTAAGATTGAGATCCAAAGTACCAAAAATAGGCTGGGACACGAAAGGAATCGCAATCAGAGCAAAATATGGAAGGTTTGGTCTTCTTAGATAAATTGTTATTCGACAGTGAAAGTGCCCGATTTGATATCGAAGTGAGGTACACTAGACATCGAGGGAAATGGATCGGATTTCAATTACCATTGACTGAATGTTGAAGTGGGATAGACTGTAAAAGGGTACTGTTCAACGGTGAAATGGGATGGCTCGATGTCAATGGAAGGTAGGCTCGGTGTCTACTCGGGGCCTTTGAGGGTCGATGGGCATGGTTTGGGCCAGGTTTTATGCTGGGTCGGGCTGGTTCTAAGGGGTCTGGGTCAAGGCTAGCCTTTCTAGGGGTTCTTAGAGGGCTTAGAGGCTATGCTTTGGGCTCCGGCAAGGGGAATGGGTGATCGGTAGACGAATTCAGGCAGTGCACATTGACGCTACATCCATAGATACACTGGCTCTAGGCCTTGGAGGGTGCTCATCATCGTTACAGGAAACCTCTAGAGAAAAGACGAAATGAGGTGTCTACACTTGACCTAGGGTTTAGGTTATAGATTGGGGTTTGGAGTTCTAGCCTAAGGGCTATGTGAAACCCTTGTGTAGGACTTTAAATTTAGTGCTTGCAGCACCCATTGCACCCCTCATAAGCCCCATTCACAGCCCTATAGCCATTGTTGATTGAATCACCCAAAAATGGGGATTCTTGGGTTTAGAACCCAATGTAGGTGAAGGAACATGTTTGGGATTAAATGTCAAGGTCCTATATGACCATAGGAGTGTATGAAGACCTCCTATACCATCCCCTTGAGCTCCCCTAAGCTTGGACCATCCTCAGCTTATGCCCTAGTTGTTTGATAACAGTTTTGTGCTTATGCGATCGATGGGACGCGGTGGATGTGCCATCGACCACACACCCTCCTCAGGAATGGAATCTTTGCAAAAAATAGCCTCTGCCTGCATCCACCGCAGGTGTATGGTGGATGGGTCTCATCAACCGCATGATCCACCGCACAAAGCAGTTCAACAACTGCTCTGGGACAGATCATGGGACTTGATTCTTGGATCAAGCCTCAACTAATAAACATTTAAAACATAACTTTCTAAGGTAGCTACAACCTACAGGGAGGACGTGCGGGTATGCGGGAATCGAGGAAAGTATTTGGATCACCGAAGTTGCGATAACTTGGTGAGTGGGTTAGATACTTGATTTGTTTACGGAGTATTTCTTGCATTGCACGCTGTGTATGTCATTTACATGCATAATGTTGTATTTGATATGCTTAGCATGATGTCCATATTTATACTCACTTTGTATGCTAGTCTAGGTATTTAAATTCTCCTATGAATGCTAGCTAGGTTACGTCTATTAGGTTCATTATCATGTTGAATGCTAGATATTTAAGATTCTTTGCTTATTCTTGGTTGATGTGAATGGAATGTGGATGCGAGAAATGGATATGTGATGGAACATGAATGTGGAAAGTGGATATGTGATGGATGTGTGTGATGGGATCTGGGTACCGAAGGCAAAGTCGGACCTGTGATTGCCATGTGTTAAAGTAGCTCATGTTCATTTAGAACTAGGCTTTGGAAACGGGGTAGGGTATGGCCAATGTGAATTCCATGACCATATTCTCCGTACTCATTATTGTACTTTATTTTGATATAAGTATTGCATTAGAGATATCTGCTACATTAGGTTGGAAAAGGTTTTTTGACAGACCGAACGGGACTTTGGTATCACATTCGTTGTACTATTTGTGTGTTTGTGTATGTCAAAGGGGACGAGAGGATAGCGAGGCCGACCAGTATTTTGGCACTATGGACTCGATCTCTGGTATGCATATGTATGCGCCATCATTCATACAAATGTATGTTGGTTAATACTTGACCCAGTACTGCGACCCCTTGCAGGCAAGGGGTTAGGTGTCAGACAACCCATGAGGTAGGCCCGATGGTGATTACCCGGGGTATCCCAATCCGTGGTACGATGAGAGTTCTTCCAGAAGCGGACCAAGTATGGGGTTTACGGATAACTCATGTGGAGTCCGGTACCACAGGCTCCTTATTGCAACTCGGGTTTGACATCGTTGGCTCTGCCGTTCTTGGGACCAAGGATGTTGCCTAAGGTGTTGCAGTAGAACTTTATCTTAACTTAGATGTATTGCTAGGCGGATAATAAAGTGAACTCATACATGCATCATGTATACTATGTATTCATATATTGAGAGTGTATGCTTGCATGATCTAACTGCTCATTGGACTTAGTGAAGCTCATCCCTCGATGCAGGTGGATCGGCTGGCGGGCTCAGATCTCCCTTCTCGTATATTGATGGACTTGATATTTAGAGTGCTACTAGAGAGGAGGAGCATGGTTCTGACTGTACATGTGAGGCGTGTGCCTACGAGCACAGTGATTCTCGATCAGGACACCCTTTGTTTTGACACACTTGAAGTATTATTTTTGGTACAATTATACTTTTTGGTATTAATTGATTTGTAATTAATACATATACTCTGTAAGCAAACTTGTGACGATGTGGATAAACTGACACTTTACTTATATAATACGACACAATAGATTCCACACTCTATTAAATTATGTATTTGTATTATCTCTCTTCCACATCTCTGATTATTTGTATACTGTTATTGTTATGACAATGCACTGCATCTGTGATCCTGGTGGTTGTGTAGGGTATCGGTATACATCCTAATCACACTGCCTAGTCATAGGGAGTGGAGTTTGACATGGGTAGTAGTTATTTGTTATTGTTGAAGCTTGATCACAACTTAATTCAAGAAGTATTGGTGATTCTTCCCCAATATCGGCAGTCCCACTGAGTGGGCTGGGGGAGATTGGGGGCGGGAGCCCCCGACCCAAATTTTTTGGGAGTTGTTTATACTAGGAGTAATTTTGTACTTTTGGGGATTAGGGTTTCTCTATATTGTGTTGCATGAGACACTATATATAGGGGGTTAGGGCTTGTAATATTATCATCGGAATAGTGGAAGCTCATCTTATCGCTCAGCTATGGACGTAACCCACCTTGGGTGAACCACGTAAATCTGTGTTTTATGTGTGTGTGTGTGTGATCTCCTCTTTTTCTTCTGTAAATCACTATTCTGCTATATTGTTAATTCCAAACATTATTATCTCTAATAATAACTTTTTGTCAGCATTTATAAATTCTAGAATTTCAGTGTTAGCCCAAAGACAGCGGCACAAGGTCTCAAGCAAGGCATCCTTGGAGCACTATCATTGGGATTCAAGAAGGTAGAAGTATGGACAGACTCAGTTGAACTGGATCAATGGTTGTTAGAACTAGAAGTCCACCTGTGGCCATGAGATTTTTTCTTTGCTTTTTGATATCCAGTCTCTTTTACATATTTTAACTCATTTTGTATTAATCTTTCTCATGCAGACTCAATGTCTCCCACTAAAACTGGCACCTTATCCTTGACCATCCTTTGCAGAACTTTTTTTTTTTTACTGTCAACAACTATAAATGCAGCTCATATTGTTTCTTTTGTTGTTCGGCTACAACAATATCACCTGATTGAAAACGGATGAAACTGTAGAATAGATCCGAAAGTTTCTGACCTAGAGAAAGAAATGGTGTCCAAGGATAAAAGGGCTCAAGCCTAGGACAGAGCGATCAACATTCAATCCGGCTATTTGTGACGCCCATGGCAAACAAATTTCCTTGGTCACAACAATCACAGCGGCTATCGTTTACTCTCGGACTGGAGTTTGCAGGTTGTGTTGCCTACCCATTTGCTGGCTTAACAGCACTGAGCTTAGCTTTCATAAGCGAGCTAGAGTAGCACACTAGCCTAGCTAGCTAAAGTTTTTCAGCTGGCTGTTATGTTACTTATAGGGCACACTAAAGTGGATAGACAATGCATTACCAAAGAATAAGAGCAACCCAGTGTACGAGACTCTTGCAAATGCAGGGTCTGGAGGGGACAAATGTACACAGCCTTACCCTTTGCTACGTAAGAGAGTTTGTTTCCAAGTTTTGAACCTGCAACCAACAAGTTGCAACAGTGCAACTTACCGTTGCGCCAAGGCTTGCCCATTATAGATAATACATTACTATTGCTCATAATTTAGCTTATAAGGCTAGGCACAACCACATTTAGGAAATTGTGAAGGATGCTGTTGTTAATTTCTATTTTCTTAGTTTAATAAAGTTCTCTTTTGCACAAAAAAAAATCGTGTGACGTGTTAGCATGAGTGATTTGGTAGATACTTTTTTTTGTTCTAAGAGAAAAGGCTGGGTATGCCATCAAGGTGCCTAGCATGTGTTATCTCTCTCCTCCCCTTTTGGAAAAGACCCCCTCGCCTTCCTGTGTCCAGCCCTATGATTGGTGTATGCCTCTAGCTTACCAAAATCTGGTGGCATGCCCAACCCTCTCCCCTTTTTTTAAATAGAAAGATCTATTATACTTTAGGACCCCCTTAAAATCACCCCAACCCCCTTCCCCTTACCAAAAGTTGGTGGCATTTGATTAAGGGTGTCAAAACCAAACCAAAACAAAAAACAGAGCCAAAGTAACCAAATTGAATCGAATAAATTCGGTTTGGTTTCGATTCTGGTATATGAGCATTTAATTTCGGTTTGGTTCAGTTTCACTTCAAAAACTGGAGGTGTGAAACGAAATCGAACCGAATACCACACTTAAATCCAAAACCCTATAACTTTTTTTTATGGTGTTGTCTTTCCTTTTGCAACTATTATTTTGATGTTTTTCTCTTATTTTATTGATGGGTAAGCTAAAAGATAAGATCTGAAGGTGGAGAACTTACTTGGGATTCTAATTTATTTATTAATATTTCTGGTTCCTTTAAGATTTTGTGAGCATTTTATTTATACAAATGGAATTTCTTGAGAACACAACAAGGCAACAAAAATTGACAACCTAGCAAAATGGAACTATATTGGAAAACCGAATTAGAAATATTGGAGAACCGAATTAGACCCGTATTCAAAGACCGAATTAGAACGTAACTGAACCGAATCAAGCAAGTTCAGATTTGGTTTCCACTTCCAGAACCGAGTTGGTTCTCGGTTCGATTTCGATTCACACCATAAAGGCATGGAACCGAACCAATTGACACCCTTACATTTGATCCTAAATTTTAAGACCCCTTAAAACCTCTCTCATTAGAAAAGGCAGAATTCAATCCTAATGAATCAAATAATCATCCACCAGTAATGGAAGAGACATGTGGCAGGAATAGATCATCTCAAGGCTACAACCGAATCGATACAGCAGACGGGTCGGTCACTGCATAAAGGTTTATTCGGTATGACCCAACCTCACAGGTTATCTCAATGCGTGACGCGTCAGAAAGAGAGGGCTAAGCAAATCCAGATCAATAAAGAAGTGGAAAAGGTTGATCTGACCTTATAGTTCAGGCTCGAAACGGACTCTTCGAGACTCATCAAAGGCAAACTAAGAGATCGGTCTCCAAGATCAAACTAGACACGGGGATCAAGTTAATGGGTCCCTGGAAAGGTTGTCCTCCAGGATGTTTGGGCTGACCCTCATAAATGAACATCAAAACCAAATAGGCCGACCAGATAACCGACTTAGCCACTCTCAAATCATGCACCGGGATACCCAAGTGCCAACTCAGCAAGCCTAATCACTTGCCTAACAAGTTAGCGGCCCAATACCATGTTCTAAATAGGAAAGGACTCTTCCAAAAAGAAATCCGCACCGAATCTCCTACCATGAGCAGAACTCTTGCTAAATCAAGACTCTCCATAACCGCCTCAACCTTCCTGACTCCCAAGCTATAAATAGCCAAGCATAACCCAAGTAAGAGGATTCGACTCGTTCACTCTCAAAAAATTCATCTGCTACAATAGTGTCTAACTTAGGCATCGGAGAGTCTCCCACCAGTCGAAACCGGCTCTCCCTTGCTTGTTCGTTCTTCTGTGCAGGTCACGCTCGAAAGGATTGTTCGACAATTTCAAACTGCAACAAATCCCAAGACTTTGCTACAATCAATAGATACCTTTACCACTTGCACTAACCAACAATTTCCCATGGATCAACTAGAATGAAGTTTAAAAAATTTTGAGTGTTCTTACTGTTTCACTTTTTTCTCCTGGGTAGATTCAACGGTCTAGTTTGTTAGAGAAGATATTCTCTTTGTAACTTAGTTTTTATAAAAGAAGGGATTGTCTAAATGAAACCTCTACAAGTGTATTTAGAACTTGACACCTTCTTTTCACTGACCCATATCTTATTCCCAAAAGTTTTTAAGGTTAAGGTATGAAAGGGATTTTAAAAATAATTTAAGAGTGACTAATCATTTTTTTCGTTGTCTTACATTTTTTCTTAGTACATATGAAAATGACAATATATACCCTTATTAGAAAAAGAAAAAAAAAAGGAGTATTATAATAAAATGGAAAAAAAAAAATACAAAATTTTGACTTCTCAAGGGTTGTCAATAAGAAAATCCCTAAAAAGAAAAGGAGAAAGTTTTCCTACACTGTGTTGGAACATTCACCATACCATCCTAGGGTTCATACACCTTTAAAGGGTTTTAGTATGTTCCTCAAAAGACCCTCCTGATAAACCCCCACCTCGCACATCTAAATCCGCCACGGTGAATGGTGGGTTCACCGAACTAAGTCCAAAAGAAAATTATTGTCCAAGCAATTGGACAAACTTTCCATGCACTTTTCCACTTCTATAGACATCTAAGATAGCCAGCTAACCTTTACCAGAAAAAAAAAAAAAAAAAAAAAAAAAGCCAGCTGAATTAGTTTTCCTAAAAAATTAATTGGTATCGGATAGGTAGTGTTGACCGATCTATATTAGTATCGACCAACACCTATACATGGCTAATACTGGATCGCTGATATAGTTACCAAAAAATTATGATCGGTGATATGGCATTTTTTTTTTGCTAAAGATCAGCAATGAATTAATTAAAAAGAAAAAAAGAATACAAAGATTTAATGTCCAGGCATCCCCAGACGAATACAAACACAAAGATGGGGCCAAACACCCCCAACAAGACAACACAAAATAGCACACACACAGAGGCTACCCAAATCTATTTCTCTGGCACCCCATTGCATCATCTAACGACCAACCATTCATAGGGGGGGAAATTCGAATCCCAATCAAAAGAATAAACACCCTTAGCCGAGAACTTGGCTGAAACCATTCATAGGGGGGGAAATTCGAATCCCAATCAAAAGAATAAACACCCTTAGCCGAGAACTTGGCTGAAAAGCCAGCTACTGGATTTGCTTCCCTAAAGCAATGGGTCATCTTCCATCGAATAGAGTTCAAGAACAGAAGAAGAGAAAACCAAAGTTGCCGCAACCCCCAAGGAATAAGTCTTGCTTGGAATGCCATCAGGACAGCCGAGGAATCATATTCAATCCACAAACGACAAACACCCCTCTCCTTAGCAAAAAGGATACCATGTAAGATGGCCCAAAATTCTGCTAGGAAAATAGAAGTAACACCCAAATAGACCCCAAAGGCAACGATTAGGATTGCTTGGTCATTACACAGAACACCACCAACCCCAGCCCTACCTGGGTTCCCAAGAGAGCACCCGTCAGCGTTCAATTAAATCGAGCCACAAGGCGGTCTACGCCACCACACCTCCCTAATCACTTGGGCAGAGCTTGCGGCCACACTTCAGATCCTGGGAATTAAGCACAGGGCGCTTGAAAGAAGCTGAGACCTCCTTAATTAGATTAAACATAGCATGAAAAGTAACATCCACCGGTCTAGCCCTTGCATCAAACTTCCTGTTATTACGCTCCCCTCAAATTAAAAAGGGAATCAACACAACCCCAACAAGCCAAGCATTTGGCATAGGAACCACTTTAGATTTCAATTTCCACCAAGCAACCAAATCCTCAAAGGACAGCAAGTTAGGCCAATGAACCCCAAAGACTTCCGAGAATTTCTTCCATAGAGATTGAGAGAAGCCACACTCAAAGAAAACAAGGGAAAGAGATTTAGACGCACCATGACAAAGCACACAACGAGAAACAATCTGAAGGCCTTTCAGGCGCAAAGGCTCTTCTGTCGGGATTTTTCCAAGCAACAACCTCCAAGCAAAGCAAGAATGACGAGGGAGCAGGTCTTTATTCCAAATCACCCTACCCCAAGGGACTTTGGGATTCCTTTTGTGAATGCTTTCCCAAGTCGATCGAGAATTAAAAGAACCAGTGAGAGAAGGACCCCAGCAACACTGATCAGCCAAAGCAAATTGAGGCAGAGGCACCTTCCGAATGTCATCAAAAATTCCTTGAAGAACCTAAGAATGAACCTGAGGAAGGGACCAAGAGGCGTCCTCAATGAAATAAAAAACTTTCGCTTCTTTGTCAAGAAACCACTTCCCTGGTAATCCGGATGCCGAAGCAATGGATTCACTTCCAAGCCAGCAATCCCTCCAAAAATTAATCGATGACCCATCTCCAATGATCCATATTTCATTACATTGCATAATAGGCCAGACCTTTCTAATCCCAGACCAAATAGACGAAGGAGAAGAAGGGTTTTTAAGAGAACCATTCCCATCTACAAAACGGGTTCTGAAAAACTTACTCACCATGCTATCATCATGCTTAATGGACCAAGCCAGCTTGCAAAGAAGGGTAGAGTTCACATCATAAAGTTTCCTGATGCCCAAACCACCTTTCGATCTCGGCCTGCACACCAGATCCCACTTGACCACAACTGGTTTCCTAGATTCAATGCCATCGGACCAGATGAAATTTCTAATCCACTTCCCCATGAGCGACCCCAAGGAAGAAGGCCACCAAGACATAGAAAATTTGTGAACCGGAATGCTAAGCATGACAGTTTTCACAAGCTGCACTCTGCCTGTAAGGGAAAGGAGCTTACCCTTCCACCCAGTAAGTCTACTCTTGAGTTTATCCACCAACGGAAGAATCCCCACCTTAGTAATCCTCCCTTTAAAGATATCTACACCCAAGTATTTCATCGGGAGAGAACCAAGAGGAACCCCGTTTAGCAAGTCTGAAATCCACCACCTCCTCGAAGGGATAATGGAGCCACAGAATAGTTTGGTTTTGTCCAGATTAATTTTCTAACCTGACAAACTTTGGTATTCTCCAAAAACTCCTTCAACACCTAGACATACCTGAGAGAGCCATTACAGAAAATAAAAACATCGTCAGCAAATAAGAGATGTCCAAGGGTTTTCACAGCCCTAGGGCCCCTCAAGGGAAGGATCTGCTACTCGTCCACCAATCGCTTCAGGCCTCTACGAAGCACTTCTTCCGCCAAGATAAAGAGCGGAGGAGACAGAGGGTCCCCTTGCCGCAAACCCTTTTCCACACCAAAGAACCCAACAGGGCCTCCATTAACCAAGATAGAGATATAGGTAGAGAGTAACTGCTCAGCCATGCCACCCAACACTCACTAAACCCAAATTTCTCAAGACTTTGAAGAGAAAATCCCAGGAGAGGGAATCATATGTCTTTGAAATATCCAACTTCATACCAATGACCCCTCATAGATTTGTGCATCAAATTTTCTAACTCCGAAGCCAAGATGATATTAGAGAAGATAACTTTTCCTTTTTGAAAAGCACCCTGTTCCTTAGAGATAAGGCAAGGCAGCAGACCACCCAATCTATTTGCCAAAATTTTGGAGATAATTTTGCAAATAAAAATCCCCATACATATTGGTCGAAATTCATCTAAAGACACAGCCCCATCCATCTTAGGAATTAGAGAAATAAAACAGTTATTAATGCCTTTCGGGATAATACCTTCTTTGAAGAAATTCTTGATCGCATGGCACACATCAGCCTCAAGAATCTCCCAATAGTGTCTCAAAAAAACCCCATGAAAGCCATCCGGACCTGGCGAGCTGTCCGGATCTAGGTCCCCCATAGCTGCCTTAATCTCCCCCAAGTTAGGAATAGCATCCAACACCAACATATCGCTATCCCCAACTAAAGAGGGAATCACATCTAGAAGCTCCACATGGTCCACTCAAAAGGAACTGCCCTATGAAACTTTTCATAAAAATCAGAAATATAATTTGCCACCTCACCCGTGTCTGACACCCAAACCCCCACATCATTTTTTAGGCCACGAATATGACACTTTGCTCTCCTTATCATGGTAGAGAGGTGAAAATTTTTTGAATTGCAATCACCCTCTCTCAACCATTTGATTCTAGACTTTTCACGCCAAAGTTTCTCACTATTCTTCAAGGTGTTGAGATAGGCAGTCTTTGCATCAGCCTCCAACCCAAACAAATAGTCGTTCACCCCTATAGTCTCGATAGTCTCTTGAACATCCTCCAGGGCCACCCTAGCATCCTTTAGAGCGAAATCAAAGTTTGGAAATTCCCCACGAGACCACGATCTTAAGACCGATTTAAGGCGTTTTAGCTTCTAGCTTAAGACAAACAATGGAGAACCTTTAATCTGCTGAGCCAAAGATTGTTTAACCACATCCAAGAAACCTGGGCTGTCCATCCAGAATTTGTGGAATCTAACTGGAGCATTCTTCGGCTTACCCAAAGACTCAGAAGAGATGAGCAATGGTGAATGATCAAGCGCCACCCTCTGAAGAACCATCTGATTACAATAATGGAATACTTCTAGCTGCTTGGAATTGCACAAGCTGCGATCCAAAACGGCTTCCACCCTACCCCTTTTCTGATTATTGGACCAAGTAAATTTATTTCCAGAAGAACCAATCACAATAAGAGAGCACGAGTCAATCATAGTTCCAAACTCCAAGGCTAATTCCATCAAAAAAGCACCATGGCCTCTTTTCTCATTAGATAAGAGAGTAGCATTAAAAATCCCCTCCCACAAGCCAAGGTTCTATGACTACATTAATAGCAGTCAACTCCACCCATAAATTCCTACAGTTCACTCTAAAGCAATTGGGATGCACCACCAACACAAAAGATAACATCCCATTCCAAACAATAGAAAATGAGATTTGTTGGTCCGAGGCACAAGCTACGATCCAAAACGGCTTCCACCCTACCCCTTTTCCGGTTATTGGACCAAGTAAATTTATTTCCAGAAGAACCAATCGCAATAAGAGAGCACGAGTCAATCATAGTTCCAAACTCCAAAGCTAATTCCATCAAAAAAGCACCATGGCCTCTTTTCTCATTAGATAAGAGGGTAGCATTAAAAATCCCCTCCCACAAGCTAAGGTTCTATGACTACATTAATAGCAGTCAACTCCACCCATAAATTCCTACAGTTCACTCTAAAGCAATTGGCATGCACCACCAACACAAAAGATAACATCCTATTCCAAACAATAGAAAATGAGATTTGTTGGTCTGAGAAAGAGACTACAGCTGGCTTATTCAGACTAAGCTTCCAGACCACCCACAAGCTTGGAACCATATCCGAATGAGAATTGGAAATCAAGTCGGCAGCATATCCTAATTTATTGAAAAAAAGAGATGGAAAGCAGCGCACCTCTACTTTCTGCTCTGCCAAACAAACCACATCCAGACTATGATTCACTAAAAGAGAGGACGACAATGCCAAATGACCAGCCTTCTCTTTTACCCCCCTGATGTTCCGACAAAGAACCTTCATTGACAATTGGTAGATTTTGAAGCTAAGCGGTCAGATTGCTTTCGAACACCTGGCTCCCCTTCTTGGATCTTCTTATTTTTACGATGCTTTTGACGCACCTGCGTGTTCTCCTTCTCAACCACCATAGCCTCCTTGTCAATTTCCGCAACCTCGGACATATGAGGCATATCCGAAGAGTGAATCACCAACCTGCCATTGCTAAAAGAGGAATCAGCAATGGCATCAACAACCTGCGTCTCACCAACTAGGAGCACTACCTCCAGATTACCCCTACCATTGGAACTTCCACTGCGACATGGTCAGAAGAGGGAGGGAAACGTCCCACCTGTCTACTCCCACCTAGACCACCCACCGCCAAGCCTCTTGAAAAACCACCATGGTAAATGGATGTGCACCCACGACCCACCAGCACACCGGTGCGACCCACTCCACGAAAAATACCATGGTTCGACCTGCCATAGCCCAAAACATTTAAATTTAAATCGTCAATCTGAGAAAGATTTCCCAGAATATTAGATTGCTCCTCCACCTCATCCGATTCTTGAAATCTCTCTCTTAGCACACCCAGACCCAAACTTCTTTCCAAACCAAAATTATCTACACGCTGATAATCCGTAGGAAATCAACCAAGAGAAGACCCTTCTGAATTTGAAACACCTCCACCCACGGCTTGAGCACCACCACCCATGACCAAGTCACCACCACTCACAGAGGTGCCACCTTCCCCAGCAAGAGTAACACCAGCCAACCTAGCCGCCAGCTCAATAGAAGGGACACCCAATGACCTCTTGAGACCTCACCCCTCCAGAGTGCGAAGAGTGAGGCCTCGACACAACACTATCGCTCCCTGCTACACCAACACTCAACAATGGTGTCATAACCTTCCTTTCTTTCTTGGCTTCCAGATCAAGGTGAACTTTACAATTATTGAATGCATGTCCAACCCTTCTACAGAACCCGCAATGCACCAAGTTGTCCTCATACACCACTGGTTGTTTAAACCAAAAGCGAACAGTTGAACCAAGGTGTTGCCTCTCCACCATGATCTCATTAAGATAGGCCACCGAGAGATCAAGATCCACCAACACCCTTGCAAATTGGCCAGTTGTTCCCTTCCTAGTCCTCTTATCAAGAGCAACAGGCGACCCCAAAGCCTTCGCCAAAGATAAAAGAATATCAGGGTGCCAATATTCAAAAGGGAGATCAAGGAACCTAACCTAGACAAGCTTATGAGCATGATGAATTTTGTTAACATTGAAATCTAGGCACCATTGTTGGAAACGAACGATCTGACTCCCTACCCTAATTGGACTTCGCCGCCAAATCATAGTCATGTCCGACTCTAGAAAAAAATGAAAGATAATGAAGTCTTTCCCAATCGGGATCAACTCAACGAGCCCTTAAGGTTCCACGAATCCTTGATAGATTTCTCAATTAAGGGAGAGAAACCTGCTGCAAGTTCAGCCAGCCAATCAACGCTATCTTAAACCTCTGAACCTGGGCTTCATAAGTTCCTTAAGGGATCTTCACATGAGTCATCCCTCCCTTATAAATCAGGGCTGTAAGCTCCGCCACATCCAGAAGAGATGCTTTCCCCATTGCCTCCACAAAGGACTTCCCTACCCCCTTAAAGGATGGAGGAATCTGAGCACCCTAAGTAGCAGCATCTGTAGGGGCATCTGCAGGGGCAGCACCCCCACCATAACCCTGACTCGTATCATTCTCTTCATCCGCATCCCTAAACATATCCTTCTCCGATTAAAACACCATAGCCAAAATATGATATGATATAAATACAATTTTTGTTTTGCTTTTGTAGCCTTTGCAGAAATAAATACAATCGATTGAAGTTCGTGGTATAAAGTCTGTTAGCCCATAAAAGACCGACTGACAACGGTCGGCACAAAAAGACCTCAGAGTGAGGTAACAAAAGACCGACTGGAAACGGTCAGCATAAAAAGACCTCATTCGTGAGGCAACAAAGACCAATCGGTAACAGTCGGCACAAAAGACCTCTAAGTGAGGCACCAAAAGACTGACCTATGGGTTGGCATCAAAAGACCTCATCTGTGAGGCAACAAAAGACCGACTGGCAATAGTTGACACAAAATACCTTTAAGTGAGGCACTAAAAGATCAATATACGGGGTGGCATCAAAAGACCTCATTCGTGAGGCAACAAAAGACTGACCGAAAATTATCGCACAAAAGGCCTCTAAGTAAGGCACTAAAAGACCGACTCTTGGTTTGGCATCAGAAGGCCTATAAGTGAGGCACCTTAGAGATCGACTCAGAATGGTTAGCACGAAAGACCTCTCTTTAAAGGCACCAAATGAATAACCAATTGCGGACGACACAAGAACATGAATAAGGGAAGGAAGCAAAAGACAACATATAGAAAAAAAAACAGAGATTTCACTAGCTAGAGGCAAATACATTCTAGAAGTTATAACACATACATAGGAAGTAGCATAAAAAGGACGTTGCTGCCAAGCTACATCCCAGAAGTTACAACGCATACATAAGAAGCAACATAAGAAGGAAATTACTACCAAGCAAGTAAAGAAATGAACTGATCCAAAACAAAACAAAAAAAAACTGAGAAGGCAGAAGTCCAAGAGATCGCCTGGGGAGCTGCTCTTCGTGAAAATAAGGTAAAGGAAGAGGGATGTCGATCTAGTCAAAGTCAGACATCCTAGCCCTCATCACATTATAGATAGACCACGTGCCCATCGCATAGTTCTAGGTATCAAATCACCTGTGAGCGGAAGAAGTTTGAAATTGCCTAATGGCTCACTCGACAGCCACTTTCTTCTCCTTCTCAACCCAATGTTGGATAGTCTCATTTTTCTCACGTGCAAACTCCAGTTGCTTTGTGAGCTCCTTTATACGGTACTCAGAATCATCTAGTAGTCACACTCCATTGAATCCTGCTTCTCCTTTAAAGAACTAGTGTAGGCCACCGAAGGATAAAGTCGTGTTTGACAATCATCAAGTTGAGCCTCCAGCTCCTATATCCGTGCGGTAGGATCAGTGCGTACCTACAATGAAAATCAAGATCAAAGAAGAATACTACTCAATATTGGTGACCCAGACACAAAAAGCTGATGCAAAAGATGAGTTTATTTCATTCGAGGTCCTTATACATAGAAAAAAAAGGGGGGAGAATAAAAAAAGTGTCATTTCTTGACCCTCTTAGTCTCTCTCCCCCATTTCGCTCAATCTCTCCCTCTCTCTCCTCACTACTATCTCGGCACGTGGGCGAGTGAGGATCAATCTGACCCTTAAAGGGAGTGGGAGGCTTAGCCTATTTCTTCGTCAAACTCTTGGTACTGGCAGCAGGAAACCCAGAGAAGTCAAAGTCAGGGGAGGCCTTCCTGACATGGTCGTGGGGGCCTCGGGCATCTAGGATGTAGGCGTCCAAGTTGAGAATAGCCATATCCATGTCAAAGGTGGGAGACTTCTTATACTCCTCCACTACCCAGGCCACTGACATAGACTGTTGCTCTTTAGCCTCCTTCAACTTGGCCTCAAGCTCGGCCACACATTGCTCAGCAAAAGCCTTGGCCTCCTCACTCCCATTGAACCGAGTCTGGGTGAACTCCAGGTCACCTTTGAGTGAGTGGATACGACCCCTAAGGATCTTCACCTGATTGTCCTATCTTGCCTTGACACTATTATGTTGTTGCATGGCCTCATTTACCTGGGCTTTAAAGGACCTTCTCGTTTCTCTGGGCCTACTCAAGAGTAGTCATTGCTCTATCCCACTCAGTGGTGATGACTTGGAGATCATCTCTGATATCCCTCAGAGGGGTATCCTTCTTCCCGACCTCCTTGGAGAAGCAATTGACTCGGTCATACGCCTCCACCATGTAGAACATTTGTTGCAGGAAAACTAAAAAAAAGAAAAAGAAAAAAGAAGATTCACAATCTATGACTTCAAACATTGAAAGGAAAGGCTAGGGATCACGTGACTTACCCTAGCGAGGGAGACCCTTCCCTTCTCCATTAGTTGAGAGCTAAGTTTTCCTTGAAGCATAGTCTTGTTCCAGGGAAGCCTGCCCTCACGGACCTAGGTGTTTACCACTTAAGTGCCTTGAAATATGGAGCAATAGGTGGTTAGGTTCCATTGGGGGATAACAATGGGAAATACCTTGTCTCCCTCGGTGATCGATAGCTCTTCTTTTGATCGAGCATCGAACTGATGACCAGCCAAGTCCACCTGAAGGTCAGAAAGTCCAACCTCATCCATGCTGAGGGCACCCCATCTATTGGGTCAGCTTCTCGACCAACAAGATTTAAAGGGAGCTGACTAGGAAGTTCGTTGTCATCCACCACCACAATGTCCTCCCCAACGTTACCTAGTTTATTAGTCGTTGGCTCTGCCGAACAAGTGGAAGGAGAACTCTCAGTAACCCTCCTCTTTTTCTTAAGGCATTTATCTTTCGGTAGATGCTTAGTGGTGCCCATACCTTCTTTGCCCCTGGATGCATCTTGTGTGTAGTACCGGGCGAATGCAGCCTGAAGCATACTACTATTGAGTGGCACTTCAAAGAAATAAATCAGTTAGAAAAAATCCCAAAACCAAGATCAGTTTTAGAACTATAGGAAAAGACTCACCAGGTCTAAGATCATGCCGAGCGAGAAATACCTCGTTGGCCGAATCCCCGACGTCCAAGGAGAAGGGCAATTCCTTAAGCTTCTCCATGGTTACTTTGCCTTCTTGGCTCGGCTTGGGCCTAACATTCACCAACTTAGTATTTGGCTCATACCAGACATTTCCAAGCAGCAAGCCTTCGGCCCCATAACGAAAGAAGAATCGATTCTTCCATCCCTTAATGGAAGAAGGGTGTCCAGTGACGTACTTAATCCCCGAGCGCTGGTTTAGGCAATACCAGCATTGAGAACCATAGAGAGAGCTCAAGTGAAAAAGATACAAGAAGAGGTTGAAGGAGATCATGTGGTCAATGTTGGTCAGGAGGGCAAGAAAACCTATAATATTCCGCATGAAACTGTGAACGAGTTAAGGAGGGGCGATTCTGAAGTGATTAAAAACTTTGCCTAGGAACTTCTTGATCGGGAATTGGTGTCCTCGACAAAATACTCCTCATAGAGGCAGCGCTCCTCCTCGAGCAGATCACACACAAAGTCATCCTTACCAGGGGCCCTAAGGATAATGGAGACTAGAATATGGAACCTAGCCCTAAGGGCAACTAGCTCGTTAGAGGTCACCGTGTCGTGACAAGTCCGAGCCTCCTAGCCAACGTTGCGTGCTGGCCAACGAAGGCGAGTCTAATACCCCGAGCGGTCTCGGGCACGGCGAGGTCAGGGATGCTCACAAGATGTAGCAACTCATCCACAGGAGCCGCCAATGCAGAAGTACCGGCAAACCCAGAGGAGGTGGGAGGATCAATCATCCCCCCAGAAGGGTATACTCCTAAGGGTAGCAACAATAGCCTCTACCTCAGTCACCTTGTCTTGGCTAAAAAACGCCATCAAAGACAGTGGAAAAACAAAAATGGAAAATGAGAATGTAAGAATAACAGAAAGTGCCTTACTGGTTTCAAGAAGCTCATGGACACTGAAGCACTAAAGTAGCAGAGACAAAACTCAGGGAAGAGAGCACAAGAACCCCAGAATACTAAGCTTGCAAAAGAACACACACCTACAAAGCGCAGGAACGGGGAGAGGAAGAAGATGAAGAATAAGGAGAGGAAGGGGTTTTAAAAGAAACCCCCATCCTATCATAAGGGGCAATAAATGCTCCCCAAAAGTCGCGCCTATGCACGAAGAGACATGAATTTGAAATCAAAAAGACGTCTTTTCACCTCCCCTAGCTACCAAGCGGCGTATGGAGTGACGTACTGCAACTCTATTTGCTCATACAACACGCAGGCGTCTATTTAGAAGGCACAGAAGTGACAGATCCACTCAAGCCCAACCACCTGGTCTGACAAACTACAAAACCTTGATGGTACAGGTATCCCTTGCATGGCACGAGACTCGCATGAATAAGATTGACTCCTAATACTAGTCAGTTGAGAGTAGGGAACCCCAAGCGAAGGATCATGAAGTGGCACTTAGTGAAAAGCGCGTGACCACCAATCATCGATCAAGAGCACGAAGCATATAACTGTTTGGCCCATTATGGGGGGCTGTAGGGTTGTTCATCGATCAATCGAGAATGTCGTGACCGAGCCGCCCGACAAAGAGTAGGATACCCATCACTTGTTCTACAGTAAAAGGCTGGCCACCAATTGGCATGGAATGAGCATATACCGAACAATGTTCTACTCCAGCAAAACCTAACGGCTCTGTAGGAGTAAGGGGCTTATGATATATCTAAATAAGGCTCACCAATACTAGCGCAACGCATGGTAGGGCCACAATTACATGGAGTGGCTCCGATCCACCGGGTTTCATTCGCACGGTACCTGACCAACCTGGAATGAAAAATACAGTTATAAAAGGATACCATCCCCATATGGAAGGTAACACCTATCCAAGTCCTAATATAACGAATCTAGTTAGCACTGCAATCCTACAAGGAAACCATATCCCTCGTTGTGTGGCAATATGGAAACTCCGAATATGAATGGACTCCTACCAACTAGGGAAGAACTTTCCCAAGGGGACTCTGCAACAAGATCTCCTACCATAAATAGAAGACTCACTATATGGGACTCTCCATCACCGCCTCTATATATGGTCCACGCTATATGTACACTCAGGTATAGATCACAATGATCATCTTGAATTCTAGTAACTTATCTGTTGCTATTAGAAACCTAACTTAGAGTCCCCGCTGGAGAAGACCGACTCTCCTTTGCGTATCTAACTCCCTTTTACAGGTTTAACCCAGGAGGGATCCATCAACGGTTCTGACCGATCAGCCTATGAAGAGGGTACTTCATAAGCCCAATATATCTAGTCGGCTTGTAGCTTGGGCAGTCGAACTAAACGAATACCATATAGACTTCAAGCCCTGAGTGGCCATCAAGGGTCGGTCATCCTTGTAGTGTGATAACCTTTTCTTTTCTTGACCTTTGGGCTCAACTACCTTCCAAGCTTTTAGTATATCCCTCATGTTCGCGAACTGGTGGCATTGCTCCATTAGTTTAGCCATGTTTCTGGTGGGCTCCAAGGCCAAGGATTTGATGAGCTCCTCGTTGGTGATGCTACTATATAGGGCATTATAAGCCATCGTATCATCCAAGTCCTTGATGTCTAGCGACTCTTGGGTAAATCGGGTAACATAATCACGAATCGACTTGTTTCCCTTTTTCCTCACCGTCAGGAGGTTAGCTGCAATCTTCTTTTGCTTGATGTTGCTCTGGAAATGCATGACAAAAGCCTTTCCTCGCTCCACAAAACTCCTGATGGAGCCCGACTTTATCCTTGAGAACTAGGCAGTGACAGCTCCTTTTAATGATCCTGGGAATGCTCAGAACGAAATGACATCCGAGCCCCCATAGATTGTCATAACTGCATTGAAGCAATTGATGTAGTCATTAGGGTCAGTCTTCCCAGCATATAGCTCGAAGCTAGGCAGAGTGAATCATGGGAGTAGCGGAGCGTTCATAATTTCTACCAAGAACAAGTGTTGACGGGGCATGGAATGCCCCTTGGCCCACAACCGCTTGTCAAGGCTCTTGGGCCTCTCATCAATCTATCGTAGCCTCCGATCTAAATCTCCTTCTACTAGTCGATCGGGTGATACTTCCCGCTCGGTGAATCGTCGAACATGATCCTCGTTCAATCCAGGTAGTAATCCCCGTCCAATAGATCGTCCAACCCGATCGCCTGCTTGGCATGGGCCCTGCTGTGAATGGCCCGTGCCTCCATTCACATGTCGCGCTAGGATGATTTCCATTGGTAAGCATTCGTTACGTTGGCCCGATGACAAGGACCTTCCTACTTCTGAGTGGGCCGGTGTCGACCTGAGACTCCTGTGTGACTTGCTCCATGCTTGCGTATGTAGGTCTCCCGTTCCCACCACCAACCCTGCTATTGACCCATGGCGCCGAGGCAGGGATGATCCAGCGTGGCTTTCTGTCCTTCTGATGGTGCGCTTGGCTTGCGGTGGGGGTACTCGTGGCTGTAGCGCAGACGGTGGTGGAACTGAGGCCTGCATGGCTAGCTTGTGGCATTAGTCTGTACCACCTAAAGTTGCAGGTCATGGATCTGGGCATTTGTCGCCGGCGCATTTGGATCGAAATTCTAAGGCTACACGGCTGGTATGGGTGATGGTGGAGGCAACTGCTCTTTGTTCTGGCAAATGGCTGCAAACTGATTGATAGCTTCTGGTTTTGCGAGGTTGGCCACTGGTTCCTGAGGTGGATTCTGCTGACGAGGCCACCCTCGGGTGGATCTCGTACGGTGGTAAGGGCCTTTGTCTACTGCACGCCGAGAAGTCTCAGGAGGGGGCGAGTTTCTCTGACGTAAAGTTTCCAGAGAGGAGAGCTTCTCTGATGCGGAAGTGAGGGGACTATCCGTGTTCCAACCCTTGGTAAATAATTCAAGTGGGTTAGAATGGATTGGTTGTTCCCATAGATGACACCAATCTGTTGTGTCCAGAAATCGTTGATGGATACCTCTTGGGTTAAACCTGTAAAAGGGAGTCATATACGCAAGGGAGAGCTAGTCTTCTTTGATGGGGGACTCTCTAATGCCTAAGTTAGGTCTCTAATAGCAGCATATAAGTTACTAGAATTCAAGATGATCGTTGTGAACTATACCTGAGTATATATAGTGTGAACCGTAGGTGGAGGCGTTGATGGAAAGTCCCGTATAGTGAGTCTTCTATTCATGGTAGGAGCTCTTGTTGCAGAGTCCCTTTGGGAAAGTGCTTCCCTGGTTGGTAGGAGTCCATTCATATTAGGAGTTTCCATATTGTTGCGCAACGAGGGATATGGTTTCCTTGTAGGATTGCAGTGCTAACTGGCTGCGATTTATTAGGACTTGGATAGGTGTTACCTTCCACTTGGGGACAGTATCCTTTTATAACTATATTTTCCATTCCGGGTTGGTCAGGTACCGTGCGTGTGAAACCTGGTAGGTCGGAGCCGCTCCACGCAGTTGTGACCCTACCACGCGTCGCGCTAGTATTGGTGAAACTTATTCGCATATATCAATATCTTTGAGGGTAAAACCATCCGATATGGGATGGTTACCAATACTAATAGTCTAATACTAATCTCGGTCTGATTCCGAAACCTAAAACCCTGTTCATAATCAACCCATGCATACGGTAATGATCCATCTGGATTATGCTGTCCGTATAAACAAAATCTCATTCTCGAGCATCATTAAGATCCCAAGCCAACTTAGATCCAACAAATATAGCTAATCTAACCCAGAATTTCTCAAAACGGTGTGAAATGAGGGAAAAACTCTTTTTTTTGTGGTAAAAAATGAGAGATAAACTCTACAAGTCAAAACCCTTTTTATCAAAATTGACTTCACCTGAAGCTTCTAGTGGGGTCAGATGATCCTGCCGCGTTGAATGCTAAATAGTCATTTACAAATGCTTTGGTACCAAGTAAGTGAAATGTCGTTTTTGATGTAGGAAACTCCATTTTCCTAAAAGGCAGTATACTGCTGCATGGCCCAAACGGGACCTTATTTTAGAGTTTCCGATTTTTCAACTTTGAGCTTTTGAAGTTCAATGCGTGTTGATCTCCTATTGATCCTCGTCCAATGACCATGAGAGAGAGATTTGGAGAAGTGCTTACGTGGCGTACTTTAGCAAACCGACATCTTCCAAAATCCAAACAATTGGGTAAGAAGTTGAAATCAAAATTAAAAAAAAAAAAAAAAAGATTAAACACGGTAGCCAACCCTTCCAAGTTCCAAGTAGCTTCCTTTTCAAGTTCCCTCTCTCTCTCTCCTTCTAACTTTCTTTCTCGGTTGCTCTCGCGCTCTTCCGTGGAATTCAGTTCGATCAGATTACAGGTTTTGTTACCCGAAAACTAAGATTAGAGTTTCCAAGATGACGACCATGGAGAGCTTGATCGGTCTCGTTAACAGAATCCAGAGGGCTTGTACTGTACTCGGTGACTACGGCGGCGATGACAACACGTTTTCATCGCTGTGGGAAGCTCTTCCTTCCGTCGCCGTTGTTGGAGGACAGGTTTGATATCTCGATTGAGTTCGCTTTCTTTCTGTTTTCATCTTTGTTCTTGTTTGTATGTTTTAGTTCTGATTCTGATTTTGTTTTGGTTGCAGAGTTCTGGGAAATCTTCAGTCCTGGAGAGCATAGTTGGGCGTGATTTTCTTCCTCGGGGGTCTGGTTAGGATTCTGAACCTTGTGTTGACTTGGTTGACTGTTGTTGTTATTGATTTTGGTGGCTTATTTGGTGGTTTTATGGTGTTTTTAGGAATCGTGACCAGACGACCATTGGTCTTGCAACTGCACAAGACAGATGAGGGGCAACCTGAGTATGCTGAGTTTCTTCATTTGCCAAAGACTAGATTCACAGACTTCGGTACTGAAGATATCTTCTTCTGTTTTTGTTATTAAAGATGAAACATTTCCTTCTCGATTCGATGAGCAGCTTGATTATTTAGCTGGGAATTATTTTTTTAGCCAATTTACAAACAAAAGACTGTTTCAGGGATTCGGCTCCTCTCCTGCTAGCCCAGCGCCCACCGGGTGCCCAGTGAGGCTAACGGCTGGGCTGCTGGGCACGCGTGGAGAATAGATCATCTGCACGTACGTGCACATTAACGTACATGTGAGTGGCAACAACTTGTCCTTTTTGTTTCCATGGGGATGTGTCCCTGCCTGGGCCTTGCATGCATCTCGGTACATGCCTAGCAGCCCATTCATTTGATGCCTCACCTGGGCACCCGCTGGGCGCTGGGCTCTAGGCTCATAGGGAATTTGGATCCTCTACGGCGCTGCTTCCCGTCCTGCCTATGCTGCTTAGACACAGGGCCTCAAGCAAAGACTGCCTTAGCCCTGCTCGAGCGCCTTGCCCGAGTGGGGGTAAGGTGCTCTTTGCACGCGGCCCTGTGTCTATGCAGCACAGGCAGGACAGGCAGCTGCGCCGTAGAGGATCTGGATCCGCTCACAGGAGAGGAGCCCGATCTGATTTTTAGAGCAGGAAAGAGAAAATAAAAAAAAAATAAAAAAATCATGTGTCATCCGAATCTATTTTCCCAATAAATTATTACTAGTGATTGAATTGTAAATTGCAACTGTTCTCTATTTTAGGATATGCTATTTTTGTAATATCGGATACCCAGGACGTACAATTTCCGATTTTGACCTTTTAGTTTTGTTCCATGATATCCTATTATAAGTTATGACTATGGTAAAAGCATCTGCGGGCAGTCTGGTGCAGCACTTACTAGTGTTGCGTTAGTTGGATGTTCTTTATTCACCTGTCTGATTCCCTTCTGTAGCCATGTTGAAAGAATACCTGGATTAAATATTGAGGTTGAGGCATTGCTTTTGCATTTCTGACTTTTTAAGTGGTTCTTTTCATTTGTTTTATATGAATTATGGAAACTTTGTTTCAGTCATGTAGATTGCAGAAGATATAGTATTGTACTAGAAGTTTTTCTAGTTTGAGGTTGTAATCCATGCATACTTATAGTTTTGAACCATTCAGTTAACCAGTTATTTTCTGTGTCCTCTTTTGATTTGTCTTTAACTGGACTGAATCAATGGCCGGATTACTTGCTGAAACTTTGAAATCCAATGTACTGCAGATTTTGCTTATTTTGCTTCTCTTTTGCAGAAGTTGATTGGTCGCTTGACTATCTAATTTGCCAATGCAGATGCAGTACGCAGAGAAATTGAGGAAGAAACTAATAGGATCACTGGAAGGACAAAGCAGATTTCTCCTATTCCTATCCATCTCAGTATCTATTCCCCAAATGGTATGTACATGCTAAACCTTGCTTTTATTTTTTTTTTTATGTAATATGAACTAATATTATTGGAAATCTTGGAACCTATCTTGTTCTCCTCTCTGCACACAGTTATATTGATTTTCTTGTTTGTTTTTTGTTGATGTTATGCTGCTTGAGTTTCATTGAATGAGGTTAGGATACACAATTTATGATGCAGTAATTTGTGAGTCGTATGGTGCCTATTCATTGTAGGGCATGCTCTTTGATGGTCATCAGTAAGGATTAACTCTTTATTGCCTTTATATGGACTGGATTTTACTGTTTTGTATACTTTAGTCTCCTGCAGTGTGGAAGGGTTGTAACCACATTTGATAAAATTTCTTGAGCTACCTAAAGCCCCATCCCCTGTTCCCACTAAAACAAAAGGATGAAGGTCACTAATTATATATTTCTAAAGGAGCAAACCTCCATTATATCTTAAGTAGGACAGCTATGGGGGCTTTTTTTTTTCTTGTTAGAAATGAAGGTTTGGGTTAAGAAATCCTACCTTTGCAGGGGCTTTTGGTATATGATAGAGGAAGTTGGACTTTGAAACTGAGAATTTGGGGTTCTTAGGTTGAAAAAATAATTTAAAATTAAAGTTTAGGCCATAATGATGAGGAAACTAGGATTTTCTAAATGGTAAAGATTGGTGGTGTTCTAGGTTTGGATGGAAGTATTGTGGTTGCTTTATGATGGCTGTTTGGGTTAAAATTTTGAAAACTCAATGTAAGTTCAGGACCTTATTCAGAGTTACTAGATGTGAGCTGGATCTATGAGCCCTATAAGTGAACTGAGCTATCCAATGAGACAACCTGAGTAAGAGTCCAACCTTGCCCATCTTTATGGTGGACCAGCGGTAGGTAATCCATCTACAAGTTGTAATAGATACCTTATGCTTTGCAGAAGGTGATGTTTTGATGGGGATTATAGTTCATGTACTTTGGCTCATCTCCTTTCTAGGTTTTCTCTGCTATATTTATTAAACCGAATTACCATTGTTTATGACCCAAAAAAGCCCACACACACACACACAAAAACAGGAGAATATAAACACCAAGGTGTGTCCTCTTCTGCCAGCAGCATCAATAGGGGAATGGCGTTGGAAAATCCTAAATTTAGGATTGTTCCTGGTGCTTGACAAAATATGGTTTTAGCTTATATGCTGGTGTATCTTTTAAAGGTTTTTAAAATTAGTCTTTCAATTTTTTATCAACAATTGATAGTAAGGCCTTGGTGGTCCAGAAAGGATGAATACATACAGACATATATAGCTTAGGAAACCATAAGTTAATACCAATTATACATTTATACCTCAAGGCTATAGGAGACAAGAGAGCTTGAGAAAGGAAAGAAGCAACTCTTTTTCCCTGATGAAGTTATTATTGTTAATGATTAGAAACCTATGCTCACCTCAAAGGAGGATTTGATCAATCTTTGCATCTCAAAGCAATTGGATGTCACCATTTTACATGAACCGTGGTCTATCAATTGTAATCTTCTGAGACATGGATATAGGCACTCTCAGTGGGAGTCCTTCAACATTTTTGGGACTGTCAATGGTATTTTATTATTTGATGCTATAGGATTGTTGAAGTTCCATGTAGCAGTTTGTCTAGGTCAATCTTGGGGAGATATCAACTAGATTTCATGACTCTCTCGTATGACTACTAGTAAATAATGGTTGTTCTTGAATTGGGGAGGTTAATATTTGCACCATTTAAGTACATAAATTGCATTTTCCCCCTTCCCTATTCCATCATGCCATTGCCAACTGTTACTGGCTCGTCTTTATAATCATACAATAGCATAGTGTCTTTTCATCATTTATCCTTGTTTGATCCCTTGTTAATGTTAATTATTTCAATCTGATGCAACTTTTATGGTTGAATTCATGTGGCAGTTGTTAACCTAACACTGATAGATTTACCTGGTTTGACAAAGGTTGCCATAGGTATGTTTTTGTTCTATATATATATTATTAATTCCTTCTATTGGATTCCATGATAGCTTGTCTTTAAAATGTGCAACTTACTTGAAGAATTTTTCTCTTGGCAGAAGGACAGCCGGATAGTATTGTTCAAGACATTGAAAACATGGTTCGCTCTTATGTTGAGAAGGTAATGGAGTAATATTCTCAATTCCGAGTATTCTTGCAGCCTTCCACTTTGAGTCATATGTTTCTTCTACCTCCTTCAGGAAGTGGGAAACATAACCCTCCTTCTGTGGGCCTATTCTATCACACACATCTTCACTCACTCTCTCTCTTTTCATTGAAACTCGAAGAAGGGGTTTATTTCAAGGTTTCATGTCAATCTTGTTATACATGATCAGCTGTTATTACAAGTGAAGGAATGAAGAATTGGTAGGATCATACTAGTCTGGTCGCCCCATTCAATGTTAATCCTCAACCCCACCACCACCACCCCACCTTTCCAAAAAAAATATAAATAATTAAATTGGGGAATTATGTCTACCTTATGAAATTTATAGCAATATCTGTCAGGTGCCTCCAGAAGGCATTTTAAATGTGCCATGAGGAGCTATTTGAATGTCATCATAATCTAATTCCTTTGGTCATAGGGTTTTTTTTTCCCCCATCAAAAGAAGTGGTAAAGGTAATAGCTTGATTTTCCATGAGAGGGATGTCAATTTTGAGATTCAACATATTTGAGTCATTAAAGTATCCTAATAAGTTGTCAGAGATCAAGCTTTGCACTCGGTCGTAAATAAAATGTACATGTTCGATAAAATTTTGTAGAATGAGAACCAAATAATAGAAGATTATTAAGTTGTCTTATCATCTTCCTAATTTATCCAGTCTTTTAATTTTTCCTTTCATCTTCCTAATTTATCCAGTCTTTTAAGTTTTCCTATCATTTTCCCTAATTTATCCAGTTATCATCAAAGATATAATGAGTGGTTTCCTATAATTTCCAATAGAGTGAAATATAAGGCAGGTTGCAGATGGCACTGAAAGTATTTTTTTACTGAAACCAACACAGATAGGTTGTAAAAAGTAATTCATTGGATCTTGGTTTGTTTTTTTTTCTTCTATTGACTTACTTTTTTGCATGATATCTGAATGCATTTTAAATTGATATATGGTCCAGGAAAAAAAAATTCAAAAATGTCAGACTTCGGCAGGCAAAATTTTAAATTCATGTGCCCAGCAGAAATCTATCAAAGTTTTTTTCTCTTTTTTTTTTTTTATTTACCTGAGATTTCAATTGATCTCAAGTAGTTCTGAAGGTTTAGCGTTATGTTTTTACTTTGAGGAAGTCATATATATTTTGAATGTTCCAACAAAATTTAGTATTCTCCTCTCAAATGCAGCTGAATACAACGGATTCCAGAACTAAGATTTAAAATCTTGATTCACAGGACTACTGAGATGTGTTTCCATCTTTCAATTTTAATTCTTATGCTCTCCCTAATTGCTAGGTTGGATCTCTTTTGCAGCCTAACAGCATCATCCTTGCAATCTCTCCAGCAAATCAAGATATAGCAACATCTGATGCAATTAAACTTTCTAGAGAAGTTGACCCGACAGGTATTTTCTCCTGTTTCTCACTGGACAACGGAATTGTTGTGCACATGATAGCACCCACCCTTGGTGCACAGTCTGTAACTATACTCTTTTATGTGACATGATTAGGTGAGAGAACTTTTGGGGTGTTGACAAAGCTAGATTTGATGGACAAGGGAACAAATGCATTGGATGTAAGTTTATTGGTGAAGCCTAATCTCAGTTTAATTCAGGAAGTACTGTTCACTTTTCTCCAGCATTGGGAATTAGGGTTCTCTATATTGTAATGCGTCTTAAAACACTATATGTAGGGTGTGATCTCATAAGGAGGTATGTTTGAGGGATTTCTAATTCTTTCATCAGAATAATGGAAGCTCTTGGTTATCGCTCAGCCATGGAACTAGCCCATCTTGGGTGAACCACGTAAAATTGTTGTGTGTGATTTCTTTACGTTTTTCTTTTGCTATCGTTATTCTGCTGTGTTGTTAATTCCTAAGAATAAGTGCTTATGCTGTTTTATCTTGTTAAATTGAACTGCTACTAATAAGCAATTGAGGATTTTAAATTTTTACTTCCGGCGTTGTTGTTTTCCCTATCCTCCACTCTTATTTTTTCTTTGTAAATGACCCTTTATGTGTTTAGTGTTTCCTAATTGCAGAATGTTGCTGGTCTCATAAGATTAATTTCCAAATGTTCGTAATTCTTCAATTTTTTCAAGGTTCTTGAGGGAAGAGCTTATCGGTTGCAACATCCTTGGGTTGGAGTTGTGAACCGTTCACAAGCTGACATTAATAAAAATGTTGACATGATTGCTTCAAGGCGTAGGGAGCGTGAATATTTTGCCTCAAGTCCAGACTATGGACACTTGACCAGTAAAATGGGTTCTGAATATCTTGCCAAGCTTCTCTCAATGGTAATTATGTTGTCTTATTTCATTTGCATTTGAAACCAAAGTGGTTTAAAAGAATGGGTCAGCATTTTATATAGGGTCATTTGAATTTTATTTATTTATATATTTTGAGAATGGATGGTCAGTTGATTAGTTATTATGGTTTCAGGACTTGGAATCTGTAATAAGGGCACGTATACCAAGCATTATATCATTGATAAACAAAACCATTGATGAACTTGAGTCGGAGATGGATCATCTTGGTAGGCCTATTGCTATTGATGCAGGGGTAAGGAGTTAGTATCTCTTCTGATCATTCTTAAGTGCAGTATAATTTCATTTAAGTTCATGACTAGAGTCTGTTTTTCCATTTTCAGGCTCAGTTATATGCTATCTTAGGACTCTGCCGAGCATTTGATCGTATATTCAAGGAGCATCTAGACGGAGGGTAATGACTAAATACTTATACCCAAAATATTCCAAGCTTCATCATCTACTGCTAGTCTTTTTATACTTAATGGAAGTGTGAATCTGTATTATTCTGAAGTTTGATCGTCTTACAGGCGACCTGGAGGTGATCGGGTATATGGAGTTTTTGACAACCAGCTTCCTGCTGCCTTAAAAAAGCTTCCATTTGATCGATACCTATCCCTGCACAATGTAAAGAAGGTGGTTTCAGAAGCAGATGGTTACCAACCTCATTTGATTGCTCCTGAACAGGGTTATCGTCGCCTCATTGAGGGATCTCTTCAATACTTTAGAGGCCCTGCTGAAGCGTCAGTTGATGCTGTTAGTAGTCTTCTTCCTTACTCTCTAATCATCTAAAGGTTTTCATTATTCATTAAAAAAATTCTAAAGATGTCACTATTGCCATGGCTGTGGTGGTAATCTTCTTGCCTTCTATGTGAGTTGATGTATAGACACAACTTGTATTGTAGGTCCACTACATCTTAAAGGAACTTGTGAGGAAGTCAATAGGAGAAACTGAGGTGGGAAATCTGGAATATCATTTTTTCCATTTTTACTAGTTATTTATATTGTATGACTGCTTCTCTGCCCATCAAAGCAGTAGGTATTGATAAGTTTTAATTTGTCAGGAGTTGAAGCGTTTCCCAACCCTTCAATCCGAATTAGCAACTGCTGCAAATGAAGCCTTGGAGAGGTTCCGGGATGAGAGTAAGAAGACAACCCTACGATTGGTGGATATGGAGGCATCATACCTGACTGTTGATTTCTTCCGGAAGCTTCCACAAGAGATGGAGAAAGGAGGGAACCCTGCAGCTTCAAATATGGATCGATATTCAGAGGCTCACTTCAGGAGGATAGGATCAAATGTCTCCTCATACATTAATATGGTGTCTGAGACATTGAAGAACTCCATTCCAAAGGCAGTGGTTTATTGTCAAGTTCGGGAGGCAAAGCAGTCTTTACTGAATCACTTCTATACACAAGTGGGGAAGGAGGTAACTACAAAACTGTTGTCCCTGAGTTGTCTTTCTCTTTTCTTAACATGCAGGCACTTGTTCATCGTTTTAAAGAGTTTACATGAGGTTGAGATGTATAGCATTCATGGGACCTCCAGAGGTTTCACTACAACTATATTTCCTTCATGTGGCAAACGGAAGCCTGAGACTCTACCTTGTACCAGAGGACAACCTATTCTCTGGGGGATTACTTCATCAATGAATAAATTAAAACTTCTTTAATTGCAACAATGTGGGTTTATGTAGGGTATAATCATTTGGACTTCCCTCTAACAGTCCACCTGTCTCATTTGGACTGTCAAGCTACTTCAGCTGTTGCATTGTCTACATCAATTTACCCTTCCTTATATGCATGTTCTTTTGTGTCAGCTGTACAAAAGTAATTTTTGCCCATCCATTAGACTGTCATAGGTGGAACAGTAGAGCTTTTGGGCTTGGAGACTCTCGAATAGGTGACCATTGCTATGAGCTCCTAGATTGACCATAAGGCTTAAAAATCGTTTGCACTATGTTGTCCAAGCCAAAAACACCATGTACCAACTGAAATATGATATGTGACCTAATTCCTAATAATGTACTTTTTCGACAAATTATCTGGAATTTCCTTTCTCTAGAGCAGGAGATTATTCTCTGTATAGACACTAATTTTTCTTGGTGTATTGCATTTGCAGGGGAGGCCACTTTTGCAATTGTTGGATGAGGACCCAGCTTTGATGGAGAAGAGGCAGCAATGTGCCAAGAGACTTGAATTGTACAAGGCAGCTAGGGATGAGGTTGATTCGGTGTCATGGGCTCGATGATATGGATATATGATGTTGATATGTGCCTTAAACTCAGTTATACAGTCTGCGGCAGTTCATGTGTTATATCTCATGTACCACAGGTTGCAGATATTTTGATTTACTCGTGGCATGTTCGATTCTGATTCCTTTTACTTGTAAATTTCAGGGATGTATTCTCACTTCTTTTTGGATACTGGTGATGTATTTGTCGAATAGAATTAAAGTCTGAATATTTACACATTGTACATAAATTTTCATGGATCAACCCAATAAGATGATTTTATTCTAATGATTTTACATGAGAAGTATGTCACCAGACCTATTGCCGATATTAAGTAGCAGTCACAAATTTGTATCTATTTTTCATTTTATTATGCATGGATCAGATATATTATGGCCAATTCTTCAGAAAAAATGGTGTCTTCCACGTCGGGAATGTTTCTGGGTTGCTTGATGGATGTACCAGACGTCCTTTTGTTTTTGGATGGTTTAGAATGCCGTAGACGCCGTCTAGCAATGTCCAGGATGGGAATTAATAGGTGGTAGATCCCCTCCCATCTCAATCCTTTAAAGGTTTGAAAAACATGAAATGATACCTGAATTGTCCTCGGACTTATTGACATCCTGGAGACCAGATGCAATGCAAACAAATCAGATTTTTTTTTTTTTTTTTTTTTTTGGGTAGGGGGAGCAGAAGTGTGAAACCGGTATTCAATCTAACAAGCCAAGGTCCTTCACACGGGCTAGAAGCATCTTCCAAACAACCATTCGCCCGTAAAAACAAACTGATTTGAATCAAAATATGGACGATAAGTGAAGGTTTTCTTTTGGATAAAAGAATTTAGAGATGAGAGAGAGAGAATTGGAGGAAAAGTCCAATATGCAGTGATTCCAAAGACTGACAAAGAAGAGGTCTAGGGTCACTGGGTTTCTCCCACCATGCATGAATTGAGTGTAGCAGAGACGAGAATGTTTTGATTGATGAGTAGCAAGATTAAGAAATGGAATTGAAAAATGAATGCTAGGAACATGGAAGTGAGGAGACGAAGAGAGAACTGGAAAGACAACTGAGATGCAGGGGTCATATACAATGGATCCAAGTAAATATGGGGCAAGGTGGAAACCTACAAACTGATATGCTTAAAAGAAAATAATAAGTCCAAATATCAAATACAATTTTTTTTGGTAAGGAAAAGCTTTACTGATGGAAGACATGTGTACAATCAATGGCATCGGACGAACAAAGGTTATCGAACCACGGAGTGGAAATTGGCCAATCTGTCATATACATGACAGACAGGGTCTTCCTTGCTAGGGCATCAACAACAGAGTTCTTAGCCCGTGGAACAAAAAGAGAAGATATTGAAACAAAAGAAGAACCCAGTTCTCGAATGTCATCAATGACCGCTGCTATTTCAAGAGGGGGGTTGCGAGTAAGATCTTCAATGTAGTTGATGATCTCCTTATTCTCTTATTCAACAAGGAGATTTATGATTCTTGAATCGTGAGCATGCTTAAGAGCTGATCTAATGGCCAAGGCTTCTCCTTGAATTGCAGAGGGTACGATATGGGGAATATGGGGAATGGAAAGCGCCTTTATAGGGTGGCCATTGTGATTTGTAAACACAATACCTAACCCACCAGTAGCACCACCTTGAGGAAGAGCAGCGTCGCAGTTAGCCTTGATTGAACCCATGGGAGGGACTGCCCACCTTTCTCTATGATAAATTCCATTGACATTAAAGTTAGCACTAGATTGTGGAAGGGTAAAGACCGCCTGGTATTCAAGAAACGCTTTTTCAGCTGTTGATATTACTTCAAGAAGCAACCAATCCTTAGTCTTGAAAACCAATCCTTACTTCAATTTCTGTTGCTCTCAGGTGTTACTCACCCTGGGATTTCCTTTTTTTGGCTTCCAGAATAATATTGACTATTGGATCAAATCCAATGGTCCAAATCAAGGTGCAGAACCAAGACGCGAGTACACAGAGTCCAAGGACGTCACTCTATAAAGTAGCATGGGCGGATCGAGTGTATGACACACACAAATACGACATCACAAAGATTCCTCCTCAAGCGATCTCATTGGAGCTGCGTTTTTAAAGTTGATTGGGTGTTATGCGCATATTCATATACCGTCCAAGAAGATTCTCATCTAGTGGTATGCCAGACTTGTGCTTTGTATTGATGCAATCCATGTGATTGCAAGGCCGAGATGCCTCGCACCTTTTGGAAGGTGGATCAGATAGCCATTTTGTCTAGCCGAGTCGTGATAGTGCCTCTTGGCACTAAATACCCTCTAGGGTAATCCTAGCCCTCCCCAAGCCAATCCAACGGTCCAAATTCAATTGGATTTTGTGACTTCATTTTAAGTCTAAATCACATGGGGTTTGTTGCTTTGGACTCCATTTGAGCTCAAGAACAAAAAGAGAAAAAGAGGATGTCAATCCCTAGTTTTTGAAGAAAAACAGGAAGAGGAAAGATGGGGCTAATTTTTTTTTTGGTAAATAAATATATTACCGAGCCCTAAGAGGGGGCAGGGAAAAGATGGGGCTAATTATGTTGCACTAAATTATCTTAACCACCATTCTTTAAGTCATTAAGCTCCACTGAAGGCCAAAGAAGGTTGGTGAGCATTGATGAAGACTTGAGAGGGGTTTTTGCAAGCAAGAGAAGGAAGAGAAGAAAAGGGTTCGCACATGCACATGTACACTTGAAGATTCAAGTTTCTCCATCAGTGGATTATTTGAAGATTCCAATGAGCAGTGAAGGATTGGTTGGTGACTCAAACTTTCCTTCGGGTATCAAGAATTGAATTTGTGCATGGTTATAAGAATTTCTATCCATTAGCTAGGTTCATTTATATTCTTGTATCCACATGCATGCTAGCTTGGTTGTTAATGTTGAATACCTAGACTAAATGTGCTTGCATTGTAGGGCAAAATTATAAGCCCATTGATTTTATATCTAGGGTATTCAGTGAGTGCTAGACACGGAAGTTGTAGCTCCCCAATAGTTGCAGCTACCGTATTTTGATGTTGTAGAGCCCTCCTAGTTGTATGTTGGGTAAACAGGGATAGTTGCTCCTTGTCAGTTGTAGCTGACTAAAGCAATGGAGTATCGAGCAATATACGGAACCCAACTAGGGCATTGCTCCGTGGATGTAGGGAACTTGTCGAATCACATATATTATGTGTTGTGGTTTGCTTGTGTGGATATTTGGAGTGCCATGTGTGTGCATTGAAAGATGGGTGTTCACAACCTGATATACCTGGCCACATAGTGGTTGTGAGGTGGGTGTGCACACGACTATGTATTTATTTGTTATCAGTGTCGGAATTGAGTTTATGTTTGAATTGAGTCAATCAAATTAAAAATAAAAAGGGAAAAGTTTTTAAATGCTGATTCAACCCCCCCCCCTTTAGTGATAGCCATTGTCCAATACTCTCAACATAAAGTGGTTCTATGATCGACCAAAGTTCAAACAAATCAAACCAACAACTCAAGCCAAAATAATGTTGAACTAGGAGGAATAGGCTACTAACTTCTTGGACTCTAAAATCCAACTAATACTAGACTAGAATAATAAATAATATTAGTCAGATAAAGCTTTGAATTGGATCTACCAGAATCTTCTGTTTCAAGAACGCAACTTAAAAATAAACTTTAATGCAACTAGTCCCCTATTATCAGTCCTCTTGTTGATGTAAAATAACATCAAAATTTTCTAACCATTGTAAAGGGAGTAGTTACCTTTAGTACTACACATGCAATACCGCCAAAGTAACTTAGTCTTCTACCACCAAGCAATATAGGGAAGACTCTGTAGCAAACACCTTCATAAAAATTACCTTGAAAAACGCAAGAGAATGATATCCTTTCACAATTAATATCAAGGTTTTCAACCCTAATTCTCATAGCCAAAAAGATGAAGGAACACCACCAACTAGGGTATAAGTCCTAATTGACATAAGAGGGGTGAGAGAGGAGAGACGTTTAGTCGTAGTGGGGAGAAAGAGAGAAAAGCCACACGAGAGTACCTCCCCCATCAATGAATTAATATTATAGAAAACTTAAAAGTGGTTTCCTAAATGGTAATTAAAACTCTCTCTCTCTCTCTCTCACTCACTTATCCCTTTAAAATTATTTATCACTTTAGAATTATCATGCTACCTGAGCGTAATTAACTATTGTTTTAGGAGAAATAAGAGTTAATTTACTTCTGATGTACATATTAGTAGATATCTTCAATTGGGAATAAAAGATATTATCCAATATCATATTAGAGGTAGAATCTTATTGCTTAAACATCCGACACTATAACACTTAAGATTCTCAAGTGATCCAATCCAATATACACATGTATGTATACTCATACTTGTATCTAGGAATCATCATTCCATAGGACACACAGTATGACAACTTTATGAACAAAATTTCCACTTCTGTACCTAGTCGTGAATACTTTTAGGTGAAAACCTAAGGACAACCCTAGCCCATTAATATCATGCATAATAAAATCAATAATATAATTATTAGATTTGATGGATACACTTCCAATACAAAGAAGATGTGTTTAGATCTCCAGAACCCAAATTCTGTTCTTACTCAAATTTTGCAAATTATCTCACCCCTAGAAGAAGCACTAATGCACAAAATTTCAGGTTGGAAGAACAAGGAACAAGGGAATTGTATTCAAATCTGTTGGCCTGCAAATGCCACCCAAAAACAAAGCAAGGTCTATAGAACTTCAAAGAACGGACACAAAAAGGAGGTAATAGAATGAAGAAGAGATAACTAGATCAAAGAAGGAATATAAAAACAACACACTGAGAACATATATCATGAGCACGTACAGAATGGAGTAAGAAGTTGTTGTCCAGATTGGTTCTGCCTAGTCCATGCAATGTATACTAGAACAACAACCTACACTCAGAAAAACTCAATATTTTTATTTATTTAACTCAAATCAAATCAAATCTGATCCATGGTTACAACCATATATAGACTCAAAGACATTGTACGACTCATTTTAATCTAAAACTGAATATAGATTTTAAACTCGTTTAGACTCCTATTGACAACTTAATAATATATATCAAAAAAAAAAATTTATTAATTTATAAATATACCCCCAAACATATAAATAAATTCCCTAAATGCCCCTATTGGACTAAAGATCAAGTTTTGACCTATTTCTATTAGGCTTGGGCTTCCAGACTGGTTCATGTTAATCCAACCATGAAAGTGCTACTACATCAATTCTTCCATTCTTGAAAGAACTTGACTCTATCAAGTTAAGTCGTGAACCTTAGCCCCTTGTAATGATCTCAATGTTGAAGTGGCACATATCTTGGAAAAGATGATGGTCGGAGTACAACTCCCTTTATAAGAGTAGATAGAATACAATAGCTTATAATTAGAGGAGACAACTGCCTCCGTCATGGCATATCCATCAATGTGTGACGTAATGCCAAGTTCACCTTAAAAGAATGTCACAATGTGCCAAGGTACTGATTAGGTGAGGCACCTAGTAGTGAAATGGAACTTGAACAATGGCATCGGCCTCTTCTCTAGCAGGATGTCCAAAACCTCGAACCTAAACCATCTTGAAGAGCTTCTTTTGTGGGAGGTTAAGTTCATGTACTAGGTCGGGTGAGATGAGATTGGTTTTGCTTCAGTATTAACAATTGTATGGACTACCTTGAAATCCTCATTGTGCAGTAAAATACCCTTCTGTATGAAGAGGGGAGCTTTCTCTACTATTCCATTAGAGAAGGGAATAAGACTAGCTGAGTAAGCTTCAACCTCATGATTAGTACGGCTAGACTGATTTAGATCAGGAGAATAAGCATCATAAGATACGTATTCATTCTTGCTATCCTTATCAATTAACTACTTCTTAACTACATTTGCCAAAAAATGGGTCTTGTGGGGACACATGTTGCTAAAGTGACCTTTCTCATCACAATTGTTGTTAAATTATTTGCATTTGATGTATGTCTATCTAACTCAATTTCATTTTATTAAATTAATTAAGACATTTTCATATTCATGTGTTTGTTGTGATTATTTCGATAATGTACAATTGCCCATTTTTTATCATTATTCACAACTATGGATAGATTTGAGTGTTCTGTTCTAGGGTTGCCATATTGTATATTTTCCTAATGGAGATTAGTATGAAAATATAAATGTGGACACCTAATTGTGTTGGATATTGATCCATTGAAATTTTTGATTTGGTTTACCACCATTATATTCGCAAGGAGAATTTCGGTAATTACTTTTTTTCAATATATGAGAGGCACTTACTGTTGCGTTTATATTTCTTGCAATTAACAACAACTCAGCCTTATCCCAACTAAATGAGGTCGACTATATGGATCCTATAAAAAAAGGTAGAGAAAACTAAGGTCCTCGCAAAGGGGAAAGGAAAGTAAGAGGGATGAAGATTAAAAATGAAGAAATGGAAAAAGAAAAATGAGTAATGGAAAATAAATTTGAGTACTTAATTGTGTTGAACAATGATCTATTAGAATTCCCGATTTGGTTTACTGCCATTGTATTTGCAAGGGAAATTTCGATAGTTCCTTTTTTCAATACCTGAGAGGCACTTACTATTTTGTTTATATTTAATGCAATCGTGGTGATCTAATTGTTGATATCTACCAATAGGACTGACTACACACCATACGCTCGTTCTGTGGTGTATATACGTGAATGGGGGTGTTCCTCAATATGGTTTCACACCCGATATGGTGAACATCCAAATATGTGAGTGATTGGATAATGATCAATCAGAATCTGAGGTCTCGGTAATATTAATTGATTATTATTATTTGAAAGAAAATTCAAATAATTTTGGTTGATCATTGGTCCTAATACGCACGATTAACTATGCAGTGCACTTGCAATTTTAGCTAAATGTTTGATTCCATACTTGTGGGGGTGCATTCTGGATGTTGGTAGTGGAGAGAAAGTGTATGAAAGTTTCTACCATAGGGGGTTTTCAAGTTACGCCTTTTGTAGAGATGTCCTATTGTACAATTAAGAACAACTTAAAGTGTAGAGATTTTCTTTTGTGCAAATATGGATAACTTTTAGGACTACCTTTTAGGATCACGCTACATAATATGATCTTGACTATTGATTTGTAATGTTATAATTAAAGTTTTTCTATTTAAAGAAAAATTTGGTTCAAACTTTAGTTGTTGCACACAATTATTCTCAACAGTTGAGAGAGAGTTCTTGAGAGATAAAAAGATAATCTTCTTCTTCCTCAAACTAGGGTTCTACTATTGGAATTGAAGCAAAGCTTTGGTGATCATATTATAGTGTTGCATTCCTTTGGTGGAACGTGCCTTCAATATGTTCTAGGTAACCTATTTACCCAAATGATTGATTCGTTATCACATGTGTTTATTGAGATCTTATCTCTATAATTTTTGTTATGTATCTGGTACCATACCGCTTCTGTTGCCACCAATAATTGGTATCAGAGTGATGTTCTTCAATGAACACATGTTCTCTTTCATTTTTTCATGTATTGGGATTTTTGTGTTCTTTCTTTTCGCCACACACACACACACACAAAGAGAGAGAGAGAGAAAGTAAACAAGAGGAAAAAGAAGGGCAAAATCCGCAAGATCATTGATCGAGCTGCATTTATATATGCATTTCTTGTTTAATTTAGCAGCTCTTGTCCAATAATTATGGTTTATTGCACTAAACTACTTGAATTATTGGTTATTACAGGAATATTGGAGTTTGTAGATATTTGATGCTAAAGGGAGCAACTTGGAAATACATTATAGAAGAAGAGCTTGATTGCAATTTAGAAAGATGGAAGATTTAAAAATTCTTTTTTCATGATTATTCTAACTCCATTATCTCTTTCATTTTCGTATTTTAAAACCAATCTCATTATCTCTCCATCTCTCCATCTCTCATCATACATAAACCTCTATCTCTCTCTTTTAGTTCCCTATTCCAAACCCTATTCTATCTCTTTTTTTTTTTTTTTTTTTATCTTTTTTTAATTTTAAGAAAGTCATCCCCATCTCACACGTTCCCTCTCTCTCTCATCCCCATCTCACACATTATCTCTCTCTCTTTTACTCTTCCATTCCAATCCGATCCCCTTTATCTTTATATTTGTTTAATTTTAAAACCCTATGTAACCTATTCACGTGGGAGGGGGACTGATTTAAAAAGGGACTCATTAAATTAGTGGGCAAAAGATAGATTAGGAGATTCATTCTATTCCAGCAAAAATCGTGCTCTCTTCTTCTCTCTATTTCTCTCTTTCTTCTTTTATTTTTGTTTTTGGATCTTGGATTCGACAAGGGGAGGAGGGAGTGATTATCGTTCCAACAGCTTCATCTCCATAGATCGTTGTCACCATTGCTGCCCTTTGTCTCTTAGCACCATGATTGGCTAAGTTCTCTCTATCTTTAGGTGTAGATGAACTAATAGTGTTTGTTATTTAAAATTCTGGTTTGCAGTCTTGATTGCTTGATGTTGAGACCCCATCCCTATTTGAATGATTTTAATTGATGTATTTAGTTGAAAAATTCTGTTTCTGTGATTCATTATTTTTCATTCAAGCAATGGTATTTTGTTCTTATGTGGTTGTACCGATGATGGATTATAGCTGAATGAACTAAGCGTGCCAAGCCCTATAAGTGAAGGACGATAGTACTCGTCAAGATAGTCCATACCTCGGAGGAACCCTACATTCTGTGGCATTATTAGACATGTGGTTATAATAAACCGAAACATACAACAAATTGAATAGCAACCCATTGGGGATTCGAACCCTAAAGATAGTCTTCTCCCGTATTTGCATATCGTTGTTAGCTTAGATTTGTTTCTTTCGTTCACAGTTTAAAACCAGATTTATTGCAATTTAATTTTCATCACTTTCATCTAATCATCTTAGTAATTTAGCCTTCCAGTTCCCCGTAGATCGACCCCTTACTTGCTACTTGCTAGATTAATTTAGGGTTTTATTTTTGACCGGTTAACGACACGATCAATCATATTCATCCATCATCTGCGTGTTGTCGGTAAAACGACCATATATCACTCATCTGATGTCGGAATAACTTCATTCTAGTGGCATTGGAAAGTAGGTTTTCAGATCTATAACCTTTATATTTTGAGTTTTAACAAAATCAGTAGGTTTGACTTCGATATATGCACCACAAGATTTAAGTCAGGTGGATAGAATTAGATTCGTGCATCATCTACACGTCGATTAAACGACCATATCTCACTCATCCGATATCGGAATAACTTTATTCCGGTGGCATTGAAAAGAAAACTGGAATATCTATAACTTTCATGTTTTGAGTTTTAACTGAAACAAACACGTTACTATATGTGCAGAAAGAATTTTTTTAGTTAAGATTTTGCAAGTTTGAAGGTTCTATCAGCATGGTAATGAGATCTAATTAGGAAACTATGTGATGGTATTCTATTAGACTTAGGAAACCTTATAAATGCTTCTCTAAATTAAGTTGTAACTTTTAGTAAGTATTTATTTGAAAGTTAGATTTTCAATTGCAATTAGATACTCTAGTGACTTGCCAAATTTGAAAGTGTTTCAAAATTGATAAGTAGAGTTGTAATAGGATTGTAAGATACAAAGAGTTATAATCACCTTCCAATTATAAAACTCCATTAATGGTGCTTCAAGGTTGAAGCTTTCCTAATGGTGATTTGATCCCAATAGGAGACTTACTTTAATTAGAAATCTTGTTGTTAGTAAAGTTTTCCATTTTGACAATGACTCTTGTTAGGCAAGTTTCCAAATTTGAAAGTAAGTTTCTAATTAAGAGTTACTTGTTAGACAAGTCAAATCTAATTACAACTCTAATTATCCACATGACATTATTATTAAACCAAATAGGATTTGGAATCCAAGTCAAACTGGATATGGGTAAGACCCATATTAGTTATGACATGAATGTAACCCATACCCAATATGAGTATTATTACCCAAATTGGATATGGATTGTGGGTATGGATAGAGTATATGGGCAAAGTATCAATTTAATTTAAATTTTTCATATTTAATCTCTAAAATTAAAGATTAACATTAATTGTATTAGATTATAAGTTTGCCCTTGTTTACATTAGGGGGTTTTAAATATAATCTAAAATTATCAAATTACCCCTAATTATTATATGAAACACGTTGAACATCATATCTTTTGATTAAAGTATTTAATCATGTGAGTCATTTCAAAGCGTTGAAATGATCAAACTACCCATCAAACCCTAATTTTGTTTTTGGTACTCCTTTTAAGAATTAATTAAAGAGTTTAATTGCATATGATTACAAAGTATTGTAATGATCAATATGCCCCTAAGAAACTTGTAATGACATATATGTGACATGAAGCAAAGTGAATTGCAATTGCTTTGATTATATTAAAATATTAATATTGTCAATGTAATTACTATCACTAACTCTTGTTTTGTAGCATGGGATGGTCATAGGATTGAATATATGTGATGTGTGTTTATTGCATTATTCTTTTCCTTCATCTAATACTCACATTTAAAGACTTGTATCCCCCCTTGGACAATCCTAAACAGAGAGGATTGGTTTTCTCAAATGTTATAATTAATTTTAATTCATTCATTTAAGTTTCATGTGATGTGTCTTAGAATACAATATTTTGAAATATAAAATGTAAGAAGCACATACGATGTAATTTGCATTGGAGCATGGTGAAGATGTGGCATATAACGTACGATGTCACATTCCGTGAGAGCATTGATCATATAATCAAGATGAACGAGATTCTTTGAAGGATCCCATGACCATACCATATTTTATGTGGTTGCATTAATATGCTATGTCTTATGCATTTATTTACTTTATACGCTTTACTTGACACATTAGATGTAAAATGGTTAGGAGTAACTTAAAAGTCATGCATTTAATATGTTAAATACATGCATTGCCCTCGACAATAAAAACCAAGTGCACAATGTGAAACTTTAACGATAAGGATCTCATGGCCTCCTATCACGATGAGATAAAGACTACTATGAAGACTCTAGAGGAACTCTAATAGGCTAATCCTAGGATTGAATGAGTGAGTTGCTTATTTCTATCTCCTGTAAATATGAGTTGGACATGGTAGATAGGGCATGCCTATGGATGTGGGTATTGTCCCAAAGCCATGATATGTTTTTAGTGATAGGTAAGTGCTTGACTTAAGTGTAATGAACTCTGACAAGCTAAGCTGGCACTCAGGTGGCCGAAGCGTATCAGAGGTCACTGCCCTACTAAGGAATTGACAGCTACGGATGTGTTAAACGAACTCTAACAAGCTAAGCTATACACATCAAGGGCTTAGATAACTCTAATACACTTATATAACTGAAAGGGATGTTAGAGAAGTGTGAAACCATTGAATTGTTGCACATGTTCCTTATTGTTTATTTCAATGGTTGTGGTTGTTGTAATACCCCGAACTTTGGAGTATAGGCAATTAGTAGTATCCAAGTGAGATATTAAATAGAAAAAGGTGTTGTTGATGGCAAATTCTTAATTATGATAATGTTGTCGTTGAGAAATTGACCTAATGATGAGTAGAATATTATATTATATATTGGGGCTAATAATACTATATAAGAAATTGTGGGTGATGTTGTTAGCGGCGGCAGAAGCGAATCGATTCAAAATTAAGTTCAAAAATTTTAAACACAAGGATCTCATTGAATACATGAACATCATACTAACCTTGATGGGGATGAAATAGTCACCTAGAACACACAAGTGGCGTGTTCCTCCAAAGGAATGTAACACAAGGTCACGAACATCGAAGCTTGCTTTGCTCTCCAATGGCCAAAGCTTGAGGTTGAAGAAGGAGACTCTTCTCATTTCAACTTTCAACTCACAACTCTCTAAAATTATTAGCAATTGAGAACTAACGATTAGTTCTTAAAATTGACCTAAGCCTTCTCTTTTAAAGAGAATGCTTATTTTGGAGATTGCAATCTAACGGTTCAAATCGTCCCAAGTGATGTGATCCTTAAGGGTAATCCTTTAAGTTATCCATATTTGTACATAAAGAAATCTCTACAATAAAACTTTTCTTAATTGTATAAAATGACACTCTATAAAAGGCGTAACCTGAAAACCCTCAATCGGTAGATGTTTTATTACACTTTCTCCCGACACTACTAACATCCATAATAAACCCCCACAACCATGGAATAAAATTCACCGCCACGATTCCGGTCTACTATAATTAATCACGAGAGTGTCTAGGACTTTGAATGGTCGAAAAACATTTGAAAACTATTTTCAAAAAAATTTAATCTAATAATAATAAAATAAAATTTTCTTTTGCAAACACTTCGCAAATACCAAGGCCTTGGATTTGGCACAATCAAATTCGACAACTCTCTTTTGGATGTTCTCCCTAAAAGGGTTGTGAAAATCCTATTGAGCATCACATCTATTACTATCCGGATTGCATACACCGAGCGGCTGACATATAGACGGTCCTTTTGATAGACATCAACCATTGACTCACCACAAATGCATACAACATGAATAAAATAGCAAGTATCTCTCAGGTATGGAAAAAGTAACTACGAGAGATTCCCGTCGCAGATCAAAACACGGCGGTGAATAATTCAGGAATCTTTGTGGATCAATGTTCAACACTAGATGTGCCAGTATTTATAATTTTGCCTAATCCCTATTGAACGAATGTACAATACGGAAACCATAGAACAGATTGCCCAACTCTATCCAAAGTTGTAAACAACAAACGATATAAAGTGGGCAGTTGCACTAAAGAACAATTATGGCAAGCACATAATATTAGTAAATCAATTAATTAATTTAATCAAATTAAATTAGGTTTGATGGACACACATCAATATGTAACATATCCAACAGATGTCAAGACCTATGAGTGGGTCCATGAGTTTACTCAATTTGGGCCAATGAGGTTTAATAGAGGTTGTTTACGATTATTAGAATCTTCCAAACATACTAAATTAGGCAAACACCACCGCTCGGATTTGGGCACGGGCGTAACATCCGTGTTGTCATCATTGTTGGGGGGATGAAAATTCAGTGTCTACACATGCCTTCCTCCTTATATGGTGGAGCCTCACTGTTGTCTCCCTTTTTCTTTCTCTCCATCTTTCTCTCTTTTCTCTCAAGACAAGAGCTGAGAATTTCTAACATAGTCTCAACTCAACCCATATAAATAGGACCTTTAATAACCATGTTGAGTCAACCATCTTCGAATCCAATTTTGAGGACCTTCCCTTCTGATTTGATCAATGCTTTCTTCATAAAAAATGTAGCCATTTAAGTTTAGTTTACAACGCATTTTGAATCGCATCATTTTATTATGTATCGACCGAGTTATGGCCAAAACAGTGGGCAAAGGTCTGATGTATTTTGCCCCGACGGCTCATGCCTGGGAAACTGGCGGACGATGCATACAGTCCGCCACTGCATCATCCGCTTGTTGGCTAAACAACGGTCCAGGGATCAAACCATGGTTCCCTAGGGAGACCAAGATATTTATCTTTAGGGTTTTGCACGCCCTGGGTTAGCCCATGGTGTCCCATGGGTGCCCCATTTTAATTTTAGGGTTTCCCATGGTCGCCCATGGGAACCCTGGTGCATCCCTATTAGGGTTTCTCCTTCCCTATTGCATTCCATAAAATTAATTATCACAATAGGGACGGAGAAACTCGTCTCTAGTCCATCACATGGCAAGAGGGATCCATCCCATACTCGAATGCGCAGCGAAAAGTAATCGATTCGAGTTTCTTTCGCATCCCATAAATATTAATAATCAATGAACAGAAGGAATTAATAAAGAACTGCTAACCTGGTGAGCCTCAAGTGTTGCTCCTCCAATAGGCAGTGGTTCTTCCTCCAATGAGCGCTCCAAGCAAACAGATCTAAACCTCCAATGGTGCTACCAACGTTCTACACGCCAATCCCAGATGCCCTCAAACTCCTCAGCACAGGATCTAGGGTTTCACAAACCCTAACTCTCAAACACAGGTGAGAGAAGCAAGAAGAAGAAGAGAGATCACAAGAGGGAGAGAGAGAAACCAAAAACGTAGGAGAGAGAGTGTCTGCTCCAAAAACATGGAGAGCTTCTCTTCTGCGTATTTTTGGTCCCCTATTTATAATAATAGGGTTTAATTAAATCCTAGATAGATTTAATAGAGCCCTAGTGAGAGTCGACTCCCTCTCTCTCTCCAGCGATTCTGTTTAAACTCAAAGTGCTACACAGGTGAAGAAGCGAGAATCTAATAGGGAAAGTATTAATTAGATTCTTTATTTAATTATTAATGGATAATTACAATTAGCACCAAATCCATTAATTAAATAAAGAGCCAATTAAATTAGCAAATTTCAACTAACTCCCTATATGATAACAATTTATCATATACAACCCCCCCACTAATCAACACCATCATTATGGAATCTAGGGCATGTACACATGTACTGCCAAACCCCAATCCATAGTACATGTCCATATAAGAGCGTCTGTGCATCCGATCGGGTCCCGCAAAACTCGATAAAATACTTTATTTGAAATAACTATAAATAATGTATCATTTTATGTAAAATAAATTTTGCAAAACCATTTCCAAAACTGTATTGGATCCAGATTCTGATCCGACCATGCACAGACAGTCTCTATCTTGGTGTTCCCCAATCGGCAGGTGACCGTGTTGGATAACTCCTTCACTCACAAAGTGTTCACGCATTCCCGAACACCGGCTTTAACTCGCTTGAGTCTCGGTCATTGATGAACCAAAGAATGCGATCACACTTTGCGGTGGACGGGTTCCCTCAGTGCACAGGTGTCGAGACACATGTCTATCCCTTCCTACATCCGCGCGTAATACATGAGGGAATCGACAAAGTAGATTCTTCGCCAATGCACACATCAAACATGTGAGCACTCGCATTCGTACTCTGACATCACATGTCTAGGCATACCCAATGCGACGACCATATGATAAGGGTGCCCAGCCCAAACCCTAGTCGTGACTACCATTTTAAGTATAACTTACGGACACATAATGCTCAAAAAGTTTATATCGCATGTGACAATATTAAACTAAAATGTATAAATGTTCAATACAAAGGTGAACCGGGTTGAACCAGACCGAACCAGGTTTGATGGACACACACTTGTCCAACAATCTCCCACTTGTACATCAAAGCCAATTCCCCATACATTTTAAACCCATGCCCTCCATGTGTTTCTCAATCACTCCTGGTGACAAACCCTTTGTCGTGGCATCAGACACATTTTCAGTTGTGTCCACTTTGGAGATACTCACGTCACCCTGCTGGATAATCTCTCTGATGAGGTGATACTTCCGCTGTACGTGCTTGTTCCTCTAATGAGCCCTAGGCTCCTTAGCTTGTGCAATGGCCCATCTGTTGTCACATAACAGGGGAATAGAGCCCTTGACAAGATCAGGGACTACCTCCAAATTTGATAGGAATTTTCTCAACCAAACACCTTCTTTTGTTGCATCACAAGCTGCAAGGTATTCTGCTTCGGTAGTAGAATCGGCTGTAGACTTTTGTTTCGCACTCCGCCACACAATGGCACCTCCACCCATTAGATATACCATCCCGGACGTGGATTTTTTGTCATCCTTATCAGTTTGGAAATCTGAATCTGTGTATCCCAATACTGACAACTGATCAGATCCAAAAACCAAGAAATATTCCTTAGTCCTTCTCAAGTACTTGAGGATATTCTTAACAGCACTCCAATGCTCGCGTCCAGGGTTAGATTGATAACGGCTTACCATGCCTACTGCATAGCAAATATCCGGCCTCGTACACAACATGGTGTACATAAGACTCCCTACTGCTGAGGCATAGGGAATCCTCTTCATCTCTTCAATGTCTGTCTGAGACTGAGGACATTGAGATCTGGAAAGACTGACTCCATGTCTGAAGGGAACACTTCCCCTCTTGGAGTTCTCCATACTAAATCTGGCCAGGACTTTGTCTATATAGGTAGCCTGTGACAAGCCTAGCATCCTTTTCTGGCGATCTCTTACGAGTTTGATCCCAAGGATATAGCTAGCTTCACCAAGGTCTTTCATCGAAAATGTTGTGGATAACCACTGTTTTACTGATGAAAGGAATCCTACATCGTTACCAATCAGCAATATGTCATCTACGTATAAAACAAGAAAACATACTGCCCTCCCACTGATCTTCTTGTAAACGCATGGTTCATCCATGTTTTGATCAAAACCAAATGATTTGATTGATTGATCAAACCTGATGTTCCAGCTCCTGGAAGCCTGCTTCAGCCCATAAATGGACCTTTGCAATTTGCACACCTTTCTTTCTTCCTCCAAGGAAGAGAACCCCTCTGGCTGTTCCATGTAGATTTCCTCTTGAAGGAACCCATTTAGAAATGCGATCGCACATCCATCTCGCGGATCTCATAATCAAAGTGTGCTTGCGATAGCCAATAAAATCTGATGGATTTCATCATCGCTACTGGTGAAAAGGTTTCCTCATAGTCTATACCCTCTTTCTGGGTATAACCCTTTGCCACCAGTCTCGCTTTGAATCTCTCGACCTTTCCATCTGCGCCCTTCTTCCTCTTGGAGATCCATTTACATCCAATCGGCTTGACGCCAAGTGGTGGATCGACTAGAGTCCAGACCTTGTTGGAATGCATCGAATCGATTTCAGAGCGCATTGCTTCCAGCCACCTAGTGGCATCAACATCCTTTAGAGCCTCAGAGTATGTCATCGGATCATCATCCGATTCAATCGATACCATGTGGAACTCTTCCACTGTTTCCTCTTCGGTTAGAAGAGTTAGCCTGGTGGGTGGTCTAACAGTCCTCCCACTGCGTCGAGGTTCCTCAGGTGTTGGTATTTCAGTGGGTATGTTAGTTGGTCTCACTTCTGGAAGTGACGTTTCTGAGCCATCTGATAGCTCTTTTATGACTACTGGTTCAGACCTCTGGGTCATCATTTCTTCCTTAAAAAATGTGACATGTTTACTTACAATGACCTTTTGGTCAACTGGGTCATAGAAATAATAGCCTATCGTGCCTTTGGGGTAGCCTAAGAAATAGCATCTCGAAGTCCTGGATTCTAACTTGTTTGTCTGTTGCTTTCGCACATGTGCTATGCAATCCCATACCCTAAGGTGTTGAATACTGGGCTTTCGCCCTTTCCACAACTCAAAGGGTGTCTTGGCTACAGACTTAGATGGAACCCTATTCAAGATATATATCGCCGTCTCTAAAGCGTACCCCCAGAAAGAAAGAGGCAGCTCACTATAAGTGAGCATCGTCCTGACCATATCCAATAGGGTCCGATTGCGTCGTTCGGATACACCATTTTGTTGTGGTGTGCCTGGATTAGTTAGTTGACTAACTATTCCTTGGGATATGAGATGTTCTTTAAACTCATCCGATAGATACTCCCCTCCATGATCTGATCGTAAGGACTTGACGCGTTTATCGAGCCATCTTTCGACCTCGGCTTGGAATTCTTTGAATTTATCAAAGGCTTCCGATTTCCTACGCATCAAGTATATGTAACCATATCTAGAGTAATCATCGGTGAACGTGATAAAATACTCATACCCATATCTTGCTTGTATGTTTATGGGTCCACACACGTCAGTGTGTATCAACTCCAACAGATCTGTGGCTCTAGCACCTTTATTGCTAAAGGATTTCTTGGTCATTTTGCCCTGAAGGCATGACTCACAGGTGGGGAATGGTGCCACCCTCAGACTCTCTAAGGACCCATCCCTCACCAATCTACTGATTCGGTCCACATTAACGTGACCCAATCTTAGATGCCACAGATATGTTGAGTTCACTGGAGCTGCTTTCCGTTTCAAATCAACATTTGAAACAACATTCGTTCTAATAGGGCAATCTAGAAAATACAAACCACTTTGCATATATCCGGATGCCACAAAGGAATTATTAAAACGAATAATCAATTTAGAATTAAAGGAAAAACTATATCCGTCCAAAACAAGTTTTGAAACTAAAATTATCTTCCTCTTGAAAGAGGGTACATAATAGCAATCCTTTAAAACTAAACTAGCAGAACTAAAATTTAAAATAAAATTTTCCCACAGCCAACGCCATGGTCTCAACTCCAGTGCCCATCCGAAGACGCACTTCATTTCTTTCCAGGTTCCTTGTCTCCTTGAACCCCTGCAAGTCATTGCAAATGTGAACAGTGGATCCATTATCCACCAACCAAGAATTGGTCGGTTCAAAAGACAAATTAGACTCATAAAGAACGTGAACATCACATGTACCTTCTTTAGCAGCTTCTATTTCATCCGGCTTCTTGTCTTTCAAAGTTGCCAGGTAAGCACGACAGTTTCTTTTCCAGTGACCCTCCTTCTTGCAATAGAAGCACTTGCCTTTGCCTTTATTGCCAGACTTCCCACCCTTAGCTTTCAGGGTCTTGCCCTTACTTCCCTTTTTCTTCTTCTTCCCATTTGAAGAAGGCTTTACCTCAGTTGCATTGACCTCAGCCTTGTCCTTTTTCAAGGACGCTTCAGCCTCTACCAGTGCATTAGCAAGCTCGGTGAGCTCCATCTCCTTCTCGGACATCTTGTAGGACATCCTAAAAGGTGCGTAGGCAGAAGTGAGTGACGCTAAGATCACACCAGTCTTATATCGCAGGCTAAAATCAGTCCCCATGGATTCCAGTTGTTCAAACAGATTGATCATTTTCATTACATGATCCATTACTGGAGTCCCCTGAGACATCTTGGAGTTATGGATTTGACTCACCGCATCAGAATGTGCGTGTGTCAACTGCCTGTTGAACAATTCAGCAAGCTTATCCATTTTACCCCCAGCAGTGCGTATATCCTTGACTGAGTCTACAACTGATTTTTCCAATGATCCTAGGATATAGAGTGATGCCTTGGAATCCCTCATGAGGAACCCTTGCATCTCTTCATTTGCCTCAAAATCGTTCGGGTCGGGTTGAGGAGGAACTTGTTCATCTAGAACTGTGTACAGTCCTTCAGCAATTAGGAGCAACTTATGCTCCGATACCAATCGACATAGTTTGTACCATTAAGTTTGTATTCGCTAATGAGTGTTAACAGGTTGGAATTAATGGCAGCCATCGTATATTAATCTACACATGCACAAGTAAATAACCACATGCTAATTAATGACCATTGAAAATAATAAATTGAGCACATACACATCAATGGTCTTTCATGATTTGGGTTTCCCTCATAACCCAAAAGATGAATTGGATACCTACAACCCTTGCATGCATAACTTACCCTGTCGGGAGTCATTATACACACCATGGTAGTGTGGACTAAGCTGTCCGCCTCATGGGCTTCCAATATTTTCGGCCACCTGGGTGTCATGTCCAGATCCTGTCGGCTGACGTACACCCAAGTCATGTACTTACCTATCGCATTAGTTAGAATCATGGAATCATGAAAGATGGCCCACTGTCGCAGTGCCCTCTCACTATCCATACCCTAACATATCTAGATGGAGGTAAATATAGATAAATGCGTGACAGAGGTCCTGGCAATGTCCTGTCGGCTTATGCGGGGTCATGTCACACATTTTCTACATTTATCTTCAATAGGAGGCCATGGACATGTCTACCGATTAAGACTAGTCCATATCATACATGTATTGTGAATAAAGAGGGATTAATTAACTCTCACATACATGGATAGATTTAAACAACATAATTAATCAATATTACTTAAAAGTGATTATGGGATGGCGGCATTTTTATCAGAAGCAATTAAAGAACCCTCCCAATAAAAATAAAACTAATAACTTTGGGTGCATTTATCATGCCATGGATGCCACGCCTCGATCATCTCCTCCGCCCGATCACGTCTTCAAAGTAGGTGACTTGCATCTCCATAAGCTTTGAGCACCACATGTGGATCACCATCTACATGCCCTGGGAGTCCTAACTCCTCTAAAATTACAATGGAAACCTAGAAAAATTCTATACACTTTCATTTCCATAATAATAAAGAAACCCCGCATAGAGAAACCAACCCACCATTTGGGTTGCCCATGGGGTGGAGTACATTTGTTTATAAAAAAGAAAGAGGGAGAGAGAGAAAGAGAGAGAAGCATCACATCCACCCATAACCCCATGTATCACATACATAAACAATCCATCCATTTATTAGAATGTCATTCCCATAATCATATCATAATATAATTTCATGCATGGGCATTAAAGCAAGTGAACCAAAAATTAAAACATGGATTCCTTCAATTATTGAACCACCACATCGCATGTGATATCATGTATCCAAGCCCATAAAATTAAAATCGCATTTTAATTGCAAGTGGGTAAAGAGGGAATCTCTTCACCCATCATCATCCTTCAAAAACAAAACAAAATAATAAAATTCTGTTTTGAAAAATCTGTTTTTTTTTTTTTTTTTGTTAAACTGGAGGAAAAACAAGGGGGGTGCATGCTGCCCACTTGCGCAGGCTGCAGGCACTCCCTGCGCAGCCCATAGGCATAGGGCCCACAGACAACAGCCTTGGGCCGTAGGCCACAGGCCTGCTGCCCATAGGCTAAAGCCCACGGACAGCAGCCTGCAAGCCCGCAGCTCGCAAGCTTGCTGCCCGCAGGCAGCAGCCCACAAGGGGATGCGCACAAGGGTAGGTTCATGGGGAAGGGCGTGCATAGGGGCTTGGCAGCGTGCGCTCCCCCCCCCCACATATAGAACATGATTAAAAAATTTTAAAATAAAAATTAGTAATCACAACCTAATTGGATACATGGTTCAATAATTGGAATAAACAAAACAAACCAAATCCATCATCACATGGGTAGGTTGTTACACTAACAACCTTGTAACTACCCATGTGCACATGGGAAGGTTGTTACAACAACCATATCCTAACCACCCATGTTCCAACTTGCATCCCACTCATGATAATCATATTAACCATTAATTATCTAATATTCATGGGTGGGAAAGGTGGCTCTGATACCACACTGTTAGCTAAACAACGGTCCAGGGATCAAACCATGGTTCCCTAGGGAGACCAAGATATTTATCTTTAGGGTTTTGCACGCCCTGGGTTAGCCCATGGTGTCCCATGGGTGCCCCATTTTAATTTTAGGGTTTCCCATGGTCGCCCATGGGAACCCTGGTGCATCCCTATTAGGGTTTCTCCTTCTCTATTGCATTCCATAAAATTAATTATCACAATAGGGACGGAGAAACTCGTCTCTAGTCCGTCACATGGCAAGAGGGATCCATCCCATACTCGAATGCGCAGAAAAATAATCGATTCGAGTTTCTTTCGCATCCCATAAATATTAATAATCAATGAACAAAGGAATTAATAAAGAATCGCTAACCTGGTGAGCCTCAAGTGTTGCTCCTCCAATAGACAAGTGGTTCTTCCTCCAATGAGCGCTCCAAGCAAACAGATCTGAACCTCCAATGGTGCTACCAAGGTTCTACACGCCAATCCCAGATGCCCTCAAACTCCTCAGCACAGATCTAGGGTTTCACAAACCCTAACTCTCAAACACAGGTGAGAGAAGCAAGAAGAAGAAGAGAGATCACAAGAGGGAGAGAGAGAAACCAAAAACGTAGGAGAGAGAGTGTCTGCTCCAAAAACGTAGAGAGCTTCTCTTCTACGTATTTTTGGTCCCCTATTTATAATAATAGGGTTTAATTAAATCCTAGATAGATTTAATAGAGCCCTAGTGAGAGTCTGACTCTCTCTCTCTCTCAGTCTGGCAGTTCTGTTTAAACTCAAAGTGCTACACAGGTGAAGAAGCAGAATCTAATAGGGAAAGTATTAATTAGATTCTTTATTTAATTATTAATGGATAATTACAATTAGCACCAAATCCATTAATTAAATAAAGAGCCAATTAAATTAGCAAATTCCAAATAACTCCCTATATGATAACAATTTATCATATACAACCCCCGCACTAATCAACACCATCATTATGGAATCTAGGGCATGTACACATGTACTGCCAAACCCCAATCCATAGTACATATCCATATAAGAACGTCTGTGCATCCGATCGGGTCCCGCAAAACTCGATAAAATACTTTATTTGAAATAACTATAAATAATGTATCATTTTATGTAAAATAAATTTTGCAAAACCATTTCCAAAATGGTACTGGATCCAGATTCTGATCCGACCATGCACAGACAGTCTCTATCTTGGTGTTCCCCAATCGGGCAGTGGTGACCATGTTGGATAACTCCTTCACTCACAAAATGTTCACGCATTCCCAGAACACCGGCTTTAACTCGCTTGAGTCTCAGTCATTGATGAACCAAAGAATGCGATCACACTTTGCAGTGACAGGGTTCCCTCAGGTACAGGGTGTCGGTGACACATGTCTATCCCTTCCTATATCTGGCAGTAATACATGAGGGAATCGACAAAGTAGATTCTTCGCCAATGCACACATCAAACATGTGAGCACTCGCATTCGTACCCTGACATCACATGTCTAGGCATACCCAATGCGATGACCATATGATAAGGGTGCCCAGCCCAAACCCTAATCGTGACTACCATTTTAAGTATAACTTACGGACACATAATGCGCAAAAAGTTTATATCACATGTGACAATATTAAACTAAAATGTATAAATGTTCAATACAAAGGTGAACCGGGTTGAACCGGACCGAACCGGGTTTGATGGACACACACTTGTCCAACACCGCTTACTGTAAAAATGATGTTATTTTGGTTTAGTTTCATCTTGCCTTGACCTAGGGTTTAACCCTTGGTTATTTTAGACTATTTGTGGTCCATATGACCTAACTAAACCCTAGGACCATAGACCTAAGACCTATTTGGATTCTATTGTGTTTTAAAACCCATTTCAAGTCCCAAGTCAACCCCCAACCAAACACACCTTTAAATCCTTATAAAAATAGGTGGAAACCTCAGCCCCTCTCATTCCTCCCATCTCCAACACTTGAGAGAAGAGAGAGAGAGAACGTGGGAAGCAAGAAGGAAAGAGAGAAGGAGGAAGAAGAAGGAGAAAGAATAGAGATGACGGAAGAAGATCACTTCCTTGTTGTCCCAAATCCATCTTTACACCATTTGTGAGCTCCAACTTCTTTCTAGTACCATTGGAACCCATTCCAACCTAGGAGCTCGTGGAATAGAAGAAGATTGAGCTACTCCAAGCTCAAGAACACCACCCTTTCTGCTATTCCATTGATTCCCCATTGTAAGCAACCCTTTCCCTTTCTATTTCTATTGCTTTCTCCTAGGTTTAGGTGAGTTGGTGATCGATATTAGTTCAGATCAGGGGCTTCTTGCTCTAAATGCTTTATCCCTTCTATTTGATGTTAAAGACATCAACTATTGATCTAGAATCACCCATCCTCAGCCCTATGGCTTAATTGTCATGAAACTCTCTTGAAGAACCTCCAATTTGAGGATTCTTGATGTTAGAATCCATCTAATCTCCTACCAAACCATAGGGCTTCTGTTTCTAATTAGTTTATTCACCTAATTGGATGCCTAGAGCACCATTTGGAACCCTTGAACACCCCATGCCCCTACCTTTGGATGAGATGGCATGAAATCCCCTTTTATAGACCTTCATTTTGGGGTTTTGAGCATTGAACACACAATCCATGCCTTGGGACCTAATTAGGAGTTAATGTACATGTTTAATGGCTCATTTGGAGGCTTAATACATTACCCCAGAGGTCCCAACCAATCCCATGGCCATTAACCAAGGTTTGGAATCAATCCAAGCCATTTCCTGCACTTTCGGGCTCTGGCGAACGATACAACAGGCAGACGATGCCATCGTCCGTCAGGGTAAAATTGAGCACAGCCCGCCTCTTTTATTTAAAGGCCACATTGCCTGCACAGTCCGCCCCACCTAGGTCAAATTGGTATTGAATTGGAGTTTTGACTCCGGACCTTGGACACTGACACTCTCTCACCTACTGTACACTTGTATGATGACATGCTAAGTTAGCGTACACTACACAGAAGATAAGATTACCTACGCTTCAACGATTGTGAGTGGATCGAACACTTAAACTATTTTATAGCGTGTTTCTCATTAGGCATCAAGCTAGTTGTGCATGCTGATTTGGATGAGTGATATGCATGATTGATTCGACCTTGTCTTAACTATTAATAAATTGGATATTAAACGTAATGAAACATGATCGGTAATGCATGATGCTATATATGAGAATGAGATATGGTTAGTATAGGATATTTTATATATGAAATTCTTTACAATGATTGATTGATGGATTTGATTCGGGTGGTGACTGACCGACTGTTATTTCGGTATCACACCCGTTGTATTGATACTTGGTGTGGGTGTAAACTGGAGAGACGAGAGGATAGTGGCCTCCGGATTAGGCACTATGGACTCGATCTCCAAGCTACACTCGCACACGTGAGATTATATGCATTCAATAGTTGTTTGCTAGCTAGGATGTAGTTTACCCAGTACTACGACTCTTCCAATAGGGGTGTAGGTGTCGGGCAAACCCATGGGTCCCGACCGTATTTTGGGGTAACCCACCGTGAAGTCACCGCCGTATTTCAGTAGATGCCAGGACAGGGTTTGTATTGGGGGCTCACGGACAACTCGGTGAGTGAGTCTGGTCTCGCGGGTTTCCTTGGTAACATGGGGTCGACATAGTCAGAATACCATCCGTTTCTATGGCACAGTTATTTGTCATCCGTTTATGGTACCGTTTGCTGACGATGCTGCCTGTGTTATTGTAGTACTTTATCCGACTTAGAATCTTGTTGCTAGGGGAAAAATTGAACAAAAGCATTCATGCATCATATGTGATGTGCATACTTTAGCATGCATCGATAGGGTACCTATTATTGTATGATTGTGATTGGTTTGATCGCTCGTTGGGCTTGTGTAAGCTCATCCCTCGGGAACCTTTGTTTTTAGATATGGATGCGAGAACGATGGATCCAATGGAGATTGACCCAGCCTATCTGGGTGGTGAGGATTATGAGGCTTGGGGTGGTCAGCCAGAGACGAAGCATGCATCTGATTACCTGTGTGATGAGTGTGTTCATGAAGCACCATAGTTCGGGCTAGGGGCCCTTTGATTTGGACTTTACTTCTTTCTTATTTGCTAACATTATGGATTACTGTAACCAATAACCTTGGGATTTTATTTCTTTTCCTTCTGTGGATATTATTAACTGCTATATGTGGTATTTAACTGTTGAGTTGGAAACTGAAACCGTTATCCATATAAGGAAATTATCATTTAGAATTCCTATTATATTCGAATTGACTATTATATATTTATTCTGCTACAACTCTGATTTCTGGTTCTTATATTCTGAATAAAAACCCGGGTAGTGTACATGACACAGCAAAGCATCGATCCTGTAGTTCGGTGTGGAATACAAGGGTATTCCAATCACATTTCCCCAGGTTGAGGGATGGGGGTGTGACAACGGACATGGACAAATGATGATTCTGTCAAGTCACTCATAAACCTATGATAAACACCCAGACACAAGAAAAATGACCAAACCGATCCGAATTCAGTCAGCATCTCCCTAATTTCAAACGAAAAACCATAGAAAGTTGGCAATGTCATCCGAAGATCGGTAGCATCGCCTGCAGCCTAGTGGCATTGATCGGGGGGTCGGTGTGCAGCCCAAACCCTCGGTGGCCCAATATAAGACCTGGGCAGCATCACTCGAGGCCGGGTGGCCGCACCCAGGCTAGTTTCTATTTTTTATTAAATTTCTTATGTAATTAGGACTCTTTATTTGTTACTGAATTAGATTAGGTTTGCTTTGGAATGTTTCTAGAAGATTTTAGTTTGTAATTAATTGTTATTTAAATAAAAAAAATAAGGCTGGAAAGTTGAGTTTTGGGTTCAACTTGAAACCTTGTTAATGATTATGAGATGTAGTTGGGGTGAGATGCCTATACTATGAGAGAGTGAGAGGCCCAAGGGAGAGAGTGAGAGGCTCAATCCAACCCTGTCCTACCTTATTCTATCTTCTAATTTTCTTTTACTTTCCAATCGATTCTGTGGGAGAACTGTATTCTGAAGTCTACTACAATCTAAGGCCTAACTATATTGTTCGAATCCTGTAATCAGTCAACATAGGAAGCCCTATTGAGTTCCAATCTAAGGAGAAGCTCTAGCCATTAGAGAAACACTTATGCAAGCTCGTGATTTAGGAACACAAATATCCTTGTTGAAACAGACAATAAGGAGATTGTTAACTTTATTGATGATCCAAACCGTGTTCCACCTCTTGATGTTGTAGTTGTTGTTGAAGATATCCGTGAACTATGTTCAACTTTTGTATCTATTTCCTTTTTTTTTGTTCCACGGGCTATGAATGCAATAGCAGATACCCTGATAAGGAAGACGCTGTCTATCATCTGTATGATAAATTCGCCAATCTCCACTCCTTGGCTTGATGATCTTTGTGTATCTGAAGCCACCAGTTGTACACATGATTCTCATAAATAAATCTTCTTCTTACCAAAAAACAAAAAAATAGAGTTGCAATCAATTGCTAATTGAAGACCCCCTCAAAATGGCGTATGCAACTCAATTTCCTATGGTGTTTTGTTGAAGATCTCCACTGCCAGACGGTATATCAATCGTATTGTAGGGTTGGTTCTTGAACTAGCTCCTACATTAGGGCCCACCAAAGTGATAAAATTACAAATTAAAGGATTACTGGCAATTCTGTAATTTGTAGACTCTTCAAGGTCCTTTTGGGAAAAGTAGACATATTTTTGTGGCAAATAGTAAATTAATTTAAGGGAAAGGACTTTTCTAGAATTTCAGAAAAAAGGTGGGGATAAAACAAAACCAAACTCAAAAAGGAGGGGCTTTAAATAAATAGTCTGTGTTTAAAATTAAGAACAAATATCCTTCTTCCTTACAACATAAGGTGGTTCTATGATAGACCAAAGTCTAAACAAATCAACACAACCACCACAACTCGGGCTAAAATAATGTGAAACTGGAGGAATAGGCTGCTAACCTCTTGGACTCTAAGATCTAACTATTAACATATAGCAGTTGAGATAATTTCTCCCTTTATGACCATTGCATATATCTTGCATATAGCTGTATATAGTAAGCTAGGATTCTTTTATATTATTTCGTAGGATTCTTTTATATTATTTCGTAGGATAGCTTCATTATTCTTGGAGTAGATTGCTCCTCCCTTTTGTATATATTTCCCTTGATGGTCATTGAATTTTTTTTTATCGGATTTTAATCCCATTTGCAAACTTAATATGGTATCAGTCAACCGATCCTCTCATTCTTTCTTCCACTTTTCTTCTTCTCCTCCAATGGCACCCACTCCACCGCCCTCTGCAATTTCTGATCCCACATCCCCCTATTATCTTCACAACTCTGATCACCCAGGCACACCACTCGTAACGCAGCTTCTCAATGGGGATAACTTCCCCACATGGAGCTGCTCTATCACCATGTCACTTTAAGCCAAGAATAAGCTTGGTTTCATCGATGGAACACTCACTTCACCCGCCACTGATTCGCCTGATCTTCTTGCTTGGGCGCGCTGCAATTCCATGGTCATCTCGTGGTTGATTCACTCCACCATTCCATCCATTGCCAACAACATACTCTGGAGCACCAACGTACGTGCTGTTTGGACTGATCTAACAAAATGCTCCACGTATTTTTGAGATAAGGCGTTCCATTTCCAATCATTCCCAAGGGACTGACTCTGTTTCAACTTATTATACTTCATTAAAGGCGTACAAGGATGAGCTTTCTTCATATCGCTCGATCCCTCCCTGCACTTGTGGTGCTATGGCAAAGCTCCACACTTATATTGAAACAAATGAACTAATAGATTTTCTGCAGGGGCTCAATGATTCCTTTGCTAATGTTAGGAGTCAAATCCTCTAATGGATCCTCTTCCCTCAATGGCCAAAGCATACTCACTTTTATTACAAGAAGAACGACAGCGCTCTTTGCAAGGCTCTCGTCTCACACCCATCGACCAATCAGCCTTGGCCGCCCAACACTCTTCTCGCCCAACTTCTAAATCCGGTACTCGGCCTCGTTATCATTGCAACTATTGCAACATGGACGGCCACTCGGACTCTCGTTGCTTCAAGCAACATGGGTACCCTGCTGATTGGGTTCCACGTCAATCTGATAGCACCAAGCCTAAGCCACGTCGCCCAACTAATGGCAATGATTCTGCCCGCCAACCTGCTACACACTTCACTCAATCCAGTGACACTACTGCTGCCATTACTACTGAACAATTACAGCAGCTCCTTGCATTGCTGCCCTCTGGTAACCCTCACCTCCTAGCCAATATCGCAGGTATGGCTCTCCTTACCTTACCTCCTTCATTATGGATTATTGATAACGGTGTGACCCATCACATGGTCTCCGATCCGGCTTTATTTTATTCCTCTAAACCATCATCTTTACACTCTTCTATTCGATTACCTACTGGATCTGTTACTCCAGTCACTAGTGTTGGCACTGTGTCTTTATTCCCTAATCTTACTATCACTAACGTTCTTCTTGTACCATCATTTAAATATAATCTATTATCTGTAAGTCGTTCAACCTCTGAAACTAATTGCCTAATCCTCTTCTTTGCTGATTTTTGCCTTTTCCAGGACCAACGGACGAGGACGACTTTTGCGAAGGGTGGGCGACATGGTGGTCTTTATGTGCTGGATATCTCTACCCCATTGGCTTCCTCTGTCTCTCTTTCACAAGTGGACCTATGGCATTGGCGGCTCGGTCATCCCGCTCAATCTATTATATCTCATTTGCATCGTTTAAATTCTGAAATTTCCATTACTAATAAAACCCCTTGCACTGTTTGCCCTCTTGCAAAACATACACGTTTACCATTTCCATCTAGTACAATTTCTACTACTTGTTTTCCTTTAATTCATGCGGACATTTGGGGACCTTATCATACCCCTTCTCTTTCAGGGGCTCGTTATTTTCTGACTATAGTAGATGACTACTCCCGTGCCACCTGGGTTTACTTGATGAACCACAAAACCGAGGCTAATGCTCTCATTCCCTATTTCTTTCAGATGACTAAAACACAATTCAAAACATCCATTTGTCAAATTCGTACAGATAATGCCTGTGAGTTTTTTAATAAAGATACTTTCAATTTTTTTCAAACTTTGGGGGTCCTACAACAGTCAAGCTTTGTTCACACCCCACAACAAAACGGCGTTGTGGAGCATAAACACCGCCACCTCCTCAACATTGCTCGGGCTCTTCGCTTTCAAGCCAACCTACCCCTCAAATTTTGGGGTGACTGTGTCCTTACCGCTGCCTACTTAATAAACCGGTTACCCACACCCGTTTTAGAAGGGAAAACACCATATGAGATTTTATTTCATAAAATTCCAGCCCTTTCCCATCTTAAGATCCTTGGTTGCCTCTGTTATGCTCGAAATACATCTATCAAACACAAATTTGACCAACGTGCTCTACCTGGAATTTTCATTGGGTACCCTCATGGTCAGAAAGGTTACAAAATTTATGACCTATCTAACCACACCGTTTACGTTTCACGAGATATAACTTTTCACGAGACAATTTTCCCTTACCAATTATCCAACTCTCCTACCCCATCCCCATCTTATGTCTTCCCCATTTGCCCTCCTGACCATGATACCATTACCCCATTACCACCAACCCCACCCCATACCAATGATGAGTCCAATTCCCCTCCCGCAACCTCTTTACCCCAACCATTAACCCCCCCAACTCCTACTGTTCCCACGGATTCATCACCCATTGCCCCGATTATAACCACTTCCCTCCCTCTACCCTCCCCTCCACCGGCAGCCCCTTTGGACCGACCCAAACATACTACAACACAACCCATCCATTTCAAAGATTTCCACCTGTACCTAGCTCAAGCAAATTCGTCTTCGCCTGTCGGCCAAGGTACCAAACATCCTCTTGAAAACACCGTTAGTTATCATCGCTTTTCTAATCACCATATGTCTTTTCTTACTGCTCTAACCGTTACTTCTGAGCCTACAAGTTTTGCAGAGGCCATGAAACATCCAGAGTGGCGCGATGCTATGCAAAATGAGATTCTCGCCCTCACTAAAAATCAAACTTGGACCCTGGTCCCGTTACCTGCAGGCAAGAAGGCAATTGGTTCGAAATGGGTGTTTAAAATAAAACACTGGGCAGATGGTTCAGTGGAACGGTACAAAGCCCTCCTTGTAGCTAAGGGCTACACACAAATAGAAGGTGTTGATTACCATGACACTTTCGCTCCTGTTGCTAAACTCGTGACTGTGCGGGTCCTCCTTACCGTTGTTGTTGCTCGTGATTGGCCCCTACACCAATTGGACGTCATCAATGACTTTTTACATGGTGATTTATTTGAGGATGTATACATGCTTCCACCTCCTGGATACCGTCAAAAGGGGGAGACAACGGTGTGCAAATTAAACAGGTCATTATATGGCCTCAAACAGGCTTCTTGAAATTGGTTTTCCAAACTATCTACAACTCTCCACGGATTTGGTTTTTCACAATCTCAGGCAGATCACTCTCTTTTTATTCTCCACCAAGGCTCGGCTTCCATTTTCGTCTTAGTGTATGTGGACGACATCGTCATTACCGGCTCTGATCCTGCCCTGTTACAAGATATTAAGACTCGTATTTGCACTCAGTTCCATACTAAGGATATTGGGCCTCTGAAATATTTTCTTGGTATAGAAATGGCTCGTTCCAAAAAGGGCCTATATCTTTGCCAACGGAAGTATACGCTTGATATTCTCCATGATAGTGGCCTCACTGGCGCACGTCCTACAGATTTTCTGATGGAACAAAATCTAAAGCTTTCAGATTCGACTAGCACAATTCTGTCGGATCCATCTCCATACCGACGCTTGGTCGGGCGTTTGATATATCTTACTGTCACTCGCCCTGACATTGTGCACACTGTGAACATTCTAAGCCAATTCATGCATCAGCCTCGCCAGCCGCACCTCGACGCTGCCCATCAGTTGCTCCGTTACTTAAAGGGCACCCTTGGTCAAGGAATATACCTTCATGCCACGCCTACCCTTCATCTAACGGCTTTTTGTGATTCCGATTGGGCCAGCTGCCCTATGACTCGTCGCTCCACCACCGGGTACTGCATCTTTCTTGGCTCTAGTCCGGTCTCGTGGAAGACAAAGAAACAAACTACGGTCTCTCGCTCCGCAACAGAAGCCGAATATCGGGTAATGGCAGTTGCTACTTGTGAGATCACATGGCTTTCATATCTCTTAAAGGATTTGGGCGTAACTACCACTTTGCCCATCCAACTTCACTGTGACAATCAAGCAGCTCTTCACATCGCTGCCAATCCCGTTTTTCATGAACGCACCAAACATATTGAAATAGACTGTCATGTCGTTCGTGAGAAAGTGCATCAAGGTTTGATCACCCCAACAAAGATTGATTCGACTGATCAAGTTGCAGATTTGTTTACAAAGTCCCTTGGACGGCCTCAATTTCTAAACCTCAAGTCCAAGCTGGGCATTCGGGACCTTCATGCTCCACCTTGAGGGGGAGTATTAGCATATAGCCGTTGAGATAATTTCTCCTTTTATGACCGTTGCATATATCTTGCATATAGCCGTTGTACATCTTTGCATATAGCTGTATATAGTAAGCTAGGATTCTTTTATATGATTTCCTAGGATAGCTTCATTATTCTTGGAGTAGATTGCTCCTCCCTTTTGTATATATTTCCCTTGATGGTCATTGAATTTTTTTTTTATTGGATTTGAATCCCATTTACAAACTTAATACTAACTAATACTAGGCCAGAATATTAAGTAATATTAGTCAGATAAATCTCTGAAATTGGATCTGCTGGAATCTTCAGGACCAGCAGAGAAGATGGGTAAGAGCTCCAAAACTGAAATTCTGTTCAGCCTCAAATTTAGCAGGCTTTGTCGCCCTTAGAAGAAGTACTAATGCACAAAATTTTAGGGTGGAAAGATGAGTAACGAGAAGTACTAATGCATAAAATTTCAGGGTGGAAGGACGAGGAACAGGGAATTTGATCAAAAATATTGGGCTGCAAATGCCCGCCGAGAAGCAGAGCAGGGTAGATAGAACTTTAAAGAACTGAAACAGAAAGGAGGAAATAGAAGGAAGAAGAGATAACTATATCAAAGAAGAAGTAATGTGAGAAAGAACACACACAGTGAGATGTATCATGAGCAGAAAATAGGAGTTACAAGTCATTGGCCACATCTGCTTCTGTCCAGTGCATGCAATGCATGCTAAGCATAGTAGTACACTCTCACAAAAACACAATTTTTATATTCATTCAACTCAAACCAAATCCGACTCATGATTATTTATGCTCATATATATAGACTCAAAGAAACTCTACTACTCTTCATCATAATCTAAAACTGAAAACAGAATTTAAACTAGCTTGGACTCTTACCTATTGACAACTTAACACGAACATGAATATAATAATAAATATCAGTTTACAAACATACCCCAAACAAATAAATAAATCCCTAAATACCCTTATTGGACTAAAGACCAAGTTTGGGCCTAGGCTTCCAGACTAGTTCATGTCAGTCCAACCAGGAAAGTGTTACTGCATCAGATGCCCATTCAATGATCGTTTTGGTCGTCAGTGAGATCATAAATCACAATGAAACCGATCCTTGCATTATAATGCTAATTTCTACATGGTCCTTCGAATAACTTGTGATAGCCATGAGGTTTAAAGTGGGAAACATACAAATGCCATGCAAGGTTCGAGATTTCAATTTTGATCTTGGTTTCGACCAGAATTCTACATGTTTCGGCTGGCCATTTCTGTGGTCAAATAGCCATATTTTGCCCTTAAACTTCAAGGAAAACCTAATCAATCATTTCAAAACATATTGGAACCTTTAGATTGAAAAAGAAAATCCCAATATGGTAGTTTGGCTTTGTACCCTAGGTTGATAGTGTACGCCATACCTTGTTTTATATTTTCTCACATATAACCTATTCTATACTTAATTTAGAATTAGAACATACAAATTCAATAAAAACAACTAAAATATGCATTAGGAATGAAGAAAAACCATTTAATATTACACAATGTCAAAGTGTTACAAGGACAAGTACAAATGTACTAGTGTGCAAGTGTTACAAGCAGTCAAATAAAAATGTACAACCAAGGTTAAAACACCCCTATGAAACTGTTCCTCCAAACCTATGCCAGTACCACATAGAGTTCCAAGAAGGTTCGAAACCTTTGGGGAAAAAGGAATACCTCAAGTTTGAATATTGCACAAATCTTACTCAAATGCGGTAAATCGTTGTTGTAGATGCATTGTAGCAGTCCCCAACACTTTGTTCCATCAAGAAATGCAAGTGATTTGGACAAAAATACCAAATCCGGATTTTTTTGAGCTCCCCCCCCCCCCCCAACAGTGAAACCATTCAAAACTTAAATGCACTGTTTTGTATTGAAACCAAGTTGAAACTGAAATTTCAACCGAAATAACAAAATTTCAGTCGAAACCCAACATTCCTACTGAGTCGCTAGTTTCGTTTCGACCTTCATCAAAACCAAAATATTTCACAAAATCTCAGTGGTTTCAAATTTCGCAAAACCTCAATGGTTTCAACCGAGATTTCAAACTATGATGCCATGTTGATCTGTTCATCTATGCATTCTAGGATTTTCTTTGACGAGCAAAAAAATGAAGTAAAATGGCCTAGAAATTGTGGGGCACAAAAAGGTTAAGTGGGATTCATTGGTGTACGAGCGATCAAATTGCATACAGCGAGTTTATGAGGAAACAAGAGATTACCAAAGGTTCTAGAATAGATGGTTTGTCAATCAGAGATGATCTGATTTCTTGGGGTTGGAGGGGGGGAGAGGAGGTGATGTATCCTTCGGGCAACGGGTGTTTTCCAGCTTACTAGGTGCCTCGGACATGGGCCTGGGGCATTATGGCCATGCTTGGGCATCCATTCCAACTTGCTCAACCATTTCAAACTTGAGCCTAACGCCACCTGCTCTAACTTGCTGGGCTACCTGAACGCACCTGATTTGCCTGGTCCACAATATCCTATATACAAAACTAAAGGAAAACCCGAATGGAGAACAAGACCAGAATGATTTCCATCACCAGCTACATCATGGAGAGATTGGTTTGACCATTCTTAAAATTGGATATACAGGATATTGTTTTTGGTCGTCACATATCAAATTTACTGCCCCATCTCAACTGTGTAGCATGCAATACAAGCTTTATCAGATATTTATCGGAAATAAATAAATAAAACTGTTAATGTAAGACTAGATTAGGGTTAACCAAGTTCCAAAATAAACCCACAAACTGAAAGTAACAAAGTCAGAAATAGAAGGTTTAGGAATTCAAGCCAAACCAGACAGTAGAATGTCACCAAACTCAGGTCGAGTGGAGGTGGTGATGAAGAGAACCTATGTCCTAAAATTCAGCCAATTCCGATGGCTAGAGGCTGAGATACGAAGAGAACTCAAACATAGAAGGTTAGGGTATAACTTGCAAACCAGCACTGAGAACAGGCTCCAAAGGAGAACAAGTATTGACCTTGATGGGATGATCCTTTGATCCAAGTTTGGTTCAGTTCTGATGGATGGAAATGGAGATCTGAGTTGGAGATAAAAATAGAAGGTTGGCCTCAAATTAGAATGTCAGTGTTGTAGAAAAATCCAGCCAACAGAAGGGCCTGCAACTGGGATCGAGTGGGCCTCTTGTTGGTCTGATTCAGTCCTCCGAAACCCTGCTGAAATAAGGCTCAGGTTTCAAAGAAGGGATGGCTCGAAGTTGCTGGAGAAATGGACAGAAACTGATCTGCAGAGAGGGTGCCTCGATCCTTCTGTAGTGATGATTAGCAGTAGCAATCCATGGAGCTTGAATAGAGAATTAATTATGGTCTTCCAAAACCTTTAGCAGCAGTTGATTGTACTCACACAATATCAGGAATAGTAGGGAATAGAATAAGAGAAGAAATAGAAGTTAAGGGGATAGGGGTTTTGGCTCTCTCAACCAGGCTCTCAGCCTTTCATCCTCTCACCAGGATAATAACATTGCACAAAAGCAACTTCATCCATCTATTCAAATTGTTGTGAGACTCCTACGAGCTCATATATATTTATGGGCAGCTATGCTTGCCTTACAAGTAAGAAAAAGATTATAAAGAAACTTAAGCCTACTTTCTAAATCTGAAATTAGTAACTAAACTGAGGTAAGGTTGCATAATAGAAAACCACAAAATATCTAAGGGAATAATTCTGAAAATAGAAACTAAAGTAAATAGTAACTAACTAAATCAGCAATAAAATCTTCCTTCTCTTGCTACCTTCAATGGGGCCCACTGAATCTCAAATATTTCCTTGGACTTCCTTCTCCATGCAAGGTTTATGGACCCATAGTACTGTTCACGTGAATAGTAACTTTTACCAAAATTTATTTCTGTCGTTTTGTTCTTCATGCTTTGATCTACATCAACTCTACCCCCACTAAAATAAATTGACCTCGAATTTTGACAAGTGTAGGACTGATCTTCGTGTTGTGTATGCCTGTCTTCAATCCATAGTAGAATTCAGGTAGTGCCTTTGAAGATATGAATGTAATCCAGAAGGTGTGGAGTTCGTACTTCAAAGTACCAATGGTTTTCCTTTGGAATCAAAGAAACATTGGTTCTTGTACCTCCCACTAGCACATTATTGTCACACATACTTGGCCGTCCAAGTAAGACATCAGCCAATACCATGGGTTGATGCCGCACCAAACATCTTCTTCATATTCTCCCAATTTCAGTGGTACCAAACATTGTTGATTTACCTCCAAACTGTTGTTGTTGTTGAGGAAAACTTTATAAGGTTGTGGATGAGCCTCCATTTTCAACTTTTCTGCTATGACAAAGGCTTGAGATACAACATTTACAAAGCTTCCACTATCCACGATCACTTGTGATGTCAAAGGTCCACTAGCCATTAAAGTATAAAAACTACAATGTTGGCACCAATCTTCACCTTTTGCTTCTGTAACCAAAATCCTATTAACCACATTGACTTCATAGATCTCTTCAATATCATCATCCAAAAGGTCATCATCATTGTCACCATCATGGGCTGCATTGACTGCCCAATCATCATAGAACTAAGGCTTGCAAATCTGTACATTGGGGCTCGCAAATCTGCATTGACAAAGGCTTGAGATACAACATTTACAAAGCTTCCACTATCCACGATCACTTGTGATGTCAAAGGTCCACTAGCCATTAAAGTATAAAAACTACAATGTTGGCACCAATCTTCACCTTTTGCTTCTGTAACCAAAATCCTATTCACCACATTGACTTCATAGATCTCTTCAATATCATCATCCAAAAGGTCATCATCATTGTCACCATCATGGGCTGCATTGACTGCCCAATCATCATAGAACTAAGGCTTGCAAATCTGTACATTGGGGCTCGCAAATCTGGTTTTGGGGCCTAAGACCAGATTACATGAAGGCTTAATTAGAAGAGTCAATTTTGTCTATACATGGGGAATTTAAGAGTTCAATTTTGTTTCTATTTTAAAATTATTCTCTTAGATATTTTATGGTTGTCTATTAAGCAACCTTAGCTCAGTTTAGTTTCTAATTTCAGATTTAGAAAGAAGGCTTAATTTTCTATTTCCTTAAGTTTCTATTTTCAGTTTGTTTCCTTTTCTTGTAAGTTTCTAATTTTCTCTTACTTGTAAGGCAAGCAATAGCTGCCCATAAATATGTATGAGCTCTTAGGAGCCCCCTAAGGATTTATGAAGATGAATGAGTATTGCTTTTGTGCAATCTTGTGTCCTAATGAGAAGACAAAGGGCTGAGAGAGCTGAAGCCCCTATCCCCATCTATCTTCTTTTCTACTTCCTTCTACTTCCAGCGATCTCCTGTTGCTACTGTTGTTGTGAGAGAGCAAACCGCTGCTGCTGCTACATCTGTGAAGGCCTGATTGCAACCTTGATCAACAACCAACAGCTGTAGATTACACCATCAACTGAGGGCCTACAGCTCCTGCAGTTCAGTTTCCTCCATCAGAACCTGCTGCAACTTTGAGACTCCAGAACCAAGCAACCTGTGATCCTTTTGTGATCATATTCAGGGCATCTCGAGGGCACATCCTACTCTTCATTCAACTGCACTTGGTTTGCCCCAACTGCTGGCCAGACTGATATCTCCAATAACTTTCTATTTTGAAGGCTGGTTTCTAATTTCAAACCCTCTTCACATCTCAACATTCGGCCATCAGAATTGGCTGATTTTTGGAGCATAAGATCCATTCAACACCAACTCCACTCAATCCAAGTTAGGTGAAGTTCTGCTGGCTGCTTTGGTTCTTATTCTCTAAGTTACTAATTCTGGTTTTGTTGCTATTTTGATGTTCTGCTGCAACCTATCATTGATCCTACTGTAGAGTGGCTCTTACTTGAACCTCTTCTACATTAACTGTATAGCATATGATGTATATGGCTCTTCCTCAAACAATCTTTGAAGCATAATTCTAACATGTATCAATGCCAGAAATGACCGAAAATAAGATATGACTAGCTAATAATGTGGACAACATGTCCATTGAATACATAGACTGACAGTATCAGAATGGCTTCCAACAATCAGATCCAGATTGTCGGTTCTGCTCTCTATGTTACTATCCTTAAGTTCTCTTTGAGAGTACCCTTTGATTTTTTCTGTTATAGAGCATTCCAAACTCGACCGTTTAAAAATGGCTGGGCTTGAGCATGTCCTTCACTACCAATTTAAATACCATGCATGTTCAGGATGGGCATATGGCCAAAGCTCAATCTGCCTCACCTGCCTGATTGCCACTCTAACACTGTTTCTTCTGCTGTCTGCCTTCTAAATCTGGTTCTTTCATTGGCAGTGAATTTGATTGACTAGACAGTTTCAGAATGTAAGGGTTTGCTTGTTCTGTATCTATTCATCTAACTTGTACTGAATTGACACTTCCCTGCAGAAGGCAGCACCTTGCTGTAATTTCCTACACTACAACAGCCACCTGTGTGAACTCTGCATGTCCATTGTTACCCATTCAAATGGTTATAATTTACTCATTGCAATTGTGGCTCGCTAATTTTGAATGTCTAATGTGACAGAACATCCTCCCTGCTGAAGTTCAGGAAATATAGTTGGGTGAGTCCTTATTCACAAGCACTAGCTACCAGTTAAAGAGCCAAGGTTAGCAACCTACATGAAAGATATCAAAGAATGTCTTCCGGTCTATTGCATTCAATTTTATTTTTCCCCAGTCTATGTAAATTTGACTTTATTGACTAACTTAGCCCTTAGGTTATTACACATTTTGGGGTTCATTATGTTAAAGGGTTAATAAAAGCCTCATTTCATTATTAAGGATGTATGATATGGTGCATCCATAACACTTGGTATATGTATACATCTATGTGAAGACAAGCATGTCTTAAAAACTAATATCGTGCACATCTAAAAATAGTTATCAATTAGTTAGACATTGAAGTTTTATTTTTATTTTATTTTATGAGACGTTGGAGGTTATTAGTTATGCACTATAAAATCAATTGATTCCTCATGAATTTCTCTAGTAACAGAGGGTACTCATTGAATGTTTTGAAATAGAAGCAACAGTCAACAATTGCACTGTAAAAAAAATCTATTATTAAAAAAAATAAAACAAACTGCCAAAGCAACCAATTTGGTAATCTGAAAAAAAAATTATTGATTTCAAATTTTACCGTGTAAGTCTATTACTTGATATATTCAGACAAGCTGAAGTTAAATGTTACTAAAAGATGACCCATCTCAGTTATCCATATAAAACTATGAATTTGCTACAATCTGCTAATAGTTTCACACTGACAATTACCATTTCAAGCTGTTGTTCCAACTGCTTCACTGTCAAGTTCTTCCAACACTGACCACAATTTTGGGTCATGATAATCTTTAATAAGAAAGGCAGCCCCTGCTTCATTCAATACATGCTCAGGATTTCTGGTAGGTAAACCCACAACTGGCATCCCTGCTGCCACTCCAGCTTTTATTCCTGACGCAGAATCCTTATCAAAAGGGGTGAGGGAAGTCAGTAGAACATAAACAGTACTAAAATCCCATGAAACTTTGAATCTCTGAAAAGTATAAAAGGTAAAGGCAAACCTCAAATACAAAAGAACGGTTTGGAGAAGCCTTCAGTGCTTCTAGACCCTTCAGGTAGGGTTCAGGAAATGGTTTTGCACGCTCGCATTCACTCCCAATTATGACCACGTCAAAGAAATCAGACAGGCCCAGAATTGAGATCATAAGCTCCGCATTTTCTCTAGGTGCATTAGTAACAGCAGCCCGTTTCAAGCCATGATCTTTAATCCATTTGCACAACTTGTGTAGGCCATCTATAGGCTTCACTTGTTCTGTTGCCAATCTACATAATCACAAAGTATTAGTATAATACAACAACAACAACAATATCCAAGCCTTATCCCAACTTAATAGGGTCGGCTACATGGATCCTATAAGAGAAAATAGGAAAAGAAGTAAAAAAGGAGGGGGGGGGGGCAGCCAACATCAACACAAATCTCTAGGGCATCGACTTTTCATAACTATATACCGCTTCTTAGCTGCCCAACATTTTGCGCTAAGTCTCAAATAGGGGTAAATATAAACAACAGCAACACACAACAAAGACCAACTAAATGGGGTCGACCGCATGGATCTTAGATTAGTATAGTGAACACCATAAAAAAGAAAAGGGGAGAAAGCTGAAAGAAAAACCCAATAGGTTGATGGCTATTTGAAGTTACCTACGAAACATTGCTTCTTTATCATCAATGAATTTGAGGGCCTTCTCCATAGCCCAATCAGGCAAGATTGCACGACAGATATCTGGGTTATGCTTGCCAGCAATATTCTTAACAAAAAATTCCTCATCGATGGGGATTCCACCATTGTAACCAATCTGTTAAACATTCCCTACATCAATTGCAACTGGGAGGTGCAGAGGGAGGGAATTGTTTTCAGTATTCATTTTAAGTACTATACCTCCAGAAGCATTTCACGGAAAGCCAAGTAATGGAGAGGATCTGAATCACATAGCGTTCCATCAATGTCAAACAATACCGCTTCAAGAGGAGCGAGCCTAGAGAGAGAACATCTGTTGTTTCCACAAAACAAGGCCAGATGTTATTTGAAGTATTACTTGATGATCCTGCTGCTATATTCAATTCTGTCCATCTATCAAAGGATCTGATGCTGCTTCAGATGTCATGAATGTAAGCAAACGGATATTGACAAGTTAAAAATGCATCTCCATCTGAAAAGACAAAATTATGCTTCCAGCCAATACACATGAAGAATTATCAAAATCAATATAAAATGAGTCTCACCTACCAGTTATTATAGGAAAACCAATTGAACTGAATCCTCTTTACCATCCAATAACTCCTGTTTAATTCGAAAGCTTATGCTTCCACGAAAGACAACTAGGAATCACATTTTGGGGAGAGATCTTAACAAATAAAAGAGAGAATGATTAATAACAGTTAATGAAGTACAACATCCCTGGATTTCTGAGAACGCATGGAAATTGATAAGATCATTGAAGCTGGTTCAGTTCTCCTCCAAATATGGCTCCCATTCTAATCCTTCATGCTTGCTTATCAGATTCCATCTGACTAATCTATTTGCTTGCTCACATGCAGGAAAATATCTTACAATACACTTTCAGGGACTGTATAATCTAAAAAATACTCACCTAGGCACCATTATACGTAAGAAAAATCTACACTAAGAAGATAATATACAAAGGGATTCTCAAACTATGATTAGTGAAATGATAACTAAAAGGGGAATCATTCTGAAAACACATTTCTGCGTTCCTCATCAAGTTCTGTCCCAAGAGAGAGTCATTCATGGCCCTGAAGCCATTGAATCCATGGCCCCTATTACTTACGTAACATTCAGACATGGTTGACCAATAGAATTAAATAGATCACTTTCACAACTTTGATACTGTGAAAAAACCTATTTAGCTCCATAACTTGCTTCATTCTAGATGACTGTTCTTATCTCATAATGTCAATACTTCTAAGTCCTCAATGGAATCAGATTCCTTACAATGATACTCTCAGAACTTGCATTGACCACAAGTATTTTCTTGCATTCGAACAAGAATATTCAATGATCTAGGACCCTAGAACCCACCATTGCTTCATGTTCATTTCCTTCAACTGAGGCACAGGATCCTGGTCCTAGAACAAAATGTTCCTCTTGAGAGAAATCATTTTTATCATGGATTTACAATAATCAAACATACACATTAACTTTGCCACCAGTGACTTGATGGGTCAACTCATACATCTCAAATATGAGAAAGATCATAACTACATTCATGAAAGACTTAGTGGATGTTCGAACCTCAACAACAATGTTTTGTGGCTTCCATTCATTAGTTGATGAGAATAGGTTCTTTGCGTTCAAACTCCAATTATAAATTCCCAGCAAACCCCCCCCCCCCCCCCAAAAAAAAAAAGGGAACAGAAGCGGAGGAACCAAAGAAATACCAAAATACATTTACCAAAAGAACTGCATAAGCTTCCTTCCTTTTTTCCTTTTTTTTGGTGTGGGGGGGGGGGGTGTAGAGATGGTCAGATGGTCATTTCAGTGTACCTAACATAACTAGTAATTTTCAGCATCATGAAAATTCTAAGTTGTACAGTTTTGTAATGCAATATTACATGGATTTTTGGTTGAAAAAACCAGAAAGTAATTTTCATAATCGTGTGGGCTACAAACCCTTGCTTAAAAAGGAAATAAGCCAAAACAATAGGATTTTTATTTACAGAACAAGCTCTGTTAGATTATATCAATCAACATGAATACAGCTATATCAAAAGCCATTTTCTAAATAAAAATAAATAAAAAGTCATATCAATCTGCAAGCGAAACAGAATCAAAGACCAACAGACAGCAGAACATGCACAAACCAGAGAAAAAGAGAGAGAGACCTCTCTGTTGGATGACAATTAGATGAAGAAACTGCCATCCGATAGGAGGAGCAAAAATCTGGAGAGTTTATTCTCTGCAAATTTTTCTTCTCTAGAAATTAATTGGTCTTAGAGAGGAGATCAGGGAGAATGAGACTTCAAAGAATACCTGAAAAACAAGACAGTGCATGAAAATTGGGGGGAATTTATTAACAGAGAGAAGAAAAGGTCTGACAGATGCGCCTAGCCTGCTGCACACTTGTTACTTCTCTCTTCCTTTTGACTTTTCCCTAAATATGGGAATTCAATTTTTTAAGTTTACTCCCCAAGAGATTCGATTTCTCGTTCACTCAGTATGAAAAATCGTGTTTTTTTTTTTTTTTTTTTTGGAAGTGTTCTCTGTCCGGTCATCACCTCCGGTTCCCATCCCCCAATTCTAGGTAGGCCTGTAAACGGATCAGATGTAATCGGATTCAGATTTTTCTTAGTCGAATTCGGATACCTCTAAACGGATTCGGATGGATTCGGATGCGGATCGAATTCGGATTTTCGATCATCCGTTTACACCTTTGCCTTGTGTAACCCGAACCTTCCTCCCCCTAGAGGATACAATTCACTCTCAATCCATAGTTTTAGATCATGATTCTCTTTTTCTCATATTCTAGAACCTGTTGAATCTTCAAAAACCCTCAAGATCATTATTTACTTAAATCTTTTATAATTAAGTATTCGGATTCGAATTTTTATCAGAGTATTCGGATTTTTTTCCGGATATCTCTAAACGAATTCGAATGCTCCGAAACGGATACGAATGCAGATCGAATTCAGATTTTCGGTTATCCAGTTACAACCCTAATTCTAGGGATGTAAATGGATATTCGAAAACTTGAATCCAATCCGCATCCATATTTATTTAAGGACATTCGTATTTGTTTAGAGATATTCAGAAGAAAAAAAATCCAAATACTCCGATAAAAATCCATCCCAAAAAAATAAAAAAATCAAATACTTAATAATAAGAAATTATGTAAATAATGATCATGAGGGTTTTTGAAGATTCAATAGGTTCTCTTACCAGAAAAAAAAAGAAGATTGAACAGGTTCTAGAATATGAGAAAAATATAATCATGATCAAACATCCACCGGGGCTGATTCCGGTTGAGCCACCGCTATAGGGGCTGCGGGTGGAATGGAAGGAACATTGGCTGCCACTCTAGCCCTCTCATCAACTTCGTACCGAACTGCAATATGCTCCATAAATTCTCTCTGTTGCTGTTGGAACGTAAGCCTCATGTTCTCCATGTAGTCCATTTGTAGGACCCGGTATTCTCTCAATATGTCCCCACCATTTGGCTAACATCATGGGCCGTGGTGTACCTCAGGGTGCTAGGGGTAGCATTATCGGAGGTCCCGGCTGTGTCCCAGTTAGGTGTGGGTGTCCTAAAACCAAGACCGCGACGTGTACGCATCATGATCAAGTCCCTAGAAGGAATAGATCAAATGTTAGATCCAAATAAAATTTCCAAGTAACAAATCATATAACCATTTAAAGTACAGTTGGTTCATTTAGGGTAGGGGTGTCAATAATGCCCGGCTGGCCCAAACCCGCCCGAACCCGCCCTAAGCCCGGGCCGGACCCGACCCTGATCTCCCAGCCCAAAGGGCGGGTAAGGGTTGAGTTTTTGGCTGACCCTGGCAGGGTTGGGTCGGGTCTGGGTTAAGACCCTGGGCTTAGCGCGGCCCGGCCCGGACCCGACCCTGAATTAGTCATAAACATTTATATATCTGAAAATATCAAAATACCCATAAGATATGATAACCCTAATCCCATATTCCCTTTTCATTTTCAGTTTTTCACCCTTCATTCTTCATCCACGAGAAACTGAGAAAGCCGCCGCTCGACTAGCCTTCTTCTTCCTCGGTTCCTCCTTCCCAGATTCGTTATTTTGTTTTGTGTAGGCTGAGAAAATCATAAAACTTGCAGAAACCTAATCGCCTAGTCCAAAACTCATACTTCTTCATTCTTCAAGCTCCAAACCTCGGCTATTCGATAACCTTAACGGAGGTTAGAGTTACTTTCTGTTATTTTCTGATTTGGGTGATCGATTTGAAATCTATAATTTTTTGAACTTTTGGTATATCTCTAAATATTGAGATAAAAAAAATTCGTCTTTATGTTGGTCTGGGGAGTCAAGAAGACAGAGTGTACTGTGTCTATGTAGCCATGGAGGTTGTTTATTGGGGATTTAGGTTGGTGGTTATGGTTGTCGTTCTCTCTTCTACTAGCGTTAAGGGTTTCAAAAATCATGAATCGGCCAAGACAGGTATCATTTTTTAGGCTAATTAAAGGAATTTTTGCATTGATTCTGATGTGACCTGAATTCGGAATAGGTCCCTTAACCCTGGCAAGATCGGGTCAGGCTGGGCTAGGTCAAGGAAAATCCTGGCAAGGTCGGGTCAGGGTTGAGGGTTTCTTGACCCTGCTAGGGTTGGGTCAGGGTCAGGGTTTAGGTTAAGACCTCTAGGGTCAGGGTCAGGGTTTAGGTAGGCCCGGCCCAACCCGACCCATTGACACCCCTAATTTAGGGAGTCATAAATAAGAAGCCAAATGCATTTAGAAGGGGTGCAAACAAGTCCAGGATCAGAAGGGGTCCTAATACACCACTTTTGTACATCCAATCCCTACTTTACACGTGGCCCCACTTGGGCTACAAGTAAACCGGTTCCCAACCGAAAGTCCAAAAAATCACGCCCAAGGCAGTTATACCGGCCTAGACACGTCAGCAAAGACAGTTGTAAACTTCCAAGTGGGTATACGTTGATAACCATAATTCACGTGCCAAATCCGGAGGGATCCCAAGATTTGAGGGAAGAATCTCGATTCTTGTAAGGGTTTCCTAATCCGAGCATGCAAGAACCACCTTACCAGAAAGGAAAGGTCCACTGGCAGATCGGAGAGATGAAATAGGAAAGGGATTGGGTATGGACTTGAATAAATAAGAGCCCTATTGCTCATGTAAAGGGATCTCATTCTTCTATCAATAGAGAAATCAAGAAATACTATAGAGCAATCTTCGTTTTCCATATTCTTCCTAGCCCAGGGCTAGCTTGAAAGTTGCATTGCTTGAGGATTTTCCTCCAACAACATTCTTTGTACAACATTTTGGCGCCGTCTGCGGGAAGCGAAGAACAAAAACCTGCGAAGATCCCACCATGACTAATACCAAAAATCAGTCAAAGGTCACAAGGGCCGCTGCCGCCGCCGCTGTGGCAGCCACTGCTCCAACTGTTGCTCCCGCCATCGCTCAGGAAGGAGCTTTAGGCGAACCAGCAGGCTCTTGCCAGGCGCCAGAGGATCCAATCCTTGAAGTGAATGAATCACAACAGGAGAAATCTCATCCAAGACTCCCGGGAGACCCACTACGGTACATGACAATGGAGCAGTTTGACGCGCTGCAGGCTTGCTGGTAGGACAAGATGGAACAGATGGTGGAAGTGCAGCGTGATTTCTTGCAGGAGATCTAGATACACCCGAGTCCACCATAGGACAGAGAAAGAACTCCTTCATTGGAGCTTAGCGAGAACCACAGCAACGCGAATAACATCAGGCGAAAGGACAAAGAAGTATCGGGGAACGGCAAGCACTAGGGTTCCTAGATGACCAAAGTTGAACAAACTCTGAATGACAAGGTACTGAAACTGTAGGATCAGATCCAGGAGGTTATGAGGGGAAAGAACCTCGCCCCTAAGCATGACTTCCACTTCACTACTAATCTGGCATTTGCAGACGAGATCCGGTCGAAACCTCTGCCGAAGGGGTTCAAGATGTCAACCATAAAGCAGTATGCGGGCACAACGGATCCAGAAGATCACTTGGAAACCTTTAAGTCCTTGATGTTCTTTCAGGATGCCTCGAATGCCATAATGTGTAGAGCATTCCCCTCTACCCTGAAGGGGGCGGCGAGACAATGGTTCTCGCACCTTCAGCCGCACTCCCTCTCTAATTTTATGGATCTGAGATGGGCCTTTTTGGCCCACTTCATGAGCAGCAGGGTCCACAAGAAGACAGCCGCCAATCTTCTGGCCATAAAGCAACGCCCCAATGAGTCAATCAGGAACTTTCTTATAAGATTCAACAAGGAAGCCCTGGAGGTGCGAAACCTAGATCAGATGGGAAGGTTTCAGTCGTTGTGCAGTGGCATCCGAGATGTCGAGTTAAAGAAATCCCTAATCATGGATGAACTGGGGGAAATGTATAAACTTTTCTCACACTGTGAGAAATACATTAATTTGGCCGAAGTTCTGGCGGCCGAGCAAGAAAAGGAAGATAAACCTGAGAAGAAGGGTCAAGAAAAGAAGGATGTCCAGGTCGGGGAGAGTGGTTCAAATTGCGGTAGGGAAGAGAAAGAGGGAAGGAGGAAGAGAGATGACAAGAAGGTGTGGGTTGCCAAGAGTGATGTAGACCCAGAACCTGTTTACACGGCTCTCACGTACAACCAAGCATATATCTTAAACGAGACAAAGGACCAGGTGACCTTGCGCTGGCTGGCTAAGATGGTGAAACCCATACACGAGCGCAATAAGAATAAATATTGCCAATTTCACCAAGACCATGGCCACGACACCGAGGACTGCAGGCAATTAAAGGGCGAGATAGAAGCGCTCATCCAAAGAGGCCGTCTAGGCTAATTTATCAAGAAAGATGGCAATGATAGGAGACAAGACTATCGTGCCCGAGAACTCGAGTCGAAGCCCAGATCACTTGCTCAGTTGGACAGAGAAGACCATACAAGAGGGAAACAACATGTCGAGAATGCCCCCATGAGGGAAATTGCCACAATATATGGGGCCCAGGGCTAGGAACAAATCCTCAAACTCTAGAAAAAACCATGCTCAGAGCGTATTCCAAATAGAAGTACCAGACAAGAGGAGGAACACCGAGCACCGGACTACATTCTCAGATGAAGATCTATTTGACATACAGTCTCCTCACGATGATGCTCTGGTAATTAAGATGACTATCGCCAATTGCACTGTAGGAAGGATCCTTGTGGATAATGGAAGCTCGGTTGATATCTTATACTATGATGCATTTGAGAAATTACTTTTAAAACCCGAGATGCTGAAAAGGGTGGAGTCCCTCCTGTACAGATTCAATGGAGCCCCGGTGCACGTAGAAGGGTCAATCGAACTATTGGTGACGGTGGGGACAGAGCCTAAGCTCGCCAGAGTGAAGATGAACTTTTTAGTGGTAAAGGTAAACTCTACCCACAATGGGATACTAGGACGACCAGGACTTAACGCCCTACAAGTGGTGTTCTCCACCCCCCACCTGGTGATGAAGTTCCCAACCGATGAAGTAGTAGAAGAGTGCAGAGGAAGTCAGATAACTGCCAGGAGATGCTACGAGGGGTATCTAAGAGCCAAGGGTAAGGAGCCACAGATGCTCTTAATCAACCTAGACGACAACCGGGATACCACCGAGCATGAAAGAATAGAGCCAACGAAGGATTTCGTCCCCCTAGAGATCGTTGAAAGGGATGCAAAACATACCATGCAGATTGGGGCGAGTCCGAGTTGCGAGTAGAGGAGCGCCCTCATGAATTTCATGAGAGCCAACTTTGATATATTTGCATGGTCGGCATCCGACATGCCTGGGGTAGATTAGGAGTTGGCTGAGCATAGACTCAGCGTGTACCCTGCCTCCAAGCCAATTTTCCAAAAGAGGAGGACCTGCACTCCAAAGCAACAAGAGAAAGTGATCGAAGAGGTAACCAAGCTGCTAGAAGCAGGTTTCATAGAAGAGGCCATCTATCCGGAATGGCTTTCCAATGTTGTAATGGTGCCAAAGCCTAACGGCAAATGGCGGATGTGTATTGATTTCACTGATTTGAATAAAGCATGCCCTAAAGACTACTACCCTTTGCCTCGTATTGATTTATTGATAGATGCAACGGTCGGCCATGAAATGTTGAGTTTCATGGACGCCTATTCAGGATATAATCATATTAGAATGTACAAGCCTATTATTTTGAAGACTTCCTTCATTGCTGGAAGGGATACGTATTGTTATACCCGTATGCCCTTCGGGTTGAAAAATGCTGGGGCCACATATCAACGACTAGTGAACCACATCTTCAAAAGTCAAATAGGGCGCAATATGGAAGTATATGTGGATGATATGCTGGTGAAAAACTTAAAGGCAGAACACCATATCTCCAACCTGGATGAGGCATTCCAGGTCTTAAGGAAAAGCAAAATGAAGTTGAATCCGATAAAATGCGCCTTTGGCATCACCTCGGGGAAGTTCCTAGGGTTTATGGTCTCAAGAAGGGGAATAGAGGCTAATCCAGCTAAAATCAAGGCTATACTAGAGATGCATCCACCAGGCAGAATCAACTTGCAAGAGTTGACAGGGAGAGTAGCGGCGCTGGGAAGATTTATATCGGCTTCCAGTGACCGTTGCCTACCCTTCTTTAAAGCACTAAAAAACCGAGCACGGGAAAGACAAGCAAAGGGAACTAAACTCACTTTTGAGTGGACGGAAGAGTGCCAGACAACATTTATAGAATTAAAGAGATATCTAGCCCAACCACCGCTCTTGTCCAAGCCGGAACCAGGGGACACCCTCTAGCTCTATTTGGCTATTACTGCACTATCGGTGAGCATCATACTGATCAAGGGAGATGGACGAGTACAGAGACCAATTTACTATGTCAGCAAAGTGCTCCTAGATGCAGAAACTAGATACAAAAATGTGGTGAAATACGCCTATGCTCTGATAATGGATGCTCGGAAGTTGAGACTTTATTTTCAAGCCTATACTATAGATGTAATAACAAATCAACCTTTGAAGAAAATCCTAGCCAAGCACGACCATTCTGGAAGGCTAGTAGCATGGTCGGTAGAGCTAGGAGAATTTGACATTCAGTATAAACCCCACACTGCCATTAAGGCTCAGGCCCTTGCAGACTTTGTCGTCGAATGCACATTATCGGATGAGGAGATAGCACCAGAGGCTGGAGCTAGGGAGGTAACAGAAACTTGAACCTTATACATGGACGGTTCATCTAATGGTAACGGATGTGGTGCTGGCCTAATATTGACAAGCTCAGGGGGATTCTTAGTGCAGTACGCGCTAAGATTTGAATTTCAGACCACGAACAATGGAGCAGAATATGAAGCCCTAATTACAGGTATGAATCTGGCAAAGAGTTTGGTAGTAAAGAACACCACCGTTCATAGCGATTCCCAGTTGGTGGTCAATCAAGTAAAAGGAGAATAAGAAGCGAAGGAACCGCGCATGGCACAATATCTGAGAAAGGTTCACAGTTTAATTAATGAGTTCACCAGCTTTCAAATATTGTAGGTACCCCGAGCACCAAATGCCTCGACAGACGCACTTTCTAGGATAGCCACCTCAGAATTTCAAGATCTGGGCAGAACCGTATACATAGATGTGCTCAGTGCGCCAAGTATAGAAAAAATCGAGGACCTACTACCCATTGAGGTTGAACCCTGCTGGATGGACCCCCTCATAGCATATCTCCAAAGGGACACATTCCCAACGGACAAGGAAGAAGCCAAAAAGATAAGAATGAGAGCAGCACGAAACACGATGATTGGGGGAGTGCTTTACAAGAAAGCTTATGCCATGCCCTACTTAAAATGTCTCAGGCCATCCGAGGCAGAATATGTTTTGAGGGAAATTCACACAGGCATTTGCGGATAACACTTGGGGGGCATAGCACTGGCTCACAAAGTCATCAGGCATGGATACTTTTGGCCATACCTACGAAAGGAAGCAATGAGTTTTGTGCGCAAATGCATCAAATGCCAAACGTTTGCACCGATCATGCGTCAACCAGCTACGGAGCTCACTTCAATCTCCAGTCCATTACCTTCTGTACAGTGGGGGATGGATATTCTAGGTTCCTTTCCAAAGGCATCAGGAGGTTGACAATTTGTGGTTGTGGCCGTTGATTACTTTGCCAAATGGGTGGAGGCAGAAGCTTTAGCAGTAATTTTAGCTACGAAGGTATGGTGATTCTTCCTCCCTTCCGTCATATACAGATATGGAATTCCAAGAACACTTATCACTGACAACAGAAAGCAATTTGAGTAAAAATTCAAGGAATTCAGTGATCAGTATGAAATTCAGCTGCGAAAGACCTCAGTAGCACACCCACAATCCAATGGCTTGACAGAAGCCATGAATAAAATCCTACTGGATGGGATAAAAAAGAAGTTAGAAACAGCAAAGGGATTATGGGCAGAGGAACTACCCAGCATTTTATGGGCATACCGTACTACCACGAGAATTGCAACAGATGAAACACCATTTATGCTGGCATATGGAACCGAGGCAATAATCCCCGTGGAGATAGGGGAAACATCAATGAAAGTGCAATTATACAATCCAGAAGCTAATGAAGAGGAGTTAAGAGTAAATTTGGATCTGTTGGAAGAAATCTGAGAAACAGCTCGGGTAAGGAACGTTGCTCACCAACAACGGACGGCACACCATTATAATGCGAAGTTAAAACTGAGAAAATTTCACCGAGGAGAACTGGTACTTCGCAAGGTAGAAGCCTCTGACCCGAGATCCATGGGAAAGCTAGCGCCTAATTGGGAAGGACCATACAGAATCTCCAAACAAGTGCTGCTAGGGGCTTTTCATTTGGAGACTTTGGAGGGAATACCCATACCACGGTCTTGGAATGCAAAAAATTTGCGAAAATTCTATCAATAAGGTCAATTCCCATTTGTTTTGAATTGAGATTGTTCCAAAGTTTCATGTGACTATGACTAATAAAGGTATCAATGTTTACTCATCAAACTATAGCAATGGTTCATTCTTACAATCAAACGTTATAATCATTCTTCTAAGCAAATTTCACATGTTATTATTAATGATGTGTCAAAAATATAATGGTCACCCGACCATAATGGTGAGTTGCACCATAGGGGCGTTTCCCCAATGAAGATCATGGTCATCTAACCATAATGGTGAGTTGCATCATAGTAGCGTTTCCCCAATGAAGATCATGGTCATCCGACCATAATGGTGAGTTGCACCATAGGGGCGTTTTCTCAATGAAGACAATGGTCACCCGACCATAATGGTGAGTTGCACCATAAGGGCATTTTCCCAATGAAGACAATGGTCACCCGACCATAATGGTGAGTTACACTATAGGGGCGATTCCCAATGAAGATAATGGTCACCCGACCATAATGGTGAGTTGCACCATAAGGGTGTTTCCCCAATGAAGACAATGGTCATCCGACCATAATGGTGAGTTGTACCATAGGGGCATTTTCCCAATAAAAACAATGGTCACCCGACCATAATGGTGAGTTGCACCATAGGGGCGTTTCCCCAATGATGACCATGGTCATCCGACTATAAGGATAAGCTGCACCATGAAGGCGTAATGCAGAGACAATGGTCATCCGAGCATATCGATAAATTGCACCACAACGACAAAAAGGATCAAAAGTGTCATTTATTATTATTAATAATGATGATGGAGTGAAAGACCAACCATAACAATGAAAGTGTAATAGAAGGAACCAGAGCAGAAGAGACAAATCAAAAACAAGAAAATTCTTTATTGATAAATCTCAATTAATGCTACAAATACATGGGATTGTTACAAATAATGAAATCAAATGGTACTACAAGTACAAAAGTAAGCTGTGCTAAGTTCCGGTTGGATGCTTCTCCTGAAGAACGAAAGCAAAGCAAGATTGAAATGCGCCTAAACCAAAAGCCCGATGTGCCTTGTCTTGATCCACCAGAGAAGAACATTGAGGCATGAACGAACCAGGGGACGAGAAGCATGAGACAAGAGTAGCAACAATAAGAAGGTCGGGCAAAGTATGACCAACCCCGACATTTATGATCCAATACGACTTGTCCCAAAGCGACCCTGAGAAGTCCTAGGGGACTGCTTTGCCAAATGGGAATCACCATCCCGGCATCTTTGAGCTCCTCCAAAACCCAAATGACCCCCGTTTTCGGTCTCCTCAACCTGCCAGAGATGAGGAGGTTGAAGACGATGAGCAAAACACCGGTTTAGGTTCTCCAGCGCATTGCTTGTGCAAAATCTCCATTCCTCGAACCCTAAAGAGTTTAGGGATGGCAGAAAATAGCCCCCTTAAGACTCTCATCCTCTCTATGATAGCATTACTGTTAAATCCGTGCCCAAAACCCGGTTTAAAACTCGGTCTGACCACCGGTCTGGTTTGAACCTTTTATGTAGAACCGGGAGCGGAGTACGCTCGTGAACTATGGACCATGATACTCAAGCCATCCCACAAGATTGTTGACCGTGACTCTAGAGAAGTCGTCGAGGATAGGTACATCGACAGAGATAGGGGAAAGTTTGTCTTCGAGGGTGCATTCCTAGCATTTCCTTATTTCGAGGATCCGCCCGGCCCTCGCCCGGTGTACCCGTTCCCACTTATAGATGATTGGGAGTAAGTTAATATCCTAATAACTCATGAGTATAAATACTAGAATGGGCTTAGGACCTGATGTTCCTTCTAATCATATTATGGGCCTAGTAGTATAATGGGCCCAATAACTTAAAATGGACCTAAAGACCTAAGACAACCAAACATGACTTAAGACTAAAGTGAGGTAAATAGGGGTCAGTCCACTATTCACCTCACAATAGAAAACCTAAATCGTGGAGAGGAGAGGAGAAAAAGAAAGAAGAGGAGAAGAAGAAAGAAGAAGAAGAAAGAAGAGAAAGAAGGAAGGAGAAGGGAGAAGTATGGTGGAGCACAAGCTATCATCATCAACCCTTGGTGAGTCTCTTTCTCTCTCTCTCCATCTCTCTTTCCCTAATTCTATTACCTAGGGTTTGAATCGGTTGAGCACACCTTGAGTGCTCCATCTACTCAATTAGAAGAGCCATTAATGGCAAATCCTTGATGCTTAACAATGAAGCACCTAACCCTACCTTAAACCCATTCACCCTTCTCCATTTATGAACCCGAAGTTGGGGATTTACCTCCATTTATGGGTTTCACCAACCCTCATGGAAGACCATAGAGGTGTGGTTTGTGGGTTATTAAATAACATTGATTAAAGCCCCTTTCAAAACCCCAATACCCAAACCCATGAGTTTTCTTTCCATATGTATTTTAATGGAGAAAAACCTAATCGATCATGGGGTTTACAAACCCATGTTGGGTGTGTGCTATGGCACCTTGGTTGGAGTTGTTCTCATGGCCAAAGAGACCCCTAAAAACCCCTAAGAATACCCCATTTTAGCCCAAGACTTTGGGGCTGCAAAACCATTCTCGGAATGGCATGAACAGCAAGACTGGCACGTGGACAGGCACATGCAAGTGCCAGTCCCTGAGAAACTAGATCTGCCGGTGGGAAGTCCGAGAGGGACAGGCACATGGACAGGCACATGCAAGTGCCAGTCCTGAGAAAGATCTGCCGGTGGGAGGTCCGAGAGGGACAGGCACATGGACAGGCACATGCAAGTGCCAGTCCCTGAGAACCTAGATCTCGCGGTGGGAAAGTCCGAGAGGGACAGGCACATGGACAGCACATGATATAGCCTTGCTTTGTATGTGCCGGTCCCCTATTTTAGCCTTGTTTGATAACTTATGGGGCCCAACTCTTCTAGCCCTAAGGCACTAATCTCTCCCCACGTTGTACACTCTCTTTAGGTTGACTGACCCGGCTCGGGGGCGTATTAGTACGTGGGACAGTGTACTTGGCATCGAACGTCGATTTGAAGAGCTCCGTACTGACGATTGACTGAGAATCAAGGTGAGTGAGTTAAGCAAACGTCTTAATTTATGGAATGTTTGTGTGTCGTGTCTTGCGAATGTCATTCATGCATGTGTGCTATAATATATAATTATTAGTAAGATATAGGACGATATAAATGTTTAGATGTTGATAGGACTTTACATTCTTGTCTTGCGATATTATTTATTTTACTGCACTATGGTGCGAATGGTGTTGGATTTAATTATGGGACTCGGGTGCCGGTTGGTGCTGGACCTGAGGATTCCATAATATGGACTCACTCATGGCATGTAGATCTAGGGCTTCGGAAGCGGGATCCAAGTGCCGGTGGGTGCTGGGCTTGAGATTGCCGTACTTGAAATTGCATTAGAGTTGTCCATTGCATTAGGTGGAAACGGGATGGTGACCGACCGACTGCCTTCGGTATTCACATCTCGTACTTGTATACGTACGTATGGGCTAGAGGGGCGAGAGGATAGCCGGCCGACCGTATTTCGGTATCTATGGACTCGGCCTCTGGCCTATGCACATGCGTACCTCACTCATACAATAGGTGAATGCTGGCTAGGATAAATGTTTACCCAGTACTATGACCCTTACCGACAGGGGGTTAGGTGTCGGTCAAATCCGTGGGTTCCGACCGTTATTCGGGTATACCCACCCGGGAAGTTCGGGCGCCAACCGTATTTTGGGCCGAACGCCAGGACGGGATTTGACTCGGGGGTTTGCGTATATCTCTTGGTGGAGACCGGTACAGCAGGCTTCCAGCGCGACTCGGGTTTGTCATCGCCGGTATACCATCCGTTTATGGTACCGATGTCGGGGATGCTACCTAAGGTGTTGCTATAGTACTATACCTGACTTAGTTGTGTGTTAGGTGGATAACAATAAAACTATACATCATCATTCATTCATGTAGCATGATTGTAAATTGTATGTGATGTACGGTCTACCTTGGTGGTATGGGACACCTTGGTATCCGTCCATCATGTATGGTTTGCAGTCAACCCCATTCATTATTATTATTGTGTATGCTTGTGTGGCTTAGCCACTCATTGGGCTCAGTTGGAGCTCACTCCTCGAGAAAACATATTTTTTTTAGTTGATGCAGGAACATTCAAACATGATGGCACGGAGTTCAAGACTCCTGATGAAGGTCATGAAGAGTGGTGGACTTCGGAGTATGAGGATCATGGACCGGAGTGCTACTGTGAGATGTGTTCCACGAGGGAACAGTGATTCTTGGCTGGTGGCCATCTTTTGTTACACTTTGATAAACTATTTTCTGATTCAAAGGTGTATTCTTTTATTCCTCTCTTGATAAGTGTATTTATTATACAGTGATAATACATAGATCCTTATTAGAACCCATTGATATGAAGGGGTAAATTTGAATAGATAATATTTTATATGCTATCACCTAGCTTCTGCTAACTCTGATGTTATTAATATTAATCCTTTGTTTTTACCTATTATTTGTCGTTGTGAATGAGTTAGTCTTAGGTACTGCATCAGTGATTCTGGTGGTTAGAGAGCGTATTGGTACGCTCCAGTTGCATTCCCCGTGGTTCAGGGATGGGGGTGTGACAGTTTGGTATCAGAGCGCGATGCTCTACCTTATGGACTAACTCAGTGTTCACACGACCCGATTTACTCTAAATTAGGGTTAAATATTAAAAGCCTTATCCACAAACAAGAATCAGTAGAACAAGGGAGAATATATAAATTTTGCTGATAGAACAATGCTTTAATAATACAAATAGAGGTATGGGACTTCCATAGAACATAAACCAATTTAGAAATGAAGAAAAGATGAGAAACTACATACTAAACCCTAGGAGTTACAAAAAAAAAAAAGAGGAAGAAGATATATACTAAGGTTTGTGAGGGTAAAGTCATGAACAATGATGTAAAATATAATGATAATTGGGATTAGCCTAACCATAAAAAGCTAGCTATCGGTGAGAGACTCTCCGCAGGACCTGTTACGTAGGCTAATGATTAGGGGGAAATTATCTTTCATTTTTCTTGTATCCTCAGTGACTGGCCCGGGCTTTCTTTGGGAACCACCTAGAAATTTTGAGTATTGGTCCTAAGTACCCTTGGGTAAGCCTATGGCCCTACATGTCTCTCAGGAGAGCCATTTTTAGGACTTGTTGGTAAATCTACCGGGAATGCTGGGATTGGCTTGGTGTATGGGCCTCGGTACGTTGGGACCTTGTCCAAGAGGGAAACCCTAGATTTGTGTCTAGATTCTAAGGGACGGTGAAAATATATATATATATATATATATATAGGCACGTAGTTGAATCTCGATATGTCTATACACCCACGAACCGATGGATATCTAGAAAGGATAATTTAGGACGGATGCTAGGAGGTATGGATTATATCATGTAGTTGGAAGAGAATGATAGATCTAGCAATTTAAGTTGATGAACAGTATTATATCGGGTGTTAGTGTAGCCAAGTGCAGTCAAGAACAAAAAGGAACTGGAAATCAAGGATTCGACAAAACTTTGCTCAACAATAGATATAAGTGGAGTAATGGGTCCCCGAATGTCCCCTCCGTTATTGGGAGTGAACAGTAGGGATTCCATCAATATTCCAATTCATTCTAAAGTCGAGTTAGGTATTGGAGGATCGGAAGTGAAAGTCCTCATAGGAAAAGCCAGGTAAGCAAAGTAGTACAGCCTTGTGTCATTCAACCCAAAATTTTAGGAGTACAAATACTGGACGAAGTATACGGAAATAGTTGCGTCTCTCTATTTCTAGAAGTATAAGCTCAGAGTTTGATTTTCACTGGGTCCTTATATACACTGGACTTTATATTAACTAAATCGGAATTGATTTGTACCATTGTGTAAGGTGGATACTATTAGAGGACAAATCAATACAACTTAGTTTAAGCTAAATAACTAAGCAATCCCGGAGCGGAAGTTGAGCACAGTTTTAACCCCTCTATCCGGCACTATCCAATACCATTTAAGCAAAGCCAATGTGGTGGCAGATGCACTTAGTAGGAAATCACAAACCCTTCCTTGGCAGCCTTAACAGTCAATGGGCAGCTCATAGAGGAGGCTAGAAGAATGGAGTTGGAAGTGTTAGTTGGTGATGCTACTATGTTATTCGCCGCCCTGACAATACAACCCTCATTAATAGAGAAGATCAAAGTAGCCCAACCTACTGATGCAGAATTTTAAAAAGTGATGGATGGCATTCAGAAAGAGACGCAGGAGGAATCGGATTTTACTTTATCCGAAAATGGCATCCTTCGATTCAGGGGTAGGTTGTATGTACCCAATGATGAGAAGTTGAGGGAAGAAATTATGAGTGAAGCCCATTGTTCTCCATACTCAGTACATCCTGGCAGCACCAAGATGTACAAGGATTTGAAGTTACACTTTTGGTGGATAGGCATGAAAGCTGATGTGGCAACATTTGTATCGAAATGCCTCACCTGTCAGAAGGTAAAGGCCGAGAGACATCGACCCTACGGATTATTACAGTCACTTCCCATCCCAGAGTGGAAGTGGGAGCACATCACCATGGACTTTGTCACAGGGTTACCCCGCACAGTTAGGGGTGTTGATGCCATATGGGTGATTGTGGATTGGCTCACCAAGACCTCACACTTCATTCCGATTAAGGTAACTTACCCAATGGAAAAGCTAGCAAAGCTGTACATGGACAATATTGTTCGCCTGCATGGGGTTCCAGTAAGCATCATCTCCGATCGTGATCCCAGGTTCACATCCAGATTTTGGGATGGTTTCCAAAAGGCTATGGGCACACTGTTGAACTTTAGCACGGCCTTCCACCCACAGACCGATGGGCAGTCAGAGAGGACCATACGGACACTGGAAGACATGCTCAGGGCTTGTGCCATTGATTTGAAGGGTAGTTGGGATGAACATATCTCACTTATTGAATTTGCTTAAAACAACAGTTACCAAGCTACCATTGGTATGGCACTGTACGAAGCACAGTATGGCAGAAGGTGTAGGACACCACTGTACTAGGACGAGGTTGGTGAGCGAAGAATTTTGGGGCCCGAATTGATACAAGCCACATGTGAAAAGGTAGATTTGATTAGAGATCGAATCAAGGCGGCGCAGTCAAGGCAGAAAAGCTATGCTGACTTGAAGAGAAAGGACCTTGAGTTCACTATAGGTGATAAGGTGTTCCTTCAGATATCACCAACGAAAGGCGTGCTACGATTCGATAAGAAGGGGAAACTGAGCCCTAGGTACATCGGACCATATGAAATCCTGGCAAGGGATTGGACCAGTGGCATACAGGCTGGCACTGCCCCCATCTTTAGTCGGTGTTCATGATGTATTTTTCAAATTTATGTTGAGGAAGTACATTGCGGATCCGGCCCAAGTGTTGACCCAAGAATTACCTGAACTCTCCGAGGACCTGACTTACGTCGAGGAGCCTGTGAAGATTCTTGAGAGGAATGAGCATAATCTTCAAAATCGTGTCGTCTCTTATGTTAAGGTACGATGGAGAAACCATTCTAACGAGGAGGCATCTTGGGAGCGCGAGAGCGAGATTCGAGCAACGCATCCCCATCTATTCAACATGACAGGTACGTTTTAATTTCGAACCATTCTGACGAGGAGGCATCTTGGGAGCGCGAGAGCGAGATTCGAGCAACGCATCCCCATCTATTCAACATGACAGGTACGTTTTAATTTCGAACCATTCTGACGAGGAGGCATCTTGGGAGCGCGAGAGCGAGATTCGAGCAACGCATCCCCATCTATTCAACATGACAGGTACGTTTTAATTTTGAGGACAAAATTCTTATAAGGTGGGGAGGATGTTAAATCCGTGCCCAAAACCCGGTTTAAAACTCGGTCTGACCACCGGTCTGGTTTGAACCTTTTATGTAGAACCGGGAGCGGAGTACGCTCGTGAACTATGGACCATGATACTCAAGCCATCCCACAAGATTGTTGACCGTGACTCTAGAGAAGTCGTCGAGGATAGGTACATCGACAGAGATAGGGGAAAGTTTGTCTTCGAGGGTGCATTCCTAGCATTTCCTTATTTCGAGGATCCGCCTGCCCTCGCCTGGTGTACCCGTTCCCACTTATAGATGATTGGGAGTAAGTTAATATCCTAATAACTCATGAGTATAAATACTAGAATGGGCTTAGGACCTGATGTTCCTTCTAATCATATTATGGGCCTAGTAGTATAATGGGCCCAATAACTTAAAATGGACCTAAAGACCTAAGACAACCAAACATGACTTAAGACTAAAGTGAGGTAAATAGGGGTCAGTCCACTATTCACCTCACAATAGAAAACCTAAATCGTGGAGAGGAGAGGAGAAAAAGAAAGAAGAGGAGAAGAAGAAAGAAGAAGAAAGAAGAAGAGAAAGAAGGAAGGAGAAGGGAGAAGTATGGTGGAGCACAAGCTATCATCATCAACCCTTGGTGAGTCTCTTTCTCTCTCTCTCCATCTCTCTTTCCCTAATTCTATTACCTAGGGTTTGAATCGGTTGAGCACACCTTGAGTGCTCCATCTACTCAATTAGAAGAGCCATTAATGGCAAATCCTTGATGCTTAACAATGAAGCACCTAACCCTACCTTAAACCCATTCACCCTTCTCCATTTATGAACCCGAAGTTGGGGATTTACCTCCATTTATGGGTTTCACCAACCCTCATGGAAGACCATAGAGGTGTGGTTTGTGGGTTATTAAATAACATTGATTAAAGCCCCTTTCAAAATCCCAATACCCAAACCCATGAGTTTTCTTTCCATATGTATTTTAATGGAGAAAAACCTAATCGATCATGGGGTTTACAAACCCATGTTGGGTGTGTGCTATGGCACCTTGGTTGGAGTTGTTCTCATGGCCAAAGAGACCCCTAAAAACCCCTAAGAATACCCCATTTTAGCCCAAGACTTTGGGGCTGCAAAACCATTCTCGGAATGGCATGAACAGCAAGATCGCACGTGGACAGCACATGCAAGTGCCAGTCCCCGAGAAACTAGATCTGCGGTGGGAAGTCCGAGAGGGACAGCACATGGACAGCACATGCAAGTGCCGCCCCGAGAAAGATCTGCCGGTGGGAGGTCCGAGAGGGACAGGCACATGGACAGCACATGCAAGTGCCACCCCGAGAACCTAGATCTCGGTGGGAAAGTCCGAGAGGGACAGGCACATGGACAGCACATGATATAGCCTTCTTGTATGTGCCGGTCCCCTATTTTAGCCTTGTTTGATAACTTATGGGGCCCAACTCTTCTAGCCCTAAGGCACTAATCTCTCCCCACGTTGTACACTCTCTTTAGGTTGACGACCCGGCTCGGGGCGTATTAGTACGTGGGACAAGTGTACTTGGCATCGAACGCGATTTGAAGAGCTCCGCATCGACGATTGACGAGAATCAAGGTGAGTGAGTTAAGCAAACGTCTTAATTTATGGAATGTTTGTGTGTCGTGTCTTGCGAATGTCATTCATGCATGTGTGCTATAATATATAATTATTAGTAAGATATAGGACGATATAAATGTTTAGATGTTGATAGGACTTTACATTCTTGTCTTGCGATATTATTTATTTTACTGCACTATGGTGCGAATGGTGTTGGATTTAATTATGGGACTCGGGTGCCGGTTGGTGCTGGACCTGAGGATTCCATAATATGGACTCACTCATGGCATGTAGATCTAGGGCTTCGGAAGCGGGATCCAAGTGCCGGTGGGTGCTGGGCTTGAGATTGCCGTACTTGAAATTGCATTAGAGTTGTCCATTGCATTAGGTGGAAACGGGATGGTGACCGACCGACTGCCTTCGGTATTCACATCTCGTACTTGTATACGTACGTATGGGCTAGAGGGGCGAGAGGATAGCCGGCCGACCGTATTTCGGTATCTATGGACTCGGCCTCCGGCCTATGCACATGCGTACCTCACTCATACAATAGGTGAATGCTGGCTAGGATAAATGTTTACCCAAGACTATGACCCTTACCGACCGGGGGTTAGGTGTCGGTCAAATCCGTGGGTTCCGACCGTTATTCGGGTATACCCACCCGGGAAGTTCGGGCGCCAACCGTATTTTGGGCCGAACGCCAGGACGGGATTTGACTCGGGGTTTGCGTATATCTCTTGGTGGAGACCGTGCAAGAGGCTTCCAGTGCGACTCGGGTTTGTCATCGCCGGTATACCATCCGTTTATGGTACCGATGTCGGGGATGCTACCTAAGGTGTTGCTATAGTACTATACCTGACTTAGTTGTGTGTTAGGTGGATAACAATAAAACTATACATCATCATTCATTCATGTAGCATGATTGTAAATTGTATGTGATGTACGGTCTACCTTGGTGGTATGGGACACCTTGGTATCCGTCCATCATGTATGGTTTGCAGTCAACCCCATTCATTATTATTATTGTGTATGCTTGTGTGGCTTAGCCACTCATTGGGCTCAGTTGGAGCTCACTCCTCGAGAAAACATATTTTTTTTAGTTGATGCAGGAACATTCAAACATGATGGCACGGAGTTCAAGACTCCTGATGAAGGTCATGAAGAGTGGTGGACTTCGGAGTATGAGGATCATGGACCGGAGTGCTACTGTGAGATGTGTTCCACGAGGGAACAGTGATTCTTGGCTGGTGGCCATCTTTTGTTACACTTTGATAAACTATTTTCTGATTCAAAGGTGTATTCTTTTATTCCTCTCTTGATAAGTGTATTTATTATACAGTGATAATACATAGATCCTTATTAGAACCCATTGATATGAAGGGGTAAATTTGAATAGATAATATTTTATATGCTATCACCTAGCTTCTGCTAACTCTGATGTTATTAATATTAATCCTTTGTTTTTACCTATTATTTGTCGTTGTGAATGAGTTAGTCTTAGGTACTGCATCAGTGATTCTGGTGGTTAGAGAGCGTATTGGTACGCTCCAGTTGCATTCCCCGTGGTTCAGGGATGGGGGTGTGACAATTACCCCACTAAGCATTGACAAGGACACACCACATAGAACGGTAGCCCAAAAGCCTAGAACCCCAAAAGACATTGTGTGTTGATTGAGGATCGAAGTTGTAAGGGCCAATATCGATTGAAGATCGGAGCCGAAAGCAATTTCACCTACTGAAGAATCAGTCTCCAAAAATGGACATCCGGTATAGCCATAAAGGCAAAGGCAGCCAAAAAACCAGAGAAGAAAAAGAGCCTTAAGGGAAGTGCAGGAAGAAGACCTACAGAAAGAATTCATGGCTTCACCATGAAAAATAGGAGTAGAAAATAGAAGCGCTATTTAAAGAAGAACCAATGCTCCAGATCAAGAGGGGAATATCAAAAAGCAACCACCAAATTTAAGAGGAATAATTTCTGGGAGCCACGTGGCCAAGCCCCATTGTACTTATACTCTTTAAAAACTACGAAGGGTTTCAAATACGAAGGCAATGATTCGGCTTCTACTTAAGTTCCATTAATAGCGTAGTAAACGAATCATTGAGAATGGCATAAGCAATAAATGTTCTACGTTGGAAGGTACAAACAAAATCCCCTGGAAAAAGATCCTCTTCATAAAGGCAATTTTCGCCAAAAAGTAGGGCAAGCACCACAAAAGGAGATAATCTTTTATCTAAGACAGAAAGACTAAGCAGTATGAGCCAGACAAATACCGAGCATTATGACAAAAAAAGGTGAAGATTCCATAGATAAAATATGACAGTTGTCACTGCCTGAGATACCATGAATTAATTACAAATACAGGCGTTTCGGTCGTGGAGGATTAGGGGGCAAAGGTCCTAGAACATTCTTGGGAGGGGGAAAGAAAGGTACTGAGATGGAAGATGGATCCAACATCACCTCCCGTACAGGAATTCGGGGATCAAAGCCCAACTTAATCTTCCCTCATTTAAAGTAGAGGGTAGCTTCCCTTATCTTATCATACAAGCGTTGGGCACCTTCTAGTACCTTATCTTCATAGAAGCGTTGGAAGACCGCCGACTTCACAAGGTGCCCGATAGTGAGATTGGCAGCGGCATACTTCTCCACCCAGAGATAGTCAGCAACGTTATCTACAATGTCCCGAGCAAACTCCAGTCTTTCCAACAAATCTTTCTCCCAACTTCCAAGTGACTTGTAGTAATCTAATTCACTCTCAAGACGAGAATAGCGCTTCTGTAGGACAACATTTGGTTATCTGGGCTTACAATTCCTTTTCTCGCTCCATGGCATCAGATTGTGTGCTACCATGCACAGAAAGATAATCCTATAGACAAGTTCTTCCTTGATCTTCTTTTTTGAGAAGAGAGGAGAGTATCCACGCGCTCCTCAGCCGCAGCCAGCTTTGGATCCGCATTGGCGTGAGCTTTCTCAGCAGCTTTCTTTCCCTCCGTCAACTCCTTCACCTCGGTAGCCAGGAGATGGATTTGATTATTCCTGCCAAGACAAGTTCACTTCAGTTCCCGACACTCTTTCTCCAGGTCACTGTACACCGAGGCAATCTTCCTCTTACGTTCCACTAACCCATAAGCAAAAGCCAAAGCCTGGAACAAAGGAAAAATCAGCAATGATCACCCCGAACCCCGAGTTTTATAAAGAGAAAGAGCATCACCTCATAAACCCACGCAAGGGTGGAACTCTCCAGCGTGTCGTCATCCATATCTGAGAGTAGATCCTGATCAGCTGGAGGAACATAGTTTAACACCAGATGCACGGCGACCTCTGCATTACCGATCACCTTCTGGTCGGTATGAACCGACCATTTGGGGACAAACACATCTGAGCTTATCTTCTCCTTCCCCTGGTCCTTCCCAATAACTTCCAGGGACAGGGGATCCTCGAAGACTGCGAGAGAACTCTGCTCCCATGCTGAATGCTCAGAGGAGGAAGATGTCTTCTTCTTGCTCGAATACTGTTCCTAAATCTTGTGACCCTGGGAAGATGGAGGAGGGACATTCTTCTTGAGTTCTTTCCTCGGCAGACCCTTTTTATGATCGGTTGGGCCCTCCTTCCTCTTTTTGCCTTTATCCATGGGAGAAAGAACTGTATCCCCAGTGATTTAAAGATTCTCCGTCTCTATGAAATTGGTAAGAGAGCCCAAAGTAAACTCCACTGCAACAAACATAAAAGAGAAGGTTAGTGCCAAGTAAAGATCCACGGGAAGGAGACAGGAAGAGGCAAATTCCAGGGGCGCTCACCCCTCTCCAAATCATTCATGTCTAGAGCGTCAATAGCATCCACTTCCACACATTCCTGCTCGGTCACCATCATTTCAAGGTGGACAGGTCCTCGGCATCAAGGCGGGGGGTTCTGTTCAAAGCAGAGGTGTTTGAGTAGCCCCATGCAGTAGGAAACTTGGGCCCCGTATATGAAGCCCAAAAGAATCTCTGTTTCCAACCATGAATGGCGGTCGAGATCCTACCCATAACAGGAGTGTTATGCTGACGAAAGTAATACCACCCAGGGTGACCATTATTTGAGTTCAAGAGGAAGCACTTAATGAACAGAACGGGAGAGGGACGTTTGCTTAAGTAGAAACATCTAACTATGAAGGCTCCTACACATCTCCAACAGTTAGGGACCAATTGGCTGGGGGCAACCCCGTAATACTTAAGAAGATAAGAAATAAAGGTAGGAAGGGTGTAACGGAGCCCCGTCTCAAAAGCATCTAAGATGAGGCTGACCTCGTTGAGATGTGCATCATTCAGCCTATCCTCGGGAGAAGGGACTCTAAGGTCAATAGACTTTGGGATAGAATAAACTTCTCGGATCTCCACAAGGTTGTGCACTATCAGTGCCGAGAGGATCTCCTCCACCCCTTTTCCTATGGTAGGATCAAATTGGAGTTGGCGAACATGATAACCCCTTTTCCCGCGGGAAGTCGATGATTTTTTGGGGGAGGCGCGACTGGAAGTACTGGCAGAAACACCAGATGTACTTTGAGGAATTAAAATGGGAGCCCTAGGAACTACGGCGCCCTCCATGGATGACCGAGGAGGAGCCTCTCGGTTTCTTCTCACATCCTCTCCATGATACAACTCCTCAGCCTCTTTTAACAAAGATCTACATCCCAATTAGGTAGGGACCGAAGTTTTCATAAATTTCCCCATCTCTCAGACTAAACAGAAAAGCAAAGCAAATGAAGAAATAAAGAGGAAAGAGAAAGGGAAAACTTACTTGAGCAAAAAGGGATGCGGTTAAAGAAAAGAAGAGGCACTGAGCGAAATGGCTTTAGAAACTCAAGAGGTTTTTAAGCAAGGAAACTTGAAAACGATGAGGAAGGAAAGACAGGGGAAGTTAGAACGCTTTATACTCTTGGGGGTAATGAAACAAAGCTCCTAATCCAACCATCCATTTTGTTTGAACGATGAAGATGCAAAGAAGAAGAAGAAGAAGAAGAAGAAGAGACACATGTTTCTTGAGTGAGAAAAACAGCCTCTGCAAGAAAAACACCGGGAAAGCAAGAAAGTTTAAATTTGAACTTTATGACATCCCATCAAACTTCCCTCAAAAGGCGTGAAAATCGAAAGATATTTTGGACCCACATGCAAACATCGGTGAATGGCGGCGCGATTGTAAAATACCCACGGAGGGTAATGTCATCCAAAGGAGAAGTGTGATCCAAGGGAAAAGTGATTTGTTAACGGTACGCAGCACCACCGAACATTAAAACCAACCACCAACGAGGTATATGGACCCAATGAAGATCAAGAATGACTGAACATAAAAATCGAGCTGCATTCACATCTGCAAGGGATGGCCAGAAAATTTTCTCCCCATACCTCATTTCAGGTAAGGGGAGTAGGGGGAAAATGATACACCACTTTTGTACATCCAATCCCTACTTTACACGTGGCCCCACTTGGGCTACAAGTAAACCAGTTTCCAACCGAAAGTCCAAAAAATCACACCCAAGACAGTTATACTGGCCTAGACATGTCAGTAAAGACAGTTGTAAACTTTCAAGTAGGCATACATTGATAACCATAATTCACATGCCAAATTCGGAGGGATCCCAAGATTTGAGGGAAGAATCTCGATTCTTGTAAGGGTTTCCTAATCCGAGCATACAGGGACCACTTTACCAGAAAGGAAAGGTCCACTGGAAGATCGAAGAGATGAAATAGGAAAGAGATTGGGCATGAACTTGTATAAATAAGAGCCCTATTGCTCACGTAAAGAGATCTCATTCTTCTATCAATAGAGAAATCAAGAAATACTATAGAGCAATCTTTGTTTTCCATATTCTTCCTAGCCCAGGGCTAGCTTGAAAGTTGCATTGCTTGAGGATTTTCATCGATAACATTCTTTGTACAATAGGTCCAAAAGTGGCATATTTAGGCTTTACGAAGGATCCCTGCGGCGGATCAGGGGTATCCTCCGCTTGCTTGTTGAGGATCCTGGCAGAAACTCACCCTGCGTAGAAGACTAGAGCGAAGGCTCTTGTGCCATGACTTCTGCTTACGCAGGCTCCAAAACGCGACCAGAAAGAGAAAGGATTAAAAACCCAATTTTCTTTTTATTTCCCATTTCCTCTCTTCCCCAAAACGTGAACCAAGCCCTTCAAGCTTCCAATAGGGAGGCCCAAGCTCAAGATCACTCAAGTCCAAGCCTCTTCCTCGTCAAATCCATCTCCAATCATCTTCGAGGTATGTTTTCTTCCTCCCAACTTGATTTTTTGGTGTTTCTTCTTTGCTCCAAGCATAGCTAGGCTATACCCATGCGTTTTCTCTTTGGATTGGTTTGCATTTGAGATTTCCTTGGGTTGTTTGTTTTCATCTCTCATGCGTTCTTGGTGATTAACACGCCCACACATACGCTTGATGTTTGTTTGATGCTCAATGTAGTTTTTTCTCAAGCCCTAACCCTAGTTTCTTAAGATTTTTGTCCAATAATCGAATGTAGCTCAAGTTTTAGGCAAAATAGCTTGATATAGCTATGAATCTAGGGTTTCATCCATGTATGCATGCTAGCACATTGAGAATCAAGGCAAAATTGGCTACTCCCAACCCTATAACTTGGATTTTGGGTTTTTTCCCCCATGAGGAAATTAGGGCTCTTCTATGTTTGCCCCAATTAATTTAATTTGCCATAGCATTTGGGTATTTAGAACAATGTTGGATCGTTTGTATCAAGGTCATCCCAAACATTGTCCTCGTGCCTTTGAATCCAACATTTGAATTCCTTATTATATTATTCAATTGAAAGGTTTTGGGAATTCTTCCACATTTGTTCGATGCATGTGTCAAACATTTGCACACACACTCTTAACCTATTTTACCTTGCATGTGACCCAACTAATCTCATTTTGTTGGATTCTAACTTGTGTATAGGGTTTTAATGGCTACACGAAGGAGTGCTTGACTTTAACCCTAGGAGAGAGAGCAACCTCCACCAGGGGAGTTTGATAGACATTGGTTCCGATCAGCGGAGCTTAAGGACTCTTGGGTTGACGTTAGACTTGCTAAGGTCATACCGGAGAGATGGGTGGTAGTAGAGGATTTTCAATCCTTTTGTGTTGCAGAAAGATTTGCTCGACTCAGATGGACAAAGATTTTGGAACCATCCTCATTTGGTTCGATACTTCTATGCTAATTTTGAGATGGCCGACTATGGTGAGGGAAAGTATTGGATCACCACAAGGGTCAATGGAGTGGACATATCCTTTACCACAGCCGAGCTTGCTACGATTCTTGAGATCTCTCCCTGAGGTTCTTTGAGGTATGGTCCTCCAAAATCCGAGTACACTAGCATTATGTCCCATGAGGAATATGCTACCATGATGCATACTCTCCGGTTCGATGACATTGAGACTCGTTTGCTCATCAAGGATTACTATCCTTTATTGCGGATTCTGGCCCGCTTGGTTCAGTTCAATGTGCTACCCATTGGTGGGTACATAAACCAGGTAATCCCTAAACCTTTAATTTACTCGAGTATTTTATCATCAATTGATTTCTTATTAATGTATGTTCCTAATGCTCGATTTGCCTCCTTTACAAGTGTTAAATATGCAGAGCTACTGTGCTTACTACCTTTACCATGGTCAACCATTATGCCTTCCCAACCTAATCATGTGAAACCTGGCTTACAAAGCAAATCACCCAAAGGAAGGAAACCTTCCTTGTGCTAAATTGATCACCCGGTTGCTTTGTCACTTCCAAGTACCTATAAATGATGAATTGAGAGTTAAACGCATTACTCCCTTCGATAGGACCACTTTGAGGAGGATGAGTATGACTGTGCGAGAGGGGAGTTTTGAGCCACCACCTAATAGAGCACAAGTAGCGAGGGAGGCTAAAGAAGAGGAGGCTGGAGATGTTGATGACCATGATGGTGGTCAAGGAGATGATGACCTCGATGATGGTGATGATCACAGAGATGGGAGAGGTGGTGGGGGTGTACTTGTAGTTGTTCCTCTTACTAACACTGTTCCTGCTATTGCCTCTCCCGCTTAGAGGATAGTTCCTTCTATTTCCCAAACGGCGGGTGCTTCTACTTCCTATATGGTCGGGACTTCTTCACCGCGGACTGATGCATTTCCTCCACCGCCACCTAGAGAGAGTGATTAGTCGGGTACTCCAAGTTGGGGGTATATGATATAGAGATTCTCTGTCTTAGAACAAAGGATGGAACAGAAACTCTCTGCCATAGAACAGAGGTCACAGGCCCAATACAATGATTTTGTGGCCCTAGTGAACATGGGGTTCGATGACATGCAAGATTGGTTGGTTAACATTGAGTCTCATTTGAAAATTAAGAGAGCTTGGGACATGGCAAGGCTTAGGTCTAGAGTGAGAGATCAGGCACAGGACAAGGGGAAGGGGACAAAGCAGGATTAGACCTAGGATCAATTGGGGGTATATGATATAGCGATTCTCTGTCTTGGAACAAAGGATGGAACAAAAACTCTCTGCCATAGAACAGAGGTCACAGGCCCAATACAATGATTTTGTGGCCCTAGTGAACATGGGGTTCGATGACATGCAGGATTGGTTGGTTAACATTGAGTCTCATTTGGAAATTAAGAGAACTTGGGACATGGTAAGGCTTAGGTCTAGAGTGAGAGATCAGGCACAGGACAAGGGGAAGGGGACAAAGCAGGATTAGACCTAGGATCAATTTTGGTTTTCTAATTTTTTTATACTCTTTTTTAGGTTAGTTTCTAAGTGTTAGGTCAACAGAGACTGGAATATATGTATTTTCCTTTCATTTATGTTACTTGGATTATGTCGGCCTTGGATGGCCTAATATGTAAGGATGATCTCTACCTAATGCAAGTTAAAATTCTTAAGCAACAACATGTCTTTATTCTATTCTTATATGTGTTTATTGGAGATTTTTTTAATATTTGATTCCTAACACAGAGTAGTTTGAGGTAGATCAAATCAAGTAGTGAACATGACAGGGTAAAAAGGGGCTCTGATACCATGCTGTCACACCCCTACTCGAGACAAGGATAATGTGATTGGAATACCCCTGTATTCCACACCTAACCTGCTGTGTCATGTCCACTACATAAATCATATAATTAAAGATTAAGGATAAGTTCAGAGTCACAGCGAAAGTAATCATGAATACTAATAATATGTAGATTAGGATTGTAAAAGTGGTATCATATATATAAATGGCATTTTATTCCTACATCGTCTTCAAATCCCATAATACCATATAAACATGTATGAAATAAAAAAGAGATTCGCAAGGTACCATCCATCATTAATTACATTATCCTCAGGAACATTCTCAAAATAAAATAAGAACAATATCCATAACTATTGGGCCTTTAGCCCGATCTATTGTGCTCCGTAAGCACACGCCTTGCAGGCACAGCCGGATCCATGCTCCTTGGGTTGGGCACCCCAGGCTTTGTAGCCATCTTCATAACAACACGTCCGATCAACCTCAATCGAATGCGCCACTCTTGTGTCCATATCTAAAAATAAAGATTTTCGAGGGATGAGCTTCCACTAAGCCCAGTGAGCGTTCAAACCACACATCATCATATAATAATAATAACAACAATAAATAATGCATGCTAAAGTGTGCTCATCACATATGATGCATGAATGCATTTGTTAATTTTCCCCCTAACAACAATTTCTAAGTCGGGTCAAGTACTACTATAACATAAGGCTGCATCGTCGGCCAACAGTGCCATATACTGGATGACATTTCGACAATGTCAAACCCATGCTACAATAAAAGCCTGCGAGACCGGACCCCCTCACCGGGTTATCCGTAAACCCCCAATACATACCCCATCCTTGTGTCCAACCTAAAATATAGTTGGCGCCTGAACTTCACAGTGGGCTACCCCGAAAACACCGTCGGGATCCATGGGCTTGCCGAACACCTAAACCCCTATCGGTAAGGGTCATAGTACTGGGTAAGTCATAACCTAACTAGCAAACAACTACTACAATGCAAAAAGGAGTGTGCATGTGTAGCCTAAAGGTCGAGTCTGTAGTGCTAAACACAATGGCCCGGCTATCGTCTCGCCCCCTCTAGGGACACACACATACACAAGATAATAGTACGCGGGTGATACTGATATACCTGTCGGCCGGTCACCATCGGATTTCCAACCATCATATACACATCACAATCATTCATTATCCACATAATTCTCCTCACAACACTCACATGGCAATCACAAGTCTGGTGCCCACTCATGGCACTTGGATTCTGTCACATATTCTTATCATAGATTCACATTTTCATTTTATTCATACCATCATTCGCATCGATTTCAAAATAGAATTTCAGTCCTAGAACATCTAGCATTCAACATGATTACATCTCATCATCTTCGCATTGTTCCACCATAATAAGAAACGAGAAGTGGCATAGCATACATAGTAATCACACCATATCATCATGCATAGCCTAATGAGAAACATTCCATAAAATAGTTCAAATAATCAATCCACTCACGATTGTCATATAGTATATCTTTGAGTTCTATGCACATGTATGCTCCGATCATAAGTGTAATTTTATCTTAAAAGTCACAATTTCATAGATAATATAAGTGAGAGGAAAGTCTAGGTTTCAAACCCAAAGTCAAAATAAAAACTGCTGACCATTTTGGCCTCTGCGGAGGATCCCTGCAGAGCCTATGTTGTATCCTCCGTAGGCTACCTCCCCATAGCCAAAAAATGTTGTTTTACAGCAATGCTCGGGTCTATGCTTGGTCTGGGGTCTTGGGGGCCTATGGTGGATCATTGAGGGAGTAAAATCAGTCTCCTAAACTCTCTCTTACATAGGGGTTGGATCCCCAATGGGATCCATGCATTAGATCAAGTCCTAGCATTAGGATCTTCCCAATTTGAGCTCCTACAATGGGGCTTTCATGGTTGTTTGGCCATGGGATGGATAAACAGTAGATTAGGGTTATAATCTAACATAAATAACACCTAATAGAAGGTCTAACAATAGTAGATCAAGAAGCCCTATGATTTGGCTAAGGATTGGATGGAATTATCACATAGCACACACCAACTGCCTTTTCATACAATAGTTGCTAACATCGGCTTGAACTTGCCTGGTTTACTGGTCGTAGGAAGTTATGAACTCGGTCATAAAATAGCCCAGTGGACCTTTTACATTTTGTTAGATGGCCAACATTTCCTAACAGTTGCAGGGTTAGCATGTCAACAACAGATGACAAAGAAGCAGAGCTTTTTAGGATCATCCAAGGATGGGGAACAGCAAAGGAAGGAAATATTAAGTTAAAAGAAATATGGTTTTGCAACAAGTCCCTTTGTGAAATACTTACCCCCATTGAACTCAAAACCAGTCCCTTGAAACCTTATAAATTTATATTGTGAACTTGCAGAAGTATCTACTAACTTTAGTAGCCCAGTTTTTAAATGGTGTGATGTAGACTATGTACTCAAATCTGTGTAATCCTTTTTGCCTTTTTATATAATACTACTTTTCCGCCTCTGTGCGTGTCTAAGTTTTCCGCCTCTGTGCATGTCTAAGTTTTCTTCTTATGTCTTTACTTCTACATCTTTCCTTCTTCCCTTCTCTTATCTCCTGTCATCCTTCTTCTGGGTTTTTCCTCAATCCTTTCTTGGTTCCTTTCATGGATTCTAATCCACCAATTTCATCTACTTCCACCCATCATGATGTGCAATCTGCTCTTCTTCCACCACCCATTCACCAGCCTTCATCATCACCATTTCCTCATCCTAATTCACCACTGTCACGTCCATCTTCTTCTTATTCTCCTCATGGCCATTCCCCCGTTCCTCCACAACCATTTGTTGATGGTTTGGATTCTGATCAGCATATTTTTTATGATGATACATTCTCTCTAGCTGATGATATGGAGGATCGTATCATCACAGATTATGCTTTCTCTTTGGTTGGCAAAGTGATTGTTGTCAAGCCATATAGGAAGTAGTCTGTAACCGAGGGTTTACTTAAGGCATGGAATCCTGTTGCAGATGTTCATGTTTGCCCTCTAGAATCAATCACTTTTTATTCAAGTTTGAGCATGAACTTGATATGAAGAATGTAATGGAAAGTTATAGAATGGTAGTCAGGATGAAGATTTCAATTTTTGTGATTATTGGATTCAATTCCATGTTGTTCCCATTGATCAGCGCTCAACTGAGATTCTGGTTTCAATTGCCCAGAAGTTTGGTGTTCCTAAGTAGATGATGGAGACTACTTCTTTTATCAATGTTGTTCGTTCGACATATTATAGAGGCCGTGTTACATTGGACATTCGCAAGGCTTTACGATCAATGATTCATATTAAGCGTCGTGGTGGCCTACGAATCTCCATTCCAGTAACTTATGAACGATTGCCAAATTTTGTTATTATTGTGGCTTAATGGATCACGATTTCAAGAAGTGTATGAAGTTATTTGGTGCAAAATATGATCATCGATTGGAGCCTACCACTCTGGTTGTGTGGAGAATGATGATTGTCCATCATCCCAAGTTACCGCTTTAGTGCTTCTTTGCGTGGCTATACTCCAACATCTCGACAGATTGAATTATCCATTAAAATAAGGTCGGGATCATCTTCTTTACCACCAGCAGAAACTCAGTCGCCGCCGGCAAGGAATGGTGTGAACAAGGGTGATTCCAATTCTCCACGTCGACAATCAGTTAATGCAAAAATTGGAATGATTTCAAATTTAAATTCAAATCCATTAGTTGTAACTGCCACAACTACAACTTTTGGCTTATCTGGTTTGCAAAATCAGTTTATAACTGAAGGCAACTTCCAAACGGCTAGTGCAACTTCCCCTTTTTTGGTTGATGGTATATCTCCACCTATACAAGCGGTTATGCAACCTAGTCAGCAAACTCCATCTTTATTGGCTAAATTGGTGGAGGTGACAACTAATGCTGGTCAACCTATAACTCTCACTCATGATATGGCTAATGCTTTGGTTTCTTTATTACCATACTTATCTGTAGTAACTATTGCTGGTAAGACACAACAAGGTGCACCAATATTATCTTCTCCACTTCTGCCTACGTCAGAGAGTGGTATGTCACAAGGCCATTACCCTATTATGCCTTTTGTTCATGTACTGGATGCTTCTGCACTTCATATACCTTCGGCTACAGCCAAGGATACTTCTGAAACAACAACTATTCCTCCTACTATTTCTTAATCTGGTGGTATTGATAATCATAAAAGGCCACGTCCTTCTTCTCCAGAGTCTACTTCTCAAATGGTTTCTTTGTCATAAGAACTTTCTTATGGTTCTACACCCGTGGTTGCTGATTTGCCTCAGCTCCACGGGCAACAATGAAATTCTTCAGCTGGAATTGCCAAGGGATAGGGAGACCTTTGACTATTCGTATTCTTTCACAACTCTCCCGTGGGGACAGACCTGATATTATTTTCTTGATGGAGACAAAATGCAGGAGTCGATCGGAGATAATAAGGCAGCACTTACATATGGACCATTTGTTTACTATTGATCCTATTGGCCTTTCTGGTGGGTTAGCTTTGCTGTGGCGGGATCCTTTCTCTATCCAATTCTTATTCACTTCTGATCGTATTTTGAATTTATTGTTGAATGATGGAGTTGGAAATTCTTTTTTCTGTAGTTGTATCTATGGGACCCAATTAAATCTCAACATCATAAATTCTGGGAGAAATTAGTGTCTTTGGGTGCATCTAGGAGTTCAGCATGGCTACTATTTGGTGATTTCAATTCACATTTGACTTGGCAAGAGAAGCATGGTGGTGTAAGAAGTTCTAGTAGAGGTATACAAGACTTTCTTAATATGATGGATGCTTGTAATCTTTTGGACCTTGGTTGTCATGGTATGACATATACTTGGAGCAATAAATGGGTGGGTGATGCAAATGTCAAAATTCGTTTGGATAGAGCATTATGTAATAGTGTATGGCGTACTTCTTATGCAACTGTTAATGTTTTTTCAAAGCCTGCAATTGGTTCAAATCATTCCCCTTTACTTATAGACACGGAGGTTGGTCGGTTTAGGGTATTTGACCTTTCCGTTTTGAATCTATATGGTTTAAACATCCTGGTTGTAAACCAATAGCATCTTTTGCTTGGTCTTCTTTTTGTGTGGGGGATTCATCTTCTATTTTACATCATAAACTACAAGTATATAGAGATGACTATATTCGGTGGAATAAGGAGGTTTTTGGGGAAGTACAAGCCAAGATTAAGACCATCTTTGGTATAGTTTTTATTTTTTATTTTTGACTTAAAAAACGTTTTTGGTTGCGTTTGGTATCGTTTATGGAGCCTGATTCTATTTAAAAAGGATTGAAAAAAAACCAAAAACCAAAAAGAGGTTGAAAGCCATTTATGATTTTTGGTTAAAAAGTGTTTTTCGCTATTTGTGCGCTGAAGTTAAGAACTTTAAAATGCATGTGTAAATTGCTCCTTAACAACGACTCTCTTGAGAGGTTAAAATTGTAAATTGCCCACTAAAATAAGAAAACAAAACCCTCCTCTCTCACTGTCTATCTCTCTCGCCCCTCATCTCTTACCTCTATTCTCCTCTCTACCTCCTCCAACCCTAAACTAAACTCTCTGCCACCTCCCTTCCCTCCATTACAGCACCATTTGGCTCTCTCTCTCTCTCTCTCTCTCTCTCTCTATATATATATATATATATATAGAGAGAGAGAGAGAGAGAGAGTTTTGATTTCTGACTTTGGTTTTATAGATTCTCACCACTCTTGCGTTTGGTTCGAATATTTGGTCAGCCACAAGCCTTGTATTGAGTTCATATTTGTTCTGAGGTAAGCCTACCACTCTCTCTCTCTTTGGACGATTTGGGGGTTTTCTGTTGTTTTTTTTTTTTTTTATGGTTTTTGAGGACTGCTTCTCCCTATCAAAAAGGCCACTCGACCTTATTATTGTGTTGGTTTATGCCCCTGATATGCTGCAACTTAGTTTCTCCACAAGGCTGGACGGTACTCAATTTTCTGGTTGAAAATCACTCCATCGATTAGTGTTGCATCTACTCAGTGCTCACAAACTACACTTCCACACTGTAGGTCATAAACTAACCTATTTCTTAACTTGTCATTCTTGTAGTTCATTTTCCTTTTCTCTCTTCTTGAACAGAATATATAGGAAGGATACTTATATTTTCTACATTCCTATTTTCTGTTGTTTTCCATTTGGGGTAGGATGAGAACATAATTAACTGATAGAAGTCAGATGTTTCTCAAGTTTATGGTCTCTTATAATTTCAGTTGGGCCTCTGCTCTCTACTATCATTGTTTTGTGACCTGAGAGGGTATCTGGATTATGTTGGCTTATGACGACTGATTGGAGCTCGAGTGGGGCTATAGATCTTGAGCTTAACTGAAGTAAATTCCGTTGGACTGCTTATCTAAAGCAGCAATTCAGAACTTACTTGTGCAGCTAGGGTTATAGGATCCACAGATCTCTCTAGTGGATGTGTTGTCCTTGCTTGTGTGGAAGTGATTAATCCTAAAATATCTAAATTGATGAACTTTTCAATACCTGAACAATTAGGCAAGACTCTTATCCACTTCTAACTGTTTTACATGAGTTTTACATCTTCTGTGAATTCTATCCATGAGTTTTTGTATAGATGTCCTTTGCCTCTGGCCTTGTGTCAAATTGTTATTAAACACACAAATTGCCACTAGGCCTTCCTAGTTGATAGACTTACTGGAAATGATTTAATGGCTGCATTGAAGTGATTTTACATGGAATGTGCAAGAGATATATTTAATATTGAAAAAATAAAATATCAAATTAAGACTTTTTAAAACAAATCTTCTCTTAAAACAACATATTAACAATTCAAAAAGAGTCCCACCTAACAGTAGTAAAAGTTGTGGGAAAAGAGATTCATGGGTGAAGAAACCCTTGGTACCATCTCAAGAGTCAAAACTTCTCTGAATAAACCTTTCACTAAAATTCTGAACATGATTTTTCTTCCTTTTTTTTTTTTCTTTCTATGTAAGTGCCTCTGAACATGTTTTCATTATATAACCCTATATGGAGAACAAAAAAGCAAGTATTGATATCTAAACCCTAATGATAGAAACCTGTATGGAGAACCAAAAAGCTAGTATTAATCTAGACTCTAATGATAGTAATCTGTATGGAGAACAAAAGCAAGTATTGATCTAGACCCTATTGATGGTCATAACCAAACAGAATAACTAGTCTAACTATGACTGTCAAAACCTTCAAAAACACTAGTAGATGCAATGTCTTTCCTTTCCTTTTCAGGACCATTCATAGAGATATAAGCCACAAATTCCTGTCTCATATCTTGTATTTGCATCTAATGATGGACTACCAAAGTTGCTTAGATTACTTACAACACTGGCATAACCAGCTTGCTCATTAAAATTCAAAATTCATATCAAACATTAGAGGGAGAAGATATAATTGAAGAAAGAAGTTCAGTGACTCACCTGACCACAAGAAGATCAGGCTCATGAAATTACTTTAGTTTTCCATTCTTCTCATGCCCTCTATTCATGAAATTATTTTAGTTTATTGTGAAAATGAATTATTGGTTGTTGTATTATCTTTAAACATAATTATTAGAAACATAAATTATTTCAGATGGATCATGGAAAGGAGGTTGAAGTAGGTATGAAGGAGGACAAAAAGGGTATAAGAGAGTCATCCTATTGTTGAACTGATGAGAAGATAAAAATACTAATCAATATTGGACTTGATTGTTCACGCAACGGGTACAAGCTGAATACATCTTTCATGAAGGATGGTTGGGCCCACATCTTGAAAGAATTCAACCAAAGATTCGAGAAGAAAGTAACCATGATGCAACTTAAGAATAAATGGAATATTTTGAAATTTATATGGCAAGCATGGTTGTATTTAAAAAATAATACAAGCGGTTGGGGGTGGAACATTGATCTAGGAACCGTTGATCCACCTAGTGATGAGCATTGGAAAGCTTTTGTAAAGGTAAATCCCTCATATAACAAATCAAATTTAATTTCCTGTTTAGAATCCTAAATAATATTGGATACTTATTTTATGTCAAAATAAAATTGCAGAAACATCCCCACGGAAAGCACTTTAAGAATGCCCTCTTGCAAAATGAAGAAGAATTATGTGAATTATTTCACGGTGTTGTTGCTGATGGGGTCACCAACAACACCAAAGGGGGTATCTGCTTCCAATAGTGTTGTAGACTTGGATCTCGATGACTAAAATGATGACGATGACCCAATTGGGTTGGCAAATATAAAGAAGATGCTGAAGAAGAAGAGTGCTATGGGGTTATCTAAGAGATCAAAAAGTAATGACAATCCCATTATGGGAGAAGCTATTATTAGAATGATTTCTCTGGAAGAGCAAAGAAGAGCAGATATGGCAGCTTTGTTAGAGATGAAAAAAACTTCTATCCAAGGAACAACTACCAACACAATTGAGATGGCTTATGAGATTTTGAACTCTATGAATGAGATTGAGCCAGGTACCATCAACCATGTTATGGCAATGGAGGTGCTTGAGGACCCAACCAAAAGATAATCCTTCGTTTTGATGCATGAATTTTCTCGCTTAAATATTTTGTAGTTTGTTTCTTGCTAGACTCATAATGTGTGTTAAACCTTTTGTAGTTATTTTTTTTAGGCTGTGTTAAAACTATGTGTGCCATGTTATGGCCATTTAATATTTTGAAAGTTGGACCTATATGTGTGTGTAGTTTGAATCTTCTAAGTTGAATTTATGTGTTAATATAAGTTATTATGTATGATCAGTTGTTATGGATAGTGACGATGAAATATTTCTCAATGAGGAGGGCTAATTGGTGCCAATTATTTTGAGCTGTATACATCATCAATTGGAGCAAAAGAAGAGAATTGATGACGACAGTGATGATGATGAGATCACTTCCCAAATTACAAAATAACCAATGCACATACGCCAACTCACAAGTCATGCCTGGATATTTGAAATGCTAAACCCCAGTACACATCTAAGAAGGTTTCGAAGACTATTTCGTATATCAAGGGAGCATTTCACTAGGTTGGTACGTGCATTAAAAGAGAGAAGTTTAATAGCAAACACAAAGAACACCATGGTTGAGGAACAATTGTCAATGGCAATATTCGTGATGGCTCACAATGTTAGAAATGATGTTTTCCAAGAATGCTTTCAACATTCAGGTGAAACAGTGAGTCGTCACTTCCATAATGTATTGGAAGCACTACAAACATTTGCTAGGGAGATGGTACAACCACCATCATTTGAGGAAACACTACCTCACATCAAATCCAATCGAAAGTATTATCCATTTTTTGCCAATTGCATTGGAGCAATAGATGGAACACACATAAGTGCATCAATTCCAGTTGCAAAACAAGTTCCATATAGGTCTGGTAGAAAAAAAGAAGTTACCCAAAACATATGTGTTGTATGTTCATTTGACATGTGCTTCACTTGGGTTTGGGCTGGTTGGGAGGGAATAACACATGACAAGCAAATATTATGGGAAGCCATCAACATTCCTCGTCTGAAATTTCCCCATCCACCATCAGGTAATAGTTCATATTTTTTCTTTTGTAGCGTTATTAAATTTATTTTTATCTGGGTGGCCGCTTTGAATTCTAATTGTTAATCTTAATTTTGTAGAAAAATACTATCTTGTTGATTCTGGATACACCCATAATCCTGGCTATATGGCTCCTTTCAAGAATGTTCGATATCGTCAACAAGATTTTAAACGTAGACAACCACAAGGAGTAGAGGAGCTACTTAATTTTACACATTCATCATTAAGAACCATTATTGAGAGATCATTTGGAGTCTTGAAAAAATGTTTTCCTATTTTAAGTTGATGCCCAAATATAGTTTTAAGACACAAGTATTGATTGTGATTGCTTGTGTGACCATACACAACTTTATCAAAAAGCAAGTAGCATCGGATTGGCTTTTTGAAAAAGCAAAAAAGGGAGAGTTTGATGACGAAGACAGTGATATTGATAGTGATGATGATGAGGTTGTGAATATTGCAAATGTGGTAGGTGGTACGCAACAACAAAATGGGAAGCATATTGAAAACAAATTACAAATCAGATTAAGGAAGCCTATCAGGATTGATGATCAACAGATGTGTTTACTGTGTTATTTATTAAGTTTTTCTTCTGAGGATTGATGATCAGCAGGTTAAGGAAGCCTGTAAGGACCTTTTTGTAGTTTTTTTTTCTTACAAGACTTATTATGTATTTATGGACTTTGAAATATTTTGTTGCTGTTATTTTCATGCACTCATTGGTATGACTGAAATGGCGTTTATATATTTTTGATCACTTTAACTATCGGTTGAACCTGCTTCGTGTTCCTAGGACAGCCCATCCATATGTTGAGGTGCGTTTCTAGGTCCTCCTAGCCGTCAGATGCCTCACTGGGCGTCCAATCGGTTGGGGAAGATCTTGATACATCCTTTTTTCCATACAAGTTTAAAAATTATAAAAATCATTTTGCACATAGGTATACCAAACCTATTTTGAGTACACAATCTATTATGTCTATTGGTTACCAAATGATTTTTATGTTTTGACCAAAAATGGTTTTCACAAATGATTTTTGTTAAATAGGCAAAATCAAAAATAAAAACTATATCAAAGATGGCCTAAGTCTCTTATCCGCTCAATTGATCTTTTGCAACAGGCTCCTCTAACTGATGATATTAATTTGCAAATTCTTTCTTTGAAAAGAAATCTTGATGATGAACTTGCCAATGAAGAAGAGTTATGGAGACAAAAATCACGTATTTCTTGGCTTACTGAAGGGGACAGACATATGCATTTTTTCATGCAACAACTTTACAAAGACGTAATTTTAATCGTATTCTCAGCCTTAAATTGTCTACTGAAGAATGGTCACAAAATGAGAATGCTATATACCAAGAAGTGCTAGATCATTTCAACATTGCCTTTCAATTTGAGGGTATTGATTTCACTTCTTTGGATACTGTTCTTGACTCTGTTAGCCCTATTATTTCTAATGGTATGAATGATATTTTATGTTCTATTCCATCTATGGAGGAGATGCGTGCTGCTTTGTTTTCAGCGAGTCCTTTGAAAACCCTTGGTATTGATGGCTTTCCATCGGCTTTCTTTCAACGTTATTGGGATATTATCAATGAAGATTTATATGTTTTTATAACATCTTGTTTTGAGACTTTTCATATGTCTTCACAACTTAATGAAACTTTGGTTTGTTTAATTCCAACAGTTTCACAGCCTGAAGGACTAGAACAATTTTGGTCTATTGCTTTATGTACTGTTGTTGGGAAAGTGGTGACAAAAATTATTGCTACCCGTTTGAAGGCTATTTTGGATGATATTGTATCCCCTTTTCAATCGGCATTTATTCACAATAGAGCAATATCGGACAATGTTTATATTGCTCATGAGTTATTTCATTACATTAATAAGAGAACGAAAGGGAAAAAGAAGTTTATTGCTCTGAAGCTTGATATGAAGAAGGCATATGATAGGCTTGAGTAGCCTTTTCTTGAACGTATGCTTCTTCAAATGGGATTTGCGCCAAATTGTATAAAGTTGGTCACGAGTTGTTTATCTTCTGTTTCATACCAAATCCTTATAAATGGAGCTTCGCATGGTACAATAGTTCCTACACATGATATTTGTCAAGGTGATCCTCTTTCACCTGCTTTATTTATCCTATGTTCTCATGCACTTAGTTGCTTATTGCTCAAGGCACAAAATGAAGGTGTTATAAGGGGAATTAAAGTGAGGAATCGTGCTCCTACTATTACTCATTTACTCTTTGCAAATCATAGTCTTTTATTTGCAGAAGGGAAGTTGGAGGAATTATGTGCTTTGAGAGATTTTCTTACACTCTATTGCAAAGCATCTGGACAAGAGATTAATTTGAAGAAATCATGTTTGACTTTCTCTCCAAATACACATGCAAAAATTAAGAGATGGTTTTTAAGGGTCCTCAAAATTCCATATGGTTCTAGCCCTAAGAAATATTTGGGTTTACCAATAGATTTTGGGGTTTCAAAATCAGTTTTGTTTAAGGATCTATCACAAAGGGTGGATGCCAAGGTACAAGGATGGAAATCTAAGTTATTATGCCATGTAGGCAAAGAAGTTCTTATTAAATTATGGTTTCTTCAATACCCAATTATGCTTGTCTACACTTCAAATTACTAATGGCACATCATAATCATGTGAAGAAGAGTACTTCAAATTTCTTTTGGGGTGAATCTCAAGGTAAGCCTAAATTTCATTGGGTTTCTGGGGATAGATTATGTCTATCTAAAGAGAGTGGCATATTGGGCTTTCGAGATCCAAAGAAGCATAATTATGCTTTACTCTCCAAAATAGCATGGAGACTATGGTCTGATTCTGATAGCCTCTTGTGCCATTTCCTAAAGTCAATCTATTTTCCTCATTCCTCTTTCTTAAATGCAAAGTTGGGTCATCAACCAAGTTGGGGATGGAGAAGTATCATGGTTGGGAAGGAGGTTTTGTATTCTGGTTTGTGTTGGAGAGTGGGTTGTGGAGATGGTATTCGTGTTTGGGATGATGGTTGGATTCCCACTATTCATGGCTTCAAGATTACATCTAGCCAACCTCCAAACACTACAGTGTTTTTTGTATCTGATCTCATTGACCCACTTTCAATATGTTGGCGTGGAGATCCTCTTCAATCTCTATTTAGTCCATATGAGGTTGGTGAAATCACGAAGATAAACCTCCATTTGTTTCCTCAATAGGATACTCTTGAATGGGCTGCAAGCAAAAATGGTGTTTTTTCAATTCGTAGTTATTGCGTCAAGAAATCGTCGGCGGTCCTTCGAGTGCCGTAACCCACAAAAGAACCTGGGTGACAAACAGATGAATGATAGAATTCAAGATATTCAAGATGCGTTGATGGGGTAGAGTACCTCTGCTTTTATAATGGAGTGTGGAGAGTCCCAGTTGATGGCGAATAATCCCCGTAGTAGATAGAGTCCCGAAGTGTCAGGGGTCTTCCATGGTTGGTTGCCTCCCTACGGGGAAACAGTATCCCGATAAAGATGATGTCTCAGATAGATAAACGTAGATGTGTTGTGAGATGAGGTGCTTGTATCCGTCTTGGATTGTGTAGTTAATAGGTGATGGTATAGAGTCCTGGAGATGGTGTAGGTCTTATTGATGACGGTGGTAGTAACCTAGTCTTAGTCCAGGTCCGTGGAGGGTGGTCTGTACCCCCGCTTGGGTTCATGCGTGTCTGGGGTTCACGTCCACAGGCTGTCCATGCCCATAGAGACCACACCCGTGGAGATCGCGCCCGAGGGGGTCCATGCCCAGGGGTCAGCACCCGAGGGGTTCACTCCCAAGGAATTCGCTCCCAAGGGGTTCACGCCTAAGGGGTTTACGTCCGAGGGTGTCCGCCAGAGGGGTTCGCGCCCGAGGGGTGGTCTGCACCAGAGGTTGGTCCGTGCCCGTCATGCGGTCCGCGCCTACCTGGTTCTCCACTGGTTCTGAGCTGGCCCACCTTGTTGGCCCGGGACGCGTGGTGGCTTCTGATTGGTCCGTATGAATTTGGGTTTATCATTTGCCCCCCACTCTCTTGGATCAGGAGGTCCAAGAGAGTAGACTTCACTTTTGCACTCATAAGGGGCTTGTTCCGGATTTTTGATTGTTGGAGGGTATGCTTGCGAATCACTTGGTGAAATAGGAGAGGTTGTGGGTTCAAACCTCTCCTCTTACACCTTTCGTCTTTTTTCCTTTCTTCTTCTCTTTTTGTGGATGTATCTTTTTCACCTCTCTCTTCCTTTTCCACTTTTCATCCTTTCACTTTTTTGCTCTTCTCTCTCTTGCTTTTTTATTTTCACTTTTCTTTCTTGGATTCTTCTTCCTTGTATGCATTTGGCATTTTCTTTTTCGGTGCCCCCCCCAAGTGTTTGTCTTTAGGTGGCATAGAGTAGTGTGACCATCCATCATTGGCTCTGGCCCTTTGGTTGGCTTGCTAATTAGCCTAGTGCTTAAGCTTGTTATGCTTCCCATCCGTGGTTGTGTCTTGGACCTACGACGCCCGTGCTCATGCCTTCTTGGTCTGTGCTTGGTGCCTCGGTCTCAGGTTCATCACTCGAGCCTCGATCTCGCACCCAAGTCTCCATTTACGGCCTCGCCCGTCCTGTGCTTCGCGCCTTTAGGGTCCGCACCCATAGGGTCCGCTCCCGTCTCTCTCCACCCGCACCCATCATCTGCAGCCTTCTATGCTTCGTACCCTTAGGGTCCACACCCATAGGGTCCGCTCCCATCTCTCTCGGTCTGTACCCGTCATCCGCGGCCTTCTGTGCTTCACGTCCTTAGGGTCCGCTCCCGTCTCTCTCGGTCCGCACCCGTCGTCTGCGGCCTTCTGTGCTTCACGACCTTAGGGTCCGCACCCCTGCGCTTTGGTCTGCGCCCCTGTACTTTGGTCCATGCCTATTGGCGCCGCTCTCCTGTCCACGCCTGTTGGTGCCGCTCCATTGTCTGTGCCCGTTGGCGACTTCCACGCCTGTTGACGCCTGTCAACCACGGCCCTTAGCCGTGGCCAAAAACCCTTCTTCTTTTTTTTCACTCACTTTCTTCTCTCCCTTCCCTCTCCAAGAGTCGACGCCCATGCCTTTTGGGCGTGGACCCTTGGCTCTATTTTTTCACTCTCTTTATTCTCTCCCTTCTCTTCTCACCCAAGGTCATGGCCCTTTGGCTGTGGCCTCTTGACCTTCTTTTTTTTTTCATCACTCTCTTTCTTCTCTCTCTTCTCTCCTCTCTTCTTCTCTCTATTAAGAGTCGACGCCCATTGATGGCTCCCATGGCCCTTTGGTTGTGGCCTCTTGGCCGTGGTCTCTTGGTCGTGGCCTCTTGGCCCCTTTTTTTTCATATTGAGTCGAATTGGTCTTTGGCCATAGACACGTCTTTACTTGAACCTTGACCTCGACCCCATGGGAACTTCGACTTCGGACCTCGGACCTCGGACCTCGAACCTCGTCCATGCCCATAGCCTGTCGCCGACAGCCTTTGGCCGTGGCTTTTTTTTTTTTCATCACTCTCTTTCTTCTCTCTCTTCTCTCCTCTCTTCTTCTCTCTATTAAGAGTCGACGCCCATTGATGGCGCCCATGGCCCTTTGGCTATGGCCTCTTGATCGTGGTCTCTTAGCCGTGGTCTCTTGGTCGTGGCCTCTTGGCCCCTTTTTTTTTTCATATTGAGTCGCATTGGTCTTTGACCATAGACACGTCTTTACTCGAACCTTGATCTCGACCCCTCTTGAACTTCGACTTCAGACCTCGGACCTCGAACCTCGTCCATGCCCAAGGCCTGTCGCCGATGGCCCTTGGCTATGGCTTTTTTTTTTTGTATTGAGTCGAATTGGTCTTTGGCCATAGACACATCCTTAATCAAAACTTGACGTCGACCCCTCGCGAACTTCGACCTTAAACCTCGAACCTCGACCTCAGACCTTGGACCTCGACCTTGACCTCGAACCTCGAGCCTTACCCATGTCCATGGCCTGTTGTCTACGGCCCTTGGCCATGGTAGTTATTTTTATTTTGTACCTTTCCTCCTGGGTTTGCTTGTTGGTCGTTGCAGCTCGCTTTCCACTCTCCTGGGTTGGTGGCTTGACGTTGGGGGACTACTACTCAAGTAAGCAGCCTTCCTTGCCATTATCCATGATGTCTAGCGAATCTAACTCCGCCACTGTTGTAGTTGGGTCCATAGATTGGCCCTCTTCAAGGTCGTCTTCTTCTGTAGACACTCTCCCCCCATTGCCTTCTCCCAGACCTACTTCTAGTGACGGGAAGGATGTCGTTGATAGTCCTGACCCGTTGGTAGTCCTCCTAGAGATGATGCTTCTGAGATTGTCCTTCGTGCCCCTGGGGAGTTGATCGTGCCTTCTCTCACCGAGCGGATGAGGTCTGCCTTTATGAGGTTTCCTTCTCCTATAGCCATCTTTCTGGATTTCTGTGGTTGGATCCGCGCTCCTTTGTGTATTGCTCTTCATCACTCATATATGGTCGACTGGTTTTAGTAGTCGTTCAACCCCAATGGCCTTGCGCCTTGATAGTTCTCGGTCTTTTTTAGTCTGCGGACCTTGGTGGCATTGCACCTTGGTGGTCCGGAGACCTTGGTGGCATTGCGCCTTGGTGGTCCGGAGGCCTTGGTGGCATTGCACCTTGGTGGTCAGCGGACCTTGGTGGCATTGTGCCTTGGTGGTCAGCGGACCTTGGTGGCATTACGCCTTGGTGGTCCATGGACCTAGGTGGCCTTGCACCTTGGTGGTCCGGAGACCTTGGTGCCCTTATGCCTTGGTGGTCCATGGACCTGGGTGGCCTTGCGCCTTAGTGGTCCGTAGATCATGATGCTCTAGAGGTGGTCCATAGACCATGGTGTTTTGGAAGTGTTCGACCGAGGGGTAGAGTAGATGAATGTATCCCAATATAAAATTTCAAATTATCCTTGAAAACTGTAATTGTAATGTGACTTACTGTGTACCGTGGCTGACTATACTACTGCTACTGCTACTACTACTACTACTACTACTACTGGTGACACTGCTGCTACTACTCTTATTGGTAGTACTTCTTCAGGTGCTTTGAGTTCCAGGTACAGTCTACCTTCTTGCCCCCCTGAAGTTTTCAAGTGATAGGTCCCTGGACGTATCAGCTTGGAAATTATGTAAGGTCCTTCCCAGTTTGCTGATAGCTTCCCTTCCTTCCGTGGCTGCAATTCACTTGCCCTCCTTAGGACTAGGTCTCCCTAGTGGAAGAGCCTTTCTCTTACTCTGGCGTTATAGTACCTGGCGGTTCGTTGCTGATATGTCATATTTCTTAGGAGTGCCTTTTCGCATACCTCATCTAGGAAGTCCAGGTTTGCTCATAGTCCATCGTTGTAAGTGCGCTTATTGAAGTGAAGTGCTTTGTGGGACATGGCGAAGACCTCTACTGGTGCCAGTGCCTCTGTGCCATATGCTAGGCGGAATGGGCTTTCTCCTGTGGGAGTCCTTACAGTGGTTCGGTATGCCCACAGGACACTTGGTAATTCCTCGACCCACTTCCCTTTGGCTCCTTCTAGCCTCTTCTTGATTCCGTCTAGCAATGTTCTGTTTGTCACCTCCACCTAACCATTGGCATGTGGGTAGGCTACCGAGATAGGCCGATAGTCAATATTGTAGCTTTGGCAGAATGCTCTAAACTTGGGGTTGTCGAACTGCTTCCCGTTGTCTGAGACTAGTATCCTTGGTACCCCGAATATGTAGATGATGTCGTCACGGACAAACTTCTCCATTTCATTCTCGGTTATTTTGGCCAATGGCTTTGCCTCGATCCATTTGGTGAAGTAGTCTATGGCGACCACCAAGTACTTGCGGTTCCCTGATGCTGCTGCGAAGTCACTTAGGATGTCCACCCCCCACATAGCAAAGGGAATGGGATTGTGGATCGATGTTAATTTGGTGGTGGGTAGATGGGGTACTAGGGCGAACAATTAACATTGCTGGCTAGCCTTGACATACTGTATTGCTTCCTCTTGCATTCATGGCTAGTAGAACCCCTGACGAAGGACTTTATAGGCTAGAGCTCACCCTCCCATGTGGCTCCCACATATCCCCTCATGAACCTCTGCTAGGGCATACTTGGCTCCCTTGGGTCCTAGGCACCGGAGTAGTAATGCTGTGACCCCCTTCTTATATAGTACTCCGTCCAGGATGGTGTACTTTGCAGCTCTCATCCTTATCTTCCTTGCTTCGACCTTGTCTTCTGGTAAGATGTCATTCTGTAGGTAATTGAGTATGGGGTCCATCCAGCTAGGCCCCTCCTCAATCTCATTAACCTACTTCTCCTGATATGTTGGCTCATGTAGTACTTCAATGTAGATGGCACTGGCCAGGTTTCAGAGCTCGTCATTGACTAGCCTGGACAGGGCATCAGCGGTGGCATTCTGGATCCTGGGAACCCAAACCATCTCGAACTTCATGAACTCCCTGATCAATGCTCGAGCACATGCTAGGTATGACGCCATTCACTCGACCTTTGCCTCATACTCTCCATTCATCTGGTTCACTACAAGCTGGGAGTCACTCCAGATGGATAGGTGTGTGACTTGGATGGCTTTGGCCACCTGGAGTCCAGCCAATAATGCCTCGTACTCTGCTTCATTATTGGATGCTAAGAAGTTGAATCGGAGAGCATACTGGATTCAAAATCCTTCGGGGCTGGTAAGTATGAAGCCAGCCCCGCTTTCTGCTGCGTTACTCGAACCATCCACTTATATCTCCCATGATCCTCGATCATGCTCCTCTGGTTCTTCTACTTCTGGCTTAATCGCAAATAGGGTGCATTCGGCGACGAAGTCCTCCAAGGCTTGGCCTTTGATGGCCGTCCTTGGTTGGAACCTGATATCATGCTCACTCAACTCTACCACCCAAGCAATCAACTGTCCAAAGACATCTGGTTTGTACAACACCTTCTTTAGTGGTAGGTTGGTGAGTACTATGATAGTATGGGCTTGGAAGTAGGGTCGTAGCTTTCTAGCTACAATCACTAGCGCGTAGGCTACCTTTTTTATCCTTGTATACCTGGTCTCGACGTCGATCAGGACATCACTAACATAGTAGATGGGTCTCTGTATCTTTCCTTCTTCTTTCAACAGTACTGTGCTCATCGCGATTGGGGTGGCAGCCAGGTAAATTTGTAGCTCTTCGTTGGGTTCTGGTCGCCCGAAGAGTGGTGGGTTCTCCAAGTACTCTTTCAACTCTTTGAATGCTTTTTGACACTCCTCCGTCCATGCAAAGTCTTTTGGTCTTTGGAGGTTTTTCAACGTCTTGAAGAATGGTAGACATTTATCCCCTGATCGTGACACGAACCTCAAAAGGGTGGCGATCCTTCCATTCAACCTCTACACTTCCCTGACCGTCCAAGGTGGTGGCATCTCATGGATGGCCTTGATTTTGGATGGGTTGGCTTCGATTCCACGTACTGAGACCATGAACCCTAAGAACTTCCCTGACGTTACTCCGAAAGCGCACTTTGCGGGGTTGAGTCTCATTTGGTTCCTTCTCAGCACAGTGAATGCTTCCTCTAGGTCGGTCAGGTGTTGGTGGGCTTGGACGCTTTTCACGAGCATGTCATCCACATATACCTCCATGTTACGCCTGATTTGTTCCTCGAACATTTTATTGACCATCCTCTGGTAGGTGGCCCCTACATTCTTCAGTCCAAACGGCATGACACCATAGCAGTAGTTCTCCTTGTCCTTTCGAAATACGGTGTAAGACTCATCATCCTCATGCATGAGGATCTAGTTGTATCCAGAGTAGGCGTCCATGAAACTCAGCATCTCATGGCCGACAGTAGCATCGATCAATAGATCAATCCTGGGCAGTGGATACTCATCCTTTGGGCATGCCTTGTTCAGGTCCGTGTATTCGATGCACATTCTCCACTTCCCATTGGGCTTCAGTACCATGACTACATTTGCAAGCCAGGTAGGGAACTTCTCTTCTCTGATGAACCCCGATCGGCTCAACTTCTTGACCTCTTCCTTGATAGCTGCTTGTCGAACGAGGACTAAATTCTGCCGCTTCTATTAGACGGGCTTCCTGGTTGGGTCTACATGTAGCCTGTGCTCTGCTATGGATCTGGGTATGCGAGGCATGTTGGCGGTCGACCATGCAAAGACATCCATGTTGGCTTGGAGGAGGTGTCCCAATTCTTCTTTCTGTTCATCATTCAACAACGAGCCAACCTGTATGACCTTGGAAGGGTCATCCTTGCTAAGTGGCCATGAGATGAGGTCCTCCATCGGCCTTCCTCTTTTCTCTGTCAGTTCATCTCTCTGATTGGTGACCAGGTTCTCCATGCACAGTGCCATTCCCCGGGTGTTACCATTGTTCTTCTTGACAAAGGTGGCATAGCATTCTCTGGCCTTCTTCTGATCGCCTCGGACCTTGCCCAGCCCAAAGAGGCAGTTGAATGACACCACAGAGCTAACAACCATGAAGTTTACCATGATGGTCACTTGTCGAGGATGCTCTCCAAAGGTGACGGGTAGCTTTATAGTGCCTCTGATGGAGGCAGTGGCGCTCGAGAATCCGTGGAGGTAGGTGGGCTCTGGCTTGAGTTGGTCGTCCCCAAACCCAATGAGAGCATGTCCACAGACGCCCCTATATCTATCAGTACCCTGTGCACTGGTCGATTGGCTATCTCCACTTGCACTATTAGGGCATCTTCATGTGGAAAGCTCACACCTTCCAAGTCTGCATCCGCGAAGGAGATTACCATCTCGGTCTTGGCCACCTTGCTTGGCTTCTCTGCTACTCCCATGAACCTGATGCGGGCTTTGGCCTTTCTGGTAGACTCTTGCCCCGGTCCTCCAAGTATGGTGAGGATGGGGGCTTCCTTGGTGCCGTTGGGTTTTGGTACATCTCTCCTCTCTTCTATGCAGTCTCTCTCCCTATCTCGATCCGCCCTCCTTTCTTCCCTTCTTGGTTCTTCTCTTTCTCGATCATGACCTCGGTCTCCTCGGCCATCACGTTTTCCTTTTATGTATTTTTTCAAGCTCCCTGACCGTACAAGTTGCTCTATCTCCCTCTTTAGTTGATAGCAATCTTCTGTGTCATGCCCATTATCCTTGTGGAAGAGACAATACTTGCTAGGGTTACGCTTCTCAGGTCCTGCTAACATGGGTCGTGGCCAACGGAGTAGGTCACGGTCTTGGATGTGCATAAGGATCTGGGACCTGGTGGTATTCAGAGGTGTGAACTCTGGGCTGCTTGCTCATTCACTCCTTTTTGGGCGATGGTCGCTTCTTTCTGACAGGCGATCTCCCTTCTCTTGTCGATGCTCGGTCCTCAACCTCTTGCTTTCTTTGCGGTCCTTCGGCGCCGACCTCTTGTTATCTTGGGGCTTGGCTTCGATCACCTTCTTTCGAGCTTGTAGTACCTCGGCCATGTTGGCGAACTCGTTACACCGCTCTAGGAGCTCCTTTATGGTCCTGGTCTCATGACGTGCCAGGTCTTTGATCAAGTCAAGGTCCCTGATACCCCCAACCAAGGCTGCATGCTGGGTCTGGTCGTCTAAGTCTCGGACCTCCAGGGACTCCTTAGTGAACCTGCTGACATACTCCCTGAGGGACTCCCCAGGGTTCTGTATCACGTTCAGTAGATTGACCGTGGTCTTCTTTTGCTTGACACTGCTCTGAAAGCGGGTGACGAACTGCTTGCATAATTCTGCCAACGAACCTATCGACCTTGGTCGTAGTCTGGAGAACCATGAGGTAGCTGCACCCTTGAGGGATGCAGGGAATGCTCAGCAGGAGACCACGTCCAATCCACCGTATAGGGTCATCATCCCATTGAAGTAGTTGATGTGGTCATTAGGGTCTGTGGTTCCACTGTAGAGTTCGAAGGTGGGTAACCTAAACCTGGATGGGAGTGAAGCTGACATGATCTCTTCCGATAATGGATGTTGTCCGGGGATCGAGTGTGTCTCGCCCTTGGTCTACTTCTTTAGTCCTTCCAGCTTCTCGTCCAAATCTCGAAGTCTCTTGTCTAGCCCCTCATCCCGTGACTGTCCCCCACGTCTAGCTGGTCGTTCACTATGACCTCGTTCTCGTCCTCTCCTCGAAGTCCCCTCCGGTCTTGAATGTTGGCGGGATGGTGAATGGTCACGTCATGATGAACCTTGGAGTGAACGTGAGGGGCTTTCTTCTCGGTGGGTCTGGCTTCGCCCTGGTGTGCGGCTTCTCCCTAGTCGACCTTGGAACACCGACCTCCTGATAAACCCTTCTGGGTTGGGTACCACGGATCGGTGTGATGGTGTTCTCCTATGGTCTGACCGTACTGGGAGGTCCGCTGTTCTCCTGGGATGCTGGGAGGGATCCCCCCGCTACCTGGTGTACCTCTCTAACCTGTCCCCCCTAGGAGGTGACCTCCTAGGCTCTGCTCCTGTCGAGGGACAGGATCTATCCTACAACGGTGGGATGTTGCGCGCTACCTCAGGTAGTCACGGAAGAGTCGTTGGTCATGGAGGATCTGTCATTGCAAGTCATTGATCTGACCCACAGTCGCTGGTGCGTTAGGGTCTGGTACTTGCTCCACGGCTGCTTCCATGGCTACTTCAGGGTTGAGGTCGACTACCTTAACCTGTTGGTTCTCTGGGACCTCCCTCTTCTGAGAGGCATGGTCATTGGCTCTGCAATGTGAGCTCTCTGGAGGAGGTGATCCATTCCCCTTCCTCGCAGCATTGTTGGTGGAGGGAGCGGTCTTCTTGCCTCGTGGTGCCATTGAGTAATTATGAAAACAAGTTAGTAGGTACGATGGCTAGCGTCATTCCCATAGACGGTGCCAATCTGTTGGTCAGGAAATCATCGGCGGTCCTTCGAGTGTCGTAACCTGCAAAAGAACCTGGGTGACAAAGGAGAACCGATGTGGTTCCAGCCTAGGACTCTCCGATGCCTAAGTTAGATCTCTCTGAGCAAACAGATGAATGATAGAATTCAAGATATTCAAGATGGGTTGATGGGGGTAGAGTACCTCTGCTTTTATAATGGAGTGTGGCAGTGTGGAGAGTCCCAGTTGATGGCGAATAATCCCCGTAGTAGATAGAGTCCCGGAGTGTCAGGGGTCTTCCATGGTTGGTTGCCTCCCTACGGGGAAACAGTATCTCGATAAAGATGATGTCTCCGATAGATAAACGTAGATGTGTTGTGAGATGAGGTGCTTGTATCCGTCTTGGATTGTGTAGTTAATATGTGATGGTATAGAGTCCTGGAGATGGTGTAGGTCTTATTGATGACGGTGGTAGTAACCTAGTCTTAGTCCAGGTCCATGGAGGTTGGTCTGTACCCCCGCTTGGGTTCATGCGTGTCTGGGATTCACTTCCACAGGCCGTCCATGCCCATGGAGACCGCACCCGTGGAGGCCGCGCCCAGGTAGACTGCACCTGAGGGGGTCCGCGCCCATGGGTCGGTACCCGAGGGGTTCGCTCCCAAGGGGTTCGGACCCAAGGGGTTTGCGTCCGAGGGTGTCCGCCCGAGGGGTGGTCCACACCCGAGGTTGGTCTGTGCCCATCGTCCTCGGTCCTCACCTACCTGGTTCTCCACTGGTTCTGAGCCTGCCCACCTTGTTGGCCCGGGACGTGTGGTAGCTTCTGATTAGTCCATATGAATTTGGGTTTATCAGTAGTGCATATCATATGTTAACAAATTATGATTCTTTGAACGCTCATGATTCTGCTACTTCTTCAAGAGTTTATTCTTGGGAATTGGTTCCCCCTTCTGTTTGGAAATCCATTTGGAACTGTCGAACTACACCTAAGATCCAACGTTTCCTTTGGAGGGTGTGTTGCTGGCCTTGCCACTGGTGATACATTCCAGCATCGTAATATTCGTGTGGAACCTATTTGCATTCGTTGTGGTGATCTAGAAACGCCTGTGCACATTCTTTTTTTATGTAATTTTTCAAGGGAAGTGTGGTTTGGTAATAATATTGGTTGCACTATGCCTGCAACCTCACTTTCTTCTATTGGTCATTGGATCTATAGTTGGCGAACACTCACATATTTGGGGAAGAAGGAGTCTCGTTCTATAATTACCCAAATGTGTTTTCCCTGTTGGTACCTATGGCTTTCTCGTAATGACTGTGTTTTTGGTCATCGCTTATGGAAACCAAAAGAGGTGATCTTTGCAGCAAATAAGGCTTTCATGGAGTTTATGGGGATACAAACAATTTAAGTGATGCATCTGTTGATCATATTGCTGTACAGCAACAATGGCAGCCACTAGAACCTGGTTACATAAAATGTAACTGCGATGCAAGCTTGGCGTTGGACTCTACTTCAAGCGGTCTTGGTTATGTTTGGCGAGATTATTCTGGTTCGATACTTCGGGCTATGTCGACTCCACTCAACTTTACTGATGTCTTGACAGGAGAAGCATTGGCTATATGACATTGCTTGATGGATATGCATTCTTCAGGACATATGCTAGTTGACATCGAATCTGATAAGTTAAATCTTATCGGGTTCCTATTGGATGGAAACACACCTTCGCCGTTGCAGATACGCCCTATAGTAAATGATATTTCTCATTTATCATCTCTGTTCACATCTTGTATTTTCAGTTTTGTTCCAAGGGAGATCAACACTGTGGCTGACTCCCTGGCCCGGATGGCTATGTCGCTTACATGCTCGACAGTTTGGCATGTATCCTCTCCTTGGTTGCGTGAGTTATATTTGCTCTCCAACCTTGAGATGTAGCATGATAGTGTGATACTTCTTAATAAAGTTCCTCTATTTACCAAAAAAAAAACTAATTCAGGGGTACCACATGGCACAATTCTGAGATACCGCGTAGAGATGCTCTGAGATACTGCACATTTGGCCTTATAAATAGAGGGCCACCCCCTACCCCCCTCATTTTACAAGTTTCAGAGAGGGGACGAGACCCTGCTGTTGTGGAGAAAGAGAGAGAGGAGGAAAAATCGAGATCCATCGATCCCCATCCAATTCCAATTCCGATCCCGGGCTTTTAAAACCGGATCCTGATTCCGAGTTTTTAAAAGCTGACCTATTGCTGCGGTTTATGGATCTTAATACCTTATTCGATCAACCTCTCTTTTCTTCTCTATTCTCTTCTTTCTTCCTTTTCTCTTGATCTGCACGGGTATATTGACTATTGCTTTTCTGATCTCATCATGGTCTATATCAGGCTTTTAAAACACAGAACCGAGGAAAAAATTGATCATTGGCGATTCCAATCCGGATGGGATCAGAATCGGTTCGCATCAGTGGTTAAAACCCTAGAATGAGAATTTCTAGGGTTTTTGGATGTGAATTGGACATGCCAGATCGGTGGCAATCGGATAAGTCTCAGCCGATTCACTGATCCGATTCCCAATTCTTAAAACCCTGGTCTACATGGTATGTTACAATCCGTTATCCAAAAAAAAAAAAAACTTCCAAGAAAAATGAATGGCAATCAGATCAGGTTAATAACAACTTAATCAAGCTAAATTATTGTGCTCACCAAAAACCCAAGAGGGGTTAGGTTGAAGAGAGGGCTTGGCTGGTCACTGAGTGAATCTTGCTATCTCATTAACACAGTGGGAGCTTGTTTCCCATCTGAGCCATGGAATCTTGTATCAATAGAAGAGGGGCATGGTGTAAATGTCGAACAAGAAAACCCCTTGTGGTTATGATTAAAAAGAAAATTGAGAAGTGTAGTAACAGATGCTATATGAACCAACGCGTGGGCATAAAGCCTTTGTTTCTTGATCTTTCAATTCTTTACCAACTTCATTTTTCCATGAATCTTAAATGGCAATAAAACTACCTCAGGTGATACGGCTCCTGGTGGCTTTACTAAACATAGAAAAACTTATTTCACTGTTAGTACAACGAACCTTACAAAACTCAGCTTGTGTTGCTGTTGTTGGGAAGAATATTTACACACCTCGAACAACCTAGAGATAAACCAGATTACCCCTTCAACCCAGAACCACACATACACATACTAATTTGATGTTGAGCAGTTGGAAATTGCTGAATCACTTTTGATTACCCGGGTGTTGTATGATCCACAAAATCCACATTTATGATACAACCAGTGAAAGCGTGCCATTCCCTTTTTACCACAATCGTTGCACAGAATATCCTGGATTACCAAACATCACTAATTAGCATTCTCCTTAATAAAGGAAGGAGAGGTTCAAAGAAGCCAGAGAAAAATTTATGTCAGCAAAGGTACCTGACAGCGATCCTTGTATTCTTCTGGAAGCTCCTCAGCAGCTAACAAAGCATCAAGCATGCCAAAATACACCTGGATGGGTTGATAATCTTTTAGAGATCTGTGCTACCTAAATGGATGAATAGAATATATCCCCATAAACCTCTTTCCTCAACATTTTCTTTTCCCACATGTAGGGAAGCATACTACCCTACATCAATTTATTGGGAAACCTCTACCCACTATTAAGAAACCTAAAAATAGAACAACAAAAACAGAAGCACAATGCTATAAGATACAATGTGCACAAACACACTAAGGCTGTGTTGGCTGTGTTTGGTATGCATTCTTGGAGTGCATTCTAGGTCAATTTTGCATTCTCGGATGATAAAAACAACTATTTTATCACCCGAGAATGCGAAATCGACCTACAATGCATACCAAACGCTACCTAAGATATCACCAGACATACCAAAGATGACAGTTGGCTTAGTATAACTGACCTATCTCCCCCCCCCCCCCCTTTTGGGTACACACATACAAGCAAGAGCGTACAGACCCACACAATAATTACTATTGAAGATAGATGAATTGGCTGAGAAAACTGAATAGGGAGGTTTCATTTGATTTGGGTTGGGTTGGGCTGGGCTGGAAAAGATGAGAAGGAAGTTTCAGGTTTTGTGCCTGTCACTATTTGCTTCCATTACATTATTTTAAGTACATTTTAGTTGAAGTACATAATTATAAACTGGACTAAACTCTTGGCACAGACAGAACTGGTCCAATCCCATCACAAACTAAACCTCAAGCAGCAAAGGCCCAACCAGCCCATGCAGCCTGCACATAACTCGATCTGCAGCTCTGCAAGGGTAAGCTTGAAGCCTTAGCTAACTACAGGACTCTGATCAGTTTGGCCTGAATGCCTTCAAGAGGAGGCTACTCGTAAAATCTAGATTCATGAATTAAGTACAAAAGTTCCATGATTATGATTGAATTACAGATCTATCATATACATTTGTCCATTGTATAGATGTATGTGGTTGTTTGTCAACCTGAGGGACCACGATAAACCTGAATATTCTGACATCAATATTTGGATGCAATATTAATAACTGCCCCTACATAAACTCAAGTAGGTGGTGCAAATAACTCAACTCAGCTGAACTCAGCCTTATCACAACTAAATAGGGTCGGCTACATGGATCATTTCTCTCCAATCAGGTGGCGCAAATAACTAATAAGGTGAATAATAAAACATCAAATAACACACATTAAGGAAAAGGTGATGTAGATCAAAGGTCCATGTGTAGCCGTACAAACAAACCTCAAAACCAGCCTAGTGTAGTTGTGGGATTCAACTGCTGTGAGAGGCAGCCTGGGCTGATGATGTGGCAGGTTTTTGTTGGTTCAATGGAGCATCACATAAGGCAGCCCCACTCCAGATAAAAAGCATGGAGGAAGAGAAGGGGGCATTTTTATTAAAAAAAAAAATGTTACTGTTCGCATGAACAGTACCCGAGTTACTATTCACATGTTACAGTTCAAGTGAACAGTGATTGATTTGGGGGCCATATGGACAGCTTGCATGGAGTACAAGATATGGACAGCTTTGTTCCTATTTTTGAGTTTACCTTGTTTCTATTTTAAGTTTCCAGTTTGGTTGTAATAGGAGATTAGATAGTTTCTAAATTCAGTTTTAACAAGTTAGTACTAGTTTCTAATTTCAGATTTAGAAAGTAGGGTTAACTTTTAATTAGAAGTTTTTATTTTCTTAAGTTTCTATTTCAGTCCTTTGTTTCCTTTTAGTTAGATTTAGTTTCTATTTTGTAATCCTCCCAATAGTCAAAAGGGGAGTTACTGTTTGTAATCAAGCTTTAGTTATAAATAAAGGCAAGAGGCCGTATTGATCAGCCAATGATGAGATTAAAAAAAAAGTGTGGTTGTTAGCCATGTAGCTGTGAGAGATAGCTCGTGTGAGAGGCCGTGGGTGAGAGACCTGGGAGAGAGTGACAGGCTCAATCCAAACTATCCTTCTATCATATTTTCCTTTTTTTTTTTTTTTATTGTGTGATCTGCTACAAGTTCTGCGATCGATTAAGAAATATTTGCTACAAGTTCATCAATTGTTGCCTAGTTTTGAAGACCAAACCAGAATTAAACTTTGTTCAAGAAGATCCTGCTTGGGGCTAGGTCCTTCGTGATCCAGCCTTACATTATTTGGTATCAGAGCTAAGGAGAGGCTGTAGACATGATCGACGGTTGTTGCATTCTACTTCCAATTGAAGATTCATCATGCAAGATTGATTCGATAACTCCACTAAACTCGTGGACGAGTTTTGTTTCAAGATGGGGAGAGCTGATGTAGATCAAAGGTCCATGTGTAGCAGCAGTCCATAGGAACAAGCCCCAAAACCAGCCTAGTGTAGTTGTGGGATTCAACTGCTACGAGAGGCAGCTGGGTCTGATGGTGTGGCAGGTTTTTGTAGCTTCGATGGAGCATCACATAAGGCAGACCCACTCCAGATACAAGCACGAAGAAGAGAAGGGACCAAGACAAGAAAAAATAAAGTTACTGTTCACATGAACAGTATCCGGGTTACTGTTCATGTGAATAGTGATTTGGAGGCACATATGGACAGCTTGCATGTAGTACAAGATATGGACAGCTTTGCTCCTATTTTTGTTTAGCTATGTTAGTTTACCTTGGTTCTATTTTTAGTTTGAGATTAAATAGTTTCTAAATTCAGTTTTAGCAAGTGTTTTTTTTTTAGCAAGTTAGATAGTACTAGTTTCTAATTTCAGATTTAGAAAGTAGGCTTAACTTTTGTAACAAAGAGCTGCTAAATAAGCTTAGCTTTTGGAACAAAGAGCACTGCTAAGAAACCAGAACCGAGAGAGAGAAGAAGATGGAGAAGAGAAGAGAACTGTCGAACTTGACAGTCTCCCTCACCCTATTTATATTTATACTTAATAGATTACATCAAGAGGGAATTCCTAATCATATTAGGAATCCAAATTACAATAGGAAAATAGAAAATAAAATAGAACTCAAACTAGAACTAAGAAACTAACTCTAACTAAAAACATAAGGAGGGGAATCTAGATTAGAATAATGGAATATTCTAATCAAGATATCCTCTTCTCTCTATGATCTCGATATACTTCAACACTCCCCCACAAGCTGGAGCGTACAAATCACCTAGACTCAACTTGGAACAACTTCTACGAAAAGCAGGTCCATACAACGGCTTGGTAAACATATCACCAAGTTTATTGGTACTAGATACAAATGGTGTAGAAATCAACTTCTTCATAACGGCATTCCGAACAAAGTGACAATCAACCTCAATGTGCTTGGTCTTCTCATAAAATGCAGGATTACTTGCAATATAGATAGTAGATTGATTATCACAAAACATCTGCATATGTTGAGTGATGGGAAATCCTTATTCCTAGAGAAAAGATTTTACCCACATCAACTCAGTTGTAGTATGTGTCATTGCCCGATATTCAGCCTCAACACTCGATTGAGCAACGGTGGTTTGTTTCTTGCTTTTCCAGGTGACCAAATTACCACCCACAAAGGTACAATAACTAGTAGTAGAATGACTATCACCATCACCACCAGCCCAATCAGCATCAGAAAACCCAACCAAATTAGCATTTTGATTAGGCCGATAAATAAGACCCTTACCAGGAGCACTTTTTAGATATCGCAACACACAGCAAGCAACATCCCAGTGAATTTTCTTTGGACGTTGCATAAATTGACTAATAACTCCAACGGCAAAAGATATATCTGAGCGAGTGACAATAAGATAAATAAGTTTTCCAACCAATCTTCTATATCGATGAACATCTGAAAAATCCTTGCTCTCAATGAACCCAAGTTTTTTATGGGGATCCATGGGAGTCCCTGTTGGTTTGGAAGCAAGCATTCCAGTGTCAATCAAAAGGTCAAGGACATATTTTCTTTGAGATAGCTAACACCTTTCTTGCTTTGTAAAACTTCAATACCAAGAAAATACTTGAGAACACCCAAGTCTTTCATCTGAAAATGCTGATGAAGATATGATTTAACTTGGGCAATACCAGAAGCATTATTACAAGATATAATAATGCCATCCACATAGACTACCATCACCACCACCTTTGAACTCTGACGGCGAACAAAGACAGAATAATCAGAATAACACTATCAGAACCCAACCTGAGTGACAATGGAGCTGAATTTATCAAACGATGCTATTGGAGATTGTTTCAACCCATAAATTGCCTTACGAAGCTTGCAAACCTTGGTAGAACGCTCCCCCTGAGCAACATACCCTGGAGGTTGCTCCACATAAACCTCCTCTTGAAGATCATCATAAAGAAAAGAATTTTTGATAACCATCTGATATAAGGGCCAATCAAAATTAACAACCAAAGAAATAAGGTACGGACAGAATTCAGGCGAGCAACAGGAGAGAAAGTCTCAAAGTAATCAACACAATATGTTTGAGTATAGCCCTTCGTAACCAAGCGGCTAAACAGAACCATCCGGATTGTATTGGATAGTATAAACCCACTAACACTTAAAAAGATCCTTCCCAGTAGGTAATGAAACCAGAGTCCAAGTATTTCTAAATAATAAAGCATCCATCTCGGTATCCATGACAGCCTTCCAACCAGAGTGAGAGAATGCCTCATGGTGGGTTTTAGGTATAAAGTTAGTAGATAAAGCAGAACCAAGTGGGTGATACTGGGAAGGAAGATGTGAAATGGAAACATACTGCTCAATAGGATAAACAATTAAGGATTTATGGCGCTTGTAAGTACAAAGATCGAGTACCTTTACGGACAACAATGGGTAAGTTGATGGAGCCTTCAGCATCAAAGTCAGATTGAGTGTTGGGATGATCGTTGTCCACTGTAGCAAATGGCAAGTCCGGGACAGTAGGTACAGTGTATAATGGACCAAGTACAGTGGTCGAGGCAGTGGAGGCTGGTATAGGAGTGGTGGTCGATGATACAGTCAATGGTCGACGTCGGAGACATTGATAGACTTGAACTGGTGATGTGATGGGAATGGGGACAGGTATTGGTGGACCTAGAAGATCTTCATGGTGCACTGTGGACGATATAGAAGTACGAGAAAAATAATGAGTATTTTCAAAAAAGGTGACATCAGCACTAATAAATTGTTTATTAGAAATTGGATCAAAACATTAATACTCTTTTTGAGTACGAGAGTAACAAAAAAAAATACATTTAATAGACCGAGGGTATAATTTATCAATGGCAAGATGAAAAATATGAATAAAATACATACAACCAAAAAACACGTGGTGGAGAAGGAAATAAAGAACTATCAGCGTAAAGAATAGAAAAAGGAATTTTATTATGTAAAACCGAGGATGACATACGATTAATAAGGTAACAAGCAGTAAGGACGGCATCACACCAAAAATGTTTGGGGAGATTCATGTGGAGCATAATGGACCGAGCAACTTCGAGTAAGTGCTGATTTTTTTTGTTCGACCACTCCATTTTGTTGTGGAGTGTACGAGACACTAATTTAGTGAATAATACTATAAGTGAGGCAAAAATCAGAAATCTCGGTTTGAGTGTACTCAAGAGCATTATCAGAACGAAAAAATTTTTATAGATGTGTCAAATTTAGTTTTTATTTGTTGATAAAAAAATTTTAAATATAGTAAGAAATTGAGTCCGAACCTTCCACAAATAAACCCAAGTAGAACGGGAATAATCGTCCACAAAACTAGCAAAATAAGAAAATCCTAACCTATTATGAACTCAACATGGACCCCAAATTTCAGAATGAACTAAAGAAAACAATGAAGAACTTCTAGGTATAGTCCGAGCAGGAAAAGAGGCATGATAATGTTTGCCTAGTTCACAAGCTTCACATTCAAGGCAAGTTGTGGACCAAGGTACTAAAACTCAGGTCTCGGTACCAACTCGGCCCTTGGAAAAACCGAGTCGAGTCGAGATCTCCGCGAGATCTCGTGGAGTTGATGCATTTTTTTTCTACTCAAAGCCTCAACTCAGTGGGTTTTAGACCTAGTTTAGGTCTGAAACTTGATATTCAGCCTATTTTAAGCCATTTAAACATAATGGCACTATCAGATTTTACAAAAACAAAGTCCAAATATGAGTTTCAATTCGGACCATAGGTTGGTAGGCGATGACGTACTAAAATACCCTACTCTACACATAATTTAGTAATAAAAAGCAAGCAAAACATTCAATTAAAAGCTAAACAACTTAAATAAGAATTAGAAATGTTAAAGTGATACATCAAACTGTTTAACAATGTTACAACTATCATCACATAAAATGACATTGAATCAAGTATTCAGTCCCCGCTAGTGTCACATAGTCTTCCCATGACATAATGTTGTTGTAATGTTGCATATAGTGCTCCACAGCAAGCATATAAGAGTTCTGTCGAGTTAGGTAAGTAAATACATAGTAGGTGGGTCATTTCCATGGGTCAACCCTAGATCTTGACCCGAGATCCGAGATCTCGCCGAGATATGTCGAGTTCTGTCGAGTTAGGTAAGTAAATACATAGTAGATGGGTCATTTCCATGGGTCAACCCGAGATCCAAGATCTCGCTGAGATCTTGTATTATTTTGTATCGTATCCCACCTCGTCTCGGTTTCTCAAAAAACTAAGAAACTTGCCGAGATCTCGCGAGTTCTCAAACTATGATGTGGACTTGCAACTAGGAACCATTAATTGGAGTTTAGGTAGAGATGGGTGACCAAGGCGTAGATGCCATTGCATGGAAAATGGTATGGTAGTGGATGTAGCAACAGTGGAAGGTCCAGTGCCATCCAGGTATTACAACCCATCGCGCTCAAGCCCTCCACCAATCATCTTCCTTGTCTGAAGGTCCCAAAAAACACAATAAGGATAGAAAGTTACCGAACAGTTAAGAGATTTAGTAAGTTGACTGACAGATAAAACACTTGAAGGTAATTTAGCAACATGAAGAACAGGAGAGAAGTTCATGGAGGATGTTGGAGAGATAGTTCCATGACTAGCTACCTAAGTAGAGGATCCATTAGCAAGGATAACATTGGAAGAAGTATAAACGTGATTTATTGAAGAAAATAACTTGACTTACCAGTCATGTGACATGAAGCACCTGAATCAATAAGTCATGAAGTAGAGGAAGGATAAAAAGCATAGTTACCTTTATAGGCTAGGGTAACGGTAGAGGTGGAGGCAAATTCAGCTTCAAGTTGTTGGAGGTGTTTGACTAGCTGGTTGTAATCATCACGAGACACAGATCATGAAATACTAGAACCTTGATTCATTTCATTGGTAGGTTTCTCAATAGTAGTGTCAGTCATGGCAGCATTGGCTAGTTCATTCGCCCACTCAGGTTTTCCATGCTTGGCCCAACAGGCTGATTTGGTTTGTCATAATAAGAGCACTGGCAGGAAGATTTTTCAACGGTTTGATGGCATGTACCTTGCCAACTAGTGTCACGGGCCACGGCCTCTAAATTGGCCACGACCACATCCTCGTCCACGATTTGCAACAAAAACCTCATTGAGAGAAGGGACCTTCTCCCCTGTGAGCAACTAAGTCTTCACAGATTGGTAGACAGAATGTAGTCCAGCTAGGAATTTTGCAAGATGGAACTTAGCTCTTTGTTGTTTCAACTAATCCAGATTGGTAGTCAGAGGCTGATGTATCTGGCTGGAGTTCTTAAACCATGCCCTTATAACTGGCAAAATATTCATTCAAGGTTTTATTTTAGTGTTGGAAAGTAAAAAGTTTCTCACAGAGATCATACATATGGGAGATATTCCTTTCTTAAGAGAAGCTTTCACGCAAGTCATTCTAGACATCCTTAGCAAGTGTGTGAAACATCAGATTGAAGGCGATAGCAGGTTCAATACTGTTCCATAACCATATCTTGATAATAGAATTTTATCCACTCATCATGAGCTGTGATTGTGGTTGGGTCCTTAGGATCACGATCAGGAGGATCATTTGTAATGTATTTTAGTTTGCCCTTGGCATGTATGTAAGCTTGCACTGCCTGGGCCCACAATAAATAATTTGAAACTCCAGAGAGTTTAATAGTAGTTATCTGAACTTGGACATTGTCCGTTGGTGGTTTCAAATAACCCCAAAAAAGCAGCAGTATATTCAGCAGTAGCAAAGTTAGGTTGTGATAACCAAAACCAGTAGCAGTACTTTCGCCAGAGCCAATATTAGGGCTTAAAAAACAGAAACCCTAAAAGAAGCAGTAGTAATAACCAGAACAGCAGTGGCACACTTGGCAGTACCAGAGTTAGGATTTAAGAACCCTAAAATATCAGAAATAATAACCAGAGCAGCAGCAGCACACTTGGCAGTAGCAGAATTAGGGTTTATGAATCCAAATTAGCAGTAAGCCAGTAATAACACACCCGACAGTGGGGAATATTAATCCCAAGAGTTTACCAACTCAAAACAGCAAGAATTAGACAGCTGAGTGTTGTTCTGGGAGAAGCGAAACAGAATCCAAAAACTCAAAATTTGGATCGATTGAAGAAAGAAAACCCTGACAAGGGCACTGTAGAACTAAGAACAAAGACTCCTTGTAAAGAAAACTTCAGTCTTCAACAATGATCCACTGACTGGATCTGAAATATCAGAAATCTCGCCGAGATTCTCGGTTTTCCAATTTCCCGAGTCGAGATGGCCTACGAAACTTAAAAGATCTTGCTGGAAATTCTTGGTATACAGACCAAGGTTTAAAGTATCGGTTTCGGGTATCGTATCGGTCGGGTAATTTTAAGAGACGTATCGTATCGTATCGTTTCGGAGATACGTATCGAACAATATAGATACGCATAGAAATGGTTAAGATACACATGGAAATATACTTTTGGAACAAAAAACGATATAAATAAACAATATATAATGAGTGTCATGAATAAAACCTAAAATGGTGAATAATATATAACCAAACAAGTGCATTAAATTGAAATTGTTATAAAAGATGAGGTTTCTTATATGTTGTAATCGTCTATAGTGATGAAGAGTATTGGATGATGCAAGGATGATGTTGTAGCACTCCTTGATTCGTTTTTTAGTTTACAAGTGTGAAAAACCAAGATTAAATGCAAGATTTTAGACTTTTGGTTGAGAGTTTTCCTTCATTTTTTTGTTAGATTAGGAGTTGTATCGAGTCTGTGAGTGAAAATGGCTTTTTTATAGAATGTATCGATGGTATCGGTACGTATCGGTATGTATCGGTGTGTATTGGTATGTATCGGTTCGTATCGGTATGTATCAAGCCGTATTGGTCGATATGTATCAATACGTATTAAACCACCCACAGAACCCTTTACTGGACGTATCGATGGTATCGATACGTATCAGTCTTATCATATCGTATCGGCCCGTATTGGTCAATACATTTCGATACAATTCGAGACAGTTCATTTTTTTTTAAAAAGGAGACGTATCGGTATCGACCGATACCAATACGTATCGGTCCGTATCGTATCGTATCGTATCGTATCGGTCCGTATCATATCGTATCAGTCGATACTTTAAACCATGATACAGACATCTATCTATGCCAGGGACCAAGACAGAGAAGACAGACACTTATGTATGCCTAATATCATTTAAGTAAATGCTTTTGTATTTGTATTTCATTTATTTAAGATATTATTCATAAATAAGCAAATACACCCCCATTTGAATCCAATAAAAATAGTTAAAAAATAAAATTCCAAAAGGAAAAAAAGTCAACCCCCCAGTTCAAGAACAAAAACTGGATTTTCGGCGATAGGTGTAATTTTCAACTTTCTAATGCTGGGGTTTTTCTCAAATCTAAAAATTCCATAAATCTTATTATGGTAAAACATTGCTAAAAACCAAAAGTGCGGTAAAATATTCATTTGTTTTGATGTCCAAAAAATTATTTTCATTCAGAGCGATTTTGACAGCATTCGCGCACACCGAATTAAGTTTGACCGGTACATAACTCTTTCAATATAAATCAGATTTTAGCAATCTTGGACTTGTTGGAAAGCTATGTTTTGAAAGCTTTCCAACAAGTACAAGATTGCTTAAATCCGATTTATATTGAAGGAGTTATTTACCGGTCAAACTTAATTCGTGTGCTGCAATGTCACAAAATCGCTCTCGAATGAAAATATATTTTTGGACATCAAAACAAATGAATATTTTACCGCACTTTTGGTTTTTAGCAATGTTTTACCATATTAAGATTTATGGAATTTTTAGATTTGAGAAAAAACCCAGCATTAGAAAGTTGAAAATTGCACCTACCGCCGAAAATCCAGTTTTTGTTCTTGAACTGGGGAGTGACTTTTTTCCTTTTGGAATTTGATTTTTTAACTATTTTTATTGGATTCAAATAGGGGTATTTGCTTATTTATGAATAATATCTTAAGTAAATGAAATACTATTTCTAGTATTTCATTTACTTAAATGATATTAGGCATAAATAAGACTGTTTATCCTGTGTCTGTCCTGGTTTCTAGAATAAGTGTCTGTCTTGCTTTCTCACTAAATGAAACTCCTATTTGGACTTTGTTTTTACAAAATCTAATAATGTCATTGTGTTTAAATGGCCTAAAATAGGCTATATACCGATTTTCAGACCCAAAAGAGGTCTAAAACCCACCGAGATGGGCTTCCGAGTCGGAGAAAAAAAAAAGGCACAAACTCGACGAGATCTCCCCAACTCGGTTTTTTGCTGGGCCGAGATGGCTCCGAGACCCGAGTTTTCGAACCTTGGATAGTAATCAAAGAGTACCGCAGCTTGAGAAGGAAAATCTTCAATCGATCTAGCATCCAGGTATGTAAGAGAACCCTAGTTTTCAATTGAAAACTCCATCGAAGGTTTAATATGTAGTCATAGTTGTCAAGGCGGCGCCTTAGGCGTCCAGGCGCCTTGGACGCCTTGTTCGCCTGGTTGATTTCGCCTTGAATTTTGTCCCTCCCCACTGCCTTGGGTCGCTTAACCGCCATGATAACTATGTATGTAGTAACATGCAGCATAGGGTGCTGCACCCCTTTAAGAAGAACTTAAATGAAAACCTTCAAACTAGAATCGCAGAGGAACAACCAATTAAAGGTTGTGCTCTGTTACCATGTAACAAAGAGCACTGCTAGGAAGCCAAAACCAAGAGAGAGAGAGAAGAAGATGGAGAAGAGAGGAGTACTGTCGAACTTGACAGTCTCCCTCACCCTGTTTATATTTATACTTAATAGATTACATCAAAAGGGAATTCCTAATCATATTAGGAATCCAAATTACAATAGGAAAAAAGAAAATAAAATAGGACTCAAACTAGAACTGGGAAACTCTAACTAAAAACATAAGTAGAGGAAACACATAAGGAGGGGAATCTCAATTAGAATAATGGAATATTCTAATCGAGATATCCTCTTCTCCCTATGAGCTCAATATACTTCAATAGCTTTTATTTTGAAGTTTCTATTTCAGTTTTTGTTTCCTTTTAGTTAGATTTATTTTCTATTTTTGTTTGGTTTCTATTTGTAATCCTCTCAATAGCCAAAAGGGGAGTTACAATTTGTAATCATGCTTTAGTTATAAACAAAGGCAAGAGGCTGTATTGATCAGCCAATGATGAGATAAATAAAAGAGTGGTGTTAGACTGTTAGCCATGTAGCTGTGAGAGACAGGTACGGTGAGAGGCTCAATCCAAACTATCCTATCTTCTATTTTTTCCTACTTTTTTTTTTTGGGAAATTTTCACGTACCTCCCCTGAGGTATCACATAATTATAAAAACACCCATCAGTTTTGGGAAATTTTGCATGCCCCCCCTAAATTTTCTAAAAAGTTAACACATGCCCCCATTCCGTTAGTGTTGGACTAACAACGTTAAAATCAATGGGTAAAGTGACAAAAATGCCCTTGCAAGAAAAAAGAGAAAAAACCTGCAACTCATCTTCCCCAAATCGTTTAGGGTTTGAAAAAAGGAAGATGAGTTGCAGGTATCCTTCCTTTCTGATTCGGTTTAATACAAGAAGGATTAAAATTATTGAAAACAAAATGGGGCTTTTGGTTTATGAGGAACTGTAGAAACAGATTTGAATTAGGTTAATGCTTGGATGATTAGTTCATCCCAAGCACATTGTATTTATAACTATAATGAAATAGTAAAAATAATTACATAAGCAATGTGGGATTAAACCACATAAGAAACTAAAAAATAATAAAGGAAAAAAGTCCAGAATACCCCCACGGTATTCTGGCCCAATATAACTAACACTCCCCCTCAAGTTGGAGCATATATATCATGCATGCCCAACTTGACTAAGATAGGATGAAACAGCTTGCTACTCAATCCCTTAGTGAACAAATCAGCTAGCTGATCAGAAGACTTCACAAAGGGAACACAAACGAGGCCAGCTTCAAGCTTCTCCTTGATGAAATGTCGGTCAACCTCCACATGTTTCGTGCGATCATGTTGGACAGGGTTATGAGCAATACTAATGGCCACTTTATTGTCACAATAAAGCATCATTGGAAGATGGACAGCAACACCAATATCCTGCAATAACCCTCTAAGCCACAGAAGTTCACAAATTCCTTGTGCCATTGCGCGGAATTTGGCTTCAGCACTAGACCTTGCCACAACATTCTGCTTTTTGCTCCGCCATGTGACAAGGTTTCCACCCACAAAGGAACAATAGCCAGAGATAGATTTCCTGTCAGGAGAACCAGCCCAATCGGCATCAGTATATGAGCCCTTATAAGTAAAGAAAACACCTGCAAAAAATCAGCAACAGTGGGCAGCAGTAACCCTAAGATCGATAGATGTCAAGGTTTTGAAAAAAACCCTGATAATGGAGGAATCGATCTCAAGGAAGTCTTCAATCTTAAGGAATAATTTCTGAACCAATAAAACAACAATTCTGCAGCAGCTTCTGGTCTTCAAAGAGAGGAGAGGAGCCCTTGTATCTGATGTAGAAGCAATCTCCAAGAAGGAACTGAAGAACCAATATCGCAGCAGTGTTGATTGGAGTCTATCGAACAGAATTATAAGTCATAAATGAGGTAATGGGGGCAGCAACTAGATCGCATGATTACCTCATCAGTGCTGCCCTATATGGGAATGAAGAACAAGGGAGAAGAAGGAGAGAACTAGAAGAGAAGAAGATCGAGAGAGAGAAGAAGAACAAAAACCGAGAAAAATTGGTGTCCCTAGTTCGAAATCTGCTCTGATACCATGTAGAAACAGATTTGAATTAGGTTAATGCTTGGATGATTAGTTCATCCCAAGCACATTGTATTTATAACTATAATGAAATAGTAAAAATAATTACATAAGCAATGTGGGATTAAACCACATAAGAAACTAACAAATAATAAAGGAAAAAAGTCCAGAATACCCCCACGGTATTCTGGCCCAATATAACTAACAGGAACAAACCACAAATTTATGGAAGCAAAGCAAAAATATCAACTATGGTACTGGTTCATCTGACTCCTTTGAGATTTGCTATTTGTTTCATCTTTAATCTGTCCGAAAATTGGAACCCCTAGCTGAATTAGGACGCCAATAACCCACTGAGGAAGAAGAGATACCACCGACACACTCCACAACAAATCCAAGAGCTTGAATTGTAAGATTTTTCATGCTATCTCTCTATCGTTTAGCTTTATTTCTGCACCTGAGTGTGTTTGATGATGAGATTTCTTTCTTACTCTGTTGTTTCTGTCTTTGAAGTCTCCTCAAGGAGTGCCCTCATCCCAATGAGAAATAAAGGCTAGAACTAAGCACGAGGCTTAACCTGGAAACCAGGCAAGTAATGTTCTGGTTTCAGAACTGACGCACTCAGATGAAGGTAAAACCTAAGCAGGAGGCTTGTCTCTTCAGTTTTTGTCTTTTCAATGTTTGTTCTGTAAAGTAATGGAACTGATAATCTCATGATGACATAAACCAGACCCAACTGGAATGCCATAAGAACTCAATACTTAGGCAACAGAACAATAAGCTGTGAGAATATGTCGATTAGGGATGCCGTGAGGAACCCAATCTGCACCAACTGTGGTGGCCCGACGATGTTAGGCGATATCTCTTTGGAGGAGCAACACCTTAGGATTGAGAATGCCCGTTTGAAGGATGAGCTTGATCGAGTGTGCAAAGGATACCTGCAACTCATCTTCCCTTATTTCAAACCCTAAACGATTTTGGGAGGATGAGTTGCAGGTTTTCTCTTTTTTCTTGCAAGGGCATTTTTGTCACTTTACCCATTGATTTTAACGTTGTTGGTCATACACTAACGGAATGGGGGCATGTGCTAACTTTTTAGATAAGTAAGGGGGCACGCGAAATTTCCCAAAACTGACGGGTATTTTTGTAATTATGTGATACCTCAGGGGAGGTACGTGAAAATCCCCTTTTTTTATTTTCACTGTGTGATCTACTACAAGTTCTGCGATCGATTAAGGAATATTTGCCACAAGTTCATCAATTGTTGCCTAGTTTTGAAGACCAAACCAGCATTAAACTTTGTTCAAGAAGATCCTGCATGGGGCTAGGTCCTTCGTGATCCAGCCTTAACATTAAAAGGGGAAAAAAAGAAATTCAGACAATGAATTGATTGTCCTAATTATTATTTTGGGGATGAAAGGAAAAGGGAAAAGGGAACAGAATAACATCCAAAGTCAACATAACTATGCATAGTAGAGAATAAGGAAAATAAAATAAAATATTATCTCTTTTTTTTTCTTTCTTTTCAGAAAATGATATGAAGAAATCTCTTACCGCCATATCCCCCAAAGATTTGCTACATATTGGACAAGTGTAGTGACTGCAAGTATACACCTATTCACAATAGAAAGAGAAAATCTAAGTACAAGCTACTCATTGAGTGTTCTTGCATAGGGGAAAGAAATCTAAGAGGGAAAAGCCAGTTGGAAGGGGGGTGGGGGGGAAGAAATGGCAGACCTTGAAGCAAGCTGAATGCATGAAGTGCCCACATGGAAGAGCTCTGACTGTAGCACTTGAAGTGAATAAAAAATCACAGCAGATGGGGCAATTTGTTTCAAGACCTTTCTCCCAACACTTGTGGTCCACTAAAGACATCCCCAAGCAACAATTGCACGTCATGCAATGAAAAAAATCGATGCCAAGTCCCTTCCCTACGCGGCATAAATTGCAAAAGGGGCAATGGTATACTGTCCTGAAGAAGCCAAACAGAAAATCAAATAAATAAAAAGATGCCAAGAAATATACTCCAACAGTCATCCACACTGTCCTACCTAAGCAGGAAAAAATAAATGAACATATGACAAGGGATCTTCTTCAACAGTCATCCAAGAAAGCATAGCATTAGATCCTCAAGCAATCAAGTATTCTAAAATCTTAGAGAGATGAAGCCACAGAAGAAACGTTAGGCATTTTGTTTTACAAACAACCTAAAATTATGCATTCTTTAGACTTCTGTATGAAATAATCAAAAAGAAGTTTTTCTAGATTTTTTTATGGTATGAGCAACTCCTGGAAAGGCAGTTTCTACCTGCTACTGCAATGGTCAGTCACACTGGAACCTTCTAAGGACCAACAACATATTACCCCACCTGGACGGTAAAAACAATATTTCTATTCTCTAAGGTCTTGCTCCAAGATAGAATATACCATGTAGTCTCTGAATGGAAACCAAGTTTTGATGAGCACAGAACCGAAAAATTGATTGAAAACCAACAGGACAACGGTCATTTACAACTTACAAGTGCAGGACCAACCCAAGGTAACTTATTATTCTATTTGATTGCATTAATGTTTAGATGTTGGGTTTCGATCTGTGCTAACTAAATAACTGATGACCCGGCTAGAGGGGGACTACTGGAGAGGGTTTGTATATGTGCCCCTATCCTGCAGTCTAGTCTCTTAGAAAGTCTCATTTCGTTGTATTCCTGCTGCTGTTGATCTTCTTGTTGTATACTATGTTGTGATGTTGTATCTGTATTAGCCATATTTCTTCTCTTTTTACTATTAAGAAAATCTTATTAACAAAATGTGGGGCTTCTTTTATTAATTATTATACAAAGAGTGCAAGCAGTGACCAATTTATTTATTTATTCTACTATGAGCAAACAAGTTAACCTTGCCACAATCAGATTATACAAAATGATACATAGAAATCTGACCATAAAAAATTCCTAAATGAGACACCAAAGGAACTTTCGAGGATTGTTTTTTCAGATTCATTAGTCAATAATAAAATGGGCTACAAGAACCCTCCAGAAGTTTTGAAATCCCATAACAAAGTTACGTTACCAAGAAACAGCGTACCAAAATTAGGCATTTCCAGTTGTACAAATATAAAATTCATAGAGATGTTTACTTTTTGGGAAAAGGTTCTCTGAGCCACTGGGGTAGGGTACACTAGCATCTCTGTGTCTCTCTCTCTCTCCTCCTCACATGAAATGACCTCACAGCCCTCCAATGTATGATACCATTTTGTCTCACCTCATTGGTGCTCCTCTATTCCGGCTGTCAGAGAACCTTCTCCCTTACATTTTTTTATATAATATTTTATCCACCAAAAGACATGTCTAAGTATTGTGCAGCTGAAAAGTTATGAGAAGAAATCATCCTTACAAGGAATTCTTTTGAATCCAATTGCATCTAAGGAAGACTAGCAAGAAAAATAAGCCCTGTGCTTTGGAGTAAATTCTTTTTTAGAATGTAAAAGAAATCTTCTTAAATAAAGTGCATCTATTAAACCTTCACATACATAACCGAAGTTTTTAAATTTTAATTTAGGGGGGAGGGGGGAAGGTTTAGAAGGCCTTTTCTTTTTCATTTTTTTTTTTTGTGTTTATGTGTGTGTGTGTGCAGGGGGGTGACTGGGGGTTGTGCACAATTCTCTATCCAGCCTGTACATACATTTGCATGGCCAATTGAGATCTGAGAGTTTCCAATGACAAGCCCCTTACCTTTCATCATCAAAAAATTTGCATATATTGCAATAGTACTTTGCCATTGAAAGCCCATTGCAGGATGGTGTTGTGCAAATTGGTCCAACTGCCTGAATCTTCAGGCAGGACATACACATCATTTCCGATGTTACTTTCCTGCAAATAAGGCACAGTTTATCAACTATTAAAGAAAAAAAAAATTCTACCTGAATTTTCCATACAGAATGCCAAAAATTACCTATCCATTGAGTGATCACTGACTTTATCATGGCAGAACCTGCATGTAAACAACTTTCCACAGCAAGCAGCGAGGAGTTTGCAGTTTCTTTTGTAATGCTCACACCCAAACACCTGTTTCTCTGGATCCCGAAAAGATGGAGAGCATCCAGGCACATCTTCACCATTCAAACCTTCCCCTGTTCTTGTTTGAGGTAACTTCTGCTGAGCTGCAATCCACCGACTAACATAACCAATACACTGATCAGAGTATGCGCGATACATGATCCAGATATAATTAGTATAAAGAAACATACCTAGTCATAAGATTTTGAATAAGATATGCTTTCCTCCTTGGATCAAGCGTTGAGTCTCGAGAGACCTTTCGTATCTCTGCCTCAAGCTCACTTTGATTCATCCGAAAAATATCTCCCCATCCAGGCCTGAACATCTGATCACTCGGATCCAAGCTTTCTTGCATATCAGTGCCTAAAATAGCATAAGATTATAAATGCGAAGTCCAACACAAAATCAGCTTGAAATAATCAGATATTAACTTTATCCCAACCTGTATAGTCCAAACAAGAGCCAACAGAAGCAACAGAAGAAGTCACTGCACAAACCTTCTTGAGAAATGCTACTCTCTGATTTTGCTTTCTGCTGAGATGCCACAGGAGTTCCTTCCCACCATTCATCAAGCCACTCACTAAACATTGTGTTTTTTGCAGCCTGCTTCCAAGTGTCCATCATTTTATTCTGCTCTTCCTGACTAAGTGCTGAAGTTACCCATGGTAACATTGACTGGAGAACCTCTGCACCTGTAGTTCCAATAATGCGGCCAACAATTTTTTCCTGCTCCTCCACAGAAAAGTGTGTATCAAACAACGGCCATAGCTCAAGTTCTTCCCTAATAACATGTTGGTCCAGTGAAACTCTTATGGATTTACACATGCCTTGAAGCTTCGTTGCAAATTCATTGTGTTTTCTCATAAACTCAGAACCAGGATCAGCAGAAGAATCAGAGTTCCTTCTAGTTGAATCCTCAGATATATTGGAACTGTTCAAGGACTCATGCAGCTGTGAAAGCTCAGAAAGAACTGATGATATATCCTCAAACAGTTTTTCTTCCTGTTTGTGGTCCAGAGTATACGAGTGACTCACGTTATGTAGATTCTCCTTGGATTCCAATGCTGGGAAGACTATCTCATCCTCAGCATTGCTATGGGCCCTGTAAAGACCCCATAATAAACGAAATCTTCCACTAAATTGCCGAAGAAAAGCCTCATCACAACCATTAAGCTTACCAGATTCAGCATCTAAATATTCCAAATCCTTGCGAATAGCTTTATGAAATTTGAAAATGTTATCAATTGGTCGTGATGTGTAAGCAATATCAGAAGAGCTATTATCTGTTTCCCAAACAAAAAGACTGGAATTAAGAGATGGAGCAGAAAGATTGCCAGACAAGGTACGCATAGACTTCGTGGCAGCAAGTGAACTTATTCCCCGGTTGCCATTGGTAACTCCCAAACCAGGGACACAACAAGCCTGATTACTACCAGATGGTTTACGGGTATTTACAGTTTCAATATTATTTTCGCATGATCCTGATATATTGCCACGTTTAATAGGCCTGTGGTCATCATTTGAGGTACATGGAGAGGCACATGCACAGGACAGCTGACTGAGGTCTTCTTCGATTTCAATAAACTTTTTTACAGGACAGCAACCAATTGCACTTGAAGACAGACAAACATCCTCCGGACGACCCTTGCATGCCCAACCAGAGAAAAGTGTTACCAATGCCATCTCAGATGCCGGTGCTGTATCATATCAGTACATAAGTCAGAGATGTACCAGAAAGCACTGCATATGTAGCCCAAAACTTTTCTTAAAGTAACATAGATAAGGAACACACCTGCCAAATACATATTTCGAAGAAAAGATCTTGCTTCAACTTCACTTAGTGATCCTACAAGCCATGGTAAGACACACTCCAACAATTTCAAGGGCATCACACATAGGCTCTGGTACATAAGTTCTCTCTGCTTTTGGGGGACAAAATGCTTTCGTGCAAGTGGAATGACCTATAAATGCAAAAAGAATTAATAGATGCCTTTAAGAGAAAATGGAAAATTTGACAGGAAGGTTGAAGCTAGATAGCGTCTAGAAAAAGAAGAGGTACTTTAAGGTTGTTCCCAGCAATGGCTTGCTTTTAGGGAATCCAAAATCTGATAATGTGTGATTAAGCTTCTGACTTCAAAACTTATCTAGCAATAGTTAATATGCAGTTGGTGACTTGGTTCTCTCAACCACTCTATTCAGGAATATCTTTGCCCATAACTTGAAAATTGTTGCAAAACACACTAGAAGGATTAATTATTGAACCAAAAAATAAGGCTCACCTGTACTTCTTCATTGTGAAAGTGCTTCTGTATGGAGTCCATTATTTGATCAGCATGTGCACACAGCTTCGTGTAGAACTCAGCCAAAGTTGAGGTAGCACCGGCACTTTGTATGCTTTCTATCAAGCACCTAAACTTATTAAACTGACTTGCTTCTTCAGCATGCTCCTGAGCAAAAGAGAGTTCCTCATCCACTGCAGGGAATATAACATTGTCCTCGGCAATACTGCATCCAGAGTGGCAGGAAATTCTCAATTAAGAAAGATGAAAATGAATATATATATATATATATATATAAAGTCCAATAGTAGCAACAGAATGATCTCTAAGATTTATTTACACTTTTTGTGCAATAAGCAAAAAAAACCAATAAGAACAACTGTGTTAACAACATGACATTTCGAAGATGCCCATCAAATGCATCGGTGATGTAGATCGAAACATGAAGAAGAAAATGATCAAGACAGAGTTCAGCCAGCCCAACCAGGTCCAGACCTGAGTTAATCTGGTCTGGTTTGGCCTGGTCCTTTGCTGGATTCGATGAGGCATATTCAAAAGTGGCCAGGCTGCTATTTGCATGGAGACCACTGGAGAGTGTCTAAGAATATAGGCTGCAATTGTGAGTATCAAGAAGATTTGAGCTGTCAAAACTGCAATGAGAAGATTTTATTTAGTTGCTATTTGGTTTAGCTTCTAATTTGGCTGCTTAGTCATTGATCAAATTAGATTTTAGTTAGTTTCTATTTCCGTTTTGAAGAGATTTTAGGCTAGATCTTATTACATAGCTAAGAACATGTTTCCTTTTAGTACTACTTTCTAATTTGTAATGTTTCTGGAAGAAAAATCTTAGGATGAGTAGTTCCTATTTTTAAGTTTTCAATTTTGTAATAGTCGCTTTACTATTTAATAAAGAGAAGGGGCTGGACAAAGGACACGATTTGAGTTTTAAAGAAAAAAAAAAAAAAAGCTCTGTGCTTGTGCCGTGTGATTCAGTGCGATGAGATACCCAGGTCTGTGAGAGATAGACCAAGCCATAGGTTAGAGGCCTTGGTTATATCCCTTCCCCTTCTTCTTCCCTTCTTCTATCCTTTGAGTTTCCTAGTTTCTATTTTTATTGTTCTGCAATAACCTTCATCTGAGAGTACTGAAACCCTGTTCTCTGTTATTATTGTTACTGTTTGATAGAAGGTTGTGTTATTGATTCTCCATTGGCAGCTGGCTTTGAAGACTTAATACAGACCTGCAGCACCTTTTGTGCTGTGTTCCTGAACAGCATCTGTGAGTGGAGATTATCTGATCATCCAACCAGTAGCTGGGGTTCATGTTTTGGTATGTTTGTACCACAACCCTAGACCTCCTTCGATTAAAAACTCTTGATTATCCAATAGCCAGATTCTATTAAGGTACTGAGTTACTAATTTTGATTCATACTTGCTATTTTGGAATTTATCACATATCTCTTGATCTAACCATCAACCTTGGCTGGAATTTTGAAGAGTTCACCTACCCAAGGTCTATAACCTTCGACTGGAAGGATCTGATCATCTGAGTTTGTTAGTTACTAATTTTGTAACTCGTCTTATTTCTGAGTTTTAAGAGTTCTGTGTTCAGCCGATAGTATAATCTGCTATACTGTTCTGTTCCCTGTGACAGAATATCATCTTAGGAGTATGTTTCAGACTATTAGGTGTCTTGTGTGTCAAAGACCTTATTGGTAGCCTACTGTTTGGGTGATTTTATACGATCTTGCTGCTGTAACCAAGTGTAAGCTTAATGTTATTTCTGTACGTGAGATCCAACTTGAGGTTAATGGTGCAATCCGGGGTTCCAATAACCCGGTTCAGATCACTTATGGGCCCACCCGAATACTACATGACTCAAATAGTGAGTGGATGGTAATTCTGTAAATTAAAGACAATCTAACAAAGAAACAAACCAGCAAGTGGAATAGCACGTATGATGAGGGAGGAGCATTTTTGGAAGATGTGGGAGGGTAATAAGAAAAGTAGAGTTAAGGGAATTAATTAAATCTAATAAAACAAGGGGAACCAACATCGTCTTCAACCTTGGAGTAGAACCAGCGGCGGAAAGGGCTTAGGTTTCAATATGGAGGTTTCCAAATCAAGAGCTCCAATCAACCTACAAATCTGAAAAAAGGTAACTGACTCAAGAAACCTATGTAGGGCAACCAACAGCCAGTCAGTTAATCAGCTGTAGGATCAAATAAAATCTTCTGAAATCAGACCAGGCACAGCTGTAGCAGCCAGATCGGGTTGCAGGGTTTGCTCTCTCAATAGAAGTGCCATTAAGGTGCAGGAAATCTAAAGATCATGTCACCCAGAGGTAGCAAATAAACTCCCAAATCTCAGAATCAATGAATCAGATTCCAAGGAGTTCTAGCAGTTTGTACTCAACCAAACAGCAACACAAGTAATAGCGAAGAAGAAGAAGAAGAAGGGAGGAGAAGTAAAGAGAGGTTTAGAGAGAAGAACAAAACGAGATAAGAGGGGGGTGATGTAGGACAAAACATGAAGAAAAAGAGGCCAAAGCACTGTTCACGTGAAAAGTGTCACATCCCCTTAATTGGGCTTGGTGAGAATATTACTAGACGAATCGTGGGGGCAGTTTTGTCAATGTCTTTAAGTCTTTTTAACTGAATGGACACAACTTAAAAGGGTGGGAACCACAAGCTATGGAGTTCGGCTGCACCTATTAAGCCATTTAAAGTGGGGTCGACATGATTCAATTGAGGAGATTTGAAGGCTTTAGAATCAATTAGTATTTAGTAGTTTCTAATTCATGTCTTTCCTAGTTACTAAGTTTTATTAGTTTCTATTTCTAAGTAGTTTCTGTTTTTGTTAAAGCTTGAGATGCAAGCTATGCTTTTTATTTATATGTAACAGCCTTTAGAAGCCTCCCACAATTTATAGAGTTGAATGAAGATTGCTTTTAGCAAATATGATTCCTTTCTCAAGTGTTGATTGTGACTTGAAGGGTTGAGAAACCTGGCTGAGAGAGCCGAAGAATCTTTATCCCTCCTTCCTCCTATCTTCTTCCTTTTTCCCTCCTACCCTGTTCGAGCTCTGTTGGTGACTGCTGCTGTGATTCTTCAACCATCTGCCTGATTGGAGTGTTATTCGGTCCCAATTCTGGCCAATTCTGCTGGCTTGATTAAACCCTAAGTCTAAACCTTCTATTTTACTCTCATCTCATAACTCAACTTCTGTCCATCAGAATCACATCCAATTTGCTGCAGAGCTTCCTCTCAACAAGACCATCACTCGATCCAGATTTGTGCCCAAGCTGATGCCTGGTTTGGCCAGCAAGGCTTAACCTTCTAATTTGGTATTGCTTCCATATCTCTCAATCCCACCACCAGAATTGAGTGAGATTTTCAGCAGTGTTTCTTCCCTATACAAGCATCATTCGATCCAAAGCTGGGAGAATTCCTTTGGCTGGTTTGGTTGATTTCATTAACTTTCTAATCTGCCTCTTGTTCCTATTTTGGATTTGTGGGTATTTGGGACTAGTATCCTACTCTTACATTAGGAGGGAGGGGCTCGCACAAGTTACCAAGGGCTACGGAGGCTTCAAACCAGCAAACTCAATTCATTCTCCAAATCTAAATCTTGCGTAGGTTACAACCTTGTATTTAAAGACTGAAATAAATTCCTAAATCAACTCTGCCATGAATTAGCCTATACTAAAACATGGAAAGGACTCTACCACTAAGTAGCCCATTTAAAATAAAAGATTACAAGATAAAATCCCAATAATAAATCTAAATAAATAAATAGCTATAATATCCTACTGAACCGAAAAACCCAATTGGACCTGGTTCATCTAGGTCTAGATTGCCAAAAGGGTCAAGCCGGTTCAGCCACGAATCTGCATCAGTTAAGCTACCAGTGGACTAGCTTTACTTCAACAGGATATTCAAACTTTGGCAACAGGTGGTTCTTCAAACATTAAACCACGGGTTTCAAGGAGAATCCAAGCCCTTGTAATACTGTGGTCGAGCATATCCACAAGTTATGCCGAGACTAGATATTCCTTATTTTTTTTGTTGGGACAGTGGACTGCCACAAGTAATGATCAATTTGTTATCAAACCAAGGAATTTCTTCACAAACATAATACAGAGGGAAATCATTTCACAATTTGTCATTTTCTTTATCAGATTCAACTACCTCAAAATAAAGCCAAGTTCTGGAAGCGACACCATACAGTGTGAAGACCCTCATACTTTGAGAGTATGATAACTTGTGAACAGAAAAGGAACTGCAACAAAAGCAAGAATGATGAAAAGGATACCTATGAAAGATGCAAACTTCAGCAATAAATTGTAGCCTCTCATTGAAAGCTGATAGATCAGAAAAATCTCCAGAACGTTGTATCTTCCTAGCCTCCTCTGCTATATCATTCAACTCTTTTTTTATAGAACTATGCCAAAGCAATATTTCATTTATTGGATGTAACTCAGTAGAATCAGTAACATCACTGTTTGAATCCAAATATTTTCTTTTCCCAATCTTTGAATATCCACATGCACAGGATCCTTGCTCGGTCTGATCAATTGACATGCCCACCCCAGAATCTACAGAACACTGAAGCTGAGAATCATCTTCACAGTTTTTATGAATACCAGATATCTTTTTTCCTTCCATCCATGTAAATATAACCTTCATTTAACACGAGTTGTAGTCAACCACAATGTAAAGTTAAGAAAACATAACCAAACAGAAAATATAATATTTTTTAAGCTACAAAAGAAATTTCCCATGCCAAGATCAAACACTTTACTTGTTGAAGAAGCTTCTCTTCTGGGACTATCTTGCACAAGCACTTCAGCATATCTTGATGTTCATCAGATGAAATAGAAAATGAAAGCCAAGGAAGGAATTCTGCCATCATATTCACAGGAATGCTGCACAAAAATTGCCAGACTATAGAAGCCTGCTCTTCAAATGAGAACTTCTCAATGAGCAAGGGAAAGACCTGCCACAACCAAAGACAAACTGATATTATTCAAGTTCATTTTTAACATGCGTGATTTAATATTATATATCTACATTTTCATGATTGTAGATGGACGAGAATGCAGAAATAGATTTTGAAAGCATATGAGCACATAGGGAATCTTTGCCATCCCATAGTGACTTGATTAATGGATGCACTAGAAGACAACAATCCGAGAACTTTGGTTATAAGTTAAAACTTCAAAATGTAGTTTGTTGCACGTGTTTTAACATTAAACTCAACAGCCAAGTCTAGGTCATCATTTACTGTTTAATTTCATCCTTTTTTCTTTTGGTTCCTCGCATGCCAAAAAGGAAGACAACTTGAAATCCTGATGTCCTTTACAGTGTGATAATATGCTTAGTGTAGATTTAGAAAAAAATTAGGAAGTTTGAATAATGCATGATAGTGAGAGTCTCAGAATTGCAAACCTTTTGCACACAGAAGCTAGAACATATGTCACCCACTCCAACAAGGATATGCTTGGAAAAGGAATTAATAAAGATATTGAGTAAAGCATTTAAGTAACAGTCTCAGAATTAAGAACCTCGTGTACATAGGAAGTCAAAGGTATGTTACTCAAGTATGACGAGGATATGACCATGTCATTTTGCAGTTAATAGTGAATGTTCTAGATATTGATATAACTCATATTTTCGAGTGTCAAGAATCAAGATAACTGCACTAAAGCATTGAAGTAAGATTCCTTTTTTCAGGGGGGGGAGGGGAGAGGTTGTAGCAAGTAGAAATCACAATAAGTTAATGGAAGGATAGTGGTGTCTTATCTGTTGAAAACATATGATATCGTGGTGGCATTAGATCATGTCTGACCAAGCTTAATAATGCAAATAAGCTAAATCCTGGAGCAGAAAAAAAAAATTTTGAAGATAGTACACATGATATGATCTCCTACAACCAAAGTAATTAGGAAAATGTCAAAATATTGGAACTGATTAGATACCAATGTAGATGATCAGCATTGTTAAAGATGAGGTATGCCTAAGAAAACAAGTAATGTTATGTATTTATTTGGGTAAGTACCAATTCTATTAGGAATAATGTTATTATGAGGTATGTCTAAGAAAACAAGTAAAGTTATTTATTTATTTGGGTAAGTATTACTTTTATTAGCAAGTAAAGTTATTATTGAAGTGGAAAAAAAATTAGAGTGGGATGGAGAAAATATCTGCCACCAATCCACATATTGATCCATTACATTTTCTTATCTATGCACTCAAGTATTAAGATTGTATAACTCCAGTTCCATCGCATACTCAAATCAAAGAATACAAGCACCCAAAGGAAATTCCCTATTTATAGTATAGAGTTCACCACATAGATTATTAAAATACAATGAGAAAATTGTGTACATTAGTGATTAGAGGGGAAAAAAAATCAATACCTGCTCCTCTTCCTTGGACATGTGCTGACTAACGGATGTTTGAAGGGCTCCTGTGCAACAAGCTAACTCTCTCCGAAAGCTTTCATCATTTTTTGTCTTTGAACTCAGCAGCTCGAACAACTGATCGAAAAGATCGCTTTCTCCCTTGTGCTCAAGGGAGTATGTCCGTGCTACGTTCTTCACGCGTATATCAAGAGCTGGAAAAATGACCTGAAGTTTCAAAAAAGCAATTGCAACATGTTGTTAATAACCAAAAAGAGAGAAGAAAGTTTCTTAAAATTTCTTAACAGGTTCAGTTCAGGCAGGAGCCTTTAAAGATAGTAAATGTCAGAATTTATATGATACTATTACAAGTACGTGTCGCCAAAAGATTTGAAAGAATCCAAAAAGGTTAAGCATGTTTTTTTTCCAGCCATTAGTCCTTTTCCTGAAAAAAAATATCAATTGGTCGTAATCTTCTTTTGAAGAGCTTGACGAAATAGGCCAGACTTCTAGGTTCATGTCTCAAATTTTGCATATTATACAAATAGACTGCAAAGAAATGTACAAGCTCATCTTCATCAAAATTTTGGGGTGTTGAGCATTGCACTAACAGGCATGATCAACGAAAGCTAACGATATTATCTTTCTTATTTAGTAAAACCTAATATTAAAACACAAAACTTTAACTTCAATAATGTGCCAATGGAACAGCTTACCAAATATTAGCATATCAGAAACTTTATGCCTGTTTTCTGATTTTGATACATGTATTTATGAAGACAAATAGGACAGAATATCTACATCTTTTCATTTGAGAAAATTAAGGTATTATGGGTCAGGTCAACCTGCTGTCTAGCAACTGACCTGATTCTAACCTGGTCTGGCACATTTTAGTCCTGATATACATGTTTGCAGTTAAGAACCTTCAAGAAGCCTAGTTCATTACTGCAATTGTCCTTGTCTTCTCATTTTTCTGGCTTGATGTTTGGTTTGGTCCTTTTGTCGGATAATGTCCAGAACTCTACTAATATGATGGAATTATGGTAACTCTATTCTACAATTCATAAGTATGAGAATATGTCGTAGGGTATAATTGCTAGAAAATATACTAATGTAGTAAATTTAGTTCTATAATAAGTTATTATAACTTTATGACGACTCTTTCTTATAAAGAAATTCATATTCTATCAAGTATCCTGGGAGTTTAGAAAGAAGCCTAGTCACTTCATTCACTACCCTTGCAGACTCATAAGCAACCTCTATTGGAAATCGGTTCACCACAATTGTTAAAGCACTGACTGAAGAGAAATTCAGTCAAAATTTTTTCTCCTTGCAAAACAATTCAGATAACCATTGATTGTCCGCTTTAATCAATTATGATTAAACATTACTACTCTCAGTTTGCTTTGAATCCAATCTCAACCTAACATTTTGAATCCAAAACAAGGAATCTCATTTAAGAATCCTACGACTTTTCAATCATCCTCATGATTTATGACTTGAACCTTAAGTCTTATCAGAACCTAGTATTCAAGTCTCTAAGGCGGCAGAAACTCCATTTTTTTCAAACCATTTATGAGAGAAAAATAATAAATTTTTATAAGCGCAGTTCCTCTGTTTCAAAAGCTAGCCGTTAAGGAGAGGATGCCCAAGTACCTATAAGTCTCCACATCGAGCTACTCACATCTGTCGTCTAGGATTCAGATGTCTAGATTTGCCGCAGACAAATTGTTGAGAGGGAATGGGGTAGCAGCTGTGACTTCCGCCTTCCGTGTGGAAACCCAACATCCTCACCCCTCTTCTCTCTTAGATTAGGATACTTTGGGTCAGTTTTAAATAAGGGGTTAAATTGTAAGCTTTTTTATTGGTCTTATCTAAAGAAACCAAGTTGAGCTAGATATTTGGACATTTTAGTATTAAAAAATAAAGGCAAAACTAGTCTAATTTAAGTGGACTACTGGTCCACAAGTAGAGTGCCTTTATTCCTTTTTCTTTTTCTATTTATTTTAGGTTCTTTTAATAGGTCTATATATATAGATCAGAGGCTACGATTTAATCAGATATTTATTTGATATTTTGGATTCAGATTGGGAGAACCTTCTTGAAGGCCTCATCAATGCTTACCCATACCTGTTATTGCTGCTGATATACTGCTATTTGTTTGCAGTATATCTGATATTATCAATCTGAGCTACTGTCATTCAAGTTAGTGTAAAAGCTTTCAATCCAAGATTCAATAACCTTCAAGGTTACTAAGGTTTTGAAATTTATTTTGCATAATTTGCCTCAATTAGGTCACTTTTATGTTTTCTATCTCACTTTGGAATTGAAGAAATGGGGTTTGTGATGTTTCAGTTTTCTTTTTATCCAATACCCTAGATTAAATAATCAATAGCAGTGCTGCAGAGAAATGAAATGTCACACAAGTAACATGCCCAAATAAAGGATATGTCTCAGAAGTAACAGGCCCAAATACTACTTTCCCTTTGTTTTCTAGAAAATAAACTCAAAAGAGATTTCAGCACCAAAAAAATAGAAAGTAAAAGGGAAAGAAAGGGGGAATTAAAATTAAAACAGAGTTCAATCGAGAAACAAACAGATATCTTGGGGGAGTGTTGGAAATAAATTGTTTTGGCGGTAGAGTATGAACTTTCCAGTTGGATTATGTGTTGCCTATAAGGCACATGAAAAGCTATTGCTAGAATTGGATAGGACTATAGTACAGGTAAACCCAAATAATTAAGAAAAAAATCCTATCCAAGTTGAATTCAGCAGTTATTCCCAACCAATACAAAACTTCTCAGGAATCTCTAACAAAAGGAGTTTGTATTCTCAGCTCAGATGCAGATTTTACAATGCATGCACTCATTAAATATCTATACTGAACTGTAAAACGATAGTCCATAACACAGGAAAAGGAAATGAGTGTATCGTACTCAAAAGCACCACCACATTATAGCGTAAGAGCAACTTCCAGATGAAAATTTTTGAAGCGTTTACAGTAGTATGGGACCGCAGCAACATCACTTAGGCAGTATCCAGGAATTACATAGAAGACAATAAGAGAAAAACGTGATCATAAAGGAAAGGCCGCTCACGATTATTACTTGCAATCCTTTGTCCGACATGAATCTAAGATTAATCAGAATTTAATAACAAATGGTTAATATAACTATTGTTTCCTGATGATTAAAAAAGCAAATGATTACACGACACGAGGAACAAGGGACGAATTTACGAGAATTCAATTGCCCAACCTGTCCTAAATCATATAAGGGAATAACACACGAACTGAAACTAACAAAAGAGCGAATCCAGTCAAAAAAAAAAAACATTATCCAGGTAACAAAGAACCACTCAAACGCATTAAATTCAGGTGAAAAACAAAAGACAAACAAGAATTGAGCCCTAAGGATCTCAAATCTCATTCTATCATTTTGCGAGGTAAGCAAAGTTGCATAAACTAGCTAGCGCACCTCATCTTCGGCATTGCAGTGATGCTTATAGATTGCGCGAAGAAAGTGATAACGCTCGAACAGTGGTCGGATGTCGCCGTCCTGGTCAGTTGCAAACGCCATAGCAGCTCGGTGCAGCCCATCGAGCAAGGAACGGATGGCTTTGTGGAAGAAAATAAAGATAAGGATTGGAGATTTCTGAGAAGAATTCTTCAAGCAAGGTTTAGAAGAAGAAGGATCCACTGGATTTACAGGTCCGGTCATTAAAGCTAAACCTCCATCTCTATGTTGAAGACCCGTTGTTAACGGAGTCGCCATTAGTGAACACAAATATCAACCACCAACAGAAACCAAATCCAAAATTGCAGAAGAAGACTTTCAAAACCCTAGATTTTCCAGAATCATAAATCTCCTCTCTTTCTATCTTTCGCAATCTGTTGCGTCGTCTTGCTATTCTACGTTCTTCGATTTCGTTCAACGGGAAAACGGAGCGGGGAAACAAACGACAGGAGAGAAATTTACTGCGGTTGATGAGGGAACACTGGAATGAGAGAGCGTTTTTATAGTCTATGCCACGTGGCTATTTTTGCCACGCTGTATATCTCCTACACGTCAGCAAGCGGGATTTCGAAAAGTGTCACGTGACTGACATGGGCGACGAGTGACACGTATGAATGCCACGTAAACACTTTTCCCTTCAAAGGCTTTCAACTACCACGACTCCACGAGGGAGGGCACAGAACAGGAGTTGTCTTATCATGGCTAGTTTAGGAACCTCCTCGTAAGCTTCCACTGTGTCCCCTCGCAAAAGCTTCTTCTTTTTTGAACAAAATGAGTTGGATAAGGTACGGATAAAGAAATGTTCCCAAACAGTAGCCCGGAAGAAAAGAAAAAACTAAAGAGAATTTAAAGGGTTGGGGAGACGGGCTAATGTGAATAATATAGGGGTAAAATGGTCACATACAGTTTTTACTCCAGGACTTCAGGAGCATCATTACGACTAGTTGTATTCAATGACTCGTGAGAGTATGACATTTGGGAAAATATCCCTACGCAGGCGGTGTGGCCGTGTGGGGTATGGGTTTGAGGTATCAGTATTGTTTCGGGGCAATACATATCAGTTTTACAAATGACCAATCTCGATTCTATGTTAATATCGAATTGATGATACGGTACGAATAAGGGGTAAAATAGTCAAAAATCTATTTTTAAAGGAGAATCAGGGGCATATTTGTTCGATACAATCAATCTTTGTCGATACTGATCCGATATCATATCAGTTTCCAAATTGACCGGTACCCATTCTGGTACCATGCACTAAAACCATGGTGTGAGGATACTTTCCCACAGATTTTCACACTATGTCCAAGTGAGCATGGTTTGAGCTATCGTGCAATTAAACATGTGTGTGTCTTCATGTGGCTTGTTGTTAACAAAAATAGTTTCATGTGTTGTGATTGATATATATGTAATACGAGATTCCTTTTACATGAGAGAATGAAAACCATGCTCACAAAATTTTATTTTCTCCCTTTACCCAAAAAAATATATATTTTCTCTTTTGAACAAACATGTGTATTATATAATTTGTGTTTTTTTAAGGAAAAATTTTTCTAATGCTGTCAGTGTACCCTCACCCTCTAATATAGTATTTTTTTTGGGAAAGTGTTCTCTATGCCACAGCACAGCCTACGCCCAAGCACATGGGCAGCCTCTGCAGGGGGCAAGGTGGTCATTGCATCCACCCCCATGTGCCTAGGCTTATGCTACGCTGTGGCACAGAGAACAACATCCTCCTTTTTTATTATTGATTTCTCTCTTTTTGTTGGATAATTGTATTACAATTCCTTACAAACAATTGAAATAACACAAATTATAATACAATAGCTTAAGCAGTAGAGACTAGGTTGTTGTTATTGATCTTTGGCTGAAATGAGAAGACCAAAACTTGAATTTGATATTGACTCACACCCGCAACAACTTGAACAAGTTTGAGGTTGAGTCACACTTGTGGTGTTGCCTTTAAGGTAATTGATGCCTCCTACCCCAAGATAAAACAACCTCCAACTAGAAGATAAAGTAGTTCTTCTAGTCCCTTGTAGGAACCAAAAGCTTCAACACAGCAACCCTCTAACCGTACACAGACTTAGAAGAAAAAAAGAAAAGAAAAATAAGATTTTATGTGATTGCAAAGTATGAGCATGAATATGTATAAAGATATGTGTTTTGCAACGCATTTGGTTGGATTTATATAGGCCCAAAATCGATACTTACACATCCTTGGAATCCCCAAGAATAATCACCCACTAATGACCAATTTAATTGGAGAATTAGATTTATGGACATGAATTTAAAATTAATTCCTAATTCATAGTCATTCCCCACTAAAGACCATGAAATGCCTTAAAACCCCATAAAGGGTCATTCCCCACTAAAGATCAAAAAATGTCTTAAAACCCCATAAAGGGAAAGACATAATCTATGGCCATGAATTGAAAATTAATTTCATAAATGGAATTAATCTCAATCAATATTCTTGATCCATCTGTGAATGGACTTTAGGGTACCCATAGGATGTTACTACCCTTTGGAATTCAACAATTACTTTATTGATCATATAGGTCTCACACCATAACAAAGCAATCAAAACATTTTTTGAAACTTAAAAAATAAAATATATTTTAAATATTTTAAATTTAACATTTTTTGCCATAACCATGTCTTCTCATGTGGATGATTCTATTTTCATCATCACCATTGGTGTGACGTAGGAGAATTCTCCACAATGGCAGCATGGGAATCCTTGTCTTCTTTTAAAAGAAAAGATATATTAAGGCCTTAAGGGAGAGTAATATCGGGTTTGCAAGGTGGGGAACCGACCACTCGTGAGGCGGGCGGGAGACAATTCATCAATGGAGGGTGGAGAGAGAGAGAGAGAATGTGTATTAGTGTAGCCTACATTGACAATTCAAAGATCTGTTTTCTATGTATTAAGGGAAAAGGTTGGAAATGCTAGTAGTATGTAGTATGCTAGCACCCTTTAAGTGTCTATCTCCCTCTTCAATCTACCTCTTCCCTTTTGAAGGATAGGGAATCATTTCAAAGGGAGAAGAGAGAGAAGACAACATGTATTGGTTACATATTTAATTTCGTGATCTAAATAAGGGAGAATATTCGCTGTGCCGCAGCACAGGCTGAGCCCAAGCACATGGGCTTGCCACTTAGGGGGCAGGGTGGTTATTGTGTCCACCCCCATATGCCTGGGCACAGGCGCGCAGCCTGCACTGCGGCACAGAGAACAACACCCCTTAAAGTTGTTAAATCATATTTTTCTTCTTGGATGGCAAAAGTTTTCCTTGTAATTTTAATGGCCATACCTAATCAATATTTTTTCTCCATATGGGTAAGAGAGAGATAGACTAATGGGAATGCTGGCGTAAGCCACACCCCCGGACAGTTGTTTTTCATTTTTTTTTTTGGCCTTTCCTTTTTACATCTGATAATAGTATTGAAATTGGTTAAAACTTAATAAACTATAGTCGGTGAAAGTGGATCTTACTCCTAATTAAAATTTAAACTCCACTTGATATGCCACGTGGCAACTAAATTAGCCTATAAGAAATCATAGTGCAGTCGGAATGGATCTGCAGTGCTTAGTGCTTAACCAAAGGAAAAGGAAAAGGAAAATTTGTCTTTGTGTATCTTTTTAGTCCACCATTTGTTGCTTTTAGACACAAGAAAGTTGAGAATTTCATCCTTCCATGGGCCATGCACTGATTCTAACAAATTAAATGGATCATGACTTACAATGGTTTTGCCATGGTCAACATAATGGTTCTTCCACCCACCGCTTGAGGACTTGATACATACCGGGGCTGCCTTTTAGGCGTCGTTTGGATGCAAGGAGAACTAAATGAAGGAAGAGAATGGAAATTTTCAAACTAGAAAAAGAAATTTTTGTAATCGTTACCGCATGTGACTACAACACTAATTTCAAATCACACCATATTTGATAATTAAATTTCATTTTATTTTGCATCTATTACCCTTTGGTTTAAAAAGTAAAATAAAAATTACATGTAAATTGTATCATTACTAAATATACTAAAAAATTAGGGTCTAATTTTAAAATGATTCATGTAATATTTCCCATTTTTTTGGGATAAAGCATAATTGAGTTGAGTTTCCATTTCTTGCTTTAACTGGTTTATTCTACACCCAAAAAAAAAAATATCAAGGATGTAATTTTAAAAAATTGTCAACCGTTAACTCGTGGGGATTATTTTATGAAATTATTATTAAGGCAAGATATCGTTGCCTGATAATGTAACCCCTTCACTAACGCAGGGGGCCAATGAGAGCGAGAGCAGAGACATTAATATGGATAAGATTTTTTATTTTATGAGGATGAGGTGGTAATTTCACACGCTCCTGTGTTTGGGCGTAGGATCCATTGATTAGATAGCATTAATAATAATAATAATAATATTATTATTATTATTTTTATTATTTTGTAATTCTTTATATTAATAGGTAATGTGCCTCGTATTGATTAAGAAGCATGCAACAATTATGTTTCACTCTAAATGTTTAAACCTTGGTAGGTGAAATAATGACTCTAGTTTATTGCATGGTCCACATGGAAAGCCCTCTTACATAGCCCCCTAATTGTACGTATGTCAGGTTTAAGCCAAAACAGACATACACTTTGGGAGGAAAACGTCATCCAGTCGCGTAGCACATGCAACCTTTACACTTATACATAGGGGTGCGTAAATGATAGTCGCACTCTTGGTCATTTCTGTCTTTCCAGGGGTGCGATAGTCATTTAACGCACCCTTGTGTCTGGCACAGAGATGGCGTGCGGGTGGCATTCTTTATCCCATAAACTTTTGAAAGAATTTTGAAAATGGTTTGAGAACAAATGACTGATTGAAATAGAAAGGAAATATACAAATACATGAGGCATACATGATTAAAGGGAGAGGATTCCCTATGATGCCAGTGTGGCGTATGGAGGGATGAATCTACACATCACATCAATAGCTGAGCAGATGACAATATCATTCACATGAGATCCACATGGCTATAACATGAGAGAGAAAATAATACTCTGGTGTCATGGCAATTAATTTGACATGAGTCAATTGCTAGCGTATCCTACCATTATAATTGCTATATCACCTTGCCATATGGCAAAAGTAGAAAAAGACCTTTTGCTGTGAAAATCACATGATACTTATATTAAAAAGTGAGTTATGCATTAATTGAGGCTAATTAGTGCTCCCAAGAATATGGATTATTAAGGTAATAAGAGTGCATCTTGGTAATTAACTAAAATGGTGAACTCTTTACCAAGAATAAAATGGTGAACTAAGAACTTGTTTTTTTCTTCTTTTGATTGGCTCTTGTTTTGTCTCAAAAATTTTTTAAGTTAAGAGTAAAAAGAAAATATATTTTTAAAATAATTTAAAAATAATTTAATATTATATCATTGTCAAAAATGATCATTGCTTGCGCATTTTCGAGTACAAATAGGATTTTTCACCAATTTTGATTACATCAAGAATAATGCAAATATTTTCCTAGAAGTGAAACAAAAAAAAAAAAAAAATCATTTTTATCATTTGATGATAAGAAAAATACAAATATTTACTTGGAGAGTGAAATATATTTTAAAAAAAGTCATAGTTGGGAAATCATGTTTTTTCACCTCAACTAGCCCTTTTTCAAAATCTGATGACTCAAGCGAGTCAAACCTAATCAAGGCGAGTCATTTTTTAATATTTTCCTTCTACTTTTCTTATTTAGGGAAGGGAGTGAGGTATAATTGTTTCACACATGAGAGGAAAAAAGGGGCTAATATTGAAGATAATGAACACAAATTATAAAGTTTTATTTAGTTGTAGACCAAACTTATGGTCTATGAGTAATATATAGTCCAATGTAAAGAAACTAGATTCGATGAATTTCACACTACATGGGCAAAAACATTGAATCAATGAATATTTGGATTGATTAAGACCTGGTCTGGTCATTTCTTAAACTTGTGTGAATCTTCATGACTTTTGACCAAGTTTCATGTTTTTTTTGGAATTGAGAGCTTTATATATATATTTTCTATAGAAGGGGGGGGGGGGGGAATGAACCAGGGAGGGGATAAGGTACCATCCAGGAGACTCGAAGTCAAGACCTCCTGGTGAACATGGGCATGAAGCACACCACGGCTCACCAACTGAACTAGGCAATTGTGAATTTTTTTTCTATGCGGTTCCCTGACCGGTGTGGTTCCCTAGTGCCTCTCACAAGAGGAGGGTAGACCCCACCTGGATAGAGTATTCGATCAGGTGCCCCCGAGTGGGTCCCACTCCCCTCTTGTGAGAGGCACTAAGGAATCGCATCGGTCAAGAAACTGTAGACAATAACAATTCAGGTAGTTGTTGGTAAGTTTCATGTTTTTTTTTTACTTGATTCGAATGACACGTTTGAGTCAAAACATGGTTTTTCAACTATGTAAACAATACAAAAGAGGGGAATAGTTGCATGACTTGACTCCTGCACCAACGCATGGAGGAATCCAATAGGATGAAAATTTTCATTTCAGGAGGTGAGGTAGTCATTTCATCCTTATAGGCGCAGAGGCTACACAACCTCTTTTTCCCAGAATACAAACATTTCTCTCCCCCCACCACTTTCCTCCAATCAAAAGGGTGGATTTAGGATTTGGCAATGGACAACAATGTTACCCTAAATTCATCCCATGATTTCCGGAAAGTTTCTTTTAGGTTAAACCGTCAAGGTTTAAACAGGAAAGAGAAAGACATAAAGAGAACGTTAAATATGGGCATGGAGCAGGCACACACAAGATGGGTGTTTAGAACGTGCCAAGTGTCAGCCGACACGTGACTAACCCATGTCTTCACAAGTTTGGCCTAACCCTGAATCTGTGACTTCGAATTATTGCTTCTTTGACCAAAATACCCTCAAAGTCTTTTCCCTTTACTCTTCACATTATAACGACTGAAAGGTACTTAGAAAAGTCTGAAAACCACTAGTTGTTTCCAACTAATGGTCAACACATTCAAATTTTAGATTGATTTCCCTCAATTGAATCTCAATCTCTCTCTTCCGTTTTTTTATCAGACTGAAAGATATTCAACAAAGACCAAAAACTACTAGCTGTTGCAAAGTTGTGTTGTACTTGCATTACCAATTCTTCTTTTTCCTTTGTTTTTTTTTAGCAGAAAATATGTAAGGAAAAATATAATGAAACTATCCAATTTTTTTCTTTAGATAACAGATTCTGTACATGAATAAGCCACGTCATCCATTCGATTGAGGAATATTCAAGATTGATGTTGATATATGAAAATAAATCCTCTCTAATTCTTTATAGCATGGCAGTGCAATATTGCTAGGTGGAGATGTCGACACCTGGTAGCTGCGCATCCAACGGTCCATATCAATGAGCACGAAACGTTGAATGTGGCAATTGCTAGGTGTCAACATCTCCACCTAACACTACCGCACTGCCACACTTTAGGAATTGAAGAGGATCTCGGTTTGTTGATATATACCACCAGTTGGTCCTTTCTTTTTTTTTTTTGTTATGGCAAGGACCAGTTGGTCCTCTCTATGGTTTTTTCTTTTTTTTTGGGGGGGGGGGGGGTGGGTGGGAGGGGATGGGTGGATAAATTTACTCAAATTAATTGGGGTTTAGAATAAAACTATGTCTGGAGCACTTGAAATACAATGATGTTGATACATGTTAATAGATGATGAAATGATTAAAATGCTTTAAGTTTCTTTATATAGATTTTTAATTGAAAAGATATGATTTAGTTAGATTTTTAACCTTTGGACCATGGTCGTTTATATAGCATTTTAATCATAGCAAACATCATGGTAATTTTCTTTGGTTTGTATCATGATTGATCATTTAGTATTTTAAAAATGGTAGAAGGTTCTCTAAACAAGCGGGATAGCTCGCATATAGATATTTTTCTATTCTTTTTTAATTTCTTGAAAGAATTAATAAAATAAGAACCCTATGAGGAGGCGTAGACTAAGCCGCTTATTCAAAGAAATTTTTTCCTTTTAAAAATATAATGGTTGAATTTTATCTTTACAATTAAAATCTTGTAAGAATTTTTTGACGGTCTGATCTCAGATCAAGTTATACCATCTTCTTTGCCATTATCTAAAATGTTATTGAACAGACATCGATCTAAATAAAAATTATGGTTGAATCATATCATTCCAATTTAAATATTTTCGAAACTATTGATGGTGTGATCTTAAATGAGAGTATACTGTGACATTTGCAATAATTTAAAATGCCATATGAATGGCCATGATCCAAATCAAATGTTAAAAAAAAAAAAATTAAAACATAATATTAAACTATATTGAGTATATTCTTCAAATTAATTTTTTCTAAGATAAAAAAAAATTTGGGACATTTTGGTTACTTTATCATCATCTATTAATATGTACTAACATTGTTTCTACTTCAAGCACCCAAAACATAGGTTTTTTAAACATTAGGTACATTAAACATCGATATCCTAAATGTGCTATATGCTAGATATAACAACTCAGCCTTATCCCAACTAAATGAGGTTAGGCTATGTGGATCTTTCCCCTTCAATCAACTATGTTCGAGGTCATACTTGATATAAGGTCTAAGCTATGCATGACTTTCCTCACCACTTCTCCAAGAGTCATCTTAAGTCTTCCCTTGACTCGTTTAGATCATTCAATTTGAATCAAATCACTCCTCCATACTAGAGCATCCAAAGGCCTCCATCAAACATAGTCATATATGCTACTTCAAACGACTTTCTCGTAGCTTATAATGCATCAGAGCTAGTCCCAATTCATCTCTAATATGTTCACCCCTCACTTTATCCTTCTTACTTTTGCCACACATCTATCTGAATATCATCATCTCAGTTACACTGAGTTTATCTATAGATAACTGTTCAACATTCTGCATCATACATCATAATTGGGTATATATTAAGTATCACAAGTGTAATTTATCTTCTTTTTTTTTGGGGGGGGGGGGGGGAGAGGGAGTATAGAGGAACTAATATATATAAAAAAAAAAAAAAAAAAACTATAGAGTCTCTCACTACATAAACCAACGAAGGAAAAAAAAACTTTACGGCTCCACCTAATAGAGCTTCTGGTTGGATAATTCTTTTTTTTTTTTCTTTTTTTTGTAGGGCTGGGGGGAGGGGAGAATGCTACCTCGTCACATGGCTTGCGTGGCTCCTACGTCTAGACACAGAAGCATGCGAAAGTAATGGCCTTCCCCCCATGAAAAAAGAATGTCATCTCTTGCCCTTATACTGCATGCATTCTCATTGGCCTACGCACTAACATAGGCGCTAAAGGCCTCTCAAGCGATTTCTTGCCCTTTGTTTTTTGGTACAAGGGAATGGATAATTCAATAGTAAGACTAGTGAGTGTTTTCTCTCCTCCTTGTGAATGAATCACCATGACTATTGGAGGTTGTCGAGACGAAGGCGAAGATGAAGATGAAGACAAAGATGAAGATGAAGACAAAGATGAAGATGAAAATGAGTTCATGGTAGGGGATGACTTGGAGGTCAGTGCTGTAATAGCCTGGAATAATGCTCTAGTGGTTTTGGCTTGGCATGCTCAAGGAGAGGTGGATGTTTCTAAGATGGAAGCGGGTGATGATAGTGCTTGGGTTTTCAAATACATTTCTATATGGATACAATTTCATGACGTTCCTTGTGAGTTACCATCTCTCAATTTAGAGAGTGCTACTGCACTATGGTATAAGATCTCATGAGTTTGGGACTCCAATGTCGTGCAACTCCACCACCGACCTTAGCCGTCAGTGCCTTGAATTTTGGTTGCCAACATGGTGGCTCAGCCGTCGGTGCCGTTGTTGTGATTCCTCATGGTTTTTCCCATCAACCAGCCTATGCATTAAATGATTGTAACTTCATTCAAACGATTACACGTTTAATTGCTTAATGTGCAGTCAGCGCAATCTTTACTACAATGGTTAATGCTCATCAACCTCTATAGTTGACTAGCGGTTACATGCCTTCAATTTCATCAATTTCAACATCTCATAATGGGAATAAGTTTCCACAATTTCATCTGTTTCATGCACTTAAGAATCATTATTGGGCTCATCAATTCCTAAAAGTAGTGGTTACACTTCCGTTACAAGTGCCAAACATTCCTAGTGGGAATGAGCTTCTTCAATCGGTTGTGGATCATAATAGCCTTCAATTTCTCAACAATCAAGCAACACTAACTATAACGGCATAGCCGACCAATGGTATGTCAAATGTTGCGCTGTTACAAGGACTCTCTGTGAGTAATGTTCCAACAGATAGGACCATTACAGCTCATTTGACATTTAGTTTGGAATCATGCATTTTTTGTTTTTATTTTGAAGGAGGAAAACAACATGGCTGATTCCCTTGTCAGGAGGGCCCGATTCTTGAAGTGTAGAACTATATAGCTCACTTCCATTTCATGGTTTCATAAAGCTTGTACTTCAAAAATCATGTGTACTACATGTTTTTATCAGTAAAGTTTTGTTTACCAAAAAAAAAAAAAATAGTAACACTATGGTGCCATGTGGATTCTAATTTAACGGTTGATTCAAGGAACATCCACATATAAGCATGTGTTACATTAATTACTATCTTTTTTTTTTTTAGGCTTTAATCTTGGAGATGCAAGACGGTTAGGTTTAAGTCAGTATTACAATCTTTATCTGATGTGCTTTTATAATTTTTGGATTAAATGGGTTTTTTTTTGTAGAAATTAAATGGGCTACAAAGGACTCCGTTAAGGTTGCTGCTATCAGGTCGGACTTATCTTTTTCTCCATTCGGGTGATTGATGTTCCCAGAAGGTTACGTGCTTCAAGAAAAATGGTTTTTGCCTAGTTTTTCAATAATTCATCAGGGTTCAAGAACAAATTAAGCATTTAGGAAATGAAGTTATAATATTGACACAAAATCACCACCTATACATTTAAAGTAAAATACTCTGAATTCAAGCTACTCACAATTTCTATTAGCATAGACATCTGCACTTTCTTCTTTTTTGCTTAACCTTGCATTTATAGTTGTAATCCCTAGCTTATGTGGAAGGGAAAAATATATGGTTAATTAAGGGGTAGAAGAATATTAAGATAGTTATTCTTCTACCTTTAAGTCTTCAACTATTAAAATTTCATTAATTACCAAAAAAAAAAAACTATTAAAATTTCATTTATTAAACATTTATTTATGGAAGAAAAAACACTATCAAGCTGTGTAGCATAAGGATGTCAAAATCAAATCGAAACTGTTTACCGAAACCGAACCGAGCCATTTATACTGAAACCGTGAAACCGTTTAATAAATTGGTTTGTTTTGGTTTTAAAATTGAGATCGTTTAGTTAAAGAATTTAAACCGAACCAAACCAAATTGTTTAAATTGATGGTAAACAATTAGCAAAATCATTTAAGTCAAAACAAATATTAGTACTATGTAATGAAAATAATTAAGCAATCATGGGTAATAATAAATAATTAGTAAATATATAATGGTGCTGATAAACCAAAAATACACAGGCCAATCCCAAGATGCCACGTGTCCTGACCCAAAGGAGAGGTTGGCCCAAGCCGGACCACGACAGAACCCATTCGGCAAATCCAAGAGGAATAGACCCAAGAAGTCATCCAGAGACCAAGTCTTCCATTCAAGCCAACGAGGTCCAACCATGACGTCACCTCCAAGGTCTACATCATCTTATCATTAGAAGGATGTTATCCCAAAGAGATGTGATCCTATCCAAACAGCACTTGAAGAACACACATATCTATCTGTAAGGGAACCTCTTCCCTACCAGGACTCTACATCTCATAAAGAGACACCCTACTACGTGATAGACTCTTCCATGAAGAATACTTACCACCAACAGGGACTCTCCACACCGCCATACTCAACTATAAATACTTAGGTATTCTAACCCATTATTCATCTTGAATTCCAGTAATTCATCTGTTGCTAAGAGAGATCTAATTTAGGCATCGAAGAGTCCTAGGCCGGAACCACACCGGTTCTCCCTTGTCCCTGATGTCCTTTTGTAGGTTGCGACACCTGAAGGACCTACCAGAGATTTCCTGATGCAATAAATTAGTGCCGTCTGTGGAAACAATGCTAGCCAACGTTTCTACTAGCTCATTTCCTCAAGTACTCAATGACACCGCATAAGAAGGCCGCTCCCTCTACCAATGCTCCGAGAGAGAGGAATGAGACCACCGGAGACCTCTTTTCGGAGAGCCAACAATTATGAACTTCAAGAGATGGAGAACCCGGAGAACGAGCTCATTGGCACAGGAGAAGTAAATCTCAATAACGAAGTAGCCGTGGAGACTGTACCTGACCCAAACGCACCGGCAACTGTGGGTCAAAACAATGACTTATAGAGACAAATTCTACATGACCAAGACCTCTTTCGTGGCTTTCTAAGGTAGCGGGAGACTTCCCGCACAAAGGTGATGCCACTGCCAAGGACAGGACCAATCCCTCGGTAAGAGCAAAACCCTAGGTGGTCGCTCCTTAAAGGTGAAAGATCGGAGAGACACGCGAGACACGCAAGTTCAGTCCATCCTCAAGGTAATCCTTCATATCATTCCGTGAGGACTGCGGATCTGCCGATCTGATTGGAACATGTGGCATCCCAGACACATAGGTCAGTGGAACCTAATCAGGATGGTTCAATCAAAAGATCGGTATTCTAGGGGCGACTAGGAGGAGGTCACATACCAAGTCCAAGGCGGACATATCGTGAAGAAAGTCCCTCACGTTCACGTCAAGGCTCATCACATTGTAACCTCTCACCATCACGTCAAAACTCACCACAGGAGGAAACATCAAGAAGGGGTCGAGAGCGGATTCGCAGTGAATGCGCAACTAGGCGTGATGGACAGTCACGTGATGAGGAGTTAGATAAAAGACTCCGAGAATTGGACGAGAAGTTGGAAGGGTTGAAGAAGTAGACGAAAGACGAAACACACTCCATACCAGACCAACATCCATTCTCGGCAGAAATCATGAGTGCATCTCTCCCCTCTAGATTCAGGTTACCTACCTTCAAACTCTACAGCGGAACCACGAACCCCAATGATCACATCAACTACTTTAATGGGATGATGATCCTATATAGTGGATCAAAGATCATCTTGCCGAGCTTTCGCTGCATCCCTCAAAGGCGCGGCCACTTTGTGGTTCTCAAGGCTTAAGCCTTGATCAATAAACACCTTCGCAGAACTCTGCAAACAGTTTGTCACCCGCTTCCAAAGCAACGTCAAATAGAAGAAAACCATAGTCAACTTATTGAACGTGGTATAAAATCCAGGGGAGTCCCTCAGGGAGTATGTCACAAGATTTACGAAGGAATCCCTAGAGGTTAGAGACCTAGACAACTAAACTCAACTTGCAGCCCTAGCCAGGGGCATAAGAGACCTAGACCTCATCAAGGACCTGGCACGGCACGAGACCAGGACAATGAAAGAACTACTAGAGTGGTGCAATGAGTTTGCCAACATGGCCAAAGTACTACAAGCCCGAAAGAAAGTGATCGAAGCCAAACCATAGGAGAATAAGAGATCGACGTTGGATGCTTGAAGAGAAAGCAAACAGACTAAAACTGAGCGCCAACAAGAGAAGGGTGATCGTCAACCGAAAAAAACTGAGCGTCGCCCAAAAAGGACTGATCGAGCTAGAAGCCCCAACTACACTCCTCTGAACACCATAAGGTCACAGATCCTTATGCAGATTCAAGATCGTGGCTTGCTCCATTGGTCGCGACCCATGCTTGCAGTACCCGAGTGAAATCCAAACAAGTATTTTCTCTTCCACAAAGACACAGGACATAACACAGAAAAGTGCATTCAACTGAACAGGGAGATTGAATAACTCATTAAAGCAGGGAACCTGAACAAGTACGTAATGGGAGGTTGTGAGGGCCGTTCGGGTCAAGGAGGTAGAGATCATGATCGGGGAAGAGAGGAGCTGCGACGAGAGGAGAGGAGAACAGATCGTGACGGGGACAGAGGCCGCCATGAAGAAAGAAGGGATGCTCTAGGACCAAGCAATACCAGAGGAGCCCCAATCCTCACCATAGTGGGGGGGGGGGACCAGGACAAGAGTCTATAAGAAAGGCAAAAGCCCATGCTCGGTTCGTAGAGGTAACAGAGATGCCAAAAAAAGTAGCCAAGATAGAAACGGTAATCTCCTTCTCAGACGTCGACCTAGAAGGAGTCAGCCTACCACATGAAGATGCCCTCGTGGTGCAGGTGGAGATAGCCAATCGAGCCGTGTATAGGATGCTAGTTGACACCGGAGCGTCTGTAGACATAATCTCACTGGAGGCTTATAGGCAGTTCGGGTTCAGTGATGATAAGCTCAAGCTTGAAGCAACCTACCTCCATGGGTTCTCAAGAGCCTCCTCTTCCATTAGAGGAACAATCGAATTGCCAGTCACCTTCGGAGACCACCCTCGGCAAGTTATGATCATGGCTACCTTCATGGTAGTAAGGTTATTCGTATCCTTTAATGGCATCCTGGGATGACCAGCCTTAACTGCCCTGAAGGGAATAGTATCACTGATACACCTAAAAATGAAGTTCCCAATAGAGAAGGGCGTTGGCGAGATCAAGGGGGACCAGAAGAAAGCTAGGGAGTGTTATGCACTATTTGTCAAAAAGAATAACGGCAACACTCGGGGGATGGCTCTATGCATAAAGAACCTCATTAGCGATCAGAGGGATGAGTTCACAAAACAAAGAGGAAAGCCGGTGGAAGATCTCATCCCATTCCCTCTTAGCGAGGATGAACCCACTAAGATAGTGCAGGTTGGATGGTTGCTAGATGAAGAACAGAAAGGTAAGTTGGGGCGATTCTTGAAGGAGAACTCGGATATCTTCGCATGGTCGGCCTTCGATAAGCCAGACATACCTCAATACATTGCCGAACATAGGCTGCACGTGGATCCAACTACGAAGCAAGTCCAACAGAAGCGGAGGAATTTAGCCCTTGATAGATAAGCTGCAATCAAAGAAAAGGTCGAGAAGCTAAGTTGTTCAGGGTTCATCAGGGGGAGAAATTCCCTACTTAGCTCGCAAACGTTGTGATGGTTCCCAAACCAAACGACAAGTGGAGAATGTACGTGGACTATACTGACCTAAACAAGGTATGTCCTAAAGATGAATACCCCCTGCTAAGGATCGACTTGTTAATCGATGTGACCGCAGGTCATGAGATGCTAAGCTTTATGGTTGCATACTCAGGCTACAACTAGATCCTCATGAAAGAAGAGGATGAGACCTACACGGCATCCATGACAAATTAGGAGAACTACTGTTACCGCGTCATGCCGTTTGGGCTAAAGAATGTAGGAGCAACCTACCAGAGGATGGTCAACAAAATGTTCAAGGCACAGATCAGGTGCAACATGGAAGTATACGTAGATGATATGCTTGTAAAAAGCATTAAGGCTGAAGATCAATTAGCCGATCTCAAAGAAGTGTTTGAGGTATTGAGGAAAAACCAGATGAAGTTGAACCTGACAAAGTGCGCTTTCAGCATGACATCAGGAAAGTTTCTAGGTTTTATGGTTTTGGCTTGAGGCATAGAAGCTAATCCGGTGAAGATCAAGGCCATCCAAGAGATGTCGCTACCCCAAACAGTAAGAGAGGTGCAAAGGCTAAATGGAAGGATAACAACCTTGACGAGGTTCATGTCGCGAGTTGGGGGCAAGTTTCTATCGTTCTTCAAAACTTTGAAGAACCTAAGAAGCCCCAAAGACTTCACATGGATGGAATAATGCCAGAGAGCCTTTGAGGAATTAAAGAAATATCTGGAGAGTCCACCGTTGCTGGGGCGACTAGAACCTAATGAGGAATTGCAGCTCTACTTGGCCGCAACCCCAGTAGCAGTAAGTGTCGTATTATTGAAGCAAGAAGGTAAACAACAGAAGCCCATCTACTATGTCAGTCACGTATTGATCGATGCAAAGACCAGGTACACCAAGATAGAGAAGATAGCCTATGCGCTCGTGATCGCAACAAGGAAGCTAAGGTCATACTTCCAAGCCCATACGATCGTCGTACTCACAGACCTACCATTGAAGAAGGGGTTACACAAGCCAGACATATCAGGGCAATTGATCACCTGCGCGGTGGAGTTAAGCGAGTATGACATCAATTTCCAACCTCGAACGACAATCAAAGGTCAGGCCCTAGCGGACTTCATCGTTGAATGCACTATCTCAGAGATCGAGCCAAAAGAGGTAGGACATGAGGAGCATGATCGAGGATCATCGGAGATGTTCGTGGATGGGTCAAATAACGTAGCTGGGATCGGGGTTGGGTTTATAATTACCAGCCCAGAAGGTTTCTGGATTCAATACGCATTTTGATTCACCTTCCAAGCCTCAAACAATGAGGCAGAGTATGCGGCATTGTTTGTCGGACTATGAGTCACAAGACCAATCTTGATCACCCAGCTAGCCGTCCGAAGTGATTCCCAACCTATGGTAAACCAAGTAAAATAGAGAGTATGAGGCAAAGGATGAGCGCATGGCAGCCTACTTGACGCGAGCTCATGATTTAGTGGCCGATTTTGAGAAGTTTGAGAAGTTCAAGATGGTTCGAGTCTCACAGATTGAGAATGCTGCAGTAGATGCCCTATTAAGGCTCACAAATAATGAACTCCAAAACTTGGCTAGTGCGGTATACATCGAGGTACTTCATGAATCGACATACAAGAAAAAATAAGTCAATGAGATCGAGGAAGGGCCAAGCTGGATGGATCCCATCGTCAACTATCTACAGAATGATGTATTGCCCGAGGATAGGTTCGAAGCTAGAAAGGTGAAAATTCGGGCAACCAAATACATGGTGATTGATGGAGTGCTATACAAGAGAGCAGTCACGGCACCGCTACTTAGGTGCCTAAGACCCGAGGGAGCTAAGTATGCCTTAGCAGAAGTGCATGAAGGAATATGCAAAAGCAACACAGGGTGAAACCTAGCCTATAAAATCCTAAGTCAAGGATTTTATTGGCTGAAGATGCAAGAAGAGGCCATAAACTATGTTAAGGCCTACGAGAAATGTCAGCTATTCGCCTCGGTACCTCATCAGTTGGTGACATAATTGACTTCCATCCTTAGTCCTATATCTTTCGCCATGTGGGGGATGGACATTCTGGGAGACTTCACACTAGCGTCCGGGAATAGAAAATACTTGGTGGTGGTGATTGACTATTTCACCAAGTGGGTCGAAGCTGAACCATTGGCGAAGATAACGGAGAAAGAGATGGAAAAATTTTCTCCCGACAAAGTGATCTACCGGTTCGGGGTACCAAGAATTCCTATCATGGATAATGGGACATAATTCAACAATCCCATATTCAAGACCTTCTGCCAGATGTACCACATCGACTTCTGACCCGTCTCTGTAGCTTACCCACAGACCAATGGTCAGGTAGAGGTAACAAATAGAACATTGCTTGAGGAATCAAGAGGAGACTAGATGAAGCGAAGGGGAGATGGGTAGAAGAACTTCTCAGTGTCCTATGGGCATACCAAACAACAGTGAGGACACCCACGGGAGAGAGCCCACTCCGACTAGCATACGAAATCTAAGCTCTAGCATCGGTCGAGGTCCTCGCCTTGTCACATAGAGTCTTGCACTTCAACGAGCGAACATACGATGATGGACTTTGAGCGAATTTGGATTTCTTGAACGAGGTTCGCAAGAAGGCATTACTCAGGAATGTGGCATACCAGCAGCGAATAGCCAAGTACTATAATTCAAGGGTTAGAGAGAGGTTGTTCCATCAAGGAGACCTAGTTCTAAGAAGGGCTCGAGCGTCACAGCCAAGGATGGAAGGGAAACTATAGGCAAACTGGGAAGGGCCCTACATAGTTTCCAAGTAGATACGACCAAGGACATATCGCTAGAAAATGTCAGGGGGCAAGAAGACAGATTGGCCTTGGAACTCTGAACATCTGAAAAAATTCTACCACTAAAGGATCAGCCACAATTAGTTTAGTTTAGTTATTTTCATGTTTCAAGAATTTTTTGAAGTTTTTTCCAAGTTGAAGATTTGCAAGGAATAAAAGCTCTTAGCTTCACTTCTCCATTGCCGATCAAGTTTGTACCAACACCAAGGCATATCGGCCACGAGGCTCTATGCCAACCAAGGCCTTCAGCCACAAGGCTCTATGCCAACCAAGGCATCCATGAGGCTCTATGCGAACCAAGGCCTATTGGCCACGAGGCTCTAAGCGAAGGCCTATCGGCCACGAGGCTCTATGCCAACAAGGCTTGTCGGCCATGAGGCTCTATGCCACCAAGGACTGTCGGCCATGAGGCTTTATGCCACCAAGACCTATAGGTCATAAGGCGTTCATGCCAACCAAGGCCTGTAGGCCATGGGGCACTTATGCCAAACAAGGCTTGTAGGCCCCACAAGGCATGATGCCACCAAGGCCCATCGGCCACGAGGCGCTCATGCCACCAAGGCCAATAGGCCACAAGACAAGGATAACACTGAATAGAAATTGAGTTAGCATCAAGACAAACAAAAAGAGAATCAAAGCATAGATAAAAGACCAAACCAAGAACTCACCGGGACTCAACTTCCAAAGGAACAAAAAGGCTTCCGACTCCAACTAGCGAACGTCAAACTTGTTACCCTTCAGGCACCAAGTGAGAGACTCGTTCTCAAAGTCATTCAAGTCGAGAGAACGGGTCACACTCCTCAGGTTGATCAACCCCTAATGTGTTCGAAGTGGGCATTGAGGGATCGTGACAAAGAAAAATCGATCCCTCTAACGCTTAACTAAGTTAGGGATCCTCTCGAAGAATTCAAAGTTGGCGAAGGGACCCTTGAGGGGACGATGACAAAATTGGTACCACTCATTTCCCTTCCTCAACATATAAAAATGCAAGAATTAAGGAACGGTAGCGGCACGACCCAGCCGAGTAAAGAACATAAAGAAGCCCAGGATGACCCTCCAGGAGTTGGGTACCACCTGCCCGGGGTGAGATGCCAATGGTCTAACACCAACTTGGCAAACTTAAGGATAGGGAAGCGAAGGCCGAGGGTGAATGAAACCTCATAAAGGCAGATCTCATCCGCCCGGTAGGAGAAAGCACGATCACCTTCCTCAGGGGTGCGGAGGATGACCTTAGAAGGAATGTGATATAACTGATGTAAAGTCGCTAAATCAGAGGTGGTCAAGATACTTTGATACTGTCCCATCCTACTGGTCATATCCATAACAGGGGGAGACACTTCAGAATCATCTCCATCAAGAGAACCATCTAAACCGGGGCTCTCATCAGTGCGGACGGGACCAATGGCCCTCCCCATCGTCACTAAGTAGAGGTCTAGGGGAAGGCAATGGAGAGAGGGTGTCCACATCAGACTCAGACAAAGATGAGCCTGAAATAGGTCCATCAGTGTTGTATCCCTCGTATATAGCATCAAGATCAGAGTCACTTGACATGACCATGGGAAGAGAAGACTTACTCGGATGAAGCTCCCCAACACCAAGTCAAGCACCTCAAGAGAGAAGAGAACTGCAACATGCCCAAGCAACCAAGTTAGTACAAAAAATAATTTTAAATAAAAAAAAAAAACAATAAAAATGGATGATGGTAGACAAACTTGAAAGAGACCGCGGGCGAGGCCGCTGGTAAGGCTGATGGGTGAGATCGCGGGCGACACCGCCAAAGGGCGAGGTCAAGGGGCGAGACCGCGGAGGCGAGACCACGATGGGCGAGATCGAGAGTAGGCGAGACCGCGGCACGACTAAGGGCGAGACCGCGAGGAGATCGGGGGTGAGACCTGCGGAAGAGACCGAGGTTGGGCCGAGACCACGCGAGTGTGACCGAGAGCTGGCGAGGCCGAGGCTACGGGCGAGACCAAAAAAGAGATGGGAGAGACCAAAAAAGAAAAAAGAGATGGGAGAGACAAAAAAAGAGATGGGAGTGACCAAAAAGGGATAATAGAGACCAAAAAAGGGATGGGAGAGACCAAAAAAATGAAAAAGTGAAGAATGAGAAAAAAGTGGGCAAAAAGAAAGAAAAAGAGGATAAAAGTGTAGGGGGGGGGTTGAACCCCTCACCTCTCCCACTCACTAATAAGAGAAAAAGTCATCTACCCTAAGAAGCAAAGTTCATCCAACGATCACGAGATGCTCATCATAAAGCTCCCTCCAAGAAGCTTTAATTGCAACAAGCCCCTCACAAGCTTGAAGACAAGGACACTACTCTCTTGACCACTTTGTTCCAAGAGAGTGGGGTGCAAGTGATAAACCAAAAATACATAGGCCAATCCCGAGATGTCACGTGTCCTGACCCAAAGGAGGGGTTGGCCCAAGCCGGACCACGACAGAACCCATTCGACAAATCCAAGAGGAATAGACCCAATAAGTCATCCAGAGACCAAGTTTTTCATGCAAGCCAACGAGGTCCAACCATGACGTCACCGCCAATGTCTACATCATCTTATCATTAGAAGGACGTTATCCCAATGAGATGTGATCCTAACCGGACTCATACATCAAGGATCATTATCCAACACGTGAAGAACACACATATCTATCTGTTAGGGAACCTCTTCCCTACCAGGACTCTACGTCTCATAAAGAGACACCCTACTACGTGATAGACTCTTCCACGAAGAATACTTACCACCAACAGGGACTCTCCACACCGCTATACTCAACTATAAATACTTAGGTATTCTAACCCATTATTCAATATTCATCTTGAATTCCAGTAATTCATCTGTTGCTAAGAGAGATCTAATTTAGGCATCGGAGAGTCCTAGGCCAGAACCACACCAGTTCTCCCTTCTCCCTGACGTCCTTTTGCAAGTTGCGGCACCCGAAGGACCTACCAGAGATTTCCTAACGCAACAGGTACAAATAAACAACTATTTAAAGTAAACATATAAGAATTCAATTCATACTTCCATTTCAATAAAAAAAAAAATGTAATGAAAAATAGCCGTTTGAATAAAAAAGGTTAAAAAAATCTAATAAAATCTTTTAAAGCCGATTAAACTAAAACTGTTTATAAATGGTTTTGGTTTTAACATATGAAACTGTTTATTAAACGGTTAGGTTTTGGTTTTACCTAAAATAATACGCATTGAACCGAACCCAATCGTTTAACACCCTTAGCGTAGTATATGCTAGCGCGTCTCTCTCTCTCTCTCTCTTATCCCTCTTAAGAAATAACATATCTACCCCTTACCATGGGAGGAGAGAGGTAGACATAAAAGACGGTAGCATACACTATGCAGCTGGACATCGTTCTTTCTCCTTTATTTTTAAAGATTTTAGTCCTCTTTGAGTGTTCTAACTGGGACTTGAATCAGTGGCAATGTTGAAAAGTAAAAATCAGGTATGGTATTGTATGTCATTGTCAATCTATCTTATGTTGTCTTTAAAGTTGAATTTTGAATTTTTCAAATTTTCATTTGTAGTTTTAAGGTGGTTGAATGACAAGATGGGCAAAAGTGGACCACTAATGTTGAGCTTCAGACAACAAATGAGTGATGCTATTGTTGACAATAACATTTCTCACATTTGTCCATTGCTCAAATCTAATTATTAAACTTCTGGGACTTATAGAGTGTGTCTTTACCAAAAAAAAAGGACTTATAGAGTGTGTCCGAGCCTTCTTAAGTGGTTAAGTACTTAGAGCTCAAGGTTTCACGGGACCGTGGGCAAGCCCGAGTCTGTAGGCGCTGTACTGTGGGCAAACCTAAGGCCAAGGGCCAAAGGTTCTCTCTCTCTCTCTCTTGTGAATAGATCGACCCTTCTCAATTCTCATCATTACAGTTCCTGATATTTCCATATTCTAAACTCATGTGCTGCCATAGATTTGCTATAGTTATTCAGTCCCAATTCCCAAGGCAAAATTTTTTATGTTAGCCAATACTCAGATCTCAGAAGAAGTAGAAGAAAGTTGGGAGAAGAAGGAAGAAGAAGAGGGTTTGGGAAGGTATTTCTTTTATGCTTTTCCAATCAATCTCTTACATCTTTATAGTAATTCGTAGAACTAACTATGACTCTTCCTGACAACTAACAATATTGTCTCTTACAACTATGACACCTATCCTTCATACATTCTTCACACACTCCCATCATAACCAGCACTGTTCCCACTTCCTCCTATTGTTATACATAATCATCTAATCGAGCTGGCCTTTTCCTGTTCCTTCGCTGTATGCGATGTAAATTAGTTGAGGTGGCTAAGTCTTTGTCCACGTCACTAGCCACGTCCTGTGCTCCTCCAAGTGTGGTCGTAACATTGCCATCCCCATCTGAAGCAACCTTGTCCTCAAGGTTTAATGTTGGGAAGAGCTGCCGTAACACCGAAATGTCCTCCCAGGTAGTCTCTTCCAACGGTAAACCAGACCATTGCACGAGCACTTGTGGAACGCGCTAGCCTTGTCGTAAGAGCTCTCGGTGTTGAAGAATCGCTGCCGGTTCAAACGTTGCTGATGAGGTAGGGAAAGGAAGGGCCTGATGCTCAGAGGGGCCAACGAACTATTTGAGAACCAAGATATGAAACACCGGATGCACTTGTGCCGTTGCCGAAAACTCAAATTTGTAAGCAACCTTCCCCACTCGTTCCAGTACACGGAATGGCCCAAAAAAACATTTGGACAATTTATGGTTGAGATGTAGGGCCACATAAATCTGCCGGTAAGGCTGGAGCTTGACAAAGGCCCAGTCCCCTACTTGTAATTCCTTGTCTGTGCATTTTTTATCGGCCTGCGTTTTCATGCGCGACTAAGCTCGAAGTAAGTTACGTTTCAGTAACAACAGGATCTGATCTCTGCTCTGTAAGTCTTGATCCACGGCCAAGTTTGGGGAAGAATCCAGAATATATCGGATAAGAGTTGGGGGTGGTCTCCCATACAGAGCATGAAATGGGGTAATTCCAATAGCCGAATGATGGGTTGTGTTATACCAATACTCTGCCCATGTTAAGTATTTTACCCATTGATTGGGTTCCTCAGAAACAAAGCTACGAAGGTACATTTCCAAACAACGATTGAGCGCTTCAGTTTGCCCATCGGTTTGGGGATGATAGGCTGTACTCATAGCCAAAGTGGTTCCTTGTAACCTGAACAACTCCTTCCAAAAAGAGCTTAAGAACAGGGGATCTCTATCACTCACGATGGAGCGTGGAAGGCCATGGAGCTTGACGATATTGATTGTGAAGATCTCTGCCACACGTTGGCTTGTATAATGACTAGGGAGAGGACAGAAATGGCCATACTTGTTGAGACGATCGACAACGACCAGGACAGCCATCTTACCGGTAGAATTTGGAAGACTGGTAATGAAGTCCATGGATATGTCCTCCCACACCTGCTCCGGAATGGGTAAAGGTTGGAGAAGACCAGCCGGAGATGTTGTGGCCATTTTTGTTTATTGGCATATCAGACATTCAGCCACATGCTTCTTGATGTCGCTCCTCATTCCTTTCCAGTAGAGATTAGCCGAAATACGCTTGAGTGTCCGTAAATACCCTGTATGACCTCCTTGGGGCGACGAGTGAAATTCATAAAGAAATCGGTGTCGTAGGCGAGAATCCATAGGTAACACAATACGGTTGGTATAATACACTAACCCATTTCTAAAGACATAATCTGAAAATTGGGGTTGATTAGATTGTATGCCTTCCCGTATGGTTTGTAACTCAGGTGAAGTATTCACTGCCCTGCGTAGTTCTTCTAGAAATTCAAAGCATGGCACAACCATGGACATTAAAGCTGGTGGAGGAGCTGCCATTCTAGATAAAGCATCAGCGACATTATTCTCTCGGCCTGGTTTGTAAATTATCTCAAATACATATCCTCGCAGCTTGGAAAGCCAATGTTGTTGCTCTGGAGTCTGTATCGTCTGCTCCATGAGATCTCTCAAGCTCTTTTGATCAGGATAAATGATGAAGCGTCGCCCAAGCAAGTATTGGTGCCACCGTGACACGGCCTGGGTGATCGCATACATTTCTCTAACATAAGTAGATGAGGCTTGTAGATGAGGGGAGAGTTTTCTGCTAAAATATGCGATGGGGTGTTTATCTTGAGATAATACAGCCCCTATCCCAGTCCCAGACACATCCGCTTCCACTGTGAATGTTTTCTCAAAATTAGGGAGAGCCAATACAGGGGTTGTCATCATAGCAGTTTGAAGGGCCTTGAATGCTCCTTGGGATTGATCAGGCCACTGGAAAGTCCCTTTTTTTAACAAATCCGTGAGAGGTGCTGCAATTTGAGCATATCCCTGAATGAATCGCTGATAGTACCCGGTGAGTCCAAGAAATCCCCGCAGTTCTTTGACGGACTTTGGCACCGGCCATTGCAGCATAGTGGAGATTTTACTGGGATCAGCCGTGATGTCGTTAGCGGAGACAAAATGTCCCAAATAGCCGATAGTAGTCTTCCCAAACTCGCATTTGGATCGTTTGGAAAAGAGTTGATGGTCGCACAGTGTTTGGAGTACAATGGCTAAATGCTGCAGGTGTTCGGCCCAAGTGGAGCTATAGACCAGCAGGTCATAAAAAAAAATCAGTATGAATCGCCTGAGAAAAGGTCGAAAGATTGTGTTCATCATAGCTTGAAACGTTGATGGGGCACTGGTGAGGCCGAATGGCATCACTAGAAATTCAAAATGCCCATCATGTGTTCTAAACGCTGTCTTAGCGACATCCTCGTTGCGCACTCTGATTTGGTGATAACCGGATCTTAGATCGAGTTTAGAGAAGTAACGTGCGCCATACAACTCATCAAACAGCTCATCAACAGTAGGAATAGGAAAATGATCCTTCACTGTGATTGCATTCAGCGCGCGATAATCGACGTAAAATTTCCAAGTTCCATCTTTCTTTTTAATCAATAGAATCGGAGAAGAAAAAGGACTATTGCTTGGTCTATTTATACCTGAGAGCAGCATCTTAGTGACCATTTTTTCTATTTCTCCTTTTTGGAAATGTGGATATCTGTAGGGACGCACATTCACTGGTTGTGCTCCCGGTTGCAGCATAATGGGGTGATCGTGCTCACAAGCTGGGGGTAATTGCGTGGGTTCTTCGAACACTGTGGCATAAGAAGCTAATAGTCGATTGAGCTCAGCATTTTCATGAACAGGTGGTGAGTCACCAGTAGAGCTGGAATCTAAATTGAACAGGGCCGCACAAGCCTCTATTTCCATTATTCGACGCAACTCATGATAATGCAACTGTGCTGGTGCTTGGTTCTGTTCACCCATCAAGGTGATAGTTCGATCCCCATCTTTAAATTCTAATGTTAATTTCCCATAGTCAAACATTATAGGTCCAAGTTGGGCTAACCACTGAACTCCTAACACTAGATCCACACCAAAAAGAGGAAGAACATAAGCATCAACTACAATGGTATGCTGCGAGAGTCTTACCGGAAGTTGTTTGACGATGCCTTCGCATACCAATCGCGTACCACTGCCAACTAACACGGTTATATTCGGTGTTGATTCCACAGGTAGCCCCATGTGCCTGGCCACTCGACTTTGTATGAAGTTGTGAGTGCTTCCTCCATCAATCAGCACTTGAATTGGAGCTCTGACAACAAACCCCGTGAATCTGAGAGTGGTAGGCGAGGTCAGTCCTGTCATCGAGTGATATGATAATTCTGTCGTAGTTGCGACGACATCGTCGGAGCTAACCACCGGATCAGGTGGTTCCATCTCGGTGCTCTCCTCCACAGGCTCTTCATCATCGTATTCTAATAAGAATAACTGCCTTGATTTACACCGATGTCCCGGAGTAAATCTCTCATTACAATTATAACATAGTGCTCGATCTCTTCTTTGCTGCATCTATATAGGACTCAGTCGTTTGATCGAAACGGCGGCCGTTGGAGTAGTCAGCAGTGGTGGCTTGGTTGAAGCTGCGCTGGCAGGACTTGGTAATAACGGAGGGTGTGCCGTCGTCACAAACGAATATGGAAAGGCTCTTCGTACTTCCGCAATTTTATTTTCCTGCAGCCTAGCGAGTCCAACAGCGTAAGCCATCGTGGTCGGTCTAAAGGCCATGACCTCGTTACGTATATCGGACCGCAAGCCTGATATGAAGCAACTAACCAAGAAGGTTGCCGACAGATCTGTTCTGTGGTTTGCGAGAGCTTCAAAGCGTGATTGATACTCCGCTACTGTGGACGTTTGCGTCAACTTTGCTAACGTCGCTTGAGGATCATCGAACTCTGATGGTTCAAATCGGATCTCCAATGATCGAGTGAACTCCGTCCAAGTCGAGAACTAACCGGATCTATGCATCCATTGATACCACTACAAAGCTGGTCCGTCCATGTGGAACGATGAGACTAGCAGTCGCTGATCGTTCGGAGTTTCGTGGTAGGCAAAGAACTGTTCTGCCCTGAAGATCCATTCGATTGGATCTATACCATCGAAGCGTGGAAACACCAACCGAATGGTCCTTGTTTGAATGGTGTTGTTTATGTTTGCAGTCGGCAATTCGACCACTCCAGAAGTCGCCGCCATGTCCTGAGCTTGTAGATTTGGAACTGTCATTGTAAGGCACAAAACCTGTTCCAATCTTCCATCCATGGCGGTGAACTGCACGATCAGATCTAATATGGGTCGTTGCTGGTCTACGATGGCTCCATGTAGAGTTCCAGCCGTTCGTCGTGCTCTGCCGTGGTGGTACTCATTCGCCGGAGAGTGTCATCGAACTGGCGCAATCGAGTTCCCTCAGCCATGATTGCTCTCAATGAAAGCACCAAATGTTAGCCAATACTCAGATCTCAGAAGAACTAGAAGAAAGTTGGGAGAAGAAGGAAGAAGAAGAGGTGTTGGGAAGATATTTCTTTTATGCTTTTCCAATCAATCTCTTACATCTTTATAGTAATTCGTAGAACTAACTATGACTCTTCCTGACAACTAACAATATTGTCTCTTACAACTATGACACCTGTCTTTCATACATTCTTCCCACACTCCCATCATAACCAACACTGTTCCCACTTCCTCCTATTGTTATACATAATCATCTAATCGAGCTGGCCTTTTTCTGTTCCTTCACTATATGCGATGCAAATTAGCTGAGGTGGCTAAGTCTTTGTCCAAGTCACTAGCCACGTCCTGTGCTCCTCTAAGTGTGGTCGTAACATTTTATTCATACATTGTTTATTTATTATTTTTAGGGAGAGGATTATTTGAGCAATGGAAGTAGAGAAATGCACCAATGAAGTGCGAGGTGTGACAAAACGGTATTGCATATTAGAGGGTAGCGAGGTCATTTCATGTGAGGAAGAAAAAGATAGACATAGAGGTGCTAGTGCACCCTATTTGCTCCTATGGCTCAAAGAACCTTTTTCCTTATTTTTATTTTATTTAATTTCTAGTTTTTATCATTATATTAATTAAGTCAAGTCTACCTATTTTTTTTTAACATTAGGGAGAAATCTTTAAGAGTCTCCTAAATTTAACCTATATTTATCTAAATCCCTTAAAGAATATATTTTTTTCTATGAAAAAAGTAAACTTCCTCCCCTCCTGTCTCCCTTGCTTTTTAAAATGCCAGAATACCCTTCAATGACATATTTCATTATTTTTTCCGCTTTACCTTTAAATTTACCTCAAAGTATGTATAAATATGACCTAACTGTATATGATATAATTATTAATATTATGTATCCTTTAAATGTATATATTTCAATCTCATGTTCACATTACCATTCTCAACCCAGCAAGGTTTGGTATTTGATGTGTGTGATGCAAATTGACTAATTTATAGCACATTTACACTATCTACGTATTAATTTAGCCTAGATACAAACTAGAATGATTTGATGCTTTAATTAGCCCAATAATTCGATGAGAAATTATAGAGTCCATGTGAATTTAAGAGGTGAAAGTGCTTTATTGGAGAATTAGAAAAGAAGTATTCTATAGCAGATTTTGGGTTATATAGGTTAAATTTAAGGGACCGACAAAAATTTATCCTTTTATTAGTATATATGGGAGACAAAACTAGCTAGGAAGTCAAATAAAGGGACGGAATGATGGTCACATTCTTATGTTTAGTGATCTCTTCAAAATATAATATTGGATTGAAGTCCTATAGGGAAGTTTCTCTGAGGTCTCACTCTTGCCAGCTTTCTGTCCAAGGTGTCTCGTTCTCAGAGTGGTATCGTTCTATGTTTCACTCTCCCCTTTCATCATAAGGCATGGTTCTGTCCCTTTCTTCTTAAAGAGACATATAGGCCCATTGACATGGCATGGTTTGGCCAATTCAACGTCGGCTGAAGATAACTACAATGGTGGGGGATAGGTTGGGAATTATGACTCAGAAAGTCAAGATTCAAAAGGGGGGGGGGAACACAAATAAAATCCAAGGTTGCTATACTTAAAATCAATATTCCTAATTAGGCTATATGTTTTGCTTATTAAGTTCTACATCCCTTAGTGTTTTTTTTAATACTCTCTCTCTCTCTCTCTCAACGAAGATCTTGTATAGTCTTCTTAGTTTAATGAAGTGGATATTAAAATTAAGATTGCTATATGTAGACATTAAATTTTGTCACCACCCACGACAATGACGACAACCAGACACAGATGATTGACGACGTCCCTCACGGACACTTCTCTCGTTTTCAAACTCAAAAACACCAAGGAAGAGACAAAAATGGACCTAAACTGCGTAGGGCCCACACCCGAGCCATTGCGGCATAGCGGTATACACCACTGCCGTGGGGCTTGGGGACCAGGCTACCGTGGTGCAACAGTAGCCCAAGGCATTGCGGCGCTACGGTAGTCCTTGGGGTACCGTGGAGCTGCGATAGCCTAAGCACTACCGTAGTGCCGCAGAGAGGTGGGGATCCCTATAAATAAGGGTCCCCTCCCTCATTTTGAAGAAGAAGATTTCTTGGGAAACATGCTCCCAAAGCTCAGTTTTGCCTGTTGTTTCTCTCAGAGCCCTGTTTCTCCTGTTTCGGGGTCCATCCCACCTTCAACTTTGAATCTTTGAGTCTTGTTACTCTGCCCAAAGTCTGGATCATCCGGACCCGACTTTTCTAACCCATTTTAACATCATTCCTTTAAAGGCTTGAGATTTCTTTATGGTGTAGTTACTTTGTCTGAGGATCGAGCATTTGGCTCCCAAGACCTCGTGACACTATTATTATGTTCGAGGATCAAGCATCTTGCTCCTAAGACCTCCTGAAGCCATTATTCTATTCGAGGATCAAGCATCTGGATCCTAAGACCTAGTGACACTGTTACTTTGCTCGAGATTCCAAGATTAAACACTTATAAACCGTTACTCAATCCAACAAAGGACAAGTCAGTCATTTGTCTCCACCATAGCCAGGGAACACTTTCCATCTTGCATCTTTCATAATCGCATTGGTTTAGCGCACATGTATACATTTTCATCGTTAACCTTTGATTTTAGCACAATGTAGACCCTTAAGCGTCCATGTGTAGTGTACATAGTATTTCGCATGATGTAGTTTAGTTTTCTTTGAATAGTTTGTGCGTCATCATTTAGCCATGCATGTTGGTATAAGAAATTTTGTAATGGGGAATATTCGAAAACCAACATCTACTAGAAAGACTAGTTTACATGGGCGAGGTAGGTGCCTAACACTTTCTCACTCTCGTAACCTGACCATTTACCCCGAATCTCTGACCAGACCAAAAGGAATGATGTAGCCCTTCATAGGGCTACACCAATCGACCTAGGTGGCGACTCCATTTCATATGATTATATGATCCCAATCCTCTGATAATTTACAAAGAAGACATCCTTCCATCGAGCAGCGCGGATGGCACGTCATTTGCAGACAAAACACCTCCGGGAAAGGGGAGGGCAAACTTCCCCACGAAACCCGCGGAACGGATCCTCACACTATACTTAAAATTAATATTCCTAATTAGGCTACATGTTTTGCTTTTTAGTAATCTTATTAAGTTCTACATCCTTTTGTTTTTTTTTCTTTCAAATACACATTCTCTCTCTCTCTCTCTCTCTCTCTCTCTCTCTCTCTCTCTCTCTCTCTCTCATTGAAGATCTTGTATAGTTCTTAGGTTAATTAAGTGAATATTAAGAAGTTCATCCAACTTCCACTGTATAGAGAATAATGAAACTGTAAGGAGTCTAGTTACCATGGAGCCTAGCTCCAGGCAGGGGGAAAAATCATTGCCTTTGTGATTATTGCCACCATGGACAGAAACACTTATTTTGTCTATATGATGGAGCTCTATCTATACCAAATTCTTCTACGTACCTCAGCTTATGCATGCTTTGCATAAGCTGGGTTATACGAGTACAAAATAAGTCAGATTTTGATTAACAAAGGCCCTCCTCATTGGATACCCAATGTAATATTTTGATCATGATGGCCAATTAAGTCCAAATATTCATCCTTTGAATCAGTACTGTTATCATATATGGTATCTTTCTTCAATCATGTATGGTGTCTTTTTTCCTAGTTTAATAAATTTTTATGGTTAGAGTTTTTTCTTCACCATGGATGAATAGAATCTACCCATTAGGGTGTATTTTATTCACTCTACCCTTCTATTGTACAAAGTCTGAAATACCCTTACCTCAATACCTACATTTCCATCCAACCACCAAAACTCATGGATAATTAAGAGATTCTCTTTTTCTATCTTGACTGTGAGAGAAGAGAAATTAGGCCAGATTATATTTGAAGTTAAAAAAAGGGCCGGTTAGAGTGGTATATTAATTAAAGCCATCTAACTAGGGGTCCAGATCCAATCCATACTTTAATTAGATTGATGCACACCAATCCTTTAAACCCTCATATTAAGCTTTAATCATACTTTTTGTACTTAGAGCCTTGCCCACTAATTGAATGGTCTGGAAGGCAAGGCAGATTATCTTATCAGATAAAGAACACTTCTCATGTTTATGCAATTATGCCCACTAACTTATCTTAATATCTATCTTATCTTCCAGGGATAAAATCATGTTAGATTAACAAAGATTTTGAAAGCTAGAGTAGTGTGTTTTTCTTGGCATTTATTATCTTTTATCCTTGAAATTATCAGATCTACAACCTTTACAAAATGTTGATTTTTTTTTTGAACTATTTGAGAAAGCTTCATTCTACTACATGGACAAGGGCATTTTTTTCGTAACATTTAAGGCGCTTTGATCACATAGTTGGAAAACCAGGTTTTTGACTCGACTTGGATGACTTGTTTGTTGAGGGTATGATATCTTATATTCCGTCTTATATTTCTGTATAATCTAAGAGAGGTGTGAGGACGAGTGGCTATAACATTTATTCTCCATTGATAGTGAAACAGATTCCATCTCACCATGGACGTAGACTATTTTGTTGAATCACGTAAATCTTTGTATTCTGTGATTATTTGTGTAAAGTTTCTGTTCATTTTCTGCATCATTTTTGGTTTTAGTTTTTCTATCGTCCGAATCAAAATCTGATTTTTCAACTATGGTTGATCATGGGTGGTGGGCCAAACTTGTTTGAACAAATTGTACCACCAAGCTAATGAAGTGGACTCACTTGTCTACCAACATTTATCCCAAGTAAGACTGCCAAATAGTGCAAAATAGATCCTTACAATGAAAGCTCCCAGCTTGACTATATGACCACCCACACAACCAGCAAAATTTTGTGTTATCTTATTTGAAGGGGTTACAAGGGAGAGAAATCTGCGGAATGGGCACTCATTCACTCTTTCTACTACGTGCATATATGACCAAGCAATGCACTTGCACAAAGTGCCCTTTTTATCTCACTAGGCAACATGAAAATGGGGCAAATGCACACCCACTTGGGGGTGCCCTACCATATCATGAAGCCCTTTTGTTAACTCACTAGGGTGCATTTGACTCTTTTATGCAATAGAAATCCGCTTTGGTGAACACAAATTTTTGATGAGTTGTTGATGTGGGACTTTATGACCTTATACCTAATCCTGGACCTTTTTGTATAATGGAGTAGGTTGGTTGAATCTATGGAGCCTAATTGAGCCTAAGGGCATATCAGCCAAGGACCTAATTGGGGCAGGGCCCATAACACTTCATCAACACCTAAGGCCTGCTTAGACATACATTTATGGTCTGGACTTTTGTTTTCAATGGGCCTATATTAAGATTTGCCTCATTTCCAAATTAGGTGTTAAGCCCATAGAGTCCATGGCGAATGTGCTGTCAAGGTAAACCACTCCCTATGTTTTTTTTATATGTGTTGACATTCTCTGTGGGGGAGCATCGCCATGCGTGCTCGTGGGGGGTCAATGAGAGAGCACAAGTTGGCATCATGGGTGGCTGGATTTCCACATCTCATTTCATGGGGGAGGAGGTGGTTTTCGTTTCACCCCCTTCTGTGTTTGGGCATGGACGGTAACTCCACCTAAAGAACTTTGCTCCTTTTGTATTAAAGTTTCCCTCGTCCCAATCAAAATCTGATTTTTAAACTATATATGGTTGATAATGGGTGGTGGGTCAAACTTGTTTGAACAAGTCACTCCGCCATAGAGAACTTTTCTCCCGTTTTATTATTTTATTTAATTATTTGATTTTTTTTGACATTGATAATTAAACTAACAATTCAACCAACTCCCATTTTAAACCGAAACACCCATTAATTGTCAAAAAATAAAGAAAGAGACACCATGTTTTCTAGGTTGAGCGAAACGAACTTTTGTTAATAAATAACCATAGCTGCTGTTTTTTTTTGTTTTTTCTTTTTTGGGTCGAATTTTTTTTTTTTTGTTTGACTTATTAAGTATACATAAATTTTTTAATATTTTATTTAGTTTCAATATTGCATTGAGGCACAGCCCCAACAAATTATTTTCTCTACATAGTTGATCCAATGTTTGTTGGAACTGGATAAATGCACTAAGGTTGTGAGTCTTCCCCTTGCTTTTTCGATAGTGATAGAGGAAGATTATATTAAATGTGAAGAAACTTTTTTATTTGTTTATTTTTGGTGAAGTATTATAATGAGTGTTTAACAAGAAAATGATGACAAGAGAATGAAAGAAAACCCTAGCCCAACCCTGACTCCTCCCAGCTCAACCTAAACCCAATCTGGTCTTAGGTGGGGCTGAGATATCTCAGCCTAGGTCAAATCTTGTCGGGTTTAGCCCAGTCCAGTCCGGCCTTGATTGACCCTGATTTTTTGCCATTTACTTCGTCCTATGCATTAAAAAAATAAAATACATGTGATTGGGTATTGGTTTGTTTTATACTCAATTGACTATTAGATTTTTTTTTTGGGTTAAAAAACTTAGTCCAATCTTAAATTGTAAATATTTTTGTTCGATAGATAATTAGCATTTTTTCGTAAACCAATAGATAATTAGATACTAAATAAAAATTACAAAATATAAACAATAAATTATAAAACATAACCTAACACAAGGTCGGGCCGAGCTGGGCTTAGCCCAAGGCCTCAACCCTGGCCCAACCCAACCCTGACCCAGGGTCTCAAAATTTCAACCCTAACCCGCCCTCAAGGTTGAAAAATCCAGCCCAAGCCATATTCGGGCTCAAGGGTGGGCTCGGGCCGACAGGGCCAAACTCACACCCTTAGTCGTGGGGTTTATACTGACATTCTCTCTCCTATTCCGAACATATGGATCCCATGTGAATGATATCATTCTTCAAATCCTCATTGGTGTGATGTGCAGGTTCCTTCTTACACTAGCTTTATGGGAAACCCTTTCCCAAAGAAAACAAAAAATTAAAAGTAAACCAATAAACGATATGAAGACTGAATTTTTCTTATAGGTATTATTAGCATAGGGTAAAAAAACATGAAAAACAAAACTTTTCTTATTGGAATTTTCTTGCAAATTTATTATTCATTTATCACAACCATAGTTGGGAAATCAGGTTTTATGATTCGACTCGCTTTTTAAAAAACCTGGTGACTCGGCCTGGTCAAACTTAGTCAAGGCAAGTCATGCTTTTTCTTTTAAATATAATAATTAGATATAAATTAATAACTTGAGTTACCAAGTTTCAATCATAGTTGAAAAACTAGGTTTTGACTCGGCTGAGTCACCGAGTCGAGTCAAAAAATCATAAAACCTGGTCAAGAGTGATGGAGACTCGCTAGGCTTAGAAAATGACTAGACTTGGTCCTGGTCAGTCCGATTTCTCATCGACTCAGTATTTTCAACCGAGTCATGCACTAATCACCAAGTTCAGGCATTAATAGTTTTACCATTTATGTCATATTTAATCAGTCCATGAGTTCAATCTCTTTGGGGAATTGCATCAAACACCTTTCTTGCAAAGAAAGAAAACTCCAGATTTGAGTTAACCATTGGATGTAAAGAAAATAAATAGAGGAGATGGGAAAACAAGTATTTTGTGACATCACGAAACTTACCAGATCTAAGAAAATTAGAAACACAAAGGAAAAACATAAAGGAGATTGAAGTGGAGAACAGAATCACTTGGGTATAAAAATTCCTGATGTAGTCGTTTAGATTTAGGAGCCCAATAAGCGTAATAGCTCGATGAAGACCTATTATTAGGGGAAATAAATCACTTTGAGTTGCCACTTGCCTGTGTTATGAGAGTCTTCATTGAGAGATTGGTCTTCTTTTTTTTGGTAAAATGTAGATTTATTCAAAAAAACGTGTGGAACTCATGGAAATCAAACATTGATTTTGGATCCATGGATTGGATAAATGCCAAATTGTCCTACACGTTATAGACAGGGCCCTCCTAACCAGGGAGTCAGCTATGCTGTTAAACTCCCTTGGAACAAACTGCAAATTACAGTACTCAAAGTAAGACTGGCTATGAAGAATATCTTCCAAATAGGCGTGATTGGAAGTGGTGCACCCTTGATTCCTTGTTGCAGATAAGAAACAACGTCCATATTATCTGTTGCAATTACTAGATGTATGAGATCCTCAAAGAGGGGTTTCAATAACACACTACGAATTGCCATGGCTTCTCTCATTGTGGGAGTAGTAAAGGCACTTGGAATCGAGAGTCGATACTACAAAGTGGGGCATTCCTTGATGATCGCGACAAATAAATCCCAAACCCTCATTCCTCGAGTTTGAAGATAGACAGGCATCACAGTTGATCTTGAAGAAACTTGAAGGAGGGGGAACCCATAGATTATGAGCAAAGGCACCAATTTCCAGAAACTGGTTTGTAAAGAGGGTAGTTCGCTTGATAAAATTCATGGAAATGTCTCTCAGTCGAAGTAATTACTTCAAGTGGTGACCATTGACGATGCCCAAATATAAAATCGTTGCGTGCTAACCAAAGATACTAACATATAAAAGAACAATACGACATCAGTTCCTTACTCATAGTCTTACCACTTGAGTTGATAAAACTCTAACTGTCGATCCAATCATGAAGGGTGACTTTCATACCTTCTGGGATTTTGTAGGAGAAACTACAACTCAACCAAACTGATAGAACAAAAGGACACGTTAGTAGTATGTGAGAGATAGATTCCTTTATGTTACCACATCGGACACAATTAGAATCCCTTGGAATATCTCTACGACTTAGATTCGCCCCTATGGTTAATCCAGCTGAGAGATCCGTCTTTGAGTTACCGAGCTATGTGTGAGAGAGAAATCGAGAGAAAATAAGAAGGGGGGAAGACCGTGAGTGAGTGTGACCTTATGGGAAGTTGGAGTCAATGTAAGAAGTAATGATGATTGATGATACCGGTGCATCTTTAAAAAAACACAAAAAACAAAAATAAAAACAAAAAATGATACCGGTGCATCATTCCAAAGATACTGGTTTTTCTAAAACTTAAACAGGTAGAATACATATAAAATGACAGATCTGCCCTCAATGTTAAGCTTTAACATAATAGTAGGTGCTACATTGATAATCAACTTTAATATATTTATAATAAAAAAACATGATTTGATTGGACTAGGTTTGGTCAGGTCGAATCACCAGGTTTTTTGAAAGACGAATCGAGTCAAAAAACCTGATTTTCCAACTGTAGTTTCAATTTTAAGAACAAAAAAAATTAAAAGATAAATTGCTAAGTTAGCAAAGTATCTGGCTCCACTCCCTCTTCTCTCCCCTCACCTTATTCTCTTCCCGTTCCCTCTCTTGCACTAACATGAAATTAGATTGCCTTCATGCTCTGAATCACAACGAAAACATTGACAATTTCCTGCAACTGCTTTCTTTCTTTTATGTTCACCCAATCATGAAAACATTTATAATTAGGGTAAACCAAGGGGTGATCTGAGTTTCGTTTGAAAACTAGGGGTGACGTGTAATTTACCTGTTAATTTAATGAGCTTTTAAAAAATTACCAGACTCGCCCTTTATGTTGTGACTCGGGTTAAAAAACAGTCTCATATGACTCGGACAGATTGTAACTGATTCTTGTCAGTTTTTACCTTGATCAAGTACGTCTACATGACTCTTGATCAAGTTTTTCAAAATTTTAACTTGACTCGGGAGACTCGGTCGAGTCAAAACCTAGTTTTCCAACTATGATCATAACAACCTTTTCTTTTTGTTGAAAAAGAACACATAATATAGGCTTAAAGTGTACACAAAGTAAGAAGCTTTCCATTAAAATGATTAAACTATCAGAGAGCTCTAAACCCTGGGCTGAAGTAGAAAAAGAATGAGCCATATGGACATGATTACAAGTAGCTTTCGTAACTATTACCCATTGAAAAGTATTAAACATTTGAGTAATATCATAAAGTAGAGCAAAACGAGTCCAAGGCCATTCGCTAGTCCAACTAGTAAAGCACAGAGAGCAAGAAGAGTCATCATGGATACCTTGGAGAAAGTCCTCGATTAACAAACCATTATTTAAGTATTTTTAAAGGAAAATTTTAAGTTTAGGATGTAACTTAAGTTTTCAAATAAAACTCCATCGTGAAGCAAGAACAAATATCCACGCCAACATAACTACTCTTGGTAAGAAAGGAAGTTGGTCAACTCCTCAGATTTTACAAAACGACACTAAAAATGATCTTGGTGATCAAAACAAGGAATATGAATTCTCATGATTTGGTTCACTATATCAGGAGGGAACAACATCTATAACAAAGGCAATTTAGCTCAGAGGTAAACCAATAAGATGGTATCTGAACAAGGATTCAAAAATACATCCAAAGTTAGAATCCAAGAATTCGACCAAATATGAATTGAAGAACTATTGTCAATTCTCTAGCAAATCAACTTTCGAAAGTCAGGTAAGATCGCCAAAATACACCTCTAAAAAACAAAACATCGTTTTTCTTAGGGGCAAGAAGGAAATCTATTTGCTGAAAATATTTAGATTTAAGAACTTTTATCCACACAAAAGAATGGTTATTTAGAATCCTCCAACACAATTTTAAGAGTAGAGCTTTATTATGGATTCAATAGTTCTAATCCCAAGACCCCTAGCTGAGATCGAGGTTTATAAACATCCCGCCAAGCAATGGGAAGGATTCTTCGTCGGTCCGTATTATGACCCCATAAAAATTCTAATGGAATTTTTATCTTATGTTATAACTGCATGGTGATGTACTACATCGTGTGGCGGCTACAGAGACCATGTGCACCATGTGGGGTCCGCTGTGCCACATGGCCTCTACAGCACCGCACGATACAGTACAACACCGTACTGTAACAGAAGAGGATAACGATTCTAAAAAATGACATTGAATAGAATCCAACTCACGCCAAGGGGCGTTTTGGAAATTTGAAAACCAATAATTGAAATGTAGAACCGAATTTAAGACCGACTTGATCAGGGTAGTACGGCTTGTAAGAGATAAGGAATTCATTTTCCAACAAGATAGTTTGGACTTCATATGGAGAATAAAGTAAGAAAACTAATTAAATTTAGACCGATCCATCAAAATCTTAGAACACAAACAAAATGAATTAGACGACCCTACGGAAACCCAGAAGATGCATTATATGTTGGGAAATCTGTGGTGAATAGTTCTTACTAAAATGTATTGAACTTTTGTTGACCAAACACATCTTCAAATAGTTGAAGAATCGATTTCATCCACAAATAAAATGCGAGAAATTTTGGGGGTACAGAGACAAATATTAATCCCTCCAAATAATCCTTCATCCTCAACAATAGAAAACATTCGAGATAATCCTTCCATTACAAAAAGAAACAGGGAAGGAGACAGAGGGTTTCATTGTCGAAGACCTCTAGAAGGTAAGAAATAAGTAAAAGTTAAACCATTCAGTTTAAGAGAGTAATTACAAGAAGACATGCATCTAGAAATTAAATCACACCAAGGATCGATAGATCCCAAAGATCCCATAACTACTCTAACAAACACATTCATCTCGATCATAATACCTTAACATATCAATTTTAAGACAAACATTTAACCCAAAAAAAGAAAAATAAAGATATCGTGGACTATAGTTAATATTATCAGAGATTTGGTGTTCCCTGAATAATAGCACCTTGAAAAGGAGAAATGAAGCGATCCATTAAGGGTTTCAACCGATTAACTAATAGTTTGAAAATGATCTTATAGTTGAGATTAGATAAACTAATTGTTCGAAAATGATCAACTAAAAAAGAGTGTAGTTGTTTAAGGATTAAAGCAATAAGAGTGTCATTCAAACCAAGGGGGAAAATGCTTGTTTTTATGAAATTTGGAACCAAAGCAAAAATGTCATTTTGCACCGGTGACCAAAACCGTTGGTAAGAACATGCAGGGAATCCATAGGCCCAGGCGCTTTATAAGGATCAAAGCAAAGACAATGTCTTTAATTTTATTAAGAGATGGGGGCAGAAGTAAAGAAGTTAAAATAAACCCTAAATAGGAAATATCAACAGATATAGAAAAAATACAGAACCCGATCGATGAGTCTTTGATGTAGGAAATAAAGTTACGTTGCTGATTAAATTTGACTTTTGTATGAAAAATTCGCGTATTACAATCACCATTAAATAAATAAACAGCTTTGAATTTCGGCATCCAAAAAATATCTTTAGTGTGAAACAAAGACTCAACATGGGAAGAATTAATGAGAAATTTCACAAATAGGATGGCTCACACCTCCAGCCTTCCAGGCAAGTATGGGAGACATTCCAAATCCAAAGACTTTAAAGTCCCACATCCATGTATGTTGGGCATACATTATTGCCAGATGCGTTTTGGCGCCTCATTATTGGGTGTAAGTTGCCTAAGATGGAGACTCGTCTCACATTTCTTTAGGGCATTTGATATATATTCACCTTTCTATAAAAAAAAACAAGATATGTATTCATTCACCTTGCAATTAGGGATTCCTAATTTTTTTTAAAAACAAAATGCATTAAAAATAAATATATTTTGCAATTCTTGCTTCAATAATTACATTTTGGCAAAAGTTCTGTGTTCGGCCATGAACACAACCGTTGGATGGGGAATGATGATCTACAGTGCATCTCTCACGTTGTGCACGACTATGCACCAAAATCTCTCGATCTCCTTATATTTTCTTTGGGAAAAGGCTGTGTTTGCTAGCACCCTGTGTATCTATCTCTCTCTTCCTCCTTTTGAAGGTAAGAGAGTCATTTCAAAGGGTGGAAGAGAGATAGATAGATGCTATGAAAAACAATGTTCAGAATGGCAATTTGCAGAAGAAAACGAAAAATAGAGAAGACACAACACATGACACCAGAGATTTACGTTGTTTACCCCCAAGATGGGAAGCTATGCCCACGACTGAGTAGTAGAACAGATTTCATTATCTTTTGGAAATATTTCAAAACTTCTCTTGCAGCCTTCCTAGAGATAAGAACATTGTATAGAGAAACCCTAACCTAAGAAAGTACATAATTGCCCCTAGAGCTCAGAACTGACTAACTAGTCAGGGTCGGACCAAAACATAACATATGTTTCAAAACATATCGATTCGAAGCTCTCAACGAGCTCTACGCAACTCACCGCCTTTGGCGATGATGTATCCGCTTTTTAGGCCATCCGAGATCGTTTCGAGGGCGAAATGGCCCTCCGAAGATCCTCAACCACTCTCTGGATTGAAATCAGGCCTCACTAATAACAATAGACAGATAGGGTGCTAGCATACCTATTCCTATCTCATTTTCTTTTCATTAAAATAAAAAAATAGAGTAGTTTTCTGTTCGGGAGTGTGGCCTACACCAGCACTCCTATGTGTCTATCTCTCTCCTCCTCAAAACAAGGGGGTATAGGTGTCTTTTCATATGGGGAGGAGAGAGATAGACTCATGGGAGTACAGAGTACTAGCATAGGCCACACCCTGGGACAAAGTTCTTTTTTCCCCCCCCCAAAAAAAGGGGGCGGTTTTCATGCACGGTCATGTATAAGAGGAATCTTTTACACTGGATTTTAGTAACCGTCAAATCGAATTGTTTTAATCTGAATCGTTCAAGAATAAAGTAATGATATATATTTGTCCTATATGGTTACTCTCTCAAATACGTCACTACAAGACTTTTTATTTATCAATAATGAATAAAAAAAAGGAAACAAGGACGGTTAGAGAAAAAAAAGGGAAAACAATTCGATCTCTTCTTTTTCTCTTTCTCTTCGGCCTGCGATTTCTGCAAATTATCCGATCTCTTCCTCTTCTTTTTCTTTTTCTTTTTTTTTTTTTTTTTCACTGGGTCAAACCCTAGAAGGGGTTAATTGAAGTTTGAGAGGGAAAAAAAGGGGTGGTGGGCGCGGAATCGACAGTGGTTTTTTTTTGTAAAACTCAAATGGGTGGGGTGATTTTCAGTGAAAATTGAAGAGGCCTTTCGTCTTCCCATTGTACGATTTCTGCAAATTATCCGACCTCTTTCTTTTCTCTTTCTCCTTTTTTTTTTCTTTTCACTGGGTCAAACCCTAGAAGGGGTTAATCGAAGTTTCAGAGGAAAAAAAAGGGGTGGGAATCGACAGTGGTTTTTTTTTTTTTTTGGTAAAACTCAAATGGGTGGGGTGATTTTCAATGAAAATTGAAGAGGTTATTTATTTATTTCTTTCCAATCCCTCCACAAATCACGCATACATCCTCCAAACTTCGGCAGGAGCGTCGCTTTACCTTCTCACCGATCAATTCTCGCTACTAGCAGTTTAATTCTGTTCGAAAACTCCGACTGCACCCCACCCTTCCCTACAGAAGGTAATTAAACTGCTAGTAGCGAGAATTGATCGAGGACTTGCTCTGTAATTGAGAGCAACACATCGACAGTGGCAATGAGCACTATAATTCCCAATCAAATATGCTCGGCATCTACACGAAGGAACTTTTCTGAAACCAGTACCAAAACCACCCTCATGATCCCTAGAGAGAAATTTCTGTCACCAATTTCTTAAGTTGAAGAGTCGAAAAATGAAGATCCTTCATGATCACATACATGGTTGTTGTAGTTTGTTTCTATCATTAATGACTCCAGAACTTGAGAAGAACTCGCCAGCCAGTCAACTCGCCACCCATTGATTCTCCCTCTTCTTGCCACAGGTTTTTGGAGTAAAATAGTTGCAGAGAACGAAACAAAAGAAGAACGAAGTTGTTTCGGTTTTTTTTTTTTTGTAATTATTGTATTTTTTAATTATTATTGATAAATACAAAAATCTTTTACAAGTATTTAAAAAGGTATTGAAAGGTAACCGTATAGGAATTATCTACAATTACTTTATTCTTGGATGGTTCAGATTAAAACATTTTAATTTGACGATTATTAAAAGCCAGTGTAAAAGATTCCTCTTATACACAACCGTGCATTAAACTTTTAACCAAAAAAAATTAAAACAGGAAAAGTAAAAGTAAACCTTTTCATTTCATATGGTTTCATCAAACGTTTCAGATATAAATTTAAAGCATCTGGACAACTGGGGATAACCATAATCCCCTTGGTCCTACACCCATTACTACATCTTAACTTCTGATGTTGGCAAAGGCGCTAATTCATTTCGGGTTCCATAGATTTTTGCCAATAAAGAAAGAAGGCGGAAACCTGAACAGAACTAGAAGTAGTTGTTGGAGTGATTGGTCGTTGAACAAAATTAAATGTTGTCATCATCGTTTGTTTAGGTGAGATGGTGATGGCACCAACCTATCCACCAAACCCCCACTTTCCTCAACAGCAGATGGTGCAAATCCTACATTTCAATGCAAACCCAAATGGGTCATTAAGGTCCCCCTCCTTTCTTATGTCTCAGAAGCTTATCTTCATTCTTCTTGGTTCTCTTCAGATTTGATTTAAAACCTAGCAATCCTATTTTTAAGCTCTCCATGGCTGAGGTGAGGTTTTGACTTCCCTTTGTTTTGTACATTTCATTTCATCAATTATAGTTCTGTTGTGTTAATTCTTGCTGTTCTGTTTGTTGGGTTGGAAGAAACAGTGTTGATTTATTTATCTTCTCTGGTTAATCCTAAAATTGCGTAAATGCACAATTTTTTTAAAAATATATTTTCAAAAGGATAAAACTAAAATTGGGTCCTGCATTAAGGATGGACTTGTGAAGCTAAACAAAATAATAGGTGATGAAACGGAGTTAAGCCATTAGATTTGTGGTGGTGCTAGTGCTTAACTTTCCTCTCTAGTTCTATGGAGATCCTGAGATTTTTCAGATGAAGGAGAATGCTATTCCCATCTGGATGAAAAAGTGGTACGGCCGTCTGGAAACTTTGAATTTGGATTAGGTAGGTTGGAGTTTGGGATTCTGGTTTTTAAGCTCCCATTCATAGTAAGACTTGCTTCGAGTGGAAGGAGATCACATGTGGTGCAGCTTCAAAGGCTTCTGAATAAGGCTTTGGAGTATTCTGGTTTTTAAGCTCCCATTCATAGTAAGGCTTTGGAGGATTCTCAGCTTTTACTTGCAGTGTAAATTTGGGATGTTCAGGGTTGATGGCTGTTGTGAAAGTTTATGAGGTTTTAAGTTTGTCTCCACCATTTGAATAGAGTGTATGTTTTTTGTTGAAACTTGGGGATATAAAATGTACATGAAACTATTTTACATCTGCAAATTATAACTTTTTAACATAATCAAATCTTCTAATGACAATAAGGGAATTAGATGGATTACTCCGAGGACAAGGGATGACTTGCATATTGAACTTTGAGTCAGTAATATCTGTTACTAGATGTCTTATTTATTGTTGTTTTGGAGGGACTTCTTTTACATGAGTCAAACTAAGTAGAACCTCATTGTGTGTGGTCTTGATCCTTCAAATTTTGGAAATTAACAAACTTTTCCTAACCCCACTTTTGACCTTGATTCTATCCATCTAATAGAGAAGGTACTTTTACTGGTCTTGTCAAATAATCTGTGGAGATCTTTGGTATCACCCTTCTCCCCTTGTAGTGATTCAAAGAGAGTATAGAAGTTTGAAACCAAACTAGTAGGACCTCTGGCTTCAGGACTAAGATCAACATATTAATTTCTTTCCCTCTTTACTTTCTCACAAATTGCAAATTCTAGGGGAGATAATTGCATTAATATACTTATCAGATAGGATTATGTAGAGAAGAGGAAGGGTGAGAGGAATGTGTTGAGAGTTCTTGTATTCTAATCTATGTGTTATTCCACTGAGATTTTCTCCCACTAGTTGGATAAGGTTCTTTATCAGACTATCCTTGAGTGAGGGTTATCTCCCACTTGGCACTTGTTGGTGATGGTCCCATGATAATATTGCTATTTTACACTTCATTCTTTTGTTTTTCTTTATGTTTTGATCAGCTAGAAGCAGAAAATGTATCCCCAATCCAACTAACCTCTCCAGACCGAGGTAAAGCCAAGTGGACACCACCGCGAGATGATTATCTTGTTGAACTGATGATTGATCAACTACCATTTGGGTGGAAAAAGAAAGAAAATGGATTCACAAAACAATCATGGCAGTCCATGACAATTCGTTTCAACAGGAAATTCGGTCTCCAATTTGAGAAATCACAACTGAGAAACCGCTATACCAACTTACGAAGGATTTACTTCATTATCAAATCACTTCTTAGTCAGAATGACTTTGGTTGGGATGAAGCTCAACAGACTATTATAGCTACAGATGAAGTTTGGGATCGTTATATCCTGGTAAATTATTTCGTTTTTTGAGTTTCAGGCCACTATGTATCCCTCCCTGTATGCTCATAGCATGTATATGCAGGATCACCCTGATGTGGAGTCATATAGGTTTAAGAGCTTCCCATTGTTCAAGAAGTTGGCCTTAATTTTTGAAGGTAATACACTTGTTTTTGTTGTAACATTTTTGTATTTGGTTGTTAAGAGTGAAATTTAACAAAATAATGCCACAGGCACAAAAGGAAAAGAGGTATCAAAAGAGGCAAATGACAACACTGCATTATCACTTTTTCCATGTATTTCTACTTCGCTACATACTCCAGAACCTGATGCAACACAGGAACAATCCAAGTCAAGTTCAGATATGATGTCCCCACAAAGAGACACACAGCCAAAGAAGCGTAAGTTTGTCAAGGACACAACGTCAAGACATAAAAAATCACGGAATGCTGAATTGATGATTGCACAAGCTATTTCAGGAATGGCATTGAACTCCAAACTTAATGCAGAGCAAGTAATCAGTTCCAGGTTGTATTCATATGACAAGTGCTTGGAAGAATTACAAGAATTAGAAGGTTTGGATGATTCAGTATTTGTAAAGGCGGTTAGACTTTTGAGAGATGAAAAAAATGCTATTGCTTTTATGACACTGAAAGGCCCTCGACGATTGTTCTGGCTAAAGACAGAATGTCAGGCAGAGGTGCCTTTGCTATAGAAATGTAGAGTTGATGTGTTTGTTCTCATGCTTGTCAAATTTAGAAGACAATGGCCCTAAATCATGAATGAATGTATAATTGCATATTATAGGTCAAATTTAGAAGACAATGGCCCTAAATCATGAATGAATGTATAAGTGCATATTATAGATTTTGTATATAATTAGAGATATCAATTTCATTGGTTTTTTTTTCTTCTTTTCTTTCTGTTTTTTCGGAGGGGGAAGGGGGGGGGGGGGGGGTGGGGGCTACAGTAGCAAGTTCTAGCTCATTATTTTGTTACATATGTTCTTGATCAGTGGGATTTCCTTGAGGCTCAACCATGTGTAACTTTTGGTCAGTACTGAAGACTTTGATAAGGATGAGTTCTGGGAAGGTTGTGCCATTGTGACCAAGTGATCACGGGTTCGAGTCTCTTGAAACAGCCTCTCCGTGAAGCGGGGGTAAGGCTGCGTAAGGCTGCGTACATTATGACCCTACCCAAATCCCGTAGTGGAGGGAGCCTTGTGCACTGGGCACAGGGCATGACACGACCCCAAAAGCACTTTTTCATAATCAACTTTGGAAACCTACTTGGCTATTGAGCAATTACCTGTACGAAGTAAACCCTTGTGGGATTGTGACCCTTTGTCCCGTCCATTGTAGCATGTGTCGCCCAGGGCATGAGAGGCATGATGACTTGACGTCATCCTCACCTTCCTCTCCCGGGTTTCCTCTTCTCCTTTGTGATAATTTCAGCTCAAAGATGGACCCAAACAGTTTGTTCTTAGTCTGACTTGGATCTTGCTGTATTCTTGCAGAGATGATATTTGTGTTCTGTGATTCCCATAAGCATCTGTTTGGATCCTTGAGAATCCAAAACCCGAAATGCTACAAAATGCAAATATCTTACATTGGATCGAGTGGTGCAAATTGCAAATCTTGGGAGTTTGTCGTGTTATATATGATCCCGGATTTAATTGGTGAAAAGTATGAGAGGAGAAATATACACTAGATGGTAGGTAGGTGCGCACACGGTTGAGATGAGTTACTAAATTTAACATGTAAATAATCCATATGATTAAATACAAAATAAAACCGCAAAATATCAGAACTATAGAAGAAGAGATGAGAAGAGGAAGAAGAGAGACGCGAGGGTTGAAGAAGCTTTGGTGTATGAACTACAGCCAGCCATCAACAACTCTTTTATTCAATCCTTAAACCACACAACCTTTAACGAAACTCATCCTAAGACAATTCTAACTATATTAGGAATAGGGATAAGAAACAGAATATCACCCCACGGTATAGAGGTCTATAACAACCCATGGACCTCCAACCGACGCACATATACTTCAACAATCCAAATTGTTGAATTGGCCAAATCATCCTCCCTTGTGAAAAATAATTTAAGTGTAAAACAAAGTCAAAATCATTTCTTTTGTAATTAATTTTTGGGAAAAAAAAGCTACTTGATCGTGTGGTCAACGTGACTCTTGCGTCTAGATACCAAACCGCCCTGTCCCCATGGAAAGATAAAAATCCCATCTAGATCAAAGTTCGTGCATGCACTCCCATTGGTACATGCGCACATGCATGCTCTAGAGGAACGAGCAGCGTTCTCTTACCCTTAAGGTTTTTTTTATCTCATAGATCTAGACAATTTCCTCAAAAATTGAAACCCGCTTGGCCGGAGATTCCTCTGTGGGTATACCAATATATTAGAATGGGATGCACCTCATCCCTACTTTCGATGCCTCAAGCCTCATGATTGAGTAGGAGAGCGCAAAATAGACAATATTGGCTCTTCCTCTTCCTCCCATCAGAAAAACAAAAACAAAGGCTCCCAGTGTCACATCTCTGCGCGCTATTGTACCCTGAGACGTATTATTACGCCATCAGATTTTATGTCCCACCCATCCATGCCGTTGGAGTAACAGAAATTTGAAAAATGGGTTCTCCGAACGCGCTTCTGAACCTCTATTGCGAGAAAGGTAAGTGGCGGGAACTTACTGTTTTGTATGGACAAATACGAAAACAAGGCTTCCAGCCCAACTCCTTCACCTTCACCGCTCTTCTCAAATCCTTCTCCTATGCCCACCCTCCTCCTCTTCAGCACGGCCAATCCATTCACGCCGATGCCACTAAGCGTGGGTTTATTGGCTCCGATCACTATGTAACTAACGCCCTTATAACAATGTATTGTAGAAATGGGTTGCTGCAGAGTCAACTCAAGCTGTTCGATGAAATCCCTGTTCCAAGCACTGTTTGTTGGAATACGATGATATCAGGCTTCTTCCATGCTGGATACTGTGATAGAGCCCGCAAACTCTATGAAAAGATGCAACGGTTGCAGCAGCCTACCAATGACATCACCTGGTCGGTCATGGTGGCTGGTTACACTCAGAATGACCAACCTGAGAATGCATTGCGTGTTTTCAAGCAATTGAAGGGAGAATATGATGAAATGGGTTTGTGCTTTTCGCCTAATTCTCACATCTTTGCTAGTGTTTTCTCTGCTTGTGGAAAAGTGGGAGACCTTGGTTTTGGAGAGCTAGTCCATGGTTATGCTGTGAAGGTAAGCACATATATCGAGGATGATGTTTTTGTTGGAAGCACTCTTGTGGATATGTATGGTAAATGTGGTTGCCAGGAACAAGCTAGGCTTGTCTTTGATTCTATGGTGGAGAGATGTGTGGTAACCTGGTCTGTGCTTATAGCAACATATGTACATAATGGATGCCCTATGCATGCTGTTGAGGCTTTCAGGGAGATGGTTTGCAAGGGTGCAGAACCAAATTATGTTACTCTGACCACACTTATCACAGCGTGTGCTGACACTCCAAACTTGATTTTAGGGAAGGAACTTCATGGCTTTATTATTCGGAGAAGAGAGATGGACCTAGATGTTTTTATTTCAACATCCTTGATAGACATGTATGGTAAGTGCAGTAATATGGTATATGCTCGTCAGATATTTGAGATGAGCAAGCCTTTTCTGAGATGCAATGGAACTGCAATGTGGAATGCAACTATTTCTGGTTATGGAGAGAATAATTTTCTCCATGATGCATGGGCTATGTTTCGATCTATGAATCAAAGTGGTGGCACCAAGCCCAACTCTGTCACTATGGCCATTGTTCTTCCGTTGTGTGCTAGATCTGCCATGCTCTTGTATGGCCAAGAAATCCACTGTTATATTCTTAAAAATGGTTTAGATGAAGAAATACTAGTAGGGAATGGTCTGTTGGACATGTATTCTAAGTGTGGGAGGCTCCAATTGGCAGAGAATCAATTTAACAAGATGAATAAAAAGAACCAAATCTCATGGACTTCAATGATTGATGGCTATGGAATGCATGGAGATGGGAAGGGTGCAATTAGGGTTTTTGAGGATATGGTTAGAGAGAAAGGCGTAAGTCCAGATCATATCACATTCGTGGCATTGGTCTCTGCATGCAGCCATGCAGGTCTACTAGAGGAGGGGCTCAGATTCTTCAAAGCAATGCATAGGGAGTATGGAATTGTTCCAATGGAGGAGAATTATGGTTCTGTCGTTGATCTACTTGCACGTTCTGGGCAGTTAGAAGAAGCTATAGATTTGATAAGAAAGATGCCAATGAAGCCAGGTGGTAGTGTTTGGGGAGCGTTACTTGGTGCATGTAGGATACATGGGTATGTTGAAGAGGCTGAGCATGCAGTGGAGAGTCTACTCAAACTGGAGGCATATGAGGGTGGTTTTCAGAAGTTGTTGTCAAGTATATATGCGGACATGGGTAAGTTGGACAGTGTTGCAGAGGTAAGGAGAGGAATGAGAAAAATGGGTGTGCTGGAAAGGAAAGGGTTCAGTTGGTTGGAGACCAAAGGAGGGATATATGGATTTGCTGTGGGGCAATAAAGTTCGTTTCCAAGACAGAATGTACTTTAACTAATTCTAGCCTACTAATCCGAAGGTTTCTGCAATTATATTTCTCACAGTTTATGGAAACCATGGGTTGACGACTTCCAAAATACAAGAAAAGGTTGGTTAGCAAGAGAGACAATGGCAATTTCTATGAGAATGATTGACCAACTTCCATTTGGGTAGATGAAGAGAGAAAATGATTCACAAAGAATCATGGTATTCCATGACGATTTGTTTCAATAGGAAATTTAATCTGCCATTTGGGAAAGCAACTACTGAGAAACCACTACTCCAACTTGTGGATGACTTACTTCATCATCAAGTCACTTACTATTCAAAGAACGGTTGGGAAGAGTCCCACCAGATGTTTACTGCTAAAGATGAAGTTTGGGATCATTCTATCACAGTAAGTTACCCTTTTAGGAATTTCAAGTTTCAATGTGTGCTATTATACTTATATAGCATATGTATTCAGAACCTGATATGGAGTCTGACATAGCTTTGCATTCTTCCCACCAGATGTTTACTGCTAAAGATTAAGTTTGGGATCATTCTATCACAGTAAGTTACCCTTATATGAATTTCAAGTTTCAATCTGTTTGTATGCTTATATAGCTAGCATATGTGTGCAGGAACTGATATGGAATCTGACATAGCTTTGCATTCTTCAATAAGTTAAGCATTAATTTTGGAGGTAAACCCATTTGATTTTTGTCATAAATATAATTTATTTGGTTAGTCATTATTAAAAAATATTAATGTGACAGGTACAAAAGGAAACTATGCCTTAACATGTACTGTAGAGGTTGCAAAAGAAGGTAATGGTGAAATGGGCTCATCACTTTCCTATTGGACCTGATGCCATGCAGGAACAGTCTAAATCAAGTTCAGATATGATGTCTCCTGAGATGCACAGCCCAACAAACATCAACTTATTGAAAAATTCTGACACAACATTGTGCCATGCTTAAAATCACAGAATGCTGAAGTGATGATTTGCACTTGCTATTTTGGAAATGGCATTGAACTCTGTAATCAGTGAAAAAACAAGTTAGCAAAGTCCAGGCAGTATTCATATGGTAGGTGCTTGGAAGAATTACAAGAAGTTGAAGGTTTGGCTGATTCAATGTTTGTAAAGGCAGTTAAACATTCGAGAGATGAAAGATTTAATTTCTTTTATGATGCTGGAAGGCCCTTGACATTTGCTCCGGCTAAATACAGAATCTCCGGCAGATGTGCCTTTCGTTTAGAAATTCAAACTCTATGGCTCTGGTTTTATGTTTATCAAACAAAGAAGACTATTTCCTTTCTATACCATGAATTTATGTGTAACTTCTCATAGATTCTGTATGTAATATGAGATATTCAATGCCATTGACTTATTTTTCTCGCTATGGTGAAAAGTTTTAGTCAATCATTTTTTCTGTATGTGTTCTTGGTTGGTGACATATGATAGCACTGGGCTGTAGGGATTTTTTTGAGGGCCCAACCATGCATAACTTTGGTGGCAAGAGCTGTGCCCATGCTGATTTATGGTCATACATGAACTTGATGCAACAAAGAATCAAACTAATTATAATTATATGAAAGGGTGTTTGGTTGTAAGGACCTCAGAAGAATTTCTAGATTGGTTCTTCCATTTCCTAATTATTGGGATATCAGATTGTTTACCCGGTTGCTAAGAGTCTAGTAGTCCTGGCCTTCTGAGTTGTGGTAAGGTAGACTATTTGACAGTATACAACCCTGGATGATGGGCAGAGTTATCTGTACCATAAATTGACACTGCTGCCTAAGCTAGGAAGGTAGAGCCTGTAAGATCACATTTCAGGATGTGTTGATCATTGATTTTGGCGCATAAGAGATCCAAGTAGGATCTACCGGTGTCAATTAAATGCTCAAAGGTAATTTTCAGCTCTAACTACTTTTAGCTCATACAGATGGGTCTGTCTAGTTGTAACTGACCTGGTTACAAAAGAGTTGTAACTTAAAATTTTTTCTCCTGTTTTTTTGTCATTCTTTTGATTGCTTTTAAAGTTAAACTCGTCCTTTTCCATTGGCTTTGAAATATATAAATATTTAAACATGGAGGATGTATTTGTAAAATCCTATTCACTTCCTTCTAAAGTTGTCAGTTGTCTCCCTCCTCGCCTAGTAGTCAAAGAAACAAAGGCGAGGTTAAGGTTTGATTTTCAGTTTTGCTTCCTATTTAAAGTCCTAATTCAAGCTTCTCACTCTCCGGCCACCGCTGATATGTTGTCTCTCGCTCTCGTCATTCCAGCAGCTCCAGCTGTCGACAAGACCATCTCCGGTGACTCAAGTAGCCAGGTGTAGCTTCTCCCTCACTCTTGTGCGGTATATTTCTAGTACTTTATCTATGGTCTCTCAGTTCTCAGACCTATTCTCTCTCTCTCTCTCTCACACACACACACAGATTTTGTTTCTAGTTATCTACATGTTACATAAGAAATGAAGAAAACCTGAAATCTAGTGTTATGGTGTTTTTTTTTTTAATCCAATTCAGTGCTGCAACCAAGGGGGGTGTTGGAGCTAGAACCACCGAGCCCACTTAGATACCTATGTGAATTACGATCAGTGCCTTTCTTTTTTTTGGGTTGGGGTGGGGTGGGGTGGGGGAGGGGAGATAGTTGAAATTATTTGGTTTGTTATAAAAAGATTCATGTCACTTGAAATCATCTGATAATTTGTTTCTTGTTTTCTTTTTAAATGCATTGTAGGCTTGTATTGCAAATGTGATAGCAAGACTAGATGATGGAGCTGGAACTGTCTTAAATGCAATATTGGACAAGACAAAAAATGCAGAGAGCAAAGTTAAAACAGAGAATTCAGGTGATACCTGATGTGAATTCAAATGCCACCGTAAGTATTTCTTTCTTGTCTACTACCATTTGAGTTACTTTGCTTGCTTCAAAAAATTAGGATTTTTAGTTCAGTTTCTATCCCAAGAGACTTTCAGGACCTTATGGTAATAGAAATAAGAAGTTAGGACAGAAGTCTCTGTCCTATCGTGACCATGAAAATTAATGACGGTTATGTTGGATGTTTGAAAGGAAAAAAAAAAAGGGCTGGATTCTGCAAGAATGTTTACATTTGACATCTTTCGATGGAGTCACTAAATACTGAATTGAGTCTAGATTTTACTTGGGTTGGCTGCACAAGTTGCGTTTTGCCTCATATCAATGAACTTTCAAACTCATGTTTAAGTAGTTTGGTCAAAGGTTCTATGCTTCATGCTAACAATAGAGAACAGAGGAACTTATCTAGGGGAGAAAAAAGGAGGGAAGATAGAGATAGCTTTCTGACACTACTAAACTAGCATGAAAGCATCCCTTAGAATTTAAAAAAAAAAAAAAAAAAAAAAAAACCCGAATATTACCTGGGACCCGGGGCAGCCCCTATACTTTTATTAAGCTCCAAAAAGAATAAAGAATACACGGGGGGGACATGCCGCCTTACCCCTAACCCAAAAAAGAATAAAGAATTGTGAGAACCAAGGCACTATAGTCTGAGAACATGCAAACCAGCTCTATCCTCCCTCAGAATACGTTGGAAATCTCCCTGTGGCAGCTGTGCCTGATCGTACGAGGTGGAGAGCCCTTCATTGCAAGCATGAGTTGCCAACCAGTCGGCCGCCCTATTGCTCTCCCTATAAGCGAAAGTAATGCAAGGCCTGACTAATCCTATCAGCACCAAAGTTTCCTGAAACCAATACCAGCCCTTCCATAAACCACAGCTCTTGCCGTTGACCATACGCACTGTGGAGACTGAATCAGAGTTAACCACCACTCCAGAAAGACCCAAGTCATAACATAACTTCAATCCATTCCTCAAAGCACGAAGCTCCGCAATAGCATTGGAGCAGGGGCCGTAGAAGTTAGGGAAGGCTGCCAAGACACAACCCTCCCTGTCTCTTATCACCCCTCCCCCCCCACCATCCCCAGGGTTCCCTCTACACGCACCATCCACATTTAGTTTCAGCGAAGCAAAGGGGGGGGCACCAGTAGATCGGAGTCGGCCGAGCTATCTTAGGAGAAGGAGCCACAATCCCAAGACTACATAGAATCTGCTGCCCTCTCATCGATGAGGTTCTTCCAAGCTTGAGTGGCCGCGACAAGCCCCTCACCTAAACTTTTATGCTGTCGATGATGCTCAGAGCTGACCTCATCCTTTCTCCATGTCTTCCATTGCACCTTTCCTTCCACAGCTCCCACACAATCAGGGAGGGCAGGTAGCCAGCAATGTAATCAGAGAAGCACTTGCAACTAGCCGACTCCTGCCAAAGCAAAATTCTGCTTCTGACATCTTGTGCAGGGACAACAGGGACGTCAAAGATCCCTGAGAAAAATCTCCAAACCTTAGAAGCAGTCCCACTTGCTACTAGGCAGTGATCCGTTGACTCGCTTCTAGGGTTTCTACAACAATTGCACTTTGAGGCCAGGGGGATACCAACCACCATCACCGACTCATCCGTGGGTATCGACCCATTAAGAAGCTGCCAAGTGAAAAAAGCAATTTTTGTTGGTAAAGTCTGGTTCCAAATCCATCTGGAGTAAGGAACTTCCGTCGAGCGGCCCCTCACAACATTCCAAACACTCTTAACCTAGAAACGTCCATCACTAGCGGGAGTCCATAACAGCCTGTCCTCCTCTCCTGAGAGCATATAGCCACCTTGGAGGATGCCCTGTCATACCTCATCGGAGTCTATTTGGCCTAAGACAGCCTGGTCCTAGATGCCATCCACCCCCACCACATCCTTGACATGGAGGGATGTGTCCACAAGCAGTGCATTATCCACATGATCCATCAACGGCCCCCTACCAGTCCAATCATCCAGTCTAAAAAGAATGTCACCTATACCAATGAGCCACCTAGACCTGGATAGCAGGATGTCCTTGCACGCCAACGTGTTTCTCCAAGATTTAGAGCCTGCGCTTTGCGAGGAAACCATGGCGATGTGGCAGTTTTTCAGCAACTTTGCCATGAAAAAATCCCGCCAAAGCGACTGATCCATCATAACCCTCCAAAGGCCCTTCAGTCTCAGTGAAAAGCCTACCTCCTCCAACAGTCTGATCCCCAAACCACCTTCCTCAATAGGTCTACAAATCTTGCTCCAACTCACCCAGTGCTTTCATTTTCCCCACTCCGAGCTGCCCCAAAGAAAGTCAGCCATGATGCCATAGATCCGTCGAAAAACCACCTTTGGAGGCTCCAAGGTAGCAAGCACATGGAGGGGGATGGAAGACGAAACATGATGCAGCAGAGTGACCCGTCCCCCCAGAAGATAAGAGTTTACCCTTCCAGCCCGCCACCCTACTTCTCAACTTTCCAATCAAATCATCAAAGAAGCTAATTTTCAGCCGGCCCGAATGCAAAGGGGCCCCTAGGTAAGTAAGAGGAAGATACCGCCTGGGGTACCTGGTAACCATGCTCACCATGCGTGCTCTGGCTCCCGAGACTTTTTCGCCTACCATAAAGCAACTTTTCTGCTTGTTGACCAGTTGCCCTGAGAACCCCTCGTATCTGCTAATAAACCCGCTGATCTATTTTAGAGAGCTTTTTAAACCCCTGGTAAATATGATAGTATCATCCGCATATAGACAATGGGAGATACCAGGGCATCCGTGCGGAAGAGAGAAATAGACCGCACGTCCTTCAGCAAACAACTTCTTGATGCCCCTACTCAGAACTTCCTCAGCGAGAATAAACAGTGTTGGTGAGAGGGGGTCCCCTTGGCGCACATCCCTTGAAGACTTGAAGAAACCAGACGCTTGACCACCCAGCACAATAGAGAACCAACAGTTCTCCACTGTCTTTTTGATAAGATCTTTCCAAGCCTCGGTAAAGCCAAACCTAGCAAGCACCATAATAAGGAACTTCCACTCCAACCTGTCATAAGCCTTAGCCATATCCAGCTTCAACACCTCATTTCCCCCGTGAGTCTTCCTGTTCAAGTCCTGGGTGACTTCTTGGACAATGGATATGTTATCATGAATGCTTCGCCCCTATACAAATGCACCCTATTCCTCCGCTATCAGGGAGGGAAGTAACCCCGCTAACTTGGATACAAAGATCTTGGCAATAATCTTGTAACAAAAATTACAGAGACTTATGGGCCAGAGATCCGACATTACCTCGGGGTTGTCCTTCTTAGGGATAAACACTAGATTGGCAGACGTATAGCTCCTTGGGAGAGCTCCCCCGCCAAAAAAATCCTTCACCATCGCCCAGACATCATAGCAAATCACCTCCCAACAGGCCGTAAAGAAATGACCTGAGAAACCATCCGGGCTTGGGGCACTATCACAGGACAGCGAAAACACCGCCAGCTTAACCTCCTCCAGAGAAGGCGGGGCTAGCAATAAAGTATTATCCTCCTTTGTCACTACTTGAGGGATGGAAGAGAGAAGCTCCTCATCCACAACACAACCTTGGGAAGTAAAAATCTCAGAAAAATAATTCACAGCAACCGCCTGCACCCCCTCCTGACCCGTGACCTAGGAGCCATCACCAGATCTAATTTTTCTTATCCCCCCTTGCTTTCTGCGGATATTGACCATGGAATGGAAAAATCTGGTGTTCCTGTCCCCTTCTTTCAACCAGGAGATTCTGGACTTTTGTTTCCAGAAAATCTCCTCCTGTAGCAGAACCCCCTCAAGGATTTTCTTGGCCGCCCCTAGGGCCTCGCAAGCCTCAGAGCTAGCATTCTGGTCCGCAGCCACCTCCGCCCTACTGACCGCATCTTCTGCCTCCCTAACCCGCTGGTGGATGTTCCCAAACACATCCCTGTTCCAAGTACGAAGAGAACCCCTCAGACGTTTCAGCTTCAAGAACAAACTCACGAGAGGAGACCCCTCAACCGGAGCAACCCACTGGCTTTTGACAAACTCCTAAAAATTCGGGTGGTGCAGCCACATCTGCTGGAATTTAAAACAAGAGAAGGACCGTACCCTGGTAATCGAGCATGAAAGCCACAGTGGCGCATGATCGGAACAAGCCCTGCTCAAGTGGAACACTTCACACCTTGGGAAAGCTGACATCCAGGTCAGGTTCACCAGAAAACGGTCAAGTCTGGCCAAAACCCTACGTGCACCTTCCTGGTTATTAGACCACGTGAACATGTTGCCCATATAACCCAAATCAATGAGGCTAGCTGTGCTAACGCAGTCTCCAAACTCATCCATAGACATCGAATAGGCCGGCCTCCCGCCAACCTTCTCATGAGGCTCCAATATAGCGTTAAAGTCACCTCCCACCCCCAAGGAAGGTCAGTAGTAGCAGAGAACTGTGCGAGAGCGTCCCATAATGCTCTTCTCTCCACCGCCATGCATAAACCATGAACAAAAGTGACCAGAAATCGTACCGAGCTAGCTCCCTGGCAGTCCAAAGTAACGAACTGCCCATTCTCCACAATCACCTGGACTAGCATCGAAGTCCTCCAAAAAATATAGATTCGCTTTGTCAGGTGCATAGCATCCATGCCAATCCTTCTCAGAATCGAGCTCGCCTTTGAAGGCTGTGCTTTTGGTTCAGCAATAGCGACAATGTCTGCATTGTGCAGAGTGATTAAAGTCTTCAACCGCCTAGATGTAGGCTTGTTCCCAACCCCTCGGGCATTCCAATAGATACAATTCATTGGGGGGTTGTTGCTTGTGAGCCAGTTGGCCTCATGGAACTTATAACATGTCACTGGATGCCGCCATGCCTATGTTGTGCACCCTTCTTCTTTTTCACTCTCTTGTAGCCTAACTATTCCCACCGGGCAGCACTTGGCAACCGCCTTTGCTTTTGCAAAAGTCTTTTGTACACCTTGGCAGCGCTGTCCAATGCTTGTTGCCCCCTTCCCTCCACCACCGGGAGGTCCTCCGGAGCAATGACAGTCCCCTCCCCTATCTTCTGAAAAGTCCAGCGAACCCTCCCCTCAAGAGAGGCCTGGAAAGCCTTGAAACTCTCGAGAAGGGCAGTCCGGTCCCCTTGGGCCACTTGCACCCCTTCCACATGTGTGTCGTCCCTGTCGCCTGGCACCCTCTACCCTCCTTCAAAGTAATGCTGAGAGGCCACATTCACAGACCGAGAGCGCCTGCCTAAGGTGTTGGTGGCCAAACCACTGTCCAACTGTGCTAGCAGAGCATTTGGCAATCTATCCAAAGAGGCCGCAGTTGAAGCCCCAGGGCCCACATTGCTGACACCGAGGCCACCTCCCCTGTTCCCTTCTGGAGATGAAGAAGAAAAAAGACTGGACCCAGCGGCACGACAACCAGCCGAAACCCCAACGCCAACGCCCTGCCTTGCAACAAACTCCTCCTCGACCACCGCTAATTGACGCTATAGCAGTACCTGTCCCTCAGAAGCCATGCTGTGTCCAGACCCAGGAGGGGCCATCGAAACCTGAGATGTAATCCCAACGGGAAGCCCACCCCCCTCTTAACACCTCCTCTGCCAAACTGCCTGCAGCCAAGATAGAGCCAGGTTGCTCCAAAATCAGACCACGATCCGTTGTCTCACCATGCGCACCACCAGCTACCCCTACGACAGCCCTTCGAGCAGTCGGTCTCCAATGACCTCCCCTCCTCGCCATGCCCTTGCCAGCGACACGTCTAGTAGCCGTGGGACCTTCCCGAGAAGAGCCCTCCCCTGTGGGAATGAAAACCCCTTCCTTGTCCCGAGACCCAGCTCCCTCAAATGCTGCATCCCTTTCAATTGGGATCACTTGAGCCAGCCCTGCCTCCCCTACATCACCACGAACTGCGCCAGACTTTACCCTTTGCGCTTTCCTGCAGGCCTCCTTGACATGCCCAAGCTTCGAACAGCTAACACAATATGACGGAAGCCCTTCATAAAGAACCTTTTGGTGAAAGCCATCCACCCCACACCCAATCCACACCCTCGAGGGAAGGGGTGCACGCAAGTCTACCTCCACACAAACCCTGGCTGCCACGGTGTGAGTACAGTTGATGGTGGCACTGTCAATCTTCAAGACCCTCCCTACCACACCAGCAATGGATACCAAAAAATTCCCTTGATAGAAATTCACTGGAAGCCTTGGCAGGGAAATCCAGATGGGAGCAAAAGGCAACTCCCAACCTGAGACGAAGCCGGAAGTCCACTTCATAAATCTCAATAGAAAACCTTGCACATGAACTAGGCCCTTCATCCAAACCTTAACGAAATTCACCTGAGTCGTAAGTCTCAATAGCACATGCCTCGCGTCAAGGAGAGAGACGATAATGTCACCCTGCAGAAACAACGTCTTCTGTAGAAAATCTTTAATTGAGAAAAGGGACGGCCTTCCATAGCTGCATTTGGCTACCAAAGCTGTAGAGAATGCACTCTCCGATCGATCCACCTCCGCCTGTGAGAAGAAAACTGCTGGTTCCCCAAAGTGAGAGGAGACCTTCTTCACCTTGACGTCCACCATAGGAGCAGCCAAAGACCGAGAGACCACTGCGGTGAAAGAAGCTGTTTGTGACACAGTAGGGGCCCTCCCCAGGTCAGGATTAGGGGGCCGACCCTCCCGAGAGGGAGACGACACCATGGAAAACCCCAATTCTTAACCTGCGCCACTAGAGCCAAACCTATACCTAATCGCACCTGGCAATCTTTAGTACTAGAATGACTTCTGTCATGTGATGACATATTTTATTAGCATCCCTTAGAATTTAGAATAGGGCAGTCACTTGTACCTGGTGCTATGTTACCAAATCTGCCCGCCTAGAGAATTAGTCCCTCTGAGCATGAAGAGCTTACTAAACAAGTTGGAGAGCTTCTCAAGAAGGGGTTTATTGATGAGAGCATAAGCCCTTGTGCTGTTCTAGCCTTGTTGACACCAAAGAAGGATGGTTCGTGGCGCATGTGTGTGGACAACAGAACTATCAACAAGATTACCATCAAGTATAGGTTCCCAATCCCTAGGCCTTGATGACATGCTAGACATGCTGTCCGGTTCAAAGATCTTTTCCAAAATCGATCTTCAAAGTGGATACCATCAGATTCGTATCCGGCCTGGAGATGAATGGAAGACAGCCTTCAAGACCAAAGATGGATTGTTCGAGTGGAAGGCCATGCCCTTTGGCCTAACAAATGCACCTAGCACATTCATGAGAGTTATGACACAGGTACTTCATCCTTTCATCGGTAAGTTTCTCGTTGTTTATTTTGATGATATTTTGGTGTACAGTAAGCACCCAGATGAACATATAGACCACCTGAAACAAGTTCTAAGAGTGCTCCGGCAAGAGAAGCTGTTTATAAATTTAAAGAAGTGCTCTTTCATGCTGTCCAAGGTTGTTTTCCTTGGTTTATAATTTTTTCAAAGGGTGTTGAAGCTGATCCGGAAAAGGTCCGAAGCGTTGTTGAATGGCCTACTCCGAAGACATTCACTGAAGTGCGAAGCTTCCACGGTTTGGCTTTTTTTTATAGGCTATTCATTCGCAATTTCAGTGCCATCATGGCACCCATAACCGAATGCACCAAACAGAACAAGGGTCCGTTCGCTTGGACAGCACCAGCTCAAAAAGCCTTCCAAGTGATTAAGAAGAAGATGACTGAAGCTCCAATGCTACGCCTGCCCAACTTTGACCATATTTTCGAAGTTGCTACTAATGCTTCCCATGTTGGTTTAGGCAGAGTTCTTATGCAGAATGGACATCCTATTGCATTCTATAGTGAGAAACTCAATGATGCCAAGACTCGGTACTTTACTTATGATATAGAGCTTTATGCCGTTGTTCAGGTCTTGCGATATTGGAGACACTACCTTATTGGCAAAGAATTTATCCTGTACACTGATCGTGAGGCACTCAAGCACCTCCATTCACAGAAGTCCATTAGCACCAGGCATGCTAAATGGGTCGCATATTTACAGGATTTCAACTTTGCCCTCAAATACAAGCCAGGAAAGGAAAATACAGTGGCTGATGCACTGAGTAGAAAAGTCCTAACCTTGAGCACTTTTTCAGCCCATGCACTTAGCATCGAGCAGATCAAAGATGAGTATGCTAGTGACAAGTACTTTCAAGTCCTATATGCTGATTTGAAGCAGGGTGGACAACACCCTAAGTATTCCTTACATGATAGTTACATATTTTTAGGAACTCGGCTTTGTATTCCTGACTCATCCTTTTGGCACCATATTATCAGGGAGTTACATGGAGGAGATTTAGGAGGACACTTCGGGAAAGATAAAACCATCTTGTAGGTGACTGATCAGTACTATTGGCCTCACTTGACCAAGGATGTAGAGCATGTAATCCAGAGGTGTCGAGTTTACCAGCTAGCTAAAGGTACCAAGCAAAACACATGCCTCTATTCACCATTGCCGATCCCTCACCAGTCCTGGGTTGATCTCAGTATGGATTTCATACTTGGACTACCCCCTACCAAAGAAAGATTTAACTCCATCATGGTGGTAGTTGACAGATTCACCAAGATGGCTCACTTCATTCCTTATCGAAGAACACTTGAAGCTTCCAACATTGCCAAACGGTTCTTCAAGGAGATTGTTCGTATCCATGGGTTACCCAGTACCATCGTATCTGACCGTAACGTGAAGTTTATGAGTTACTTCTGGAAGACTCTATGGCTGAAGACAAACACAAGCTATTGTTTTCTACCGCATTCCATCCCTAGACTGACGGGCAAACAGAAGTAGTTAACAGGAGCCTTGGTAATTTGCTGCGGTATTTGGTCCGAGACTATGAGAAGACGTGGCCCTCTATCCTTGACATTGTTGAGTTTGCATACAACAGCTTCGTGAATAGGACCATCGGTCGTACTCCTTTCGAGATTCTCCTTGGGGTACAACCCCGCCATCCGATTGATCTCATTCCCTTACCCCCTCAAGCTCGGGTAAGTGTTGAAGCAGATGAATTCCTCCACCATATCACCGAAGTGCACGCAGATGTTCAACGTAAGATTGCACTCAACACTGATCACTACAAGTCCACTGCCGACAAGCATCGCCGGTTCGTAGAGTTCAAGCCGGGAGACATGGTAATGGTACAGGTGAATCCAGAGAGACGCCAATCGGGTGTCAATAGTAAGCTACATCTAAAGATGGGTCCATACAAGGTACTGAAACATATTGGACCTAATGCTTATGTTCTAGAGTTGCCTGATGATATGGGCATAAGCAATGTTTTCGACGTAGCTGATCTATACTTGTATACGGGGCATCATTCAGATGATGGCAATTCAGAGCACATGTTGTGACTGCCCCAACTGAAGCCACCTATGGAAGATGTGATTGAAGAGGTTCTGAATGATATGCACAAGACGACTTGTCAAGGTGCTGGTTACCACTCCTTCCTTGTCAAGTGGAAAGTTCACCCACGCTAGGATAGCACTTGGATACATGCTGATGACTTCAAGAGGCTTGATCCGGAGTTATATGATTGTTACATGGCCTTCACCCATTCATCGGAGATGAATGTTTCTATGTCGGGGAGAGCTGATGCAGGTCCAAGCATGCGAAAGAAGAAGAGCCTTGACTAGGCTGATTTCGTTGGAGCCTTTAGTTTTTAGTGTTTTAATTAGTAAGGTCAAAATAGTCTTTTTACTTTTATTTTCTTAGTTATTCCCCTCCATGATTTTAGAGGGATGAGTGTTTTATTTGTTTAAACTTTTACTCCTATTTAGAGTGTAAGTCTGCTATGTTTTTTTATGTTTTATTAGTAGGATTCAGGTTAGGAACCATTAGTCCTAATCTGACTAGGATTGGATTTAGGATTTGGAACTAGGATTCCTAGTTCAAATCTGGTTATTTGTGTAAGGCCTTTGGCCCTCTTTTTATTATAAATAGATGGATCATGGGCAGGCTCCCCACTAATTTTTGCATAAAAAACTCTTGTTTCAATCTGAAGCTGCCGCTTGCGTCTTCTTGTCTCTACTCCTCTGCGAGCTTGCATCCTTGTGGACTCAAGGTGGTGAAGGGTGGGTGGACTCCTGCGACTCCTTGCACTCTGAAGGTCAGGAGGCTCTATCGATCTTCAAGCTGCTGCCTTATTTCTGCATTACAGTAAGTGAACCTGTTGCCCTTTGTTTTCCTTTATACAAACCTGATCTATTTCCCTTCCCCCATCACATTCGACCTCTATTAAACCTGCAACTTAATTCTGCCCCCTATAGCAGAATTTGAAAACCTATACAAACCCTTACTTCTTTACATTATTAGGATCCCCTAAATCTGCATATTAAAACCCTATATGCCCCTTTCCTAAAATCTTCCCCTAAACCCTAGTTCTCACAAGCAGTCCATTTTCATAAGGCATCCTACCCGTAACCCTAGGTTTCCAACCTCAACCAAATTCGATCAAACTTATACCATTAGACTCATAAAAACCTGCACATCTTTACCAAGTAAACCCTAGCTCGAAACCCTAACCCTAACCCTAGTTTTTGCCCTAATTACCTGAACCTGTCCATTTGGCCAGCCCTGTTACATAACCTTGTTTCCCCTGGTTCCTAGTGGGTTTTATCCTACCTAGGCTACATTAAATTGGTATCAAAGCCATGGAAGAACATGGCGACCCTGTTGTTGATCCACCACTACCACCCCCACCTGATCCAAAGTTTCTTTGATGATTGAATCACCTTGAATGTGTTCGAATTTATGTAATAAGGGTACTTTAGGTACTAATTTGTTATGTAGTTGTTTTATATTGTAATTTCTCTTTTTTACCTTTTAACCTCTCTAGGGAGGTGTATGTAATTCCTTTTATCTTATTAGTGAAGTAATATAGGTGAGGAAGAGGCAACTCTCGAACACAAAACATTCCACCATCTTCTCTCTTTTTCTCTATCTTCTTTAACATTCTTCCTCCATCTTTCTCCTTGTTCTTTACATTCTTTAACTTCCAACTTGGTATCAGAGCACACTTTGTTGGTTTGAGAGTCTAGTTATCTTCTTGTTCATTCATCTCTCTCTCTTTGGAACCTTGGGTTACAAAGGGATTCCAAGGAAAGGATACTTATGTGAAGTGTTTAAAGAAATCTTTCAAGGAACATGAATGAAGACCATGGAGACACCAAAAGAGCATCTCATTTGAATTTGAAACCTTAGTTTAGAAAGGGGTTCTAAGGAAGGGATTCTTATGTGAAGTGTTTGAAGAAATCTTTCAAGGAACATGAATGAAGACCATGGAGACACCAAAAGAGCATCTCATAGGCATTTGGAACCCACATCCCACTACCATGTTATCGCCAGCCTGTTTTGGTTCTCTCTCTCTCCCCCTCCCCTTTCATTTGACCAATATTGCAGCTGAGGTTAGGCTCATTAGGATCGCCCTAGGGTGTTCTTTAACCCCCCATGGTCTTGCTCCATGCTTTTACGAGGTGGTGCTTCACAACTCATTTTTCCCTTATTTTCAAGTTACTTTCAGCACTTGTTTTTCTCTGTTTTGCCTGTGAAATGGGTCTCTGATACTTTGGACTGCTTGAAGTTGGTGACTTATGTTGTTTGAGCTTCCCTAGTGGTTGCGTGATGAAGTCATGCTTTGAAGGATTTGGTGGAGTTGATTTTCTTTGATATGTTTACCTTGTTTGATTGCTGGACTGTGATTACTAGTGTTTTAAAGACTCTTTTGGACTTATTTAGATTGAGACTATACTCTCCATTTTAACTTGGGTGTTCACCCTACTTTGTAAACTTGTTTCTTCATCATGTCTGGGATCAATGGATCGACAGATGTTGTTTCGAGTAGTGCTTCTCCTACTTAGGTTGTTTTTGACAATCCAAATACTCAAATTTCTCTTGTGAAGTTGGACAATACCAACTACTTAGATTGGGCACATTCAATGAAGCTTTCCCTCCGGAGTATGGGGAAGCTAGAGTATATTATAGGCACCATCAAAGCTCCTACTCCAGATGACCCAGCATATCCAAAATGGGAGACAGAGAACTCTATGGTTATGACTTGGCTTATCTTCTCTATTAAGCTTGAGATTGGAAAGAGATTTATAAGAAAGGAAACTACCAAGGACGTTCAGGATAGTGTTTCCAAAACCTTTGATTGTGTTGGTGACTCGACTAAGGTGTAACAACTTCTCCAGAAGATCATTACCATGAAGTAAGGGGCATAAGTCTATTTCTGAGTTTTATAATACTATCATTGGTCTCTGGGAATAGTATGATCATTATAGGGATCTTCAACTATCCAGCCTAGAAGCAAAGGTTTATCGAACTCTTGAGAAGGAGCGTGCTCTTATTCTTCTTGGTGGATTGAACCAGGAGTATGAGCTCATCTGTATACAAATCTTGGGCAGGTCTCCTCTTTCATCCTTAGATGAGGTGTGTAGTTATTATAGAGTGAGGAGACTCAGAGGGTAGCCATGGAACCTGCTTCCTCCCTTGAGCCATCTGCTCTTTCTTCTAGCTTTCAGAGAGATTGGTGTGGTAGTGGTAGAGGCCAAGGGCCACCTCGTGGTGATGACAAAGATAGGCCCAAATGTAACCATTGTAGGAGACCTAGGTACACTAGAGAGAAGTGTTGGGCTCTTCATGTCCGTCCTCTTGGTACACATAGCGGCCGTAGAGGGAGAGCTAGAGCACATTCTGTGATGACTGAGACTAATACCCAGGAGTACCCACCTAGCATATAGGCTAATTCCAGCTTACTCACTGTAGACACTGAGATTTTGTCCCCACCCTTGGCCATGATGACAAACGAGACACGGATGGAAGGAATCGCACCCAAAACCCCAAAAAAACCCTTGGAAACTACTAAAAGGCCCAAATAGCCCATAAAAGCCTAAACCTAGGGCTGAGGTAGCACCAGAAGAATGACGCCACAGAAATACAGTCCGCGACGCCGCACAAATTATGTAGTGCCATGTAAAAGAACGAATCTTCAGACTTATGTCATCCAGATGGCATCATCCGTGGAGCCACAAGATTTTTCTCCACGGTGTCGTGGAAGGCTTCCACGGCGCGGCAAATGTGGGGTTCACCCCTATAAATAGGAGGGTCCCCCACCCTTCAAAACAAGGGAAAAAAAGAAGAGTATGTAGAGGTTCATAGGGTCCTAACCCGTTCTTGTGAGATCCTCCTTTCTCCCATTAGTCTTCTTTGGGTCGATTTTGAGAAGTTCTTCCGAGCCATGGGTAGATCCGTCGATTACCCCGCTTGAAGAACAATGGTTCCAATCCCGATTTGGGCCTTTGCTCCAAGCCGTTATTCCGTCTATATACGAATAATGAAAAATCCCCTTCACAACCATCACTCTGTCCGAGGAGTCAGTGATGATTCATCCATCCGTCTCCACTTGAGCTCGGGGACCACCGATTGTCAGAAATCTCGGCGTCTTTGAATAGAGGTATAATCATTGCATTTTACGTCAACATAATATAGTCTGTTAAGTTTATTGTGTTAGTGTACATAGTATTTATTAATATCCATGTAAATAAATATTAATAAGACATATATTGTATAATTATTTGTTATATATAATTGTGTGGATATGCTATGAAGAGAGAACATTCGATATTTAGCATCTATGATAGTAAGACCGGTTTAACTGGGCAAGGTGGGTGCTAATACCTTCCCATACTTGTAACCTGACCCCTTATCCATTCTCTGACCAGACCAGATGGAATCACGTGAATTTGTTCAATAACTCGAATGGAATAACAGTCATTACGTCCTAGGCCCTAACCTTAGGTGGCGACTCCATTTTTATGAAGCATGATCCGAACCCCCTATGTCGATGTATTGACATGATACGCCATAATTAACCTAAGACCACTTGTTGCCATGAGGCCACGAAACCCTGATTGGCATCCCGGGAGGACTGCGATACTTATACTCACTAGGTAGGATATTGCAGCATTTCCCACGGTCATGTCACACCTGGTCAGCTCACCTTTTACACCTACAATGGCAGATTCCTCATCCTCTTCAGCTTTGTAGGCCTCCACATCCATCCTTACCAGAGCCCCATCTTGGGCCATTGATTCTGGTGCCATTGACCACATGATTGGTATGTCCCACTATTATGATTCCTACTCCATGTGTTCTAGTAGGGATAAGGTCAAGGTGGCTAATGGCCCCCTTTCCTCCATTTCTAGTAAAGGCAGTATTCCTGTTACATCTTCCATTTCTCTTGATCCCGTTTTTCATGTCCCTAACTTTACCACTAATCTTTTGTCAGTGAGTCACTTAACAAAAACGTTGAATTGTTATGTTACTTTTTTTTTCTTCTTACTAGCTTTTTCAAGATTTAGTGACGAAGAAGATTATTGGCAGCAGACATGAGGAGAAAGGGCTCTATCTTCTTAAACCTCGACTACCTTTCCCCCCCCCAGCTTAGTCCTATGTGTGTGGACATAGTGATAGCAGTTATGTGGATTCTATAATGTTATGGTTGTCGTCTTGGCCATCCCTCTATTGTAAAGAGGAAACGATTACCTCACTTATTTTCTTCTTCCTATGTTTTCTAATGTGAACCATGTGTTATACCATATAATGGCCACCCAATAGCACCTCGACACATGGCACCATCAGAGACAGTCAATGGGGTTTATCGGATAAGGACTATTCCACTCAAAACCCATGGCGGGTTTATCGGGTAAGAACTATCCACCCGAAGACTTGTTGCTAAAAGATCTAGAGGTCCCTTCAAAGAAGCAAGAAGAAGTTGACTCATCCGTTAGAGCAAGAAGCCTATCAAAGGCAATACTACACGCCCTAATACATCACCTCTTAGATAGGTATGGGGGCACTACAGGGGACCTTGGCACATCAAGAACCCTTAAGGTGGTGATCCAGTGAAGGAAGCCACTCTCCACATCTCCATTGCATTTATGAGCATTTAATGATGTCCACCGAAAGAAACCCCTATATATGTAGGAGGCCTTCCTCGATAAAGCATTCTCCATGGGACTCTCCAGACCTAAAACAGACATCTAAGATTGAGAAACACTCCACTTCCACCCTTGAAGAGGCCTCCATCGTTGGTCACATCAAGACCTCTACATCATCACAATAACCCTATAAAAAGGAAGGTAACACCCCATGCAGGGGATCGAACTCTTGAAACTCTTATTGTTTCATCTGTGTGCAAAAGAGACGTAACTTAGGCATCAGAGAGTCCCTCACCGACACCCCGCTGACACTCATCTCCCTTATCTATTTACTACTCTGTGTAGGTCCCACTCTTGGAGAACCCACCGGAGGTTTCTTAATGCAACAGATTGGTGTCATTTGTGGGAATGATACTTATAATCCAACCCACTTGATCACCCTCTATCAATGATTAGATGACAAATAACTTGCAACCTAGCTCCTCTCGCAAGAGGGGTAGTGGATGTCCTCCCAGGGGAAATACTGGGGAAACCAATCACCCTAGGAGGATAGCTTCACGAGTAGAGCAACAGACGAACCACGAAGATCCGGCCATAGAGTTGGGAGCCCCAGTCCCTGATGATCTTCCAGGGGGACACACCGTCCTAGCGGAAGAGGAGCTTCCGCCATCACCACCTATCTCGGCTATGATGATACCAGAGGCGTTGGATCCTGATGCTCCGGCCACCAACGAGCAAGTTCGAGATGTGCAGCTCCAAGTCCTGGAGACCAATGCTTTCCTTAGGGACATCGTTAAGCAAGGAGGCCCTGTTAGGTTCCCCATACCACCTCCTTTGATGTCTCCTCAACAGGTACCAGCTACAACCCTAGGCCTACTAGCGCCTTTGGCACGAGCGGTGTACTCGACCCGAAGGTCAGAAAGTCGATTGGGGTCATCACTGTCGTCCCACCTCGAGATGGCGACTCCCACCATTCGGGCGGACATACTCTCTAAGAGCTCTCCGGTGAGGTAGACTCGTTCTAAGATACATAGAGCCTTCAACTCGACTATGGTCCCAACTAGAGCTGCGCATTGAAAGCCAAAATAGGCTCAGAGATCGCGGCAGAGACCCCACACGGCGTGGCTCGCTCGATGACCACAAGAAGACCCATGGGCAAAGCTTTGGGCCCAGTCAGTAGATCATGGTGTCCAATAGGTTGACAACCAATACCTTGAGAGAAGGATACAAGATCTTGACGCACGACTCAGAGCCTCGGAAGACCAACGTTACCTCTCAGACACTCCCTCCCAGGAGATTACCTGTTCTCAGCAAAGATTATGAATGCTGAGTTACTGCATGGATTTAAACCGCCCAACTTTGTACCATACAGTGGGACTACAAATTCGAATGATCACATTACCTACTTCAATGCCATGATGACCATCTACGGAGGAGGCGATGCGGTCTCTTATAGAGCCTTCCCTAATTCTCTTAAGGGGCAACAACCATGTGGCTCTCACATCTAAAGTCAGGCTCCATCAAAATCTTTGTAAAGCTCGGGAAAGCCTTTGTCCTGCGCTTTCAGAGTTGCATTAAATAAAAGAATACTGTCATCAACAATTTAGCGGTAAGGCAAAGAGATAATGAGCCCATCCGTGACTACATCATGAGATTCACCAAAGAATCCTTGGACATTAAAGACTTAGACGATGCCATGGCGTACAACACACTATACACTGGCATCACAGAGAAGGAGCTCGTCCGATCTATGGCTTTGAACCACCCTGACACTATGACGGCTTTGCTGTAGAGATGTTATCAGTTCGCAAACATGGCAGACGTCTTGGAGGCTTGAAAGATAGTAGACTAGGGAGTCCCAGAGAAGAAGAGATCCTCGCAAGAGAAAGATGATCGGAGGACCGGAGAAAAGAAGCGAAGGTTTAATCAACTAGAGGATAGGAGAAGGGCCAGAAGCTCTGAGTATACACCGTTGAACACTTCCTGAACACAAATCCTGATGTAGATTCACGATTGGGGACTTCTCCAACAGCCCAAGCCCATGTATTCAACGCCCATAGACAAAAATTCAAAGAAATATTGTCGATTCCACAGAGATAACAGACACAAAATAGAAGATTGCTGGCAGTTGAAGAAAGAGATCGAAGAATTGATCCAGGTCAACCGCCTTCGACGGTATGTGAAGGACGAAAAGCAGACTATCGTTTAGGCTTGGGAGGAAGGAAGAGGTCAGCCCACAAAGGAGGAAATAAAAAACCCAGGAGCCAATCGGAGCGCTCCGGCAAAGAAGGGAGAAGAGCGCCGCTCAAATTTGGAGGCTAATCGGCTAGTAGGTGCCGACATTCTTACCATCTTTAGAGGACCTGACCAGAAGTCAATCAGGAAGGCGAAAGCCCATGCTCGCTTTGTTAGCAGAAGTATAGAGAAAGAGGGTAAAGCCAAACTCCGCCATCGTCTTCTCAGACGCAGACCTCAGAGGGTTGAGCTTCCCACACTACGATTGCAGTGATCACACAGGCCTTAATTGCCAAGCAAACAATTCACCGAGTGTTGGTGGACACTGGAGCATCCGTGGACATCTTATCATATAATGCCTACAAGTAGTTTGGGTTTGAGGATGAGAAACTTCAATGTGAAGGTACGTCTTTATACGGTTTTTCGAGGTTCTACTTTTAACATCAAAGGATCGGTCAAACTACCCTTCACGGTAGGAGAGGTGCCTAAGGACTTAACCATCATGGTTAACTTCATGGTGGTCAAAGTCAATATGGTTTTCAATGCCATCCTAGGACGACCGAGCCTCAACCTGATGGAGGCAATAGTATCTATGAAGAACCTTAAGGTGAAGTTCTCAACACCGCATGGCATCAAAGAATGCCAAACAAAGTAGAAAACATCAAGAGAGTGCTACATAGCATTCATGAAGCAGGCGAAAGGTAATTGCTGAGGTATGGCCTTGACCATGGAGATCAGCAACAACAGAGATGAAACGAAAGAACAGCTAGGAGAACCAGTGGAGGACCTTGCAAAGATTGAGTTGTGCGACTCAAATCCCGATCGAACGGCCCAAATTGGAGCTTACTGTGATGAAGACAAAGGGAAGATATAATAGCCTTCGAGATAATGCTGATGTATTTGCTTGGTCAGCATCCGATATGCCAGGTATTCCCCGCTGCATAGCTAAACATGCATTACATATTGACCCACACAGGAAGCCCATATAATAGAAGAGAAGGAATTTTGCGTTGGACCACCAAATAACCATCAAGGAAGAAGTAAAAAAGCTGAGCCGATCGAGGTTCATCAAAAGAGAACAATTCCCAATGTGGCTGGCAAACGTGGTGATGGTCTCGAAGACCAGCAGAAAATGGTGGATGTGCGTGGATTACACAGATATCAACAAAGCCTATCCAAAAGACGAGTACCCTCTCCCACGGATCGACCTCCTGATCGACGCCACAGTCGATCACGAAATGCTGAGGTTTATGGATGCCTACTCGGGCTACAACCAAATCATGATGAAGGAAGGTGATTAAACCCACACAACATTCAGAACAGATCAGGAGAACTACTGTGATAAGGTCATACCGTTCGGATTCAACAATTCGGGGGTGACCTACCAGAAGATGGTCAACCAGATCTTCCAAGAACAGATCGGTCGCAACATGGAGCTCTATATCACCAACATGCTATTTAAAAGCGTGAAAGCTGAGCAACACAAAGAAAACTTGGAGGAAGTCTTCCAACTACTGAGGAAGAACCAGGTGAAACTGAATCTCGCCAAATACACCTTTGGCGTAGCATTTGGCAAGTTCTTGGGGTTCATGGTATCAAAGAGAGGGATTGAAGCTAATCCGTCCAAAATCCAAGCCATAAAAGACATGACGCCCCCTCGAACGGTCAGGGAAGTTCAATGGCTAAACGGGAGAGCTACAACACTGACCCAATTCATATCCCGAGCAGGGGACAAATGTTTACCCTTCTTCAAAACTTTGAAGAATTTAAAAAACCCGAAGGAGTTCATTTGGATAGAGGAATGCTAGCAGGCATTCGAGGATCTCAAGTGATATTTGAAAAATCCACCACTCTCAGTATGTCCAGAACCCAAAGATGAGCTACAGCTACACCTGGTGGCATCACCAATGGTAGTCGACGCAGTTCTTCTGAGGGAACATGAGAAGCAGCAGAAGCCCATATACTATGTAAGCCATGTCTTGCTTGATGCGGAAGCTCGGTACCTCGAGATAGAGACGTTGACCTTCGCCCTCGTCGTAGCGGCAAGGAAGCGTAGGTCTTATTTCCAAACATATGTGGTCCAGGTCTTGACCGACTAGCCTCTCAAGAAAATACTTCACAAACCCGCCGCCGCCGATCGACTATTGGCCTGGGAGGTGTAGCTAAGTGAATACCACATAGATTTTATACCTCGAACTACGATTAAGGGACAGGCGGTAGTAGATTTCATAGTAGAATGCACACATCTAGAAGGAGAGCTGGTCAATGAACCAGAACCTGAGAGTTGTGCGCAAGCCTCATGGACCCTGTTTGTGGACGGCTCAAGTAATACAACAGAGGGAGGAGTACGACTCATACTCACGAGCCCTGAAGAGTTTAAAATCCATTATGCACTTTGGTTCAACTTTCCTATCTACAACAACGAAGTAGAATATAAAGCGTTATTGACATGATTAAGACTCGCTCGGGCCATCCAGGTGGAAAGGCTCAAGGTTCGAGGAGACTCACAGCTGGTGGTGAATCAACTGAACGGGGAGTATGAGGCCAGAGATTCGCCAACTTCAAAATGACCAGAATTCCCTAGGCAGAAAACTTGGACGCAAACGCACTATCGAGACTAACGAAATCCTAGCTCAATAAACTGGATCGGGCGGTATATTTTGAATTCCTGGAACAACCGTCTAACAAGGAGGAGTTGGCAGCCCCGATTAAAGAAGATCCAGGTTGAATGGATTCCATAGTCCACTATTTAGGAGATGGGAAGCTTCCAAAAGAATGGACCGAGGCACAATAAGTGAAGAGTCGGGCGGCACAATACACTTGACTTGATGGTGCGCTGTATAAAAGGTCTATCTCTGCTCCTCTACTACGCTGCCTTGGCCCCGCAAAGGTCCAATACATTTTCTAGAACCCACATGGGAGGAAGAACCTTGGCCTACAAGGTGCTATGCCAAGGTTTCTATTGACCAAAAATGCAGGAAGACGCCATCAAAGATGTCAAGAAGTGCGAACAATGCCAGGTGTTTGCCTCTATGCATCACCAACCTGCCACGTAGTTGATGCCCGTGCTCTCCCCCATACTCTTCGCCATGTGGGGGATGAACATACTCGGGAATTTTGTACCAGCTCTAGGAAATAGACAGTTCATGGTAGTGGCCATCAATTACTTCACCAAATGGGTGGAATCTAAATCCTTGGCCACGATCACGAAGAAACAAATGGAGAAGTTCTTCAAGGACAAAGTAATCTATAGATTCAGGCCTCCATGAGTCCTCATTATGGAAAACAATTTTATTGCTCAGCCTTTGAAGAATTCTGCTCAAGTTTCCAAATTGAGCTGAGGGCCATTTCAGTAGCATACTCGCAAGCAAATGGGCAAGTTGAAGCCACCAATCAGACATTACTAAGCGGGATCAAGAAATGGCTATCTGAAGCTAAGGGGAGATGGGTAGAAGAACTACCAAACATCCTATGGGCATACCTTACAACAGTATGCATACTTATAGGAGAGAGTCCATTCCGCCCCGCTACGGTATGGAGGCACTGGCACCTATAGAGGTGCTAGCATCTTCCCACATAGTGATTGCATTCAATGAAGAAGAAAATGAAAAAGGCCTCCGGGCAAATCTGGATTTCCTAGCTAAAGTTTCAGAGGAAGCATTATCAAGGAACTCCATATACCAGCAGCGAACCACCCAGTACTACGACCAAAAGGCTAAAGAAAGGTTATTCCAACTAGGGGATCTGGTCCTAGGGAAAGCTAGCGTCTCGCAGCCATGGTAGGCCAGAAAACTCTCTCCTAATTAGGAAGATCCCTATATAGTTTCCAAGCAAATCTGCCCAGGCATGTACCGCTTGAAAACTTCAGGGGGCAACAAGGTACCTTATCCCTAGAATTCAAAGAACCTTAGAAAGTTCTATTAATGAACAAGCACATCTTGCTCAACAAACTCAGCCGCTCATCCAGAAAGAAGCTATATGGATTTTACTTTTATGTTATCTTTTTAGAGTATGTTGTTTGTGTTGTACTTCATTTTTTTGTAGAATTCTAAGTTGAAGTTTATGAAAGAAGAGCCTCCTACAAAATCCTCTACGTGAGGCACAAAAGCCCTCTACGTGAGACACAAAAGCCCTCTATGTGAGACAGGAAAGCCCTCTATGTGAGGCACAAAATAACTCCACACAAGACAAAAATGAAAACTCCACACGACAAAACTAAAAAAACTCCACGCAAGACAAGAAAGAAAAGCTCCACGCAAGACAAAAAGAAGAGCTCCTCCACACGAGAAGAGAGAAGAGAAAGAAACTTGAAGCAAAAGAAAGACAAATCGGAAAGAATACTGCTCAAAATCCAAACAGAAGCCAAAAGTATACAAAACAAGACCATTCACCATTGGAAATTCACAGTGATGCTACGCCAGTCATAATCAGGAGCACGAGCAATTATAGCCTCCCGTACAAACTTAACACTAGCAAGATACCTAGAGTTACCGTGCTACCTATACTCAGAAGAGGCTTTAAACTGCTCAACAACTCGCTTGACAGTTTGAGGAACTGCATCTTTGCATTCCTGAGCGAAATCCAGCTGAGCAGAAAGCTCCCGCAGTTGGCAATCTGCGTCATTTATGGCAAAGTCATACCACCTTTGATCATACTCTGCTTCAGCCACGACGCCCTTCAACTTGTGAATGCAAGCTATGAACGACCCGTTAGCTTCATAAGCTCGATTTAGTTCATCCCCAAGAGAGGCATTGTTGTGCTCATTATCCTCAGTAATAAGCTGCAACGCCTCGATGTCACCCTCTTGCTCATCCCTCTTCTTCGTCAGATTAACGATAACCTCTTTAGAGACCAGAAGTTTAGCACGACAATCTATAAGTTGGGCTTTCAAAAATGCCATTTGGGCAGAGGGGGAACCTCTTTTTCCAGCGACTGACGCCATAAAAGTATCAACTAAAGAATGGGCCTAGATTAGGTATGCCAAGTCAGAGGGAGACATGAGGGGAAGAAAAAATAAGATTCCATTCCAATGAGAGTTGAAGTACATTCTACCGGTGTCATAAAAAAAATAAGAGAGAAGGGAAGAAGAAAGGCAAAGCAGAATATTTCACTCAGGGGGAGGATTTACATTCTGATTATCGCCCACCAAAGTTGTGGGACTGGCATTATCCTCGGTGACGTCCACCTCTATGACAACACCTACCTTGCCAAGGTCATGAGCAACTTCTTATTCCTCTTGCGCACCTGCCTCCACCTCGTCCTGCTCTGCCTCGTGCTCCTCATTGGTTTTCTCCAACAACAATGAACAGGCAAAGAAGTCATAATCAGGGATGGACTCCAAAACCAAGTCTTGGACTTCTCGAGCACCAAGAATGTAGGAGTCATCGCCTGCCTTAACCAAAGCCTCATCAAACTCCTTGGAAGCTTAAAACTTAACAACTGCCTATACAATGATGTTCTTCTCTAGCTCTTTGGGCTCTGCCAGCTTCGCCTCATCATCCTTCAACTTGGACTCAAGCTCCTTAACACGAGTGACAGTAAAGGCCTTGGCTTTCGCCCAGCTCTCTACATGTGCAAGAACCTGCAGCAGGTCATTTTGAAGAACATCCTTTTTAGTGGCCTAGGTACTCTCCTAGTTGTGGTGTCTCTCTACGGCCGTTATTATTTGGTACTCCAGCTCCTTATTTTGGGAGTTAGCAGCCTCTAGGCGCTCTTATCGCTAGCAGTCTGCAATTGGAGTGAATCCTGAAGGTCCAGAATTCGCTGATCTCTCCCCTTCAACTCCTTAGAGAGCTAGAACTTGGATATCTTTTTTCTTAGACTCCTCTTGGAGGACCATCAACCGGTCATAGGCACCCCCAACATAAGCAACACACTGAAGAAGACAAGAAGTAAGACAAAGAAGTACAAAAAGAGCCCCAAAAAAACTGCGTATGATGTAAGAAGGACCTACATGAGCAAGTGTGCCCCTACCCTTCAACACCAGATCCTCAGTGGAAGACTTCCCCACCAGGTCACGGTCTTGAGGAAGTCTGCCCTCCTAAACCCAAGAGGCGCCTACTAATATATCACCAAGGACAGAGCAAGCAGCCGAGAGACACCATGAGGGAACAAAAGGAGAAGGAGCATCCTTGTTTGGGCATCGGGGGGCAAGCAGGGAGAATCCTGCCTTTCCTCCTCTTCCTCAATCACTATCCCCAACAAAGAAGAAGGACCAATCGCCAATAGCAGCTGTTCTTAATCCGGTTGAGGAGGCAACCCTACAACCTCAACTCCTAGGATGATGGGCGCATCATTCGATTGGTCAGGAGCATCAACCAAGATGTTTGAAACAAGAACCCTAGAGCTCTCGACGATCGGGTAAGTAGCAAAAGCCTCCACAGTTTACTCTGAGGAAGCCTCCACTCGTAAGCGTTTCTTCCCTCCACCCAAGGAAGGTTGTAGACTCGCCTCCCCCGGGCCCCTCTTTGGAGGACAAGAACCACATTGTTTGATAGTAGTCTAGAGTGATTGATTGTCGATAGGTAATGTACAGTGAAGAAAATATCGGTATAAAGCTCGGACTTAAAAAGCATAAAAAAGACAACAAAGGAGCCTCACCAAAAGTAAGACCAAACCGAACAAGAAATTCCTCTTCAGTCAGAGGAGAGGCATCAAAAGCATTAAATCCATGTCCAAAACCCGATTTAAAGCCGGGTCAAACTGGTCCAATTTGAACTTGTGTAGAATCGGCAGCGGCATACTCTAGAGAATTATGGGCCATGATACTCAAACCATCTTACAGGGTCATTGACCGTATCATAGGGGAGGTCATCGAGGATACATGCATTGACAAAGGCAGGGGGAAGTTTGTCGACAAAAGGGTATTCAAAGCATTCCCTCCATAGGCGGACCCACATGGCCCGTACCGGTTTACTATACCACTTTACGATGACTAGGGGTAAGCCACTATTTGTGTATTCCACTTGTGAGCATAATTAATACTATTTTGATATCCATTTGGGCTTAGGACTATATAACCCTTCAATTTAGATAGATTTAGACTATAGGCCTTATTGGGTTAAAAGGCCCAATGACTTAAGATAGGACCTAGAGTCAATGCCTACTCAAACAAGCCCTAGTCAAATAGACCTAAGGAGGTGGACCTAACCAAACATACCCTAATGGCCATGTGAAGTAAATAGGGGCAAAGCCACTATTCACTTCACTTTTCCAAGAAACCCTAAATCATTTGAGAAGGAGAGAAGAAGAGAAAAGAGGGGAAGAAGAAGAGGAAGAGAAGAAGGAAGGAAAGAGGGGAGGAGGAATCGGTTCTATCTTCACCCCATTTGGTAAGTCCCTTACTTGGTCACTTGTACTCCTTTTCACCTCCATTAATCTCTGTATCCTTGGGTGTTGTAGTTGTGACCTACCATTAATGGTTTCACCAACTTATTGAAGGAACCATTAATGGAAGGTACTAATGCCCTTGATGGGTTAAGTGGAACCTTATATGCTTCCATTTTTACCCCATTAAATGACCTAAACCATTAATACTAGATCTAGAATGAAAATGGGTAAGTTAGAGCTTATCCTTGGGTTGCTAGCAAATGCCACTCGGCTATAGTTTGAGCCAAGCTTGTGAACCTTGTTAAGGTCCTTAAACCTTCCTATGCAGCTCCATCTACTCATCCTTGAAGCTATGTTTGGATAATCCATCAAACTCTAGGGTTTGTGAACCCTCTTGATTGGGAGACCTAAAACCCTAGTTTAAGGTAATGATCATATTTAAGGATGCATGTTATGACCCTAGAGTATGCCTATTTGAGCCAAGAACCCAAGCCCACAAAACCAACTTAAGATTTGGACATTAAATGAAAAACGGTGGATGCTGTTGAGCAAAAATGGTAGATACAGCCCAGGTGCCCATCTACCATTTTAAGCATAACCCATCTACCATTTCTATACTGCCAAGAAACGGTAGATACAGTCCATAACTGTATCTACCATTTTACCAGTTTGCATCTACCATTTTTCCTTTTTAACCTTTTGAACCCTTTGTCGGTTCCTGTCCCCTTGGGGAACTTTGTATTGGTCGTTTACATGATTTCATGTGTACTTGGGGCACCCAAGCATGGGGATCGTACCACATTTTAGAGCACCAGAGTAGTTATTGCTTGATCAAACTGGATCTCAAGGTGAGGAAATCGGATACCCGAATCTATTTTGAAAATGTCTAATACTTCATTGTGTGATTGTTATACATGAACATACTTGATTGATAGACTAATGATGGAAATGCTTCCATGTTGAGTGTAGATGCTAGGATGTATTTTACTTTCAGAATTATTATTGTGATGTGATATTTGAATGAGAACATGGTTATATGATAAGAATGAGAAAGTGAATGGGAAAGAATGATGAGACAGGTTCGTGTAATGAGATTAGATGTGGCTTTACGAGTTGAGAATAACCATGGTACTATGTGTTGAGATAAATGTGAATGTGTGATGAGAATAAACATGTGATACTTGTTGTGTATGAATATGACTGTATGTGAGAACGGATGTGGTTTTGGTGTTGAAAAGTGGAAATGGATAATGGTTGTAAAATGTGTGAGAATGATGGGATCCAAGTGTTATAGTGTGCGCCGGGCTTGGGATCAATAACTAAATTGTGATTAAATGTGTGCGTGTAAGCTAGAGGAGACGAGAGGATAGCGAAACCGGTGGAGGGACTATGGACTCGATCCCTGGCCTATACATGTACATTCCCTATTAGGCATTAGATGTTGTTGGCTAGGTTGATACCGTACCTAGTGCTACGACCCTTGCCAACAAGGGTTTATGTGTTAGATAATCCCCCTCGGGGAAACCAACGATTCCAATTGAGGACTAGAAGTGGCGATTCCGAAGGAGGACTGGAACCATGGCAGTGGGATTAACTCGGGGATTTGCTGGGTAAACCAGCATTTTTGAATGAGGTATTGGGACCGGCGAGTCCGAAGGAGGACCGGGATCGGTAGGCTCCCTGTGCAGCTCGGGTTTGTCATCGTCGGATAGGCCATCCAGGTGTGAGCAATGGAGGGCCGGGGATGCTACCTAGGGTGTTGCAATAGTGTAAGTACCATGGTCCTCTGCGATGAGGTTTCCTCAGCCTTATTGGCGATAGACTATTGGGTCTGGTAAAGTGAGGGTATCATTTTGATACATGATCATGGGGTAAGGGTCAAATGAGGAGTCGCCACCTAGGATTAGGGCCTAGGACCCCATAGGTGTAGCCCTATCCGTTATAAACGAAAACGGGCTACAGAGCTCCATATGGTCTAGTCAGAGATTCGGGTAAGGGGTCAGGTTACAAGCATGGGAAGGTGTTAGGTACCCATCTTGCCCGACAAGAATCAGTCTTTCTGTTATAGATGCAAAAAGGGCAAATATTCTCTCTTTCTATGATAATGAGGCTATATAATGTATATTATACCTATATTTACAATATATACATTAAAACGGGAAAACACAAAAGACTACATTGTAATGACAAAAATGCAATGATTATACCTTCGTAGGGGTATACCTCAGATCTTGACGATCCCCTGGCTTAGAGGAAGGCGGACGAATGGACCAATACCTGGTTTCTTGAACAGGGTAACGGCTCTCTGGATGTGTCTGCAAGCGGATAGAATAACGGCTAGTGAAGAGGAAGTTTCGTTATCTGTAATTGGACAGAGTAACGGCTATAAAAAGGAACTTTCATTATCCGTATGCAGACGGAATAATGGCTTGACCGGAATGGGATTGCTCTTCGGATGCGTGGGTAATCGACGGATCTACCCACAACTCGAGCGGATAATCGAGGGATCTACCCGCAACTCAAGTGGGTAATCGATAAATCTACCCACAACTCAGAACATCACTCAAAACTTGCTCACCAAGGCCTAAAAAAGGGGAAGAAACGAGCTGGGAGGGTCTCCCTCAGCTTGGAATTGCTTCCAATGAAGGGAGGGGGACCCTCCTATTTATAGGGGGTGTCCCATTTCCACGGCGCCGGATAAGTTGTCCATGGCGCCGTGGGCGACGTCATCGGGTTGACATCGAAAGTGGCCCCGGCGGCGTGGTTTTGTACCTTGTTGCCGTGGGGCACGGCCACGGTGCCGTGGTCAGTGTGGTCCCCCTTTTTTTCATTTTTTGGGCTAAGATGGGTTTTTTAGAGTTTAGGGTGCGTCTAGGTCCATGGGCTTGGTGTTTTAGGGTTTAGAAAAGGGGAAAATGCGTCGCCCATTGTCCGTGTCCCATTGTCATCCTTGCCAAGGATGGTGACAAAAATCAGTGTCTACAAATAGCACTATACTTGACTTAGAATTAGAGTTAGGTGCACACTGATTATTGTGTTCATTCATCATGATAATTGTCATCTATGCATGTTGTAACCAATTGCATGATTCGATTTACTCATTGGGCTCAGTAGAGCTCATTCCTCAAGAAAACTTCTTTTAGATGGTGATGCAGGTATAGAGGATCCGAGTGGCTCAAAGTATGTGGCCCCTAAGGGCGGCAGTGGAGAGGATTGGTGGGCCCCTAACGAAGGGGAGCATGGGCCAGATTGCAGATGCGAGATGTGCTACCAAGGAGAGTAGCTTTATTGGATACTGGGCTGGTGGCCCTGTTTTGGACATTTTACATTTTGTTATATGCTTACTTGCTACTTTATCATTTTGGATCCCGTCATGAGTGATGTATTATTAAATACTATTTAATACATAAGTCCTAATGGGAAGATAATATAGCTTGGATTATTGATGTAATAGGTTGATAACTTGGATAAACATTAACAGTTACAGTATCTATTTATCATTTACTTTCCATTACTCTGATCATAAATATATATATTTTTATCTTACTTTTTTATCATGTGTGGTGTGGATGAGTTAGCTTAACTATTGTATCTGTGATCCTGGCGGGAGTGTGGGAGCATATTTATACGCTCTGATCATCGATTTTGGTGGTTCATGAATCAAGGTGTAACAACTTGGTGTCAAAGCGCGATGCTCTACCTTAAGCTAACTCGTGATCCAATCGATCCGATTTACTCCGTGTTAGGACTAAGTAAAAGGTTATAAGAACACCTTAAATAATAGTGAGACAAGTAAAGAAATAAGTTAAGTACAAATTACCGATAACAAAACAGTGTTACATCTGGGATGACACCAGATTCACAACCAAGTACTAGGAGCTAGTATAAAAGAAAAATTACAGCGGGGTCCAATAAAATTAAAAACAAGAGTTTAGAGGGTTAGCCCAACGGGCAACAATAAGAGTACTAAACTCAAGGCTGCTGTCATCATCATCACCATGGGGCTGGTGGTGGCGGTGTGTCTGGTGAGCCGGCACGTCTTGTATGATGCTCCATACGAACCACTCTGGCATGCATGCCACTGTACATCTCATGCATGTTACGATACATCCCATGCATGTCTCGACACATGCCTCCAAACTTTGCCAACTTTCCCTGGAATGCATCCAGGCGAGAAATCATAGAAGTCATCTGACCAGCAATAAATCCAAGGCTAGGCTCAGATGCCCTAGAAGAAGTAGCCTCAGCATCATGTGTGCCAACAATGCGCTCACGTAATCCGCTCCAGCGACTGGTCTGAGGCATGGGCTCTCTGGTGCGTCTACTATCATTCCTTGAGTGCTGACTACCCTGAGGGACCACATCCTCCTGGGCACCTGGTGGAATCCCTACATCAACCCCCTCAAGAATATCTTGAGGATCGTCAGCACCTTGCACCCCTCCTTCCCCATCACTTCCTCCTTCATTGTGCTCATCCCTGCTACCCCCCTCTTTGTTGCTCTAACCCTCGTTCTCATCGGTATATACGGGGTTCTCCCCACTACCTTCTTTCCCTTTCAATTTCATTTTATGAAGGGCAGTCTTGTGAAACCTTATGGGTAACTCACCATACACATCTTCCATGTCGAATTCCACTCCAAAGTGAGAGAAAATAGTAGTTAGTAGTCGGCCATAGGGGAGGTACCTCTTGTTGCGCCTAGTATCCTTGTATGCCATGGTCCGAGCGATCACATTAGGAAGATTGAGGTGACGCCCGATAATCAAGAAATAGGCCATAAAGGAGGTCATCAACCTTGCTTCATCGAGATGGCCGAAAACTGGTTGCAAATTGGACTGCACTAACTGAGTACACACCTTGGCGGTGGGATGGTAGCTAGAGTAGTCGAAGCTCCCATTTCCATTGTCGTTCCTTATGGACCCACTAATGGTGGTGTGTTCTTCTAGAGTGATATACATCAAGCCCTTCCATCCAGGTGGGTAGTAAATCAGCTCCCCTTCATTAGAGACCTCGATAATATTGGCTAACTGCGAGGAAGTGAAGGAAATGTCTCTACCCTTAACCCTGCTTCAGATACATATCGTACCATCTTCTCGCTCCTCCGAACTGAGATTTGCGTAGAAAAACATCACGAGCTCCGGGAATGGACCAGCATGGTGCCGGAGCATAGAAGCCCACCCTTGTGCTGCAAACCTCTCATGAACCTTGAAAGAAGAGAGATGGCCAATGTGTATGTCCCTCTCAATCAATACAGTATTACGAGCATAATTGACCATCCTATGTGCGTGCTCCCAAGATCGGAATAGTATCTCGTCATATGGCTGTGGGGTTGGAATTCTACCTCTATCTCTCCCCCCTTCTTGTGCCCTGCCTCTGCCTCTTTCGCTACCATGGCCTCTATCGGCAGCTCTTGGAGGCATGGCGATTACTTGCACATCAAAACAGAGGAAGAAACAAGAATGAAATTCATAATAGATGGCTAGAAGGAAGTAACTAATATAAAGACCAAAACCATGGTGCCAAATCATCTATGTAATCAATCAACTTGACCCAATAGCCTCACACCCCAACATTGACAAGTGTAAATATGTTGTTTGGCATGATTTTACACAAATAAGAATCTATGCATAGGCCTATAGTTATGGATATAGAAATACACGTTATTATTGCTAGAAAATCCACCCCTATTATGGCTACAAATCACTAGATTATATATAGAGGAACTCACTTAAACAATTTCACAAAAACACCTTATAGGCACAATACAAAACTAGTGTTAATGGACCTAAATAGAATAGGGTTTTGTGTAAAATTCATTTGCAATGCTAATCACAAGGACCATAAGACTCAAACCTATGGGGGGATCATGTAAATCAACAATTATTCATAGGGCTGTCCATTACCTAGCATAAGACCCAAAATTCAAACCCTAGAATCCAAAGAGTAGAGAGGACGATCATGGTTTTGGGCGTTACATTGGGGGATTTGAAACATAAATCATATAAATTACCACTAGGACATTCATGGCATGTGCAAGAGTAGCAACTTATACAAGATTCCCATGGAAAGTAATGGAAAAACAAAAAAGGAAAGAAGTGAAAACACCATGAACTCACTCCAGAACATGGAAGAGAGGAAGAAGAGAACCCAAATCTTTGAGAGCACTCACCTTGATGGGGATCGAAAGATGGGAGTGTTGCCTAAGCCTTGAAGGTCTTGGGAGTCAAGGAAGCTTCTCTTGGCATGGTGGAACCCTCCTTCAGGTCTGAGATGTGTTTAGAAATAAGAAAAAACGAAGATCGTAGGGCCCCTTTTAAAAAAACATGTTTTTGAAAAATGGTAGGAAGAGTGCCCAGGAAGCGGTAGGTGCATCTATTATTTTTCAAACATTGCATCTACCATTTTGCTTTTGCCAAGAAATGGTAGATAGAAATGGTAGGAACAGTAATAAACTGCATCTATCGTTTTACCCAGTATGCATCTACCATTTTTCATTTTCAAGGGACTTTAGCTGGGCTTTGTTTGCAGATGTTTGTGGGGCCCACTGCCCCTTATTTGGACACCCATATGTCACGAAAATGCCTTGTCATACCCTATCCTTTATTACTTTTAATCCTATTGAATGGTGCAGCACTAATAAGGCATATGTCGGTGGAGAGATAAATATGGTCGTACTCGGGACGATTTCCAGGATTTCACCCCCTTTTATTGTCGTGCGTTCATGCTTAATTGGTATCTATATGGTGCACGATACTGATGTTTCAAAATTTTCTAAGGACTCCGTAATGGTCATCACTCGGAGTAGCTCTAAGGGTGCCGCCAATCAAGGGCAGTAATTGGTCGAGGCTACGGATCCGACTAATCCACTCCCTTTGGCTAACTTACCTCCTCCAGCATCTCTTCCACTTTGGTCCGATTAGCACGCGACAGGGACTTTCGGTGCATTTGTTCCCCCTCCCCCATGGTTGTGGGTATCGGTTCACGAGGTCACCACCCTTGTGGGAGACATCCTTAGGGGCTTCCGCTAGGAGCAACGACAGTACATGGAGACCATGGTGATGCAGTCAGAACAGCGTCAAGAGTGCCAATTGGGCTAAATTGGGGCCCAATTTCAAGCTGCCACTGCTGCTTAAGTACCACAAGTCCAAGTTACTCCACCATCGCCTGAGGCCCGCGCAGGGATTGCTATACCACCCCCAGCACACTACACACCACTCCATGGGCAACAAGCAATCATGCTTGGCAATGCCATGATTCTAATAGTTGAGCAATTTCAAAAGTTGAAGCCATAAGACTTTTGCTGGAGTCATAAGTAATCTAATCCTTCCGTCCAAGTGGATCCAACAAATGGGGAAGATCCTCGACTTTCTTGGTTGCACAGATGAGCAAAAGATAGTCTGTGCCAGCTTCCAACTTGAGAGTGAGGCCGAAACTTGGTGGAGATGTGAACATGAAACCCTCATGGCCATCCATCCCAATCTCACATGGGACCAATTCAAAATGGCATTTTTTGAAAAGTATTTCCCTAAAAACTTTTGGGAAAAGAAAGAGGCAGAATTTATGTCCCTCATTCAGGGATCAAAATCAGTGGTAGAGTACCAACAGAGCATTATTTTGCACTTCCTCACCATAGAAGTGACCAAGGGAAGGCAAACAGGTTTGAGAGGGGACTGAGGCACACCATCAACGCCATAGTGGTAACCCATGGCCTCCAACTATATGCATATGTAATGCAAATGGCCACGCCGATGGAGGGCCGACAAGGGACCCACTCCTTACACAACATGGAATTGGGAAGCAGCCTATGTCTTCTCAGAGTTCCCAGGGGCCAAGCAAATTCCCTAGGCCATACTATACCAATCTTGTACCATTCCAGTCTAGGAGGCCTGAGGGCCCCAGCCCACTCACACTATCCAGTCTACAGGATCCTCATAGCCAGCAGTTAATCCTATTCGGTGCTTCAACTGCCAGCAATATGGGCACATCTCCAAGTACTGCCAGCAGAAGAAACCTTAGGTGTCACAACTTTCATACTCACGGTCGTCTCTGCCCCATCCAGCTGGTCGTGCCATTCAACCTTACCAAGGCAATAGGATACCTGGGCATGTATTCGTTGTCACCAACGCTGAGGCAGAGAGCACACTAGGAGTAGTGACAGGTATGATATCTATCTTATCTAAGAATTGATATGCTTGCATTACTATGTTCATGCATGCATACTATGGAATTAATTCGAGTTATGTATCAGGTGCTTTAACTATTGCTAATTCCTCTGCACATGTATTATTTGACTATGGAGCATCCCATTCATTTGTATCCCCTGCTTTTGGTAAGATGATGCACATTTCCCCAAAGGACCTGACTCAAGGGTTGGTAGTTAGTACATCTACAGGCAGTGTAGTACAATTAGGTGTAGTTTATGAGCCCTTGTACAATGGAAGTATGTGGTAAGAAGACGATAGCACGGCTCATCGAACTTGACGTGATCGACTTTGATGTCATCCTTGGGATGGGTTGGTTGGCGGATTACCAAGCTAATGTGGTGAGTGCCAAGAAACAAATTGTCTTCAAACCTAAGGGAGGGAAGAAATTTACATTTGTAGGGGACCAGAACAAACATAAGAAGTTAGTTATCTCCGCCCTTCAAGCACAAAGATTAATGGGTTCGGGTTGCCAGGGCTACCTCGCTTCAGTCATAGATACAAAGGCTAAGATTAAGCCTTTGACTGAAATTGATGTAGTAAGGGAATATTCAGATGTATTTCCAGAAGATCTGACAAAGTTACCCCCGGACCGGGAAATGAAATTTATGAATGACTTAATTTTGGGTGCGGCACCAGTGTCCAAGGCACCACATAGGATGGCCCTTACAGAGTTGAAGGAGTTGCAGACCCCGCTGCAAGATTTGTTAAAGAAGGGATTTATCCAACCTAGTGTGTCTCCATGGGGAGCACCGGTCCTTTTTGTTAAGAAAGACAGTAGTATGTGGATGTGCATCGATTACCGGGAGCTTAATAAGCTAACTATTTAGAAATGGTATCCACTAACAAGGATAGATGAACTTTTTGATCAGTTGCAAGGGGTAAGGGGAAGGGTCTTTTCCAAGATTGATTTGAGATCTAGTTATTACCAACTCAAGATTAGGGAAAATGATATCAACAAGGCTGCTTTTCGGCTAGATATGGCCACTTTGAGTTCTTAGTCATGTCTTTCGGGTTGACAAATGATTCTATATGATTTGTCAGAGATTATGGGTAAGTGGTCAGGTTACGAGAGTGGGAAGGTGTTAGGCCCCCAACTCGCCCAAGTAAACCGGTCTTTCTACTAGATGCTTGTTTTCGATATTCCCCCTTAATAATATGTCTTATACCAACATGCAAAGTTAGATTATGATGCACTAAACATGACAAAGAAAGAAAAAATCATTTACTATATACATTAAAGCTAGTTACTTTAATGGTCTACATTATGCCAAAATAATAAAAGGAAAGGGACAAATACATATCAAGAAATAAAAGAAATAAATGAAAAATATACCAAATACGAAATATATGATGTCCCAGGGCTCAGGTGGAGACGGATGGAAATATCATGACCGATTCCTTGGGCAGAATGATGACTTACTCAAGATATTTTCGTTACCCGTGCGTTGACAGAATAACCGCTATGAAAAGAAACTATTGTTACCCGTATGCTGACGGAGTAACAGCTGGGCTAGGATGGGAGCACTCGCACTCAAATTGGTAATCGAAGGATCTACTCGTAACCCAAGTAAAACCACTCACATTCACTCACAATAGGATAAAAAGAGGGGGAAAGAGGCTAAACAATGAACTAGGGAGGGTCCCCTTAGCTTCTTCTCCTCCTTCAAATGGGGAGGGGACCCTCCTATTTATAGGGAGTGTCCCATCATTCATGGCACCATATGGGTCCACCATGATGCCGTAAAGGGCTTATCCACGATGCCGTGGATGACATCATCCTAATGATGTTTCCCCCCCCCCCCACGGCGATGTGAAATTCATCACCCCGCTGTGGGAGCTTACCACGGCACCGTGGAGGGCTTTCCATGGCGCCATGCCCAGGATGTGACATTACCCGGTGCTTTTTGGCTCAAAATGAGTTTTTTTTTTGCTGTTGGGGCTTATTTAGGCCTGTTAGGCTTCCTTTTTTGGGTTTTACAGGGATTGTGGGTACAATATCTTCCATCCGTGTCCCATTGTCATCATTGCCAAGGGGTGACCAAAATTCAATGTCTGCAGTTTGCCCCTCTTTGACCGAGGCCTATGCCAACAGCCAAAGGGCAAAGACAAAAGACCAACTAATTTTGTCACCAAGAGCATATACTACTGACGCCTTGCTCAGAAGCGATAGAGTTGAATGATAAAACCATTCTTCAGTAAAATCATTCGGTAAATCTTCATGGGTTGAATGATAAAACCACTCTACAGTAAAATCATTCGGCAAATCTTCATGAAAAAACCACTCTTCGGTAAAATCATTCGGTAAATGGATTGAATGACAAAACCATTTTTCGGTAAATTCATTTGGGGGAATTGCATGTGTAATCATGGATAATCAAAGTAATTGGGTTTCATAATGTACTCTTTTATCGGATGACCCACATGGTCTCACGTTTGAGAGTAATGGGTTTCATATCGCACTCTTTTATCGGGTAACCCACATGGTCCCACGTCTGAGAGTAATGGGCTTCATATCACACTCTTTTATTGGGTGATCCACATGGTCCCACATCTAAGAGTAACGGTCTTCATATCGCACTCTTTTATTGGGTGACCCACATGGTCCCACGTCTGAGAGTAACGGTCTTCATATCGCACTCTTTTATCGGGTGACCCACCTAGTCCCACGTCTGAGAGTAATGGTCTTCATATTGTACTCTTTTATCGGGTGACCCACATGGTCCCACGTCTAAAAGTAACGGTCTTCATATCGCACTCTTTTATCGGGTGACCCACCTGGTCCCACATTTGAAAGTAACAGGATTCAAATTTTACTCCTCAGGTAATATGACTTATCGCATCCTTTACCTAAGAGTATCAGACTTCAAATTGTACTCCTCTGGTAATATGACTTATCGTGTCCTTTATCTAAGAGTACCAGACTTTAAATTGTACTCCTCTAGTAACATGACTTATCGCGTCCTGTACCTAAGGGTAACAGGCTTCGAATTGTACTCCTCTGGTAATATGACTTATCGCGTCCTTTACCTAAGAGTAACAGACTTCAAATTGTACTCCTCTGGTAATATGACTTATCGCGTCCTTTACCTAAGAGTATCAGACTTCAAATTGTACTCCTTTGGTAATATGACTTATCGTGTCCTTTACCTAAGAGTACCAGACTTTAAATTGTACTCCTCCTGTAACATGACTTATCGCGTCCTTTACCTAAGAGTAACAGGTTTCAAATTGTACTCCTCTGGTAATATGACTTGTCGCGTCCTTTACCTAAGAGTAACAGACTTCAAATTGTACTCCTCTGGTAATATAACTTATCGCGTCCTTTACCTAAGAGTAACAGACTTCAAATTGTACTCCTCTAGTAATATGACTTATCATGTCCTTTACCTAAGAGTAACAGGTGACCCAAATGGTCAGAAATCATCTGCCAAAAGGATTCAGACGGTCAAGAATCATTTGCTAAATTTCTAAAAGGATCCAGACGAGCTGGAACCAAAAGGGTCTAAATGGCAAAATGACTCCTCTTAGACCATTTTTTAATCATATGAGGGCAATATGGCACCACTCAACCATTTTCAATTATATGTGGGTAAAACAGTTTTACAAATTTTTATTTATATTTTAACTGTGGTGCCATAGAAGCTGTCTGTGGCGCCATGTATACGATGCCACCATTCAAATCATGGTGCCATAATCGGCTTTCTGTGGTGCCATGACTCAAAACATGGTGCCACGCATACGATGCCACCATTCCAATTATGGTGCCATAATCAGCTTTTTGTGGTGCCATGCATATGATGCCACCATTCAAATCATGGTGCCATAATTAGCCTTATATGGTGCCATGGCTGCCGAATCCTTTTCTATAAAAGAAGTGGTCCACCTTCTCAGTTCTTACCTGGCTTTGAGTAGCGAAGCTATGCCCATTTTCCTTTGGAACCTCTCCTTAGCATTTTTCTTAAACTTTTCTTGATTAATGGCTCTTCGAAAGCGCTCGAAGCAGATTTCACATGGTCCTCTCTTAGGTACCAAGGATGGGGATGATAGGGCAGGCTGGTATGTATCGGGTGAGACACTGAGGGACACTCGTCGCCACATCTGTTGCGATGCCTGGGAGCAGATTCCACCAGTATGTCTCCATCTTTCCCTTCTTTTATATTATTTCATTATTATATTCGTTCATCTAAACACGCTACCCTAGGCCTTTTTGACATGCAAAACAAGGTGAGGCCGATAGATACCATTTTAGGTACTTTTGGTACACGAACAGGCGATGCCAATATATACCCTTTTAGGACTTTTGGCACACAAAACGAGGCAAAGCCAATGGATACCATCCTAGGTACCTTTTGGCACATAAAATGAGGCAAGGCCGGTAGATACCTTTCTTGGTACTTATTGGCACGTGAAACTAAGCGAGGCCAATAGATACCTTTTCATGCACTTTTTGGCACACAAAACAAGGCAAAGCCAATAGATACCTTTTTAGGCATTTTTTGGCATGCAAAACGAGGCAAAACCAATAGATACCATCCTATGCATTTTTTGGCACACAAAACGAAGCGAGGTCGATAGATACATTTTCAAGAACTTTTTGACATGGAAAACAAGGTGAGGCCGATAGACACATTAGGTACATTTTGGCACACATGAGGTGAGGCCAATGGATACCATCCTAGGCACTTTTTGGCATGCAAAACGAAGTGAGGCTGATAGTTACTTTTTCAGGCAATTTTTGGTACGCAAAATGAGGCAAAACCAATAGATACCATTTTAGGAACTTTTTGGCATGCAAAAAGAAGCGTGGTCGATAGATACCTTTTCAGGTACTTTTTGACATGCAAAACGAGGTGAAACCGATAGATACCTTTTTAGGCCCTTTTTGGCACGTAAAACAAGGCAAAACCAATAGATACCATCCTAGGCACTTTTGGGCATGCAAAACGAAGCGAGGCTGATAGATACCTTGTCAGGCACTTTTTGACATGCAAAATGAGGTGAAACCAGTAGATACCATCCTAGGTACTTTTTGGTACATAAAACAAAGCGTGGTTGATAGATACCTTTTTAAGTACTTTTCAACACCCAAAATGGCTCGATAGATACCTTTTTAGGCACTTTTGGCACGTAAAACGAAGTGAGGCTAATAGACACCTTTTTAGGTACTTTTTGGCATGCAAAACGAGGTAATACCAATCGATACCATTTCAGGTACTTTTTGACATGCAAAATGAAGCGAGGCTGTTAGATTCCTTTTTAGGCACTTTTTGGCACGTAAAATGAAGCGAGGCTAATAGATACCTTTTCAGGCACTTTTTGGCATGCAAAATGAGGCGAGACCAATAGATACCATCCTAGGCATTTTTGGCATGCAAAATGAGGCAAAGCCAATAGATACCATCCTAGGTACTTTTTGGCATGCAAAACGAAGCGAAACCAATACATACCATTTCAGGTACTTTTTGGCACATGAAACGAAGTGAGACTAATTCTCCTATTATTTAATCCGATTCATTGTATGTTTATTCACATTTTGAATTTTTCTCTTCTCTTTCCCTTTTTATTAGGAAAGGGTGTACCCGGACTACAAGAAATACTATTGTACTGACAAGGTGAGGACTTGGTATGCCGAGCTTTGCTCTGCCGTTCAAGAGCGAGTGAAGCGGATTGGATTAGGGTACCTGGCAGCTCATGATTCCCGGACGCTTGACACGATGACTGTTTATGCTTTAGTGGAGCAATGGTGGCCGAGTACTCATACTTTCCATTTGCCTTTGGGAGAGGTTACTATCACACCTCTCGACTTTCATATGATTGCTGGGCTTTCTCTTAGGGGGGAACCTGTTGTTCTTACGGCCGAGGATCAGGTAGAGTCCGCACACCATTATCAGTACTTCCATCATCTTCTGGGGGTCCCTGTGACCAATAGATGGATGCATACTAATGATATAAAGAAATACTAGGATGATCAAGAGGTGGTGATAGACCAATCATCTCCACTGTTGCAGGACCAGCTGGCTTGATGTTTCTTGCTTTATCTTCTGACCAAGGTAGTCTTTAGTTATTTGAAGCAGACTGCCGATCTCGCCTACTGTTGGTTCCTTAAAGACTTTGATTAGGCAGTGAAATATGATTGGGGCGGCTCAGCATATGCGTACTTCTTACGCATGATGGATTATCTTATTGTGGGCACACCGGGTCTTGTAGGCTGCGCCAATGTCCTCTGGGTAAGAGTATCATCCCACTTCTTCTCTCTCTCTTTTGAATTTTATTTGATATTCTATTCTTTCTTTATGTTTTTTTTTTTTTTTTTTGCAGACATGGAGCTATGAAGTTCTCCAATTCCGAATTCCAACTTAGAAACCTTATGAGGATCCTGGTCCCATCTTTCCTCGAGTGGCTAGATGGGTAAGAGGAATATCCTCGTAGAGCGGTCTCCACAAGACAATGGACTTCGTGCACTCTCTATTGGATAGCTTGAGTCTTGAAGAGGTAATCCTTAGCCATTTATTTGATTATTCTTTATGAATTTTATTTCAATTCTTTTAAACTTATTCATCTTGCAAGTTACCCTCTAGCCATATTTAAGAGAGTATGTCACGGAGCCTGAGTGGTTCGCTAGGGCGTCAGCACTTTGTTCAAAACGGATCCTATTCAATGGTCCAGGAGAAGCTGCCTTTTATTTGGGAGAATGCTTGTCTCTTCAATGCTCTCAAGTGCGGGTCACTCCTCACTTACCTCCACCTCAGATGCATGCTCCTGGGCTTCTCCATCCAACGGAGGTTCTCCATTGGTTAAATGGGGAGGAGGCCATTAACTACACCACCAAGGAGGATTACAAGACGTTCCTTTTTAGGGAGACAATCTGTGTACCCCTGACTTCCATCGGTCCCAAGGTATGAATTTTTATTTTCTTGACCAAATGTCTTTGGATCTTGATTATCCAATTCCCCCCTCTCTTTTATTGTAGTATCTCGGCCGTGACATTTATCCGGGGTTTTACGGTCTGAGGCAATCTTCTCATACCTCTCAGGGAGATTCGAGAGTAGGTTCCTTGGTAGGATGGAATCGCTTTCGGATGGCGGGTTTAGGTGATCACATTTCTGCCTATCACGGGTGGACCATTACAGCCCTTAAGGGTAAGAGGAGGGAAGTGATCTTACCACCTCCCAGTTCTTCAGACAGTGAGCTAGGTCTTTCCCTGGATTATGACGGGGTAAGGGTTGAACCTACATACTTGCTCTTAATGTTTCTCGAATTTATGCTCAATTATTCTTATTTCTTTGGTCCTGGTGGACGCTCAGAGATATGCCAACATGCGGTGCATAATGGGCAACATGGATGATGCCATCGAGGAGAGGATTCGGCTCTATCAATATTGGGTAAGTTTCTCAAGCAAAGTCAAGTTTCCAATTTCTTTAACTATCTCATGATCTTGCTCCTTTGTTAGAGGAACCGAGCCGATCTTACTCAGAGAGAGAATGAATGGCTTCGGCATGAGTTGGAGATGCTCCAGATGCAGGGGTCCCGAGATGATGATGATGGGGTCGGAGAATCAGGACACAACTTCTCGACTGAAGACTTTGATTATCGATCCTTTCCTCTTCCCGTTATATTGACTTATTATGACTAACTTTATCATTTTTGTATGCAAAGGGGAACATGGTCCTATTGCATGCAAGCTTATTAAAACTTTTATTTGCCAAAGTCTTTCACTTTGAAACCCTATGATTATTCTCATTCTAACTTTGGTTATACACAATTCCACATAGGCATGTTATTCATATCCTTGTTACACTCATAGGTTCGACAAACATCAATGGGCTAATATTAAACGGGTGTTAGGTGAATTTTTGACAAAGTGAGTCAATGGGTAAGTGAACTGAGGAAATGGCTATGAAAAGGATGGGTGGATAGGTCATTCTGCCCTTCCTCCATGGATAATCACGTCATTTTATCCCAAATAGTATTATCGATCATTTTACCTCTTAGGCTGAGACTGTTCAATGATTGAGAATCAATCCTTATGGACAACATGCCCCTTTTAGTTTCACATGCTTTTGCTTATTAGATTGCCCCATGGAGACAAATCTTCTTCCTCATTTTCTTTTATCCTCCGTATCTTGGATAATAAATTGCCCCAGCGATGAGCTGATATACTCATGGCCATATTGCTACTTAAAAGGGTGAGTACACTGCTACTGACATTCCTCTGATCATCTTTTTATAAGACATAAATCTCCTTGATCTTGGTAGATAGACTTCTTCATCATCGGATTGCATCAAAGAGATAGAGATACCGATAGGAAAGAGAGAAAAGCAGGAATGTGATAGATATGACGTAAGTGAATAGAAAGTGAAAAATTGTATACGAATGAGTGGAAAACTGCACATGTGGGAGGACCGAATTTGATTAGTACTTCACCAAGTTGCCTACGTACCCTAAATAGGGATCAGGTCAAGCATAGTTCAGAACAAAGATGTCTTAATGTCAAAGCATTGATAATTAAGTTCCATCATAGCCGGGTGAGCTTGAAACTGCTGATGATGATCTCACCATCATTTAGCCCGAGAGGACTTTACTAGGTTGTAATGGGGCTTAGGACTAAGTTCTAAAGGATGGTAAAGGCTTAAATGTGCCCCTAGGGTCCAACCATGACTTGACACTTCTGCTCCCAAAATTCAATCAGGAATCTGATAATTGAACTTGTTGGGATCTTTGACAATTTTTCTTTCCAGAAGTGTAATCGAGAAGTTTGGCAATTCCTTTCTTGCTTCAACTGAAGATTTTGGCAATTCCATTTCTAACGTTTGGCTAAAAATTTGATGATTCCATCAAAAGAGAATTGGTAATTTTTGCCCCCATGATCTAATTGGTGATCGTTCCCAATTATTTTGTTTTTGTTTTGCATGATTCTGGGCCAATGCATCTCTCTCTCTTTTTTTTTTGAATTCTCATAATTTTTTTTTGCATTGGTCCAGTCTCGATTTTGGGAACAGATCTTTTTTCTTTTTCACTGATGGGGAGCACATTGCCCTTGTAACATTTGACTTTGATGCGAAGACTTCTTCCGGTTAGACCCTAGAAGCTAGTGGGACATTCAACAAGCAGGAGAATGTATGGATAATGAGTTGTAGGTTAGCCAAGATGAGCTTTTTAAAGAAAAGGCTAAGGCACAACAGGGTAACTAGCGGATTTTGCTGTTGCAAGATTTATTTGGGATAACTAGCGGCCAAATAAGGCCTCCCTTAATGGGCTTCATAGGGTGAAATCTTCATATAAGCTTCCAGCTCATTGGAAGGGGATCAGATGTATGAAAAACTCAAGATCATTGACTATCAAGACTTTGACATCGAAAAAGAGCACTAGATTTCTTTTTTCTTTTTTTTTACTGGTCATTCAGCGCTGACCTTATTTTCTCTATATTTTTTTATGGCCAATAGTCATGAAATCATCATAAACTGCTATTTGGATGAAGGCAAAAGGAAAGAAATTGAATAGATGAAAACATATTTATTGATAACTATAGAAAACACAGTGGATGAGATTACAGAAGGAAATTCAACAGAAAAAAACCTAAAGACCTAAGAGATGCGGACCCGATGATGTCCTTAGTGTGATCCCATCTACTCAAAAGTACTGTTGCTTATTTGTCATCAAACCATGTAGTCTGTACCATCAAAAAGTGCCCTTCTGACTGGAGCTGGTTGCTGGAGCCATTTTAAGTCAGCCAGCAAGACTAATACTCATCAAGTTAATGACCGTATTTTAACGCCTTCGGGCGATAGCTCAATCCTCCCCATATCCAACAAATTCTGTATTGCATGCTTAAGGTATATGCACTTATCAGTCTGATGGCCTGCCTGGCCGTGATAAAGGTAATACAGGTTGGGTTTGTACCATGATGGTAAAGGATCGCCTACTGGATGTGGAAGAACTATGTTTAAAATCCCTGCCTGTTTCAGTTTGTCAAAAAGAAATGTTGGTGACCAGCCCTTTAAGTCGGAGAAAAGCCTCTTGGGAACTCGTGGTACTAGTGGACTTGTCTTGAATTTTCCATCATCCAAGAGATCTTGGATGGCATGTTTGAGTGCAATGCATTCATCAGTAGAATGCCCCTTCTGAGTGTGATAATCACAGTACTGATCTAGGTTATACCAAGATGGTGGAGGATCTCTGACCGGTCGTGGAGGAACCGTGCTCAAAAGCTTTAGTTTCTTCAATTTTGCATACATAAGAGACCTGGCCATACCCAGCTCAGTAAACTACCGTTGTCGCTTTAATTTTGGTTGTGATGATGAACCAAACTGTATAACCCTTGGAGATGATGATGAGGCACAAGTGTTCATACGTAGGCACACACTCACTGATCTTTTCTTCAGGCTTTGCCCCCGACTTTGTACCAAGTGACCCTCTTGATCCTGTGAAATCATGAACATCTTGTCTTTAATATGCTGGCCTGTAATCATAGATGCCTCGAGAATTTTGGAGTACTGGTAACAGAAACAATTATGACACTCCCCATATAGTTTCTCCAAAACTGTCTCTATTTTCTTTGCTTCCATTGGGAAACCCCCCATCTTCATGGCTTCTTCTCTTAATTTTATGATAAAATTAGAGAACTCTTCAGTCAGACCTTGCCTCAGGGTCTCTATCTCTTGGCGATCTTACGGAAAGAACACCCGATCATTTTTGGGTTTCTCATGAATTGTACCCTTGACAGCAATTTCAAGCTTTTTAACTTTCTCCCTTATCTTATTCTCTCTTTCAGTCTTGGGATGTTCCTGAGGTGCGTTGACTGTGATATTTTTTCCTCCTCGCATTACAATCCTGGTGGGAACCCTAGACAATGTCGGGGTTGTCTTGAGGGTCATAGGTTGAGCATACTCCGGCTCTCCGAAAATGGGTGTTGTGTCTCCTTGGGACATGTCTTGTACTATTTGCAAAATTTGCATCATAAGTTGCCTCATCTCTGCCATCTCAACCTGTAACTGATCTTGCCGATCCAACTGCACTTCAGGTGCCTATTGAATCCATGGTGGTACTGTCTAGGAGAAGCTTGACTGGATTCTGCCTCACGATGTTGAATGGAGTTCTTAAGACCTCTGGATTGGATCAGACCAATTTGGGTAAGCCTATCGTTATAACGGACCTATGCGGGTAACAACAAACTTCCTTTTTTTTTCTTTACGTGGAATTGTGTCTTACATAAGTTAGAGAGAATTATTTCAGGATCCATAAGGAATTCACTTGATTGTACAAGTTTTTTCTTTTTTGCTTTTTTTTTTTTTGTTTTACTATACTTATGTACAAACAATATACATATGAAATATATACAAACAAAGTTAGTTCATATGATGGTTTCGGATACCATCACATAAGGAAAATCCAAAATGGTTCGGATAAAAATATCCTAATGGTATATCTTATGATAATATAGAATGCCTTTTATCACTGGACAATTTAAACTCTATCATTGGACATGTCATGCCAAATAACAGCGTGTTGCTATGTTGCAGGATAATCTGAGTTCGGTTTAGGCACACTATATTATGTAAAGTATACCATTGAGAATCTTGGACCAGAACCCAAACATCTACAAGGTTAGCTTGTGGCGTACCCTAATCATGTATGGTCTAATTTCCTACATGATGCATGCAATAGGTAGGCTAATAGGACAGAAAAAGGTCACCCTTGACAGAATCGATATACCTGCCGCTTGTGCGAGTTATGGGTACATGGTTCTTTTAATATACCTGGGGAGTAGATCAGTCAATCTCAGAATGATTAAACTAGTGCCTTTTTTGAGCATCTAATGTACCCCACAGCACACTAGTGACCATCCGCGCTTATGATTCTAAACCTGTACAGTAAATATCAAGGGCTGTGGCTTTGCCGTGAATTACCCATGACTACACATGTGGTCCGACGACTAACCACGAGGCTAAATGTGTTCCCATACCGTGTGTGTGTGTATGAAAGCGGCTATCATCCGATCTTAGAGTACTTAGTATGATGTGCCCCACCTCTCCAGGGGTAGAGGCATAATATGGAGTACCCTCATCATTTGATTTCACTTCGAACACGATGCATGATGCAGTTAATGCAAACAAAAGGGTTAGCCAAACATGTTATCATACAAACAATGCATAAGGGAGAATATTCATGCATTTAACGAGAGCATCTACTGTTGAAAGCTTGATACATCCCCAGTGGAGTCGCCACTATAAGTACAGCGGTTCTCCCTGAGGGAGGGGGTTTCCTCGGCCTTATGGCGACAGGGATTGCCTTTGATGAATAATGGCATATCATTTCGATACTTCATCATGGGCATTGGGATTATGCTTTATAAAAAATGGAGTCGCCACCTAGGATTAGGGCCTAGGACCCAATGGGTGTAGCCCCATCCGGGATTATTGGAAAAGGGCTACGTGATTCCATATGGTTTGGTCAGAGATTATAGGTAAGTAATCAGGTTACGAGAGTGGAAAGGTGTTAGGTACCCAACTCACCCGGGTAAATCGATCTTTCTACTAGATGTTTGTTTTTGAATATTCTACCTTAATAATATATCTTATACTAACATGCAAAGCTAGATTATGATGCACTAAACATGACAAAGAAAGGAAAAATCATTTACTATGTACACTAAAGCTAGTTACTTTAATGGTTTACATTATGCCAAAATAATAAAAAGGAAAGAGACAAATATCTATCAAGAAATAAGAGAAATAAATGGAAAATATACCAAATACGAAATTTATGATGTCCCACGGCTCAGGTGGAGATGGATGAAAATATCATCACCGAATCCTCAAGCAGAATGACGGCTTACTCAAGATGGTTTTGTTAACCGTGCGCTGACGGAATAATGGCTATGAAAAGAAACTATTGTTACCCGTATGCTGACGGAGTAACAGCTAGGCTAGGAAGGGAACACTCGTCACTCAAATGGGTAATCAAAGGATCTACCCGTAACTCAAGTAAAACCACTCACATTCACTCATAATAGGCTAAAAAGAGGGGGAAAGAGGCTAAAAAATGAACTAGGGAGGGTCCCCTTAGCTTCTTCTCCTCCTTCAAATGGGGGAGGGGACCTTCCTATTTATAGGGGGTGTCCCTAATGAGCACATTTATGTGTGAAATCTTAGGGCATAAATCATACATTTTACCACATTAGACAGAGTTATTCGGTGCTTTCTTGTGCTTTTCAGGTTTTAGGTGAATTCGTGAGAAAATGGAAGAGATGATGCTAAAGAAATGTTTTTATGCTGTTTAAAGGTGTTAATGGCTTTGATATGTAGCCCATCGAGTCAGCTTCGTAACGGTTCAAACGGCACTTGATTCCGAGTTGAAACGAAGAAGTTACGGCCGTTTCCGTAACGAAGCGTGAAAATGGTCTATAGGGGTTTATTTGCAATTATTGACAGTCGGCCGGAGACAAAGTGAAGCGAAAGCTCGGATTCTAGGGGCCTTAACGCAATAACCAGAAGTTATATTTCCGATACCCGAAAGATTCCATTTGGAGGGCTCTGGACAGTCCAACTTCAACTTGAGATATCTTGGGCTCCCGAACTCCAAATTGGACGAAATTTGGGTCTATTTCGGGTGATTTTTCATAAGGAACACAATGGTGAGGCCTATATAAGCACCCCATGCTCCACGTTTTTTGAAGGACAGAATGAATATTTTATTTATTCTTGAAGGAATCCTAGTCATCACCCTTACTCTCTCTCTCCTCCAACTTCTCAAGGGCACTTCTGGAATTCTATTTGGGATATATTTATTTTGAAAGATATTCTCTCACCTATGCAAAGTTGAAAAATCAAAGATGCTTTGATTTAATTGCTTGGAGAAGATATCTACAAAGAAAAGGAAGCACTTGTTAGAATTGGAAGTTTACTTTTATAGAAATAGAAGGTCTATGTAAACAATCTTCTCTTCTTCTTCTTTCTATTTTTTTCTTTTTTCTTATTTCTTAGGATTCAAGGCATTGTAAAAGAGGAAGGAGAAGAGAATATTCTCTTTTCTTAGGGAATATTTCTCCTACACTTCCCTCTTCTCTCTTCTCCTCTCTTCCTCTTATAAATACCCCTTACCCTTTGGGTTGTAAGGAGTGAGTAGTTTTTTTAGTTCAATTTTTAGTTAATTTCTAGTTCAATTTTAATTCAGTTTTTTAGTGTAATTTTTATTTCATTCACTTGGTGAAATTTTCTCTTCTTTTCCTATTTTTGGCTTAAGTTCTTAGTTTTGATTTCAAGTTCTTAGTTTTGATTTCATAAGTCTAGTTTAATGGTTGTAATAGTTTTAGTTTAAAGCTTCCTAGTCTAAGTTCCTATGTTGATGACAAGACATGGAGATTTACAAGAGGAAGCCATGGTGAGTTTATTCAAGTATTCAAGCACATCAAGGTATCTCATTCTCTAAACCCTTAATCTCATTCTCCCTTTCCTCTATCTCTCTCTATCTTCTTCTTCTTCTCCCTCTATTTCTTTTATTTTTTTTATATGGTTGTGGTATGTGGATGCACTTTTATTCCCTTATTTCTTTTTATGTGATTATGAAGTGTGGCTACGTTTTTGTTATTCCTTTCAATTCGCTTTAGTTTGATAGGTTAGATGCTCATGTGTTAGGACGCCAATTTAATCCCTTAATTTTGTTAGATGCTTATGAGTTAGGATGCATTAATTTTTATTAGTTTAATTAGTTTAATTTAACACTTTAATTTGGTCCACTTTGCATTACTTTTAAGTTAATTAAATAGAGTGGTATATATCTCCTCGTGTTCGACCCGTAGCTACGATTGACCCGTACGCTTGCGGTATTATTTTAACTCAAACAAGTTTTTGGTGCCGTTGCCGGGGAGATTATTGACCACTTTATTTTTTTGATTTTTAAGTAATTCGAAGTGCTTTAGTTTCTTCTTTCTCCTCTTTCTTTTAAAAAAAAAAACAAAAAAAAAAAAAAAAAAAATTTGAAAACCTCCTCTTGTTTCTTTTCTGTTTCAATAGTGTTCGCCCAATCTAAAGTCCTTCATATGCCCAAACCCAGCCAATCTTGGTGCCCCTTGATTCGTTGGGTGGTTTGGATTGGCATGTGACTTATCTTTGGAGGTGACCACTCTTGATAACAGGAAAACGACATAATGAGAGCGTTGGAAACATAAACGTATAGTAGTCCTCCACCCTACATCAGAATCCATTTGGAGTCGCCCGTAGGTGGCTTGTGAAGACTATACGGGTTCCCTTGCTGTCAACCTATATGGCAACCTTACAGCTTTGGAACCACTGTTTCAATTTCTGAGGGATAGATGCACTATCTACCTTGGGCTCCCTCTTGTTTTTAGTATTTTTTTTTTCTAGTATTTTTTTTTTCTTTAAACTTTTTTTTATGGGAGACCTCAATTTGGGATAGGTGGTTAATTTAGAATAATGGGAGATACACTTCCTTATAAGACTTTGGGGGAAAGATGGACCTATGCTAAGGCAACCATGATTTTGGAGGAAATATTTAAATAGGTTAGGGAAGCCAAAAGTAGTGAGATAGAGAACAATTTTGCACCACCCCAGTACAATTTTGCTCCCCAACCCAACTATGGGCTTTCGAGAAATTTTGATTGGTCACATCCCCAAACTATCCATGTTATGGAAGGATGCCCTAATCTTTATGGGGGTAGCAATGGTGATGAGAGTGTGAGTCCTCAATTTCAATATAATTCTTTTGGCACTTACAATCACGGGTGGAGTGATCATCCCTATTTCTCGTGGGATCAATGGAATAACCAAGCTGGACCACCCAATTTCCAATATCATGGTCAGTATGGTCCTCCAATGCCCAACCCTCCATTGAATCTCAATGGGCCACCTCTCCTTGAACCATACCACCAACCCCCTGAATTTCAGAACATGGGTGAGGAGGTCAGACTGAATGAACTTGAGAAATACATAGATCTTCTCACAACAAGCCAAAATATTATGGAGAAGCAACTCTCTCAACTGATCACCATGGTGCAAGAGGAGGAAACGGGTTCATTACCTAGTCAGCCTGAACCGCCCCATCCCCAGTTTAATGATATTGAAAGTCCACCACCCCAATTTGAGGTTAATGAGAGTCACTCCCAACAAGATGCTTTTCATGACAATTTATTTGTTGAGATTGAGTCTCCTAAAGATACTAGTGAAGCGAGGTTTGATGAGCTACCTGAGGAAGTCCACCTTTTACCTGAAATTTCTGATTTTAGTGAGCCTAGTGAATTTATTGATTTAGAATCAGATTTTCATGATAACATAGAAAGCCAGGAAATTCGATCTCCCCCTCTCTCTTTGGAAAACTTAGATAATTGTCATTTTGAGGATTTTATTGTCTCACATGTTGATTTGTCCAAACCTCCTAGGTTTGACGATTTTATTGAGTAGGACAATGTTAGTCATAATGCCTTTCAAGCATATTTCCATGATCCTTATTTGACAAACCAAGTTATGCAAAGAGCGGATAGTTGTATTGCTAGGATTGATTTGAGTAAACCTCCAATTTTTTATGATTATTTAGATGAGGTTATTCATAATCCTTTTTATGCTTATTGTGATCCGTTTTTGATTGGTTTTTCAAAGAATGATAGGTGTTCTACATTGCAAACGGGAGAGGAGGGACGAATTTATGGCCTGAGTTTTAATGCCTTCATTTTCCACTGTCCCATGAGGATAGATTTTTCTATTGAATATTTCTCAGTTGTTCTTAACTTCCATATTATTTCTCGCTTTACTAAAATTCATGGTCGAGTGTTGCCATCCTGGAATCTCCCACAATTTTTTGCGGTGGAGGAGCAGACGTGGTATCAAATTATTCCTCAATCCATCAAAGGCATGTCCTACCAAGTGACGCACGAAGTGACAGGTATAAATCCCACCACCCTACACCCAATGCACTATAAAAAGGGTTATGCTAAGATCATAGCTAGACAAAACGTCAAGGTACAAAGGGGGGGTGAAGATTTTGAAGAAGGCCAACGCTTAGCTAAGTGTTGGAATTCCAAGGCAACCCCTTCGCTCAGCTGAGAGTGGAGGGGGTAAGATTTTAAAGAGCACCAATGCTCAACCAAATGTTAGAATTCCAAGGCATCCCTTTTGCTCGGCCGAGAGTGGAGGGGGTAAGATTTTGAAGAACGTTAACGATCAGCCAAATATGGGAATTTCAAGGCATCCTCTCCGCTCGGCCGAGAGTGGAGAGGGTAAAATTTTGAAGAGCTCCAATGCTTGGCCAAGTGTTGGACATCCAAGGTATCCCCTCTGCTTGGCCGAGAGTGGGGGGAAGAATTTTGAAGAAGGCCAACGCTCAGCCAAGAGTTGGGAATCCAAGGCATCCCCTCCGCTTGGCCAAGAGTGGGGGTAAGAATTTTGAAGAAGGCCAACACTCAGCCAAGCGTTGGGAATCCATCCAAGCATTGAGACTCCAAGGCGTCCCCTTCGCTCAGCCGAGAGTGGAGGGGTTAAGATTTTGAAGAAAGCGAATGCTCAGCCAAGTGTTGGGAATCCAAGGCATCCCCTCCGCTCGACCAAGAGTGGAGGGGGTAAGATTTTGAAGACAGCCTACCCTCAGCCAAGCATTGGAACCCAAGGCATCCCCTCCACTCGGTCGAGAGTAGGGGGTAAGATTTTGATGAAGGCAGCGCGGTGGGCACTCATGACCTCCACATCACTGAGATGGTAAAATTTCAGAGAAGCATTTCAGGGGCCATCCAGACATCATTGCTTGCCTTTAGAAACCTTGCTCCTCCATTGGGACCGGAGGGGAAGGGGGATAGTAGTTCACAACATTACATTTAGAAAGCAATAACCCTACAACAAAGTGACTCATCTCCAACAAAAACACTCAGGCATCTACAATTACCAACACCAGACTGAGATTTCAGAAGGGAAAGAAGAAGTTCAAGAGGAAATAAGAAAATAGTCCCAACCTCGGCCAGGAAGTAGGAAGCCAGTAGAAGCAAGTAAGCATCACCAACACAACAAAGAACCCATATAATGAAAGAAGCACTTTATTACGCCAAACGACGGTGATAATTACAAAGAGGCTCAAGTCCATACAACATTACAAAGAGGCACAAAAGCTATACAACATTACAAAGAGGCACGAAGCCTGATGAAGAATAGAAGTCGCTCACCCACCAAGGAAGATGAAGCAAAAAATCTAGTCGCTCCTACCAAGCCACTGGCCACCGCAAGGTTGAGATTGAGAACCCCAGAACCCAAGCAAGGAGGTTCTTGAATTCCAAAAATCCTTGGGTGCTAGTACCGTAGAGAGAGATGTACCCGAAAAGAAGAGGGGCTGCCATGCATCATGAACAGATTTACAATCATCTTCATGGGCAACGCTCCTCAACACGCTCTCACATTTACTCCAACACTTTGGGGAGCTTGGCACTCAGAGTGGCCAGGTTTTGACCTCCCATGAGAAAAAGCGACTGTTCGTCAGCTGACCCAATACCCACGGGAACCACAGTGAAAGCCCCGGTCAGCCGACCCCGCCATGCAACTAGGTCCTACCCCTAAGAGAACCGCCATCCAGGGAAACCCTTCAAGAGTTCCCATCGTAGCCTAGGGGCTCCCTTGGAGTAGCTATGATCGCCATGGAGTCCACCTGGGGTAAAGAACCAAAGAGGTGATCCACAGAAGCTACCGCAAAACAACCGGAGGCAATCCTGGGCATACCAACATATGGTATGAGAATATATGATTCATAATGTTCTATGCTTAATATTCTGTTCAAATGACTTTCTAAGGTATTTATGAGATATCATGCTGTTTTATATTATTAATATAATGGAATACAATGTTTTAGTATTTTATACAAAGGTCTTAATATTTTTTAAGATTTGGATGTTGCATAATGTAAATGTTTGAATAAGTACTCATATAGTTGATGTTCTTATATATGGTATGAGGAATTTTGGGTCAATTTAAGTCATGGGTGGTTCAACCCATGGATTTGGTTCAAGAATGAATTTGATTTCACTTGAGGTTTTGAGTGTGGTTAGTGCTTCAAGTGAAGGGTATTTTGGAAAGTAAAAGAGGTAGGTAACCTTGCATGAGAATCTATTGGGCTATTTGTTAGTAGAGGCATTATTTGGGGAACTATTTACCGTGGGTATTATTGGAAGTTCATTGAAAATATGAAATATTACTAAGGAGCCATTGTAGTTGGGTTAGTTTAATTAGTTGTTGGTTATGTTAGTTAATTTTATTTTTGGGTGTATTAAGAGTTTAATTAAAAATTAGAGCCATGTCTATATAATAGATCATTTAGGATTAAGCTGGAGAAAGATTCTTTTCTCCAAAGAAGGGAGGAGATTGTCATGCATGTTGATGGAAATGCTAGGGATTGAAAGGATCAACAAAAGAGGATCCTAAGATTTGAAAGCTGAGCCATTTGCACCATTTATTAAGATGGATTTGGGATCTTGAGTTGCTCAAGTTGTGGAACTTAAGATAAGAAGTGTTTATCAACAAAGAACTTCAATGGATTCAATACAATGTGTTTCCATGGTGTGATTCTTAGCATAGTGGTGTCATCTTCCTAGGATTTGGATGCATGCATGATTAAGTCTTCATTTGGGCTGACCATTGGAGGATTAGAGCTACTGGAGTATGTATTCTATTGAAGTTAGTGAGGGTTTGTCTTTGAAGTTAAGTGTCTTTGATTTTTATCTTGCATGTTGTTGTTTGAGTTTGATTTTGTTATTAGATGTTTATATAGGTTCTAGGATTTGTTTTGATGAATTAGAATAAACCCTCTCAATGTCTAATGTAAGTTAGGTTCAAAACCACATTCAAGATCTTGAAGAATAGAGGAAGAAAAACCCAGGTAGATGTGACTCCTCATGGTTAGAGTCGCAAATATAACTTCTCCTATAGATAATAGGTCTTCTAACTTGCGCAAACTTGGAGATTGAAAGTTTGTTCAAGACTTTGAAGCTTGAAATCAATCCTTGCAAGTTGAATAAGAAGCCAAATCACCAAAGCCTTTGAGTTCCAAAACTCAATATTTTCTTTATCTCAAAACCACACCAAGAGAGAGAGAGAGAGAAGAAAAAACGTGGGAGGGGGAGAGGAGCAACCAAAAACATGGTTGCTTCTCTCCTCTCTTTTTATAATTTTAGAGATCCAAGCTTGCCTTCTATATATATTGGCCTTAGACCTACTTGCTATTTTGGTGAATGAGATCTTCTCTCATTTTTACAACTCCAATTTGCTACCAAGTTTAAGACATAGAATCTCAAAAGAAAAATAATCTTTCTAATTTATGGCTTGTGAGATAATTTCATAATATCTCTTGCCATAATATAAAAAGATAATCAACCATAATTATATTATCCTCCCATGTGATGCCATGTGTCCAATAGATTCTTTTATTGTACACAAGTCATTCCATTTTTCTAATATCCCATAATTAATTATAGGGTATGTACTTTAATGTTACTAATCCCTAATTTATCATGTACATTAATTGAGAGAATATATGATTGCGATTGTATAGCCGTAAAACTTCAAAATCAAAATTTAATATATTACATATACATTTTAATAATATAATAATTTTGCTATCCTATTCTAATAGTTTTGTGTGTATTAGTGTACTTGCATTTTGTATTACCATTTTTATCATATTTGGTGGGAAAGGAATATGAGGATTCGTGGCACACCATAAACAAATACAGTCTGCCATTAGCTTTCGAGGTTCGGCATAAGACTCTCACAATCCTTGCTCCATGTAAAGAAAGTGAGAGTTGATTGCTTCCGCCTATCCGCCCCTAGTGCGCTCTTTCTTGGGTGGTAGTTGGGGGATTTTTCTCTTCTCCATTTCTCGATCTGTAAGTTCTTGTAAGTTCTTGTAAGTTCCCTCTGTTTGCGTGACATGTGATACTTTTTAATCCAAAGGTCATAAGAGTATCCAATCTCAACCCAATTTCAACCCTAACGTTACCCATTCTCTCTCCTCTCTCATTCCTCCCCAAACTTCAATTGCCATTAAAAAATGTCATATGTCACACTGGCAGGGGAACTTATAAGAACTTCCAGATCAAGAAATGGAGAGGAGAAAAATCCGGGGTTGGGGGCATGGTTCGTGTAAAAACGACACCGCTCAACGCAGCAGATTAGAACCTACGACTAGAGGCTAGAGCTATTCAGGACAGATTCTCATGGATGATAGAAATGTCATGGCGAACAGCCAAAACTATCCACATCGAGTAAGGCCGCTAGAGCATCATTCCGCACACACACACGCACCAAAAGAAAAAAAGTTAACGCGCAGGAGTGGGACCTTATCATCATGCAAGCGATGATGAAGCCTCGAGGTATCGATTGATTCAACTGCTCTAAAACAGAGATGTATACAGGAGCCTACGTTTCAGCTTAAGTAATGTCCGTTGCAGCTCCTGAGTCACAACTAGGTGGCACGAGAAGAAAAACAGCAAACGACGGTGGATCCTCAATTGCCATTGACGCTGCCGACGATGAGGACAGAACGAGTTGTTGACTCGGCAGCTCAACCACTCCGAATCCTTCACGCCTCAACTCCTCTAGACTATCTCCAATCCACCCTCGAATCTCACTCGCCGACCAAATTCTCGTCTCGCTCCCACATAGCCTCTTCAGCGTCTTCGCTAGCGCAGCCGTCTCCGACGCACCGAAGAACACGTCAGACATCAGCACCAAGCCCACATGCCCCAACTCACTGCCGTCACTCGTCTGCGACTCGTCCGATCCCCAAAGCAGTTCCCTTACCTGGACTCGGTCCTCAAGTGCATTGGCTTCGACGTTCTTCCGTAGCCCAGGAAGAAGTTGCGCAACGTCGGTGAGAACCACATGGTTGGCGCCGAGTAATGCTGCTGTTAGACCGGGGAGTCCGGTTCCGGCACCGAGTTCAACCACGGTTCGGCCATGGAAGTCAAAATCGAGTCGGCCATGGCTCGCCATCCACTCTGATAGGATGAAGGACGAGTCCCAGATCCAGGACCCGGTGAGAGCTCGGCCTGTGACTGGGTCATAGACGTCGTCGGGCTCATAAATCGTCACTATATTGCCTGCGACTTCAACTTCTCTGATGCTCATCTTGCAAGGAAACTTAAAACGAGAGCAGAGCAGAGATAGCTATGGGTGCTTTGGATGTTTTACTTGAAAGCTTCTGCCGGGCTTGGCTTTGAGTTGTCGGACAATCGAATCCAATATTGGAAAGAGTGTTCCAAAAAGCATATTGAGTTTTTTTCTAGCATCTTCTATAATGGGGAATTAGATGCTTCCATTAATAAGCATCCCGATGATTAATAGAAGGTAGAAATGTAGAACTCAGTACAAACCACACATGGAATACATAATTCTCGTAATGGTTTTGGTCTGCAGTAAATCATGTATTTAACATGAAAAGACCTTCTGATTCTAACCAGCAACCTGATCACACAGATTAAGTTGGTACTTCAATCGGAACCTGGGTCTCCTCCAACCATGGTGGGAGTTGGAGGATCCAGCCCAACAAAAACAGCCGGGGCGGGTTTGGTCATTCCTATGTCCTCTCACAGGGCACCGTGAGATGACACCTCTACCCCTTGGGTAGATACCCAGGTGTGTTCACCCATTGGCCCAGACGCTTGTGTAGAGACCATGCGACCAAGTAGACTTTTGTTGCCCTTTTTTTTTAAGGTAAATTACATCTAAAGTTCCCAATGTTTGATAATAGTACCTTTTGGATGCCTTAAGTTTTAAAAGTGATGTTTGGGTTCCTTGTGAGTGTCTTACATTAAACTGAATATATTTCCAATTTTGACCTTCCACCTCCTCTTCACCCTAGCTTCTCCCCTCTCTGCCCCCACCCCCACCCCCAACCCCAACCCCAACCCCAACCCCAACCCCAACCCCAACCCATTGTTCAATTGAAAGCAATGGATATGGTTATCTTCATCCTAAAGACAGCTCTCCCTTTAGCAATCCACGGAAACCCTTCAAGAGTTCCCATCGTAGCCTAGGGGCTCCCCTGCAGTAGCTATGATCGCCATGGAGTGCACCTGGGGTAAAGAACCAAAGAGGTGATCCACAGAATCTACCACAAAACAACCAAAGGAGGAGGCAGTCCTAGGCATACCAACAGATCAAGATGCCAGGCGCCATCTGAAGATAAAGTCCGAGACTGTTGCGACATCGAAAGATAAAGTCCAAAAGAAAAACCACAGAGGCACAACCCTTAGAAAGAGAAAGGCAGGCAAGCACGGGATTGTCACATAGCGCCTTCCCCAGGCAAGGAGATGTCTCAGACGGTACCATGACAAAACATGTTGCTCCATGTTAGAACTACAGGCACGATGACATGAAGAAGAGAGGAAGGAAGAAGACCTCATCATGTCTACAAAAACAAGAAGACACGAAGATACAAAAACTCAGTGACAAAGGAGCCACCCTTATAAAGAAGAAGGAACGGCTGAGATGAAAAAGCATATGAATCCAGATAGAAGAACAAGACTACACCTGAGAAGACCACAGAAGGAATAACTGCCCAATGAAACGTGACGGTTCTCCATTGGAGGCTTGCCACAAATAGCAACATTTTCCAAAAGAGGATTTGATGAGGATTCATTGAAGAGGGCGGCTACTCCGCGTGATGCGTCAGGTTTCCCCAAGATTCAATGCTTGGGTACGCGCGAGAGCAAAGATAGGGAATGAGAGTCATCACTCCCACCTTAATGACACAACAATTATGCTCCAAAGCAGTTACAAGCTGCACTACCCAAACAATCCCCAAACCGGAAAGCACTACAAGCGGGCGCATAAGCAAAGAAGGTTCAACAGAGGATCACCCAAATCTTAAAAAGGTTCAGAAAAGAACCCAGGGCCAACACTTACTACAAAATGGCAAGGCATGACACACCAAAATCTATTCTACTCCAACACATCCCAAAACGGAATCTATTGGATACCATATAATGGCCACTCAATAACACCATGACATGTGGCACCAACAGAAATAGTCAATGGGGTTTATCAAGTAAGGACTATCCACCCAAAACCCATGGCGGGTTTATCGGGTAAGAACTATCCGCCGAAAGACCCGTAGCTAAAAGATCCAGAGGTCCCCTCAAAGAAGCAAGAAGAAGTTGGCTCATCCGTCAAATCAAGAAGCCTATCAAAGGCAACTCTACACGCCCTAACACTTCACCTCTCAAATAGGTGTGGGCGCACAATAGGGGACCTTGGCACTTCAAGAACCCTTAAGAAGGTAGCAAACCAGTGAAGGAAGCCACTCTCCACATATCCATTATTTTTATGAGCATTTAATGATGCCCACCGAAAAAATCCCCTACGCATGTAGGGGCTTTCCCCGATAAAGCATTCTTCACATGGGACTCTCCAGACCTAAGACAGACATCTAAGATAGAGAAACACTCCACTTCCTCCCTTGAGTAGGGCTCCATCGTTGGTCACATCAGGACTTCTACATAATCACAACAACCCTATTTAAGGGAAGGTAACACCCCATACAGAGGATGGAACTCTTGAAACTCTTATTGTTTCATCTGTGTGCAAAAGAGACCTAACTTAGGCATCGGAGGGTCCCTCGTCGACACTCATCTCTCTTGTCTGTTTACTACTTTGTGTAGGTCCTACTCTTGGAGGACCTACCAGAGGTTTGTTGGCACAACACCATGTATGCTTGCCAAACATTGTCATTCATCTTATCCATATCAGGATAATAGATCTACTGTTCTTTTTATATTATGTATACTGATATTTGGGGACCCTCTCCTACTACTGCTTTGTTTGGCTATCGCTACTTTGTTTCATTTTTTGATGACTATTCACGCACTACTTGGATTGTTTTGATGAAACATAAGAGTAATGTCTATGATGCATTTAAAAATTTTTATCAAATGTTTCTTACTCAGTTTGAGACTAAAATCAAAATTGTTCGTTCTAATAAAAGCTGGGGGGAAAAGTACATGTTTGGTGGCCTCCAAAAATTCTTTACTGATAATGGCATTCTCTATTAGCTAGCTTGTATTTACACACACACACACACCCCCAACAAAATGGGGAGCTGAGAGGAAAAATTGTCATTTATTGGAGGTCACTCGGAGTCTTTTATTTGACATGCATGTTCCTAAGACCTTTTGGTCTGATTCTCTTCTTATTGCTTCCATTCTCATCAGCCACATGCCTACAAAACTTCTTGGTTCCAAATCTCCTTTGGAAACCTGGTCTCCTTAGGTTTCTACTTTTTCTATTCCCCCCCCCCCAAAGGGTCTTTGGATAATTGTTATGTCCATGTTAATAAATCCTTTGAGACTAAACTTGACCCAAAAGCTCTCAAATGCCTCTTTCTTGTGTATTCCTCTACTACCAAAGGCTACAAGTGCTACCATCTTTCCTCTTGTCGGCGTCTCCTCTCCAAAGATGTCACCTTCCTTGATTAATTTGCACCCTACTTTGGTCCTCCTTAGCATCCTCTTCAGGAAGAGATTAGTGGGAGTGAAAAGGCTACAAATGATATTCCCTTTCTTTCTCCCTTACCTATTTCTTCTTTTATGATTGACATTGGGAAACACAAAGAAGTAAATGTGGTTGATATTGGTGATCAGTCAGGTGGTGGTTCAGGTAATAAGGAGCTAATTGTTTACAAGAGAAAGAAAAAAAAAAAAGACCTACCAAGAGTTCTCTTTGGATCCACACCCTGAGATACGTCCTCTTTAGTCAGGTAACATACCTTCTATTAATTTTGATTTAGACCTTCTTATTGCTATTATAAAAAGGAAAGAGCTTGCATTAATCCTATAGCTTGGTTTGTTTCTTATGATGCTCTCTTTTCTACAGGTGTTGTTTTTACTGTTTCCCTCTCTGCTGCTTCCATTCCCAAGAATGTCACTGAGGCTATATCTGACCTAAAGTGGAGGCAAGCCATTTCTGAGGAAATAATGGCTCTTAAGAAAAATGGTACTTGGAAATTAATAGATCTCCCCAGGGAAAGACTTCCAGTTGGATGCAAGTGGGTCTACATAATCAAGTATTGGTCAAATGGTGTGGTTGAGAGTTACAAGGCAATGTTGGTGGCCAAAGGGTACAGTCAAGTGTATGGGATTGACTATCAGGAGACATTTTCTCTATGGCTAAGCATAGATCTATAAAAGTTTTGTACATGCAAACTCCACCTGGCTTTAACCTTCCTTTAGCTGAAGTAAAAGTGTGTCTTCTCAATAAGGCACTATATGGTCTCAAACAATCCCCAAAAGCATTATGAAGAGTGGGTATTCCCAAAGTCAAGCCGATCATACCTTATTTACTAGGTGAGGCAATGACACATTTACAACTCTAATTGTCTATGTTGATGACATTGTAGTAATTGGAGATGATAGGGTTGAGATAACTAGGTTGAAGATATATCTGGCCTAGCAATTTGAAATCAAGGATCTAGGACCCTTGAAGTATTTCTTGGGAATTAAAGTGTAAAGGTCCAAGAAGGGAATCAACATAAGTCAAATGAAGTTTATCCTCGATTTGTTGAAAGAAACAGGGATGTTGGGCTGCAAACCAACAAGTTCTTCTATTGAGCAAAACCACAAGCTAGGAGAAGATTGTGGCCGCTCTCTTGTTGATGCAAAGAAGTACCAGAAGCTAGTGGGGAAGCTCATCTATCTATCTATGACTCTCCCAGATATTTCTTATGCAATGGGAGTGGTGACCCAATTTATGTATACTTCCAAGAGTGGGCACTTGGATGTTGTATACCAATACAAATACTTGAAGTCCTCTCCAAGGCAAAGACTATTGTATGTTAGGCACAATCACTTGAGAATAGAAGGTTTTGCACATGCCAATTGGGCTGGATCCATCTCAGATAGAAGGTCTACATCTGGCTATTGCATATTTGTAGGTGGTAATTGGGTCATAAGGAGAAGCAAAAAACAACCTGTGGTAGCTAGATCCTGTACAGAGGTAGAATTTAAGGCTATGACTCATGGAGTCTGTGAGCTCATATGGTTAAGATGATTGGTCCAGGAGTTGGGGTTTGATACTGAAGGACATATGCGTCTCTACTGTGATAACAAGGCAGCTATAAGCATTGCCCATAATCCTATGCAACATGACAGAACAAAGCACATTAAAGTGGACCGACACCTAATCAAGGAGAAAATAGACTCTGGCTGCATTTGCACTCCTTTTGTGAAGATTGGTGATCAATTGGCAGCCATCTTCATCAAAGGGCTCACTTCTCACCAGTTCGATACCCTATTATATAAGCTAGAAATGCATGATATTTATTCTCTAGCTTGAGGGATTGTGTTAGAGTTTATGTAATAAGGGTACATTAGGAACTAGTTTGTTATTGTGAGGACAATGACCGCATGGTGGGGGATCGCTATGTGTCCTCCACCTTATCCCTCTTTGGGGGGAAAGAGAGAGGGAGGTGAAATGTGTGTTGGAGTCACCACCTAGAGGAGGGTCAAGAACCCAAGATTGTAAATGTAATGACTCTCATGCAATGCCCTTTTAGGGACGAATGGTCTGTTAGCTTGGGTATGGGTCAAGTTACAATCCAGAGAAGATATTAGGCACCCTAGTCCGCTCGAACTTGCCGGTCTTCTATTACTAGGCATTATGGAATGAATAATATGCTTTAATAGTATGTAGATGCAAGTAAAAATGCAAGAAAATAAAGTACAAGGGGAGTGAAGAGAACACATACCCGGAGGTTCGGCTGCAATGCAAGGGTTAGTATACTGAATATAAAGATGAAGGATTCAAAGACCTAAATAACCTAAACATGATTGACTTTAGGCTAATCATAATGATGTGACAAATGCATGACAACGAAGGTGATAATTTAATGCATATGCATAGAGGAATCTGAGAATAAAACAAGAGAAACATGTCAATGGTGAATGTACATGCCCAATATAGTTCTCAATACGATAAACAGGACAATTAGTACAAGAACGAGTACCTTTTCTTTGAGCAATGGGTAAGTCTGGAGATGGAACCTCAATTAGAACCGAATTGGTAGGGGGCAGAGCAGAAGCCTGTACTGAAGTAAAGGGTATTGTAGCCTTGCGCCATTTGTAAACCTACAAAAGGGGTGCCACTATATGATCCAATATAGGAAGAGGAACCACAGATGGAATATGTGGGGTGGACTCGGGAAGGGTATCCTCTCTAGGAGAGGGAGGAGGAGAGTAATAAGGAGTACTCTCAAAGAAGGTAACATCAGCGCTGACAAAGTGCTGATGAGAGTTAGGATCATAGCACCGGTAACCCTTCTGAGTTCTGGAATAACCAAAAAAAACACATTTGATAGCACGAGGAGACAATTTATCAATGGTTTGGTGCAGAATATGGATAAAACACACACTCCCAAAAGCACGGGGAGACAGAGAAAACAATGGTTTGAAGGGAAATAAAATAGAGAAGGGAGTGTTATTTGAAAGAATAGATGAAGGCATTCGGTTAATAAGAAAACATGTAGTAAGAACTGCATCACACCAAAAATATTTAGGGACATTCATATGAATTATAAGAGAGCGTACGACTTCCAACAAATGTCTATTTTTATATTTTACCACCCCATTTTGTTGTGGGGTGTAGGAATAGCTCATTTGATGAATAATCCCACGCTCTAAACAAGAAGTAGAAATTTCATGTTGTGCATATTCTAAAGCATTGTCAGACCGAAACACCTTAAGGAGAACACTAAACTGATTTTGAATTTCATTAATAAAATTGTGAAACACAGATAAAAATTCAGATCGATCTTTTAATAAGTAAACCCAAGTTAAACGAGAATGGTCATCCATAAATGTAGCAAAATGTAAAACACCTAACCTATTTTTTACATGACATGGACCCCAGATATCAGAATGGACTAAACAAAATAAAGAACTACTCCTAGACTCAGTATGAGGTGGAAAAGAAGTGCAGTGATGCCTCCCCAATTCACGTGCTTCACAAAACAGATGAGACAGTGAAGAATAGCTTGGAACCATAATTTTCAATTTAGGTAGAGACAGATGGCCTAGGCGAACATGCCACTGAAAGGGTGTGGGATGAGAGGATGCAGTAGCAGCAGTGGAAGGTCTAGTATCATCCAAATAGTAAAGGCCTGACTGCTCAAGCCCGCCACCAATCGTCGTTCTAGTCTGAAGGTCCTGAAACACATAATAGGAAGGATAAAAGGTTAGAGAATAGTTAAGGTGTTTGGTAAGTTGACTAACAAATAATAAACTCAATGGTAATTGATGAACATGTAAAACTGATGGTAAAGTCATGGTAGGCATGAGAGAAACTGTACCATGACCACTGACAGCAGTAGAGGAACCATTAGCAAGACTAACAGGGGTAGCGTTAGTGAGTGTAGACAAGGAAGAAAAAATGCCAGACTTACCAGTCATATGGGTGGATGCCCCATAATCAATAATCCAAAGGGTAGGAACTGATGTGGAGGACAAAAGAGCAATAGTACTTGTGTGGGCTATGGTAGTTGTAGATGTAGAACTAGAAGTCTCAAGCATTTGCACACGCTTAAGAAGTTGTTGATAATTGTCCTGAGGCACAGAGATGGTGATAGATGACCCAAATAAAGGTGGCCATTCACTAGTTACCACAGAAGTAGAAGCTTGATCCATAGCAACATTGGCAACTTCATTTTCCCAATCTGGATGACCATGCTTAACCCAACATGTGTCAATAGTATGATTGGATTTATTGCAGAAAGTGCAATGATAGGCAGCTTTGTCATATTGACCACCAGATCCACAACCACCAGACCTATGGCCACGACCACACCCCTAGCCACGTCCCTTGCCAGAAGAGAAAGAACCATGATCACGACCAATAAAGAAGGCAGAAGTATCCTTCACAGACGGTGAATCATTCTTGGGTGCAGAAGATAGACATTGAAGACGGCCAAATGTCTCATTCAAGGAAGGCACATGTTTTCCAGTAAGTAGATGGCTTTTTACTGGCTGATACTAAGGATGAAGATTAGCCAGAAATAATGTAACTGAAATTAGACTTTTGCTATTTCAGCACCTCTGCATCAGTAGTAAAGGGCTAGTAGACTTGAAGTTCTCAATAAGGCCTTTGAAACTCCCAAAAAATTCGCTGAAAGACCTATCCCCTTGCTTATGAGTAAATAATTTTTCATAATCTCATAGATACGAGATACATTCTTGGCCTGGGAATATGTCTCACGAAGATCAGTCCATACTTCTTTGGCAGTGGAGTAATACATAACATTAGATGCTATTGTTGGTTCCATACTATTCCACAACCAAATTTTAAAAGTTGAATTATCATGCATCCAAGTAGTGTAGGCAGTAGTAGAAGCCTTATTCTTAGAATCATAGGATCTTCAGTTAGATGCTGGATTTTTTCCTTTGCATACAGATAGGTTTGCACAGATTGTACCCATAATGTGTAGTTAGAAATCCCAGCCAATTTGACTCCAGTGATAGGTAGGTGGATATGATCTACAGTTTTTTTGAACTCATCCATAATACCAATAAACTAAAAGAAAAACAGCCTGATATGACTGTCGAAGAACACTTCAATGAAGATAAGTAGAAGTCCAGAAGATCAGGACAAGAAGCCAACTATTGCAGCAGTTACAGGAGATATAATAGTCCCAAAAAATTGGGAAAAAAATAGAGTACCACAAGTCTGGAGAGAAGCCTTTTAAAGCAGCACCTGGAGAACTCAATTAACCTTAAAGTTGTGGTTGAGTGTCACTAATATAGAGCAGAATAACACCCCAGAAGATGAAGAAGACCAACTCAGACTTGAGCAAGAATAAATCCTTCACTCGAACCTTCAGAACATAAAGACTTGTAGAGAAAATATGTAGACTCGATCTACAATCCTTCAGACATCATGTAGTTAATAGAACAGTCCTAGTTTGCTTGTGTAGTCATACAACTAGGACATTAAGTAGGTAGGCAGCATAGGCTGCTGCAGCCAGGAAGAGAAAAAAAAATTGAGAACTCAATCAAACCAGTGTCGTGGAATGAACAGGCCTGGATTTAATCAAGCTCTGATACCATGTAACAGAATAAAAAAAGAAAAAAAAAACTAATTAGAAGGACAAGATGGAGAAGAGAGATGATGAGAGAAGAGATGCTAGAGATGGAGCAGCCTCGGTTGGTTTAGACTGCTCCTCTCATGCAGGCATATATTAATATAACTTTCCATAAGTGTTTCCTTAATTTAGGAAACAGAATTACAAGAATATAACTAATTAAGGAAAGAAGATAAAGACAAAATGGGGATTATATCGGATGGACTTCATATGCTATCGATAAGGTACCCCAGGAAAAAAGACTTTTGTCTATGTGATGTACGGTAAGAGAAATAGGAAATCATGTAATTGCCAATGTGAGACCCATATGAAAGTGCATTTGGTAAAAAAAGATAGGATATTTTCATGAAATGTGGTATCTTTTTCCAATAACCACAATCATGAATTATTGAATCAAAACGAATTGCATCATCTTCGTGCATATAGGCTCATTTCAAAGCATTGCAAGGACTGACTGGTGACTCTTGAACAAACCAAAATGCATATCTATCATATGATGATCATAGCTAAAGAAAAAAAACGTTCCCATTGATTGTTTTGCCATTTACTATAAAAAAAATGTACAAAATCTTTTGAATGCGGACAAGATATCCCGTAAGAAGCAAGATGCATCAAATTTGGTAAGATGTGCATGTAGCTAAAAGAGAAGGATAATGATTTTCAATTTGAGTATGAGGTTGATAACAAAAAGCGACTAAAGCATATTTCTTTGTCGTATGCAACTTCAGTATGCATATTGGAATCTCTTTGACGCTACCTATAAGTTCAATTCCTATAATATGCTCGTAGGTATTTGGGTGAGTGTCAACAACTACAGATCGACTTGCTTCTTTAGTTGTTATCTTTTAAGGGATGAGAAAATACAATCTTTTTGAATGATTTTTTAACATAAGTGAAACACATATTGTTTGAGATAAATAGTTTAATTTGTGAAATGTGTGGTTATGTTGACAATGATCAATATATCAACTACTCCAATTTCTTGTGCAAATTCCCTTGATGTAGACCTTTCTAAAATCCATGGATAGGATGTCTCCAAAGTCTATCCTCATAGATCAAGATCTAGAAATAATGGATGCCATCTCCATTGTCTTTCCTTGTTCAAAACATGGTGTGTGCATGTGGCACATAGCGAAGAAATTTCCTAGTCATCTAAGGCCTTTGTTGAAATTTCAATACAATGATTGAAAAAATATTTCTAGGGATTATTTAATAAGTTTGAGATGGTGGAAGAGTTTGAATATAGATAGCAATCAATGATAGAAGAGTATAGGTCGTCCACAAATCAACACTTGAAGGATTAGTACAAAGAGAGAGAGAGAGAGAGAGAAATGTGCTAAACCTTATATTTGGCTGTTTTTTGTAGGAGTGACAACCACAAGTAGATCGGAGTCCATGAATACATTTATTGGCATTTAATAACCAACAAGGCTAATTTGTAAGATTTTATAGATCAGGTATAACCTAGTAGCAGTAATAAAATATTTCCACTTCTCATAAAAGCAATCAGAATTTTGTTTTGAGATTGTTAATTTACATTTTGATGCTAGGTTGCACATGCTGTCAACTATTTAGGTCATACTGGCAAGATGTTATTGACAAAGCAGAAGGTTGACAATATGATTCTTTAAACCAACATCTCAATTGTATGTGGTTAAGCTTTTGATCCCTTATGCTTTTGCCAAATACTAAGAAGAGATAGAGGCTTCATTTTCTTACACATGTTTTATTATAAAGGGTTCACCTGGATTGTATTTGGTGAAACATGCGAGTAAGGAAAATGGTGGTTGGAAGCTATATCATAATTCTTATGAACAATCAATACATTATTTGTATCAAATGTTTGAGTTCAAGGGGATTTTAGGTAGGCATTCAATCCTAGTGCTATTTAGATTCAATGCTTTCCCAATACCTAACCAATATCTATTGTTTCGATGAAGGCGTGCTACTTCTGTGCAACTACCTTTAATACTTGAAGAAGTTAATCAAGTGAGAGAGAAGACAAAATGTCTCTAATCTCTTGTTTTTGAGTTGGTTAGGGAAGCTGAAAAGGTTCCTTGCTTCATAAAATAGTGGTGAATTACAGAACTTAGGAGGCACCAATGATATTATCCGAACTGATATGAGTGTCATACCAACTCATTTAGTCACATGTTCAAATAGAATTACACCATCACTGGCAGTAGGGAATCCATTGAGCTCAACACCCAAAGGCAGGGGAAAAATCAAAAGATTATGGGGTGCTTTAGAGGCTACCAACAGGCCCAAGAGATGCAGGCTGCATGGGTGTGGTGAAGTTGGACATGATAAGAGATTGTCTATTGCTCAATGCAATTAGTTTCTCAGAAGAAGTGATGCAGTTTAAAAGCTTGTCATTTAAATAAACTAAATACTTGTACTTTGTGTACCTTCTCATTAGATATTGACATGGTGTTATACTCGTACCTAAGATCATACTAACTTCGTTCTTATTGTATATACCGTGTAGATGAGGCGGCAACCTACGCCGGTGAGTTATTCACGATGGTTGTCAAACCAACCCACAAGATCATCGATTAACACACAAGACTAGTTGTCAAGGATTGATTCCTCCACCGAGATTGGAGAAAGTTCATCGATGATGAGATCACCGACTATCCTCCTAGTAGGAGTCCCAGAAGTGAGGAGTTTCGGAAGGAGAACCCGGTGTCTTGCCACCTAGACACTCACTGCCTTTGCGAGGTGTGCAATGAGATGAGAAAACTCTTCGAGATCCATGAAGACCTACTTTGATGGGCAAGGGGAATACACAAAGGTGAGCTTTCAATCCATTTATGTCATGTGTACATACTCCCTTTAAAGTCCTTGCAGTGTGGGCCAAGGCCCGGATGTAATTACTAAGTGAAAAGCCCTTTTCAGCAAGGGCGATCACACGGGCGGTTGCAGTTGCTGATGCAACCGACCTTGCAACCACCTGCGCTATGAGCCTCCAAGTGTGGTGGATCTCATGGGACCCACTTACCCCATGTTTTCAGGTGATGAGTTAGTGTTCTCAAACACCGTGGACCCCATCCACATTTCTCCTTACCATGTGGGGTCAAATAGGTGGGCCCATCTTGCTCATCCTTAACTTTTAAATAGTTTTAAGTCTATTAATGGTCTAGCCAAATAGGCCCTATTGATTATAGGCTATAAATAGTGAGGCTTAGGCATTTATTGGTCATTAATCTCATCCACCAACCAAAACATGTGAGAGTAAGGGAAGGAGAGGAGAGAAGGGAGGAGAAGAAAGGAGCGGATTGGTGGAGAGCTGGATTACTTGGAGGGCATCTATTGGACTCTCCCTCTTGACCTAGGTAAGTAAATGAACCCTTCTCTTCCTTCTATTTTGGGTTTTTGAATTCTCATGGGTTAGGGTTTGACCTAGCATTCCACTTGGAGCCCAAGGAATGGATGTGGACACCTATTTAAACCTAATGCGAATTTAATGCTCATCTATTGATGCCCCTTTGACCTTCTCCTAACCCTATTTGGAAACCTAGGACTCCAATTTCTTCAAAACCCTAGTTTTGATTTATTAATGAATCAACCCTTTAATCCCTCCAAGGTTGAATAGATGGTTATAACCATTAGAGACCCTAGGGTACTCCCCCTTAAGTCCTTAAATCCTTAGAAACCAAGGGAAATGAGGTGTTGACCTCAAAACCTCGGGCTTGAAGTCGGGCGGTCGCACGACCACTTGCAAGTTCTGATGCAACCGCAAGACCCAAAGACCCCCAAAAGCTCTTGTACTCAGCGGTCGCACGACCCGTTGCAACCGCTCATGCAATCATTGGCCTTTGTAGGTGGGCGGTCGTAGTATCGGTTGCAAATATTTATGTAATCGCCTCTACAATCGCTGCTAATCCGAGGCAATTATACTGAGCAGTCACAGGGGCAGTCTCAGTTGCTGATGCAATCGCCCGTGCAATTGCCCTTGTTCTATTGTGTCTTACTTTTTGGGTGTTGATGTAATCTCTTGGGGACCCCTTCTACACTTCTTAACACCTATTCTCATGATTCCTTAGGTAACTAAACACCTAAGGTGAGGCATATTGGGCAACGATCGGGCGATGAACCATAACTCTGATTCTTAAACTACTAGGTGAGTGGGTTTGGGTATGAATTATTTTAGGAATGTTTTTCACTATAACATGCTATATATGCCATGTATCATGCATAATCTCATATTTGCATTGTTATAACTATGATCGAGGATTTATGCGATGCGAATGTGGTTAGTACTGTGTGGAATGGAATACGGTGGTCGGGGATGCTAACACCAGGATCATGAGAGATATTGTATATTACTGTTATGTATTATCATTGTCTTGTCATGTGTTGTGTCATGTTGGTACTCGGGTACTAGATGGTATTGGACATTCAAAATACCTCTCGACACAATAGGTATCATATAGTATTATGCGGTTAGGTTATGTTCCCCTTGCTATAACCCTTACCAACAGGGGTCTAGGTTTTGGGTAATCAAGGTTCCATGCTTGCCTGTGGAGAGTGAGAGAGGCCAGGTCGGAGATGACCATTGGTTATCGGGGTCTGCCACTGGGTGGTATTGTACAGAGCCATTACTAGCGCGGGCTCCAAATCAATAATTGAGGTTGCATCGCTGCGATGACCGTAAGTGACCCAGGATGTTTTCCGAGTTGTTGCAGTAGCATTGACCGAGTGACTTAAACATGTTGCTAGGTGGCTAATCTTGTAAATTAAAGCATGCATCATAGACTATGTGTTATTGCTTGTGTTCCCCATCCACTCACTGGGCTCAGTGGAGCTTACCCCCTTTTGTGCATACTTTTTTAGATGTATCTGCAGATTATGGTGCTACTGTGAGCTTCGAGGATCAAACCTTTGGGTATGACTACATTGGTGCTGAGTACCCAAAGTCGGTGATTGATGATCACGGTGATGGATATCTGTGTGACGATTGTGCCTACAGGGCACATTGATTCTAAGAGTTACTCCTCTTTTGATTCTTTTTGGGTTTATACCATGTGTTGTATAAACAATTATTGTTATACATATGTTTTTTGTCGTTATTTGATGGTCATTGAGAAGAATTGCAAAGTGTAGTACTATTTACCATTTAACCGAATGAACATCTTGTAACTATTGTTATTAAACGCTTCCGCACTTTTGATTTACATTAATACAATGTATTCTTTCTTTCCGCATTCTGATGTTGTTATGTGAAATGTATACTCGAGTTGATTGTAGTTTAACCCATTGCATCGAGATCCTAGTGATTTGGTAGGATGACAGGCGTCATCTTAGTCATAATTCGAGTATTATACTTGTATAATATGCCTAGTTGGGCGGGGTGTGACACATGATTTTGTTATGAAATTTTAAGGTTGAAGGTACAGAGCGAGAGGATTACTAAGGGACAGAGGGTTTCGATAAGTTTGCCTTTGATGATGATTTAGAGTGTGACTCTAAGTATTAGAAGGTTGTCAACTACAATAATTGTTCATTCTTATTTATAGCTTTGAATATTGAATTCTTATTGTAGAATTTTTTTCTGAAAATAGAGTTGTTTCTTTTGAAAAATGGATGGTTTATAAGGGAAACTAAAATAATTTTCTATCACATTTCATCATTAGTTGTTTCATTGATAAACTATAATATCTTTGAACCAGTTGAATGTAATAATGATTTGATTGTCATTGATTGACAAAGGCCTAATTTATTTATAAATAAAAGAAAATAAGCAAATAAGGTATATTAGGTGGTGATGATTCATCCTTATCCTAACACACATTAACACTCCCCCTCAAATTGGCACATATATATATTTCTCCTCCCAACTTGCATACAATTGGATGAAACACCTTACAATGTAAACCCTTTATGAACACATCAGCCAACTGATTCTCTGTAGTTATAAAAGGAATGCAGATAGAGCCTTGCTCGAGTTTCTTCTTGATGAAGTGTCGGTCAATTTCAATGTATTTGGTCCTGTCATGTTGGACCAGACTATGAGCTATATTGATTGTTGCCTTGTTATTAAAGTAAAGTCTCATGGACTCTTTAGTAGTCACCCATAAATCACCGAGTAACACCTTAAGCCATACAAGCTCATAGACTCCCTGTGGCATTGTGCGGTACTCTGCTTCTACACTTGATCTAGACACCACCAATTTGTTCTTGCTTCTCCAAGTAATTAGCTTCCCTCCAAGGAAAGTACAATATCCTTAAGTAGAACGTTGATCATCAATGGAAATAGCCTAGCCAGCATCAGTAAAGGCTTCCAACTTTAGATTGTCATTGTTAGAAACTAAGAGTCTTTTTTCAGGGGCTTAGTTGAAGTATCACATAATAAGATATACTAACTCGAGATGTTACATCCACACTCCAACTAATCTATTCTTGAACCCTTGCTTGTAAATCCAACCCCATGAGGATTAGACTTCACAATTGGATCTAAGCTTTGAGTGTTGAAGGTAAGATGATTCTCCACTTAATTGGATGATTAGACCTCATGCCACTTCATTTAAATCCTTTAAACTACACGATATAACTCCCCTTCATGCAAGTCCTTTAATATATTTTTATGTGTATTAGTATAAACTCCCCTCCTTTCATGTGTGAACATCCATGAGAAAACCCCCCCCAAACAATTGGAACCAACCTGGACAAAATTCCCTCTTCGGAGGATGGTTGCGGAGGATGCAGTAGAGCCTCCGCATGGATCCTCTGCAGAGACCAAAACAGCCCAGATTTTATTGGCTTAATCTTGGATCACTTGGACTCGAGCCTAAAGCTCAACCCTGAGTTAGCCTAGCCTATTTAGGACCTAAAGGACCTAACTAAATCCTAAGATGGAAACCCTGAGGCCTATTTGGGGTTTTATGTATTTGAAACTCATTTTAGACATTAAAACACCCCCAACCAAACACACCCTTAGATCCTTAGCTAAACAACATCAAAACCCTATCCCTCTCCTTATTTCTCTCATTCTAACACTTAAGAGAGGAGATAAAATGTGGGAGACTGAAATAGAAGGAAGAAGGAGGAAGAAGGAGGAAGACGAAGGAAGTGAAGGAGGAGCCTAACCTCCATTGAAGCCACCTTTGAGCTTCAACCTTCACCTCAACCAACTTAGGAGCTGCCCTTAGACCTTGGAGCTCGTGGGAAGGAAGAGTTGCAGCCCAATCTCATCCTAGAAGCTTGCCCCATTTCTGTCCTAAGCTAACTGTTAGTGGCGGCGAAAGCGATGGGATTCTCATGTAATCACAAAATTTTATGAGCATGCAAGGATCTCAATAAACACATTAATGTACTAACCTCAAGGGGAGAGCAAGGTCACTTAGAACACTCAAATGGTGTGTTCCTCCAAAGGAATGCAACACTTGAAGAAGATCTCCCAAGCTTGCTTCACCTCCAATGGCCAATAGTGCTTGAGGAAGAAGAAGACTATTTTTCTCTCTCTAAGCTCTCTCACAATTTTGTGCAAATTGTTTTAATGATTTTTTTTCTATCATCATCAATCATCTTAGGCCTTAGGTCTCTTTATATATACAGAGACCTAATTGAGGAAGTGGCAAACCTACGGTCCAGATCTAACCAAGTGGTGTGATCCTAAAGGGTAGCCCATAAGATTATCCTAAATTGTACATAAGGATAAAACTTGTCCAAAATCACAGTAAAGGATGATCCTACCAGGGAGTAACCTGAAAAACCCCTTGCGGTAGGTAATTTTATTACATTTTCTCCCCACACTACTAATACCTATAATGGACCATTGCAACCATGGAATAAATATTACCGCCATAATTTCGGTCCATTATAATTTATCACGAGAGTATGGAGGACTTTGATTGGCCATAAAACTCTTTGAAAATTCTTTTCCAAAAGACATTTAATTTAATATTAATAAAATAAAATACTCTTTGCAAATACTTTACAAAATACCAAGGCCTTGGATTTGGCACAATCAAATCCGTTCATTCTCTTTTTGGTGTTCTCCTTTTACGGACAGTGAAAACTTTATTGAGCATCACATCTATAACTATTTATATTGTGCACACCGAGTGGTCGATATTTAGTCAGTCCTTTCGATAGACATCAACCATTGACACACCACAAATGTACAGAACATAAATAAAATGGCAAGTGTCTCTCAAGTACAGAGAAAATAACTACTAGAGATTCCCATTGCAACTACAACTTGACGGTGAATAATTTGAGAATCCTCGTGGATCATGTTCAACACGAAATGTGCCTATATTTACATTTTGGTCCAATCACTATTGTACAAATGTAAAATATAGCAACCATAGAAGAGATTGCCCAAATCTATCCGTAGTTGTGAACAAAACAGTTTGAATTGGGCATATGCAATATACAATTATGACAAGCACATAATTAAATAAAACTAAATTAATTAATTTAATCAAATTAAATTGGGTTTGATGGACACATAAATGTTACATCCAACAATCTCCCACTTGTACATTAAACCTAATGTCCAACAGGTTTTATCCCCATGTTCTCAACATGTCTAGTAAATACTACTGGAGTAAGTCCCTTGGTTAAGGGGTCGGACAAATTATCTACAGAATCAACTTTGGCAATCGATACGTCCCCTCTTTGTATTATCTCTCGAATGAGATGATATTTGCGCTCCACGTGCTTGTTCTTCTGATTTGCTCTTGGTTCCTTAACTTGAGCAATGGCTCCTTTGTTATCACATAACAAAGTCATGGGGTCTTTAACGAGGTCAAGTACTTCCTCCATGTCAACGAGAAATTTTCTCAACCATACCCCTTCCTTAGCTGCTTCACAAGCTGCTAAGTATTCAGCCTCAGTTGTGGAATCCGTCGTTGACTTCTGCTTTGCACTCTTTCATATGACAGCCCCTCCTCCTAGTATAAATATCATGTCAGATGTCGATTTCTAGTCATCTTTATCTGACTGGAAATCTGAGTTCGTGTACCCTACTACTGATAAGTTATCTGCACCATAAATAAGGAAATAATCCTTTGTTCTTCTCAAGTACTTCATGATGCACTTAACAACTGTTCAATGTTCCTGTCCAGGGTTTGATTGGAATCAACCAACCATACCAACTGCATGATAAATATCTGGTCTGGTACATAGCATTGCATACATGAGGCTTCTAACGGCCGAAGCATATGGAACCCCTTTCATAGTTTCTATGTCCTCATGGGTCTTTGGACATTGTGACTTAGAAAGTGTTATGCCATGTCTAAAGGGAACGTTTCCTCTTTTAGAATCTTTCATTCTAAACTTCTCCAAAACGTTGTCTGTGTAATTAGCTTGGGATAGACCTAAAATTTTGCGTTTCCTATCTCTGACTATCTTGATGCCTAGTATATACGTGGCATCACCCAGATCTTTCATCAAGAAGTTGGTGGAAAGCCATTTCTTAACAGAAGTGAGCATTCGAACATCATTTCCAATGAGAAGTATGTCATCTATATATAGGACAAGGAAACAGACCAAACTCCCACTGAGTTTCTTGTAGACACATGGCTCACCAACATTCTGATCAAAACCAAACTCTTTGGTCGTTTGATCAAACCTGATGTTCCAGCTTCTAGATGCTTGTTTAAGTCCATAGATTGACGTCAACAATTTGCACACTTTGTTCTCTTCCCCATGGGAAATGAACCCCTCTGGCTGAGACATGTAAATGTCCATTCAGGAAGGCTGTTTGGACATCCATCTGCCAGATCTCATAATCGAAGTGTGCTGCTATGGCAAGTAAAATCCGAATGGATTTTAACATTGCGACTGGCGAGAAGGTCTCCTCATAGTCTATGCCTTCTCTTTGGGTATAGCCCTTGGCTACCAGCCTTGCCTTATATCTCTCCACACTTCCATCGGCGCCTTTCTTCTTCTTGTAGATCCATTTGCATCCTATAGGCTTAATGCCTTCAGGTGGATCTACTAAAGTCCAAACGCCATTGGAGTACATGGAGTCCATTTCGGCTTTCATAGCATCTAACCATCTAGTTGCATCCACATCTCATATAGCCTCTTGGTAGGTGCAGGGATCCGTATCCGAAGTATCGACGACCATGTAGAACTCCTCTAATTTGTTTGATTCCTCGCTAAAGAAAACCAAATGGTCAGGAGCCCTGATTGTTCTCCCACTGCGCCTAGGCTCTATAGGATTCATCACCGGTGGTGAAGTTTCAACCGGTGGTGGTGTAGGGACCATCTGAGTATCCATGTTATCCAACTCTTGAATTACAATCGGCTCAATTCTGGGTGCAATTTGGTCATCCTCGAGAAACATGGCGTGTTTACTTATAAACACCCTTTTCTCCGTTGGGTTATAGAAATAGTAACCCACAATGCCTTTGGGGTAGCCTAGGAAATGGCATCTATCAGTCCTGGGTTCAAGCTTGTCTGCATGCTGTCGTTTCACATGTGAAACACAACCCCATGCCTTAAAGTGTCATAGACTAGGCTTGCGCCCTGTCCACAACTCATTTGGTGTTTTGGGCACAAACTTTCTTGGAACCCTGTTTAGAATGTATATAGTTGTTTCCAATGCATATCCCTAAAATGACAAGTGCAACTGAGAATAGGTGAGCATGGATTAAACCATGTCTAACAGAGTTCTGTTTCTACGCTCTGACACACCATTTTGTTGTGGTTTGCCTGGTGCTGTCAGCTGTGATAAGATCCCCTTATCTTGTAAGTGGTCCAAGAATTCGTCGGATAAGTATTCACCTCCTCAATCGGATCTGAGGCATATAACACGCCTATCTAATTGGTTGTCAACCTTGGTTTGGAACTCTTTGAACTTTTCAAAGGTTTCTGATTTGCGATGCATTAGATAAACATAGCCATAACGTGAATAGTCATCGGTGAAAGTGACGAAGTACTGATATCCCTGCCTAGCAGTGATATTCAGTGATCCACAAACGTCTGAGTGGATTAAATCTAACGTTCCATTGGCTCTTCCTCCTTTCTTAGGAAAGGCTAACTTGGTCATTTTACCTTGTAGACATGATTCAGAGGTTGGAAATGGTAGAACCTCTAGACTTTCAAGAGGTCCATCCTTAACTAACCTATTTATCCTGTCTATCCCTATGTGGCCTAGTCTAAGATGCTATAAATAAGTTTGATTATCTAGAGAGTACTTTCTTTTCATTACATTAACTTTCATGCTGGAATCACCGGATTCATTCAAGACAGAATTGAGAAAGTAAAGGTCATTCAATTTAAAACCAGAGCCAATAAACTTGCCCTAATGAGTAATGATCATATCATTATCAAATGAAACCTTATAACCATCATCAATAAGTCTTGAAACCAAAATCAAATTCCTACTAAATCCAGGTACGTAATAACAATTATTAAGTTTCAAATAACCAGCATTGCTAAAATAAATGAAAAAAGTTCCTACAGCTACTACTTCAGCTTCATCTCCAGTTCCAACTTTGAGGGTGATTTCATTCCTTCTTGTCCTTCTGCTCTCCTGAATCCCTGCAACTTATTGTAAATGTGTGCGGTGGACCCAGAGTTCACACACCCCATGCTAGTTGGTCCAACCAACATAAGAGATTCAGAAACAATAAAATATTCAAAAATACCTATCTTTGGCTTGTCCTTCTTCAAGGAAGCTAGGTACTCTTGGCAGTTTCTCTTCTAGTGTCCAGTCTTTCCACAATGGAAACACTTTCCTTTGACAGCTTTGGCCTTTTTCTTCTGCACTCCTCCCTCTTTCACACCGGTTGACTTGCCTTTCTTGCTTTTCTTAGTCCTCTTCTTTTTCTTGTTCTTTGAACTCTGAGAACTCTTCTCAGTAATAAGATAAACAACCTTATTTTTCTTAAGCATACTTTCTACTTCTATAAGCATGTTAGTAAGCTCAGAGACGTTGTTAACCACTACTTTATTCATGTGGAAGTTCATGATAAAAGAGCTATAGGCGTCAGGAAGTGAGGCAAAGATAATCTCTATCTTGAAGTCCAACTCAAATATAGTACCGTTATTCTCCAATCCAGAGAAGAGCTTGGTAAGCTTCATCATATGATCCTGGATTGTGGTACTGTCATGCATCTTTGCAGAGAATTGCGCTGAGGAGATTTGTTGGCGTGCAAGACAATCTTGGTTGCCAAAATTCTGCTCTAAGTGTTCCATCACATCCTTGGCTGATTCCAAGTCATCACATGAGCTCTGGAGGTTCTTATCAATGGAGCTAAGAATATAGGTGGTGGTCAAAGCGTCCTTCTCTTTGAAGGTCTCCCAAGCCACATACTCGTCACCTTCAGTGGTGTGGGGTAAGGGAGGTCCATCAGTAGCAATGACATGGTGGATCTTCTCTATCTTCAGAATAAGTATAAGCTTTCACTTCCACTTGGGGTAATTAGTCTCGGTCAGTCTGTTGTCATTAAGTAGGGAATTGAGGGCGGCATTGTTGGTTATATTGATGGCAGTTAGGGTCTACAAAGAACGTACAAGCAATTAATTAGCAACCATACCATCAAAATAATTAAGGAAACATGCATCACATTCCAATGGTAACTCATAAAATCAACATCCCTCTCAATCGAAAATGTGAATTGGAGTCTTCTAAGCCTTTAATGTGCATAGCTTAGCCTTTCGGAGTTCACTATGCATATACTTTGCTGTCAATACCCTAATATAAGGGTTGACCTCCAATATACTTTGGCCACCTGAGTGACAGCTTAGCCTTTCGGAGTTCACTGCATACTCAAGTCAAGTAGGTACCTATCTCCTCAAAACAATTCATGGCTCTTAGGTAATGCTGACACTCAGGCTATACCTATTTACTATGATCGTTTAATACGTCGGAGATGGGAGGATGCTACTTATCCACTGATCACTAAGGTTAGCCTTTCGGAGTTCCCAAAGTGGTCTATGGATAGTCCATTCTCTCATCGCGATAGGAGGCCACGGGATTCTAACCGTTAAAGATTCCCACACTATTACTTACTTTACTTAGTCAAGGGTAATAAGGTAATTTTAACATTACTACGCATTAACCATATTACTCCTAACCATCATACATCATATGCATCTAGTAACGCGCACAAGCAAATATTACCCTATGTACTAACATGTAGTAAACCATATAAAGCAAATAAAGTAAGCAAGAATATGGTACGGTCATGGGATTCTCGAAGGTCTTCAACTCCTTGAAACATGAGAAGCTACCACTCGAAAATTTGTCTTCCTTGAAGTCACGGTCCTCTTCTTTCATCTCAAAGATCATCTCATGTCTTCAAGCGGTTACATCCATTGAGTATAAAATTAAATTACATCTCATGAATTTAAAATAAAGATTAAAATTTTACAACTATTTAGAAAACCTTAGGAAACCAACCCTCCAATTATAGGGCTGCCCAATGGGGATACAACCATTTAGAATGGGGTAAGAAAAGGGGGAGAAATTAAGAAGTAACATGAATATAAAACAACCATCACATACTTAATCCCATAACCATTCCATGCTACAAAACAAATGGTTAGATCAATTGCCCAAAATCAAAGTGCTAATACCACATGAATCTCATAATCCCACTTTTAACTCTCTAAAAATGATTCAAGTATCAACTTTAATACCCAACACTTGGATATGCAATCTATACATGATAGGTAGGCATGTACTCAAGAAAGCATTGCATTCTTTATATTATCTCATAATAAAATGCAATGGAGGCAAAATTATAATTTAAAAAAATACTTGTTTAATTACACAATTTCAAGAACTATTCTGAAATTTCTTTAATTAAACGATGTTAGAATGAAAATGCATTTCGGTTCTCATAAAAAATAACATTTGCATATATTTCATTTAAAACTTTTTTTTTTTTTATTTACAATTCGGGTCAACCCAAGTGGTCCGATCCACATGGATCGGCCCATGGGTCAAACCCATGTGGGTCGGCCCTTTGTTCGACCAAGGCCGAACCGTGTGCGTCCCATGGGTCCAACCCATGTATTAATAAAGTGGGTCCCATGGGTCAATTTACAATTAAATAGAATCCTATTTTAATTTGGACTTTCTTAATCAAGTTAGGATTCCTATTTAAAATCAATTTTCATTCATAAGAGAAAATAGTTAGAGTTTGATTCCAAATAGGAAATCAGAATCCCACTCCTTTTAAATTCTCATTATATTGTGAGCAACTTTTTTTTTTTGGTCAAAATATTGTGAGTAACTTAATTAGATTTAGATTCCTATCCAAAATAGAAAATTAATTCAAATACAAGTTTCCTAATTTAATTAGGCAATCTTGCTCACAAATCCAACTTTCCTAATCTAATTAGAAAACTTTGCTAAAAGTCCTATTGTGTTCAAAACACAATTAGAGCATCTTCAAGCAATCTCCATTAAAATAGCTTCAACTAGAACTCCATTAATTGAGCTTACAAGATGGAATTTGACGTGAAGAATATGAACTTTTTAAATCTACATCACATGCACACATACAAAATTTCAAAAATCATCATCTTCCCCAACCCCTATGGACCCTTTTTTTTTTTTTTTTTGAAATGCAAGGGCCGCTGCCTGCGTGCACGCTGCCGGTATGCAGGCTGCGCCTGCGCATGACTGCCCGCCCCACATCTGCTGACAAGCTGGCCAGCAGGCACGGCTACCAAGCCATGCCTATTTGCCACAGCTGCCGGCCAGCGGTTTCGACTAGTGTGGCCTCTTCTCCTTCGTTTCATCTATTGTCAACTTCAAATTTTGTGTACAATGCTCAAAATTCAAAAAACTCAAAACACAATAATGGAGGAAGAAAAAGAAGATTGCAAGTTGATTTTGACATGTGTTTAATGAAGAACCTACACTCTGATGCCAATTGTTAGTGGCGGCGAAAGCGATGGAATTCTCATGTAATCATAAAATTTTATGAGCATGCAAGGATCTCAATAAACACATTAATGTACTAACCTCAAGGGGAGAGTAAGGTCACCTAGAATACTCAAATGGTGTGTTCCTCCAAAGGAATACAACACTTGAAGAAAATCTCCCAAGCTTGCTTCACCTCCAATGGCCAATAATGCTTGAGGAAGAAGAAGGCTATTTTTTTCTCTCTCTAAGCTCTCTCACAATTTTGTGTAAATTGTTCTAATGATTTTTTCTCTATCATCATCAATCATCTTTGGCCTTAGGTCTCTTTATATATATAGAGACCTAATTGAGGAAGTGGCAAACCTACGGTCCAGATCTAACCAAGTGGTGTGATCCTAAAGGGTAGCCAATAAGATTGTTCTAAATTGCATATAAGGGCAAAACTTATCTAAAATCGTAATAAAGGAAGATCCTACTAGGATGTAACCTGAAAAATCCCTTGCGGTAAGTAATTTTATTATATTTTCTCCCCACACTACTAACACCTATAATGGGCCATTGCAACCATGGAATAAATGTCACTGCCAAAATTTCGATCCATTATAATTTATCGCGCGAGTATGGAGGAATTTGATTGGCCATAAAACTCTTTGAAAACTCTTTTCAAAATACATTTAATTTAATATTAATAAAATAAAATACTCTTTGCAAACACTTTACAAAATACAAAGGCCTTAGATTTGGCACAATCAAATCCGTTCACTCTCTTTTTTTGTGTTCTCCCTTTTCGGGCAGTGAAAACTTTATTGAGCATCACATCCATAACTATTTACATTGTGCACACTGAGCTACCGATATTTAGTCAGTCTTTTCGGTAGACATCAACCATTGATACACCACAAATGTACAGAACATAAATAAAATAGCATGTGTCTCTCAAGTACAGAGAAAATAACTACCGGAGATTCCCGTTGCAACTACAACTTGACGGTGAATAATTCGGGAATCCCCGTGGATCATGTTCAACACAAAATGTGCCTATATTTACATTTTGGTCCAATCACTATTGTACGAATATAAAATATAGCAACCACATAACAGATTGCCCAAATCTATCCTTAGTTATGAACAAAATGGTTTGAATTGGGCAGATGCAATATACAATTATGACAAGCTCATAATTAAATAAAACTAAATTAATTAATTTAATCAAATTAAATTGGGTTTGATGGACAAATAAGCGTTACATCCAACACTAACCTCATTGTAAGTGAGCTAGTTCATGCAAGTTCTAGGTTGTTTCCATTTGAATTTGATTGGCAACCATTCAATCTTTAACCAAACCCTTAGACTTCTTACTCTACTGTAATGAGACCTTCTATTTGAAGTTAAAGGCATCAACTATTGACCTAAAATCACTCATCCACAACCCCATGGCTTAATTGCCATGAAACCCTCTTAAAGAACCTCCAATTTGAGGATTCTTGATGATGGAACCTATCCAATCTCTAGTCAAATAATAGGGCTTCTTGTTATACCTTCTATTTAATATTATTGATGTTAATTAGTGACCTCCAATGACTGGTTACCAACCCCATGGCCAAACCATAATGAAACCCCCATTGAAGAACCCCAAATTGAAGGGATCTTGATGCTAAAACCCAACCCAATGTATGGATTCCATTGAGGATTGAACCCATGTGTAAAATGGAGTTTTAGGAGGCTAAAATTACTCCCATAATGACCCACTGTAAGCCCCTCTAACCATGGATCAAGCATAGACCCGAGCTGAGCTGCAACTCAGCAATTCTGGGTTATGTGGAGGATGGAACCAGCCTCCGCAAACATCATCCGCAGAGACTAAATTGCAGTTTCTGGGTTTGACCTATGCCCATTGTTTTGACCATAACTTGGTCGATACGTAAAAAATGACAAATCGAGTTCATTTTAATAGGACACGAATCGAGTTCATTTTAGCAACTAGAGCAAAAGTATCTTGATAGTCAATGTCATAGGTTTGTGTAAAGCCCTTGAAACCAACCTTGTTTTGTACCTCTCGATGGCTCCATCTGCCTTATGCTTCACATTGTATAATTGGCAGCCTACTAGCTACTTTCCTTCTGGACGGGGAATAAACTCTCCAGTACCATAACAAGAGGGAGAAAGGCACGCACTAAGAAACATGACGAGGACTCAGAGATTTAGCACACCTCAACCAGAAGAGAATAGGCACCATTACACAATCAAAAAGACCCCTCATGGGAGGAGATATTTGCATAGGAGGAGATCCAAGAGCGAAGAAACTAGAAACCTTGAGAGCTAAGGAAAACCACAAACAAACACTCTAGCTATCAAAACTCACATCATAGTGTTGTGATGAGAAACTTCACTGATTGGGTTCTAAATCATAGTTGGAAAACTAGGTTTTGACTGGGCTGAGTCGCCTGAGTCATGTCACAATTTTGGAAAACCTGGTCAAGAATCATGCAGACTAGGTTAGGGTAAAAATTGATGAGACTCGATCATAAATCATTTAAGTAAATAAGATTAAGAATTTTTACCTGAGTCATGACAGACTTTACTAGTAGTCGTTTTTTAAAAAACCATAAAGCTAATTCACTTAGAAACTGAGTTGAGTAAAATAGTAAATCCATATTCCAAAACAGTAAGAAACCCTCCCCTTGTCTCCCTTCTCTTGTTCAATGGTATAAACTCAAAATGCATTGATGTGTGATTCCTTCATTTTTTTTTCTAGTTTTTCCATATATTTTTTCTGTATTTTTCTGATTTTTTACTAATTAATAAATATTATTGCATTAAAACAAAAATTTGTGACTCGCCTTGACCAATTTTGACAAGGCCAAGTCACCATATTTTTCTAAAAGACGAGTCAAGTAAGAAAACCTAGTTTTCCAACTATGATCTAAGGTTGAACTTCACAACTTTGTATTCCTTTCCATTAGTAAATAAACCTTTAATGTTTTCATGATAAGATACAAAATGTTTTGGGAGAAAGAATGCTACCTGATCGTGTGCGATGCGTGACCCTACGCCTAGACACAAGGCCAAGCAAAATGACCACCACACCCCCTGAAAAGGCGGACCTTGAGCAATTTGTGAGGTTTGCAAAACAATTATCTTTTTTGGGGGAAACTCGGAACTTTGAATTTCCTTTTCAAATTTGTATTTTGTTTGTACTACTTTACCATAATCTCTTTGGATTGAATGCGATAAGTGGCCGAGCTGAATGAGGAAAAACATCCATCTTATGTTAAGTTGATTTTCTCCCTAAGTGACACTTGTATGACACACCAAGATGCCATCACTTTTATGCAGAAAACAGATACAAGAAAAACTGTACCATTTCTCAGTAAAAGAACCTGTAGATCAATACAATTTCCTTCACTTTGTAGTTACAGGCAGTACTTACCTCCCAAGTATCAGCTCAGCTCCTCATGAGATAGCATGTTATGTAGGATATTCTGAACATATTTGATTCTAGAGTGGTACATGATGTCAGAGAAGGCACTTCAAAAGGGAAAAGAGGGGAACAGAAACATGTGCACACTTCTTTCACAATCATTTTTACATAGGTAATAGAGGTTACGTTCTTTCCTTCCTCTCCATGCTTTCTTCTGGACATCCCAAACACTCACAGATGACATTTAGCAGTATCTCTCTGTATTTCTCATAGAGGATAACTTCTGCAGAAATCTCAGCTCAGTCCATAAAATTTTCAATAGAGAGAATGCCTGTGTTGGTAATAACAGCAGTAGTAAGGCCTACAGAAGAGCCCGTAGCTCAATTATACAATTTCCTATATCTTCCATCCATTCTTCAGATAGAGAACAATTATACAAATTTAGCATACAGAATCATTCCTACAATCAATTCTATACTTTACAAGAGAAGCCGTAAACAAGAAACATATCATGAACATGAAATAAGGAGGCAAACAAGATTGTCAGCTCCCCTCTTTTCTTTTTCTCTTCATTTCTCTCATTCATTATCTGTGGGAAGTTCAAGAAATAACCCACCACCACCCATGGCTTTCTCTCTCATTTCTCCTCAAACTCCACATCAATAAAATCAGGTCTCGAGGTTGATGAGTTAGTGCCTCTACCACCACCTCTTGAGGAAAAATCACCTTTCGGCTGCCAAACAATGTTCCCACATCCTACGCAACGAATCACTTGGTTCTTATATCCCGTGAACTTCTGTCGGCATGCTGGACAAGATCCCTGATCAAGTAATTTGGGAAGAGACAAGTCAAGCGCATTATTAATCAATCCATCTATTTATTCAGATATTACTAACTATTTTCAATATGTAGAGAAGGCGATAATGTGGATTTTCTAGAATTACATGTCTGCCTCGGTGCAAGATGCCCCCCCGGGCAAAGGGTGGGGCCCTCTCCCATTGTCCAACCAACGAAGATTTCTGGACACAAAAAATCAAGGCATATGGCCAGGTTTTGAAGCAGAAACTAAGTTCACAAGTGTAACAGAAGTGGTGCTCGGCACCGCATTTTTTATCCGCCAAAGTATTTTAACTCAAAAGTCTCTCTAAGGATTCCCATGTAGTTGTGTTTAAAGCTTCAATTACGTTTCTGTTCTAACCTCTTGTGGGAGCTATCCAAAACTAACCGAGCTACATAAAATCCTAATCCAGGCCGAAGCCCAGCTGTGGCCTAAGGTTACTTGGAAACTGGTTTGGGACCCAATGGTAGGTCAACAAATTGTTAACATGGGCTGTACTTTGCTTTGTACTTCCAACATCTCTATTCACAGGTACATTTACAACCAGACCCATCAAGCAATTATGAACATAAGAAAAGAGAACCTTCTCAAAATATGGATTTGATAGACGACAAACATCACAGAGAAATAGAAAACATGTCAAAAATTAAAAATTAATAAGAATCCCAGTTTACAAAGACATAACCAAAGAAAGAGTTTGAGAACATTACAGGGAATGCATTTGAAAAACTGCTTCTTCCTTTTTTCTTTTTTTTTTTTTGGGGGGGGGGGGTGGGGTGTGGTAGTGGATGGCCCACAGCATTCAAAATAGTAGCAAAGACCTAACTAATGAACCTTCTCTGCAGACTTTTACCATAACTTTCAAGAATCAAGCAAGAGAAGTGAGGAATTGAACAGCTATCAGTCAAGGTAAGTTTTACAAATAGTCTATCCAATCATATAATCCATCAATGAGAAAATACAGATCAATCATCAATAGCACCTCCTAGACAACTAAAGCTAACTATTCAATGTTAAAAATGGTACAAGATCCTCAAAAGGAACCTTGCAATAGTAGATACCAACGCAATTTGAGAATAAGTTTATAAGGTAGACAATCCCAATGAGGAGCAAAATTAGTAATTAAGGTCCAGTTATTAATTGTTCCCACATTCTGTCTCATCCAAACTTAAATTAATGCAAGGTTCAGTGCAATAAAATACCTGGATTACTAAATTATTTGCGACAGCTCCAATTAGAAGAGGAGCAGCAAAGGGCAATACCCATGTTGCAAAAATCATGAACCGAAATAGCCATCCGGATAATGCAAACCAAAGGAAGAAGATCGTCTACACATAAGCAAATGCAAAGTGAGCTGATGCAAACCAAAGGAAGAAGATCGTCTACAGATAAGAAAATGCAAAGTAAGCTGATACAAAATGAAGGCAAAGATCCAACAAAAATAAGACTTAAAACAGAAATCTAGATAATGTAAAAATAAAGGCAAAGATCATCTACAGGTAACCAAAACAATGCTAATTGAACTGAAAGAAGCTATATAAGCTAAGAAAAAAATAAAGGAAAATGGAAGCACAAAATATTATGGTTTCCCATGCTTCTCGGAGTATAATTTCTGAATATTAACACTCAAAAAAATGACAAAACTATTATCATATCGTTAACATATTTTTCTCAAACCTACCCAATATAGAAATCTTTTTAAGTATTATTAGAAGATCAAAGATCTTAATTAACGGTATACCAAGAAGTCTAGAGATGAGATGATAACAATCATCTCATTGATTTTAAGCTCCGCAAGTAAAGCCACAGAAAAGGGATCACCGATCCTATTTACATTTGACACCATGATTGAATTTTTTCAAGAATAAACTATTGTTGAAGTATATCGAGCTATGAGTATCTCTATTAGAATATTCTTATTCTAATTGAGATACCTATTTTTGGTGTCTTTGTAATTAGATTAAATTCCTAAGTTTGAGTCCTAGTTCTAGTCCTAGTTACATTATGTTTCTATTTTCTATTTCTATGATTCCTAGATGTAATGGGAATTCTTGGTTGTAAGTTTGACATATAAATAAAGTTATGGGACAGGGGACTGATCAATTCGATCATCAGTCTCTCACCTGTCCCTCTTCTCCATTCTCCTTCTCCATCTCTTCTCTTCATTCTCTCGGTTCTGGTGATCTAGAGTAACCAAATAAAAGACATTCGATAGAGCGAGGAGATAATTTATCAACCAAAGGGTGAAGAATGTGAAGTTGTAAACTGGGCAAACATCACCATGCCTCCTTTCCTGCCCGTACTACACCTAGTTCTTTGTTTCTTTAGTACTGCAGACGTCGTTCCCCCAGCCCCTCCATCTGATTCAGATGTTGAGGTCTCTATCGACTTACCAGTTGCTGTTTATAAAGGTACCTGCACATGTACTCAGAAATCCCACCAGTCTTTAATTGTTTATCCCATTGAAAAATGTCTCAATTTTTCATCTTCCAGCTCACTATCATCCTCTTGTTTCTGCTTTATCTACTAGCTTTGTTCCTGAGACCCACCGTGCGGTGTTACCTCACCCTAGCTGGAAGGCAGCAATGGACACGGAAATGGATGCATTGTTATCTCGACAGACTTGGACTCTGGTTTCTTTACCTCCTGGCAAGGATCTTGTCAAGTGTTGATGGGTTTATATTATCAAATATAATCCTAATGGTTCTGTTGAGCGGCTTAAGGCCCGATTGGTTGCTAAAGGCTATATTCGTCTGTTGCCCGCCTGAATTCAGTTCTTTTTCTTTATTTCTCTGGCTTTAATTTTGATTGGCCCTTATATCAGATGGATATAAAAAATGCTTTTCTCTATGGTGATCTTCAAGAGGAGGTTTATATGGAGCAACCTCCAAGGTATGTTGCTCACTTGCTCAGGGGGAGAATTCTACCAAAGTTTGCAAGCTTCGTAAGGCAATTTATGGGTTGAAACAACCGCCACGGGCATGGTTTGATAAGTTCAGCTCCATTGTCACTAAGGTTGGGTTCTCACAGTGTTATTCTGATCATTTTGTTTTTGTTTGTCGTCAAGGCTCAAAAATGGTGGCGGTGGTCTATGTGGATGATATTATTATATCTGCCAATGATGCTTCTGGTATTACTCAAGTTAAATCAGATCTTCATCAGCATTTTCAGATGAAAGACTGGGGTGTTCTCAAGTATTTCCTTGGTATTGAAGTGTTGTGAAGCAAGAAAGGTGTTAGCTTATCTCAAAGGAAATATGTTCTTTACCATCTGAATGACACCGGAATGCTTGCTTCCAAACCTGCAAATACTCCCATGGATCCCCATCAAAAGCTTGGGTCTATTGAGAGTGAGGATTTTACAAATGTTCATCGGTATAGAAGACTAGTTGGGAAACTCATTTATCTTACTATCACTCGCCTAGATATATCCTTTGTCGTAAAAGTTATTAGTCAGTTTATGCAACATCCAAAGAAAATTAATTGGGATGTTGTTTGTTGTGTGCTGCAATATCTAAAAGGTGCTCCTGGTGGGTCTTATTTATCGACCTAATTGGAATGCTAATCTGGTTGGGTTTTCTGATGCTAATTGGGACGATGTTGATGATGATAGGCGGTCTACTACTGGTTATTGTACCTTTGTGAGTGGTAATTTAGTCACCTAGAAAAGCAAGAAACAAACTACTATTGCCAGATCTAGTGTTGTGGTTGAATATAGGGCGATGGCACATACTACAGCTGAGTTAATGTGGATTAAGTCATTGCTTCAGGAGTTGGGGTTTCCCTTCACTCAACCTATGAAGATGTTTTGTGATAATCAGGCTATTTACATTCATTTTGTTTATGATCTTGTTATGAAGAAGCTAGTTTCTACTCTGTTCGTTTCCACTATTAATCAACTTGGTGATATGTTTACCAAACTTCTGTTTGGACCTGCCTTTCACAGAAATTGTTCCAAGCTGAGTTTTGGAGATTTGAAAGCTCCAGCTTGAGGGGGAGTGTTGAAGTATTTCGAGCTATGAGTATCTCGATTAGAATATTCTTATACTAATCAAGATACCTATTTTTGTTGTCTTTGTAATTAGATTAAATTCCTAAGTTTGAGTCCTAGTTCTAGTCCTAGTTACATTAGGTTTCTATTTTCTATTTCTATGATCCCTAGTTGTAATGGGAATTCTTGGTTGTAAGTTTGACATACAAATAAAGCTATGGACAGGGGATTGATCAATTCGATCATCAGTCTCTCACCTGTCCCTCTTCTCCATTGTCCTTTTCATTCTCTCGGTTCTGGTGTTCTAGGGCTCTGCCCTGTTACAACTATAATGCAAAATTAATGGATTTTCCTTATTAAATTTGTAACTTTTTAGAAGTTGGCACTCTTTATCTGTACTATATCAACAAGTTAAAAATAGAATATCCTGCTCTGAAAGAGAAACAAAACGATGCCTAACATGAAAAACTAAATCTCTTACATTCCTAATTGTTATAGATCCTTTCCAGAGATGGTTGATTTCACTATCTTGAAATAAGAGTAACTTAAATACTCTAAATCAAAAAAATTAAAAAAGGGAAGTAGCATTTGATTAGATAGAGAATGGCCTTTAGATATGAATTAATGCCACATGAGTATATAGTAGAGAGAATACTCACCTCAGACAGAGGTATTTTTTACTTAAGTATCAAAGTAAGGCATACTGCATAGAGCCATGACACATGCAAAAGGTATCTGACATGGACACCCTAAAAACTCTAACTTCAGACATCCAATTTTTTTTAGAGAAACAATACATGGAGACATTAAGTGTCAACAAATGTGTCACACAGACAGAAATTGAGAAAAAGGCTGCCCTCATGACATTATACCTGATCCATTACCACCCTAATTTTAATTGGATCAGCTAGCTTTGATAATAAAAAGAAAATCTTAGGAACCCAAAATCCTAGAACTTTCAACAGTGATAAAAACAAAAAATGCTGCTCTTGGCAAGGTCACTATGAGTTTCTAGCATTTACCTGGGCTTGAGGGCAATTATGCATCTTTGTAGTGTCCATAACCCCAAAAATTGGGGATATGCACCCTCCTTAGCAAAAGGTAATCTTGGGAAACAGCAGCATCAGTCAAACAGCAAATAACTTAACAACCTTCATCCCAGAAGTAATCAACCAATGGAAAAACTACAATTATCAGTTTGTCACTGAACACCCCTTCAATTTTCCCTCCAACTAAACTTACTCTCCAACAATCCCCAGCCAAGAGAAAGCATTTCATCAGCCTGTGCGTGTGATTTGCGCCCAGACAGGCAAACATGAACTTTTCTCCTCACCAGTATCCAACTGCACCCAGGAACTTTCCTTATTCCCTTTATTTCCATATCTATTCTCAGCTTCCCTCTTCACCTTGCCATCCAATAACTGCATATATGTTGCAGCAATAGATGGGCCAGGGCATTACATGGGACAAGCTCAAGCACACATTCAGATGCATGTCTAGCAACTGCTGCATCAATCTTGCCAAGCCCACATATATCTAGCATGTCACCCAAACTTCTAGACCTGGCTCAAAAGGCAGATTAAAAAAACAGATCATCTGGTTCCTCAACTTTACCTGCTCGACCCAGAAGATCAATCATACAAACACAGTGGATCAGATCGGATTGGAAAAGGAAAGATAATCTGATTGGAAAAGAAAAGATTTGTACAAGTTATATGTGTAACGAAATCAGAGAATAGAACCAGCAACAGAAGAGAACCAAGTGAGGAGACTGCCAGAGAGACTAAGAACCGACGGCAGTCTCCCCCTCTCCGAAAGGAAAAGAAGAAAGAAAGAGAACAAACTCCTAGAACCTCGAAAACATATCATAACATAACTAGGAAACCAAATAAAATAAAAGGAAAGAAAGAAGAAAAAGTAGGCAGTAATCCCACAATAGAGGGACTCCCTCTATCGTGGTTACATATAGCCAGCCACGACTTTAACAATACGTTTCACTACCAGTCTGGAAAATCGTTAGGTATGATGAATATGTTAGATACCTGTGACTCGATTAGTGAAATAGTATCTCTCCAAAAAAGCATTTTTCTTTTACCGATGCACAAAGAAAATATATTGTTGCGAATGAATAAGATAGTGAGGAATTGTCCATAAGATAATAATTATTGATATGGCCTTTTCCAAATAAAAAGAGATTCAACCCTTGATGAATTGACTAATCCTTACTCATCGATCATAGAGTTCCCAACCTCAATCAACCATGCCAGCATGGCTACAAGCTGATTGAACACGCAAGAATGTAACAGAGTTCGGCCATGACCCTGAGTCTCGCATTGCTTTAAACAGCTTCAGAGCCTTGTCAGCTTGCCCATGATGAAAAATCTCCAGAACCATGGTATTCCAAGAAACAATATCACGGAACATCTTGTCAGAGTATATGATGTCCACTATCAATCTCTCCATATTTTGCATATACTGCAATTTAAAAACTAAAATGTCATGTATTGTGCTCAGCTTATATTGTGTTTTCATGACTATGCCTTGGAACCGCTTTCCCTGATCAAGATAAGCCATTGCATCAGCTGCTCCAAGAGAGAGTATTATGTAGAATCTAAAGGTGTCACCCCCTTGACAAGCATTTCTGTGGACAGGTAGGTGGCCTCATCAAAGGGTTCGTTTTGTATGTGCCCTGCTATCATTACTATGCAATGGCGTCTCTCTTGGGCATTCTGTTAAAGGCCTCTGATACATTGCCAGCATTAAAATACCCAGAGATCATAGAAGCCCATGATATCTCATCTTGAATAGGCATGGTGTCAAATTAGTGTTGGGCTCTCCGCAATTCTCCAATGCAAACATAACCATTAATCATAGAATGAATAGAAATGTTCCAGTTCTTGGAGAAAATATAGTCTGCATAATCCATCATAACAAACCCAGAGTACATGTGAATTAAGCCCTTCGATAATTATCCATCATAGTCATCACAGTCAAGGAACTAAAACTCGGAACTCAACCAGGTTTCGACCTTGGGAAAAACCGAGTTGTCTCGAGATATCTCGAGATCTTGGTCGAGTTGGTGCATTTTTTTTTTTCAACTCGAAACCTGGTTTCGGTGGGTTTTAGACCTAGTTTGGGTCTGAAACTTGGTACTCAGCCTATTTTAGGCCATTTAAACACATTGGCACTATTAGATTTTGCATAAACAAAGTACAAATAGAAGTTTCACTTGGTGGGAAACTAGGACAGACACTTATACCAGAAACCAGGACAGACACTTATTTATACCTAATATCATTTAAGTAAATGAAACATTTACTTAAGATATTATTCATAAATAAGCAAATACCCTCCTATTTGAATCCAATAAAAATAGTTAAAAAATAAAATTCCAAAAGGAAAACAAGTCAACCCCCCAGTTCAAGAACAAAAACTGGATTTTCGATGGTAGGTGCAATTTTCAACTTTCTAATGTTGGGGTTTTTCTCAAATCTAAAAATTCCATAAATCTTAATATGGTAAAACATTGCTAAAAACCAAAAGTGTAGTAAAATATTCATTTGTTTTGATGTCCAAAAAAATATTTTCATTTAGGGTGATTTTGACAGCATTCGAGCATACCAAATTAAGTTTGACCGGTACATAACTCCTTCAATATAAATCAGATTTAAGCAATCTTGGACTTGTTGGAAAGCTTTTTGGACATCAAAACAAATGAATATTTTACCGCACTTTTGGTTTTTAGCAATGTTTTACCATATTAAGATTTATGAAATTTTTAGATTTGAGAAAAACCCCATCATTAGAAAGTTGAAAATTGCACCTACTGTCGAAAATTCAGTTTTTGTTCTTGAACTGGGGGGTTGACTTTTTTTCCTTTTGGAATTTTATTTTTTAACTATTTTTATTGGGTTCAAATAGGGGAATATTTTCTTATTTATGAATAATATCTTAAGTGATTACTTAAATGATATTAGGCACAAATAAGTATCTGTATACCAATTTTTGCATAGATAGGTGTCTGTATACCAAGACTTCCCACTGAGATCTCATTGAAATCTCGAGATCTGGCACTCATATAAACGAGTTTGGGTTGAGATCTCGCCGAGAACTCAACTCTAGTTATTGTAGTTTTATGTTTCGGATGCCATCTCGTTCGAGCCTTGGAAAAACCGAGATATCGCGAGATTTAGTTCTATGATCATAGTCCCAACCATTTAAAATTAGATGAGCATGACCCTACTTACCAAGTCAAGGAAAACCCCCACCTGCACGTGCATAGACCAGTACAATGCACGTCTCTTCATTAGGTTTCATGTCTTCGAAACTTCTCATTTCATGGAAAAGCAACAATGCCCCCTCTAGAAACCATTCCAAGCAAACCCACCTATCATGGGTGTCCAAGAGACAACATTCCTACTAGGCACTCTGAAACATGCAATAGCCCTCATCTAGATCACTAGCTCTACACATAGTTGTCAAGGCGTCGCCTAGGCGCCGTCGCTTAGGCATCCAGGCGGTTTTTTTGGGGCCTAAACGACACCCGCCTTATTGCAGAGTGCCTTGCACTAGCTTTTATTGGTATCGAACCCGGTATTGGCCCTTATTTATGCCAAATATCATTTAAGTAAATGTTTTTTTATTTGTAATTTCATTTACTTAAGATATTATTCATAAATAAGCAAATACCCCTTTTTTATAAGCAAATACCCCCTATTTGAATCAAATAAAAATAGTTAAAAAAATAAAATTCCAAAAGGACCCCAATTCAAGAACAAAAACTGGATTTTTTGCGGTAGGCGAAATTTTCAACTTTCAAATGCTGGGGTTTTTCTTAAATCTAAAAATTCTATAAATCTTAATATGGCAAAACATTGCTAAAAACCAAAAGTGCGGTAAAATATTCATTTGTTTTGATATATAAAAAATATTTTCATTCAGAGCGATTTTGACAGCATTCGCGTAGACCAAATAAGGTTTGACCGGAGCATAACTCTTCAATATAAATCAGATTTAAGCAATTTTGGATTTGTTAGAAAATTGGTTTTGTGCTCTAACTAATACAAAAAGTCTCATGTAAAAATAAAATCATTTGAGTAGTCAAACTTCTTAGAGAACAAGAACATCTCTCTAAATCGAGAGCAATTTAATTACTTATAGATAAGATCATATTGTCTAAGAACAGCATAAACCAAATGTATGTTTTGATTGTTTCAAACTTCCAATAGCTTGCTTCTTCAGTTCTTCTGTCTTCTAGTTCTATGCTGATTTTTGATGACTTGATGTGGCTTAATATTGATTTTTGATGACTTGATGTGGCTTAATATTGATTTTTGATGACTTGATGTGACTTAATGTTGATTTTTTATGACTTGAGGAGACTTAATGTTGATTTTTTATGATATAAGGTATATATTGTAGCATACTAAAATATTGTACCACACTAAATAATGTTAGAAAAGGGGGAAAATAAAAATTAACACTTGAGAGCGCCTTGGTCGCCTAGGTGACACCTAAGTGGGCGCCTTGTCGCCTAAGAGCTTAGGCACCTCTCCACCGCCTTGGGTCGCGTTGCCGCCTTGACAACTATGGCTCTACAATAACCAGCAATTAAATTAGTCCAAGTTACAACATTATGATCTGCATTGCATCAAACAGAACTCTCCCATCTTCCATTCTACAGTTCTTTGCACAACCACAACTATCACATGCAATAGCCCTCATCTAGATCACCAGCTCTACAATAACCAGCAATTAAATTAGTCCAAGTTACAACATTATGATCTGCATTGCATCAAACAGAACTCTCCCATCTTCCATTCTACAGTTCTCTGCATAACCACAATTATCACATTCCAAGAAACCTGACTCTTTACAGGCATCAGGTCAAACATTTTTCGAGCTTCCACTAGATCACCATTCCTGATCAAACCCAGAATCATTGAATTCCATGTGACAACCTTTTCTAACAATTTTCTTGCATCAGTGATTCTTCCAGACTGTATTAATGCCCACACAGCATAAACGTCCAAGATACTATGCCCACACAGCATAAACGTCCAAGATACTATGTTTCTTTCAGGCCTTCACAGAAATGCAAGCACATTTTGAGAGCATCAAAGTCTAGCCAACAACCCCACGACAGCTGCCTGTTTTCTCTCAAGCATAGATCATGCTTCTTCTAGTTCCTTTTCACTGAGGCATCTTAGGAGTTAGGAGTTCAAAATGACAGCTTTGTGGTGATGGTTAGCTAGAACCATAAATTGGTTTTTAACACAGCAAATATGTGGGGGATGACAATACTTTTGGGATGTTCAGAACAGATAAGGACGAAGTTCAGAATTTCCGAAGACCAGCAGCAGAATTAAGAGTAAAAATGTCAGAGAATGGAAATCACTGTTTCTTTCCAGAAGTCTTCAGTCCTAAGGTAGCAATTTGTATATTCTGTGTTTTCTTTTCCCCTTCTTGGTTGATATCCCACCCCCATCCCAAGAGTAGCCAATAATAATCATCTTTGTGCTCCCAAGCAGATGTAGTTGTAATTTATCTGAACAAATAAAAAAATAACAAGAGAAAAACTGGTACATATTGAGGAGAATTCCTCTTCTTCTTAGACGTACCTATCTTCATTGGGAACGGATAAGAAATAGACGATAATAAAAGTTGGTTTAATTGAGGAAACCAGACCTTGGATAACACAAAATTTTGGTAGTTCTCCAAAATCCCCCACACAGTGGTTCATACTGAGGAGAATTCCTCTTGTTCTTAAACGTACCTATCTTGATTGGGAACGGATAAGACATGGACGACAATAAAAGTTGGTTTAATTGAGGAAACCAGACACCAACACACATGCCTTTATTCTTTTAAAAACTTTACAAAGAGAAAAGGAGATAGTTACATGGGACACATAACAACTTCCCCTTTAGAGTTTGGTCTTGTCCTTGAGACCATAATCTGGAGCGGCTTCTTCATTCATGATCCATAACAATGTCACCGTGTTCTTCCTCTTCCTCAAAGCAAGCCTCAATCACAAACAATTTATTGCAATAGTGTCCAAGGTTACCTTTCATTGCACTTAAAAATAGCAACGCTGCGCGTCGCTCCTGCAATTCTACTAGAGACATCCTTCTAACTGGAAGAGTTGAATGATTGTGGATTCTTCCTTGTTACTTATTTTCCTTAAAAAGTCCAAAAGCATTGCTCGACTCTGGGACCAATTGCGAACTTCATAAATTGGGCTAGGCCGAAGCAACTGATAAAGAAGTAGGACGACCTGCTAATACATCTACCTTGATAGAGTCCTTTAATCAGCAAATAAAACAATTAACTTGGCGGTTTGGAGGAAGGTACCAAATCTCCGTAAATAATTTCTCAACTTGGGTTTGGCACTCTTGTATAGACCCAACTTACTGCAACTTAGTTAACTCCCCAAAGAAATCCTGGAATTAGGTGGAACCGTACCTAGCATACTAGCCATCACAGAAAACTTACCAAGTCACCTCGCCACCTTCTTGTTTAAATAATTAGTACCATAGCTGGGAGACTCCCTCCAAATGGAAGGATGCAAGAGCCACGTGTTCTTTCGGTGTTTGATGGAATTGAAAGAATTGTTCCACCCTACAAATCCAACTTGTTGTATGTTCTTCTCCATTAAAAAAGCAAGGAAAATCAAGTTTGATGCGCTTGACTGTGAAGGATTGTTGTGATCATGTCTGACGGGTCCCATTACGATTGCTAGGTCGTACACCATAGTCCGGTAGTAGAGCCATTGAATTCTCTCTTTCTTCACATTCACTAGAGGCCAATAGGAAGATGGTTCATTAATTAAGCTTATCGAATAGTTCAATAAACTTTTCCATTATTTGTTGTTGTCCAGTAGCAAGAGAGCTCACATCACCTTACAACTTCTCCACTCGTTGATCCATGCCATTTCTAAGAAATAAAGGCATGCATAGTGTGGAGTCTAGAGTTTTGTTAGAAGGCAACTCTTGGTTGATCTAGGCTATAGGGATTAGTTATCTGTGGGTCGATTGGTAGGAGTTATGGGTTTATTAGTTATCAACAGTTATGGGTTGTTAGAAGTAGTTGTTCATTGCCCATTTCTCTATTTTTGAATCTTGTAACTGTTATTTAAGTAGAATGAAGTTATCTGTGGGGATTTTGGAAATACCACTGACACTTGTGTTATCCGAGGTCTGGGTTCCTCAATTAAACCAACTTCTATTATCATTCTTCTTTGATCAATTTGTTCCCAATCAGGATGGGTACATATAAGAACAAGAGGAATTCTACCCAATACGTACCAAGGTGGTATCAGAGCAATGGCATCTAGCAACGAGTGGAGAAGTTGAAAGGTGATGTGAGCTCTCTCTCGCTACTAGACTACTAGACAACAATAGATAATGGACAAGCTTAACGAACTATTTGGTAAGTTTAATTCACGAACAATTTTCTTGTTGGCCTCCGATGAACGTGAAGAAAGAGAGAACTCAATGGCTCCACTCTCGGATCATGGTATACGACCTAGCAACTGCAATGGGACCCGTCAAATAGGATCACAGTAATCCTTCACACCCAAGCTCGCCCAAACTTGATTTTCTTCGCTGAACATACAATAATTTGGATTTGTAGGGTGGAACAATTCTTTCAATTCCATCAAACTCTGGAAGAAGAACGTGTTGTTCTTGCATCCTTCCATTTGGAGGGAGACACCCAGCTATGATACTAATTATTTTATACAAGAAGGCGGTAAGGTGACTTGGCAAGTATTCCGTGATAGCTAGCATGTTAGGTACGGTCCCACCTAATTCCAGGATATCTCTAGGGAGTTAACTAAGTTGTAGCAAGTTGGGTCTATACAAGAGTATCAGACCCAAGTTGAGAAATTATTTACGAAAATTGTGTACTTTCCTCCAAACCACCAAGTTAATTGGTTTATTTGCGGGTTATAGGACACTATCAAGGCAGATGTACTAGCAAGTCGTCCTACTTCTTTACAGCTGCTTTGGCCTAGCCCAATTTATGAAGCTCGCAATTTGTCCCAAAGTCAAGCAATGCTTTTGGACTTTTAAGGAAAACACCTCAACTAATAAGGAGAATCCACAGTCATTCAAGTCTTCCAATTAGAAGGATGTCTCCAGTAAAATTGAAGGAGCAGCGCGTAGAGGTGCTATGTTCCAATTGCAATGAAAGGTAACCCTGGAAACCGTTGCAATAAATTGTTTCTGATTGAGGCTTGGTTTAAGGAGGAAGAAGAACATGGTGACGTCATTATAGATCATGGATTAAGAAGCAGTTCCAGATTATGGTCTTGGGGACAAAACCAAACTCTAAGGGGGGGGGGGGGAGCTGTTAAGTGTCCCATGAAACTATCTCTTTTTCTCTTTGTAAAATTTTTAAAAAATAACGGCATGCATGGTGTGGAGTCCAGAGTTACGTTAGAAGGTGACACTTGGTTGACCTAATCTATAGGAAGTAGTTATCTTTGGGTCGATTGGTAGGAGTAATCATTTGTTAGAACTTAGACATGGCTGTTTATTGCCTATTTCTTTGTAACTGAATCTTGTACATGCTATTTATAAGTGGAATGAAGTTATCTGTGTGAGAGATTTTGGAAAAACTACTGACACTGTGTGTTATCCGAGGACTGGTTTCCGTAATTAAACCAACTTTTATTATCGTCCATTTCTTATTCGTTCCCAATCAGGATAGGTACGTCTAAGAACAAGGGGAATTCTCCTCAGTACATACAAAGCTGGTTTCACCGCAAAGGCATGGATTAACAAGGAGAGAAGTCGGAAGGTGAAGTGAGAGCTCTCTCGCTATTAAACAACAACAGATAATGGATAAGCGTAACGAATTATTCGATTAACTTAATTCATGAACCATTTTCTCGTCAGCCTCTGGTGAACATGAATGAGAAAACTCAATGGCTCCACTCCCAGACCATGGTAACTCTAGACTCCACACCACGCATGCCTTTATTTTTTTAAATTTTACAAAGAAAAAGAGATACTTGCATGGGAGTGATGGGACATGTAACAAAGGTCTTGTTGTACCCAATGGTATACTTGGGAGCTTTGACCCACAAAACCACACTAGAATGGTCCTAAAGATATAAACCAGACAATGATGCAATCCCAAATTCAAAAAACTTAAATTTGGGTCGCTATGGGCCTACCCAAGCAAAATAAACTCAAATAAGATAATAAGTAGCAGTTATGTAACTTCAAAGCACAATTCAAGACTCTTTTGGTAGGAAAAGAGGACTTTAGGACAGATGGGCAAATAAGTTTAAAAGAAAAGGGCAAATCTGGAATTTCAATGAGGTTGGTTATAAGACAAATAAGTTTATAATGAAAGGGCTTTTGTGTAATATAAAAGAATAGGGGTTAATTGTAAATATTGACTTTGGTCTTCTTCTATCTTTCTATTTGTTGTAATATGGGTTCAAGGGTAATATTGTCATAGGGGTAATATTGTCCTTGTACCTATTCCAGAATGTTCTTTCACATATTATAAATAAAGGATGGTTGTAGTCACTTTGACTCAAGCCAATATTCACGGAATTCAACATGACATCAGAGCCAAAAATATTCTAGGGATATGGGAATTAGAAATTTTTTCCTTAGCAAGACTTAAAGCAGCATACAGAATACTCCGTTACCTCAAGTCCTCTCCTGGAAAGGGAGTCTTGTATTCTTCACTTAGCCATCTCCGGATAGAAGCATACATTGATGCAGATTAGGCTGGCAGTCCTGATGATAGGAAGTCCACATCCGGATATTGCACATTTGTTCGAGGGAACCTTACTACTTGGAGAAGCAAAAAACAAGCTGTTGTAGCTCGATCTAGTGCTGAAGCTGAATTTCGAGCTATGACACAGGCATAGTTCGAGAACTCGTTTCGTTTCGGTATTTCGAGCTGACCGAAATATTCGAAATTTCGGATATTTCAGTCGAAATATTGTATTTTTTCTGGTATGTTTCGATAGGTCATTTCGGTGGGTTTTAGGCCAAGTTAAGGCCTGAAACTTCATGGAAACCCTATTTTAGGCTATATAAACACATTTAAATGTTCAAATTGCAAAAATAGTCACCCAAAATGGTGTTTTGGATGTGCACCATTGATTGGCAACGTACGGTCGAACCCTAATGTATAAGTGTATAACTTAGTTAATTACACATTTACACATACACATTGTACATTAAACAAGTAAATTGACTTGGAACTAAGTTGGAAACATAATGACTCATAAGTTAAGTCATAAATCATAATATTAAGTACATAAGACATCAAGTCAATAACAAGTTAACAAATAACAACTTAAGAGTTAAGATTTAAGAAGATGATATCAAACATTCCAAATCACAATATGTCAATATCCCCAATTGTCCCCTACAAGGCTACAAGTCAAGTAGTCAACTAGTCATCATTCATCTCAAATGTTTACAAATTTGCTAATAATAACTACTCCACCGTCCAGGATCAACCCCACTCATGGTCGGCTGGAGCCGACGTGTATTGCTCTCCGACTGTAGGACAAATGCATGCCACGTCATAGTCTGGGAGAAGAAGCGAGTGTAGTCATCCATAGTGGCCATGTAAACTGCATCATCAACATGCTGAAGGTAACCTATCCTAGGATATAGGTCACCAAACTGTGAAGAAGTACTACCCACTGATCCACTATGATATGAGTCATATGACGGCTCTGGGAGCATGTACGGGTTGTACGGCTGCGGCTGGTGGGTTGGGTAGCCAGTATAGGAAAAGAAGTCATGCACAAAAGACTATCCACTATATCCTTATGAGTGGGAGTCATACTCAAAACTGGGAATGGATGGAGAAGATATAGGCTGCTGCCCCCAAGGGTACTGCCCAAAATGCCCTTCGCCACATGGATGTGAATGAGATGAACCATGCTCTGATTGTGCTGGAGATGGACTGCTGTCTACATGAAAAGATGGGGCACGGAAATGCCCACTCGATCTACTGTCTCTATCGCCAATACTCAGTCCACCAACAGAGCCAGATAGGGCATCAATGTCCATAAGTTCAGCCTGCCTACTAGTACCACTACCATGACCACCGAGGACGGGGATCGCACGCTTTCTCGAGTAGGTCGAGGTGGACGATGTGGGCCGTGTGGGTGGTGTGGGGCCGGTGGGGGCATGGATTGCCTCTTCTTCGCTCTTGTACCACAAACGGGACTCGAGTTCCCTCATATGCTTGACCACCATCACCATCATCATCACGTCCATCATTACCTTCATCATCACCTCCATCATCACCATCTCCACCATCACCATCTCCACCACCACCATCTCCACCAGATGACATAGACCAATCTTCATCCTCCTCATCAACACCACCAGTAGAGCTGGAACGGTATGGGTGACGCGTCCCGTGCATGTACCTCACCCTCTGCAGCCATGAAGTCATCCACATCAGCTTGTATGTGTTCAGCTATCATGGGGTCAGGTCTACCTACAGGCTGATCTAACACTGGCTCACCTCTATCCCTCACCCAATCAACAATAGGATCTTCATCATCTGACTCCACCTGGAAAATGTCGGCGAGATCGATATTTTCCCTGATACCCTCTTGTCCCATGCGTATGTGTTGCATCTTCAACCTCAAATTATAATGCACATACACTAAGTCAAAGAGACGTTCAGAACCCAATCTATTTCTCCTCTTAGAGTGGATGAGAGAAAATGTACTCCAATTCCGTTCACAGCCAGATGCTGAACATGTCTGGGAGAGAACCTTGATTGCTATTTTTCTTAAATTGTTTGCCGAACCCCCATACAACACCCACCATTCAGCTGCATTTCAACAAAAGAAACATGTCACCTTCATTTCAAAAGAATAAGATATTGAATTGAGTAATGACTAATGAGTACCGGCATCACCGCGTGTCCGGCCTTGCTGTGCAGCTTCGGTTCCAAAACTTCCTAATGCATCCCTAAAAGTCTTCAACTATAATCATTTGAAAAATATTTAAAATTAGTAACGACTTATTACTATTTAGTATTGAATTGAGTAATTCCAAATGAATTATAACTTATAAGACTCACCTCATTGTTGCATATCGCCTGTAATTTACTATTCGGCTCCAACTTGGAAACTACTTCTTTGACTGCGTCAATAAGACTATTATTCAACCCAAGCCTATGACTGTATTGGTACTTGGGGTTCAAATAATATGCTGAAATTGACATTACATATTCACTAGTTAGTAATATATCCTTCAAATTAACTTTAAAAGATGTAATTGCATAAAAAACAAAGAGTGTACACTCACCAGCCTTATGCAGTGGATGCATAAGTTGATTTTCCCAGCGCTCCTTGATAATTTTGAGAAAGTGTTTGCTACCTTGTGGATTTGCATTGTAAGCACCTTCATTCATCAAGTCTATGGCAGCATATAGATGTGGCATGGTTGGTCCCTTGATAGTAGAATCAACTATATGCAAAACCTTGACCACTGGGTCCAGAAGTTGTACCACTTTATGCAACTTAGACCAAAAGTCATCTGATGAAATTGCAGCTTGTGCTTCCCTACCACCATGGGTATTGGACCCATTCCAGTTGAACCAGTCTTCAGAAGCAAACATTGATCTCAGTCCAGACTTCTTGGTTTCTATACTCTTGAGTGCAATGTAGTTGGTGGCGAATCTAGTTATGCCTGGCCTCACTAAGTCACCCCCATACTTCTCCCTCAAGAGGTTTAGTGCAAACCCATGGTTGTAGACAAAGTTGGTCATTTGCCTTGCCTTTTCCACGACATGTTGTACCAATTTGATCTTTCCCATGTCCTTCAACATGAGGTCTATACAATGGGCAGCACATGGAGTCCAAAACAACCGGTACTTATTGTTTTGCATCAACCTCTCACCGCACTTGTAGTTGCTTCCGTTGTCCGTTACAATTTGGACAACGTTCCCACTCCTACATCTTCTACCACTTCCTTCAAGAATTTGTAGATATACTTTGCATCATTTTTCTCCTTGGATGCATCAACAGACTTCAGAAAAACTGTCCTCCCATCACAATACACCATAAAGTTGATGATGGACTTTCTTGTAGGACCAGTCCAACCATCACACATTATGGTCACCCCATAGTTCTCCCACAGCCCCCTCATTTCATTGATGTAGTCTTCAAGCTCTCTCTTCTGTTGGGACAAATACACATTCATAATCTCATATGGGGTGGGCCCCTTATACCCTGGGCCAGCCTCAGCAATGGAATCTATCATAGTCTGATAAAAGGGGCCTTGTGCTGTGTTTGCTGGGATGGTATGGTATAACATCCACTTAGCTATAGATTCCTTCACCATCCCCTTCAGATTTTTCCATGCTCCCTTGATTTTTGGTTGTTTGTTGCCTTTCTTTCTATAAACACCAGGTGCTTGATGAAGTGCTGGGTCATCTTGTGGTGGTGGAGGCGGAGGGGGAGCTGCCCTCGTACTCTGTGATCTCCTAAAGGGATTAGGCAACCCACCTCCTCCACTTGTACCTGCTCCTCCACTACCACTAGCACCAGCTCTAGAGGTACTAGCTCCTCCACTACCACCTACTCTCTGTCTCTCGACTCTCTCCTGATCCTCATGATAACTGGCTCTGCTCATCATCTATGCTCGTCTCCAATCCCTAGCCTCTTGCTCAGTCTCTATATCATCAGGAACATAGACATCATCACTGTCATCATCATCATCATCACGATGGCTTGATTGGCCTCCCGCTGTACACCTCACTGCTTCCTCAAGATCTACTTTTGCCTTCTCCCTCTGAGCCTCCCTCTTACTCCCTCCCTTCATGTAATCAATGACAACCCTAGATACCTCCACAGGGACCATATGGCATGCGACCACTTCAGGAGAATTCCCAGCTAGATGTTGTTTGAGTCTAGTGGCACCACCTCCCAAAAACTGCATGTGACAATAGTTGCATTGGGATTTTCTTTTATCCCCATCAATTGGAGTGCCATGCAACCATACAATGTCACCCCTAGTGCGCCTGGGTGTGCTCCCCTCCTCCTGGGTCTGGGCCGGCTGCCTCTGCCCCTCTTGTCTTTAGCTCTGTCGTTTACCACGGTTCGTCATAATCAGACTAGTTTACTGTTGCATGAATAAAAGACAATTCATTAATCACTGAAGCACATCAATTCTTTTAGTTTAAAATTTTAAATGTTTAAGAATTAACATTTAAGAGCACTAATACAAGTATATAAGTATATAACTATTTAGTATTTTTCCCCTAACCCTCATATTTAAAAATATTTTTTAAAAATATTTTTCAAATAAATATTGGCCTAGCACAACAAAATCGAAAAGATATGTAAATGGGCAGCAAATAAGAAGTATGTACAATTTACTTTTATATTTTTCAGTAATTTTAAAACAAAAACCTCATATTATTTCTTATTTTTTGCTATTTTTTTGAATTTTTTAAATATTTTTTATAATTTTCAAAAATTAAAATAATTAATTATTGGCAGAAAAATATTTTTGACACCATGAGGCCATAGATCGGCCAATGGTGTCTAACATATATTTAATTCATCACCATACAATATACATAACCCCTATTATTTTTTTATTTTTGTTGTAAATAAATCCAATTTTTGAAGTAGAAAAATAAATAAATAATATATATACCAAAAAAAAATTTCGACACCATGAAGTCATAGATCGGCTTCTGGTGTCTAACATTTATTTATTTCATCACAAACAAACATGTTGATCAAGCATTTCCCTAAAAAAAATCAATTTTGAGAATATGGTTTTACCTGAAATAGTGGAAAGGCTTCACAGATGTGCTAAGAAGTTTGTTCTCCAAGTGATTCCGGCGTAGATGTGGCAAGGATTCAAGTGGGAAGTGGAAGATTGAAGAAGAAATAAGCAAAAACCTTCAAAAACCAAGCAAAAGAGGAAAAATGCTCTGTTTCTCAGTCTCGAATTTCGACCGAGACTATCGAAACATGGTATTTTATATAAAGCATTTTCTCGAGATTTTGAAAATGTCTCGAAATCTCGAGAATTTCGATCGAAATTTAGTATTTTTTTTATTCGAGGGGTCATTTCGTTTCGAGGGGGTCGAAATTCTCGAAATCTCGAGATTTCGCGAGATTTTGAACTATGGACACAGGGTATTCGTGAACTTCTCTGGCTCAAGGGGCTTCTTCAAGACTTGGAGATGAATGTTGATCTTCCAATGTGGCTCTACTGTGACAACAAGTCAGCAATCAGCATTGCTCACAACCCGGTCCAACATGATCGTACCAAACCTGATGAGATTGACCGCATTTCATCAAAGAGAAATTGGAACAGGGAACAGTTTGTATTCCGTTTATCCAATCTAGTGAACAGCTGGCTGATATCCTTACCGAAGGGATCAGTAGTAAGTTATTTTTCCTATTGTTAGCAAGCTGGGCATGTTTGATATGTATGCACCAACTTGAGGGGGAGTGTTGTAATACGGGTTCAAGGATAAAATTGTCATAGGGGTAATATTGTCCTTGTACCTATTCCAGAATGTTCTTTCACATATCATAAATAAAGGATGGCTGTAGTCACTCTGACTCAAGCCAGTATTCATGGAATTCAACACTATTAAAACAGGGATACGGTAGAAAGGGGAGACAGTGGATGCTAAACTCACAGGTGAGGTAGCAAGTCCACCAACAAAGATAAAAGAATGGCAGCATGATATGAAGGATAAGGCCTAGAACTAGAAGTTGTGATAAATAAAGTTCAGGGAAGGAACTCATTGTAACAACATGTACAGGAAGGGCTTTTCCATTTTACATGCCTGTTGGAACAAGAAGTATGATAAGAGAAAGCAAAAAAAACAAGGTTTTTGACTAAAGTGTCAAGTATCAATGTCGGGTAGCATATCGGTAAGCTAGTTTTAAGAAATGTCTTAGAGACATATGGAGAGACTAAATACACTTTGATACACATGGATACGCTTATGAATTATGATACATGCAAAAGTAGTGTTTTTAATCATTGTGCACCATAAATAAACAATAAATAATAGGCGAATTATTACTACCACATAGGTCTGTTATTTTTCCAAATGTCACAAAGCATCCATTCTGCCACGTGGACAGGACAGATGATATGACCATGCATGTGTTCCAATACTCTAGACATTACTGTGAACTCTCCCAACTCTGAGTAGGAATGAATGGTTTAGATTAAAAAAATGTAAAAATAGACGGCTCAGATTTGTCTTGTGATTTTCGGGAACATCACTTTCCATTGTTACATGGATAACTACCCTAAATAATATTATTAATGCAATCTGAAAATCTAGATTATGTATCTTAGATGCAAGTAGGTCCAATGATCAAATCTGTGATCAGATCTGAGATAAAGGAAGCAACTGCATTCTTCAAGGAAAAAATCAGATCGATGGAAGGGAAGGGAAAAGAGATGAGATTGATCTACTTGGGAGGAAGAATAGAGAAGAGAACAAAAGAAATCAGGTATGGGATACCAATCCCGTATACTGCTCAACAGCCCCAAAACTCTTATTCTTTACCAAAATCATTTCTAATTGATGGGGTTGTATTACATATATAAAGACCACCTAAATTGACTCATAAAAGGACTCCTAATCAGTCTAACATACTCAATAAAGTAAATAACTTAAAAAAAAAAACTATACCTAACTATTAAGTATCCTAAGGACCTAATCTAACTCAAACACTTAACTACTAATCCCATGTACTAACTTTATCCCCACTGATGCAGATAAGTCACATAAGGGGCATATTTTATTGGAAATAGGCCTTGGGTGGGGTTATATATGCATTGGGCCTTTGATTCCATGTGTTTTCTTTGTAAGGAGCCACTTTAATGGACCTAAAATGTGGGTACAAGGAAGGCATATGGGATTAGGCTTAGCAGTAACTTATTTTCATTCCTAGGTTAATTAATGTAGTAGGTTTTACTTTCCTAGGTAGTCTTGATTAGTCTTTTAGTTTTCCTAGCTAAGTAGTTATTGTCTTTGGAAGCCTCCCCCCATGCTTTGGGAATTCCAAAAGACCACTTAATGTTTTAGTTGTTCATGTATCCAGCCTTTGGAATTCTTCCCTTTGTTTGGGAATTGCAAATGCTGACTAGGATGTAATCAATTAAGGTTCAGCCTCCTTCATCTATAAATTGAAATCATGGGTGAGCTCTCAATCATCCAAAAATACAAAAAAAATCCAAGAAAATCTGAAATATGACTACTACTTTTGTGAGAGTTTTTCCTTATGAGATGCAAGAAGGTTTGTGACTCAAACGGGATCAAGGTGGGACTCCTTCGATCGTGACCTCAGTGGGACTCTGACGGTTGGCAACCAGTGGGACTCTGAGCTGCACCTATCCAACGATCATCATCACCATCATATCCATCATTCATTTTCGTCACCATCCGTCGATTTGTGTTTGTACCCGTTTAGGGGAATCCGTATTTGAAAAAATCAGCTTCCAGAAACTATCTGAATCCATTCGAAAGCTAATTGGATGCTAATACAGATATTTCAATTTCAGACCAGATATTATCCAATCCAATAAGGTCTGATTATAAAAATCTGATTAAATAATTGTCTTTATAAATGATATTTTATAATAATAAAATTCCCTTGTCAATTCACGGTATATTACAAGTAATTAAAATAGAAATTAAATGGAAAAAAAAATTGATTCATGATGACATGTATGTAATTACAGATGACACTTCAACATCAACCCTCGTGGAGTAGTAGATTGAGCCCTTTAAGTTCTCGAATTTTCATTTTCTCCAGTTCTCCGCCACTCAACACAAACATTGAGACTACAACGCCGCTCTCTCCAGACTCGCGACTCTACTCCCCAGTATCCACTAGGGATGTAAATGGATAGTCGAAAATCTGTATTTGATTTGTGTTCGTATCCATTTAGGGGAATCCTTAATCGAAAAATCGGTACAAGAAACTATCCGAATCCGTTCAAAAGCTAATCAAATGTGGATACGGATAGTGTTATATTTGAATGTGATCCATTACATCCCTAATTATGGTTCCATGCTTGCTAGGGAGCCGCAATCAGAACTTATACAAACATCTATTAAAAAAACAGAACTTCTACAAAGATGTGGTGCCCCACAAATAAGTGGATAGCACCACAGCCCCACACAGAAACAAAACCGGAAGAAGCAACCAAAAGGGAAGCTCAAGCGGTGACACATCTAATGGGTGATCCAGATAGTTGGGCTGGTCAGACCATTTAGGCTTGAGGTAACTTAAACACGCGTGTTCCTAACTTTATTCATTGAGGATTTATTACCAAAACCTAAATCTTTGTTTTTGGTAGGAAAATAAATAATAACACCTACTGAGAAACTATCAGTGCTCACATGCGGACTAAAGGGTTGAAACCAAGGATTGATATGTATAAATCTTTGTTTTTGGTAGGAAAAGAAATAATAATTCTTACTGAGAAAAACTTACACTAATCCTTAAAACAGTAGTTGAAACCCCAGTTTCTTAGAGCTGAGAAGTGATGAGCAAGTTAAAGCTGCCTCCTTTAATTAATTTTCAAATGATTGGAGGCTTTGAGAACTTGATTACAGTTTCCAACTGAAGCAGATAAGTCATCTAAAGGGCTTATTTGATTGGAAAAAAAGCCTTGGGTTGGATTATCTAGGCGTTGGGCCTTTGATTCCATGGGTTTTCTTTGTAATGGGCCACTTTAATGGGCCTAAAATTTGGGTAGAAAGTAGGAAAACGGAATTTACTTCATTGGTTTAGTTAGAATCCTGTTTTTGAATCAGTTTCTTTCATTATTATAGTTTCCTAGTCAGTTTATGTTACCTTATTAGTTAAGAATTGGGATAGGCCTTTCCTTTTTAGTGTTTTGAGTCTATTTTTGAATTTTCTATATAAGTTTGTAAGGGGTACAGCCTTCTACACGAATTTGATTAATAAGACTGAGAAAAAAAAAATAGCTTTATGCTTTGCTCTGTGAGAGAGTATGATGAGATGCCATTAGTGAGAGATCAAAATACAGTGGGAGGTCATGGATGAAAGACCCGAGTCTAAGAGAGACTACCCTATCTTCTTCTTCTTCTTCTCTTCATCGATTTTTTTTTTTTTTTTTTTTTTTTTTTTGGTTAATCTGTCAACCGATCGAAGTATTTACTGTTGCTGGACCTGAAGTTTGTGATCCTCTTGTGGACAGGTTAACACCTATGACTGGTTTAAATAACCAAAAGAAGGTACTTGCAACTTGCTACTCATGTCCAGATTTTGAGGCAATGGTTGTTCAGTGCATCTAGAACGAGGCACATGTTTTATTTATTAATTTGTTATGGTAAACAATGAGGCACATGTTTCAACTGCTCCATCCTTTTAGCTACTAAAGGGTGTCACTTTGACAAACAAAATCTATACAAACAACAGAAAATGTTTGTGGAATATCAAGAACAATAACATATATTGTAAATTAGTGAAGTATACTCACAGCAAAACTTCTTCCCAATGGGGTATCCAGAAAACCATTCAGCTGCCTCCTGTACTACAGGAGGAAAGGAGTCAAAGAAGGTAAGTCAGTATGTTTACAACAACAATAACAATAAGAATATCAATTGATAATAACAATAATAATAACAATAATAATAACAATAATAATAATAATAATAATAATAATACAACCAAGAATCAAATACAAAGATAACTTAGTTGAACTCAACATAACAACATAATCTGTACAAAATCAGCTAAAATTAGAACAAACAGGAGCTAGGAATATAAGTTGAATTTTATATGGCATAAAATTAGGAAGAAGGAAAAAAACTATTATCAATATCCAAGTTTTATAAGCAGAGTAAAAGGAAAAATCAGAGTTGACAGAGTCTCCTACAGTAAGAGACGACACTGAAATATCCTAGCCATCAAAGATGTCAGCTGCAAGCTTCTCTGAGATATGCCCCAAATAATACATGCTGACTCAGAGACGGAACCTTACGTATAAAGAACTTAATTTTTTATGAAGCTCCCTCAATCCAAAAATAGAATTAACTGATCTATTTAATTTAATCCTGTTCTCATCTTCTCTTAATTTTCAGTTCTTATTCTGTTCTCATCTTCTCCCAGTCTACTTACCATTGTTAAAACTCGTAACGTACACCAATCAAACCTAGGCACTATATTCCTCCATGATCCATATTCTTTTTCATCCTATTAAATCTCCACCTCAAAAAGGTCGCTGCTAAATTCAAAACTACCCAGGCGACATGTCTCCATTAGTCCTTCCCTTCAATCCATTTAGGCCTTTGGAACTCGGTTTGACCCAAACCCTAATTTCCCTGATTGGTGCTTCTTTCATCCTTGTGATTGTGGTTGATTCTGACCACTAATATGTATCCTCCTTCAAACATTTTTCAACTCTGATTTCTATCTTATTCCTTCCGATCCAGTCAAAAATAGATCCTTAAACCTTTACCATCATCTCTTCACATAAATTCCTAGCTTAATTAACATTGGTTCAGCAAATAGACACGATGCCTTGTAGGAATTCCAATCCATCCTATGTCAATACACTATCACATTTATTAATGCTCCAATTCAAGCAAACCATCAGGCAAGGAAAATCCAGGGAAGTAACCCCCATCATCTCCAAATTCTGCAGAAGTGGGAAAAGGCTTCTCAAGCTACCAACAAAGAGGAAAAGACATGATAGCTCATCTTACCATCCAAAATGATTTGAGCATTCAGCCATTCACTACGTCACTGTAGGCGTATCACGTATGTCACAGTAACATGAGACTACATGCCAAAAACAGACAAGAACAGAAGACGCCAAACACAGTAAACCCCAAGAAAGGGATTGTAAGACTAAAGGGGTATGAAGGATCATTTCAATCTATTATAATTCACAATTCTTTTTATATCATATTAGCAACTCCAAAAGGTTTACAAAAGAGAAAAGTCGCTTTTATACGAGATACTAAATTAGATTTATTTAGGGTTAGTCATAGCTTATCTATTATGATAAGTTAACTATTGCTGGTAGTGGCTCCTGTTTCTAAGTATTCATGTAATCAGAGGTTCAACTTCTCCATCCATTGTCCCCAAACACTTAGACAGCTTTAATCTCTAAAATCTTAACCAAAGAAACACCTAAGAGACTAACAGAAACCTTCTTGCACCCTACCATCCATCTGATACTCCAATACTTTCTAGAAATGAAGTTTTTGATATATGGTGGTACCCTATTAATGGAGAATTGGTTTGGATTGAGTAGGTTGGTTCGATTCACTTGTGAACCATTTTTCTGGTTCAACCTTAGTTCAATAGATTGGGTTTTATCTGAACTGTCCAATCAGCAGTTCAGGTCGTGGAGTAGAATTTAGCAGTTTATTTTCAGCTAAGATTTAAAACTCGAAATGGGGTACAAGATCAATCACGTGCTCAATTCGAATCATCCCGGACTCGAGCAGAAAATCTATGTAAGACTTAAGTTAGGTCAAATTTAGTCCCAAAATAACCCACAACAAGTCACAGCAGTCCACCAGAAATAACCCTACAGTAGGGTACAAACCAGGTCCGAAAATAGGACTTAGGGTTCAGATCAAACACAACTTTCAGCCACTTAAAAGGAATTGTAACTAGGGCCAAATGCAAGGCTGAGAATGCTCAGCAAACCCTGAGAACAGGGATTGATTTGGATGACCAGAAACAGTAGAAACAGTAGGTCACCAAATTAGAAAGTAAAGGGATTAGGTGTAGAAACCAAACCAGCCTGTAGAAAGTCTCCAAATTGAGATCGAGTGGAGATGAGGTTGAAGAGGGGCTGCACTCCAAATTTTAGCCAAATCTGATGGCTAGAAGTTGAGATATGAAGATAACCCTAAATTAGAAAGTTTGGAGAGAACTTGCAAAATCAGCACTGCACTTGGACTCCAAGTTGGATCGAGTGCAGGGCTTATTGAAGGGAAGCTTTGCTGCAATTTTGGTGAAGTTCTGATGGATGGATGTGAAGTTATGGAGGTGGAATGAAAATAGAAAGTATCAGGCAGAGTGATGGGGTGGAATTGTCAATCGAATGGAGGTAATGGAAGGGGAAGGCTGAGCTTCAAGTCCTGGTGATGATTTGAGGGTGTGAAGTTATGGAGGTGGAATGAAAATAGAAAGTATCAGGCAGAGGGATGGGGTGGAAGTGTCAATCGAATGGAGGTAATGGAAGGGGAAGACTGAGCTTCAAGTCCTGGTGATGATTTGAGGGTGTTTTGAATTTAGAATGTTGCAGAAGGTGTAACACAGCTCCAACCAAAGGATCTCCAGCAGTAACAACCTCAATGAGTGAGAGAAGTCTTCAGCCTTGAATATGGATAACCACCAATAGCAGCAAACTCTTGGATCAGCAGCAGCACACTCGAGCAGGGCAGCTTGCAGGATCAGAAATGGAGATCGAGCAGGGGTAGGAGAAAAGAGAAGATAGAAGAAGGGGGTAGGGGGAATGGCTCTGTCAGCCGGGGTCTCTCACCCACAGATATCTCAGCTGTTGCAGCACAGGGAAAACTCCCATACTCGATGGCTAATTGGCCTGGAGATTCTTTTCTCTAAAGTTCTAATCTTTCATTAAGATGTGATGCCTTTTAATAGCTTAGGCAAGCTTACAATAGAATAGGAACTTCCCAAAAATAAAAGCTAATCTAAAATAGAAACTTCTAAATCCTAACTAAACAGAAGTTAACTAAATCTACTTGGCTTTATAATTCAGCCACAAAATAGAAACTAAAACAAATTAGAAACTAGAAAATATGGAAACTACTAAAGTGCACCAAATCCAACTGACCGGTCAAAAGAGGATCCTAGCAAAATCGTGGAGCACCTTCCTCTCAAAATTGGAGAGCATCTTTGATTTGGTCAAGGGGGATCCTTGGCACAATCGTGGGGCATCTTGGACCCCTGATTGGCTTGCTCGAGTTGGCCCTGCTGGGCTGACTCGAACTGGTCCATCTCTGGCTCAAAGGGTGGCCTGGTCCTTTGTCTCTCCCTCTGGCCAGAATCTACATCAATCTAACTCAGTTAGATTTGATGTGTAGAATTGGTGTTGATTGAAATTGACCCAATCTAAAATTTAAAACCATCTTTTCAGCTTGTTTTACTATACTTTTATTGTAAGCATAGTTTTCACGGTGGTTAGGCGACCCAAGGCGTTGGAGAGGGTAAAAAGCAAGGAAACACAAATTAGGTGACCAAGGCACCCGTTTACACGACCAAGGCGCCCAAGTCGACCAAAGTGCCTGGACACCTAGGCGTCGCCTTGACAACTATGATTGTAAATAGTTGGTTGGATCAGGGACTTTATAAGTCCAGTGATAGTTTTAAGTTGTCTTAATTCAATTTCGAGATCAGATTAGGACACGTCAATTGGATATAGTTTCTTGTCCGTTCTGAACTTTTATTCCTGATGTTATTTAGTATTTGAGTCGATCAACAGTATCTGAGTCAATCAAAGAACCTACGCAAGAGTGGAGGTTACCTTATTTATTATATTGTTATTTGGTGGTTGAATGAAGATAGAACTCCTCCCAAAGCAGGTGGTCTACGTGAAAATTTTAGGGATAAGTTTTTGAGTCAATAAAAGACTGCCCTCAGCCCATCGACTGGTAGTTTTAGAGTCCAAAATTATTTTCTGTTTTCTCTAATTTTACAGCTTTATAAATGCATTGTAAAGGCTCACAAGCCCTCTCTAATTTGATGAATGGATTAAGAATTAGGTTAGTTAATTATTGAGATAGTGATTGTTGTCTCTTCTCCTTTGGCTCTCCTCCCCCCAACTGGGAATTTTCTCTCGTGCTACATCTCTCTCATAATTAATGTAGTCCTAGATAGGTAGGAGACCTACTAGGAGCCAAACAACAGGATCAAATAACAAAAGGGGTTGCTGGTTCGAATGGACAGCACTAGGATTTAGGTCAATTCCTAGGGCTAGAGTAGGATAATGGGAATATAGTTTATATGATTAAACTAGGCAGGTTTTGCAGAGTTTAGAAAGCTAGATTTGGTTAGGTTTAGATGAGAATTCAAAATTCCAGAAATTAGGGTTAGGGTTTCAAGTTTTGGGTTTTAGAAATTAGGTCAAATTTAGGGTTTTGAAAGGCAAAAAGGGGCAGCAGCTTAGGTCGAGTGTAGGGAGTGTTAAGGAGAGGCTGTGGTTTGAATTTGAAATAATTCTAATGGTCAAATATGGTTGGGCAGCAAGATCTAGGGTTTAATGAAGTTAGGGTTTACGGGATTCAAACCAAAAATAAAGGGGGATCAATTGGGGGGAAGGATTAGAGGATTAGGAGAAGAAATTGGGTGTCAAACTTACTGGAGATTCCACTGGCAGCAGCTTGAACAGATGTGAAGGATAGAACAACCTTCGAATTGAAGAAGATCCTCCCAGCCGTCACAGCGTAAGGAGTCAACCGGATTCCACCAGTCCCTTTCCACCTTGATATCCACAAGGATGCACACTCACAAGGAGCAACACTCAACAAAGCAGGGCAGCAGCAATGGCAGCAAACAAAAGCTTTTCATTAATCAAATTCGTGTACAATGCTGGCCTCCCTTCCAAACTTATATAGAAGACTCAAAAATAGACTTAGACACTAAAAAGGAATGGCCTAATCCTATCCCTAACCTATTAGGTAATTTAAATTGACTAGGAAACTAAAATAATAAAGAAAATAGACTCAAAACATTCCTGGACTTATAGAGTCCTAATCCAGCCCAACTTACATCACATGACCACTTAAGTTGTCACATGACCACTTAACCAAGTCACATGATCACTTAAATTGAACCAATTGGATGCAACCAATTTGAACCGGTTCCATTAAAAAACATAAAAATAACAAGTATTGGGCTAATCCCGTATATACCCATATTTTAGGCCCCAAAAAGTGACCTATTACATTAGAAACCCATGGGATCAAAGACCCAACATGTATGTAACCCAACCCTAGACTTATTCCTAATAAAATAAGCCCATTTGGGTGATGAATCTGCATCAACTCTCCCCAGTTTGAAAAAATTCGTCCTCGAATTTTGCAGTGATGAGGGGGAAACAACTTGTGAGTAACAACTTTGACCATTCCCAAGTAGAATTGTGGTTGCTTGTAGACTTTAGGGATGTAGTCTTTAAGGCGTGGAGCGTTCTCTTCAAAGAATCATAGTGGACTAACAAACTCTATGTGCTCAACATCTTCAAGAACAACATCTTGGATGTCGATGATTTCTTGTGGAGTGTTTTCAATCACCATTTCATCTTCCATGTCCTCAGCCTTGTCAACTTTGCCCTTTTCAGTAGTTTCTTCTACCATTGTGTTTTGGACCTCCACATCAATTTGATGGCCGAGCTTCTCAACCATGATCTCAACTATTGGTGCAGCTTGGTCTACTTGAATTTCTTTAGCTATAGGTTCTTGAATCTCTTCAACACAAACTGCCTTAGTAGAATCTTCTGTTGGTGCATCCGCCATTGGTGAAACTTCAAACACAGTCGATGCCACTTGCATTTGAGTTGACATGTTCGGCAGTCCTTGTAGCTGTGTAGTCGATGTGGTCACCTTCGGTTGTAACTCTTTTAGAGTAAACAAATGGTATAGACGGTGTCGATCAGGTAGGACACACGAGTTGTTTTCAGGTTCAATCCAACCTTGTCGCTCGTCCAACCAATTACAACCTACTGCAATAATGCTCCTTGGAGATGGTACCGGCTTACACCAAGCACCATCATGGTATGAAGAACACCCAAATTCAACAGAGACTTTACCTATAGGCATGATGCAAATCTCTCCTGATTGGGACAACATATCCACCACAGATTGTGAAATAATATTGTTACGTCGCCTCTCATCAACAACTAATATGGCTGTGCTCCCATTGGGTAGACGAACCTGGGTCTTGAAAACGAAGGGAGGTGGGTCTTTCGAGGCTTGGGTGGATCTTCCCTCCGCCATAGCTTTGATACCAATTTATGTAGTCCTAGATAGGTAGGAGACCTATTAGGAGCCAAACAACAGGATCAAATAACAAAAGGGGTTGTTGGTTCGAATGGACAGCACTAGGATTTACGTCAATTCCTAGGGTTAGGGTAGGATAATGGGAATATAGTTTATATGATTAAACTAGGCAGGTTTTGGGGAGTTTAGAAAGCTAGATTTGGTTAGGTTTAGAAGAGAATTCAAAATTCCAGAAATTAGGGTTAGGGTTTCGGGTTTTAGGTTTTAGAAATTAGGTCAAATTTAGGGTTTTGAAAGGCAAATAGGGGCAGCAACTTAGGTCAAGTGTAGGGGGTGTTAAGGAGAGGCTGTGGTTTGAATTTGAAATAATTCTAATGGTTAAATATGGCTGGGCAGCAAGATCTAGGGTTTAATGGAGTTGGGGTTTACAGTATTCAAACCAAAAATAAATGGGGATCAATTGGGGAGAAGGATTAGAGGATTATGAGAAGAAATTGGGTGTCAAACTTACTGGAGATTCCACTGGCAGCAACTTGAACAGATGTGAAGGATAGAACAACCTTCGAATTGAAGAAGATCCTCCCAGCCGTCACGGCGTAAGGAGTCAACTGGATTCCACCAGTCCCTTTCCACCTTGATATCCACAAGGATGCACACTCACAAGGAGCAACACTCAACAGAGCAGGGCAGCAACAATGGTAGCAAACAAAAGCTTTTCATTAATCAAATTCGTGTACAATGTTGGCCTCCCTTACAAACTTATATAGAATACTCAAAAATAGACTTAGACACTAAAAGGGAATGGCCTAATCCTATCCCTAACCTATTAGGTAATTTAAATTGACTAGAAAACTAAAATAGTAAAGAAAATAGACTCAAAACATGGTTGAACTTATAGAGTCCTAATACAGCCCAACTTACATCACATGACCACTTAACCAAGTCACATGATCACTTAAATTGAACCAATTGAATACAACCAATTTGAATCGGTTCAATTAAAAAACAAAAAAATAATAAGTATTGGGCTAATCCCGTATGCAACCTATATACCCATATTTTAGGCCCCAAAAAGTGACCTATTACATTAGAAACCCATGGGATCAAAGGCCCAACATGTATGTAACCCAACCCTAGACTTATTCCTAATAAAATAAGCCCATTTGGGTGATGAATCTGCATCAATAATTCTTGCTGATTCACTTTCTCATACCCACCACAAAGCAGATCTAACGATTTGATCTGCATCACCATTGATGTTCTTGACAATCTGCTCTGTTTATAAGAGCAAACCCCAAAAATATGACTAAACTATCCACTAAATAGTCGCAAGTAATTGGTATTTCTCAGTTAGCCACCTTTCAAATCTATACATGCGATAAATAACTTAACTCCATTCAGTGAGTACAGAACAAAAACCTCGTCCAGTATAGCTTCTAATTCCCACACCGCAATCACATGTGTTAACAATAGAGAATTTGAGTTATAAGGATGTATTAGAAGACGTACTACATAGACCAACAGTAAGTTATGATAAATACAAATTCACTTCAATTAATAAGTATCGATTTAGTCATCATAACAGAGAGAGGGAGAGAGAGCAAACCCGGGGCAAGTTGCCAGAGAAATCGAGGGTGAAAGTGCGCCACCTGCGACCGATTTCAAGCTCGCGATCGAGCTCACGAGCCTTGTCGGTGGCAGACTGGACAATAGAGTTGAAGCGCCTGGAAACGTAGTATTGGCGATCGAAACGCTCTGCGGCCTTCTTAGCGTCGAAGACGAGCTGTTCAAATCCATCGTTGGCGCTCCTCCACGCTTCCTTCCAGACCTCGCCGGAGGCAACTCGCTTCGCGAACCCGTCGAAGTCGCTCCTCCGGAATGCCTGAATCGTGGCCACGTGGCGCGTCGAAATGGCTCGTCGTTGGCTAGATAGGAAGCGAGACTTCGAAGGCGATAGTAAGGGATGCCATGGCAGGCTCGTCGCCATGACCACACTACGCGCGCGAACACTCTAACACAGAGAGACTTGCACACCGAGACGACGGATGAGACCGAGGGAGATTTTCAAGGTCCGTAAAGGCTCAAGGATCAGGAGTTGCACGTGGGGCGTGCGGGCAGTTAGCGAGCGAATTTTTATCTGCTGCTGCACAGGCAGCGCTGCTGTATGCATCGTGCGAAGCAGCAGCGGCCATGTGTGCATAGCGGGCCCCACTGTGCAGACATGGCCGCTGCTGCACCGCATGATGCATACAGCAGTGGCTGCTGCACAGCAACAGATAAAGGTTTCTGAATGATTCCCCAAATTTTCACCGCTCACCGGTAGGACACTTACATAATCCGTTCTAAATATGACACGTGTCAATACATGGCAAATTATCAGGTTTGAAAATTAGGTAAAGTACACGTACCCCATAAAATGCATCAAATATTCCTCATACCCCCTAAGCTTCTAACAAGTCCACGCGCACCCCCTGCAAATTCCACATACTCCCCCTACTTTACCCCCTAAAGCCATTTAAGTCTACATCATTAAGTTAGGCGTTAAGTTCTAAAAACTTGAACAAACTATCCTTTCTTCTATCTTTTCTAAATTTGAAAAGATCTAATTGCCCTGACCTATTTGTTCATAATATGAAAAGTCATTTTTGCCATAACATAATTTGAAAAGATCCTTTTACCCCGCTATTTGTTCTTAAGAACCTAACCCAACCTAAATATCAAAAAGCCCTTGCTACAGCATAATTACCAAAATGCCTTCGTCTTCCCTAAAATCCATCTTCCATTTCTCAAACTTCTCTCAAAAGACTCAACACTAACTTTTTGAAAAAATAGGATTTGTCAAAAATAGTATAGCTTAAAATGTATTGGTCTTTCATCCACCGTCAACCTCTGGAGTCTGTCTGAACCCTTTATGGGATTTTACCAGCGAATTCGATTTTTATTTGACCAAACTACCCTTCACACTGTCTTTGTATTGGATTACATTGATTTTTCCACCATTTCAAGGTTTCTGGTCGAAAATCGGAATCCAAGAAAAAAAAAAGAAAACCCCTTTCTCTCTCTATCTGAGGAGTCTCTGACACATTTTAAATTTTTAAAGTGAATTTATTTATTATATTTTTTCCCACCATTAAAGGAGCTTTCACTGGTATTTGAAGTCACTATTTGGGTTCTGCTACTCACTTTTCCTTACTGGAAGATAAGGCAACTCTTCCGGACTCGCTTCCAGGAAAGCGAAATTTCTAGTTTTGGATCTATGAATTGAAGAAGAAGAAGAAGAAGATTAAAGTTCTTCCTTTTTTTTGTTTTCTTTCTTCTTTTTATGTTTCTTTGGATTGTATATGACAATCTCGGATCTCCATTTGTGTTTGTTGTATATATCTGTAAATAAATCTTAGCGTTTTTTTACACACTCCAAGTTGTGGCGGTGGTGTTTGCACGATGAAGTCGACAACTTGTCTTGATTCTGTGGTGTTTCAGCTCACTCCTACTCGAACCAGGTAAGTTTTCTCGATCAGAGATTACTTTGTCTTCTCTTGATTTGTTTGAGTTAGTTAACCAATCATTGGACGTATCAAGGGAGGGTTATGGTCTTTTGAGAGAAGTTTCAGAAATGGAAGATGGATTTTGAGGAAGATGAGGGCATTTTGGTAATTATGCCCTCACAAGGGCATTTTGGTAATTAGGTTGGGTTAGGTTCTTAAGAACAAATAGTGGGGGTAAAAGGGTCTTTCCAAATTAGGTCAGAGCAATTAGGTCTTTTCAAATTTAGAAAAGATAGAAGAAAGGGTACTTTGGTCAAGTTTTTAGCACTTAACGCCTAAACTTAACGGTGTGGACTTAAATGACTTTAGGGGGGTAAAGTAGGGGTGGTATGTGGAATTTGCAGGGGGTGCGCGTGGACTTGTTAGAATCTTAGGGGGGTATGAGGAATATTGGGTGCATTTTAGGGGGTACGTGTATTTTACCCTTGAAAAATCTATTTATTTTTGTTTGGATTCATCCACATTCTAAGGGTGTCAATTCTAAACCGGCACTGATATGATCGATCTGTCCCAATTGGTGAAAGCCTGAAAACGGCCTCGACCTGAGGTCCACATTAGCTAAATGTATATCATTCACAGTGCAATAGGATGGACCGTCGAACGCCCAACCAAGTCCAACACATTTAAGGACCGACATGTTTAAGCTCTCAATTTTTTTTAGTCTTAGTTGATGCATAGGGATGTCGCCCGTAGTGTTGGTTGTTTGCTTGACCGGCTTAATTGACAGCCTTCATTCCAGGGATTAGTGATCTTGAATGAACTTGACTTGGTAGCCCGTGAGTGAGGGGCGCTTGCAATACACCGAATTCTTATTCAATCGGCGTAATGAAAGTCGTACGGCCTCTCCTTTCTTTCCTCTTTACGGATGAATAGATAGTCCCAATCCCTCAGGCCCTACTTCCAATTAATGCCTCTCTTAAGATCTATTTAATGTGGATAAAGAGGTGACCATTTGTTTTACTTCGATTACCCCATAAATTCTCTAGTTTATCCCAAATATACCCTTTCTTGATCTCCTTGATTAATTCGTTATCTCGCATTATATAAGCTATATAAAAGACTATGGGTCAAGTAAAAACATAGAATTGATAATTAAATATTATTGCACTATGAAGTTGAACAGCAAAAAATAAACAGAGCACATAATCAAAGCCATTTATGTTGTTCGAAATGCCATCTTTTTCTTCATATGTATGTCCATTGAGATTCAGCCTCATAAAGCTCCAAATAAATTTGAGATTTACTTATTTAGTCATTAGCCTAGTGAGGAATATTCTCTCAAGTAAGTTCTTGTTTCTCTTGTTTTTTGGTAAGAAGTAAGTTCTTGTTTCATTTCAAAGAATTAAATCTCATTAGGAGCTATATGGACAAAAAAAAATTTATGATAAAAAGAAATTTATTAAACTAAAGAGAAGGATATACATAAGTGGAAAAATTTTTGCTGCTACACTTGTAGCAGGAATGTTCCTGCTACGAGATTGGCAGCCAAGGAAATGGAATAATTAACTTCCCCTTTGGGTTCATAAATGCCCTCCTAGGTTTTAGTATTTTCTAAAATACCCTTTAAGATCCCATTTCCTTGGCTACCAGCCTTATAGCAGGAACATTTCTGCTACTAGTGTGGCAGCAAAATTTTGTATTGTTTGTTTCTTGAGCCTTTTTAGCTAAGTTAGACACCACTAGTGAACAGAATGGATCCTTTTATCGCTAAAACTCAAATCCTGCCCTATAGAGTTAATATCCAAAATATAGTGTAAGAGCGGCCAAGGCCAAGGCTTCGTAGTTGGAGCTAGAAGAAAATTGGAGATCTGTCGATTCGAGCACCATACTTCTTTCACCTTCAACCCTAATCGTTGAGCATGCTTGAGAACAATATGAATACTAAACAGCTCTGGCTCCAAAGGACGAGAAGTTTTGATTGGTCTTGCAGCAAACAAAACAAACTTGCCATTTAGCAAAAAATGTAAGACCATCCAACTGTAACTACTTCGGAAATCTGGTATCCTGCACAAATTAAAACAGGGAAATTGAAGATAGGCAAATGAGAAAGAGTAGCCAATGTAACTGTCACACCCCAACCCCCATCCTAGGGTTTTGGTATGATTAGGAGGCTTATCAACATCCTAAACTACCGCCAGGATCTCGATGCAGTGGCTCGAATCACAGTCAACTCAATACAACTCATATGTACATCAGAGTACGGAAAAAAATAAATTTACAATAGAAGTAAATATAGATACAAAAGTGCGGAAGTGTTTACAATAATAAAAGAGTTCAAAAGTCTAAGTGATAGACAATTAACATATTACATCTTTTCTCAAAAGATTAACTAAAACTAAGAATATCAGTAATATTACAGAGTTTATACCATACAAATGAGGAAACTTAAAAGGAACAAAAGAAATAAGTGTCTCGATCCAAGTGCCCTATTGGCACAGTCATCAACATCTAATCAACATCATAGGTCGAAGTCACCGACTGCACGTCAGTAACACCAAGCAAAACATATCCAAAAGAAAGAGTCACAGAGATTTCCACCAAAACATCACCTGCAGCGCATCTAAAAAGGTTACGCAAAGAGGGGTAAGCTCCACTGAGCCCAGTGAGAGGATGGAGACCATACAAACAATAACACATAGTCCATGATGCATGAATTAATTAACAATATTAGCCACCTAGCAAACATGTCTAAGTCACTAGGTTCTTGCTACTACAACTCGAGAAACATCACGGATCACTTATCTTATCACCACGATGCAACCTCAATTGTTACCTTGGAGCCCACACCGGTCGAAGCCACTCGTTACTCAGAGGCAAACCCTGATAATCAATGATCATCCCTGACCTGGCCTCGTATCACTCCACAGGCACACAGGGAGCATTGGTTACCCAACACCTAAACCCCTATTGGTAAGGGTCATAGCAAGGGGAACATAACCCTAACCATACTATATGAACTATCGTGTCGAGAGGTATTTCGGGTGCATCAACGTCTCATACCATCCAGTACCCGGGTACCAGCACGAGACGGTGCATGATAAATCATATAATAGCACTAATCGTATGATGCAATATGATACTATCGTATCGAGAGGTATTCTGGGTGCATCAACGTCCCATACCATCTATCACCCGGGTACCAACATGACACGCTGCATGACAGACCAATTATAAACATGATGAAGACATTAACAAGCCACATTCATAACGTATACATTCGCAATTTCCACAAACATGGTTATAATAATGCAAGAATGAGTATGCATGAGAAATGACATACAAGCATAACATAATGCAAAACACTCCCGAATTAGATCAAGTCCACACCCACTCACCTATTAGTTCTCGATTCGTTTACTAGGGTCCGTCGTCGATCAACGTATGATAAGCCTCACCGTAAGAGTAATGTTGCCTAAAAAAGCATGACAAAAAGTTAGGTAAGGTATGAGGGTCTCAAAGGATCTCCAAAGGTTAAGTCTTAAGGATGGATAATAGAGTCCAGGTGGACTCTTAAGTGGAGGTATAGTGCCTGGGTCCAACCGGGGCAAAAAATCTGAACCGAACTCTTAGGTGGATTCTGGTTTGAGTCCACCTCTGGGTCCACCTGTAAATAGAAAACGGATGGACTCATATGCGGATTCTGGCCTGAGTCCACCTGCAAATAGAGAAGGTGTTGACTCATATGCGGATTCTGGCCTGAGTCTGCCTCTGGGTCCACCTACAAACAGAGAAGGGGTGGACTCATATGCGGATTCTGGCCTAATTCCACCTCTGGGTCCACCTCTCTGCTGAACCCAAAATTCCTAGGTTTTGAGCTCCCTAACTTGATTCCACTTGGATTTTAAGCCCCAAGGACTTGGGGAAAGGGTCTTTGGGTCTACTTTGGTCACCATAACCTATTCCTATCATGGAAATGATGGATCTATAGAAATAAACCACCACACTAACCCAAATTCTTAGGTTTTCCATTTTGAACCCTAGATCCAAAAGAGAGAACTAATAGAAGGTCGTGAAAGGTCTTAAAGGTGAGCATCAAGCCCCCAATAACGTAAGATACCAGATTCATAAGCATCCTTGGGTTTCAAGTGGAACCCTAGGTCAAAACCCCCAACCTCAATAGCTTCTTCCCCAAACCCAAAAGATTTTAAGGGGAGAGAGAGAGAGGTTATTCAAGAACTCACCTAAACCAAGTGGCCAGGTGGTCCGAAGGCTGAGCTCCACGGCCCAAATCTTCCTCCAATCTCCCTCCTTCCTTTCCTTCTCTTCTTTCTTCTTTCCTTTCTCTTCGTTCTACTTTCTTTTCTCTTGTTTCCACGGCTCTGGGTAGGTTGCTAAAGTTATGATCATTTCATGGTCATGACTTCTATTTATAGCTAGGTTTAAGTGAAGGCTTGTTTGGTTAGGCCTATAAAACTCCAAAACCCATTTTTAGGTTAAGTTGGGTCTTTAGGGCCCACTTTTAAGGCCCAACATAAAAAGAACAGAAGAGGGTGGGGTCCATCATATTTGGGGACACCACAATGAAGTCTGAGACATGGGACAAGTTGGTCCCATAACCCAAAATTAAGTCTTACAATACGGGTGAATTCACCCCTGTGAGTCCAGTCCAAGGTCCAACCCTGCTGTAAAAGGGTAAACCAAGGGCAATATTCTTTGGGCTATGTCCCATACTTCGAGGACTTCAAAGGGAGGGTGAGCACACTTAATATTTTGGGTTAAAAGATTCATTGTTCATTAAAGTGTGATTTTTTTCCTTTTGTTAAAACCTTTCCTTGACGTCAGGGCCCAAGGTCACAAGTGTCGACAGTTGGCATCATCACAACACCTACCAAAGCAAAATCAAAATAGCCCATGAAAAATAGGGTGTCTTTTTGGGCGCGGGTATAACAGTAACAACCTCCTCAGTTAGAGAATATACATCAAGGGAAGAGAATGAGGGGGAGGGGGGATAACCCCAAATCTGATATCTAATTTTCAATTTTTTTCACAACCCATACTGGATCTAGCTTCTCTGATCCATAAACAACTTTGTTTCGAGTCGACCATATAAAGTAACAAGTAATAATAAATACCTCAAAGAACCAAGGTAAAGATTGTTTATCCAGCTTAAACTTAAACATAAAGGAGAGGCAAAAGTTTTCCAAAGAGGAATGAGACAAATACTCAGTTCTCAATCCCAACGGACTAGCAACCCAAATATGTTTTACCCAATCACATGAAAGGAATATGTGCTACTATGATTCCACATAATTTCCACAAAGAGCACAATAGGGGTCAATCGAAAGCCATTTGGACAGAGTTGCCTTGATCGGAATTCCTGCATTTAACACACGCCATATGAACAAAACTTGCATAGCTCGATTATAGCTCATTTAGTATGAGCCCGTTTAGAGGCACATTTAGCCCGTCAAGTACAAGCCCAATTATAGACTGATATCCGATCGACCTTTTATATGCCTAGCCTATGAGGATCAATTACTTAAATGGGTCGATCATAGTGTGAGATCCTAAAGTAGGGGAACCGATTAGGCCTGATCGAAACCGGCCCAAGCCGACCGATTGACACCCCTAATCCACACATTGGTAATTAAGACTAGGGAGGGGGTTGCTACTAGACTGGGTGACCCCTGCACCAGCGCAGGGCCAATGAGAGCGTGCAGGGAAATACAATATGGTGGGTGTAGACATCTCATTTTGTCTTTCCCCTCGGAGGTTTCTCGTAACAATGATGAGCACCCTCGAAGGCGTAGAGTTGTCGTAACTGTGGATGTAGCGTCAATATGCGCTACCCAAATTTGTTTGTCAATCGTCGATCCCCCCTTGCTGGAGCCCCAATCAGAGCCTCCAATCCCTCCAAGATCCCCTAGAAAGGTTAGCCCTGACCCAGACCCCTTGGAACAAGCCTGGCCCAGCACAGAACCTGGCCCAAATAGCCCAATCATCCGTGTCAACACCGAAGCCTAGGTCAACACTCAAAGACCCCGAGTCGACATTGACCCAACCTTCCATCGACATCGACATATCTCATTTTACTATCGAGCAGAGCATTCCTACTGTCTAAGTTGCCTCGACATTCATAATTTAAACATTGACAGTCAAGCCCTTTCCCTCGAGGTCGAGTGATGTTCAGCGACAACCACTCAAAGTCAACCTCACCCCTTCTCGATGTCGACTCGACCCCAGTTCAGTCTCGAATCTATGCAAGTCTGAGAATCCAAAACTTTTCATGTTTAGTCCCGATTTCGATTCCTTTCGTGACCAAGCCTATTTTGTGCATGTTGGATGTGTATTTTGGCTTCTTTAGGCCCCAAGAAACACTCCCTAAGGAAACTAACCATTTGCCCACACCCCATTGGCTCCTACCTTGATCAAACACCCACCGTTAATGTAAAGACACCAACTTTGGACAATCCGGATCGAACCTAGCATCCCTACACGAATTTGGGAGTGCATACACCCCTCTACATCTATAAATGCACCCCCTCTCACATTAAGGAACATTACATGAACTCTCCATGAGCATACCCATAAGTTCCACAAGCTCTAGTCATTCCCCACTTCAGTGCTTTGAGTCCTTGGCCTTTGGCCCTTCATTTGGTCTTAGCTCATTGCTTCCCTGTCTGTCACGCCCCTATCCCAACAAGGAATATAATGAAAATAAAAGAGGGTGATTGGGATGACACACGTCATCTAAGCTACCAGGATCACAGATATAGTATCTCAATTCACAGTCTTAAACTAAAATTAATATCACATTAATATCAGGGTGCAGGAAAGAAGGTAAATATCACATTTCCAAATATCAAATATAAGCGGAAGCGTTTAAGGGAATAGTTACATTATGTTTAATCACTAGGTGATATAATAAAGTTAACACAATGTTCGAACTGACCATAACATAACTACACAAAAGTAATATGATATCTGAAAGGTTTGTACAATGCTCATAAGCCCAAAAGAATCAAAAGGGAGCAAGTCCCAAGTAATCATTGTGCTCCGTATGCACAATCATCGCAAGGGCATCCATCGCCGTGCTCCTCAGTCACAACCTCCGGATCCTCAGCTCCGATATCATCATATCCCGAGGGTTCAACCTCAAGTTCAGCAAGATAGCCACTACCTGTATCATCATCTAAAAAGAGTGTATACATGGGGTTAGCTCCATCGAGCTAGTGAGGGGATGGGGATGCACATACACACAAAAGCACAGATAGTCCATGATGCATGCTATTATTAATCCATTTATCACCTAGCACACAATTCTAAGTCAAGGTATATGCTACTGCAATAACTAGGGAAAATATTTTGAATCCTTCCATGTTCACCACAATGTAACCTCAATTATTACCATTGAGCCCGCACCAATCGTAGCCTCAAACCACCCAGAGACAGACCCCGATAACCATTCCTAACCCTGGCCTGGCCTCTCTAACACTCCACAGGTGGCAGGTGCTCTAGTTACCCAACACCTAAACCCTTGTTGGTAAGGGTCATAGCATAGGGAACTAAACCTAACCACAGGTATGCTACATGATTCCTATCGTGTCGAGAGGTACTCTGGGTGTATCAACGTATCATTCCATCTAACACCCAGGTACCAGCACAACACGGCGCATACAGGCAAAGATGACATGCAAGTTATAAGTTCACTTAATCTGGGGTTCTGGAATCGGTACTTCCCGGCACCGTAACCCAAAATAGTCCACATCATCATCCATATCATCAATGTCAATTAAGAAATGGATGCAATAATGCAATCATGAGAATAATGATGCAAATAGCAATATATATATATAGGCAAACACAAACAATGCCCAAACCCACTCACCAAAGATTTGCGTATTGATTGGGGTGTTTGAAAGAAGTCGCTTTGGTACATGCTCCCCCGTGCAAGTTAGACTGCCTAGGGATGCATGAACAAGGTGTTGAAGAGTGTAGGTGGGTCCCACGAAGAGTCCCCACAATCTGCCACTCAAGACAGTACAAAAACCTCGAATGGATTCTCGAACGGAGGCACACTCAGTGGGTCCGTTGGTGAATCCATTCTCAGAAATGAAAACCCGAGAGGAAATGGTTAGAATGGGATTCTCGAACGGAGGTAGGATCCTGGGTCCTTGGTGAATCTGTTCAAGCCAAAACTCAAGTTTTAATCTTTAAAATACTGAATGGGTTCTCGAACGGAGGCCCGATGTCTGGGTCCGATGGTGAATCCGTTCAGGGTAAAACCCAATTTTTGAAGATCTTAACATTCCCAAATTCGTTCCTTTGGGTTCTATGGCCTTTTTTATTATTAGGGAAAGTTACATTGGGTCCATTAATGTCTACATTATATCACCCTAGGTATAGGTTCCAAGAGGTTCAAGGGGTTGGTCCTTCCAAGCTAGTTCCCATGTCTAGGGTTAGGGTTTATGGTATTAAACAACCATAAGTTAAGGTGAGGTTCTTAGGCTTGAGGTGGAGGTTAATTAGCTCTTGGATGAGCCACCAAGGGTTTGTTTGGTTGCAAGGGGAATGGAAATTTTTGATGTAATTTGAAAATTTTTTTCCCAAGGGGTAATAATTTTAGGTGTTTGGTTGTCAGAGAATTGTTTTTCCCATGGAGAATAAATTTCACTTTTGAGGTCAGATTGCAATTTTAATTTACTGACCAAAAACGCAAGTAAAATCAAAACCTGAGAAACGACTCTTAAACCTTGCTTTGTGGGTTGTTTCATCAATTGGAGAATCTCTGCGAACGTTTGAAAAGCTGAAGCCCTAACGTCTCTGGTACTGGTTCTGAGAAGGCTTCGAAGCTCGAGCAAGCTCCGAAGCTAGGATGGGGCTTTCGATTCAAGTCTTCAGTAGACCTTGCATCTGGTTCATTGAAAAAATCCCCAAACCCTTACTCCCTTCTTCTCTGTCTCCATTCCTCGACGATTGTAGCGACCTGCGAAGTGCGACCTCACAATACCGAAATCCCCCCGTGGCAATTGATAATTGCAGCAGCAGATTCACCATCTCCGTTCAATTCGGCCAGCGACAATCTATCTACTCTGTAAGTTTTCGCTCTGTGTATGTAAAAATGTCCATCAGATGATCTGGTAGTTATGAACTTGCCCTGTACTATAACTTCAACAACTCCCTTCCCTCTCTATACTTTGGTTATGGAAGGATTAGAAAATAAATACGAAACAAAAATATGCTATATGTTTCTCTTTTATTTCCTGGTAGTATGGATTTGTTTCTCTATTTTTATTATTACATAGGAGTTTGGAAACTGGATTTAATACTGCACATGGCCATTGTGATTCCACTGTGTCATTATTTACTAGGAGTAGAAAGACGGAACAGGATTCATGCTGTTCCACTGAGTTTGGAATATTCTTTTTGTTCCCTCCCGTGCTTCTTTTTTTTTTTTTTGTTGAATATACTGTTGGGATGTCTAAGTCCTGCTTCGGCATGGTTTGAATTGGTTTCTGATTAAGGATAGCAGTAGCTTATATGGGGAACCTTCTTGAGACATAATAATCGAGCAGCTTCTCTCTCTGCGTATTAGTGGGTCAAAACTGAGTCATTTTGCTTATCCATGTTTGGGGTTTTAGGAATTCCAAATATTTTGATTGCAGTAGGTTATTCTGGTTCATTATATATCAGATTATGGATGTTTTGAGGGAAATGTTGGTATCTCCACCTTGTTGTGTTATAAGGGTATATATGCACACTTATATTAAATATTAGGTACTTCTAAATCCATAAATTTGTTCTTGTTTTCTATTTTTCATGGCTTATCTGGTTGATAGTTTAACTGGTGTAGGACTTGTTGATCAGAGATTATTAGAGATTTATTTGTTAGGCATATGATATTTAGAGATATATTTGTTGCACCATCTCCTAGACGAACTGAAGATAACAAACTATAAGCAAAATAGTTGTGGTGGAGAAGGCATTTCCAAAGGGTTCTTTGTATGACATTTGATTTCTATATTCTGTATAGTTTTTAGTTTATGAAACTTTGGTAGTTGTGGATATAGTTGTTTCTGTTGTGGATTCAGTTGTCTAATAGGTGGATTCCAAATCGTGCTTGGGTCAAATTTATTCAATTTATTAACTATTTCTGTTGTGGATTCAGTTGTCTAATAGGTGGATTCCAAATCGTGCTTGGGTCAAATTTATTCAATTTCTTAACCTTTCTGTTACTCTAGTTTTGTCAAATTTTTGATCTTCTACTGATTATAAAATCCTGCAGTATTCTTATTGAATTGGGTTCAAATTGTTTTATTGATATCTGGTTTTATCCTCTATGGGATTTTTTTCTACCATTCTGAATCTCTTGCTCAACCACCTTAGTCGTCCTCCTACTATTAACATTACACAATGTAGGACTCTTTAGAGAGTGACTGTTCTTTTGATAGAATCAATTCAGATTTTTTAGGTTAGTTACATAATAGACCCATTTATTGAAATTTTGGACCATTCTAATTTGTTTTCTTGAAGCAACATAATTTTCTCTTTTATCAGAGTACCCTGCCAAGGGGAGGAACATGTAATTGTTCCCATGGTTTAAGAAACCTGGATCGGATATGGGATCAGCCATCAAAGTCGGTTGTGAATAATATAGGCAGCAAACAAGAGGGTTGCAGAAATCTACTGAATTTGGCTGGATTCTATTAACTGACATGATCCCTTTAGGCCCTTTTAAACCAAGCCCACTTGATATACACTTCAAAACCTACTTAGTTTTTTATTTTCAAAAGGAGCAAGTGAGCAAAGAGAGGGCTCATAAAGGGAGAAGTGTATCCATCCCAAAGCAAGCATGGTCTCCTATTACGCAGCAACTATCCTTTCCCTCACTTGCTTGCTATGTTATTTAACCCTCATATAACTATAAGGCAAAATTTTCCACTTATTTCTAATATAATGTTGATTTGTCCATCGCAGATTGGCATTTTTTATCGCGGAGATTTGCTTGCTTGCGGGTTCTTTGAGGAATGCCTACCATTCCAGATACAGGATAGTTTTTGGGGACCAACCTCCTTCTTGCTAGATTTTGAGGAAAGGAGTCTTTGGAGTAGGGGCTGCCTTCATTGTGTTCACTGGCATACTCAATGAACTCTTCTATGTTTGCTATTCTAAGGCTAAGGATGGATTCAGATTTGACTTTGGCAAAGACATTGGTGTGGGGTTGGGAACCTATAGTTGAGTTTGCATAAGATACAACATTGTTAGCTAAGTATGGAACTGTTTGCACTTTGGATTTATAATGTTTGGCTCACTCGTTGAGTTTCGTTGGTGTTTCCTATGGAGCTTAATTTTGGTCTTTGGATATGGTGTTTGATCCTAGTTTCTATTCTGTTTATATATTCTTTTCTTGTAACCCTATCCTTGCCCTTGTATACAGTGCTCACATCGTAGTTGGAAAAGTTCAATTAGGAACTTGACATTGCAATCTGATACAGACATGCCATTGAGGTTGGTCTTGTTTGTGACCATTTTTGGATTTTTTTTTTTTTTTTTTGTGGTAAGCAAAATGTACTATTTGGTTGATTGAGGAAAAATCCAACTAGTTATAGATAGAATTTCCTTTATCCAGCTTGTCATTGGAAATCGTTTTATTTATTTCTTCCCCACAAGGTTAGAGAAATGCAGAAGAGGCATATTGAATGTTTGCATTTTGAATCATTAGGCCCGAATTTACAATTTGGTTTTGCTTCAATGGTCATTAATGACTATAAAATGTCTGCCCACCTATTTATGAATGTTTGATAATATCCCCCCATTGATGTGCGATACCCTCTTCCAACCATCCAAATTGTTAGAATTCAGACGCGCTCTCTAATTGCCTATGCACATTTGTGTGTGTGTGTGTGTGGGTCTCAACAGGATAGTTATGATGTGTTTTCAGACATTATTTCAAATTCATCAAAATTATGTTATATATAACAAAAGTTTGAAATGACTGTTACACTCCTTGGTCCTTTTTGCCGTTCTAGGGGGTGTGCCAGTCATTTCACGCGACTATGCCTAGGTGCAGGTACACACCGCACTGCAGCACCGGTTAGCGTTCCTTTTTTCATAAATTATTAAGAAAGAGTCTTAATAAGTGAAAGTTAGTACACTGGGTTGGATTACAAATTTAAAAAAAAATTACACTGATTTTACATCAATTTTTTAGACAACCAAACAACTTAGTAAAATTAATTTCACTTTACTTCCTTTGCAACCAAACGACTTAAAAGGGAAAAAAAATTCCCTTCCCTTCTCTTCCCTTCCCTTCACTTCCCTTCCCTTCACTTCCCTTTCCCATTTCCCTTGCAACCAAACTGACCCCAAGGGAACCATAGAGGAGACCTTGGGTCCAGGGATTTGGTCCAAGGAAGGGAGGGTCCAACCGGTAGGGTTTTGGTGGGAAAAGGGAGAGAGTGCAAGAGTGTGAGTGAGCTTACCTTATGCAAGATGATACTCACAACAAACCCTCCAAGTGGCAATACCTTCTCTCTCCACCTGCTCCTTCTTTCTTCTCTTCTCTTCTTTCCTTCTCTTCTCTTTACTCCTCCACGGTTTTGGTAGGTTAGAGTATTGAATGCCCAATGAATAGAGCCCGCCCTATTTATAGTAAGCGGTCCACTTGGGCCTGTTTGGTTGGCTCCTTATAAGTCTATTCCTAATTAAAATCGGTTTTGGGCTTTGTGGGCCCATATTTAAGGTCCAACTAATGTAAGGGGGTTAAGAGTGGGGTCCACCATGTCCAGGGACATGGCCATCGTGTTCGAAACACAGGGATGTGGGTCCCACACAAGGAAACACACTGATAAACCTAAATTCACCCTGACCAATCAGGGAATGCCACATGTTCAAACCCAATAAGGAGGACCGGTTCAGGACGAGAACCCAAAAATGAAGAACCAAGTAAGGATTTGACCCAACCCAACATGGGCACCCCGGGCACAGATCGTGGGCGCAGACCCGGATTCGGGCGTGACATCCCCAGCACACGTCATGCCCACACATATCATCTCCAAGCACAAGCTCCCTCGGATCGCCATCAACAAGACAACATTGCCAAGGACTCTAGGTCACCGCCTATCGAGTCACGTGGAGTGAACGGACTCATACACCATGAACTTCATCTACCACATAGATGAGTCTATCCATCAAGATTACTAAAGCCACCCGGACACTACGTCCCACAGGAAGGCAACTTCCAAAGACACCACGTCTCTAAGGAAGGCAACTACCTAGTGTATCAAGGACACTACATCTCCCGGGAAGACAACTACCTAGTCTATCAAGGACACTACGTCTCACAGGAAGACAACCTATCAAGGAGGGGCCCTGCTACTCAGGGACTCTATCACCTACAGTAAATACTCTACATCAACTGGGACTCTCCACACCGCCATACACTACTATAAAAGGCAAGGTACACAGTCCCGTCAGGGGACATCTTAACTCATCTTGAATACTACTATTCATCTGTTTGCTCAGAGAGATCTAACTTAGGCATCGGAGAGTCCTAGGCCGGAACCACACCGGTTCTCCTTTGTCACCCCAGGGTCTTTTACAGGTTACGACACTCGAAGGACCGCTAAGCGATTTCTTGACGCAACAGATTGGCATCATCTGTTGGAACGATGCTAGCCATCACCTCTACTAGCTTGTTTCCATATCTGATCAACCATGGCACACAGGAAGACTGCTCCCTCCACCAACAATGCCCCGAGGGAGGGGAACGGATCACCTCTTCCAGAGAGTTCACGTCGCAGAGCCACAGATCGTGTCTCTCAGGAGAGGGAGGTCCCAGAGAACCAGCAGGTTGGGGGAGTCAACCTCAACCCGAAAGTAGCCATTGAAGCCCCCGTGGAGCTAGTACCTGATCCTAATGCACCAGCCACTGTGGGTCAGATCAATGACCTGCAGCGTTAGATCCTCGATGACCAACGACACTTTTACGAATACCATAGGCAGAAGGCAGTGACCCACCGTCGTAGGCAGGAGCAGAGGCGGGAGCAAAGCCTTAGGAGATCACCTCCCAGGGGTGATAGGTCCGAGAGGCACACTAGGCAACAGGGAGCACTCTCCCAACATCCAAGGAGAATGGCGGACCTCTCAGTACGGTTGGACAGGGGGAGAACACCATCACACCGATCCGTGGTACTTAACCCTGAAGGGTCCATTCGGAGGTCGATGTTTGATGGTCGACTAGAAGGAAGTCATGTAGCAGAGTGAAGCTGGACTTACTGTGAAGAAAGCCCCTCGTGTTCGAGGTAAGATTCATAACGGCGTGACCCTTCACCATCCCGCCAACAGTTAAGGCGAGAGGGGACCTCCAGGAGAGGACGAGCTCGCAATGAACGACCAATAAGGCGTGAGGAACAAGCACGGGATGAAGAGTTAGGCAAGAGACTCCGAGAGTTGGATGAGAAACTGGAAGGGTTGAAGAAGCAAACCAAGGGTGAGACACACTCAATCCCTGGGCAACACCCCTTCTCAGAAGAGATCATATCAGCCTCACTACCATCCAGGTTTAGGTTGCCTACCTTTGAACTCTACAGTGGCACCACCGACCCTAATGACCACATCAACTATTTCAATGGCATGATGACGCTATATGGTGGATCGGACGTGGTATCTTGTCGAGCATTCCCTGCATCCCTCAAGGGTGCAGCGACCTCATGGTTCTCAAGACTACGACCATGGTCGATTGGGACATTTGCAGAGCTATGCAAACAGTTTTTTACCCGCTTCCAGAGAAGCGTCAAGCAAAAGAAGACCACGGTCAATCCATTGAACGCGATACAAAATCCTGGGGAGTCCCTCAGGGAGTATGTCAGCAGGTTCACCAAGGAGTCCTTAGAAGTCAGAGACCTAGACGATCAAACCTAGCATGCTGCCTTGGCTGGGGGCATCCGAGACATGGAGTTGATCAAGGACCTGGTGCGTCATGAGACCAGGACTATGAAGGAGCTCCTGGAGCGATGCAACGAGTTTGCCAACATGGCTGAGATAGTACAAGCTCGGAGGAAGGCAATTGAAGCCAAGCCATAGGACAACAAAAGGTTAGCACCAGATGACCATAAAGAGAGTAAGAGGTCGAGGACTGAACGTCGACAAGAGAAGGGCGATCGCCCATCAGGAAGAAGTGATCGTCGCTCCGAGAGGAGCAAAAGAGCAAGCAGTCTGGAGTTCACACCGCTGAACACCACCAGGTCCCAAATTCTCATGCAGATCTAGGACCATGACCTAATTCGATGGCCACGACCCATGCTAGCAGGACTTGAGAAGCGTAACCCTAACAAGTACTGTCTCTTCCATAAGGACTACGGTCATGACACCGAAGAATGTTACCAACTGCAGGGGGAGATAGAAGACCTTGTGAAAGTAGGGAGTTTGAACAAGTACGTGAAAGGGAGAAGTGATGGCCGGTCAGGCCAAGGTGATCGAGGACAAGATCGAGAAAGAGAAGAACCAAGGACGGAAGAAAGAAGAGTGGATCGAGATAGAGAAAGAGATCGCACAGAAGAGAGGAGAGAAGTACCGGAACCAAGTGGCACCAAGGGAGCCCCCATCCTCACCATACTTGGAGGACTGGGACAGGAGTCTATCAGAGAGGCCAAAGCCCATGCCAGGTTCGTGGGAGTAGTAGAGAAGCCAAGCAAGATGACAAAGACCGAGACGGTGATCTCCTTCTCGGATGATGACTTGAAAGGTGTGAGCTTTCCATATGAGGATGCCCTGGTAGTACAGGTGGAGATAGCCAACCGACCCTTGCACAAGGTGCTGATAGATACAGGGGCGTCCGTGGATGTACTCTCACTAGAAGCCTACTGTAAGTTCAAATTCAGAGACGATCAACTCAAGCCAGAGCCCACCTACATCCATGGATTCTCGGGCACCACAGCCTCCATCAGAGGTACCATAGAGCTACCCGTCACCTTTGGAGAGCACCCTCGACAGGTAACCATCATGGGGAACTTCATGGTCGTCAGGTATGTGGTGTCGTTCAATGGCCTCCTAGGGTGACCTTCCCTAATAGCCCTTAGAGGTGTGGTGTCTCCACTCCACCTGAAGATGAAGTTCCCCACTGGCAACGGAGTAGGGGAAGTTCGAGGTGATCAGAAGAAGGCCAGAGAGTGCTACGCCACCTTCGTGAAGAAAAACAATGGCAACATACGAGGGATGGCACTATGCATAGAGAACCTGGTCAGTGACCAGAGAGATGAACTGACAGAGAAGAGAGGAAGACCGATGGAGGACCTCATCCCCTGGCCACTCAGCAAAGGCGACCCTTCCAAGGTCATGCAGGTTGGCTCATTATTGAGCAATGAGCAGAAAGAAGAACTGGGGCACCTCCTCCAGACAAACATGGGTGTCTTCGCATGGTCGACTGCAGATATGCCAGGCATACCCAGATCCATAGCAGAGCACCGACTACATGTAGACCCAACTAGGAAGCCAGTCCAACAGAAGAGAAGGAATTTCACCCTCGACCAACAAGCAGCCATCAAAGAAGAGGTTGAGAAGTTGAGCCGAGCAGGGTTCATTAGAGAAGAAAAGTTCCCTACCTGGCTCGTAAACGTGGTCATAGTACCCAAGCCTAACGGGAAGTGGAGGATGTGTATCGACTACACTGACTTGAACAAGGTATGTCCCAAGGATGAGTACCCACTACCCAGGATCGATCTGTTGATCGATGCAACTGCAGGACATGAGATGCTGAGTTTCATGGATGCCTACTCCGGCTACAACCAAATCCTCATGCATGAGGATGACGAGTCTTACACCGCCTTCCAAATGGAAAAGGAGAATTGCTACTACCGTGTCATGCCGTTCGGACTAAAGAATGCAAGGGCCACCTACCAGAGGATAGTCAACAAGATGTTCGAGGAACAGATTGGGCGCAACATGGAAGTGTATGTGGATGGCATGCTCGTGAAAAGCGTCCAAGCTCATCAACACCTGGCCGACCTGGAAGAAGTATTCGCGGTACTGAGAAGAAACCAGATGAAACTTAACCCTGCGAAGTATGCTTTCAGAGTAACGTCTGGAAAATTCCTAGGGTTCATGGTCTCAGTACGAGGAATAGAGGTCAACCCCTCCAAGATCAACGCCATCCAAGAGATGGCACCCCCAAGGACAGTCAGAGAGGTACAGAGGTTGAATGGAAGGATCGCCGCCCTATCAAGGTTCATGTCACGATCCTGAGACAAGTGCCTGTCATTCTTCAAGATGCTGAAGAACCTCCGAAGTCCTAAAGACTTTACATGGACGGAGGAGTGCCAGAAAGCGTTTGAAGAATTGAAGGTATACCACCAGAACCCACCATTACTTGGGCGCTCAGAGCCTAATGAAGAATTGCAGATCTACTTAGCAGCGACCCCCGTCGCAGTGAGTGTAGTATTGCTAAAAGAAGAGGGCAAAATACAGAGGCCCATCTACTATGTGAGTCATGTCTTAATTGATGCAGAGACCAGGTACACGAGAATAGAGAAGGTAGCATACGCACTGGTAGTCGCAGCAAGGAAACTCAGACCATACTTTCAGGCCTACACCGTCACGGTCCTCACCAACCTACCACTAAAGAAGGTATTGCACAAGCCAGACATCTCCGAACGGTTGATCGCCTGGGTGGTCGAGTTGAGTGAACACGACATCAAGTTCCAACCCAGGATGGCCATCAAAGGCCAAACTCTGGCAGACTTTGTAGCTAGTGTACCCTGCCTGAGAACGAGACAGAAGCACAGGAACCAGAGGAGCAGGATCGAGGATCGTGGGAGATTTTTATGGATGGTATGAGTAATGCCACAGGAAGTGGAGCTGGTTTCATACTTACTAGCCCCAAAGGATTCCGAATACAATATACTCTCCGGTTCGCCTTCCCAGCATCTAACAACGAAGCAGAGTACGAAGCACTATTGGTTGGATTCCAGGTGGCCAAAGCAATCCAAGTCACACATCTATCCATCTGAAGTGACTCCCAGCTTGTAGTGAACCAAGTGAACGGAGAGTATGAGGCGAAGGATGAGCGCATGGCATCATACCTAGCGCATGCTCAGGAATTGATCGGGCAGTTCATGAAGTTTGAGATGGTTCGAGTACCCAGGATCAAGAATGCTGCTACAGATGCACTATCTAGTCTGGCCAACGATGAACTCAAGAACCTAGCCAGTGCAGTGTATATGAAAATATTGCATGAATCGGCATACCAGGAGAAGCTGGTCAATGAGATCGAGGAAGGGCCTAGCTGGATGGACCCTATACTTGACTACCTGCAGAACGACGTCTTACCAGAAGACAAGATCGAGGCAAGGAAGATAAGGATGAGAGCTATAAAGTACACCATCCTGGATGGGGTGCTATACAAAAGGGGGCCATGGCACCGCTACTTCGGTGCCTAGGACCCAAGGGAGCCCAATATGCCCTAACAGAGGTACATAAGGGGATCTGTGGAAGCCACATGGGAGGAAGACATTTAGCCTGTAAAATCCTCCGCCAGGGGCTCTACTGGCCAAGAATACAAGAGGAAGCCATGCAGTACATCAAGGCCTGCGAGCAATGTCAGTTGTTCATCCCAGTACCCCATCTACCCTCCACCAAGCTGACATCGATCCTCAACCCCATTCCCTTTGCCATGTGGGGGGTCGACATCTTAGGGGACTTCACAGCAGCATCAGGCAACCGCAAGTACTTGGTGGTTGCCATCGACTACTTCACCAAATGGGTAGAGGCCAAACCATTGGCCAAGATCATAGAGAATGAAATGGAGACGTTCGTCCGTGACGACATCATCTACAGGTTTGGCATGCTAAAGATCATAGTCTCTGACAATGGGAAGCAATTCAATAACCCCAAGTTTAGCACCTTCTGTCAGAGCTACAACATTGACTATCGGCCTATTTCGGTAGCCTACCCACAGGCCAATAGTCAGGTGGAGGTCACCAACAGAACCCTGCTGGACGGAATAAAGAAAAGACTAGAAGGAGCTAATGGGAAGTGGGTCAAAGAATTAATGAGTGTTATGTGGGCATACCGCACCACAGTAAGGACACCCACAGGAGAAAGCCCATTCCACCTGGCATATGGAATAGAAGCATTGGCACCGGTAGAGGTCTTCGCCATGTCCCATAGAGTACTACACTTTAATGAACGAACTTACACAGATGGACTTTGAGCGAATCTAGACTTCCTGGATGAGGTAAGAGAGAAGGCACTACTGAGGAACGTGGCCTACCAACAGCGAACAGCCAAGTACTATAATGCCAGGGTACGTGAACGGTTATTCCATCAGGGAGACATAGTCCTAAGAAGGGCAAGTGCATCATAGCCAAGAAAAGAAGGGAAGCTGTCAGCAAATTGGGAAGGACCCTATATAGTTTCCAAGCGGATACATCCAAGGACATACCGCTTGAAAACTCCGAGGGGCAAGAAGGTAGACCGCACCTGGAACTCAAAACACCTGAAGAAGTATTACCAGTAGAAGTGACAGCACCATCGGCAGTAGCAGTCAAGTAGTAGCAGTAGCAGTACCAGTAGATGGCATCACTGTTTCAAGGACAATTTGAAAATTTTAATTCAAAATAAAGAGGTATTTCGGGAATACTTGTCTTCTTCTACCACTCAATCGAATCACTGCCACTACACCAAGGCGTTATGTCACCAAGGCTTTATGCCTAAGGCGTTATGCCACCTAGGCTTTATGCCTAAGGTGTTATGCCACCAAGGTGTTATGCCACTGAGGCTTTATGCTTAAGACGTTATGCCACCAAGGCGGTATGCCACCGAGACTTTATGCCTAAGCCGTTATGCCACCAAGGCGTTATGCCACCGAGGCTTTATGCCTAAGGCGTTATGCCACCAAGGCGTTATGCCATCGAGGCTTTATGCCTAAGGCGTTTTTCCACCCAGGCGCTTTGCCACTAAGGCGTTATGCCACCAAGATCCATGGACCACCGAGATTAGACATCCCTATGGACCGCCAACTACATGGGGTTGCACAGATACGAGAACCATCAAAGCAACAATGATCAAATGCATGTCATATCAACATCACCAGAAGAAAAAGTTGAGTACATACAAAAGACAAAAAATAAGCATCCCAATCCAAAAGTTATCATCCAATAACTCAACATCCAGAAAGAACATCTATGAAATCATGGGGCATCCAATGGAGGAGCAGCCTTTGATCCAGAAGGAGACATCAAATCAGCATCAGCATGAGGAGCAACACTCTCCTCTGGTGTGACCACACCCTCCTCTGTCATCGCGGCGCCATCCTCAGGAGGAACACGACCCACTGCAACAGTCTCAGGAAGCAATATGGTAACCTCTGGGAACCCCGAGAAATCATAATCAGGGGTCCTCTCTAGGTTGTGAACCGCCAAGTCCCTGATGCCTCCATCGTATATCTCCTGGTTATACTGATGAAAGTAATCAGTGATCTCAAGAGACCGCTGGTATGCCGCTACTGCCCGCTCCCCAGCCTCAGACAACTCCACCTCATGTCTCTGCCTCACAGCGCGGAGCTCCTCCTCTAAGGCCCGGACTCTAGAAGAACTCTGAGCCGCTACAACGGTAGCCGCCTCGAGCTCCTCCTACACCCTCCTCTCACGTGCTACAGCCTCCTCGTGGGCAGCCCTAAGCCCATGGACCTCCCTCTCCATGTTCTGCAGTACACGCTTTATCTAAAGCTCGCGAAAAGCATGACCCTCCAGTCAAAGCACAGCCTCAGTAGCACGGTGCTGGACCTACAAGCAACAGGGCAGACAATAAACATCCCAAGCACAAGAGAAGTAATGACAAAAAGAGAATGAAAAGAATGACTCACAGAAGCCATGCCCTGATAGAGACTCTGCGAGAGCGTGGTGTCACTGATCCCCCGGAGGGCTGAACGCTCCGCGGGAAGCCTACCCAGGTCCAACCACTCTCGACTCACACCACGAGTGGCCAAGGTCGCTCCCTCCAGAAGATCCCATGCCAACACCAAAGGAGAAGAGGTCGCCGGATCAGCGGTAGTGCCAGCAGGAGCAGAGGCCACCCCTTTCCCCTCAGAAGGGGGTGGAGCAGCGAACCCGGGGGTGGAAGCAGGAGGAGACGTCCGTGGAAGAATAACACTTGGCCCAGTCCTCACCAAGCTGGGGGGATCAACACCCCCCTTCCTCTTGGTCCCAATGACCACAGGAGGAGAAGAAGAAGCTGGGGGTACTACACCAGAAGAACCACCCCCAGAAGCAGCATCCTGAGCGCTCCTCTTCTACATGTTAGAGCCGAAGATGCTAAGATCCGGCCTGATGTCCATTGCACAACAACATCCAATCAGGGACACAAGGCAAGTCAAAATAGGAATACATAGAAGGAAAGTACATAAGCAAATATCAAAGAAGTCAAGTATCTTACAAGGACTCAACTTCCAAAGACACAAGAAAGCCTTAGAATCCAACTGATGGACATCGAACGGGTCGCATCCCTGACATCGCTGGAGGGAGTCGCGCTCAAAGTTGCTCAACTCAAGAGGGCGGTTCACCCTCTTAATATCAATAACCTCCCAGGTAGATCGCAAGGCACAGTGGGGGACCGTGGCAAAGAAGAAGCAATCCCTCCAGTACTTCACCGAACTGGTGATCCCCACCAGAGGATCGAGCGAGGCAAAAGATCCCCTAGGGAGACGACGGGCGAAGTGGTAACACCCACCTTCCCCCTTCTTCAACATGTAGAAGTAAGAGAACAAGGGAACAGTGGCAGCATGCCCCATCTAGGCGAAGAACACATAGAAGCCCAGTATGACCCTCCAAGAGTTGGGCAACACCTACCCGGGGGTAAGGCACCAATGCTCCAACACAAGCTCCACAAAGCGGGAGACAGGGAAACGAAGACCATGAACAAAGAAAATGCAGTACAAGCAAACCTCATCTCCTCGGTGGGAGTAAGCACGATCATCCGATCCAGGGACACAAAGCAAGACCTCAGGTGGTGTATGGAACTCCTGGCGGAGGGACGCCAAGTCTGAAGAAGTCAAGATGCTAGCAATATGGGCCAACTTGCTCCTAAGGTCGCCAACAGAAGTAGAAGCTCGGGAGGCCTGACGACCTCTACTAGGAGCAGAATCTCCAGAAGCCTCTTCCCCATCAGTAGCAATGGGGGAAGGCAAGGAAGCAGAAGTATCCATGGGGGAAGACGACCCAGAAGAAGACTCCTCAACAAATCCAACTCCAATCGAAGTCGGATCAGAGTCGTCAGAGGAAGACATGAACAAACAAGGAAGACAATGGGTTACTTACTCTGAATGAAGACCTCCCAAGACCAAGCAACCGCGAAGAAGAGAAAGGAGATAACCTGCAGCCACCAATGCAGAACTAATCAAAAAAATAAAACAAAAAAAAAAAGAAAAAGAAAAAGAGAAAAGAAGAGCGACACGCACCAAGGCCACTAGCAAGCGCGAATCACCAGGCGCAAGTCGATGGACAGTCAACCCCTGGGCGCAGATCGATGGACGCCACCAACCCCTGGGCATGGATTGAAGGATGCCAACCCCTGAGCGCGGATCGAAGGAAGCCAACCCCAGGCATGGATCGAGGAAGCCAACCCCTGGGCGTGGATTGATGGACGCCAACCCCTGGGCACGGATCAAAGGGCGCCAACCCCAGGTGTGGATCAATGGAAGCCGACCACGGGGTGCTGATCGATCACCTGGATCGTCACCCTCTAAGGCTCAAATCGTGGGCACGAAAGCGGTTTAGCCACCCACGAGTAGCACGCACCCAAGAAAATGGCAGGCACAAGCAAGCAACACGTAGTGCAATGAGCAAGACTATGGGCACTACACCAGGCAAGCACAAAAATAAGGCTAAGTGTCTAAGAAGAATCAAGAAAGCTTGAGACAAGCAAGGTAAACCTCATTGTGGCAAAAGATCAAACATTTGGGGGGCATAATCAAGAGACACAAAAGCCAAGACTCAAGTAAGAAGTGGAGGAAGAAAAAGCCAAAGGGGAGAAAAAGTTAGAAAGAGAGGGAGAGAAGGTGAAAAGGGAAAAGTGAAATGAAGGCAAAAGTATATATATCTACAAAAAGAAAGAAAAAAGAAGAAAGAGACAAAAAGATGAGAAAGGAGGGATTTGAACCCATAACCTCTCCCTCACTAAGCAAATTGCAACTACACCCTCTACAAGAAGATTATTCACAGCACATGCCTCAATTGATACAAGAAGACAAGGAGTACTCTCTTGAGCATGTTGTTCCAAGAGAGTAGGGGGCAAGTGATAAACCTAAATTCACCCCGACAAATCAGGGAACGCCACATGCCCAAACCCAATAAGGAGGACCGGTTCAGGACGAGAACCCCAAAATGAAGAACCAAGTAAGGATTTGACCCAACCCAGCATGGGCACCCCGGGCACGAATCGTGGGCGCTGACCCGAACTCGAGCATGACATCCCAGCACACGTCATGCGCACACACGTGATCTCCAAGCACAAGATCCCTCAGATCGCCATCAACAAGACAGCATCGCCAAGGACTCTGTGCCACCGCCTATCGAGTCACTTGGAGTAAATGGACTCATACACCATGAACTTCATCTACCACGTAGATGAGTCTATCCATCAAGATTACTAAAGCCACCCGAACACTACGTCCCACAGGAAGGCAACTTCCAAAGACACCACGTCAGGGGACATCTTAACTCATCTTGAATACTACTATTCATCTATTTGCTTAGAGAGATCTAACTTAGGCATCGGAGAGTCCTAGGCCGGAACCACATCGGTTCTCCTTTGTCACCCCAGGGTCTTTTGTAGGTTATGGCACTCGAAGGACCGCTGAGCGATTTCTTGACGCAACACACACGAATAGGCCCAACAGCACGAAAGAATTATCGGACGGACTCACTAACAATGGTTTCGTTCATAAATCCATTGCAGCTAAAAGGGTCGAGCTGCCCGAGAAATGTTATTGAGCCTTGGCTCGTATTTCAAGGACTTCAAGAAGGGTCTGACCACATGAATGCTGGGGCAAGGATCATACCTATAATGTAGACTCATCTTTTATCGAGGGCTAATTCATGAACCCTGAACAACAGTCTCTTCTCAATGCATACTGCACAGAGGCACTACTTGTTGATGTGAGCGAGCATTGGGTTCTCCTTACGATCTTCTTCGCTTTTGGGGTTGGTGCTATGAGGGTAATTTAAAAAGTCGCCGTTCACGAACCTTCCCCAATCCCGATTAAGGAATCTTTCTTCAACTGCGAGTCCAATGTATTGATCTACGATCTTATGAGTTGGCTTAACGACCATCGCAAATAATTCACTGGCATACGCTGCTGTCTCGCCTACGTGGCACAAAATTGTAATTATATATTAGGGTCTTGGGTGTGGTTATAACACTGTCCCCTTGAGTACTACAATCCACTTGAAGCTTCAAGATCAAAGCTTTAAGACATCCATCTAGTGATTTCGGCTTGACAAGGAAGTGTCGCATATGAAGGGAAAAGAGAAGACACCACAAGTGGTGATACTTGCTCAACATGCAAACCCCATGAGTTACAAAAGGGAAGCCTCCACACTTCTATTTTGGTCGTCTTGAAACTAGTTAAGTCCTTCTTCGCTCTTAAATTTTGTTTAATCAACGTGGTTTTCAATTTTACTTCGTTTTGCAACTTCAAAGGAATGTGATCCCATCTCTCTAGATGGTGATCACACACACTCCTTGCTTTCTTTCTTTCTCTTATGTTGTATCTCACTCGAATGAATGCATCTCTCACGATCCCTGTCCCCCATAGTCTAAGACTCCCTCATGCAAGCATTCATACTGTTGATTTTCACGTACCCCGCATACGCTTTCATGTTTTACACTTAATTTACATGCTTCTCCATGCACTTATATCTAGCTACTGTTTGTGTTTTCATACATTCACTATTTCACCATGCATGGTTTAGTGCCGATCATGCTTAGGTTATCTTGGTTTTGAGTCCCTTTTACTTTCATGTATACTAACCCCTACTATGCAGCCAAGCTTCTAGGTTTACTCCCTGATCTTCCCTTGTATTTTACTCATTTTCCTTGTACTTTACATTCCCCCTAAAAGCATGTTATAATCCAACCCTGCCTACCATTAGAAAGACCAGCAAGTTCAGGTGGACTGGGGTGCCTAAGACCTTCCCTAGATCGTAACTTGACCCATACCCAAACCAATGGAGCATTTGTCCCCAAAAGAGCATTGCATGAGAGTCATTACATTACAATTTTTTGGCCCTAGACCCCCCTCTAGGTGGCAACTCCTACATTCAATTCACCTCTCTCTTCTCATCAAAGAGGGATGAGGTGGAGGACACATGGCGATCACCCCTGCCATGTCATTGACCTCACTGTGGGGTTTTTCATTTCAGAGGGATGAGCCGATCATTTTGTCCTATTTGTGTCTGACCGAAAATGCCACACAACCTGGTAGCTTTCTTTTTTCCTTAAGATTATTTTTAAAAAAGGAGAAGATCCTCAAATACCACTGTGTAAAAATCTCCCACACTACATCTGATTGTTTGTAGAACGATATCATTCACATAAGCTCTGATGATCAATGTAAGAGAGATAAAACAATAAGAAAAGACGTATGAGAGGGTGACAGTACACTGATGTTGTGGGAAACTTTTCCCATTTATTTTTTGTCAATGTAAAAAGTTGGAAAAGAAAAAAAAATATGGGAAAATGATGTTTGCATTATCGGAATATAATGGAATCTTATACACTAGCATTGTATTGATTGTTGGATGAAACAAAAAGTATCTCAAATGTTTGTTCATGTTATCATACATCACCCTTGATCCCTTACCGCTCTACAACATCTCCCCCTCCTTTTCCCTCCTTCACCGGCTCCCCCTCTCCCTCTCCCTCTCTATGCACCCACCCCACCCCTTGCTCTCATTGGATCACATTGAAAATCTCCTGCAATAGCAGATGGTTGCTTCCAAAAAGTGAGCTATAATCGAACTAAAAAAATGAATATATGGAGATGTTCAAAGACGAGACCTTGGAGCACTTCCGGACATAGGAACCACTTATTTAGGAGTGTTTTCGAGTCGTTTAAGGTCTTCCCTAAAATTCATGGACACATGCAACACATCTCCGACTATAGCATCCAAGATGACTCCATCCACCAGCTATTGTTTCTTTCTCTCCCAAACTCCTCCCTCTCTGTGGGATACTAAGGTTGCGTTTGGTATACATTCTAGGTCGATAATGCGTTCCAAGAAATCATCCCAAATGCAGCCATAGTCTTTCACCCATGATCTTAAACATTTGGACTCGCTATTTATTTAACATATATTTGTCATCTCATCTTCTCAACCACAACATTTTGTGGGTGCACCTCACCCTCTGAAGATTTCAACTCTAAATCGTGGTTAAAAAGAATGAACTATACAAATTATACTTTGAAAACGTTTAGAATCTTATACTGGACATTTTGAAATTTTAGAATCTTATACTGGACATTTTGAAATTAAGGTTGTGTTTAGAATAATTTCTTGGAATGCATTATCGACCAAGAATGCATACCAATTGCTGGATCTGAATCCCTAACTCAGGGAAATCTCTTCCGTTGAGTTGCTAGAGTTATTTTCTTAATTTTATTTTTCATTTATTTGTAGCTTTTTATGAGGAGTGGCGACAACACATGAAATATAAACAAACATGATCCTAAATTCTTAGCATAAAATAAAAACATCTTGAAATTTACTGAAAATTTTGTTTATGTAATACACCGTTTGCAAGGAAATTTTTACTAATAAAACAAACATGACCCTAAATTCTTAAAAACCAAAAAAAACAACTAAGCTGGGGCTATAAATGGGCAGTTACCACACATTATTCCAAATTCCAGGAAAGTATGCAAAGGTATTCATTTCTATTTATGGGTGTCAAAAACTACTACAACCCTAAAATGGCTTTTATACTCATGAAAGAATGTATCTGTATATGCTGAATTTTGTCATCCAAATATATTTCCCTTCTCGCCACCAGTGATTGGATCACAAAACTACCCTCAGGGTTTATACCACAAAAAATTTCCATTTTACCCCTGGAGTGACGGGTGCCCAAACATTGTCAAAATGGTCTTAAACTTTTCAGATAATACATTTACATCTTATAAAGCTAGTCCTAAAAGTTTTGTGCAAATCTGACACTATTTGGCCATCATTTCATAAAACCCTACTTCTACAAATCCTTTCGCTTTCAGCACAGTTTTTATTGTTTTTCAAACAAATTTGTCGTTGATAGCATTGGATAGTATACTAAAGATATGTGGATTGTCAAAATCTGATGGTCAAATTCCCAGAATCAGCCTTGAAAAACTACAAAAAAGACGATTGACCACCTTGGACCCACCCTTGGACTCACTTAAGTATTTTTCTCTATTCTCCTTCTTTATACATATTTACTTAGATTTTTCTTAAATCGATGATATGTAGTTATTTTTTCCATTTGTGCACTCAAGTTAAGGTTTTTGCTCTAACTCAAGCTCTCTTCCCTACATGATACAATATGCCATGTAGTTTACTTTATATGTTATTGTCATGTGTATTCCCAAAACTACGACACGTCATTACGATGCCAACTTTTTCCAAAATACACTTGTGGTACACCACTCGAGGTCAAAACCCTAAGAATTATCTCACCATGTACTGAAAACTACAATTAATCTAATCCCTATATGGGGTACTGTGGGTACCGCGACCTCTGGGATGCGGGTTCCAATCTGCCTTACGAGCGGGATCCCTAGAGTAGTTGTTTATTGAGGTCTCTTGGCGATGGGGGTTTGTGATCATGCTACATATATCAAAATAAATTGAGTCGCCACCTAGGATTCGGACCTAGGACCCAATGGGTTTAGCCCCATCCGGGATGAGTGGAAAGGGCTATGTGATTCTATATGGTCTGGTTAGAGAATCTGGGTAAGAGATCAAGTTACGATGATGGGAAGGTAATTGCATCCCATCTCGCCTGATTAAACCGGTCTTTCTACTAGATGTTTGGTTTCGAACATTCTACCATGATGATGTATTCTATATCCACATGCAAGATTAAATTGATATGCATCAAATGTGTGCAAAGGAATTACACATATTAATTGCAAATGAAAATACCAATCATGCATGATAAAATAATTTACTTTAATAAACAAAAAATAAAATAAACTGAGTATATTTATTTATTTATTTTGATAAGGAAACTGAGTATATTTAGAAGAATTAAAACATGCTACTTTTATGGGTGAAACCTATTATGTACACTAATGAGAAATACTTTAATTATCTACATTGTGTTAAAAAGGGGAAAAGGTAAGAAAATATATTTGCACGCAAAAATGCAGAAAATACAAGATATAGGTTGTCTCCCAGCTCAGGTGGAGATAAACGATCGACTCACCTTACTTTTATCGGACAGAATGAGGGCTATGCAAAATGGATTTTGCTACTCAGACTTCAGGCAGAGTAACGACAAGAAATGGGAGTTTCGCTACTCAAACTTTAGGCGGAGTAACGGCTAGAAATGAGACATTTGCTACCCAGACTTCGGGTAGAGCAATGGCTAGAAATGAGACTTTTTCTACTTAGACTTCGGGTAGAGTAATGGCTAGAAGTGGGATCAAATATGACCAGAAATGGTAAAAAATGGGATTTTGGGTGACTCGAGTCACAGGCAAGGTAATGGGAGTGTAACTTTCAAATAGGAGTGGACAAGTCTTCAAAGAGGGCTCAAAGAGGGCTCTTAGGCATGAAAAAGGAGGGAAAAGAGAGGTTGGATGCACATCCCGAGGTTGGGAGCTACTCCCTTGGACAAAGACATATCTGAAGGCCCACCAAGCCCAACTACCCCTCAAATAAATGAGGGACATGTAACAGTTGACCCTATGATCGAAGCTATAGTGATCACCAACAATGATACAGAGGAGGACTAATGTCCCATCAAAATAATCATTAAGAATAAGAGTCTGAAAGTAATGGAAACCCAAAGTGGGAAGAATTTCAAGTCAAAAGGCTTGGTGGTGGAGAGATCAGCACCACAGGTCCAAGAACGGGGACAGAGCAGTATCACATTTAGCCTAAGAATCAAGTGATGAAGACACCATAGGCTAACATCTCCATTTGGAGGTTACTCATGGCGTCATCAGCATACAGGGAAGCAGTTTTGAAGTCCTTGGCCCATGTCTAAGTTCTTATTGAGATGGATTCGACACAGTTGTTACACGTAGTGGGAGCCACTTATGCCATCCAATCTCTGGTGTTTTCTAAGTTGGACCTGCCACCTGGGGTAATGATGCGAAGAATGGCACTAGACATTGAGAGGGGGTGAACCTGTGTATATTTTAAAAATCCTTTCCCAACAACCAATTTCAAGAAGCAAACATAAGTGTATGGTCACCCACCTCACACTACAAGTGTAGTTGAGGTCTACTAGTGGTCCACACCTACTCTGTAATCAAAGCACTTCAATATAGCAGCATACACACCACAAGACAAGCATATATGTGGTTCGACATAATGGCCTACTTCCATGGAGCAATACCCCTCATGGATTTCGTGCTTTGCTCAGCACTCTTCACTAAAACCATACAACTTAGCTTTACAGTTCCTTATGACATAGGAGCACACAAGAATTACTCCCCACACCTACAGAGTCAGCATTGCAGACTCATTACAATAAAAATATCAATCCCCAATTCCCTCACTCATTACATAAGCAAATACTAATAAAATAATGCCCTAATACACCAATCTAGGAATTGGAACAAGAAATACAGCTCAAAAAACGACTTCTAACAATCCCATTGAGGTAAACCGCGCCCAAACCACCTCTGACACACCCTAAGCATTCTAGAGAATATTGGCACGAATTCCAATGCAAAGAATTCAAAAGTCAAAACTCCACTATTCATCACAAAACAGGAATATCTTTGCACAAAAGCTTCAAACTAGAAAACAAAGACCACCACCATGTAGATCTCAAAAAATTAAGGGGGTTAGCATCTCTGCGCAAAACCCCAAAATCGAGCTTTAAAGCCTCCAAAACCTATGTCACATTTTTGGCCTATAGAAAGACTTAAAAAGGAATCTATTCTGACACCCTGCTAGTGTATTATAGATCTCAAACACCACTTCATTGAGAGCTATTAGATTGACCTTTGAAATCCGATTAAAATATTGACTAATCAAGAGCCACTAAATGCTTTAGATTAGAATCTTAAATACACAAATTAGCATGTGCAAAATGATTCGTGATGAGCCGTGCGTCACTACTTAAAGTAGTGATATGTATTATAACAACCCATGGCCACTATATCTGTATTGCGCAGGTGTAGGAACTTTTTGTCCATTGCTCTAATAGAATCGCCCAAAAAGGAATCTTAAAACCCATATTTTATTGTTAGACTGACTATCATCACTACTTTGGCCACGTGTACAAGCCACCTGGGACGTTTCCTTGGCCATAACTTGACACCATTTGAAAGTCTATCACATGTGACTGGTGAGCAGCCTTTCTCCTCATCTCTAGCACCTTCTTGTGAGAGTTGCAGTACGATGAGTTAGAGTATAATGAAGACACAAACGTTGGACTGGCGCCGGGCCTATATTCTTGGAAGAGTCAGTCGGACTGGTATCAGATTGCTACATGCATTGCAGAGGGTCTTGAGACCAGCCGCTATGGGGTATAAAATTTCACTGCCAAGCAAGAGGAACCTTTGCAAAGTTGGTAACAAAAACAAATTTGCATACATTTTGCAATCAATTCAATCCTTTAAAAATAGAAACACATAAAATAATGAGGAAAAAAGAACGCTAGCTGGTCGTGTCACGTGTGGCTCTTGCGTCTAGACATAGGAGCATACGAAAGTACCGCCCGGCCCCTCATGAAAATAAAAAATTATATGGTGCAGACGCTACACAACCAGACAGCGTTCTCCATCAACTAATGATATTGCACAGGGATTCATTACAGAATAAGAGGAAAAGTGTTCGAAGTTTGAAACTCTAGCCATAAGAAGATGCCTAATGTTTTAGGGAAAAAAATTCCTCAGATTCATCTGCCTCAAAGTCAAGAGAGAGAAGATAGAAAAGGGGGCTTACTTGAGGGTCGCCTAGAGTATTTGTCGACTCCAGATGATGTAAACCGATCTATTCTCAAATGATATTAGTGATGAAAAGCTAACTTCGAGGGTAGCACCTGCAGGAAGAAGAAGATAGAGGAGGAGAAGAAGGAAGAATATAATTATCTCTTATCTCCGTTATACAGAACACTTACATTATATAGGTGGCAAATATCGACAAATGAGAATAACAGCATAAAGGAAATAAAATCATATCTTAATAACATAACCCAACGGATCCTAACGGTTCACACATAGTCTGCCATAGCTGTGGGTGGTTTCCTAGATCTAAGAGATTGACGTGGCACGAATCATTCTGCTGACTCAACCATATACGTGGCTAAGGTGTCTCATAGCTCCTATTCTTCAGGTTGCACCATTTACCAATCGGTTCCCAAAGAACCTTGTCCTCAAAGTTCAGCTAGGGAAATAGGTTGTGGAGAACAAAGGTATCTTCCCAAGACACCTCCTCTAGAGGTAACCCGCTCCATTAAACTAAGGCTTGAGGTATGATTCGATCATGCTAGTGGAGCCGGCGATAGTTCAAGATAGCAATGGGTACTGGAATGGCATCATCAGTTGGAGAGTGAGGGGCAAATGGTCGTGGTTGGGTAGAGGGATCACCAATGCATCGTTTGAGCCGCTCTTCTCAAGGTATAAATCCACTTGCTCAAGACGTCCATCCATAGTCTTAAGTCAAAGAACAAGTTCAAAAAAGGAACGCTGTTGATCAGAGAATATGGATTGAAGAGAGTTCAAGTGTTTGCCGTGAGCTGCAATCGTTTCCCCCAGTTGCTTGATAGCTTCATCCAGGAGACGAAGACGTAACCATCAGCCATGGCTTTCTCTCGGATTCAGATCATCTACGGCCTTGAGAAGAGCGGCCATCGTCCTGCCTCGACTGATGAGCCTGCCACGTGGATATTTCTGTATCTAACGGCTAGATTCAAACTGGGGTAATTAATGAGGGTCTGAAACCTTAAACCAAAACCAACCACATTGAACCACCTACTACCCACCCGGTTTTGGTTCATTAAAATAAACAAACCCCAATCTGCAACTCAAATCTTCTTCTTCGTCACTCTTCTTTCCCGTCGCTCTGCAGAACTCCTGAGGCCCAACTTTCTGACTGAAAGATAGAAAACATATGTGGAGAAGGAAAGGTCCAGAGAGGGAAAGAAAAGTAATGTGCACTGATAGTTCAGAACAAAGGTAATGAAGGGGGGAAAACAGAGAAAGGGAGAGATATAAAGGAGATGGCCGGCGAGAGTAAAAATCGGTAGGTTCAAGTCTTTTGAGACAGACAATGCAAAATTATTCACCACCAATGCTTGCCAATGATGAACAGTGGGAGGCAGATAGGAGATTCCTGTAATTCTTCAAGAGATTTCTGTGATGCTTTGTTATGTGACTATGTCAACAGAAGAGCTCAAATAAGGGCGGTGAAGATTTGAGTTGCAGATAGGAGATTTCTGTGAAACGTTCATTTGACCATTTCTTGTTGTTATTATTATAGGAAGGAAACTTTTCTCCATTATTAAATATGGGTTTTGGCCTTTTGTGTTTGCCATCGTTTCCTTTGACCCTTTCTTTCATTCTCAACTTGAGATTATGGAGTGTGGAGTGTATGTCTCCTCTGTTTTCCCATTCTGTTCTCCTCGGTAACTTCCCCGATGTTACACACTAGCAAATCGCCGGCTTTCTCCATTATTAAATATGGGTTTGGGCGGTGAAAATTTGAGTTGCAGACCGACGGCTTTCGTTTTTTGGGGATTTAGATGGATGTACGCACGATTGAGGTTTGTTTATTTTAATGAACCAAAACCGGGTGGGTAGTGGATGGTTCAATGTGGTTGGTTTTGGTTTAAGGTTTCAGACCCTCGTTAATTACCCTAGTTTGAATCTAGCCATTAGATACAGAAATATCCACGTGGCAGGCTCATCAAACAAGGCCAGACGATGGCCACTATTCTCAAGGCCGTAGAAGATTTGAATCCCTTTCTCTTAACGAAAGCACCAATGATGTGAACCGATCTATTATCAAACGGAATCAGTGATGAAAAACTGACTTCAAGGGTAGCATCTCCAAAAGGAAGAAGAAGATAAAAGAGAAGAAGGAAGAATATATTTATCTCTTATCTCCCTTAAACAAAATACTTACATTATATAGGTGGCAAATGTCGACAAAAGAGAACAATAGCATAACAGAAATAAAATCATCTCTCCGAATAACATATCCCATCGGATCCTAACAGCTCACACATAATCTGCCATTGTTGTGGGTGGTTTCCTCGATCTAAGAGATCGACGTGGCACTGATTCTTCTGCTGACTCAGCGGCAGATGTGGCTAAGGTGTCTTGTAGCTCCTGTTCTTCAGGTTGTGCCATATCACCAGAGGACCGAACTGATAAGTTCTGAGTGGGCAGACGTAGGTACCTTGGAAGAAATGGGGTCGCAAGCAAGAAACAAGTCGTTGGAAAGGGATTTTTAAAAGAGAAATAAAATTACCTCATTACCCTTGGTTTTGAGTCGTTTAGAACAAATGTTTTTAAAGTTTAGCTAATAAAGGTTATAAAGCCATAGAGAAGAATAAACGTCTTATACCAATAAATCTTACACACCTCATATTTATGGATTTTAATTTATATTAAGGGAAAAAGAACGCCACCCGATCGTCGTGCATCTGAGCGTGTACAGTGTACTTGCACCCAAACACAGCCAGGCATGAAATGACCATCATACCCCTGTCATTCCATGGGGCAGGGCTGTCATTTCACGCTTGACTGTGTCTAGGCACAAGGACACGCCTAGTGACGACCAGGTGGCGTTCCTTTTCCCTTATATTAAATAGAAATAAAGATAAAAAAAATCATACCTAACACATGCAAAAAGATAAACATATATATCAAATACATAAAAATATAAATCATACCAAGTAGACTCGATCTTGTCAACTGATACTTGAGAGAACAAAATCTACATACAATATAAAATGATTATTTAGGGAAGAAAGATAGAGATGGGAAAAAATATTTCCTATGATTCAGAATCAAAATAAGTAAATAAATAAAGGGAGAATGTTTTCTGTGCCGCAGCGCCATAGTTATCAAGGCACGAAAGCGAGCATAGCGTTTTAGAGGGGCAAAATTCAAGGCGACACCGCCATGGCGTCCAGGCGACCAAGGAGCCTGGACGCCATGGCGTCGCCTTAATAACTATGTGCAATGCAGGCTGCGACCAGAGACATGTGCCTACTACTCAAGGAGGCAGAGTGGTCATTGCACCCACTCCCATGTGCCTGGACACAGCCTACGCTGCAGCACAGAAAATAGCGCCCATAAATAAATCACAAAAGTTACGCTGAACTGCCAACAAGATAAGGAAGCCCCAGGTTTGGAGTAAATGGGATATTTGCTTCCCCCCTCCCCCCAACTTTTTCGCATTCCCTTATATATGAAGTATCTAAAATACCCCCAAATTCACAATTGTGTTCCATTCAACTCTTCATACAATTATTGCTCCGCTGACCAGCACGCCTGCACGAACTACAGCTGAGTGTTTATACAAATTAGAATCCCAAAGACCGGAAGAAAACCAGTTTCCTAGTAAGGGGTAATGTCATGAAAAAATGCGTTTTAGGTCAAATAATATTGCATGAAGATTGTTAGTTATTAGAGCACCTAATACACAATTATTCAGCTGCACAAATACAACTACATTTTTTCATTAACAGAAAACTTACATCTGAATCACTATCAAAGAATTTATAACTACTAATTTGGGAAAATTCCCCCAAACATTAACTTGTAATTTCAGATTAACGTCTGGAAAAAAATATATATAATATACAAAGCTCTAATCCCTACCACCTCCGTCCTGCCCATATTTGTGTGGCATTCATAATAAATCCCTTTCAGCCATTCTACAAAAAATGGAAAGCAATTGGCAGTTCCTAGTGAAGCCTTGGTCACATGTCAGAGACTGACCACAGATATGCTTCTCTTTCTGTAGCATGCTTCTCATTCATCCTCTTGAAGTACTGCTTCTCAGTTCCTGGATCAAGACAGAAAAACAGAAAAAGGTCAACTTTGCAGCAATCTATAACAGAAATCACATGATGCAAAATTCAAAGGCTAAATCAATGTAAAAATCCTGGCTCAAAGCATTTAGTTAAATATGCATACATGTGAGGGAGATGTTTCCTCATTTCAAGCCCATGGCAACATTATCTCTTTTTTTTATTTTTGGATAAATCCTTGGCAACATTAATCTTGAATAATTACTTTACCAACTTGCAATAGAAATTTTAAAAGGAGAATAATTTTAAAGGGAAAGAAATATTGCTATGAGTGGGAACTGTTACTGAGAAGCAATGAAATAAAACGAAGTATCTAAGATGCAGGTGGGAAGAAAGTCGGAAACAAACCATTACTGCGATCAACACCATCCCAATGTCGACCTGGTCTTATATCATAACGGTTCCGTGGGGCATCTATTCTTCTTATTATCCAGCTGTGACTCGGTATGTCCTGAGGAATTATAAATCCCGATTCTTTCATCTTCTCCTCATCACCCAAGTCTTCCAAAACTGGCTCTGACAATTTACGCTACAAAATTTTGAGAAGAAAATGAGAAACAAAAATCAATTCACATTCAAATTAGCTGGCACAAAAGTGCGTGAGCCATCAGATCATTTACCTTCACCAAATGAGCCATCGGATCTCCCCATCTTACCCTCTCCTTCAGCATCTTGTCAATTTCTGGATCATCCCTGCCAACAGAAACAAACTTATGAGATGGCTTTATACAAAAAGCGGAAGGGTTGGGGACATCTGAAATCTAGGTCATACTTTATTTGCAGCACTAGTTTATTCGTCCTTCACTATAAGAAAAAGGGTTTTTTTCACGTACCTCCCCTGAGGTATCACGTAATTACAAAAACATTCCTCAGTTTTAGAAAATTCTGCGTGCCCCCCTGAGGTTCTTAAAAGTTAACACATGCCCCCATTCCGTTAGTTTAGGACTAAAAATGTTAAAATCAAGAGGTAAAGTGACAAAAATGCCCGTGCAAGAAAAAAAAAAACCTGAATTCATCTTCCCCAAATCGTTTAGGGTTTGAAAAAAGCGAAGATGAGTTGCAACCTTAATCCCAGTGTAACTCTGAAACCCATTGTCCCCATTGCCACCCTTTGTTCTGCTTCGCTGAGAACTGCTTAAGGTTTTGTAGGTGGAGACATAGAGGCTACAAGAAGGGTTGCAACAATTAGTGCGAGGAAGAAGATGGTGGTTGTGGGCTGTGCAGGTGTGAAGAGGGTAGCAGAGGAGAACCCATCGAAGAAAGAGAAGGGAGGCTTTTGAGATTGCAGCAGTAGCAGCACACCAGCAGGGACTATCCGAGTCGCAGCGGTGACGAGGATGGACGAATGATACGGTGGTAGACGAAGAAGACGATGCCTTAATTTCAATTTCATGAATCGCAGTGGTGCCCCAAATTGTTTGGTTTGAAGGTAGATAACCTCACCAAACCCATTTTTTACCTCTCTGGTTGTAGTTTACCTTGGAGTTCAAAGAACATCAAAGAAGCATAGAAGACTTAAAACCGTAAAAAACCTATTCTTCCTAATAGCTACAGTTCCTTCGTTCCTCAAAAATCCTCCAACAGTTTCAATCCTACTTCCACCAACTCCTCTGTAACCTATTAAATTGGTAAAAATTGAAGACAAGTTATAAAACTTGCAGCTTTTTCTGTATGAGACAAGTTCAGAATGGGAAAAAGATGATACCCAGTTTATACGTTGAAGTAAATGAGTGACAGATGAGGGAGAAATTAATATAGCCCAATCCAAGAGGTCTTGACAAAATCACCCGAAAGCTGGTTGTTGCCGAGGTTGAGGATCTGTAGCGAAGAGCACGATACAAACGTCAAAGGGAAACCCCATAGAGTCTGTTCCCAGAGAGATCGGAAAGGACGTTCTGGAAGGTCGAGCACGGTGAGGTTGCCACAGCTGCCGAACTCGAGTGCGGAGAATTCACTTGGTAAGTTATACCTGCGACTCATCTTCCCTTTTTTCTTGCAAGGGTATTTTTGTCACTTTATCCCTTGATTTTAACACTGTTAGTCCTAAACTAACGGAATGGAGGCATGTGTAAACTTTTAAGAACCTCTGGGGGGCACACAGAATTTTCCAAAACTGAGGGATTTTTTTGTAATTACGTGATACCTCAGGAGGTACGTGAAAAAAACCTTAAGACAAAATACAGATCAATCTCAATCAACAGTAGATTCTACCTGGTCCTTGCAAACGGTTTGTCCTTTTCAAGTTCTAACTCACGCTGTCTTGCTTCAGCTTCCCGCTTTTGAGCCAAGCCTTTGCCCCACTCCAGCTGCTTTTCCTGACCAGGCACAAAAAAGAAGGATGAGCAAGTATCAATATGGAGGGTCAAGACATCAATTAGACCTATCAAAAAATATGTGGGGGTCAATCAGTGAAGTAGATTGTTGATGAATAACAGTACTTTGGGATAACTATCCACCTCCAAAAATTTATTATTATTTTTTTTTAAAAAGGAATTATGCAACAAACAATTTTCTGATATTTAAAATGATTTTTTTTGCAAAAATGATGCAATCCAGATATTGCCCTTCTTCTATCACATTAATAAAATAAACTAGATCAATAGCTAACTTGCAACCATGAGAACATAAACTACAGATGTGGTTATGCAATCAAGAGAGACCGTTTACAATGCTAGAGAATTACTAAAACATTGCTAGTGCTGCAACCCAACAAGTTTTTAGCAAGAAATTACAATTTCAACTTATTGACCATATTTCTAACAAGACATACACTCTTTTAAGCAGAATAAAGAGGTGTTAGATGGACTATTAAGTTCGACTCACAAGGATTAACAAAAAAGGACACCCGTTGATATGATGCTTTTGACTTGCAAGGATTGACAAAAAAGGATGCTTGCTAATATGACTTTATTTAATATAAGAAATCCAAATATGAACGTAATTTAATTATAAGTATCTAAACATAAAATATGAAGGGAATGGAACCTAGAATTAAAAGCATTCAAGCATATGGCGTATAACACCTAGAACTAACTTTATCTATTAAAAAAAAAACACAAGATGAACTAACTTAGACTCTCTACCTTCCTTTAAGGCGTGGCAAATTATAAATGATTCCTTCAACTGCTTAAACACACAACAAACACTTATTACAGGAGTAGAGTAATGAAAACTGATCATATGCTTCGCAATCAGAATGTTCACTTGCAGTTTCTCATCAGAAGCCTACTCTTACCTTGATCATTTTGACTAACTAGATCCATGGGGGTTTGTTGAGGAGTTGTGAAGGGTAATACATAGATGTTATGCTCACATATCAACCATCCAAGTAGTCTATCTACCAAAAACATAAACATCTTTGCCCTTGTCATATTCTTATCAACCAATATATGTTTATTCATTTTGTTCCTATTTTATGGGCTTCTAGCACCTGGGCAAAACGTGATCCTACAAAGCATAAAAGGTCAGCCTTAATTGCCATAATTATAACTCCAACTACCAAGTCAGTAAAGCCGAAACTCTAAGATAATAGGGGCTTAAGAACTAACAGATACATTCAAATTTAGCTACATTAGACAGCGATACAGTGGCGAGCATATACATTCAAATTCAGCTACATTAGACAGCTATCACAGTACCTTAAAAGGTCTATTCATTCTGTTAGCTTATCTTTAAAATGGGCCTCCCACTAGGACAATACCTGTTTCTACAATATATGCATAAGAAGATCCCAGCCTGAATTGGCATAACTGTAAAACAAACTACCAATTACCCAATTGATGGAACTAAAACTCTAGCTTAAATATCACAAGAGCTTAAGAATTAAGACTTTACATTCAACATTAGGCCCCAACACCCCCCCCCCCCCCAAAATAAAAAAAAATGAAAAAAAAGAAAGAAAGAAAGAAAAAGCTCTTTCTAGTGTCAGCACAGTGTAGAACCTCCAGAACATAGCAGCTAGTAGTCACTACTACTGGTCAACATCAAAAAATAACTAAGCAACTTTAGTATGATGTCTTGATAATACCTTTGGCTTTTCCTCTCCTTTCTGGGCTTTCAGGAATTCCTCCTTTGATATACGAGTGCCTGCAACAATGAGGTACAAACATGATCAATAAGTCATGATGCATTTAGAATTTAGTCAATCAGCATGATTCTCTTCCCTCCCCCCCTTTTTCCCCCCCTCTTATAGCATGACCTTGTAGCTGAAGTACTTTAAGAAGTTCAATAACACTAGACAAGGGCTATTTTCCCGACCTTTCAGTTTGTCACGATAAACTGGTTCTGCACCTGGGCCCCCTGAAGAAGGATCCATCTGTTTAAACCTGTGTGGATATAATCCAGTTACCATAAGAAACTATTGAATCAGAATTTGAACTGAAGGAAAAGCATCACATGAATATGAAGAACTATTTTTTTCTCTTTCATAAAGCGGCAAATACAAATTTGACGCAAAAAAGAATAGAGCCTCTGACTCATGCAGGCTTATTAATGTAAACCAATATCCAAATCAGAATAATCTAGCAGAGACTAGTTCAACAGAATAGCAGAAACAGAACAACAAAACCAGAATATGAAGGAAACTTCTACTTCAGAGCAGGATAATCAGAACAGACCCAATTTCCAGTCGAGTGGTCTATTTTGTCAGCAAAATAAGCCTGCAGAATTTGAGCAAACTCTGATAACAGAATAGGCAGCTTCAGAGGACTCCTAGTGCTACCAGGAGTAACTATAACAGATCTAAAACTAAAGTAATGGACCAGAAATTTCAGAAATCAGCAACAGAAATTCAGAGAGCAAATATGACAGAATTTCATGCCTTAGTTTAGAGCTAAAACAAAGTAGTGCTCAGAGACTTCTAACAACTTAACTGACCTAAAATGGAAAAAAGGGGTGCCACGGGTGAAGAACTAGCAGAAATCTGACTTGTGAACTTGAATAATGTAGAGAAATAGGAATAGGAAATCCACCAGGCACACTGCACGCCTGATAATCCACTCAAGCACAATACAGAATCCACAGTTGAACGTCAGAAAAACTGAGAGCTATATTCATCCAAATCGTGGGGTAGGCCTATGGCCTTTACATGTATTAATAACTTTAGTAAAACCAAAAACATTACTGACTTGGGAAAAACCAAAGTCTATCCTGAATTGAAAAGGAAAAGCAAAACAGAAACAAAACAACTAAAACTCTTCCAATCAATCAGCTAGATAGGACTGTCCTAAACTAAGACTCTGAATTAACTAACAAATAAAATAAAGGGGGAACGTGGCCCCTAAGAGGGCAGGATGCCCAATGAGAGCTCACACAGAAGCATCATGGGGGTGGGATTTCCACCTGTCATAGGGGGTGGGGCGGTCATTTCACCCCCCACTGTGTCTGGGTGTGGGCAGTACACTCCCCCCACAGAACTTTTCTACGAAAGTAAATTTCCTATTCCTAACTGTTACCAGCATTTTAGGCCCATTAAAGTGTCCAAATACAATGAAAACCCATTGGGCCAAAGGCCCAACACATATGTAACCCAACCCGGGCTTATTGCCACTTTCCTACTGACATAAATGAGCAAACACACCGAAGCTTTCGCTGCTTCTGTATAAATATCAATGCATCTGCAAGTTTGTGACACAAGAATAGTAAAATACAATAAAACAAAAATTATTTAGACTAGTATCAGTAACAGCCTTCCGGGAAAGTGGAAACAAAAATCAGAATCTGCATACACGAGACACTTAGTTATCAAAATAAACGTCTTCTTATTCTGAGCTGGTTCCATTCCAGTTTGGTAATGTTGCACAAATATTATACTTTGTTTTGCTTCAATGCTTCACACCGAAAAATAACAAATTTGATTGAAGAGAAGAAATATGAAATTATTAGAATCATGATCAATCATGTTGGGTGTATCACCACTTTGAAACTATGCTATAAGATATCCATTTCAGACCCGGTTTTGTTTTCCCTTTCTTTTAGCAATAATGATAACAAACAACAGTATTAAATATACCATGGAAAAGATTACCAAGTTCAATAGAAATAACACAAAGGAACACTTCCAAAGCCTCCAAAATTCACTTTTTTTGCCATATAAAAGTATTACCTTGCTGAATCCTCCCTTAATTTGGCAGTTTCTTCTCTAAAATCTTGGCGACTGACCAAACCAGCCTTTGGCCTCTCTTTCAAGGAAGATGAATCCTTCCTGCTTTTCCTGGGAGGAGAAAGGTCAGCCACCAATGAAGCACGAGATGCATCAACTTCTGGTATGTGCCGATGAATCCGTCGAGGTGGAGAGAGATCAGGTGATTCAGATCTCTCAGAATCCTTCCTTCTTTTCCTAGGGGGAGAAAGGCCCATCTCTAGAGAAACCCTGGAAGATTTGTTATCTAGTGAACCACGATGCATTCGTCGAGGAGGAGATAGATCAGATGATTCTGATTTCCCTGGATCCTTCCTGCTTCTCCTTGGTGGAGAAAGGTCTGCATTCTTATTTGGAATTCCTTGGGGAGAAGGGTCAGGCAAGTCAGATCTCTCAGAATTCTTTGTTTCATATTCTGAGAATGTCCTAGAGCTGGAGCGACGAGGTGGGGATAAATCACGATGGGGTTTTTCAGACTTCATTGGATTGGGTTCAGCTTCCACTGACGGTGTGTCATAGCGTCTCTGCCGCCTCCATGGCAGTGATAAATCAGAAACTTCTTGACGAGAACCGTCAGATTTCAGTTTGGGTTCTGGAGATGGCGAGTCATAACACCGCCTCTGCCGCCTTGACGGTGATAAATCAGAAACTTCTTGACCAGAAACTTCAGGTTTCAGTTTGGGTTCTGGAGATGACGAGTCATACCGTCTCCACTTCCGCCTTGGTGTTGATAAATCAGAAACTTCATCACCACCTGCAGGCTTCTGTTCAGGTTCTGGCGATGGCATATCGTATTGTCTCTGCTGCCGTTGCCATGGACGTGACAACTCAGGGCTTTCATTGGCAGAATCTGCAGGTTTCTGATTGGGTTCTGGTGAAGGTGTGTCGTATCGAGCCCTTAGTCGACGAGGTGGAGAGATATCAACCTTTTCTTTATCAAAATTCGATTGTTTGGGGGCATCAGAAATCGAGACCCAACCACTTCCATCCTCGGAAATTGCATTGTAGGATCGCCGAGCTCGAATTTGCTCCAGTCTCTTCATGCGCTTCACCTCAATGTCTTCCTCAACTTGGGGCTTCGCTTCATCTGTTAAAAAAACCACAGCATGGATTCTCAATCGAAGAAGCCAAAAAAGCTTTTAATTTCAATTTCTTTTTCGATTTTTTCGAATTCCATACCTGCGGAATCATCCTCGTCTTCCTCTTCATCAAGTTTTAGTGGTTTTTGCCACACAGGGTCTTCATCCACAACAAGAATGCCGCCCATCGAAGCTGCTTTCGGCTTCTCCTTCTTCCTCTTCTTCTTTTTCTTCTCATCTTCATTACTGCTTTGGTATTTCTTGAGATACTCTTTTAGAGAAGTTGAAGCTGAAGTAGAAGCTGCCATTATTATGTACTTCACAACCTACGGAGTTTCTGATAATTACAGAGAAGAAGAATCAATATTCATTGCTGAGGTTAAGCATAAACGAAAGAACAGGGTACCATACATAAACTAATATATATTCATTGCAGAGAAGGATAATCAACATTTGTTGCTAAGGTTAAGCATATATGACAACTTTGAGAACCAAACATAAACCAAATCAATCTAAAAAGGTGCTAACGAGTATGAAAATTCTCGAAGGAAAAATCGAATACATGTTCCACTCTAATTCAGGTTCAGCTAGGGTTTTAATTTTCAGATTCAAAGTAGGAAAACAGAAACAGAAGGGCACATAGCTTACAGGAATTCAAAGTCGATAATGTCTGATGATGGCTACAGAAGTACAGATCAATGTAGATTGACGACACCTGGATAGGAAATTCCTCGACAAATACCTAGAAAACGGAAAAAGTAGGGAATTTTGCTATTGAACGATATACTCTTTAGGTGTTTGTAAGTTTGCAGGATAGAAATGGAGCCTAAGTTCACATTCACCATTCAACGAAGAGCTGTGCGATGCAGTCCTTGTCTTTGACAGCTTCAAGAGGGAGAGGGTTCTCTGAGCAAGCAGCATAGGGAGTGCACCGATGAGGAGTGACCATAGTTAGAAAGTTCGGAACGGTAATAAAACAGGTACGAATACATACTACAGTTAAACGGACTAGACGGTAATAATATTATTCAAAAAATTCAACGCAATAAAATGCGTACGGCAATGACACGGTACATGTTTAATATACCTACACCATAAGCAGAAGTACAGGCATATATTCACTATGCAAGAGACATGGACATCACCTAATAAAGAGAATAATAGCATGTAGACTATGATTTTATCAAAAGGAAGCCTCACAACTGAAATAAACACAATATAATGGCTGAATACTATTCTCAATCAGAGTCAACCCCTCCCTAATAGAATGGATCAGATATCTCTATTACCCTACTTTTTTCCCCTGTTCTCATTTTTTTGTTCTTTGATTAGATATCCAAACATCCAACACTGGTTAATTTGACTTGTAAAGGAAAAAATTCTCATACACAACTCAGTTAATCTCCATTGTGAGAACCTAGTGATAGAAAAGTGTGCTACAAATGCAGCAAAAAAAAAACAAGAAAAGCAGTCAACCAACCCCAATACTTCTCACAGACAAATAAATAGCCAAAGTTGCATTTATATGGCTAAAATAATCAAATAAAGCTTTCAAGTAGGAATCCAGAGAACCATTGAATACATCCAAACTCAAGCTTGCAAATATCATATGGATTTATAACTTAATGACTAATAACTAGAGACACGATGAGACCAAATCCCCCCTTCCCAATCCCGTTGTTCCAATTCCCTTTTTCCCTCAAAAGATATAGAAATGATGGTGTTCTTTTGAGCTTGTATGTTGTAATTTGTAAGACATCCCTAATCAATCTGAACTAGAACATCTGATCAGACTAATGAAAGCAACAAAAAAAAAATTGTCATGAAAGATTATTAGTGGCTACTATTATAGTATTATCCACCTCAATACCACATTCATGATACACCGTAACACCGCAATACCACATTCAATCATTAGTCAAAGCTAATTGTTTGGATCACCTATTTCAGAAATCAAATGATAAAATAGAGGATAGATCGCCTAATTGTAGTTACAAATAATAAAATAGATACACTGAGTCCGATCAAAGGCCTACTCTGGTATTCAAGTTACTAGCTACCAAACATCTATATATATATATATATAAAAGGCCGTACCCAGTGCACAAGGCTCTATCAAGGCTCTATCTATCTATCTATCTATCTATTGGTCGCTTAAGGGAAGAAAGGTTACAGGCTTGGTCACTTGAAGGGAAGAAGGGTTACGTCGCTCAAAGTGAAGAAGGGTTACGTCACTCGAAGGGAAGAAGGGTTACAGAGGCTTGTCCCTCGAAGGGAAAAATGACTGTAGCTGAGCTCAAAGGGAAGAACAATTTCAGCAGCAAAGAAGGGTTTGCAATTTTGGGTGGTTTCGCGAAAGGGGTAGGCGAAGCCGCAAGGGTATCAGTGTTTGGGGATCATTTTTTTAAACGTAAAAATCTGTGAAAAATACATGTTTAAATACACGCTTTTTTTTCCGACTCTTTGGAAGTGTATGTAAAAATACGTATTATTCAGCTAAAAATATTAAATATGGGAATGCAAATTATACGTGTATAATTCACATATTTATTAGCTAAGCCCTTAGTTAGTAAGTTCAGGAATGGCAATGAAACAGGTATGGATACGTGCGGCAATTAAATGGACCAGACGGCAATAATACTTCTCAAAAATCCGGCGCAATAAAACGTGTACGACAATTATACGGTATGTGTTTAATACGGTCGGTCTATAAACAAAAATATGGGCATATATTCACTACTATAAAGATATATACCGGAGATTATACACCAAACCAAATGGGAAATTATATGTGAAGTATCTTAGATTGATTGACAATTCAGGGCACAATTTAAACTGATTCCAGCTAACAACAATCAACAGTACACAGTAAGGTATGGCACCGTTTGATAACCTTTCTGCTGTTTTTGTGCTGAGAAACAACAAAAACAGTTTTTTACGTTCTGTGCTGAGAAACAGTCTTTGTAGCGTTTGATAAACCTGTTCTGGACAGAACACAATTGGAACACCAATGGTGTTTGATAAAATCTGTTTCTGAAAACAGATTCTTATACTGTTACCAATAATTACAGAATTGCCCTACTACTTATGTAAATGACATTAAGCTTTCATCAGATTAGAACTCAAAATCATATTTAGACCATTACAATCAATATTTCTAAAATTTAATAATGCATTTGTCTTTACGAATGTAATTTAGCTAATAAAAATTAATGACGGCATTAAAGTTTTACAGTCTAATAAAAGAGATTGCAAAGTAACATGTCCAAATATGCCCAGACGGGGTTCTATAATTGCCATCTTTGATTAAAATTTGTAGTTAATTATGCAATCAATAAGAATTTTCATTTTCCTTTCTTAATTACTTTCACTTTTCCTTGTTTCCCTTTACTTTGCAACCAGACCATGCCTAAGTAAAATGATTAAAAAATTGAAGTGAAAAATAAACTTGGATTCAAGCTTTGTTGGTGCAGTAAATAAGTAAGAGTGCAAGGATTAAAGAACTGGAATAATGGAAGAACATAACTGCCAAAAAAGAGCTACAAGGAATGGATTTGTTTTCTTATTCTTCTTTTTGGTCGTTTCTGTTCTCTGTCTGTTGTAATGACTGATATACTAATGGATTCTCTGATTTGTTTTCTAACCAGTAACCAAAGTAAGGAATATATCAGAGAGATTGATGGGCTCTCATTTATAACTATATCAGGAAAGAGTACTGTGAGGGAGAGAATGAGAGAAATTGAGACAGTGATATTTCATGGCTAAGCTCTCAAAGTGTGAGATCTTGGTGCATCTGATGAAGTAGTCCAAGACTCCAAGAATGGCCAAAGCGTAACCTTGCTTGCAGGGTTCCGAAGATGTTTTGTTTCATGATTGCCTCTTATTTTGAGGAAGACTCACAATGAAGGATAAAATGATTATTCTAATTATAGGGTCAATAATTTTAGGATGATGGCTGATTTGAATCTGCCCAGCTCCTTTGTTTACTTTCTCCCATGAGTGTGTAAGTAAGAATTTCAGTGAAGCATATATACCATAGGTAACCACATCTATGTTAAATTTGGCAGGCTATATAAATATAAGCACTGCTAAGTCCTGTGTTACAAACTTCAAACTACGAAGACCTGAAGTGTGTTTACACCCATGTTTCCTTTTCCCCAAGGCTGTTCTAGGATTAAAACCCTGATTTGTATCATTTCCTTTGTGGAAGTGTGGAACTCAAAACTAATAGCAGAGCTGCTTGAAATCTACTGTGTTGATCTATAATTATAACAACCCTTGTCCTCTGCAGGATTCTCTTTCCCCACTTTGGTCTGATAACCAGTCTCCATGACCAGAAAAGTGAAGCTCATAGGGGAACTCTTAAAGTGAAATCTGTCCAACCATTAGATTTGTACTAAACTACCTATGTACAACTACAGCAGAGATTGGAGCTAGCTGGAACAGATATGCATCAGATCTTATAACTTCATAACAGAAAACCCAACACTCATCCCATGTCAATTATGATTAAATAAAACCAAACGCAATGCTGGAGAGCAAAATTCTCAGTCTCCATCAATCCCTTTCTAAATTTTTTTCCCTGCAATTTCTTATTCACTATTGTAGATAACCTAGAATGAGACACAACTACAAATTTATTGGGTTAGAGTACAAGTCAAAACTAAACATATAAGCATAATCCAAGCCTATCAATCTACTAGCCGTTCAAAGAATAACCAAGATAACCATAATCAGACAGTGGCAACTGCTTTGCAACATGTATAAGCCAACCATCCTCCCCCAGCCCCCGAATCCCGGAGCACCTCTCGGTGGAAGAGGTAAGGGTAGAGAAGAAGCTTAACAGAGTAAAACAACAAATGAAAATCCAGTTCATGATCACCGAAAGATAGAAAAACCACCTTCAAGGAACAAAGATAAATCTCTCACTATTATTTATTTTTTAAATACAAATCGGTATTTCTAACTTGCTAAATGCCAACAACTTCAGATCTCTTAACAATCTAGAAGAGTTCCAATATAACCAAAGCTCAAACCCTAAAATAAAAACCTATGAAATACACTATTTCCTGCTTCGATTTTCATTCAGCCAGAGACCGATTATTCTAGGGTTTACTGAACCAGGGACCATGAACGAGAGAGAAAGAGGTTTTATGGGGCGAGTGTTGTAGAGAAGGAGTACCTGGATGGTGGAGGGACAGCTGGGTGTTTTTCTCTTTGAGAGATAGAGAGAGATTTATCTGGCACACTTCTTTGATTTTGTTTCAAGCAACACAAAAGCACCTCAAACTTGTTTCTTGTTTTCTGTTTTTGACCCATAAATTTTTATTTCTATTTCTAGAAACAGTAGAAACACAATTCAGTGGGTTTTCTGGGTTTTCTGGGGTTCAGAATGTGATTTCTTCCATCTGGTCCCGTTGTCATCATCGCCGAGAGTGGTGACAAAAATTTAGTCTACAACCAACTTCGGTTCTCTTGAACTTTAGTTGGAGCTTGATAACCTTTCTGCTGTTTCACAGAAACAGCAGAAACAGTTTTTTCCGTTTCTGTGCTGAGAAACAGCTTTTGTAGCGTTTGGTAAACCTGTTCTGGAATACAATTGGAACAGTAATGGTGTTTGATAAAATCTAGTAAAGTTTGAATATAGAATTTGTGAATGAAAGTTGTTGGGAAGGGTATATGTATTCTTTAAGGAAAGATACTGCTACAACCTCCAATATGGAGCCTCTACCTACAGTGCAATTTGCGGAAAGACAATTCCTCTTTAAAAGCACGATACTGCTACAACCTCCAATATGGAGCACACAGCCCTCAAATATCAATTGCTCAAATGCCGCTTGTAACAACACAATTCAAGCCAGATTATCACAATTAACTTTAAGAAAGTGATAGACCTCACCTAAGGCAGGATGCCTTCACAATTCAAGCCAGACCATCAGCCAAAACAGGTTTTGAAAATATAACCCAGGACAACAGCAACTGGGGGCTTCAAGGGGAACTTCAGCAGATGAAAACAGCACGTTTAATGAAGCTGGATGATCTCAGATGTGCCCAGAAAATAAAAAATCAGAAAGGGGATTAATCACAAAAGAAGAGAAAGAGAGAGATAGAGAGAGACCGATTATTCAAGGGAAGTTGGCTCTACAGCCATTAAACAGAGCATCCATGGAAGTTGGCAAAAGAAACAAAAATTGCTAAACCCACAAAAATTACAAACCTTAAAACCACATCTTTGGGTTGCAGAACCAACATTCACAAAAGAAGAGAAAAGAGAGATACAGAGAGACACCGATTATTCAACGGAGCCTATTTTAGGGTTCGATCATTCCTGCAACCCAAACCAAAGAAACTCTAAAATCAGTTTGATTAATCAATAAGAACACCAGCAATCGCAGCAGGTCATCAATTTAATTTTTTATTAAAGAGTTGTTGATGTTTTCCCTCTTCTCAATAGCAGTAACCTATCGTTACGGCCACTCCAGCTTCGTCATTCCAGCTACTCAAACCAAAGAATTTCTAAAATATAAACCCTAGAATCAAAACCTTAACAAATAAACTATTTCTTGCAATTGATTTTCATACCACCATTATTCTAGGGGTTTCTGAATCAATGACCATGAACGAGAGAGACACAGAGAGATAGAGAGGTTTTTTTATGGGGCCAGTGTTGCAGAGATTACAGAGTACCTGGACGGTGGACGTAGAATAGCGGTTAGCTCCGGTTGGGACAGCAGCGGTGAGAACGATGTTCAAGCTGTAGAAGACGATGAGAATGGAGTGAGAGCTTGCTGGTTTTTCCCCTCCAGGCTCGTGAGGACGAGAAGAGACTATAGGTCGAATGAAGGAAAACCATTTTTCCACCAAAAAAATATCTGGTTTTTTACAAATGCCCCCCTTGAAAAGATCCATTTGTCCAAATGCACCTCTATAATTTTTCTAATTGCAAATTCTCCTTACTTTCAAAAGAGTGTAGCACTTTGGTCCAATCTGTTAGTTTAGAAGATTAGACATTAGTTTTCGGGAATCTAATGACCAAAATGCCTTTATGACAAAAACCCACCAAAAGTAAAGAATAAAGTGACCAAATTGTCCTCATCTCCCCCAAATCGTTTAGGGTTTGAAACTTAAAATCATACCCTAAACCATTTGGGGAAGATGAACATGTTTCTTTGAGTTAGTTTGGGTTTTACATTCTAGTTAGGAGCCTTAGTTTCAGAACTTTAAATATGGGTATGCTTGGTAATCGGTAAACAAATTTGGATTAGAGAAAGTTTTAAGTTGTTTGTTGTCGTGTGCTTGTGTGTCGCAAGTTGCACACCTGGCCAACAAGTCCCTTTCCCCTTCTCCTCTTTGATAAGATTTTCCTTCTCTCTTTCCTTATTCTCCCTTCTTATTCCTGGTATTCAGTTATTTCTTCTTCTCTTCCTTTCTTTTCTGTATTTTCTGCTATTACTGAACCAGCAGAGATTTGATCCATCTCTCTCATCCCTAGCCCTTTTTGTCCCAAATTCGGTGTGGTGATATCTACCCCTAGGCCGACCCCAAATTCTAGAGTATTGATCCCACATCTTCCCCTATGATGGAATATTCAACCATAGGTCAAATTTGATCTCTGTTTTACCCCCTTGCTTGGTTTCAGCAGTCCATTATCTCCTTTATAGTTGTTGGCGTGTGTATTCAAGAGACCTTGTCGATACCCACTTTCCCTTGAGATAGCAGAACCAGCTGAAGCATATAGAAGGAGTTTTCTTCTTCAAAGATGTTGGATTTCAGCCATTGCTGGTCGTCCAAGGTTGAAGACGACCCCCCTTAAGACTCCAAACTCGTCCTCGATCAGAGAAAGAGAAACATCTCCCTTTATGAGATTGATTATAGTAGCTAGAGCCAAATAGATTCATTGATTTTAGGTTTCATCTTCCCAAAATGGTTTAGGGTTCAATTTTCAGTTTCAAACCCTAAACAATTTGAGGAAGATGAGGGCAATTTGGTCACTTTACTCTTTAATTTTGGTGGGTTTTTGTCACAAGGGCATTTTGGTCATTAGATTCCCTAAAACTAACTTCTAACCTCCCTTGGTGTTTGCCTTTTTTTGATGATATTGTTTTGGTATATGAAACAAAAGTACGGGTAAACGCCAAGTTGGAATTATGGATATCAATTTTGTTGTCTAAAGGTTTTAAGATTAGTAGAACAAAAACATAGTATATGCTGTGTAACTTAAGTAACAATAAGACAGATAATGAGGTGGTAAAGATTGATGAGAGGTAAATACCGCATAGTGATTGTTTTAGCTATCTGGGCTCCATCATGAATAAAAAAGGGAAATAGAGGATGATGCTACGCAGAATTAAAATGGATGGATGAAGTGGAGGGGTGCATCTGGAGTGTTTTGTGGTCAACGTATTCCTTTAAAACTTCAAGACAAATTTTATAGGACAGTCATACGACTGGCAATGCTGTATGAGCTGAATGTTGGGCAATAAAGAAACGTCATATAAATAAACTAAGTGTAGATGAGATGAGGATGTTGGATTGATGTATGGTAAAACTACAGAAGGATAAAATAAGGAATTATCATATTATAACCAACTTAGGAGTAGCTCTGACATATGATAAGTTGTAAAAAAAAATCGTTTGAGGTGACATGGACATGTGCAACAAAGGCCTTTAGACACTCCGGTACGGAGGAGTGATTTGATATAAATTGAAGGAGCTAAAAGGACCAAGGGTTGACCTAAAATGACTTTGGGGGAAGTGGTGAGCAAAGATATGCATAGCTGAGACCTTGTAACAAGTATGGCTTGGAATAGAGCTGACTAGATTCTGGAGGGTAAGGATCCATGTGTATGTACAAAGGATGGATTTCACACCTTCAGAGTACACCCACCACTTAGCTCTGATTGCTATCGGAGGAGAGCATGTGAAAGTTGTCTTTCGGGAGTCACCACCTAGATAAGGGTTTAGGACCCGTAAGGTTTCCCCCTTTCAGTGGAGAGAATGACTCTAAAGGATAAAGCAAAGAGGTTGTCCAAATCTCTAGGTAGGTTCAAGGTTAAATGCTAGGAAGGTTTACGCACTCAACCCTGTCCGACCGAAGGCCAGTAATGCAGAAGTCGACCTCGAACCAGGGAAACCAACGGGAGATCGATTGCAGCCAGGATCGATAAAATGAAAAGAAATAATTAAAAACTGTAAACCTTTTTTTTTTTTTTTTTTTTTTTTTTTTTTTAATTTCTAGTTTTCTGTTATATATGAAGAAGAACATAAAAGGATAAGAAGAAGAAGAAAGGGAAATAGAAGAGAAGAGGGGGGGGTAGGGGGATGGTTCTCTTAGCGTTAGTCTCTCATCCACAACTATGCTAACTGTTGAAATGTGGAATTTCTCCCATAACCGATGGCAACAAAGCCTAAAAATTATTTTCTGCAAATTTGATCCTTCTTTACAATAGGGGGCCTATTAATAGCTTAGGCAAGGTTACAAAATAGAAGGTAGAAAATAGAAAGTTTCGAAAATAGAAACTGACTGAAAATCAAAAGTAGGAAATAGAAACTATTAAACCTAGTAACTAGTGACTATGGCAACTCATTGAAAATAGAAACTAACTAGAATTAGAAATTACTAAGGCTTTATATTTCAGCCTTCTAAAACAAAAAGGAATGAAAAAATAGAAACTAAATAAATTAGAAACTATTAGGCAACTATAAAATCTGTTTTGTCTTGCTATCTTTAGTGGGGCCCATAGAATCTCAATTATTTGCTTGGACTTCCTTCTCCATTCAAGGCATATGGATCATAACACTGTTCACGTGAACAGTAGCTCGAACATAGCTTTTTTTTGTGGAAATAGTTCGGGCTGCCTTGAGTGATGCTCCATCGAACCAACAAAAATTTGCAACATAATTAGAACTGGCTGCCTCTCACAGCAGTCGAATCCACAACCAGTTGGGCTGGTTTGGGGCTTGTTCCTGCGAGTACATATGGACTTGTGATTTACATCAACTAATCTCCTTCTATTTGGACCATTCCTGAATTGTATACTAGCATGTATAGTAAAACATTAAATCTAACCTTGATCTAGGTATCTATGTTGGAAACTAGTAAACTATGTGAAAAAGGAAAAACTATATAAAGAGGGGGGGACCGAACATGAGCATAACTTTGTCAAGCTGCCTACGTACCCTTAATTATGATCATAACATAATTAATGTTAAACATTGTGTGTGTGTGTGTGTGTGTGTATGAAAAGGTGGACCAAACTTGAATATCAAGCTGCCTACATACCCCCAGTGGGGATCAGGTTGAAAGTAGTTCCAATAAAAACAGATGAATATGTGGAAAGGTGGACCGAACTTGGACGTTACTTTGCCAAGCTGCCTAAGTATCCTTGTTAGGTATCAGGTCGAACGTTGTTCTAATAAAAATAGATGAATATGTGGAAAGGTGGACCAAACTTGGACATAACTTTGCCAAGCTGCCTACGTACCTTTGATAGGGATTAGGTCGAACGTAGTTCCAAGTGGATGATTTATGGTCTTTGAATTGAATATCTATTCATGGCAAATGGAATCCCATGCAATTGATTGGGTGTCAATCGGACTTCCATAGAAGAAGATTCCATTTTGAGGGCCTAGATTGGCCGATGGAATCTACGGGGCTCAGAGTGCTTAGTATGATGTGCCACACCACCTCGGGGGTTGGGGCACAAAAGGGAGCACCCTCGTCGAAAAGAAATATTTTTTAATACTATTCATTGAAAATTTTCCATTAAAACAATGTGAAAAAGGTTATTTTTGAAAAAGATTAAAAAGTCTGTACACGATGCAATTAACTAATTTAAAAATTAATTAATTAAAAATAAATATTTATTAAATAAATGAAAAGGGGTGGGAAATATAAAAATACTTTTTGGGCTCAAAAGAGAGTGCAGGCTGATTCTATAAAGTTCCCACACTTCTGTTATGCTCTAAGCAGAATTCCGGTCCCCAGGGGTATTGGGTATTTCCTATTTCTGGTCTTTTCTAGCTTTTTTTTAATTTTTCCAGAGTCTCCTTTTTGTTTTAAATTTTTCTTTGGAATTTTCCAGGTTCTCTAAACTATGTTTTTCAAATTAAATGGGATGCTATTTATAGGGAAAAAACTTTGGTTTTTGCGTTGGCACATGTTAACATCATGCACCATTTCGAAAAGGTCTTTCTGAGTTCTATCCAATGATGTAAAGATCAACCACAAATTTGTCCAAGCACAGTCAAAACTGTGCCCAAAGCGGGAGACCCACAAAATATTTTTTTAATGAAATAATGGCCATATTGTGTCATCTTCGCTGTAGTTCGGGAAAAGTGAACACTTTTTTTTTAGACCCGAATATTATCTGGGACCCCAGGGAAGCCCCTAAATTTTATTCATGAGAAGTGAAAAAATAAAGAATACAAGAGGGGGGCATACTCGCCTTAACCCAACATGAAAGGATTAAATCTCTCAAACACTCCACCAAGTACTAGCCCAATCCAAGGACCCAATGATAGAAAGAACCAACAACCATAACATCTATTTTCTATGGACCGATAGACCCAATCGGTCTTCCCTAATAATACACTGAAGAGCCATTAGAAGATCCTCTCCAGTCTAAAACAAAGAGTTAGAAGCAGATTCACAGGCATGATTTGCTAACCAATCCGCCGCTATATTACTTTCTCGAAAAGAGAAAGAGATGAGAGAGCGAAGGGCATCATAGAGATGGAGCAACTCCTAAAACAAATACCAGCAGGACTAGATATTACAAGTCTTCCATGTGATGAAACTAACAGTTGTAGAGGAGTCTGATAAACATAGATCTGCACACAACTTCAACCCATCCCTAAGCGCTCTTAATTCAGCCACCGCATTAGTGCAATCACCATAAAAGTTAGAGAAGGCCGTAATCACATTCCCATCACTGGCTCTAATAATTCCACCACCACCCCCAAACCTGGATTTCCTTTGCAAGCACCATTCACGTTGAGCTTCACTGAGTTAAAAGGCAGGCACCAATAAACAGGGGTAGGGGGATTCCGTTTGATTGCAGAGGGAACTAACTCAAAAAAATCAATAATAAGTTGCTCTCTTAAGAGGGGGAACTTGTTTAAATTTTACACGGTAAGGTAACTCACATACCCAGTTCTTAGCCTTCTCCATTATTGTAGATGTCGTACGACGATTTTCTCCATGTCTTCTATTATTCCTTTTCCGCCATAGTTCCCACACAATAATAGAAGGAATTAAACCTGTAACATATTGACATAACCCCTTGACAGTTGCATTATTTTTCCAAAATAAAATTCTGCTCTTATGCCTTGAGTTGGCACCAACTCCATAACAAACAACCTAGCAAAGAAAGTCCATACCTTAGCTGTCGTTCCACCCGTAACTAAACAATGGGAAGCCAAATCTCTTCTCGGTTTCCCACAACAAACACATTTAGAAGCTAGCGGAATACCAATGGACATTAATGAGTTATCTGTTGGAATATTACCATTAAGGAGCTACCAAGTGAAGAAAGCAATTTTGGGAGGCATAGATTGGTACCAAATCCAGTGAGCATAAGACACTGTAGGAGAGTGCCGTCTAACTTCATTCCAAGCCGACTTGGATGAAAACACACCATTACTGGTAGGATTCCACACCAATCTATCCAAGTTGTTTGAAAGGGAGAAATTGCCTTGAAGTATACTTTCTCGCACCTCTAGAAAATCAATTTGATCTAACATAGCTTGGTCCCACACCCCTTCGTTATTGAGGACATCCCTAACATGAATGGAGAGACCCACTTGAAGTGCCCCATCCACAAAGTCAATCAGAGGGTCTCTCTCAAGCCTGTTATCCAACCAAAAGTTGATATCGCCATCATCAATCAACCATCTAGATCTTGCAAGTATCAACTCCTTGAGTTCCAGAGCCCTCCATGATTTCGAACCAGCAGACCTCATCCCTGCCAACACAATGTGCTCATTCTTAAGGAACTTTCCTTTAAAAAGGAAGACCAGAGAGACTGTTCAGAGATGATACGCCACAACTCCTTCAACGTAAGCGAGAGACCAACATCCTCTATCTGTCTAATTCCAAGCCCTCCTTCATTCAGAGGCATACAAACCTTCTACCATCGAACCCAATGATGCTGCTTGCCCCATTTTGAATGATCCCATAGAAAATCAGCACATATACTATAAAACTTCACCATAACCGATTTGGAAAAATCCGATGTGGACAGCATATGAATAGGTATAGAAAAAGGACATGCTTCAGCAGAATAATTCTACCCCCAATTGAAAGGCCCACCACTTTCTGATTTTCGCTAATAAATCATTAAAGAAGTAAATCTTGAGTTTCTTCGTATATAAGGGTGCCCCCAAATAAGTAATTGGAAGAGTAGTCTTAACAAAATCTGTAGTCACCCCCACCAAATGGGCCCTAGCCTCCGAAGTCTTGGCGCTCATTACATAACAACTTTTCTGTCTATTCACAAATTGACAAAAAAAAACTCTTTATATCTACCAATAAATCCCAAAATTTGTTTCAATGATTTATTAAGCTTCTTAGTGAAAATAATAGTATCATTTGCAAACAGGCTATGAGAAATACCTGAACATCATCGAGGAAGCTGATAGTAGGCCGCTCAGGGAAAAAAAAATCACATAGAAAAAGTGAACATTGAACAATGCTTCTTGGATAACAATGTTCGAATTATACCAAGGGCAAACCGATCATTTCTATCGTTTGATATTTAGGAGCAGTGTCAGACTCATTTCCTCATCATTTGGAGTGTCCTCAATGGTGACAAAATAATGTAAGACTAGAACCAGAATAGGTCTAATCCCAGGCAGGATCAAATAGAAAACCCTCCAATAAACAAAAAATCATATGAGGAAACCAAGAGAACAATGAGAATTCAAATGAGAGAACAATTTCCTTGGTTGTAGTAACAAATAAAAACCCACAAATTTGTAACTTATTGAAGAAACAATGATCTAGATGTGGTAATCTTCAAGAAATCGATGTGACAATCAGTTGCACAGCAGCTTGTAGCACTTTTGAGATCGATTCAAAAATCGATGGAAGGGGATGGGGGGATGGAATGAGCATCTCACCCTAGGCCTCTCACCTATCCTATCTCAAGATTTTAACATTGCATAAACAACTTTTCTATTCATTCAAATTCGTATACAGTGCTGACCTCCCTTACAAACTTATATAGAAGACTCAAAGAAAGACTTAGACATTAAACAGGAAAAGCTTAACCCAATCCTTGACTAATAAGGTAACTTAAATTGACTAGGAAAGTGTAATAATAAAGGAAATAAACTCAAAACAAAACTCTAACTAAACGAATGAAGTAAATCCTATTTTCCTAATTTCTACCCATATTTTAGGCTCATTAAACTGGCCAATTACAAAGTAAACCCATGTGATAAAAAATCCAACACCTACATAACACAACCCAAAGCTTATTTTCAATAAAACAAGCCCTCTAAGGGACTTATCTGCAGCACAAAATTTTAGTGTCTACACCATGTAGCTGATCTGGTTTAGTTGGGATAAGGCTGAATTGAGTTGAGTTGATTATCTACAGGCCATTGACTCCCTGTTGCTCAAGCTAAAAACTTTCTTTCTCTTGCTCATGACCATTTCTTTGTGGAGCACACTTTTAATTAGATTTTTTTTTGGGTAAAGACTTTTAATTAGATGGGATATATTGTTTTCTTATTAAGCCTAAATTTCATATTAGCACATGAATAAAAAAGTCAACTCTTAAGTTTATTAAAAAAAGAAAAGGTAGGCCATTTTATCTTTATATTTATAATATGGGAAAAAGAACAGCAACTGGTCGCGTGGTTTTTGCACTGAGACACAGGATTGTGTGAAATTACCACTTAGCCTTCAGTGAACTAGAAAATCCCATTCAATCAGATGCTCTTGGACGTGGCCCCACACTGGTGCAAGCGCTACACAACTGGACAACGATCTTTTGCCCTTGTAATATTGCTTGTAGTGGCATTATGTGTTTATACTGACAAACTTTTGCTTGTACCCCCACTTTTTGCAACAAAATATCTCACACAAAGCATCAGTTTTTGTAACTGGCTATTATCTGGTTCTTACCCTTGGCCAAAAGGTCGTAGCACTCAAGCGCTGCCATTATAAAGTAATGGTAGCAGTGCTCCATCAATCTGAGCCATTGAATTTCTATCATCTAATCTGGAACGTTCATTTTATTAAAGCACATTACCTGTTCTTTACCCACATAGCCAGTGAACTTTTCATCTCTTTCAAACACGATCCCCCAAATCTGATTCTATCTTCTTTTTCACACACGATCCCCCAAGTCCCTTTTCTTTCCTCAGATTCACCAAGCATTCATCTTCTTTTCCACACGCGATCCCCCAAATCCCTTACCCTTCCTTTGCTTCACCAATCTGAAAACCCTAATGGCATTAGATTTGCAGGAGATGTTGCCACTGTGAGTGCAAGGATCTGCAGTGCGATGAGCCACTCCTCTGCCGGAGTACCCATCAGAGAGACCCTGTTGTGAACCTCTCTCGTTCTGCAAGCGAGACCCTGCTCCAACCTCTCTCACCTTGCTGATCTATTCCGCGAACCAGAACCATTTTCTGCGAATCTCTCTCGTTCTGTCGATGAGACCCTGCTGCGAACCTCTCTTGCCCTGTGGTGAGATTCGTGAACTCAGTGAGGTTTTTTTTTTTTTTCTTATTTTTCCTATTCATACCTTGCATTTCATTATCTCTTTTGACATTCTTGTTAGAGATTGGTTGATTTATTCTTGTTAGAGATCTTCTGATTGTATTAGTTTTCTTATTCTTTTTCTATAATTTATTCAGTTGTTCTTGGAATTTGCTCATAAACCCTATTTTGTGGCTTCACAGTCATTCCTATTATTTGTTCTATGGTTCCATATTACCATCTTTGCATAAAGGATCTCCTTTTCATTCTTCATCTTTCTTGTTGGAGTTTTAATCCCCTGTTCGTTTGGGTTATGTAAAACTTCAATCCCCTAACGTTTCATTGTCTAGACAGTGAGATGTGGCATATGGTAAGTTGACCAGTTCTTTCAGATAAGATTAAGGAGATATGATCCTTAGAGATACAAAGAAGACATCCTCTTAAAAAACATGTTTAAACATTTAAATATGTCTCTTTTTTTCACCATCCAAAGTGTGTCATTGTAGAGAATTTTTCATCTTCTTTATGCACCATTTGATATGGGCTTGCCTTATCTTCCTAATTCCTTTGATAAAAACCCACTATGTTCTGTGAGTGGTTGCACTGGGACAATCTTTGTTGATTTATATGGACATTTTGATTGATGGTATTAGGTAAGTAGCCCATCTAAGATTGCAACTCTTGCTGCATCTAAGCAAACCGGACAAAACCCAACAGAAGGAAACAATATAGAAATAGAACACTTAAAAAATAAAAATTTGTACTTGTATTGGAAGGAACAGACCTCCAATTTGAGGAGCTGATGTTTGACCTATATGCCATAGTATTCATTTTTTTCGAATTTGGGATTCACTAGGAGCTGTTATTTACCCCTTGGAGCATCAAATCATAGTGTTCTTCTCACATATAATTGTTCCAAAGGGCTTACTCCTTGATTCATATCATGCTCTATTTGATGATTAAGCCCTTATTTATGCTTGATCTTTTAGCTGAAAATTCTCATTCTCACTCTCTCTCACCTTACCCATTCTATATGAATTTGTGTTATTGTTCCAGGGCTGAATTTGTTCGAACTGTTTTTTACTTTGTTAAGTAATCTTCTTATGTGCATGTATGTGTTTTTGTGGAGGTTTACAGAGTTCTTGTCAAATAGATGAAAATCTATATATACCCATGGAAGAAATTGTTGGGATAAGGCTTGTCTTGGGTTGTGTTTTGTTGAATGAATGAACTACTTATCAACTTAATGGGAATAATCATCTGCTCCTCTTTCAATGATTTGATTTGTTGGAATCTATTTTTACCAAAAAAAAAAAATTTGTTGAAATCTATTCTCATACTGTTATTTGAGGTTTCCCTTGTATATTTTAATCTACCTAACTCTTTGTATTTTACCCTTATTTATGCCTGATCTTTTGTTTTAATGAGTAGGTTGCAAACCAAATGACAGAAAGTTGAAGGCCAAATTGTGCATGTGGGCAAGGAACAATGCAACTTTATATGGCTAAGACAAAGAAGAACTTTAGTCGATGGTTTTACCACTGTCTTGCAAATGACCATCATCGTAATTGTTTCATTTGGGTTGATGAATATCAACCGGATGTTACTCGTGAGGGATTGGTAAGGCTTGCAAGTGGTGTTCATGAACCACAAACTTCACGTCAAGACACCAATGATTGAAAGAAGAATAGGAATATGAATTTGCATCCCAATACCTTTTATGTATTTTTTGGGTCCATTGCAGTCTGTGGCATTTCTCTTTGGTTTATCTTTTTGACATGTATCCTCGTATATATAGCAATGAAGTTGTAATTTGGCTACCTCCTACATAGAATTAAGGTGTATTATTGGATATCTTTTAAATGGATCATGTAAAATGCACATTTTGGTGTATCAATCTAACTTTATCCTTTTGGCATGTCTCCTTATTATATAATTTTTAATTATTAGTTGGATATCTATTGTTATCTGATGAATTTTTTCCCGGATTATTCCACGTCGAATATCTACTTATGTTGATGAGAAACCAATGTAGTGATTTTCGAATTTATTTACATCCAGGACATGTAACCAAGACCTGCATCCACTCGGGATTTATGATGAATTTTTTCCCGGATTATTCCACGCCGAATATCTTCTTATGTCGGTTGCTATACCCTATAGAGATATAAATAGATTGGATATGATCGGATCCGGATGTTCCATGTTCAAATATGGGTATCCCTAAACGGATACGAATGAGAAACCAACGTAGTAATTTTCAAATATTTTGATTTACATCCATGACTTGTGTAGCCAAGACCTGCCTCCTCCCGACATTTACGATTCTCTCAATCCATGTCTCTTAATGAATCGAAGCCTCATAATTCTCATTTCACCATGCCTTAGATTGGATACGAATCGGGTGTGATCGCCTCATAAATCTCATTTCATCATTCCTTAGAACTAGTTGAATCATCAAAAACCCAGAATATCGTGGCCAATAATTATTTTATTATTATCACTTTATTATATATTATTATCAGTTGAGTTTTTTTTCTTCGGATTATTCGTATTTTTTTCCCCGGATATCCTTAAATAGATAGGGATACCCCTAAATGATCACGGATGCGAATCTTCAAATATCTGCTTACGTCGGTTGCTATACCCTACAGAGATATAAACGGATCGGATATGATCGGATCCAGATATTCCACGACCGATATGGGTATCCCTAAACGGATACGGATGAGAAACCAATGTAGTGATTTTCGAATATTTTGATTTACATCCCTGATTTGTGTAACCAAGACTTGCCTCCACCTGACAAATACGATTTACTCTCAATCCATGTCTCTTAGTGGATCGAAGTCTCATAATTCTCATTTCACCATACGAATCGGATGTGATCGCCTCATAAATCTCATTTCATCGAACCTTAGAACTAGTTGAATCATCAAAAACCCTAAAGATCACGACCAACAATTAATTTTTTATTATCACTATATTATCTATTATTATCGGTTGAGTTTTTTTTTTTTTTTTTTCCTGGATTATTCATATTTTTTCCCCGGATATCCATAAATATATAGGGATATCCCTAAACGATCACGGATGCGAATCTTCGAATATCTGCTTACGACGGTTGCTATACCATATAGAGATATAAATGGATCGGATATGATCAGATCCGGATATTCCACGATCGAATATGGGTATCCCTAAACGGATATGGATGAGAAACCAATGTAGTGATTTTCGAATATTTTGATTTACATCCCTGATTTGTGTAACCAAGACCTACCTCCACCCGACAAATACGATTTACTCTCAATCCATGTCTCTTAGTGGATCGAAGTCTCATAATTCTCATTTCACCATTCCTTAGATTGGATACGAATTGGATGTGATTGCCTCATAAATCTCATTTCATCGAACCTTAGAACTAGTTGAGTCATCATAAACCCTAAAGATCGCGGCCAATAATTAATTTTTCATTATCACTATATTATCTATTATTATCGGTTGAGTTTTTTATTTTCGGATTATTCATATTTTTTCTCCGAATATCCTTAAATAGATAGGGATATCCCTAAACGATCACAGATGCGAATCTTCGAATATCTGCTTACGACGGTTGCTATACCCTATAGAGATATAAACGGATCGGATATGATCGAATCCGGATATTCCACTACCGAATATGGGTATCCCTAAATGGATACGGATGAGCAGGGTAAAAATGTAAATTTAAAAAAAAAAAAAGAATACAGGGGTAAACCTAATCGATCCCGACCTGCATGGATCGGTAGCTACTGAGACTGATACCGATTCCTGGCCTATCCCATATCGATGGATTAGTACGAACAAGGGTAAAAATATTTAAAAAATAATAATTTTTTTAAAAGAAAATAGGGTAACCTAAACAATGCAGACCGATCCGTGTCGATCGTGATCGGTTAGGTTTACCCCTGCTTTCTTTAAAAAAAAATTAGATTTTTTTTTTACATTTACCATTGTCTATATCGATCCACCGATACGGGATCAGCCAGGAACCGGTATCGATTTCCATCTCCACCAATATCGATCGGGATTGTATTTATCGAACTGCATCGGTTAGATTGCCTAATTCTTTGGGATGTAATTTTCTAAATACATGAATCTGATTTAAAAAAACCGTTTGGTTGAAAATGTGAATTACCTTCCAAAGATTTACAAAATCTAAAGATCCATCATTTTAGGGTAAAAAATGAAATCTTGAGATTTCACCTCATGAGGTGAAATCTATATTGAAACAAAAATTTTGAGATGGGGTATAAAAGGGCATGAATCTTGAGAATTAAAAAATAATGGGTAAAGTACACGTACCCCCCTATAATGCACCCAATATTTCTCGTACCCCCCTAAGCGGTTCAATATTCCACGTACCACCCTTCAATATTCCACGTACCACCCCTGCTTTACATCCCAAATGCCAGATAGGTCCAATCCATTAAATACCACCGTTAGATGCCAAAATTTTGATCATTTTCTCCTTTGCTCCATTTTCTTAAATCTGAAAAGACTTAATTACCCTCACTTATTTGTTGCTCTAAACTAATTGAAAATGATCATTTTACCCTTTGTTTTATTTTTATAAATGAAAAGACCTAATTGCCCTCATTTATGTATTATCCTAACCTGATTTGAAAAAGACTATTTTACCCCTAAATACTTGTTCCTAAAAACCCTAAAATGCCCTCATCTTCCCCAAATCATCATCTTCTTTTACATACCCACAACCACCGCCACTGCCACCGCCACCACTGCCACCCACCATTGGCTTTGGGTTCTAAGACAAATGAGAGAAACAGAGAGCAGCAGAGTGAGGGAGTAAAAGAAAAAAGGAGCACTGAGACGAGAAAGCTCGAAGCTTCCCTGAGCCGGGGTAGAAGACTCTCGTCCGACATCGTCTTCTTCTTCTCCACTTCTCCTTCTTTTATTTTGATTTCTTTTCTTACCATCTCCATCGCATTTCTGAGACCTACCAAATCCATTTGTTTTTCGTTTTCGCATCTTTAAACCCCAATCTCCAATACCCTATTCTCCCGTCTCCATCTAAAAACCCATCTCCGAGAGATGAAATCCCTCTTCTAATCTCCACCGAACCCACTTCTTTATCTTCAATTCCTATTTTCTAGTTTTTATTCCATATCAAACCCCACCCATCTCTTTTCTCTTTCCACTCAACCAAACCCAAATCCAACACCGGAAACCTTTTTTATTTTCTCTTTGATTACCCCAATTCCATAACCAGAACTCCATAGTCCCATCTTCTCCCTTCTCTCATATTCTTCACCCCTTTTGTATTTTAAGTATTAATATGCCTGTAATAATCCTCAGTCACTGTTACTTGAAATTTCTGCAATCGAACGTGGGTCTCCATTCATCTTCTCAGCACAGGTGTTCTTCGTCTCAGTGATCGGTTGTTGCCAGTGTCGGAACGAGGAGAAGCAGGCTTGCATGGTTCCAGATTTTATTCAAAAAAGGGTTCCCTTCAGTTCACGGCGGCAGCGGCGATTATCGATTGTCGATTGTCGATTGTCGAGTTGGGTGGCAGTGGTGGTGGTGGTGGGTATGTAAAAGAAGATGATGATTTGGGGAAGATGAGGGCATTTTGGGGTTTTTAGGAACAAGTATTTAGGGGTAAAATAGTCTTTTCAAATTAGGTTAGGGTAATACATAAATGAGGACAATTAGGTCTTTTCATTTATAAAAATAAAATAAAAGGTAAAATAGTCATTTTCAATTAGTTTAGGGCAACAAATAAGTAAGGGTAATTAAGTCTTTTCAGATTTAAGAAAATGGAGCAAAGGGTAAAATGGTCAAAATTTTGGCATCTAACGGTGGTATTTAACGGATTGGACCTATCTGGCATTTGGGGTGTAAAGCAAGGGTGGTACGTGGAATATTGAGCCGCTTAGGGGGTACGAGGAATATTGGGTGGATTATGGAGGGTAAGTGTACTTTACCCAAAAAAAACGGGGAACATCTGAAACCTGGAAGAGCTCTGTTCGAAGATCGTTTGCAGGTATTTCCTTCCTCTGTCTCGCTCTCAATCTCTCTATCTTTCTATGACTGTCTCTCTCTGCTCTCTCTGTCCGTCTCTCTATCTCTCTCTATCTCTCCTAAAATAGTTTTTCAAATATGTTCATTTTGCAGGATCTTCTTCCAGCAAGTAGCGTTTGCTCCCCAAGAAGAGAAGCAAGGCTCCAATCTCCATCATCTTCTACCGCCTGCTACCTTTGTTAACGAAGGGGAAAGCGATCTGCATCTCCATCGTCTTCCAAGCCTAACGTTACAATTTGCTAGGCATCTGTGCCTCCTTCAACTCATCTTCGACATTTGAGGTCTGCATCTCCTTCATCTCTTTCTTGTTATTCTGAAATAATCCATGCATAGAGCCTTAGTGACCTAGGGTTTAGAACCCCCTCTCTGATTCCTGCTTCTCTGTATCCCTTCCTTTCTTCTTCTTTTTAGTATTATTATTCTGAAATAGGGCATTCTTACGTTTAGTGACCAAGGGATTAAAACCCCCCTGTCAAGCAAATTATATCTTTTTTGCTTTTTCTTTCTCCTCGTTCTTGTTTGTTTCTCTTACAACTTGGCATTCCTTGCGTGTTGTGAAGCTTTCAGCCTTCACACCATGTAAATTTCTTCTCTTTGTGAGTCTGCTCTGACATGGGAATGCAGATTGTTCTTCAACCTTTTCAATCTATTTATATGTGTACTGCTGTCTACATAAATTAAATTGAAAAAATATGGACAAGTAAGAAAGTCTGTCATTAATTTCATGGTGTTGAAGGAACAGATGATGTGCACAAAATAACTTTACCCATTAGTTCATCTCTACTTGCTTTCCTTAAGAGAATGTGATCAAAGTAGCGAGAGCATGTCCTACATCAAACTTCATGCACGTTATCTCCATGTGTATATGCATAATCTCCTGCAATGGAGTAATAAGCCATGTTCTTCACCCCAATCCAGCTGCATTACTAGTTCTTTCTTCGATCTCTTGTCCTACAATCCTTTTTTTTTTTTTCGTCTTCAGGAAAAAAAAAACTGGGCAAAATTGGGAAAGAAATAGAAAAAAACAGGGGTTTTAGTTTGATAACAAGTTGAACAGTGTTTGATAAACTATCTTCAGGCCCTACCTCATTCTTTTGAAAAGATGAAATAGTTAGCTGTGAAGAGTAAATAGCAAGATTATCTCAATACAATTAAACCTTGTACCAACTAAATGGGATTTGCTATATATGGATTCCCATTTTGCTATTCAATTCTATTTGAAGTCCTATTTACTTCCAACCATATCTGAAAAGGGTCCATCTATTCTTTTCTTTTTACCTTTTTTTTGGGGGTGGGGGTGGGGGAGTGGTTGGTTTATGAGCTTGAGGCCGGTTCAGTTTCACAGATGAGAATGTTTCCATACGCTTGCAAGCCATCTAGATGGAATCCTGAACCTGAACCGAGTCCTAAGAGCTTCTAGAGGTCCATCTATTCTTTTTACATCATTGTCATAAAAAGTAAAAACCAGCTCTTTATCTTTTGCATTCTTCACTGAAACGATCTCTAGAAACAAAAGATAAGGGGAAAATTCTCTTCTCCATAATTTAGATGAAAATTTTCTGTAAAATTTACTTTGTTGCTACTTGTTTCATGCTAGTAAAATAAGATCCATTTAATGATGTAAATTTTTACCCTGGATTACATTTGTTTTTCACCATAAAACGATTCAATAAAAAAAAAATTACATGTGGAATTTACCTTTCTTTCTAGGAACTAGAAAAGTAAAATAGTTTTTTTACGGTAATTCCCATTTAGCTACACCACAGAAGAGCCTATACCTAGAGACCAATAGCTGAAAGTTGAAACTGTATTTATTAATTCCTCAAAATCCATCCATGCTAGGAAGGAATGATACTTACTAGTGAATATTACCCGGGTGGCCTTGTCTTTGTTCTTGTTGCTAGATGATGTTAATTGCATCCATTCTTATCTTTTCTTTACCTGCATATTGCTCTTATCAACCAACCAGTGGGTGCCAAGAAAGGGGGTGTTGAGAAGATCGCAAGTCCATTAAAGGCAATAGCTAACGCGATCAATGAAATGGTTAAGCAAGATACCGATGATGATATTGGCAAACGACTAGTTGCTTGCATTGATTCAATTCCAGGTATAGAGAACTCTAACAGAAATCTCTAATAAATATTAATCTTGTATTATTGTCTCACTACATCTATAAGTATTAATTATGTATTGTGCAATTCCAGGTATAGATTTCACCAAGAGATGTCGTGCGAAAAAATATTTTTTGGAAAACAGGTCCTTAGCCCCAATGTTATTGGAAGCAAAGGAGGAAGACATGGCAGATCTAATGGAATGTTATATGGCAGAGTAAGAAGAACCAATTGGTCATTTTATTTCTATAACCTTGAGATCTGAACATGTGTTTAAGTATTTAGGATGGTTTTATGGTATTTTGGATGTTAAATATATGAACTATGGGTTTCTTGTAGGTTGAACTTTGGATTGTGTTTTGATGAAAAGTGGTTGTTGTTTTGTTAAACTCTTTTGTCTCCCTTTAGTTAGTATGTGGAAGGAGAAAACAAAATGGATTGATGAATGAACTAGCTTACGGATTTATTTATATAATATGAAGACTAGATCCAAAAGACTTCTTGGATTGCCTTGAAGACATGGGCCATCTTTTTTGAGTGGTATAAAATAATATGAAACTTATTGCAAGCCAAGCTGTATTGGATGAGTGTGGAGCGTTACATTCAATTCTTATATCCACACTTAGTGTACTTGGCATCTGAATCCCATTTATATAATATATTGGACTAGATGATCACTCTTCGGGCAAGGCAGCATATCTGTTGCTGAGTATATGAGAAGTTTGATGAATTCTTGGTGCATTGTGATGTGAATGCACCACTGCAATGGCATTGGGCATTATGCCTATCAATGCCCAACCTGTAAACTTTAAACCAGAGCTGAAGAAAGTGAGGAAGAGTCAGAACATGTTGAGGATGAGTGGGTACACGTGACTGAAGAAGGGGCTAGTGATGAAGAAGCACAATAACCTGGAGAAGTGACACCCCAATTGAATATTGTACGGTGTATGTTCATAAAATCGAAGTCCGAGGATGACTAATGAACCAATGTCTTCCATACTTACACTAAGTGTGGATATAAGAATTGTAAGGTCATCATAGATAGCGGCATTTGTATGAATGTGGTCTCTCAGACCACCATTTCACGATTGGGCCTTAAGCTGGAGCCTCATCCACATCCATACAAAGTTGGTTGGGTAGATCAGACCATCATTCTAGTTAGTCAATGATGTTTAGTTCCATTAGAATTTGTTGAGTATAGGGACATCGTTTGGTGTGACATACTACTGATGGATGTGGCCTTGGTGAATAAAGACTTTATTAAAACCTAAATAAGTAAAAGACAAGGCAATACAACAAGCAAGAGCAAGAGCTCTAAACAAAATTTGTTAGCGAGAGAGAGACAGGTCCTAAAAGAGTTCTTTTTAATTTTTTTTTATTGTTTCAATTGTTTATTTATTTTAATGTTTTATTCAATCTCAGATGGATATTGTGGCTACATGTGAGAGTTGTGGTGAGCCATGTAATGTATTAAAATCAAATACCAAGTCTAATCCGGTAAGACATTTCTACAACTGCCCTAGACACAATTCCTTTTTTATGTGGGTTGACCACTTAAGGATGTGTGAGTGCGGCAAAGGGCAATGCAAGGTTCGAAGGTGCACTAGAGGACCTTCTGTCGGATGAGATTTTTGGTCTTGCCCACGTTCCATCCTAGTATGGCAACACATATTTTTCTTTCCTTAAATAATTCATTTATATCGACTATTTTACGAATTTATTTCACCAATTGTTTTTAACTTGTTTACAGGGGAAAAATGATGGTTGTGGATTCTTCAAATTTATAGATGAGGGCGAATCTTCCTCTTCAAACCAGCAACAAGGGAATAATGTCGAAGATCTACCAACCATCATACCAACACAACGTCCATCCACAGGCTATTTGGAGGGATACCTCACAGCAAAAATTAGAGATTCTGAACATCAAACAAGGTTATGTGTGCAGCATACAAAGACGTTGGAAGAGGTGCTTGCTGCAGTAAAAACACTTAATTTTAACAAGTCAATATTAGTGTGGGAGGAGGGAAAGAGATGTTGTAGGACCAAAATTTGTGGCTGCTTAACTTATATTGTATTCTGTACACCGAAACAATTATTATGGATTTTTGACCATATATATATCATTTTGTTATTATTATATGTATTTTAATTATGTCGATGTGTCTAATATCATGCTCCATTCAACTTATTTTGAACATCAACCACTGTATGGATTGATTTTTTTGTAAATTAAATTTCTAACAAATTGTGTCAAATTAATATTTTTGGTTAATAATGGCATATTCATAAATTTAGGTTATATTAGATTGAGTAGTAATTGAATATGATTAATTATTCAAGGGTACATTAATTGAGTACTGACATTATTTTTAATTATTGTTTAAAATGCCTTGTACTTTTAAATTTAAGATTTAGCAACTGATAAAATCAGGGTAACCAAACAGTTTTTCAGATAGCTTCAGGATGAATCCACCTGACAGACTTAGGGTAACCAAACAGTTTTTTAGGAAGAATCACGTCATAGAATCAGGGTACCCAAACAGTTTTTCAGAAAGATTCAAGTCACAGAATCAAGGTAGCCAAACAGTTTATTTTTCGAAAATACGAATCTACAGAATGTCTATTTAGAAATTCCTATTTAAAATCAATACATGCTCCCACAAATTTACGCAACCAAACGCGGTGCTATGTTCTTCAAAAAAATTACTTATTTTTTTAATATATTTTTACCCTTATCTATACTAACCCACCGATACAAGATCAACCAGGAATCGGTATTGGTCTCAGTCGATACCGATCTGAATCGATCTATCAGTTAGGTTTACCCTTTTTTTTGTTCAAAAATTAGATTTTTTTTACAATTTCACCCTTGTTCATACCAACCCACTGATACGGGATCTGCTAGGAATCGATATCGGTATTTGCTAAGGAATTAGAGAGAGAGAGAGATCATTGAGAACAAAAATTCATTTGGGGTTTGGTTGAAGGATGTTCTATAGTAGATACGGATATCCGATAGGGGATACGAATGTTCGATTAACTGTTTTGGGATTTGGCTAAAGGATGTTTAAATGACTTTGGTTCTCAAGTCTCAATTCACCTAGCTGTTCACAACTTCCAAAGTTTTAAGAGGCTGGTAACGTGGACTCTTTTGGGTTCTTGCACGATAAAGAGTGAAAAGGTGGACTTACAAGACACATGCCCCAAAGCTCTCAATACCTTTTAGAGGCTGAAAGGTGGAGTTGCAGCTGTACTCTCCCTAGCCCTTTTAGAGTCTTACACGAAAACGATGAAGATGAATAGCTAAGAGAAGTTGCAGGTGATCTTCTCACAGATTTCCCCAGCCCTTTTAGAGTCTTACACGAAAACGGTGAAGATGAATAGCTAAGAGGATTTACAGATTTGTTTTTTATTTTTTAGGAAAGAAATTTGCAGGTGATCTTCTCATAGATTTCGGTTCAACGAGAGAGAGAGAGAGAGAGAGAGAGAGAGAGAGAGAGAGAGAGATGTGTAATTGAGTGAGAGAGCGAGCAGTCCTTAAACTGATGTTGGTTGAACGAGAGAGAGAGAGAGAGATGTGGAATTCCACGGAGAGCAGGGAGTAATTGCGTGGGAACATCAACAGTGGGGATGGCTTTTCCCACCCTTTAAACCATTGTTGCTGCCTATACATAACATTGCAAGCCTCATTCACTTGTGCAGTAGTTTAAACTTCTTGGTGAGTAGTTGTCTTTAATGGAGTTCATCTGTCGATTTTCTTAGTTATCTCATCTATTTTTTTTTTAAAAACCAAATCAAGGTGTCGATTTCCTTAGTTATGCAGTTGTCTAGTTATCTCTTTAATGGCCTCTGCTTAAAGCTATCTCCTGAGTAGTTGTCTTTAATGGAGTTCAACTGTCGATTCCCTTAGTTATGGATGTGGGTCTTAATGGAGTTCATCTATCGATTTCCTAAGTTATCTCATTAGTTTTTCTTTTTCTTTTTTTTTGTTTTTTTTTTTAACTATGGAATGTTACATATAGAAATAGAGACTGATTTGTTGGCATGGAATGTTACATACGGAAACAAAGATTGATTTTGTTGGCATGGAATGTTACATATGCCATCTCCTCATCTCTTGTTTTTTTTTTTAACCATGGAATATTATATCAAAATGGAGTTGTGTTTCATTGTAGTTCTGGGCTTAAAACAGAGACTGGTTTGTTCTTCTAATTAGTGGTTATCAATTTTAAATTTATTTATGATTTTTCTCCTCCTTTTTTTTTTTTTACCACATTAGTTATTTCTTAAATACGTTCTTCTAATTATTGGTTCTCCAATTTATAGATTAATTTGTTTCTCATATCAATGGCAAGAATTAGAAGTCTATTGGGTGTTCGTCGTCAAGCATGAATGGAGCGGGAGTTTGGTAGGTGGAGGGGGAGGGGGAGGAGGCCCCCATCTCTCCTATTGATAACCGCATACCGAAGGTGGCGCAATTACGTGCAAAATCATCTTGCTGAGCAGATTCCAGCCCCACCGACTGAAGGCATCATCAGGGTTGGAGATACCCATGAGAATCCCATCTTCATCTTAGCTGATGATGATATTCCTGTTATTGTTCTCTCATCTGATGATGAATCCAATAGTTAGTTTTAGTTCTAGTTCTATTGATTTTTCAATGATTTTTTTTGGGGGTTCGTAGTTCAGGTTCTATTGGTTTGAAGTGGTCATTTTTTTGGGTTCTACAATAGACATCAACATAATTTTTTAGGGATTCGGTATACCCCTTTTGGGATTGGTGTGTGATTTGTGTGATTACACTTTCATCAAAAAAAATAATAATAATAATAATTTTTTAGGATTTCAACATGGTTTGAGTCAATGTATTTTTTTTGGGGGTGACTTGAGTCCATGTATCAATGACAGTTGAAAATTTTGATGACGTTTAATGAATATTTACCTTTTGTTATGGTTGCTTAGCCATGTTCATGATTGGATCACTTTGTTGGATATACATTGAGAGTTTTTTAATATGCTCAAAAAGTCTTGTTAATCTTTAATATGGTAACAGTTTAATTTTGCTTCTTGTTAATGAATGAGATAGTGGTATAGAGCTAGTCTTTGTTAAAGGAAGGGTTCGGGTCGGGTAGGGGTTGGAGTGTCATTCTGGTTGGTAGAAGTTTTATGGAGTTATTTAGTGATTATTCACATAAAGAGAGATTAAAGGGCTATGGTACCAAGTACATTTGGATGTAATATTACATTTACAATTGGAGTTCTGTGTGTATGATTTCAGACACCATAAATTTGTCATCATTAATTAAAAATTTATAGATGTACCTACACTAATAGTGAATTTTATGTGGATATTCTAGTCATGTCTGCGATCAGTAGGAAATCCAATCTACAATGATTTAGCTGGGGCTATTTGATTTGGTTCATGTAGTTGGTGACCCACAATTCATTACCTCAAAAACTGGTAGGGTGAACTACCCATGATGAGCAGGCTACACAAAGGTTTCCTTTGCATTTGTGATGCAACAATACAACTCTCCAGGGTATTTCTCACCAATGTCTTACTCTATCTTTTGCTTTGGATGGATCAAATAAGCTAGGGACACCGACAAGATTTACCATATTCGTTAATCTCTCATTCTTCATATAGTACTCAGTTATTTATCTTGTTCTTTGCTAGACAGAGTCTTATGAAGAAAGCTGCTTTCTTCATGTCAGTTAGTAATCCACTGCTCCAAGCAGGGTTCAGGTTGGTTTCTTCATATACTACATTACTTTCTTCATGTATAGAACTCAACGGGAACTAAAATCAAAATAATGGACAAAGCTACAGTGATAAACTCTGTCCAAATCATTTTTTTTTAAGGGGGGAGGGGGAGGAGGTTTGATTCATATTCATGTGGGGGGTGCTAGCTCTGTACAATTCCTGATGGTGCCAACTCCAATCATTCTCTTTGTTCAAGAATCTGATTGACTCTAATTCTAGTTCTAGCATCGAGGGTGTGGCATCTACATACTTATCCCTATTCCTTCCATGCTAGTTTATTGAATACCTGAATCAGGTTACTAGTTCTTGAAACTGTTCTCTTGACATTTACTTCAAGTTTTAGTTTACATTCTTCAATTTCCTTTTCTAATTAGTACCTTAATAAATTGAAAATAGAAAAACCCTAAGCTTTAAACCCAAAAACCTGAAATCATGATTGGGAAAATTACCAGGAGTTGCCTGGTCTCAAAGTTTTCTTCCCCCCACTTGCGTCGAAGTTGAAAAATTATCCCAAGTTTTCTGAGCTTAAATTGATTAAATCAATTTTTATAATGGAAGATGCAAATAATTCAAAGAAGTGAGCTTATTTTAGTAGAAATAAGCCTCGAGTTAGGTTCTATACATGTTGGGCCTTTGGTCCAAAGTGTCAAATCTTGATATGATATGACCGATATGTGTCGAGATTGGCCATGTTGATACAATACAGAACTGATACACAAAAATATTTATGTACAGAACTATATCGAACCGATACACTCAATACACAGACTGCCAAAACCCAAAAATCTCAGTTTATGAAAGAAAACTTCTTCGTACTCTGATTTTTTTGCGCAACCCTTAGCGGATACAATTCAGTAAAAAAAAAATACAAATAAAATGCAAATAAATCCAAATGAATGCTAACTTATATTTTTTAAGTATTCGTAGGAATTCGAAAGTAAACTTGACAACTGTATTGTGACTATGACAAATAAAATGTAATTGACAAATTACATTTTTTTTCTTTTGGTTACTAAACTGTGGTTCTTTTTTTTTTTTTTTTTGAGGAAGGGTATGTGTAAGTATGAATAAAAAAACATAAAACTAGATGTTCTGGCATGGAGCAAGTATCAACCTTGCTTCCTTAATCGTCAGCTAATCACTCTTTTGTCAACACTTGGTGTGAGAGATCATATTTTTCTAGAAAACTAAAAACATGTTGTAAAAGAACTGGATGCTATTTTAACTGATTCATTGAGGGCACAAGAAACACTTGAGCTGATGTCTCCAGGTGAAAGCAGTAATGTTCTCAAGGAAATGTTGATGTGTGGTTATGAGCCTCATGCTGAACCATTCCTTTTGGTGATTTGTCAAGCCAAACCTTGTTCCATGCTTTTTTAATCAAGATTGACCTTCTGTCTACCAGCCATTAAGTCCTTTTCCCGATTCCAAGGCTTCCATGGGTGCTTTCTCACCCAGTCTTCTTTCTCTAGTTGTTAAATGCATAGTCATACCTGGCTGAGTAAAAAAAATGAAAACCATATAGTATTTCAGTACCCAAGAAATAGATCAAAACAAATAGGATGTCTATTCAAGGATGTTAACAATAATGGAAGCAATAACTTTCCTTTGAGGTGGCACTGTTGTCATCCACTCATCAATTTCCTAAGGTGATTTGGTTACTTCTAGAAATTCATCATCACCAGGCATAGATATACCTATCAAAATTACAAAATTTTATTTAATATCATTACAACACCCATTTTCATATCTTGAGAAGCATGACCCTGTTTCACATGCTAAAGACTGAAGATAAATAAAAAGTTTAAGTCAATGACATCAAAGAACGAGGAATACACAGTTATACAATTACTTCTCTAATGAATAAAAAAACACCCAAGTCAATGACATCGAAGAATGAGGATAAATTATTCTTCTACAATATGGCTAACCCTCCAATAGGATGCCTCTGTTCTCCATCAAAGAAAGATGGAAAAAAAAAGGTTTCTTACTTTTGATGTATTGATTTACTCTCTTCTACATTTCTTCTTCGTCTTCTTCTTTTTCTTTTGAAAACAGAAACAATCTTCCAGTTCAGTGTCCGGCTGATACAAAGAGAACAAAAAAAAAATGAGTACTTTCATTCAAGGGGAGCTCCATCTCTATCAAAATCTAGAAAAGATGATTAACAATGTACTACCATTCAACCAAGTAGTGGATCATAGTACTCTTATTCAATACTTGGAGGTTCTGCAACACAAACAATTGATTGTTATGCTACTAAGATAAATATATATATATATATATATATATATATATATATATATATATATATATATATATATATATATATAAACAAAACATGTTAACCGAAAAAAATGTATTACCATTCAAATATAATTGCATCGGCGGACACAATTGTTGCCTATTGGTATCTCCAGTAAGCACATTCACCTATAAAAGATATTATATAAATAAGATACACTCTACACTTAATAAACAACAACATTCAATTATGAAATCAATTTCAATCAAAACACACCATTACCATAGGACATCTCGTGACATTGTGCCTTGTACTATTGCAAAATGAACAATGGTAAACCCTTCTTTCGAGTTTTGACCTAAAACGAGATGTCCTTTGTCTCCCTCGGTTAATAGAAGGTTGTAATGGATCAGATATACATTGACCCCCTTGTAGAACAAAATTGCCAGTCAAATTGCTAACGGTTGCTTGCAATCTCAACACCTCTTGTAGACCATCACTCAGCACTCCATGAGCAACATTATACCTCTCTTGAGATAGAGATCCTTCACTTGCTAACTGGTGGGCAATGTCATGAAGAATCCACATAAGTTGTTGGGGTTGTCGTTCAGATGAGCCTTCGCCAAGTCCAGACTCAATATAACGGGCACCTTTGGTCCATCTAAGCATAATATAACGATGAGGAATTTGGGATTTGTCCATTATCACATGAATCTTAAGGATATGCTTGCAAAGCATCCCTTTCTGCTCAAACATCTTACAGTCATAAATAGTGATTTCATCCTCTTGGTTGTCCAACACATAGTTCACATGTATCTCTCGATCCCCATCCCTTGAACAAACCTTGTACCTCTTAACTGTGATTTCATCATCGCATTGACTTGCCTCAAGACCAAAACATGCAAACCACTCTACTGAGAAAACCTTAAACACCTTTTTCGTATAAACATTACTTGCTTGATACTCGATTTTATGACCTGTCGAACAAGATGGGGTTGAGGTGATGCAAGTGACATCTGCCTTGGCTTCTTTATTTTGTCGTTTTTTAATAGTCTCTTCATATTGTGTTACAAATTCATTGATGGGGGTTGATGGTGTAAAGAAGCCCTTGAAGTAGTTATTGATTGACTCTCCTCTTTGTGTCATACTCATACCAGCAAAAAAGATGTCAATATAATAACAAGGCACCCAATGTTGGCATTTCTAAATTGCTTCTTAAGCCACTTATGATGCTCCAAATTATATTTTCGTATCATATTATCCCACATCTCCTCAAACTCAAGGGGTGTCTTAGAATCATTAATATAACTTCTATACACTACCTCCAAGTCCGGATATCTCTTGTACAATGGCTTCATGTGATTGATCCTATGCTTCTCCAAATGCTATCCACAAAGCCGATGGACAGTCAATGGAAAGACTTGCTTAATTGCTTTCATTATTCCCGGGTCTTCATTTGTCAAGATCGCCTTCGGGTAGATATTATGCATAGCTTGAAGTCATGTTTTAAATAACCATATAAAAGATTCTTTCGTTTCACCAACTATTAGGCCACAACCAAACAACGTAGACTGCATGTGGTGATTAACACCAGTGAAAGGAGCAAATGGGAACTTATACTTATTTTTTTTTGTAAGTTGTGTCAAATACAATTACGTCACCAAAATTCTTATACTGTTCCCGAGCACAACTATCCACCCAAAAAATCCCTATTAACTGTTGGTCTTCATTAACACGGACTGCATAAAAGAATCCTGCATCTAAGGCCCTTTTATTGTCCAAGTAGTTGATTGCTTGTTGACAATCAACCCCTACATAATGCCTTCTCTCGGACCTCAACAGATTCCTCTATAAATCATCACGTACACCAGCATGTTGCGTTCCACCAGCAAATTCTCTTAGAATTGTCACTATTTGGGATTGTCTTAACCCGCACTTACGGAGCCGTTTTATAAGTTCAATTGTACCTCTATCATTTTTCTTGTGTGATCTAAGTCTAAATGACTCATTCTTATCCATTAATGGGTGGTTGTGCTCTTTTTCATACATATCCACTGCCCACACCCCATTATTGAACTTGATCCTCATTAAAGCTTTACAATTAGTTTTCTTTACTGCACGAGGCTTGTAATCCATTCGCCTCTTTTTGTCATTTGAAGATTTTTCACCTTGATTTGAACATACATAGTATCTTGCTATGACATGATTATCAACTCTTGAGTGCAAAGTCCTATATTTCCGGATTAAAAAACCAATCTCGTTTGCATATTTGTTATAATGGTTATATGCTTTATCATCAACCTGGAATTGCATACCAACAAAAGGCTCCAAATCATTAATGATACTTCTCACTTGTGAACTGTTTTCATCCCCATCCAAACCCAAATCCTCCAAGCCTTCTTCCTCATTAAACTCATCAACTAAATCATTCTCAGAAGATATGTTGTAAGAGTCACTCTCATCACTTTGGAAATAATTGTTTTCTTCATCTTCCATACTAGTATTACCATTATGACTATCGTTTTCTTCTTGACTTGAGGTGCTATCACCATCCATCTCATCATTAAATACATCACTAGAATCAATTTCATTTTGATCCATTATATTGTTTTCACCCTTAATAAATGCATTATATAAACCTTCTAACCAATCAGTGTCCATTTCAACACTACAAAGTACCTATCCTGCAATGTGAATGTTACCATTTGTAAAAACATGAAGAGAATAACATATTTTCAGGAAAAAAAAATGTTGAACTACTAAGTTTCACAATAGAAACTCCTTATTTTCAATGCAGTTTAAACTAATATATTCTAATTAACAACAGAATAAGAACTATAAGGTTAACTACAAATCAAAAACTACAACAACTAAGCTATAAATATTCAAATAAAACAATTTCAGGAAATGAACTATATTTCTAACCTGAATTTCATTATGGAAAAAAGAAGAAAAAAAAAAACTATGGCCTCATTGACATGAAAAACAAGAATTTAAATCATGGAAACGAGTGCTTCTATTTCTGTATTGTTTCCTTCTGTTGGGTTTTGTCAAGTTTGCTTCGATGCAGCAAGAGTTGCAGTCTTAGATGGGCTACTTACCTAATATCATCATCCAAAATGTCCATATAAACCAACAAAGATTGTCCTAGTGCAACCACCTACAGAACATAGTGGGTTTTTATCAAAGGATTTAGGAAGATTAAGGCAAGCCCATATCAAATGGTGCATGTTGCCACCGATATCTTGCTCAATGATGTGGAGATCTGCAAAAGGTAGAAGAGCACTGAAGAGACCCGGAGCAGACTCCGAGGGGGGACTCTCTGATGCCAAAGTCAGTCCGGTAAAACAGTAAGTAGAGGAAGTATGAAAGAGTCAAAGTCAGTAATGGTGAGATGCCTTACCTGGGTCCCTTCGCCTACTATTTATAGTAGGGGAGTCCTCCAAGGCGGTTGGACTTCCATAGTTCACTGTCACTGGGAGTCTCCCGAGGTTGCGTCAAAGTGGGACTGTTCCTCCCCCTTTATGAGCAATCTTCAGAAGATAGGGGTTATCCGTCGGTTAGTTGCATAGGGGTTAGGGTCCCCTTACCTTGTACGACAAGATAGTGATGTCATCGTCGTTATCTGTTTCGTTGCCGATTGTGTCAGTGTCCACGTGTCCTCACGTCATTGGTCGGGGTCTGTTTGCCCCTATTAGTGCATAAAGAAGATGAAAAATTCTCTACAATGGCACGCTTTGGATGGTGAAAAAAAGAGACTTATTTAAATGTTTAAACATGTTTTTTAAGAGGATGTCTTCTTTGTATCTTTGAGGATCAGATCTTCTTAATCTTATCTGAAAGAACTGGTCAACTTACCATATGCTACATCTCATTGTCTAGACAATGAAACGCTAGGGGATTGAAAATTTACATAACCCAAACGAAGAGGGGATTGAAACTCCAACAAGAAAGATGAAGAATGGAAAGGAGATCCTTTATGCAGAGATGGTAATATGGAACCGTAGAACTAGGGGTGTCAATCGATCGGGCTCGGTCGGGCCTAGCCGGGCCTCACCAATTGTGCAGGCTGCACCGTGTTCGACCATTTAAGTATTCGGTCCGGGCCATGTCAGGCTCGATCGGGGTTCGGTCGGTGTCGGTCTTTAATTAGGTACTAAAATCGGGCTTTAATCGGGTCTTAACCGGGTTGTGGGCTTGTTTAACTCTTCATCGGGCCTTACCCGGGTCTTAATCGGGCCTTTATAGAATTAAATTCCTACTTGAAAAAATAAAGAGAAAAGAAATGGGTTTCCACCAAAACACATTCAAGACCTAAATCCAAACCCAATTTTTCAAACCATAATCTTTTCCTGAACTTATGTTTATTAGTTTCTACCAAAAAAAAGAAAGAACTTATGTTTATTAGTTTTTATTTACTGATTTGTTTCTTTTTGTAATTATAATTAACTCAAATTTATGAAGTGCTTATGCTTATCAGCTCAATCATCATTGACGGTACTGGGTTCGTCCTACTATTTGTTTTTTCTTTGGAGCAAGAACACCCCCAGCCCTTTTTGTATATGTCTAGTTCTGATTCTATGAAATGAGAAGCTTAATGGAGAAGAATATAAACATTTTTCTGAGTTAAGGAAACCCATCAATTGAATTGCTCATTAATTTGGGCTTAATGGGCTAATCATTTTAAGGAGTTAAATAGGAAAAGAGAGAGGGTTATTAGGTGGGCTAAATGGATTAATGGAGGGTGGTTTGCTTAAAGGGTCGGGCTAGGTCGGACTGTAGCTAGGCGGGCTAGGTCGGGCTTGAAAACGGTCGGTCCGGTCAGACGCCCGAAGGGCTAGGACCCCACACCGGGACCGCCCTATTATTAAACCTGTTGGGCTAATCGATTCGGTCCGGGTCGGGCTTTAACTGGGCAGGCTTGATTGGGCCTGTCGAGCCGGGCCTGGAATTGACACCCCTACATAGAACAGATAATAGGAATGACTGTGAAACCACAAAATAGGGTTTATGAGCAAATTCCAAGAACAACTGAATAAATTATAGAAAAAGAATAAGAAAACTAATACAATCAGAAGATCTCTAACAAGAATGTTGAAAGAGACAATGAAATGCAAGGTATGAATAGGAAAAATAATCAAAATGAGTAAAGAAAAAAAAAAAACTCATTAAGTTAGCGAATCTCATCGTAGGGCGAGAGAGATTCGCAGCAGGGTCTCACCGGTAGACCGAGAGAGATTCGTAGAAAATGGTTCTAGTTCGCGGCATAGACCGGCAAGGCGAGAGAGGTTCACAGCAGGGTCTCTCCGATGGGTACTCCGGCAGAGGAGTGGCTCGTCGCACTGCAGATCCTTACGCTCATAACGACAACGTCTCTTGCAAATCCAATGCCATTAGGGTTTTCAGATTGGTGAAGCAGAGAAAGGGTAAGGGATTTGGGGGATTGTGTGTGAAAAAGATGTTGAATGCTTGGTGAAGCAGCGGAAGGGAAAGGGATTTGGGGGATCGTGTTTGAAAGAGATAAAAAGTTCACCGGCTATGTGGGTAAAGAACAGGTAATGAGCTTTAATAAAATGAATGTTCCAGATTAGATGATGGTAGTTCAACGGCTCCGATTAATGGAGTACTGCTAACATTACTTTATAATGGCAGTGCTCAAGCGCTGCTATCGCTCGCCCTTTTCCTTTCTATTTGATGTATTTGGGTTGGCACCCCTTCTTTTTTTGGTCACACGATGGGTTTCAACTATCAAGAGCTTTTCTTAGTTTTGTGTTTGTACGAGGAATTTTGATTTTTGAGGACTCCAGTAAAAAAGGTGGCCAAGTCGTGAGATATTGTTCTTGGTTCATGTTGGCGTAACTCGGTCTGTTTCTGCATTCGTTACGGGAAAGCTTTTCAAATCCTGCTACCGAAACTTCTGAAAGATCACCCAGAGCTTTGCAGGGGTTAACTCCATTGAGGCTTACGAGAAATGGATCCTGGACGATTTATACTGCAGCAAGGATGGGATAATAACAGCGTAATTGCGGTTTCCTTTAATCACCTATACCGGGATCATATACAAGAAATTAGGGTTCATGTGTTTGTCCATTTTTATTGGCATCTCAGCCTAAAAGGACAATGACAGAAAGCTGTGGGAACAGTGAGATTATGGAATGGATTTGCCTACCCCTACCATGATTATTAGTTTCTGACTTCACTTATTCTCTTGAATCACAGGCTTCGGAGGGGTATGGTCCACTGCATGAGCCAGACTATCGGTGAGTGCTGACTGAGGCTTCTCATGGCACCGGTATTGTAGTTGCTATTCGGTGATGCATATACTTAAAATGTTAGCTTAATCAACGTTAATATTAGCCATTTTGGTAGGTATTCCATTGTGTATACAGTAGCTCTGTTCCTCAGATCTCTTGTATTCCTTTCCCCACTCTCTGTCAACTTTTCTATTAGCTGTTGAAATATTTGTTATTGATGAGTGGCCGTTTGGTCTATTTTTTTTATTTTTTATCGTTGTTGTGCTAAACATTTATTACATCACAGTGTTTTTGTTTTCCCTTCTACTTAAATGTTTTTGGCAGGGTTGGTGGTTCATATGATGATAGGAGATTTCTGGATGAGGGATTATCAAGGGACAGTATCTATCCAAGGGACTCCTTCCATCGGGACTTTCTTGAGAGGGATAATTATCCACCTCCACCATCTGTTGTTGGTGCTTGGCCTCAACAAAGAAGTTTTGATGAAAAGTATGCACTTATTAGGGAACCTAGGCGACTTGAGAATCCATATATTGATGGTTTCCATGAGATGGATGGTTTTCGTGAAGCTGCTAAGTATCGTGAGATTGATAGATTTCAGGGAGATAACAAGTTTCGGGATGGTTACCATGGTGTTGACAGCTATCGCAATGTAGATAGTTACCATGATTATGGGTTTGATAGGCCTGCCAGGTTTGGAAGACGGGATCGTGATGAATTTGCAGCTGATGATTATGATTATAGACTTCGTATTTCCCATAAAAGCAGGGAGGATAGCCATGAAAAGGGTCGGTATAGTTATGACTCTGATTATGACAGAGGTAGTAGGAGAAAGAGCAGTTGGAGGAAGCGAAACTCTCGTGATCGTGACCATGAAATGCGGAGTCGCGAAAGAGACCAGAGTCCACATAGGAGGCATGAGCGATCTCGATCTCAAGGGCATGATGATCAACTTAGATCAAGATCAAGGTCACCTCAAAGTCACATCCATGGTCGAAGTCATCGGGAGGACAGCTATGATGACAATCAGCATGAGAGGGGTGAAAAACATAGGGATCGTGATGACAAGCGACTCCTTGATCATTCATCGGTGGTATGCTTAACATGTGATCATGTAGGCTTGAATTATTGTAAGGGGAGATTTCTGTCAGTCCCCTAAACTTAACCTATATTTACCCAAACTTCCCCATGAACACTTCTTTTTTGGTTCCCCACTAAAGAAGCTTTCACCTCTCCTTCGCCCCTGACATTTTAAAATACCCATATTACCCCTCAATGGCACATTTTACTATTTTTCACTTCACTTTTCAATCTACCTCCTAAGTACGTTTTGAGATGACCTAACTACATAGTGCATAATTGTTAATGATATATTATCCTTCTAATGCCAATTTGACGTTCACATGGACACCATCAATCATATATTCCCTAAATTTTCTCACCGAATTAGTTGACTAATTAAAGCATCAAATTATTTTAGTATGTACTTGGGCTAAAATCTAAATTAATGCATAGATAGAAAATGTGCTATAAAATTGGTCAATCCACATCACATACATTAAATACCACATCTTGTTGGATTGAGGATGGCAATATGGATATAAGAAAGAAATATAAACATTAAAGAGATAATGTAGCATTAATAATTATTAATTATGTAATACGTAGTTATCATATTTATATGTATTTAGGAGGTAGATTTGAAGGTCAAGTTGAAAATAGTGAAAATATTCCATTAAGGAGTAATGTGGGAATTTTAAAAAGCCAGGGGAGAATGAGAGGTGAAAGTTTCTTTAGTAGGGGAATCAAAGAAGTGTTTTCTAGAGGATTTTGGATAAAAATAGGTTAGGTTTAGGAGACTGACAGAAATTTCCCCCTTATTGTACTTGGACCCCTTGTAGCTTAAAGGGTTGAGTTGGATTGCCCTTTTTTTTTTTTTTTGTCTTTTATTGTAGGCTCCATCAGCTACTGTTGTAGTGAAGGGTTTGTCGCAGAAGACAACTGAAGAGGATTTATATCAGATTCTTGTATGCTTCTACATAAATTTCATCTTCCATATCGCTTTACTTGGGTTTATTTCATATTTGGTTTGTTGTCATTTATGCTCAATTGCTATTCTTGTCAGGCCGAGTGGAGACCCATCAGTCATGTGCGTGTAATTAAAGAGAGGAATTCTGGCATCTCACGTGGATTTGCTTTTATTGATTTCCCTTCTGTGGTACTGCAATTTGTGACTCCGTCTTTGAAAAAACAATAATGTTTTATTCATTTGTGCAATATTTATTGTTTGGTGGTGTTCTTTAAGTTGTAAATTAAAAGGCTAATTCTTCTGCACAGGAAGAGGCGTGTAAGATGATGGATGGAATTGGAGATGATGGTCTGGTCGTGGATGGCAGGAAGCTCTTTTTTGAGTATAGGTACTTGAACTTGCAGAGAACTAGAGAAGCACTAGTTTTTGCAGTGATGTTACCAAGACTTTATAGGCAGGGTTCATGTTCTTTATTGATTGATTAACTTACTAAAATAAAGCTCGACACTTGTTTTACTGGTTTGATATTGGCTTCTTTATGTCTAGTATCAACCCTGGGGCCATATGAAAAGGGAAAGGGTCAACTCCTATTACTTTCTAGTTTTTTCTTCCTTTTGCCTTACCCAACCGTAGAAATATCTTTATTTATCAGATTTGGGGTTCAACTTGTCTGTGTTACATTCAGGTGAACTCTGCTTCTTGTTATTTTCTCTCTCTGTCGTCCATTGAATGTTTCTTATTGGACATTCAAAGAACTGGTCCATAACTTAAGTGACCAGCCAAGCTGATCCATTTTTCATTCAGTTACTGCTGTTTTAGGATTTAGTTGGAATAATTGATGCCATTCTTTTTCCCCTGTTTTACTACTGATAAGGTCAACCAGAAACACTTCTTGTGCATAGCTCATCATATGAAGTATGTCTACCTGGAATTATCTCTTTTTTTTGACATTGATTAGTGGTTTGTGCTACAGTAGCAAGCCGACAACTGGAGCAGGTGGACCTCCTTATGGACAGGATAATGCAGTGAAATCACGAAGCCACAAAATTGCACCCCCATCTGATTGGATGTGCACTATTTGTGGCTGTGTAAATTTTGCACGGCGGACTTCCTGTTTCCAGGTTTATTTCCAGCTTCCTCATACTGTAATGAGTTTCTGTCTTATTTTTTTAATGCTTCGAAAATCCAGGTCCCTTTTGCAATACCTTAGCTCATTTGTGTTGGATATCTGAGATGCAGAAATAACTGAAATTGGCCAACTTCTTTTGTGTCAAGTAAAAGAAAGCCGTCTATCTTTCTGGTGTAGCTTTGGAGGCTATCACGCCAAGACCAATTCTGGAAGAGAATATTATCCGGATCTAAAATAAAATGCCTGTGATGGTGATGAAAATGAATGATGAGATGATGAGGATGATGGTGATGATGATAATTGAAGATGAAGATAGATAGGTGGCAGCCTAGAGTCCCCCTAGTTGCCCAAACATAGGAGTCCCACATAGGCACACTTGATTCTCACAAATAAGTTCTCAAAGAGAGGATTTTCACAAAGTTCTGGATGCTGTAAAATTTGATGGGTGCCTTAAAGAGCAGCCAGGATTTGCATTATATAGAGGTGGAAGTCTTGAGTACAGAAAAATAACATTAAAGAAACTCTTAGAATTCCTAACCTCTTTGGAATTCCCCAAACATAGATAACAATTCCTAGACATGGAAATCTGTCCCCAAGATATTGAAAACTGTTCCTAAGACATTGAAAACTACAATCAGGTTATTGAAAACTGATAATGGGAAGGTACTTAATGCTGCCTTGGAATATGAAAAGATACAAAAAGAATCTGCTGGCCCGAATTTTGAATGCTCCAGGAGCCCACAATTGGGGTGAGATCGACTGGATCTGAACCAGGCCTGGCTAGGCGATGGGTCTGGTCTTGGACTTGGGGTGGCCTCCCTTTCTAGAGTACTTCTTGGAGAAGTACTGATCATTCCTTTTTGAGGGGCCGGCTGCTGGATCAGATGGATGCTCTGCATCACCTTCTCATTAGCTTGGTATATAGTTCCATGCTCTTATCCCAAATCAGTGTTGGTTACTTGGTTTATTTTATTTCAGGTGTTCCCCTCTTAGTTTTTTTATGAGTGAGCATCAGGGGAGTGATTAGAGAGCAATAAGGAAAATAAGCATCAGCTCATTAGTAATTGGTAATTGTTGAGTGAATGGAGTGAACAGACTTGTGTTGTAATCCTTGTAATGATAGAGATTGCAGTGCATAGCTTTGATTTGATATTGAGCTGTTTTTATATCGTGGCTCTTGTAGCTAGACAGTTTAGATTTTACTGTTGTCCTACTTTTGTTGATTTGATTTGCTGATTGATCTTTTGAAGTGGGAATTTGCTCCATGCTCCAACTGAAGAATAATTGGTATATAAGCTACATCACAATTATCAAAGCTTATGCATTTGCTATTTTGATTGATTTTGTCGTTCTTGATGCATCTTTTTTTTTTTTTTAATGAACTAGATATGTCTTTATTGAGCCTATACTTTTTTGTAATATTTTGAACATTCTGTATAGGTGTAAAGTTATCTGAATTTTTGCTATATATGAATGAAACTTTATACTGTTGCCGATTGGATTTTCCCATGTTGAGGTATTTTATGTTTGATTGTCTTGCAAATGCAGTGTAACGAGCCGAGGACTGATGATGCTCCAGAAGCAGGTGTAGCGTCATCTAATCCCACAGAACTTGGAAGAAAAGGATCGGAGGCAGGTAGTCCATAAGTCCATTGTCCCAATATGAAAGCAATATGTCTTCCTCTGTAATCTGAATTTCTAAATGTCTGCTTGACAAGATTAATGTCTTGAAAATGCATCCAAATAGTGTAGTGTAGTTATAACCTAAATATCAGAAGGGAATGATGGAAAATCAAAAGATGTGTAATGGATATCCGAAGAGTGGGATGGTCCAGAGATGCCAATAGAGGAACATAGAGTGCCCGGTGCCATTTCAATGTTTGACTAAAACTAAATAATTTGATACTCCTCCAGGTCCAACTCATGTTCTGGTTGTTCGTGGGCTGGATGAAAATGCTGATGAAGAAATACTTCGGTACGAGTTCTCCAAACACGCTCCAATCAAGGTATTAAATGTTTTTTGGTTGTTTGACTGATGTACCTTGCTTATTATGAGATCTTGCAGTACTTACCAAGTTGTATCCACAGGATCTTCGTCTTGTCAGGGACAAATTTACTCATGTTTCTAGGGGATTTGCATTTGTCCATTTCCATTCGGTAGGTCTCTTAACTGTCTGCTCTTTGACCTAAATGAGGTAGCTCACCCCATGTAGTTGGGAGATTCTTTGTTGATTGCCGTTGAGTTGCATCTATTTCATGCCCTTATTTAGTTTCTTGCCTGTTAGGTAGAGGGTTGGAATAAGGCTTCATTGATTGCACTCGAGTTCCATCTGTTTCACTTCCTTATATTAGTTTCTCGTCTGTTAGGTGGAGGATGCTACCAAAGCTTTAGAAGCAACAAATGGAACAACCCTTGAAAAGTATGGTCAAATCTTACGTGTGGCATATGCAAAAAGCATACATGGACCAGGGTTTGGCGCATCTGGGGCTTCACAGTCCAGCAGCCTTGCTGCTGCTGCTGCAATTGAGGCAGCAACATTTGCACAACAGGTTCTTTTCCCCTCCTCCATATTAAGTTCTTTAAGTTTCATTTATGTCTAGAGCATCCAAGGTTCTTTCAGTACTTTAGGTTCAAATTTTAAGTGGCTTATTTGCTCATTCCTTACTGGTGACCCAAGTTTCTTTGTATATGTTTATGCCTGGACTATTTTCTAAGTTTTATTTGTCCTTGGCTGTAAACTCCAGAAACTGAGTGTTGAAGACTCAAAACAGTACCAATAGACAAGATCTGTAATCAAAGAAATAGTTCAGATTAGGGAGATTTCAGATAACACAAAATCAGATGGTCAGAATAGGTTCAAACTAAATTCAAGTTTATCAAATCAGTAGTAGAACAGTTGCTGAGAATTACAGATCAATCTAATGGGCAGATCTGAAATTAGGGAGTAATCCTAGCTGAACCATGAAAAGGGTATATCAGTAATTTGTCAAATCAGATCAACAAATAAACAGTGGGATATTAGTGATACAAACGAAGGGTTCAACTCACTTTCCCATCTATATGTCGAAAGGTACAATTCTTTATCAAGCCTCCTCGCATTGCGGATCTGTTCAATCAGCTAGGAGGAGCACGGTACTTTTCGAAGTGAGATCTTCGGTCAGGCTACTATCAGGTCCGAATCGCTGAGGGCGACGAGGCAAAGACTACTTGTGTCACCCAATATGGGTGCCTTTGACTTTCTGGTGAAAAGGTTATATAATTGCTTTTCCGGGGGGAAGGAGAAAGCAGTACCAATTGTGGGAACATCAGCTTATGCTGGAACAGCGGTGAAGAAAGCAGCATCTCCGCCACCATATCCATATTTAATCCCCCCGACCCTCTTTTTTACCTCTTAGCAGGGGTGAAAACTGCATCATCACTAGCGACAGAGTCATTACCACCAGCTTCCAATCAACTAGTTACGGATCGGTAAGGGTTTGTTAAGAGCTTGTCTTAGCAGAGCCCCAAACTAGGAACAACTGCTGATGTGGAGATGTCAGAACATGGAACTGTTGTAGAGACCGCATCTCAGCACAAAGACAAATCACCTGCGTCTGGTCGTGAGGCTCTGTAAGACCAGGCGCGCGCCCAGCAAGAAGACCAAAACTCAACAGGGGTGCCAGAGGTAAATCAGCTCGACCACCGGGAGAGAGTGGTCTACGATCAGCCTTTTACCATGACATTGAGATCTAGACGTCCCCCTCCTTTACACGCTTCTCAATGCGATTCGATCTGGACCTTGATGGACATGCCGACTAACACTGGAACCAGGATTTAAATCTCAGCATAAAACAAATTACTAAAACCAGAAACCGATTTAACAGTAGTTCTGTTTACGACAAAAGACAGAATATGAATCTCAAATAACTACAGATCAGCAGGTCAGAATTGCACCAAACTGGAATCGAGTCTCTAATTAGGGTAGATGAACACGATCAAAATATGGAATGATTCTAATGGTTGGATTGCCCTACTCAGAATCCATGCAAAAAAAGTCTTGCATATGAATTCCAAGTTAAAGTAGGAAGTGCAGGAAATTCCGAAACAGTACTTGTTAATGGATGAAGGATTATGGAAGAATAAAAATAAACAGAAATTAAACACCTGGGCTTCACACCGCAAGGTGGTTCGATTGGATCAAAGTAACACCAATCTCAACCTTGATCACACACAAGGGGGCCTTGATTGAACACAAGGGATTCTTCACCAATGGAGAAGGGGAGCAGCAATAGCTTTTCAATTTTCCATTAATTAAAATTCGTGTATAATGTTAGGCCCCCTAACAAACTTATATGGAAAACTCCAAAACAGACTCCTACACTAAAAAGGAAAGGTCTAACCCATTTCTTAACTAATAAGGTAACCTAAATTGACTAGGTAACTGATTCAAAACAGGACTGGACTTGAAGAATCCTAATCCAGCCTGACGAAAAGTCTAAAACACTTAATAACAATTAAAATAAAGAAATAAAGACACTTAACTAAGTAATCCCGTATGCCTGGCCTCTAGGCCCTCTACCCACATTATAGGCCCATTAAAGTGGCCCATTACAATGAAAACCCATTGGACTAAAGGCCCAACGTGTATAGAACCCAATCCATGGCTTATTTCTAATAAAATAAGACAATTTAGGTGATTTAACTGCATCACTGAGGCAACAAAGTTGCCTTGAATTTGTAATTGTGCTTGGCTTTATTTCGACTACATGGAGAAAAATGTCTCCACGGTTAGTTGATCAACCGGTGTGTGCTCACACACTTGTTCCTTTCAACTTTGTCTGTATCAATTCCTTGTTTTCATCCTAGTGCTGTCTTTTCAAATAGATAAACACATTTATCCTAGACTTCACATTCTTATTTTTACTTTTACATTGGTTAGCACCCCCTGTGGGACATGCTTAGTACGACTACCAAGATCAAAACATAATCTTAATTTCCTTTGTTTCCCCTTCCAGTATGATGCAGTTGGATGGGCACCTAAAGAATATAATCCAGATGATAAACAATCCACCGGTGGGCAGGAGCAAGGAAACAGTGATGCAGGTCAAAAGGATGGCTCAGCCCCCCAAACTGGATTTGTATGGGATGAAGGATCTGGTTATTATTATGATGCCGCATCCGGGTTCTACTATGATGGGAATACAGGTCAGTGTCTTGTTTAATTGTATTTATGGAGTAGTTTTCAGCTCAAACCATCATGCTTTGACTCTGGTTTCTCATCTTCAGTCTCATAGATATAATAGTTGTAGCTATAGTTGCTATCTTCTTAAGTGGCTGGAATTTCACTTTCTTCAAGAGTATCTTAATACTAGAAATTACACAATGGAAAATGTTGATTTGGTAAGAGTAATTTGAAGTTATTGGTACCAAGACTGCTGTGCTGATCCATGAATGTATTCTTCAGAACAGTTCAACCTTAAACCATGGTTTTGGTCGTCAATTGAAGAAGACATTGAAGTGGCCATCACATAGAGAAGAGTAGAGCTCAGGAAAAGATTGGAAATCGGATATGTTTTGCATTCTGTTTTTATATCAAATAGTCTCACTTGGTTGTATCTCTCTTCAATTTTAGCTGGCAAGTAGTGTAGAAGTTGCTGAGATGGTTTTTGAGAGGGGGTTGTGATACAGATTCGGGGTTCCAAAATCCTGTTTGGATCGCTTATGGGCCCACCCGAATAATAGACCACTCCCAACAATCATGTGAATGGCAAATTTGTAATTAAGGGAAGTCAATTTAACAAAAAAAACAAAATCAGCAAGTGGAATAGCATAGCATGTATGATGGGGGAAATGCTTTGAAGATAAACGAAACAAAGCTAAAAATGAATAAAAGGTTAAGGTGGGGGTATTATTGGAAATGGGGGGTTAAAAACTTAAAAGGTTGGAGTAAATCGTGGAAGGAGAATAACGAGGTTGTCTTCAACCTCTATAGAGCGACATGGCGGAAAGATCAGAAACCTTCAAAGAGTGGATCTCCTCCAAGAGTACTCTGATGAAGCCGATACTGATGGACAATCTCTATCTGCTCCAGCCCTTTGAAATCCAGATGATAGTCCAGCGAGAACAATACTCAGACCACCAGATAAAATTTCTGAAGTGCTCCAGGCGGTAGAACATAGGTAAGTTCCTATCTCGGTTAGACATTCTACTACAGAATGAATATTGGGGCTTGGGGATCTAGGGTTTAAATAGCCCAAGGAGGAGAAGCTTATTCCAGTTTTGAAAAGAGAAAGAATAGAGATCGAAGAAGGGGATTCAGTTATGTAGGGGGTCAAGTTTTGTTTAGGCTGTCTCTCTCTCTCTCTCTCTCTCTATATATATATATATATATAGAGAGAGAGAGAGAGAGAGAGAGAGAGAGAGAGAGAGAGAGAGAGAGAGAGAGAGAGAACCTAAACAAAACTTGACTCTAACATGGAATTTAAAGCTGAACTAAAATCCTAAATCAAACTCTACCACTAATTAGCCTATTAAAACTAGAGAGAGAGAGCCTAAACAAAACTTGACTCTAACATAGATTTCAAAACTGAAATAAAATCCTAAATCAAACTCTACCACTAATTAGCCTATTAAAACTAAAATAGGAAATTACAAGATAAATCCAAATATAACTCTAATTAAATGACTAAATAAAATACCCTACTGAACCCAAAACCCAATTGGACTCGGTTCATCTCCGTCTGGATTCCCATACAGGTTCGGGCCGATCCATGGAAGTGCTCCTGCGTCAGGTTGTGTTGTTGTTAGCACTAGCTTCTTTAGTGTATGGGGGGGGGGGGTTAGGTGGGTTGTTTAGGTTTTGTTGAAGGTCATGGGGATCTGTTTTAAGGGTGAATCATGCTCAACTCAGCCTCAATGTTCAGAAACTTGTCTTGACTTGGTGTCTTGACCAGGTCGAGACGACCAAGATCTCGAGATCTTAGTGAGTTATTGTAAATTTTTTTTTTGGGTATGATGTTTAGGTGGGAAAATGGCCATAGGTTGGCTCCGAAACTTTAAGGGAAGCTTGCTTTAGGCTTTATAAACATTTAAATCTTCAAATTGTAAAAAAAAGCACCCTATTTGGTGTTTTGGATTTGCACCCCTGGTTGGTTGTAAACGTCGAACCCTTAATGTAATATTGTCTATTCTACACATTGAGTACTATGAGACATTATTGGCAGTAAATGTAGAACCCTTAATTTCGTCACCGTGAGGTCTTAGATAGGCCTACGATGTCTAACATATATAAAATCTACCCCATGCAACAAATATTTGTCATATTTTTGTTTTTTCAAAAAATAGTTTTTGGGAATAGTAACTTTACCTGAAATAATTGAATGTAGCCAAATCTTCCACAGTAAGCAACAATGATCTCTTCGTAGTGATGTGGAAACCCCCAGTTGTATTGAGTGATGATGCGGCAAAATTTAAAGATTTAAGCTTTTCTCCCCTTCTCTAGGTCCAAAACCACAAAACTGTCAAGTTTTCTTTAAATTTCAAAGAATGGGTCAAGTTGCTGCCTATTTATAAGGTGGTTTGTACCATTTTGGCGAGATTTCGGTCGAGTTTCTTGAAACAATGTCGATTTGAGATTTCATAAGAGATCTCGTCTTGAACAGCTCAAGATTCTCGAGTTTTTTGAGATCTCACCGAGATCTCGGCGAGTTTTAGAACTACGCTCAGCCTTATCCCAACTAAAAAGGGTTGGCTACATGGATCCTATTTCTTCAATCAGCTCTATTCAAAGCCATACAAGATTCCAGTCCTAAGCTATACATGTCTTTCCTCACCATTTCTCCTATGGTCATTTTAGGCCTACCTCTAGCTCTTTTAGCTCCTTCAATTTGAAATAAATCACGTCTCGTATTGGAGCATCTGAAGGCCTCTGCTACAAACGTCCATACCATCTGTGATGAGTTTCTCGCAATTTATCATAAATAGGGGGCCCGGGTTTGCTCTAACTTGTCCATTCTTTATTTTATCTTTTTAGTTTTATCATTGATCCACCACAACATCCTCATTTCAGCCACCTTAAGTTTGTTTAAATGTGTTTTCTTTACCGCACAACATTCAGCCCCATACATTATTGCTGGTCGTATAATTGTTTTATAAAATTCAGCCCCACCAGAGGAGAGAGTCGTTAGAAGAAAGAGACGCGAGACTTAGAACCCCTCCAGCAGTCCAGCAACTATTGGCCTCCTTTGTCGGCTCCGGCAATTTCTCCTAGCTCTAGCGAGTTCTCCCAGCAGGTAAGTAATTGTTTATTTATTTTTTATTTGGTAGTTCTTCTTTTTCTTCAGTTTTCCTTCTTAGTCTTCTTCTCCAAGTCCTCCAGCGAGAGACAAAGAGAGAGAGAGAGAGAGAGAGAGAGTCATCTTCTTCACTTCCGTTGACTCCTCTTCTCTTTTTTTTTTTTTTTTTAATACGTAACACAGGCCAAGGTGGCAAGGCCATTCTCAGTCTCTCACAGTCGACACACACGCAGAGAGAGACAGAGAGGGAGAGAGTCGACACTCGACAGAGGGGTTTTTTTTTCCTTCTTTTTTCTTCTTCTTGCCTTGCAGAGTTGCAGGCTTCACTACAATTCCCTCTCTTCTTTCATTCTGCTTCTTCTTTTCTGGTTTCTCCTTTTATCCATCCCCTGTTCTGGTTCACAACAGTTCCCTACGGTTGTGACTTGTGAACTAAGCTCGCTCATTCCTTCGTAATACACATGCACTCGGTGACCTGAACCCCAGAATCTTAAGCTGTAATACTAATACCTCTCTTGCTGTGAGTTGGAGCTTTGCAAACAAAGCTGATTTCCTCTCTACCGCCACCTGCAATTTCTGGGACTTTTCTTTAAGTTGTTAGTTGCTATTTCTGGTGACTACCACTTGGAATCAACAGGACCTGGGGTTGAGAACCTGGTCCCAAAGTTGCAGAATCATCATATTTCTAACAAAGGAGAAAACTCCTCCAAATTGCCGCTGTTTTCCTCCTCTTGTAGCAGCTTGAGCCATTGAAGATTCTATTTGATTGCAGCACTGGCACTCTGTAAACAGGTTAGCCTATCATTTGAGTTTTCAACTTTATTATCAGCAAGACTATTGCTATCAATTATTTGAGCTAATCCATGGTTTCATAATTCATAGACACTAATGGATATTACACTTCCATGAATTAAACCATAGATTAGTAGTACACTTTCATGTTGATTTTTTATGTTATAGGCCTTATAGGATATATATGATAGCATACTACATGACATTAAAAATAGAGAAAATAAAAAATAAAACATGGTCGACATGATTGGTGGGCGACATATTGATATATCGATTAGACACCCCTCCACCGACTTGGATCGCCGTGACGACGTGACAACTATGCTCCAGCTACATCCCTCCATTTAATCCACCCTATTCAAATTCTATGTATAACATCATCCTCTATTTCCTTCTTTATTCATGATTGAACCTAGGTATCTAAAGTTACCACAAAGTGATAACTCCCTATCTTCAGTTTTCACTATTCCGTTCTCAGTCCTATTGTTACTGAAGTTACACAACATATCCTCTGTTTTAGTTCCACTTATCTTAAGACCTTTTGACTCCAAGATTGATCTCCATAAATCCAACTTTGCATTTATCTCAACATTTGTTTCATCCACCAAAACAATATCATAAATAAATAGACGAATAGTAACTAGAACAATAAAAAGAGAGTATAATAAATGTCCCTTGCTAAACCAAGGACTCCAGGCCCCTGTTGATGGCGATTCAGAATTGTTGAGAGCACTTCCAGGGAATCGATGATGAGGAGAAAGAGTGCCTACACTGACTTTGTGGATGGAGAGAGGGATCTCAGAGATATCTCAGTGAGAGCACCTCCAGCCAGGTAATCAGGGATGGCGTGGGAAAGCACCTCCAGCCCGATCTGAGAACCGTTGAGAAGAGCAGAGTCTAGCGGGGACAGCCGAAGCAGATCAGAGCAGATCTGTAAGCATGCTAAATAGCACTCAGGAACCGAGGCCCCCAAACCCCCAACGGTAGGACGAGAGGTTAGATGGGGTCCTTTTTGCAGCTATCGCTGCAGCTCCAGGAGTTCAGATTTTTGTGTTCCCTCCCTGCCTGCGATTGCTCTGGCTCTAGCACTGGTCTTGGGTTTTATTGTAATAGGTTTAATTTATAAGCCCATAAAGTTAGGATAAAGTGAGTATATGGGATTAGTAGCTAAGTGTTTGGGTTAAATTAAAATGCTTAATAGCGAGATAGAGTACTGTTTTGAGTTTATTTACTTTATTGAGTGTGTGAGACTGTGAGTGGGATTAGGAGTCCTTTTAAGAATCAAATTAGAAATTTTAGGTCTTTATATATGTAATACACCCCCCACATCAATTAGAGATGATTTGAGTAAAGAATATGAGCTTTTAAAGAATTTTGATGCTGTTGAGCAGTGCATATGGGATTGGTATCCCATGCATGATTTTTTTCTCTTTTCTTATGTTCTCTTCTCCTCTCTTCTTCCTCCTAAGAAGATCGATCTCATCCTTCTTCCCTCCCCATCCATCGATCTGATTTCTTCCCTTAACAATTGAGTTACTCCCTTTATCTTAGATCTAATTACATATTTGATCATTGGGCCTGCATGCATTTGAGATCCATAATATGGATTTTAGATTGCATTAATATTGGCCCTTATGTGGTCCACAATTGAAGGGGCCTTGAGCTGGGTTTGTAGAATTATGCACCAAGATGCCCAGATCCAAAACCTGATGATCTAGCCCTACATATGTTACAAATTTCAATGGTTTCTCTTTTGTACCCTTATATGTTATTATTGTCTCACTTCTACCCCTTTATGTTTTATATCTGTACAACAACAACCATAACCTTATCCCAACTAAATGGGGTTGGCTACATGGATCCGATAGAGGCTATGGCAGTAAAAGAAATAAGAGAAGTAAAAGAAGTAAGAGGAAGAAGAATAGAAAATAAGTGAAGGAAAAAGTCAAAGCAGTTGTCAAAGCAGCATCTCAAGCTTCGTGAGAGCCACTTGAGGTGGTATGGTCATGTCCAACGGAGACCTTTGGATGCACCGGTAAGGAAGAGTGACTAGATTCAGTTTGATGGGCTCAAGGAGGTAGGGGCAGGCCTAAAATGACTATTGTCGGCTTAGCCTCTATAAGCCGACATTTATATTTATAAGATAACATACCTGGAAAATATGACCTGAGATATATATACAAGAACAACAACTGAGCATTATCCCAACTAAATGGGTCGGCTACATGGATCCTTACTCTCCAATCAGCTCTATTTGAGCAAAGTTCAAAAACTCGGGTCTCGGAGCCATCTCGCCCAGCAAAAAACCGAGTTGGCCGAGATCTCGGAGAGTTTGTGCATTTTTTTTTTTCCCGACTCGGAAGCCCATCTCGGTGGGTTTTAGACCTCTTTTGGGTCTGGAAATCGGTATACAGCCTATTTTAGGCCATTTAAACACAATGACATTATTAGATTTTGCAAAAACAAAGTCCAAATAGGAGTTTCAGTTAGTGAGAAAGCAGGACAGACACATACTTATTCTAGAAACCAAGACAAACAGTCTTATTTATGCCTAATATCATTTAAGTAAATAAGCAAATACCCCCCTATTTGAATCCAATAAAAATAGTTAAAAAATCAAATTCCAAAAGGAAAAAAAGTCAACCCCCCAGTTCAAGAACAAAACTGGATTTTCGGCGGTAGGTGCAATTTTCAACTTTCTAATGCTGGGGTTTTTCTCAAATCTAAAAATTCCATAAATCTTAATATGGTAAAACATTGCTAAAAATCAAAAGTGTGGTAAAATATTCATTTGTTTTGATGTCCAAAAATATATTTTCATTCGAGCGATTTTGACATTCGCAAGACACGAATTAAGTTTGATCGTACATAACTCTTTCAATATAAATCAGATTTTAGCAATCTTGGACTTGTTGGAAAGCTATGCAAGATTGCTAAAATCTGATTTATATTGAAAGAGTTATGTACCGGTCAAACTTAATTTGGTGTGCGCGAATGCTGTCAAAATCGCTCTGAATGAAAATAATTTTTTTAACAAAAAACAAATGAATATTTTACCGCACTTTTGGTTTTTAGCAATGTTTTACCATAATAAGATTTATGGAATTTTTAGATTTGAGAAAACCCCCAGCATTAGATAGTTGAAAATTACACCTATAGCCGAAAATCTAGTTTTTGTTCTTGAATTGGGTGGTTGACTGTTTTTTCCTTTTGGAATTTGATTTTTTAACTATTTTTATTGGATTCAAATGGGAGGGTATTTGCTTATTTATGAATAATATCTTAAGTAAATGAAATACAAATACAAAAGCATTTACTTAAATGATATTAGGCATAAATAAGTGTCTGTCTTCTTTGTCTTGGTTCCTGGCATAGATAGGTGTCTGTATACCAAGAATTTCCAGCAAGATCTCGAGATCTGGCACTCATATAAAGGACCTAGATGGGCATTTTCCTATGTCAAACCGAGATCTCGGAGAGATATTGACATTTTAAGTTTCGTAGGCCATCTCGACTCGGGAAATTGGAAAACCGAGAATCTCGGCTAGATCTCGTGAGATTTCGGACTATATATTTGAGGTCATATTTGATACAAGGTCTAAGCTATGCATGTCTTTCCTCACCACTTCTCCTAGAGCCATTTTAGGTCTCCCCTTGTCTCTTTTATCTCCTTCAATCTGAATCTAATCACCCTCCTTATTGGAGCATCTGAAGGCCTCCGTTGAACTTGGCCATGCCACCTCAAGTGACTTTCTCGTAGCATATCATGTATCTGAATTTTTTCCAAATCAGCTCTAATTTGATCATTCAGTACTTTATCCTTACTAGTTTTCACACATGCACTGAACATTCTCATCTCAGCTACACTGAGTTTATCTATATAGTGCTTCTTAACAACCAATATTCTGCACCACACATCATAGTCAGTTATATGACAGTCCTATAAAATTTTCCTTTTAAGTTTTAAAGGAATACGTCAATTACACAACCATAGTACAAGGGTTTGTGAAATTTCAATTTTTTTAAAATAAAAAAAAAATCTGGTTTCGACAGCTACCAAAACAAAACCATATGCGATATGTAAGTTATACAAAGTTTTGGTTGAAATTTCAGTGTTCTGCCAAAATTTTCAATTCCCTTTTTTCGTTTCGCCTATATATCGACAGAAACATTACAGACCCTTAAATATTTATTCCAAGTTTCGAATGAAATGGGTAGAAATTTTGACCCATTTCGTCTGTATTGTCTGGTTTTGGAAGAAAACCCCCAAATCTCTCCCATACAAGCTTGGAACTAGTGCTTGGGCACTAGAGGAAAGCAATGGAAGCTTAGATTTTTTGCCCAACAACAAGATTTGTGCAAGATCCAAACTTAAAGGTAACTTACTTTTCCCCAAAACTAATTTTTGCAAAAAATTAGAATCAATACTTGGTTTATGCCATTCAATTTTTTATATGTTAAACATTGTAGCCCGATTTATGACTTCATGGAGTCGGATTTCATTTTCTATTTTTAACGCAGTGGAAGCTTAGATTTTTTGCCCAACAACAAGATCTGTGCAAGATCCAAACTTAAAGGTAACTTACTTTTCCCCAAAACTAATTTTTGCAAAAAATTAGAATCAATACTTGGTTTATGCCATTCAATTTTTTATATGTTAAACATTGTAGCCCGATTTATGACTTCATGGAGTCGGATTTCATTTTCTGTTTTTAAAATATCTTTTTATTTAATTTTCTGCAAAAAAAAAATATGATTTTCTTGTAACAAAATTTTGAAAAAAAAAAAGGTTAACCCTTTAGTTAGAGCCGGTGTGCTTCATAGGCTAGACTCAGTTCACTTATGCCACACAGGATGAGGACCATGGTGCACGTGCTCCCACACATGTAGGCTACTCTTGAGGCTCTTGTCTTACCTATTCATACCACCAGAGGAGCATGATAGCATGGAGTCCATGGGCGTTGATGTCAGGAGCTTGACTCACTCTCGAAGGCCTGAGTATGGAGGAGATTGGTATGCATTGGGAGCAGTTGCGTGCACCATCATATAGATATGGCACAGGGATCACCGGTTCCGACTATACTGGGTATGGTCAATTTGGGAAGTTTAGCTCTTCATCATCATTACTTTTTGCCTCTAAGTATGAGGGTCAGTCGACTCAGTCATACACTGGATCAGATTTTGTGGACACATCTTTGGGTTCCCGGCCCCCCCATCCATTCATGTTGGTTCCATTTCCACAGGCATCATTTAGTAGCAATGGCTCTCAATTGAGTTCCTTATGGTTCGGAGATATATACCCTAGGTTGACGATTCCATTTATAGAGCTGTTGTGGACGACTTCTAGTCTTTCTTCCTCTATACTATGACATGGCAAACTTTTGTGATTCAGTCGGAGGAAAACTTGATTTGGCATCAGCAATATTCTAGTTGTTATGAGCTGGCCTGACACTTGTTTCAGTACTAGGAGTCTAGGATTCTAGGATGAGCATAGGGGTGACACTACTTGTATTGTACTATTGTTGACTCCAATATATTTGACTATTTTTAACAAACAATGTTTGATGTATGATTTAGAAACAAAAATTACAGCCTTATCCCAACTAAATGGGGTCGGCTACATGGATTCGTGCCCTCTAATCAGCTCTATTTGAAGCCGTACTTGATTTAAGTTCTAATCTAAGCATCTTTTTCCTCTCCACTTCTCTTAGGGTTAATTTAGGCCTGCCCCTGGCTCTTTTAGCTCCCTCAATCTGAATCAAATCACTTCTCTGAACTGGGGCATCCAATGGCCTCCATTGAACATGGCCATGCCACCTCAATCGACTTTCTCACAGCTTATCATGAATCGGAGCTAATCCCAAATCAGCCCTATATGATAATTCCTCACATTATCCTTCAAGGTCTTGCTACTCATTCATCTTAATATCCCCATCTCTGCAACACTTAGTTTATCTGTATGGCGCTTCTTAACTGCCCAACTTTCCGCACCATACATCATAGCCGGTCTTATGAATGTCCTTTGAAATTTTGCTTTAAGCTTTAAAGGAATACGTCGGTCACACAATACTCTAAACACACCTCTCCACTTCGACCATCCTATTTTAATTCTTTTAACAACATCATCCTCTATGTTACTTTTCTTATTTATGATTGAACCTAGGTACCTAAAATAAGTGCTTTGCAGAGACTCCCTCTCATCAATTTTCAACGCCTTATTGTCCATCCTAGTTTGACTAAAGTTACACGCCATATACTCCGTCTTCGTTCTACGTATCTTAAAACTTTTTGACAACAAAGTTGTGGAACAACTCCAACTTGGCGTTAATTCCTGCTTTTGTGTCATCCACCAAAACAATATCATCAACAAAAAACATACATCAAGGAACCTCATCTTGGATGTCTTTCGTTAAATCATCCATGATGATTTATGAAATGGTTTATAATTTGATGTCTTTCATTCCTAATGATTATTTAAGTTGTTTTTACTGAATTATATATGTTCTAGTATTTAAGATTGTGTGGAATAGGCCATATTAGAGAATGTACACAGCATAGACTACCAACCCAAGGTTAGAAGTCAAACTACCATTTCTGTGTGATTTTTTAAAATCTAACAGTTCCAATATGTTTAGAGAGTATAAAATAGTCTGTCCTACAAGTTTCATGATCTAATTTGGCCATTTGGCCCCCAAAACCCTACATCGAAATTCCCAGAAAAAAAGAGATTAGTTACAGCCAAAATTTTGGTTTCGGGCCTGAACGAAACCTTGAACCTTGCACACCACCCACCGGATTCACCTCCCCATTTCATTGATGTAGATTGTCACCTAAAGGGTTTATTTTATTGAAAATAAGCTTTGGGTTGGGTTAACACACCTCTCCATTCCATTTTAATTCTTTGTGAAACATCATCCTTTATGTCTACCTTTTTTATATTTGAGCCCAGATACCTAAAATAATCACTTTGCAGAATCTTTTTCCCATCAATTTTGATTGCCTTATTATCTGACCTAGTGTAACTTTGTTACACGCCATATACTCTGTTTTAGTTCTGTTGAGAATTAGGGGTAGTTTTGTCATTGCTATTTTGGGTCTTTGAGGTTCCATGTAATTTTCTATCTTTTAAGTCTTTATTTGTTAAAGATGTAATAGGTGAGGGCTTAGGGGTAAGTTTCTAATAAACCCCTATCCAGCTTACCTTAATTAGTTTGACTTTATTATTAATAGAACCCAAGGCCTGCGATAGAAGTTATCTTCTTCTATCGCAGGCTGATGTTTTCTTGTCTCGGCAGTGTGCTTCTCTTCCTCTATTCTCTTCTTCTTCTATCTTCTGCTGGTTAGTTAGTTCTGATTTCTAACATTGTATTAGAGCTATACTGATCAGCTGAAGGATCTTCTTTCATCTCCTTCTGCTGATCTCTCTCTCGGTTTTGGTTCTCTGGTGTGCAGCCACCTATTGCTGCTTCTGTTTTTGTTGATGACTGAAGACTCCATATACACATGAATGGAGTGTTTAGTTGTGATAGTAGTTGGTGATTTGGAGACCATCCCTTGAAGATTTGATTGAAGGATGGAAAATTACTATTTTTCTGGAATTCCTGGTTATGCTTCTATTTTCAGAAAATGGAAACAAGAGATTTTCTTTCAGATTTGTGTATCTTCTAGTTCTAATTTTTTGAGGGCTGCTTGTACCCACCTAGAGGAAGACTCGACTTGTTTTTTTTATCCAGTTCTGGTGAATTGATCGAGTGCTTCTGGGTTTCTTCTTCACACCTGTGGATGCTCTGTTTTCTGAGCACTTTTGAGCCCTACAGTTGGCTTCCCTGTGTCTGTTTCACTTGTTTGTTCAGGCTGATTTTTTGGGATTTCATTCTCCTATCCAAGTACTAGCTTCAATCTCTTTGTCAGGCTTTTTCACCCTGCTGGTTATAAGTTCTGAAAAATCACTCCTATTATTGCCAGAAGTGCCCTGTTTTTTTTTGGGTTCTTCTGATTGGATGGTTCTGCTGGTTCTAGGCTTCTACCCTGCTTGAGATTGGGCCTCTTTTATTTTTTGTTTTCTCTGCTGCCTATTACTCTGGAATTCTGCAACAATTGGTGACTTGTTTGTGTGTGGTTGCTGTCCCCTTTGTTGGCTAGCTGTTCCCTTGTGGTACTTTTATTTGACTGGTTTTATTTTTCCCTTTTTGGTGCTATGGGAGAGAATAAAAATAATCTAGTGGTTACATCTCAAACCGACAATGTTAATGTCACTATTACCTCTATCAAGCTGAAAGGGAGTTCGAATTATTTGCTTTGGGATCAAGCTGTGAAGGTTTACATTATGGCTAAGAAAAACTCAAAGTATCTTACCTCCGATCCATCTACCTCTGATTCAAAAGATTATGAGGATTGGATGCAAGACAATGCCATTATTTTGATTTGGTTATGGAACAACATGGAACCAGAGATTGCTGCAAACGTGATGTTTTACACCACTGCTAAAGGTGTGTGGGATGATTTGAAGGATACATATTCACAGGAGAAAAATATGAATCGAGTCTATGACTTATATGAGAAACTTTTTCAGCTCTGGCAGTCCAACAAGCCTCTCCAAGACTACTACAACACTTTTAGAGGCTTTGTTGAGGAATTAAATGTTTTTCGGGCCCTCACCACTGATATTGACAAATTAAAAGCACAGCAGAATGAATTTTTTGTGTCTAAATTTCTGGCTGGACTAGATTCTGATTTGAAGTCTGTCAAGGGACATATCCTTTTGGAGAAACTGTTCCTACTCTTGTTGACACGTTCTCCCGCCTACAACATATCTCTTCTCCTAGAAAAACTGACTCTACTCCCAAGGAGAATTCTGCCTTTGTGGCTGGTCGTGGACGTAACTCAGGGGGAAGACGTGGTAGTCGTAGTCGTGGCACTGGTGGTCAGTCTGGTGATAAGCCTTTTCGGAAGTGTACTCATTGTGGCAAAACTGGTCACACGATTGATTTTTGTTGGGACAAGCATGGCAAACCCAATTGGACACCTCAATTTGCCAATCATGCAGCGTCTGAAGGAGGTAGTGATGGTGCTGCCCATAGTGATTCTCCACAGGTTTCCCTTCCAGGGAGTGGTTCTACTACAACTCCTCACTGTGATGATCTCTCTCAGATACTGCGGCGTTTGCAACACTTGGAGGCATCCAGTCTTACATCCACCGGTCCCCCATCTTCTTCTGCAACTCTAGCTCATGTAGGTACACCTGCTCTTCTTACCACTACTACTCCATCTTGGATTAATGACTCTGGGGCTTCTGCTCATATGACTGGTGAGTCATCTTTATTTACCACTTATTCACATACATATTCCTCTTCACCTGTTATTCTTGCAAATGGTTCTTCTACTCTAGTTTCTAGGCATGGTACCATCTCACCTACTCCTTCCATGAGTCTCTCATCTGTGGTACATGTCCCTCAGTTACCGTTGAATCTTCTTTCTGTCAGTCAAATAACTAAAGCTTTACATTGTTCTGTGACTTTCTTTCCTTCTTATTGTGTTTTTCAGGATCTTCACGTGAGGAAGAAGATTGGTGGAGTGTGTGAAAAAGATGGTCTCTACTACCTTGACCATGGTGCTTTTGCCTCGTTTGCTTCTGTTGGAGGGGTGTCTGCTTTCCAGTGGCACTGTCGTTTAGGTCATTTGTCTTTAGTTAGGTTAAAGTTGTTATTACCTTCTTTTAATTCTGTGTCTCGGTTAGAGTGTGAAGCCTGTGAGTTGGGAAAACATCACCGTGCCTCTTTCCCTTCTCGTATTATGGCTCATAGTTTGTCTTTATTTTCTTTAGTCCATTCGGATATTTGGGGTCCTTGTCGTGTTAACAATCGGAGTGGTTTTATGTATTTTGTCACTTTTGTGGACAACCATTCTCGTCTCACATGGTTATACCTCTTAAAGGATCGTTCTGATTTTATCTCTGTATTCCAAAATTTTTATAATGAAATGAAAACTCAGTTTGGTTTGCCTGTTAAAATTTTTCGTTCTGATAATGCTTTGGAGTATGTTCAGTGTGATATTTCTGCCTTTTGTGTTTCTCATGGAATGATTCACCAAACTAGTTGTTCCTACACCCCACAACAAAATGGGGTAGTGGAACGAAAGAATAGACATTTACTTGAGGTTGCATACACTATAATGTTCCATATGCATGTCCCGAAGCAATTTTGGTGTGAAGGGGTGCTTACTGCTTGTTATCTGATTAATCGAATGTCTCCTTCTATTCTTGCCGACAAGTCCCCCTTTTCCATTATTTTTCGGGTCAGCCCAGTTTTCATTTACCTCCTCGTGTTTTTGGGTGTATTTGTTTTGTTCACTATCTACATGCTCATTCTGATAAACTCTCTCCCCGGTCCACTAAGTGTGTTTTTCTTAGATATTTTTGTACCCAGAAAGGGTACAAGTGTTATGACCCTGTCACCCATAGGTATTTTGTGAGTGCTGATGTCACCTTCTTTAAAGACCGTTCTTATTTTTCTTCCTCCTCTGTCTCTGAGGATGAGTGGCGTGTTGATACTCCTCCTCCTGTCCCTGCTCTTGTCCCATTCCCTACACCTCCATTGCAAGTTTATCAGCGGCGTGACAGGACAGTACCACAGGAAGAGGTTCCAACGGCTCCACCTATTTCACTACCTCTGCCAACTTCTTCGTCTAGTGAAGCTCCACCTTCTTCTTCAACTGATGACTTACCTATTTCCTTGCATAAAGGTACTCGCTCTTGCACTCAAAAGTCTTCTGCTTTATATTCTATTGATAAGTATGTGTCTCTTTCTCACTTACCCTCTTCTATTCAAACTTTTGCCTTGTCAGGGTCTTCCAACCCTATTTCCAAAAATCATACTGAGGCTCTTCGTCTTTCTGGTTGGAAGAAGGCCATAGATGTGGAAATGGATGCTCTCTTGTCTCGACACACTTGGAGTTTGGTAGATCTGCCTCCTGGAAAGGAACTTGTTAAGTGTTGTTGGGTTTACACAATCAAATACCTTCTGGATGGTTCTATTGAGCGGCTTAAAGCCCGTCTGGTTGCCAAGGGGTATACACAGACTTATGGTGTGGACTACTTTGAGACCTTCTCTGCTGTTGTTGGCTGAATTTTGTTCGCCTATTTATTTCTATGGTAGTTAATTTTGATTGGCCCTTGTTTCAGTTGGATATTAAAAACGTCTTCTTGTATGGTAATCTTCATGAGGAGGTATATATGGAGCAACCTCCTGGGTATGTTGCTCAGGGGGAGACTAGTACTCAGGTGTGCAAATTGCAGAAAGCAATCTATGGCCTCAAACAATCTCCCAGAGCATGGTTTGAGAAGTTCAATGCCACAGTTGTATCGTGCGGTTTCTCGCAGTGTTACTCTAATCATTATGTGTTTGTTCGTCATCATGGTGGCAAGTTGGTTATTCTGGTTGTATATGTTGATGATATAATTGTTTCTGGTGATGATGTGTCAGGCATTGCTGAGGTAAAGACTTACAACAAAACTTTCAGACCAAGGATTTAGGTGACCTTCACTACTTTCTTGGCATTGAGGTTATGAGAAGCAAGAAGGGTGTCAGTCTGTCTCAGAGGAAGTATGTTTTAGATCTTTTATTTGATACTGGCATGCTTGCGTCCAAGCCAGTGGATGTTCCCATGGATCCTCATCAGAAGTTTGGTGTAGATGATGGAGATCCCCTCAAGGATGTGCACCAGTACAGAAGTTTAGTTGGGAAGTTGATTTACATTACTGTCACGAGATCAGACAACTCATTTGCTGTTGGCGTTCTGAGCCAGTTTATGCAAACTCCTCAAAAGGCTCACTGGGATGTTGCCATTCATATCATTCGTTAATTGAAGGGTTCTCCCGGTAAAGGGTTGATTTATCGTCCTAATCGACATATGGATTTGGTTACTTATTCTGATGCAGACTGGGTTGGATCGGCAAGTGATCGTCGTTCCACTACCGGTTATTGTACGTTTGTTGGGGTAATCTTGTCTCGTGGCGTAGTAAGAAGCAAACTACTGTTGTGCGGTCAAGTGCGGAGGCAGAGTATCGGGCTATGGCTCACACTACAGCTGAGTTGATGTGGCTCAGGTCTCATCTTCTTGAGATGGGATTTCCTGTGCCTACGCCGATGAAGATGTATTGTGATAACCGGGCAGCTATATATATTGCTAGTAACCCTGTTTATCATGAGCGGACTAAACATATTGAGGTGGACTGTCACTTTGTTCGCGATGCCGTCTTGAAAAAGCTAGTTGAGACTCCGTTTGTTTCGCCTTCAAATCAGCTAGCTGATGTCTTCACCAAATCTTTGTTTGCTCTTAATTTTCGCACTTGTTGTGACAAGTTGAGCATGGGAGACCTATATGCTCCAGCTTGAGGGGGAGTGTTGAGAATTAGGGGTAGTTTTGTCATTGCTATTTTGGGTCTTTGGGGTTCCATGTAATTTTCTATCTTTTAAGTCTTTATTTGTTAAGATGTAATAGGTGACGGCTAAGGGGTAAGTTTCTAATAAACCCCTAACCAGCTTACCTTAATTAGTTTGACTTTATTATTAATAGAACCCAAGGCCTGCGATAGAAGTTATCTTCTTCTATCGCAGGCTGCTGTTTTCTTCTCTTGGCAGTGTTCTTCTCTTCCTCTATTCTCTTCTTCTTCTTCTTCTATCTTCTGCTGGTTAGTTAGTTCTGATTTCTAACAAGTTCTACTTGTCTTAAACCATTTGATTCCAAGGTTGATCTCGATAACTCTAACTTGGCGTTAATCCCTACTTTCGTCGCCTCCACTAAAACAATATCATCAGCAAAAAGCATACACCAAGGAATCTGATCTTGAATGTCTTTGATTAAATCATCCATGATAAACCCAAACAAATAAGGGTTTAAATCTGATCCTTGATGTAACCCAATTGTTATGGGGAATTCATTACCTTAACCCCTCACAATTCTTACACTAGTCGCTACACAATTGTGCATGTCTTTAACTATTTCCACATATTTACTTGAAACACTTCTCTTCTCTAGAACTTGCCAGATTAACTCTCTAGGTACTTTGTTATAAGCTTTTTCTAGATCAATAAAGACCATATGGAGGTCCTTCTTGCAATCTCTAAATCTTTCCATGAATCTCCCAATTAAGTTAATAGCTTATGTCGTGGATCTTCCTAGCATAAAACCAAATTGGATCTCCAAAATGGTAATTCTTGTTTCAAGCAAGTCTCAATGACTCTCCCGTAATTTCATAGTATGCCCCTATAGTTATTGCAACTCAGAATATTACTTTTATTTTTATAAATCGGAACTACACTGCTTCTCTTCCTTTCGTCTGCCATTTTCCTTGTGCTCAAAATCTTATTAAACAGCTCGGTTAGTCAAGATAAACCATGGATGCCTAAGCTCTCCCACACTTCTATTGAGGCCCCATCTAGACTTGGTGCCTTGCCTACTTTAATCCTCCTTAAAGCTTCTTTTATTTCATGCACCTTAATTTTCGTATATATCTGCAACATGTAGTATTATGATGGATAATGCAGCTTTCCGGGACACTATTACTCAAAATGTCTTCATTTAGTAGGTTGTAGAAATAATCTTTCCATCTCTCCTTAATGTCCTCGTCCCTTATTAGTACATTACCATCTTCACTTTTAATACATATAACATGATCAAAATCTCTACTCTTCCTTTCCCTCTCATTTTAGCTATCTTATAAAAAAAATTCCCCTTCATTTGTGCTCAGATTGTTATAATCATCTTCATATTTTTTTGCCCTTGCCTTTCCCACAATCTTTTTAGCTTCATTTTTGGCAAATTTATAGCGTTTTAGATCCACTACAGCCTTAGTCCTTTGCCTTGTCTTAAAACTAGCTTTTTTAGCTTTAATGGCTTCTTGAACCTCATCATCCACCAAGTCTCCCTAGAGTAATAATGCTTTCCTTCCGATTTGCCTAGGATATCTTTAGCAACCTTCTTAATACTAGTAGTCATCTCATTGCACATCGTTTTTGTGTCCATCAGACTCCCACCTTCCTTGTTTGGTCAGCTTATCAGTAAATGATTTCAAGATTTCTCCTTTTATGCTCCACTACCTTATCTTAGGGAAAATTGGTTCACCTTTCTTACGATTCGGCGTAATGCGATACATATCCATGACCACTAATCCATGTTTTGTGGTTAGGCTCTCCCCTATTATAACCTTATAATCCTTACATAACATCCTATCGGACCTTCTTGTTAGAAAGAACTCTATTTTGGCTACTATGCCCATTCTTGAATGTAACTAAATGCTCTTCTCTCTTTTCAAAATATGTGTTCAAAATCGATAGACCATAAACCACGGCAAAATCTAAAACTGGAGTCCCCACCTCAATTCTTCTGTCCAAAATCGTATCCTTCATGTACACCTTCATATTATATGTGTGTGTATATATATATTACACTCACTTTGGGCCACTGCCAAGGTGTTGCCTAGGTATGAAGGTGGCTGGCCACTGCCATGGCAACTGTGTTAATTCTTGCATTTGACACTGTGACTACGGTAATCTGAAGACTGGATTTATATATTTAAATGTTTGTGTGTTCTTGCTTAACTTTGAATTCTTAGTTTTCAGCTTATGTGGTGCTGGATTAATGTTTGTGGTTCCAATATCTCCCCAACTTACTTTTATGCTATATAATGGTCTAATAGTCAATCTGTAATGGCTATATCTTGATCTTATGAGTTGAATGGTATGATTTACTCTTTACCAGAATGATATTATTGAAATTGCTGCATCTTATTTTTACTTGTATATGGTGCAGGTCTTTATTATGATAGTAGCAATGGAACTTGGTATTCTTATGATGATCAAACTCAGCAGTACATCCCTTGTGGTGATCAGAATGACAAAGGAAAAGCAGCAAATGAGCCGAAGGCATCTGATAGTGCTAGTAACAGAAAAGTAGTGATTTCTGCTCCTGCTGCTACAATAACATCAAATGAGAAGACTGCGTCATTGCCAGATGCTGTCCAGGCTGCTGCAACTGCAGCTCTTGCTGCAGAAAAGAGAGAGAAGGAGAAAATGAAAGAGATAAGGCTGGCTTCAAAGAGCAATATTCTTGCGAACAAGAATAAAATGAGTAACGTTTTAAGCATGTGGAAGCAAAGGAATAATGTGGGTCAGGCAGCTCGGATCGTTCTCGATGACACTGTGTCTTCAGCTTTAATGGATGACAGGCCTAAAAACAAGTTCAGAAGTGATTCTATGCTAGCAAAGGAAAAAACTTCAACCAGTTTGGGATTTTCCTCCACAGCGGTCGTTCGTGGTGCTAGTAACACGTTAACTACCCCAATTACTGCACAGACTGCTTCTGCAGTTTCTGAGATCAAACCACAACCTGTCAGCAACAGTTCAGGAGGCACATTAATGGGGGTGATTAGAGGATCTGGAAGAGGGGTCACGAAGTCAGATACTACTTTGTCTGGTAGACCTTCCACCTCATCACCTGCTGTTACAAGCTCTGCAGGGACATCAGCAGTTAATCCAGGCACACCTGCCATACAAACTCCCTTCAGAACAGATGCATCTGCACTGGGTTCCTACACACCACCTGCTACAGGAAGTGGCAAGCGAAGGTTCTCTGAGCAGCCAGTTTCTTCTCATAGGGAACAGCCTCAGACAACATATAGGGACCGTGCAGCTGAGAGGAGGAGCCTTTATGGATCATCATCATCTTCATCTATTGGGGATGGGCTTGCTGATTCAAGTAAGCATGCTTAACAATTTCTTTTGTGTTGGGTTCAGATGTTGCATTTGCTCTAGATTGGAGTACTAAATCCTGTGAAGGGTCCTTTGTTGCTCCGGAATAAATCCAACACCATATTTTGAATCCTGAAAGCTTCAGACAGCATATACACAAGTCAATTTAAATAGTCAACCTAGGATGTGAATAATTTGTTGTTGGAAGGATATCTATCCAGTGAGTTCACTGGTTCATTGCTTGGTTATTCTCACTGAAAACTCATATTTACATTGTAAGAAATGTTATTTTTACAATGCTTTGTCAAGATCAAGATTTGGCATTCGGAAAAGGTTCTTTCTTGGAGATTGGGGCAATGTCTTTTTCCCCAGGGGTTGGAGGATGTGGGGCTGGAGATGTTACCAGCAGCATCCAGAGTTGAAAGGTGATTTCAGCTGAAAGAGCTATTGATGAGAATAATGTGCGTAATCGGATGGTCCGCAGCATGGGCTGGCAAGAAGGCTTGGTATTGTCTTCCATTCTTCTTTTGTTTGCATGTTGAATTTGCTTGTCAACAGATCTTCTGAACCTAATTGAGAGGCAGGCAGTGACATTTATCTGTTCAAGGTGGAACCTTGCCCATTAACAACCAGAATCCCTCGAGTCATATGGATTTGCACAAACAGCATGATGTGATGGTGTGTTTGTTGTATACGAGAGATTTTGTTTATTGATGTTGGTCTTATGTGCTCACATAAAAGCACAATTACATAGCCTTCTCTAATCTGGTTTAGTCGGGGTGCGTTTATTGTTTCTTGGGTTGGTTGGACGCAGGGGCTAGGCAAGGATGGGTGCGGCATAACAGAGCCAGTACAAGCACAAGTCATGGAAGATAGAGCAGGGCTTGAAGGTCAAGGCAGGTGATAGTTACCGAAGTCTTTACTTCTTAGACTTCGCTTTTCCTTTATTCTATGGACTTCTAGCTTTGTAGCACTGTAAAAACAAGTTGCTTAAAAAGCTTTTTCAACTTTTGCTGATTTGAGAGGAACGAGCTGTTACCGATCCAAGGATCATATCGGTTTCAGGAGTCTAATAGGATTGGTCGATCCAGACCCTCCTCACTTATCTTTTCAATCATGAGAAAAGTGGGATTTTATCATGTTGTCTAGGTTGATTTGGTTGCCTCCTGGGTAGGCTGTAAAGGGATAACCATTGCCAAATTTTTTGTAATTTGCGTTTGGTTGCTTATTTATTTGGAAATTCAACTTGGAAGGTAGATTCCAATTGCAGTTAATTCTATCATGGAGGGATGATTGGGTATTCTTTGTATATTAGCTGCTCAAGTTTGGAAGATTACTATCTCTCAAATAGGGAGATGATGTTTCAAATGGTTGCGTGGTTGCAAGAGAAATAGAGTGAAGGGAAGTGGTACCCACCCCGTCCCCACCAAAAAATAAAAGGTGAAATCTAGTCATAATTAAAATGGCTAACTCTTGAAATCATTTTCTAACACGATTTTGTAGTTAATACAAAATATTTTAAATTTGAGTAATAAATTTTAGGGATTGAATTCTGTCCAGCTGCTTAGCATATGCTAGCATCTTCGTATGTCTTTCTTTCCACAATAGAGGGTAGATATGTCATTTCATAAGAGGGCGGGCACAGGACAAGACTCGAGAGAGATAGACAAAGGGAGGCATAAAGATAGAGGCACGATTGGGGAAAAGACGTAGACGGTTTGCAAAGTAGAGCTCACGGAGATGGAGTCATCTCGCCTCAAATGGAGGCAACGCGACAATTGGTGAAGATATTTTCAGTGAGAGGCAAAGTGAGGAGAGGAAGAAGATGACTTTGGTTTTGAATCCATCACTGTCCGGTTGGCTTTGGTTTGATGAGAGTAATACAGTCACTTACGTGACTTTTGAAATTTTTTTAAGATTGACCGTTGGATCGTAATATTTCCATGTGTCGCTCCCATAAGCACTGGCTGGACGATGGGCGGTGCCACCTTGGCCGTAGAGGATCTAAATCCAGAAAAAAAAAACCTGACAGAATCGCTTTCACTGCCGTACGACAGAAAAACAAAAGAAAATAAATAGTCTAACTTATGATCTTGTCTTGTGTACCCGATCTTGTCATTCGTATCCGAAACGAATCGATTCAAAATTGAACCTATGAGTCTTAACTTCTTTTTCTCTTTGTGCACCATCCGTTTTGAGATCTCCCGTGCATATCTAGTAATCATATACAATGCAAAGAATTTACCGTGGTTTGATAAGATTGCCTGGATTCACTTGAGAAAACTAAAGATTTTTTACTATTTTCTAAAAAACTTTCTACATCACTTTCAACCTCACAAAGTGTTTATCCTTGTTTGTTACCAGGGTTTTCTGTACAGAGATAGGGAAACCCAAAACCTTTATCCTCATACAATTATAATTCTACCCATATACATGTAATTGACCCAAAACTCATCCTAATTATAAATACAACCAATTATAATTATGTGGACCCCCAGAACACAAGACATACCCAACCCCACTATATAGGTCAATCGTGTCAATGATTCACGAAGAACATGTTCTCATGAACCAATTCCATAAGAAAGGTAAGGAATCGAACTGTTCTAGAATCAATTCCAGATTTTCCAAAAATGAAAGTAATGGGTGCAAACAATAGTGCACAGGAGGAAGTACACGATTGGTACTCAGGTGATGTATCATCTCATCAATTTGCTCGGTGGTCCATCTCCAATGTAGGGGTGATTCTGCCTTTAACAATTTGCACTGAAGATATATTTTCTTGGACCACATCCATCCATTGAAGATATTAATTAGATGTTTTTAATGGTCCCAATTCTCTATCACTGGATATTCTTAATTCCTTATCGCTGATGTTTAAAAGAATCAGAAATTTTGGCTTTAAGATGTAAAATTACTTTCTCTTGCCAGCCTTGTGTATGGTGAGTGAATGAGGAGGAAAGGAAAATTTGGATGTCGCTAGTCAATTTGCGCACCTCTATGTTAGGGAGTTCGGATCCTCTCCAGCGCACCAGTTAGAGCAGCACACATTGGATGGCTGGAGCTGTTCGGCATGTGTGCCAAGGATTTTTTCGCTATTTAAGGGTGTAGGGGCTGCGTGCTGGCGCAATGGGGTGACATTCTTTCTCCTATATGAAAATTAGTAATCATAACTCGCCAGACATGTTTGACGCATCTGTAATCATCTGCGAGTGGAGTAATGCTAGTACTAGGGCTGCAACAGGGTCGGGTTGGGCCGGGCTTTTTAAAACCCTAGCCCAACCTTGAGTCCCCTTAAATGGGCCTAGGCCTGTCCTGACCTTGACTTAGGGCCTAAAAACCCTGATGGGCCAAGCCCAACCCAAGCCCCCCCTGATTGGGCCGGCCTTGGCCTATTGGCCCTGACCCTAACCTTGGCACAAAAATGGTTTAACTTACCAACATGTGAAATGTTACATGTAATAAACCTATATTGACCTCCTCCATTAGTCAAACCCACAGTTAATGCCCTTCACTTGGCTCCTGCTGCAATAAGCAAACTAAAATAGCTGAATGTCTATATAGCAACACAATAAAGGGTTGCATTCACATTAATCTGGTTATTTTATTATGTTTCTTTTTCCTTGGTACAATGCTTAGGCCCCATTTAAAATAATTATATTTCTCGATCACATGTATCATAAAGAATTTTCTTCACGGAGTACAACCTAGAAATGATGCTTCAGTGAACCATAGACCACATTCTAGAATACCAACATAATAAACAAATAAGATACATAAATTGTACACACCAACTATACATTATTTTACTCCCCAAACCTAAAGAGCAGCTAATTGTGATAACTAAAGTTGATCCCTCAAAGTCCTTACTTGAGAAAGTTCAGAAAAACGTCTAGCAAAATTTGATTAATACTAAGACTCTAAGGTATCAAGAAGCACTTTTGTTGTTTTGCATATACAAAATCAAGGCCAAAATCAGGGTCAAAACTAGGATAAAAAATCAGTGCCAAAAATAGAATAGGGTCGGGCTGAGCCCGAGGTCTCAACCCTGACCCGGCCCTAACCTGCCCAGTCCTCAAGGCCAGAAATCTTTAGCCCAGCCCTGTTCGGGCTCAGGACGGGTTCGGGCCAACATGGCCAAACTTGCAGCCCTGTTAGTACGCTACAATGTACAATCAGTAGACAAGGACCCTTCTACCAAAACATAAAGACAAGGACCCAAGCTGAAATTTTCAAATTTAAAGTTTAAACACCACCCCATGGTTCTAATATCGGTATCGTATCGAACGATACATATCGATTTTGCTAGTCGTTGATATCAATACCATGCCGATATTGTGTCGATAGCACGATACGAATAAAGGGTAAAATGGTTAAAAAAACTTATTTTTAAAGGAAATTCAGGGGTATTTTTGTTCAATACAATCAATCCAGACTGATACCATATCAATTTTGTAAATCGCTGCGAATACCCATTCCAATACCGTGCACTAAAACCATGCACCACCTCCATCACCCTTAGAGAAAAAAAACGACGAAAAGCAAAAAAGTAGGACTCCAACGCGGAAGGACGTCACTTTTAACCGTTAAATTCCCTTGTGAAAAAGACTTTCAACATTATATAACGACCAATCAGGACACGTTATTGGTGTCGTCGTTCCTTTTGTAGATTGGAGTTGTGCGAGATTTTTTTTTTCTGGTGAAAAGTTGTGCGAGAATAACGCGAGCCATTATAGAAGGCCGTGTAGACCCCACCCCATTATATATAACAACCTTTCTGGAGAATCAGGACATGCCTTTGCTTCCGCGTGCATTACAAAGTTAATACTCGATCAAATTGTTCTCAAAGGCCGCCTCGAATATATATATAAAAAAAGAAAGCCGGTTATACTTGGTGGTGGTGGTGTGTATACATCGACCAGTTTGTATTGAGAGCACGGTTCTAAGTATCGGTATCATATGTTATGTTAGTCATCGATATCGATATCATATCGATATGGTATCGGTAGTACAGTATGACAAGGGATAAAATGGTTAGAAAACTCATTTTTTAAGAAAATTCAGAGGTAATTTTGTCTAACACAATTGATCCAAGCCGATACTGTATCGGTATTATATCAGTTTTGCGTGTTGTCGATACCTGTTCCGATGCCGTGCACTAAAATCATGATTGAGAGAGAGAGAGAGAGAAATTAAAGGTGTCAACTGCTGGCTGGCCCGCATCGATATTCGGTAGGTCTAATCGAAGCAATCGATTAAACCTCGAAATTGGACTAATTAGTTAGTAAATGATCTAGTGTCGGGCCTAGGCTGATTATTATTTTATTGTTCTTGATGTTTGATTATAGCTTGATCAAGATTTGTCGGCACCGGTGACTGACCTTTGTATAGACTTAATCAACCCGATTGGATTGTTTACAACTTGATTGTAGTTTAATTATGAACCAAAAATGGATCGATCAAATAGAAACATGTTCATCCCTAACCTACAAAGCCTGATTACCTAAATAAACAATAACGATGCAGAACGTTAAATTAGTGGGGATCGATTAGGCTCGAGCAACGCCGATCAATTGGCACCTCTATGACTAACCCACATGGTGAAGTAGAAAAGACTCTAAGAGGGTATCCATAACCCAAACAATATGTACATCTTTTTTTCCAAATTTATATTATAAAAAAAAAAAAAAAAAATACTACTAATGCCATTCTGATGACACACTATGACAGAGTTCAGATCCTCTCCAACGCACCAATGAATGCAATGAGCAGTAGACGACTGGAGCTGTCTAGCACGCACCCCAAGAACAACTTCAATCGGCCAATGCTCACTGCACTCACTGGTGCACTGGAGAGGATTTTTACACCGCCATGACATCCAATCCCTCACACATTAATGCGATTAAATTCATTGGAATATATTCGATCCCTAGGAAGATCCTTGTATTTCAAGATACTAGAAGGTGGGATGGAGCATATCACCATAAGCATACGTTTTTTGTGGGGTAACTTACACATACCTCCCCTGAGGTAAGGCCTAATCACAGATCCACCCGTGAGGTTTTGATATTTACGCATGCTTTCTTTGCTTTCCAAACTAATTAATAAGTAAACCCACTCTATTAATTAGTTGTTCTCGTTAGTTATGAACAATAAGAATGCTTTAGAAATTTTATGACCAATATACCCTTGAACATCTCCACTAGACACCTGCAACTCATCTTCCCCACCAACGATGCCTAACAATTGATTCGAGCCTCCCTAGAACACTGCTACCGCTACCACCACCAACACTGCTACCGCTACCTACAACTCATCTTCCTCATATCTTATATATGGTGCGCTTCAAGGAATGCAACTGTAGCACTGTCCCCAGAGAAGCTGCAACATAAGAAAGGATTATCGGTCGAGGAGTTGCAGAAGCTGCCTAAAACTACTGCTGACCTCACCCTTTCCCTGTGAGCTCATTTAATACATATAACCCATTCTCTTTAACTTCTTGTCCTCCCTCATTTCCAATGTTCAAATGCTGAACTCCAGTGAATGTTGACCTCAACCGCTGTGGTGTATTGATCATATCAGATGATACAATATGGGTAGAGATTTATTACAAACCAAAGATAAAATAGAGTCAAATGGAAATAAACAGAAAACACAAGAAAAATAAATCGGTGGGTTTTTATGATACTAATATTGTTTACAAACAGAGATGTAACGATCAAATTGTAGAACCAATTGAACGCAAGATTGATCTTCGAGTCTTCATAGAGGTCGAAATCCCTCTTCCTTAGTCTCTCCGTTTCACTGATCTGCCTGCGACTCGTTGAGTGGCGATGATAGACCGTGGACAGTAATGATCAGTAACGATGACTCATAGATCCCTCTTCGTTTCAATCTCGAAGTCTCACTGTCTCTCTCGGTTTCTCTAGTTTCAAATCTCTCTTTCTGATTTCACTTTTAACCTAGGGTTCCAATTAGCTTTAGGTAATGATCATGTTATACCCATTCCCAAAACAGGCCTAATTTGAAATTTTATGATAGGTGTTGCTCCAGTATGATAGGTGCTGCTCTAGTAACTATCAACGCTGGAGACATGGGTTGTGGAAGTGGGTTCCAAATGATTGATGGTAAGTAATTGAATGGTACAATTTTAACCTCCAAGAACTAGGTATAATATCACCATTTTATAGTGTACAAACCATGTTAAGAACCCTTGAGAGTGGGGGAATACAGTGTTGAGTTATTAGTTGAAACAGAGCAAGAAGTAGCCAACCGGCTGATCAATATGTGCTAACTTAGATCAGCCAGCCCCTTCTGCTGGCTGGTCCTGCAGCCTAGAAATTTGACTTGTGACCTGTGGGACCCGGTGCTCGGTAATAACCTCTCGCCCGAGTGTCCAAACCCAAGTTATAACCTATCTTTACTTTCATACCCATTATGAAATCAAGGAGGTGGGCCTGCGGGGTACAATTGATTGAAAAATCAGTTTTGACCGATTTAGCGGGCAAGCAAATGGACCCAAGTCGTCTAAGCACTATATAAGGGAGACATGAGCTTTAAAGCTCATTGCTCACCTTTGCAAGCCGTGGGAGGAAAAGAAGAAAGAAGAAAGAAGAAAGAAGAAAGGAAGAGGAAGTGGAGGACTAGGCCACGGATTTGTTGCCATTCCTGCTCCATCCCAGGTAGGAGTGCTACTCCCAGCTCCTCTCTTTACATTCCTATTATTTTAAACCTAGAAATAGGGTTTTTCACTGGGTTTTAGTTGGAACCCAGTGTTGTGCTTGGAAGTCAGATAGAGTGTGGTTGTATGAGGGCATATGATCCTCTTGCACACTCTCAATCGTCGTAAAAAATCAATTCCATCGAAGTTTGGACAAAAATGACCAAACCCTAACTTTAGGGTTTCAATAAGAGATTTGATCGTATCTCTGATTTCACCCGGTGAAACGCAGCGCAACTAAGCTCTGTGCATAGGCGAAGTGATCCTCTACAATATTTATAGAGTGGAAACAACCCTGACAAAGATGTCATCTGAGCCGAAGAATAGCTACCAGACCAGCCACTGGTCCATGGCTGGGTAATCCACCGATGGGTAAAATCTGGAAATCCAGAGCTTCTGCCAAGCCACTGGTTGATCATAGGCTTACCGCTAGTTAATGGCTACATCAACCGGTTGGTTGCCAGTGTGGAACTGTACTCTGCCCTTTTGGGAAACCTTCGGGCACTAGTTCAATATTGGATCTAACATCTCGTTAACGTGGGTCAAACTTAGTACATCGGTGAGGCGTATTCGGGATTCGATTGGCCATCAACTCGGGTTGTATTTGCCAAGTCTTTGAGACAAGGTGAGTGGGTGTGGTTTGATTTTTTTGCGGAGTGTTTTATTTATTTATTTTTGTATGTTCATATCATTCATTTAAATTATAAATTGTTGTCCATATAACTATGCTTTTTCTATATGTTAGGAATAAAATGTATGTTTAGAGTTGGAAATGAGGTCCAGTATGCCCGAGATGGATTCTGGTACTGGGATCGCTATATTTATATTGCATTCATGATGCATTAGACTTATTTATATAAACGGAATGGTGTGGTCGATGATGGAGCTAGTACTGTAGTTTCCGTGATTAAAGTATGTATATGTGTATGTTAGGGGAGACAGGTTGGTAGTGTGGCCGAGGGGATTCTGGTACTATCCTCTTGTCCTCTGATATACAGGTATGGATGTGACCCCTATACTAAATGCATATAAATGCGAATTGATGCATTTGCATTTGCAATGCTAGTATGTTGTTTCTCTGTGGTATGAGACTCGAGTTTATTACATACTTGTATAGCAACATATTAGAATCTATCATGCATTGACACATAGATTGAATGGTGGTTAGATGATTAATCAGTGCTACATCCCTTACCAACAGGGGATAAAGAGTTGGATAACAGACAGACTAGTTATCAAGGGGGTTTCCTGGGTGATCGAGAGGGCCCTGAGTGGTACCAGGACTGATAGATTTCCAACTGCAATCGGGGCTACCATTGGAGATGAGGCACTTATCGGTCCAGAGTGTATCGCTTGTGTTGCAGTAGTATTATACCAGAGACCTAGTTTTGTTGTGAGGTGATTATAATAAAAATGAACTCACACCTCGTATCATCTATTGTTTATGTATGCTTATATGCCCCCATCCCTCATTGAGTTTAGTGAAGCTCACTTCACATGGATACCTTCTTTTTAGATGTTGCAAGTGGTTTGATCGTAGCTTGTGATGATGCTCCCTCCTCCGCGGGGAAGAGCGGTGAACTCCTAAATCCGATGATCACGAGTCCAACTGTGCCTGTAACGAGTGTGCCTGTTGAGCCTTCTGTCGGATATAATAATTTTATAATATATGTCCTGATAACTGTTGATGCTTGGGTAATTCTGAGCAAACTTGTTATTGTAATATCATAACACTTAGATATCCTTGTTTTGAGAATCATTATGATATTGTAAATTAAATCTTCCACTGATTTGATTAATAGTGATTCTCAGTGGTGACGGTGGTGTTAAATACTCTGTTAGAGATCCTGGCAGGTTGTGTAGGATGATGGTAACCATTCTAATTGCATTGCCGATGCTTTTGGGAGCAGGGTGTGACAGATCATGGTTGGGCTTGAGATGAAGAAAATCAGAGGAGGACTTTTGGAGAAATGATGGTAGTTCGATGTGGGTAAAATAGAGAATGTGTGTTCCGATTTTGGACAATAGAACTAGAAAGGAATGGAACAAAGGAGAAAAGGGTTTTGGTGTATGGATCAGAAGTGGGTTTTGAAGTTTAGTGGAGAGATGGTTTCGGTGGAGAAGAAAAGAAGAAGGAGAGGAAGTGGTTTTCAGTTTTACGTTTTAGAAATGGAGGGGAAAGATAACCTTAGCTATCATCTCCGACTTGTTGTGGATACCTTTGATCTGTTTCATTTTTTCTCAATCCATCTGGGTCTTGTACCACCTTGCTTCAATCAGCTTTGAGCCTTATTGAATCGCTTAATTGTTGCGATCTTCCCTCTGCTGCATCTGCCCTCAAAATCCTCTAGGCCAAGAAGAAGCTCTGCTTGTGGCAAAAGTTAATCATAAAGTGGAAAGTTTTGCTATTAAGTGAATGGATATGGCGAACCCTCCATGTCCTGATTCTCTGCCATTAGGGTTCTTCAAGAGTAGAAATAAAGAAATAATGGAAGAAGTTTATTTTAGCATAAAGGGCAATTTTGTCAACAATTGAACAATTCTAGCATTTTCAGTCTCAGGTTAACAAAGTGGTTTACTCATTAATTAGTTTGAAAAGTAGGGGAGGTACACATAAATATCAAAAACCTCACAGTTGGATTAGTAATTAGGCATTACCTTAGGGGAGGTACATGTAAATTACCCCTTTTTTTTGGTGAACACCCTATGCATCCTTTTTACAAATTATTGCCAACTAATGAGCCAAACTTGTCCCAATGTCCTTACTTGCAAATAATGAGTGAGAATGGAGCAAATGAAAAAATATAAAAGCCAAATTTTAGGTAGGCAACCTCTTCTTGTAGCCAAGTTAATTCAAAAGTCCTCAATAAGAAAGCTGACTATTGACCTAAACCAAGCGTTACCATGTTCATATAACCTAGCTAACTACTGAAGTTTTTTACTCGATATATATGTTATCTTTACTAAACCAACAATTTTTCTCCTAATGGGGCAGGTTTAGTCATAGATATAATCCATCGCATTTGATCGGGCATCCGGTTAGTTTCAAAATCGATATTGATATTGATACATATCAGTAATATCAGATGTTTTTTTGTCTTCAAATACCGATGCCAACATGAATTTTGACCATTTTACCCTCTTTCTATATCGAATTAATAATCTGGCATTAGCCAAATATCGGTATTAGTGTCGGCCGATACCAATATGGATAGAAGGATATTCCTGAATTGAGACCAATTCCTAAAACCCTGGGTTTAGTATGGTCTTATTAATGCCATATCCGACCACATGTATAGGGCTCCTTACCTTTACAAAGTAACTTCGACGGGTACCTACTAGTCGAGGCACAGAACCCTTACCATATAGGACCATACAATACCTCATCCATTAGAGGATGGGGTGGCTTGGGTAGATATCCACTTTAACACATGTAATAGGAGGCTCCTTCCACCCACGGTGAACAAAAAATCCCTTGCCCATGAGTTTGGGTGTTTCGGGATGGATATTGGGATAGTTAAGAAGGCATTATCAATTACGTACAATTGAGAGCAGAATAATAATTCCTTCACCCTTGGTAGAGGAAAATTCTCTTCAATAATATCACTAGAAAGAGCAAAGTTTACTTGGTCCATTCAATAAGAGAAGGTTATTTTGACAACTTGACATCTGCGACATTATATCTAGGTTGGTGTATCAAAGTAGTGGATATGTTGTACGCACCATCATCATCTATTAATTTATAAATATTTTGTTAAATATGAAATCCCGTATTAAGATATAAAGCTGTTAATTGAAAATCCAATTTTTATCGATTTTAAAGTTATTTTAATTTAATCTTTGAAAATCTCAGAAGGGGAAAGTTTTCATATGACAGTGTAAGCCATGTATGTGAGAGGGCGAGAGTTTTAAGGCATTAATTAATAGGTGGGGGTTTATGATTTTTCCAATTTTTTATGAGAGGGGACACGATTGTGCATGCTTACACGGTCGTGTATAAAAACTTCTCCCATATAAGAATAAAACGTCTAACATGGTTGGTTAGGCTAATCTGAGGAGAGTATTTTCTATTGAGTACAAGAATTTTTTGCTTAACACGTAATTGCAAATACCTTGACAAGAAAGACACTATCTATCATGTGTATGGCTGATTTACTCCGTGGCTTAAAAAACAGAGATGCGCAATCGAAATCAGCAAATCTTGAGATAATTTTAAAAATTGAATCGGAATTAGTTCAACGCTTTAATTATTAATATTAAACAATTTTTTTTAAGGGAAAAGTAAAGGGAGACAGTTGTAGGCTTTCAGCTCCCTCTATATAAACCCCCGCTTACCCAATGAATTTCCTTTGTGTCTGTACCTTCTGAGATCTAATTTTCCTCTCCTCCCTCTCATTTATTCTCTGCTCCTCGTCTTTCTCTGTAATTAACAAATCGAAGGTTCTACCTCTCTTTTCTTTGTTCTTAAAGTCTCGTCCACCAAGATTTTGGATCAGGTACAACTCTACACTTGTTGAATTCGAGCTCCTTTTCATCTAATCTGACATTGTTTTCCTTGATTCGGGGCTCTAAAGCTGTTAAAACGTTATCGCTGGAGTTGCTTCGGAGGTTTTCACATTCAATGTCTGTCTTACATTTTTATTTATTGTCCTAATTCGTTTATGGATTTCTACTGGAGATGAATTTTTCTCTGTGGCCGCTCTGTCAGATCTGGTTTGATTTGACTATTTGAGTGAACAATGCTCTAAAAGAAAGCGATTCGGTTTTTTATTTGTTTTTCTCTGTGCTGAGATCTACATAATATATTGAATTCTGCTTAATTTGAAGTTCCACTAGAGAATATCGATGGATGAATATCGAAATTCATTCGTTTGTGGGGGCGTTGATTTGAAATATTAAATTTTCATCTGGAAGTTAAAACGGAGATAAAAGTTGGCAAAAGAAAAAGATAAAAGGAGCTTGTATGGATCTCTATTTGTCTAAGAAGTTTTCTGGATCTATTATTCTCTGAGATATTCAGTTCAACTATTAATATTTCAGAAACTGATGAACAGGTTTCTTCGATTATTAGATAAATTCATGTTTTCCTTATTGACAGGTTATGTGTTATGCAGGTAATAGCAATATAGTTGCCACTCATGGGAACCATGGTTGCTGCTGCCAACCGGGTAATTTCTGCTATTTAAAATTTCTTTTGTCTTGTTAATCACTGTGGCTTTCCTATCATGCTTTCGAGAGACAGAACTTCTATGTCATAAGGTGCCTAGACATGCTGATGCACCTAGTCCCAGGCACAATTAAAGGACCACCATAATAGTGAGTACTGAATTAACGGCTTTAATGCCTGGCCACTAACTTCGATCAAACGCTGGATCAGAAAACATCTTAACTTGCTTCTTTGTGGGAGAGCAAGACTTGGTTTGGTTATATGATAAGTGCTCCTTTGGGTGCAGGAAGCAAATGGATGCTTGCCAAATGGAAAGATGGTCAAAGTTGTGTTCGTTTTGGGTTAGTAATCAGTACCATGAATCTGCAGTTATGGCTCATTTTGCAATCATCATATGTAGCGCAATCTATGGCCATTGAATCAAATCATTAAACTTGAATTTATTTTATTATCTACTCAACTTTAAAATCTCAATTTCGATGACGGTTTCTAACTGGGGAAGGATGCACCTTACAACCTCCAACTTAAATATGCTTTCTTTGTAACTTCAGATGGTAGCTTGAACCTATCTGTTGAATACCCTTTGAAAGCTGTAGTGAAAAGGAAAAAGCGGAAGCTGAACTGAGCTGTCAAATTAAACAAAATTCCATATGACATAAGAAGGGGAGGAAAAAGTTTATATAAAAAAAGAGGGGGGGGGGGTGACAAGGCCCCAAAACTTCAGCTGGAGTTCATGTAGCTAATTCATTTAGTGCCAAATATATCAAAACCAACGTCTTGTGCTCGTGCAATACACTTTAAATGCATTCACCTATTGACTTTTACTTTCTAGCCTTCTCTTTCACCTCTTGACTTTTACTTTCTAACATTCTCTTTCCTTGGTAATAGGTTTTCAAAACAGTTCTACAATCAGAAGTTTCATAAATAATGACATTCAATAACACAAACACAGAGAGATGAGTGTTTGCATCATGCAAAATGTACATATTTATGTGGTCTTTTTCCTGCTCTTCTCTTTTGCTTTATCTATCAATAAGCAAGCTTGTGTGATGTTTTCATATTGTCGGATGGATTTTCCCTTTTCCTGCTTAGAGTGACCAAGTTTCACGTGGATTCTGACAAATTTTTGTTCTGATAAGTTTGATTGTGATTAATTAATGAACAGGTGGCCCAGGTAGTGGTAAGGGCACCCAATGTGCAAATATTGTTGAACACTTTGGGTTCTCCCATCTCAGTGCTGGTGATCTTCTTCGAGCAGAAATTAAATCTGGTTCAGAAAATGGGTATGACATAAATTTCTGTGGTATAAATAGTAATCCATGCTGCACTAAGAATGATCAAATAAACAAAATTTTTTTTTGTTGGCATTATAAACCATGATCACTTGAAATACATTGTGGGTTACAATGCAAAATAATTAGAAACTGATGAGATGCCAATGGTTAGACTATTTGGACAGACCATTAAATCAGTTGGATGTATGACTTACTGCAAAGTCCATTGGCCCCTATTCGATGCTTGTGATGTTGGAGATCTATGTTAACAAATCTGGCAACAATAAGGATCCTATCCTCTAAAAAATATATTGGTATGGGGTTTGATTCTTGCATCTCGATGACTGTTTGGCAATGAAAAACAAATCTGGAAAGCTTGTAATGTTGTCTGAAGTCTTAACCAATCAAAAGATCTAGTTGGTAGCATAGAAAGCTTGCAATGTTTTCTGGAGTCCTAACCAATCAAAAGATCTAGTTGGTAGCCTATTTCTAGGCAAGGCTATCTCTTGACGAGATACATTAAAATGGTTCTAAGTGCACCTTAGTGGACTTGCACAATGCCTCTAATATCTATTTTAGGCTCTCCTTTTGATCTTGTGGAGGGTTACGTAGAACAACAACAAACAACAAACTCAGCCTTATCCCAACTTAATGGGGTCGGCTACTTAGAAATACTTTATAAATCTTATACTTTTTGATATATTATTTTTTCCCCATTTCTTGTTTTCTCCTATTGAGGTTGTCTACTAACTAAAGTTTGTCAATGATATTGATAAAATTTCCTCCATTTTCTGTCTGTTGTTGATAATATTTTTTATTCGGAGGAATGTTTGGGAGAGGATCCCAAACCAATCCAAAACATATAAAGGACTGATAATTTAGACTTACTATTTGGTTGGTCCATCTAGGAAATCTCATTGATCAAGCATGGATCTACTTGGATGACCCTAAAAATCTGATGCTAGAATTTATTAAGCTAGATCTGTTTTCTTGTACTGTAAAAAATTGAAATGTGATGTATAAGATGGTTTGAATGGTTTGAATCATCCACCAAGTTCAACTTCTAACTGAGAACCTTCTAGGTTGACCTGATCAGATGGTATGTCCACCCAATGCACGTTTTTTGGCACACTGATCCTGGAGAGATGTTGCATTAGTGGATATCCTGACCTGGACATTATTTTTTAACCACAATGCTAATATTCTTCAGTTTCTGCTTTCAATTAAATGATACTCTTTCTGTATATCCCTTGATCTTGAAACTATGCTTCTAATAGTTGTCTTTATTGTGACAGTGCAATGATCCAGAACATGATTAAGGAGGGGAAGATTGTTCCTTCTGAGGTAACAATTAAGCTTCTCCAACAGGCAATGCAGGAGAGTGATAATGACAAATTCCTTATCGATGGCTTCCCTCGTAATGAAGAGAACCGTGCCGCATTTGAGAAAGTTGTAAGACCATCAGTACAATCACACAACTCACCTCTATTAGCCATGTTTTTGTGAAGAAACTGATTTGGTTGGAATGTCCATATCCCAACTTCTGGTGTTTTTGGCATTATCTTGCAGACAGGAATTATTCCAGAATTTGTATTGTTTTTCGATTGCTCGGAGGAAGAAATGGAGAGGCGTATTTTGAATAGGAACCAGGTTAAGATAGCTTCCTATGAGTTCTATGGTCACTTCATCTTTTGACCATCTCTTCCCTTCTTGCTTTTTCCTGTACTTTGAGCTGGTTTTTTTTTTTTTTTTTGGTCACCTAATATTGTCCTAATGGGTAATGAAGGGAAGAGAAGATGATAACATTGATACAATACGGAAGCGGTTTAAGGTTTTTGTAGAATCCAGTGTCCCTGTGGTTGAGTATTATGAGTCGAAGGGGAAGGTTCGAAAGGTAATTTATTGTCTATTTTCCTTAGTTACAGATCACAGCATTCTAAAAACTTCTGATGTCCCATTTAACATATATGTTTTGCTCAGATTGATGCTGGAAAACCTGTTGGAGAGGTCTTTGAAGCTGTCAAAACAGTTTTCTCTTCAATCGGTGCAAAGGTAAGATACAATGTAGGAAGCCTGTTGCCTGATAACGAGAGCTGATATGTAGAGAAAATGATGCATGTTGAGACTGACAGAACAACATCTGTTTTGTGGTAGTTGATAGACTGATTCACAGTGACATACGTCTTGATATCTGGAGTTATTGTTATGCAATAAATTGCTCTCACATCACCTTTTCTAATTACCTTATACTCCAATGGAAGGTATCCTGCAATCCCTTGTGTTGGGACCACAGAAACCAATGGAGGTCTAGAAGTATGCCATGTTATGGTAGCCAGGAACCTGGCAAAACAATAATAAATTCATGATTGTAAATATATTGTCACAAGTTCTGTAATGCACATGGCAGCACAGTTAAATAGCTTCACTTGTTCTTAGACAACATTCTTCACTTGTTCTTAGACAACATTGTTGTGGTGTAGCTGCAGACTGCTTAGTGATACTATTACACCTGCACTGCTACATATTATGGATGGAGAGGTATACATTTGTCAAGCATTATCAGACCTTCATTAATTTTCCTTGTACTATTGTTGTCATCCTCATTATAATTATTGGAGATTCAGAGGATGATGACTCTTATATATTAATGGAGAATACAAGTTTTGCAGGGATGTAATGTTGACATATACAGAACTTGAAAAATTAATAAGAAAATTTTCAAAACTTCTGTGGAGAATCATTGCCCTAGCATAGTTTGAATAATGCAATTTCTTCGTTTTCTGCTCTGGTTTTTTACCCCATACATAATGAAGTGGTAGAATTTGTAAATTTATGAGCTATTATGTAGTATGAACCATTTTCTTTACCTGGGTTTAACATGGACTTAAGAACCATATTAGCTTTTTGGGTGCTACTATTGCATTAAATAAAAAACTTAAAGAATTAGTTTTCTCTGAGAAATTAATTGGCAAGAAGAGGTTTTTAGCTCTTACTGCATTCACATTCTCCTGAATCTGATTAATTACAACATGAATGTTGATGGGTTTTTGTGGATCTTTTTGCAGGTTTAATCATAGTATACTGCATATGGTGTATCTTACATGAGAAGCGTCACCAGCATATTTTGTACTGCCCATAGTTTATCTGATGAGGCCTATGATGGCATCATTTTATTATTATTATTATTGTTGTTTTGACTGAATTCTCTTAATTTAAAATACTTATAGTAATAATATTCTGTCTTTGGATATAGTCCAATGCAATCTTCTTCCCAAAAAAGTTCTTGATATCTTCCATCACCATGCATGGTTCCAAAAAAATTTACGTTCTTTTTTTATTTGAAATGTTTCTTTAACTTGTTAGATATACTTTTTGTAATTCTGTGATGAAAATAGATGTTTGCCTTCTACATTGACTTGTATGCCAAAGAGTATTAACCTTAGTCAAATAGGTTTACAGTGGACAATTGGGAGTATTATACGATGCAGTTCACCCATGGTATCCTCCTAAATTCCACCCACTTCTCCAAAGTTCCAAATTTGAAAATCTAAATCTGGCCCGGAAAGAATTTCATCATATCTCTTTGTTATTACTTGAATCTTAGCTCCGTATCTGATTCTAAACCTTTTCTGGATCAACTTCAATTCATGGGTGTTTGAACGAACTATGAACTCCCAAAATGCAATGGGCACCGGTTGGTTTTGCATCACCACCTGCTCCATTGTAGATCCAGTGTTTTATTGCAGTTTAGATCCTTGAGGTACAGAGGTTTGAAAAGTACTATAAATCTTACATCTAAAAAGTATAGTTACGAATATAGTTGAGTTTTACATATATATAGGTAAACACACAAGCCACTCGTCAGTACCCAAAACGTAAACTGACTTTTAGGACTGCGGAATGGTGGATATACACAATAAACACCACATTTGCACACCCGATGGGGACTAAACCCACACACCTAGCGCACACAGTGTAGCTTTTTTTGATATTGGTAAACACAAATCACACACTAGTATCCAAAAGGTTAATTGACTTTTAGGACCACATAATGGCGGATATACTAAGCAACCATGAATACAAATTTTATTTTATTTTTTTTTGAAATTTGATTTTACTTTTCTTCTTTTCACTTTATTTTACAGCCAGAAATTAAAAGGGAAAATTAATTACTAATATGCAATACTAAAAGGTTTTTTGTTTGTAGAAAAAAAAGCTATTCATTCATGCGCGTCCAATGCCAAACAAAGGAAAACAAGATTCATAAAACAAATAAAGAGCATGATAAACACAAGCTATGGATATACGATATCCAAAATTAAGGAGTGGAAATTGACCCGCTCTCACATGCCAGTGACTAGATCATGCAGGCTAGGTGATGGGACATAACCACTTCCCTAGATAAAAAGTTGTAGATACAGTTAAACTTAAGCGCATGCACATGCATGCCAAAAGAACTGGCCCCATACATATGCAATACTAATAATTAGATCAATATAGTGATGGTATCTTGATCATGGGTATTCTTGGCACCCATGCTAGACTAGACTCTAATTCCATCATAAATCTGGATTTTTTTTCATTCAGTCAATAATGTTCTGTGAATCCTAGGTACCACTGAGAGGGGGGTGAATCAGTGGATCTCAATAATTTTTCTTTCAATCTCAAGCAAACAACTTACTGGTGACACTTCACCTATTGCAATTCAAGATTGACTGGGGCAGTCCCGTAATTACCAATCACACACAGACATGTCCACCACACACCACAATGTGGTTGGGTTTACCAAACAGTGTCCCACCACTCTGCACAACAATCACTTCAAGTATATCTTGAAAATAAAAGCAATGCAACGGCATCAGATATAGGTGGTTCGGCCCAAGTGCCTACGTCCACGGAGGAATACTGGTTAAGGATTTCGTATTTTTCCAATACACTACTCAAATTATGATCGCCACAATGATCCAGGTGCAACAACACCTACTTCTAACTATGATCCTACACAGTCTAGGGCTACAACCCCAAAGCCAATCAAGCGATTGGTATTACAATGTTAAATTGAAAATCAATTACAAGCCCTTCCCCAAAAGATGAACAAAATTAGGGGTGTTTTCAACACATAAGCAAACCCAAAAAAATAATAGGATTTGTAAAATAAAAGAACATCTCTCCTATGTATTCCAGAGATCAATCTACTGCAGTACCCCTTCGAGAGTCGATGCACACATCTGAATGTTCATTGTAGTTTCATAGATCAATCCATTAAAGTATTCCGTGCATAAAAAAAATTTCCTTGTAATTTCTGCCCCTGGAAGTAGCTCCAATAGATTCCTCTCGAAAAAATATCCAATTTCAAAAAAAAATTCGTCATATTTGGACTCCAGATGACCAAGATATGACATTCCAAAGTTGAATGCTCCAAAAATTGGTAACGAGTGGCAAATCCGTAAATAAAAGGATTCTTCGTGACAAACCGTGCACAAAAGGAAAAATGCGTCAGAGATTTTCAAACTCTCTTCCTTCATAAAAAATGGGGGTGATGTCATGCCAACATCACACTTCACTACACCTTAGTTATTTCCTTTATTTCCTCTTTTTTCTTTTTCTTTTTTTTTCTTTTAATGAACCAAATCTGATGCAAGATAGCGATCCGACGCTCGAGGAGATTCTGGAGCTTTAACAAAACAATGGAGAATGTCTATCTACAGTATAGCACTTAAAAATAAGCCAAAAATTTTGGCTAAGTATATAAACTTTTACCTATTCCAGATTTGCTCCATTTTCGCGCATCAACACGAAAACATTTGTAACTTTCTCGTACAACACTCAAATGATACAAGACCAGTTACGTTGGAACCGAGACTCGATGAACTTCATTTCTTATGAAGACTACTTCACCCAGAATTTCCATTAAGTCTTCCAAAAATGACCTTAAAGTCACTGTCATTGCATGAACCTGTGAAATCACAACTTTAACAGTATGAAACCTTCACTTGCTGCTTCGCCCCTTTGCCAAATACTATATAAGGACTTAATATGCTGTTAAATGGTATTCTTCAAGTGCGGGTACCCTTGTAACCCTACCAAATGACCAAAATACCCTTATAGCTCCACCTGTGTCCCCATTTGGATAGTCCGCCGTGTTAGAGCTCTTGTATGATATACATATTGTTTTCTTTCTTTCCTATAAGGTTGGCCTTTTAGAGAAAGTGGTTTCTACATGGTATCAGAGATGGCAGGGGTCACGGTATCGAGTCCACCTGGGAGCGGGCAGGTGTTAAAAAATTATTTATCCACCTGTGTCCCCATTTGGATAGTCCGCCAAAGTTTATATATTTAACCAAAAATTTTGGCTTAGTTTTAAGTGTTATACTGTAGACAGACGTTCTCCATTGTTTTGTTAAAACTCCAGAATCTCCTCGAGCGTCGGATCGGTATCTTGCATCAGATTTGGTTTATTAAAAGAAAAAGAAAAAAAAAAGAAAAAAAAAGGAGGAAATAAAGGAAATAACTAAGGTGTAGTGAAGTGTGATGTTGGCATGACATCACCACCATTTCTTATGAAGGAAGAGAGTTTGAAAATCTAAGCATTTTTTCTTTTGTGCACGGTTTGTCACGAAGAATCCTTTTATTTACGGATTTACCACTAGTTACCTATTTTTGGAGCATTCAACTTTGGAAGGTCATATCTTGGTCATCTATAGTCCAAATGTGACAAAAAAAAAATTTGAAATTGGGTATTTTTTCGAGAGGAATCCATTGGAGCCACTTTCAGAAGCAAAAAATGTAGAAAAAAAAAATTTTATGCACGAAATATTTTAATGGATCAATCTGTGAAACTGCAATGAACATTCGGATGTGTGCATCGACTCTTGAAGGGGTACTGCAGTAGATTGATCTATGGAATACATAGGAGAGAGGTATTCTTTTATCTTACAAGTCCTATTATTTTTTTTTGGGGTTTGCTTATGTGTTGAAAACACCCCTAATTTTGTTCATCTTTTGGGGAAGGGCTTGTAATTGATTTTTAATTTAACATTGTAATACCAATCAAGTAGGGGCTTGATTGGCTTTGGGGCTGTAGCCCTAGACTGTGTAGGATCATAGTCAGAAGCAGGTGTTGTTGCACCTGGATCGTTGTGGTGATCATAATTTGAGTAGTGTATTGGGAAAATACGAAACTCTTTACGGGTATTCCTTCGTGGACGTAGGCACTTTGGCCGAACCACGTATATCTGGTGTCATTGCATTGCTTTTAGTTTCAACATATACTTGAAGTGATTGTTGTGCAGAGTGGTGGGACACTGTCTAGTAGACCCAACCACATTGTGGGGTGTGGTGGACGTGTCTGTGTGTGATTGGTAACTACGGGACTGCTCCGACCAATCTTGAATTGCAATAGGTGAAGTGTCGCCAGTAAGTTGTTTGCTTGAGATTGGAAGAAAAATTATTGAGATCCACTGATTCACCCGTCCTCTCAGTGGCACCTGGGATTCACAAGTGGTATTAAAGCACACCAGGTTACCCAGTTACAAAGTTTAACAACTTTGAGATAATTACTGAGGGACAATGCCATGGCTTCAGGCGAAGGCAACAGTGGTCACAGCAACAACAAGGTTCCACAGTTTGACGGGTCAAACTACTCTTTCTGGCGTATCAGGATGGAAACATATCTGAAATCCCTTGGTTATGGAGTTTGGATGTTAGTGAAGAATGATTACATAATCCCCACAACAGATATCACAGATGCAACTGAACTGAAGAAATTTGACAATGATTCAAAGGTCAAGAACGCTCTACTAAGTGCGTTAATCATTACAGAGTTTGCGAGAGTTATGGGTTGTGAGACTGCAAAGAAAGTTTGGGACAAACTGTAAAGCATTCATAAAGGTGATGAGAAAATCAAAGAAGCCAAGCTACAATATTTTAGGGCACAGTTCGAAAGCTTGAAGATGTTAGATGGAGATTCAATTGATCATTACATGAGCAAGGTGAATGAGGTTATAAATGCAATCAGAGGACTTGGTGAAACTCTCAAAGATGCAGTGGTAGTTAAGAAGATCCTCCGATCCTTACCTGATATGTACAATCCAAAGGTGTTAGCCATAAAAGAGTCCAAGAACTTGAATGAGTTGAGTCTGGATGAGTTACACGGTTCTTTAACTGCCTATGAGATGAGAATGGTGAAAACCAAGCCCACAAAGAAAGAGACCGCCTTTAAAGCTATGAAGAAACTCAAGATAAAGCAGGAAAGTGGTGATGAAGACTCTGAAAATGAATTAATTGCATACCTAGAAAGGAAGCTTAAGAGTGGAAAAGGAAAATACAAGGGAAAACTTTCCTTTAAGTGCTTCAACTGTGGTGGCATAAGGCACTTTGCCTCTAAGTGTCCAAAGAAGGGAAAAACTGATGAATCAGATGATGAAGACCCACAAGTGAAGAAATCAAGTTTCAAGAAAAAGAAGTCATTTCCTAAGAAGAAAAACAACTACAAGAAGAAGAGTTTGATTACATACAAGGATAGTACTACCATAGATGAGTCATCTGAGGATGAGGAGTCTGATAATGAAAACTATGAGACTTTGTTCATGGCTACCTCCACCAATGATATACATGAAGAAGGAGAAAAATCAGATAAGTAAGAAGAGCAATCAGAAGATGAGTATGATCTTCAAGCAGAATTATACACCGCCTTAAAGAAACTCAAGGTAGAAAAAAAGAAGATAAAAACTCTTGAGACTCAACTTGCAGAAAAAAGTGAGAAGATCAGTCAGTTGTCACTTATCATTGAAGAAACCAAGAAGATCAATGAAGATATAAGTTTTAGCTTATCCTCAAAGATTGACGAATGCACTCAACTTGAAGAAGAAATTGTCACTTTGAGAGCTGAATGTGCATTGTTGAAAAAGATTGACTATCGGGCAGCTGTTACCTCAACTCCAGCAGTTACAGTGTCAAGTTCAAAAGGCAAAGAAGTGAGTGTACAACCACCTAAGAAAGATCATCATGAAGTTCATGAGAGTACTATCTTGGATGAGATACTTAGTGTCCAAAGACCCAGTAATGACAAATCTGGTCTTGGATATGAGAAAGGAGGAGTTTCTAGTGGTGTGAAAATCAAAGGACAAGGCACGACACAAAAGCCAATTCGGTTTGTTGGGGAGAAAAGAAAGAAAAATGGCTCTAATTCTGTAAATTCAGATAAAAGGAAGGTTGATAAGGATGGATTTATTGCAATCAATCATCATAGGTCAAATGGCTACAACAGGAACTTATGGCAGATTCAGAGTTTCAATGGGTATTGCTATGGTTGCAACATGTTTGGGCACCGTGTGACAGAGTGTAGAAGGAATGAAAAACCCACAAATTTTTTAAGCAAGAATAAATTTGCAGCTCTTGCAGATGATAGCATTGAGTGCTATAGGTGTGGAAAGATTGGTCATCTAACAAGGAACTGCAAGACCTTATTTCCATCTCAAAGACAAGCCATGAGAAGTCAAAAGCAAACCCTCCCAAATAGGCAACATAAGAAAAAGAAGATGATTATTGAAGAGAAGGCAAGAAAATCCATCACTGTTATTGAAAAAGCAGTTTGGGTTGAGAAGAAAAAGAGAAAGGACAACAATAGTTCCTTAATTGTTCAAACAGCTTTCAAGGCAAATAACAAACCATCTCCTTGGATTCTTGACAGCGGGTGTTATACACATATGACTGGTGACAAGGGCAGATTCTCTAATCTTGACAAGATTGAAGGTGGCTCAGTTAGGTTTGGGAACAATGATGGTGCCAAGATTGAAGGCAGGGGAACAATTAACTTGGACCAAGCAAAATCAAATGTAACAATGTATTGCATGTGAGTGGGCTAAAACATAACCTTCTTAGTGTTAGCCAGATATGCGACCAGGGAAATGAGGTTGTATTTACAAAGGAAGGTTGTGTAATTAAGAGGACCAAAAATGGAAGAATTGTGGCTCATGGTTCCAGGTAGGGGTGTCAATACCCAACCCGAACCGGTGAAACCGGCCCGAACGAGCCCGGATCACACTGGACCGAACTCTTAATGGTTCGGTTTGGTTTGTGGATCCATAAAGGCAAACGGTTTGGTTTGGTTTGGGATAGCCCGATGGTGCACCGGTAGCCCGAACCGTTAGGCCGAACCCAAATCGAACCGACCTAACCCGATAAATGAGTAAATCAGTAAATGCCTAATGCCCCATTGCCCCCTAAATGTGTTGTGATAGTTTCTCACTTTATCTCATATCCTTTGTTAGTGCTTATCCAACCAATTGTATCCATAGGCCATAGGACATAGGATACAAAGATGCATTGTATTTGAAATATTTTATGTACTTAAAAGAGAAAGAGAAGAAAAATGAGCACTAACCGGACCTTACTAGTTATATAAAATCGGTACCAAACCGAATCCAAACCGATATCAATCCGTTATCATAAATCGAAACCGACACGAAACCAAACCGCACCAAAATTGAATATTTCTTAATGGTTTGGTTTCGGTTTCTATAAAAGTCACACCGAAACCGAAAAGCCCGAACCGAAACCGGCCCGTTGACACCCCTAGTTCCAGGACACCTGAAAATTTGTATGTCCTCTCAGAGAGTATGGAAGATAAATGCATGATTAGTCAGGAAGATGAAAATAATCTATGGCACAGAAGACTTGGACTATCCAAATGGGGACACGGGTGGAGCTATAATGGGACATAACCACTTCCCTAGATAAAAAGCTGTAGATACAGCTAAACTTAAGCGCATGCACATGTGTGCCAAAAGAAGGGACCCCATACATATGCAATACTAAATGTTAGATCAAAATAGTGATGGTATCTTGACCATGGGTATTCTTGGCACCCATGCTAGACTAGACTCTAATCCCATCATAAATCTGGATATTTTTTCATTCATTCAATAATGTTCAAATGTACTTATTAGTCATGCTCAACAAAATACATAATCAAATGACAAAAGGTATAAAACAAAATTTATAAATAATAACTACTTTCTCTGTAAAATGTTTTACGGCAAACAAAACAAAAACATAGGAGTTAAACAGTGTAATTTTTTTTCTTCCTTTTTTTATTAAATTTTTTTACAGTTAAAAAGAAAATTCATTAATCACAAAACATGATACAAGGACCCTCCCTTAGATTGGAACAGAATCGCCAAATGAAAAACCAAGCTTAAAAGATTTCTTTCATTAAAAAAAATTAAAACGAAGAAAAAGAAAGAAAGATGAAATGATTCCATTCCAAGTGACACAAGAAGCCTTAAGTAAAGAAATATGCTTGAGTCTTTATTTTTCACTCTTTTGGACAATAAAATTGAGCATTGGATTGATCTCCATTGATTTTGATCGAATTCTAATCCACATCAGCCGGGAAAAGCTCAGAATAGGTTAGAAGGTGCTGTTTGTTCCAGTGTAAAAAGCCTTGGATCATTGTGGTCAAGTCTTGGGATCAAATCTTGCCTTCACCCATCTTCTTCCAACCTTCCAACCACTGTCTCAAGAAAAGATTTGGTTGAGAATTACCTGGAATTGATCAGAATCGATCAAATTCAATTTCAGAAATGGGTGAAAAACGTGATTGATGTCCACTGATTCCTATTTAAGTCTGGCGGTTGATCTGATTCTGATTTTTGAAGCCTCCCCCACCCCCCCCCCAACACACACACACAGGCAGCATTTTGTATGCATTCTAGGTTGATTTCGCATGTTTTTATCGCCTGAGAATGTGAAATCGACTTAAAATGCTTCCAATAATGCATACCAAACATAGCCTATAAGGGCAGTTTGGCAAAGGAATGCATGCTATAACCGCCAATAACTGTCGTAAAAGCTTTCAAAGTAACCAAATTTAGCAGACAAATTTTCAAAATTACCACTTATAATGTATCAAATGTAAAACCAATTTAATTTCTTTGCGTGCCTTAGTGCCATACCGATGCTTCTAAATATTTTTTTTCAAAAGATGAATTCATTATGGAAACATTTTAATAGCAAACATATAGTCAAAAGACAAAGGAGAAGTCTCACACATGTTGAGTCATTTGGATGAGATAGACCAAAAAATTTGACATGTGGTTTGTTTAGTTCATCTTTCCATGAAGCAAAAATTAAAAGGCCTCGTTGGAATGAATTCCTACAACAGGCATATAGGAACCAAAAAACAATGCAGTGACCATCTAGTTGCTACACCACATCTCTAATAGTTCTATGGACCAAGACTGCTATACCACAAGTAGATTAGTCAGTGAACCAGACCACAGTCCACCCAATCTCTTTGGTGACAGACACTCATAAGGCATTCAACAAACTGATGATCAGTGCAAAAGTTTTGATATTCTAAAAGAATGAGAGCTAAAGAAAATAATAACGATTTCATCCTTTTCATTTCTACTGTGGGTAACAAACATGCTACAACAGTTTAAAGGGAAACAGAAAATTTCTATATTGGATGGTGTGATAGTTCAAACCCTGAGCTCTGACCACAGGGAAGTCAATTTACAAAAATAATCCCATTCTCCTTAATAGTATCGAGAACAATGCCCAACTTACCTTCAATTCTCTCATTTTTCTTGGGCTCATAAGACATTGCAAAAACATCAGCTTCCATGGATCTCTCAGCAATGAGCCTCCCAACTATTCTACAGGCATTGTGATCAATTAGGGATGGCAAAGTGTTCCTCAAATCCTTGGCATTTGTACTAGCAACAGAGATCACTTTACTGGTACCTCGGTGAACCACCTTAGCATGGATGTATCTTTTAGAGAAAAAAACATTCAGTAAGAAGGGCCTCATGAACATATCTGTCCTTTGTTTCCATGATTTCCGGTTGGGTCTCTTCGCAGCTTCACCTCGGGACCTGCGGGTCCAAGCGGCTTGAATGATACCACCCTGCAAACAAATACGTGACAACGATCGGATGCATTTTCTTCTTTCTAGATTCAAGATTCCTAGCAAAAATTGTAAGAGGAATAAACAGAGGACAGATCCAACGCAGAGTGTATCAAGATTGCAGACCATAGACAGAGCCTACCAATGGAAAACCCATACATGCAGGACTCGGCACTAGGAACAACAATTTACCAGCTCCCACAAAATACGTCTTGTTCCAAAAATTGACACATTATGTCACAAGTGCTTAGGTAGCCCCATCTGTGCCAACCCATTTCAAGGAGTCTCATGCACTTCTTTGCCATTAACAACTACGTGTGTAACTGTGAACTACATGAGCACTCAAATATACCATAGGACCCTCAAAAGTTGGTACACAACCCTCATGATGGCACAGGATGCCAGATGTGCATTTCAACTTCTGTCCATACTATTATTCACTGTTTTTACCTTCATCAGCCAAAAGACATGCAACTAATCAAACGGTTGATATAATTCAAGTAGGCATCGGCCAAGATTTAACATAATTAGAGGAATTGAGGCTCAGTAACCAATGGTCCAGCCCCACTCAGCCACATGCAAATACAACTTTGATAATAGGAGGGCAGAAAAGAATAGGTACTAAAAAGGCAGTATTTCACCTCTCCCAGCCCCCAAACCTTTTCTTTTCCTAGAAAGAAGACTACCAAAATCTCCATACAACATCAATTACTGGTACAAAATAGAGCATATAAATCTCTCCAAAATTATATAAAATTTACATCAATCAGATCGCCAGATGGAAATCAAATCATTACCAAGAATTCAAGTTCAACTCTGAACTCTTCCAGTAAAGAAACCTATTCCATTACAAAAGAAGGGATTGTTGGGATGGTCCAGGTTTTTCCTTCAAAATTCTTTAGTTGCATTCTTTTTTTTCTTTAATGAAAACAGTTGCATTTTTTCCACAAGCCCCAGGATACCACAAATGGAACTTAATGTCCCAAACATTTTCTCTTATCTCTAGATGGTATTAAGTCAGTATTCTAATATGAGGAGCTTATAAGTACAGAATTAAGTCTCCCTTCAATAGCTTAGATATGATTTTTTATTTTACAAAGATCAAGGCTACAAGACATCGCTGATGAACTTAAGCTAAACTCAACAATGACAAAACACTCAAAACTCAAGATAGGGCCTTAATCCAATCATTGACAGAACACTCAGAAAAGAAAAGAAAAAAAAACTATCATGCACAAGCTCAGTTAGAGGGAAGGATGAATATGTTGGACATTGCTTGTGGATGTGTTGTCATTGTTGACAAAATAGTCCTGATGACAGTGCAGTGATGGCAGAGCTGATGTGGCTGGCAGTGGTCAGTGTCATGGTGGATCAGTGCAGTGCAGTACAGATATAGCTGGTGATGGGTATACTATGCGTGGGATGTGTCTGGTATGGCAGTTGATATGTTTAGCATGTGTTTGGATGAGTATTGTACGTGTATGGCATGTATGACGTGCATATTGATGCATGTGAGATGATGTGCTATGTATGTGATGCAGGGTGATGCAGGGTGATGCAGGGCATGGCACGATGGAAGGATGGGAGCCCTTGAGATGATGCATGTACATGCATGTATAGTGATGGTCATGATGACGCATGTATGATGGTTGATGGCATGTATGCATGCATGCCACATGGCAGCACAAGAGATGACATGGCATATAGTAGGTGGACGACTGATCGTGCATGTTCTTACTCCTAATCTGCAATCCACTGAATCATTGCGCCACATTCATGATTACTGAATGTGGCGCGGGTATACAATACGCCCTCCAAATAATCTGTTGCACGAGATCTCGTTAACCCCACCGAGTTGTGAATTCCGTCAGTACAATCGAACGGCTGCAACGCGATCTGTCAGGCTCGTTATGATTGTACTGCAAGCCATAACTTGGCCATTTTTATGTCCAAATTTGGTGATTCAAGTTGTGTGCTCACAAGAATGACAAGAACATATTGGCATTGAGTGGGAGAGCTGGAGATAGCCCAAAAACCCAGAAATTGACATTCTTCATTGTTCTACACATTGGGATGATTGGGGTTGCATCTAATTGATTGGACTTCATCAATTGGACCTCCAAGGAGCTGTGGAAGGTGTTATGATGGTGGAGAGTGGTGTTCTTTAAGAGCTTGTTCCATTTTGGTAAATTCTTATCAATTTCATATTGTAATTAGCTTAGACATATGCTGAGAGTCGAATTGTCTTTGCTATGATATATAAGGGTTGGGGAATTTGATTTTGAATTGCTTGTATCATTGTAAGGGACATTTGAGTTGGGGCTCATAAGGTGTTTGATATATTGTCAAGTACATAGCTTGACCACAATTGTGGCTGTACGTGTTGGGGGTTGTTGCTCCTTGTCTTTGTATGATCAAGGACAGAAGAGGAAGTGATGCAATCCCAGGTTCAATACCTTGATTACGGTTCGCTATGGGCCCACAAGAATGATAAGTAACTCAAATCTAGGTTTCAGTGGCAAATCCATAATTTTGGAAGCCAAATGGGTCTTTAAAAGCAAATAAAGAGTAGCTGGGGTATATCTGGAATTAAAATTTTAATTGAATGGACTATCTAGGGAATTAAAGAAGAGTGGGAATAAACATAGCTAAAGTTCAGAAACAGGGAGTTTTGTCTGATTAAGAGTATTAGGCCCTTTCTTGCAAATTTAAAAACTTGCCTTCTTCTTCTTCTTCTCGATTAGGAACAAAAAACACAGAAACCAGATTTGCTTATAGTTGGATGAACTCCCTCAATAGGACTCCCTTTGGTCTGAAAATTTTCAGGAGGAGGTAGCTATCCCATAAGCCTCTGAAGATCGACCACCAAAACAGTTTAATTCAACAACCAGCAAGCTGGAAGAATCTCTGCAACCTGAACTAGACGATGGAAGGAAAACCAGATATCAACCTGAGTTGTAACTCACAACAGATGAACCGATGGGGAGCAGGGATTCAGGGTATAAATCTCCCTAGGAAAAGGAACCTGTGACTTGAATCTTAGGACTAATCGACCTGTGCTAATTATCTGACAAGAGGCTTTTGTTGAATCTGATAGTACCGCTCAGGAAGAAAAAACGCAGAAACCAATATTATAATAAGAAAACAAAGAATGGGTCTGAGAATGGGGAAGAAAGATAAAAATTTAGGGAAGAAGAAATCGAAGAGGGAGAATAAAGAACAGGAAGTTGAACCAAAGAAGAAAGAATGTGAAAAGAGGAAGACCAAGCAGCCACGCTAAGGTCAGCAACTCCAACTAATTTGATAGTTCATTTCAAAAATCCTCATCCCAATCGTGGGAGTACATGCTCTTTTATAGAATTAAACAAAAAGAAATCCTATTTCTATTTTGAAACTGAAATAGAGTATCAATCTATCTTGAACTCAAAGTAAAACAAACTCTACTCTAACTCTATCTATGACTCTACCAAAAGATAAAATAATAAAAGAAAATTACAAAAAAAAAAAAGATTCCTAATTCCTACGCATGAGTGCATCAGGAAGGAATCCTAACTGTAGTTGCAGTTGAAACTTGGAGTGCATTGAGCAAGTACGAAACCCTATGGGGTATTGCTCCGTGGATGTAGGCAATTTGCCGAACCAAGTAAAAATTGTGTGTTGTGGTTGTGTGCTTGGATTGCATAGAAGTACCTTTGTTTTGCAGGATGGGCATGTATCTCCTAGTGGGCCTAGCCATTCTTGGTTGAAGGCAGGAGTGCATGTGAATTAAGACTGGTAAAACTGGACAGCTCCAGCCAGTCTGTGTGAATAGGTGTATTGCTAGTCAATGCCTACAGTGTCAGTAACAGCTTCAGGATCAGTACAAGAGTGCCAGAGGAGAACAGGGTTCAAAATCTTATAAACACTCAATCACAACCCCCCCCCCTCCTCTCAGTGTTGAAGCCACTCAATAGAATTTCTCATCCTACTTGGATGTGGTTATACAAGTCCACTTGAAAAGATGCACAAAAGGAAAATCACTAGATCTATAAAGCAAATAAGAAGTGAAAGAGGAAAAACAACCGATGCAAAGATATTAAAGATTGGGTTTTAACTTTTGACATGGGTTCTCTCGCTCTTATTTCCCCCATTCTCCATTACAAACCATCAAAAAGCATAACCAAATCATCAATGATAACAATGGTACAACAAGGTGAAGTATGGAATAATTTGAAAGTCTGCACCTAACTTCCCGCCTCCTCCATCATTGGGCAAAGAATATCAAACATAAACATAGAAGGAGCTCGCTAACTGAGAGAGAAAGAAGAAACTATTATTTGATACGGAAATAAACTTCTTGGCTTTTTTACAAGTAGAAGATGATGACTTCGATAATGAAGTAAAAGCTTAACAAAGGAAAGTTCAGCTCACCACTAAGACTTCTTCAAAATTATAGAGGGCCAACTATGAAAAATGGACTCTCAAAAATTTTCAAATAGATAAATAGAAACAAATAATCCCTGACAACCCCTTAGTTTTATCTCACTCTAGAAAATGCAAGAACATCAACACTCTTGCACCCAGGAATATCAATTTGAGACTGTTGATTTAAGAGAATGTTCAAGTATGATTAGACACAAATCAATCTGAAATGTAACAATCCATGTCCATGGATAGAGGAAGTAAGATATCTAGGCATGCTTCCACCAACTTGCTCGGAATACTTGTTATCTACTAAAACCCAATGGCTTGGGCTGACTGGAACAACAGCCTGAGTTTATTGTTAGGGCCTATATTTAATTTCAATGAGAATTTTGGGCAATGAGAGACGCATAAAGAGTGCTCGACATTGACATAGGCATGAGAGATTTGAAGGTATAAAGCGGATTAAGATGGAACCTGGAAAGCCTTAAAAAAAATGCTGAACTGGGTTCTTAATTTCAGAAGTCGGTTTTATCTACTCGTACTATCAACTTCAGTGACTAAAATCAAATTCACCCAAAAATCGAATACTAGACGAGTAGACATAAGAGTTTCCAGTTTTATATTACAAGTTACAACGAGGGGTTTAGGGTTTCTTCTACGCACAATATTATTAAGAGCAAAATAAAAGAACAGAGAGTACCATGCACTGGGGTTTTGAGGATGAGAAATGCTCACCTCCCTGGGCATCACTGAAGAGGGAATTCTGATAGAGTCGATAGAAATTTTCATCTGGGGAAATGAGGAAAACGACGAAAGTGAAGTGGGTTTTTCTACACGAGCTCGACAGAAGTCAGAAGTGAGAAGGAACGATGACGGAGCTGAAGATATGCACGCCGCCATGTTCTTCGATTTCTTACTCTTTTTTCTCTACGGCTTTTCTTCGTTCTGTAATCGGCAACGGCCAGGTTCAGCTTGAATTTCCGCGATAACCGAGAAGGACAAAAAAATCTTATGTTTGCAGACGAAGAGAGATTCAGACCTCTCACCTCACCTCACCTCGGGGCTCTGCCTTGGCGAGGGTTTTTTTTTTTTTTTTTTTTTCAATCCATGGGAATAAGGCAAAAAGTCGCGGTACGTCCTTAAGAATTAGTTTGGGGGTAGGGGTGCACGTTTAGCCCGGTCGGTCCAAACCCGTCCTAGTCTGCCTGAGCCTGAATAAGGCTTGGGCTGAGATATTTGGCCCCGAGGGCAGGTCAAGGCTGCAAATTTCTGGCCTTGAGTCAGGATCGGGTTGGGTTAGGGTTGAGGCCTCGGGCTAAACCTGGCCCTTTTTTCCTTATTTTGTCCTATGGGAATACTATTATTTTCTCTTATCTTGATGTTGTTCATTCTCTATTATATCTCAGGTGAGGTTAGTGTAATATATTCTTATTTTTATGGGTAATTTATGAAACACCCACTGAAAATAGAAAGAATCTCAAGTCACCCCCTCTTAACATCCCTTGTTTTAAAATCCAATATTACAGATTAGTCTCTTTCGTTAGTTTTACATGGTTAATTTTTTTTTGATAAATTATTTACACGGTTAACTTATGAAGTCAACTAGTTAAATTTATTTAACATCTTAAAATACTCTTGATCAGTGTATAGTTACTATTTTACCCTTGGGTTTAAAAAACCCAACATGTATTTTATTTTTTTTTTATTAAAACAAGGAATCGGATCTTCCCCAAATTGCTAAAACGAATGGAGTTAGGGTTTTAACAACCACTATTGTGGTCTCTTGCAGCAACCAAACAAGAGGCCGGCGGCCAAGCTCAGACACAGCGAACGACCGTCAGGGTCTCACAACGACTTCGTCTACTCTCTTTGTTCTGATATCCCAGCTCTCTTCAGGCGGATCTGGTTGAGCTAGGGTTAGGGTTAGGGTTTGGGTTACTGTTTCGGTGAGGTTTAAAGGGAGTAGAGGTTAGGGTTACCGTAGGAAAACGACCCCTAAGACAGTCTTGTGAGGGGAGAATGGCAATAGCCATGGAGCAAAGATGTTGATTGTCTCCTTGTTTCAGAAACCCCTTGTAAAGATCAAATTGGCCGACCTAATGGCTGCGACTAATAACTTTGACCCTGTTATTTTCAGGGGGTGTTTCGTAAAGTAATTAGGATTCTTTAATTATTTTTAAACAATAATCAGATTTGGAATGAAAATTTTGAGTGGTTTGTTACGAGAATAATACGAATCAGGTTGTGAGTGAGACATCTTCTCTCTCTATCCAGATTCTCTTTCGCCTCATTATTCGTCTTCCTTTCTTCTATTATGATATTCTCCTTCAAAACTAGATTTGCAGTTCAATCAATTTCTAACAACAATGGAGGATTGAAGTGGTAATGTAATACTCATGGATCCAAATCGCCTTAAGGTAACTGAACAACACCCAAATTTCCAGGCCAAATCGAATGAGTATCGTGATTCGTGAGTGAGTTCTCTCTTTTGGAATTCCCCCTATTCTTCGGCCCTGGTTTACAGTTACAATCGGGAAGTTGAAGAGGACTGTCCTTCTTTCCCTTTTTTCGTTATTTTATTTTAGGGGGAGGGGTAGTGATGATTGCGCACGGTAATGGTGGTGGTGGTGGTGGTGGTGGTGGTGATGGCTGGGGCAATGGTGGTTGTAATGGTGGTGGTAATTTAGGATATAATTGAAAATATCAAAATTGGTATCCTAAATATATTTTACAAGTATTAGATATTTAAAGTGTATTTTTTACAAACGTTGTTTTACAAGTATTAAATATTTAAAGTGTATTTTTTACAAACGTTGGGTATCTCAATTGTCATTGTTTATTTTATTTTGATTGAGGTTAAAATTGTTTTTTTAATTTTTGATTTGATTTGAAATAACATAGTTAAGGTAGAGGGGGACGCATAAGTATTTTCAAATAAGAAGAGTTGACTTGAGATTCATTCTATTTTTAAGGGGTGTTTCTTAAATTACTTTATTTTTATTTATCATTTTTTTATATTGGATCAAACTAATGTGATTTATGGATGTAGGAGAATCATTTCCTTTTTTTTTTTTGATAAAAGAGGTAGATGAGTCTTTAGCTCATAAAGGAAGAGTTGTTGGATTTGACCCAAGAAGATGATGGTTCGAATCCACCAAGACTCTCACATTGATTAATTAAAATTTTTTCTTTCTAATTTTGTCTTTGAAATTGATGTTTTTCTTAACTTTATAAAAGGTGACATTTTATAACTTTGTGCTTTGATGCAACAGGTACACACTTCATAATCCTATCTATCTTTTAACTGGACAAAGAGCATAGGTGGGTTTTCTTTGAGTTCTCTCAATTCCCTCTACCAAGCCTCAAACCAATGACCTTTGGTTAGGTATTTCAATACCTCACCATGGAGAGGTTAAAGGAAGCTGGTGGGTTTTCTTTGAGTTGAATTGGAATTTAGTTTGGTTCTGAACCATGAAGTTAGAGATTGGTATAGTCATGTTGGGAGTTTTGAGTTTATAATGCTTATATAAATGGACATCCTTGTTCATATACCGTCACTAATCAAATCAGATTAGCATCGATCCTAGAGTTTAGCATTTTCAATCAAATCATATTTTCCAGGTGTTAGGCTCTAATACATAGTGGATTTACTCTGTGAAGGTGGATTTTTCTTATCCTAGTTGGATTGGTAAGTGTACTTCACTTCTCTTTTTTTTCTCTTTTTTTCAGTAGAATGTAAACAGTAGCAATAGAAAGCATCATGTCAGCTAGTTGAGTCTGAAACAATACCTTTGAAACCAAGTCATCCTAGATTAATCCTCAGTCTCCACAGCCATCTTCACCCTAATTCATGTTGTCCAAAACATAGACTCATCCACAAACTCTGCCTTCACCATGAAAAATGGCGAAACTGTCGTCAGATAGTATACAATCTCAAAAGGCATACCTGCCCCTGCTAATTCTGCAGCATCCACGATAACAAAACATACATCGAATGATTCACTTGGGTCGGGGCATTTGATCGATTATTCTTTTCGACATGTCTGCTCATGTGACAATTGAACCTAAACCCAAATCGAACCAAAACCGGTTCACCCTTCTTTGGATCATGTTTTGCACTCACTCATTCTCATACCAAAACTAGTCCAAACCTATTCAATTGATCAAAATAATCAGATCAAACCAAAGCCTTATCGGTATGGCTTTTATATAACAGGTAGCAAAAAAAACTAGACCAGACGAATAGATATGTGTATATCTGAAAAGCATAAATTAAACCATTAACAATGTAATAATATTATTAACCAAAAAATTTATATTTTAGTATAACATAGTATATTAAAATAATAAATATTTTATAATACTACTATATGAATATATGAATTGTGTATAGGAACCGAAACTGAGTAAGAATAGAATATCATAACTGAACCGAACAAGTTCGGTTTGAGTATCGATTTTTTGAACTAATTCGGTTCTTGGTTTGGTTCCAGATCACGTCTATTATAAGCCCAACTGAACTGAATCGATTACTTGGTTCCAGACCAATTTACATCCTTAGGTTCAAGTGCAACTGAGATCTATGAATTATTAGCAGAGCCCATCTGTAATAAACAAATAATTGGATGGATTAGAGAATGATAAGAAACCGATAAAGAAAAAATGGAACCAAACTTTAGGATTAGAGTTGGCTAAACACGACCAAAATTGGACCAAATTGATCAATTGACAACCCTAAGTGATGAAAAAACAGTAATAGAGGGTCTTTTTTCTGAGTAATCTTATGAAAAAAAAATCAAAATAATGAACCAATTGCCACTCCTGAGTGATGAGAAAGCAGTCCACCCAACTGTTACTGAAATTGGACCAAACCAACCTATTGTCACCGCTAACCCAAGGTGGATGTGCATAAGGGTGTCAATTGGTCTGGAACCAGAATCGAAAACCAAAACCGGATCCGGACCGAATAATCGGAACAAACTGAACCTCCTAGAATTTGTTTATACTTTGAAACTAATGAATATAACAAAGGTTGGACTTGATTACTTTCCGGATCCAACATAGCAACCGGCGGTTAGAACCGAAACCGAACCAAATTTGGGTACCAATATATTATAACACATTAATATAGTATAATACTAATATATGATAGTATATTAATACACTATAATACTAATATCTTATAATATATATTTTTCTAATATTAATATTAGATTTTATAAAACTACTATATTGTAGTAGTATATTTTATAATATAATTTTAGTATAAAACAAGTATTGGAATTGGATCCAAACCGTGTAGGAACCGAACCAAAACATATAGGTTCAGCACGAGTATTGAATTTCAAAAACAAGGTGGGATTTGGTTCAGATCTAGATCACACTAATAATCCCTGAACTGAACCGAAAACTTGGTTTCGGCCCGATTTTATACCCTTACCTGTGTATTAGATCAAAATGTTGAATCGGTTTATTCTTTTTTTTTTTTTTTTGGATATCCAATAAAAGAAATCTCTGATTAATACATGTCATTTGCTTGTTAGAGGGAACAATCGAGGTTTGAGTGTAGGGGTGTCAAAATTGAGACCGAACTTGGTAAACCGGTCTAAACCAAACCGAAATGTCCTGGACCGAACCATATTGATGTCTTATTGGACAGGTTTTGGATTGGGGTATTATGGACCGAACTGATCCACACCAGAAATCGAAAAGAAGCCGTAACCAAACCAAAACCAGCTCAAAACCCTGACCGAAACCAAAACCCAACTGATCTACTCCGATAAGAAACCAATAACAACCCAAATCCCATTAATAAAAATAAGATGTTCCTATAGTTTTGTAATAATATGTATGTTAAACTGAACCCAAACTGGGCTAAAACCGAAGCCGACCTCGATAACAAAACAATACAAGAAATCAAATCAAAACCGAAATGTCCTTATTGGTATGGTTTTGGATTCACCATTCCCACACCAAAACCGACTCAACCCGAACAGACCAATTGGTACCCCTTGTTGAGTGTTATAATCCGATATTAATTAAAAAAATGGATTCGAATCCGATGGTTAGGATTATCAATGGCACTAGGATCTCTACCTGTTTGCAGATTTATATTATGAAGATTCGGTAATAGGAATAGGAGTACAGCTGCAACAGGGTCGGGTTGGGCCGGGCTTTATAGAACCCTAGCCCAACCCTGAGTCCCCTTAGCTGGGCCCAAGCCCCACCCGACCCTGACTCAGGGCCTGAAAAATCCTACCTTGACCCGCCCTCAGGGTTGGGCCGGACTGACCCTGATTGGCCCTAATCATAGAGAAGGGGAAGGAAATGCATGGGTTGGAATGGGGTGGGAAGAAAATTATCAATTTTACGTGAAATAAAACTATAATAAAATATATTATATTACTTATTATCTTTATATATAATATATTATATAACAAAATGGGGGTGATGTTTAAAGTTTATAATATATATTATATGAATATATATTTTATAGTATAACTTAAAATAGGGTCGGACCAAGCTGGGCCGGGCCGGGCTTAGCTCGAAGCCTCAACCCTGGCCCAATGCAATCCTGACTCAGGGCCAGAAATTTCCAGCCCTGACCCGCCCTCAGGGCCAAATATCTCAGCCCAAACCCTGTTCGGGCTTAGGGTGGGCCAAGGCGGGTTCGGGCCGATAGGGACAAACTTGCACCCCTAAATGGGAGTATAGAGAGAGAAGAGAGAGAAGATCCTCTCCAACAACATTGAAGAGGATTTCTCTCCAACTACATTCTTCTTATGCCACGCTTTCTTTCATGGGAGTATAGAGAGAGAAGAGAGAGGAGGAGTTTGAATCCTCTCCAACTTCCTTCTTCTTATGCCACGTTTTCTATCAAATTCATGGAAAGAAATCCTGTTACATGTGGTTGGAGAGGATCGGGACTCTATGAGGAGAGGGAGATTGGGTAAAGGAGTGGGAAATGAAAAGTTATAGAAAGAGCATGAGGACAGCAGAACAAACTGCCCACCCAGACAACCCATTATCTAGATTCTAGTGAGTGAAAGGGGATCATGTTTCCCGCCACCACCGCAAATCTCTTTCATTATAAATGGCAAAAACTTTGTTTCATTTTACAAATCATTACTAGATCGTTTGATAGTGTTTTTTTTAATAGGTAAATTGTGTTATTTCAGTTTTTATTTATTCCAAGAATGAATTTAATTTGTGAAATATATTGAATTTGTAGGTTTGATTGATCGAAGAATGGCCGGAGTGAATGGTATTCGTCGCCCTGCAACATGGGGAAAGAAGAAGAAAAGTAGTACTCGCAAGCAGCTCTTGACTGACTACAAGAGGCGGCACGATGCCTCTCCTTCAAATGCAGCGGGTTATATTTTGGGTAGAGTCGGTGACTCTCCTCAAAACCCAATCTTAATAATTGATGACAACGAAAGTTTGGGTAGAGTCAGTGATTCTCCTAAAAATCCAATCTTAATAGTTGATGACAATGACAATTTCGATAGTGAGGGTGAACGGAAGATGAAAGAGGATGTAAGTACCATGGTCCTCGGGACGAGGATTCCTCAGCCTCTTGGCGACAAAGATTGGTTTCGATGAATAACGGCGTATCGTTTCGATATATCATCGTGGGGATTGGGATCATGCTTTGTAAAGGAATGGAGTCGCCACCTAGGATTAGGGCCTAGGACCCAATGGGTGTAGCCCCATCCAGGATTAGCTGAAAGGGCTACATGATTTCATATGGTCTGGTCAGAGATTCAAGGTAAGTAGTCAGGTTACGAGGGTGGGAAGGTGTTAGGCACCCACCTCACCCGGATAAACCGATCTTTCTGCTAGATGCTGATTTTTTAATATTCTCCCTTAATAGTATATCCTATACTAACATGTAAGGCTAAGTTATGATGCACTAATCATGACAAAGAAGGAAAAATCATTTACTATGTACACTAAAATGAGTTACTTTAATTGTCTACATTATGCCAAAAAATAATAAGAAGGAAAGAGACAGATACCTGTAAAGAAATACACAAAATAAATGAAAGCGCACCGAGTGTGAAATATGTGATGTCCCACGGCTCAAGTGGAGATGGACGATTGGCTTGTCTCTCTCTTATCGGACAGAGTAAGGACTATATGAGATGGGTTTCGCTACTCAAACTTCGGGTAGAATAACGGTTATATAAGGGATTCTTGTTATCTGTATGCAGACAGAATAACGGCTGCGAAGGGGATTTTTCATTATCCGTACACTGACGGGATAACGAATTTGCGGGATAAGAACCGCTCTTTACTCGAATGGGTAATCGAAGGATCTACCCATACCTTCAGAGTCTCGCTCCAACAGATGCTCAAGAGGGAGAGAATTGGGAAAAAGAGGCCAAAGAATGAGCTGGGAGGGTCCCCCTACCTGAAAAACCAGTGTTTTGGAGGGAGGGAGCACCCTCACCCTTGGCCAGATAAGTCCTCCACGGCGTCGTGGGGGACTTTTCCACGGCACCGTGTGTGACATCAGCAAGCTGATGTCACACCCCTTCATGGCGCCGTAGAAATCAAGTACACATCCCCACGGTACCGTGGGATGGAGCCCATGGTGCAGTACCACTTTTTTCTGATTTTAGGTCATTCTAGCAGGACTGCCATGGTGGGGGAGGGTGAACAGTACCTCCTTCAGTGTTCAGTAAAGGGTCCTATGAGTCATTTTATGGATGTTAGGGTGATTTGGTTCAGATGTAGGGACAAGAGTCCTTCTTGAGAGAGATACCGATGTCTGTTCGTGTCCTGTTGTCATCATCGCCGAAGGTGGTGACAAAAATTGGTGTCTACAGTTTGCCCTTCTTTGGCCGAGGCCTGTGCCAACAGCCGAAGGACAAAAGACCAACTAATTTTATTACCAAGAGCATGTACTGTTGATGCTTTGCTCAAAGGCGACAGAGTTGCCAAAACAGATGGTTGATCACAATGAAATCCTTCGATAAACCTCAAAAGGAAAACTCAGGAAGAACTTAAATCTTTATTATGTGAGGGTAATGTGGTACCACTCAATCGGAGTTGCCAAACAGGCGGTTAATGGCGATGAAATCTTTCGATAAAAAAAAAATCAAGAATTACCAAATCTTCATGATAATACCGATCATTCAGCAACTCAAAGTAATTTCATTCCACACTCTTTTATCGAGTGATCCATTCGGTCACACGTCTAAGAGTAACGGTCTTTATTCTGTCATTCTGCACTCTATTATCTGGTGACCCATCCAGTCACACGTCTAAGAGTAACGGTCTTCATTCCGTCATTTCGCACTCTATTATCGGGTGACCCATCTGGTCACACGTCTAAGAGTAACGATCTTCATTTTGTCATTCCGCACTCTATTATCTGGTGATCCATCCGATCACACGTCTAAGAGTAACGGCCTTTATTCTGTCATTCCGCACTCTATTATTGGGTGACCCATCCGGTCACAAGTCTAAGAGTAACGGTCTTCATTTTATCATTTTGCACTCTATTATCGGGTGACCCATCCGGTCACACATCTAAGAGTAACAGTCTTCATTCTGTACTCTTCTGACAAGTGACCTTTTGGTCTTTTACCTGAGAGTAACAGTCGACCCGAATGGTCAAAAGTTAAAGACTCAGACGGTCAGGAATCTTTTGCTAAATTTTGAAGAATCATCCGTTAAATCTTGAAAAAGATTCGAACGGGTTGGAATCATTCGCTAAATCTAGAAAAAGATTTAGACAAACTAGAAGTTAGTGAGAAAATGACTCCACTTAACCGATAGAGAATGTATGAGGGTGATATGGCACAGCTTGACTGAAAAATCAAATTTTGAGGGTGATAAGGCACCGCTCGATCGAAAATTAAGTTTTGAGGGTGATAAGGCACCGCTCGACCGAAAATCAAGTTTTGAGGGTGATACGACACCGCTCGACCGAGAATCAAGTTTTGAGGGTGATACGGCACCGCTCGATCGAGAATCAGGTTTTGAGGGTGATACAGCACCGCTCGACCGAGAATCAAGTTTTGAGGGTGAGCAAAAAAATCTTATCTGAGAGTCAGAGGACTCGACTGATCTAGATTATGAGAAAGAGGACTCAATCGGTCTTGAGAGCAAGACGAATTGATTGTTCTTAATTTATCTTGAGAGCAAGAGGACTTGATTGGTTCTTGAGAGCAAGAGGACTTGATTGATCTTAATTTATCTTGAGAGCAAGAGGACTTGATTGATCTTAATTTATCTTGAGAGCAAGAGGGCTTGATTGATCTTAATTTATCTTTGAGAGCAAGAGGACTTGATTGATCTTAATTTATCTTTGAGAGCAAGAGGACTTGATTGGTTCTTGAGAGCAAGAGGACTTAATTTATCTTGAGAGCAAGAGGACTTGATTTATCCTAATTCATTTTGAGAGCAAGAGGACTTGATTGGTTCCAAGAATTGGACCATTCAATCTTGATTTGAGAGAATTCAATTGGTCTTGGAAGCAAGAGGACTCGATTGATTGATCTTGATTGGGAGCAAGAGAACTCGACTGAGCTTGGTTGGGAGCAAGAGGACTCGGTCTTTTTCTTAGGGTCATAACTATTACTTTCCCATTATCATTTTTTTTTCATCTCTTTTATTTGTACATTATTATTTTTTTTTTTTTTTTTGTTTTTTTTTTTCTCTACACAAGTTTTGACAATGGTTGGATGACAAAATTTCACGGTGATCAAGAGATCACAAGGATCAGACTATACATGAGTCTGGTAGTGGTTGGATACAACAATGATTTGGATGATAAATTGTTCATGGGTTTAGACCAAAAAGGATCAATTTGTACTTGAGTACAATGGATATCGAAAGATTCATGGGATGACCGAACTACACGCGAGTGTAATGAGGATCAGAAAGTTCAATGATTACCTTGTACGCGAGTACAAAGAGAATCAGGATGATGGGTCAATTTGTACACGAATACAGCAGAGACCGAAGATTCACGGAATGATTAAACTATACAAGAGTATTAGAAATGTCAATAATTAACTTGCACACGAGTGCAAGGAAGATCAGATGCTGGATCAATTTTGTGTGCGAGTACAATGAGGGTCAAACGATGGGTCAATCTGTACACGAGTACAGTAGAGACCAAAAGATTCATAGGATGATCGAACTATATGCGAGTATAGTGAGGATCAAAAAGTTCAATGATTAACTTATACACGAGTAAAAAGAGGATCAGGATGATGGGTCAATCTCTACACGAGTACAACAGAGACCGAAGATTCACGGAATGATTGAACTATACAAGAGTATAGCGAGGATAAAAAATGTTAATGACTAACTTGTACACGAGTACAAGGAAAATTAGATGATGGTTCAATCTTGTACATGAGTACAATAGAGATTGAAAGGTTAATGAGATGATCAAACTATACACGAATATAGCAAGGATCAGAAAGGTCACAGAGTGATCAAACTATACATGAGTATAGTGGGATTGAAAAAATCAATGAATGATCAAGCTATACACAAGCATAGCAGGGTTCAATAGGGTCAAAGGTTCAATTAATTTGTACGCGAGTACAGCTGGGACCAGAAGATTCAAATGGTAATCGAACTATACACGAGTATAGGGGGATCAAAAGGATCAAATTGCACGAGAATGCGGAACCATACGTGAATCTGGTATAACCGAAAGATCAAACTAACAGTGATCCAAAAAACCAAATGCACATGAGTGCAGAAGTGGTTAAGGTCTTGGTCAAACTGTACATGAGGCCAAATCATTGGAGATCGAGTTGTACATGAATTCAACAGTGATCAGATAGTCCAAGTGCAAGTACGAGGGTCCGATGGAACTAAATGATCAGAGCCCAGATTGTATACGAATTCTATCATGATTGGTTGAGTAGGTTGCACGCGAGTACAACGGAAATAAGAATTCAGATGGTATATGATCAAGCCATTGGTTAGGAAAATGCAATCCTATGCATGTGCAGTATCCATGATGACAATGGAAAGGAAGTCTACCATTAAAACTCAGGTAGTTGCATTATGATCCAAAATGCAACAAAAAAACAATCTTATGCAAGCAATTTTTCATATTTTTATATATATCTTTTTATTTTTAGTATGCAAAGGGAATCACAGTCCTAATGCAAAATATGTCATGCAAAAAGAAAAACATAACCCTATGTAAGTAATCAATTCTACGCAAATGTTTATAACACAAATACAAGCAAGTGAAAAGTAATCACATACAACCATAGACACTTACCAGATATTCTCCATTTTTGTGTTGCACAACACTTGTCCTTGACAAAAGCTTAGTGCACAATTATACGTTACCAAAAAAAAAAACTTTGGCAGAGAAATCTGAGATTCACTCAAACCTTTTTTTTTTAAGAAACAATTTTATTTGTGAGAGAAATTTTTTTTGAAAACTTATGGTTATTCACATTTTGACCTAGTAATGCACAATTCCACATAGACATTATTCTCATCCCGTTACACACGTAGACTCGTCAAACATCGCTTGTCCAACATCGAATGGGTGTTGGGTGAATTTTTGACAAAGCGAGTCAAATGGGTAAATTGAGAGAATGTGTATGAACAAGATGGGTGGATAGGTCATTCTTCCCTCCCTTCATGGAGAGTCATGGCAGTTTATCCCAGACAGTATCATCCTTCTTTCCTTGTACGGTCATTTTGTCTTTTAGGCTAAGACTCTTCATGATTAGGAGTCGATCTTCATGGACAACATGCCCCTTTAATTTCACATGCTCTTGCCTGGTGGATTGCCCAAAAAAAAAATCTTTTTCCTTATGCTCCTTTGTCCTTCTTATCTTAGATAGGGATTGGCCCAGTGACAAGTTAATTCTTCTGGTCATCTTACTGGTTGAGAGGGTGAGTACAATGTTGCTGGCATTTAATCCCTTAATCATCTCTTCATAAGCCATAAATCTTCATGATCTTGGTAGACGTGCTTCTTTTTCTTCACATCATCGGATCGCATCAAAGAGAGAGGGATACTAGTGGAAAAGGAGAAAAAGTAGAAATATGATAGATATGATGCAAGTGAGCAAAAATGAAAAGTTGTACATGGAAGAATGAAAAACTGTATATGTGGGAGGACCGAACTTGATTATTACTTCATCAAGTTGCCTACGTACCCCAAATAGGGATCAGATCGAACGTAGTTCAGGACAAAGATGCCTTAACGTCAAAGCCTTGATGATTAAGTTCCCTCATAGCCGGGTGAACTTGAAGCTATGGACGAGAGTCTCATCACCATTTGGCCTGGGAGGGCTTTACTAAGTTGTAATGGGGCTTAGAACTGCGTTCCAGAGGATGGTAGAGGCTCAAATGTGCCCCTAGGGTCTAACCCTGACTCGACACTTCTGCTCCCAAAACTTTACCAAGATTCTGGTAACTGAACTTGTTGGGGAATTTCTTCTTTTTAATAATGTACTCAAGAAGCTTGGCAATCCATCTCGTGTTTCGACTGAAGACTTTGGTAATTTTAACCTTGATAATTTTGACAATATTGTCTCCGAAGGAAAAGTGGTTATTTTTGCTCCATGGTTCAAGTGCTCCCAATTATCTACTATGTTTTGAGCCACTACATCCTCTCTTCTCTTTTTTTTTTTTTGTTTGTTTTTTTGAACTCTCATTTTTTTTTGCTCTCTCCTTTTTTTTTTTGCTTTCACCTTCTTTTTTTTTCTTTTTTTTTTTTTTTAACTCTCATTTTTTTTTTAAAATTCTCTTTTTTTTTTGCTCTCTTTTTTTTATTTTTGAGATTGGCCCAATTTTGGTTGTGGAGACAGAGCTACCCTTTCTTTTTTCTTTTTTTTTTTGAATCCTTCGGAGGCGTATTGCCCTTGTGACATCTTACTTCACTTAGAGACCTCTTTCGGTTAGACCCTAGAAACTAATGGGACATTTTGATGAGCAAGAGGATATATGGATAATGAGGTATAGGTGGGCCAAAGTGATTTTTTTTTTTTTTTTAAAAAGGGAAAGGCTAAGGCACAACTGGGGGACTAGCGAATTTTATTATCTCAGGGTTTATTTGAAATGACTAGCGGCCAAAGGGGGCCTCCCTTAACAGGCTTTATGAGATGAAATCTCCATCTAAGCTTCCGGTTCGTTGGAAGGGGATCAGATGCATGGAAAGCTCCAGATCTTTGACCACCAAGACTTTGACATTGGAAAAATGGGTAGTAGGTTTTTTATTTTATTTTATCAGTCATGAGATCATCATAAGGTGTTATTTGGATGAAAGAGAAAAGAAAGAGAGTAGATGGACGAGAAAACATATTCATTGACGGCTAATGGAAAATACACGATGGATGAGTTTACATAAGGAATTTGACTGAATGAAAAGACCTAAGGGATGCAGACCCGATGATGTCTTTAGTGCGATCTTATCTACAAAAGAGTGAAGTACTGTCACCGCTTTGTCACGGGACTATGCAATTTGTACTATAAAAAAGTGCCCCTCTAACCAGAGCCGGGTGCTGGAACTATTTTCAGTCAGCAAGACTAATGCTCGTCAAGTTAATGACCGTAGTTTAATGCCTTCGGGCGACAGTGATGTCCTCAATTAGTGTCTGCCCCTGTTCCATAAGAGGAATATGGAGAACTTTCTTTAGCGATTCTACCACTTTGCAGGTTGGCAATGTAAAAGAAGTATTCTCTTTTAAAACTGGTGGTAGCATCAAAAGGATTTTCCTATAATCCTGGAGGAATCTACTCCTTAGGGACTCCATTAATCTCACATAGATGATTCCTTATCTTCTCCCAATCATCCTTTCTGTATCCTCTATTAAAGAAATCCACCAAATTGAATGTTGTACCAAAATGAAGGTGCAGTGAAGTCGACGCATGATTAGATTCGCATTTGGTTCTTCTCGCGACTCCTGTATCCAATAAGGGTTATGGAGGGTATAGAGGACATTCCATTTTGCACAACTGAATAATTGCTCGAGCCATTGAGTCTGTGTCTGAAATCGAAGAAGAAATTTCATTGTGTTTGGCCGAGGAGGAACAAATTCTGGATGCAATTCATCCTGGCTCATATATATCAACAATTCTGGAACACGAAAGCTGAATGCTACCACATACCTTTCGCAAAGGTACACAAGGAAACAAAGGGCTTCAATAGACAACTAGTAGAGGTCTCTTATCCCGAAGATATTGAAGAAAGGATAATCTGGATGGACAGGAAGTCCTCGGAGGTCGTCATTCCCACAGTTGAGGAGAGTAATTTCATGAAACAAATCCAGGCAATCTTCACTCCTTGATTGTAGGACCTGATGCATGATCTATTTTTGGAGATGGAGAGGTAAAAGGTCAATCCGAGATTGCAATCCTGCCAAAACCTCTTTTTCCTTGATTTCTTCATGGCCTTCAAACCCATTCAGCTTGGTCATATCAGTTGTTGAAGGAAGAGAGGATTCATGAACATCCTGGGTGAACATCATTGATGGAGACTTTTGACATGTCACTACCTCTTCTAAAGGAACCGGCAAAGCTTGGATCAAGGAGGTGGGATCAAACCCTTCTAAATCTTCTTCGAGGGCATTGATTGTCTGATTAACAGACTGTTGTTTTACCCCTAGCTTGAATTTTCCTGCTTCCAGCAGGTCTTGGATAGCATGCCCAAGTGTAATGCATTCATCAATGGGGTGCCCCTCTTGGGTGTGATAGTCACAGTATTGATCTGGGTCATACCAAGATGGTGGAGAATCCCTGACCAGTCACGGAGGAATCGTGCCCAGAAGTCCCAGCTTCTTCAATTCAGCATATGCAAGAGACCTAGCCACACCCAAATCGGTGAACTCACGTTGTCTTGAATTTACCATATTCGCCTCTGAATTTTGGCTCTGATATTGCATTGTGTGGCTATACTGGCCATGTGCCTTTCTGAACAATTTGTCTTCAATACGCTTCCCTACGGCCATTAGCTCTTCAAAAGTTTTGAGGTGTTGGTAGTAAAGGCAATCGTGATATTCTCCGTACAGATTCTCCAGGATCATCTCCACCTGTTCTATTTCTGTCGGGCGATTCCACATCTTTACGGCCTTCTCTCTAAACCTCATAATGAAATTGTAGAACCCTTCAGTAGGGCCTTGCCTTAGTGTCTCCAACTCTCTCCGTGTGACATCCACTTCAGTGTTGTATGAGTACTGCTTTGTAAAGGCTTTCACCACTGTTGACCAAGTATGAGTCTGTGCCTGATCTAACTGTGTCAACCATCATAAAGCAGGTCCAACAAGCGAGTAGAGAAAAGTCTGCCCCATTTGATTTTCTGTGAGGCCCCAAGATTTAGCCACTGTAGCAAAGATTTTGAGGCGAGCTTTAGGATCACCTGAACCATCAAATTTATCTAATTTCCATTTGAAGTCTTCGAGTATCTTTCCTTCAGGGAAGAACACCAGGTCACCTTCAAGCTCCTCGCGAAATGTGTCCTTGACAGCGATTTCAAGCTTTTCAACTTTCTCCCTCATTATACGCTCCCTTTCAGTCTCGGGATACTCCTGAGTTGCATTGATCACGGCATCTTCTTCTTCCATCACAATCCTGGCGGGTAACTTAGACACTGTCGGGGTTACCTTGGGGGTCATTGGTTGAGTACACTCCGGCTCCCCAAGAGTAGGTACTGTGCCTCCTTGGGACATGTCTTGTACTGTTTGCAAGACTTGCACCATAAGTTGCTTCATCTCTGCCATCTCAGCCTATAATTGGTATATTTGTCGACCTAGCTGTATTTTGGGTGGATCATTACCTAATGAATTCATGGTGATTCTATCCGGGAAAAGCCTGATCGAACTCTACCTCACGATGTTGAGTGGAAAAGGGGAAGTCCTGAATACCTCTGGATTGGATCGGACCAATTTGGGTTAGCCTATTGTCATAACGGGCTCACGCGGGTAACTGGAAGTCTTTTGATGTGAATTGTGCTTTACATAAGTCAGAGAGAATTTTTTTTTATTTTTTTTTTATGGGAAAGTCAGAGAGAATTATTCCAGGTCACAAGGAATTTACTTAAGTAAAAAAAAATTTATTTTAAACATTTTTTTTTTGTATTTTTTTTTTATCATATTTTTTTTTTTGGTATTTGGCTCAAGTAATCGAAGTTGTCATTGGAGCTTTTGACATTGTAGAAGTTCTCTCAAACCATACTTCAAATGCCATCGTGGCCCAAACATTTCTTAAAAAAGAAAAATAAACAAACAAAGAAGAAAGCCTGGTTTCAGGTTCCTGATGATTATATCTTGAATCAATACGAGGTGTCCCTTTTTCGAGGGACATGTAGGAATCCATCATACTGGAGTGGGCTCCCATCTTTCTTTGAGGGACTATCGCGGGACTATGGAATTCCTTACTTTGGGCGACGTCTCGTATTGAGGCCAGATTAATCATCAAGTGACCTTAAACTCGGTCTTTCTTACAGCTAACAATGGTTAGTTTGTGTCGCACCCTAATCATATATGGTCTATTTTCCTACATGATGCATGTAAGGGGTAGGCTTAATAGGACAGAAAAAGGTTACCCTTGACAGAACCGATATACCTATCGCTCATGGTTGCGAATTACGGGTACGTGATTCTTTTAATATGCCTGGAGAGTAGGTCACTCAATCTCAGAGTAATCATGCTAGTGCCTTTTCTGAATGGCTAAAGCATCCCACAGCACACTAGTGAATACCCTCGATGGTGATTCTAAACTCGTACAGTAAATATCAAAGGCTGTATCTTCACCGTGAATTACCCATGACTACTCATGGGGTTCAACGACTAACTACGGGGGTAAGAGTGTTCCTATGCAGTGTGTGTGTGCACAAAAGTGGTACAGGAAGCGGTTATCATCCGATCTCAGAGTACTTAAAATGACGTACCTCACCTCCCCGGGGGTAGAGGTACGACAGGGAGTACCCTCGTCGTTTGATTTCACTTCGAGTACTATGCATGATACAGTTAATACAAACAAAGGGTTAGCCAAACATGCTATCATACAAACAATACATAAGGGAGAATATTCTTGCATTTAACGGGAGCATCTAGTGTTGAAAGCTTGACATGTCCCCAGTGAAGTCGCCACTGTAAGTACCGTGGTCCTTGGGATGAGGATTCCTCAGCCTCTTGGCGACAAAGATTGGCTTTGATGAATAACGGCGTATCGTTCCGATATATCATCATGGGGATTGGGATCATGCTTTGTAAAGGAATGGAGTTGCCACTTAGGAATAGGGCCTAGGACCTAATGGATGTAGCCCCATCCGGGGTTAGCGGAAAGGGCTACGTGATTCCATATGGTCTGGTCAGAGATTCAAGGTAAGTAGTCAGGTTACGAGGGTGGGAAGGTGTTAGGCACCCACCTCGCCCGGATAAACCGATCTTTCTACTAGATGCTGGTTTTCGAATATTCTCCCTTAATAATATATCATATACTAATATGTAAGGCTAAGTTATGATGCACTAATCATGACAATGAAGGAAAAATCATTTACTATGTACACTAAAATGAGTTACTTTAATTGTCTACATTATGCCAAAAAATAATAAGAAGGAAAGAGACAGATAGCTGTCAAAAAATACACAAAATAAATGAAAGTGCACCGAGTGCGAAATATGTGATGTCCCACGGCTCAGGTGGAGACGGACGATCGGCTTGTCTCTCTCTTGTCAGACAGAGTAAGGACTATATGAGATGGGTTTCGCTACTCAAACTTTGGGTAGAGTAACGGTTATATAAGAGATTCTTGTTATCTGTATGCAGACAGAATAAAGGCTGCGAAGGGGATTTTTCGTTATCCGTACACTGACGGGATAACGAAGTTGCGGGATAAGAACCGCTCTTTACTCGAATGGGTAATCGAAAAATCTACCCATACCTTCAGAGTCTTGCTCCAACAGACGCTCAAGAGGGAGAGAATTGGGAAAAGGGGGCCAAAGAATGAGCTGGGAGGGTCTCCCTACTCGAAAAACCCTTGTTTTGGAGGGAGGGAGACCCTCCTATTTGTAAGGGAGGGAGGACCCTCACCCTTGGCCAGATAAGTCCTCCATGGCGCTGTGGGGGACTTTTCCACGGCACCGTGTGTGACGTCAGTAGGCTGATGTCATACCCCTTCATGGAGTCGTAGAAATCAAGTACACGTGCCCACGATGCCGTGGGAAGGAACCCACACCGCCGTAGGAGCGCAGTACCACTTTTTCCTGATTTTAGGCCATTTTAGCGGGACCGCCATGGTGGGGGAGGGTGAGCAGTACCTCCTTCAGTGTTCAGTAAAGGGTCTTATGAGTCATTTTATGGATGTTAGGATGATTTGGTTCAGATGTAGGAACAAGAGTCCTTCTTGAGAGAGATACCGATGTCTGTCCGTGTCCTGTTGTCATCATCGCCGAAGGTGGTGACAAAAATTGGTGTCTACAGAGGAGAAAGTTGAATTCAAGGGGCTACGGGCGGTCAAAATAGAAAAAGTGTAGTGTGTAAATGGCATGAATATAGGGATAGTTTTTTTTTTATCCGATAAGTAGAATATAGGGATAGTTATTTAGTCTATTTAGAGTTTTTTATTTTACTTTTCCTTAATACATTTATCACGTATTTGAGTTTATCTTAACTTAAACCTAATGTTGACGTTGTCCGGATGTAAATTGGGAGGAACATGACATGTTGAACATGCAATACAACATGACATGTTGAACATGCAAGTGAGCCTTCACATACTCCTATGACCACATCAAAGAAGTCATTAATTTTGAAAAGTTAGGTCAGTCACATGGAACCCCACTCATGTTTCAATCTTTTATTATTTCTTAGAATGTTGTTACTCATGTTTCAATCTTTTATTATTTTTCAGAATGCAACAACATTCCATGCAATTAACTCTAGTGCTAAAATTTCTTAACATATTTACCTTCAAGTTCTATATCATTGATGTAAAACTAGGAAGCTAGTCCTAAAAACCCACTAAAAATTCCAAATTGGAGCAGAATCAGAATTAGAAACTTAGGGTTTCCAGCCAAACCAGCTATGTGATGGTGATTCAACTAAGGTCAAGTGGAGTTTGTGTGGGGAAGAAGCTCTGCAGCAAAATTCACTCAATTCTGATGGAGGGATTGAGAGATCTAAAGGTTGCACCAAAATAGAAGGTTAAGCCTACAGGCCAAACCAGCCAAAAGCAGGGCCTTAGGTTGGGATCGAGTGTTGGTCTCCTTGACAGGAGTCAGCCCTCCAAAACTCATCTTAATCTGATTAGGGATCTCTAAGTTAAGGGCTCCACAAGTTGCAGCAGCCAAACTAGATCGTAGGAGCAGGAAGGGATCTGCAGAGGTGATCTTCGATTCTTCTTCTGGTGGTGGTCAGCAGCAATCAGTCAAGAGCTTGATTGAGAATCACTTCTGGTCTTCAGTAGCAGATGATTGCACTCAGTTGCAGTCACAAAACACAGCAGGAATATGGTTCAATTGGGTGTAGTAGACAGTGAGAAGAAGATGTTAGGAAAATAGAAGGTAAGGGATAAGGAGATTTGACTCTCATCAGCAAGGCTCTCAGCAGCCCTAAGGTTTCGGCTTTCTCAATTAGGCCCTCTGCCCTTCATCCTCATAATTGGGACAATAAAACTTGCATAAGCAATCTTAACTCTTCATTCAAATTGTGGGGAATTACTACAACAACCTTACAATTAATAGAGGGCTATGCTTGCACATCAAGTTAAAAGAAAGTAGAAACTACTAAAAATAAAAACCTAATAATATTCCACTAAGGCAAAATAAGGGGTAGTGGCATTGTTCACGTCAACAGTGTTTTGGCCTCTTTTTCTTCATGTTTTGTCCTACATCAATCATTTTCCTGGGCAGCTTCTAAAATAAACATTCTAATAGGGATTTGATATGCATCTCCTCTCCATCCTTGTGAACGAACGTGACAGTTATCATAATACACAAAAAGAAAGGAAAAGTAAAAAGGATGATTGGTTAAAAATTGATTGAACCTTGGGCCTCAATATCACAGACATGATTAATTTAATTAGACCCTGATACATATAAGTAATTTTATCCTAAATTGTTCTTTTTTTTATTATACCTGAAGTTGCAAGTCAAATTATCTTCAAATTCCTAGATGCACAAAAATTAACTAAAAAATAGTTATGGATGTGTATCTAAAATGAAATGACGTGGTGGGGTGCAGAAGAACCATTAAAATTTAGTAAAAATGGTCACAAGACTTTGTTGAATCTCCTTCTCAGTAAGCTCACCCTTGTTGTCTATTTTCCCTGGCAACATGAGGTATGCCAAAAGATGGATTAGTGCACTAACATTGGGTGGAAGTGGAACCAACAAATGAATATTAGGAACACTGTATGAGAAGAATATCCCTCTTCATTAAGGAACAAGTAGGAGAAAGCAAGTCGAGAAAGTACCACCCAAACTTATCTAAAAATTACACATATCAACAAATGTAACTAAACAACTTGTGGAGGTGCATACACAAAATACTTTTGTGATTTATACAGGTGGACTCGAGTGGTATCATTCATTACTAGGAGCATCTGCACAAATATCAACGGCTTGTTAGGTTATTAAGATATGGAGTATCAACACAATTATGAAAAAATTGTTATGCAAAAACAAAGTATTACTGTTCTATTTACATCGGTTGATTGAATAGCTAGGTATTTGCATTTGCACTACGTGCATTAACCTAATAGATTGTGAGGAGTATTTTTTTTAATGTTAGTGATAAAAAATAAATTGAAAAAACTGCTATAATTAATTAACAATAACATGAAAAGAACAAAGATAAAGACCCTCACCCTACTACATGACGCCACATTGTGTCCTCTACCATTGCAACCCGAGCAACGATAAGCCTTTCTGTTGGTGATATTATAAGCCCTTCTATTGGTGATATTCTCTGCGATTGACGTAATATGGGATTTATTAGGTCTCCCTTTCATTGAAGAACACTCTAGAGCCACGATATGAGGATAGGCCTAGTTTAAAGGAATGTCACTGCCGTTTTGTGATCCCAATTGGAAGTAAAAGTGCCAAGTGTTGGTTCCGATTTCAACACCTCCTTTAGAAGTTCACTCAAACCTTTAAGTGCAATATCAAACCTCTTTTGAGAAAGAGATCCTTCAATGGCTATCTATTTAGCAATGTCATGAAGTTTCCATACAGGTTGTAGTTGTTCTTCAAATGAGTCCTCAGCACGTCCACTACCATTGCTATCATATAGGGCAGATTTGGACCATCTAGGTAGAACATAATGTTGGGGAATTTTGGGATCTATTTGTTATCACATACAATTTAAGTATGTGCCTATAAAGTAAGCCTTTTTGCTCAAACATCTTATAATTACAAGTAGTAATTTCAGCCTCTTGGTTGGCAAGCACATAATTCACGTTAATTTCTCGATCCTCATCCCTCAAAAACTTCTTGTACCTCTTAACCGAGAATTCTCAATCACACTGCCTAACCTCAAGTCCAAAGCATGGATACCACTCCTCTGTGAAAATCTTGAACACCTTTGTCTTATAAACATTTACGACTTGTTTCTTAATTTTATGGGTTGTACGATAAGGCAACTTTTATCTTCGTTTCTTTTTTACGTCTTTTTTTAATAGCCTCTTCATATTGTGTTACAAATTCATTAATTGGGGTGGATGGTGTGAAGAAACCTTTAAAATAATTGTTCATTGACTCCTCTCTTTGTGTCGTGCTCATACCGATAAAAAAAGTGTCAACATAGTAGCATGACACCTAATGCTTCTGTATTTAGTACTACCTCTTTAACCATTTATGTTCCTCTAAATTATACCTCAGTATCATACTAGCCCATCTCTCCTCAAACTCAGATGGAATCTTTGAATCATTAATGCAACTATTATATATTTCTTTCAAGTCGGAATATCTTTTGTATAATGGCCTCATATGATTGATCATGTGGCTCTCCAAATGCCATCCACAAAGCCGATGTACAGTATATAAAAATACATGTCGAATAGCTCTCATTATTCCTAGGTCTTCATCTGTCAAAATTACCTTTGGATGGATATTGTGCATTGCTTGAAGCCATGTCTGAAAAAGCCACATAAATGATTCCTTCGTTTCATCGACTATTAAGTCATAATCGAACAATTTACAATGCATATGATGATTAATACCAGTAAAAGGGGAAAATGGGAACTTGTACTTATGCTTTTTTGTAAGTTGTTTCAAACACAATTACATCACCAAACCTTTTATATTGTTCTTGTGCATGACTATCTATACAAAAAATCTTAGTCAATTGTTGCTCCTCATTAACACGGACTGCATATAAGAACCTTGCGTCTGAAGCTTGTTTACTGTGCAAATAATTGAGACTTCTATACTTGGACCTAATCAAATTCCTATAACTATCCCCAGTTAAACCAACATGTTGTTCTCCACTGATAAAATCTTTTAAAATTGTTATTATTTGGGACTGCCTAATCCCATACTTTTACAGCCGTTCTATCAGTTGAATGTACTACTATTAACTTTCTGGTGTGACCGAAGTCTAAAAGAATCATTCGGATCTACCATTGGATGGTGGTGCTCCTTTTCCCAAAGATCCACCACCCATTTCCCGTTCCTAGACTTGATCCTCATTACAGCTCCACAATTATTTTCTTTGTTACACGAGACATATAATGCATTCCCCTCCGTCGCTTGTCATTACACCATTTTTCACCTTGGTTTGTACATACAAATGATCTAGCAAGCATACGTTTATCAACTCTTAAGTGTTTTACCATATATTTTCAGACTGAAAAACCCATCTCCTTTGCATAGTTGTTATAATGATTACATGCATCATCCTCAGTTTCGAATTTCATGCCAATAGATGGTTCCAATTCACGAATGAAAAATCTAAATTGTGAGATGTTGTCAGAAGATGTATTGCTATCCTCATTCTCATCATTATGATAAGAATTATTTTCTTCATCTTCAGGGCTACTACTATCCTCATACATATCATTTTCTTCTTCGTTGGATGTGCTATCGTTCTCCCTCTCATCATTTATTGCATCAGTCTCTCCAGTTGTATTATACTCCCCTGCATTGTTTTCGAAATCGATGAATGCATTACATGCATTTGAAACATGCATATTACTACCTTATAAGGGAACCTGCCTGTTAAGAGTGACTGGTCCTCTAATCAATTACTTTTTATTTTCTCAAAAAAAAAGAAAGAGTTATATTGCACTATCCTACAAATTAAAGATGACTCAAGGATTCAATAGTACATACAGTCACACTAATTAGACCAACATATCATTAACAACAAAATACAAAGAACAAAAATCTATATCTACCAACCCATAAAGTTGCATCCTAGTAGCACCAACCATTACTATAAAATAAAATAATTTTTATAAAGCAACCACAAGGAATAAATTTAAAACCAAATATAAATTACAAATTATTTATTTTGCATCGAGTGCATTTTTTAAATCAGCTTAGGAGTCTAGTATAGTATATTAGTCTCACTTGAAATTATTTCAAATGCAAAAAATTTTCGTTTGACCTAGTTGTGAATTCAATAACCAATCATATACAACATTAAATGATAATAACCAAATAAACTAAAACCAATCCCATACAACTTTAATAGATAATAACCAAATAAACTACAATGTGGTATAAAAAAAGATAGAACCCATAAACACACTGTCATTTGTCTCCAACATGATATGCTTACCTTTCCATATACAATTAAATTTTTTAAGACAATTAGGCACAAAAGCAACAAACTTAACAAGTATTTCCCTTATATGAAAAACTCTTAGTCAATGAACTTGAAAACAGAAATAAACACTATTTTTTTCTTAATCAGTAAAGAAAGTGTTAAAATAATAAGAGATGGTACTAAAATCCAATAAATGAAGTACAACAGAGTTTGCCTCTAGTTTTAAAAAAAGCTAAAATATACATATAGGAAAGAAAAAAAAATACATGACAGACCTTAGAGAACAACTTCTATGATTGAGAGAATATATCTCATTTAAACTGTATATTTAAAAAGAAGCAAAACATGACTTAGTTCTGCGTCAAGCAGATATAACAAGGACAACTAAGATATATCATTTAGCACTTGAAAACGAAGGGTTGGACATTGATAGAACCCCCTATTGAGACAAATCCAAGAGATATAACTCAAATAACTCATATCAGTGATAGAAAAAAATAATATTGAACTACGTACCCACTCAACCAAGGAGAAAATTATAAGATAGTTAAGACTAGAAAGAATGGAATACAATGCTATTTAGCTGCGTACATGCTCTTTCCTATCAGAGTTCAAGTTTATAAATAAATTTCATCTAACAATTAAGCACACCCAAAGTATGCCAGCCTTTTTTTCTTTGGCTTTCCCTTATTAGTTTCAGAGAAAGAATTGGGATCAATTCTTATGGTTAAAGCTTTTTTTTTCTTCCATCCTCCCATTTTCTTTTCTTTAATTTCTTAGTTCATAAAATTACTTGTGTTTGAAAATTCTCATATAAAGCAACACCATCAAAGCTGAGTAAGTAGACCAATTTCAACACCACAATCGAATTGCGTATGCCTACAAGAATAAATAAATTTTTTTTTTGTCTTACCAAAGCAATAATCCCCGATAGATTGATTAATTTAAGGAAGAGATAGAACATAGACATGAATAGACTTGTTCTAACAATAGCTGCCCAATGAAATTAGAGTACAAAAGTTAAAAGAACTCTTCTTGCGTGACTTATGTTTCAGCAAGGAATTCAAGGAAACCCATCAAGCAATTCAAGTGGGATTTCCTTCCGAAGATTAAGAGCTGAATTAAGAGAGATGCACTGCGACACCGGATTGTACAGAAAGGATTAGAGATAAACTCAATTTAATTTGAAACTAAATTTCTGTAATCCGCAAGTTTCTTGAGTTCTAATATGATTTTAGTCAAACCAGGACTCTTCACTTAAGAGGAGATCAATTTGAATTTGGAACTATTTATACGTGGACAGCAAAGCCCATTCTTTTTATTTTGTAATAATCTTATTTGGATTCTGAAGTTGTTGATGTGCAGTTGTACTGTATACTAGATGTCGATTCTTGAGTTGAACTTATTGTAACAATAAACAAAACAACAATGAGAAAACTTCATAAGCCCCAATCAAATATTGTTTTAGAGAGGTTGTCCAGTTCAAACAAGTTACTACTATTCCTTGTTGTGTAAACAAGTAAAGGAGGTAGTGATACAAAACTAGTAGTTCTCGAGAAAACATTGCTTATATGTGTGTTACAATGTAGGAAATTCTAAGATGAAACAATTCTTTATAGATTCATTTAAAGTTGTCATATTTATACAAAGGTAAGAGAAAAAGCTAATACTGCGTTAGCAGGTGATCAATTGTGGAGATGTATGGTACATCAAGAGATTTAGTGGTGACAAGGTCACGAACAAAATGCAAGTCAATGGCAACATGCTTGATCTGGGAGTGAAGAAATTAGCGATCTTCTTTATCTAATGAATGGAAAGTTCGCTTTGAAATCGTTTGCCCTGCACCCACCCCCGAGTATATGCTTCAACAAGAATCAAACAAGGGTAGATTGATACAATAGAAACCTATGGTAAAATGCCCGCCCGTAACCCAATAGTAGACTCGACTTGTCAATGGAGATGTACCTTGTGGGGGGGGCAGCCGAGAACAATTCGAATAGTTCAATGCCGGGGTTGCCAGCAGTCTCGGAAAGAGTTAGTTCAGCTATGCCTATCTCTACCTCTAGCCCAGATGAAGATCCTTGGATAGAAGATATCAAGGATTGTTTGTTAGACATGTGGCACAGGTTCCTTAATAACAAATTGCGGCAAGAGGGTTTCAATGGTCACACAAGTTAAGCCCCTATATTCAGTTTCAGTACTAGAACGAGCAACCATGGGTTGCATTTTCGAACAACAGGAGATTAAATTGGGACCAAGGAAGATGCTAAATCCACATGTAGAGCGATGATCATCAATGTTCCGAGGCTACTTAGTCTTTTCTCTCATCTTCTAGGTGATGCTTAAACTGGATATTGTCTTCATAAATAGGAAAAAGGCTCTGCAACCCGAGCTATTCTCTTCTTGACCTCTCTTCCTTGGCTTGATAGCCACCGGCGCGGAAAGCCCAGTGGTCCCTGATGGTGACTTCCCCTCCCCCCCCCTCTGCTGGAGAAGGGAACTCTCGAAAGTGGGTGAACCTCTTTCCTGGTGGACATGTGCATGCTGATTTTGATCATATTCCCTTTGTGGCTCCAGCGACAATCGACGGCAAGAAGGTGGCGCACTTCTCAAAGGAAGAACTGGCTGAGGAGACTAATAGGTGGGAAACAGCTCTTATTGGCTATGTGTTCGGCCCAAGACCTTCGTTCTCCAGTATGAAGCGCTACACCCAGGAGAAATGGGCTCACGTGGGTGCCGTCAAAGTCTTCGGGCTTGAGAGCGGCATCTTTGTCTTTGACTTCCAAGACACTGACTCAAGTAGAACAATTTTAAACGAAGGCCCCTGGACTCTTGGGGCACGACCTCTAATCCTTCGCCCATGGACCCCGGACGTCTCGCTCACGAAAAAAGAGGAAATCCAGCTGCCACTCTGGGTTCGTTTGTATGGCCTGAACCTCCATTTCTAGGGAAGCAATACTTTGGGCAAGATCGCGAGTGTTCTTGACAAGCCTATCTGCACCAATCGTCGCACATCGCAACTTGAGCGGTAGGGGTGCAAATTTGGCCCTGTCGGCCCTGACCCACCCTAAACAGCCCTGAGCCCGAACAGGGCCTGGGCTTAAGATTTCTGGCCCTGAGGGCGGGTTAGGGCCAGAAATTCATGGCCCTCAGTCAGGGTCGGGTCGGGTCCTAGTTGAGACCTCAGGTTCAGCCCGACCCTGATTTTGACCCTTCTTTGGCCCTTTAGTTAGCTTTTGAATTTTAAATTACCCCCATTATGGCCTCAATTCGCTTTTGAATTTTAAATTACCCATTATAGGATAAAATACTGCTCCCGCTTACAGCTTGTCTTCAACCTATTTACTCAATTACCCTTAAATTACATGTATTGTTCCTAAAATACCCAAACCCTAGTCACTAAACCCCAACAATATCCCAATTTAACCCTAAAAACATACCAACCCCTTTTATATTCTCATTTTCCCTGTTGTCGTCGTCTCCATGCCTCCACACCTTCTCAATCGAACCCTTGACGTTGATGACTTGACGGAGCTGTTGCTCGCCGCTATTGCAATTTCTGCAAGCCAATACTTTTGACTTCCTTGTAGTTCTCATTTGAATTGAACCTCTGCGAGACTGTGACTACACCTCTCGACCCTCTCTAAGTTAACTGGTAAGTCTTTCTCTCCCTTCGTTCTACATTCTTTTCTATTTTAGCATTTTTAATTAATGTATTTGACTTGTTTTCTTTGTTTCCACTTTTCAGGCTGCATATTGTTGGAAATCTGGCGTATTATTCATGACCTTAGAATTTTAGAAGCTTTGCAGAGAGAGAAACATAGAACATTGGCTCCGGCCAAGGACCCCAAACCATTCATGTGATTTCTCCAAGAGATGTTCCATTTTATTTTCATGGAATCAGCTCCAGATAGAGCATTCTTAATTTCTTAAACCCCTTTCTATTTTTTCATTCAACAAAGGAGAAAAAAGAAGCATCATAATTCAGGGTCAAGGTCAGGGTCAGGGCCAACTTGGCCCGGCCCTGCCCAATCAGGGCTAATTAGGGCGGGCTTGGGTTGGGCTAGGCCCGTCAGGGTCAGGGTTAGGGTCAAGGTTTTAAGACTCTGAGTCAGGGTCAGGGCGGATTTGAGCCTAGATAAGGGGACTCAGGGTTGGGTATGGTTTCAAAAAGCCTGACCCAACCCGACCCTATTGCAGCCCTAGTGAGCAGTTATCCTTTGCGAGGTTCTGTGTTTTAGTTGATGCAGCGGATGGCTTACCAGCCTCAATCCCAATCGTGATGGACAATAGAATTGTGCTTGAGCAAAGGGTCGATTATGAATGGGTGCCGCCGGTGTGCAGTGTTTGTAAGGTGTTTGGCCATGCAGATCGTGCATGCCCATGCAACGTGACACCACTACCTGAGAGATCACAGAGACAACCCCATGACTCCATGCAGGTTGATAACGTGTGGCAGAACGCAGGGAAGCGGCGGGGGAAGGGAAAGCGACGGCTGCCCTTGATGCACCATTGACGGTACAGACCAACCAGCATACTAATGGCACCTCCATGATTCACGGCCCAACAACGGGCCTCTATGCTGACGTGGCCCATGACATTGAAGAACCGTTGATTATAGAAACTGACCCCTTGAATGGCCAAGTTAATACAGAATTTATGGTTGACACGGATAATATGCAGGATGGCACACCAAACACTCCAAGAATGTTGGGAGTTGGTAATTGTAGTGATGGAAAGTCAAACCCTGAGTTTATGTATGTAACCGTTAGAAAGAACGTGCAGCCTACTAACGCCTCTACCCACTTTGACGATGGGGATGTCACGCCTGGTTTTCAGCCCAACTCCGTAACGTCTCCTCCCTCTTCTGCTCGTGGTCTGGACGTTATTCACCCACCACCCCAGCCTATTAATCACCCATCCGTTGCCACGAGATCACCGCCTCTAATGAATTCATGTGGGATCTCCAGTAAGGGCGTCAAGCATGCTCCTTCCAGCCTAAACCGATTTGCGATCCTTGATCACATGTCTGCCTCTCCCGAGAATGGCCTGGTTCCAAGTGCAGACAATCGACAGCATATTGAAATGGCAGTTCGTATTCGCGATAGGAGTCCAGGGAGGTATAGCCTCGCACGTAACTCCACCCCCCTACACCTCAATGATTCGTGTCGGTGCGTGGAATACCAAGGGGCTAAACCTGCCTGGAAAAAGGAGATCGATCATGGAGTGGGCTCTTATGAACCACCTTGACATCTTTGGGCTGTTAGAGATAAGAGTAACGCCAGAGAATTTCGTGATAGCCTACCGCACCTTCAATAATAGATGGAATTGCTGTACCAACTACGAGAGATCTGCCATGGGTCGCATTTGGGTCCTCTGGAATGCTGAATCAGTCACTGTCCAACCATTAGAAGTAACCACGCAGCTCATCCATGTCTGCATTACTGTTAAGCAGTCTCAGCAACGTATTCACATCTCCTTCATTTATGGATGCAACTTTGTCCCTAAACGTGAGGCACTCTGGTGTGACATCCGCTGCCTTAGCAGTGGTCTCTCTTCCCCTGGGCCATTTTAGGTGACTTCAACGCCATCAGGAGTGCTAGTGAAAAGGAGGGTGGGAGACCTGTCACACATAGGATAACTCAACCCTTATCTGATTGCATTATTGACTCGGAGTTGGTGGACCTTCAATGGACAGGAGCCGGGCACACCTGGAGTAATAAAGGAGTAGGGAATAATCAGATTGCATCCAAAATTGACCGTGTTCTGGTTAACTCCGCTTGGATCGAAACCTTCCCCACCTCCAACGCTTACTTCCAAAACCCAGGTATTTCAGATCACAGCCCGATGGTTGTCGACATGGGGCACAGGATTCGTCCGAGGGGGAAGCAATTCTTCTTCTAGAACCATTGGGCCGATCATGCTTAGTTCCTCCCCCTGGTCAAGGAGGTGTGGGACCAGCTGGTGGAGGGTGGACCCATGTTTTCCCTCCTAGCGAAGTTGAAGCTCCTTAAATCTCGCCTTAAGCACTGGAGCCGTGGCCATTTTCATAACCTTGATCAGCAGATCCGGGATCTGGGAAGGAATCTAGACATTATTCAAATTCAAATCACAAATGGTAACGTGGATGAGCGTGTAATTGAAAGAGAGTGCACTACCTCCTCCCATCTGCGGCACCTGCAGGGCTTAAGAGAGTCAGACCTTCGCTAACAGGCTAGAATTCGGTGGCTAAAACTGGGAGATGGTAATTCTGACTTTTTTCACAAATCTATCAAGGCTTGAAGGGTCAGGAACCGCATCACTTCGGTGAATGACTCTACAGGGCAAAGACTTATGGATGAAGCTGATGTCCAATTGGAGGTGGCGATATTCTTCAAGGAAGCCTATACTGGATCCCCTCAAGTCATCTGCCGGCCCTTTGATCCGCCTGGTAATAGATGCCTGAATCTTGAGGAGGGAGCTGTCCTGACCGGACCGTTCTCAGTGGAGGAAATAAAATCTGTGATATTCCAGACTGATGATAATAGTGCCCCTAGATGCGATGGATATGGTGCTTACTTCTTCAAGAAAACCTGGACCATCATTGGAAATGATGTCTGCTTTGCTATCCAAGAGTTCTTCAGAAACCCTCGGCTCCCCGATCAACTCAAGCTCTCTCACCCATTGCGGTGAACCCATTACTCTATCGCTTCATCTCTAAGCTCATAGCTAATAGATTGAAGCTGGTGCTGCCAAAGCTTGTTGGGGTCAACCAATCTGCCTTCATTGAGGGCCACCAGATCACGGATAATGTTTTGCTGTGCCAAGAGCTGATGAATCGATACCATCTCAATAAGGGTATGCCTTGCTTCGCTGTGAAGATTGATCTTAGGAAAGCCTATGACTCCGTCCAGTGGAGCTTTCTGTTCACCCTCCTCCATCGCCTTAACTTCCCCGCCATGTTCATTAACTGGATTGCTCAGTGCATCACCAACCCTAGCTATGTGGTGTTCCTCAACAGGTCCCAATCTCCTCGCTTCACTGCCAACTGTGGGTTGAGACAAGGCTACCCTATGTCCCCTACCCTCTTTAATATTGTCCTCCAGGTTTTCTTGGACCGCCTTGCTACTGCAGCTCGCTGTGGTCACTTTGCCTACAACCAATTTTGCAATGAGCCATAAATAACCTTGGTGTGCTTCGCAGATGACTTGTTTGTCTTTGGAAAAGCTACCCGCTCTAATGCCACCAAGCTTTTTGAGCTCTTCCAAGAGTTCTCCGCTCTTTCTGGCCTCACCATCAATCAGGGAAAGTCCTCCATTTTCTTCTCCAATTGTGCTCCAGAAGCCGAGATCTTCTTCAACCAAACGTTGGGGTTTGCCTCTGCTAATCTCCCTATCCGCTATCTGGGGGTCCTCCCTGGCCTCTAAGTCTCTCTCTGCCTCCGACTTCACCCCTCTAATTTCCAAGTTGGAGGCGAGGCTCTCTTCGTGGAAGGCGAGATCTCTGTCCTACGCCGAAAGGCTTGTGCTAATCCAAACCACCCTCATGGGGATCATCGCCTACTGGATTAACTTCTACTATGTCCCTAGGTGTGTGCTCTTGAATATGGAAAGGATCATGGCTAGATTCCTCTGGTGGGGGAATGCAGAGAAAGGAACATTCAAAGTATCTTGAAATTCGGTGTGCACCCCAAAGGAGGAGGGGGGTCTTGGCATGCTCTGACTTACTGATTGGAACGACGCTGCCCTTATGAGGCAGATCTGGAACGTAGCCTCCAAGACTGATTCTTGTTGGGTCTAGTTTATCATTCATAGATGGCTCCGCAGATACTCGATTTGGTCGGTCCCAACCCCTACGACCTGCTCGTCCTCCTTCAAACACATTTTACACTTGAGAGATTCTACTATGCGACACACTCGCTACCTGCTGCACACTAGGGCTAAGACACGTTATTATGGTATGACCCATGGCTCTCCCATGGGCTCTTAGCTGAGCCTGGAACTCTTGTGTCAACGGCTTTAGGAAGGGAGCCCTTTGATCATGTAGCCTCTCTCAGATCCCCTAGTGATCGATGGGACCCAAACACCATAGACCTTGGAATTTTAAGACGATGGGGTGAGATTCAAAATACCAGGCTTCACACCAACTTGCAGGCCGATACCCCCATCTGGACTGCTACATCTTCTAGCAAGTTCACGCTTAAATCCGCTTGGGAGATAATTCGGGTAAGAGCCCCAAAAGTTCCTTGGCACAGCCTCATCTGGTTCACCTTGACCCAACCGCGATTCTCTTTCATCGCCTGGCTGGCCATTAGAGAGAGACTTCCCACTCTAGCCTGTCTTAAGGCCCACGGCTTAGTGGTGGATGCAGCGTGCCCCCTCCGTAATGGTGAAGAAAAAACTCTGGATCATTTTTTTTTTCATTGCACGTTCACCTCGGCAGTATGGAAGGCTATCCTCATTGTCAACGGCTTTACCAGGTTCCCGGTCACATCTTGGAGGGAGGAGGTGAATTGGGTTACCACCCACTTCCATGGAGATAGCCTGATGAGCAAGGTGAGAAAGTTCAACTTTGTTACTACAATCTACAAACTCTGCGGAGAAAGAAATAGCAGGGTGTTCAGGAACGAAATTTGTTCCTCCAGCCAAATTATCCACCAAGTCCTCCTCGACACCCGGGCTAGATTCAGCGACAAAGACCTCTGCACCTCTGACACAGTCGGTAATAGAGACTTCTTTTACCACTGGAAAATAGGGACCAACTTCCGGCTCGAGAATCCCACCTATCACTCTTGGCCGAGACCACCGGAGGGATGGACAGCCATTAACTATGTCGGCTCGATCCACGTGAATCACAGCTGCTTTGGCGCTCTTGGGCGTGATAGTCTGGGAAAAGCCCTCTTCGTGCTAGCTGGTGCAACCAAGGGAGATAACATTCTTTGCGCTGAGTTGATAGCTATCAAGCACGGTATGCTGAAGGCGAGATCCCTAAATCTCAGCCAGATCCAAGCCCGATCGGATTCCCAGTGCGCTATTCAAACTACTACAGAGCTCTGCGAGGTGCTATGGTACTCCTTAGGACTGGTGGACGACATCTGATGCCTCCGGGATTGCTTTCAACGTCGCAGCTTTTCTCACCATGTGCGAGAGATCAACGCCTGCATGGACTTTTTAGCTAGTTTCTGCCCAACCCAACGAGTTCTTCACCTTGATGTTAAATGCCTGCCATTACCTCTCCACGATCTAATTCGAGATGACGCTAATGGTAGAAGATATATAAGATTGTAACTCCTCCTTCCTATTTATTAATACAGCTCCCAGTTTTCCCAAAAAAAAAAAAGGCATTGCGAACAATCAACTTGGAATTATTTCCAAAATTTAAAAGTGATCATTTACAATGTTTGTGTTGTCAATCTTGTGCTTATCAATATTAAGTGGATTAAGGAATAACATCTAAACATGGTCATTAAATTTTAAAGGTTAGCACTGCCATATTATTATATTTCTAAATCAATTCATTTGTTTTTTTTTTTTTATGCCTTTTAGTTTAAATTTAATTAAATAGAATTGTGTTACTAATTGCTAATTTATGATCACGTTTTTCATTTTTTCCCTGAATGGGAGTTGGCTTGAATCACAAACTTGTTTTAGCACATGATATGAGATGTAAATTATTTGACTAAGATCTGTTCATCTTATAAATTATATCACGTAGGATGTAATAGATGATACCTTCTTTTGTTCACATACGCCGCAAATTGACAAAGCAGACCCAAAAAAAGATCCTGGTTGATCAGGCCGGTTAAGAACAAGGTCAACAAAGTGCCGTTTCGATTCTCAATCAATATTACAGTTAGTGTGCCGTGACCTAGACGTTAGGCTCTAGATCCCTACATGATACATGTTGGTTAGAGGATAATAGGACCGAAAAAAGGGTTCCCTTAGCAATGTGCTCCTATATAATTCTCACCACTCCTATGAGTAAGATGATCAAGCGATACGGCGGTGCAAGCCTCTTTGATATACCAGACGGTATGGTGCTAAAAGTTGTAATTTCACTAAGGATGAGCCGCGTGCCTACACACCGGACCCAGGGTTACGCTACGAGGTGTAAGTAACGGGGTTAAACCATACATTATTGAATGACCAACGGTGTGTGATAGTATATGCAAAATATGATGCAAGTTAGTGCATAAAAGTTAGCATCCAAAAGCACACAATAATAATAAAAAAAGTATTATAACAGTATAACATATTTGTCAAGCACATCAAAAGTCTAACCTAAATTACACAAGTTTAATGTAGTCCCCAACGGAGTCGCCACTGTGAGGACAAATGACATGGTGGGGGATCACCACGTGTCCTCCACCTCATCCCTCTTTGGGGAGCAGAGAGAGGTGAATTGAATGTTTAGAGTCGCCACCTAGAGGAGGGTCTAAGACCCAAAGTGTAAATGGAATGACTCTTATATCATGCCCTTTTGGGGAAAAATGGTCCTTTGGTCTGGGTACAGGTCAAGTTATGGTCTGGGGAAGGTATTAGACACTCCAATCCGCTTGGACGTGCTGGTCTTTCTATTGCTAGACACAATAACATGCTTTTGGGTGGAATATAAAATATAAGAAAATCATAAGAAAGTAAAGTACAGGGGAGGTGGAGAAACACATACCCGAAGGTTCGGCTCCAAGGCAAGGGTTAATATTCAAGAAGGTAAAGTAAAGGAATCAAAGCCTAAATGACCTAAACATGATCGACTCTAAGCTAAACAAGGGGAAAGACGAATATGTAAGAGCGAAACCGATAATTCGATACATATGCATGGAGAGGCATGCGATTTAAAAGTAAAACATAAGAACAACATGTGTATGGTGTGTATGCATGAGGGAGTTTTATACTACGGGGGTAGGGATCATGAAGATATGCATCCATGAGGATATAATGCAACATTAAAGTGATAACGACAACAAAGAGTATGTGTGATCGCCGTCTCTAGAGATTGGATCACTTTCCTCCAGAGATTCAAAATGGAATAAAAGTGAAAACATGTAAATTAAAGAAAACTTAAAAGTAAGATAAAACCTATCTAGTTTGAAGATGACCAAATCGGAGGTGTGGAGGTTTCCCTTTCGTAACTCAGGAGATTTGTACGTTGAGCAAGTATCGCTACTTGTAGTGGCTTCTCTTATCTCCTTGTATGCGAACACTTCGTTGTCAAGCCAAGATCACCGGATGGATGTCTTGGGGCTTTGATTTTGAAGTTTAAGTAGGAATTGTGATACTCAAGAGGTGGGAGAGACAATAGGCTATGGAAAAGTGAAGGGCCAAAGACTAAGACTCAATGCTCTTAAATAGGAGTTGAATTGGGGGCATGCAAGCTCCAAAACAATGGGTAATTAAACTAGGGACTCTCCTCAATGTGAGAGGGGGTGTATTTATAGATGTAGAGGGATGTATACACTCTCAAATTTGTGTAGGGATGCTTGGGTTGATCCGGACCATCCAAAGGAGGAGTCTTTGCATCGACGATGGGTGTAAAGTCAAGGTTATGACCAATGAGAGGGTAGCAAGTGGTAAGTTGCCTGAACGATTTTTGGGGCCTGAGGAAGCTAATGCCAAACATGGGTTAGTAAGTGTGGACACTAAGTTGATCAAGTTCTAAGTTGGGCCATACATTAAGGGCTACATATTTACGAAGAGGACCCAATATGAGATTATAAATAATCATGTCGGTTAAGAACAAGGTCAATAAAGTGCCAGTTCAGTTCTCAAACAATATTACAATCAGTGTGTCGTCACCTAGGTGTTGGGCTCTAAATCCCTACATAATGCATGCTGGTTTAAGGATAATAGGATATAAAAAGGGTTTCCTTAGCAAGGTGCTCCTATATGCCTCTCACTACTCCTACGAGTAAGATGATCAATGGTACGGTGGTGCAAGCCTCTTTAATATACCAGAAGGCACGATGTTAAGAGTTGTGGTTTCACCAAGGGTAAGTCACATGTCTATACACTAGGCCCATGGTTACGTCATGAGGTGTAAGAAATGGGGTTAAACCATACGTTGTTAGCTCACTAAAGTTAGCATCCAAAAGTATGCAAAAATAAAGAAAAAGCATGCTAAACAGTTCAACAAATATACCAAACACATCAAAAGTCTGTCCTAGTTTACACGAGTAAAAGGATCCCCAGTGGAATCACCATTATGAGGACAATGGCATGGAAGGGAATCACCACATGTCCTCTACCTCGTCCCTCTTTGGGGGGAAGGAGAGAGGTGAAAAGAATGTATGTAGGAGTCGCCACCTAGAGGAGGGTCTAGGACCCGAAATTGTAAATGTATAACTCTCATGATTACGCCTTTCTAGGGACAAATGGTCCATTGGTCTAAGTACGAATCAAGTTACGGTCCATGGAAGGTATTAGGCACCCCAATCTGCCCGAACTTGCCAGTCTTTCTATTACTTGGCTAGGTAGGGTTATAACATGCTTTTGGGAGAAAATCTAAGGTACAAGAAAGAGTATAAATAATGGGTAATGTACAAGGGAAGGCTATAGGACATACTTGGAGGTTTGACTGCACGGTAAATGTTAGTATATATGAAAGTAAAGACAAATAACGAAAGAGACAAAAATAAAGGAATAACATGTTCAAGGACAAAAAAAGATGAAATAATGATACAAAGCATGATGAGAATTCAAAGAAATAACGAGAAAAAACCTTATTTGGGTGCATGCAAGCGAAGAGTTAAAACATTAAAAAAAAGATATTGTGAAGGTGTAACACAATCCATGAAATACGACGCAAGAAAAATGTATTGGACAACCTTGAAACACTAGTTAAACAACAAAAAATGGAGACATGAGATCTAAGCTAAAAGATGAATGAGAGAGTAAATATATAAAAAAAAAAACCTCAATCACATAGAAGAATCATTAAGCACAAATGGTAAACAAAAATAGGGGAGGCTTAAACTACATGGGATGGGAATCATGTTTGAGAGTGCATAACATAGAAAACAACAAGATCTTGTACGATCACCATCTAAGGTGATGGGATCATACACTTCCTAAGAGATGCAAAATAAATATGGAGAAGGAAACGATAAAACAAAGGATTAATAGCAAGAAAGAGGGAATTTACCTAGTTAGAAGACTTTGAACTCAAAGAGTATTGGCGGTTTCCCTTTTATGACTCAGGGGAGTAGTTTATGGAGACAATATCGCTGCTTGTTCAGGCTTCTTTGTCACTCATTCGGACAACACTTCGTCATCCATACTCGGGGATCACTTAATATGAGTAGAACTTACCAAGGGAGGACTTAGAGAGAATTGTCCAAGGGATATAGACTTCCAAGGATAAAAGGTCTTGCAAGGGATCCTCCTCAACATAGAGGGGTGTGTGCACTCCCAAATTCTTGTAAGGATGCTGCGTTTGATCTGGATAGTTGAAAAGAGCTCTCTTTGCATTGATGGTGGGTGTTTGGTCAAGGTTATGGCCAATGCGGTGTAGGCAAGTGGTTTATTGCTAAAAGGGAAGTTTCTTGAGGCCTAAGGAAGCCAAAATATGCATCTAAGTTGCCAAAATTAGGCTTGATCGCAAAATGAATCAAAATCGGAGCTATGACAAGTTTGGGCTTCTCGAATTTGCACAAGATCGACAATGAATTGGGATCGAGTCGATATCGATGAGGGGTTAGGTCGACATCGAGTGGCTGTCGATGAACAGTACCCGACATTGAGGAGGGTATTTTTAGGTGTCAGTGCAAATGTTCAATACCGATTAAGCCGATATGTGTTGGTATTGACCGATACCAAGACAGATCGATCGATATAGGTCTAATACCGATTCCTAAAACCCTGTTGGTAGGGCTCACAAGGTATTATTGGGATTAAGCTAATATTTAATTAGGTATTGATCTTCTCCATATGTTATGAAACAAGGTTGATTTGCATGAGCATAAAATCAAAAGCTATTGAATTCTTACTCTTACATCAATACTTAAACTAGTTCTTAGTGTAAGAGCATAAAATCAAATCTGATTTGCCAAAAGTAATTCCACTCCCAAATTATTCCCGTTGAACACAAAATTATCAGAATCACTCCCAGAGTGCAACCAAACGCAGGGAGTATGATCCAATTGCTTCCGCCTTCTTTCTCCAGGGAATATAACCAAAGGGAAAAAGAACATAGCCTAACAGTGTGGCTTCCACACCCAGACACATCCCAAGGTGAAATGATTACTGCACCCCTGGTGAAACGTAAAAATCTCATCCCCATAGCTGCTCCCGCATGCACTATGATTGGCCCCATGCAGGTGCATCCCTTATAAAATGCAAAAAATTCATCCCCATAGATGCTCTAACATGTACTATGATTGGCCCCTGCGCTGATGCATCCCTTCGTGAATTGCAAAAATCTCATCCCCATAGATGCTTCGGCATGCACTATGATTGGCCCCGTGCTGGTGCACCCCTCATGAAATGCAAAGAACTCATCCCTAGAGTCCTATAGATGCTCCAACATGCACTATGATTGGCTCTCGCGCTGGTGCGGAGGCCACGCTGTCAGGAGGAGAACTTTCTGAAGAATGGTAAGAGTGGATAAGGGGTTTTTTTTTTTTTTTGGTGAAAGGATAAGGGGATTTGAAGTTTTGAACATGGAAGCTTCATTATAGATGAAATTTGTAGGATACAGGTACAATCATTAATCCTCCTCTGTGAGTGCTTAATCCTCCTCCTCCTATGTGAGTGCTCTCCTCCGGTTACCATGAAGTTCCCTAAGTCTTTCATGCTCGACTTTATCTTTCCACTGGTTATGTGTCTTCTCCCCACTCTCCTTGTTTTCGCTTACTTCTGTCTGGAGTTCTCCTGCTTCCTCCTTCTCATCACTATGGACTGTAGGTAGGGTATTACCCATCCTTCTGCGGCCTCTAGCTTTCTTCCCTTCCCATTGCTAGCCCTCTTTGTTTACCGTCGCCTCTCCAGTATGAAGTTCCCTGCGGTGTTCATGTTAGAGTTCATCTATCCCCTTGTTATGTGTCTTCTTCCCACACTCTTAGTTTTTGCTTACTTGTGCCTGGAATTCTCATGTTTCCTCCTCCTTATCACCATGGACTGCAGGAAGTGACTTCCCCTTCCTTCCCCTTCTTGGTAAGAAGTAGTCCTTCTCTTACTTGCTTCTGTCTGTGTTTTATCACCTCTTCTCTTTTCCCTCCTCCCCTCTTGGTTGCCTGTCTTGCCCTAGCACGATGGCTTCCTCATCTGAACCTCCAGACCCTGATACCCAGATACTCCTCTTACAGTTTGCTCCATCCCTTTAATCCCCATCACCACCCCCATCGCAGGCAGAGGAAGAATCCCTATGTTAGGAAAGCTATTCCGACGATGATTTTGAGTTGGACGAGGAGGCTGAGAATAACATCAACCATATATGGGAGTCTACACTGGTTGGATGGGTTCTCTCTGGAAAACCTTTTTGGAAGCAAGCAGTCACTGAGGGTCTTCTTGCAGCCTGGAATCCAAGACATCAGGTTCAGATTTCACCTCTAACCGATCGCAAATTCCTTTTCCAATTCCATCACGGCATGGATATGCACAATGTTCTCCAGGAAGGTCTGTGGAGTGTAGGAGGGAACCTCTTGGTGTTGGAGAAATGGAATACGAACCAAAACTGGGAGTTCACACAATGCGAGTTCTGGATTCAACTGCACGATGTTTCCTTAGAACTCAGGACCATGGAGATATTGTCTGGTCTCACACGAAAGATTGGTGTACTCCGTGCAATGATGGTGATTAATGGCATGCAGTTTGGAGGACGGGTGGAGTACATTAAAGCAAGGGTCATTATCAACATCACCAAACCAGTTCGCACCGTCATCAATGTGAAAAGGAAGCAAGGTAAGTAAGGTTTCCACCGGTGTTGTTAAGTATGAGAAGATGCCCCTGGTTTGCTTTCATTGTGGTCTTCTAGGTCACGATGACACAAGATGTACTACTCTATATGAAGAAATCATACAACATCGCTCCTCGCATGGCTATAAGCCAGATAGGCCCTGTCGTGAGCTTCCCCAACCCAAGCTTGGAACTGCAATCAGGGCCATCCCACCGGATGATAGATTGATTCGCTCAGCCAACATTGTCGTCGCCAATACGCACCACCATCAACGGTACCCTATTATGACTAGCAAGGAAGGCTCAGGTGAAAACAGTCACAACAATAGCCCCAGTGCTACCGGAGAAGATGAAGTTCACGTTACCCAAGAACCCCGATAGCGGTAGGATAGAACCCTCTCCAGACAGGCTGCCAATATGGTAGGACAGACTGTGACAACTATCAGAGGTTAGGTCTTGGGTGTCGTGCATGCCCTAGCCGAATCAACCACATCTATCATGAAATGCCTTGCGCTGCAAGAAGAATCCTCTATTAGGACCACACACCCCATTACACCTTATTCCCAACCATCAGTGCACGATCACATCACCCCACAATCTCATGGCGGTCAGCTCATTCTCCCAAATTCCATCCATGAATACCTGTAACAATGCCCAGGTGGCCCTGATCGGATTATCTCTCTCCTGAATCACCTTGCAGGGGTATCGATATTTGGCGGGGCAGCCTTGACCATCCCTGCTATCACATCCTATGGGACCCCCCTTCAGCAATCAGTATGCATCCCCTCTCCCACACCCTTAGTTAGTAAAGTCGCGTATCATACGCGTATTATACGCGTTCCCGTATTTTTAAACGTATAATACTCCCGTCCCCGTATTTTCCCGTATTTTTATAAAAAAATGCGTTTTTTAAGCAAGCACGTATTATACTCGAATAATACACGATATATGTTTTTTTAAAAAAAATTATCCAAAAGATTAGAATTTAGGGAAACGATTTCACTTTCCCTTTCGTCCCTTTCGATTTGCGTTGAACATCCAACCGTAGCAGGCAAAAGTAGCCGCCCTCCATCTCCAATCATCCTCGCCATCTCCGTTCAACAAAGCGGCACTTAAGTCTTGTACTCTCCTCTTGTTTCTCTGGTCTTTCAACTTGCTCATGTCATTTTCAGACAATCTACATTCATTTCTTGTAGATTATTGATATTTTGGTATGTTAAATGATAATCTTAGAGATGTTATATAGCATATTATATTATTGTGTTTATTTTAGTTAATAAAATCATGATATTATTTTGTTTATTAGGTGGTGAATGCATGTTATATAATGAATATATGTCCGTTTTTTTTAAAGTATTATTGCCGTCTATGCCGTATTATATCCGTATTAAACGCGTACCGTATTATTACCGTATGCATTTTATGAAGCCGGATTTTTGAAAAGTATTATTACCGTCTAATCCGTTTAACTGCCGTACGTATCCGTTCCCGTTCAATTGCCGTTCCCGAACTTACTAACTAAGCCCACACCTGGCACCAATCACCACCCAATCAGAGCCCATTACCCCTTTAGTCCCCTCCCCCACTCCAAATACCCACCTACCTAACCCGAACCCGAGGCACCATCAACTTGAGGACTTTTAAGAGTCTATACCACTAACCACTTTCCCTCAATTTTCCCCCATGTCCCAAAACACTGGAGAACCACCTGCTATGCGACCTTCCCAGCTACGGCGTACACAACGTTACAACTATCCCACCAAGCCTCGTCATCCTATTCCAGTAACTGAATCAGCCAGGCTCAATAAAAACAAGAGGGCCAGACATAACAAGAGGATCAACGGAGAGGTTGGAAGTAATGGGGAGAGACTCACTGAGGATGGAATCAATATTCAAGAAGATGACTCGCATCATTTTTTAATGGTTGGACCCGTGGAGACTGGGGTTTATCAGTCCCACGAGGAGCCATGAGGCTCATTAGCTGGAACTGCCAAGGGATGGGGAGCCCTCGATTAGTTCGAGCACTGCGACATCTCCTCAAAGTGGAGTCACCTGATGTGATTTTTTTGATCGAATCCAAATGTCAAGCTAGCAGGATGGAGAACATTAAAAAGAGGTTAAAACTTCATGGAGCGTATTATGTGAACGCGACTGGAGCTTCCGGTGGACTTGCAGTACTTTGGCAACAAGAAGTTGATATTCAGATCCTTTAGTCTGATGATAGACTCATTGAAGCAATGGTCTCTCATAGTCAGGGGTACAAATTCAAATTATCGTGCGTCTACAGTGACCTGGTGAGAAGTAAACGTCAGCAAGTGTGGGATAGATTGATCCAGAGAAGCGCAGGGAATCATGAACCGTGGTTATATGTAGGAGACTTCAACTCGATTCTCGGGTGGTATGAGAAATGTGGGGGTAACCGTAACAGTACCAGGGATGCAGCTAGTTTCAGAGACATGATGGATCAATGTAATTTGATGGACCTCCGCTCCCACGGCCTAAAATATACATGGAACAACAAAAGAACTGGTTCAGCTAATATTAGAGTAAAGTTGGACCGGGCCCTAGCGAACTCAAAATGGAGAATGTTGTTTGCTAACGCAGCCATGTTTGTCAAAGCTGCCCTGAAGTCAGATTATAACCCTCTGCTCATTGACACTGAAGGAGGTAAGTCCAATGGCCCTAGACCATTTCGTTTTGAAGCAGGTTGGCTGCGTCACCCTGGATGCAAAGGCATAATCCAACAGGCTTGGTCCCAGCCTGCAAGTAATACGATGCTCTCTAAGCTTAGCCAACAGGCCACTCACTGCCAGTTAGCCCTTAAACAGTGGAATCACAACGTCTTTGGTCGCATTCAGGAAAATATTAAGAAGTATAAAGGTGAGTTGGAACGCCTCCAGGATCTCCCTCACACTTCCTTTTGTCAAGCCGAAGTTGATACTGTGTCTAAGCAACTCGAAGAGGAACTACTTCGTGAGGAAACCCTTTGGCACCAAAAGGCCAGAGAGGACTGGCTTAAATGTGGTGATCAAAACTCCAGTTATTTTCATGCCTCAACATTGCAGGGGAGACATCGGAATCGTATCTTAAAGATCAGATCTAGGACAGGGGAATGGTTAAGCAATGAGAAGGATGTCTATTCAAAGCTTCTAACTCACTTTAAGGAAGTAGTTACTTCTCAAGGTGTGCACCTAGAAGCAATTAATCGGGCAATGCAGGGTATTCAACCTATGATGTCTGAGCAGTGGAATGAGGAGTTGTGTAGGGTCCCATCTAGGGAGGAAGTCAAAGCTGCCATCAAGAGTATGGGACCACTTAAATCTCCTGGACCGGATGGCTTCCCCCCCTTATTTTACCAAAGATTTATGGATATTACACAGGAGGAGGTCTACCAGTTTGTTACCAATTTTTTTTACTACAAGTGTCTTACCCACGGAGCTGAACAACACCCTCATATTCTTGATTCCTAAGGTGCCGACGCCAGAACGTGCTGAACAATTCCGCCCCATCAGTCTTTGCAACACGGTAGTTAAGGTGATTTCCAAAATTTTTAGTGATAGGCTGAAATGTGGTTTGAATGAGGTCATCTCCCCTTACCAATCAGCTTTTGTACCAAATCACTTAATCTCTGATAATGTCTTTCTTGCCCATGAACTTTTCCACTATATCAAGCAGCAAAAAAAGGGCAAAAAGAAATTATTAGGGATAAAGCTTGACATGAAAAAGGCCTATGATAGGATGGAGTGGCCTTTCATCAAGGAAAGTTTACTTTGTTTGGGTTTTGGGTGTAAATGGGTTGATCTTATTATGGAATGCATTACATCCGCTTCGTACTCTCTGCTTGTTAATGGGGTAGTGCGGGGCTCCTTCTCCCCATCTAGGGGCATTAGGCAAGGGGACCCCCTCTCCCCTTTTATCTTTATTCTATGCTCCCAGGTGTTGAGTGCCATTATAGCTGAGGCAGAAAGAAATATGCTCATTAGAGAGATTCGGGTGCGTGGCCGTGCTCCTCCTATTTCCCATTTACTATTTGCTGATGATTGTCTAATGTTCTCGGAGGTGAAGCTGCAAGAAATCAATCATCTGTCAGGCTGCCTTGAGACATATTGCAACGCCAGTGGACAGGAGATCAATTTCAGCAAATCGTCCCTCACTTTTAGTCCAAACACCCCTCCCAAGTTCAAGAGACGGTTCTCTCGCATCCTCAAGATTCATTACGGAGATGGTCCTTCCAAGTATCTAGGGTTACCGACAGAGATTGGGGTGTCTAAGGCCGAGGTTTTTCAGGATATCACTGACAGAACTTGCAAGCGGGTCCAGGGATGGAAGCAACACATGCTTTCACAAGCAGGCCGGGAGGTGTTTATCAAGTATGTTGCTTCTACCATTTCCAGTTATGCGGGTTCACACTTTATACTACCCACATCTCACCATAATTAAGCTAGAAAGGCTATGTCCAACTTCTTTAGGGGTAGGGAGGAAGAAAGAAGTAAGCTACACTGGATCTCTTGGACTAGGCTCTATTGATCCAAGGCGAAAGGTGGACTGCGCTTCAGGGATCCACTGCTACACAATAAGGCGCTGCTTGCAAAGGTTGCTTGGAGGTTAGTTGAGCAACCGGAGTCCCTTTGGGCCAAGTTCACAAAAGCCATTTATTTCCCCAAGTGCCATTTTTTGGATGCCTCAATAGGTAACAAGCCCTCTTGGGCGTGGAGGAGTATTATGGAAGGGAGAAAGGTGATCGAAGCAGGTCTCCTGTGGTGTATAGGGAAGGGTGACAAGGTGAACATATGGCGCAGCAATTGGATCCCATCTCACCATAATCTTAAAATCCAATGCCAACGCCCTCCAGGTTGCCATCTTGAGGAAGTGCAGGAGCTTATTGACCATGGGAATCGCAGTTGGAAGTTGGATCTATTAAACCAATTCTTCTCAGTTGAAGATAGGGAAGCAATCAAGAAAATCCGGCTGAGTGTCAACCCTTCAGATGATTATATATGTTGGGGAGGAGCAAGAAATGGCCGTTTCTCTATCAAGAATGCATACCACCTGTTGTGCAATCAACATGATCAGCAGCTCTCGAGCCGTGCATCCTCTTCCTGAAGGCATGATTGGGAGGAAATCCCTTCCTAGGTTTGGCAGCGGATTTGGAGCACCAAAACTCTCCCTAAAATTAAGAATTTTCTCTGGAGATGTTGTACTCAAGGGGTTGCTTCTGGAGAGAATCTGAGGAGGTGCCAGACTGCAGTTGACTCTTTTTGTCGTCGCTGTGGCATTGAACCTGAGTCTACAAACCATCTTCTATTTCTGTGTCCTTTCGCGCGTGCGGCGTGGTTTGGTAGCACCTTGTCTATGATTATCCCAGCTAAGGGCCCTTTCACTCTTGCCCAATTGCTTAACCACTGGTCCAAATTAAACTTCCCTAATAAGGAAAGCAGTAGGGAAGTGCTAAGCCTTATCGCCTTCACATGCTGGACCATTTGGCTGGCCAGAAATGATTTGGTTTTTGGTAAAAAAGAGTGGACCCCCGAAGAAGTCATCTCCCGAGCCTAGGCTTCGTGTGAGGAATTCCTTAGGACCATTAAGGGCAGCAATGATCCCTATGCCAACCGACAAGAAACTCAGGTTCAAGTTTTGCATTAGACCCCTCCTAACTCGGGCACCATCAAAATCAACTGTGATGCGGCTCTCCAGCTGCATGAGCCTGGCAGTGGGATAGGTGTGGTGCTGCATGATCACTTGGGCAATCCCATTTAGGCGAGCTCAAATCCTCTGGAATTCCATGAAGTGTTACTCGGAGAAGGACTTGCTATTCTCAATGGATTGATTATGGCGTCTGCAACAACTTGCTCTAATATACACATTGAATCTGATAATGAAGAGTTGGTGGCGCTTACTAGGGACCCCTCTAGACCCCCTCCTATTTTCTTGCTCAACACTATGCAGGATATCAGGGACCTAATCCCCTCTTTTAACAGCTGTATTTTCTCTTTTATCTCTAAAGATGCGAACCATGTTGCACACTCTTTAGCTCGGAAGGCCTTGTCTGTGGCAAGTCAGACGTTTTGGCCCATTTCCTCTTCCTTGCTGGTCCAAACTTGCTGTAAGGACTCTAGGTGTTTTACTTGCCCTTCTGCTTTGCAATGGACTCACTTTTACCAAAAAAAAAACAGAAGTTTTGAACATGGAGGAATACGGTTGGACCGTTAGACCTCAGCCCGTCGGTGTCATTTCGCCCTAGTTCTCAGTTCCTCGCCGCCCTATTTAACCTCGCGAACTCCCAGCTTGAATTCTCTTTTGGCGAGGAGGGTTCAGTTATTCCCTGTTCCTCTATCAGCAGTTCTCCTTTCTCGACTTACATCTCGGACTCCAAGCTGTGTCACTGCTAAAGCCTAGCTTCAGCAAGCTCAAACGCTGTCTCACCGAACTCTGAGAGGCTTGAGAATTAGTAGCTCAAATGGGAATTCCTTCATTCTATAGATGGCTTGTCCAAAAATACCCGCGTTCAGTCTCAGAAGTCATAGAAGAAGTTCCTCCCGTCGTTAATGGAGTTCGTGTACCGATTGATACGAGCCTTCCGAATCCGAATGGTGTGGAATTTGACAATCTCTACCTCGACATGAATGGCATTATTCACCCCTGTTTCCATCCAGAGGACCAGGTATCTCTTCAAATTTCTCTTTTCCTTATGATGTGAATTGATGAATTGATTTTGGTTGTGTTGTTGAACTTTTTCTCTATTTACTTGATCCATGTACAGCCGGCACCGAAGACGTATGAAGAGGTTTTCAAGAATGTTTTTAAATACATTGATCGCATTTTCTCAATTGTTCGACCGCGTAAACTTCTCTACATGGCAGTTGGTGAGTGAACAGCCTTTCCAGGATCAGTGTTTTCTATTTCACTTGATTTTCGTCGTTTCAGTTATTTAAGTGGTTTTGTGGCGTTGATGGTGCACAGATGGTGTTGCACCACGGGCTAAGATGAATCAACAGCGTGCAAGGAGATTCAGAGCTGCTAAAGATGCGGCAGATAAAGTGAGTTTGACGTTCCTGTCCGTCATTAGTTGAATGTAATAGAGAGAAATTATTGACATAGTTTCTTTTAGTTCAGTGTCACTGCTGATCGCATTTGTGTTGTTGCCATTATGATTACTAATGTTGTTTGATAATTTAAATTGTAACTATAAATTCAGGCTGCTGAGGCAGAAAGGCTGAAAACTAAGACAATGGATTCGAATGTAATCACACCCGGAACGGAATTCATGGCATTACTGTCTTCGGCTCTTCAATATTACATACACCTAAGAATGAACACAGATCCAGGGTGGCGGGGCATCAAGGTATTCCTATACCCAGTAGTCAGTCTTGCTGTTTATCTCTCGCAGAAGAGTGCGGGGAGTTGGTTTTTAGATGTATAACTGTAATGTGCTAAAATTTTGAAGGTCATTCTTTCGGATGCGAATGTTCCCGGTGAGGGGGAGCACAAGATTATGTCTTACATTCGCTTGCAAAGGAGCCTGCCAGGATTTGACCCTAACACACGACATTGTTTGTATGGCTTAGTATGCATCTTTTCCACTTTATCTTTGTGGGTTGGTTATGCTGGCAAGTTTTACTTCACCTAACTCTTGGCTTTATGATAGACATTTATGTGTTCTTTGTTGTTGTTTTAGGATGCAGACTTAATCATGCTTGCTTTGGCTACCCACGAAGTACACTTTTCGATTCTGAGAGAGGTGTGTAGGGAATTATTTTCTTATAATCTACTGTTGTACTCATACTAATTAACTATGAAATGCAATCCTTACCACATGAGCCTGATTTGTGTGTCTTATTTAGGATGTCACTAAGTTTAGGGTAAAAGATACGAATGCAAAAAATGGGAAGTGGTCATCACAAAGGGATCAGAAGAGACAGCGCAAGAAGTTGACGCAATCGAAAGTGAATAGTGTGAATATAAATGATGGCATCTCGACACTGCAATTCCAGGTTGGTTTCCTCATATAAAGCTGAAGGAGATAGTTTATTCTATGGATGAAAAACTCTAGTAATATTATGTGCAAGAAAACTAGCTACCAGCACTGAGTGCTTACTTCCACGGAGACTTAAATGTTTTAATATAATTTTACTCACATTGTACAAAGGTTACCATATCTGAACAATTTCATAGGTATACATGTAATTTTCTCCTGCTGGTTGTTTTATTGCTGCTTGAAATGAATGCTCTCGGTGATTTAGGATTCAGGATTAATAAGGGCATTGTATGAAGATTGTGATCCCATAACAATCTCTCATGTATAAATCATGAACTGCTGTATTTTAGGTTTGGCTTCAAAAAGGACCTGAATCTTCCTGTCCCCTATCCTCACCTTAGTATCGATGAATTTTTTATGATTTTTTAAATAAAAAATTATAAAAAATACTAAATGAAGTTGAAGTGATCCAATCTCTTGCCAAGACATTCTTTGCAGTTGTCTAAGCCATCCGAAATTGGTTTTGTGAAAAAATTCAACAAAATGAAATTTTCACGATTTTTTAAATAAAATCTGCGATTTTTTAATACTAAAAAATTAATAAAAAAATAAATATATATGATAAATTAATGAAATTCCCCCCCCCCCCCCAAAAAAAAAGAGGAACAAGTTGTGTGATCCATATGCTCTTTGTGATGGTCTGATTATATATTTTCCTTTTTTGCAACCGTTTTCTTATTTATTAAATAAGATTTATTTGTTACTGACATTTTTATAGGGATTTCCGCATAGGCTGGACCAGCACTGGGTACTCACAGTGAAATTGTTGCTTTTCAAGTGAGCTACATTCTAGGGGTTTATTGGAATTTGTTTCCCATGCCAAGTTTATTATCTGATGTAATTCAGGGTGTTCTTGTTCTTTCTAATAAACTGATAGTTTTTCAATGTACATATATAATAGCTCTTTTTTCCCCCCATTTTGTCATTGCAGTTCCTCAATATTTGGATTCTCAGGGACTACTTGGAACATGACATAAAAATACCAGATCAAACCGTGAAGGCAGACTTTGAGCGTCTTATTGATGATTTTGTTTTTATGTGTTTGTTTGCTGGAAATGATTTTCTACCTCATGTCCCGTCATTGGAAATCTCTGAGGTTTGTGTAATAAGTATTCTTATCTTTAACGCTTATAGATACTTGTCTTTTAATTTCCATGTGCCACGTTTCTTGAGGCAGACTCTGTCTCTGTGGCTCCCTCTACTTTTGGTTATCTTCTTCTAATGATGACTGTATATAATAAGAGAGAAAAAGCTAGCCGTTTTTAGATTATATTAGACTTAATTATTGAAGTTCATTTCTCATGCTAGTGCCTACTGTATACATTTGTATGCCGAAAAATTCTGGTATCACTGTGCTGTGCAACTTCACATTGGATGTTGTACAACTTTTGAAGTTGAATGCACAATTGGGGTTGGACTCTTCAAAACCATTCATATTTTGTTGATATGGTACATTTAATTGTATGTGCCCTTCTGTGTTTGCATATACACTATCTTTTTTGTAAGTTGCATGCAAGGTGTCAAATATTGTTATTGATCAGCATATCGGAAGGGTGGTTTGAAGTGATGTCTCAGTGATATAACGGAGAAACGCTAAGAGATGCAAGATATGTTTGGATATGCCTTATTTATGATGGATATGCTTAGGAAACATGCAAGATTGTGTTTTAAAGCATAGTACACCAAATATAAGCAATATATATAGATACATCGTATATAAATATTAGAACATAGTGCTACTAGTCAAGTGCATTCAAATAATAATGTATAAAGGTGGACGAGTCTACATTTCTAATACCACTTAGAATTTCTAATATTCATCACACAAGATAGTCATTCAACTCAACCAGCGTTCTAAATCTTGGTTTCGAGGCCGGTTTCGATCAGGCCCAAAACTGAGACGTGTTGGATCTCATTTCGAGGTTTTGACCATGGGTTTCGTTTCGGCCAGGCCCAAAGCCAAGACAACTCGGAGTTTTCGGTCAGTTTCGACCAAGATTTAGTTCCATGAGCTCAACTTAGTCGAGCTCCACTTTATCCCAACACTCATGATAGTCACTCCCCCCCTAAAAAAAAAGCATATTTTAGATTCTCAAAATAAAAACATTTTTTTTTGAAAAAAAAAAAGTTAGATTTCGTCCAAGCCATACATCTCTCCTCCACATATAGTTTTCATAAAATCTCAATCCATATAATTTACCACCTCTTTTTTTAATTTCCTAAAAATGTTTAACAATTAAAAAGTACAAAATGTTCAAGAATATTTGAAATTAAAGAGGATCATAGATCCTTATCCACATAAATTTCATGAAAAAGTTTAACCCAATTTCATATAATTTTCAACATATTTTCCTTTATTTTTCTTCTGTTCTTATTTTCCCAAAAAAAAATAAAAAAAATTAAAAGAATACAAAAAATCATAAAAAACCTGAAAATCCAAGGGATCCTAGTTCTCATCTTCCTCATTAACATATAATTGATCCACCCAATAATCATGCATATATCACAACAAAATCAAAGTTTTTCTCCCCAAAAAAAGCCATTCTCAGTTTTGGGGGAAAATCAGCAAATTCTTTCCAAATCCATGCAAGAGTACAAGTTTGATGCATGCATAAAAAACTTGAAAAAGAATAGTTTATGCAAAAAAATGAAGATATGGAATCTTATTTCAAAGCATGTAGTCATTGCAAGAATCTAAGATTTCTTGCTATTTGATCTCAAAAGTTGAAGTTTGATCTTTCTATTAGACTCAAAAATTTTCCGCAAAAGTTGAAGTTTGGTACCTTATATATATGTATGTTTGTATTTCCCCCCCTCTAATATATCATATTGGCATGTTTCATATTGAGCCTCTATAACACTAAATTTCATGGTTGCATTGTGCAAGAAAAGGGATTTTCTACATACAGTGTGCCCAGCTGAGATGAATTTATTTAATCTATGTATCTGATTATTTGGTTTAGAATGTTCAAGAAATCAGGGTGTGTGACAAAACACGAATAAGACGGTGTATAGATCTGGATTTAAAACGCCAGAATTAAGATTAAGATTTCTGATGAAGAAATAGATCCAAATAAAACGAACAGTGGAAATATGTATCTTTGTTGACTGAAAAGAAAGCAAATTAGAGTGCCAGTCACCGGGAACAGCATATTATGTTTGACTATTCCTTCTCAAAGTTGTGCAATTTCAATAACCATAGCCTTTTAATGTTTTGCAATTTTTGTAAACAAAGTCAACTTGAACACCTTTCTTAGTCCATTGCATATCCAAGAAAGGGTGGCATTGCCTAGGCGACGTCTTTGAAACTATGGTTGTTGTTGTTTTGTTAATGTTAAACTTTTCTGGTTGTTGCATATACAAAGAGAGAAATAAAAACCTTTGGTTCTTTTTCTGTGGTAGGGGGCGATTGACCTGCTTATGGCTGTCTATAAAAGGGAATTTGTACGAATGGGAGGTTATCTAACAAATTCTTTTGAGGTGTGTAATAATATTTTTTGGTTCATTTTCTTGGACCATAGTAGCTTATTTGTCTTTTGTTTCCTTTTTCTTGAATTATGTCTAATTTTTTTTCCCCCATGTTTCAAGCTCAATGCCATTGTTTGTACGTAGAAATATTGACCATGAGTAGAATCTTTCCCACCTATTTCTAGAAAAAATCATGCTTTCTTGAGAGATACATTCTATATTTCTTTGTGCCTGATTGCCACTAGAAGAAATTCATACTGTGATGAGAGATACATTCTGTATGTTTTGTTGGTATAAAAGCTTATATATCTTTTCAGGTTGTTGCTGTGCATTGAAGTCTTTATGTACTAACATAAGAGGGGATTTTATATATCTATATTCATTTGATCAGAATCAAGAAATTTTCATCAAAGAGAAAGGAGTGACGAACAAAAGGGTGGGGGGAATTGATAATGCAATCTAAAAAATCCAGATTATAGATCTCAGATGCAAGCAAGCTAATGTAGAACTGTATTTTAGCATCTGAGAACTATATTCATTTGATCAGAATCAAGAAATTTTCATCAAAGAGAAAGGAGTGACGAACAAAAGGGTGGGCGGAATTGATAATGCAGTCTAAAAAATCCAGATTATAGATCTCAGATGCAAGCAAGCTAATGTAGAACTGTATTTTAGTAATAAAAACAGTATCAAAACAGAATCTTTTCTCCGAGAATAAAATTCCAGATTATGAAGAAGTATCATAAATCAAAATCAGGTGGTTAGATGGCCTCCAAACTCAAATCATGTTCAGCAAACAATGAGCAGAATACTTGCTGAAAATCTTAGATCAATCCATGGGCTGGATCAAAAGATATGAGGCAATCCTAGTAGGACTAGGAGAGGGGTCAAACAGTAATTTCACCACTCAAAACAGAATTCCAAAGAGGGATAGATAGATTAATCGATCCTGAATATGTGGTATAAATCTCAGCAATATCAGAGTAGTAAAACCAGTAAATCGATAATATTTACAAAGACGGAATTTCAATTTAAGAGATATGGGCAGAATAGGGAAATCACAATTATCTGCAGATCAGCAGGTCAGATCTGAGAGAAATTCTGATCAAGTTCCCCTAGAACAGTAAAGAACAACTCCTCTATATCCCCCCCTGTTCCGGTCATGGAATAGATGAAATAAATCAAAAAATGGATTTTTGTTCAAGAATGAAATCTTATTGGAACTGTCCATATCCGGTTCATCCTTCGGAACCATATCACACCCCGGATCTGATGAAATAGGATGAATTGAGACGGTATTTTGTAAATACGTAATTATCTTGAATATATCAACCATTTCTTTATTTTCCGATCGCCTGGAAGGGACAAAAGAATGGAAATGCTCTAGATAGAAATCTAATATTTTGGAATGGAAACAACGTAAGGAACTGTGGTAAATTTTGGAATGAGAACAAAGATGTTGATAGAGATAAATTCATTAACATGAAATTGAAGTTCTTTCTTTGGCCCAATTATCGATTAGAAGATTTAGCTTGTATAAATCGCTATTGGTTTAATACCAATAATGGTTCTACGTTTGAAGGTGTTCTAATGGCTAGATTCTTTCAACTCAAATTCATGCAAAAGAACACTTGTATATGAATTCCTGATCAGATTAGGAATTGCCAAAAATTCAGAGCAGTACTTACTTGTTATTGGATGAAGGATTATGGAAGAATAAAGAACAAACAAAAATTAAACACCCGGGCTTCACACTGCAAGGTGGTTCGATTGGATCAAACACCTATCTCAGCCTTAATCATACATAAGGAACCTGAATAGAACGCAAGGGGTTCTTCACCAATAGTGGAGAGCAATAATAGCTTTTCATTAATCAAAATTTGTGTACAATGCTAGGCCCCCTTACAAACTTATATAGAAGACTCAAAAAGAGACTCCTAGACTAAAAATGAAAGACCTAACTGAAACTGACTAGAAAACTGAAATAATAAATGACAAATAGGACTGGACTAATAAAATCCTAATGTAGCCTTACTAAAACACTTAACAATTAAAATAAAGAAATAAAGATACTTAACTAAGTAATCCCGTATGCCTAGCCTCTACCATATTATAGGCCCATTAAAGTGGCCCATTACAAAGAAAACCCATTGGACTAAAGGGCCAACATGTATAGAACCCAACCCAAGGCTTATTCCTATTAAAACAACCCCATTTTGGTTTGGTTATGTATCTGCATCACCAGTCTAATAATCAAATTTGTGATCAGATCTAAGAGAAGCAATTGCGTTGTTAGGGAAAAAACTCAGATCAATGGAAGGGTAAGGAAGAGAGATGAGATCGATCTTCTTGGGAGAAAGAAGAGACAAGAATAGAATAGAGCAAGTTGACTATCAGAGTATTCGCTTTGTCACTAGAGGACAGAGGCACACTTTATTTATAGATTGAAAGGAGACTACAGATACGGAATGCAAGGTGGAGATGACTCAGCTCCACCTTAGCATACACAAGATACATCGAACCTGGACAGATACAATGAACCTGGACAAATACATACCCATTAACACTCCCCCTCAAGTTAGCGCATATATGTCTTGCATGCCCAACTTGCATACTAGAGGGTGAGACACCTTACAATGGGGATCTTTTGTGAATACATCAGCTAACTAATTTTCGATGGTGACAAAAAGGATACAAATGGTGCCTTGTTCCAGTTTTTCTTGGACGAAGTGTTTGTCGATCTCGATGTGTTTGGTGCTGTTATGCTGAACTGGATTATGAGCTATGCTGATTGCTGCTTTGTTGTCACAATATAGGCGCATAGGTGTTGCAAGTTGCAACAGCTATTCCCAAATCACTTTAAGCCATATTAGTTCACAAACTCCTTGTGCCATTTCTTGGTACACAGCCTCTGCACTTGATCAGCAATAGAAGGAACTCGCACATTACCCTTACCAGAGACAGAAGAAAGGGAACCATCAACAACCCTTACCTTGTCCCGGCCAGAGCAAATGGAGTAGGAATCATAGTACTGTGACATACCAGTCATGTGATCAGAGGCTCCAGAGTCAATAATCCAGGTGGGTGCAGTAGGAGGAGCAGACGAGACCTGCAGAGCTGAGGCAGAAGTAGTAGACCCTCCAGAGGTAGAACCAGTAGCTGACCCTCCAAGGTGAGACATCAACCGACGGAGGGCTGTAATATCCTCCTGTGAGAGGGAATCAGGAGCTGGCTGGGGTCCAGGTGGCTCAGACTCAGATGTCACAGAGTGAGCCCTAGCTCCCCCTCACTTGCCCCTACGGGCAGTAGATGAACCACCACGCATACCAGGGGGCTGTCCATGAAGATCCCAACACCGGTCCTTGGTGTGTCCAAGCTTGCCACAATGATCACATTTGTATCTCTCACGGTGATCGCCATGAGGTGGCCCTTGGCCTTTCCCCCCACTTTTCCAGTCTCTGTGGGAACTAGAAACAAGAGCAGACCTCTCTGTTGATGGTGCAATATCCATAGTGGTTCTCCTGGTTTCCTCACTTTGCAAATAGCTGCACATGTCATCCAGAGATGGAAAGGGAGATCTCCCTAAGATTTGCAGGCGAAGAGGCTCATATTCAGGGTTAAGACCACCAAGCAAAATAAAGATCCTTTCCTTTTCTTGGCTCCTGTAGACCTTTGCCTGATCATCAGAATTAGACAACTGGAGATTGTTATAGTGATCATATTCCTCCCACAAGCTAATAACAGAGTTGTTGTACTCAGATATACTCCTATCACCCTGTTTCATATGAATGATCTTTTGGAGAATTTGATACACTTTCGTTGAATCTCCAACTCTATCAAAAACTCTGGATACACTGTCCCAAATATCTTTTGCAGTCTCCTTACTCATAAACCTCCGACCTATCTCAGGTTTCATAGAGAATATTAGCCAAGTCATAACAGTGGAGTTCTCAGTCTCCCACTTGAGATAGCTTGTATTGGTTGTAGCAGGAGCAGTGATAGACCTAGTAATGTACCCCAACTTTCCTCTACTGCGTAGGGACAACTTCACAGAACGGGACCAATCCAAATAGTTGTTATTGTCCAACTTCACAACTGAGATCTGGGTGTTGGGGTTGTCAAAGGAAACCATGGTTGGGAAACCACTACTTGGGCTGCCGGCTGTAACTGGTCCACTGACCTCAGAATCTTGTCCAGACACAATGGACATAATGGGCAAACACTTCAACAATCAATATAAGTTGTTTGCGCAAGCGGGAAGTATACCCAACCCAAACAAGGAGGCAAACCACTACACAAATGGTACTCAATCAACCAAACCACTAGGCTGAGACCAAGCCTAAAAAACAAGAAGCATATAGAGAGCAAAAAATTGCATAACTCAAACCTAATTCTTTTAGCAGCCAAGAACCTTTAGTCCATAACACCCAATAAATGTATCAAGATGCAATGCATTCCATTCTCAATCACATTCAGTCATCCAATACAGCAAGCTTCAAAGAAGGCAAAAAACAGAGCAGTCGATACCAGTATAGCAGCAAGGAAAAATCAGTAGCAGTCCTCTTATCCTCCACCTTCAAGAGCAGGCTCTTAGGGCTTCAAGAAGGCACTCCCATACGACATAAATGAGACAAGTTCCAAGGCCAGCCAAGCTGCCAAAGGCAGAATCGAATCCGAGACAGTCCAAGGCTGGTGGAAAACAGGGTTTGCATCCAAGATTTCAAAACATCTGGAAGCTAAGTAGCATTCCTTTCAAAAAACAACAGATTAGGGGTCTGAAACGACACCCCTAGGCGATGCAAATTCAATAGGTCTCATGCCAAGAGATGGAGAAGAGAAGGAGAACCAATAAAAATCTTCACAGGCTGGCGGTAACTTGGCAGTCATCTTCCATAGCTTCAAATCACCCTCAGCAGCTCCTAAACTCTCTCCATATGGACTTAACTTGGAGAATACCACTCCCAAGACTGTAAGATGTATAGTATCTCACATCTACAGCCTCTAATGGAACCCCCTTTACATTTATAGGGTTCCAAAGAGAGGAGAAGACAACCATTGAGCTCAACCGACTCTCAAACCAGAAATGTTGGCTCTGATACCAAGTTGGAACTTAAAGGTAGGTCGAATCTAGTAAGAGAAGAGGTTTACAGCAAGAAGAAGAGGGAGAGAAGAGGAAAGAAGAAGAAGAAGAGAAGAGAATGGGAGAATCAATTATGTGTGTTGAGTGATTCTCAACACACATATTAGCTTCATTATTTAACTCTTCCAAATTACACAAGCCTCCCTAGGGAGGTAAAGGGAAATAAGACAAGAAGGTAAAAATACAACTTAGTCATGTCTTATAACCAGACAATGACAGAACTACCCCTATACAGAATATTTTAACAACTCTAACAAATAGACCATTGCAAGTGACCATTTTGGAAGGACTTGCATAAAGTTGTTGCCATATTAGAGCCAGTGGTGGCAGTACTTAGGATGGTTGATACGGAGAAGAAGCTTACCTTGCCCCACATATGTTGCCCTGGAGAAGATGAAGGAAATGGTCAGAGCTGCGTGAAGTGTTAGGTCATACATTAACATATTCAAAAATTCAAAAGCATTAAGTCACTAACAAGTTATATTTGTGGTTTCCCCTTTACTAGCATACTATTTGAATCCAAAGTACCAATACTCGCATGATCTTGGGCTAGACACAGATTTGTTAGTGGCAGTTCAAACTGTTATTGAGAAGTTGGAGCCCAATGCCAAGACACAAGCTGACTGCAATGATGAGGTGAGAGTATGGGACTTTGGGACTTTGGTAGTAAGTAAAGGAATGTAATTACTAAATAGCAAATACTAATGCCTCTAACAATGTTTGAAATTTAAAATGAAAATAGATCAAATTCTTCAAAGAGGCCTCAACAAGTTTCAGCCGAAAAGCTGCAGTGGAGGGTAGACAAAAGTCAAACCCTGGTAGGTGGCATGACATTACATTTATGAATTATAATTTTATCCCTTTAGAATGAACATATTCTTAATATTCTATATTTATAATGTAGCCGACTGGTGGTTGCTTTATGGTACAAGTTCACCCAACCTGAGGAAGATAGCAGTGAAAGTGCTCTCACAAACTTGTTCATCCTCTGGGTGCGAGTGCAACTGGAGTACATTCGCATTGATACACTCAAAGAGGCGGAACAGATTGGGTAGTCAACGACTGGAGCAGCTGGTGTATGTGCATTACAATATGAGACTAAGGATGAGGCACATACGTGAAGAATTTGACACCAATGACAAAGATCCTATCGAACTAGCCAATAGATTCCAGGAGGACTCTGATGATGATGAGGATCCCCTATTCCAGTGGGTGAGGGATCATGTTGCACCAGATATGGATGAGCCTGGAGGTAGGCCCGACTCCACCATTGCGTCCGTAGCCAGTATAGATGTTGGGGACTATATATCGCAAGAGGGGCGTGCACATTCAGAGTCACCAAGACCTTTTGAGGTTGCAACAGGAACTGCTCCTGATGATGATGGTGATGATGAGGATGGTGATGGTGATGGTGATGATGGTGATGGTGATTACCCTGCTGGTGGTGATGGTGGTGGTGGTGGTGGTGGCATGCGGAGTGGTGGTTATTATGATGATCGTCATGAGGGGATGCGCGAGCAGTACCAGTATGATGTGGGAACGCAGGCGGACCCTGTGCGTTACACAGGTGAGTCTCAGTTTACACATGCCACATAAGATCAAGACCATGGTGGCCACACTAAAACGTACAAGAGAAAGACGGGTTGCAAACACAACCAATCTCAGAATGATGACACGAGTATGAACACCATGCTAGCAAGTTTCGGAAGCATGAGTATGGATACTGGTAGTGAGCATCAATCGTGGCATTCATCTCAGCCTCATTATCACTATGATTATGGCCAGGAGGGCACTGGTTCTGATTATAGTGCCTATGGTCAGTTTGGCCAGTCAACATATGAGTTTGACAATCAAAGCACTGGGTCTGGTATTGGGCCCATATTCCCAGTCCTATACATGCCTCAATATGACAATAGCAGAAGCAGTGGATCTCACACTTCATGGTAACCGTCTCACGCCACATGGCAACAGCTATACCCTAGGATAGGGGCCTTGCTATATGTGGATGACAACTATTATATGAATGCTGTGGAGCACTATGTGCAACAGTGTAGCAACAATATGTCATGGGAAAACTATGTGGAACAAGTGTGGAATGAATACGTGATTCAATCTCATTTTATGTGATGATAGTTGTAACATTGTTAAACTTAAACAATTTGATGTATCACTTTAACATTTCTAATGCTTATTAAGTTGTTTTACTATTAATTGAATGTTTTGCTAACTTTCTATTACTAAATTATGTCATTAATGTGTAGAGTATGGTATTTTAGTACGTCGTTGCCTACCAACTTAGGGTCCGATGTAAAAGTCCTATCTGGACTTTGTTTTTGCAAAATTTGATAATGCCATTGTGTTTAAATGGCCTAAAATAGGCTGAATACCAACTTTTAGACCCAAAATAGGTTTAAAACCCACCGAGATGGGGTTTCGAGTCTGAAAAAAAAATTGCAGCAACTCGCCGAGATCTCGATTTGTCTTGGTTTTTGGAGGGGCCGAGATGCCTCTGAGACTCGAGTTTTCGAACCTTTGTTGGAGGAAATCTTGTGTCTTGGAAAAGCAAGAAACAAAGTGTTGTAGCCCGCTCCAGTGTTGAATCAGAGTATAGAGCTATGACATATTTGACTTGTGAGTTGATGTGGATACAGCAGATTTCATCTGAGTTGGGTTTTAAACCCTCGGTTCCAATGCAGCTGTGGTGTGATAATCAGGCGGCCGTTCATATTGCTTCAAATCCCGTGTTTCATGAGAGGACAAAACATATTGAGATTGATTGTCATTTTGTTTGTGAGAAGATGCAAAGTGGTCTTATCCTTCCAAGCCATGTCAGAACCGGAGAATAGCTTGCAGATGTGTTTACTAAGCCTTTGGGTAGTGGGCGGATTAATTATATTTGTAACAAGCTGGGCATGATTGATATATATGCTCTAGCTTGAGGGGAAGTGTTAGAAGTGTGAGTGGGCCCATCTATAGGCGAGATTCCATATGGGTCTAGGTTTTCTCTGTCTTTTATTTTGTTATTCCAGCTCTGCCCCTAGCCCTCTTTATATGGTTTTTTTCCTCATTAATGAAACCTATCTATTACGACTACAACTCTTCTTCTTCTTCTTCTTGTCCTTTTACTTCCTTTATTTCTTCAGATTACACAAGGAAAATAGAAAGCAAATAAAATAGAAACTAGGATGGAATCCTTCTTGAGGATCCATTGCTATTACATGCAAAATGGAAAGTAACAAAATTAGAGACTTCTACGTAATATCTATCTGAACCAATAAGTAACTCATTACATTGAATTAGAAACTAAATATTTAGTAACTATTGAGGCTCTAAGAGATACTTTTGCAGCCCAAATCTTCTCCCATACAAAGTGGCTTAATGGGACCCACACCAAGTCCTTGTGAACAGTACCATGTGAACAATTCTTCTTCCTTTAACTGCATCAATTACCCTCAACTATGATCTGACTGAACCCCTATCATGAGCTCGTGTAACATCACATTGAAGTGAAACAAATTTTAGGCATTCCTATGTGCCCATATCATAGTTGTTAAGGTGTCTCCTAGGCGCTGCCTAGGCATCGAAGTGGATTTTTTGGGGTCTAGGCAACTCGCCTTAGTGGTATTGAACCAGGTTTGGCCCTTATTTATGCCAAATATCATTTAAGTAAATGATTTCATTTACTTAAAATATTATTCTTAAATAAGCAAGCAAATACCCCCTAGTTGAATCCAATAAAATAGTCACAAAATAAATTCCAAAAGGATAAAAAGTCAACCCCCAGTTCAAGAACAAAAATTGGATTTTCGGTGGTAGGTGAAATTTTCAATTTTCTAATGCTGGTGTTTTTCTCAAATCTAAAAATTCCATAATTCTTAATATAGTAAAACATTGCTAAAAACCAAAAGAGCAGTAAATATTTATTTGTTTTGATATCTAAAAAAAACATTTCATTTAGAGTGATTTTGACAGCATTTGCTCACACCAAATAAGGTTTGACCAGAACATAACTCCTTCAATATAAATTAGATTTAAGCAATCTTGAATTTGTTGGAAAGCAAGTTTTGTGCTCTACGTAATACAAAAAGTCTCATGTAAAAATAAAGTCATTTGATCAGTCAAACTTCTTAGAGAACAAGAACATTTCTCTAAATCAAGAGCAGTTTAATTACTTAATAGAAAAAACATATTTTTTAAGAATAGTATAAACCAAATGTGAGACTAGGTATACCCAAGGTTTAAAATCTCGTTTCGTTGCGGTGTTTTCGGTCTGACTGAAATTTTCGAGATACCAAAATTTCGTAATTTCGTCGAATTATGGTATTTTTTCTCTGAGTTTTACTTGGCCATTTGTGGGTGTAAAATGCTGAAATGATCGAAATAACCGAAATTTTTTAAAAGAGATGACCGAAATTACCGAGATTTCCGATACGAGATGACTGAAATTTCTCCAAAAATTTTGAAATATTGCATTTTTTCAATTCGAGATTTCGACGGAGATGAAACGAGTTTTTGAACTATGGGTATACCAGGACAATGACCAGTTCCAAGAACATTATAAACCAAATGTATGTTTTGATTGTTTCAAACTTCCAATAGCTTGTTTCTTAAGTTTTGTCGTCTTCTAGTTATGTGTTTATTTTTGATGACTTGATGTGGCTTAATGTTGATTTTTGATGATATATGGTATATATTGTAGCATACTAAATAATGTTAGAAAAAGGGGAAATAAAAAATAACACTTGCACTCCTATGCTGGATCTCATCAGGAAAAGGCTTCAGCTCTGGAAAGGCAGACTGCTCTCTTTTGCGGGTCATTTGGTTCTTATCAAATCAGTGTTGGAATCCTCTTACATCTTCTGATCTGGTATTTATGGGCTGCCTTACTCTACCATCAAAGTTGTGGAATCTCTGATGGCATCTTTTCTTTGGAAAGGCACTGACTCCTCTAGATTCTTTTGCCCTGTTTGCTGGGCTTCTGTCTACCTTCCAAAAAAAGAGGGTGGTTTGGGTATTCATAGAATCAAAGAAGTTAACATGGCAAGTATTATCAAATTGATTTGGAAGATTGTATCCAAAAAGAGAAGTATTTGGGTTGATTGGATATACTCGAGGCACCTCAAGCATGATTCCTTATGGACTGTCTCCCTAACCCCAGATGCTTCTTGGGTCTGGCGTAAGATCTTAGATGCTCGCTCCCTTGTCCAAGGAGCTATTTGTTCTCGCATTGGAGATGGCTCCTCTACTTCCTCCTGGCTGGATTATTGGCACCCTATGGGCATCCTTCTCCACCTGGTCAGCCCCAGAACCATCTACAGATCGGGCCTTCTTAGAGGCTCTCAGGTTGCTGCTACTCTTGGCTCCATTGGTTGGATCCCGGCTCCCTCCCTGCACCAGACCCTAGTCAACATTTGGTCAGCTCTACCTTCTGTTTCTCGAAGCCCATCTGGGAGAAGTGATTGTGTATGTGGGTTCCCTCTTCGACAGGTTCTTTTAGTACTAGAGCTGCTTGGGATCATATTCGCTTTAAGAGCCCTCTAGTCCCCTGGACAAATCTTCTTTGGTTCAAGCATCACATTTCTCGCCACTGCTTCACCACTTGGCGAGCTCTCTCCAATTGCCTTCCAACGCAGTCTTTTCTCTGCCATCGCCAGATTCCTGTCTCCCCTTCGTGTTGCCTTTGCTGGAATAATGAGGAAAATATTGAGCACCTTTTCTTTGATTGCCCTTTCTCTTCGGCTATTTGGAAGGGAGTTTTTGCTAAATGTTAGCCCAAAAGTCAAAGAATTCTTCCCTTCAGCAGAGAGTGGCTTTGGATAGACAAGACTTTTGCTGGATCTTCTATCTGCGACACTGTTGGCAAGTTGGCTTTTTGTGCGGTCATCAACCACATCTGTATGGAGCGAAACCTTAGGAAATGGACCTTCAAATCTAGGTATCACCAGCAGATTTAGGATTCCATTTCCTTTGAAATTAAAGCTAGGCTCTCCTCTGCTCCTCCATCTTTTTGTATTGACAACCCAAGGAATAGGCTTATTGTTGTCTCCTGGGGTCTCTCCTTTATCTCCTTCCAAGCCTCGCCTATTTGAGGTTCTGGTTCTTCTGTTCTTTTCTCTTTTGCCCCCAAAGGGGGCTGCTGTAGTTCTCTCTCCTTGGTAATGAATTTTTTTTATTCACCTAAAAAAAAAAAATAACACTTGGGCGCCTTGGTCGCCTAAGCGCTTGGGCACCCCTCCACTGCCTCAACAACTATGGCCCAGATGATTACATGCCAGGTTAGGAGAATTACCCTCTACTTCCTTTGGCATTACCTAACCACATGTTCCCAACATCTCACCATTAACTTCGAAATTGAAAGACCATCCAAAAGCTAATAAAGAAGTTTTTGCTTGCTTGTTTCTGATCTGGAAATATATACCTAAATTTATTCAAAGAGGTGATGCTTTCAAGTGCTCGGAGTGATTCCAAATTGTAGGTTGATTCTGATTCTCTCCCCCTCCAATTCTCTAAGGCTCTCTTTGGTATCATTTATATTTTTGATTTTTGCCTAATTAACAAAAATCATTAATGAAAACCATTTTTGATCAAAACATAAAAATCGTTTGGTAACCAATAGACATAATAGATTGTCTACTAAAAAATAGGTTTGGTTTACCTATGTGCATAATGATTTTTATAAGGAAAAATTACGAGATTACTCTTCGCTGTTAATCACCACCGTTCAACTCAGTCTTCCCTACAATCTGCAATGATCCCTAAAACCCACTCCGGAACAGAGAACTTATAACTATTAGAATCACCATCTACCATGGGAGTGGTAAGAGAATTAGGACCAGGCCAGGGGAAACTAATCAGTTCTATCAAGGGATGACGATATACAGAACAATCATTGGCAATAAAGATACTATTTGAGCTTGGGCAGGATGAGTTTATAAGAACTCGGGAGAGAGAGAGAGAGATGCTCACTGAAATGCAGGTTCAGCATAGAAAGGCAAAACATGGCCAACGACCGGGAGAACAACAGCTGCCTTCTCACGGAAAAAGACAACAGAGGAATTCCACGTGGTCTGAGACAGGAGCTTACGTACTGCAATAACTTCTTTCTCAATGGCTGCAGTAGAGTAAAGAGTTTGTAAAATGGATAAAGAAATCAATCACACAGAACATGGTATCAGTCAGAGAGAGAGAGAGAGTGAGAGAGAGAGAAGGGATGAGAAGAAGAAAACCTTTGGAAGAAGGAACAACGCAAGTGATGTAGAATCTGACCAGAGAAAGAGACACAAGAAGGCCCATCGGACCAGGTCACTTTATGGGCCAGAGATGCACCAGACCAGGCCCCTTCCTAGGCCAGAACTGGACCAGCTCAAGCCAGCCCAGCAGGACCAACCCGAGCCAGCCCAGCAGGACATCTAGAAGCTGCCCAAAGATGCCCCACGATTTTGACAGATTATCCCTTTGACCAGTCAACTAGGATTGGTGCAATTAAGTAGTTTCTATAATTATTAGTTTCTAATTTATTTGGATGTGGAGTTTAAGTTTGGTTACTTTCTATTTTAGATTAGATTTAGTAGTTTCTAATTTCTTGAGTTTCTATTTTGTTAAATTCCTACTTAGACTGGTTTTTTATTTTAGAAAGTTTCTATTTCATTGTAAGCTTGCCTAAGCTATTAATAGGTATCATATCTTAATGGAAAAAGTGATGTTTTTAGGAAAAAAGAATCTCAGGCCATATTAGCCATCGGTTATGGGAGCTTCCTCCTATGTTCAACAGCTGAGATAGCTGTGGGTGAGAGACCCAGGCTAAGAAGGCCATCCTTTATCCGCCTCTTCTTCTTCTATCTTCTTTTTCCTTTTCTCCCTACCCTGTTCGATTCCCTTAACCTGCTGCTTCCCTGAGTTTGCCGCAAGTGCAGTGAAGACCTCTAAAGATCAGAATCAACCCTCAATCAAGATCAGTTCTGTTCTACTGCATCAACTCGAAGGGAGACTTTGAATACCCTACGGCTCTGCTGTTCTGCCCAGGTTTTGCTGCAGATTTTCTGAGTGTGATAACTCCTCACCCCTCCACTAAACCCTGTTGGGTTTTTGACCACCATTCCATCTCACCTTCCACCCCACTCGATCCCCTTTTCACTCCATTCTACTGGCTGGATTGACTTCTACAGATAGTTCCTTTTACTTTCTAATTTGGGATCCTGCTAGTAACTTGTGATCTAGCCACCCGATTTCAATCCCCTTTGGAGGATTTGCTGGTTATCCTAAGACTCATACTCGAATCTGATATTAGCCCTATCGAGTGGCTTGTATCTGGTTGTTAGTCTTGGCTTTATTTCTGAATTTCGGCCTATACCTTACCCTGCTGTTGAGGGTTATTCTAAGATTGATTGCTGAGTTTCCTGGGTTGGGACTTAATCTAACCTAGATTTGTCCTACATTAGTAAGTTTTGAGGAGATTGGAAAAACTGCACGAAATCTGGATTCCAGGGGATCATCATCGCTGTTGCTCGGAGGCGAGGAAGATGAGACAGTGATGCGCTCGTGGAGCTCGTGGATGAGGCTGGAAGAAGAAGATGAGGGGGCGGGTGGAGTTGCAAGAAAAATAAGGAGGGGAAGTGGCGGATGAGGTTGCAGGAGGAGGAAGAAGAAAAAGTTGGAGGAGGAGGAGGGTCGATATTTCTAATTAAACGAGGAAACGATAGTCGTATCCTTCAATTTTGAGACTTTTGAGCATGTGCTCATTAAAGTCCCCGCATAAATGGCTAAAACACATAAATGGGTCAGGACCTATTTGTGGTTTTTGTGTGTTTTTCAAATTTTTTTAAAATAGAAACAAGCTCCATAAATGATACCAAATGCAACAAAAAACGTTTATTTGGGCCAAAATAAAAAATACAATTAATACCAAAGAAGGCCTAGTTCTATTTGCTGATTCAATTTTATTTCCTCATACGCCAGAGATAACCAATGTTTAAAATCTCATTTCGTTTCGGTATTTCGGTCGGAATATTGTATTTTTTTCTGCAAGGTTTCAGTAGGTTTTAGGCTAAGTTAAGGCTTGAAATTTCATGGAAACCCTATTTTAGGCTATATAAACACATGTAAGTGTTCAAATTGCAAAAATAGTCACCCAAGGTGATGTTTTGGATTTGCACCATTGATTGGCAGTATACGGTTGAATCCTAATGTATAACTTAGTTAATTATACATACACATTGTTTAAGACTTTAAGTACTAGAGGACATAATAAACTAATAATTAATTAGCAATTTAAACAAGTAAATTCACTTGGAAACATAAAGTCTATCACTCATAACTTAAGTCATAATATTAACTACAATAAGTCAATAAGACATTAACAAGATGACATCAATATCTAAAATTCCCAATACAAGTGAAGTAGTCATCAAGTGACTCAAATGTCTACTAATATTCTAATAATAATTACTCCGCCGTCCAGGATTGACCCCACTCAGTCTGATGGAGCCGACGTGCATTGTTCTCCGACTATAGGACATATGAATGCCACGTCAGTCTGGGAGAAGAAACGAGGGTAGTCATCCACAGTTGCCATGTAAATTGATCATGTTTTTTTCAAAAAAAAAAAAAAGAAGCATTTTTTTGGAGAAAATGGTTTTACATAAAATAGTGAAAAGGCTTCACTGATGTGCTAAGACGGTCCAATATTGACTCCCCCAAGTGGTTCTGCCGTAGATGTGGCAAAGATTCGAAGAACAAAGCAAAAATCGCCAAAAATGAGTAAAAGATGAAGAAACAGGACAAAAAAATGAAACCCAGGCCCCTTGTGAGCTCTCGGTCGAAATCTCGATCGAGGGTCACGAGATTTGGTCTTTTTATCAGGTGGCTTTGTAACATCTTACTAATATTTCGGCGAGATGTTACAAAGTCTCAAAATCTCGCGAAATGACTGAAATATCGGTCGAAATTTTGCATTTTTTCAATTCGAGCATGCAATTCGTTTCAACCATGTCGATTTACTCAAAATTCTTGAGGTCTCGACCGAGATATAACGAGTTTTTGTACTATGGAGATAACCAACTGCCATCATGAATTTAGAAATTCCAACCTTATCTCAAGTTCTCAGTAATACATCCGACCTGCATCATTGATATCACTATATCAGATTGCATAATTTAAACCCAAACTCAAATCAAGAACAATGTCACCCCAGAACCTTCAAGCATATATTTTAATATTTTTTTCAAAACACCTTAAAGCATATATTGAATACACAGATACATGTGTCTGCATGTCTTACAACACATAGCTCATGCATAAGCTTCTATTACTTGTCTTGAGGCTTAGGCCTCAAGACGGCTTTTTTACTTTATTGCCTCTAGGCATTTACCATATTAAGGATTGCACACCGTGTGTTTCATATCCAGCAATGTTGGAAAGCATGGGAATCATGCTTCCCAAACACATCAGGAACTTCCATAGTTTCCTCCAGCTACTTCAAAGCTTCATCCAGTCAGTGATTAAGCTTTGCAAAGAAATGAATTACTTTTACAGATAACGAGATGTCTAATTAAAAGCTGCACCTAGTTGATCTCTTTATGATTGTTGTTGTGGTCCAAGATGTTTACTGTATCATGATTTTTCTATTCTCTAGGTAAATCTTGAACGTGTGGAGCTCTACCTAAAAGCTGTGGGATCCCATGAGAGTGCAATTTTTAGGAAACGCAGCCACCAGGTTTTTCTTTACTATTTTCATGCTTCACATTCTACCTTGAATTTCTATTTGAATTGTTAGCTTAATATGTGTCTGGAAGTATTATATAACTTTCATTTTCATAAATGTCTAATCCTTGCCATGCTCTCTTTTATTGGGTGAACATTATTAATGAGTAGAATTTTTCTAATGAGCCATGTAAATTGTGTTAATTCTTCATAAAGACTTCAATTGTGTTATTATGTTTTGTCATAAAAGTGTATGTACTGTCATAGGAACATAATTTTATCACTAAGATACTATAAGACTCTGTTTGGTAATGTTCTTCGTCAAGAATGGGTATTTTTTCCCCGAAACGTTTTTCGCTGTTTTTGGTCTGGAACACTGTTCTTCGTCTGTAATTGACCGTTTGGCAAATCTGTCTGGAACAAAACAGGCGTTTGGTTAAACCTGTTACAAATTTGCCAGTAATTACAGTAATGCCATTTCCTTCATCACTATACCAAATAACACTTGTAAAAGTCATTACTCCCTTAACCAACCTTAACAGAAAATTAAAATACTGTCATTAACATTCCAATGTCCAAAAATAATTATAAAAAACATATCAATTTCTTGTTTTTTAAAGTGAAATTACAAATTGGACCACCTAAATCTGAATCTAATCTTCACTTTGGTTCAAGTCTAATTTAGTAACAGCTTCAAGGACGTCTCTCAACAGCTTCAATCAATAGATTTGATGCGTTTAAGGCATTGATCTGCAATACAAAACAGAGAAAAAAATTACTTGCCAATGAAATCATCCATGGTTTATGGAATGTTGTATACAAAATGCTGATCCCTGGAAAACAGGGCCTTTAGAGGATCATGTATGATCAAAAGGAGACAACTATTCTTATAACCCAAGCAAATCAAGCAGTGGATAAGGGATCCTGATCCTCTACTGCCGAGCTGCCCGGCAGGACCGTGCTGCCGAGACACAGCAAGGCGAGAAATAATCGCCTTACCCCTACTCGGGCGAGGCGCTCGGACAGGGGTAAGGCAGTCATTCCCCGCCTTGCTGTGTCTTGGCAGCACGGTCCTGCCGGGCAGCTCGGCAGTAGAGGATCCAAATTGGTGGATAAGTCCTCTATATTTTATTTTAATCCCTCAAGTGTAGATCTCTTATCCAATTATTCAACTCTGTTACATTTTAAGATGAGACAATAGGAATATTTTATAATAAATAAACCTGGGCATAAAAGTTAAGACTTGCATGAACATCAATCATCATTGTAAAATGCAGAGGGGATGGTAACACTGCATAGCTCTATTCATAAAATTAAACTTTGTATTGAAGAGGTGTTTAAATAGCATGCTCCCTCTGAGGTCTGTATAAGTATCATAAAAGAAACTCCTGTAAGGAAGGTTCAACCAAATCATACAATAATGGCGGAAGAGGGAATTCCCAACCATCAATTAACTAACAAAAAATCCAAGCCACAAAAGAATTGACAAGGCATTCTTAGTTTAGATTTCCGAATCAAATGTCTAACTAACCAAATAAACACTTTTGGATTTAACAAATTCCTTATTAAATTAGCCTATAGAAGGACATTTTTTTTGGTGAATAGATTCTATTACCAAACCCAAGAGGGGGCTGCGAAAAAAAGGGGGGGGATATACAAAGAGAATATGGGGGGGAAAGAGAGAGAAAAGGGGAAGGGAGGGGGAAGCCACAGGCCGACCTACGCAGAAGTGGGGGGCTGCATAAGAGAATATCAAGGCCCCAGGATACAACTATGTGTCTGTTCCTTGGGGTATCCAAAATAGACCTAATAGGGATGAAGCTGAGCTTAGAGGAGACATTGAAGGAGATGACTTTCCAAATCAAATCAAAAGATCGAGAGTTGGAGGTCCATCTCCTAAGAATCCTTTCCATCCAGATGTGATAGATAGCGGCGCTGAATACAAGCTTTCCAATAGTGTCACAGACAGTGGCTCCAGAGAATGTCATGTCCAACCAGAGCCATTCTTTGTCAAAGGCAAGGGTTCTCCTGCAGCGGGACCAAATGGAAGTAAGGGCTTTCAGATGGTGGAGGTGAATGGGAAAGCAAAGAAGAAATGGTCAATGTCCTCGGAGCTCAACAAAAGACACAAGAAGGGAAGACAGGGATTTTGCGGTGGAGAAGGAAGGCTTGGGTTGGGAGGCAAAGGCTATGGGTGCGCTAGGTTGTAAAGTTGTGTCTAGGGATGTGACCTTTGAACCAAACTAGTTGGTGCCAAGAAACAAGGGGGGAGGGGGTCCGGGCAAAGTTCCTGGCAGAGTAGGAGCTAAAGGTGCCATTGGGGGAAGGGAGCCAAACAACCTTATCCACATGAAGGGGGTGGGGGATGAGGTGGGGGGAGGGAAGGCCAGACCTGGGAAAGAATGGTAGGGTGGAGGGAGGGAGGGGGAACCAGGAGCCATGCGAAATGAGGGAGGAGAGGGGGCAATTTTTGGGATGCCAGAATAGTAGATTGTCCTAGGACCAAAGACATTGTAGAGGACCCAAGAGGATGCCAAGGATCCAGCCAAAGGAAGATGGAGGATCCATCGGCAATTTAGGAAGAGATAGCACGGATAGCAAGGGGACGAAGGAGGAGAATCTTGCGCTAGATCCAAGAGGAGGCAGAGGGGATAGGAACAGTCCAGATGGAATTGTTCTTGAGGAGATGGGAGTACACCCAATTGACCCAGATGGAGTCTTGACGGGAGGAGATTTCCCAGATGAGCTTAAGGATGCCCGTGGTATTTGAATCGCGGATGCTACGAATACCCAGTCCTCCTTCAGATTTGGGGAGACAGATGGACTTCCAGCTGATTGGGTGGAGGAATTTGGAAGTTTCTTTTCCTTTCCAAAGGAAAACACAGAGAAGGCGTTCCATAGCCTTAATGGTTGCTTTAGGAATACCATAGATGCCACACCAGTAGATGTAAGAAGCTTGGAGAACAGATCAGATGCACCAGTAGATGTAGAAGGACATTGATCAGCTAGAGCAAATATGGGACAGAAAACCTCAAAGAACTTCAGTTAATAAATAAGGATGAGGGTTCTCCTCTTATTCCAATTAGAATGCTATGGGCATTGTTTACTTTATATTTCCATCTCAGGGAAGGCAATTTCTCACTTTAAAGTCAAATGAGAACCTGATATATGCACTCTTCCTCCAATTTTTTGCTTCCATAAATGAAGACCAATAAATTGATGCAACATTTGAATCCAGTGATTTCAAAAGTTTTCTTTCCATTCAGAAATGATCCCCTTTTTAACAGAAAAAAGAAAAAGACTTCTAAGTTGTACAGTATATACTTGAGCATAGGTGAAGGTATGATCCAGATATGGAAATTGCAACTTAATTTGCCCTATTAGTATGCATGTGAAGCCAAACTGAAAATAGTCCTTAAATGTAACAAGCCAACACATGAGCACATCTTCCCAAGAACTAAATGGAAATGCTATCACATACTTTATTGCAGAGAGGGATATAAAGTACCGGCAGACAGTCTCCACAGAAAATACAATAGTAACCATAACATTAGGAATGCACAGAACAGGTAGAGAAGTACTGTGGCAACAATGAATTACACAATTGGTGCCTACTGATCCCATATGGTAACAGCAAGTCAATAAACGTTGAGCATAAATGAGGGGTAAATGGGTGAAGCAGAAGCTTCTAATTTATTCTAATAGGGTATAAAAATCCACAAGCAGGATCAAACATGAATTGCATCAAAACTCCTCGAGTTGGAGATTGAAATACGTCTCCTAAAGAGGTGAAGCAGTTTTGAACATAGACCCTTGCCACTTGGGTTCACAAAAGTTATTTCAAGTCTGGACATAGCAAGGCAGATAATGTACACAGACATGAGGGGAATCGTATGACATTTTTGGGGTTGGAAACAATGGAGAAAACATCGGTTTGTGAGAGAAAAAAAAAATGAAAAAATACGTTCCGTAGAATGTTACCAACGCAGCCTAAAATTTTCGTCATGATCCTTTAACCTGGTTTCTAATTCTAGCCATAATCTCCTTTATTGGGTGAGCATTATGAAGGAGCAGAAATTTTCTAATGCGCTCTGTAATTTGTGTTAATTCTTCATAAAGATTTCAATTGTTATTATGTTTTGTCATAAAAGTGTGTGTACTGTCATGGGAACATAATTTTATCACTAAAACACTAAACTATTCATCATGGCCCTGTAACCTGGTTTGACTGATAAGATGCTGGTGGAATGGTTTGGAGTTTGCTTTTCATTACTGCCCCATTGCTTCTAAAATGCCATCGGTTTGATTTGAATTTTGTTCAGACACAGGAGGGAAATAGGAAGCATGGCAGAAGCAGCGACTCTTCTAAACTACCTCATGCTAAGCGACTAAAGAACTCTGAGAGTTTATTGTCCTCTTCTAAGGTCATGGCAAATACAGTATGTAAACCTTCACAAAATATGAGTACTGCATATGTATATATCTAAAATTTCCACTTATACTTTGAAATTCAGAATCTTTTGAGAAAATATTGTGAACCATAATGTTCAGTCCATAGTTGTCATTTGCGCCCTTTGCTTGAAGGATGCCTTGGTCGCCTTGACGGCGCCTTATTGGTGTCACCTTGATTTTTTCCCTCCTCCAATGCCTAGGATCGCCTAGACCCCATGACAAATATGGTTCAGTCTAATGCCACCCCTTTTGAACCAACAGGTTGATAAGAAGAAGACTCCAATCTCCATCAGTAAGGAAACATCTTACGACGCTAATGCAGTGGTTGACAAGGTATGCTGTGTCACTTTTATATCCTGTTTTTATGGATTGTATTTAGCCAGTCCTGCCATTGTATTTTGGAGTTGAAGCCTATGTTGAACAGGTTAAACTGGGAGATAAAGGATGGAAAGAAAGGTTTTATACTGAGAAGTTTGAAACAAAGACTAAAGATGACCAGGAAAAAATTCGAAGTCATGCGGTAAACCAAATTTCCAGTTTGAAAATTCATCTTGGTCTTTCCAATCCCCCTGCCCCCCAACCAAAACGTAAAAAAATGGTTGTCTTTGATTTTGCAAATCTCTACTTCATACTGGATTTGGTTTTTCTTCTTCATGCTTTAATCTTTGGTATTGTTCTGAAATCGACGAGACTCCTTTGAAACTGTTTTTCCTTTTCTCTTTCGCTGTATTTGGATTTGACTTGCTTATAGCTAACTCAGGCTTTGCTTTTCTACATTCCTAGGTTTTAAAATATATTGAAGGAATTTGCTGGGTCATGCATTATTACTATCAAGGAGTATGCTCCTGGCAATGGTGTGAACTAGATTCTTTGTCATGTCTTCTATTCATTGCTGTTACAAGTAAATGATTGTCTTGCTTTTTTTTTGATAATTGAACTTGCTATATTTTCTATACTACAGTTAGTCTGACTCTTCACTTAAATTTCTGTAATCTTGCAATATTTAAGATAGATGAAACCCCTTTCATTTAAATGGAGAAAAAACTACTTATTTATGCTAAAAGAGAAAGTTAAAATGTTACAGTATAGCTTGCAGCGAAGCTTACTTTTTTCTTTTTAAAAATTTTAATTTTACTTTTATACCTTCTTCTTACTATTCATGCATGCTGTAAGGAGTGGCAACAAGCCAATAAATATTTAACTTTTGACTTATATCCAGACTACAGCACATTGAGTAGTAGATTAGAATGAAGAAAACCTTTTGAGAAAGAAGCATCTTGGAGCCATATATCAGCATGTTGGTGAACTATTTTTCTGTAATCATCTTCTATAGTTAATTATTGGTTTGGTTGGGCATCATAAGAAGAAGGTCACCACCTGTTGAACAATTGACCATTATCCGCAGTAGCCTGGCATCCCCCTCCAAATGCGAGTTGTCGCAGATGGCCAGGTCTTCTTTTTTTTTTTTTGCTCTCACACAGTAAGGGCTGACAAACAATAGAAGCACTGCTTCCACTTTATTGAACCATTTTTTAGAATTTTGTTTGAAATTTCAAAATTTTAAGTTTTTGGCGAAGTTGAAATTCCATATACACTAATGTCATTTACCTTGTTTTGATGGAAGTTGATGAACTGTTTTGCTGCAATTTTTGTTGTTCCAAAAACATTACAATCCTTCATATATAAATTCTATCAATTGCATAAAGTTAAGGTTACTACATGGGAAATAATGTTGCTACATATGAGAAATATGGAAACTGCTCGGTATGTGTTGTGGTGGCATTTGGTATCTTTAGCTATAATAATATACGTCTTATTTAAATCATAAATAAGTATCCAAATGTTCTCAATGCGATGCCTACACGACAAGGCAGTCAGGGATGCACACTTCATACAGACCAGATCAAGGGAAAGGGAACAGAAGGGGGGGGGGGGGGGAGGTGAAGAAGATGTATCTGGAATTGGCATACAAATTATGGGCAAATATGGTGCTCATCTTGAGTGCCTTGCCCTTGCCTAGGCAACAGTTATGCATCAAGGTGGGTGGCCATTGCCTAGGCTTTCTGTAGCACCATGACAGTCATGCTAACAATAAAATGGCGTAATTTCTTGATTGAGATTTCTCTTATCATTTTCTGATAGGTTGCCTTCTTCAAGTGTCAACCTGTACCTTCAAGGTTTTTCATCCATAACCCATAGTGAAGAAAGTCATTAACTACATGTTTGCATTTTATTTTAAAAGACCACAAACAGAAGTAAGAAGAAACTTGGTTTCAGTACTGCTTTGAGATGCCACTTCTCCCAATTTCAGTATGTAACATCATAGTTTCTTTAATTGACTAACCCTCTTTTGTCTACATCGTACCATCCAACAATGTTTTGATTGTCACACCCCGCGTCCCCACCCAGACTTGCCTGGGTTATGTGACCAAATGTCCACAGACATTCCCAAAACCACCAGGATCTCAGTTCAATGGCCTACCTCACAGTTAAAAGTCATAATGATCTATATGGAAATCGGAGAATGCAGCGGAAGAACAAAATACTATTATGAACTTCAGTAGCAGAGTACTAAATGATAACATAAGTATTTACTTAACCATATTGTTGATCTAAGCTTTACAATCATTCTTATATAAATACATAATATCCAACAAGATTAACTTCTAAAAAACATATCAGAAGTTGATCAAAACATAACCCATCATCCAACATCTTCAAGCAGTAGCCAATAAGTACAGCTATCATCATCACGTACATCTTTGTGCCCATCCAGATCCACATCCATCAACATCACGTCAGTTGCCATGTCTAAAATAAAGGTATATCAAGGGATGAGCTCCACTGAGCCCAACAAGGAAAAACATGCAAACAGATGCAAATAGTCCATGATGAATGGTCTTAAAGCTAAGTATGCATCTAGCAACAGTTCTAAGTTTCATGAGGTATAAATGTTACTGTAGTAGGTATGATAGCATCGGTCCCGGAAACGCAAACCAAACATCGGTCACCCGAGAATACCACTCTACTACGGTGAAGACCTGCCAGTTCCGAAATGTACAATTTTGGTATTTACTCTTCAGACCTGGGACAGTGAATGGCATTCCGGAATTTATCCTTCAGACCTACCACGGGTAATCCAACACTTCACCCCCTGTTGGCAATGGTCGTAGCATTGGGTTTATGATAACCTAGCCATATGCATTCTAACATGATGTCATATGTTACATCAGTAGTAAATCAGTACCATCAACATCTCATTCATAATAATCATAGAACATAATAATAATATGCAAATGCAGTATGAAATGCATCCTAACATCATGCATACATCTACTGCAAAAGAAAAGACTATAAACATATATGAATCTTAACAACTAACATGGTGTATGAACAGATGCAGCAAGCATAAAAGCAATGACACTAAGAAACACTCCACAAATTAAGGTCAAAATCCCTTACCTAGAGTTGGATGTTTGTACAAGTCTGTAGATGATCCAACTTCCAAATAAACCTTAACAAAAGGAAATTACAGTCCTAAACAGTAGTAAATAGCATGTATTAGACCCTATATAAGCCTAGGTTAAAGCCTAAATCAACTAGGACCAAAGCAGAGACAGCAAGGATGGACCGGATTCAGACAGACCAGCCCTGAATCCGGTCGGCCGTTGGGGTCACAGGCTCTGGATCCGGTTGGTAATACAGTGCCTATTTTTGAGTTCCAATTTCATGGATCTTGCCATGAATGGAACCTAATCCCCCAAATTAACTTAGGGAAAACTAAGGGTACTGCCATAGGGTCATTTTGACCCAATTGCATGCATGACCAAAATCATGAATTTCAATTAAAGATTAAAAATCAGAATTCTTAGAATTTCAAGGGTATGGCTGAACCCAAGAGAAAGAGGGCAAATGGGATAGCATAATAGGTTGGAGATGATCCTCAATTGAGTTGAATCAACCAAATTCAAGTAGGTTTTAGGGCCTTTAAAGGTCAATTATCTAGCCTCAAGGTTTTTGGGTTGATTGAGTTATAAACTCAGTTGGGAAAACAAGGAAAAAGGGTGGAATTTGGGAAATTTCAGAATAGTTTGATGACTTACCAAAGACATGAAATAGGGAAGATGATAGCAGCCCAACCAAATCAGTCCCTAGAGCTTCTCCTTCCAAGCTCCAAGAATCTTCAAGCCCTTCTTCTACTTTCCCCTCCTTTTCTCTTTTCTTTTCTTCTTTCTTTAGAGCAGAACCAAATTCTGATTTGGGTTTAAAATGAATCCTAAAGCTAAGAGTTACTTATATAGTCAAGTCTACTGAGGCTTGTTTGGTTAAGCCAAATAGAATTAGTTTGGAGAATGTGATTCTCCAATGTAATTAAAGACAAATAACTCACTAATAACTTATAGTTAAGTTATGGGGTGGAGGTTTCAAGACTTAATATAGGACCTGGCTGTGATGGTACATGGGCAGCTCGGGGACACCCGGGGGTGTGGGTCCCACAAGGGAAAATTACATTTCTGCCCCATATACGATAAGGTATTAATTCTATACACTTTGATAATGGCTCACTTGGAATCCCACCCTATTTTAATAATAGGTTTTGCACCTGCCCCGTAAAGCATATCTGGCATGCAAAACTTATATGCTGACCCTCGTTAGGCTCTTTAGAGTCAACAAGGGCTAACTGAGTTGGTTCTTCGGGAATTTCCATAGGTGAGTCATGGGACTGATTCGAATCCTCTAGTGAGACAACCCACAACTTCGAGGTGTACCTGGTTAATGAACCGGAACCTGAAATCGTAAAATTTCAGTTAGACCTAGCTTAGGGGCGGATTTCACACTGATACTACTTGAACACAAATAAACTACTGCTGATGCAGAGTAAGTAATACAGTTGAGAAGAAAAGATTAGAGAGAATAGATTGGTCTGTCAATAGTCACAGAGGCCATTGTTATTTATAGGTTGGATAATGGTTAAAAATATAGTATGCTGAGTCACAATACAGTCAACCCTACATACATTGAACTAGATGGGTACGTAACCTTTATCCTCAACATTCCCCCTCAAGTTGGTGCATGAATATCCTTCATGCCCAACTTGGATACAACAGGATGAAATAATTTAGATGTTAATCCCTTTGTGAACACATCAGCTAGTTGATCTTCTGAAGTGACGAATGGAACAACAAATCAGGCCTTCTTTAAGTTTTTCTTTGATGAAGTGTCCACTTAAATAATCACTTGACCACTAAAACAGACCCAAACTACTGAATCAAACCACAAATTAAACCAGAATTGGAAAAGAAAGTGAAACTAGCAAGTCCTAGCCATCGTTCCTGCATCACAAAGTCTCTAAAGGGCATGGCTTTTTTAATGAGTTGCAGACCTGCCAAAATAATGATTGGTTTCTCAGTCACTCTGACAGGTGTGATTTGAATGGATTCATCTGCTGGTCTCTAGAACAAAACCTAGGTCAAAGTTCAAATGTAAAGTAACAATGGGCCGAGTAAACTGCTAAAACAGAATGCTAATAAGATTGATTTAGGGTTGGTTTGGTATGATTTCTATTTCCATTTCGGATTGATTTCATGAAAATAGTCAACAAATAGATTATGGGTCAAAAAATTGAAATTGTTTTGGTTGCATCAATCTGAAATATTCCAAGAATAAGAAACCCATTTGGTGGTTCAATTTCTGAGAATAGATTCTCTATATTTCTTTGGGAGAGAGTGGTGGTGGTGCAGCCATTAGGAGAAGAAGAAGAAGGGTGGTGTTCTAATTTTTACATGAAATTACTACTTTACCCATCATCTTAACCATGTGCTCATTAAAGAGCAAGATAAAAATCAAATGAAATAGAAATTCTGAAATAGGTTGTACAAATCAAACCAAACAATTTCCAAAATACAAATCACCCCATTAAATTGAAATAGAAATCATACCAAATCAGGTCTATAGTTGTAAACACTCAAATTAAAATTACAGGAGTGAATTTATATTAGAATATAAAAATTTAGATCAATTTATTTTAGTATGTCAACAAATTCTGTTAGAAATATATGAAATTGAAATGCAGAATCTGGTCTGGAATCAAAAGTTCCTAACCTGATTGAGTGGTGCATATGAATCTCTACATAACTTCTGCAGGATTCAATTGTCAAATTTGAAGAAGATAACATAAGCAGAGAACTTCTAGCTGTTGCTCAGGAGATCTCCTTGTTATCTCCTAATGATTTCTATTCAAATTTCTTAAAAAACCAATTACAAGCCTAATGCCCAGATATGTGTTTAGAGTGATTGACTCCTATTGACAATAGTCAACTTTGAACTTGGACTCTTTGATTACCTCCGAGTCTGACTAAACTTCTGATCTACTAAGTGAACCCTTTACTACCTGTAGACAAAGAAGGTAATTAATCAAAATTTGTATTACCCATTGCATCCTCATATAAGGCGTTTATCATTTAGGCCCAGTGGCCCTTTACAACTTAACCCAACAAAAAAGGCCCAAGATTTAATACAGATTCGACCCTATACTAAATTCAACATGACTAAGCTCTTTCTCAAATAAATGGGATCGGCTTATGAATCCTTTTTTCCATTCAGCCTTTTTTAGAATCATTATTATTGCACCTAAGGCGTCCATATGTTTTGGTACTACTACTTCCCAGGTAATGTTTGTCTTACCCTTGTTCTTTTATCTCCTATAATCTGCAAACTATCAGTTATCCTTTCTGGTGAATTCAATAGCCTCATTGCACATGCTCTAACCATGTCAACCTGCCCTCCTTCAACTTGTCACCTATCAAGGCCTGCTCAAAATCACCACCAATGTGTTCATTGCTTATTTTATCTTTTTTGGTTTGCCACTTATCCACCTCACCATTGTCATCTCTGTTACACTTGCTTATTTATTTGTTGCGTCTTTGTCATGCAACAATCAGCTTCATATAACATTGCTCGTCTTGTGACTATCTTATAAAAGTTCCCTTTTAAGTCTTAATGGAATGCATCGATCATACAAAACTCTAGAAGAATTCTATCTGTCTGCCTTCAATTCTATTAGCAGCATCTTCCTCGATTTATCCTCTATTTATGATGGAGCCTAAATACCGAGAATTTTCTCTAGGTATTTCTCTGTTATTTATAACCATACAATTTCCTAGGTATTTCTGTCATTTATAACCATACAATTTCCACTCCTATTTTTACCGAAGTTATACTCCATTTATATGTTGTTTTAGTTGATCTTATTCGAAAACCATTTGACTCTAAAGCATCTTTCCATGTTTCTAACCTGGCATTTACTTCCGATTTTGTTTCAGCCACCAAATACACAATCCTATGCTTATGGCCTACAATAATATAGTACTCCCATAGTACAAAACAATATCAGATTTAATCTGTTGAAAAGTCAAATCCACATAAATTAGCTGGGAATGCTCCTCCATCAGCTGTGTGTGAGGTAGTGTACTTGAAATTTCTTTCATCTCTCTCCCTCTCTGGAGTGGGATAAGTCATTTTCTGTTGGATGCATTGGTTAACCATTAGATGATTGTGTACTTAATTCTCTATTGTCTTTGCCATTTATTTATCTGATGGATATTGTTGCTTGTGTGCTATTTTCTCCGCATATTTCACATCATATATACGGATTTCTGCAAACTGTAGTGTACAAACATATACATCATGCCCTTGACTATATCCATTCAATATTTATTCCTTCATGCCTCCCGAATAGAGTAGGAAATTTGATTGCTCTGGTGATATGTTCTAGTCCTTTATTTCTGAATATCTAGTTTCCAACTCTACAGGTTCTATCCTTACCATTATGGTCCATTTGCTTCGGATTTTTATGCTCTTGGTCAGTTGGAGATCCAATTCACACTTGGTGAACCCTTCAAGCCACTTAATCAGTTAATGAGCGTATTGCCTGCCGCAAGGTATGCAGTGGGTTACTTGTTTTGCCCTGTGTTAAAGTCAACGATTGACTCTGTCTCTGATCTAGTTTGTGTGTGGGTAGTGCACATGCACTGCCTTTGTTTTACAGGGTATTGATGACAGATTCGTCATCACCTATTTCAGATTTTTATCCCACAGGTGGGATTTTTAATAATAGTATTTGCAATTTTACTAATATAATCTAATTAATATTTGGAAAAGAAAATTTGGGATAGAAGCTAACAGTCACACCTTCTGGCAGATTTTGAGCTTGACATGAATGGAAAGCGATTTGCATGGCAGGTAATGGTTGGTTACGAGTTCTCCTCTATGTATTGGTTTTCTGAAGAACTTCCCGATTCTAATACTTCTATGGCTGATCCCTGAGTCATCTGCTTGCCTACTTGAGTGGCTTGGCATTTGAGTTAATAATTGCTGGTACCTATAAGTTTTATCTTTGAAATTTGCTACTAATCACTTGCCGAGCTTTTCATTCAGTCCTTTGCATCTAGGGGACGAAAAATAAGTTAAAATATTTGGTAGGAGGTTGTTGAAACTGTAACATCTAAGTTGAAAAGGAAGTTCCTAATTTCTTCCTAAAAGAGAACCAGCTCATGCGAGCTAGCTAAGACCCAGCCCAACTGGCTGGTAATTAGGCCCACATATGGACCTCAGATGAAGTTCAAATATAGACCTTCCTGCGGCTGTACTCCATCGCAGCTAGAGTAGATTTAATCAAAGGAACAAATTTCTGGAATCACAAGTTGCAGGTTTATGGTGATAATTAAGTAGCATGCAAACAGCAACTCAGATAGCCCCAAAACTCAGATTGAGTCTAGGTCTAGGGTGGCCCTTTGATTTCCCGAAGTTTGGATTAAATCAGATCAGGGGTTAGGGTTTAATCATCAGAATACTATTGCTGAAATCAAGAGGAAAACAGAGCGTGGACAGGAGCCTTAGATCTGGAATTAAATTCTGACCTGTACTTGACAACAGGGATTGAATATATTATGAAAGAATAGCCCACCCTCTTGAAATCAGATAACAAAACACCAACAGCAACTATGGATCTTGATCAAACTTCAATCACAATCAGAACTTGGCGGTAGAACAGAGCAGGGGAAGAACTCAAAGACAACTTGACATATCTCAGGTCGGGTCTCTCACCCACTGTATCACACAATTGTCTTGCAGCTAAGGCAACTCAAATTCAATTACTCCAATCATGTCTGGCTGAGCACCCTTACATTGTATATATAGAAATAAAACGAAGTCCTATTCAAACCATGAAAACTGGAAATCAGACTCCTATCATGAATAGGAGCAAGGTTTTAATTATCCTTCCGTATCCGCTGATACTAACCGATAGTATCTTAAAATCACCCTTCCGATACGATACCCAAATTTTTTTTGGGATTAGTACATGTAAGAATCCTCATCCTTTATATATAATCAATTGAATGCACTTGTCTCATCGTACTTTCTTCTCCTTTTTATACATGATATATTTTACATATTACTTATTTATAATGTTATATGCCTCAAAACTGTATGTTGCGTAAATCTTAGGCATTTTTATATGTTTCTTGACCATTTCTATGCATATCTAGTGTATCTTGCATCTCTCCGATACGATATGATACAATACGCCTCTTAAAATCACCCTTTTAATACGATACCCGATCCCGATACTTTAAACCTTGAGTAGGAGTACTTACAACCTTGCTGAATTTTAAAACAACTAATAAGCAGTAATCCTAATTCTATTAGGAATGAAAATAAACTAAATAAGCGACTAATGAGCTCATGTGAGCTAGCTAAGAATCTAAGAACCAGCCCAGCCAGCTGGTAGTTAGGCCCACATATGGACCTCAGATCAGGTTCATATATAGCTGTTAACAGGAATAAAACTAGAGCTGAATGCTTGGATGATCAAAGACTGATCCCAAGCTGTATATTTATAATAAAGACTGAAACATTACATGGACAGAATTGCCCCAACATTTATTAGAGTCGGCTGTACATAGTAAAGAGAATAATAAAAAGGGAAAAAGTCCAGAATACCCCCACGGTATTCTGGCCCATACCATCCATCACTCCCCCTCAAGTTGGAGCATATATGTCACGCATGCCCAACTTGACTAAGATATGAAGAAACACTTTGCCACTTAGTCCCTTAGTGAACACATCGGGTAACTAATCAGCAGACTTCACAAAGGGAACATAGATGAGTCCGGCTTCGAGCTTCTCCTTCATGAAATGTCGATCAACCTCCACATACTTAGTACGATCATGCTGGACAGGGTTATGAGCAACGCTAATGGCTGCTTTATTATCACAATAAAGCATCATGGGAAGATGGACAGCAACACCAATATCTTGCAATAATCCTCTAAGTCATAGAAGTTCACAAATTCCTTGTGCCATCGCACGAAACTCTACTTCAGCACTGGACTATGCCATAACATTCTACTTCTTGCTACGCCATGTGACAAGGTTCCCACCCACAAAGGAACACTAGCCAGAAATTGATCTTCTGTCAGTGGAGCCAGCCCAATCGGCATCAGTATAAGCTTCAACCTTCAGATGACCATTGGGAGAGAGAAGGATTCCTTTTCCTGGAGCAAACTTCAAATGCCACAAAATACGAAGGACTGCCTCCATGTGAGAGGAATAGGGATCATGCATAAACTGGCTCACCAAAATTACAGTAATGGCTATGTCAGGTCGTGTGTGAGAGAAATAGATTAGTTTGCCCACTAGTTGTTGATAACGAGCCTTGTCAACAGGTTCACCCTCTTTCTCCTTAAGTCTTGTAGTAGCTTCCATAGGAGTATTTGAAGGATGACAACCTAGCAACCTAGTCTCAGACAACAAATCTAGGATGCATTTTCTTTGAGAAAGAAAGATGCCCTTCGAAGATCGAGCAACTTCTATCCCTAGAAAATATTTTAGAGTCCCCAGATCCTTTACTTCAAACTCACGACCAAGGAAGAGCTTCAAATTCTTGATAGCATCACAATTATTACCAGTGACCATAATATCATCCACATAGACTATGAGAATAGTTACCTTGTCACCAACTCGTTTGATGAACAGAGTGTGATTAGCATTGCTTTGCTTATAGCCTGCTGAAATCTGCCAAACCAGGCTCTAGGTGACTGCTTCAACCCACAAAGGACACGCTTCTATTTACATACCTTACCCCTAGTCCTGTCGTTAGAGAAGCCTGGTAGAATATCTATATATACCTCTTCCTTAAGCTCCCCATGGAGGAAGGCATTCTTTATATCCACCTGCTGAAGATCGCACCCAAGATTTGCAGCACAAGATAATAACACCCTTACAGTGTTAAGTTTCACCACTGGTGCAAAGGTCTCCTGATAGTCAACTCCATAAGTTTGAGTGAACCCCATTACAACTAGATGTGCCTTATATAGATCCACTGTACTATCAACCTTCTGTTTAACCACAAAGATCCATTTACATCCAACTAGTTTTTTCCCTGGTAGAAGAGCCACAAGATCCCACGTATTATTTTTGTGTAGTGCTCTCATTTCTTCCAACATTGCTACCTTCCACTTTCCATCTATAGATGCTTCCTACCAATTTTTAGGAATCGAAACAAAAGGAGAAGATACAAATGCACGAAAAGGAGAAAGAGAACTATACGAAACAAAATGAGATATGGGATGCAGAGTGCAAGTCCTAGTACCTTTGCGATGAGCAATAGGTAGGTCGGAAGAAGAGGGCTTACCAGGAGAGGAAGGATCTGGATCTTGAGCCGGCAACTGGATGGGTATTGGTGCTACAGTGGATTGAAGTTGCCCTCTTTTGGTGCCACCCTTTTTATAGGTGATCATATTGGAGTTGTCAATCCTCTTCTGAAACTCACCAATAGTTCTCTGGACTGGAGTCAGCTTCCCCTGAATAGGAACATTAACAACATTTTTTTCCATGGTCTCCCCCTGTAAAGGATTCCCTTTAGATGAGAGGGAACAGCCAGAGGAGGTTAGGCAGCAATCAAAGAAGGTTGTGCAGCATTCAAAGGAGGTTGGGCAGCAGCCATGGGGGGCGGGGCAGCAACCGTAGGGGTTAGAAAAGGAGGAACCTCTAGAGGAGGAACCTCAAAAGACAACACATCTTCACTGAAACTCTCCCCCTGAAGAGGTGGTGAAGAATAATAGGAAAGGGTCTCATGAAAGACAACATCCATACTGACCAAAGTACGGCAGGAAGGGGGATGGTAACATTTATAACCCTTCTGGGTTGGAGAATAACCCAAGAAAATGCAACGTAACCCCCTAGGTTCAAGTTTGCTTAGAGATTTTGTATCTTTAGCATAACACTCACAACCAAACACTTTGGGAGTCACAATAAAGGAGGAATTCCCCATTAAAACATCAGCTGGGCTGCGGGAGTCAAGAACCCGAGAAGGTAATCTATTGATGAGATAGGCTGCAGTGAGAACAACATCTTCTCAATATTGAGATGGGACATACCTAGCAAACATTAAAGCCCTGGCCACCTATAAGTCTATAACAAGTAGTGGTTTTTCCTTTCTGCTACACCATTCTTGGCCGATGTATCAACACAATTAGTTTGGTAAACAATACCATGGTCAGCTAGATATTTTGGAAAGTGGGACTCTTTATACTCAGTTCCATTATCACTTCTCAATATTTTGAGAGTAGCTTGGAATTGAGTTTGGATCATTTTATGAAAATGTTGAAAACATCAAAAACCTGATTTTTTGTGTGTAAAAGATACACCCATGTATTCCTAGAGTGACAGTCAATAAAAGAGATAAACCATCGATGACCAGAAAGAGATGTTTTACGACTAGGACCCAAACATCAGAATGCACCAATTGAAAACAAGAAGAACTCCTTTTATTTGATGAAGAATAAGTTGAACGTGTCTGTTTGGCCAGAACACAAGCCTCACAAAAAAAGTCATCCTCATTACATTGGGTGACCAAACAAGGAAATAAATGTGCTAAAACTCCTAATGGAGGGTGACCTAATCTAGAGTGCCATTGGCAAAGTTCAGAAGAAACCAAGGAGCTCTGGTGCAGTGGAGAAGGTATTGGTGGTGGAGAGTGACGACCATCTTCAAGCAGGTACAATCCACCATGTACTTTACCCAATCCAATCGTCAGCCCAGAGCCTAGATCCTGAAAAACACAATGGGAAGGAAAAAAAGTTATTTTGCTATTAAGATCACGAGTAATACTACTAATGAAAAGAAGGTTAGTAGTAAAATTAGGAATATGTAAAACAGAGAACAAAGGAAGAGAGGAAGTGCAGTTGATGATTCCTTTTCCAGATATGGAAGAAAGGGAACCATCAGCTACTTTGACCTTGTCTTTCCCAGAAGTGGGAGAATAACGATGGAACAGGCTAGAGCAACCGGTCATGTGATCTGTAGCTCTAGAATCTATGATCCATGGATGGGAAGTTACAAAAGCACAATGACCACCAAATGGAATACCTGACCGAGCAAAGTGTGAACCTGGAGTAGCAGAAGAGTTGGCAATAGCAGCGGATGTAGTAGAGGCAGCAACAAGAGAAGTCCTTAGCACACGAAGGAATGCCTGTAGATCGTCCTGGGATAGACCAGTGTCAGTAGCAGGGGCTGTGGTAACAGACTCAGTATGATTGGTCTTGTTCTTTAGCTTTTTCTTGGCAGCTCACTTAGTCTCAAAGTCAACCGGTTTCCCATGAAGTTTCCAACACTTTTCTTTGGTGTGGTAAGGTTTGTGACAATGCTCACAAACAACAGTGCCAGGAGTAGAATTACCAGAAGAGGTGCCAATAGGTGCAAGAGTAGCAGGGGCAGTAATCTGGATGGCTGATCTGTCAGTAATAGGAGGGTGCAACATAGCAGTCCTACGGTTTTCCTCAGAGGAGACCAAAGCATGACTGTTCAAGTGTGAAAAAGGCTTATGGCTCAACACTTGAACACGAATCTGGTCATATTCCACATTCAGACCAACCAGAAATCATAAACCCGAATCTTGTCCACATACTTCTTGTATGAAGTGATGTCAGCAGCTGTAGTCGGGTAATAATTAGAGAAGTGGTCCAATTGCTGCCAAAGACTACACAAAGTAGCATAATATTTGGAGACAGATAATTCTTCCTGTGTAGTGTGTAGAGCCTTCTTACGGAGTTCATACACCAGGGCATCATTGCCAAGTTGCCTGTAGGTTTCCTTACAAGCAGCCCAAATCTGAGAGGCTGTATCAAGGAGAAGAAACCCATTCGTAAGGTTTGAAGTCATGGAGCCAATAAAGTAGGACATGAGCACTCCATTGTTTGCAAGCCATCTTTCTTGAGCAGCACCGGTCTCAGTGGGCATAATATTGGTGTCATTAATATGGTCAGTAAGGACATAGCCAGCAATGGCAAAGGAAGCAGACCGAGACCAAAGCAAGTAATTAGTGCCATCCAATTTGATTGGATTAGGAGGAAAAGTATGATAATCTGATTTGCCTTGGCCGTCACCCACAGAAGTAGCAGTTGAAGTAATTGAATCACCCATACTGACAGGAGAGAAACCCAAATCGCAGAGAGGGGCTGTGGTGATGAGAAATCCACAAAAAACTCCAATATAATGTCCAGAAATAAGAGTGTTAAATATATTAAATGTGTATGGGGGTCCATGACTTAATGTACCGTGGGGGTACATAAGTCATGGATACAGCTAGCTAGTCCATAGGCCAGCTATAGTTTGCCAGCTGTAGTCTTCTTATTTTGTTCTTATTCCCTTTCCTTATTTCAGTTATTAAATGTAATTCTGTTTCCTTAAACTAGGAAACATATTTAGAAAGATTATTTAATATATTTCCTGCATGAGAGGAGCAACTCTCACAATCGAGACTGCTCCATCTCTAGCAGGCTCTTCCCTCATCTTCCCTCTCCTTCATCTCCTTCTTCTGATCAGTCTTTTTCTTTTTATTTCTGTTACATGGTATCAGAGCTTGATTAAATCTTGGTTGTTCTTTCTACAATTCTGGTTTGATCAAGTTAGATTCCCTCCTTCTTCTTGGCTGCAGCAGCCTGTGCTGCCTATCTGCATGATGTCCTAGTTGACGATTACGCAAGCAAACTAGGACTGTTCTGCTATCATATACTATGTCAGAAGATCATGTGCTGTGTAAGGATTGATTCTGCATACATTCCCTACAAGGGCTAACTGATGTTCTAAGGATCGAGTGAAGGATTTCTTCTTGCGCAAGTTTTTTGTGGATTTTTTTTCTGGTTCTCTTCATTCCACCAGATGTACTGCTCCAACCTGGAGGGTTCTATTTTGCTGCATATATGTGTCACTCGATCACAGTTTTGAGACCTTTAGAGTTCTCCTATTGCTGCTCCTGAAGGACTACAGGTTTTTTTTTACTTGCGATACTCTGTTTTTTCAAGATTTTCTGGAACTGCTATTCTCTATAACTGCTGAAGCTGTTGGCTTCTTGGTCTGAGCTTCTGGGCTTTTATTTATCTTCCCAAAGGCATTCTTCGATATCTATATTAGGTGATGTTATTCTGATTTTTATCAAAACCAGTTTTCATCCCTGTTTTGTGCTTCTCGATAGCTATTTTACTGGCTGCCAGTTCTGTTGTGTATTATGCATATATACAACTTGTTGTGGATTCCATATTCCTCTTGAGCCTTGATAACTGGTCCTTCCCTTGCTGTTACTTCTTCACTGCCTGTTATTCCTTTTCTGGTTTAATATTATGGAAGAGGCCAAAGCTATTGTGGACCATATTCATCTACCTATTACTGGTGTTAAGCTGGCTGGGATTTCTAATTACACTATGGGTACAAGCTGTACAAACCTATCTGTATGCCAAGGATAAGGTCCAGCATCTCACTGAAGATCCTCCTTATGACCCTAAAGATAAGGCTTCCGCTACTGCCTACACTACTTGGATGCGTGATAACTCCACTGCTAAAATCTGGTTATGGTATAGTATGGAACCAGCCGTTGCTTCTAATGTTATGTATCACTCCACAGCCAGAGGAGTATGGACTGATCTTCGTGAGACATATTCCCAGGCCAAGAATGTGTCTCGCATTTATGAAATATATGAGAAACTGTTTACACATAAGTAAGGGGATAGGTCTCTTAGTGAATTCTTTGGCAGTTTTAAGGAACTTATTGAGGAACTTCAAGTGTACCAGCCCTTTACTACTGATGCCGAGGTATGAAAACAACAAAAATCTGACTTTCATGTGGCATTGTTTATGGCTAACCTTCATCCTCAGTATTAGTCCGTAAAAAGCCAGTTACTTACTGGAGAACAGGTGCCTTCCTTGAATGAGACATTTGGTCATCTTCAACGCCTGTCTTCTGCACCCAAGAATGATTCATCCTCTGAAAAGGATTCTTCTGCATTTGTTGCTAGTTGGGGCCGAGGGTCCTCCTCTGGTAAGGGTCGTAGCCAAGGCCGTGGTCGTGGCCAAGGGAATGGTGGTCGTGGATCTGTTGGTCAATTTGTTGATAAAGCTGCCTGTCATTGTACCTTTTGCAATAATCCCAACCACACTATTGATACTTGTTGGGTTAAGCACGGCCGTCCGGATTGGGCAAATGAGATTGCCAATGCTGCTATTGATCAAGCTTCCGCTTTTGTGGTACCTAGTGAGGCACCCTCCTCTTCTTTACCTGAGGCTCCTCCCACCATGTCTGTGTCTTGGGACGATTATCATCAACTTCTCAGGCGTGTGCATTTGCTTGAGACATCTAGTTCTCCATCCAAAGCTACCGTAGCCATCACAGGTACATCTGCTCTTTTTTCTTCCACATCAGTTTCTACCCCCTAGATTATTGATTCAGGGGCTTCCTCCCATATGACTGGTAAGTCTGGTATGTTTTCCTCTTTGTCCACACTTACTAATTCCAACCCTGTTCTTCTTGCTAATGGCTCTTCTACTGCTGTTAGTGGTCATGGTACAGTTTATCCTACTCCTAACGCCACTTTATCATCTGTCTTGCATGTTCCTCAATTACCATTAAGTTTATTATCTATGAGTCAACTTACCAAGCACCTTAACTGTTCTGTAACCTTCTATCCATCTTATTGTGTGTTTTAGGATCTTCAGACCGGGTCGACGATTGGTGGCGGGCTTGAGCAGGCTGGCCTCTACTATTTGGATGGAATTGGACCTTCCACTGCTGCTGTTGCATCTACTCATCCCAATTCTCATCAGTGGCATGTTCGGCTGGGCCATCTATCCTTACCTAAGCTGAAAATGATGGTCCCAAGTTGTTCCTCTTTAACTCATCTTTCCTGTGAAGCATGTGAATTGGGGAAGCATCATCGCACTTCTTTTCCGCCTCGTACTGAGCCTAAAAGTAGTTCTTTATTTTCTTTAGTTTATTCTGATATTTGGGGTCCCTATTGTGTCAAAAATAGGTTAGGAGTTTTATATTTTGCTACTTTTGTTGATGATCACTCTCGTTTAACTTGGGTTTATTTATTAAAAGATCGGTCTGAATTTTTATCTGTCTTTCACAATTATGTTAATGAAATTCAAAATCAATTTGATGTTCGTATTTAGGTATGTCGGTCTGATAATGCTTTAGAGTATATGCAAAATGACATTTCTACCTTGTGTTCTGAACGTGGGATTATTCATCAAACTAGCTATTCCTACACCCCCCAGCAAAATGGGGTGATTGAACGGAAAAATAGGCATTTGTTGGATGTCGCACGTTCTCTTATGATTCACATGCATGTGCCTAAATATTTTTGGTGTGATGCAGTTCTTACTGCCTGTTTTCTTATTAACCGAATGCCTTCTATCCTGTCCAATAAAACTCCTTTTTCTATTTTATTTCCTACTAAATCCTTGTTTCCTCTTTTACCGCGTGTCTTTGGGAGTGTTTGTTTTGTCCATATTTTGCACCAAAATATTGACAAATTATCTCCTCGTGCTATCAAGTGTGTTTTTCTTGGTTATTCCAGGACTCAGAAAGGTTACCGGTGTTATGACCCTATTTCTCATAGGTACTTTGTTAGCGCTGATGTTACTTTCTTTAAGAGCACTCCTTATTACTCTCCTCCTCCCTCACCTAGTGAGGTTATGTTTCCTAAACCCACTCCACCTATTCCATCTGTGGTTCCTCTTCCTGTTTTGGATCCTGAAGCCACACCTCCTTTACAGGTTTATAAATGGCACAAGGCTACAGTTCCATCTACTACAGTACAGGCTCCTGCTCTACCTTCCACCAATGTTGCACCGGCTGAAGTTCCGGCTGAAGTTCCCCTTCACCAGACTTACCCATTGCTAAAAGGAAAGGTACTCGTTCTTGTACTACTCGTCCTGTCTATCCTATTGAGGATTATGTTGGAATTTCTCAACTTCCCTTGCCCTTTCGTAATGTTGCTTTCTCCTTGTCCTCATCTTTTGTGCTCAAAACTCACAAGGAAGCACTTTCTCACCTTGGTTGAAAGGATGCTATGGATTTGGAAATGGATGCTCTATTGTTTCGTCAGACATGGACATTGGTGGATTTGCCTCCCGGTAAGGATTTGGTTCATTGTCGCTGGGTATATACTATTAAATATAATCCTGATGGATCCGTTGAGCGCCTCAAGGCTCGTCTTGTTGCTATAAGGCTATACCCAGACCTATGGGGTTGACTACTTTGAGACTTTCTCTCCTGTGGCTCGTCTCAATTCTGTTCGAGTTCGTATATCTATTGCTATTAATCTGAATTGGCCTCTTTATCAAATGGATATCAAGAATGCATTCCTCTATGGTGATCTCCAGGAGGAAGTTTATATGGAGCAACCTCCGGGGTATGTTGCTCAGGGGGAGAATGTTGCGCATGTATGCAAGTTGGCAAAGGCTATCTATGGTTTGAAGCAGTCCCCAAGGGCATGGTTTGACAAATTTCGCAGTGTTATGACACAATGTGGTTTTTCCCAATGTTATTTGGATCATTCAGTTTTCATCCGTCGCCGAGGTTCCAAGCTGGTGGTACTTGTGGTGTTTGTTGATGACATCATTATATCTGGTAATGATGAGTCTGGCATTGCAGATGTCAAATCCTATCTACACAAGCAGTTTCAGATGAAGGATCTGGGTCACCTTAGTTATTTTCTTGGCATTGAAGTCCTCCGGAGTAATCAGTCTAACACAGCGAAAGTATGTGTTAGACCTACTATCTGACACTGGCATGTTAGCTTCTAAACCAGCCGATATTCCCATGGATCCTCATCAGAAGTTTGGCAAAGGTGATGGGGCTAACTTTGATGACGTACACCAATATAGAAGACTTGTTGGGAAGCTTATTTATTTGACTGTCACTCGCCCTGATATTTCCTTTGTTGTTGGAGTAGTTAGCCAGTTTATGCATGCTCTAAAGCAAATACATTGGGAGGCAGCCTGTCGCATCTTGAGGTATTTAAAGGGTGCTCCAGGGAAAGGCCTTATCTATCGGCCATGTAACAGTGTTGATCTTGTTGGATTTTCCGATGCTGATTGGGCTGGTTCTGATAGTGACCGGCGTTCTACTACTGGATATTGTACTTTTGTTGGAGGAAATCTAGTAACTTGGCGGAGTAAGAAGCAGGCTACTGTATCTAAGTCTAGTGCAGAAGCTGAATATAAAGCAATGGCTCATACAACTGCCGAGTTAATGTGGCTTCGTAATCTCATTCAGGAGATGGGTTTTTTAGTTCCTCCTATGAAGACGTTTTGTGACAATCAAGCTGCTATCTATATAGCCAAGAATCCAGTGTTTCATGAGCGTACAAAGCACATTGAAGTGGATTGCCATTTTGTTAGAGATGCGGTTATGAAGAAGCTGATTACTACTCCATTTACTTCTTCTGCAAATTAGTTGGGTGATATGTTTACAAAGCCCTTGTTTGGGCCTACCTTTCGGAACAATCTCAGCAAGCTGGGCTTGGGTGATTTGTATGCTCCAGCTTGAGGGGGAGTGTTAAATATATTAAATGTGTATGGGGGTCCATGACTTAATGTACCGTGGGGGTACATAAGTCATGGATACAGCTAGCTAGTCCATAGGCCAGCTGTATTCTTATTTTGTTCTATTCTCTTTCCTTATTTCAGTTATTAGTTGTAATTCTGTTTCCTTAAATTAGGAAACATATTTAGAAAGATTATTTAATATATTTCCTGCATGAGAGGAGCAGCTCTCACAACCGAGACTGCTCCATCTCTAGCAGGGTCTTCTCTCATCTTCTCTCTCCTTCATCTTCTTCTTCTGATCAGTCTTTTTCTTTTTCTTTCTGTTACAAAGAGGAGAGACTCTGTGAAAGATACTCAGATGTGTCTCCAAGAATCAGCAGCAACAGATAGGTAAATCCCTGAGATCGACTTTTTCAGGGTTTTGAGAAAAACCTTGATTATGTTGAGATCGATTGAGGGAAAAAACAGCACCAAAAAACACTGGATGAGGCTGAAATTTGGATCGAGTGGCCTTGGAGGATTGTTGAATCACCTCCCCAAAAATCAGCACCAACAGAGATAAAAAAAAAACCCAGAGATCAATATTTTCAGGGTTTTGGGAAAACCTGAAAAAAAAAACGATCAAGGAGGAAGGCTTCAAAATTGCTGGCTGGATTGGCTTAGAAACTGCTGCAGATCTTGATCTTCAGTAAGGTGGAGTGATTCCTTGTAGTTGAGACTGAATCAGTCCAAAAAAAAAAAGGAAGTCTTCAAATTCTATCGATCAGATTTCTAATAGCATGGAATGAGGTGAAGGTGGGCAGCAACTGGATCTATGGATCACCTCATCAGTGCTGCCCTATGTGAGAATGGAGAACAAAAGAGAAGAGAAGGAGAAGAGAGAAGGAAGAGAAGTGGAGAAGTGATCGAGAATGGGGCTGTGGAGAACCCTAGTTCGAAACCTGTTCTGATGCCATGTTAACAGGAATAAAACTAGAGCTGAATGCTTGGATGATCAAAGACTGATCCCAAGCTGTATATTTATAATAAAGACCGAAACATTACATGGACAGAATTGCCCCAACATAGCCGACTCTAATAATGAGTCGGCTGTACATAGTAAAGAGAATAATAAAAAGGGAAAAAGTCCAGAATACCCCCACGGTATTCTGGCCCATACAATCCAACAATAGCCCTTCTGCCTGTCGCTGTACTTCATCCTAACATGTCTATCTACATCATTTAAGACTGTGTTTGGTTGCTATCTCAGATAAAAGAAAAATAAAAGGCAAAGGAAAGGAAAAGTAAGAATAAAAGAGAACATTTCGTTCACTAGTTCTTTGGTTGCACTGTGAAAATCAAGAGAAATCAGATTGCAAAATTCATTGTTGTTGTTTGGTTGTCCAAGAATTTCACGTAGTTATCCATAACCCTGAGAGAGCGACAAGAGAAGCCGGGTGTGACCTGCATTCCCTCAATTTTATTTTTTCTCTGTTCTTCTCCCATGTAATGGGTGACACACAAAAGCCTTTCCCAGAAGTTACTTCTTTTTTCTCCCTGAATTTCTCAAGAAATGCAACCAAATGATCAAATGGGTGACACGCAAGAGCCTTTCCCAGAAGTTACTTATTTTTTCTCCCTGAATTTCTCAAGGAAAGCAACCAAATGATCAAATTCTTCAGTTTTCCGTCGCTTTTCCTTTTCCACAATGCCTGGGAAGCAACCAAATGCTGCCTCAGAAAAAAAATAGTCTTGAGAAAGCACACCATTTTGTACAGTACATTTACTTTGGTGCAATGTTTTACTATGTTTTTATTTTATTCCCGACTGAGTTCTCCTTGTTCATGAATCAAATGAAGTACATGCGCAGCTCTACTTATATCACACCCTTCCTGCTTGATTTTATCTGCCTCTCTGATTTCACAGGCTGTCTGTAAATTACCGTTTATTATGGAATCTCGTCTTCTTGCTGAGACTGCAAAGGTGGAACACACCTTAACGGTAATACTTGATTATGCAAACGGTTATTAATAATTACTGGATAACTCTTGGCTCATAGTTTAAAAAGTTTTTACTGCTTTTGTAGGATGAGGAAAAACAGAGAAACAGTTTGGGAATGGATAGGCTCTTTGTTCACATTTCACATCCTTTAACAGTGAAGATCTTCTCACTTTGTGAACAAAATAGAGATCATCCAGTGTTGACTAATGCTGAAGTCGAACACAAAATTGACCCAAAATTGAGGTTTGTAACTGAATACTTTACAATTGCAAATTAAATAATTAATACAAGTAGAATCCTCTATATTCAAACTTACCTTCTTGTATTCTGTTGTGCAATTTGCAGTGGGTGACCCTATTACCTCATGTGCTTGCGGTCATTGATTTTCTATGTTGTGATTTCTGTTCGTCAAGTTCTCCTTCTGTGCATTGTGGGGCTTGGATACTCCCTATGCTTATGTATACAGTAGGTATAGTTTAAGGGCTACAGCATAAGTCACCCGTCCCCTGAACCCATAGTGACATGGTAGAAATTTGTTATAGAGTTTGCAGTCATTGATTTTCTATGTTGTGATTTCTGCTCGTCAAGTTCTCCTTCTGTGCATTGTGGGGCTTGGATACTCCCTATGCTTATGTTTAGGGTAGGTATAGTTTAAGGGCTACAGCATAGTCATCCGTCCCCTGAACCACATGGTAGAGATTTGTTATAGAGTTCTTACAACTGTAGATTAGACAATTAGTATTTTTCCCCCTCACTACTCTGATCTGGTTATATGGTCACCTATGGTTAAACGTTTATTGCATTAGGTTTTGGGATGTCTTATCAGGTTGTCTTTGTGTTCTGTTTTGTGAGACTTTTTTTTAGGCCGATTTGGACTCTGATGAGGCCAAGGTTCTTGCTTTTCTTCATAGACTACGGTTTTCAAAAGCATTATATTTATTCTATATTGTAGGAGATATTGTCACTTTGGGAAAGGGAGAGATGCCCTGATGCAGATTTTCCTGCATAATAGGGAAATTAAGACCATTTAATTCTCATTTTACACCTTTTCTTGCTGGTGCTGGGGGATGCCAGTGATATTGCAAACAACTTTGGCCCAGTCACATCTTGAAGGATGTGTTCATAACTAGTGGTTTCTGTTGCTGTTATAGAGCTTCCTTCCAGGAAATTTTTTTTTAATATAAATCGTGATCCTTATATCTTGTCATACATTAGTTGGGGAGAATATGAAGTTTCTATACCAGGTTGTGATGCGAGGCATTCAGCCAGCCGGCCAGGCCTAGCCTACCAGGCCCAGCCCAAGGCTAGATTTGTGTCTGCAGGACCAGGCCTAAAAGGCCCAGCCCATAGGTCTACACTATGCGCGCTTGGGCCAGTGGTTCTGCCTTTTCATTTTCCTAGCCTAGTGTTTACTCTTACTATGTGTCTTTTCAGTTTCCTAGGTGGAGTTATGAGGTTGTCCATCCTCTTGGGTATTAGTTATTAGTCATTAAGAGTCTTTTAGTTTTTCTAAGTCACTTTCTTGGTTGTAGTTCCTTATGTCATGGGGATGTTATCTATGTCTTGATTTTAGTTTCTAGGTGTTGAAAATCCGAAAGTCTATTCAATTTAAGTTGATGTATCCCATGGGCTTTTAATGCCTCCCCTCTATATAATGAAACCATGGGCTGTTCTCTAGAAGGCTTTTAATGCCTCCCCTCTATATAATGAATCCATGGGCTGTTCTCTGGAACACCAGATTTTGAAGACAAAGAACTCTCTGTGAGATTTAGCTTGTGGACTCAAGTGGGCTGTGGATTCAGCAATCATATCCAAGGTGGATCTCCTTAGTGGGGCTCAAGTGGGACTCTAACAGCCAAAACTATCTACCTCCATCAATTATCACCATCATCCATCTCCATCTTCATCATCAAACTAAAAGGTCCTCTTCTAGAGGCTTATAACGTGCCGGTTCTCAACCAGTTCATCGATCCTTCTTATTTTGGCATCAGGTTGTGCTAAACACAACCATTCACATCTCTTATACTGGAGAAATGTACGAGTTTTTAAGACAATGTAGGAGCAAAACTATATGATTTCTTTCTCTGTTTGGAAAGTGATTTATGGGATTGGGAACTTCTGCAGTTTTATTTTTCTTACATTTTTCATGACTTTTTCTTTTTAGAAATTATAGTCGTAGTCAAAAACAACAACAACAACAACAACTCAGCCTTATCCCAACTAAATGGGGTCGACTAGATGGATCCTTACAAAACAAAGTAGGGAAAACAGAGGAATAAAGAATATAAAAGAAGCAAAGAGATGAGAAAAGTGATAGATGGAGAAAAGAAAAATGAGAGTTAGAGGAAAGAGGCACACCCAGAAAATCAGGAAAATCTCAGCTACCTGGTGTCAACAACGTGTATCCTTGCCCTCCAATAGGCTCTATCTGAGGTCATACTTGGCATAGGACCCAGACTCTGCATGTCGTTCTTTACAACCTCACCTATGGTCATTTTAGGCCTGCCCCTAGTTTTTTTAGCTCCATCAATTGGAATCAGGTCACTCCTCCTTACTGGGGCGTCCCTAGGCCTCTGTTGCACATGGCCAAACCATCTCAAATAACATTCTCGGAGCTTGTCGCTGATTGGGGCAATTCCTACATCGGCTCTAATCCTTTTGTCTCTCACTTTTTTTTTTTTTTTTTTAACCCGAATATTACCTGGGACCCGGGCCAGCCCCTAGAGCTTTATTAATAACTAAATAAAGAATAAAAGAATACAAGGGGGGGACATGCCGCCTTACCCCAGCCCATAGGGAAATCTCTTTCACTCGAAACTCTCCACCCAACCCAACTATACATGAGAAAATCTGAAAGTAAAGCCTGAGGATCGGCATACTAGACTTGTCCTCTCTAAGCAGTACCTGAAGCTCCCCTGAAGGGAGTGTATCCTGCCGGAAAGTACTAGACCTCTTGGATTCACAAGCTAACTTAGCTAGCCAGTCCGCAGCTCTGTTGCTCTCCCTGTAGGCAAAGGACACCACCCCTCGGCTGGCAGTCAACATGGCCATAATGTCGTGGAACCAGTACCACCCCTTCCATAGGCCACAATGACGCTTGGTTACCATTGATACTGTGGCAACCGAGTCCGAGTTGACCACAAGGTCACTGAACCCCAACTCACAACAGAGGGCCAGTCCATCCCTTAGAGCTCGCAGCTCGGCAATAGAATTTGTACAATCACCATAGAAGTTAGAGAAGGCTGCCAGCACCTCACCATTCCTATCCCTTATTATCCCTCCACCCCCTCCTGTGCCAGGGTTGCCCCTACAGGCTCCATCAACATTCAACTTTACTGAATTAAATGCCGGGCGCCAGCAAACCGGAATGGGCCTAGATAGCTTGGCCTTCGGAGGCTCCATACCAAAGTACTGTAAGATCAAGTCGTTCCTGGCCGACCCCAACCGACCTAACTTGGTAGGCAAAGGGATATCTTTGACCCATGCTCTGATGCACTCAACCACTGTGGCTGCCGTGCATTTCCTCTCACCATGTCTTCTATAATTTCTTTCTTTCCAAAGTTCCCAAACAATTAGTGACGGGATAACCCCTGTTAAGAAAGCACTAATACTTTTAAAACTAGCTGTCTCCTGCCAAAGTAGAAGCCGACCACGAACTCCCTGAGACGGCACATGAGCCATATCAAAGAGCCTAGAGAAAAAAGCCCACACCTTGACTGCTGTACCTCCAGTCACCAGACAATGGTCAGTGGTCTCCCTCTTAGGACTTCCACAACAAGTGCATTTAGAAGCAAGAGGAATGCCAACTGACATAAGGGAATCATCTGTAGGGATCTTCCCATTAAACAGCTGCCACGTAAAGAAAGCAATCTTTGGAGGGATAGCTTGGTTCCAAACCCATTTAGCATAGCTAACCTCAATGGAGGTTTTTCTCACTTCTTCCCATGCTGATCTAGTGGTGAACAAGCCATTCAAAGTAGGGGTCCAAACCAGAAAATCCCCTCTATCAGAGCATGCATAGATGCCACGCGTGATGCACTCCCTAGCTGCAGCCGAGTTAATAAGGTCAAGAAGACCCTGTTTCCAAGCCCCATACTCATCAAAAGCATCCATGACCAACAAATCCACATCAACCTGTATGCCATTGTCCACATGGTCAATAAGAGCCCCTACACCAGACCAATTGTCCAGCCAGAAAAAGACTTGGCCAGTCCCAATAAGCCATCTAGACCTGTCGAGCAGAAACTCCTTGAAAGCTAACGTACTCCTCCATGACCTTGAACCAGTCCTTAGCTCACCAGCCACCACCACATGATCATTCCTAAAGAAGTTTGCCTTGAAAAAATCACTCCAGAGGGACTTTTTCGAGAGCACCCTCCAGAGCCCTTTAAGCCTGAGTGCAAGGCCCACATCTTCCAATAACCTCACCCCCAAACCCCCCCTCCCTTAGAGGCCTGCAAACCTTTTGCCAACAAACCCAGTGCCTTCGCTTCCCCACAGAAAATCAGCAAATATACCATAAAGCTTGTGAAGGACAGCTTTCGGAGGAGCCAGCGTAGCAAGAACATGGATCGGTATGGACGTGAGAACATGTTTTAAGAGAGTGAGCCGACCCCCTGCCGACAGAAGTCTCCCCTTCCAGCCCGCCACCCTATTCCTAACCTTTCCAACCAGCTCATCGAAGAAATAGATTTTCAGCCATCCATAGTACAGGGGCGCCCCCAAATAAGTAATTGGCAGAGTCTTCCTGGAAAAGCCCGTCACCGTCCCTATCATGTGGGCCCTTGCCACCGAGGTCCTGCCACCTTCCACAAAATAGCTTTTTTGCCTGTTCACAAGCTGCCCTGAGCACCCCTCATACCTGTTGATAAACCCCATAATTTGTTTGAGCGAGCCCTTTAGACCCCTAGTGAACACAATGGTGTCATCTGCAAATAGGCTATGCGAAATCCTTGGGCACCCCCTTGGCAATTTGGAATAAGAGGCGTGATCTGTTGTAAAAAGATTTTTAAGACCTGCTTAGCACCTCCTCCGCCAGAATGAACAGGGCTGGCGACAACAGATCCCCTTGCCTAACTCCTCTGGTGGACTTGAAGAAACCTGACTGCCTGCCACCCAACACAATGGAGAACCAACAATTCTCCACTATTTTCCTAATCAGACCGATCCACCCCTCACTGAAACCAAGCCTGGATAGGCAGAGGAACCCCCACTCAAGCCTGTCATATGCTTTGGCCATATCAAGTTTCAGGATCACATTGCCCCCTCTTGTCTTGCGATTCAAGTCCTAGGTTACCTCCTGAACAATATAGATGTTGTCATGTATGCACCTTCCCTGCACGAACGCACCCTGCTCCTCTACTATACCAGGAAGCAAGCCTGCCAATCTTGAAGCCAGGATCTTGGCAATAATCTTGTAAGAGAAATTGCACAAGCTGATGGGGCGAAGATCAGCCATCACCTCAGGGTTCTCCTTCTTAGAGATTAGCACCAAGTTTGCCGAGGTGTAGCTTCGGGGAAGAGCCCCTCCTCCAAAAAAGTCCTTTACCGTTGCCTAAACGTCCTGGCACACCACCTCCCACTAGGAAGTGAAAAAATACCCCGAGAAACCATCCGGACCTGGCGCACTGTCACAGGACAAGGCGTGGACAGCCACCCTTACCTCCTCCAGAGTGGGAATCAAAAGAAGACCAACATTGTCAGCTTCAGACCCAGAGGGGGGAAGGAGTGATAGAAGGCCCTCATCCATCACACACCCCTGAGAAGTAAACAGCTCCGAGAAGTGACACACCGCCTCCGCCCATAGTTGTCATGGCGTCGCCATGGCGACGCCATGGCGTCCTGGCGCTGGAGAGGGCTGCATGGCGACCTACGCCATGGCGACCCTCTTTGATTTCTTCTTCCTGACTCTCTTTCCCTCTTCGATTTCTTCTTCCTGTCTTCGATTTCTTCTTCCCTCTTCGATTTCTTCTTTCCCTCTTCAATTTCTTTCGATTTCTTCTTCGATTTCTTCTTCCTGTCTTCTTTCCCTCTTCGATTTCTTCTTCCTGTCTTCTTTCCCTCTTCGATTTCTTTCGATTTCTTCTTTCCCTCTTCGATTTCTGAATTTTCTTCTTAAAACTTGAGAAACAATAGAGAAAAAATAAAACATGGCTTGAGTATACATCTATTAACACATTAAAAATAGAGAAAATAAAAAATAAAACATGGTCGACATGCTCGCCATGGCAACGCCATGGCGGGCGACATGTCGATATATCGACGTGACACCCCTCCATCGACTTGGATCGCCGTGACGCCGTGACAACTATGCCTCCGCCTGAACCCCTTCAGAGTCTTCAATCCAAACACCATCTAGCCCCTTGATTCTGTCTACCCTGGCTTGTCTCCTTCTGATCTGGACCGTGGCATGGAAGAATTTCGTGTTCCTGTCCCCCTCCTTCAGCCAAGCAACCCTGGATTTTTGCTTCCAAAAAATCTCCTCCTACAGCGGCATCTCATCAAGGTTCCTTCTCACCTCTAACAGGGCGCCCTTGGACGCCTCATCGGGGCAAGTGTCATAGTCCACCTCTGCCCTGCTAACCGAGTCCTCCGCGTCCCTGACTTTCTGATGGACATTGCCAAAAACCTCCCTATTCCATTTCCGAAGGGCAGTCCGAAGCCGTTTCAGCTTGAAATAAAGCACAAAAAGCCCTGAGGCAGCCATCTTAACATCCTCATCATAGCAGGTTGGACCATAGACCTGTAAAACTTTCCTTCAAGCTTTAAAGGAATGTGTCGGTCACACAGTACTTTGGTCGCTCCTCTCTACTTCATCCATCCCACTTTAATTCTTTGTGAAACATCATCATCTATATCACCTTCTTTGTGTATGATAAAACCCAGATATCTGAAATAGTCGCTTGGTGGTAGCTCTCTCTCCTCAATTTTCACTATATCATCATCCATCATGCTGTGGCTAAAGTTACACATCATATACTCCGTCTTTGATCTACTAATCTTAAAGCCACTTGCTTCTAAGGTCGATCTCCACATCTCTAACTTAGCATTAATCCCTGCTTTTGTCTCATCCACCAAAACGATATCATCGGCAAATAGCATACGCCATGGTACCTCATCTTTGATGTTCTTGGTTAAATACATCCATGATAAGCGTGAACAGATAAGGGCTTAGGGCTGATCCTTGATGTAACCCAACCGTAATTGGGAATTCCTTGCCCTGGCTGCCCACAGATCTCATACTAGTCATCACATTCTCATACATATCGTTAATTACATCTATATATTTACTCGAGACCCCTCTCTTCACAAGAACATGCCGGATTAAATCTCTAGGGACTTTGTCATAGGCTCTCTCTAGGTCAATAAAGACCATATGGAAGTTCTTCTTGCTAGCTCTACATCTTTCCATGAGCCTCCTCAGTAGGTAGATAGCTTCAGTCGTGGATCTACCTGGCATAAAACCAAATTGATATTGGGAAATATGAATCTCTTTTCTTAGACGGGTTTCAATAACCTTCTCCCAAAGTTTCATAGTATGACTCGTTAGTTTTATGCTTCTATAGTTATTGCAGCTCTGGACATCACCCTTATTTTTGTAGACCGGAACTACAATACTTCTCCTCCAATCATCTGACATTTTCCTTGTGATCATAATCTTGTTAATTAACTTGGTTAACCAATAAAACCCACAAGATCCTAGGGCCTTCCACACTTCTATTGGGGTCTTATCTGGGCCTGGTGTCTTGCCTACTTTCATCTTTATTAAGGCTTCTTTCACTTCTGCCACACCGACCTTTCGTACATATCTATGACGTGTGGTGTCTTGATGACTAATGTAGTTAACCGAATCAATCATATTCGAACTATCTCCATTTAGAAATTCACAAATATACTCATCCCATCTCCTCACAATGTCCTCATCCCTTACCAATACTCTTCCATTCTCCCCTTTTATATATCTCACCTGATCAAAATCTCTACTCTTTCTTTCTCTCATCTTATCTATCTTATAAATAGCTTTTTCCCCTTCTTTTGTGTTTAGATTAATATAGAGCTCCTCATATTTCCTTGCCCTAGCCATCCCCACCACCTTCTTAGCTTCATTTCTGGCCTCATTGTACCTCTTTTTATCTTCTGTATGATTAGTCCGTTGCCAAATTTTAAACCTCTCTTTCTTGGTCTTGATGGCTGCTTGGACCTCCTCATCCCACCACCAAGTCTCCCTAAGCAAGGTACTAAAACTCGGGTCTCGGTACCAACTCGGCTCTTGGAAAAACCGAGACGAGTCGAGATCTTGCCGAGTTGGTGCATTTTTTTTTTTCCAACTCGAAGCCTCAACTTTGGGTCAACCCGAGATCTGGACCCGAGATCCGAGATCTCGCCGAGATATGTCGAGTTAGGTGAGGTATTTAAGTGGTAGGTGGGTTAAAAAAATGGGTCGAAACCGAGATCCGAGATCTCGCCGAGATATTGCACTTTTGAGACTCGCAGGCAGTATCGTCTTGGCTTTTCCAAAAACCGAGAAACTCGGCGAGATCTCGAACTATGCCCCTAAGGGATTGACGCCTACCCTTTGCTTTCCCTAGAACCTCTTTGGCAACCCGCTTAATACAAGTCATCATCTCGTTCCACATCACATTGGTGTCTCCCTCACAGTCCCACTTTCCTTGTTTGACCACATTTTCAGTAAATGTGCCTAGGGACTCACCTTTTAGTCTCCACCATCTTATCTTAGGGTACGAAGGTTCCCTCCTCTTACACTTCTGTGCATTGAGGCACATATCTAAGACAACTAGTCTATGTTGGGTGGTTAGACTCTCCCTAGGAATAACCTTACAATCCTTACACAACATCTTGTCTGCCCTTTTAGTTAGGAAGAAGTCTATTTGACTGGTTTGCATCCCACTTTTGTAGGTAAGGAAGTGTTCCTCTCTTTTTTCTAAGAAAGTGTTCATAATAGATAGGTCATAAGCTACCGCAAAGTCTAGGATTGAGGTCCCCTTATTGCTTACCCCAACATCGAAACCTCCATGGGCACCTTCATAGCCTCTACAATTGCTCCCAAAATGGCCATTCAGGTGACCTCCTATAATATTCGCTTCATCATGACCAAAACTCAGCACTAAATCATCCACGTGGTCCCAAAATGAGCGCTTACTACTGTCATTCAATCCTATCTGTGGTGCGCAAGTGCAAACAATATTGACAACCTCATTCTCCAACACCAGTTTGATGGATATAATCCTGTCACCTAATCTTTTGACCTCCACTACATCTTTCTTTAGATCGTTATCCTATTATACCCACTCCGTTTCTATTACTCTGATCTCCCGAATACCAAAGTTTGAAGTTGTCCAACACTTTAGCTTTGTTACCCTTCCATCTAGTCTCTTGGATACAAGCTATATTAATCCTTAGTCTCCTTATAACATCTATCAACTCCAGGCTCTCTTACCTGTTAAGGATCCAATGTTTCAAGAAGCTAATCTAATCCTACTTTTCTGGGCTGACATAATTCCTCTCACTTGCCCTTGCCTACTTATCACCAATAGTCGTAGTTAACAACTGTTGCAATTGTAAAGTAGAAGTTTTATCATCTTTACTTGTTTATGAGATCCTGCTTCTCACTGAGAATCTCTTTCACCCACACAAACGATCGACCTCTTTTATTTTTAATTTATTTTCTATTATAATTTTGCTAATGGGAAGAGGATTATGTCCAGCAATGGTATGAACGGGTACATATATATTTCTGATAAGCCAGTGTTGCCTCCTGAAATCTATTCACCAATTGAGGACATGGAGATGATCACAAAGAATGAAACCATGTAAGTTTCCTATTCATGGTTATCTTGCTCTGTAATTCTTATCATAAGAAACTGAAAAACTGTATCTATTGATAATGAATCTTTTGTTTTTTGTGTTTGCAGTTTTGTTTTTTATAAGTACCCCGCCTTTCATCCTCACATTCCAAGGCTACCAGAGGGGGTTATGATTCCTGTGAAGGTTTGTATTTCTGTCTTCCTTTTCCCCTCTCTCCAATTTGAAAATGTCTCATTTTGTGTTTGAAATTTTGGAAAATTAGGCTGAATCAAGTTAACTTGTAAAATTAGTCTGAATAAGTTAACTGATTTTGCATTGACCATGAAATCAAAACTAAGTCATAATTATCTCTTGTGATTTGGCCTGTGCCCAACCACCACCACACCCCCTCTCCCTCCTCTCCTTAAAAAAAAAAATCCTCCACCCACATCCTCCCCCCCCCCCCCCCTCTCTCTCCTATTTGAATTACTCATTTTGTGCTTGAAATCTTGGAAAATTAGTCTAAATCAAGTTAACTGATTTTGCATTGAACTGTGGTAAGATTTTTCAAAACCAAGTCATCAATGATTGATTTTCTCTTGTGATTTGGCCTGTGCCCAACCATCCTCCTCTACCTCCCCTCCAAAAAAAAAAACCACCCCTCCACCCACATCCCATACACCCCTAAGAAAAAACGAAACACCAGTATTTAGCATCCCACTGATAGATGAGTTTTTTAAACTGGGAAACCATGAAGAGATTTTAACCATCATTCATGGCTGTTCCAGTAATTATTTAGGTCAGCTAATGATTACCAGATCATCTTGCTGCATTTTGAAATTTATACATGTAGTTCAACATTTTTGTTGTTTTGCGCATCAGTCGATCCGCAGCTGTGATGTTTTCTCTACTCCAATGTTATGGCATGAGAAGTTGGCTGCTTTTGGACGTAGATTTTCTGAAAGGTTATTACTACCTCCAACAGATCTCTTTATCTCAACTGATATAGCTTCTTTTTTTAATTTTTATATAATTTTAAACTTGCAATTGCATCACTTCTTGCACTGAAATTTACTTTCAACCTATCATGGCCAGACCCATTCCAAAGTCCATCTCAGGCCCTTGTCTGGCAAAATCAGCCCGCCGGCTTGTATCAGAGCATTATCTCATGAAGCAGAGAACTGTGGGATCAACAGAACCCGAGGGCCATGTCACTGCTGATGGCTCTGGCTGTCACGCTAGCTCCCAAGCGACAATTTGCAAGAAAGAGCTTGATGATGGTAGGAAAAGTTGCTCAAGTGGAAGTAAACCACGAAAAGGAAAATGGCCAATGAAGCAGAACGGACTTGTGGGCTCTACAGAACTCAAAGGCCATCTCACTACATATTCCTCGCATCAGCCAAATTCCAAAGAGACAGTTCGAGGTGAAAGAAGTCAGGAAACCAATGTGCTTGTATCAGAATCTTATCTTATTGGGCGGCAACAAGTCATGGGTCCTGCAGAATCCAATTCCCATTTCACCACTGGCAGCTCGGCCTGTCAGCTTAATTCCGATGAGACAGTTTATGAGAAAGAGGGTGATGACATTAAACAAAGTTGCATAACTGGGAGTGAACCTCATAAAAAGAAAAAGGTGAAGAAACACCGAAGCTCAATTGCCAATGGACTTCAATCAGAATCTTGTCCCATGAAGCAGCAACAAGGCATGGGATCTACAGAACTCGATGACTGCATAACTAAAGATCACTCCACAAGCCAGCAAAGCTTGAAAGAGACAGCTGATGAGCAAGAGCCTGATAATGGTGAAAAAAGTTGCTTCAATGTCAATGCTAGGAAAGAGAGAGTTCATGAGAAAGAGCTCAATTGTGGTGAAGCAAGTTCTATCAAACTAAGTAAATCTCAGAAGAACCGACGAGCCAGGAAACGTTACAAGGAACTCCGAGTACTCCAAAGTCAAGGGGCAGAAGAAGCTAATTGTGATCAAAGTCGCACCAATATTGATGTTGCCATAGATTGCTCCGTACATAAGGCAAACTCTAAAGAGAGAATTCTTGAGGAAAGGCCTGAACCTTGTGAACAAAGTTGCCTAAATGGGAGTAGATCTCTGAAAAGAAAGAGGGTGAAGAAGAAACACCAAAACTCAGTGGCCAATGAAATTGTATCAGAATCTTGTCCCATAGGGCACCAAGTTGTCATGGGGGCTGCAGAATACGATGGCACTACAGGTGGCTCTGTGTGTCAGCCGAATTCCAAAGAGACAGTTAATGAGAAAGAGCTCAATCACGTTGAAGCAAGTTCTATCAAACTAAGTAAATCTCAGAAGAACCGACGAGCCAGGAAACGTTACAAGGAACTCCGAGTACTCCAAAGTCAAGGGGCAGAAGAAGCTAATTGTGATCAAAGTCGCACCAATACTGATGTTGCCATAGATTGCTCCATACATCAGGCAAACTCTAAAGAGAGAATTCTTGAGAAAAGGCCTGAACCTTGTGAACAAAGTTGCCTAAATGGGAGTAGATCTCTGAAAAGTAAGTGGGTGAAGAAGAAACACCAAAACTCAGTGGCCAATGAAATTGTATCAGAATCTTGTCCCATAGGGCACCAAGTTGTCATGGGGGCTGCAGAATACGATGGCACTACAGGCGGCTCGGTGTGTCAGCCGAATTCCAAAGAGACAGTTCATGAGAAAGAGCTCAATCACGTTGAAGCAAGTTCTATCAAACTAAGTAAATCTCAGAAGAACCGACGAGCTAGGAAACGTTGCAAGGAACTCCGAGTACTCCAAAGTCAAGGGGCAGAAGAAGCTAATTGTGATCAAAGTCACACCAATATTGATGTTGCCATGGATTGCTCCATACATCAGGCAAGCTCTAAAGGGACAGTTCTTGAGAAAAGACCTGAACCTTGTGAGCAAAGTTGCCTAAATGGGAGTAGATCTCCGAAAAGAAAGAGGGTGAAGAAGAAACGCCAAAACACAATGGGCAATGAAATTGTTTCAGAATCTTGTCCCATAGGGCACCAAGTTGTCATGGGGGCTGCAGAACTCAATGGCTATGTCGCTACACGTGGCTCTTTGTGTCGGCCAAATTCCGAAAAGACAGTTAACGAGAAAGAGCTCAATCATGGTGAAGCAAGTTCTATCAAAGTAAGTAGATCTTAGAACCGCCAACAAGCCAGGAAACGTGCGAAACTCGGAGTACTCCAAAGTCAAGAGGAAGAAGAAGCCAAGAGTCTCTAGAAATTCAATTTTGTTTGTCAGATTTTGCTATCAGTGCTGGGAGATTTGTAATTTCCTTCTTAAGTATCAACTGGATTGCGGTGGCTGCTTTCTTGATCTCTATTAGATTATGAGTAGTATAGAACGTGTGTGGTGTAATGCATTTATTCAACTTAATACAATAAGAACGCTTTCATGCGCAATAGGTAGTCGCCATTGTTGCCAGAACTGATCCATTCCGAGTGAACGGAACACATGCAAGACTAAGAGTCTCTTCTCTGAACATGGGGCTTTATTTTTGTTTACTGTACCTCTCCTGAACAACTAACTGGTTGGGTGTTTGGACAAGATCACTGGCTTCGGCCCAGCTATATCATTAGATCTTTATCGAAGGTAGATGGGCGAGAGATTGGTCGATCTGATTCAAAACCATAATTGTTGGACTAAACACTTTTTAAAAAAGAAAAGGAGTAAAACTAACCCATCCGACTCAAATATTCTCACGCAATCACAGAATCCTCGATCATAAAGAAGCAAAGGCTTGAAACATGGCTATTCATTGCTGATGCCGCATCAACAATGGCCAATGGTGGCATCATGGTACTTTTTCTCTCACCACTGTCCCATTTTTAACGTCCCCTATGTTGCTGGATTGTAGATATTCAAACACATACATATTTCCTAACATTTTTTAATGCATGGACCCAAGGAGAGTAGGGTTTATTAGTCCCACGGGAAGTCATGAATGTGATAAGTTGGAACTGTCAAGGACTGGGGGAGTCTACCAACGGTTCGTTCTCTGCATTCTCTCCCAATCTGAGAAGCTAGTTATTATATTTTTAATTGAAACTAAGTGTCACTCATGTAAGTTTGTAATGGTTCGAAGGAAGTTGAAGATGTCCTTTTTGTTCTGGGGGCCTTGCTCTATTATGCCACCCTCTTAATGTTCTATAGTAAGACAATAGAATCATTGATACTGAAGTCTCAATGACTTTAAACCTAAAAATTTTTTTTACATGTGTTTATGGAGGCCCTATTGGAGCAAACCGCCATGTAGTTTGGTATAAGCCCATCTCTCTAGGTTTTAATCGTCAGGATTAGTGGCAATTTCTTGGAGATTTTAACTTCATTCTATCTTGACATGAGAAAGATGAGGGTAATAGTAGGGGTTTTCGTGACATTCAACAATTTCAGGAAATGCACAAATCTTGTCACTTATTGGACATTGGTTCTAATGGCCCAACATTCAGCTAGAATAAAAAATTAGTCGACTTTTCAAATATTATAATGAAATTCGATCAAATTCTGTCTAACCCAGCTTGGAGGAATAATTTTGATGGTGTTGCAATGTTTGTTTGTCTTGCTAATGTGATTAGAACTTAGAAGCTATAAATCAAATGGTGGCTGAAATTAATATATCATAAATGTTTTAATGGGGTGAGTATATGTTAAAAATATCAAAGTAAAGTAATGGTTAAATTAGAAGAAATACACATTGGAAAAAAAATAATAGTAATGAAAAACAGAAAATAATAAGGAAAACTAATATGCAGAGAACTTGCAATATTCAAGTTCTTATTTTTTTCATTCTGTTTATCTAATTATTGAAGTGGTTTACCAAAAAAAGAAATTCAAGATACAAGGGATGTGACAAACAAACATTACCTCTCCAGAAGAGTAATAAATTGGGGTCGAACGTCATTGAAAATAGAGGATTTCAGTTATGATACCAATTGAAGCAGATCTTGGGTTCGAAAACTAAGTTCTAATCACTTGACACTAAAAATAATTTTTTTGTGTGAACCTATTAGCTACATAGATTCCGCTATTCGACATAATTATATTCTAACTATTGAGAAAGAAATGAGTTTGAGAGTTTTTTAGAATAAAATTGTGAAGATTTAGTGATAAGAGATCAAACCTCGAATAGACTAACTTTACCTTATTAATTATGATAAAAGATGTGCAATTTCTTATTTCAATAACTTATCAAAGTATTTCCTGTCCACGAATGCCTGAACGTTAATCCTGTAATTTCTTTTTTTTCTTTTTTTAATAAATTCTAACATTTAACAAAAAAGACATATTGAAGTATTTCCTCTTAAACCTCTATAGAATAATAAATCAGGGTCAACTGTCATAAAAAATATAAAATTTTATCTCTGATACCAATTGATGTGAATTTAGAATTCGAAAATCTGGTTCGAATCGTCTTTGGGCCCACTCAAATACAAAAAAAAACTTAAGTAACAAGGGTATGTGACAAGCGGACCATTAGCTCTCTAAAAAAATAATAAATCATGGTCAAAAGTCATTGAAAATAGAGGATTTCAGCTCTGATGTCAATTGATGTGGATCCAGGGTCAAAAATCAAAATTGAACCAAAACCGGTCCACCCATTAGTTAACAATTCTGGATCTCATATTTGGAACCGATTAACTTATTTGTCCAATTCTGATCTTAAACACCATAGAGCTAGAACCGTGAAGAAAAAATCTGGGTATAGTATTCAGTCTCTAAGTTAACTTAAGGAAGAGTATTTTTACCAAGATCAGTGAAATAGACATAGAGGTGGTAATTAATAGGGTAGATGGCTAGAATGTAGAATCATATGTTGGAGAGAATTGAAAGAATTCAAAAGAGAAAGAAAGAAAGATACAATGTTCATTGACGTATTGTTGCATAACCCTTATTAAAAGCATTTTTACTCATATCTGGAATGTATCATGCCTCATGTTGTTACTCTTGGATTTCGCATTTGTTTTGAAGATAAGGGAGAAAGTTATTTCAAGTTTCTTATGAGATGGAGTGGATGATCACCATTTCTTTTGAAGAAGAAGGAGAAGGTTATTTCAGGTTTGTTATGAGATGGAGTGGATGATCAACATCTATTTTGAAGGAAATGGAGAAGGTTATTTAATGTTTCTTATGAGATGGAATGGATGACTAAGATATGAAAAGAAGTTTCACTTAGTGAGAAGGAAGTGATATTCCAAGAAAATAGATAAGGGATGTGGAATTTGATATTCTCAATAATGAAATAAGAACTCTTTACGAAATAGTTTTTGCATCCGTTTTCAGCTTGTATGTACCGTCTTTCTTCTTTAGATAGACAATAGAAACATATTTTAGAATAACATATGAGAGGTCTCCAATTTAAAACAAAGTTAGCCTTGGCAGCAAAAAGGAAAAAAAAGAGGAAAAAAAAATGGCATGTAGATAAAGTATAAAAAATATACCACACCATCACTCACTCTATCAGCTACAACAACCAGCTCTGCTACAAACTTTTACTCATTTCACTCAGCTCTTTTGCCTTTGCTAGGTAGGCTGACATCTGTTCATCCTTGGCCTCATATTCTCCGTTTAGCTGGTTGACAACGAGTTGCGAATCCCCTTAGGCTATGATCTTTTCAATTTGGATCGATCATGCTACGCGCAGGCTAGCCAACAATGCCTCGTATTCTACATTGTTGTTTGATGCTAGGAAGTCAAATCTCAGGGTATATCGTATCTTGAATCCCTCAGGACTTGTTAGGATAAGCCCTGCTCCTCCTCTTGCCAAACGGCTTGATCCATCGACGAACATTGTCCATGGGGCTCGGTCATAGCTTTCCTATCTTATATCTTCGTCCGGTTCATTTTTCGAGCAGGTACATACTACGACAAAGTCAGCAAGCGCTTGTCCCTTAATTTTCGTGCGAGGTTTGAACTCGATGTTGTATTCACTAAGCTCCACTGCTCATGTTATAAGCCTTCCGGACATATCCAACTAATGCAACACCTTTTTGAAGGGTTGGTCTGTTAACACCTTGATGTTATGTGCTTGAAAGTAGGGCCTGGAGATTTACTTTGTGTCCACGTGGCTTTTGGGCCCGTGTCTGACCGGTTCTCTTTTGGTCCAGTCCGTAGAGATGACCCTTCGGATCTTGGGCCATAACACCTTATCGAAGTGGCGTGTTTTCATTGGATGGTTATATTTAGGTATAACAACCCCCCTAATGTTGCAACTGCTATCTCTGATGTGAGGAGACTCTCAACCTCTATTATTTCTATTTCTGTTCATTGTATTCCATAGGCCATGAATAGTATCGCAGATGCCCTGGGTAGGAAGGCCCTGTCAGATTGGCCTATTTCCACTCCATAAGTTCATGATCTTTGATTATCTGAAGCTATTGATTGTACACTTGTTTATCATCAATGTACTTCTGCTCTACCAAAAAATATATATATATATATATATAGTGATCTGCTTTACATTTTTTTGGGTACTAGGCTTTAGATCTTTCTTATACAACATCAATCTGTGTCATTAAAGGAGGGGGGGGGGGGGGAGGAATAGCAATCTCTATCCAACGGATTAATAAGAACGGAAGAGTTGGAGAGACACTGGACAATGAAGAGCTCAGCTGGCACTTGAAAATGTGACGAAACTCGGAGCATGCCTTCAAGTGCTCCTGCAATCATCATCGTCCTTCAACCCCCCACCATGGCTACCATTGTGTCGTCCACATATCCAAGCCATCTCTATGCATCATCCTCCAACTGCATCTACATCTCCATTTATTTCCCCACACGTTGCAATTTTCTTTGTTGCGGCTCTTCCTCTTTTGGACTCGATCATCGACCATTCTATTCGTCCAAGACATGGTGTAATGTGTCTAATGGGGCTCGATCTAATGTATGACAACTCTGAAGCTTTTAGTGTATTGGTCAAGTACCTAATTTTGTACTATTACCAAAGTGAAAGCTACCTAGAGTGAGTCATCAAGGAAAATGGCGGTAGAAATATTGTGGTATGTTATGAGCCTATTGGAGCCTGATCTAGTGTATCAGCACTAGATTTGGTCAGCCTAGTATGGAATAGGTTAAAGGGCTTGATTTAACGCATTGTATCAACTCTAGAGCTTTTGGCGAATCGATCAAGTGTCTAACACATGGGTGAGGATGATCCTCCAAATGATTTTATCAACTAGAAGATGACTTAAAAAACAATGGCTGGACAGGCAGTTAAGTCCGACACAGGGCCTTCCTTGACGTGCCCAGCAATGGGGGGAGCCAATGGGACGGATTGTAATTGGACTTTATGGGGCCGATGTACCAATAGGCAGAATTATATTATAAGAGAAAAGAGTTTGCTAAGAACATGCTGATTTACATTCAATATCGAAGCTTGAGATCATATGGTGTTGGATGTCGAGCTAACAAAGAAGACAGGCAGTGATTTGAATTCAGACAATCTCCTCAAGGAATGGGAGAAGAAGAAGGAGGAGCGTCCAGTAACCAAAAATTTGGCAAATTCAAGGAGCATTGTAGCCAGGGACCCATCAGAACCACAGTTGAAGCTCATTGCACATAGAGGGAAATTAGAGATTGAACAAGGGATAATTGGAGTTGATTCCGATGGAACAGAGTTTTGTGATTTACTACTGGAAACGTTCCGGAACTTAAATGCCTCATCACAGATCGAGTTTTATGATTTACTATTGGAAACATTCCGGAACTTACATGCCTCATCACTGCTCGTTGGCAGTCATGTGGACTCTCAATTTGCCTGCCCGTACTTGACATCAAGTACATCTAACAGAAGGGGCAGAAATGACTATCCTACCCCCTGCCCGAACACACTGCCCAAGGTGAGATCTACATGGGATCCACCTCCCTCTATTAGATGTACTTGACGTCAAGTACGGGCAGGCAAATTGAGAAGATAAAAATTCGAGTCATGTAAGGTATGGACGTGGTGGAGAGAACAGGTAGTGTAAAGATCGTTTAAGAGAAAACAGCTGCCCCTCCCCCCCACATTACTTCAGGTGATATATCATAAGACAGCCACCTTGTCTGAAAACAAAGACGTTATAAAATTTAGAATCGTTATTACTTCTTTTGATGATTACATTCTTCTCCAAGCCCAAAGTGAAAGATGACACTTCGCTTGTTTGCTCACCATGAGCAGGTTGATAAAAGGGCTATTGTTGCAGAGATGCTTTAATCGCCCTTACACAAAGATTGTTATCTCTAATCCTGGTTTATTTGACTAGCATTCGAATGCACATTCTTTCTTCTCTCTCCAGTACCTTTCCTACTGATTTTTTTTTGGGGGAGGGGGTGAAGTAGAAAGTAGCCACGCAGAATGGCATCTTCTTGCTATTTCAAAACAAACACAAATAACATAACAATACAATGCCTCTCACCATTTTTGGTACGTTTGACGCTGAGATGGGTTCTACAATACAGTAGGGGCGTGTAAAAGCCAAGACTGCTGCATTGATAGTGAGTAGCCCGCCCAACACCCGGTCTCCAACCGCTACATGTCAAGCATAGTTTTTGACAGTAAAGGATGGTGGCAGGCCCAACAAAATTCGATTACTTCAACCCCCTTTGGTCTTTAAATGGCAATGAATCCCAAAAGAAATATCACCCTTCAGTGACACCAACAAAATGGTTCACCATAGGTTGCATCCCGCTCACTGATGGGAATCCCAACATAGCTAATGTGACTGACATCTGAAGATCCAAGTTCATCTTCTCACCCTGCAAACCCTGTCACTGTTTCTCAAAAACCTTAGCGCGATTCATTAGAAGTCTTCACTCTCTTTGCAGATGGAGACATGAAAAGCTTTCGGACTGAAACAATGGGATCATCAGCCTGTAAAAAAGTTTGAAAGGTACAAAATAAGGAGCTAATTCAGAGAGGGAGCAATTCCATAAATTGTAGGGATTTAACAAGTTTATTTACATCAGCACATCAGTTCTGACATACCTCAAACATGGAAGAAGATGGAGAATCTGCAAGTAAAGGTTGAGAAGGCTCTTTCCTGCGATCTAAAGCAGACAGTGTTTGTTGCCACCCAGGTGCAGCACTTCCTGTTGACACAATCCAGGGGCAGAAATGTCTGTGCTGTCTAAGTGGATCAAAGTTCAAAGCTTGATCTACTTGTGCCTGCTTTAAATCCTTTCCTGCATTAGTAAGAGAACCAAAGTTGTGACCCCTATAAATAAAACAGATACTAATTTTGTTGCAACCAAAGAAGTAAGAAGTTACATCAATTTAAGTGGTAATACTCCACACAATGCTGATATCATTAATCTATAATGGGATTACATTCAGTCATCATACTGACATCAAGATTGTTAATGTACTTTGTTTTAATTTATGCAAATTTTACTTAATCAAACAAAAAAAAAAAAAAAAGATTGTAAATGAAGATAGTGCATTAGGTTCTCAAATAATTCAGATGTTCTTCAGTCAAATACTGTTGTGATGCTTTTCTTGAACAAGCCCCTTAATCCTCCACTGCTACTGCTGTTTTTCAGTTAAATGCTGTCATGGTTCTTTTCTTGGCCAAGCCCATAGTTGAGGAGTTCCTTAACGAGTACAATTCTTCATTTGGAAGTCGACCCTGGATAAAACTTGACAATTAAACACTTGGTTTGTAAAAGCTGCTGCCTTCCTAATGTTTTCATTATGTACCTTCTGATATTTTTTGGGCTTGTTTCAACTTTATATTGCAGAGGGTAGGCCTTGGTGTAACACTAAGGTTGCTCCATTGACCAAGTGGTCATGGGTTCGAGTCTGGAATCAGCCTCTCTACAAAAGCAGGGGTAAGACTGTGTACATTATGACCCTCACCAGACCCAGCAGTGGTGGGAGCCTCATGCACTGGGTACGCCCTTTTTTCAACTTTTTATTGCAAAATCAATTGACAAGGATTTCAAAACTAAATTTACATCAACAAGAATAAGACCAGGCCAGACCTTTGGAAAGAACTAATCAATCAGATAGCTACCCATATATAAGGGTTGCCTATTCACCCCTCCTTTGGCTAACTCATCATCAAGAGAGTTTGCTGATTTCTCTCCCACAAAGGGGATAAGTTCCCCCCTAGATCTGAGAGACATTACTTTCACAGTCCTTCCATCACTAGATCTCATATAACTATTAACAAGAGCAAAGTCTCCTTCAATCGCACCAACTAGCCAACCATGAGATAATGGAGCTTCCAGACTTGTAATCACCGCCTTCAACTCTGCTGTTGTAGAATCACAACATCAATGGAACCTATAAAAAAGAAACCTGCACCACCATCATGATTCTAAATACTCCTCTAATGCCACCGGTCCAAGACTACCCAACGAAGTGCTCTGAAGGATTAGAGGTTGAAGGTGGTAGGAGAAAGGGGCTCAACAAATGCTGGATCTGTGTAGGAATCAACAAAAGTAGAGGTCACTATGTCTCAGAAAAGTAATATAATGGCATTCCACTAAAAAACTCCATAGTACCGACCTGCCAACCTTAGCATGATGATGTCTGATTGTCTATGACCTCTTGAATGACCCTTAAACATATGATTATTCTTCTCAACTGAATGGTTTGAATGCTAACTAACATCACAAACTGCCCATAAGCTTACCTCTCTTGCAAGAGGAACCAACTTCCAAAACCTCATCAGATCGTGCATTCCTATAGGGGAATTCCAAGAGATTGAGGACCGAGAAGTGGGCCCAAACTACTTAAATGAAGAAGGATTGGGTAAAAAAGTTAAACCATAGACTCCCCATTCCACACACGTAACACAAACCTGAGGGAGAACATAGTTTTTCCTTGGTCTCTTTGTGCAAGGGATATTGCACAAGCATGCCCAACAGGCCTCAACCAAACAACTCAATTCATTCTTTTTAAATCTGTCTAATGCATTGGTTACAAGCATATAAATAAGAAAAGAAAAGACTCCAATAAGGAACAAATATACTAGGATTCCTAACTAAAAACAACTTAAAACCTGCTAAAACTCTTCCTATATATCCAATTTCTAAAATAAAAAATAAAAGATGTTATCCTCCTAAATAAAATAAATTCCAATAACCCTACTTGACCACAAAACCCAATTGGAGCTTGGTTTTCGGTCGGAACTCTCAAACAAGTTCGGCCCAGTCCAACGAACTGCTCCTGCATCACCACAAGTTGCAGTGGGTTATTTCACACGTACGCGTGCACACACACACACACAGCAGTGACGCAGCTTAGAGCTGTTGGCTTGTAATCGGGGTCCACATGGTACTCTTAAGTTGGACATTTCAAGCCACTAAATATGATGCAGATCCAAGAGATCAAGTTGAAGTCATATACTCATATGTGTTCCACAAATTGTGGTGGGTTATTTCAAAGTTTTTGGCTTTAGGCCCACACAAGATATCTCTAAGACAGTTCATCATGGAATTTACATCACCTGACAGGATTGGATGAGTAATATGTGGGTTTCAAAATGGTCTTTTATAATTTAAAGTAGTGCAGGAGGTATGGTCAGTCGAGATTTATATTTTTGTTGCAGTGACAGTTTTGAAGCTAGGAAGAAAAAATTGGAAATTTTCAATTATCTGAGAGCTCAAATGTAATTTGGAGTACTTAGAAGGTCAACATGCTGGCCGGCACTGTAGGGATTTCCCTTGGTGGTTTCATCTCTAGGGGCATATGTAGTGACATGAGGAATAGATAGTCCTAGTTGTAACTACACTCGCGATGGACAGAAAATATATATACCCATATACTCTCACAAACTTGAGAACAAATGAAGTTTCTCTTCCTCTAGCTTGGTAGTGTAGCTCTGCATGACGTTTTAGATATTCACTTTCCCTCTTCTCTTGCTCTTCTTTACAATTTCCCTTTTGATATTGTTACAGAAGTCTGATTCCTCCTACACAACCAACCATAGTTCTCTCTCCTTTTATCCACCAAATCACCAATCACCATCAACTCATAGTTGTCAAGGCGTCGCCCGTGACGCCTAGGCGTCCAGGCGCCTTTGTCACACCTTAAATTCTGTTGTTGCCTTGTTGGTGTCGAACTGGTTTCTGACCCCCTCACTCGCCTTGGTTCGCCTAGGCGCCTTGACAACTATGCATCAACTTGCCTCCACAGCCTGTTCATTAGAACCCTAATCCAATCCGTCCATAACTACAAAGCTTCTAACTGATTGGTTGTTTTCAAGACTCTTTTATTTTCCATCCCCTTTACAGAACCTGATACTGACCCTATAACCAGTCCAACGTAAAAGAACCCTACATCCATCTTGCATCAAAATCCAAACCAAAATTCTACCTAAAGCCTAAAGAAGCCTAGTGCTACTAGGACTCTTGTTTTTTCACACCAGCAGTTATTTTCTTTATTTCACATAGCCAAGTACTTCGTTCCAAACTCTTTGGACCATAAAGTGCTGTGGGTCCATACTCCTAAACCATAAGGCAAGGGAAGCATCTGGTTCAAAGGGTCTCAATGTGAAACTATGATCAGAAATTCCCGAATTATAAACTTAATAAAACGACTTTCATACATGTGCAACTCACCAGTTAATACCTTTCAATAAAGATCCAGGTAGTTATTTATTCTTCTACCCCTCTTTTGTTCCATTAATTTCTGCCTCCACTTCAGTCGCATCTGAGTTTTGATCCATTTATTGCCTGGAGGAAGGAGAAACAATCCAGATCCACATATATAATAATCAGTTTGTTTTTACAAACATTCTCCTTTTACCCAAGCCAAGCATTCAAGCTACTGAAGATTGAACAATGATTAATTCCATCTACCTCCCCATGATGTAGATCTAAACATGAGGAAGAAAAGACCAAAACACTGTTCACGTGAACAGTGTCACAGCCCCATATTTGCCTTGGTGGGAATTTTATTAGGAGATGGTGTGTGGCCTAAGACCAGATTGCTTGGAGGCTTTATTAGAAGAGTCAATTTTGTCTATGCATGAGGGATTTAAGAATTCGGTTTTGTTTCTATTTTAGAATTATTCTCTTAATTTAGTTTCTAATTTCAGATTTACAAAGTAAGCTTAAGTTTATATTTTCAGTTTGGTTCCTTCTCTTGTAAGTTTCTAATTATCTCTTACTTGTAAGTTGTAAGGCAAGCAATAGCTGCCCATAAATATGTATGAGCTCTTAGGAGCTCCCTAATGATTTAATGAAGTTGATTGAGATTGCTTTGTGCAAGAAACATTGTCCTGGTGAGAGGATGAAGTGCTGAGAGAGCCGAAACCCTATCCCCCTTCTGTCATCTCTTCCATTTTCTTCTTTTAATGTATCCCTGATGCAGCACCAAGTAGGAAGAAGAAGAAGAAGAAGTCCTGACATTAGGGCTTAGTTAGGGAGCCATAGGTTAGGTTTACTTTGCTAGCAGCTTCTATACTTAGCTTTATTTTCTGTTTTTTAAATTGAACCGGTTTAAATTGGTTGCATCCAATTGGTTCAGTTGGTCTAATTTAAATGAAGTGCTCCTATTGGCTAATAGGTTCTTAAATCCTATTGGCTAGTAGGGAATCTTCTTTTAAATCAGTTGTTTTAAGTCAGATTCTTTTATTTTAAGTTAGTAGGCGTAGTTGAGTCTTTTTCTTTTAAAAGTTTTAAGTTGTTTTTATTTAGTCCCACCCTTCCACGATTTATGTGGTAAGAGGTTAAGTTGTTGTGAGATTTGGCTTAGGCCTTCTATTATAAATAAAACAAATCGTGGGAGCCTCCCCCATAGCATATTTGAAAAAAAAACCAGATTTGTTGGCTGCCGATTGCTGCTGCTGCTGCTCCTTTGGAGTGTTGCCTTGTGGTTCTATCAAGGAAGAAGGGATTGGTGGAATCCAATTGACTCCTTGCGCCGTGACGGCTGGGAGGGTCCTCATCTGAAGGTGGTTCTATCCTTCATCCAGTCGAAGCTTGCTGCCAGTGGAATCTCCAGTAAGTTTGACACCTAAATTCTTCTTCTAATCCTCTAATCCTTCCCCCCCCCCCCCCAATTAATCCCCCTTTAATTTTGGTTTGAATCCCATATACCCTAATCATCCTTAACCCTATTCTGCCCAATTCCCTCATCAATTTTCTTTCAATTTTAACCACAGATCCACTGAAACCAATCCTTCCACTCAATCCAGCTTTGAGTCCCTTCCATCCATCAAAACCCTAAATTCTGCCATCTCCCACAAAACGCAAAAAACCCTAAATTCTGCAAAGTCCAATTCAACCATCAGAATCAGCCCAAAACCTGGTCGAACCTCCCTCCTACAGTCCCCTATACTCAACCCAAAGCTTTCTCCAAAAATCCAATCCTAAACCCTAATTTCAACCTAAATACTAAAACCCAAAACCCTAACCCTAATTTCTGGAATTTTGAATTCTCATCTAAACCTAACCAAACCTAGCTTTCTAATCTCCCCAAAACCTGACTAGTTTAATCCTATAAACTATATTCCCATTATCCTACCCTAACCCTGGGAATTGACCTAATCCTAGTGCTGTCCAATCGAACCAGCAACCCCTTTTGTTATTTGATCCTGCTATTTGGCTCCTAGTAGGTCTCCTACCTATCTAGAACTACATTAATCCCTCTATTTCCAATGGAGCTCTACAGTTGCTGCTTCCTATTGAATGCAACAAGCTGCTGTGAAGAAGGCAAGACTCAACCCCCAAGCACTCCAAAGGATTGCTGCTGCTGCACACAACCAAACACTCCTGCGGCTCTGTTTTCCTGTTCTGCTGCAAACTTCAGGCTTGGATTTCTCAGCATCTACAGATCTGTTTGAATTGAGATTTGGAGGACTGAATTTAGTCACCAAGGTCTCCACTTGATCCCAGTTTGAGACCCTGTTGCTGGCTGGTTTAGTCTGCAATACTAAACCTTCAATTTTTGAAGTCTACTTTCTAATTTCAAGTCCAGCTCAGATCTTAACATTCGGCCATTAGAATTGGCCCCAACTTGGAGCAAGTATTCATCCCACCAAGGATAGCACTCGATCAACCTTGGAGTCCATTTCCAGTGCTGGTTTGCTCAGAATTTCTTACTTTCTAATTTCAGCCTTTCTTTCTATTTTGAGTGGTGGGTTATCTTAGGGCTAGGTTAACCCTAATCTAATCTTACAAAGTTACAATAATTGGTATCAGAGCTATGGAAGGGGAGAGTTCCAACAATCCCAACCAAGCTCCTTTGAGTACTAATGAAGCTCTTGTTTTAGCTGTTCGACAATTGACAAAAGAATTGTCTTCTATGAGGAGAGATATTCATGAACTAAAGGAGTCCACCAAGCAAACTATTGGACAGCAAACTGTAGAGAGGTTTCCTCGTTATCCTCCTCGTCCACCACAAAGAATCATCCGTCAACCAGCTTTGTATGATGAAGAAGCTGCTGACTTTGATGCACGACATCAAAATGATAAGCTCAAAGTCAAACTCGAACTAAAAGACTACAATAGGAAAGCTGATTCACTTCTGTTCTATGAATCGATGTGTGCTTACATGATTACTTCGATTTGTTCACCTTGTCTGAAGAGCGAAGATGAAGCTGGCTCGTGCCAAGTTGATTGGGGCAGCAAGAGAGTGGTGGCGTATACATGAGGAAAGGTTGTTCTATCGTCGTGAAAAGCCTACCACATGGGAGGAGATGAAAGCAATATTGAAGGACAAATATTTACCCTCTACCTTCTGGCGAAGGTTGCATAATCAGCTCAACACTATTCTCCAAGGCTCCATGACTGTTGAAGAAGATGGAAGAGCAACAAGTGAAGAAACCACATGTCAGCGAACCAGAACTTAAAATTGAGGTTAATGTTGAAGAAGTTCCGGCGATTTCTATCGTCAAAGAGGAGCTAGTCCTTGATGTTTCGAATGTCGAAGCTTACATTGAAGAAATTGATGAAAGCAAAGTTGAAGCCATGGACAATGTGGAACTTGGCATTATAGTTGACAAAGTGGTTGAAGAAACCATTGAGGAGACTGTGGATGACAAGGAAAAACTTAGAAAGCTCTAGTTTGAAGCAGAGAAGGTCGAAGAAACATTCGTGGACAACCCCATGGACATGACTGATGATGTGGAAGTTGAACGTGTGGAATTTGTCATTCCACCAAAGTACTTTGAAGAACAAACTCCACACCTTCGGGGTTACATTCGTATCTTCAAAGCACTACCCGAATTCTGCTATGGATTGAAGACAGACGAGCACAACAGGAAGATCAGTCCTAGACTTATCCAAATTTGAGACCGAATTTCTTTTAAGTGGGGGAGAGTTGATGTAGATCAAAACATGAAGAAGAAAACCAAAACACTGTTCAAGTGAACAATGTCACAGGCCCATATTTGCCTTGGTGGGAATATTATTAGGAGATCACGTGGGGCCCAATAACAGATTGCATGGAGGCTTTATTAGAAGAGTCAATTTTGTCTATGCATAGGGAAATTAGGAGTTCAATTTTGTTTCTATTTTAGAATTATTCTATTAGATATTTTGTGGTTGTCTATTAAGCAACCTTAGCTCAGTTTAGTTTCTAATTTCAGATTTAGAAAGTAGGCTTAAGTTTCTATTTTCAATTTGTTTCCTTTTCTTATAAGTTTCTAATTTTCTCTTACTTGTAAGGCAAGCAATAGCTGCCCAAAAATATGTATGAGCACTTAGGAGCGCCCAAACAATTTAATGAAGTTAATTGAAATTGCTTTGTGCAAGAAACATTGTCCTGGTGAGAGGATGAAGTGCTGAGAGAGCCTGGCGGAAAAAGCTGAAACCCTATCCCCCTTCTATCATCTCTTCGATCTTCCATCTTCTTCTTTTATTGTCTCCCTCTATTCCCAATCGAGTTCTACTGTTGCTGCTTCCTATTGAATGCAACAAGCTGCTGTGAAGAAGGCCAGACTCAACCCCCAATCACTTCCAAAGGATTGCTGCTGCTGCACACAACCAAACACTCCTGCGGCTCTGTTTTCCTGTTCTGTTTCTCTGCTGATTCTGCTGAACTTCAGGCTTGGATTTCTCAGCATCTACAGATCTTTTTCAATTGGGATTTGGAGGACTGAATTTAGTCACCACCATAGTTCGAGAACTCGCGAGATCTTGCCGAGATTCTCGATTTTTTGAGAATCCGAGACGAGACTGAAGGCGATACTCAAAAGTTCAATATCTCGCCGATATCTCGGCGAGATCTCGGATCTCGGGTTTGACCCAGGAAAATGCCCATGTAAGTCCTTTATATGAGTGGCAAATCTCGAGATCTTGTTGGAAAATCTTGGTATACAGACACCTATCTATGCAAACCTTGGTATACACACATTTATTTATGTCAGGAACCAACACAAACACTTATTTATGCCTAATATCATTTAAGTAAATGTATTTCATTTACTTAAGATATTATTCATAAATAAGCAAATACCCCCCTATTTGAATCCAATAAAAATAGTTAAAAAATCAAATTCCAAAAGGAAAAAAAGTCAGCTCCCCAGTTCAAGAACAAAAACTGGATTTTCGGCAGTAGGTGCAATTTTCAACTTTCTAATGCTGGGGTTTCTCAAATCTAAAAATTCCATAAATCTTAATATGGTAAAACATTGCTAAAAACCAAAAGTGCGGTAAAATATTCATTTGTTTTGATGTCCAAAAAAATATTTTCATTCAGAACGATTTTGACAGCATTCGCGCACACCGAATTAAATTTGACCGGTACATAACTCTTTCAATATAAATCAGATTTAAGCAATCTTGGACTTGTTGGAAAGCTTTCAAAACAAGTGTCTGTCTTGGTTTCTAGCATAAGTGTCTGCCCTACTTTCCCACTAAGAGAAACTCTTATTTGGACTTTGTTTTTGCAAAATCTGATAGTGTCATTGTTTTTAAATGGCCTAAAATAGGCTGAATAGTTTCAGACCCAAACTAGGTCTAAAACCCACCGAGTTGAGGCTTCGAGTCAGAAAAAAAAAATGCACCAACTCGGCGAGATCTCGACAAGACTCGGTTTTTCCAAGGACCGAGATGGTACCGAGTTCCGAGTTTTAGTACTATGGTCACCACTCAATCCCAGTTTGAGACCCTATTGTTGGGTGGTTTAGCCTGCAACACTAAACCTTCTATTTTTGAATTGTACCTTCTAATTTCAAGTCCAACTCAGATCTCCATATTCGGTAATCAGAATTGGCCCCAACTTGGAGCAAGTATTCATCCCACCAAGGGTAGCACTCAATCAACCTTGGAGTCCATTCCCAGCGCTGGTTTGCTCAGAATTGCTTACTTTCTAGATTAAGCCTTTCTTCCTGTTTTGAGTTGTGGGTTTATCTTGGGGCTAGGTTAAACCTAATCTAGTCTTACATTACCCTGAAAGACAGACGTCATAGCCTGTTCAGCAGTTTAAGCATTGCGGGTTGGAGCAGGAGTGTAAACAGAATGGATTTTGAGGACCTCAAATTCGAAAAGCTCCAAAATTTTGTACACGTTCAGAACATGTAATATTTGTGCATGTAGTGATGAAAATTAAGGGTACTTTTTTTTTAGCTGTTAGGCTAAATCTTGGATTTATATAATTCTAGGCAAGTGATGTATTTAGTTTTATTGTTTTCCTTGAGACATCCTTATGAGATTAAATGCACGGTTGTCATAACTTGGTATTAACATAGTTGTCAAGGCGTCACCTAGGCGTCCAGGCGCCTTGGTTGACTTGGGGGCCTTGTTGGTGTCGGCTTGAATTTGGACCCTCTCCAACGCCTTGGGTCACCTAGACGCCATGACAACTATGCTTGGTAATATAATATATGATTGTGCATACAAATAAACCATGGAAATAAGGTGGAAAGATGGCAAGCAGAGAAGGAAGGTGATGTAGAAAAATCATGGAAATGGGCCTATTTAGTTGGAAATAATCCTTGGGTTGGGTTGCATACATATTGGGCCTTTAGTCTAATGCGTTTTCATTGTAATAAGCCACTTTAATGGGCCTAAAATACAAGTAGGACTTAGGAATACGGGATTTACTTTATTATTTAGTTTAGTTGGAGCTCTAATTAGAACAGGAGTTGTTTTAAGTCTTTTACTGGTCAAATAAGTAGCTAGTTTGATTACATGTTGGTTTAGGCCATTTCTAGACATGAAAGGAGTCAAATTGATGCAACCCCAGGTCACAAACCCTTGCTTGTGGGTCGCAATGGGCCCACCAAAGTAATAAGAATTCAAATATAAAGATGCTGTAGCAATTAGGCAACTAAACGGAAGTTCTGGACCCTTGAAATAAAGGAGAACAGTAACAAGGACCAATGGATAGTTAAAGTTGAAAAGCGACGGGTGTTCTGATATTTCAGAAGAAAGAATGAAATAACGAAATCCAACTTAACAAGGAGGTGTTTAATTGAAAATAACAGGAAATTATGTCTTTAATAATAGATAGAAGAAGAGTTCGACTTCTTCCTCACTATGGAAACAGAAAACCAGCGGTAAACTGGTCTGCTTCCGTGTGAGATTTCTCTCCCAACATGGTCCAATCCAAATAAGATTTTAGGCAGAGATTGTTAACCCCTAGACCTACTGAATGCAAGCAACAAACAGATCAAATCATCAGCTACCAAAAGAAATAAAGCTGTTGAAACTATCCCTGGCGGAACATCTTAGAATCAGCCTGGTTGCAGGTTTGGTTCTCACAATTGGGATAGTATTAGGGGTCAATATGCTAGGGTTTTGGTTGCCCCTAAGGTAGATATAAGCACAACAAATTTGGGTTGAAAAGAATTAAAGATAAGGGAAATCAGCCAAAGCAAGTGGGATGCAAATACCACCCAGGAAGAACAGAGGAAGGGGGGGGGGGGGAGAGAAAAGAAAAGAACAGAAGAATAATAGAAGGAAAGAGGGAAGATTGCACCTAAGATGGGAAAGAGAACAAAGGAAGCATCAAAGCCATTGACCAGTTCCGACGAGCACAAACAACCCAAACCGTGAGCAAACTCTACTCAATTTCATCCCATTCATTTCTGTTCATCACGTTGGATTGCTTATATAGAAAGTATCTAGAATTAAAAAGCAATTTCGATTCAATCTCCTACTCTACTAACACTACCACACACAATTACAATTCTATGTACAAAAATAACCCCAAGCAAAAAAAACAAATCCCTACCAATCCTTATTAGACCAAAATCCCAATTTTGGCCTGGTTCGCCTCGGTTTGTGTTTCCAGATCAGGTCATGCCAGTCTAGCCACGACAGTGCTACTACATCACAGATTTTGAGGGTGTTATATATATATAGATAGATAGATAGATAGATAGATAGATAGACAGATAGATAGATATAACTAAGGGATATAAAGAATGGTTGAGGACACGAGCGGGTCTGCCTCAGCGTCGAGAAGGAGCCGGTTTAGAGGGTATATAAAGAATGTGTGTGTGTGTGTGTGCGTGCGCGTCCGAGAAGGAGCCGGTTTAGAGGGTATATAAGTGTATATGTGTGTGTGTGGCCAGCCATCCAGGCACACTATGAAATAAAGATATTCAGTTTTCTGAACATTGGCTTTGTGGATTCAGTCTTTACTGCTGTGGACTTGGTGGATTCCAACACCACAGGTTAAGTGGATTCCTGACCCATTATCCTATCATCCTATTTGTTCTTCTATCTTTCTTTCTATTTCTACTCTTATCATCCACGTAAGTACAGGTCAGATTTCTTAACCATAATACCTGCAACTTTACTGTTTAATTAGATCTTGAGTTTCAGATTTGTTCTTCATCAGAATTCTAGTTGCTGAACAAAATACTGTTTATATTCTGCCATATTCTGATTTATATTCTCCGAGTTAAGTTTCTGTTTCAAAATTCTACACGTCTAATCGATTTCTGGTTTTCCTAGTTCACGTCAAAGTCTTCTTGTTCTCAATTGTTATTCACTTTGCTGAAACTGAATACAGTTTACTGCTAAATCTTCAATTTGCATCCCTAATTGATCTCTGTTTTAAGATTTTAAGAATCCTTAGTCGATTCTCCAGCTTTTGGTTTCCCTTATGAGATCTTACGAATCTTAGTCGATTCTCCAGTTTTTGCTTTTCCTAGTTACAGTAGGATTACTCTATAACTCAAGATCCAACCGAAACTTTACATGCCTTCTCTACCGGTTGGACTGACCCTTTGATTACAGTTTCATGCCCATCAGAACTGTTATGCTCGAGTTATTAAATTTTCTATTTTTCTGGTTCTACTTCGTATATCCTGTGATCCTGTTGTGCTAATCTCCCACTGGATTTTCCTTGGTTTGGGATTAGTCTTCATAAGAGGGAGAGAGCCTGGTTGTTTTCTCTTAAATCAAAGGAAAGTGAAAGAAGTAGTATTTAAAGATGTTATATATACAGTAAAAAAAAAAGACAGACAAAGAAGAAGATATTCGGTTTTTTCTACAGGAATAGACATCAACAAACAAAAATGTGAATCGGGTTTTGTTAGGACTACTTTTTTTTTTTTTGGAGGGGGTTGTTGCGGGAGCAGATGAACATCACATAAAGAACCGAGATTTTTTTTGGAGCTTGTAGATAATGGTTATATTTGTTATCTAATTCTCCCTAACAACACTCAAAATATCATGCAATATCATGCAACAAAACAAAACCAATCCACCAAAGAAATATTGGCACTTGGTAGAGAAAAAATATATTAATACTTGCCATGCAAGCAAAAATGAGTCTACCCAAAAAACATATTTAAAGATACATCAAGAAAAGAAACAAGTGGTCCATTATTTCCTATGATGACAAATCAATAAATAAACAAAAAATAATGTTAAGAGATTGAAAATTCTGAACTCAAACCTGCCCACACAAAATTAAACTCATCATGATAACAACCCAAACCCCTCCCCCCAAAAAAAAAAAAAAAAAAAAAACAAAGCTAGAGTCATGCGAAACATCACTACATTTGACTTGGAAAGCATATACATAGCAGTGGTTGTGAGCAAATCAAAGGATTACCTCTGCTTATAAAGCAGAAAGAATGAGAACAATTTGGCTTACCAAATCCCTGGGCAGCAACAATGGCATTATTATTGTTAACTTCTCCATTCCCAATACTGCCATTAGCATCTGGTGCTTTAATACAGGATTCTCTAACTTGAACAATATTGTCAACCTGGGTTTCTGCATTGGTGGTTCTAGTATTTTCTGCATCTACAAGCAAGGCATCCTTTTGAATTGAATCTTGTGGTGTATTATCCCAACTCTCTACTGGATATTTGACCCTGGAGTCACAGGACATTCCAGCTGCCTGAACAGCATGAAGTCCTAACACAACAGAATCCCTTCCCTCTGAAGACCCCTCACCATTGTTCTCATTTCCAATTGTACCCTCCACTTCACTGGAGCCCTGAATCAAGCATAATGACTGATCACCTATTTTAGACATACAAGTTTGATCCCCATTTTTATTCTGTGAATCAGATCCAACATTTTCTTGCTCCATGGATGACATTTTAGGCAAAACACTATCTCTAACATCATAAATAGAAGAGAACTCAACCCTTAGATGTCGGCTGATAATAGGCAGAGAAACTGTTGCTCTGAAGTTCTGTTTTGTTGGTGGAGGACCTCCTGCAATACTCAAATTTAAACTCGAAGATCTTTCCTTTGAAGTTGTAGCACCGTCACAGCTAGTAGTGCTCATATCCTTACTCTGAATATGACTTCCCCTGCCTGATTCATGGGTTTTTGGGGCCACAGAGGCAAAGCTAATGGTGTTTCCAGCAGAATTAGCGGATTCATTTTGACCATTAACTTCTGAGGATCCAATAAATCTGAACAATTCCAATGGACGTGGAACTGTAGAGAAAGCCCACAATCCAACTCTGGCACCACAAAGCCTGCATTCCAGAACAACAGAATCTGGATCTGACTGGTGACCACCAAAAATTAAGGGGTTTTCTTCCACATTGTTGACCTCATCAGAGGTAGTAACGCTGGGAATCTGTCCACTTGCACGTACTGGAGGAGGCTCTAAAAGATTAGCATCATTTGCAGACTGATTTGATCGGTCCTTGCAGTCCACAGCATAAGGTAAGGAATGAGGTTCCCATCCACATACGCAGATGAGCTTTTGTGCCTGCAAATGCTATAGTTCTCAGCACAACTAAATATACGAAGATGCATATCAAGAACATTGAAGAAGTACATAGTTTACAAAAATGATAATCAACATTCAGGACTCATGACGAGAAAAATATTAGTAACATGTGCAATTCAAATCTTTAACTAACTTAAAGAATAGAACATAGAATGTCATCGAAATTCTTAATTTAAGAATATAATAATAGGGCGAGCCTTGGCGCAACGGTTAAGATGCGCTAGTGCAACCATCAGGTTGTGGGTTCGAAACATGGAAACAGCCTCTCTGCGAAGCGGGGGTAAGGCTGCGTACATCTGCCCCTCCCGACCCTGCAGTAGTGGGAGCTTCATGCATTGGAATGCTCTTTTTTATAAGAGGATAACTGAGAAAAGATCTTGACCACTTGCTGACTTGTGTTTGGTATAATACCTGTTACAAAATCAGAGCAAGAAAACCAGCATCCACAAGGAAGGAGAAAACCAAGGAGAAGAAGAAGAAAAGAAGATGAAAGAGAAAAAAGTTGAGAAGGGGAAACCTAGCTCACGGATCGACAAGACTTCCAAACCATGGGCTAGTATCGACGTATCGTTTATATATATATATATATCAAACTCCCTATGAGTCCCACAGGAGAATCCTCCTGAGTTTGTCTTATTTCCGATCTCTTCAAGATAAAAATCCAACATTATCTAAAGCTGAAATTAAAAAGCAGTGGCTTCTTGCTATTCAGAAGGATATTGAGGACACGTCTACCTCAGTCAGAGGTGATAATGAGAAGAATAATTCTATTCATATTGCAAATGACAATGGGGATGACTGCTATGGGGTGGACCCAGAGTCTACTCATGATCCTTGAGAATGAGATAAAATATCTTATTATTCAAGGCCCTCAATAATTTATAATTTAAAGTCCTCCGAGTCTCTGACGTCGAGAATATATTCTAGTGTGATAGGATTTACTAAAAGCAAAAGTTGATATGATTAAAGCAAAGTGTTCTGTCGTGACTTGCTAAAGATAAGGAGCATCCTGACAGGATAAGATTATCTGCAATGGGACGGCCCGACTCCATATTATGAAGGACACGTGTCCCTTATCTCCATCCATATTATTGTATCGTTTGAAGATTGCTATAAATAAGGGTCTAGTGTCATGAAGTATTGTTTGAAGTTGTAACTGTTTTCCACAGAGTGTTTAGTGTTTGGTGAGTCCTGTGTGAATTCAAGTATTGTTGTATAACCACTCTGGAGAAGGCGTTTCTGACCGAGTGTAGAATCAAAGCTCCATCACAAATTTGAAAGAGCAACAAATGGATGGTCTAAAATCGATTTTAAGTTGAATAGGTCACCTTTGGACTCTGGTTTGTGTTTCTGAACTTAAAACTGGGTTTAATAGAGCCCACCAATCTGTATCGATAGGTATCAACCGTATCATGCCGCCTAGGCCAACACGGTACTATACCTTTTATTTTTTTTTAAAAACAAAGTATCGTATCAACTATCTGTTAGAGTTGTTAGAAGAAGGGTAGTTTTGGAACTAGCTTAATGTCTAGTGTCCTCCTTATGTAATTTCTGTTTTTTATCCTTTGTTATCTTTTACCTCCCTAGGAAGTTGAATGTAATTATCTTTTAACTAGTAATGAAATTATTTAGGTGTGTTGAGAAGTCTCTCAACACACAAGAGTTCCCACCGAAATACACTCCTCTCTTTTCTCTTTGTCTCCATCTTCTTCTTCCTCCTCCAATCTCTTCTTCCTTTCCTACTTGCTTTCTTAACATTAAAACTTAACTTGGTATCAGAGCTAAGGGTTTGAGAGTCGCATCAGCCTTCTTGTTTCTATTTTTTCCCCTTCCTTTGGAATCCTAGAACTCAAGGGGTTCCAAGGAAGAGGTCCCTATGTGAATACCTTGCTGAAATGGTATGAGATAGGTTCTATACAACCTATTTCAGTGATTAAAAAGGCTCTTTGAGCTGCATTGAAGATTCCATGAAGTTTTGAAGGCAACCACGATTCTGCTAGGGTTTCTGCCAGCTCTCTGTTGCAGTCCCTGGTTTGTCTACATCTTGGCATGTATTTGGCTCTTGAAGCAGCTCACTAGCATCGTTTTTTAGTCCTCTTTGTGCCTCCTATGCTCTCCCTTGCTGGATGTTGCTTGCATTTGAGTATATCTCAGTTTCATGAAGGTTCTTCTCTGCCCAGGTAAACCTGATATTGCTGGAATCTTCTTGCTCTTTCTTTTTTAGCATAATGGGCTTCCTTTGCTGCTGTGGAGTGATTGTGGACACCTCTATTTGAGGTTTTGGCACTGATTTGAGTTGTTCTTTATTTCTGAAAATGTTGGAGTGAAGTTCTGTTCAGTTTTTTTGCTTCACCTCTACCTTGCTGGAATATTCTTCTTGTGATGAAGTCCTTATTTGGGTTGAGTGTGTACTCCCCATTTGGATTGGTATCCTAGTTTATGGTCGAGTGTCTCTTCCCCTACAAGATGGGTGATTCTTCGACTTCTGGGCTTGGTTCGGCTGATTCACAGCCCACTCGAACAGCTCCTCAGCTTGTATATGAGAACTCACATCCACAGATTTCCATTGTTAAGCTTGACAACACTAATTACTTAGATTAGTCACATTCAGTGAAGCTGTCCCTTAGGAGTAAAGGGAAGCTTGGGTATATTACAGGTGTTATTAAAGCCCCAGAGGTTGGCTCTCCTACCTATAAGAAATGGGAGACCGAAAATTCTACAGTCATTACATGGCTAATCTTCTCCAATAAGCCCGAGATTGGGAGAAGATTTATGAGAAAAGAAACTGCCAAGGCAATTTGGGACAGTTTCTCCCAGACATTTGACAGAGTAGGCGACTCCGCCAAGGTCTATCAACTCCACTAAAAAATTAATTCAATGAGGCAAGGTGACAGGACTATTTCTGAGTACTACAATGCCTATATTAGTCTCTTAGAGGAGGATGACCACTACAGGGATCTTCAATTGACCAACCCAGAGGATGAAGCAAAGGTGTATCGCACCCTTGAGAAGGAACGTGTCTTTACTTTACTTGATGGCCTGAACCCTGATTATGAGCCAATCAGGCTTCAGATTTTGGGCCGGTCCCCTCTTCCATCTCTTGATGAGGTTTGTAGCTACTTACAGAGTGAGGAGACTCGGCGTGTTGCTATGGAATCAGCTTCAGTGTCATCTCTTGAGAAATCAGCTCTCCATTCTAGTTCTTTCTGGGACACCCGTGGGGGTGATAGAGGCCAAGGGCCTAACCATGGGGAAGACAGAGCAGTTGAGACAAGGTTTAAATGTGATCATTGTGGGCGATCTGGCCATACCAAGGATAGGTGTTGGACTCTTCATGGTCGTCCTCCTGGAACACGGGGAGGTGCTCGTGGTGGCCGTAGAGGGGGAGCTCGAGGAGCACACTCAATTATGACTGAGGCCGATGCAACCCAGGATGACTCCACTCTGGCAGATGCAGTGTTTCGCAGGGTGATGTCACAGCTGAGCACATCTGCTAGACCCACAGTAGCTAGTTCCTCTTCATCCTTCGCTTTGCAGGTCTCTACCTTAGCTTCTACTGCAGCCCAGTTGTGGGTCATTGACTCTGGTGGTACTGACCACATGACTGATACATCCCATTATTATGATTCCTATACCATTTGTTCTGGTAAGGATAAGGTTCGGGTAGCTGATGGCTCCCTTTCCTCCATCTCTGCTAAGGGTAGTATCCTTGTTACATCATCCATTTCTCTTACCTCAGTTCTTCATGTCCCTAACCTTACCCTTCTTAATCTCTTATCTGTGAGTCATTTGACTAAATCTTTGAAATGTTATCACCTTTTTTTCTTCTTATTATCTGTTTTAGGATTTGGTGACGAAGAGGATTATTGGTAGCGGTCGTGAGGAGCAAGGCCTTTATCTTTTTGAACCTTTTTTGCCCACAACTCAGTCCCATGTGTGAGAACGTAATGATAGTAGTTCTGTGGATTTTGTTATGTTATGGCATCGTCGTCTTGGCCATCCTTCTTTTGTTGTAATGAGGAAACAGTTACCTCACTTATTTTCTTCTATTGCCTCTTCTCATGTTTTTCATTGTGAACCATGTTTGTTTGCCAAGCACTGTCGTTCACCTTATCCATATCATGGTAATAAATCTGCTTCTTCTTTTCATATTGTGCATACTGATGTTTGGGGACCTTCCCCTACTACCTCTTTATTTGGTTATCGTTACTTTGTTTCTTTTGTTGATGATTTTTCTCGTGCTACTTGGACTGTTCTTTTGAAGCATAAAAGTGATGTCTGTGATGCATTTAAGCATTTTTATCAAATGATTCTTACTCAGTTTGATACTTGGATCCAAATTGTTCGTTCTGATAAAGGGGGGGAGTATATGTTTGGTGGCCTCCAAACCTTTTTTACTGATAATGGCATTATCCATCAGCTAGCGTGTGTTGACACACCCCAACAAAATGGGGTAGCTGCGAGAAAAAACCGCCATTTATTGGAGGTTACTCGGAGTCTTCTCTTTGGGCTGCATGTTCCTAAGACCTTCTGGTCTGAAGCTCTTCTCACTGCTTCTTTTCTCATCAATCGCATGCCTACAAAACTCCTTGGCTCCAAATCTCCCTGAGAAACCTTATCTCCACAAGTTTCTGCTTTCTCTCTTCCTCCCAAAGTCTTTGGCTGTGTTTGTTATTTACATGTTAACAAATCTCATCGCACTAAACTTGATCCCAAAGCTCTCAAGTGCCTCTTTCTTGGGTATTCTTCTACTTCCAAAAGCTACAAGTGTTATCATCCTTCTTCTCGTCGGTGTCTTCTCTCCAAAGATGTCACATTTCTTGAATCTGTCCCTTTCTTTGCCCCTTCTTAACATCCTCTTTAGGGGGAGAATTGTGGAAGTGAACAGGCGGCTGAGTTCCTTCATTCTCCTCTCCCTATCTCTCCTTTTATGCTTGACATTGGAAAACACAGGACTGTGGATGTGGTTGATACTGATGATCAATCAGGTGTGAATGTTGAAAGTAGTTCTGGCAATGAGAAGGATTACCACCTTCATTACAAAAAGGGTGAAAGCTTGAAGAGTAAAGGAAAGAAGACCTGCCAAGAGTCCTCTTTGGATCCAGGTCCATATCCTGAGATTCATTCTCCTCAATTAGGTGGCATCCCTTCCCCTCCATCTGATTTAGACCTTCCTATTGCTATTAGAAAAGGGAAAAGAGCTTGTACTAATCCTATAGCCCAGTTTGTTTCCTATAATGCTCTTTCTCCTATAGGTCTTGCCTTTATTGCTGCTCTCTCTACTGCTTCTATTCCCAGGAGTGTTACTGAGGCTATGTCTGACCCAAAGTAGAGACAAGCTATGTCTGAGAAGATGATGGTTCTTGAGAAGAATGGTACTTGCCAACTAGTGGATCTTCCCAGGGGACATGTCCCAGTTGGATGTAGATGGGTTTACACAATCAAATATAAATTTGATGGCACTGTTGAGAGATACAAAGCATGATTGGTGGCCAAGAGGTACAGTTAAGACTATGGAATTGACTATCAAGAGACATTTACCCATGTAGCTAAGCACAACTCTATAACAATTCTTTTATCTTTGGCTGCCAATAAACATTGGTCATTATATCAGTTAGATGTCAAGAATGCCTTCCTTCATGGTGACTTAGAAGAGGAAGTGTACATGCAAACTTTGTTGAACACACAGTGCAGATGGCAGTGATTGTGTGTTGGTTGTCAACACAGTGCATATGTGTTGTTGGTGTCAACACAATGCATCTTGGTGTAGTTACAGCGCTCTGATACCAATTGTTGAACAGTAATGGCCACTGAGAGGGGGGTGAATCAGTGGACTATAAAACTTTTCCCTCCAACAGGTTCACCTCCTAGTTCACCTGTTGAGATCTTTAACACTCACCACAACCACCCACACAGTCTTCTCAAAAGACACACAGGCACACAATCATACTCTAATAGCAATCCTGACTCAGTCTCATACAACCACAGTCACTGATACTGCTGCCAAGAGCTGCTAAACCAAGTGCTGCCAAGAGCTGATGCTATCACACAATATGACACTCAACCACACACATTACTGGCACATATAATCACATACACACCCCAGCCTGACAGTCAAAGGCTCTACCAGGTGTGTACACCCATCCTGCAGAAAAACATTTCTAACCAAAGCAAGCAATCATCAACAACACAAAGAAATACGTACTTTGGCAGTTTGCCTATGTGCACGGAGTAATGGTCACTCAGACCTCAGCATCTACTCATCACTATTTTCCCAGCATAAAGAGGCCGCACCCACGGCAGATGATGTTTTAGTCACACCTATGACTCAGGACATCTGACCTGCTTCTATCCCTAAGTATAGAGACAAGGGTTTTACCCCTAATGGTTTCCCAACACCCACTGGTAACCAACACTGTGTCCAGATGCAACTGGACAACTCAATAAAAATACTTGGGCTTATATGAATGCCCTACAATGTCAAGCACATCTAGCATAGGTCTCAACATGCATCCCTACTGCTAGCATATACAATGAATACCAAAATACACAAATTACAAAGTCAAGAGATAGAAATTCTCACAACTATGCAGTGTCTCCAATTCCTGTTATCCGTAGATCGAGTCTGGCAACTCTGGTGGCTCATTGGAATCTTCAACTTCTCCCAATTTGATGGAGAATTGGAATCTTCAAGTGTGCACTGTCACTAAAGTCCTGGAGTGGTTCCTGGCAGTGTGGAAAGCTACTGTCTTCTTTCCTTCTCTCTTCTTTTCCTTTCCTTTCCTTTCTTTTCCTTTTCTTTCCTTTCTCTTTCTTTTCCTTTTCTTTCCTTTCTCTTTCTTTTCTTTTCTTTTTTTTTTCTTTTCCTTTCTTCTTTCTTTCTTCCACCGAATCTAAGATGAGCCCTTGCTTCCTTGTTTTTTTTCTCCTTCCTTTTTCACTTCTTTTACCTTTCTCCTTTTCCCCTTTCTTTCTTGGCTGCAAGCCTGCAACCACGAAGAGAGATTCTGGTTCTATGATTTCAGACCATCAATGGCCTCTAAGAAAGCTAGACACATGAGATGGAGAAGGTGACTCAAACCATGAATGCACACATCACCTATTTAGGGCTGCAACCCATATTCCGGCGATCTCTGCTACTCTTCTCGCTTCTCTGAGTACACCAATAGATTCCTCTTGAAAAATCACCCAAAATCAAAAAAAAGCTCACCTCATTTCGATACTGGATGAGTAAGATATCGTGTTTTGAAGTTGGACCATTCACAGGACTTGAAATAGAATCTAGAGGGTTGTGTATAAGTGCGCGTGCAAGCATCATATCGGCGCTTGATTCTACGCTACGTCAGTGCACCAGTACACATAACGTCCGTCAGATCTTCTTGTTGAAATCCACATGATTTTCGTACGTCAGATCGCTCAAGATATCGTCCGTTAGATCAACATCACGTGATAGAGTCAATGTCAAAGGCTGACAGTGGCAGGTTGACGTTTTGCGCTCCTATTGGCTGTCTCGTACGGAGGCCTGCGAGCCGTCAGACCTGTCGGTGAAGGCGGGAAAGATCTTAGACTGTTGGATCGTCATCAAATATATCTTAAACTGGCAAGGCTCATAAGATCCTCCCAAAGAGAATCTTTTCTGGGCACTTCTCTACACAGGTGCTGCACGTGATCAGGGATCACAAGGTTCTACAGATCTGGATTATATCTGACCGTATATTCAAATTTCAAAAACTTGGAACGATGTAGATTGCACGATCAGAATCTTTTATCTTCTTGACCAACCAGAACACCAAAAATGGAATCTAGGCCATAACTTTTTCGTTTTAGCTCCGATTTGAGCGCCGTTTGCGGCCACTTGTTCGTGACAATGAGCACTACCAATCAAAATTAGCCACATCAGCAAAATCCTTACTGATTTCCTCAGGGAACCCAAAAACAAATCAGATTGACTAAATTGCCCTTCATTTTAGGTAACCAAACGGGAATCGATGTATCTTTGCCGTTTGAACTCGAAATTGCTCGATTCCAGTTGCATTCCAAAGAGGACTCGACGAACTAAAATATTCATGTAGAATGCTCCGCCTAGTTCTGTCATTATACCCTCCAAAAATACAGACGAACACGCTGCTAGTGCGGAAACCTATGAAATCAACATTCTTAATGCACCTAGCCTTCACCCAAGGCTGTTTAAGGCTTCCAAACACTGCAATGAACAATCTCATGCTGCCACATAATCCCCGGATGCTCCAGCATCATTGCCAAAATTTCACATCACTGTCAAATGACCAAAATGCCCCTGTGAGTTGTGTCAACACTCCATAGACCTCTGTGACTGACAAAATCACCAACATACTGCTGGATGCTCTCTATCACCTGTCTAGGCCATTTGTACTCTGTAAAATTACATAAATACCCCTGAATGCTGTCCATGCCTAAAAATGACAGAAATGCCCCTGGATGACTCCCAAACACTATAAGGCCTCTGTATACACTGCTAAACCCCTGTAATGATGTCACTACCACTGTGAACACTTTAAGAACTACTGGGGATGCTGGGGACACTATCCAATCCCTGCCTACACTGCCATAAGCATGTCTACTCAACCAAAATGTTGCCTGAACTGACCTGAGCTCTGTAACTACACCAGGATGCATTGTGTTGACACCAACAACACATATGCACTATGTTGACAACAATGACAACCAACACACAATCACTACATGGAAAGAGAGGCACACTGAGGTATGTGCAGCTACACTCACCACCCTCACACCACTCAGCTTGGGTGTGGGAGTGGGCACACCTCCCAAGCACTAGGTACACAAGAGAGGGGGAGCTCACTAGATGTTCATTAGTGCCCCCAACAGGACTCAAATTATAGCAATAGAGCTCCTGTAGCAGTGCTTGGATTGGAGACATCAGTTGACACACAGTGCAGTTCTCGACAGTGTTGTTGCATTTGGTGGATATGGCAGTCATCAGATGAGCAGTTTCAGGACAGTCAGAGAACAGAGTAGTTAGTGAGATGTCAGTAGTGATGTCAGAGGTTTGCAGTTGATGAATGTGGCAGCCAATAGTCAATTTTATGTGCATCAATATGGGTCAGAGTTTCAGTTGGTATTACTTTCAGAGACAGTTGTCAGAGTACAATTCTTCAGTGAGTATGATGATTGTCTGACTTGGGCAGAGTTCGATATTTTAGCACTCGTGATAGGGGGAGTGATATTTTATTTTGACTGGATGCAGAGGTTTATGTCAGACAGCTGGTGATGGTGTTGCAGTTGTGAGCTGCAGTTGGTTTTAGTCGTATGTATCCACTTGGGACAAGACTTGTTCTGTTGAGCAGTGTTGGGTGGATATCAGGTAGAGATGAACAATTGAATTTTCAACTCATAGGATAGGGAAGATGCGTATGGGCACTCCTATGTAGTTTGAAAATTCACACCTGTAGGATAGGAAGATGCAGTGGGCACTCCTATAGGTGCTTGTATCCCACACTGTGAGAGATTGCTCAGGTGAGGTGATTGTCAGAGGCAGCAGATGGATATATGGATTATTTTTGTTGTTGCTACTTTTAGTTTGGACTCATGAGGAGTTAAATGGAATTCTTTGGTACTGATGCCAAAGATGGTGTTCTCAGATATACAGGTCGACATAGTTGTCAAGGCGTCGCCAAGGCCAGGCGCCTTGGCCGACTTGGGCACCTTGGTCGCCTAGGCGAGCGCCTTGTACACTTAGTTGGTGTCGCCTTGAACTTTAGCCCTCTCCACCGCCTTGGGTCGCCTAACCGCCGTGACAACTATGATACAGGAGATAGAGACACCAGTTGGCATAGAGATATCCCAGGCAGGGGGAGTATTCTCAGGCAGTTGTGCTCAGTAGCATAGAGCAGAGATTGGACTTAGGGGGAGTCTAAGGTGGAGAGAGTCTCTACTGAAGGTGGAAGGCATCCCACTTCAGCCCTTTGCAATTATTGTCAAGGGGGAGAGAGAGAGACTCATGAGCATGGATGACTTTTGATGATATTTTGCTCATGATGTGTTGACAACAATTCCAAAGGGAGAGATTATTGAACACACAGTGCAGATGGCAGTGATTGTGTGTTGGTTGTCATTGTTGTCAACATAGTGCATATGTGTTGTTGGTGTCAACACAATGCATCTTGGTGTAGTTACAGAGCTCAGGCCAATTCAGGCAACATTCTAATTAAGTAGACATGCTTATGGTAGTGTAGGCAATGACTGGATAGTATCCCCAGCATCCCCAGTAGTTCTTAAAGTGTTCACAATGGAAACAACATCATTACAGGGGTTTAGCAGTGTATACAGAGGCCCCATAGTGTTTGGGAGTCATCCAGGGGCATTTCTGTCATTTTTAGGCATGGACAGCATTCAAGGGTATTAATGTAATTTTACAGAGTACAAATGGCCTAGACAGGTGACAGAGAGCATCCAGTAGTATGTTGGTGATTTTGTCAATCACAGAGGTCTATGGAGTGTTAACACAGCTCACAAGGGCATTTTGGTCATTTGACAATGATGTGAAATGTTGGCAATGATGCTGGAGCATCCGGGGAATATGTGGCAGCATTAGATTGTTCATTGCAGTGTTTGGAAACCTTAAACAGCCTTGGGTGAAGGCTAGGTACATTAAGAATGTTGATTTCATAGGTTTCCACACTAGCAACGTGTTCGTCGCCATTTTTGGAGGGTATAATGATAGAACTAGGCGGAGCATTCTACATGCATATTTTAGTTCGTCGAGTCCTCTTTGGAACGCAACTGGAATCGCGCAATTCCGAGTTCAAACGGCAAAGTTACATCGATTCCCGTTTGGTCACCTAAAATGAAGGGCAATTTAGTCAATTCAAATTGTTTTTGGGTTCCCTGAGGAAATCAATAAGGATTTTGCCGATGTGGCTAATTTTGATTGGTAGTGCTCATCGTCACGGACACGTGACCGCAAACGGCGCTCAAATCGGAGCTAAAACAAAAAAGTTATGGCCTAGATTCCATTTTTGGTGTTCTAGTTGGTCAAGAAGATAAAAGATTATGATCGTGCAATCTACATCGTTCCAAGTTTTTTAAATTTGAATATATGGTCAGATATAATCCAGATCTGTAGACCCTTGTGATCCCTGATCACGTGCAGCGCCTGTGTAGAGAAGCGCCCAGAAAAGATTCTCTTTAGGAGGATCTCATGAGCCTTGCCAGTTTAAGATATATTTGATGACGATCCAACAGTCTAAGATCTTTCCGGAGACTTCACCGACAGATCTGACGGTTCGCAGGCCTACATACAAGACAGCCAATAAGAGCGCGAAAAGTCAACCTGCCACTGTCAACCTTTGACATTGACTCTATCACGTGACGCTGATCTAACGGACGAGATCTTGAGTGATCTGACGTACGAAAATCATGTGGATTTCAACAAGAAGATCTGGCGGACGTTGTTACGTGTACTGGTGCACTGGCGTAGCGTAGAATCAAGCACCGATATGATGCTTGCACGCGCACTTATACACAGCCCTCTAGATTCTATTTCAAGTCCTATGAATGGTCCAACTTCAAAACGCGATATCTTACTCATCTGGTATCGAAATGAGGTGATCTTTTTTTTTATTTTCGGTGATTTTTCAAGAGGAATCTATTGGTGTACTCAGAGAAGCGAGAAGAGTAGCAAAGATCGCCGGAATATGGGTTGCAGCCCTGAATAGGTGATGTGTGCATTCATGGTTTGAGTCACCTTCTCCATCTCATGTGTCTAGCTTTCTTAGAGGCCATTGATGGTCTGAAATCATAGAACCATAACCTCTCTTCGTGGTCGCAGGCTTGCAGCCAAGAAAGAAAGGGGAAAAGGAGAAAGGTAAAAGAAGTGAAAAAGGAAGGAGAAAAAAATCAAGGAAGCAAGGGCTCATCTCAGATTCGGTGGAAGAAAGAAAGAAGAAAGGAAAAGAAAAAAAAAGAAAAGAAAAGAAAGAGAAAGGAAAGAAAAGGAAAAGAAAGAGAAAGAGAAAGGAAAGAAAAGGAAAAGAAGAGAGAAGGGAAGAAGACAGTAGCTTCTCACACTGCCAGGAACCACTCCAGGACTTCAGTGACAGTGTACACTTGAAGATTCCAATTCTCCATCAAATTGGGAGAAGTTGAAGATTCCAATGAGCCACCAGAGTTGCCAAACTCGATCTACGAATACCAGGAATCAGAGACAGTGCATCGTTGTGAGAATTTCTATCTCTTGACTTTGTAATTTGTGTATTTCGGTATTCATTGTATATGCTAGCAATAGGGCTGCATGTTGAGACCTATGCTAGATGTGCTTGACATTGTAGGGCATTCATATAAGCCCAAGTATTTTTATTGAGTTGTCCAGTTGCATCTGGACACAGTGTTGGTTACTAGTGGGTGCTGGGAAACCATTGAGGGTAAAACCTTTGTCTCTATACTTAGGGATAGAAGCAGGTCACATGTCCTGAGCCATAGGTGTGACTAAAACATCATCTGCCGTAGGTGCGGCCTCTCAGTTTTATGCTGGAAAAATTAGTGATGAGTAGATGCTGAGGTCTGAGTGACCATTACTCCGTGCACGTAGGCAAACTGCCGAAGCACATATTTCTTTGTGTTGTGGATGATTGCTAGTTTTAGTTAGAAGTGCTTTTCTGCAGGATGGGTGTACACACCTGGTAGAGCCTTTGACTGTCAGGCTGGGGTGTGTATGTGATTATATGTGCCAGTAGTATGTGTGGTTGAGTGTCATATTATGTGATAGCATCAGCTCTTGGCAGCACTTGGTTTAGCAGCTCTTGGCAGCAGTATCAGTGACTGTGGTTGTATGAGACTGAGTCAGGATTGCTATTAGAGTGTGATTGTGTGCCTATGTGTCTTTTGAGAAGACTGTGTGGGTGGTTGTGGTGCGTGTTAAAGATCTCAACAGGTGAACCAGGAGGTGAACCTGTTGGAGGGAAAAGTTTTATAGTCCATTGATTCACCCCCCCTTTCAGTGGCCATTACTGTTTAACAAACTCCACCAGGCTTCAACATGCCTTCAGCTAAAGGGAAAGTTTGTCTTCTCAAGAAGGCACTATATGGTCTCAAACAGTCACCAAAAGCATGGTTTGAGCACTTCCAGTTCCGGCACGCTATTCTGAAGAATGGGTATTCCCAGAGTCAAGCTGATCACACTCTCTTTACCAAGCGGGGCAATGGTAACATTACAGCCCTTATTGTCTATGTTGATGATATTGTGGTCCCTAGAGATGACACAGCTAAGATAAATAAACTGAAGATCTACTTGGCTCAACAGTTTGAAATCAAAGATCTAGGTCCCTTGAAGTACTTCTTAGGGATTGAAGTATCAAGGTCCAAGAGAGGAATCAACATATGCCAACAGAAGTTTGTTTTCAATTTGTTGACAGATACAAGGATGTTAGGCTGCACACCAGCAAGCTCTCTTATTGAGCAGAACCACAAATTTGGAGAAGCTTGTGGTCCCTCTCTTGTTGATGCAGGAAAGTACCAAAGGCTAGTGGGAAAGCTTATCTTTCTTTCTATGACACGCAAGTCTTATTTCTGTTTTTAATTTGTATTTCTTGTTAGGAAGTTAACGACAAAAGGGATTATAGATTTTTTTTATTTAAGAGTTGTAATACCTCTCCAATCGACAGAGAATGAAAACAGAAGTTTTTTTATTAGGATACTGATTAGTGAGACTCCTCTCTTCCCCTTTCTCCCCCAATCAATTCTGTTCCTTTCTCTCTTCTGTCTCCAGCGAGCTCTCTTCTTCTTCTTTTATTTTCTCTCCTATTGAACTTCTCTTCTCCTCTTACTATTTCTTCTTCAGTTTCAACAGGTATCGCTCTGCATCACCAGCAGAAGATTCCTTCCTTCGGTTGGTATTACTATTCTCTGTTGCAAACATCACAGGATTTCAGCAAGGATTTCCCTATGAAACAATCTGAAACAGGTCAGCTTGAATCAAATAAATACCTAATCAATACCTGTTTCTTCTATTTCTTCTAGTACCTTACTACCTTATCTATTATGCCTATCCTGCTCAATTCGTATTTTCTTTCTGAATATATAAATATGCATACTCTGTTGACTGTCCTTTCTATATTCTTTATCTGAGTTCAGATTTATTAACTAATTCAGACTCTCATTTAGTTGATATTCAAAATTACTGTCTTTTCTACTATTATGACAGACTTCATTATTGTGTGCTGATTTCTGAAACTGTTATTGACATAATCTGTTAAATCCCTACATATCATTCTGTGTCTTGATCTATCAATTGCTGTCTGAAACCTACTTAGACAACCCCAAGTTTCAGAACCGTACATTTATACCTGGTCCTGTCAGCAGCCTAGTTAACCCTAAATTCTGAATTGGGATTTAGAGTTTCAAGGACTGCATTACCCTTCAGTCAAGGATTTCTGAGCATCCAGAGTTATCACTATGAGTGAATTCCTTGTGCTTAGGAGTGGAGTCAATTTGGGCGAGTCAAGGAGTCAGAAGTTGGCAAGCTATGAATGGGTATACAAGTTACATGAGCATGACACAGGAAATCATTAATAGCACGAAGGCCACATTTTAAAAGAGCTTAAAGCTTCTTAATTAAAGAAACTTGTTACTTATAAGAATCAATGATACCTCTGAAAAACCTAATGGCACAAGAAAGCGGAAGAAGTTTACGAATTTTATCACTGAAAGGCTGTGGGTATGAATGAAGTGGCTGCATAGCAAAGGAAGAAAGAAGCTCCATGTTTAGCCAAAGCCGCTTATACAAAGACTTTTCAAATACATGGAATGAACCTTAAGAAGAAGCACAAATGGAATAATACATGGCCATCTGATTTGTTTGTGCAGCATACAATGCTTTGAACATCACAAAATGATTGGATCAAATTGGCTCGCTCAATTAGAATGCCAAAAGCAGGCTGGCTATGACCTATTGTCCGTACAGTATCATTGGGAATGTCTCTAGCAGATGAATGCCGTGAAGCATCTGGAAAACATTTTTGGCTGGGCGGAAGGCATTTGTTTAAGAAACCAGTAGAATCACTCTCCTAATAGTGCGCCAGAAAAAACAACACTGATAACCAATCGTTGCAGGAAACATCATATGTAGATATTGAGTGGTCAATAACAACCCATTCAGTCAAGTGTTGCTTAATGTGCCACCGAGAAATGAAAACATAATATTTGAAGCTACAAATCACAACAATAGATTGCGCTGGCATACAAGTGTCAAACCTGAAAATACAATCTGGCAGATAAAGTTTCACTGTTGTCCAGGAACTCGATGCTAGGATTGTGAAAAGATCCAAAACTATAATCCAGCACTGAAGATTGCTCCAGAAAGCGATCCATCTGAGGGCTCCTCGTGTGATCAATGGTTGAAGGTGAAATCATAGGAAGAGCTGAAAGTCTCAAGAGTGCAGAAGAACGTTCTTGGTATGCATCAACTAAAGCTGCAAGAGGCATGGGTGGAAACTGTGCTAGTGTTTCATCACAAGCATTGTCAATCCATGGGCAAAGTTGCTTGTGTCCATTATCCAGCTTCAAGCTGAACACTGCAGCCGCTTTTTCAACTGAGAGGTGACATGATAAAATTTCAAGTTGATTTCAACACATCAGAATATTCTCAATAATTCACATGACTTTGTATCAGACTAACTACAATAGCATACTGAATACCTTGCTGCTGTGACCATGATGAGGGAGTAGAAAATAAGAGACGTGCTCCACATGACTCACAAGCTATGATGTCCATCTCTACATTAATCCAACCTCTCCTCGCACAGTTTACAGCAGTTACTACCTGCATAAAATAAGATCATCATTAACAAAGGCAGTTTGCTTTAAGAAAACACTGCAATAAGAAAATATTTAGCACCCACCTTCCTGAAGTCAAGAACATGGAGTATAATCATCAGACAGATAGTACAGTACTCAAAAAACTCATACAAATATCTGTTTCCAATTATCCCATGAATAAAATATGAAAATTTCCTGATAGAATCCTGACCATCTATCAGTTAGGGAGTTAAAAGAAAAAACATAACGTTTTGACCCTCTGATACCCATCTCCCATTGCTCAAAACAATGCTTATGAAGAAGGAGAAGAAGCTCTATCCCAAATTGATGTTGGATACCCTGTTAAATAGATACATGAAGTTGAGATGCCTTCAAATTTCCAGAGATTCTGATAGACTTATTCACAAGTACCATGCACTAGTAATGAAATGCCTTTCACCGCTTGTGATTTAAGATAACACCTCTAGACAGTTCAAGAATCCAATTGAACTAAGCAAGTAAGCAACAGGACTCACCGAGAGCCACCGATAGAGAAGTCTTGTGTCAATAAAAATTTGCACCATTTAGGGTTCCATTTTAATTCCAATACAAATATAATTACAAAATCAACATAAATTACCAATCAAATGCCATGGATTCATAGGAACTCATCAAACAATTTAAAAAAATAAAATGATCTATTTAGTGATGTATCTATACCAGTTGATTTCTGTGCTTAAATAAACAAGGAGGTATTAAAAGCACAAGATGAAGAGGTGAGAATGAAGAGAATGCTGCAATTGAACCTTGGGTTTTCCGAACCATGTCATCGACTTGAATGTAGCTAACCTCCTCATAAGATCCCCTCGATCCCATGGTCTGCACAACGGAGTCTGCTTTGACCCAACAGAGACCACCTGACGCTTCAAACCTCCGACAACATCTCCTTCCGAGTTAGATTCCGCCATCAACGCATTAGACATCGAATTCTTGCGTTTTTTACATCTCAAAGGTTGTTCGGTTCCAGGTGAACTATCAAAATTGAATTTTCAAGAACATCAAATGAGATAATGAGCATCAATCCGTCGAAATTGATCAAAATATCAAACAAAGATAAGAGAGAAGCAACAAAGATCAATGGGATTTGGGGAAGAATATTACAGATTGCTTGGTCTCGGAGAATGGAACAGCTTGTCCATTATCGAGTGAAACCTCTTCTCCGATTCTTCCGCCATCGCTTCTGATTGTGTCTAAGCGACTGTTTCGGTACAGGTCTTCGTTCTTCTTCCTCGGTAACCTCAGACCGGCATGATAACCAGGCTCTGTGGTCTCTGCGAGGACAAAATATACTGTCCCGAACATGGGATGGGCTTGAGGTGGTTTAAAACTCGTAATCGATTACGGAAGCGGTCAGTGCCGAGATTCCAAGTCCGACTCGGATTAGAATCGGCTTGGTTTGAGAAAACCCTAAAGTGGGAAATCGGAATTGGCGATTCCTGATTCGATTCGCTGATATTCTTGAAACCTTGGGCTTAGTGCTTGGGGGCAAATGGTTTAGGAGAATTATCAGCGCCACCCCAAAGATATGACATTATTAAACGCACCCACCTTAATAATGTAAATATCAACTAGGGATGTAAACAGATCGGATTCGGCTCGGATAGTGCTATATCCGCATCCGCAATCGAATCCGATTAGTTTTCGGACGGATTCGGATAATGTCAAACGGATACGGATACGGATCGAATATTTTATTCGTTTACATGTAAATATAGCTTTTCAGATAGCTATAGCCTATCCGTATCCGCATTCGTTTAGCTTTCGAACGGATTCGGATAGTGCTAAACAGATACAGACATGGATTCGGAAACAAATTTCAGCTATTCATTTACACCCCTAATATCAACCTTAACCCAGATTCTAATGGGTTAACCTTTTAACTGTTAAATAGTGATGTCAACAGGTTAATTTTTTTAAAGACAATACTATCCTTCTTATGACATGAAGTTCCTATTCTACCCTTCCAATTAAAAGAAGGGAACCAAATCCTTCTTCTTCCTCAATCGAACGAAGAAACCCTCACCAATCGTATAATCACCTCTGCAATTGTCGACAAAGTCGAGGGACAAACCATACATACCGACGACCAAAGAACCCGGCATCGAGCGATGAAGGTAGAGAAGTCCCCGACGAAGCTCTTCCTCACTCTGGTAAGTACTGAAGATGCCCCAGTTCCTCTTAGTGTAAGTTCTCACAAAACCATTGCTTCCAAATCGATTTTTTTTTAGTTGAAATCATTTGTAAATTTTTTTAATTTTTTAATTTTTTTTTTTGGATCCATGAATGCATGAACAGCTTAGTGTTGGGGTTTTTATTGCAATTTGTAAACAAATTTATGTGTTTAGGCTTGATTGCAGTTTCCTTCATGCTTATCATGAGTTAAACCAAGTTTTAGAGTTGAAATCTCTTAGTTTTAGGGTTTTGCTTCACAAAACATCACACCGCATTTTCAGATTTGAGGACCCTATTGTAGGGTTCCTAAGACTAATTCCCGCCAAATCAATCCCCAATTCTAGTTTTTGAGACAAATTCCAGCCAAGAGAGCACACACACACCTTAAGCCCCTTGCTGTAACAGAGAGCGCACTCTCTCTCTCTCTCTCTCTCTGCCCTGCTGCACCACTCACTTGCACACACACACCCCACTGGCCTGCTGCACCACTCACTTGCAAACCCCCCATCACTGTCCTATTGCACCAGTCACTTGCACATACACACACACTGACTTGCTGCACCAGTTACTTGTAAGATGTAGCATTTGCAAGCAGGTAGACCACAACAAGAGAACCTGCAAAGATGGTCCAATGAAAGGGAAACGGAAAGGGGTAGCATCAACCAGCACACCTGCTAGTGGTAAAAGAAAAAGGGTGGCATCTAAGGTATATTTGTTTTCTTTCCTCTAAACAAGTCTTATTTCATAAATTTGTATATACATGCATGTTGCTTTTTTGCTAGTGTAGAGAAAGCAAAGTGGATCCAGCAATCAAGCTAATACCAGTAACTCTCAAAGGCAAACCATATCAAATGCTGCCTCTACAGAGACAATTGGGTGTATACAAGAAAGGGTGAGAGCAAAGATGGCAGTGAAGAGAGCAAGAAGAAATGCAAAAGTTCCAAGTAGTTTAGCCAAAGAAGGTGGTGGTCTCTAGTTGTAGGCAATGTTTTAAAAGGAATGTTTTAATGGACAAGTGGATTGTATTGGATGATAAACTATTTGAGGAGTGTTTTTATGAATTTTGATGATAGTAGTGTGTTTGGAACTTTGGATTGTATTAAGATCATTATTCGGGATTGAAAGGAGGGCATGCCAACGTGAGAAACCCTTCCATTGTCATCTCTATGGCCATTCTGCACCATGGATTGGTCCTTTGCTCAAATAATGATCGATCTTGGAACCTATTAGCATTACTTGATTCACCAAATATTTAAGTAACACTTATTGATTATCCATTTGTTGTTTGTGGGTTTCAAATTGTTGTTTTTTTATCCTTGAATTGCTGACTAAGGGCAATAGAGACCTCGGAGAGCTTCTTCACAGCCGCATCAAGAGACTTCATTCTTGTGTTATTAGCCATTGCTTGAGCAAGCCACGAAAGATCAAATACTTGATAGAATAAAACAAGCGGAATATTCATGGAGACCAATGAGCATACAATAAATTACAGAGGTGTTCTTGGTGTACCTGGATCCATGGTTGTGGAAACCGAACTCTTGATGATCCCTGTCGCACATGGACTGTGTTGGTCTGGTCTGTCCTCTTTCACTTAACTTTAGGTTTTTCCAGAGAGGTCACTTAATGGGTCAGTGACAACTATTTATAGTGGTGAGGGCAGGGACCAACCCTGCATAAAAATAGGGTTTCCTTCCCATTAAGTAAACAACACTTTAGGTCCACACATAGTAACTAGACTCATACCATTAAGGCAGCTCCCATCAACACTGCTAAACCGATTTTGTTAAAATAAAGTGGGATTATGCCAGCCCACTTTATGGAAATCTTACAATACTAACTCAGATTTTGAAGAATTAACTAGAGAAAGGTGAGCAAGAGTAAGAAGATAAAACTAAAGATTTTTATTGAAGATTTGGAAAAAGAATTACAGAAAAATACAACTTCGAGTGTCTCTAACTCCATTAGAATGAGGATGAGAGAGAAAGAGAGAGAAATACAAGTAAGAGAGAAGAGTTACAATGAATTTTCCATACTCATTATCCCTCAAAGGCTCTCTTTTATAACTTTTCAAATGCTCACCCACCAACTATACAAACAGAACTGTAACTAAATTCGAATTGTCACTTTAGTTCGTTACAAAATCCTTTAGAGTTGATGGTCGTTTCTTGTTTCTCATGCCCTTGTAGGAGCCACATAAGTCTCTGATGTGGCCTCTGAACTTACTGTTGTATCTGTAAAATTTCCATAAGGTGAGCTGGCATAATCCCATTTTATTTTAACAAAATTGGTCTAGTTGTATTGATGGGAGCTGCTTTAATGGTATGAGTCCAGTTACTATGTGTGGACCTAAAGTATTGTTTCCTTAATGGGAAGGAAACCCTAGTTTCTATGCAGGGTTGGTCCCTACCCTCACCACTATAAATAGTTGTCACTGGCCCATTAAGTGACTAACCTTAGAAAACCTAAAGTTGTGTGGAAGAGGGCAGACTAGACCAACAGTTCGTGTGCGATAGGAATCGTCAAGAATTCGACTACCACAACCACGAATCCAGATATGCCAATCACACCCTTGGATTTATTGTATGCTCAGTGATCTCCATGAGTGTTCCGCATGTATTATTCTATCAATGGTATCAGAGACTGATCATGGTTGATCAATGTGGCTACAATTATTAATTTTATTATTGTTATGCGTGAATGGAGCAATCGATCAAAAAAAAAACCTTGCGGCCATGGCGGCAACAGTCGACCGCAGGGAAAGTCCATACTTTTCTGCTGGCCAAATATCTATATCGATCAATTGATCGCAGGGATGAGATAAACCTTCGTCGTGAGGTTTAAGACTAACAGTAACCCATATTGGCCGCCACTAGAGGTGGCAATTTTTTCCTTTATGAAACCTCTGAAATTTGCAAGTTTTTTTGCCTTTTTTGTGGTGGCGGTTGAGTTTTCTAGCATCTGGGCAGGAGTTATGGTCGCCGGGTTGGGGGTCGTGTTCGTTGGTAGCATCAAGGCTGCCTGTCGCCCCCTTGAACCGCCACAAGAGGCGACAGATTTCTTCTAAAAAAAAACCTTAAATTTTTCTTTTTGCAAATCTCTGTTGTCGTTGGGTTTTTCATCAGCCATTGAAGGCGGCGTTATGATCGCCAAAGCACGGTGATTCTTCGTCTGGAGTTTCAGAGGCTGCCGCCCCCTGGTTCGGCAACCACCAACGGCGGTGGTGGAAGTTTTTTTCAAAACGCTAAATCTGATTTTCCTTTTGCGTATTTTGGGGAAGAAGATGGGGGAATATTCCCCTGTCCGATTCCCCTACCTATTTTGATCTTTTTAAAAAAAAAAAATTTAGAAAAGTCGAAAGTCAAAAGTCAAAAAAGTTCAAGCAAATGGGTTCTGCTATCGTGCGCACAAGAGGGATTGCTAACGTGCTCCCGGGTTGGGTCGACCCAATGACCCGACCCAACAACCCGGTTGAGTGACCCGAAGTTTGACCCTACTCGACCCAGTTGACAGGTCAACGTGTTGACCGTTGATCGCAGTCTGACCGGGTTGGTTTCGGTCCATTCGGTTCGATTCTGGCCCATGTCTTGGCCGGTTCGATTCTGGTTCATAAAACAGAGTCTAAAAAAAAAATAGAGGAGGAAAACAGAAATTAGTTTGGTTTTGTTTTTGTTTTATAAACAAAAATGGATTTGGTTTGGTTTTTTACTTTTCCTATTTTATAAACAGAATCTATAAACAAAAAAAAAAAAAGAAATAAATATTAAAAGGTTTTTGGTTAATTCTGTTTATACTTTGTGCAATTTTGATCTGTCACGATAGGGAACACATAACTTCTAACACTTAGAAAAATTTTTGATGTGTTTCCAATTTTCACATAATGAGATTTTGTAATTGTCATTATGATAGAAAATTATTTACTTGTTGAATCTAGTAATGGTATGATGGAACACCTTGTATATATATTAATTGTTTCATGCTCTTGTGTTCTATATTACAGTATAATAGGATATGTGGTGTATATCTCGTTACTGTTTGTTATTGCCACCATGATGCAATGCCTTTATATTGTGGTGTTCCAGTAGAAACACGTTTAGTGTTTGATTTGTACCTCGTTATATTTCAAATTGGTACGATAGAAAAGTTTTATGCATGGTAACACTTAGTCTTATTTCAGTTGTATTTGTTACATGCCTAAAGAGGACTTTTGAATGAAAATAAAATGAGCATATTCGGTTTTTTGGTGGCTTATTATTATTATAAAGTCCATTAAATTTGAAAATGTGTAATATGGATATAAGCCTGTATTAATTTTCTTTGTTTAAAGGTTTATCATCGTTTTATGCCATGTTTATCATATTGTCATATTGACTGATCGAACCGGTGGGAGGATGGAATTATGTACTTTGAGTCGGTTATATGGTTCGACCAGTGAAAAAATGTAATTATGAACTTTGTTTAGATTTTGACTCAATTTTGTCTGTTTTGGTTCAATTCAGGCGATGGATTATTCGTAGAAAATGATTTGGTTCATTCTATTTACAGAAACAATTTTTGCTGATATAATTCATGGAAACGTTTCAAAGAAATATTTTTGCTTCAAAATACTATTTATGCACTTCTTTTTTGGGGAAACAATTCTATTTTGGAAACTGTTTTGGTAAAAGTGATTTTCTAAATTATTTTAAGGCTATTTTTAAGTCCTTTTTGAGCCGTTTTGATCCTGAATTTAAAGAGTACCTTGGACCGATGGAAGTATAAAACTTAAGTCAAGGATAATTTAATGTTCCATACAGTGTCAGGAACGTGTTAAAGCATACTCTCAATTTTAGGGACATTAAATTAAACTCCCACATAAGGACCTGTTCGGCTGCATTAAGTATCCCTTGGCCTTTTAAGGTGTTGTTTGGATACATAAAGTAAATTTTGGTGCATATTGGTTGTTTAATTGATTAATCATTTATGCTTTGTTTTCTCTCATGTTATGTCACATACATATACGATTTGCAACATCACATTTTGGACTATTTTAAGTGTGGATTCAGTGCCATTAAGGTTGTGACATCTAACTATGTCACAAGAAGGTAAATAAGACCACATGTATATTATAATACATTAAGGAATTTGTGGCATTTTTGTATTGTCATGAGGTATTATAATCAGTGATGTACGCTTTTGGTTTTTGTGATATTTAGGAAAACACAATCTTTAATGTCTGAAATTTACAAGTTTGCCATTGAGGGGATATTGTTGCCACATGTTCCATCATTTTATATCCCATAAAGTTATTTTAGGCAATCCTATAAATATGTGAAGACATTGAAATTTTAATTTGTTAAAACTTGTGTACAAGATGAACATGATGATGTCCATATATAATTGATGTTTTGGATCATTAAAGTAGTAAACTTGGGCTTATAAAGTTACGGATTAAATATTTCCATCATAGTTTTAATGAAACCTATTTGAAAGGTCTTATAAATGGATTGACCATAAATTATTTATGGAAGTGAATCAGAAATCCTACGATTTTAAGTTTAAAATAATTTATGAATTCTATATATGACCTGATTATTGTGTTTGGCTTCATTTCTAAAAATCATTTCTGTAGATTGGTTCTATATGTCTTTTCTGATCTTGAAAGTCATTTATCAACAAACTTTTGTGGATTACTTCCTGTGTTTATAGTTATTATTTTGGAACCTCTATGATATCGTAATTATGAATATATTGACTTGTGAGTCCTACTATTATGTATTATTTTTCTATCATCATATACAATTAGGTTGGGTCGACTCAATAATCCGGCTCGTCGACTTATTTTAGACTAGTGGACCCATTGCCAGTATGGTCTTTTGATTTTGATCGATTTTGGTCTTTTGGTTTATGACAGTTTTGAACAAGATTGTTTAGTTCAAGAGTGAGCAAGTTTTAGATCTTATATGAAGCTTTCTTTTGGTGTCACCATGGCAAGATAGAATTCTATCCTACTATGGGTGATGGATGCATTACACATTGATTTATATGCATTACACTTGCTTTTCATGAATTTTTTTTAGTCAATTTGATGTATTTTGACTTGCTTATCGGCATTATACAGTGTGTGACATTCGATTTCGTCACGAGGGATTGCATATAGCCTATTCTTGATATTAACATTCTGTGATAATTCTAAACGTCACGAAAAGATTAATTTAGGTGACACTTCTTTAAATATATTGGCTATATGTGTTTTATGATAAAAGCAATATTGATAGAAATTATTGAAAGAAAATGGGCATTCAGTAGCAATCCAAGTTTATGGGGTTCATGATTTAAGTGATTATGCTTCCACTTAGTGGGCTAGTTACTTGGATTGTGAAATCATCATTGACTATTCGGGTGGATTGCAGTCAAGAAAATCATATGACGAATGATGTGCTCTTGCCACCACAGGTGAGTCATCGTTTGATCGGTTTCGCTTGATGGTGTTAGGGTGACGTTTTGGGCTTCGCAGCTCTAGAGGTTCTTGTCTTACTACCACAGGTGATAGAATCGAGTGGTGTTGTTTCAAGCGTCTCGCCTTGCAAGTGAGAGATTTCACTGCGTGTTAGACGATCTTGCCACCACAGGTGTGACCCCGATGACGCCGGATCTTTCCCCAGTTTATATTTTTCTATAGTTACTGAAAATAAAACTGGGATAAATCTGATTAATAAACCCTAATTAATTAGTTTCAGTCATATTATTGGGATATTGATATGCTTTCAGTTATTGCATATTGTATGTTTTGATAAATTTTGTATGATCATGTTTATCAGTTTTAACTTCCCAATTATCTTCAATCAAAATCTTGAATGGTTCCAATTTAGGGAATGAAACGAATTCTTTAATGTTTTTTATGACTATAGTGAGAATGAATTTTGCCATTTTAGAATTGACAAACCTTCCAAGCCATTGGCTGACAGCTCCATTGAAGATAAAATTTTTTATGAAAAGTGGGAGGTATCAGATTGGTTATATCTGATAGTCATAATATACATTATGGATATGACCATCAAGAGAAGTGTCATTTTGATTGAGAGTACTAAGGAACAGAAACTCATTACACCTATAAACAGAAGATTCATTGTTTATAATGAACTTTAAAGAACACTTATATGGATTTTGTGTTGTTTACACCCAGTCCTTATAATAGTGTTAGTGTGTCTGTGAGTATATTATAAAGTACTATTTATGTCATACAAGTTGAGTTAAATGGAGATAAAATACTTGATATGTTTTCTTGTATGGTATATTATTCAATTATTCTTATCTTAGTTTGATAACATTTATCTGAATATCAGTGAGAGTTAGATAATCTTTTCTTATATTTTATAGTGACGATATTCTTACTGCAAGTAATAATGTTACCATTTTACTTGAGACAAAACAGTAGTAACCATTTTAATAAGAAGATCTTGGTGAAGCCTCTTATGTTTAAGGATTAAGATTCACCTTAATAGAACTATATGTATTCTTGGTTTGTCTCAAAAGACCTCTTATAGAAAAAAACCGATTTACCAACACTCAGTGAACTCAGGTGAATAATACTCTTTGTGCATCTAATGTTGGTAGTTTAATGTAACCTCAATAATACATATGGATTGATATTACTTATTTTATATTTGAATAATCTTGGAATAACACATTAGGTAACTGCCAAGATGACCTAAAAGACCATATGTGGATACCTGTTTTGTGATGACAGATGGTGTTATATGTTAGATGAGCGTCTAACAGACACTGACTGCTTGTCTGTATACAAGCAAGAGATTTGTGGTCTATTATGATGTCACTATTTAGACTATATGGCTGAGGCATTTTTTAACTCAAGGAATTTGATATTTATGCTTCCTTGTTATAGAGAAAGTATGTGAGTCATAAAACTCAGTAGGGTAAATTACTGTAGATAATATGATTGTTGATCCTCTCACTAAAGGATTTGACTCCAAAAGTTTTCAGGAGTATGACAGTAATATGGAACTTGTTAGTTATTTTGATGCATTTTATTAGTGGGAGTTTTGCTTATGTATACAGTTGCTGCTTATGTATACAATTGCAACTGGTTTCATATCCTTGTCTTTTGTGACATTTTATTCTCGAGAATATATAAACATCTTTATTATGGCCATTTGTTTATTGTGTATACACTTGATTAATTGCCTTATAGAGAATTAATTGAGGTCATAAGTGGTGTATTTACCTTATTCGGTATATGAGGTTCCAGTCAATACACGCACATCCAGTTGTTAAATAAATGCATGCAGATTCTATTGTGTACACTTGATTTTTGCCTCCTTCAAATATTTGAGGCTATGTGGTGTATTTGTCTCCTATGGTACTTGAGGCCTTCAGTAAATACGCGCACATTTTGTTCACTAGAAGAGCCTCATTCGTTTTCGAGGAGGTATACTAGTATGTTGGGACATTCGGATCCAGTCTCAACAAGCTTTCTTATATGAAGTATTTGCGTTTGGGCGACGCGTACGGTAAAATGAAACCTCCAGTATTTGTCTCATGCGGCTCATTCGGTTTCCGAGCTTGGACCAATTTGGAAATTGGCATGTTGATCATTGTATCATGTATTTTTCATACCACACTCTCATACTGTACAACCCAAGTTGGTGAGGCCATAAGCACTTTGATGTGTTAGGTCCCATGTCTCTTTAGATGTGACGATCTGCACTGTTGAGTGTTTGTAATTTCATTCGGACCAAGACATCAGTTTTAAGGTGTACTCCATTCAACACTATCTTTTGTGGCCACAATCAGTTTGTCTAAACCGGAGAGTCATTTTAAAAGGTTTTCAAAATCAAAACTTGTGACATATGCAGCTCAAGTAGGAGATTGTAAGATTTCCATAAGGTGGACTGGCATAGTTCCACTTTATTTTTACAAAATCGCTTTAGTTGTGTTGATGGGAGTTGCCTTAATGGTATGAGTCCAGTTACTATGTGTGGACCTAAAGTATTGTTTCCTTAATGGGAAGGAAACCCTAGTTTCCATGCAGGGCTGGTCCCTACCCTCACCACTATAAATAGTTGTCACTGGCCCAGTAAGTGACTAACCTTAGAAAATCTAAAGTTGTGTGGAAGAGGGCAGACCAGACCAACAGTTTGTGTGCGACAGGGATCGTCAAGAATTCTGCTGCCACAACCACTGATCCAGGTACGCCAATCACACCCCTAGATTTATTGTATGCTCATTGATCTCCATGAGTGTTCCGCATGTATTATTCTATCAGTATCATGTATTGTGGCCACATCAGCTGCAAAAGTCACATTTGGCCCTTCTTCTTGTGTTGAGCTGCTGGTGCCCCTGCTTGTAACATTATTTAAGGTTTCTTATGATATGGAGTGGATGGCTAGCATTTATTTTGAAGAAGAAGAGAAGGTGATTTAAGGTTTCATATGAGATGGAGTGGTTGGCCAAGAGAAGAAAAAGAAGTTCCACTTGGGGAGAAGGAAGTGATTTTCTAGGAATAGAGATAAGGGATAGGGGATTTGATATTTCTAATGATGAAATAAGAACTCTTTGCGAAATGCTATTTTCACCCATTTTCAGCTTGTATGTACCATATTTCTTCTTTAGATAGGCAATAGAAATATATTTTATAATATCATATGAGGGGTCTCCAATTCAAAACCTAAACAACCTTGGCAACAAAAAGGCAAAAAAAGAGGAAAGGAAAAAATATGGCATATAGATGAACTACAATAAACAAACCACATCACCACCCACTCTACCAGGTACAACAACCACCTTTGCTACCAACTTCTAGTCATTTCACTGTAAACTACAGTATGCTCCCTTATATTCTATAATTTGTTCGTTATTTTTGTTTTCTCAGACTTGATCATTGCTTATTGCTAGCATAATTATACCATATTGCATTGATATGATTCTTCATATAGCATATAAGTAGGATTATATCATTTTCATTATGCTATCTAGCTATTTGTGATATTAATAGTAGTAGATATAATGGATACATCAAAAAGTATATTAGCATGCCTAGGTCGCCTAGGGAAATTTATCCTCTCAAGTACGGTGCACTGCCTAGTGCACCACAATAAAGACTCCAACCGTAAAAACATGGGCAGCTGTGTCTTTTTATCCTCTCAAGTGTTGGGCAGACGGTTGAATTCTTAAGTGTGGTGCACTGGGCAATGCACCGCTCTTGAGAGGATGAAAATCTGGTCGCCTAGGCGGCCGCCTTATCACTTAAGCGCTTAGGAGGCCCTCAAACGCTTTTGGTCGCCTAGCACTTTGACCATTATAAAGCTAAGCTGGAATACAAAAACACTAGCGAAACTAAAGAAACTAGAATCACAATGAACTTATAAAATTTGAGAAAAGTAAGATTAAAACTAAATGTGAATATGTGGTAAAAATATCAAAGCAAAGTAATGGTTAGATTAGGGGAGATACACATGGACAAAGAAGTTGTTTATAAGAGATACAAGGAGATGTGGTAAGTAGGCATTTCCTCTCCTGCAGAGTAATAAATTTAGGGTCGAACATCTTCGAAAATAGAGGATTTCAGTTCTTATAACAATTGAAGCTAAAAACTTGGTTCTGATTGCTTGACTGTGACAATAATGTAGATCTGGGCTTTGATTTGATAAAAAAAAAAAAAAAATCAACCAAAACATTGTTAGCCTTCAAAAGAGGTTTTTTTTTTTTCTCTCTTTAGCCTTTAAAAATGCCAAAAAAAAAACCAGAAAAATTCCAAAAAAAGAGTGTATGTTATGTTTCTCACTATTCTTTAATTCTTTAGGCCTAATCCCCCCTATTGCATATTTAAGCCACCTTGTGCATGTTTTTTTCTCTTTTAGGAAATATATATGTCATTTTATCATTTTAATTCAAAAAATCTATAAAAAAAAATGCATGCTTGCTGTGTTTTCTGTTTATGATCATGAAACGTGTCATTATTCACTGTTTATCATGTTAGTGGAATTCCAAATCATGTCATATTAGTTTTATTTATTTTCTATTTTTTTCATAATTAAGACATATATGTCATAATGTACATACTATGATGAATTTAAAATAGGAAATCAAAGAAATATGATGCATTTTAGTAAATATATTCCATGTGCATATTTTTTTGGAACTTAATAATTTCATACAACAAAAGCACAATTAGTATATGGTTTAGAAAGATTGGTTCCGGCCAGGCATTATGAGGTGCCTAATACCTTCCCCAAACGTAATCTGACACTTATCCAGAGATCTAAAGCAGACCTACCATTGAGTTTTGAGTTAATTTAGCGCATCTTCTACAAGGGAGGGATACCATTTTGGCTCATAATCCTTAATCTAAGTGACAACTCCATTTTTTTTCCGGTCCACTCTCTTCCAACATGAGAGGATACTGCGGTGAGATACTGGATAGTAAGTTAATTTGAACCAGAGATTCACCCGATCCGATCCCAATTTCATTGTGAAGTACTCGTACCCAATTATTTAGTTAAAAGTGTTTTTTCCTTCGTCTGATTGGTATATATATTAAGAGTGAGGCTGGCATTGTTGCCAATCTAACATCCCTTCTGGTCGTCCGATTGGCATAAGTTGTTTTGAAACTTACACCTTTGATTAGTATAATGACTTGGGTTTGAGGTCATCCATTTGGTGCTAAAACTCTGATTTCTCATTGTTTCCCATCTCAGTGAGCTTTGCATGCAACGCTCTTGTTTTGTAGACCAAAAGATGGAATTTTTGGATGAAGAAAGTCGATCGAGGTTCCTCTTCCATTCTCGCATTTGTTCTTCTCACAGCCCAAAATCTGAACCCCAGAGGATCAGCAAACCATTGGTCTTCATCTACACTTCTGTTTCCATTCTCTTCTTCGTTCTCTCCTTTTTTCTTCAATCCGAAACCCTCAAATTCCTCTTCATATGGTTCTCTCTGTCCCTCCTCGTTGGCCCATTCGCTCAAATCTCTATCACTAGCGACGACATTCGTGTCGGTAAGGGCGAGCCTCTCGAGCCATTGTCAGATCTCGATCCACCCCTTGAATTTGATGAATCAAAGAAAAGAGCTTCCAGTCGCTGCCAAAAAGTTCGAAGATCTATGGATTCCGTGGTGAACTCATCGTCAGTGGTGGTTGCGACTATTGACAACTCAGATAAGAAATTCGAGAAAAATAGAGGGAATCCTGCATGTAACGATAATGGGTTTGTAGTTGAAGAAGAAAAGGAGTGGACTGATGAGGATTTTGAGCTACTGACGAAACAGATATCGAAGCATCCTGTTGGAGAGCCAAAACGATGGGAATTGATAGCTGAAGCTTTCGGGGGAACGCACGGATAGGATAGTGTGATTAAGATAGTGAAATCACTGTCAGAGAAGAGACCCAGTGGTGGAGATTCATTCTTGTAGCTTCTGAAGCAAAGAAAACCCTTAGAAAAGCTGTGAATGAAGAATCAGCAGTTGAGTCGACGACTAATGTTGAGATTAAGAAAGAAAAAGTGGTTTGAATTGGACCTCTGGCGAAGATATTGCTCTTCTTAATGCTCTGAAGGCATTTTCGAAAGATGTTCCGATGAGATGGGAGAAGATCACAGCTACTGTTCCGGGTAAATCTAAGGCTGTTTGTATGAAAAGAGTCACTAAGTTGAAAAGGGATTTCCATAGCTCAAAAGCTATTGCAGACTCATAGTAAGGCCTTCCCCCTACCCCCTTCTTCTGTCTTCTCTTCTCCTCCCTTTTGTGACTGCAATTAATCACTGTGAGAGTATACTTTGAAGACCTGAATCAAGCCTCTGTGAAGTTCTTATTAGTTGCTGCTATTATACAACCTGAGGAGGCCCTAGAACAACTGCAGATCTGCAGTTTCAGCCCAGTTGCTCCTGCAAATTTTGAGCCTTGATTTCTCTACAACCTGTACTCTGTTTAGGCAGAGGTTTGGAGGACTGGATCTCACAACCCAGGGCTACACTCGATCCTGACTTGGAGTCCAAAATTCCCCCTGGTTTGCAAGATCTCCACAAACTTTCTATTTTTTTTAATCTGTCCTAGTCAGAATTGACTGAGATTTGGAGGGTTTTCTACTATTGTCTGGGCCTTCACTCGACCTCACTTTCTACCTCTACTGCTAGCTGGATTATTCTACAGCACTCACCTTCTAATTCTGAGTTTTTCCTTCTATTTTCAAGACCAACTCAGATCTCTACTTCTGACCATCAGAATTGGATGAATTTTGGAGTATAGACCTTGTTCAACATCATCTACACTCAACCTAAGTTAGACATTGTTCTACAAGCAGGTTTGATCTCTACCTCCTAAGTTACTAATTCTGGTTTTATTGTTATTATAATGTTCCGCTGCAATCTGTCATCGATCCTATTGTAGAGTGCTTATTAATTGAACCTATTCTACATTAGCTGTTTATCGAAGAATCAATGTGGTATAATGGGTAGATGCCTTTTACATTTAAAAAAAAAGGTTCAGCATCTAAATACCATATGGAGAATAGATACAGAGATGGACAGGTTTATAAGAAATCAGCTTTGTCCTACCAGGGATCTAATTAGTATCTTCCTCAATTTCTCTGCGGACCACATCTGCACTAGAAAATCAGATGGTCAAGCAACAAATCAACTTACGCAAAAAGAGAAGCTAAAAAAGGATAATCTGCAGTACATTGGACTTCAAAGTTTAACCAAGTAAAAAACTCGGCATAAAGAAAAGCAAAGAAAAATGGGGACACAAAGTTTTACGATCTTTAATCTGGCCCAACTAAAGATGAATCAGAAGCGAACAAAGAAAATAACAGGTTAATTGAATAGTTCAAAACTACAAGATTTATAGTGCAATATTGTATTTGCTGCAATCTACATAAGTAAAACAATGTTTCCTTAATTCATAAAAAAACAAATAAAAAGAATCATATAAATGTAAAAAATGCACATACAATGCCACAACATCAATATCTAATCAGTTATTCTTCTAACATAGCTATAGCAGGAAATCAAAGAAGTGAATAATGAACAAACAATAACTCAGCCTTATCCCAACTAAATAGGGTCGGTTACATGGATCCTTATCCTCCAAAGCTCTAAAATGAACATGTCACTAAAATTTCAAATGAAATGTTGAGCACATGGAGAACATTATTTGACATACAAGTTAGCATTACATCCAACTTACGTAACACTAAGAAATGCTGCACCAGACAGCCCACAGATGCATTCAGCATAACATCCAATTCACGTAACATAATCATCATTGATTGAAAAAAGAAAAAAAATATTTCTAAAATGAAGATCTCAAGGTTTGATATAACAAAAACAGAAGAGATATACAGTTGATATAACAAAAAAAAGAAGTAGATATCCGTATCAAAATCGGGGAATTTCTTAAATCTCAATTGATGAAACTCAGCGTATTGAGCATGCCCGTCATCTATTTGTCGCAGTTGCAATACTAATGGTCGCTTCGTAACCATCCCTAAAATCATCACAAAACCGCCAAATCAGCAACCATAAATTAATAACAACAACAGTTACCCGAAGGCTCAGAACCCTAACCAATTCCCCGGGAAAGAAAATCATGGCCAACAATACTCCCCAGTATGGAAGACTTCCCATAACTCTGCTCTCAAAACAGAATGAGAGTTAGAACCAAAACATAATAAAAAGAAAGAATAGGAATAAAATGAGAAATCATACCCTATCCTTCAATAACGGCAATAGAAGGAAGGGCTCCAACAGCGCCAAGCCACCGTAGTCACTGTAGAGAGTACAAGCTCTCTGTATTCGGTTCACGATAGCAATCAAGCTTTCCATGGTCGCTAACTTAAGAACCCTAATTGTAGTTTCCGGGGTTTTCAAAAGAACGCAAGCAAGCGGAAAAATAAAATGGGGATATATATATACTAGTAAACATGCACGTGTGGTCTTATGTTGGAGAGAGAGAGAGGAATCGATGACTATTAATTGTTTAAATCAAAATTGCTAAAAGCAAGGGCAGAAAAGCAAGTACCATCTGTGTGAGGATATGGGGATAGCCAAACCTAGACTCCTATTGGTTGACAAGACTGATTGTCAAAACCGGTCCATGCCAAAATTGAATGAAGAATATGGTGTGAGATCCTAGAAGCAATAGTTTACAAGAAATTCAAATATTCAAATTATCAAAAACCATAGTTACTTGAAGACCTAAGTACAAAGCACAATATAAAGATTACAAGTTTTAGCCATAACCAAAAGAATTAGGAATTAAATGACACGGATCATCAGCCCTTGTTCTTTGTGTTGGGTACATAGCACAAGAAGCAGTTTGGAGTATTAGCCTTAGAGTTCCTTAGATTCTAAAGGACCTTAGAGTTCCTTAGATTGAACTCCAACCAAGTATAAGCCTCACAACCAAGGAGGAAGAGTAAATGACCATATTGGCTTGCTAGAATAAAAAACATCAAAATATTGCAATTTTTCGTTGTGTTTATGATGTTTTCATGAATCAGCCATGATAATCCCATCTCTTCCAAGTTCCAATAGCCTAGACAAGACTCTGTATATGTCAAAGATACAGTTGATAAGTAGGTGTGAGGGGTTCTTGCAATTCAAATGCAAAGTACAGCGGTTTCTAATTTGTGTGGCTTTTTGTTGTTAGTCAGTCAAACTATCTTTACTTTTGGATCTTGTATTAAAATCTTACTGTTTTATATTATAATCATTCAATCATAATAGGGTATCAATTGAATGGGGTAGAGCATCACAACAATGATAATAGTCATAATCTTGTTTGACCTCAAGCTCCTGAGGCAGTTGACCAATTTTACATGACCTAAATTATAAGCAAAGTGAAACCTAGTCATATGTGACCTGAGTTACAAGAAAATTGAAACAATCCATATATGGCCTAAATTATGACTGCAGTGGAAATTTAGCTTAAAATCGTCTCTCATCGTCTAGCAATATTCTTCTTTAAATGATTAAACAACTAAAGTTCATATATACCATTCAAATTGCTAACCACCACAATCATACCAAACTCTTGACATCCATTTGAGGAGATCAAGCACTCGGAAAGGCCGCATTACCTCATGAAAGTTGCCACTGGTAAAAAGATAATCTTTTGTCTATATTTAGAGGGAAAAATAAATATGTAAAGAAGAAAAATTTACATACCTAATATGCTTTGAGTGATTGATCAACAACCTCTTTCTTCTTGTTAACACTCTTGTACTCTGCAAGACATCAATAATTTCCAAAAATTGTTTTGGTCTTTTGGAGATGGGACTCTTAGCCTCTTTCTTCTTGTTAACACTCTTGTACACTATTCGCATTAAAACTTCTCTAGGTAGATGTCAATATGGTTGTTTAATCTATGCCAAAGCTAAGGGGTAGAAAGGGGGAAGTAGAGACAAAACAGAACAAAAGAATGGAATTGTTCATCCAAAAAGGCAATAAAAGAAAGGGGGAAGTAAAGACAACGACAGAAACAGAACAAAAGTAATAACAGTAAACTAAGAAAGAAAAAAACCAAGATATAGGGAGAAACCTCATCACATCCATCTTTTGCATCTTTGATCACATAATTTCATATTGTTTCTGTTTCAAACTTCTTATTGTCCACATTTTCAAAGGATGCCACATAAAAATCAGAAAAAAAAGACAAAGAAGCTCTATGGGCTCAACTCTTGGAAGCAATACATAATATCATATGAATTCAAGGGTTGCTTTATAAATTGCAACATGGCTTTTGCTGGACTCAATTAAGACTTAGGGGGTGAAGTAATACATAAAAAAAAACTCCACATAAGTGGATTCGGAGATAGAAAGTAGATTCATCATAGCAGCCAGTACAAAGTAAAAAATCAACATTTGAGGCTTAGATTTGATTTTGTGACCATTATGCTTAAAGTTTTTCACTCCAGGACAAGCTTATGATCCAAATATCAGAAAATTAAGATTATCAAAAGATACCAGAGAGCAGAAATTCTAGCAACTAATGCAAGCCAGACTTGTGCCATAGAATGGAATAAAAAGGATTCGATAAAAGTACAAAATATGGCATTACACACCTTTCACATAGTCACTATTACAGTTCCAAGTTACAATTGAATAATCAGGTAAGAGAAGAGTCCAAATCCAGACACCAAGACAGAATTCTAGTGTTTGGTACTCTCAGCAGAATTCTCCTCCTTTCCCAGACAACCACAACTTTCTTTAGAAAGGCTTCTATTGGCTGGTAAGAATTCTCCACGGCCTTGGAAATTCTCTGACATCGCTCACCATGCTTTGGTACTGCCGCAATACATTTCTTTAAGATATTTTTTCAGTGCTTCATTTCCATGCTGAAGCTTAAATTTGTAGCGCAAAGCCCAGAAATCCCCAATATCCAACACGAGAATTACTGCACCATTCAGCCAGTTTCTTGCTTTCTCCACCTTCTTGTCATGCGAAAACAATTTACCACAACAACAATGATAGGGAAATCATGATCCGCCTGCTTGAGTGCATCAACACTTTTTGTTTTGTGTTTGGGACATGGGGCCATCTCAATTGATGTTGCCCACAGGATACCACTGGTCCACTGGTAAGGCATTCTTGCAATCCCATTGCCATCAGATTATCAGCTTCCTTATTATTTCCATGACTTAATTCAGCTTGAATTGCAGTAAGTCAAACTTCAAGATTTTAGGGATTCTTCTTCCTGGCCATAGTAAGAATCGCTTGTGCTTTGCTCAGCATATTAATCTCTCCTTAATATTAGCAAGGGAAAGACAAAGGAGAATGCAACTGGGACAATGCTTTAGATTTGACTCTTAAGCTTTCTTGGCTTGCTCCAAGCGACCAAGATGGTTGTCCAACTATTGAAGCATCATCCACAATTTGAAGAATGAAGGGAAAGGTTTCAGCTCCTCTTCAAGCAATCTCCTCTCCTCTGCGGTGTTCCCCAATTCTCTCTCAACAATGGTTGATTTCATACACACCCTTTCTGTGCCTCGTCTTTCTCAAGATTTAGCAAGAAGCATTGTTGCTCGCTCAGGCTCATGGTTCTCAAACTCCAAATTGAAAGCCACAAGCCAGATTTCCTCAGAGTTGGGAATGGCAGCATAAGCTTCCTGGATAATAGCTCAAGCAGCAGGAACACCTCCAGCAAGCCACTTCTCTTTGGCACCTGTTCAGATCACATACACACACATGGAGACAGGAATTAACGTGGTTCGGTCTTCATTGTGAAGCCTACTCCACGGCTGAAAAACCCCAAATCTTCTTGCTGCTTGGGGTGAGGTATATTATTCTTAAATAAGTGATGGATACAAGATTAATATGATAGGTACAATAACAGAATATATTACATTAGGAAATTGCAATATATCCCTGATCATGCCACGTCACATACTATGTAAGATGACCATGGCAGCTCATATCCGTTACACTCCCCCTCAAGTTGGAGCGAAGATATCATCGGCGGTCAACTTGACTAAGATTTCTTGAAATGGTCCCTTGGATAGAGCTTTAGTAAAAACATCTGCAAGTTGATTCTCACTCTGGACATATGGTGTTTCTATCGTCCCGTCTTGAACCTTTTCACGAACAAAATGGCAGCCAACCTCTATGTGTTTAGTCCTCTCATGGAAGACCGGATTGGACGCAATGTGAGTGGCAGCTTGATTGTCACAAAATAACTTCATGGGACGTTTAGACGACTCAAAACCCAATTCTTGTAGCAATGCTTGGATCCATATCAATTCACTAGTAGCCGACGCCATCGCCCTGTACTTTGCTTCTGCACTAGAGCGAGCAACAATGTTCTGTTTGTTACTTTTCCAAGTAACAATATTTCCTCCTACAAACGTACAAAAGCCTGTAGTGGATTTCCTATCGGTTGGATTACCAGCCCAATCGGCATCGGCATAACCTTTAATTTCAGTATTCCCATTCATCCTCATTAGAATACCCCTTCCTGGGGATGCTTTCAAGTATCGCAGAATGCGATCAACCAGCTCCATGTGCCCCTCAGTAGGGTTATGCATAAACTGACTTATATAGCTCACGGCATATGCAATGTCAGGTCTTGTGATGGTTAAATAAATTAACTGTCCTACCAGCTTTTGAAAATGACTGCTATCTTGTAAAGGAGTAGCTTTATCAATAAATTTGTTGCTGTAATCCATAGGAGAGGCAGCGGGTTTTGCACTTGTCTTCCCTATTTCTTTCAACAAGTCAAGAATATATTTTCTTTGTGAAATGAATAATCCCTTATTAGAATTTGCAACCTCAATTCCAAGGAAATATCTGAGTTTACCAAGATCTTTAATGTCAAAAGTTTTGTTCAAATATTGCTTGAGAGCACTTACCTCCTGATGATTATCTCCTGTGATGACTATGTCATCCACATATACCCATATATACCAGAACAACCACAGTGCCAGCAGTAGCACGTTTAACAAACATTGAAGAATCAAATGCTCCCCTTTTGAATCCAAAGTTTATAAGAGCTATGCTTAGCTTCTCATACCATGCCCGTGGGGATTGTTTTAACCCATATATCGCCTTTTTGAGTTTGCACATAGTTCCATCTTGTTTTTCTAATGGGTGACCAGGTGGCACCTCCATATACACCTCTTCCTCCAAGTCCCCTTGGAGATAAGCATTCTTAAAGTCCATTTGAAATAGTGGCCATCCACAGTTAACAGCCACAGACATTAATACTCTTACTGTGTTCATTTTAACAACAGGAGTGAACATTTCTTTGTAATCTACCCCATAAGTTTGGGTGTAACCTTTGGCGACAAGTCTTGCCTTGTGCCTCTCAATGGTGCCATCACTCTTGTATTTGGTCTTGTAGACCCAACGGCATCCCACAGGGCGCTTTCCACATGGGACTGAACAATATCCCAGGTGTGATTTTTCTCAAGGGCTTTAAGTTCATCATCCATGGCCTTCAGCCATATGGGAGAATTTCTGGCTTCAGAGAAAGTAGTTGGTTCTTGGTTTTCTTCAATAGCAGTGAGAAAGGCCAGAAATTGAGAAGAAACATGATCATAACTAATGTAAGATTGTATCAAAAACTTGGCCGCATGATAAGTTGAGAAATCACGAAGTCTAATCGAGGGTTGTGAAACCCGAGTAGACCTTCGAGGAACGATTTCAGGAGGAGTTGGAGGAGCGGCAACCACTTTTTGTTGTTCAATGGTGGGAGTAATACCTGCATTTGGTAATAAATTTTCATTAGTATCTGCAGTCTCACTATTATTGTCAAGACCAGGACGGTCAGCCACCATTGGTAAGGGAGCAAATTCAACATTGAGATCGCTATAGTCAATAGTCTCCCCCTGAATTTGATCTCTGCCAAGAAAGAACATTTGTGCTTCAGTAAAGGAAACGTCACGAGAGACATAGAGCTTCCTGGTCAAAGGATCATAGCATTTATATCCTTTTTGGACAGCTGAATACCCCACGAAGACACACTTACGTGCCCTGGGATCAAGCTTACTGCCATCCTGTGAGTGCACATAAACCACACATCCAAAAACCCGAAGATGAGAGACATTAATAGGTCTGTGATGGAGCACCTCCATGGGTGATTTAAACTGTAAAACTTGATTGGGAAGTCGATTGATTAGATAGCAGCTAGTAAGGACTGCATCTGACCAATAATTTTTTGGAAGATTTCCATGAAACAATAAGGATCGAGTCATCTTGAGGAGATGTCTATTTTTTCGCTCAGTAATCCCATTTTGCTAAGGAGTGCCAACATAGGATGTCTGATGTACAATCCCCATACTATTAAGAAATAATTTAAAGGGGGTGTTTTTGTACTCAGTACCATTATCAGTTCGCAAAATTTTAATGCGAGTGTCAAATTGGTTGGAAACCATATTACAAAAATCCTGAAAAACCTGCAGCACTTCACTCTTAGATGTCAATAAATATATCCATGTAGCACGGGATTTATCATCAACAAAAGTAATAAAAAATTTAAACCCATCTTTGGAATCAACTGGGGCACTACCCCACACATCCAAATGAACCAGTTCAAACAATTTGCTGGAAACATGAGTACTATTTGGAAATGGAAGTCTATGCTGTTTGGAATAATGACAAACATCACAACTGCTGGAATCAAAACTTAAAGATGAGTTCAGAGAATGCAAGACCCGATCTGATGGGTGACCTATATGCCAGTGCCAAAGCTGGGATATCCCAATTTTATTCTGAACAGAAGCCAACACAGTACTTGAGGGATCCAAAACATAGAGACCATTTTTCACATGGCCTTCACCAATCTTCTTCCCCATTGTATTGTCCTGAAAGATTACCTTATTTTTGGAAAATATCACAGTACAATTCAAATGCTTAGTAACCTTGAAAACAGATAATAAATTAGTTGCTAGAGTGGGCACATATAGAGCATCAATCTTATTTGAGAAAATATTAATTCTCCCATGCCCTTGAACAGGCACGGCTGCACCTAGGGGTGCAAGTTTGGCCCTGCCGGGCCGAACCCGCCCTGAGCCCGAACAGGGTCTGGGCTGAGATATTTGGCCCTGAGGGCGGGTCAGGGCTGAAAACTTCTGGCCCTGAGTTAGAGTCGGGTCGGGTTAGGGTTGAGGCCTCGAGCTAAGCTTGACCTGGCCCGGCCCGACCCTGATTTAAGTTATACTATAAAATATATATTGATATAATTTATACATTATGAACTTTAAATTTCATCCACATTTTTTTATATAATATACTATATATGAAGACAATAAGTGTTATAATATAATTTATTATATTTTTATTTTATGTAAAATTAATAAGTTCTTCCCAGCCCATTCCAACCCATGCATTTCTTTCCCCCTCCCCATGATTAGGGCCAATTAGGGTCGGCCCGGCCCGACCCTGAGGGCGGGTTAGGGTTGGATTTTTCTGGCCTTGAGTCATGGTCGGGTCGGGCTTGGGCCCAGCTAAGGGGACTTAGGGTTGGGCTAGGGTTCTATAAAGCCCGGCCCAACCCGACCCTGTTGCAGCCCTAGCTGCACCATTTGCCACTGTAATGGGAAGATGTGAACTCCCAGAGTCAATATCAAATAAAATTTCAGATGTGCAGCACATATTATCTGTTGCACCCGAATTCACTATAATATGTTTTGAAGATAAAGCTGAGAGAGCAAGAGTATTACCAGAGGTACGAGCCAAGTTGCTAGTGTCAGATGATTTGTTGGAATCTGAAATGGATCGAGCAGTACCACTTGACTGAAGAAATTGTTGCAATTGTTGTGTAAGTTTTTCATGGGACCCCTGCAGATCCGACGACCCAGCTTGGCAGCAATTTTATCATCAGAATTTTTTGCATCAGATTTGTCTTTAGGTGGCCTCAGGTTGGGATATAAAATCCAGCATCTCTCCTTAGAGTGACCATCTCTATTGCAATGGTCACAATGATAAGGTGGACGAGACCCACGCACTTTCCCACGGCCACAACCAGAAGATGAGCGACCTCCAGTGCTAGTGGCAACGTGGGCAGAATTTTCAGTCATCTCTACAGTGGTTTTTGACTCAGAACGCATAACACGCCTCCTGGTCTCTTCTCTTTGTATGGTAGCACAAACACTTGTGAATGAAGGGAGGTCAGATCCCATAAGGATTTGACGTTTTAGATCTTCATATTTAGGACGGACATTGACCAATAACTGAAAAACCCGATCATGTTCTTCTCTATATTCATTCATAGTTTTTGCAGGAGGACGATATTGGTGTAACTCGTCCCACTTCTTCTTAAGATTTCCAAGGTGCTCTGAAAAGGACTGGTTAGATTTTTGCTCGGCATGAGCAATCTCTTGTTGTAGTTAAAAAATTCTAGATGAATTATTGGCCTGTCCATACATACTTATCAACGAATCCCAGAGAGCCTTAGCCGCTTCAGAATAGGCGAAGATCTCATATATCTGGGGTTCCATGGAATTAAAAAGCCAAGACATAACTTGATTGTCATTGGCAACCCATTCTTTGTACTTGGCATCATCGGTAGCAGGGGCTATTGAGGTGCCATTAATATGACCAGCCTTAGAACGCCCTGCAAGCGCCACGGTGACTGCTCGAGACCATGGCAGAAAATTTTGTTCACTCAATAAAATAGAGGTAAGCCGATTATGGGCTTCATGAGAGGTCGATTTTTCAGTTGACATGATGAAAACAGTCTTCAAATAATAAGCAAAAGGAATGGAGAACTTATCTGAAATTCAGAGAGCACAACACCATGAATATGCATATAATCCAGGTACCATCGAGAAAGCCTGAAATCCTAAAGATCACCTCCGCTCTGATACCATGTTCAGATCACACACACACACATGGAGACAGGAATTAACGTGGTTCGGTCTTCATTGTGAAGCCTACTCCACGGCTGAAAAACCCCAAATCTTCTTACTGCTTGGGGTGAGGTATATTATTCTTAAATAAGTGATGGATACAAGATTAATATGGTAGGTACAATAACAGAATATATTACATTAGGAAACTGCAATATATCCCTGATCATGCCACGTCACATACTATGTAAGATGACCATGGCAGCTCATATCCGTTACAGCACCCATCTGACCATAGGACTTGGCATGTGGTCTGTATGTTATTACTTTCTAGAAGAGAGCATCAAAAGATTCTCTGGTCCCATGACTCTTCTCAAGCTGTGCTACCATGAGACATATACTCTTCTTGGTTAGGAACATGGTACGAGCATGAGCATAGATAGCTCAGGCAGTCTCAAAGGAACCCCTCTTCTTACACTCCTTGGTAATAGCAACCTATGTCCTCTTTCGATCTTCTTCCTCAACACTAATCCTAATGGGGGTTACAAATTATAGCATGGGATGTTGCCACAGATCCAGCTGGTTCTGCAGCTTCAGCCTCAGTCATCCAGGCTCCTTTATCAACCACCAATCCTTCCCTTTGTAAAAACATTATAGCCCTCTTGCCTATTACAAACCTTCTTTGCATTATCATACAAGTTTCCAATCTAGAGTCATGTGTGTGTGTGTGTGTGTGAGAGAGAGAGAGAGAGAGAGAGAGAGAGAGAGAGAGAGAGAGAGAGAGAGAGAGAGAGAGAGTCGTGTGGGACCGGGAGAGAGAGATTATGAGAGTTAAAAGTAATGAGGGAGAAAGAAACAAACATGTTTTTTTATGAGATACAACACATCAACAAAATTCTCACTGAAGCAGTTACATGGAGTAAATGTTGAAAACATAATAACATTCAGTTAATTGCTTCATCCTTGCAGGTCTAGAAATCTGGCTGTCTACATTCTCATCTTTCCTGAAACAAAAGATCAAGCTATTCAAGGAGTACTTCAATTTAAAAAAAAAAAAAAAAAAAAAAAAAAAAAAGTAGAAGATTTTTCTATTTTAAATGAAACAGACGTGGAAGTAGTAGCATTTGGGGAAATGATTAGGGATGTAAACGGATCGAATTCGGTCGGATAATGGCATTATCATATTCGTATCCGATTATATTCAGACGGATTCGGATAATTTCTGGATAGTGATTTTTTGAATACAGGTTCTCCTAAATGGATATGAATATGGATTGCATACGATTTTTCGACTATCTGTTGACATATTTACCATTTTTATGATGAGGGTTAGGGTTGAGACTTGAGAGTTTAGCAACTATATACCATTTCTTCTACTCTTCTTATTCTTTTATTTTCTTACATTTTTTATTTTTGATTTTTTAATAGATATGTAATTCCATGTATCACATTGTATAAAACAATATATATAAACCAATAGCAAATCTAGAAAAAGAATCATATTATCTTAACTTATAAATTTATAAAAATAAGATAACAAAATCCAATAAGGTAACTTAAAAGGATAGACAAACACAGATTTATATTTTAGATATTTTATTACCGTCGGATTGCTAAACGAATCGGATAATAATCGGTCGGATAGGGAGATTATCATATTCGCATCCGATTAATTTCGGACGGATTTGGATTCTCCTAAACGGATATGAACATGGATCGAATAAGGATTTACGAATATCCATTTACATCCCTAGAAATGATGGCATCCATCCCAATAAGGAATATGATAATTTGGGCATCTCAAATATATGAACTCTCTTGGAGAGACAATGCAAAGAGATTTAATATATTTGAGATGCCCATTTACACACAAGCAACAAAAAGTCCACTTCTTTACCGTTAAAAAAAAAATTTGCTAAGAAAGTGAGCAAACTAACCAGAAAAAAAAAAAAGATAAAATAGAATGCCAATTTAATAGTTTATTTTGCCTTGTTTCGTAAACTAGCATTATTAATGATGTCAGTTTACAAAGCAATGGAAAATAAACAAAGAGTAAGTACAATCACTTCTAGTCTGTCCTCTAAATAATAATTGGCTACCTCTCTAAGATGCAATCAGATTTCAGTTCGATGTCCAAGTAGCTTACTATATACATCTTCAGAGACTTCAAATAACCCATCAACCTTTGAGATATATACCTGAAATTTAGAAAGAGGAGTTGAAACAATCTCTTTCCACAAGACAAGGGAGGCGACCTTAAGAAATTAAATGCCCCAAAATAGTTTGCAATAAGATACACGGAGTAAAACCCAACTCCAAACTGTCCAATGAGATTGAGGTCAACGCTTGCCTGCATTTTCCCTACAAAGCTTGCATATAAAGCAAAACTATATTCAATAAAAACTCATTCACTTAGGGAAAAAAAAGTAAAGCAAAAGCTAAATTCCATTGCTATCCGAATGTTCTTGCCTATCGGTATCTTAAACAATTAAGAATAACACTTAAAGTTCCAAACTTTGCTATGGTTCCAAAGTTAATGATCAGATCTTATTCTGTCATTCCATATACTTAAGTCACGAATAGAAAGCAATATCTTTTCATTGTCAAATTTAATCTACATCATATAATTTTTTAAAAATTGAAGTGAACATCCAACAATCATTAAGTTCGTAAGACATGCTTATAAAAAATAGAAGATGTAGCACTATAAATGTGAAATGGCAGAACTTGATTCTTAATAGTTGATTTCAAGAATAAAGGTTAAGGCTTGAATTATAGATGTAAACACCATCAGTAACAGATACCCAAGTTCAATGATGGAGGGTGGCGATTGCTAACATGACATGCCAACATAGACCAATGCAAACTCATACAGTGACAATGAACTACTTGAACTTGAGGAGATGGAATCAGAATCCGAGCTCTTTTGTTGTTTATGGAAACCACTCGCAGACCTTGCAAAAATATACAAACCACAGTAAATCATAATAAAATTACTAATAATTAATAATAAGAGAGAGAGAGAATCAAATAATCCAACTGAAACAAGGCACATAGTTGTTCCTCAGAAGACACTTAAGTATCCTAAACTATATATATGGCATAAGCATCTAATAGATTGCCTCAAGTGGTCATATATTATTCTAATACAATGATATAATTCTCCAATTCATTCTACATATTTTAATATTGCACAATTTCACAACGTATGAACCCGATAAGGTCCAATAACGAACATTTGACCCAATCAGGAAATTAGTGTTCTCTTCTATACTTCGAAATGGCATGAATGATGAGAGAAAGAGAGAATTAAATTCTATTAGTACGACACAGATTTAGATATTCAAATGTCAAATCATTGACAATAATCTATAAAGGACAATAAAGAAGAGTTTATGGGGATAACACAATATAAAACAAAGGAATCATAAAAGAAATTATGTAGTAAGAATTATAACAAAGAAGAACGTACAGTCAAAATTAAACAAGCTAGATGGAGACCCAATTTTGTAAGCTATTAGGTTCACTGTATCATGAAATACCAATTCCCATGACACTACCATTGATGTTAAAATGAAAATATAGACAAGGGACTTGGTGGATTCGAACCACTATCCTCTTGAGGTATGGAGTCATTTCCCACACCCCAAGTACTCTGCCAATTGAGCTAAAGACCCATATTAAAATTATAAAAGCCGTGATCAAAGAAAAACTAAGGATTCAAGACTAAGATGGAAATTTGATTACCAATTATAATTCATCAATTCATTAATCACATTACAATTTTTTATTTTGTGGATAGTTAAACACACTACAAATTTCAGAATTTTATTCCCTTTTGGGAGGGGGTTGGAGAAAATAACTTCCATATGATAGGACCAAACCTATCCACAAGAGAAACAAGAGTAGCACAATGTTTGAAATTTCAAGCAAAATATGTTAAAATTGATTAAATATTTCAGTTTCGCCTGGGGTGTAATCTCAAACCTTGTCTTCAAACAATTAGTCAATCTACAATGTACTATAATCTTTGTGGCAACAAAATATCCAGATGAAAAATCCAAGCATGCCCATTAAAGCGAGGTACGCATTGCTTACCATGCTTTAATGATTCATTGCTTACCAATTTGATATGGCCAATTCATAGGCTAAAACTGTAGAATGGTTGGGTTTTCAGATGTTTGGGATCAATTCCAACTGATTCACCCAAATCAAAATTGGCAGAAGACTGATTCCGTGTTTTGAATTACCTGGGAAGGGGAAAATAACCCAATGAAGAAGAAAGAGAAAGCTACCTGAGAGAGAGTGGTAATGGGTCATTGAGTGAGTATTGGAGAAGAATCCCCTTCTACGATTCTCTGGACATAAGGCTTCAAATCGGCATGGCATGCAAGAAAGAGTTCTTCTCAGTTTCCTATTGACAAGATCAGATGCTAAGTAAGACATAGAAAAAACTGAAAGAGAGAAAATTTTAAAGAGAATAGATAGGTATATATATCTAGAGAAGTCTAGAAGAAAACTCCATAAGGGAAGCATCTATTGAAATCTAACATTCAGATAGATGTGAGTATATTACAAATGGATCCATAATACCTAACAAAATACAAATCCAGAATATGTATTCATAGTGATGCATAACCAAGTGAAAACAACAAATATAAGATAAAGCACTAAACCTTAGGGATATAACATTGTGTTCACATTTGCATCCTTGACTGTTGTAATAAGAACGTATTAGAAAGATTGCTCCGGATCTCCTATTCTTGGAAGGAGATATTGTGAAATATTGTAGAATTATTGTTTCCTTCTTTTGTGTGCTCCTTATTTGGCAACTGTTCCACCTTCTCATCTATTTATTTGTATGTTTTTTCCCAACGAAGAAATAAGATAAGATTTGGGAGTTCTGATCCGAGGACGTAGGCATCCATGGCCGAACCTCGTTAAATCCTTGTGTGTTTTCTTTGTGGTTTGATTCTCTAAAATCTGAACAGAACGTAACGAAGTCAATGCAACTTTAACTAATTGAGCCAGATGGAAAAAGTAGAGACGGCATTGTTGTCCATTTTATTACATTCCTACACAATATAACACAAAAACTATAACCTAAGATTCTAAATTACCTGCTGACATATTTCCCATGAATGGGCCTCCACTATTAGAACCGTTATGGATATCGTCATCATCACAACAACTTCATTCACAACCACCCTGTACCTCTGACAATTTTATTATTTAAAGTAGTAAAGTATGTCCTTCAGAAAACATTATTGTAGTGTAACATAGTGGCATAACTTTCATAGGGAAGTTACACTCTCAAGTTCTCAAAAGGCCAATAAACTTGGTAAAAGATGATGATATAAAGGGGCGACGACAATCATGGAGCCAACATACCCCTAAAATGGGTGTGGGATAAATGTAGAAGTTGGATAGGTAAGTGCCAATTATGAAGGATGAAATTTAAAAAGGGGCACATTCATAAGAACCTACAGGCAGCAGCAATAACAGGTTACAATAAAATAGAAAGTAGGCCAAAGGGGACCATCCAATGTAGTTAAGAAACAAAACCGTTGATCTATGGTATTAGATGAGAGATCTAATTAGAAGAAAATGTATTAATTAGTATTACTAAGTGCCTATTTCATCCTAAATAATCTTGTATGACCAACCCCAAGTAGTTGGGAGAAGGCTTACTTGAGATCAGTTTTTAAGTTTATAATTCAAACACTATACCTCCTAGATAAATCAGAATCTTTGGTGGCTTCACCCACTCTTCGTTCTACCTCTCTTATCCGCAATTTCAGCTCTTTCACTATGTGGGGATTGCTGTTTGGAGATGCAAATTTCAGATAAGCCTCAGCCCTGATGATTTGATTTTTCACTTCTCTTATCTTCTTGTCAATTACTCTCTGAATCTTGGAAAGTTTTGCCCGTTGTTCAGCTTTTTGGGTGGACTTCTCCTGCTTCCAAATGACCACAATCCATGAAAATTAGTAAGCTGACCTCAAGAATCAATTAAAATTAGTAAACAAAATCCAAAACTTCCAACTTGTACTATGAATTATTTCAAAAAGGTGTTTCTTGCAGCTACTATTAAACCTTATCAAAGCTTTGTATTACTCATTAAAAGTTGCCTGAGTAGTGAAAGCATAGAAATAATGTCTATTTATGTTCAAGTATTGAAGTCATTTCCAATTTTAGTTACATTCCAAAAAGGGTTTCAGCAATTCATCATGTCGTATTTGTATAGCCTACTTTATATCAAACGATTGCTTCCATTTGAGGCTTGTCTAAGGATAGGGGACAATCAATCATATAATTGATAGATCACACTTATTCACTTGAAAGGTTTTGTGCACTCAAATTTGTTTACTGCAGAAATTTTGCAAAGGCAATAAATCTTGTTGGTTTTTTGCCTAAAAATGAATTGTCTTTAACCCTCATTGTGCATTGAGGATTAAGATACTACTCTTAACTTCGTTCACAGCTTCCAACAGAAAAAATTAAATGCTTTGTTGTCATCCAAGGATATAAAACCATGTCCTGTACTTGGAAGAATGAGAAGATGAACGCATCTAAGTAAATCGAATAGCTGTTTAGAATCTCGATATCTAACTATGCTGTTGAATATGATACAACCAATATGCAAGAAATTCTTGCTATGGCAAGAGGTGATTACAAGAAAAAGTAGACGAATCAACTTATAGTACATGGTGTATTAGATAAAGTATTGGGTAAAAAAAGCCATCCCCTTTTCAAGTTTATTAATATTGTAACCCTATTGACACTGACTTCAACACTAATTTTCATTCTCAAGTTATCCTAATCATAGAGTGTGGGCTCTATTTGATTAATTGAACACTTTAGTTCTCAAACCAACCTTTTCAAGACATAATGATCACGGAAATGTCATTCATGAATAAAAATCTCATACAATTCAGCAAGATCATACCTTTCCTACATAAGTGGTTGAGGTTGAAACATTTTCCTGTAGACTCCGCTGATTTTCATTCCCGTTAGGCCGTTATCATTATCAGTTCTTGTAACTGTGGATCCATGGAAAAAGAGAGGACAACACATTAGAAACACTCTCAACAATCCAACAAGTATTTAGAGTGGTAAGTAATTAATAATTACAATACCAACCATCACCTTCCCAAAGACTAGAACTTCCACTGTCCTCGAGTTTCAAATTCTCATCAGAAGAATCCTCACTAACTACAGAATCAACGCTACGATTTCTTTGCTATTAAAAGGCACACATTCCGAACCATGCATTCCATCTCAGTTATGTTTCATCCGCAATGTGAATGATAACTTTAGATCGCCCCGATTCATGCCTCTGAGCTGGTTTTATCACAATGTAACGATGGTCAGTTTAGTCATTTGGTTATCTGCCAAGAACACCACCCAAAAAAACACAAGAAAACAGAGCAGGTGGGAAAGTCAAAGATGAAGCAAAAACGCCATTAAACTTCAAACTTCAAACTTCAAAGTTCAAAGAGAGTCGTTGAAAATAAAAATAAATAAATAAATTAAAATACTAAAATACTAAGAATTGGGGAAGAATGTTCAATGCAGACGAAATGGCCCATCCTTCAATAATCATATTTTATTGGAGGAAATCCATAATCTTTCCCAAAGTAGTAACACAGGGAGATTTGGGTTTCAAATGCAAAATTAATTGAAGATTTGGCGTGAGACAAGAAGCTCCAATGCCCACACTCAACCAGGATGTAATGGAATCCGTAAAATGCGCGAAAAAAATAATAGGAGTTTTGGCTACGATAAGAAAGCTCCAATGGCCATGCTCAACTAAGAAGTAATGGAGTTTCATAAAAAAGATGAACAATAAGGAGTCTAAATAAAGAATTTGGTTAGAGAATCAAGAAGAAGAGGAGGGGGGGGGGGGGTGAAGTGGTTACAGAGAGGATTAGAAAAGATTACCTTGCAACCCAGTGAGCAAAACCTGAAGGAATCTAGAAGGCTTTGGCTACAAATCTCACAAGTATTGGTAACGCCCTTTCCGGGCCTTAGCTGTGGCCGCTCGTTTAGAAAGACAATTTTGGGACTATTGATAATGTAGGTCTGAATGGCCGATATGTCTAAATATTTCTGAACCACATTAACCCTTATCACGTTGTGGTAAGAAGACCTCCGTATCAGTTACCCAAAAAAAAAACACCCAAAAGCCGTCATTAGATTCTTTAACCGATTAAGCATCACCGATCGATCATTTTTAAGATGAAATTTGGGAAAACAAACCTGAACAACGTGATGGTCTTTATGATTAATCAAACAGTAAGAACAAAGGGCATTTCCCATTCAATCATAATGGACTGAAATCGTTGCCTCCCATTCCAACTATTGGGCTCACCTGGCAACACAAACACAAAATCCATCTAAAACTGATGAAAACAGAACAATGGAGAGGGGGGAAAAAAAGTAAGATCAAATGATTGAGATTTCTTCCTTCTACCATGGCTTTTTTTTTATTGCCTTTCACCAACCCAATCTTCTGCTCTTGATTCTCAATAGCCAGTTTGTCCAGTTATGGAACAATAAGATGAAATCCTGGTCACAACCAAAATTTATAAAAAAAAAAAACATGACTTTGGCACTAATCTGTGGGAAGGAAAGAGAAGGAACCCGTAGAGAGGAGAAAAAGACTGCAGAGAGAGAGAGAGAGAAAAAGATCGTACAGAGAGGAAGAGGGTTCGATAGATTATTAGGGTTGAAGAACATTAGGGTTTTTTTTTTTAATTGCCTTAATTTTATGAGAGAGAATTGGAGAGCTTTTCTTTCCATAATTATTAACTGATTTACTATTGGAAAATCTAATTTTGTGGCGAGATTTGCTTTAAATAATAATAAATATTATTCATATTAATTATTACTAAGGGTACCTAAGATTATGAAATTATAAGAAAGAATGACATAAAGATTAAGAATTGAATAATAGAATTTTAGATAAGAATGAAGGGTAGAATAGGTAACTGAAAGATTTGCCACAACGTGCTTATATACAATAGTATGATTACTAAGGGTACCTAAGATTATGAAATTGTAAGAAAGAATGACATAAAGATTAGGAATTGAATAATAGAATTTTAGATAAGAATGAAGGGTAGAATAGGTAATTGAAAGATTTGCCACAACGTGCTTTTATATATATATATATATATATATATATATATATATATATATTAGCCGATTGTTCAGGAAGATGTCGGTTTGTACGTCACGTACGCACTTCAATTTTTCTTTTTCTTTTTAATACGCACTTACATGAGTAAAATAATATTTCCTTAATTTATAGAAAAACAAATAAAAAGAAACATACAAATGTAAAAAATGCACATACAATGCCACAACATCAACATCTAATTAGTTATTCTTCTAACATAGCTATAGCAGGAAATCAAAGAAGTGAATAATGAACAAACAACAACTCAGTCTTATCTCAACTAAATAGGGTCGGTTACATGGATCCTTACCCTCCAATCAGCTCTAAAATAAACATGCCACTAAAATTTCAAATAAAATGTTGAGCACATGGAGAACATTATTTGACATACAAGTTAGCATAACATCCAATTCACGTAACACTAAGAAATGCTGCACCAGACAGCCCATAGATGCATTCAGCATAACCTCCAATCCACGTAACATAATCATCATTGATTGAAGAAACACACAAAAGATTTCTAAAATGAAGATCTCAAGGTTTGAAATAACAAAAACAGAAAAGATATACGGTTCATATAACAAAAAAAAGAAGTAGATATCCGTATCAAAATCGGTGAATTTCTTATCTCCTAAATGATGAAAATCAGCGTATTAAGTCTGCCCGTCATCTATTTGTCGCAGTTGCAATACTAATGGTCTCTTTGTAACCATCCCTAAATTCATCACAAAATCGCCAAATCAGCAACCATAAATTAATAACAACAACAGTTACCCGAAAGCTCAGAACCCTAACCAGTTCCCCGGGAAAAAAAATCATGGCCAACAATACTCTCCAGTATGAAAGACTTCCCATAACTCTACTCTCAAAACAGAATGAGAGTTAGAACCAAAACATAATAAAAAGAAAGAATAGAAATAAAATGAGAAATCATACCCTGTCCTCCAATAACGACAATAGAATGAAGGGCTCCAACAGCGTCGGGCCACCGTAGTCACTGTAGAGAGTACAAGCTCTCTGTATTTGGTTCACGATAGCAATCAAGCTTTCCATGGTCGCTAACTCAAAAACCCTAATCGTAGTTTTCGGGGTTTTCAAAAGAACGCAAGCAAGCGGAAAAATAAAATGGGGATATATATATATTAGCCGATTGTTCTGAAAGATGTCGATTTATACGTTACGTATGCACTTCAATTTTTCTTTTTCTTTTTAATACGCCCTTACATGAGTAAAACAATATTTCCTTAATTCATAGAAAAACAAATAAAAAGAAACATATAAATGTAGAAAATACACATACAATGCCACAGCATCAACATCTAATCAGTTATTCTTCGAACATAGCTATAGCAGGAAATCAAAGAAGTGAATAATGAACAAACAATAACTCAGCCTTATCCCAACTAAATAGGGTCGGTTACTTGGATCCATACCCTCCAATCAGCTTTAAAATGAATATGTCACTAAAATTTCAAATGAAATATTGAGCACATAGAGAACATTACTTGACATACAACTTAGCATAACATCCAATTCACGTAACACTAAGAAATGCTGCACCAGATAGTTCATAGATGCATTCAGCATAACATCCAATTCACATAACATAATCATCATTGATTGAAGAAACACAATTTTTTTTTCTAAAATGAAGATCTCAAGGTTTGATATAGCAAAAACATAAGAGATATACGGTTCATATAACAAAAAAAAGAAGTAGATATCCATATCAAAATCGATGAATTTCTTATCTTCCAAATGATGAAACTCAGCGTATTGAGCCTGGCGTAATCTATTTGTCGTAGTTGCAATTCTAATGATCGCTTCGTAACCATCTCTAAAATCACCACAAAATCGCCAAATCAGCAACCATAAATTAATAACAACAACAGTTACCTGAAAGTTCAAAACCCTAACCAGTTCCCTGGAAAGAAAATCATGGCCAACAATACTCTCCAGTATAGAAGACTTCCCATAACTCTGCTCTCAAAACAGAATGAGAGTTAGAACCAAAACATAATAAAAAGAAAGAATAGGAATAACATGAGAAATCATACCTGTCCTCCAATAATGGCAATAGAAGGAAGGGCTCCAACAGTGCTGGGCCACCGTAATCACTGTAGAGAGTACAAGCTCTCTGTATTTGGTTCACGATAGCAATCAAGCTTTCCATGATCGCTAACTCAAAAACCCTAATCGTAGTTTCTGGGGTTTTCAAAAGAACGCAAGCAAACGAAAAAAAAGAATGGGGATATATATATATATATTAGCCGATTGTTCTGGAAGATGTCCGTTTGTACGCCATGTACGCACTTGAATTTTTCTTTTTCTTTTTAATAAGCCCTTACATAAGTAAAACAATATTTTCTTATTTCATAGAAAAATAAATAAAAATAAACATATAAATGTAAAAAATGCACATACAATGCCACAACATCAACATCTAATCAGTTATTCTTCTAACATAGCTATAGCAGGAAATCAAATAAGTGAATAATGAACAAACAACAACTCAACCTAATCCCAACTAAATAGGGTCGGTTACATGGATCCTTACCCTCCAATCAGCTCTAAAATGAACATGTCACTAAAATTTCAAATGAAATGTTGAGCACATGGAGAACATTATTTGACATACAAGTTAGCATAACATTTAATTCACGTAACACTAAGAAATGTTGCACCTGACAGCCCACAGATGCATTCAGCATAACATCCAATTCACGTAACATAATCATCTTTGATTGAAGAAACAAATTTTTTTTTTTCTGAAATGAAGATCTCAAAGTTTGATATAACAAAAACAGAAGAGATATACAGTTCATAAAACAAAAAAAATAGATATCCGTACCAAAATCGGTGAATTTCTTATCTCCCAAATGATGAAACTCAGCGTATTGAGCATGCCCGTTATCTATGTGTCGTAGTTGCAATACTAATGATCGTCTTGTAACCATCCCTAAAATCACCACAAAATCGTCAAATCAGCAACCATAAATTAATAACAACAACAACTACCCGAAGGCTCAGAACCCTAACCAGTTCTCCGGGAAAGAAAATCATGGCCAACAATACTCTCCAGTATGAAAGACTACCCATAACTCTGCTCTCAAAACAGAATGAGAGTTAAAACCAAAACATAATAAAAAGAAAGAATAGGAATAAAATAAGAAATCATAACTGTCCTCCAATAACAACAATAGAAGGAAGGGCCTCCTATAGCGCTGGGCCACCGCAGTCACTGTAGAGAGTACAACCTCTCTGTATTCGGTTCACGATAGCAATCAAGCTTTTCATGGTCGCTAACTATAAAACCCTAATCGTAGTTTTTGAGGTTTTCATAAGAATATAAGCAAGCGAAAAAATAAAACGGGGATATATATATTAGTCGATTGTTCTGAAAGATGTCGGTTTGTACGCCACGTATGCAGTTCAATTTTTCTTTTTCTTTTTAATACGCACTTACTTGAGTAAAACAATGTTTCCTTCATTCATAAAAAACATAAATAAAAAAAAACATATGAATGTCAAAAATGCACACATAATGCCACAACATCAACATCTAATCCAGCTATTCTTCCAACATCGCTACAGCAGAAAATCAAAGAAGTGCATAATGAACAAACAACAACTCAGCCTTATCTAAACTAAATAGGGTTGGCTACATGGATCCTTACCCTCTAATCAACTCTAAACTGAACATGACACTAAATTTTCAAATGAAATGTTGAGCACATGGAGAACATTATTTGACATACAAGTTAGCATAACATCCAATTCCCGTAACACTAAGAAGTGCGGCACCAGACAGCCCACAGATGTATTCAGCATAACATCTAATTCATGTAACATAATCATCATTGATTGAAGAAACAAAAAAAAAAATTTCTAAAATGAAGATCTCAAGATTTGATATAACAAAAACAGAAGAGATATATGGTTGATATAACAAAAAAAGTAGATAACCGTACCAAAATCGATGAATTTCTTATCTCCCAAATAATGAAACTGAGCGTATTGAGCATACCCGTCATCTATCTGTCGCAGTTGCAATACTAATGGTTGCTTCATAACCATCCCTAAAATCACCACAAAATCGCCAAATCAGCAACTATAAATTAATAATAACAACAGTTACCCAAAGGCTCAGAACCCTAACCAGTTCCCTAGGAAAGAAAATCATGGCCAACAATACTCTCCAGTATGGAAGACTTCCCATAACTCTACTCTCAAAACAGAATGAGAGTTAGAACGAAAACATAATAAAATGAAAGAACAGGAATAAAATGAGAAATCATACCTGTCCTCCAATAACGGTAAGAGAAGGAAGGACCTCCCACAGCGTGGCGCCATCGCAGTCACTGTAGAGAGTACAACCTCTCTGTATTCGATTCACGATAGTAATCAAGCTTTTCATGATCGCTAACTCAAAAACCCTAATCGTAGAATGCAAGCAAGCTGAAAAATAAACAGGGATATATATATTAATCGATTGTTCTGAAAGATGTCGGTTTGTATGCCATGTACGCATTTCAATTTTTCTTTTTCTTTTTAATACGCACTTACATGAGTAAAACAATATTTTCTTAATTCATACAAAAATAAATAAAAAGAAACATATAAATGTAAAAAATGCACACACAATGCCACAACATCAGCATTTAATTCAGCTCTTCTTCCAACATAGCTACAGTAGGGAATCAAAGAAATGAATAATGAATAAACAACAACTCGCCCTTATCCCAACTAAATAGGCTCGGCTACATGGATCCTTACCCTCGTATCAGCTCTAAAATGAACATGACACTAAAATTTTAAATGAAATGTTGAGCACATGGAGAACATTATTTGACATACAAGTTAGCATAACATCCAATTCATATAACACTAAGAAGTGCTGTAGTAGACAGCCCACAGATGCATTTAGCATAACATTCAATTTATGTAACATAGATATCATTGATTGAAGAAAAAAAATATTTCTAAAATAAAGATCTCAAGGTTTGATATAACAAAAACAGAAGAGATATACGGTTGATGTAATAAAAAAAGAAGATATTCGTACCAAAATCGATGAATTTGTTATCTCCCAATTGATGAAAATTAGCGTATTGAGCATACCCGTCATCTATCTGTCGCAGTTGCAATACTAATGATCGCCTCATAACCATCCCTAAAATCACTACAAAATCACCAAATCAGCAACCATAAATTAATAACAACAACAGTTACCCGAAGGCTCAGAACCCTAACCAGTTCCCTTGGAAAGAAAATCATGGCCAACAATACTCTCCAGTATGGAAGACTTCCCATAACTCTGCTCTCAAAATAGAATGAGAGTAAGAACCAAAACATAATAAAAAGAAAAAATATGAATAAAATAAGAAATCATACTTGTCCTCTAATAACGACAATAGAAGGAAGGGCCTCCCACAACGCTGGCCACAACAGTCACTGTAGAGAGTACAACCTCTTTGTATTCGGTTCACAATAGCAATCAAGCTTTCAATGGTCGTTAACTCAAAAACCCTAATCCTAGTTTTCGGGGTTTTTAAAAGAATACAAGCAAGCGGGAAAATAAAAGGGGGATACATATATTAGTCGATTGTTCTGAAAGGTGTCAGTTTGTACGCCACGTACGCACTTCAATTTATCTTTTTCTTTTTAATTCACACTTACATGAGTAAAATAATGTTTCCTTAATTCATAAAAAAATAAATAAAAAAAACATATAAATGTAAAAAATACACACATAATGCCACAACATCAACATCTAATCCAACTATTCTTCCAACATAGCTACAATAGGGAATCAAAGAAGTGAATAATGAACAAACAACGACTCAGCCTTATCCCAACTAAATAGGGTCAGCTACATGGATCCTTACTCTCTAATCAGCTCTAAAATGAACATGGCACTAAAATTTCAAATGAAATGTTGAGCACATGGAGAACATTATTTGACATACAAGTTAGCATAACATCCAATTCACGTAACACTAAGAAGTGCTACCCCAGACAACCCACAGATGCATTCAGTATAACATCCAATTCACGTGACATAATCATCATTGATTGAAGAAACAAATTTTTTTTTCTAAAATGAAGATCTCAATATTTGATATAACAAAAACAGAAGAGATATACGGTTGATATAACAAAAAAAGAAGTAGATATTCGTACCAAAATCGGTGAATTTCTTATCTCCCAAATGATGAAATTCAGCGTATTAAGCATGCCGATCATCTATCTGTTGCAGTTACAATACTAATGGTCGCCTCGTAACCATCCCTAAAGTCACCACAAAACCATCAAATCAGCAACCATAAATTAATAACAACAGTTATCCGAAGGCTCAAAATCCTAACTAGTTCCCCGGGAAAGAAAATCATTGCCAACAATACTCTTCAGTATGGAAGACTTCCCATAACTCTGCTCTCAAAATAGAATGAGATTTAGAACCAAAACATAATAAAAAGAAGGGAAATTTATGAAACACCCCCTAAAAATGAGTCGATACTCAGATCAACCCTTCATATTTGAAAATACTCAAATCACCCACTGCATTAGAGCCCTATACTCAAATTAGACCTACCGTTAGTTAACTGATGAAGTCAACTAGTTAAATTTTTTGAAAACCCTAAACTACCTTTGAGAAGAGTATAATTTCTATTTTACCCTTAGATCTAAAAACCTAACATGTACTCCTTTTTTTTTTCTTAATTAAAATAAGGAATCAGAGAGGGAATATTCCCTCTCCTTCTTCCCCAAATGTAGAGTTACTATTTTACCCTTGAACCTAAAACCCCCAATATCCATATTCTTCCTCACATGACCTGCAACTTAATCTCTGCAACTTATAGGGTTTCAAAATTGCAGGTAGAAACCTGCAAATCGCGGTTAACCGGAGTGGCCATTTGCTCTACAACTCCCGACGAAGGGATAAACTCATACGGCGACCAGTATGCCCATGAAGGATACCGAAAAAAAACCCTTGAAGTTTACAGGGGTCCAAAAACCCTTGGGGTTTACCGGAGTGGCCACCTGCTCTCCATCTCCATCTCTCTCTCTCTCTCTCTCTCTCTCTCTCTCTCTCTCTCTCTCTCTCTCTCGGAGACGACAGCGGCGGTGGCAGTGGTTCAAGTCTTTTGGCATTTCTTCGGAACTATTTCTGTCCTTTGAGATCCACCGCATTCAGCCTTGCTCTCTCTCTCTCTCTCTCTGTTCAAAATATTCTACAAGAAGGAGCAGAAACGGAGAAGCTTTGTGTGGTTCTTTCGAGCTTCTGCTTGAAATATTTCTTACATTGTTTGCAGATGAAAAATGTCAAAAACCGATTATGGTGAATGTTCTAATATTTGAGACTTGACTTCATATTTTGGGTGCTTGAGTGGGAGAATCATTAGTGGAAGTGTTCTGATCTGCGTGAAATTTTTAATTGCGTTGGACGGTCCCATTCTTTCCATCTTGGTTGCCGCAGCCGCCAGCTCAGCATTCTTCCCCATTACCCAGGCCTCATTGGGGAAGACATCAATGGTGCTTGGAGGAGCATCAGACAATTTGGATAGTTGAGGAATTAAGTTAAAATTTGCTTCTTCTTCGGGTGGTTTGCAGGTTAAGACAAATGCCCAAGGTCCTCATAAGATCAATGGTACCCCGGTTAGTCTGGAGACACCTACAGAAGTTCTGAGGAAGGAAGATGAGACATCATTGCCTCCTCCAAGGACTTTTATTAATCAATTGCCTGAAGATGTAGGTTGGTCGGAGATGGAGAAGGAGAAGATATGGCTCCGGTACCGGTGTTGGAGAAGGTGAAACGCTTTAGTCCTTCATCCCACTTGATTTTGGGGTTAAAGTTGTCTTTTCAATGTACAAGGGTAAAATAGTCCTTTTACACCAATAACTAACAGCAGATTAACATCGTTAGTGTAGAGGGGGTGATTTGAGTATTTTCAAATATGAGGGGGTGATCTGAGTATCAGCCCATTTTCAGGGGGTGTTTTATTAATTTCCCTTAAAAGAAAGAATAAGAATAAAATAAGAAATCATACCTGTCCTCCAATAACGACAATAGAAGGAAGGGCCTCCCACAGCGCTGGGCCACTGCAGTCACTGCAGAGAGTACAACCTCTCTATATTCGATTCACGATAGCAATCAAGCTTTCCATGGTCGCTAACTCAAAAACCCTAACCATAGTTTTCGGGGTTTTCAAAAGAACACAAGCAAGCGGAAAAATAAAATGGGGATATATATATTAGTCGAGTATTCTGAAATATGTCAGTTTGTACGCCACATACGCACTTCAATTTTTCTTTTTCTTTTTAATATGCACTTACATGAGTAAAACAATGTTTCCTTAATTCATTAAAAAAAAAAAACATATAAATATAAAAAATGCACACATAATTCCACAATATCAACATCTAATCCAACTATTCTTCTAATATAGCTACAGTAGGGAATTAAAGAAGTGAATAATTAACAAACAACAACTTAGCCTTATCCCAACTAAACAGGGTCGGCTACATGGATCCTTATCCTCCAATCAGCTTTAAAATGAACATGGCACTAAAATTCAAATGAAATGTTGAGCACATGGAGAACATTATTTGACATACAAGTTAGCATAACATCCAATTCACGTAACACTAAGAAGTGCTACACCAGACAGTCCACAGAAGCATTCAGCATAACATCCAATTCACGTAACATAATCATCATTGATTGAAGAAAGAAAAAAAAAATTTCTAAAATGAAGAACTCAAGGTTTGATAGAACAAAAATAGAAGAGATATACGGTTAATATAACAAAAAAAGTAGATATCCGTACCAAAATCAGTGAGTTTCTTATCTCCCAAATGATGAAACTCAGCATATTGATCCTGTCCATCATCTATCTGTCACAGTTGCAATACTAATAGTCGTCTCGTAACCATCCCTAAAATCACCACAAAACTGCCAAATCAATAACCATAAATTAATAACAACAATTGTTGCTCAAAGGCTCAGAACCCTAACCAAGTCCGCAGGGAAGAAAATTATGGCCAACAATACTCTCCAGTATGGAAGACTTCCCATAACTCTACTCTCAAAACAGGATGAGAGTTAGAACCAAAACATAATAAAAAGAATGAATAGGAATAAAATGAGAAATCATACCTATCCTCCAATAACAGCAATAGAAGAAAGGGCATCCCACAGCGCTGGGCCACCGCAGTCATTGTAGAGAGTACAATCTCTCTGTATTCGATTCACGATAGCAATCAAGCTTTTTATGGTTGCTAACTCAAAAAACCTAATCGTAGTTTTTGGGATTTTCAAAAGAACGCAAGCAAGTGAAAAAATAAATAGGGATATATATATTAGTCGATTGTTCTGAAAGATGTTGGTTTGTATGCCACGTACGAACTTCAGTTTTTCTTTTTCTTTTCAATACGCACCTACTTGAGTAAAACAATGTTTCCTTAATTCATAGAAAAACAAATAAAAAGAAACATATAAATGTCAAAAAATGCACACATAATGCCACAACATCAGCATCTAATACAGCTATTCTTCCAACATAGCTACACCAGGGAATCAAAGAAGTGAATAATGAACAAACAACAACTTAACTTTATCCCAACTAAATAGGGTCGGCTACATGGATCCTTACTCTCCTATCAGCTCTAAAATGAACATGGCACTAAAATTTCAAATGAAATGTTGAGCACATGGAGAACATTATTTGACATACAAATTAGCATAACATCCAATTCACGTAACACTAAGAAGTGCTGCACCAGACAGCCCACAGATGCATTCAGCATAACATCCAATTCACGTAACATAATCATCATTGATTGAAGAAACACAAAAAAAAATTTCTACAATGAAGATCTCAAGGTTTGATATAACAAAAACAGAAGAGATATATGGTTCATATAACAAAAAAAATAGATATCCGTACCAAAATCGATGAATTTCTTATCTCCCAAATGATGAAACTCAGCGTATTGAGCATGCTCGTCATTTATGTGTCGCAGTTGCAATACTAATGGTCGCCTCGTAACCATCCCTAAAATCACCACAAAACCACCAAATCAGCAACCATAAATTAATAACAACAACAGTTACCCGAAGGCTCAGAATCCAAACCAGTTCCCCGGAAAGAAAATCATGGCCAACAATACTCTCCAGTATGAAAGACTTCCCATAACTCTGCTCTCAAAATAGAATGAGAGTTAAAACCAAAACATAATAAAAAGAAAGAATAGGAATAAAATAAGAAATCATGCTTGTCATCCAATAACAACAATAGAAGGAAGGGCCTCCCACAGCGATGGGCCACCGCAGTCACTGTAGAGAGTACAACCTCTCTGTATTCGGTTCACGATAGCAATCAAGCTTTTCATAGTTGCTAATTCAAAAACCCTAATCGTAGTTTTTGGGGTTTTCAAAAGAATATAAGCAAGTGAGAAAATAAAACGCGGATATATATATTAGTCGATTGTTTGGAAAGATGTTGGTTGGTACGTCACGTACACACTTCAATTTTTCTTTTTCTTTTTAATACGTAATTACATGAGTAAAACAATGTTTCCTTAATTCATAAAGAAACAAATAAAAAGAAACATATGAACGTAAAAAATGCACACATAATCCCACAACATCAACATCTAATCCAGCTATTCTTCCAACATAGTTACAGTAGGGAATCAAAGAAGTGAATAATGATCAAACAACAACTCAGCCTTATCCCAACAAAATAGGGTCGGCTACATGGATCCTTATCCTCCAATCAGTTTTAAAATGAACATGGCACTAAAATTTCAAATGAAATGTTGAGCACATGGAGAATATTATTTGACATATAAGTAAACATAACATCCAATTCACGTAACACTAAGAAGTGCTGCAGCAGACAGCCCACAGATGCATTCAACATGACATCCAATTCACATAACATAATCATCATTTATTGAAGAAACAAAAAAAAAATTTATAAAATGAAGATCTCAAGGTTTGATATAACAAAAACAGAAGAGATATACGGTTGATATAATAAAAAAAGAAGTAGATATTCGTACCAAAATTGATGAATTTCTTATCTCCCAAATGATGAAACTTAGCGTATTGAGCATGCCCGTCATCTATCTGTCGCTGTTGTAATACTAATGGTCGCCTCGTAACCATCCCTAAAATCACCACAAAACCGCCAAATCAGCAACCATAAATTAATAACAATAACAGTTACTCGAAGGCTCAGAACCCTAACCAGTTCCCCGGGAAAGAAAATCATGGCCAACAATACTCTCCAGTATGGAAGACTTCCCATAACTCTGCTCTCAAAATAAAATGAGAGTTAGAACCAAAACATAATAAAAAGAAAGAATAGGAATAAAATGAGAAATCATACTTGTCCTCCAATAACCTCAATCGAAGGAAGGGCCTCCTACAGCGCTGGGCCACCGCAGTCACTGTGGAGAGTACAACCTCTCTGTGTTCGATTCACGATAGCAATTAAGCTTTCCATGGTCGCTAACTCAAAAACCCTAATCGTAGTTTTCAGGGTTTTCAATAGAACACAAACAAGCGGAAAAATAAAATGGGGATATATATATTAGTCAATTGTTCTGAAAGATGTCAGTTTTTACGCCACGTACGTACTTCAATTTTTCTTTTTCTTTTTAATACGCACTTCGAAGTTCGAACTGGGAAATATATATTACCCGATTGTTCTGGTGTAAGATGTCGATTTGTACGCCACGTACGCACTTCAATTTCTCACGACACCCCCTGTATTTAGGCCTAATTATATAGACATTCCAAAAACTTTCAATATTTCACGGGCACTGCTTATGTTATGAATTTATTACTACTAATTCCACTTTATTAGGTGTGTACAGTTAAATGATGATGTCATTTGGTTAACTCTTTCTAAATAACGAAATTGTCCTTACCACAGTGAACTTACCATAATACCTTTATGTTTAAATCCTCAAATAACCTATCTTAATCGAGTTTGATATCTGAACAAGGAACAAAGGGAGAAGTAGGGAGAGGGATCTTAGATCCATAGAACAAAGGTAATAGAAGAGTCTGGACAGCGATTTCCAATCAGGCGGCCCAACAAAGATTTAATGCTACAAAGGTCACCAATAATGTTCATACAAAACTGCCATGAATTCCAACTTTTCGAAAGATGAATTTTCGTTTATGAAAATCGCACAAAATTCATATAGACTTATGCTATAAACTACATTCCAAGAGAAATATCCTCTAGTAACTCAATACTCTATGAATGTAGCAATAGCCTAATCTCATTGTGGATCAACATTTTATCAAATAAATAAAGAGAGAGAGAGAGAGAGAGAGAGAGAGAGAGAGAGAGAGAGAGAGAGAGATCATAATGAATCCAACAGGAGTGATTTACCAAAACATCATGTAGTACTCTGACCAGCAAAATATTGATAAAAGATTATAATTCCCAGATAGACATTGAGAGGGGGTGAATCAGGTTCTAGAAATTCTTTTTAATTTTAGCTTGCATCCGTATTACACTTGGTGTAACTAATGATCTGTAACTCTCAACACACAATGGTTTGCTATAGAACTTGCTTGTACAAACGATCATACACTATTCATATGCACACCCGCTCTGCAACCACCATGTGGCCGGGCATACCAGATTTTGTATGCCCATCCTACAGCACACAACACTTATAAACACATACAAGAACAATACACAAGATATACATGGTTCGGTAAGCTGCCTACATCTACAAAGTAATACCCTACCCAAGGTTTTCTATTTACTCAATATTGATTGCTTATTCAATTTTCAATAGAGCACAACCGTCAACATTTTCACTTGAATGTGCCTTCAAACATTCTTCCAAAGGTAGTTGGAGGATTCAATGCTCTTTATGCTTTCTCACACACTCACAAAATATTCTTCCCCTGTATATTCTTAATGTTTCCAAGGAAACTTCAAATAAGTTGTCGATAATGATGCAGCTACCTTTCAAGACCTTCAATATTGCTTCAATGCCATTGATGTTGGGTTGTATGCTTGAATTTCCCCTTCTCTTTCTCTCTTTTCTCCTCCCCTTCTCTTCTTTTTATTTTCTTGAAGAGTTCCTGAAAATGAACCCTAACACTTAAAAATCCCAAAATAACCCAAACTCATGCTTGGTTCAACATCTCAAATTGGGCTGAAATCAGTTTGGCAGATTGACCTTTGCATAGTCCGATCAACATAACTTTCTATGTAAAATTGAAAATGACCTGGTTCTTATTGCATTTGAAAAGGACTCCAAAACCTTTTTAAGTACAAATAGTTTTCCCCAGAGCTGCTTGGACCATGCTCAAAATTTGATCCAAAGATAGATGATTTGCAACGTCTTTCTGATTTGATACTTTGTTAGGACGGTCAGGTCAAGTGGTCGGCCAATAAAAGCGATCAGCCAACAAAAATGGTCAGCAAAAGCAGTCAACAGCAAAAAATGGTCAACCAAAAGTGGTCGGCCAAAAGCAGTCAGTGAAAAGCGTTCAAACAAAAGCGGTCAGCCAAATGCAGTCAATTAAGTTGAGGGGTCGGCCAATTTGACCTTTGTCCCCTCAAACTTCTATAACTAACTCATCTAAACTTGAAATAACCCTATTCCAGCGGCATTGGAAAGAAGACTTAAAGATTTACATTTCATATAAGACATATTCAACCCAGGTGGAGTGCACAGTTCCCAAAAATCATCTTGAACCTGACTGATGTGTAATCACTACTATCTTCAACTATCGCGCTACACCTGAAGATTATGTTATAAATTTCCACCCCAATATCGGTTTGACTTGATTCTAAATTTCTCGAAAAGCTGGCTCAGAGATCTTCACTTATTATGTTTTGAGATCCTCAAGATTTTGATTATAACTCTGTTGGCAAAGGATTGTAGCACGAGTGATGATACCCTAACCATATGCATTCTATATGACATAGTATGAGTCGGGTGGTGCCTCGCATCCCATTCTACGAGCCACCACCAGCCTCATTTCCAAGCCAGCTATGACATCTAGGCTAACAATTTTAATGATGTCGTATGAGTCGGGTGGTGTCAACCGCATCCCATTCTACGGGCTACCACCAGTCTCATTTCCATCTAGGCTAACAGTTTATATGCAAGCATTCCCAACAGTTACATCATATCATCAATAGTTTCCAATATAAGTCCAATAAGAATAAGAGTATGTAAAGACAGTAAAGTAAATTATCCTTGTTATCATAACCCAACAATTATGTTGCACCTACATGTATGGTGTAATTCCACTCACCTTGATTAATTCCTGGTAGTTCTTATGATTGCCCAGTCCCGGTTGGACTTTGATATGACTCTTCGTACCCGGGGCTATAACTTATGTTAATGGGACAATTAGAATATGTTAAATATTTTTTAAGGGGTTTAAAGTCCTAGGGTTACCTTGGGGTTAGGTTGGAATCAAGTCCAAGTACAAAACAATACAGCCAGCATCTTTGGGTCTTCCACTAGGCCTTTAAAACGCCCAGAATGAAATGCCCAAAGAGAAAAATACAACAACAGTAGGGGTTCTTCCTGGGATTCCTTTGGTTTACACCACAAGAGCCTTGGGGAGTGATAGAAATGGTTCTCCCCATGGTTGGCTCATGTTTTGGTCCCATAGTCCCTCCTTGGATCATGGCCATTGGTGCTCCCAAGGTAATGACAACAGCAAGGCTGCATGGGGTAAGGGTTTATGATGGGTTTCAGGTTCTAAATACCATGTTGGGGCCTTGGGTTAAGTCTCATAAGGTTCGGATTAGGTTTGGCCACAAAACTGCCATTGGACCTTTCACTGGGCGTTTGAAATGCCTAGAGTGGAATGCCCAGTGCCAGTTTAACACGGGATTTTTGAATATCTACAGGGAGTTCCTTGCAGAATTCATCCCAATTCAACTTGGGATGGTTCCCAGAGGTTAGTAATACATGTAATTAGGTCTTTATAATAGGATTACATGATTCTAATCTTAACTTGCCATTTTGGGTGATGGATTGGGTTCAAGCAAGTAAGACCAAGATCAGTCTCATAGCATCATTAATTCATATAAACAATGTAGGAATGGTCATATTAGCCTATTACAGTAGCAATCCTAAGCAATAATGTAGGAAACACATCATGCATGTAAGGATCCATGGCTCTATCCTATCATTCATGTATTATGTACATGGTTTAGCATAAAACTAAGCTATAGACATGTCTGGAACATGAAGTTTGAGCATTTCTGGGTTTGCAATGGTGTAGATGAAGAGTACTACACTGGATTTAAAGCATGCATGGAGTGGATCATGATCCTAACATCAATTCCTAGAATATTTAAGTTAGGAAACATGTTGGAATATAGAATCATAGCTCATTTCTAGAATTTTCTATAAAGAACAGAATTTAGGGACATGGTGAAGGTTAGAAACGATTTAAATAAGGGAAATACCTTCTAGAATGACCAGCCAAGAACCAAACCCAAGCTTCCTCTCCCTTTCTTTCCTTCTTCTTCTCTTTCCTTCTCTCTTTCTTTCTTTCTCTCTTTCTTCTCCTTCTACCTTTTGAATAGTAAGAGTCTATGTCTAAAGTTGAGTCTTCTATTATAGACCTTAGTCTACTAAGATTTATTTGGATAGGAGCTATTATAAGAAAAATTCATTATTTCCTAGCTTTTCTATGTGTAAGGCTAAGTAGGTGGGTCCCATATGGGTTTATGACTGGGGGATATCCTACATGACATTGGGGATGTATTGAGGGGATCCCCATTGCAAGACATTGGGTTCCCATAAGTTTGTAATGAAAGTTACATGTTTCAGCAACTCTGGATCTTTCACTGGGCGTTTGGAATCGCCCAGTGGATCGTCCAGAGAATCCTGCTTTACTGTTTTTGCTTGGATTGAAATAAAATTTCAGTTCACTTATAGGCATAATTGGACAGTGGTTTCTTCTAAGAAAATACAGCTCTATGAATCTAGTTTCTAACAAAATTAGAATCAAGAAAAATAAAGTCTGAATGATGGAGTTATATCATTTTAACTAAGCGGCAGTCAATTTGCCAGAGTAGCAGAATTTGATTCTTGAGTTGGGATTTAATATGCATGTATCGTATTAGCCTTTCCTAATTGTATCTACTTGGATAGATTTAACATGCATGGCCAAGGATGGTTTAATTTATCCAAAACAGAATTGTGCATGATACTAGGTCTAGGTAAAGGGGTAGAAGGAGAGCTAGAGTAGGTTTAGAAATTCTTACCTATGCTTAGCAACTTGGGTAATCAATTCCCTTCTTTCTCCTTGTGGAAACAGTACTGAGTTACCCCGATTGTTAATGCCTTCGCGTATTAACCTTTCTCATTTGTCTCATAGGCCTAATGTATCATGTATTCGATATGGCCTTAGAAATCAAGGGATGATACCTACCTTAGGTTGTACATTTTGTGGTGAACTGTACAGTTACAAGGAGTTGGTGTTTGCCTTCTTATCGGTATGTAGGTCCTCACCAATGGGACTATCTCATTAAATTCAACCACAGGATCAATGCACCACAGTGTACTGAGAGCTTTGATCTCGGGTTCCGGACCTTCAACTAAAAATTTAATTTAGTTTGTATTTTTGGGCACGGGTTTAACAGATTCGTTGTTGAGTCATACCCGCAGCAACTTGAACAAACTGCGAACAAAATTGAGGTTGAGTGCTGCCTTTAAGGTAATTGATGCCCCTTACTGCCAAGGATTTTTTCTGCACCACTACTTCCAAGATAAAACAATCTTCAATTAGAAGACAAAACATTTCTTCTAGTCCCTTGAAGGAGCCAAAAACTTCAGCACATCAAACCTCTAACCTTACACAAACTTAAAAGAAAAGAGAAAAATAAAAAAGGATAAAACTCATATGATTACAGTGTATAGGCATAGATTTATATGAAAGGTGTATTTTGCAAAGTATTTGCCTTAGTTTATATAAACAAAAAATCAGCCCTTGCACACCTTTGGAATCCCCAAGAGTAACCACCAACTAATGACCATTAAATTAGAGAATAAAAACTTATGAACATGAATTAAAAATTAATTCTTAATTCATGGTCATTCCCCACTAAAGACTATGAAAAGCCTTAAAACCGATAAAGGGAATAACATTACCTATGACCATGAATTAAAAATTAATTTCATAAATGGAATTATTCTCAATCAATACTATTGACCCACCTTCCCACTCATAATAGTAACCATGAATGGACTTTAGGGTATCCATAGGATGTTATTAACCCTTTGGAATTCAACTATTACTTTGATCAAACATTATCTTGATCCTGTGGGTCCCACATCATAACACAACAATCAAAACACAAGGACTTTTTTGAAACTTGAAAAATAGAGGACCTTTTGAATCTAACAAATTCTGATATAACTGTTGCTACACTCTCATTGGATCCATCTTTTCAAATGATTACTTTGCTTCAGCTTTATTTTCAGATTTATCATCCTACTGATTTGGTATTATGCTACAATACTTCTTTACTTCAGGAGTCACTCTGTCAAGGACCCAAGAGATCAGTGATCCAGCCATTGAATTGGTAAGAGATTGAATTTTCTATGTTTCAAGCCCTTAGGCTTCGTAGGTTCATGGACATGTTGAAAAATTCAGTTGCTTCAGTTCATATTTTTCTATATTGCATTATATAATTCTGTTTTAGCATCCACCTTGATGCTTTAGTTTGTTTTTACTTGATGTTTAATTGTTTCTTTTAGTATGGATATACTTCTTTTTAGTTGTGATGTTGCCTATTTCAATCTGCATATTCATTCTATTTTTTTATTTTTTTAGCCAAGTTTAATTGTATTATGTGATATACATAGGTGGTTGATAGTTGATACCTTCTTTACCTTGAATCTTATATGTTAATAAATTTTTATTGACAATTAATTAGGTTGTCTTGTAAATGGAACAAGTATGATGATTGGCTTATTGCTATTGCTTTGATTGATAAATCGAATAATAGATGCCATTATAAAACAAAATTTTTATTTCTCTTCTTGAGTTTGAGTTGCTGATCGACTTTTAATAGATAATATTCTTGAATTGTTATTCTGAATTGTTCATTCCCTGCAAAGACGTTATTCTCAGTTGTTCATACCCTACAAAGACAGAATCTTTTCTTGTGCATTCATATCATTTCACATAATTTTTTATTGGTTCTATTCACCAAGTCTTAATTCTTTATTCTTGCTACACGTTCAGACCACTTCTTGTGCTTTGCACCCAACACAAAAAACAAGAGCTGATGATCCATGTCATTTAATTCCTAATTCTTTTGGTTATGGCTAAAACTTGTAATCTTTATACTGTGCTTTATACTTAGGTCTTCAAGGAACTATGGTTTTTGATAATTTGAATTTTTTGAAAACTATTGCTTCGAGGATCCTACACCATATTCTTCATTCAATTCTGGCATGGACCCGTTTTGACAATCAATAGGAGTCTAGATTTGGTTATCTCCAGATCCTCACGAAGATGGTACTTGTTATTCTGCCCTTGCTTGTAACAATTTAAACAATCAATAGTCATATGTTCCTTAAAATAATTACATAAAAGATTCTAACACTGGAACCTCAACATACAAAAGGGAATAAAGAAGAGTCTGTATCGTTAACTAGGTTCTCCTCCTCCAAAGTCTTCCACCGTATAGTCCTCATCATCTGCAAAAGATTCAACTTGAATGGGGCGAGTTTGTACCCTGTGGGGTGCTAAGTACATTACGCACAAGCATGAATAAAAATGGATAAAGAGTAAACAGTAAGTAATTCAGTACAACTATTATTCATTCCTTTAATTTAGAATGGTCATAATCATATGTGAACTATCGAGTGTGTATATATTAAGAATTCTCACTAAATCACTTGACTGACCATTTCTAGACTATAACTCGTTGTCTCATTTGTTACTTCATGAATCGGAATATATACTATAGAGGATCCAACATCTCTCAAGATGTGCTCAACCCACTCGGGGACCCAACCTCTATCAAGATACGCTCAACTCCACTCAAGGACCCATTGTCTCTCAAGATGTGCTCAACCCACTCGGAACCCAACATCTATCAAGATGCGCTCAACCCACTCGGGGACTCAACATCCATCAAGATGTGTTCAACCCACTTGAGAACCCAACATCCATCAAGATGCACTCAACCACTCGGAGACCCAACATCCAATCATTCATTCACAATTTTCACAACATCATAACCATTCATCTTCATTCAAAAACTACACATAGTGCATAACCGTTAATATTTCAATCTTATGGAATTCATAATCATATCATGTAATGCATCAATCACTCAACGTTTCATTATGTATTCAAATCAACAATGAATTTGTAAATCTATCATACATAAAAATTAACAACCATCATACACATAATTATAGGCATTTCATCACAACTACAATAATAATGAACCCCCCCCCCCACCTTAGTCTTTAGCTCATTCCTTTAATCAAATGTCTCAAACCTCACAAGAATGAAGCTCAATCAAAAGAATCTACATAAATAACAATCTAGATCATTACTATGACTCATCACATCATTAAAAATACCCAAAGATCCATTGAAAATAGTCCAAGCATGTAGAGGGGTCAATCTGACCGTCATGAAATTTTCAAATTTGCTCTACTCGGATTACTGAACTTACAAGGGGATTTTGACCATCTTCCAAGCAATATTGGGAAACACACCATTTCGCAAAACATGTAGATAATTGAGTCTATGTTCAAATGTCACTTTAATCAGATAATTTGAATTCCAAATGAGGGAGATATGTCTCACGGACTGCACAGAGGTCAATCTGCCAGCTATGAAGTTTTCAGATTTGCTCTATTCGTGTTATTGAACTTACAAGGGGATTTTGAACCTCTTCCAAGAAATATTGGGAAAAACATCATTTCACAAAACATGTAGTTAATTGAGTCTAAGTTCAAATTCAACTGGAATTTGATCATTTGAGTTTCAAATGAGGGAGATATGCCCCACAAACTACACAGGGCACAATCTGCCAGTCAAGAAATTTCAGATTTCCATGGAGTTTCCTTCCTCAAGCTCTTCATGGATTCGAATGGGGACTTCGTCCCAACTTACAAAACACATTCATGGGAATTTTAATCACTTAAAAACATTTGCAAAAACCTTTATTAACTTCTATTAGCAAAATCAAATTCAAAATACAACATTGTAAAGATTAGAATGACACTCACTTTCAAGCCCTTATCTCCTTCTTCAAATCTTTGAAGAATCCATTAAAGAATAACTTCAGTAGTTCTAAAGTTCTATTAAACTCCTCAAATGAAGCTTTGATCAAGCATACATTCAAAGCCTAGCAAAATCACACCACAAATATGCTTAGAATCCCACCAAAATTCCCATTATCTAGAATTCATTTCTCACCTCAAGTTCTTCAATCTCAGAAACTCGAAGTCTCTAATCCACCTAAATAGGTTGTGCAAATGGTTCAATACTCAAATCTCCAGCATCCCCTAGAGATTCTCTTTAATTTCTCTCACATGCATGGTGATCTTCTTCATTTTCTTTCTTTCTCTCTTCCTCTTTGGCTGAAGAGAATCTTTTCTCAACTTAAACATACTTGTCCTAATTTATAACAATGCACTAATCTCTAATTTAATCCTTAAGAGCTCAAAAACTAACTAAACTACCAACTAACAAACGTAACTAGAATGACACTCAAAGTAATAATTTGAGTCTCCCCTTGAAATTGCCCATAGTGAACAGTTCCTTGAATAATACCTCCACTAAAAAATTATCCAATAAGCTCTCAGGCATTTCACTTCTCAATATATCCTCGGTCAAAATTCCTATTGACCACATCTGACAATGATTTACTTAAATTGAACCAAACTAAACCTAGTTGGTTCAACCTCACTTAAATTGATCCAAACTCCATACCATACATAAAAGCATCAATTATATAAATACTATTCACATATTTACATTAATACAAACTGAAATAATACTTAAATCATAATACATTATACAATAATCAACTCTTAAAAATAACAAGGTTTTAATATAAGGGAAATTATCAACCTCATTCCCTGACGTTTGCCTATATTTTAAAGCACACCTGTTAACTATCATAATATCAATCACCTCCCTTGCTTTATCAAACTAATTACACACAGACCCCTTACTGTTAGTTAAGAGATGTTAAGTGATGATGTCAGCAATTTAATATTTTTTAAAAGACAAATCTGCCCTTCTTGGTGGATGAAGTACCTAATCTACCCTTTCAATTAAAACACCCACAAACCCTTCTTCTTCCTCACACTCAGCGGACATCCAAGGCAAGCTATCTTCTTCTGAAGAAGAGACCAAAGCAGACCGGCGTCAACCGACGAAGCTCTGTAAGACCGCGTCGACCATCTTCCTCATTCTGGTGAGTATAGTTGACGCCCCATTTGCCAGCCGCCGGCATTTTTGTGGAGAGAGCTTATAAGTACCGTCCAGTTAAGGTAGTGGATTTTGAGCTGCCTGCGTGGTGTACTTGGACTTGAAAAGGGTGGAGTGCGTAAACATGTTTCCATCAGGGAGGGTTTATTCACAGGCATTTCACCTTGGTGGGCATGGATTCTTCCTGTTAGCTCATTGTAATATGGACCAGGCAAGCTCGTTCCACTGCTTTGGGCTATTTTTGGGGATGCAGGAGAAGGGATCTGTGAGCTTTGCAGTTGACTATGAATTTGCGGCAAGTGCAAAGCCTACAGAGGAGTATCAAAGCAAATACATAGGTGCACTGCTAACCTCGCAACACAGCTCGCAAATGGATGATTCTCCATAAATCTCCTTTCTTTGCTCTCTTTCTTCGCTTTGGATTCCATTTCAATACCTCCAACACAGAACTCACTGTTCTCATTCTCGTTGAATCGACCCATCTCCATCAAATCGCCCCCCAGTTCTGACCCCCGCAACTCCATCAGTTTATTGATCAGACCCTCCTTCAGCATCGCTTCTATTGCTTCTTTCCTCCCAAAATAGGCGATGTCAAGGATACAATCCATGGCTGCGATTCGGAGCGACGAGTCTTTGGCACTCAGGAAGTTGATGATTTGGGAGATTGCTCCGTTGGATTCTATTTCGTTGACCGGGGGGACTTTTGATTGATTTAATTAGGGAACAGAGGACTTGGGTCGAAGAATTCGAAGCCATGGAAATGAGGGCTTGGACTGTTGGACACGATCACGTCTTTGTTGAATCTAACTAGAGCGCCCACTGAGAGCGGCAATTGTTCTCGAATTCGTTTAAAAAATTTCAGATAACAGAGAATTGATTCCAAAAGGACTACTCTGTTATAAATCTACTGCATCTCTTCATCAAACAAGTGATGTATAGACCTCAATTTTGTGCAAGGAGTTCAATAGACTAGCTTCGGATCCCAAGCGAGCAAAGTCCCTTTTCCTGAAAACTTGCTCTTCCATTGTTGCAGTGCCAAAACTTGAAGTTGCTTATGTTAAATACTAATGCATCCAAGACAGAAATATTTTCCCTAAAAGAACAAAAGGAATGAAACAGATTGCATCATGACTAGGTTCAAAGAAAAACCATAAGCAGAGACATCAAAGACTATGATCAATGATAAAATCAAAATAGAAGACAAGTGCTTCCCAATAGTCACATTCTCAAACTCAGCTCTGCATTTCAAAGAACTCCTAGTTTCAAAGAATCCACAAAGCTTCAAGAAAGAAACAAGAGTTATTCTATTTGATGGCTAAAATTCCGAGCATCCAACGCCTTATCCTTCCCTACAATGTTCAACACAAACTCCACCGCTTGCACATGATACTCCAATCTCACCAGCCCGTTAATAACATGAGCATATACTTTCACAGGAGGGGAGGCAGTTGGATACCGGAACCTGTTTGTTGTACCATGGGCATCCTTCATGGCTGAAGACAGCCTCTTCTTTATCAATGGCATTCGCCACCTCCAAGCTGAGCTCACCATTAAGCACGTCGGTTGCCGGTGGGCTGGTGTTGAAGTCCAACGGTAAAATGATTTAGCTAAGTTTTTTATGATTTAATATAAAGGGTATTTTGGTCAAAGAAATTTCAGAAGATAGCACCGTTTAAAAATGATAGTTAATGAGTGTGCTTTGAAATATAGACAAACGTGAGGGGTGGGTGCTGATAATTTCTCTTAATATAAAAATGCTACAAAATTGGATTTCAAACTTGATATCACCATAATGCATCACGAATACCTTAGGAAATCATTAAAATAGCATAATCATCATAGAATATCATCAGATTCTCATATCATAAATATGTAAATATTATTAAACAAATACAATGACATTAAGATATTCATAACAACATGAATTAATATTAAAATATTCACAACAAGAAAGCGGATGTTACAAACGTGATTCTATCCACAACCACTATTGACAGAATACAAGATGCAGCACCACCAAATTCCAAGTTTCAACTAGCCATTGCAGCGAGTATTTAGACAAGGTAACAGAGAAGTTTTGGTTCTCTCTCAAGTCCTAATCATATTTATTTACAATAATAGCAGATTATTAATAAATTTCTCTCTTTAGAACACAAGCATTGGATCGAAAATGTGCAAACCAACATTAGAGACAGAAGAAGCTTCGTGGTGTGTTAGCGGCTCCACAAGTGGGTCAGAGTACAAAATACAAGAACAACTCATTATCAGAGTCGGAGACAGTCTTACCAGTAAACCTCTTAGAAAAGCAGAAATACAATGGCTGACCTTGGAATATCTTTATTGTTATTTGAAGCTTTAGATCCTTATGGATGAATTTAAAAATTGCAATATTTGCTACAGCTCTACAAATCTAATATTAATATTTACAGTTCATGCTTTGGCTAGGAAAGTACGATTAGTCTCTAAACTTTTGGATGTTAATTACTTATCTACTTAATAATAGACTCATTTTCATGAGGGAAAAACATATGAATGCTCCAGAAATATTGCAGTTCAAATTAGTGTTGAGGTAATCCTACACAAGACTCCTGTAAAAATGGTTTTAAAACTTCTGGACGATTTGAATCAGAATCGATAGAGACCAACCCTGCACTCATTCTGAGATATAAAATCTTGCTACTTAAACCCCTCAAAGCCCTCAAGTTGCATTAACCCCCAAAAATGAACATACATCAATCATCCCCCAAATCTGAGCATCACCATATCGACAGACCAACAAAAGAAACAATTTCAGCTGCATTAGCCAGCCACCAAACCTTGTTCTTCAGCAACTACTCTTCTACATATAGTGACTATTACTCCACTTGTATTTTGTAAACCACACAGGATTACGGGCAACAATGCAACAATCCATTTTCAATATATGATGCTCCAAGTAATGAACTACCAGCTTAAGGATAAAAGACATCATATATCCTTCAACAATGTATAGGGAAGACATGCCAATTACAATGTTCACTAAATGTTATATCAACGAACTGACAAAGAATTCAGTAGGGCAAAAATAAGGAAATCCATGTTAAAATAAAGTCACCAACTTCTAAACCATCCTACAGAAAAGGGTTTAGCCAACCTACTAAATTAAACTCAAAATTCGGGGCCGCTGTTAAGAACTGAAGAACACCAAGTTACGAATCTTAACTCATATAATTCGCGTTCTGCTCAAAATCATATGAGACCACCTCCTCTGTTACATCCAGCACTTCTTCGACTTCAACTTCTTTCGCCTCATACTCTTCTTCCTCATCACTTGCTTCCCCATCCCTCAATAACTGTCGTATCTCCTCCTCTTCTTCATGGAACTTCTTCCATTCCTGGACCCAATGATCCCATTCCTCTTGAAGCTTCTTCCGTTTCTCCCGATCTTGCTCACTCAAGAGCAATGAGACATCCTGGTCCTCTGCTTCGTACTTCTTGCTGTACTTCTTCAGGTTCTTTGCTATCTCTTCCTCTTTCTCTGAACTTAAGAAGGATGGAGGTCTTGGGCGCCACAAAAACTAAACAAAGGGGAAAACAAAAAATATTTAATTAATAAGTAGAACGCAGAAAGTAGAAATGTCACAATTAGATATTCGCACTTGAAAAAAAGAAAAGGTATACCAGTTAGACACAGGAACAGAGGGGGAGAGGATGAGAAAGGTCGTTGATATTAATTTATAACATAGATCATATAAAAAATGGACTGGCAACTTCATACCATAGCCATACATGTACTCATTATACAAAATTTGTAGGCATGGCATATAGTAAACAAAATATTTGACTCTGATATTCATTGCTCTACCTGATAGAAATGGTCCCTTGGAATCCGATATAACAGCTTTCCATTGAAGGACCAAATATTGAACCCATTCTCCATTTCATGAACTGAAGTAACGGATGTTGCAACATATCTGCAGTAAGCAAAAGAGAGTTAACAATTATTATACCCAAAAAAAAACAAAAGAAGAAAATGAAACAGAATATTCCTGAAAACCTCAAATTAAGAGACTTCGCAAAATATACTCAGTTTGTCTCAACTTTCAAAAACAATGTGGTGAAAGAAATGAAATACATCATTCCTGAAAAGTTCACAATAAAAGAGACTGTCTAGATATGATTAGTTTCTTTCAAATTTCAGGAAATAAATTTATGTTTTATTAATAAAATTAATTGCAAGGCTGAAATTTGTAATACTTCCGAGTATAGAAAACAATAATGCACCCCTGTAATACCTTCCCGTTGGATCCCATTCTATGTCAGTTGCCATGAAATGCTCTCCTGCTGCCATTGTCTCAAGCTCGTCAACATTATAGAATTCCAACTGTCCATTGAAACCTTTCAACCCTGCAAGGATAAGGAAGCGTCCAGCAGGAGACCAGTAAAGAGAATTAGCCTGTTTGCCTTTGAGAGTAGTGAGCTTTGAGACACGTCCTGAGTGGTGAGCACTCCGCATAGAGTAGAAGCTTATGTCCGGCTTGGGGCTGTCTCCGTGGATAACAGCAAACCTATGCCCTTTGGGTTCCCAGGCAAAGGCAACAATTTTGTCATTCTTATTCTCAAGCTCCAAAACCTCAATGGGTATGTCCCTTTCCTTTATGCGGAAAAGCTCAAAGCCAGTATATGTGCTTTTTTTGGTTTTAGTGTACCGGTCAACCTTAACAGCAAGGTAGTCCCCACTGCTTTGCCAGTACATTTTGCAATCACTAACACTGAAAAGATTCTTTTGCCTCAGTTCTTCCTTGCTAGGAATTTGGACAAGGCTGACCTGAGAGTGGAAAATAAAAGAGCAAAAAAGAAATCAACATGACAAAAAGAACCATGTCTCTTCAAACGACATTGTCTACTCACCCTAGCAGGCTGGTTCCCACCACCTAGCTCTGGAACAAAGAGTGCCAAAATGGGATCTGTGGGTGACCAACAGAAATCCATCACATTTTCAACCTTCAAGGACTTCTTGTCAATAAGAGTGAACGTTTCTGTTTCATAGACAGAGATCACATTTTTCCCAATTCTTGCAAAATATTTGTCATCTCTCCCGCCTCCCCACCTGCAAGAGTAATCCATAAGAGTCAAGGAGTGAGATTCAGCTTCACCATGATCACATGTACAAAAGGAATATAAAATAAATCACCTAAAGACTGGCCATGACACTCCAGACACACCCCCAGTGCCACCAGTTGCAAACTCGTCAGCACTCCCTTTAAAATCTCTCATGACTTTTCCAGTTCTCACATCAAAGATGTTCAAGACAACCCTCTACATTATTTTTAAAAAGACAAAAAAAAACAAGTTAGGAAGCCAGAAAGATCCTACATCTACATGAAAATAATCAATATGATTTCTAAGAATGGATTCTCACATGGGTATCACGAGGATTGCTTGGTTCATGGCTGCTATATGTAACCAAATATTTCTCCCCAAGAGAGAAATCAATGAGTTTAACCTGCATTTGAATCCATTGAAGCAATACTATTAAGTGAAAGAAAAGCTAGCCACCTAGTGGACAAATGGAAAGAATAACAGGTCACCTGGGGATGAGCGTAACGCATCAGACGGTTAAAGGTAGCGGCACCTCCCCAAACGGCGGCACCCTGCCTGTGCACTGTGGCCAAATATGTCCCAAGTGGGGACCATTGAACAAAACTTTCAGTCCAATACTGCCAATAAAGCCAGATACAATCAGTCATATAGCTGTTTAAAGCTAATAAGTGTAAATAAGAGCATCAAAAAAATTTATCTAACAATGTACAATCCAAATACTTGCAAAGCTTTCAAACAAAGCCAAGATTGCTTAAATCTGATTTATATTGAAGGAGTTTGTTCCAGTCAAACCTTATTCGATACCATGTCCAAGAACAATATACACTATCAAACTTGGGTCAAAACCACAAGTATTATTTTGAGTGTTCTCTATGTGAAACTAATGCATTGATTGGGTTCAAAAAGTCAAAAATAGGCAGCACAACAAGAATCAGGTCAAAAACAAACTTCCGGACCTCGAAACTAAGGTTTCTAGTTAGCCTGGAGAAAGCACCAGGTTTCGACCGAGATATGATCAAAAACTGGGAACTCGGTTTATGGCTAGTCAAGTTTCAAATGCAATTTGCAACTCCTTAAACCTGCAGGTCTTTGAACTAAGGTTTTGCAGAAAAAAGGTAACCCTAAGGTGAGGGTTCAAGCTTCCAGATTTGAGAATTGAGACGGAGAGGAGGACCAAGAGATCGATCCCACGATGACACTGGAACAGGTTACTGAAGTGACAAGAAGAACAGCAGAAGAAAGGAGGGGAGAAGGAATCCGACCGGAGAATATTATTTGACAGATTAAAGAGGAAGAAGGAATGACAAGAGAGAGAATTCAGAGGACGAGACAGTACACACACACAATCGGTATCAAGCAGGTAAACCCATTCTTCAATTCTTAGGTAACATTAGGTATATTCATATTGAAAAATAAAAAGAAATAAAACTCCTATTTAAACTCTAAAACCAAAATAAAATCCAACATTAACTAGCCTATCTCCTACGACTCTGACTTTAAGTCTAACTACAACTCCAATAAAAAGATAATTAAAAATTACAAAGAATCACCAAATATAAATTAATAAGATCCTAAAATATCCTACTGGACCAAAGACCCAACTTTGGATCTGGTTCATACCCATCTAGGCTCCCCAATGGGTTTGGGCGGGTCCAGGGAAGTGCTCCCGCATCACTGTTGCAAAGCAAAAAAGGAGGGCAGGGTTAGAACTAGGAATGAGTTTGATTGGGTGGTCTATTAAGCTAAGGTAATCAACTACAGTTGAACTTGGCCAACCCCCCCCCCCCCCCAGCAGATTGTGCATAATATAAGTTTTAATGGGGTTTTATGTTTTTTACAGGCTGAAAATACACAAGAGGACAAAATTTATGTAGAATATCTCCAAAATACAAAAGTTGGTAATCTTCCCAGACATATTAAGTATCTCCACAATTACTGAAGATCTATTTGATGAGAACAAGAAATTCTGTTTAGAAAATCACTTACACCCCGACGGTAAACAAGTTCTGGCTTTAGTTGTCTAGGATCATTCCATAACACCTCAGTGTCTGATCCGGCACGGATTACAAACTGATCTCGGGCTTTTTCATCTGTAAGCCATTGTTGAAGATTTTCCTAAACCAAGAACATAATTTAGTAAATATTCACTGGCTCTGTTTAAAAAAAAACAAAAACAGGTTAAACATAGAAAACTATTAGAGAGAGGGATATATAAAATTAAGTTTTCAGATAGAATAACAGAGCATGCCCAAAGGCATTTAAATTATTCACAATAATCACGTACATGTAGTTGGGCACATCCACGGGAATGTAAATCAGAAAATTCCTTTTCAAGTCCTAAACTATATTATCTGCTTCTCTCTTACAAGGGAGAGGTGGGCAGAGAGAAACCATAAAAAAAAAAAAGTACACACTTTGTATCATTATATAGCTTAATACAAAGTTGAGTCGCTCAGGAACAATCTCAATTTCATATCTTAGGCTATGTTTGGATGCCAAGAAATGAAATGAAAAAACATAATAAGATAAAAATCATGATGACACAATGATTGATTTATGTGTCTATCTCTTTCCTCGACACAATGATTGATTTGTGTCTATCTCTATCCTCAAATTCAAAATTTTTTAAACTTTTTCTTTTCTTGGCATCCAAACATAGCCTTGATGGAAATATGCTGCCTGAAAAATTGGGCATGGGACATAATAAGCGTAAACAGGAAAGGGATGACACTAAGAAACAGAAGATTCAAGGATTACCCCAGGTGCATATGGTTTTATCTCAGGAGGAGCCCATTCATCTGGAACTTTCATAAACTTGTCAAAGTCATCAAATAAGTTCACAGCAAATATGTGTGCCTTATCCAACTTGTATCCATGTGTCTTCTCCTTGGCAAGCTCAGCCTCCTGCAACAGCAATAAAAAGAATAAATACCTTTGATGTATTTAAACATGCACACAGAAATTAAACTCTCCTCCACAGAGTATCCAAGTTCATTAAGGAGAACAACAGGATTTCAATACGTGCATTACAATCACACATTTTCTTGTTGGGAAGAGGGGTGAAGAAAACTACTACAGCAGACTACCCTAATACTTCTACCCATTAAATATCAAATTGACTGAAAAGAAGTACCACTTGAAATCAAGCATCAGAGTATGGCTAACCATCTTAACCCAGTCCTAAGTCGAGTCCAAGGACAGCTGGGCATCCAGTTGCCCCAAATTCTAAAAATAGCATTATCCTTGTTTCCTAAATACATGGAACCAAAAAAAAATTGTCTTATTTTTAATAGTTTAGTGTCAATATAGAATCTGTTTTCCAATCAATAAAAGTGCAAATTGAATTCATCTAGGTCCAGATAATAAAATTTTTGGTGGGCAAAACAGTAGGTAATACAATCACCAAAAACAATCTCTCGGATTGCACGTGCAGTTTAATGGCTAAGCTAGAACTGCTGCATGATACATTATTAATTCAACTTCCAGAGGAGGAAAATCACTCATGTACAACATGAACAGGATCTTATTCGCAAATCCATGAATAAACTGAGTTTTTTCCCTTTCTAATTCACACTTAACTTAATCCACTAATCTAAAAGCTTCTTCTCGAATATTTAAATTCAGAATCCCAAACAAAATGTAAACTTTTGATACCTGAGGAGTATTGAACTCAATAAAGCAGTAACCTAATGTCTTCTTGGTTTCGGGATTGAGAGGCATCCAAAGCCCATCATCCTTAATAACACCAATTTGACTGTATATTTTACGGACGACACCTTCAAGCTTCTCGAATTTCTCCGGCGGAACAACTGGGAGATTATCAACAACAATAATATTTCCAAAACCAGTTTCGAATTCTTGGTTATCCTCATTGAGAATATCTTCATCATCATCACTACAAAGAGAAAGAGAGAGGAAAGCATACAATTACTCACATAAAAAAAGTACAAAATAAAAAATAAAACTCTATATCTAGGGTAAGGACCAGGGTCAATTACCTCATTATACCAAAATCCTCGCCAGGAGGCAGCTTTATATCTTCTAAATCCACTGTAGAGAGATCAATTCCAAGACCCATGGCTTTAGCTTCAATGTCCGCCATAGAAACTAGGGTTGTCATATTTTCTGTACAGAAAAATCAGCCAAACTAAAGATCAGTTAGAAAGAGAGGTCACCATCGGTGTGTGCGTCGCCACCTGGGGAGAAAGAAAAGCTAGGGCTCTCTGGTTGTGGAGTGAAGAGAGGAACAGCTAAGGGAGAAGTCAAAGTAGAGAATTTTTTTTTATTTTTCGGAGAAAATATATTAAACCCTCCAACTAAAGTTGCACTGATCCATCGGTTTAATTTATGCTACGTCTATCCGAGCCGTGGATTTTGTAGACTTCTTCCATTTGACAAGTCCAAGAGGTCAGAAATATAGAAGATCAACGGTCATAAAGCATCCAATCAAGGTACTTTGATCAGATCCGATGTCCCATCTGCCCTTAATCGGTTAATTGGTTTTCCTGTTATTGGTATACTACTTCTAAATTGATTAAAGTAGTCAGAAATAGGCTTATAGTGGGATTTGGCACGGAATATGGGGATGGTGATCCAAATAGGGCTCGGCTGGGAGTAGTTAGTTAAAACTTAACACAGAAATGAAAAACAAACTTGTTTGGTACGGTACATTTAAAACAGCTAAAAAATCAGTCAAACATTTTGAAAATGGCAAAAAACGAGAATGAACGGTACACATTTTAAACGTTTAGATTTTTCAAGTACTGAACCAAAATAACAACAACAGACACCAATAAATTAAGGAATTATTATCTAAATGTCTTTATCCAAAGTTCAAAGCTACTATATTATAAAGCACCTATTTGAAGAATGAGGATAAATCCTTAGGACATTCATTTATTTAAAAAAAAAAAAAAAACTGACTACCATGAGTTGAAGAAGAGGTCTGCCCTCAGAGCTCTGATATCATTTTAAACAAATTAGAATTAAAAAAAAAAAAAGGATTTCAGCCTTGTGGTTACCCAATATTGTAGGTCGATTACAGCACCTTTCCAGCCCTTGTGGTTACCCTGTTTTGCACTATATTACAATGCAGTCCATCATCATTTGAGCACATGAGAACCTGATTTTTTCAAAAATCTCCAACCTGTTGTAGAAATCAAAGCTAACATTAAACTCTTCCAATTACTTGGAGCTGAGACATCCCTCATTTATCTTTTATGAGAAACAAAGCTTAGAGCATTCAATCATCTGCACTTGAGCTCTAGCACTAGAGTGACCCCAACAGAAATTCCTTTGGACTTGCAACATAGAGGCTATGTTTGATAGCCAAGAAAAGAAAAGAAAAAACAAAAAAGACAAAAATCATGATGATACAATGATTGATTTATGTGTATCTCTCTCCTCAAATTCAAATTTTTCTGAATTTTTCTTTACTTTTCTTATCTTTTTGGCTTCCAAACATAGCCAGAATGAATAATTTTTTCTAGAAAGAGTGACAGACGAGGTAGGTCGTAGGATGCATCGGAGTCGGTAACAGTTTCAATCAAAACTGGTAGACCGGCCTGAGATAATAGAGAACTGACATCATGTTTGAAATCTAATGAGGGTTTTTATGAACCAGATATTGAAAACTAACGAGTCTTAGTTAGAAGTTAGAACTGGGGTGCCTAAATTCAAATTTACATTTGGAAACGAATGAAGATAGTTTCTACTCTTTAACACATGTTGATGGTGGCTTTCTTTTCTTCTTGATTCTTCCTAAGGTTTTCTGTAGATTGGGTGGAAACGGGAAAGTAATTGAAAGAGTATTGCAAGATCAGAAGAAAAAGTATGCTGGCCGCTGGCGTACAGAATACTCACAATCCAGTGCGAGAGAGATAGGGATTTTACCTCGTCCGACGCCGGTGCTGCAAGGCCTGATCCGTCGTCAGAAGGGAAGAGGCTAGTTCGCTGCAAGCCTTGATGTCGAACAGTCGAAACTCGAACGAGCGGCGAGCCCTAATTCCCTTCTCAGTAACTCTATCGAAGACGAAAGGAAATGAAAAGGAAAAAAAAAAAACAAGGGTTTTTGACAAATGCCTCCCTGAAAATGCCCATTTGTCTAAATGCTCTCTTACAACTTTTTTAATTACAAATTCTCTCTTATTTTCAAAGCTTTATAGCACTTTGGTCCCTACCGTTAATTTGAAACATTAAATGTTAATTTTAGAATATCTAATGACCAAAGTGCCCTTCTGATAAAAATCCATCAGAACTTAAAAATAAAATGATCAAAATGCCCTCATCTTCTCCAAATGGTTTAGGATTTAAAACTGAAAATCAAACACTAAACCATTTGGAAAAGATGAACCCTAAAATCAAATCTCTAAAACTGAAAATCAAACCTCCAAAATTGAAGTTGCAATGAAGAAATTTGTGGATTAGGGTGTATTGATCGACATGGTCCTTTCAGACTTCCACTCTTCTCTGTTCCTTCTGTTGAACAGCTTTGGTTACATCTTTCTCTACTACATCCCAAAGGAGGTGGTAGAATCTCCCCGGCTGGCCGGTAACCCATCATACCCTGGAGTTTTTTACCCACCAATTGGAAAATAGCACTTTTGTTATTTCATCATTAGAGAAAGGGGGGCACAAAGCTGTTGGTTGATACCATTACTAATTGATTGGGAGACACAGGAAATAAACTTAGAACAGTCTTCAAATTGCTGAGAAGAACTAAAAAGGTTAGTAAAGAAATACAATAGGATATGGCTGATTTGAGTTTAGCGACGTGGTTGAAGTCCCTGCCTTGTTGGGCCGTATTGCGGTCGCTGGCACGTAACCATTGGACTCTTTAGTCATGACCGTTGGGCCCAGTAAGCTTCTTCCTGGATTAGAAGAAGTTTCAATTGGCTTTTAAGATGTGATTCTTCAATCCACTGATCCTCGAAAGGGAACTTTGATTGGAGGGATTTTATAGGGGATTTTAGAGGCTTTGATTTTGTTAATCTCAGCAAGTGAGTTTTTTTTGTTCGACCCACGAGACCGGTGAATTTGAACTCCATTAAGCTGCAATAATCGTTAATTGCATCTTGGAAGTTTGCAATTTGAGATTGATTCTTGGGATGTCCACTGAATTTCTACTCTTCTACGAATTTGTTCACTGCAACTTCAATTTTGGAGATTTGATTTTCAGTTTTGGAGGTTTGATTTAGGGTTCATATTCCCCAAATTTAACGTTCCAAATTAACGGTAGGTACCAAAGTGCTACAAAGTTTTGAAAATAAGGAGGAATTTGCAATTAGAAAAATTGTAAGGGGGCATTTGGACAAATGGGTATTTGTCAAAAATCTAAAAAACTAAAAGGGTTTTAAAAGGGTAGGGCAATAGTGTCATTTTAATTATTTTTAGTTTAAAAAAAAGACTTGAAGCCTAAACCAACCTGTCTTCTGGCGTTCGTTTGAGCTGAAGACGGGAGTCGTGTTTTTTTTTGGTAGAAAAAAGACAATTTATTCATGCAAAAAATTATGAGTTTGTTTAAAATGACACTATTTTTCATGTTTTCTTTGATTACATCGTATGACTCTTTTTCTTAACATTGCACTAAATTACAGCACAATTTCTTGCATTATTGCATTAGGGTTCAACAAAAATGGATTTCCTACAGCGGTCCGCAAAACGATAGGAAAAACAAGGGTTGGCTAGTCATTTCATAGGTGGGTCCCATCTGGACCCCACCTATGAAATGACCAACCCCTTGTTTTTTAGCGTTGGACTCTCCAGCTCCTGTCATGATGGGAGGAGAGCCAAATCTGAACCCTTTAATCAATATCCGTAGGGAAAATTACACTGCCACCCCCTGAGGTTTGTACTAAATATAGAGCGACTTCCTATGTTTCTAAATTATACAGCCGCACCCCCTGAGTTCCCACTCTATTAGTTAAGTGTTACGGTGTTGGTTAAGTTTGCCCTCAAATGACTAATATACCCCCTTTCAGTGTGTGAGCTTACCATTTTACCCATAGGGCATCCCTAACTTCACAACCCCCCTCTCCATCAGAAATAGGGTTTAGGGTTCAAGGAAGAGAATCGTTACAGAGGAATTTCAAGCTCCAAAGCAGTAGCAACGTCTTGGGCAAAAATGAAAGGAATCGACGGAGCACTGCAAAGTGCAAATCAAGTGGTATTGTCAGCTTGCACCCTACTACGATCGAACTTCTGCTGGTTGCTAAGGATTGATTATTAAAAGGTCAGATTTAGCTCGCTAGCAAGCTAGAATCTCGAATGGTTCCAGCAAACCCAGCCCTTAAATTAATCAACTTCTTCCAATACTCTCAAATATCTATTTCCAAAGGCTTCTCCCTGCCTCCCACCCCACCCCTCTAGCAGCCTGGAGTCGATGAGAGGATTGTTGATTGGGAATCATAGGAAGGATCCAAGAAGAGAACCTGTGATATATATGAACCAATTTGCTCTCTTTGCCTGAAATGGTGAAACTTCTGTGGCGCCACTGTTGTGCGAAGAATTCTACCAGAGAGATATTCTCCAAGAACACAACTACTAAACTAACACAGAACTCAGCAAAATTGGGAAAACCAAAGTTGACACTGGGAAGTAAGGGAATTTCTTTATTGATTATTCGATCCTCTTACATGAGCGTCGGGGCCCCTAATTTATAATGGTTGGGGGATCTAAGACAGTCCTTCCACTTTGGTGGTTTCCTTTTTTGGGAGCATGGATTTAGGAAACTCCCACTCAAACTACCATCTTCCTTAGATCTCGGGATCTGGTGATTCTTGGAACGCGTGGGACCTCTACCTAGTGGTTACATAACTACCTTAATGGGCTTACCCCCATAACCATCGTAAGCGTGGTTCTTCTTAGGCATGCTTCTGAATTGATCTTGCTTGTGGTCCAAGATTCGCCACATGTAAGACTAAGATTGGGGTACAGAATATGGTGTATCATTTGCCCCCTACTCCCTTTATCCTTGATAAGGTATAGGGAGTATATTTATCCTCGGTATCCCGTGCGGGATTGTGTGGAGCTCGGGTCATATGTTGGTGATGTTGGTAACTTATGGATCAACTCTATTCGACATCATTTCTTCTTTAGGACATTTTTATCCTCCGTAGGCCTTTTATAATCGTGCCGCCACTAGCCGCAGTTTGCACGTGGGAGTGAAATATCTTTCGTTTTTCACGCTTTTTGAGAGGTGATTGATGGGATGTCATAAAGTTTGAATTTAAACTTCTTTGCTTTCCTAATGTTCTTTGATAAAGGCGGTCTTTTCCTCTTCCTGAGATCTAGACCGTTCGTGAGGAGTTGAATGGTTAGATTTTACGAGGGGTATGCTGATGTCCCCAAGGGTATAAAGTGTTCCGTCTTCCCTTTCTTTTCTTCCTTGATCGCTTTCGAGTTTCTTTGCTAAAGGCACTTCTTGAGGCTTTTGCAGTCGCTTCGTTCAGTGCTTTCTTTTTCTTCAACTGTACCTTTCTCATCCCAAGTAAGTTCTTTTTTCTTTTTCCTTCCTTGAACTGTGTTTTTTATTCATCTAGGGGAAATGGGGAAGTCCAAGAAAAGTTCATCTTTGAAATCTAATCCAGAGGTAGAGTCCCTGTTGGACGTGGGGGACAAGTTGTACCATGGAACAGCTCTGGAAGGATCTCGAGGGACTCCATCTCGGTCCTCCCTAGCGGAGGCTGCAAGTTCTAGGATTCCCATACTGGTTCCTAGAAGTTCTTCTGGGGCGTTTGCCAGTACTTCTAGTCTTTCCTCCAAGAAATTGCTGGGTAGAAGGGGATATCGGGTTTGCCAACCCCAACAAGATCCCACCATTGGGAAAGGGGTGGTTGATATTCCTTCCATCCTGACCGAGTATAACCTGTTAGAGACCCAAAATGTCTATGCTATCCCTGAATCTGTAATTCTCAGGGTCCCATCCCCTGGGGATAGGTTAACTCTACCGTAGCGTCATGAGGTGGGTCTAATTCTAGATGCCTTTGAAGCAGGGCTTCAATATCCTGTTCCTTCCTTCGTCGCTCGGCTCCTTAGACATTATAAGGTTGCCCCCAGTCAACTAGTTCCCAACTGTTGGAGATGTGTGGGGGCTTTTATTATTAGGTATACTCAGCTGGGCAGATGTCCTTCTCCTGCTTTGTTCATCGGATGTTTCACTTTGAACCAAAATAGTGGTCATCCGGGGTGGTATTACCTCCGTCAGAGGGATGTTCCAATTGTGGTTCCTCTCCCATCGGCCATTCATGGCTGGAAGTAGAGGTTCTTCTGGGCGGCTTGTGAAGGGCCCAAGTGCCCCACCGTATAGGGCTATCCTAACACCACGGTGGGGAATAGGATCCCACCCTTGGACTCTGAAGATCAGTTAACCTTGGAGAAGATGATGGCTCACAAGAGTCGTGTCAAAGCTGGGGCCATTGATACTCTGGATATGAATGAATTGGAGAGGGGTGAGCATCTCTGGAACTCCTCATTTCGTCTTCCATGTGGTTTCCCGTGCATGTCTGGCTTTTTCTCACCTTATTTATTTATTCATTTTCTATAGTGGAATTTCCCCTGGACTCTCTTGCTGCATTTATGGAGAGCGAAAACCTTCAAGTTGATGGGGATGTGGTTCTCCCTCCTCCAGATAAGAGTTGGAAGAGAAAGGCACTCCCAACCGAGCAAGATAAGGGCCATTCGAAGAAGGATTCCTCCAAGATCCCTCTTACACCTTCCCGAGGTGTCAAAATTGGAGATTCTTCAGATAAGGGGAAGACTTCCTCTTCTGGTCTGATCACGCGGCAGGAGGAGGAATCCTCTTTAGTTCTCAAGGATCCACCACCCTCAGATAAGACGAAGAAAAGCAAGGGGAAAGAAAAAGTAAGTGTGGACTTATTCGTTCCCAGGTGGTTGATCAGTAACGACCAGAGGGTGATCGATAGTGTCGCTGCTGCTGAGAACTTGGCTTTAAACTGCATTCCTCCAGCTGTCCAAGACTGGCTGTCCGAGATGGATGATGACACACTGGAGAAGTCAACTCTCGCGCTGGCCTACGAGGTGACATTCTGTTCTCATTTTGTATTTTAATTATGTTCCATTTTCTATCTATTGATTTTCTTTTTTGTAGTAGGCACTTACCTTCATCTTCGGGCTAGTGGAGCGTAAGAGAAAAATCGTTACGGTGTACGAGGAATTGGAGAAGGAAATGCTGGATTTGAAGAAGGCCGCTCGGGATAGTGATGAATGGATTTACCTGTTGAAGACTGAGGTTGCAGACCTTAAGGCAGGAAAAGAGACTGCTGCGAAAGCCTTGGCGGATGCTAAAGAGAAGCGGAAGCAAGCGGAGAAGGATGCTAAGTCTTCTTCTGCTTCTTATACAAAGGTCAAAGGAAAGCTGGCTGAGAAGGAGCAACTGATCCAAGATTAGAAGGCCGAGATTACTGCTTTGAAGGCCCAAATCGAGGAAGTGGGGGCCAAGGCAGTCGATGAATAGCTCAAGTCTGAGGCCTGCAGGATCAGTCATATGCCTACAACTTCTTTGGCCTTGTTAAAGACAACCTACTCTATCTGGCGACAAGTAAAAGAGAGGCAGCCAGATTTTAACTTTGAGGGTATATCCGAGGTGCAAAATATGCTTGTGCGGTTGAAGTCTGGTGCCTACAAGCCTACGTCCTCAGTTGGCCATTTGGACATTCCTTGTCCATCTTCTTCTTTAGTAATTCCTTCAATGGTTGGGACCACGGTTGATGGTCAAGGCTCTTCAATTGGCACAGGGGAGACTGTCGTTGCCGTGCCTGGGCAGGTTAGGGTTGAGGCCCTGAGCCAGACGATCCTAGTGCAAGCTACTGACTAGGGTGTTGGGCAGAGAGATGAGGATCCCCTACCAGCCCCTGTTAATGCCCCGGTTGACACCCAAGCCATCCCAGATGCTGAGAATGTTCCTGTAATTTGACTTTCCTGTCTCTTGTTATATGTCGTTGTTTCATTCTCTCCCCCCCCCCCTTTTTTTTTTTTAAACAAAGGAAGTGTAAGCCTGTGCCATTGAGATTTGTAATGAAGGATGACCATGATTCACTTATTTTCTGCGTTCTCATGCATCCGACCATAACTTTTTTTTCTTTTTATTAGGACAATCTTCCTTTGTGCAGTATTGCGCCAGTTGATGCTTCGAAGAGAGAGAAGGAACTCCAATCTAGGATAACAACATATACCAAGGCCAATGACGTGCTGAGGAAACACTGTTCTCGTTTGGAAGGTGAACTCAATTACCTCAAATCTCTCAAGCGTTGGGAGGAAGACCTACTGAGCAAGCTTAAGTTTGCCCGAGATATTGCTGACAACATCACTGATTATCTTTGGGCTGAGAAGTACGCCGCAACTAACCTTACCATTCAGCATGTGATTCAATCTCTGGTCTTCAAACGTTTCTGCGAAGATAAGGGCTTAGAGGGTGCTCAACGTTTATACAATAGGATAAACGAAGCTGCCCCCCACTTCAAATGGGGGAAGATTAAGTTAGGTTTTGACCCTCGTGTTCCTGTAAGGGAGGAGGAAGGTTGTGTTAGATCCAATTTCACTTTCGATTCCTTGCTTCCCCCCTCCTCAGAATGTTCTTAGGCCTTTGTCCCCCTAATCCTCCTCGTCCTTAGCTCAAATACTTATGAATGTTCATATTGTACCTCAGATGGCAACTGCTGCCCCCTTACTTTGAAATAAATTATGATTTCCCTTGATGATATTTCAATACTAATTCCAGTTGGTTTTTCTTGCCACGCTATTCAATTCAATAACTTTCTTTGCATTAGGGATGATTACCTTTCTGCATGACGTGTATATCCATTATGATGCAAATCTCCTCCCTAGGGATTTCTTGTAGATTCCCCACACAAACATTTATTACTCTTGTCTTGACCGACGCTTTGGTTAACTCGCCAATAATGGAACTGGTGCGAAAGTCGAATCGCTGCCTCCTTAATCATACCCTTCCCCTTTTTTGGAATAGCGCCGGACCAACGAGATTTGGGCACTTGGCCTTAGGCGTTACTTCCCTTTAATTTGGGTAGTTGGGCCTTGATATTCTCTTTTGAATGTGAACTGTCACTAGGTCCTTTAAATAGCGCTTATGCCCTTCGTTCCTTGTGCTCTTGTTCCTCCTGGATCTATGGGTTCCCTAGGCTTATCACCCTTCTACTTTCTTATGGAAATTCTAAGCTCTCTCTGGTGCTTTGGGTGCCGACGTCTTCATAGATACAGGGGCTGCAAGTTTTGAAAGGTGTACCTACTTCCAGTTGCTTCTTTCGGCTTCAATCTTCAATTGACATTAGCCCTCACAACTTCGATCCTCATTCGACACGCAGTGTCCTTTGGGTTTCCTGGCTTTAGGGTCTTCTCTGTATGTAGTGTGCCCTCGCCAACGCTTGGAGTGGGTACGTTACATCAGAGAAATTGAGAGTCTTGAGGGGGCTATTTCCTGTTGACCCTAACCTCTTAAGGATTCGAGGTGTGATGATTTGGCATTGGCAGTACGCTGGAGGACCTAAACCGGTGTCACCCTCGTGCTCTTTAGGCTCCTCGTTTCTTACAGATGTAGGGGAGTGGTAACAGGGCTATTTTGGTGCTTTATAGGAGCTTCCAAATGCCCTGATGGTGAATCCCATTTGGCAAAATAGTCCTCTCTTGATCTCTCAGGGTCACTTTGGAACAGGTGGAACTGCCTCATAAATGTCAGGGTTGATCTCCATCTATTCGATGTTGTTGTTATGGCTACACCTGTTTCATACCCCTCGGTCTCTGGTACCTGCATCACTCATTGTCCTGCTCGGGAGGATCAAGACAAGGTAGATCGGGCTTGTGGTTTAGGCGCATCTGTAGTTTGCCTCGTTTTCTCCTTCCTGAAGTTGAATATGGACCTGAGCATATTCGATCATAAATCGGCCCTTATAACTGCGTCAACTTTGAATGTTGTAATTATCCCATGTACTTGTACTAGAATTTTGACATATCAATAAAAGATCTTCATTATCTGAGCATTTTTCATTTGTATTCTTTCTGATGGGCTTTTGCCTCTTACGCTCTTCATCATTTTCTTTTTGCCGTTGTGCCCAGATGATCCTCTTGATTGGGAAAACGCCCTTATAGTGCAACTCACCCTTATGGTCAGATGACCAACATCTTGATTTTGGGGGAAACGCCCCTTCAGTGTAACTCACCATTATGGTCGGATGACCATCGTCTTGGTTTTGGGGAAATGCTCCTATGGTGCAACTCACCATTATGGTCGGATGACCATCATCTTGATTTTGGGAAAACGCCCCTATGGTGCAACTCACCATTATGGTCGGATGACCATCGTCTTGATTTTGGGAAAATGCCCCTATGGTGCAACTCACCATTATGGTCGGATGACCATCGTCTTGATTTTGGGGAAACGCCCCTATGGTGCAACTCACCATTATGCTAATTGCTGGCATATCATTAGTAACAGAGACAATCATGTAGGAAAAGAATAATTGCAAGGTCAAATCATTAATTGTTTGATCAACTGAGGATACCTTTATTGGTCGTAGCCTAACATTTCCACAAAACTTTACTTTAATCAAATAAAAATTGAAGTTAGACAACCTCACCTTATTGGTAGAATTTTTGCAAATTTTTTGCATTCCAAGACCGTGGTATGGGTACCCCCTCCAAAGTCTCCAAATGAAAGGCCCCTGGTGCCACTTGTTTGGAGATTCGGTATGGTCCTTCCTAGTTGGGTGCTAATTTTCCCATGGACCTTGGATTTGAAGCTTCTAACTTGCATAAGACCAATTCTCCTTGGTGAAATCTTCTGACTTTCAGCTTTGAATTATAGTGGTGCGCTGTTCGCTGCTGATGAGCCGCATTTTTTACTCGAGCTGTTTCTCTAATCTCTTCCAGTAGATCCAGGTTTACCCTTAATTCTTCATCATTAACTTCCGGGTTGTAGAATTGCACCCTCATGGACGTTTCTCCTATCTCCACAGGAATTACTGCTTCTATTCCACATGCCAACGTAAATGGCGTTTCACCAGTCGCCAGCCTTGTTGTTGTTCGATACACCCATAAAATATTAGGCAATTCTTCCACCCACAATCCCTTGGCGGTCTCCAATTTCTTCTTAATTCCATCTAGTAGAATTTTATTCATCACCTCCGCTAGTCCATTGGATTGGGGGTGGGCAGCTGAGGTCTTCCTTAGATAGATTTCGTACTAATCACTAAACTCTTTGAATTTTTGCTCAAACTATTTTCCATTGTCGATGATGAGAGTTCTTGGTATTCCATATCTGTAGATGACTGAGTGAAGGAAGAATTTCCATACCTTTGCTGTAGCAATCACTGCTAAAGCTTCTGCTTCTACCCATTTGGTGAATAATCCACAGCCACAACTACAAATTGCCTGCCCCCAGATGCCTTGGGGAAAGGTCCCAATATGTCTATGCCCCATTGCACAAAAGGCAACGGACTTGAAATTGATGTGAGTTTTGTTGCAGGTTGGCGCACGATAGGCGCAAACTTTTGACATTTCAGGCATTTGTGGACAAAACTCATTGCTTCTTTGCGGAGATAGGGCCAGAAATATCCTTGTCTGATGACTTTATGGGCAAGTGCCATGCCCCCCAAGTGTTGTCCACAAATGCCTGCGTGTATCTCTCGCAAAACATATTCTGCTTCAGTTGGTCTAAAAGACATTTCAAGTGAGGCATGGCGAAAGCCTTTTTATAGAGTACTCCTCCTATCATCGTGAATCGGGCTGCCCTCATTCTTACTTTCTTCGCTTCTTCCCTGTCTGTAGGAAATGTGCCCTCTTGAAGATAGTTTACTATAGGATCCATCCAACAGGGTTCCATCTCAATTGGCAATACCTCCTTTGTTTGCTCTATGCTTGGGGCGCCAAGCACATCTATATATACTGTTCTGCCCAAGTCTTGAAAATCTGAGGTGGCCAGCCTTGAAAGGGCATCTACCAAAGCATTTTATGCTCGGGGCACCTGGAGTATCTCGAAGTGGCTGAATTTGGTAATCAGGTCATGCACTTTGTTCAGGTTCTTTGCCATGCGCGGTTCCTTTGCATCATATTCTCCCTTGACCTGATTAACTATCAGCTGTGAGTCACTGTGAACGGTAATATTTCTTACCATCAGACTCTATGCCAGTTTCAATCCGGCAATCAGGGCTTCATACTCTGTGCCATTGTTGGTTGTCTGAAATTCAAACCTGAGCGCATACTATACTAAGAACCCCCCAGGGCTTGTTAGTATCAGTCCTACATTGCACCCATGTGCGTTGGATGAACCGTCCACAAACAGCGTCCATTCCTCTGTCAATTCCTCAGGCTCCTGGCTTGGGGGAACTTCTTCTTCGGGTAGAGTGCATTCTACAACGAAATCTGCTAGGGCTTGAGCTTTAATGACAATTCGGGGCTTGTACTGGATGTCAAATTCTCCCAACTCTACCGACCATGCTACTAATCTTCCCGAATGGTCGGGTTTGGCTAATATCTTCTTCAATGGTTGGTTGGTGACTACTTCAGTGGTGTAGGCTTAGAAGTATGGTCTCAACTTCCGGGCCGCCGTTACTAATACATAAGCATATTTCTCCACACTACTATACCTGGTTTCTGCATCTAGAAGCACTTTGCTGATGTAGTAAATCAGTTTCTGGGCTCATCCATCTCCTCGAACCAACACAGCGCTTACCGCTACCGTGGTAATGGCCAAGTATAGATGTAATGTGTCCCCAGGTTTAGGTTTGGTTAGAAGAGGTGGCTGCGCCAAGTACCTCTTCAATTCCGTGAATGCAGCCTGACATTCTTCCATCCATTCGAAGGTGAGCTTGGTTCCCTTAGCTTCCCTCCCCCGTACTCGATTCTTCAAAGCTTTGAAAAAGGGTAAGCAACGATCTCCCGCGGTTGAGATAAATCTTACCAATGCCACTATCCTCTCGGTGAGTTCTTGTAGTTCCTTAACTCTTCCAGGTGGGTGCATCTCCAGTATAGCTTTAATCTTCACATGATTTGCTTCTATTCCTCTTTTTGAGACCATAAAACCAAGGAATTTTCCTGAAGTAACGCCGAAGGTGCACTTGGCTGGGTTCAAGTTCATCTTGCTTTTTCTTAAGACTTGAAATGGCTCATCCAAATCTCCAATATGATCCTCCGCCTTTAGGCTCTTCACCAACATGTCATCCACATATACTTCCATATTTCGTCCTATTTGGTGCTTGAAAATGTAATTTCACCAATCGTTGGTAAGAAGCCCCGGCGTTCTTCAACCCGAAGGACATGCGGGTATAGCAATATGTATCTCTCCCGGCAATGAAGGATGTCTTCAAGATATTAGGTTCATACATCCTAATCTGGTTATAACCTGAGTAGGCATGAAACTCAACATCTCATGGCCCGCCGTAGCATCTATTAATAAATCAATGCAAGGCAAAGGGTAATAGTCCTTAGGGCGTGCTTTATTCAAATCAGTAAAATCAATACACATTCTCCACTTTCTATTGGGCTTTGGAACCATTACAACATTAGACAACCACTCTGGGTAGATGGCCTCCTCAATGAAACCGGCCTCCAACAGCTTGGTCACCTCCTCGATCACTTTTCCCTGCCGCTCAGGGGCAAAGGTTCTCTTCTTCTGAAATAACGGCTTGGTTGTTGGGTATACGCTGAGCCTATGCTCGGCCAGTTCGTGGTCTACCTCAGGCTTGTCGGTCGCGGACCATGCGAATACATTTGCATTTGCCCTCAAGAAATTTATGAGGGCAGTCTTCTCTCTCCACTCAACCTTGCACCTATCTGCATAGTATGCTTCGCATCTCTTTGGACGATGTCAATGGGGACTAAATCCTCCGCGGATCTACTTCTTTCTTGTTCGACGACATCTTGATTATCGTCCAGATTGATTAAATGCATTTGAGGCTCCTTTTCTTTGGCCCTTAAGTATCCCTCATAACTTCTTCGGGCAGTTATCTGACTTCCCCTGCACTCTCCTATCCCATGGTCAGTTGGGAATTTCATCATCAAATGTGGGGTGGAGACCACCGCCTGTAGTGCATTGAGCCCTAGCCGCCCTAATATTCCATTGTGCATGGAATTCACTATCACCACCAAGAAGCTCATCTTTACCGTAGCAAGCTTGGGCTCCGTCCCCATAGTTATGAGCAGCTCAATTGATCCTTCGACCTATCCTAGGGCTCCATTGAACCCGTACAAAGGGGATTCAACTCTTTTCAGCATTTCAGGCTTCATGAGCATTTTCTCGAATGCATTGTAGTACAGGATGTCAGTCGAACTCCCATTGTGTACAAGGATTCTTCCTACCATACAGTTGGCGATGATCATCTTGATCACTAGTGCATCATCATGAGGAGATTGGATGTCAGCCAGATCTTCATCAGAAAAGGTTATGCGCTAATCCATCCTCCTTCTTTTATCTGACATCTCGATTTGGAGCACATTCTGAGCATGATGCTTTCGGGAGTTAGAAGTTTCTCCTCCCATGCCCGGTCCTCCATATATGGTGGTTATCTCTCTCAAGGGTGCATTCTCTGCGTGGGGCTTACCTCGAGTTTGTTCTTCCTTATCGACCCTGGCAGGCAATCTTTATCTTCCCTCAGGTTCCTGAGCACTATAATCTTGTCTTCTGTCGCTTCCCTCTTTCTTGACAAACTGGCCCAAGCGTTCCCTTTGTATGAGGGCCTCTATCTCGTCCTTCAACTGTCTACATTCTTCAGTGTCATGTCTGTGGTCCTGGTGGAACCGACAGTATTTATTCTTATTGCGCTCATACGCAAGTTTCACCATCTTGGCAGGCCAGCATAGGGTCACTTGATCCTTTATCTCATTCAGAATATGAGCTCGGGTATGAGTGAGGGATGTATAGACTGGTTCTAACTCTAGATCAGTTACTTGAGGAACCTAGGCTTTTCTTTCATCCTTCTTTCTCCTATTGTCCTTGTTATCTCGATCGTGCTTTGAACCGGCTTCTCGGGTGGACTCGTCCTTCTTTTCTTGGGCTTTCTTCTCAGGTTTATCTTCCTTCTCGGCCGCAAGGACTTCGGCCAAATTGATATATTTCTCACAGCATGAGAATAGCTCATATATATCCCCTGGCTCATCCATAATCAAGGACTTTTTCAATTCGACATCACGAATGCCATTGCGCAATGCCTGGAATTTCACCACCTGGTCCAAGTTTCGTACTTCTAAGGCTTCTTTATTGAATCTTGTAAGAAAGCCCCTAATGGACTCATCGGGGCACTGCTTTATGGCTAGGAGATTCATGGCTGTCTTCTTGTGAACTCTGCTGCTCATGAAGTGGGCCAAGAAGACCCGCCCAAGGTCGGTAAAATTGGAAAGGGAGCGCGGGGGAAGTCGTGAGAACCACTGTCGTGCCGCTCCTTTTAGAGTGGAAGGGAAAGCTCTGCACATGATTGCGTCTGAGGCGCCTTGAAAGAACAGTAGGGAGTTGAAGGTTTCTAAGTGGTCCTTCGGATCCGTGGTGCCTCCATATTGTTGTATGGTAGGCATTTTGAACCCCTTTGGGAGAGGTTCAAACCGCACCTCATTTGTAAACGCTAGATCTATGGTGAAGTGAAAGTTATGACTAGGGGCTTGATTCTTCCCCCGTATAACTTCTTAAATCTGATCTTGGAGCTCCAAGATTTTCTCGTTCAGGGCCTGTTTAACTTTGGTCATCTGAGAATCTTGATTCTTGGCGTTCCGCTGCACTTCCTTATTTCTCCGTCGAGTGTTGTTAGCGTTGCTGTGGTTTTCACTATGCCCCAGAGATGGAGATCTTTCCCTGTCTTGTGGTGGAGGTGGGGGTATTGGGATCCCCTGCAAGAGGTCATGTTGCATCTCCATCATCTGCTCCATCTTATCTTCCCAGCGGGTCTGCATTGCATCGAATTGCTCCACCATCACGTAACGCTGTGGATCCATCAGAAATCTAGAATGAGACCCCTCCTGGCGTGGTAACTCATTATTGTCCGGAATAGGATCTATGACTCCCTAACGTGAGCCAACAGGATGAGGCAAGATTTCCTCCTGGATAGTAGCAGGGGGTGCCGGAGGAGCAATAGTCGCTGCCGCAGCGGCGACGACTCTGGTAGTCCTAGATTGATTTCTGGTGTTGGTAATGGTGGGATCTTCGTAGGTCTTTTTCTCCTGTTCCCACAGACGGCGCCAAACTGTTGTGTGAAGAAATCTGCCAGAGAGATATTCTCCAAGAACACAACTACTAAACTAACACAGAACTTAGCAAAATTGGGAAAACCGAAGTTGACACTGGGAAGTAAGGGAATTTCTTTATTGATTATTCGATCCTCTAATATGACCGTTGGGGCCCCTTATTTATAATGGTTGGGGGATCTAAGATAGTCCTTCCTCTTTGGTGGTTTCCTTTTTTGGAAGCATGGATTTAGGAAACTCTCACTCAAACTACCATCTTCCTTAGATCTCAGGATCTGGTGATTCTTGGAGAGCGTGGGACCTCTACTTGGTGGTTACATAACTGCTTTAGTGGGCTCAACCCCGTAACCGTCGTTAGCATGGTTCTTCTTAGGCACGGTTCTGAATTGATCTTGCTTGTGGTCCAAGATTCGCCACGTGTAAGACTAAGATTGGGGTACAGAATATGGTGTATCAGCTACCAACTTCCTTTCCTTTCTATCTTTTAAAAACTTGGAAGGGCTAGATGCCAGAAAATTGAAAAAAAAAATAGAGACAAGGAATCATCATGATGATTGTGGTGATTGTGGAGGTGGAGATGCAAAGGCAGTTAAATGCTTGGACTCAGCTTTCGAACATCTCTCGATGTCTTGGGCTATCCTTCTGACATCCATTGAAGCACCCATTAATCCACGTTTTGTGAACCCCAGGGTCTATAAGCCACACTCCCCTTTCCATCCGTTAGGGTATGGCTTTTTAGGGTACCCATCTTCCTCTGAAAACAAATCTTTATCCTGTTCACCAAAATATTTAATTTAGATTTCAATTGAACCTAAACCCATCAAATTTAATCACCAGGTGGGTTGGTGGTACCTTTAATCATGTAGGAACGTTGCTTTTGTAACCAGTAGAAACGATAATGGCCTCGAAATCTTCAATCTCCCCATCAACAAACTCCGTTGTGTGACATGTTAATCGCTTTATGGATCTGCAAACCTTGATTTCGCCGGATTTGATCTTCGAGAGAGTGCCAACGTCCAACACTGGTGTAGACACTGAATTTTGTCACCCCCTGGCGATGATGACAACAGGACACGGACAGACATCGATATCTCTCTTAAGAAGGACTCTTATCCCTACATCTAAACCAAATCACCCTAACATCCCTAAAATGACTTATAAGACCCTTTTACCAAATGCTGAAGAGTCAGAAGGGAGCCAAAAACCAAAAAAATAAGGAAAAATGGCACTGCGCCCCCATGACGCCGTGGACTCCTTCCCACGGCGTCATGGGCTCCTCCCACGGCGTCGTGGGCTCCTCCCACGGCACCGTAGGCTCCTTTGCACGGCATCGTGGGGATGTGTACCGGATTTCCATGGCGCCACGAGGGGGTGTGACATCAGCTTCCTGACATCACCCATGGCACCGTGGAAAAGTCTCCCACGGCGCAGTGGACATCTCCACGGCGCTGTGGAGGACTTATCTGACTAGGAGAGAGAGGGGACCCCTCCCTATAAATAGGAGGGTCCCCCTACCCCAAAGAACAAGCTTTTCTCGGGTAGGGAGACCCTCCAGGGCTTGTTTTGCCCCCTTTTCACCCTCTTTTCCCCTGTCTTTTCCTCATGAGTATGTGAGTGAGTGGAGTTCTTCGACCTGGGTAGATCCTTCGGTTACCTATCCAAGCATAGAGTGATTCTGCTCTTGGGTATTGTTATCCCGTCAGTGTACGGATAACGAAAAACCCCCTTCACAGCCGTTATTCTGTCTGTATACAGATAACAAGAATCCCTTAGATAGCCGTTACTCTGCCCGAAGTTTGAGTAGTGAAACCCATCTCATATAGTCCTTACTCTGTCCGACAAGGGAGAGAGAAGCTGATCGTCCGTCTCCACCTGAGCTGTGGGACATCACATATTTCACACTCGGTGCGCTTTCGTTTATTTCGTGTATTTCTTGACAGGTATCTGTATCTTTCCTTCTTATCATTTTTGGCATAATGTAGACAATTAAAGTAACTCATTTTAGTGTACATAGTAAATGATTTTTCTTTCTTTGTCATGATTAGTGCATCATAACTTAGCCTTACATGTTAGTATAGGATATATTATTAAGGAAGAATATTTGAAAACTAGCATCTAGTAGAAAGACCGATTTATCTGGGCGAGGTGGGTGCCTAACACCTTCCCACCCTCATAACCTGACTACTTACCCTGAATCTCTGACCAGACCATATGGAATCACGTAGCCCTTTTTGCTTACCCCGGATGGGGCTACACCCATTGGGTCCTAGGCCCTAATCCTAGGTCGCAACTCCATTCCTTTATAAAGCATGATCCCAATCCCCATGATGATATATCAGAACGATACGCCGTTATTCATCGAAGCCAATCTTTGTCGCCATAGAGGCTGAGGAACCCTCGTCCCGAGGACCACGGTACTTACAACTGGTGTTTTACCTGTCATGCTCTTAAGCTCCAGTGGGCCTATAGATGGGCGGTAGAGAGCGAATCGTGAAGTATCGCCGAGCAAGAAGCGAGAGACAAGTAGCAAGAATCGATCGACGAAGCATACTTGGAACCACTTGATCAACCACATTGATAGCCCAAAAGTTGATTTCTCCCATTTTCCACCACAAACGGTGAAATTGAAGCTTCCACCAGTAATCTCAATCAGAAGAAATGCAAAAACCCTAGAAAATAAAGGGAAAATCGAAGGAGCCATGAAGAATCTCTTCCTCTGCAATGATTCTCTTCCTAACCCTAAACTCCCTTTTTGATTGGGAAAGGGGATGTGAAGTTAGGGATGCCCTATGGGCAAAATAGTAAGCTCACACCCTGCAAATGGTATATTAATCATTTGAGGGCAAACTTAACCAATACCATAACACCTAACTAACGGAGTGGGAACTCAGGGGATGTGGCTGTATATTTTAGAAACATAGGGGGTTGCTCTATATTTAGTACAAACCTCAGGGGGTGGCAATGTAATTTTCCCATATCCGTACATGTTTATTATGGATAAATGTTATTAAGAATGATTCCAGAGATGTTTAACTTTTTAAGTTTTGACAACAATATTTTGTTCTAATTTTACATATATGGTTGATGTTATTTTTTAGGTAAACTATGTTTTGAGCACTTTCATCGAGATAAGTTCCTATCTCCCTTCTATATTTGATTTTCTTATTTTATTTTATCATTATCTAATACATGTATTAATACATGTATTTTAGGTAAACTATGTTTTGAGCACTTTCATCGAGATAAATCCCTAAGGGTCTTTTTGGTATCATTTTTCATTTTCATTTTCTAACAATTCTTCATTTTTACTGTGTTTGATATCATTTTTAAAACTCGTTTTTATTTAAAATAAATGAAAACACCCCCAAAATGATATTATGGATTATGGCCCAAAACATTTTTTCGCTTAGGTAGTCAAGTTTAATGAGCACGTGCTCATAAGTCCCAAACACGAGGGGTAAAATAGACATTTTCTTTAATTTCTAGAAAGTCAATCCCCCTCCTCCTTTTCTTCTTCTTCTTCTTGCAACGAGCCTCACCGATCTACTATGCAACTTGCGATCTACTCGACGGAGTAGTTGTTTTTGGGTTCGCCACGATTTGAGCAGTTGGCTCTAAGAGACAATAAAGGAATCACGGAGGAAGGAAGAGTCGTCTTCTTCCTTGCGTCAATAACCTATAGCAGAAAAACCAGATTATTGCAAGAGAGAAATCTCTCTCAGTACTGACCCAATCGACCTAAAATTTGGGATTAGATAGCTATTGTAATGCTCTATCAAATCTGGCCAATAATCACTTGATTTAACAAGTGAATGAATTTAATAAGAAATAGAGGCAGGGGAAGTACTTTAGTCAGACATGGTTGCATGTCTAGTTCTAGTAATAGAAGAAGAACCTGGAGTTAAGGAAGGAGGTTTTGGCTCGCCCAAAGAAGGGTAACATGTGCCCAAAATCTCAAGCCAAACCGCCGAAGAATGCCAAGTCAAAGGTTCATTTAGTTCTGTTGTATGTTATTGCAAACAACAAAACAGAGGAAAATGACTATTAGTATGCAAGATAGAGGAACAGACAATCAAAAGGATGAGAGGGTCTTGCTGGAAGTGGGAGAAGAAGAGATGAGAAAGAGAGGGAGAGAGAAAATATCAGAACGGAATGGGTTAATCCATCAAGGTTGCACCATGTTTACCCATTCTCCTCTGTTTTTGGTTCTTATTTGCAGTCCTTCCAGTTGGGTTTGGTTGATTTATGGCTCTGCATTAAATTAAGTCATACCATGAAGTTATGGGAGAAAATCTTTGAAGCACAGCTAAGAAAAGAAACTGATATATCGGAGAACCAATTTGGTTTTAGGCCAAGGAGATCCACAACTGAAGCTATTTACTTTCTAAGGAGGCTTATGGGAATTTTTAGAGCTTACAAAAGGAACCTCTATATGGTTTTTATCGACCTAGAAAAAGCCTATGATAGAGTTCCTAGAGAGCTCATTTGGCAGGTATTAGGGAAGAGAAGGAGCTCAAATAACTATGTGGATATAATTAAGGACATGTATGAGGGTGTGGTGACAAGTGTCAGAACTGCAGAGGGCCAAAGTAGTGAATTCCCAATTACAATTGGATTACACCAAGGATCAGCTAAGCCCTTATTTGTTTGCACTCATCATGGATGATTTAACCAAGCATATCCAAGATGAGGTCCCTTGGTGTATGCTTTTCGCTGATGATATTATTTTGATAGACGAGACAGTGGAGGGGATTAACGCAAAGCTAGAGTTATGGAGATCTTGCTTGGAATCAAGAGATTTTAAGTTAAGCAGAACAAAGACAAAATATATGATGTGTAACTTCAGTCAAACCAGGAGAGGTGATGATGTGGTGAAGCTTGAGGAGCAAGAGATACTACCAAGTAAATACTTTAGATGCCTGGGGTCAACCATTAACAATGAGGGTGATATAGAGGATGATGTTTCACATAGAATTAAAATAGGATGGATGAAGTGGAGAGGTGCATCGGGAGTTTTATGTGACAAACGCAAGCTTAGTAAGCCTAAGGGGAAATTCTATAGGATAGTAATAATACTAGCGATGATATATGGGGCGGAATGTTGGACCGTTAAGAAGAGTAATATAGATAAGATGAGTGTAGCAGAGATGAGGAAGTTGACGAGGATGTGCGGCAAGACCAGGAGAGATAAAGTAAGGAATGATGGTATTAGAACCGAATTGAGATTTGCACCAATCCAGGACAAGTTCCATGAGAGCTGCTTGAGGTGGTATGGTCATGTCCAACGGAGACCCACAGATGGACCAGTAAGGAGGAGTGACCATATTCAGTTTGAAGGAGCTAAAAGAGATAGGGGCAGGCCTAAAATGACTATTGGAGAAGTGGTAAGAAAGGATATGCATGTGGTAGGGCTCGACCCTAGTATGACCGCGGATAGAGTTGTTTGGAGGACAAGGACCCATGTAGCCGACACCTTATAGGGGGATGTTCCTAGGATGCCGCTTTGACTACTGCTTAGACTTTTTGCTTTAGTAACTTTATTTTATCGTTTTACTTCCTTTTACTCTTAACTTTTTTTACTTTTTACTCCCTTCTACTTCTCCTATTTCTATTACTGTCGTAGCCTCTTCAGATCCATATAGCCGACCCCATTTAGTTGGGATAAGGTTATGGTTGTTGTTGTTGTTATTGTATTTTGGATTTAGAAAAAAGACCTGCCAAGGTGGAATAGAAGCATCATCTATACAACTTGGAACAATGAGGGTGTGCCACATAAAAGGGTCTTCCTAGGCAAGGTTGAAGAACTCGTCTCGAGTACAGGTTTTGACCTGGCCAAAAAGCAAGTTGGGCAGAGATCTCGGCGAGTTGGGGTAAATTTATTTTTTCAATTCGATGGCTAGTTTCGGTGGATTTTAGACTTATTTTGGGGCTGAAATTTGATACTCAGCCTATTTCAAGCCATTTAAATACAATAGAACACTCAAATTTTGCAAAAACAAAGTCTAAATAGGAGTTTCACTTCCGACCTTAGGTTGGTAGGTGACGACATACTAATAAGCCCTATTCTACACATAATTTAGTAATTGCATGTAATCAAATCATAAAATTAATATAAAACAACTTAAATAAACATTACAAATGTAAAAATGTACAATACATCAATCTGTTTAATATACTACATCCATCATCCCAAGCCATATGACCACATCAAGTATTCGTTCCACATAGTCTTCCCATGTCATAGTATTGTTGTAGTGCTGCACATAGGTTGCCACATAACTCATATAAGTGTTGTTATCAACATATTCCAAGTTCCGTATCTTAGGGTATAGAAGAGTCGGTTGTGATGAGGGCTATAAGGAGAGAGATTCACTGCTATTGTCATATTGAGGCTGTTGAAATATCATCGACATGTATGGGTGTGGCTGGGTTGGGATTGGAAATATGTCCACAAAACCTGACCCAATGCTTTGATTGTCAAACTCATGTGCTAACTGCCCTAACTGATCATAACCACTATATTCAGAATTGGTGCTCTTCTAGCCATAATAATAGTCATGCTGAGGCTGAGATGTATGCCATGACTAACGCTCACTAGTAGTATCTATACTCATGCTTTTGAAATGTTCAAACATTATCCTCATACTCATGTCATCATCCTGAGCCTGTGACTGTTTGCGATGCGGGCGTCTTTGGTACGTAGTGGGGACACCATGATCCTGGCCCTGTGTGGCATGTGTAAACTAATACTCACCTATGTAACGTACAAGCCCCGCCTCTGTCCCCAACTCATACTAGTACTGCTCGCGCATCCCCTCATGATGATCATCATAATAACCACCACTCGACATGCCACTACCACCACCACCATCATCATCATCATCATCAACAGTTTCTGTTGTAGCCTTAAAAGGTTTCGACGACTCTGAATGCACACGCCCCTCTTCCGACATATATTCATCAACATTTGTATTGGTTGTGGTCGCAATGGTGGGGTCGGGCCTACCCCCAACCTGATCCATTTCTAGTGCACCATGATCCCTCACCCACTAGAATACGAGATCCTCATCATCATCAGAGTGCTCTTGAAAATTGGTTACTAGCTTGATTGGTTCTCTATTATTGGTGTATGTTCCTTCACGTATGTGCTTCATCCTTAGTCTCATATTGTAATGCACATACACCAGCTGCTCCAATCATTGGCGACCCAATATGTTCCTCCTCTTCTGTAAAAATGTACAAATGTAAAAATGTACAATACATCAATCTGTTTAATATATTACATCCATCATCCCAAGCCATATGACCACATCAAGTATTCATTCCACATAGTCTTCCCATGTTATAGTATTGTTGTAGTGCTGCACATAGGTTGCCACATAACTCATATAAGTGTTGTTATCAACATATTCCAAGTTTCATATCTTAGGGTATAGAAGAGTTGGTTGTGATGAGGGCCATGAGGCGAGAGATTCACTGCTACTGTCATACTGAGGCAGTTGAAATGTCATCGACATGTATGGGTGTGGCTGGGTTGGGATTGGAAATATGTCCACAAAACCTAACCCAATGCTTTGATTGTCAAACTCATGTGCTGACTGCCCTAACTGATCATAACCACTATATTCAGAATCGGTGCTCTTCTAGCCATAATCATAGTCATGCTGAGGCTGAGATGTATGCCATGACTAACGCTCACTAGTAGTAGCTATACTCATGCTTTCGAAATGTTCAAACATTATCCTCATACTCATGTCATCATCCTGAGCCTGTGACTGTTTGTGATGCGGGCGTCTTTGGTATGTAGTGGGGACACCATGATCCTGGCCCTGTGTGGCATGCGTAAACCTATGTAACGCACAAGCCCCACCTTCGTCCCCAACTCATACTAGTACTGCTCGCGCATCCCCTCATGATGATCATCATAATAACCACCACTCAACATGCCACTACCACCACCACCACCATCATCATCATCATCAACAGTTTCTGTTGTAGCCTTAAAAGGTCTCGACGACTCTGAATGCACACGCCCCTCTTCCGACATATATTCGTCAACATCTGTACTGGTTATGGTCTCAATGGTGGGGTCGGGCCTACCCCCAACCTAATCCATTTCTAGTGCACCATGATCCCTCACCCACTAGAATACGAGATCCTCATCATCATCAGAGTGCTCTTGGAAAATGTTTACTAGCTCGATTGGTTCTCTATTATTGGTGTCTGTTCCTTCACGTATGTGCTTCATCCTTAGTCTCATATTGTAATGCACATACACCAGCTGCTCCAATCATTGGCGACCCAATATGTTCCTCCTCTTCTTTTGGATCAATGAGAATGTACTCCAGTTGCGCTTGCATCCGGAGGATGAAAAAAATCTATGCGAGCATTCTCATTGCTATTTTCCTTAGGTTGGGTGAAATTACACCATAAAGCACCCACTAGTCGGTTGCAGTACAAATATAGAATATTATAAATATGTATATCTTAATGGGATAAAATTATAATTCATAAATGTAATACCACCTACTAGGGTCTGACTTTAGTCTACCCTCCACTGCAGCTTTTTGACTGAAACTTGTTGTGGCTTCTCTGAAGTATTGGATATGTTTTCATTTCAAAATTCAAACATGTCTTGCATTTGTATTTACTACTTATTAATTAGTACACAGTATAATAAATTAAGGAATTACATTCCTTTACTTACTACCAAGTCCCATTATCACGCCCCTATCCCGATGTAATAAATATTGCCACATAGGGGTATGACTGGGACAATTACACATCATCCCAACACCTACCAAGATCATAGATACAGTGTCCCGAGCCACAGTCCACCCTGTCATCACATCTTGATAACAGAAAGGAACGTACAAGAAGGAATAAACCGTTCCAGATATAGAGTTAGCAGAAGTGAAATTAAATTAAATCATGTGAAATTATAGAGCATCGGTTCTCTAATGATAACACATATTACAATTCTAACATAAGTAACCATTCATTACTCTCCCTATACATAGACATACAGTTTATACATACATGTGGGGATGAAGCAAAAAATAATAAAATTACAATTAATTGCCCTAAGGGCACCAATCTTGGGTGTACATCTACATCCAAGTCACTACCTCTGGCCCCACTTGATTCGCATCCAACGGTGCTCATCTAAGTAGTACCTCCTGCATAATTTGCTGAAAAGGGGTTGCGCAACGGGGTTAGCTACACTAGCTAGTGAGGGAGCAAAGGGGAATGCACATACACCATACAATCAATATCAATCAGAATAATGCATGCCAATGTTAGATTCATTTTTCACCTAACGCACAATTCTATCGGTCAAGTATATGCTACTATGATAACTAGGAAAACACTGAGGATCATTTATGCTATAGCCCAGTGAGACCTCAATTATCACGAAAGGACCTGCACCAATAGAAGCCATCATGACCACCCAGTGGCAAACCCCGATAGCCATCACTACCCCTGCACTGACCTCTCCCACCTCCACAGACCGTAGGTGCTCAGACTATCCAACACATAAACCCCTATTGGCAAGGGTCGTAGCATAAGGGAACAAGCATCCTAGCCGTAGATATACTATATGCAGGGTCTTATCATCCTGAGAGGTATTCCGGGTGCATCAACATCCCATTCCATCTAATACCCGAGTTCCAGCATGGCACGACACATACAGATTAGGATGACATATAACAGTTTTCATAATTAAATAAATTGGGGTTTCGGTACCGACACACCCGACACCGTAGCCCGATACAATGGTGAGCATGCTATCACATTCATAACAAATCACATTTGAGATATCAATGCAAATGCGCACAATGCTAATAAATATACAATAGCATGCTTAATATTGATAATTATATAATAATAAAACCCAACAAATTCACCTAGAACCCACTCACCTAACACGGACGCCTCTGTGTGTGGTTGACATGAATCTCACCTGGGCTCCCCGCCAACCATAGAGTTGGGTAGCCTAGGAATACAAAAACAATCATTAAAGCATGTATAGAAGGGTCCCACACTGGGCTCATAAGGTTAAAACTAAGTTTCAACCAAGACAGCACAAGCGGACTCATGGGCGGTCTTAGCAAAGGTGAATCCGCCCCTGACTCTGTTCTGGCCAAAAGTTGAAAACAGAGCGATCGGACCCACGAGCGGAACTTCTTGGTTGAATCCGTTCGTTGATCCATTCGACACCTGAGGCAATCATAAAAGGGAGCGGATGATCGGGCAAATGTGCTTCTTGGGTCCGCCCCTGCATCCGTTCGATACCTGAGACAGACCCAAGAGCAACAGGCTTTGGGCAGAGACAAATAGAGTGAATCCGTGCCTTCGTCCGCTCAGGCCAACACACAGGGTTTATACTGGGTGGATTGATGGGCGGTCTCACGATAGATGGATCTGGTCGTTCGTCTGTCGGCAGTCTCTTTCGAGATTGCAGAGGGCTTTAGCTCTAGCTTGAAGCTTAGAGCTCCATAGTACCTCAGGAACAAGGGAAAGGTGTCTAAGCCTTCCTAGGGTCACTAGGTCCTAGGCTCACCTCAAGGATCTAAGATCCTACAAGGTCTGGGTCTCACATTGGTCCATGGGTTGGGATTCAAGGTTCAAACCAGGGTTCATTGGCCATGGCTGCAATTATAGCACTTAGAGGCCTAGGTCAGCATTTATTAGAGCTCCCAACTAGGGTTGAGCTTCACCTTGAGTCTCAAATGGAGCCCTAGGCGAGCCCTAGCTCAAGAGACCATCAAAATCAAAGAGGAATGAGGGAGAGCTAGGTTGAGGGAGCTTACCTTGGTGAGCTTCCTTTTTCCAGCCACTCTCTCCATCTCTTCTCCTCAACTTTCTCTTCTCCCTTGGATCCAGCCAACTGGGGAGGAGGTGTGGAGCTACCAGCCATCTTTGCATGGCTTCCGCATTCTTCCCTTCCCCTCCTATTCCTCTTCTACTTCTCCTTCTTCTTCCTTCCTCTTCCTCCTTCTCTTTTCTCTTGTCTCTTCTCCTCCGCGGTTTATGGGGGAGGGGGAGAGATAAGTGAATGAGAGGGGTTTAGGTATTCTTTAAGGGGTTAGATGGGCTTTAGGGTGTGTTTGGTTTAGGTACCCCCAATCACTTAGTGGCCCTAGGTCTTTAAATGGGTTTTGGTCTAGGTCTTAGGGCTTGTTTGGCCTTAGGTATAACCATTAGATCCATTAGGTCATGTTTGGGGTGCACCCTAAGTCCATAGGACTCAATTGTCCACTAGGGTCTATTTGGCCTAGGCTAGGGTGTATAAACCTTTTATTCACCTAGTTAAACCTTGTGGGCCCTACTTCAGGGCCCACTCAACCAAGCAATGGTGAGGTTAGGGGTCCATATGGTCCAAAGGTTTAATTAGGATATCTGGGACACGGGTATGTGGGTCCCACAGAAAAATAATCCAAAAAGGCTAATGACAGCATGAGCGGATCCTCGAGTGGATTCAACAAGAGTGAGTCCGTTCGTAACTCTGGTGCTGCTGTCATGACCCAAACTTCAAGGAAAGTTGTGGGGCTTTGGCCCACACTTCCAAGTCTTAAAGGGGAATCTTTCTAAGGTATTTTCAGTTCAAAGTCATTAGTGTTGACCATAGCCATAGGGCATTACCCATTGGGTAAGGTCTGGATTACCCCTGTATATAAGGGTATATTTGGGGTGCGGGTGTAACACCCATACTCTCACCTCTTCATTTGCCTCAGCCTATGTCGATGCATTGGGCTCCAACTTCTCAATAGCATTTGAACCGCCTCTAGCAATTCTGTATTTAGCCCAAGATTATATAAGTACTGATATTTTGGAATTAGATAGTATGCTGGTAAAGTGGAAACCACAAATATAACTTATTAGTGACTTAATGTTCTTGAGTTTTGAATATGTAAATGTAAAAACTCATGTAAAATGTGAAGTATGTTGAAGTGTTGAACTCACTAGCTTTATGCAATGGATGACTCATGTGCTTCTTCCATCGATCATCAATTATATTAGTGTATGCCCTTGCACTCCGGGGTATCACAACTCTGACCATTTCCTCCATCTTCTAAAGGGCAGCATAAATGTTAGTCAAGGTAGGCTTTTTCTTTGTATCAACCATCCTTAGTACTGCCACTACTGACTGTAATATAGCAACAACTTTATTCAAGTCACACCAGAATAAGTCACTTGTAATGATCTCTTGTTGCCCTCCCTTCTTCTGAACTAGACCCCTGCCAACCAAACCACTGTTCACTTGCAAACATAGACTTTAAACCCACCACCTCCATCTGCAAGCTCTTCAATGCAATGTAATGGGTGGCAAATCAAGTTACACCAGGCCTCACTAAATCACCATTGCATTTTTTCCTCAGCATGGCTAATGCATAACCATGGTTATATACAATTGTGGTTACTTGTCTTGCCCTCCTGACCACACTTGCCACCAAAGTTTTCTTCCCCATATCCTTCAACATTAAATCAATGGCTACACATGGAGTCCAAAAGAGGTGGATCCTCTTTCTCTTCTTATTCATCAACTTCTGCCTAGCCTTTTAAAGTTAGAACCGTTATTCGTCACAATTTGGATAACGTTCTTTGGTCCTACATCCTTAACCATTTTCTTCAGTTCCCTATGCAAATATGGTGCATCATTTATTTCCTACGATGCATCCAAAGACTTCAAGAATATTGTATTTCTATTATAACTCACCATGAAATTGATAATGGACTGTCTAGTAGGTACAGTCCAACTATCAACCATAATAGTAACCCCATACGTCTCCTACCTTGGCTTCAGAATCTCAATGTACTCTTACAGCTCCTTCTCCTTAGGCAAATATACATTCATTAGCTCATATGGTGTGGACCCCTTCCATCCTACGCCAGCCCTCCCTGTAGCTTCAAGGAATGCATGATAGTTTGTTCCCTGTGCTACATTAGGGGGAATGCTATTATAGAACATGAACTTGCTGAAGGTATCTCGTGCTTCATCTTGTTTACTATAATACATTGCAGGATGGTTGGTTGGTAGGCATCTTGTTACCTGAATATAAATGGATCCTGCTAAAGAATGGGATTTGGGGAATGTACTCGTGGTTGGACTGGGGTTCATGGGATCTGGGGATTCTGTCCTGTGCTTCTCTTCCTCTCATCTTGTTGCATTGCCTTTGGTGCAGCTGAGCCAGATTTACTAGCTCCTCTTGCCTGTTATGCTGTCATACTCTCAAAATGCAAACTTTGTCTACTAGCTGCCAAAGTCTGTTGGTAGATTCTCCACCCAGCCTCTGATTGGAACTCATCAGGAGGAGGTCTATATCCAGTATCATCTCCAATGACCTCTACACCAGGCCTCTCTAGCAGTGCCTCATCAAACTCTCTTTGTTGCCTTTCCCTCTCAGCTTTCCTTTCTCTTCCTCCTCTTAAGTGCTTTGTTATGGCCTGTTGCACCTCATAAGGAATATTGGTGCATTTGAGAACATCTTTATAGCCACCAGCCGAATGCTGCTGTATCTAGTGACCGCTTTAGAATTTAGCATCTTCCCACAATATTGACACTTGGACTTCTTTTTATTCTCCGACATCGGGGGTTCCATGTTCTCATGCTGATGAGCACATTTATGTGTGAAATCTTAGGGCATAAAGCATACATTTTATCACATTGGACAGAGTTACTTTGGTGCTTTCTTGTGCTTTTTAGGTTTTGGGCTATTTTGGGCTATTCTAGACTATCGGGAGCTGCATGTCCCAAGTTACACGTAAATTTGCCAATTTTCTTTCCATGGCTATAAAGAAGACTAAATTTGGAGCAAGATGGACGTGACAGAATGCAAGTACGCATTCGTTTAGGCCACCATGCACTCGATTATTCTTTTCAGGCCAGGAAAGGATAATGGGTCAGAAAAGAGTTGTAGTGCAAGCCCATAGTCATTTTGCCACTGCCCAAGGACATTTTTGATATTATAGAAGATATCTCTAAGCAATGGTGGAGATCTACTGCAAGTACAGGACCGTTACGGCAATTTTTCATTCTTGAAGAGAGAGAAGGACTGCTACCCACATGGAGGGACCCACAATGCCACTAGATTCCATTATTTTTGAAGGCCCACTACTGTCCACGATTTTTATTGGGCTGCACCCAAAAGGAAGCACAAGTTAGAATTAGAAATTTACTTTTCTAGAAATAGAAGGTTTATGTAGCTAGGATTCTCTTCTCTCCCTCTTTCTATTTTTCTCTTTTTTCTTGGGATTCAAGGCATTGTAAAGGAGGAAGGAGAAGGGAATATTCTCTTAACTCTCCCACTCTCTCTCTCCTCTCCATGTTTTTTAGAGGGCCCTCCCTCTCTCTTCTCTTCTTCTCCCCTTCCCCCTATAAATACTCCCCTTCTTCTCTTGTAAAGTTGTTCATTCACTTAGTAAAATTTCTTCTCTTCTTCTAGTTTTTGGCTTTCTAAGTTCTAGTTTGCTTTTTTGATTTTTATTTCATGGTTGTAATGCTTTTGATTCATGCTTTAATTTTATGTCTTCAATATGGTTGTAATAATTCTAGTTTAGTTTCAAGCTTTCTAGTCTAAGTTCCTAAGTTGATGACAAGACTTGGAGATTTAGAAGAGGAAGCCATGCAAAGTTTGTTCAAGTATTCAAGCTCTTCAATTACATTCATGCAAGTAATTTCAATTCGTGTCAAGCACATCTAGGTTTTTACTCTCTAAACTCTTAAACTCATTCTCCCTCTCTTCTATCTCATTCTCTCTTCTTCTATCTCATTCTCCTTCTTCTTCTTTTATTTTGTTTATGTGGTTGTGGTGTGTGGCTGCAATTTATCCCTTCCAATCCGCGTTAGTTTGATAGGTTAGATGGATATGTGTTAGGACGCCAATTTAATTCGTTAGATGCTTGTGAGTTAGGATCTGTTAGTTTGTTAGTTTAATTAGTTTAATTTAACACTTTAATGTGGTTCACTTTGCATTACTTTAAAGTGAGGAAAATATGGTGGCGTATATCTCCTTGAGTTTGACCCGTAGCTACGATTGATCCATACGCTTGCAGTTATTATTTTGTGCAAACAAGTTCTTGGCGCCGTTGCCAGAGAGATTATTGTCCACTTTATTTTTCTTATTTTTAAGTTGTTCGAAGTGCTTTAATTTACTCTCTTTCTCTTCCTCTTTTTCGAAAAAAATAAAAGTTTTTGAAAACTTCTTCTTGTTTCTCTTCTGTTTCAAATAGTGTGCGCCCAATCTAAAGTCCTTCATATGCTCTAACCCTCCATTTTTTAGTGTCCCTCATGGGATTAAGTTACCTATGACGCTACATCTTGACTCGATTAGGTGGATTGGCATGTGACTTATCTTTAGAGGTGACCATTCTTGATAACAGGAAAGCAACATAGTGAGTGATTTTAGAGACAAAAATGTATAGTAGTCCACCCTACGTTAAAATCCACTTGAAGTCGCACGTAGGTGGCTATAGAAGACTATACGGGTTCCCTTACTGTCAACCTATGTCATCCTTACAGCTTTGGAACCATTGTTTCGATTCTTGAGGGATAGATGCACTATCTACCTTGGACTCCCTCTTATTTTTAGTATTTTTTTCTTAAGTCTTTTATTCTTCTTTAATTTTTCTAAAGGAGACCTCATATCTGTTTAGGTGGCTACGGTGTGGACTCGTGATTCATCTAATCGTCATATTAGAATACCACCTTCTCCACTACCCTTAACCCCAACTTTGACCATGGGTGACCAACAACCCAAGAGTCTTAGGGATAGGTTTTACCCTACTAGGGCTGCACAGCCTTCTTGCATCAACTTACCACCTGTTACAGGAAACAATTATGAACTCAAGAACAACTTCATTAGCATGCTACCCCACTTCCATAGGATGGCCAATGAAGATGCATATCTCTTCCTCTCGGAATTTGAGGAGGTCTGTGTTCTAATTAAGGTCCATAATTTGACTGATGATGCAGTTAGGTTTAGGTTTATACCCTTTGCCCTGAAAGACCAGGCCAAGAAGTGGCTCTATGGACTGCCTACTAATTCCATTACCACATGGGATCAGTTTATCATTGTCTTCTTGAGAAAATTTTTCCCTCTTTACAAGACCAATAAGCTCAAGAGTGACATACTCCAGTTTAGGCAAAAACCACTTGAGTCATTTTCTAAATTCATGGAAAGATTCAAGGACCTTGATGAGCACATTTATGTGTGAAATCTTAGGGCATAAAGCATACATTTTACCACATTGGACAGAGTTACTCGGTGCTTTCTTGTGCTTTTCAGGGTTTAGGTGAATTATTGTGAAAATGGAAGAAATGATGCTAAAGAGATGTTTTTAAGCTTTTTAGAGGTGTTACTAGTATGGATGCTTAGCCCATCGAGTCAGCTTCGCAACGATTCAAACGGCACTTGATTCTGAGTTGAAACGAAGAAGTTATGGCCGTTTCCGTAACGATGCGCGAAAATGGTCTGTAGGGGTTTATTTATAATTATTAACAGTTGGACGGGGATAAAGTGAAGCGAAAGTTCGGATTTTAGAGGCCTTAATGCAATTATCAGAAGTTACTTTACTGTACCCGAAAGATTCCATTTGGAAGGCTCTGGACAGTCCAACTTCAACTTGAGATATCTTGGGCTCCCCAACTCCGAATTGGACGAAATTTGGGTCTATTTTGGGTGATTTTTCGCAAGGAACACAATGGTGAGGCCTATATAAGCACCCCATGCTCCACGTTTTCTGAAGGACAGAATGAATATTTTATTTATTCTTAAAGGAATCCTAGTCATCACCCTTACTCTCTCTCTCCTCCAACTTCTCAAGGGCACTTCTGAAATTCTACTTGTGATAGATTTATATTTTCTCATCTATGGAAGGTTGAAAAATCAAAGATGCTTTGATTTTATTGCTTGGAGAAGATATCTACAAAGAAAAGGAAGCACTTGTTAGAAATGGAAGTTTATTTTTCTAGAAATAGAAGGTCTATGTAAACAATCTTCTCTTCTTCTTTTTTCTATTTTGTTTCTTTTTCCTTACGATTCAAGGCATTGTAAAAGAGGAAAGAGAAGAGAATATTCTTTTTTCTTAGGAAATATTTCTCCTACACTTCCATCTTCTCTCTTCTCCTCTCTTCCACCTATAAATACCCCCTACCTCTCTTGTAAAAATTGCTCATTCACTCAGTGAAATTTCTTCTCTTCTTCTCCTTCTAATTAGTGATTTTTGGCTTTTCTAAGTTCTAGTTTGCTTTTATGATTTTTAGTTAATGGTTATAATAGGTTTAGTTTATGCTTTAATTTCAATTTAAGTCTTCAATTGGGTTATAATTTCTTAATTCTAGTTTAGGTTTTAAGCCTTCTAGTCTAAGTTCTTAAGTTGATGACAAGACTTGAAGATTTAGAAGAGGAGGCCATGGTAAGTTTATGCAAGTATTCAAGCTTTTCAATTACATTCATGCAAGCACATCCAGGTTTTACTAACTAAACTCTTAATCTCATTCTCCATCTCCTCTATCTCTCTCTATCTTCTTCTTCTTCCCCCTCTATTTCTTTTATTTTAATTTTATATGGTTGTGGTTTATGGATGCATTTTTATTTCCTTTTTTTTTTTTATATGGTTAGTATGTGTGGTTGTATTTTTATTCCTTTCAATTCGCTTTAGTTTGATAGGTTAGATGCTCATGTGTTAGGACGCCGATTTAATCCCTTAATTTTGTTAGATGCTTATGAGTTAGGATGCATTGATTTTTGTTAGTTTAATTTAACACTTTAATTTGGTTCACTTTGCATTACTTTTAAGTTAGTTAAATAGAGTGGCGTATATCTCCTCGTGTTCGACCCGTAGCTACGATTGACCTGTACGCTTGCGGTTTTATTTTAACTCAAACAAGTTTTTGGCACCGTTGTCGGGGAGATTATTGTCCATTTTATTTATATGATTTTTAAGTAGTTCGAAGTGTTTTAGTTTATTATTTTCTCTTCTTTTTCTGGAAAAAAAAAATTCAATTTTTGAAAACCTCTTCTTGTTTCTCTTCTGTTTCAAATAGTGTGCGTCCAATCTAAAGTCCTTCATATGGTTCAATCCTCCATCTTTTGGTATCCCTCATAGGATTAAGTTACCTATGACGCTACATCTTGACTTGGTTGGGTGGATTGGCATGTGACTTATCTTTGGATGACCACTCTTGATAACAGGAAAGCGACATAGTGAGAGCGTTGGAAACATAAACGTATAGTAGTCCTCCACTTTACATCAGAATCCATTTGGAGTCACCCGTAGGTGGCTATAGAAGACTATACAGGTTCCCTTGCTGTTAACCTATATGGCATCCTTACAGCTTTTGAACCATTGTTTCGCTTTTTGAGGGATAGAGATGCACTATCTACCTTGGGCTCCCTCTTGTTTATAGTTTTTTTTTTTAAGTGTTTTATTTTTCTTTAATTTTTCTAAAGGAGACCTCATATCTGTTTAGGTGGCTAAGGTGTGGACTCGTGATTCAAGTAATCGTCTTATTAGAAGACCACCTTCTCTAGCACCTTTGACCATGGGTGACCAACAACCCAAGACTCTTAAGGATAGGTTTTACCCCACCAGGGCTGCACAACCCTCATGCAGTAATATGCCTATTGTTACAGGGAATAACTATGAACTCAAGACCAACTTCATCAGCATGCTACCCCATTTCCATGGGATGGCTAATGAGGATGCATATCTCTTCCTTAGGGAATTTGAGGAGGTCTGTGTTCTAATTAAGGTCTAGAATTTGACTGATGATGCAGTTAGGCTTAGGTTTATACCCTTTGCCCTGAAAGACCAGGCCAAGAAGTGGCTCTATGGACTGCCAACAAACTCCATTAATACATGGGATGAGTTCGCCATTGTCTTTTTGAGAAAATTCTTTCCTCTTCACAAGACCAATAAGCTTAAAAGTGACATCCTCCAGTTTAGGCAGAAACCACATGAGTCCTTTTCTAAATTCATGGAAAGATTCAAGGACCTCCTCTTAGAATGCCCTCACCATGGTTTTGACTTGTGGCAACTATGCCAAATTATTTATGAGGGTATTGATTATCAGACCAAGCAACTTGTAGAGTCTATATGTCCAGCAGGCTTTACTTCTTTTTCTGAGGAGAATGATGCATGGACATTCTTAACCAACTTGGCTGATAAGACTAGGGAATGGGAATCTTCCCAAGAGGCTGAAAGGACCACTAAGGGGTATGTCATTGAGGGTATGCCAGCCAAGGAGGCCAAACTTGACAGCCTCATAAAATGGTTGGAGTCCATAGTTCTTAAAGAGTCTAACTAGTTAATTCGGTCAACCAGGTCAACCATGTGTCGGTATGCAGTTGGTGCCAAACCCCTGAACACCTTTCTGAGGAATGCCCCAACACCTTGGTGGGCAATTCCAGCACTGAGAATGTAAGTGCTCTCTACCAAAATAACCCATATAGCAATACTTACAATCTAGGATAGAGAAATCACCCCAATTTCTCATGGAATCAAGGGAACCAAGCAGGCCCATCCAATTTTAACCATCAAGGCCAGGTTGGTGCCCAAAGGTCCAACTATGCACCACAAAGCCAAAGAATGTCTCCTAACCCCTTTCCCCCTCGTCCTCATCCAAGACCTTCTATTAATTCTGCTAGGCCTCCTCTCCTTGCACCTTATCAGCAACCCCCAGGGTTTACCAATACAGGAGAGGCAACAAGGCTGAATGAGATAGACAACAAGATAGCTCTTCTCATGACAAGTCACAATAACATGGAAAAACAACTCACCCAACTTGTCACAATCCTGCATGAGAGGGAAACAGGGAAGTTACCTAGCCAGTCTGAGCCAAATCCTAGGCATCATGTTCATATTCAGCAAGGTACCCAAGCTCCTCCAACCAATGGTGCACAAGGCCAACAGCACCAAGGGCCCTCCAGACAGGTAAATGTTGTTTATGCTTTAAGGAGTGGCCGTGAGTATTAACAGGCTAGTGCACCTCAGTCTTTACCATCTCATACTCATGTTGACTCTCCCCCTTCTGAAGAGGCCATTGAAGTGCCTACTATTCCAGGTTCGTCTGATGAACCTAAAGATATACCAGATGATTTGGTTGAGGAAACCAAAGAGGATTCTGTTGAGGAAGTTAAAAAGACCAACCCTGAAAGAATTTATACCCCACCTGCCCCTTTCCCAAATAGGTTGGTTAGCAAGAAGTTTCATTCTGTGGAGAAGATATTGGATGTGTTCAAACAGGTTCAGGTGAATATCCCCTTGTTGGATACTATTGTCCAGATTCCCGCTTATGCTAAAGTCCTCAAAGACTTATGCACCCAAAAGCGGACCACCAATGTGCCCAAAAAGGCATTCTTGGCTGCTAACATTAGTTATCTAATCTCACAGTCAGTAGCAGCCAAGTATAAGGATCCTGGAAGCCCCACCATCTCTTGCACTATAGGCCATACTACTATTGATCATGCCTTATTGGACCTTGGTGCAAGTGTGAACCTCTTATCCTTTCATGTCTACCAACAATAAGGACTGGGAGAACTGAAATCGACCAAAATTACTCTTCAACTTGCAGATCGATCGGTTAAAGTTCCTAAGGGAATGATTGAGGATGTCCTGTTGAAGGTTGGGAAATTTATTTTTTCTGTGGATTTTATTATTTTAGATACCCAACCCACTACCAACTTCAAGGACCAAATCCCAATCATATTAGGTAGACCATTCCTAGCTACCAGTAATGCTTTAATCAATTGCAGGAATGGTCTCATGAAATTATCTTTTGGCAATACTTCTATTGACTTCAATGTGTTTAGGTTGGGCAAGCAGTCTGACATGGATGAAGAGGTGCATATGCTTCAAGGATTTCCCAATGATATTGATACGTTCTTTGAGATTGATTTTGATTCAGGATTTCAAGAATGTATGCAGGAATTGGAGGGTGTTGATGATATCCCCTTATCTGAGGTCTGGAGCATCCAACCACCTTTGGAGACCCTTGAACCCCTATCCACTTCCATTCCCAAACCCTCTATTATTGAGCCCCCCACATTAGAGTTGAAGGCATTGCCCTCCAACCTCAAGTATGCCTTCTTAGGACATGATCATACTCTTCCTGTTATTATTGCTTCTGATTTGACTTCTATTCAGGAAAAAGAGTTGATTAAGCTTCTAAAGTACCATAAGGAAGCCATAGGTTGGATCATGTCTGACATCAAAGGTATTAGCCCCTCCATTGTTCAACATCATATACATCTAATAGAGAGTTCCAAACCTTCTAGGGAACCCCAAAGGAGGGCTAATACTGTGATGAAAGAGGCAATCAAGAAAGAGATCCTAAAATGCTTGGATCATGGCATCATTTATCCTATTTCTGATAGCCAATGGGTGAGTCCTGTGCAGGTTGTGCCTAAGAAAGGAGGAGTCACTGTAGTTGAGAATGCCAATAATGAGTTGATTCCAACCCGTATCCAAACGGGATGGAGAGTGTGCATTGACTATAGGAAATTGAATGCGGCAACTTGGAAGGACCACTTTCCCTTGCCTTTTATTGATCAGATGTTAGAGAGACTAGCTGGCCATGAATATTATTGTTTTCTTGATGGTTATGCAGGCTATAACCAAATCCCTATTGCTCTAGAGGACCAACACAAAACCACTTTCACATGCCCTTATGGAACCTTTGCTTACCGGCGTATGCCTTTTGGGCTTTGCAATGCCCCTGCTACATTCCAATGGTGCATGATGAGTATCTTTTCTGATATGGTAGAGCACTTCTTAGAGGTGTTTATGGATGATTTCTCTATTCATGGCTCTACCTTTTCTCATTGCTTGCATCATCTCTCTTTGATTCTTAAAAGATGCATAGAAAAGAACTTGGTCCTGAATTGGGAGAAGTGCCACTTCATGGTGAAGCAAGGCATAGTTCTTGATCACATTGTGTCCAAAGAAGGGATCAAGGTTGATAGATCTAAGGTGGACCTTATAGCCAATTTACCACCACCTAAGAGTGTGAAGGACATTAGATCTTTTCTTGGCCATGTACGTTTTTATAGAAGATTCATCAAGGATTTTAGCCAGATAGCTAGACCTCTCACCTCTCTTTTGGCAAAGGACTGCCCATTTGATTTTTCTTCTGAGTGTCGTGATAGTTTTGAGCAATTGAAAAAAGCTTTGACCTCAGCCCCCATTATTCAAGCTCCAAATTGGACAGTTTCATTTGAGTTTATGTGTGATGCCTCTGATTTTGCTATAGGGGTTGTTCTTGGGCAAAGAATCAACAAATTGCCCCATGTGATTTATTATGCAAGTAGGACTCTTAATGATGCACAGCTTAATTATACCACCACTGAGAAAGAATTTTTAGCTATTGTGTTTGCTTTAGAGAAGTTTAGGCCCTACTTGGTTGGATCACATGTGATTGTTTATACTGACCATGCAGCTATCAAATATTTTATGCAGAAGAAAGATGCCAAGGCTCGCCTCATTAGGTGGGTCCTTTTGTTTCAAAAATTTGATCTTAAAATTAGGGATAAGAAAGGGTGTGAAAATTTGGTTGCAGACCATGTATCCCGGCTACCTAATTCCTTGACTGTTGATTCTCCAGTCAACGAGAATTTTTTTGATGAGTATCTGATGGCAGTGTCTAGTGAACCTTGGTTTGCTGACATTGTTAATTATCTGGTTACGGGTGTGACACCTGTACATTGGCCCACCCAAGATAAGAATCGTTTCTTTTTACAAGTTAAGTATTTCTTTTGGGATGATCCTTATCTTTTTAAGACCTGCCCGAATCAAGTAATTCGGAGATGTGTCCCTGATCATGAGCAACAATCTGTCTTATCTTTTTGCCATGATCAAGCTTGTGGAGGCCATTTTGGGCCTAATAAGACTGCGGCCAAGGTTTTACAGTGTGAATTTTATTGGCCTAGTTTGTTTAAAGACGCTTTTACTTATTGCAAGACACATTCTTCATGCCAATCCTTAGGGCGTCTTACTAAGAGAAATATAATGCCCCTCAATCTAATTCTGGTGGTTGAGGTGTTTGATGTATGGGGTATTGATTTCATGGGGCCTTTCCTTAACTTTTTTGGTAACCTATATATATTGCTTGTTGTGGACTATGTGTCCAAATGGATTGAGGCAGTTGCTTGTAAAACCAATGACCACAAAGTAGTTGTGAAATTTTTGAAGGAGAACATCTTCTCCCATTTTGGTACTCCCCGGACTATCATTAGTGATCGGGGCAAGCATTTTTGTAATTGGCCTTTTGAGGCCCTCATAAGAAAGTATGGTGTCGTCCATAAATTGGCCACACCCTACCATCCCCAAATCAGTGGCCAGGTTGAGGTTTCAAATAGGCAGATGAAGCAAATTCTTGAGAAAACCATCAACCTGAACTGCAAGGATTGGTCTAACCGATTGGTAGATGCGTTGTGGGCCCATAGGACAGCCTTCAAGATTGATCTTGGTCAATCTTCGTACTGTCTAGTGTATGGAAAGGCATGTCACTTACCTGTAGAGATTGAGCATAAGGCCTTTTGGGCTATCAAGAGCTTAACTTTGACTTACCACTGCAGGTGCCCATAGGAAACTCCAACTATCTGAGTTGGAAGAGCTTAGGAATGAGGCATATGAGAATGCCCGGATTTACAAGAAAAAAACCAAGGCTTTCCATGATAGGCACATTTTGAGAAAATCTTTTGAGGTAGGCCAGAAAATTTTGTTGTACAATTCTCGTTTGCATATCTTTCCAGGTAAGCTGCGATCTAGATGGGATAGCCCCTATATTGTTCAAAAAATTTATCCTCATGGGGCTGTTGAAGCCCTCAATCCAAGTACAGGAGCTACTTTCAAGGTCAATGGCCAAAGATTGAAGCCATACATAGAGATGCCTACTCCAGTTGAAGAAGAGGTCATGGATCTCCATGAGCCTCTTTACCTTGACCCCTGATATCCTGGTATGTATCCCCTCCCTTGTCCTTATTCTTTCTTTTCTGTATGCATTAAGGACACTGCATGAATTAAGTGTGGGGGTGTGTGTTGGACTTTATTTATGAATTTTATGAATTTTGATTGTGGCGATAGTTTTTGGTTATGTGCATAACTCTCTTCGATTTGCAAAGCGAGAGTGAGAGGGAATTAGGTGCCCTAGCATGCGAAATAATAAAAAAATCCCTTTTCAAGGATGGTAGTTGGTTTGTATCCGATGATGGGGATTGAGTTTGAAAATATGAGTGCTACTTCATGTGATGGTTAGATTCCTCTATGTGTTTATGGACCCCTTTGATCTTTTGGCTAGTAGTTGAGACCAATTTGTTTGTGGCAAGGCATGAAAGTCAAAAAAGAAAAAAAAAAAAAAAAAAAAAAACTCTTGCATCAATGTCTCAATGTCTTATGGATACATGCAAAAAGCAAAGTTACCAAGTATTTGGGTGTCTGGTGTATGCTCCACCATGTCATTCAGAGAATAGTAGTAGAGTAGAAAAAGAGTTTGTTCTTGAGAAAGAAAAAAAAAAAAAAAAAAGCTTTTGCCTTAATGCCTGGAAAAAAAAGTATGGTAAAAAATACTCAATGCCTAAGTCTTTGGTTCCATCAGTGCTATGAGTGGTTTACTTGAAGGTGAGTAGTGTTAAAAAAATACGAGGAGATCCCTTGACCTTGATACATGCTTGTTACTTGAATTGATGTGGGGTAATAAAATTCAAGTGTGGGGGAACCTTTGGCTCCTTAATCTTTAGTTGAGTACTTCTTTGAGATTGTGTGCCCTATCTTACTTATGCCATGAGAAAAATTTACGTCATTCTTTTTTATTTATTGAATTTTGGGTGTATATTCACTGCAAACACCCATGAGACACAACTCGTCCATTAGGGGTAACCTAGGGGTTGAAAGGCTTGTTGCACATGCTAAGTGCAACCATGATTCCTACGAAAGTGAGTTAGGATGTTTTTTTTTGCATTCTAGGTTAGTTTATCTTTTGTTTTACTTGAGGACAAGTAACGTTCAAGTGTGGGGGAATCTGATGAGCACATTTATATGTGAAATCTTAGAGCATAAACCATACATTTTACCACATTGGACAAAGTTACTTGGTGCTTTCTTGTGCTTTTCAGGGTTTAGGTGAATTATTGTGAAAATGGAGGAAATGATGCTAAAGAGATGTTTTTAAGTTTTTTAGAGGTGTTACTAGTATGGATGCTTAGCCCATCGAGTCAGTTTCGCAACTGTTCAAACGGCACTTGATTCCGAGTTGAAACGAAGAAGTTATGGCCGTTTCCGTAACGACGCGCGAAAATGGTCTGTAAGGGTTTATTTATAATTATTAACAGTCGGACGGGGACAAAGTGAAGCTGAAGTTCGGATTTCAGGAGCCTTAATGCAATTATCAGAAGTTACTTTACTGTACCCGAAAGATTCCATTTGGAAGGCTCTGGACAGTCTAACTTCAACTTGAGATATCTTGGGCTCCTCAACTCCGAATTGGACGAAATTTGGGTCTATTTTGGATGATTTTTCGCAAGGAACACAATGGTGAGGCTTATATAAGCACCCCATGCTCCACGTTTTCTGAAGGATAGAATGGGTATTTTATTTATTCTTAAAGGAATCCTAGTCATCACCCTTACTCTCTCTCTCCTCCAACTTCTCAAGGGCACTTCTGAAATTCTACTTGTGATAGATTTATATTTTCTCATCTATGGAAGGTTGAAAAATCAAAGATGCTTTGATTTTATTGCTTGGAGAAGATATCTACAAAGAAAAGGAAGCACTTGTTAGAATTGAAAGTTTATTTTTCTAGAAATAGAAGGTCTATGTAAACAATCTTCTCTTCTTCTTTTTTCTTAGGATTCAAGGCATTGTAAAAGAGGAAAGAAAAGCGAATATTCTCTTTTCTTAGGGAATATTTCTCCTACACTTCCATCTTCTCTCTTCTCCTCTCTTCCACCTATAAATACCCCCTACCTCTCTTGTAAAAATTGCTCATTCACTTAGTGAAATTTCTTCTCTTCTTCTCCTTCTAATTTGTGATTTTTTGCTTTTCTAAGTTCTAGTTTGCTTTTATGATTTTTAGTTAATGGTTATAATAGGTTTAGTTTATGCTTTAATTTCAATTTAAGTCTTCAATTGGGTTGTAATTTCTTAATTCTAGTTTAGGTTTTAAGCCTTCTAGTCTAAGTTCTTAAGTTGATGACAAGACTTGAAGATTTAGAAGAGGAGGCCATGGTAAGTTTATGCAAGTATTCAAGCTTTTCAATTACATTCATGCAAGCACATCCAGGTTTTACTATCTAAACTCTTAATCTCATTCTCCATCTCCTTTATCTCTCTCTATCTTCTTCTTCTTCCCCCTCTATTTCTTTTATTTTAATTTTATATGGTTGTGGTTTATGGATGCATTTTTATTCCCTTATTTCTTTTTATATAGTTAGTATGTGTGGCTGTATTTTTATTCCTTTCAATTCGCTTTGGTTTGATAGGTTAGATGCTCATGTGTTAGGACGCCGATCTAATCCCTTAATTTTGTTAGATGCTTATGAGTTAAGATGCATTGATTTTCGTTAGTTTAATTTAACACTTTAATTTGGTTCACTTTGCATTACTTTTAAGTTAGTTAAATAGAGTGGCGTATATCTCCTCGTGTTCGACCCGTAGCTACGATTGGCCCATACGCTTGCGATTTTATTTTAACTCAAACAGACCTCCTCTTAGAATGCCCTCACCATGGTTTTGACTTGTGGCAGCTATGCCAAATTATTTATGAGGGTATTGACTTTCAGACCAAGCAACTTGTAGAGTCCATGTGTCCTGCAGGCTTTACTTCTTTTTCTAAGGAGAATGATGCATGGACATTCTTAACCAACTTGACTGATAAGACTAGGGAGTGGGAATCTTTTCAAGAGGCTGAAAGAGCCACTAAGGGGTACCTCATCGAGGGTATGCCAGCCAAGGAGGCCAAACTTGACAGCCTCATAAAAAGGTTGGAGTCCATAGTTCTTAAAGAGTCTATACCAGTTAACCAGGTAAACCATGTGTTTATATGCAGTTGGTGCCATATTCCTGGACATCTTTTGGAGGAATGTCCCAACACTTTTGTGGGCAATTCCAACACTAAGAATGTAAGTGCTCTCTATCAAAATAATCCATATAGCAATACTTACAATCCAGGATGGAGAAATCACCCTAATTTCTCCTGGAACCAAGCAGGCCCATCCAACTTTCACAATCAAGGCCAGCTTGGTGTCCAAAGGCTCAACTTTGCATCACAAAACCAAGGCATGTCTCCTAACCCCTTCCCCCCTCGTCCTCCTCTAGGACCTTTTATAAATTCTGCTAGGCCTCCTCTCCTTGCACCTTATCAGCAACCCCTAGGGTTTACCAATACAGGAGAGGCTCTAAGAAATGGTGAGATGGAGAAAAGGATTTCCCTTATAGAGAAGCAACTCACCCAGATTGTCACAATCTTGCATGAGAGGGAAACAGGAAAGTTACCTAGCTAACCTGAGCCAAATCCTAGGCATCAAGTTCATATTCAGCAAGGTACCCAAGCTCCTCCACTCAACCCGGTACAAGGCCAATAGCTTCAAGGGCCCTCCAGCCAGGTTAATGTTGTATATGCTTTAAGGAGTGGTCGTGAGTATCAATAGGCTAGTACACCTCAGTTTTTACCATCTCATACTCCTGTTGACTCTCCCCCTTCTGAAGAGGCCATTGTAGTGCCTACTATTCTAGGTTCGTCTGATGAACCTGAAGAAATTCCAGATGATTTGGTTGAAGAAACCAAAGATGATTCTGTTGAGGAAGTTAAAAAGACCAACCCAGAAAGAATTTATACCCCACCTGCCCCTTTCCCAAATAGGTTGGTTAGCAAGAAGTCTCCTTCTGTGGAGAAGATATTGGATGTGTTCAAACAGGTTCAGGTGACTATCCCCTTGTTGGATGCCATTGCCTAGATCCCCACTTATGCTAAAGTCCTCAAAGACTTATGCACCCAAAAGCGGACCACCAATGTGCCCAAAAAGGTATTCTTGGCTACTAACATTAGTTCTCTCATCTCACAGCCAGTAGCAGCCAAGCATAAGGATCCTGGAAGCCCCACCATCTCTTACACTATAGACAATACCACTATTGATCATGCCTTATTAGAGCTTGGTGTAAGTGTGAACCTCTTACCCTTTCATGTCTACCAACAACTGGGAATGGGAGAGATGAAACCCACCAAAATCACTCTTCAGCTTGCAGATCGATCGGTTAAAGTTCCTAAGGGAATGATTAAGGATGTCCTATTGAAGGTTAGAGAATTTATTTTTCCTGTGGATTTTATTATTTTAGATACCCAACCTACTACCAACTTCAAGGACCAAATCCCTATCATCTTGGGTAGGCCATTCCTAGCTACCAGTAATGCTTTAATCAATTGTAGGAATGGTCTCATGAAATTATCTTTTGGCAATACTTCTGTTGACTTTAATGTGTTCAGGTTGCGCAAGCAGCCTGATATGGATGAAGAGGTACATATGCTTCAAGGATTTTCCGATGATGTTGATACTTTCTTTGAGATTGATTTTAATTCGGGATTTCAGGAATATATGCAGGTATTGGAAGGTGTTGATGATACCTCCTTATCTGAGGTCTGGAGCAACCAACCACCATTGGAGCCCCTTGGACCCCTATCCACCTCAATTCCCAAACCCTCTATTATTGAGCCCCCCACATTAGAGTTGAAGGCATTGCCCTCCAACCTCAAGTATGCCTTCCTAGGACATGATTATACTCTCCCTGTTATTATTGCTTCTGATTTGACTTCTATTCAGGAACAAGAGTTGATCAAGCTTCTAAAGGACCATAAGGAAGCCGTAGGTTGGACCATGTCTGACATCAAAGGTATTAGCCCCTCCATTGTTCAACATCGTATTCATCTGATGGAGAGTTCCAATCCTTCTAGGGAACCCCATAAGGGCTAATCCTGTGATAAAAGAGGCAATCAAGAAAGAGATCCTAAAGTGCTTTGATTATGGCATAATTTATCCTATTTCTGATAGCCAATGGGTAAGTCCTGTGCAGGTTGTGCCTAAGAAAGGAGGAGTCATTGTAGTTGAGAATGTCAATAATGAATTGATTCCAACCTGTATCCAAACGGGATGGAGAATGTGCATTGACTATAGGAAATTGAATGCGGCAACTTGGAAGGACCACTTCCCCTTGCCTTTTATTGATCAGATGTTAGAGAGACTAGTTGGCCATGAATATTATTATTTTCTTGATGGATATGCAGGCTATAACCAAATCCCTATTGCTCTAGAGGACCAACACAAGACCATTTTCACATGCCCTTATGGAACTTTTGCTTACCGGCGTATGCCTTTTGGGCTTTGCAATGCTCCTGCCACATTCCAAAGGTGCATGATGAGTATCTTTTCTGATATGGTAGAGCACTTCCTAGACGTGTTTATGGATGATTTTTCTATTTACGGCTCTACCTTTTCTAATTGTTTGCATCACCTTTCTTTGGTTATCAAAAGATGCATAGAAAAGAACTTGGTCTTGAATTGGGAGAAGTGCCACTTTATGGTGAAGCAAGGCATAGTTCTTGGTCACATTATGTCCAAAGAGGGGATTAAGGTTGATAGATCTCAGATGGACCTTATTGTCAATTTACCACCACTCAAGAGTGTGAAGGACATTAGATCTTTTTTGGGCCATGCAGATTTTTATAGAAGATTCATCAAGGATTTTAGTCAGATAGCTAGACCTCTCACTTCCTTTTTGGCAAAGGATTGTCCATTTGAGTTTTTCCCTGAGTGTCATAAGAGTTTTGAGCAATTGAAAAGAGCATTGACTTCAGCCCCCATTATGCAAGCTTCAAAATGGACAGTGCCATTTGAGCTTATGTGTGATGCTTCTGATTTTGCTATAGGGACTATTCTTGGGCAAAGAATCAACAAATTGCCCCATGTGATTTATTATGCAAGTAGGGCTCTTGATGATGCACAACTTAATTATACTACCACTGAGAAAGAATATTTAGTTGTTGTATTTGCTTTAGTGAAATTTAGGCCCTACTTGATTGGATCACATGTGATTGTTTATACTGACCATTCAGCTATCAAATATCTTGTGCAGAAGAAAGATGCCAAGGCTCACATCATTAGATGGGTCCTTTTATTGCAGGAATTTGATCTTAAAATTAGGGATAAGAAAGGGTGTGAAAATTTGGTTGCAGACCATCTATCCCGGCTGCCTAATTCTTTGACTGTTGATTCTCCAGTCAACGAGAACTTTCCTGATGAGTATCTGATGGCAGTGTCTAATGAACCTTGGTTTGCTGACATTGTTAATTATTTGGTTACGGGTGTGACACCTGCACATTGGTCCACCCAAGATAAGAATTGTTTCTTTTCACAGGTGAAATATTTTTTTTGGGATGATCCTTATCTTTTTAAGACTTGTCCAGATCAAGTAATCCGGAGGTGTGTTCCTGATCATGACCAACAATCTATCTTATCTTTTTGCCATGATCAGGCTTGTGGAAGCCACTTTGGGCCCAATAAGACTGCGGCCAAGGTTTTACAGTATGGATTCTATTGGCCTAGTTTATTTAAAGACGCTTTTACTTATTGCAAGGCATGTTCTTCATGCCAATCCTTAGGGCATCTTTGTAGGAGGAATATGATGCCCCTCAACCCAATTCTAGTGGTTGAGGTGTTTGATGTATAGGGTATTGATTTCATGGGGCCTTTCCCTAACTCTTTTGGTAACCTGTACATATTACTTGCTGTGGACTATGTGTCCAAATGGATTGAGGTAGTTGCTTGTAAGACTAATGACCACAAGGTAGTTGTGAAATTTCTAAAGGAGAACATTTTCTCCCGTTTTGGTACTCCTCGTGCTATCATTAGTGATTGGGGCAAGCATTTTTGTAACCGACCATTTGAGGCCCTCATGAGAAAGTATGGTGTCATCCATAAGTTGGCCACACCCTACCATCCCCAGACTAGTGGCCAAATTGAGGTTTCAAATAGGCAGATAAAGCAAATTCTTGAGAAAATCATCAACCCGAACCGCAAGGATTGGTCTAACCGGTTGGTAGATGCTTTGTGGTCCCATAGGACCGCCTTTAAGACCGACCTTGGTCAATCTCCATACCGTCTGGTGTATGAAAAGGAATGTCATTTACCTGTTGAGCTTGAGCACAAGGTCTTTTGGGCTATCAAGAAGCTTAACGTTGACCTACCCACTGTAGGTGCCCATAGGAAACTCCAACTATCTGAATTGGAAGAGCTTAGGAATGAGGCATATGAGAATGCCCGGATTTATAAAGCAAAAATCATGGCTTTCCATGATAGGCACATTTTGAGAAAATCTTTTGAGATAGGTCAAAAAGTTTTATTGTACAATTCTCGTTTGCACATCTTTCCAGGTAAGCTGCGTTCTAGATGGGATAACCCCTATATTGTTCAGACTGTTTATCCTCATGGGGCTGTTGAGGTTGCCAATCCTAGTACAGGTGCTACTTTCAAGGTAAATGGCCAAAGATTGAAGCCATACATTGAGATGCCCACTCCACTGGTAGAAGAGGTCATGGATCTCCATGAGCCTCTTTACCTTGGAGAATGACCTCCTAGTATGTTTGCCCTCCCTTGTCCTTACTCTTTCTTTTCTGCATGCATTGAGGACATTGCATAAATTAAGTGTGTGTGTGGGGGGTGTGTGTGCTTAATTGGTGAATTTTGTGAATTTTGATTGTGGTGGTAGTTTTGGTTTTGTGCATACGTCTCTTTGATTGTGAAGCGAGAGAGAGAGGGAATTAGGTGCCCTAGCATGCGAAATAATAAAAAAATCCCTTTTTAAGGACGGTAGTTGGTATGTATCCGGTGAGAGGGATTGAGTTAGAAAATATGAGCGTTATTTCATTTGATGACTAGATTCCTCTATGTGTTTTATGGACCCTTTGATCTTTTGGCTAGTAGTTGAGACCAATTTGTTTGTGGCAAGGCAAGGCATGAAAGTGAAAGTGAATGAAAGAAAAAAAAAAGAAAGAAACAGAAAAGAAAAGTGGAATTCCTTGGGACTAGACAGAGCACTGTGCCTCATGAAGCAGGGTGACTTGATCGAAATTCCTTGGAAGGAAACTCAAAAAAAAACTCTTGCATCAATGTCTCAATATCTTATGGATATATGCAAAAAGCGAAGCTACCAAGTATTTGGGTGTCTGGTGTATGCTCCACCATGTCATTCAGAGAACAGTAGTGGAGCAGAAATAGAGTTTACTGTTGTAAAAGAAAAGCTTTTGCCTTAATGCCTGAAAAAAAAGTATGGTAAAAAAATACTCAAAGACTAAGTCTTTGGTTCCATCGATGCTATGAGTGGTTTATTTGAAGGTGAGTAGTGTTCAGAAAATATGAGGAGATCCCTTGAACTTGATGCATGCTTGTTACTTGAATTGATGTGGGGTGATAAAATTCAAGTGTGGGGGACTCTTTGGCTCCTTGATCTTTAGTTGAGCATTTTTTGGGATTATGTGCACTTTCTTACTTATGCCATGATTGAAACTTGCAACATTCTTTCTTTTTATTGAATTTTGGGTGTATATTCACTGCAAACACCCACGAGACACAACTCGTCCACTAAGGGTAACCTAGGGGTTTAAAGGCTTGTTGCACATGCTAAGTGCAACCGTGATTCCTACGAAAGTGAGTTAGGATTTTTGCATTCTAGGTTAGTTTTTCTTTTTGTTTACTTGAGGACAAGTAACGTTCAAGTGCGGGAGAATCTGATGAGCACATTTATGTGTGAAATCTTAGGGCATAAAGTATACATTTTATTACATTGGACAGAGTTACTTTGGTGCTTTCTTGTGCTTTTCAGGTTTTGGGCTATTTTGGGCTATTCTGGGCTATCAGGAGTTGTATGTCCCAAGTTACACGTAAATTTACCATTTTTCTTTCCATGGCTGTAAAGAGGACTAAATTTGGAGCAAGATGGATATGACGGAATGCAAGTACGCATTCGTTTAGGCCACCATGCAATCGATTATTCTTTTCAGGCCAGGAAAGGATAATGGGTCAGAAAGGAGCTGTAGTGCAAGCCCATAGCATTTTGCCACTGTCCAAGGATATTTTTGACATTATAGAAGATATCTCTAAGCAATGGTGGGGATCTACTGCAAGTACAGGACCGTTACGATAATTTTTCATTCTTGAAGAGAGAGAAGGACTACTACCCACATGGAGGGACCCACACTGCCACTAGATTCCATTATTTTTGAAGGCCCACTACTGTCCACGATTTTTATTGGGCTGCACCCAATGCTCCACGATTTTGCTTGAGGACATGATGGGCATTGTGTTATTTGATTGAGTGGAAATCCTAGTCATCACCCTTGCTCTCTCTTTCCTCCAACTTTTCAAGGGCACTTTTGGAATTCTTCTTGGGATAGATTTCTTTTGAAAGATATTCTCTCATCTATGGAAGCTTGAAAGGTCAAAGATGCCTTGATCTCATTGCTTGGAGAAGATATCTACAAAGAAAAGGAAGCACAAGTTAGAATTAGAAATTTACTTTTCTAGAAATAGAAAGTTTATGTAGCTAGGATTCTCTTCTCTCCCTCTTTCTATTTTTTCTCTTTTTTCTTGGGATTCAAGGCATTGTAAAGGAGGAAGGAGAAGGGAATATTCCCTTAGCTCTCCCACTCTCTCTCTCCTCTCCACATTTTTTAGAGGGCCCTCCCTCTCTCTTCTCTTCTTCTCCCCTTCCCCCTATAAATACCCCCCTTCTTCTCTTGTAAAGTTGTTCATTCACTTAGTAAAATTTCTTCTCTTCTTCTAGTTTTTGGCTTTCTAAGTTCTAGTTTGCTTTTATGATTTTTATTTCATGGTTGTAATGCTTTTGATTCATGCTTTAATTTTGTCTTCAATATGGTTGTAATAATTCTAGTTTAGTTTTAAGCTTTCTAGTCTAAGTTCTTAAGTTGATGACAAGACTTGGAGATTTAGAAGAGGAAGCCATGCAAAGTTTGTTCAAGTATTTAAGCTCTTCAATTACATTCATGCAAGCAATTTCAGTTCGTGTCAAGCACATCCAGGTTTTTACTCTCTAAACTCTTAAACTCATTCTCCCTCTCTTCTATCTCATTCTCTCTTCTTCTATCTCATTCTCCTTCTTCTTCTTTTATTTTTTTTATGTGGTTGTGGTGTGTGGCTGCAATTTATCCCTTCCAATCCGCGTTAGTTTGATAGGTTAGATGGATATGTGTTAGGATGCCAATTTAATTCGTTAGATGCTTGTGAGTTAGGATCTGTTAGTTTGTTAGTTTAATTAGTTTAATTTAACACTTTAATTTGGTTCACTTTGCATTACTTTAAAGTGAGGAAAATATGGTGGCGTATATCTCCTTGAGTTCGATCTGTAGCTATGATTGATCCGTACGCTTGCGGTTATTATTTTGTGCAAACACATGCTGTCTCACCACAATCTTCCATTGTGTACCAAATGTCTTACTTTTTACACTGTTGCATAAAAAAGCATGTATTAGTAACTATTAAAGACTTAAAGTAATGCATTAACGACTTAAAGTAATGTATTAGTAACTATTAAACATAATGCCAAGCTACTAGAATAATCAAATAGCTATCTCATATTTATCCCTTAACCGTAGTATTTATTTCTTAATTTAAATAAAATTTAGAATTTCTATTAAAAATATTTATACCTTAAAGTATAAAACATTATAATGGAATGATGTATTTGACACCATTTTATTTGGACATATAGTACATATGTTGTACATAATTTTCCAAGAAAAATAGGTATTTTTCCTTAATACTTGATATTCTTTGCAAATTTTAATAATATTTTTATTAATTCTAAAAAATAAAATAATTTTTTTATGGGTGACAAAAAAAATGACTCCATGAGGCCATAGAGCATCCAAAGGTGTTCAACATACATGAAAATCACTTCCAAACAATCACTATTGATCATAGTTGGAAAACCAGGTTTTGACTCAGCCGAGTCGACTGAGTTGAGTCAAAAAACCATAAAACCTAGTCAAGAGTCATGGAGACTTGTCCAGGCTTAGAAATGAACATACTCGTTCCTGGTCAATCCAATTTTCACTCGAATCAGTATTTTTTACCAAGTCATTGAATAGCCACCGAGTTGCGTCCTTCATAGTTATCAACCCAAGATCTTGCTGAAGCAACTCATCAAACACCCTACGTGCAGAGAAAGAGTGAGCGATTCAAAGAAAATATATGCCATATTTAAGTTGATCTCCACATTGGAGAGGAGTACACTAGAAACGAGGCAAATAATAAGTTCAAAATTTCCGCAATCACAATGAAACCTGAGATTGAAGAAGAATTGAACCTCAAATCCATGGTGGAGATCGAACAAGTTATGAATTACTATAACTCAAAGAACAAGTCCCATCCTACATGGATGGAAACAAGCTCAGGACTTAAATATCAATATTTCGAAAGTCAGATGTCCAAACCTAGATCTGCACAACCTGTTTTCTAGACAATCCTTTAAAATTCCACGGAACTCCCTGTCAAATCTCTTAGAACTTGCTGATCTAACAGCTTAACTTCTCTTGTTTTTCTTTTTGCTGCTTAGAAGACTTTAAAATTATAATTATGTTGGAATGTTTGGTTCATTATGCCGTCTTTGAAAAACATGAAAATCTCAACGAGGATACCCTTGTAAATTTCTCTATGTTTTAATATATAATTTTGTTTCTTTTCATAAAAAAAAGAACAAGTCCCATCAAATCCATGGTGGAGTCGAAGAGAAGTCGAAGCTCCATTGTCTCAAAGACGACGTTGTCCGACTGCAAAGCAAAGAAACCCTAATAAAAAAAAGCTCTAATCTAACTCCTCTAGCCTTAGATGCTGCTAGAGTCAGAGACGACCTATTATTGGTATTGTGCTCTGGAGTGTTATGCCGCTACTGTTTCCGTAACTGACCATAGGGCTCCGGTTCTGGTAGGGCAGTGATCGTCGACTTTGTTAGAGGTATGTGGCTGCGAATCTGTGATAGTCTCAAGACTCTCAACTATTAACTCTTGAGTTAGTGACTTGTGAGAACGGAATACTTTGATTGCACTCCAACATTTGAGAAGAAGACATGTGATATGACAACCCTACCATCAATTTTAAAGTTCAACAAAGAACTTTGTAACAGGTTGTGACGCTGGTAAGCTTAATATATTAAAGAAATCAATAGAATAATCAGTAGAAAATATATTATCTTTTTTAATTTATATATAAAAAAATAAAATTAAAAAAACAAGACTCACCCTTGATTAGGTTGACTCGTTCGAGTCACCAGGTATGAAAATGCCGAGTTGAGTCAGAAAACCTGGTTTTCCAACTATGCTATTGATCCTATTTTTTTCAATTGTTTTTTTCAAAAAAAATAATTTTGTTTTGAAGGAAATATAATAGAAAAAATAATAACAAAAAAAATAAAAATTCAGACTCCATCAAGTGATATATCGGCCAACATTATGTAACATATATTAAATTGATATGAATCTACCAAGGTTAGAACAAATATTTTTTTTTAAAAAAATCGATTTGGGGGGAAATGGTTGACCTTTAAAAAATTCTTCAAAATTGAGATGATGAATCAGAAATCATGAACAAATCTTGCATTTTTGTAGCCGAATGATGTCTCTGGCAGTATCTACGTCAAAATCCAGGTGAAACATGACGAAGCAATAGCTTGTGAGCAAGCAAGCAAAGGCAGCTCTCGATCGAGATAGAGGCGAGATTTGGAACTCATATAATGGTGTTTGGGTTGAAATCTCGATCAGGTCGAGATTTTGATCCGACCGAGATTTCGACCGAGTTGGGGGGAAATTAGGATTTTGACCATCATCTCGTCTCGAGCTTTTGAGATAGCAAGATATTGGAGAGATCTCGCGAGTTGTTGTGCCATGTTCCTAGGTTGGTTGCTTAAAATTCATTTTACCAAAAATTAAAAGAATGTTTTAGGAAAAGAGGAGAGTTTTCTCTGGTTAATAGGGGTAGACATTGGTGCTTGATTGCTCCCGGCCACCTTTGGTTGACAGAATAGAAAGCCCTTGTCTTTATAAAAAAGATTTATACTTCAAGAACTAATATGCTGCACTTCTAATGTTTTTTTGGTTCATAGAAAGAAAAGAGAATGTCATAGTCCATTAATACAAGTTGGGTTGACATGTTTGAATGGCTTCGATCAAACATATATAGCCATCCCATTCCATTCTGAACCTTCTTTTGTGTTGAAGAAAAGCAATTGGAAACAACATGGTGTAGTAAGCAATACTAGCTGATTACCACTGCTTGTTGAGTTATCAGATTTGATCTGCTAAAATGTTGTGCTTAGGCACCTTACAATCCGTTTTCCTACTCAATTATACAAGGCAAAAGTGTCTCTCTGGGTGCACACTTTTGAAGGATGACAAAAAATTTTATCATTCAATCATCTTTTTTTTTTCTTTTAAATTTATTTCTTCTTCTTCCTCCGTCGAATGCAACGCGACTAACTCCACCCTTGCTGCGAATCCCGCCCTTGTGATCATCCCCCTCCTCTTCTGACCGTGCCACAACCCCACCCTTGTCGCAACCCCGTGACCACCTCCACTCACCATGCAAATTCCACACCCGGCCTGACCTCCCCTACCGGCTCTACGAACCATCCCACTGCTCCTCTTCTGAGTTCTTCAACATGTGATTAAAATTCCATAGATCGTGGGATGATAAAGGAATGTCAAAAAATCCTCCATTCTTGCCAAAGGAACACAATGACTGAGAAATCAGTTGAGGCATAGCCTGCAAAATACAATCGGAAATGTTGGTTCCAATGGGATCATGCTCTATCACTTGGGGGTTTGGGTTTTTTTTGTAATGCACCCAAGAGTTAGGGATCACTGGTCTTTGAGTTAATCATACAGACCTGTATATGGGCAATTTATCCGCCCCGAGTTCTCTGGCAAATCATGTCGACTACCATGTCGACCTATATTTGGGTTATCTATCCCTGAGTTCTCAGGCTAGCCAATGCAATGATGATCACTTTAGAGATTGATTGTGTTGTGCTCTTCATTGTTTTCTGAAACACAACCATACCTTCCTTGGTCAGCATTTGCTTCGCTACAAACTACTGCTTTCCCATGACTTCCAACTCCGAGTAAGAAAGGGCTTCAGTATGAAGTCTTAATAGTGGCAAGTGTGATCGAAAAGAGGATACTTGTCTTCATGCTCTGCAAATAACATAATTTTTTTATGTTGTCTTCCTTTTCCAGAGTGAATTAATAGCAACACACCTTGATAATTCACTTTCTGGGCCATGCGTATTTGAGTTGGTTTCGTGCACCAGTCATTAGAGAGAGAGAGAGAGAGAGAGAGAGAGAGAGAGAGAGAGCACCATCACGAGCAAGATGAAATTGCAAACGCCATTCTTTCTTGTTATCAAACTTTTTCCACTTTGGATCTCATGAACTTTAAAGAGGATCTCTTGATTGTGATTGTGACTCGTCATCGTTGTTTCTTCTTCTCTTTGACAAGTCCCCCAATGTTTGAGGAGTGGGCTTGGGGAGAGAGACGAGAGATTCCAGGGGTAGGATGTCTAGCAAGGGTGGGATGGGGAAGGGTTGCAGGTGAGGGAAGGGTAGGAGAGGAGAGAGTGAGAGCGGGAGAGGGAGGGGGATGGTTCATAGAGGGGGAAGGGAGGGACGGGTGGGGTTGTGGGGTTTGTAGGGTGAGTGGGGGTTGTGGTGGGGTTGCAGTAGGGGTGGGGTGGGACCATTATCATAATTAGAGGGGGAAGGCCACAAGGGAGATTTGCAACAGGGAGGTAGTTGCGGGATTGCATTTTACAGAAGAAGAAGAAGAAGAAATAAAAAAAAGATGATTGAATGATAAAAATAATTAAATAGGAAAACAACAGCAAACTCAACCTTATCCCAACTTAATGGAGTTGACTACATGGATCCAAACAAAAACAAAGTAGGGGGAAACTGAGATCTAAACAAAATAGAATGAAGAAGAGATGTGGAAAGAAGGGATGGGAAATGAGATGAGAAATGAAAAAAAAAAGAAAAAAAAAAGAAGAAAGTTGAAAGTAGGAGGAAAGAGGCACAACCCAACAAGTCAAGAGAAACTCAGCTAAATAGGATCTGATACATGGATCCTTGCCCTCCAAAAGGCTCTATCCGATGTCATACTTGGTACGAGACCTAGACTATGCATGTCCTTCCTCACAACTTCTCCTATAGTCAGTTTAGGCCTGCCCCTTGCCCTTTTAGCTCTTTCAATTAAGATCATATCAATCCTCCTTACTGGGGCGTCCCTAGGACTCTGTTGAACATGACCATACCACCTCAAACGATTCTGTCGAAGCTTGTCATTGATTGGGGCAACTCCCAAGTCAGCTCTAATACTCTCATTCCTTATTTTATCCTTCCTAGTTTTTCCACACATCCATCTGAACATCCTCATATCTGCTACACATAGCTTCCTAATATGACACTTCTTAGCTGCCCAACATTCTTCCTCATACATCATAGCCGATAGTACACAGTCCTATAGAACTTTTCTTTAAGCTTTAATGGGATACATCGGTCACACAACACTCTGGACGTGTCTCTCCACTTCATTCATCTCACTTTAATCCTTTGTGAAACATTATCCTCTATGTCACATTCTTTATTTATAATTGACCTCAAATATCGAAAAAATGCTTTGCGATATCTCTCTTTCCCCAATTTGTATCATGTTAATATCCATCATAGTATGACTAAAATTATACATCATATACTCTGTCTTCGATCTACTAATCTAAAAGCCTCTTGTTTCCAAGGTTGATCTCCATAGTTCTAACTTAGTGATAATCCCTGCTTTTGTCTCATTCACCAAAACGATATCATCGTCGAAGAGCATACACTATGGGATCTCATCTTGAATGCTCTTGGGTAGGTCGTCCATAATAAGTGCAAATTGATATGGGCTTAAGGTGATCATTGATGTAACCCAATCATAATTGGGAATTCCTTGCCCTGACCTCCCACAGATCTCACACTAGTCACCACACCCTCATACATATCTTTAATTACATCCACATATCTATTCGACACCACTCTCTTCACTAGAACATGTTGGATTATATCTCTAGGGATTCAGTCATAGGCTTTTTCCATATCAATAAAGACCATATGGAGATCCTTCTTGCTATCTCTATATCTTTCCATGAGCCTCCTCAATAAGTAGATTGCTTCTATCGTAGATCTACCTACCATAAAGCCAAATTGGTTCACCAAGATATGAGTCTCTCTTCTCAAACGAGCTTTAATAACCTTCTCCCAAAGTTTCATAGTATGATTCATTAGCTTTATGCTTCTATAATTATTGTAGCTTTAGATATCACCTTTATTTTTGTAGATTGAGACTACAACAATTCTCCACCATTCATATGACATCTTCCTTGTATTCATAATCTTGTTAAACAGATTGGTTAACCAATATACCCCACAATCTCCCAGGGTTTTCCACATTTCTATTGAAATCTCATCTGGTCCCGGTGTCTTTCCTGCTTTCATCTTTTTTAAGGCTTCTTTAACTTGCGCCACACTAACCTTTCATACATATCTATGGTGTGTGGTGTCTTGTTGAACAATGTAATCTTCCAGATCATTTCTACTTGACCTATCTCCATTTAATAAGTCACAAATATACTCATCCCATCTCTTCACAATGTCCTCATCCCTTACCAACATTCTTCCGTCATCCCCCTTGATACACCTCACCTAATCGAAATCTCTATTCTTCTTGTATCTCATCTTAGTTATCTCATATATATAGTTTTCCCCTTCTTTTGTGTGTAGGTTGATATAGAGATCCTCATATTTCTTTGCCCTATCCATTTTCACAATTTTCCTAGCTTCATTTCTCGCATCATTATACCTCTTTGTATTCTCTGTACCCTTAGTACTTTGCCACTTCTTAAAACAATATTTTTTAGACTTAATGGCTGCTTGGACCTCCACATTCCACCATCAAATCTCCCTAGGGGCCTGACGGCTACCTTTCGCTTCTTCTAGCAAATCTTAGGAAACCTCTCAATACAACCCTCGAAATAAGAAAACACAGACAGTTAATAGGTTACTAGGAGGGTTAATTTGGCCATTTTAAAATAGTAAGGGAGAAGAAGAGGTAAAGAGTTCACTTTTTAGGTGGGAATCAATGGTGAACAGTTTAAGTAAATAGAGTGTAAGTTCAGGAGTTCCCTTTTTATCAAGGTATTTTTCTACCCGTATTACCCCACTATATGTTGCTTTAGTTTAGCCACTTTTTCCAGAAGAATGATATCTTTTGAAAAACCAAAATTTGCTTTTATCGGATATCAAATGGGACCTACGAGCAAATAGAAATCGCTATTGTTCTTGAGAAGTGACTCGGTCTTTTGAAGTTCAATTAGAAAAATTTTCCAATTGCCTTTTACTTTCAAAATACGAACATGGAATTTACTGAAATAGTTTAATTGAAATGGTTTTGCATCGATAAGCAAGACTAAAGCAAGAAAAGAATTATGTACTTGTAGAAATCGAAATTGCATTGCTAGGTAAGAAGGTCAATTAAATGATTAAAACATTACAAAGCCTTACGCGGTCCTAGAAATTCTTGGATCTTCAAAAGAAGTTTTTGTAAGTTTCTAATTCAATATTCAGTCGGTAGACATGTGATGCCCAAAGGTATTACAAAATTTTGATATAGCCATTGATCCAATCGAAGTAAATCCAGAAATTCAGTGTTTTTTTTTTTTTTAATTCATGAAATAGAAAATGCAAAGTTAGAAATACATAAAGATTGTTTTAAACATTAAACTTGATAAAAGTGAATAGTTGAATGAATAAACTCACATTAATCCATCAACTGAGGACCAAATTAATTGCTTGACGATGCATGTTTGAACTTATGGCTAAGCGATCCTACTCACATTCAGCCCAATGCCAATACAACAACAACAAACTTAGTCTTATCCCAATTTAATGGGGTTCAGCTGCATGGATCCATAGAAAAAAAAAAATAGTAAGAGGAAAGAGGCACAACCCAACACATCAGAAGAATCCCAATGCCAATGTGGTTTCAAAATGACTGGCCCAATAAGAAAATCCCAATTCATAGTATTAACACTTTACATTTTTATTTATGATATATTACAAACATAAATGTGATGATATTGTATGAAAATGCCAAAACGCAAGGGACCCCACACACCCTCTCACATAATTAATTACCCATAAGGCCTTCACTGGTATTCTCTCAATAAATATGTGAACCCCCACTATTGGATGATTTGTCTCCCCACCCTCTCATCGGTGGGATTTCCCACTCGGGTTTGGATCTGCTCCTCATCTCATCCCCACACCTCTAGCACACGAGACCCAGACCCCATAGATAGTGTAGATGAAATGGGGCGATCGTCCCCGGCCACATGGGGAGCTGATCCGGACTCTACCCACTTGAGCATCGTTGGAAATCTCTACCCTACAACTTTTGGGAACTGTGCACTTAATGTGGGTTAAATAAAAGGTGTCTTCATATAAAACGTATCCCTTTGAGTCTGATTTCAATACTGCTGGAATTAGGTCAAATGGAGTTCGGATGAGAAAGATATGGTCATTCTCGTACGTTCTCGTGGAGGTGTGCAACTCTGTCTTGCTTTGGACACTCTCGGACTTCCATGAGTCATTCTGTAGACGTCTGTGAGTTAATATTTGTGTGTCTATGAGCTCTGTTTGTCAAGTCAATAGCTAATAGGCCTGAGACGCATATAGAACGGACTTCCATGGTTTAAGGGCGGACTTCCGTGCCTGGAGTGAGTCAAGTTAGTGGTTTCATCCCATCAAGTTTGTGGTTCATCTATCTTTGCATCAATTTTGGAGTACCTTCCAGCAAGAATTGGAGGAAGGATGTTTTTGCATAATTTGTCACATTTTGAGTTCTTTCAGAATAAACAAAAAATCAGCTCATTTGGAGTTATAAAGAGAGAGAGAGAGAGAGAGAGTAATGCCTTCTGTTGTGCAAAGATTTCTGCCAGAGAGAAATCTACCGGCAGCACAACTGATATGCTAATAACTAGATGGAATTGGAGAATAACAGAGATGAGACTGCGAAATACTCTCTCTTTATTGATCACTGAATATTGCTAATTAAGTTCTCTTTACATGAGGGTCTAGCCCTTGATTTATAGTAATGGATGCGAGGGTGGGCCATCCTTCCCCTTTCTATCGTTTCCTTTTCTGGGTGCACGATTTTAGGAAAGCTCCCATTCATGTTTGAGATTCCCCCGTGAATCTAGGGATCTCCACGATTCTTGACGCAAGTGGGACCTTCTCTTGGTGGTTACGTAACTGTCGTAGTGGGGCCTAACTTCATAACCGCCAGGCGTGTGGGAGTCTTCAAGCACGCCTGCAACTTCCTTTCCTTTGTGAATCGTGGGGAATCCATGTGTACGGTCAAGATTTGAAGCATAAATTATGGCGTATTATTTGCCCCCTACTCCCTTTACCTAAGTTGAGGTGTAGGGAGTAATTTGATATGCATCGTCGGTGGGCCTTGACAAATTGCTGGGAGCTCGGATGGCTAGTCTGGGTCTGGCTAACACAGGGCCTGGCCTAATTGGAGATGATTATTTCTCTGTTGGACATCTCTGCCCTCCATTGGTCATATATACATGCGCCGCCACTAGCCACTATTAGCACGTGGGAGTGAAATATCTGTCACTTTTCACGCTTTTTGAGGGGAGATTAATGGGACGTCATAAAGTTTAATTTTTGAAATCCCTTACTTTCCCGGTGTTCTTTGATGATGACACCCTTCCTTCCAGGTCTAGGTCCTTTCTTCTCCCTGTCATCTGGTCCGTTGAAAATGATTGTGCATTTGGATCTAACGGGAGTTACGAGGGTGTCCCCAAGGGTATAAAAGGTTTCAACCTTCCTTAGTTTTCTCATCTCATCGTCTTCAAGCTTTTCTGTCAAAGATATTTCTTCGAGTTCTGCCCTAGCATCGTTCTGTGCCTTCCTATTTCCTTCAATCGCAATCTTCTACACCCCAAGTAAGTGCTTTTCTCTCTTTCTCCTCTTCTTTTTTATCTGCATTTTCCTTTTTCTTCCTTTTTAATTTCGCCTCAGGGAGATGGGGAAATCCAAGAGAAGTTCTTCTTCCAAAGATGACTCAGAAGTAGAATCCCTATTAGATGAGGGTGAGAGATTATTCCACGGGGTTATCCAGGAAGGAAACCGGGGAATCTCCCCTCCATCGCCCCTAGTTGGAGGCGCAAGTTCTAGGATTTCAGCCTTTGTTCCTCGGAGCTCCACAGGTGTGTTCGCCAACACCTCCAGCCTTGACTCCATGAAACGGCTAGGGAGGAAGGGTTATCGAGTTCGACAACTGCAACAGGATCCCACCATTGGAAAAGGGGTTGACGAAATTTCTTCCATTTTGACTGATTATAACCTTTTGGAGATCCAAAAAGTCTATGCGACTCTAAAGGCGGTTGTTCTCAGAGTTCCCTCTCCCGATGATAGACTGAATCAGCCCTGACCCCGAGAGGTGGGGCTTATCCTTGATGCCTTTGAAGCTGGACTTCAATATCCCTTTTCTCCTTTTGTGGGTCGACTCCTTAGGCATTATAAGATAGCTCCCAGCCAACTGGTACCCAACGGCTAGAGGTGTGTGGGGGCCTTTTTAATCAAGTGCTTCCGGCTGGGGAGACACCCTTCCCCTGCCCTATTCATCAGGTGCTTTACCTTGAATCAGAATAGCGGTCATCCTGGGTGGTATTATTTTCTCCAACGTGGCGTACCCATGGTGGATTCTCTGCCATCGACCAACCATGGCTGGAAGCAGAGGTTTTTCTGGGCAGTCTGTAAGGAGCCTGGGTGTCCCACCGTGTGGAATTACCCCGATACCACGGCGGAAAACAAAATTCCGCCCTTGGATTCTGAGGATCAGGTGACTTTGGAGAAGATGATAGCTGATAGGAGCCACATCAAGGCAGAGGTTATCGATGTCCACGATATAGGCGAGCTAGAGTGGGGTGAGCATTTCGGTATTTTGGGACCTTCTCCCTTCCCCCTTCCCGTGGTGTTTCAGGTTGTGTTATGATCTTTTCTTTGTTTGATACATTTCTTTTGTTGGCTGCAGTGGAGTTTCCTTTGGATTCCCTCGCGCCATATATAGAGAAGGAGGACCTTCAAGTTGTCGGGGACAAAGTTGTGGCCCCTCGGATAAGAGCAAGAAGAGAAAAGTGCCTTTCACCGAGCTGGGCAAGGAATCCCTGAAGAAGGGATTGTTCAAGCTTCCCCCCGCGCCTCCCCGAGGTTCAAAAATTGTAGGGGCTTCCTCGGCTAAGGAGAAGACTTCTGACCCGGGGTTGATCTCTCGGGAGGAGGGGTCCTTGGTGATCCAGAAAAGTCTTCCTCCCCCTGACAATACCAAAAAGGACAAGGGCAAGGGCAAGGCCAATCTTGATGTGTTCATTCCCCAATGGTCCATCAGCAACGGCCAGAGGGTGATTGACAATATCACGGCTGCCGAGAATATGGCCCTGAATTGCATTGCCCTAGCAGACCAGGACTGGCTTTCTGAGATGTCCGATGAGACGTTGGAGAAATCCACCCTTGCTCGGGCCTATGAGGTGACGTTCTGTTCTTGGTCTGTACTCCTGTTGGTTTCTCCTCGTTTCTCATTTCATTTCCATTTCAGGCTTTGGCTTTTGTTTCGGAGTTGGTGGAGCGCAAGAGGAAAGTCATCTCGGTGTACCAAGAATCCGAGAGCGAAATGACGGAGTTGAGGAAGGCTGCTCAATACAACGATGAACGGTTCTCTCTACTGAAGAGTCAGTTGACCGCCCTGAGGGCAGAGAAAGATTCCACAGTGAAAGCGCTAGAGGCACCTCAGGAGAGTCTAACGAAGGCGGAGGAGAAAATCTGAGCTTCCGTGACCTCTTATGGGAAAGTAAAAAAGAAGCTGGGCGAGAAGAAACAATTGGCCCGTGAGCTGTAAGTTGAGATTGATAGCCTGAAGGTTCAGGTTAATGATGCCGGGACCAAGGCCCTCAATGAATATCTTAAATCTGAAGGTTGCTAGGTTCATCACATGTCAATGGCTTCTCTGACTATGCTGAAGATGGCTTACTCCATCTGGGTTCAAGTGAAGGAGAGGCAACCAGATTTCAACTTTGAGGGGATATCCGAAGTGGAGTACATGCTTGAGCGGTTAAAGTCGGGTGCCTACAAGCCTGCCTCTTCGATTGGAAAATCGAACATCCCTCATCCCTCTTCTTTCGTGATTCCTCAAGTGCCTTCCAACGAGGCCAGTGGGCAAAGCTCTTTGTCTAGCCCAGGAGGAGCTACTGCCAGTGGAACTGGGTAAATAGTGACTTCTGTTCCTCCCGAGACTGCCCCCGAGCAAAATGTTGCGTAGAGTGTTGAGCAGGGAGAGGAGAATTTTCCCCCAGCCTCATCAACTACGCCAGCTGCCCTCTTGACCCCTGAAGATGCTGTAGACCCCCCTATGGTTTAATTTCTCTGTTCCGTCGGATGCTATTGGGTTGTTGTTTATCTTTTCTTTTTTTTTTTGTAATCCCGCGAATCTCAATTAATGGAAGATGGCCACAGGTCTTATTTTCTATTTTGGATTTCTTTGTCTTGTTGCATATCCGTCCATGACTCCTTTCCCCTTTTTTGCCTAGGATCATCCTTCCTTGTCCGAGATTATAGCTGGGGAGGCTTCAGAGCGCGAGAAGGAGTTGCAATCTCGGATATAAGCATATGACAGAGCCAATGCTATACTGAGGAAGCGTAATTCTCAGTTGGAAGCAGAATTGGAAGATCATAGGTCCCTTGAGCGCTGGGAGAAAGATCCACTGGCCAGGTTGGAGTTTGCTCGGGATATTGTGGATAATGTGAGCGACTATCTCTGGGCTGAACGATATGCCGCGGCGAACCTTACAATCAATCACATGGTTCAGTCGGCTGCATTTAAACGTTTCTGCGCAGATAAGGCTTTAGAAGGCGCTCAGCGCCTGTATAACCCAGTGACGGAGGTTGCCCCCTATTTTAATTGGGGGAAGATGAGATTGGATTTTAACCCTCGCATTCCTGTACGAGAGGTTGTACTTGACCCCTTAACATTATCCATACCTTTGACATAAATACTCATTATGGCGTGAATCCTCTTTTTAGAGATTTTTGAAGATTCCCCACTCTAACATTTATTATTTCCTTGTTTGACTGATGTTTCGCATACTTCATCATTAATGGCGTTGGCTCAAAAGCTGAATCGCTACCTGGGTAATCACACCCCTTCCCCTTTTCAAAGAAGCGTTTGTCCATTGGGGCTAGAGCACGTGGCCCTGGGCGTAACTTTCCATTAAGTGGGTAGTTGTTCCCTTAATATTCTCTTTCGCCTTTGAACCGTCATTTTACCTTATAAATAGGGCTAGCATCCTTTACACTTTTGCTCCCCAGGGAGATATGGGTTCTTTAATGTTGTCTTCCCATTGCTATTCCATAGAAACTCTGCGCTTCTTATGGCGTTTTGGCTGCCTTTGTTTTCTCAGATGTAAAGGTTGCGTGTTTCTGAAGGTCTACCTTTTTATAAGTATCACTTTCGCCTTCAATCTTCGATCCACATTTCTCTTCACAGCTTCGATCCTCAATCGACACGCAGTGTCCTTTGGGTTGACGGGCTGTGATGGTGCCTCTTTGGAGAAGGAAGGTTGCATCGGAGAGGTGGAGAATCTTCAGGAGGCTGCTTGCCGCCGACCTCACTGTTAACGCATTTGGTGGGCGGTGGTGTGGATCTGTCAGTGTGCTGGGGAACCAGAAGCCAATTAGATGTTGATTGCTCTTCGGACTCCTCACTTCCTATGGTATGAGAGGAGTAGTAACAGGGTTATTTTGGTGCTTCAGCGTACTGATGGTAAATCCCATTTGGCAAAGCAACTGCCTTTTGATTCTCGGAATTGCTTTGGAGCAGGTGGTGCTACCTTACTGGTGTCGAGCTCAGTATCGATCATTGTGATACCATTGTCAATGCTACCCTTGTCTCACACTTCGCAACCCATAGTGCTCAAGTTTCATCAGCCTTCTTCTGCTCGGGAGTGCGAAAACTCTGTAAAGATGGCTTTCTCCTATCGGTGTGGTTGCGCTATTAGTTTGCCACATTTTCTCCTTTGGGAGAACTTATTTTGAAACCGAGCATAGCTTCATCTTAGTATTTGTAAACCTCACTGTGTACTTGTATTTGAAACCTTGTACTTGTATCATTACATACTTGTACTGGTAGACTGGAATGCTAATAAAAGATTTTCACCATCCGAGCAATTTTCTTTATATACCTTGTTTTTGCATGCGTCATCTTTGTGTTGCTTGACCTTATATTCCCGTTTAGTGCTTTCCTTCATGATTGGATGGTTGTTTTCTTTGATTTGGGAAAACGCCCCTATGGTGCAACTCACCCTTATGATCGGATGACTGCTTCCTTTGATTTGGGGAAACACCCCTATGGTGTAACTCACCCTTATGGTCGGGCGACCATTGCCTTTGCTTTAGGAAAACGCCCCTTTGGTGCAACTCATCATTATGGTCGGGTGACCATCATCTTTGCTTTGGGGAAACGCCCCTATGGTGCAACTCACCATTATGGTAGGGTGACCATCATCCTTGCTTTGGAGAAATGCCCCTATGGTGCAACTCACCATTATGGTCGGGTGACCATCGTCTTTGCTTTGGCGAAACGCCCCTATAGTCCAACTCACCATTATAGTCGGGTGACCATCATCTTTGCTTGGGGAAAACGCCCCTATGGTGCAACTCACCATTATGGTCGGGTGACCATCGTCTTTGCTTTGGGAAAATGCCCCTATGGTGCAACTCACCATTATGGTCGGATGACCATCGCCTTTGCTTTGGAGAAATGCCCCTATAGTGCAACTCACCATTATGGTCGGGTGATCATCATCTTTGCTTTGGGGAAACGCCCCTATGGTGTAACTCACCATTATGTTGATTGCTGGCAAATTATTAGTAACAAAAATAGTAATATTGCAAAGAATCATTATGTTTGCCATTAACTTGCTTGATTAATCATCGATGTCTCTATCGGCCATGGCCTGAACTTTCAACAAATGATAATTTGGGATTCAAACAACTGGGAACTGACCTTTATTGATAAAATTTTCACAAGTTCTCCGCAATCCAAGATCGTGGTATTCGTACCCCCTCCAGGGTCTCCAAATGATAGTCTCCTAGGGCTACTTGTTTGGAGATTCTATATGTTCCTTCCCAGTTGGGTGATAACTTTCCCATGGATCTCGGGTCTGAGGCTTCTACCTTGCGTAGGACCAGTTCTCTCCAATGGTACCTTCTAGCTTTCAGGTTTGTGTTGTAGTGGTGTGTTGTCCGCTGTTGGTGCACTGCATTCTTTACCCGGGCTGTTTCTCTGATTTCCTCCAATAGGTCTAAGTTTATGTAGAACCAAGCGCTTGCCAATCTCCCAAAAGACGCCTTGTGAGGGAAGGTGTAACTTTAATTCCTTATTGCACACTAGCCAGCGTGTATCGCTCCCTCGCCCGAATCGGGATCTGGGCAGGATATTTTAGGTCACTCCCAACAATCCCTCCCCCAAATGCACGCCCAATAACAGAGCACCCATGGCACTAATGCATGCCCAATAACAAAGCACCCATGGCACTAATGCACGCCCAATAATAGAGCACCCATGGCACCGGGGAGACTCGAACTCGCGACCACTTGCTCTGATACCAATTGTAGGATTAAGCGCTTGTCAATCCCCCAACAGATGCCTTGAAAGGGAAGGTGCAACTTTAATTCTTTATTGCACACCAGCCAGCGCGCATCGCTCCCTCGTCGGAGCCAGGATCTGGGCAGGGCATTTTGGATCACTCCTAACAGTTTATTCTTAGTTCTTCGTCGTTAATCTCGGGATTATAGAGTTGTACCCTCAACGAGATTTCTCCTATCTCCACAGGGAGCATTGCTTCTATTCCATATGCCAATATGAAGGGCGTTTCGCCAGTTACCAACCTCGTGGTTGTCCGATATGCCCATAGAATGTTAGGCAGTTCTTCCACCCACAAACCTTTGACTGTTTCCAGTTTTTTCTTGATCCCATCTAATAGAATTTTGTTCATGGCTTCTGCCAGCCCATTGGATTGAGGGTGAGCTACTGAGGTCTTCCTTAGAAGAATCTCATATTGGTCACTAAATTCCTTAAACTTTTGCTCAAATTGCTTTCCATTGTCAGTAATGAGGGTTCTCGGGATTCCATACCTGTAGATGACTGAATGGAGGAAGAATTTTCAAACCTTTGCAGCGGTGATTGTTGCCAAAGCTTCTGCTTCTACCCATTTGGTGAAATAGTCGACGGCCACCACCATAAATTGTCTGCCTCCAGATGCCTTGGGAAAGGGTCCTAGTATGTCCATTCCCCATTGGACAAAGGGTAACGGACTTGAAATTGAAGTGAGCTATGTTGCTGGTTGGCGCGTGATGGGTGCAAACTTCTGACATTTCAGGCATTTACGGACAAAACTCATTGCTTCTTTGCGGAGGTACGATCAAAAGTATCCTTATCTAATGACCTTATGGGCGAATGTCATGCCCCCCAAGTGTTGTCCACAAATGCCTGTGTGTATCTCCTGAAGAACATACTCTGCCTCAGATGGTCGGAGACACTTCAAATAGGGCATTGCAAATGCCTTTTTATATAGTGTTCCCCCTATCATCGTGTATCATGCTGCCCTCATTCTGACTTTCTTTGCTTCTTCCTTGTCGGTGGGCAGTACGCCCTCTTGAAGATAGTTGACTAAGGGGTCCATCCAGCAAGGTTCCACCTCAATTGGTAATACTTCCTCGGATTGCTCTATAGTTGGAGTACCGAGCACATCCAGGTATACTGTTCTGCCCAGGTCTTGAAAATCTAAGGTGGCTAGCCTAGAGAGGGCATCTGCAGATGCATTTTGTGTCTTGGGTACCAGAAGTATCCCAAAATGGCAGAATTTTGTGATAAGGTCCTGCACTTTTCTCAGGTACTAGGCCATTCGTGATTCTTTTGCCTCATACTCCCCCTTGACCTGATTAACTATCAGTTATGAATCACTATGGACGGTGATACACTTTACCATCAGACTTTGGGCCAGTTTCAGTCTTGCAATCAGGGCTTCATACTCGGCCCCATTATTGGTAGTGTGAAATTCGAATCTCAGAGCATACTGCACCAGGAATCCTCCAGGGCTGGTTAGTATTAATCCTGCCCCATACCCTTTTGTGCTAGATGAACCATCCACATATAGTGTCCACTCTTCTACCACCTCTTCAGGTTTCGTAGTGGTGGGGATTTCTTCTTCAAGGGGTGTGCATTCCACCACAAAATCCGCTAGGGCCTGTGCCTTTATGGCTGTTCGGGGCTTGTAATGGATATCGAATTCCCCCAATTCCACGCACCACGCTACTAGCCTTCCTGAGTGGTCGGGTTTGGCCAATATCTTCTTCAAAGGCTGGTTGGTGATTACTTCAATGGTGTAAGCTTAGAAGTATGGCCTTAACTTTCGTGCTGCCGTAACCAACATATAGGCGTATTTCTCCACACTGCTATACCTGGTCTCGGTGTCTAGGAGTACCTTGTTGACATAATATATCAGCTTTTGGGTTCGTCCGTCTCCTTGGACTAATACCGTGCTAACTACAATAGCAGTGATGGCCAAGTACAGCTGCAATGTGTCCCCTGGTTCTGGCTTTGTCAAGAGAGGTGGTTGTGCCATATATCTCTTTAACTCTGTGAAGGCTTTCTGGCATTCTTCGGTCCATTCGAAGGCGAGCTTGGCCCCTTTGGTTTCGTGTTCCTTTGCTCGGTTCTTGAGAGCTCTGAAGAAAGGCAAACATCTGTCTCCCGAAGTCGAGATAAATCTCCCGAGCATGGCTATCCTTCCTGTGAATTCTTGTAATTCCTTAACTCTTCTAAGTGGACGCATCTCTAGTATAGCCTTGATCTTTGCTGGATTTGCCTCTATCCCTCTTCTTGAGACCATGAAACCGAGGAACTTTCCTGACGTGAAGCCAAAGGCGCACTTGGCCGGGTTCAACCTCATCTCGCTTTCTCTTAAAACCTGAAATGCCTCGTTCAAATCTGCAATGTGATCTTGTGCTTTCAAGCTCTTGACCAGCATATCATCTACATAAACTTCCACATTGTGTTCTATTTGGTGCCTGAAAAGGTAATTTATCAGGCGTTGATAGGAGGCTCCAACATTCTTTAATCCGAATGGCATGCGAATATAGCAATACGTGTCCCTCCCCGCAACAAAAGAAGTTTTCAAGATATCAGGCTCATACATTCTGATCTGATTATACCCTGAGTAGGCATCCATGAAAGAAAGCATTTCATGGCATGCCGTGGCATCTATCAATAAATCAATACGAGGCAAGGGGTAGTAGTCTTTAGGACAGGCTTTATTCAAATCTGTAAAATCAATACACATTCATCATTTGCCGTTTGGCTTGGGCACCATTACAACATTAGAAAGCCATTCTGGATAGATAGCCTCTTCAATGAAGTCGGCACCAAGCAACTTGGTTACCTCCTCGATCACCTTTTCTTGCCGTTCTAGTGCAAAGGTTCTCTTCTTTTGGAACACCGGCTTGGCAGTGGGGTATACGCTGAGCCTGTGTTCAGCTATCTCCTTGTCTATCCCGGGCATGTCAGTAACGGATCAGGCAAACATGTCTGCATTTGTCCTTAAGAAGTTTATGAGGGCGGTTTTTCTTTCGCCCTTCAGGCTTGCGCCTATCTGGATGGTGCGCGTGGCGTCCCCCTCCACTATTTCCACAGGGACCAACTCCTCAGCTGGCTCACTTCTCTCTTGCTCACCGACATCTTGGTTGTCATCTAGATGGATTAGATGCATCTGTGGCTCCTTTCCTTTGGTTCTTAGGTATCCTTCATAGCAGCAGCGGGCTGCCACTTGGCTTCCTCAACATTGCCCCACTCCATGGTCAGTTGGGAATTTCATGACTAGGTGTGGGGTTGAGACCACCGCCTGCAGTGCATTGAGTCCCGGTCGCCCCAATATTCCATTGTCCGTGGAATTCACCTTTACCACCAGGAAGTTCATCATCACCGTAGAGAGTTTGGGTTCTGTCCCCACGGTAACCAGCAACTCAATTGATCCTTCCACCTGTAGCGGGGCCCCATTGAAACCGTATAAGGGAGACTCCACTCTTTTCAGCATCTCGGGTTTCAGGAGCATCTTTTCTAAGGCATCATAATACAAGATGTCAGCTGAGCTCCCATTGTCCACCAGGATCCTCCCTACCGTGCAATTAGCGATAACCATCTTGATTACCAAGGCATCATCATGGGGAGATTGAATATCTTCCAGGTCTTCATCTGAGAAGGTTATGTGATGATCAATTCTTCTCTTTTTAACTGTTACCTCGGCTTGGAGTACATTCCGAGCGTGCTGCTTTCGGGAGTTTGAGGTTTCTCCTCCCATACCAAGCCCACCAAATATGGTTGTTATCTCCCTCAGGGGTACGTTCTCAGTATGGGGCTTACCTCGGTGTGGTTCCTCTTTATCAGCTCTGGGGGGTGATCTCTGTCTTCCCTCTGGCTCCCGAGCCCGGTAATCCGACCTACGGTTGTTCCCTTCTCTTTTGATGAATCGGCTTAGGCGCCCTCTCTGGATGAGAGCCTCTATCTCATCATTCAGCTGTCTGCACTCCTCGGTGTCGTGACCGTGGTCCTGATGAAAGCGACAGTACTTATTCTTGTTGCGCTCATGTGCCTGCTTGACCATCTTGGTCTGCCAGCGTAGGTTTACCTGGTCTTTGATTTCATTCAATATGTTCGCTCGGGTATGAGTCAAGGCCGTATAATCCAGCTCGGATTCCAGATCTGCAACTTTGGGGACCCAAGCTTTCCTATCATCTTTCTTCTTCCTGCCATCCTTGTCATCTTGACTACTTTTTGCCCCAACTTCTCAGGGGGGGTCTCCTCCTTTTCCTGAGCTTTCTTCTCGATTTTATCTTCTTTCTCGGCCGCAAGAACTTTGGCCAAGTTGATATACTTTTCATATCTTGAAAACAACTCGTACATGTCTCCCGGTTCATCCATGATTAAGGACTTTTTCAACTTGACATCTCGGATTTCGCTACGCAACGCCTGGAACTTCACCATTTGATCCAAATTTCGTACCTCTAGGGCTTCTTTATTGAATCTTGTAAGAAAACCCCTGATGGATTCGTTGGGGCGCTGCTTTATGGCCAGAAGATTGGCAACTGTCTTCTTGTGAACTCTACTGCTTACAAAGTGAGCCAAGAAGGCCCGGCCCAAATCTATGAAATTGGAGAGAGACCGTGGAGGGAGCCGAGAGAACCATTGCCGTGCCGCTCCCTTCAGGGTGGAGGGGAAGGCCCTACACATTATAGCGTCTGAAGTGCCTTGGAAGAATAGGAGGGACTTGAAAGTTTCCAGGTGATCCTCCGAATCCGTGGTGCCTGCATATTGCTCTATGGCTGGCATCTTGAACCCTTTTGGGAGGGGCTCGAAACGAACCTCATCTGTGAATGCCAAGTCTGTAGTGAAGTGAAAGTTGTGAATCGAGGCTTGGTTCTTTCCCCTTATGACTTCTTGAATTTGGTCTTGGAGTTCCAAGACTTTGTCGTTCAGGGCTTGCTCTACCTTTGTCATGTGCGGATCTTGATTCTTGGCGTTTCCCGGCATCTCCTTGTTCCTTCGTCGGGTGTTGTTTGCATTGCTGTGGTTCTCGCTATGCTCCGGGGAACGAAATCTTCCTCTGTTTGGCGGTGGTGGAGGAGGTATAGGGATCCCTTGCAGGAGACCTCGCTGCATCTCCAACATCTGCTCCATCTTGTCATCCCAGTGGGCCTACATTGCGTCGAACTGTTCCACTATTACGAAGCATGGGGGGTCCCCTGGGAGCCTTGGTTGAGACTCCTCCTGACCCGGCAGCTCCTGGTCTTCCGGGATAAGATCTTCACCTCCTTGCCGGGAAGTAGTCGGACTGGCTAAGGCTCCTCTCTGACCAGCGGCAGAAGGTCCTGGAGGAGGAATAGCCGTTGCGGCGGCCGCGGATCGAGTGATCCTTGACTGGTTTCTTGTATTGGTCATGGTGGGATCTTCGTAGGTCTTTGTTCTCCGGTTCCCACAGACGACACCAAATGTTGTGCAAAGATTTCTGCCGGAGAGAAATCTAACGGCGGCACAACTGATATGCTAATAACTAGATAGAATTGGGGAATAACGAAGATGAGACTGCAAAATACTCTTTCTTTATTGATCACTGAATATTGCAAATTAAGTTCTCTTTACATGAAGGTCTAGCCCTTGATTTATAGTAATGGATTCAAGGTTAGGCCATCCTTCCCCTTTCTATCGTTTCCTTTTCTGGGTGCACGGTTTTAGGAAAACTCCCATTCCTGTTTGAGATTCTCCCGTGAATCTCAGGATCTCCACGATTCTTGACGCAAGTGGGACCTTCTCTTGGTGGTTACGTAACTGCCATAGTGGGGCCTAACTTCATAACCGCCAGGCGTGTGAGAGTCTTCAAGCACGCCTGCAACTTCCTTTCCTTTGTGAATCGTGGGGAGTCCACGTATACGGTCAGGATTTGAAGCACAAATTATGGCGTATCACCTTCCAAATTGAGTAAAGGCTTAGTCTGCCACTAGTTTCAGGTCCAAACTATACGAATGGACCAAGCTTGTCTTTTGGTCTTCTGTTGAACTGATTTTTTGTTCTTCCCTCTATAATGTGTTTCTTGTTGTCCAAGATTAAAAATCTTGACTTAAAAAATGGAGAAAGTTGAAAATAAAAAATGGGAGTCGATTGTTGAAGAAGGGTGTGTAGACAAGACAAGCAAGTGAGCAAGAAAACAGAGCTGAAACTATATGCTATTATGTCTTCACTTTGAACTCTTCCTTCATACATCGACTGTGATTTGAAAAAGGAAAGAGTAGATGGAATGATGCGTGTTGAGAATTCTGTTGTATTCATGTATTGAATCTTCTTGAAGAAACTGCAGAAAACTGAAGAAGAAAGAATGAATCCTCAACTACTATTTAGAAAGAATTATTCATCACTCTGGACTCAAAAGATCAAGACTCAATTGGGAAATGTTTTGGTTTATATTCCTCTATTCTTATTCAAGAAAAAATAAGACCTTTTTGTAGTCACATTGGAATAGGAACAGAGAGACGAAGAGAGAAGAGAGACTCTCCAACTTGGGCTTTTCAGAAAATTTTCAAACAAACAATTTCATAGAAATCATATAGTATTCATTCAAAGGGCCAGCTTGTTTAGAAAACTCCCTAAATGTGCTTGTGTAGAGAACTCTCACCCTTCTTCTATTAACAAAAGAAAGAAAACATAAGAAAAATGTACACCAAATTTCATTTGATCAAAGTACATAAATTTTCTTTTCCCTCCCTCCCTGGAGCACAAAGGATTAAGCAATACAGATCCAAATCAATGAAAGCAAAGACTAATGTTTTTATAATCAAAGTGGGCAACTCTAGATATAAAGAAGTTGGGATGGGAACCCATAATGAATCATTCCTCAGAACATGCTGTACTCATCTTCAGTGTTAATTCGAATGTAACAGACTATGGCAGTCACGAAGATAATAAAGGATGATAGCTCCATTGCAAGTGCTCCCCAACCAATAACATCTGCATGCTTGAGGATAGATGGTATTGCAATGCATCCAACTGCAGAGGCTCCAGTCAAGAACTTGGTAGCATCTACCCAACTGTGACATAAGGTGTTGACAGCAAGAATGAAAGTTAAAAACTTAAAATATGAATTTTAATTCCTGACCTAAATTAATTATTAAGTCAGTAAGCTAATCTGAAGAAAGGACTCACCTATTCCCAGTTTCAGAAAAGAGAGAAAAGGCATCAGATCCAACAAAAAATAGCAGAGGCATGGGAAGCATTACATACGTTAATACTGCAGGAAGACAATGTACAACATTAACATCACAGTTACAGTATATAATTAAAAAGAAATTCTCCAGATACAATACATTTCACTTTTGTATTCTAATATCCTAGGATACTTGCTCTTACCGATATAATTCTGTGTACTGATAGGTAATAAACATGCAAGGGTTTCTAGGTCAGCATTTCTGAGGAGCTCAGACAATCCTTGAACCTAAAACTAATAGCCTGGGAACATGAGATTAACATGTTCATACCACCCACCCACTGGAAGAAAGAAAAAAAAAAACCGAATTAGCAAGCTTTAGCCTAATAATCTGGCAGGCGGAGGAGTCTTTTTCACCTCACCAATTTAAGAAAAATAAAAGAAAAAAAGAAAACACTTCCTGGTGTGGTTTGTTAGGGGAAGATCTGAATGGGCTGAATAAACTGCAGAGTTTAGCATGTCATGTAGACACTGTAGAGGTGGGAAACCCAGAGTTCTCCCGTAAGTAGGTGGTTTTGCCTGGCAACATTACAAGTTGATGCAGCTGAATAGGGGTTGTAAATCAAAATTGTTTGCTATCCAGCATCTTCTAGCGCTTTCAGGTGCCAGCCCGGATCAGCTGTTAGTGTTTGGCTTGTCACAAAGATACATGCGATCAAGTCCTGCCTTCACCCTGCACCAATTGTGCTTCCCCTTGCGCAATATGCGCTCCCTACCCACTTTCTAGTAACCATGTACCTAGCTGCACTGTGATGTTTGTAATGTACCCAATTCTGTCAGACCAAAAAATTAAATAATCTTCTGGCACTCCAAACAGGCAATGATTCATTGGTAAATATAACCCACATGTTCTCTTTTCAAACTTGCTAACCGCAAGATTGCAAAATCCTAATGCAAACTGCTATCAACTTTCTCACAGAGAGAGAGAGAGAGAGACTCCTCTTAAATTATTAGCATCCGAAGAACAAGCAGCAACTAATTACACAAGCTTAAACAATTAAAACTGGTTTTAAAAATTAGAAAATAGGATCTCAATTGAAAGTCCAGGAAACAAGAAAATAAAAGAGTTGTTCAAGGCAGATCAGATGATCTGTTCCACTGGGCCATACTCAACAAGTGTACTTGTTTTGTTCCTTTCATATGATCCAACTTCCAAGTAATAGTGAGGACCATGATTCTTTAACACACTCTCTTACAACTCTTTTGGAGGGTGCTAGTGAGGGACCAAAGTACCAAACAAACATAAAAAGGACAAGAAATGGATCTACATTGCAGAATTTAGGAGGATGAAGATAAGCAGGGCACATTAATAATTGCTCAGGAAATATAGAGATACAAGGTGAAACCCTCTGGATTTGACATTTTACTGCTAATATCCTGTCTTTTGGAGAAAGCAAAGGAGAAATAATTTCTCTGGAAACAGCCTGTCTGCGAAAGCAGGGGTAAAGCTGCGTACATTATGACCCTCCCCAAACCCCACAGTGGCGGGAGCCTCATGCACTGGTTACGCTCTTCATTTAAAGGAGAAATAATTTCCTAAGAGTATAGAACATTTCCTTAATCATTGTGAAATGGCACAACACAACACGCTGTGTATAGACTCCTTTTTAATTAAGAGGGCAAACAAGAGAGACAAGATTTGCAATCGTGCGCATATGACAAGATTCTCTAGATAAGTTCCTGAATAAAATTACGGTAAGAAGTTAAGCAATTTATTCTATTGAACAATAACCAGAACGCAAGGTAGACATGAAGTCTATGGTTTTACACAATAATGGTAGCTAGTTAACCAATAGAACATATGAAATCCTACTCTGTCCGTACAGAAATATTTTTGGATTGTGTATCCATAATTGAATACATTTTGAAACCATTTCGAATTAAAGCAAAGAAAATATATTACTTTAGAATGTTTTGAACAATTCAGAAATCCAGCCAAATATCTACTAAATTAGGCAAACAATAAAATATTTCTAAGGATTTTCAGAAAGTTCTGAAAGTAACAGATTTTCTTCAAATCCTACATAATTCCAACATGGTTGATGTTTCATTTTCTAAAGAAGAACCTGATACATCTGATTCCTCCTCAAAGAGATTGTTTTTTAACAATTCATAAAATACACTACGTAAGTAACAGATTCTCTTCAAATCCTAAATAATTTCAACAAGGTTCATGTTTCATTTTACATAGAAGAACCTGACACATCTGATTCCTTCACAAAAAGATTGTTATTTAACAGTTCAATAAATACACTAGGTAATTACAATTATGGAGAACAGTTCAATAAATACACTAGTTAAGGATAGTTAAAGGAGATATTTCAAGTTTCTAGGCTAATTCCTTCAAGAAAAACAAAAGTTAAATATTTCCTGAGAACTTTCACATGCCAAGAAGATTCGGTAGGTGTCAAATTGTGAGGTGTGACTATGCAAATTACCTGTTAACATTGGCCACCAGTTATTATATAAAGCACATGCCTGCACCATCACACAAGATGAATGAAAGAATTGTAAGAACTTTTGAGGAGAGAAAAATTGAACTCCTAGAAATGCAAAAACCATAAAGGTGATTATCAGACGAGAATAGTGCTGACCAGAATTTGCAGTACAATTCCTGCAGAGACCAAAATTGCTAAAATAGCAAGTTTCCCAGTGTGCAAGCAATGGACCACATAACCAGGTAAGTCTGCCATGATCTAAATTGGTTATCCCATAGAAAGCTCTGGAAAGGAACAACTGATAGATCGGCAAGCTGATAGAGCAACATATATGAAAACGGATCAGGCGGATACACAAATTATTGTGGCATTAGATAATAAATTCTGCTTACTTTATCTTTATACATAAACATAATAAAAAGGTCGCTGGTTCAGCATTGAATAAAAGAGTCCTTTCTACTTTTTTATCCAGCAAAAGGTTAAAAAACCAAGTACTGCTCAATGGTTTATGAAAGCACCAAAGTTTCAGTCACAATGATAGGGCGGAAGGGAGCAACAGCCAGAGCTCTAACAAGAAAATTGGAATTCGAAAAACCATAAGCTGTGAGATAAAAAATGAAGATCAAATCAACAGGTACAAATGGAAACATCCAGTTGATAGATCCACCTAAATCTTTATTATTACCATCCTCACAATTCACATATGTGAGGTTAGAAGGGGTTCAGATTTTTTAAGGAAAAAAGAAAAAAAAAAAAAAAGCACAATACTTACAAGGCTGGATATGTCGCTGCCTCGCCGGACGCCGGTCGAAGATGGGGACTGATAGGGACCGAGGAGTGAGGTCTGAGGGAGTGGCGAGTCGCCCTCGCCGCTGCTTCTTTTTCTCCTTCTCTCTTTCGCAGGTTTTCTTTCTTTCTCTTTTGGTTATGGGTGAGACGGTGGGATAAAGAGGAGTGAGGACTTTCGTATTTTTTTTGTCGTTTCTGTTTGGGTTAGGTGATTCCATGTCACACAGAAATAATGTATACAAGTCTATGAAAATATAAGGAATAGAATCAAATTATATATATTTTAATTTTGTTGTGTTATTAAATGATTGGGTATATCGCAGTGTATGAAAATCATATACACAAAACCAATAAAAATATAGAAAATATCATAAAATGCAAAAAAATAATAAAATAACGTCTTTCCACTAAGGCGCCTAAACGCCTTGACCCTTGAAAACGGACACCATGGCGATGCCTTAATAACTATGAAACTAACTAAAATAGAAATAACTCAAAGAAGAAACTACCAAAATAAGTCATATCTAAGAAAAAGGAAACTACCTAAGAAGCTCCCACATAATCTACCCATTTCAAATAAAATAAACTAAACAAATATTGTATCCTACATAAACTACCAGCCCTTGCCAGGCCAAAAAACTGGTTTTGGACAAGTCCTTGGTTTAGGCCTCCAAAGTGGGTCATGTTGGTCCAACCAAGCTAAGGCAACTGCATCAGCTCTCCTCCTTTGAAAATAACTCGACTCCGTCGAGTTTGGATGAGGTCCAAGAATGTCGTCCAAGTCAACTCGCCATAGGAGGAATGTACCAGCTATCTTCTTTGATAGATGGAAGATCTTTCGCTGGGAGGAATTTCATCTCAAGTCCACCATGCTGAAAAGAATTATGTATTCTCATAACCATAGTACTTGGCTTTCTTGTCATACAACCATGGGCATCCCAAAAGAATTTGTCAGACTTTTAGGGGGAGGACATCACACTGCACTTGATCAATCAATCCACTAACGGAATATGTGAGCAAACACCTTTCATTACCTTTGAGATTTGTGTTGTTCACCCACGCAACCTTATAGGAATACGGATGAGGCTTTGTCTTCAAACCCAAATTGCGAACAACATCTTTAGCGACAACATTGGTGCAACTGTCTGGGGAAATTACCATAACACACAAGTTGTCATTGCATCGCACCCTGGTCTGAAAAATATTGTTAGGATGCCAATCTTTATCTTCCTCATTGGCAACCTTCTATGTAGCCAAGAGGGGGTGAATAACATAGCAATGTTGATGCTCACCATCAAAATCATTGTTATTGACCTCACTAGGCTCATGCCCAACCTCTAGATTGACTGTCCCTATAGTATGTTGCTCCTTCGGTTCAAATGGTATGAATTTGTCCTTGTCAAAGTAAGTTACCAACCGGTTAGGGCACTGAGCAGTCATATGTCCATACCCCTTGCATGTGAAGCACTGAATAGTTGCTTTAGGCATCACCGAATTTTTGTCATATCCACATTGAGATGAAGAATAAGGTCTATCTGAACCTCGCCGAGGTGAGGAGTAAGCACAAACCAGTCGTGTAGGTGCTATAGAAGAACCACTGGCATTTGGCTTACTAACCAAAGCCGACTTTTCCTGAGAAGAAGATTAATATGTCAATAAAATTTCTTTGATTGCAAGGTTTGCTCAAACTTTTCTCGACATGATATTCCACCTGAACTGCATCCTCATGGTAGGCAGTCTATTGGTTGCAAGTGTAGTACTGATCTGTGGATATAAGCCACTGCAAAATTGTGCCACTAAGACCTTCTCGTCCTACTCAAACTCAAAATGAGAGGCTAAGTAATAGAACTTGGCCACGTACTCCTCAACTGAGATACTATTTTGTCTCAACTGTATCAACTTGAGGTGTACACATAGTTCGAGAACTCGCGAGATCTTTTTTTTTTGGGAGGTCGAGTCGAGTTGGTATACGAGTTCTCAAATTACATTTTCTCGGTCGAGATCTCGGGATCTCGGGTAACTGTCAACCCAGACCTTGATCCATCTACTTCTTAAAAGTCATCTAACTCGACAGAGCTCGATGTTTCTCGATCGAGTTCTATCCAAAAGCTATTTTCTTCCCCATTTGAAGGTTGTGACTCATTTTACCTTTGGATTTCAAGTTGTAACCTGCGAGAGAGTTTCAGCTACATATTTGAAGGATTTAACTACACATCTTCAAGATTCATCTCAAATTTGGAGGATTCAACTCTTATATGCTTATTGTGGAACACTATATGCAACAGTGCAGCAACACTATGTCATGGGAAGACTATGTGGCACTACTGGGGACTGAATACTTGATTCAAACTTAGTTTATGTGATGATAGTTGTACCTTGTAACATTGTTAAATAGTTTGATGTATCACTTTAACATTTTTAATGCTTATTTAAGTTGTTTAGCTATTAATTGAATGTTTTGCTTGCTTTCAATTACTAAATTATGTGTAGAGTAGGGTATTTTAGTACGTCGTCGCCTACCAACTTCAGATCCAAAGTAAAACTCCTATTTGGACTTTGTTTTTACAAAATTTGATAATGTCATTGTGTTTAAATGGCCTAAAATAGGCTAAATACCAAGTTTCATACCCAAACTAGGTCTAAAACCCACCGAGTTGAGGTTTCGAGTTGGAAAAAAAGAATGCACCAACTCAACCGATATCTCGATTTTTCCCAGGGTCGAGTTGGAGTTGAGTTCCGAGTTTTAGTACTTAGGGTGTGCATACTGCTTGTCATCAGATGGTTGGAATCTCTAGCCCATCTCATTTCGCATCTCAACCCATGTAGTAACTTACCCAAGACCTCGAGTTCGGTTCTATTGCTGGTGTTTGATCCACCAAACTCAAGCCATGCCTTTCAACTTACCCTCTGCAAATATCAATTTCCTGGTCTTTGTCAAGTTGTACCATCTGAAGAAAATTTCCAAACTATGAACTTAACCAAGATATTGCTCTAGGTTGTGGTCCCCATAAAAGTCAATGACATCCAACCTTGCTGCTTTGTCCACTCCATTTTCATATCGTCTAGCCCCATAAGGTGGTGATGTGTAATGTGGTGGTGTGGTAATGCATAACGAATCTTAGGGGACAGACTCTTTCCTTTCTCAGAAGCCACTAGTCAGTCTATCGAAGCTTGCATAGATTCCATTATTGTCTGAATGAAATTGACAACAATTGTGAGAGTGTCGACAAATCTAATGAGGGTGTCCAATTTTGCATCAGTTTCATCTTTGTATGAGTTAAGTTGTTGGATAATCTCCCTATTGGCGACCATGGTGAAGGTAAGTAGGATAACAGTCAAAGGGTAATGACAAAACAGTAAAGAATGAGAAGCTTACGACATTTATGGCAGAACTATAATTAAACTGAACTCTATAAAGGATGATAGTATCATAATATTGGAGTTCAAATAGAAACAGAAAATAGAGTATTTAGTACTACATATGGGAAGGGCAAACTTGGAAACAAGGTAGAAACGACAGCAGGGGATAAAGCAAAAGGGAGGGACAGTTTAGGAAATTAAAGAAAAGAAAGTAACACAAAAAAGAGTGGGTTACCGTCTCCTGGTTGGAGTCATGTACTCCAAAGGGGAACAACAGAAGAGGGGTGTTTCACTCGGCTTCTACCAGCAGAGAATCCGACAGGGTTTGCAGCTGCAGTGTTTGAAACCAATTGGACTGTGATGCGCGGGAGGACACTCGTGGAATCGAACCAGAAGATCAGCTTAATGGATGTTGTCGATACCGGGAGTCGATTCACGGTGAAGTCTCGAACTAGGAATGTATCCTTTTTTTTCTTTCTGGTTCTTGCTCCCTCTTCTTCTCTCGCTCCCTTTTTCTAATTTCTGTACTCTCTATCTCTCGCTCTCTCTTTTCTTCTTCCTATCTCTTTTTTTTTTTTGGGTTTTGGCTGAACCCTAGGAAGGTGTTCAATTGAGGTCAGTAGGGCATGGATGTTTTGTAATTCACAGTAGGTGGTGGGAAGGGGTTTTGTTGCTAGAATGGGATGAGATTAGAGTTTCAGTGGTAGTCGATGGGGTTGGGGTAGGGTTTCAACAAGAGAACAAAGGGATGGGGTTGTCGGTGATATTGCAGGGAGGTGTTGGGTGTTGATTCGGATGCTCTGTTTTAAACAGAGTTGATTTTTTTTTCACTGTTGTTGGTCACCAAATATAAACAGATGAGAGGGATAGAGAAGAAGAATAAGAATGGGTTGAGAGAGATTAACAGGGAAGGGAATGAAAGAGATTGATGGGGAAGGGTGATGGATCCTTCATCTCTGATACCACTTTGGTGGAGGGCCCGGTTAGGAGAAGAGGGAACTAGGGAGATCTAGAATTGTAGGGGGGTGGGGAAGAGAGAAGAGAAGAGACGCATGTACAAGCTTCAACTTTCAACACTCAATTCTTCTAAACTTCAAATCTCCACTCTCCTACCGTATTACATCAATTTAAAAGAAAATGGAAATAACTCAAAGAAGAAACTACCAAAATAAGCCATATCTAAGAAAAATGAACCTACCTAAGAATCTCCTATGTAATTTACCCATTTCAAATAAAATAAACTAAAATAAATACTGCATCCTAAATAAACTACCAGCCCTTGCCAGGCTAGAAAACCGATTTAGGACCATTCCTTGGTTTGGGTCTCCAAAGTGGATCATGTCGGTCCAGCCATGCTAAGGCAACTGCATCATAATCATAAAACATTAGAACTACATATGCAAATATGAATTAATTATATAATCTTGCTATTAAAAGACATGACCATATCCATCCAAGTAATTCTTAAGGTGTACAGTAATTCCAATATTTTTCTGTAATACGATAGTGAGACCAGAGCCATTGTTAAAACTTCTAGAGGGAGAGAAAGAGAGGCATTTAAAGTGAAATCCACTTAGCATTTCTTGATAGATTACAACAGATGGATTTGAAGGAAGTTAGAAACTCGCTTAAATAAAATCCAATTCTTTCATTCTGTCATTTATTGAGCAGGGATACTAGACTTTATAAAGGTTATACAAACCTTCTTAAATATAACCATTTCAGCACATCGGGATCACCGTTACAATCCTCTGCCTCTAGTAGCCGAGTATGGAAGGTGATAGACTAGAGTAATAAACAGAACCATTTCAAGTACTCATCACTAGAGCTCCTTCTCATGTAAAAGACAACCCCCAATGATTTTACCACCCCATTTTGATATAGATCAAATTCATCCATATTTCATAGTCTCAAATATTTTAACGTTTCATTAGAACTTATCCACCCTGTGCACCACTTTCAGTACTTTTCTTTACAGAAGACTTTTTCCTCCGAAAAGTCTTTATTTAAGCTGTTGCAAGATTCTTTCACTTAGCCCGAACAAAAAAAAGCAGAATTAAAATCGATAATCTATCAGAAAATCTAACAAAACCATTTTACCATAATTCAACATAGAAAACGAGCAGAAATGTTTGAGTTAAAATAAAACCGCAAGCGTACGGGTCAATCGTAGCTACAGGTCAAACACGAGGAGATATACGCCACTCTATTTAACTAACTTAAAAGTAATGCAAAGTGAACCAAATTAAAGTGTTAAATTAAACTAATTAAACTAACGAAAATCAATGCATCCTAACTCATAAACATCTAACAAAATTAAGGGATTAAATCGGCGTCCTAACACATGAGCATCTAACCTATCAAACTAAAGCGAATTGAAAGGAATAAAAATACAGCCACACATACTAACCATATAAAAAGAAATAAGGGAATAAAAATGCATCCATAAACCACAACCATATAAAAAAAAATAAAAGAAATAGAGGGAGAAGAAGAAGAAGTTAGAGAGAGATAGAGGAGAGGGAGAATGAGATTAAGGATTTAGAGGATGAGATATCTTGATGTGCTTGAATACTTGAATAAACTCATCATGGCTTCCTCTTCTAAATCTCCATGTCTTGTCATCAACATAGGAACTTAGACTAGGAAGCTTTAAACTAAAACTATTACAACCATTAAACTAGACTTATGAAATCAAAACTAAGAACTTAAGCCAAAAATAGGAAAAGAAGAGAAAATTTCACTAAGTGAATGAAGTAAAAATTACACTAAAAAACTGAATTAAAATTGAATTAGAAATTAACTAAAAATTAAACTAAAAAACTAACTTGTTACAAGCCAAAGGGCAAGGGGTATTTATAGGGGGAAAAGAGGAGAAGAGAGAAGAGGGAAGTGTAGGAGAAATATTCCCTAAGAAAAGAGAATATTCTCTTCTCCTTCCTCTTTTACAATGCCTTGAATCCTAAGAAAAAAGAAAAAAATAGAAAGAAGAAGAAGAGAAGATTGTTTACATAGACATTCTATTTCTAGAAAAGTAAACTTCCAATTCTAACAAATGCTTCATTTTCTTTGTAGATATATTCTCCAAGCAATAAAATCAAAGCATCTTTGACTTTTCAACTTCCATAGGTGAAAGAATATCTTTCAAAATAAATTCATCCCAAGTAGAATTCCAGAAGTGCCCTTGAGAAGTTGGAGGAGAGAGAGAGTATAGGTGATGACTACGATTCCTTTAAGAATAAATAAAATATTCATTCTGTCTTTCAGAAAACGTGGAGCATGGGGTACTTATATAGGCCTCACCATTGTGTTCCTTACGAAAAATCACCCAAAATAGACCCAAATTTCATCCAATTCGGAGTTGGGGAGCCCAAGATATCTCAAGTTGAAGTTGGACTGTCAGAGCCTTCCAAATGAAATCTTTCGGGTACAGTAAAGTAACTTCTGATAATTACGTTAAGGCCCCTGAAATCCGAACTTCCGCTTCACTTTGTCTCCGTCCGACTGTCAATAATTATAAATAAACCCCTACAGACCATTTTCACGCGTCGTTACGGAAACGGCCATAACTTCTTCGTTTTAACTCGGAATTAAGTGTTGTTTGAGCCATTGCGAAGCTGACTCGATGGGCTATGCATCCATTTACACTTCTAAAAAGCTTAAAAACATCTCCTTAGCATCATCTCCTCCATTTTCACAATAATTCACCTAAACCTTGAAAAGCACAAGAAAGCACCAAGTAACTATGTCCAATGTGGTAAAATGTATGTTTTATGCCCTAAGATTTCACACATAAATGTGCTCATCAGATTCCCCCACACTTGAACGTTACTTGTCCTCAAGTAATGCAAAAGATAAACTAACTTAGAATGCAAAAAAAAAATCCTAACTCACTTTCGTAGGAATCACGGTTGCACTTAGCATGTGCAACAAGCCTTTCAACCCCTAGGTTAACCCTAGTGGACGAGTTGTGTCTCGTGGGTGTTTGCAGTGAATATACACCCAAAATTCAATAAATAAATAAAAAATGATGTAAATTTTTCTCATGGCATAAGTAAGATAGGGCACACAATCTCAAAAAGTGTTCAACTAAAGATCAATGAGCCAAAGGTTCCCCCACACTTGAATTTTATCACCCCACATCAATTCAAGTAATAAGCATGTATCAAGATTAAGGGATCTCCTCATATTTTCTGAACACAACTCACCTTCAAGTAAACCACTCATAATATCAATGGAACCAAAGACTTAGGCTTTGAGTATGTTTTACCATACTTTCTTTTTCAGGCATTAAGGCAAAAGCTTTTTTTTCTTTCTCAACAACAAACTCTTTTTCTACTCTACTACTTTTCCATGAATGACATGGTGGAGCATACACCAGACACCCAAATACTTGGTAGCTTCGCTTTTTGCATATATCCATAAGACATTGAGAAATTGATGCAAGAGTTTTTTTTTTTTTTGAGTTTCCTTCCAAGGAATTTCGATCAAGTCACCCTGCTTCATGAGACACAGTGCCCTGTCTAGTCCCAAGGAATTCCACTTTCCTTTATTTATTTATTTATTTTTTTTTTTTCTTTCATTCACTTTCATGCCTTGCTTTGTCACAAACAAATTGGTCTCAACTACTAGCCAAAAGATCAAAGGGGTCCATAAACACATAGAGGAATCTAACCATCACATGAAGTAGCACTCATATTTTCAAACTCAATCACTCTCACCGGATACAAACCAACCACCGTCCTTGAAAAGGGATTTTTTTATTATTTCGCATGCTAAGACACCGAATTCCCTCTCTCTCTCATTTTGCAATCAAAGAGACATATGCACAAAACCAAACTATTGCCACAATCAAAATTCACCAATTAAGCCTAACATCCCCCCCACACTTAATTCATGTAGTGTCCTCAATGTATGCATAAAAGAAAAAAAATAAGGACATGGGAGGAGATGAAGGGACTTACCAGATATAATCAACAAAGAGGATCATGAAGAGCCCTGAGCTCTACAAAAAGTGCTAGGAGCAGCAATAGAAATCTCAATCCATGGCCAGTAAATGGAGAAATAGCTTCAGAACCAGAAAACACTCGACCATGAATTTTAGCAAAGCGAGAAATAATACGGAAGCTAAGCACAACTGAGAAATATCCAAAAGAAAAATCTGTCCTCATGGGACAGTGAAAAATGAAGGCAATAAAACTCAGGCCATAAATCCTTCCCTTCTCTCCTATTTGCAATGTAGAACACCTATCATTCTTTGAAAAACCAACCAAAAAGGGATCACAATAAGCATAAAAAGGATTATGAATAACCTCATCTAAATAATCATAAAAAATTGAAAGTTTACTCAAATCAATCCTAGCAATACAACTATCCGCTCTTTGCATAACTTGGTTTGCTAAATAAGGATCATGAAAATATGCTTGAAAGGCATTATGACTAACATTGTCCTCCTCAATAAAATCATCAAACCTAGGAGGTTTGGACAAATCAACATGTGAGACAATGGAATCCTCAAAATGACAATTATCTAAGTTTTCCAAAGAGAGAGGGGGAGATCGAATTTTTTGGGTTTCTATGTTATCATGAAAATCTGATTCTAAATCAATAAAAACACTAGGCTCACTAAAATCAGAAATTTCAGGAAAAAATTGGACTTCCCCATGTAGCTCATCAAATCTCACTTCACTAATATCCTGAGGAGACTCAATCTCAACAAATAAATCATCATGAAAAGCAGCTTGTTGGGAATGACTCTCATTAACCTCAAACTGGGGTGGTGGACTTTCAATATCATTAAACTGGGGATGGGGCGGTTCAGGCTGACTAGGTAATGTACCCGTTTCCTCCTCTTGCACCATGGTTATCAGTTGAGAGAGTTGCTTCTCCATGGTATTTTGACTTGTTGTGAGAAGGTCTATGTATTTCTCAAGCTCATTCAGTCTGGCCTCCTCACCCATGTTTTGAAACTCAAGGGGTTGGTGATATGGTTCAAGGAGAGGTGGCCCATTGAGATTTAATGGAGGGTTGGGCATTGGAGGACCAAACTGACCATGATATTGGAAATTGGGTGGTCCAGCTTGGTTATTCCATTGATCCCATAAAAAATCGGGATGATCACTCCACCCCTGATTGTAAGTGCCAAAAGAATTGTATTGAAATTGAGGACTCACATTCTCATCACCATAGCTACCCCCATAAAGATTAGGGCAGCTTTCCATAACATGGATTGTCTGGGGAAGTGACCAATCAAAATTTCCCGAAAGCCCATAGTTGGGTTGGGGAGCAAAATTGTACTGGGGTGGTGCAAAATTGTTCTCTCTCTCACTACTTTTGGTTTCCCTAACCTGTTTAAACATTTCCTCCAAAATCATGGTTGCCTTAGCATAGGTCCATCTTTCCCCCAAAGTCTTATATGGAAGTGTATCTCCTATTATTCTAAATTAACCACCTATCCCAAATTGAGGTCTCCTATAAAAAAAAATTTAAAGAAAAAATAAAAGACTAGAAAAAAAAAATACAAAAAACAAGAGGGAGCCCAAGGTAGATAGTGCATCTATCCCTCAGAAATCGAAACAATGGTTCCAAAGCTGTAAGGTTGCCATATAGGTTGACAGCAAGGGAACCTGTATAGTCTTCACGAGCCACCTACAGGCTACTCCAAATGGATTCTGATGTAGGGTGGAGGAGTACTATACGTTTATATTTCCAACGCTCTCACTATGTCGCTTTCCTGTTATCAAGAGTGGTCACCTCCAAAGATAAGTCACATGCCAATCCAAACCACCCAACGAATCAAGGGGCACCAAGATTGGCTGGGTTTGGGCATATGAAAGACTTTAGATTGGGCGCACACTATTTGAAACAGAAGAGAAACAAGAAGAGGTTTTCAAAAATTGAGTTTTTATTTTTTATTATTACTTTTTTTTTAGAAAAGAGGATTAGAAGAGAATAAACTAAAACACTTCGAACTACTTAAAAATCAGAAAAATAGAGTGGACAATAATCTCCCCGGTAATGGTGTCAAAAACTTGTTTGAGTTAAAATAAAACCGCAAGCGTACGGGTCAATCGTAGCTACGGGTCGAACACGAGGAGATATACGCCACTCTATTTAATTAACTTAAAAGTAATGCAAAGTGAACCAAATTAAAGTGTTAAATTAAACTAATTAAACTAACGAAAATCAATGCATCTTAACTCATAAGCATCTAACAAAATTAAGAGATTAAATCGGCGTCCTAACACATGAGCATCTAACCTATCAAACTAAAGCGAATTGAAAGGAATAAAAATACAGCCACACATACTAACCATATAAAAAGAAATAAGGGAATAAAAATGCATCCATAAACCACAATCATATAAAAAAAAATAAAAGAAATAGAGGGAGAAGAAGAAGAAGATAGAGAGAGATAGAGGAGAGGGAGAATGAGATTAAGGGTTTAGAGGATGAGATACCTTGATGTGCTTGAATACTTGAATAAACTCACCATGGCTTCCTCTTCTAAATCTCAATGTCTTGTCATCAACATAGGAACTTAGACTAGGAAGCTTTAAACTAAAACTATTACAACCATTAAACTAGACTTATGAAATCAAAAATAACTTGAAATCAAAACTAAGAACTTAAGCCAAAAATAGGAAAAGAAGAGAAAATTTCACTAAGTGAATGAAGTAAAAATTACACTAAAAAACTGAATTAGAAACTAACTAAAAACTGAACTAAAAAACTAACTTGTTACAAGCCAAAGGGCAAGGGGTATTTATAGAGGGAAGAGAGGAGAAGAGAGAAGAGGGAAGTGTAGGAGAAATATTCCCTAAGAAAAGAGAATATTCTCTTCTCCTTCCTCTTTTACAATGCCTTGAATCCTAAGAAAAAAGAAAAAAATAGAACGAAGAAGAAGAGAAGATTGTTTACATAGACATTCTATTTCTAGAAAAGTAAACTTCCAATTCTAACAAGTGCTTCCTTTTCTTTGTAGATATATTCTCCAAGCAATAAAATCAAAGCATCTTTGACTTTTCAACTTCCATAGGTGAAAGAATATCTTTCAAAATAAATCTATCCCAAGTAGAATTCCAAAAGTGCCCTTGAGAAGTTGGAGGAGAGAGAGAGTATAGGTGATGACTACGATTCCTTTAAGAATAAATAAAATACCCATTCTGTCTTTCAGAAAACGTGGAGCATGGGGTGCTTATATAGGCCTCACCATTGTGTTCCTTGCGAAAAATCACCCAAAATAGACCCAAATTTCATCCAATTCGGAGTTGGGGAGCCCAAGATATCTCAAGTTGAAGTTGGACTGTCCAGAGCCTTCCAAATGAAATCTTTCGGGTACAGTAAAGTAACTTCTGATAATTGCGTTAAGGCCCCTGAAATCCGAACTTCTGCTTCACTTTATCCCCTTCCGACTGTCAATAATTATAAATAAACCCTTGCGACCATTTTCACGCGTCGTTACAAAAACGGCCATAACTTCTTCGTTTCAACTCGGAATTAAGTGCCATTTGAACCATTGCGAAGCTGACTCGATGGGCTATGCATCCATTTACACTTCTAAAAAGCTTAAAAACATCTCCTTAGCATCATCTCCTCCATTTTCACAATAATTCACCTAAACCCTGAAAAGCACAAGAAAGCACCGAGTAACTCTGTCCAATGTGGTAAAATGTATGTTTTATGCCCTAAGATTTCACACATAAATGTGCTCATCAAGAAACATGTCAAAGGTCAGAAAAAATAAATCCTGGAATTCAAAGTGAATATCACATAATCCAATGATCAGAGATTAAAATTTGGAGAAACTTATCAAATAACAAGAACTAATTCGATATATCACGTGACACGTAACAAATTGATCTCTAGGTCGGATTCGGAACCGCAAAGGAAACTTTCGAGAAGGAAAAGGTGTCTATATGTACCAGAGATGCTCGTATAGCTTTCTAGATCACCTGCAACTCATTTGCTCACTCAAAGAGGTTTTACATTTTAGGATTTCGATTCAGTTTTTTAATGTGATTCGCAACCTTCGTTGAAGCAAACTCCAACAGGCATAAATCCTTCCCGGCTACTCTTAGTGAGTGAAAGACAAAACTTTATATCTTTTTTTTTTTTTTTTTTTTTTTGTAACAATCCAAAATGGAAAAAGATGCAAAACTTGAAAATTCTATATCACTATTCACTATATGACTATATCTTTTAATATTCCACTATTTCCCTTTCCCTTTTACTATTTTATAATTTTACTTTTACTTCAACTCTTTGTCTCTTCATGTTAACTCAATGGAATTTCCATGATTATGTGATTCTCCAAAGAAGAATATATAAAGAGTACAATGAGTGAATCCTAGATGATCTATACAAGGTTAGAGATCTCATGAAAATAATGTATTTACATTTAAGATGGGATTCCATATCAGATTGGAGATGTTGAGAAAAATCCATATCACATGTGAGTATTTGTTTCAAAATTTGAGATGGAGATTGGTGGAGAGAATTCGGAACGGTAAAGAAACCATATCACGCATATACCCCCTCAGGTTGGAGAGTCGGGAAACCGAATCTTCAACTTATCCCTTGAAAATTCAAAGCGAGCAATGGCGAGGGCTTTGGTAAATGTATCAGCCAGCTGATCATGAGTGGAGATGAACTGCACCTGCAACTACTTCTTGGCCACATGATTACAGAAAAAGTGGAAATCAACTTCCATGTGTTTAGTATGAGCATGGAACATGGGATTGGCCAAAAGATAGGTGGCCCCAATATTATCACACCACAGTAAAGACAGACCATGAAGAGGATAATCCAATTCCAAAAATAGAGATTCTAACCAAATTAACTCAGTCAAAGCAGTATCCAGAGCCTTATATTTGGCGTCAATAGAGGAGTGTGCAATAGTGCGTTGCTTGTGGGAAGTCAAGGACACCAATTCCGGCCTAAGAAAAATAGCAAACTAGATCTTCAGTGGATTTCCTGTCATTGCCATCTCTTGCCCAATCTGCATCAGAGAATGCCTGGAAGGAACGAGAACGAGAATGCTCCAATAGAAGACCATGGGAGTTAGTGCTCTTGAGGTAATGAAGTATGCGCTTTACAAGTTTCCAATGTGCATTAGTAGGAGCATGCATAAATCAGTACGCTCGATTCACAATGAAGGAGACATCAGGTCGGGTGAGCATAACATACTGGAGAGCACCAACAATTGACCTACATTTGGTTGGATCAGGAAACAGATCACCCCTGAATCCGAATCCTCAGAGGAGGTGGCTGTTGGCGTTTTGGCTGGCTTGCAATCTGTCATGCCTGTGCGACGTAAAAAATAAAAAATGCAGTGTGATGGAGACAATAACAGACCCTTGGAATGCAGTAAGGCCTCAATCCCTAAGAAAAAGTGAAGTGGACCGAGATCTTTAAGTGAGAATTCATCGGATAGTTGATGAATAAATGTTGGAGCCACAAAAGCATCACTGGAAACAACAAGTATATCATCAACATAAATTAGTATGTAGCAAACAAGAACCTTAGTACGCCTAATGAAGAGGGACGTATCTGTCTTAGAACTAGTAAAGCCAAGCCGGAGAAGAAAATTAGACAGTCTATGGAACCAAGCACCCGGGGCTTGCTTCAAGCCATAAAGAGAATGGTGGAGCTTGCACACATATGTGGGATTAACCAAATCAACAAAACCCTGTGGTTGTGACATGTACACCTCTTCCTTTAACACACCATGAAGGAAGGCATTATGCGTGTCCAATTGACGGATAAGCCATCATTGAGAAACAACAAGGGATAGAACACATCTAATGGTGGTGGGCTTGATAACAGGACTGAAGGTCTCACCGTAGTCAATGACGTAGTGTTGATGAAAACTCTTGGCCACCAAACGCACCTTTTTGTTTGATTCGATATACCCACTTACAACCAACAAAGTTCATATCTGGAGTCCTGGGAACAAGAGACCATGTCCCGTTGTGGACCAAAGCATTAAATTCCTCTACCATAGCCATTCGACATTCAGGTACCTTGGAGGTCTGTGAAAAACAAGTGGATTCAACAATAAGAGCATCAGTAGTAAGGGCTTGGGGAGGCTAGGTGCGTTAGCGAAATTGCATGGGATGAGTGGATGGGTTGGCGGTGGAGGTGGTGGGTTTGGAGGGGGTTGGGGCATATAAATATCATGTAGGGACCAGGTTTTTAAAGTAGGGGACAAGGAAGGTGAGAGTGATGGGCTTAGTACATCTCCGACAAAGGGGGGAGATGAGGGTAAGGGAGAGAGCGGTAAAGGGGAGGTTTGCACATTGCTGGGTACGACAGGTGTAGAGAGCCCCAGGGCAACAACGGGTAAGGGATTCCTAGGAGTGGTGGAGGGAAGCCAAATAGGGGTAGAAGTCCATGGAACCGATGAAACTACCGTGGAGGTGGGGGAACCTAAGATGGAAGTGGAGAAGGGGAAGATGTCCTCATCAAAATGCACACGACAAGCAATTATGAAACAATTTGTTTGAGGTTGAGACAACGATAGCCTGCATGGGAAGGGCTGTAAGCAAGAAACACACAAGGGGAAGAGTGAAAATCCATTTTATGCTTGTTGTTGGAACGCAAATAGGGAAAACACAAACAACCAAAAACCTTTAGAAAAGAGTAGTCAGGTGGATTGTGAAAAATGAGTTGAAAGGGGGAAATACCAAGAGAGACAAAGGAAGGCATCCTATTAATGACATAGACCGCAATCTCAAAAGCAAAGTGCCAAAAATGTCGCAAGACAGACCCATGAGCAAGAAGGGACAATCCAATATAAACAATGTGACGATGTCGACATTCAACAGTCCCTTATTTCTCATGAGTATGTGGGGAATAATGACGATGACTAATACCAAGTTTAGAAAAATAAGTGGGCAAGGTGCGAAACTCATCCCCCCCCCCCAATCAGCATGAATGGATTTGATTTTATGGCAAAAAAGATGCTCAACAAGAGCTTGAAATTGAGTAAAAATAGTGAATACAACAGATGTATATATTTGGTACTATCCCTTGTGCGCAAATCTGATGTATTCACTATTTTTACTCAATTTCAAGCTCTTGTTGAGCGTCTTTTTGGCCGTAAAATTAAATATGACTATCTAGATAGGGGTAAGGAGAAGGCCCCCACATATCACTATGAATAAGATCAAGAAGAAATAAGCTTTTAATAAAAGTTTCAAGTAAAGACAAATGAATGCCTTTGCCTAACTGACAAGCCTTATAAATATGACTAAGACGAAAAGAATGACAAGGTAAACTATTAACTCTAAGCAAATGACGAATGATACGCTCATGTGGATGGCCCAAACGACGATGCCAAAGATCAAGGGAAGTGCGAACAACAGGATTGGCAGAAGGACAGGAAGAGGGTGAAGCTCATAAAGCCCCCTTATACTCGGTCCGGATAGAAAAGTTGACCTGGTGACTTGATCCTTTATAAGAAAATGGGACGGGTGAAATTCAAAAAATACATTATTGTCACGGGCAAGCTGTTGAACAGAAAGAAGTTGCTTAGAAATAGAGGGAACATGCAGGACATTATGTAAATGAAAAGACCTAGAAGAATATGAAGGAAACGATGTAGAACCAAGGTGAGAAATAGACAATCCCTTACCATTACCGAATTGGAGCTGATCCAACCCAGTGTACTCATCATATTGGGATAAGGCTTGAAGGTCAGGGGTTATATTGTGAGAAGCACCGGTGTTAGGGTACCATGGAAGGGCAATGGAAGGGTGAGGGGTCGATAATAATGGAGGATTGGGGTGACCATAAGGGGAGGTAGCAGAGGGGTAAGTGTAATGAACAAAGGGTGGCAAGGTGGGGGAATAGGGTAGGGACGGTTGGGAAGGGTAACCTGTAATTTGGCAAAAATAACAACGATCTATGGAGTGGTTGGTGCAACGACAGATGGATCACTAGAACCGTCCATAATTCTGTCCAAGAGAACCACCAAAAGGACCACCGCGACATGTGCCACCACGGCCACGACCACCTACGGCCACCCCGACTACCGCGGAATGCAGAGGGAGAGCTAGTAGGGCCAGTGTTGTTGGAGTGTTGAACGGTATTTGCAGTGGGGCAGCAGATGATGAAGAAGAATCGGTGACAATGAGCTTTGAGAGGGATATACCATGGAGGAATTCATGGCTGAACAACATCGCGTGCAAATCATCAACAAAAATTGGATCTGTCCGTGTGAGTCGAGAGGAGACCATGTCACGAAATTCGGTCTTAAGACCAAGATAAATATGTAAATTGAAGGCGCTAGGGCACAAAGGATGACCAAAAAGATTTAGTTCGGCGGCAATAGACTTCGCTCATTAAAGAAATTAAGACACAGGCTCATCTGGTTTCTATTGCAATTCCCAGAGAGCAATTTTGAGTAACATGATCTGGATTTCAGGAGGAGAAGAGAAAGTCGTGGAGAGGGTCTGCTAAATTTTGCTATTCGTACACTTACCAATGACCAGCGAGAACACCTCCTCAGAAAGAGAAGCAATGAGGAGACTCCAAATTAAGGAATCTTGGTGACGCCAGGTAACAATTGTAGTTGCATCAGTAGGACACTAGTTTGTGCCGTCAAGTTAACCAAACAGGTTTTGACCATCAAGGAATGGTTCTATCTGAGTTTGCCAAAACAAAAAAGTTTGGGGGGTAAGCTTGATGGAGATATAATGATGGGCCTGATTAAAGAATGGATTGAGAGAGGAGGGAGGGGCGGTAGGGTGAGGCGTGGGATGAGAAGTGGCTGAATCCATGTCGCTGCCCTCAGCCATGGTGAAGAAGAAGAGAGAAAGAGAGAAAAAAAAAAAAACAGAATAGAAAGGAGGCTTGGTGGAGCTTAGGCTATGGATACCATGTTAACTCAATGGAAATCCCGGGACCTAAAAAGGCCTAAAATCAAAGTTGCGATTCTCCGATTAAAGATCAAGTTTCTCAAGGATATGTTTTTCTTAATTATGTGATTCTCCAGAGGAGAATATATAAAGAGCACAATGAGTAAATCCTAGTTGATCTATACAAGGTAAGAGATCTCATGAAATAATGTATTTACATTTAAGATGGGATTCCATATCAGATTGGAGATCTTGAGAAAAATCCATATGACATGTGATTATATGTTTCCAAACCTAAGATGGAGATCGGTGGAGAGAATCTGGAATGATTAGGAAACCATATCACACATACATTACTGATCCTTCAAGTCTACTCTGCAGTCTACAATAGTGCAACCTCCATATCTCCCAACCTGCAACAGTGCAACCTCCATCTTCTCCAACGCACGGTACAACCTCCATAACTCCCAACCTGCAAGGCTCCTTGCAACTATGCAAATGAATTAGACCTGAATTAGAACCGTATTTGAGAACCGAATCATAATCGTAACCGAACCGAGTATGTTCGGATTCGGTTTCTAATTCCAAACCGACTCGGTTCTTGGTTCGGTTTTGGATCACACTATGAAGGCATGGAACTGAACCGAATCGAAACCAAACTAAATGAACAAAACCGAACCCCGATTGACACACTTACTCCTAAGTGCCACGAAGGAATCCTAAGTTCCTAACTATATCACACATGGTTGGTTACAAGGTTGTTAAATGAGAAACAATAGTATGGATGACTCATGACAGTATACCATACTCTATTGCGACCTATTTGTATCATAGAGATTCCCTCCACTCCACTGCAAAATGTAAATACAGCTGGGTTTATTGTCATTGACGTAATCTGCATACTCTTATCCTACCTACCTACGCTGCCTTAAAAACGACATAGATATGATGGTCCATTACAATTAAGTTGCACACCTAAATTGACTTTATTCCTCCATTAATGGCAATGTATATCAGCATGAAAAGATTCAATGTTTCAAATTCAAAAATCATTCTTCAATCTTATCAAAATTTTCATTCCCTTTCAAAGTTATTTTCTTGCCTCTCATGAAAACTTCAAAGAATGAGACGATATACAGTCGCTAAGGTCAGTGGTCATCAGTCGTTGCAGCAGTCATAGACTCTTAATTAGTAGGAAGGAATATTAGGACTCCTTCTCTCCTCTTCCCTAATAATCTCCTCCCGCTCTCTCTCTCTCTCTCACAATTTCATTGGAAACCCTAGCTGTGTTTTTCTTAACCCACTCATCCTTAAGAGTACTCCTCTACTTGAAGTTTTTCATTTTTGTTTTTTCCTTTCTCGAACTTCCATTGTTCCTGCAAGAAGAAGATTGGTAAAAGAGATCGGAAGGTTTCTTGAGACTTTCTTCTACCTCTGCAAACGAAGAAGACTGGCGAAATAATGATTCCCTAATTAATTAATTACAGATCGATCTGTTCGTACGAGCAGGAGCGTATCTCGTTTGGAACAATTTTCTAACCGTCTCTCCGCCTGACCATATTGTCAGTCTCGTGAATCGTAAACAATGACAATATTATCCATATTAATACAAAGGGTGATCATCAATTTTGTGAAATAGGGTTAGGGGTACTTTTGGTAATGAAAATTTTAACATCATTTGTATCCAACAGTGTTGTGTTTTCTGTATGCCACGTAAGATATTGTTACAGCTCATTGTAACACCTTGCGCGTGATAAAAGATTACAAAAACTACCGAGCCGAAAAGCACTTTCTGTTCCCGGGCTTTCGCATTTGAGTCCATCACAGTAGAATTTCAAAGTTCAGGTAATATAATCTGCGTTCGTTTTCCTCTTTCAGGAACCACACGATCGAAGTAAGCTCAGCTAGATCGAGAGTCTCTGTTCAATTTTTTGCTGCTAATCCAATCAGTTGAGTTCGTAAATTGGTAGGGATTATCATTTTCTTTGGCTTTTTTGTTTTGGGTTTTTGGGTTTTTTTTTTTTATTTCTCTGCGTTTGTTGATTTGATCAAGCATCTTCTCATTTGTGTGTTTGTGTTCTTGATGAAGAGTATAAAGCGGATATCTGGTTAAAGAAATTAGACTCCAAGAAATGGTGAGAGAGTTAGAAAGTTTAAAAAAAAAAATTATAATTATTTATGTTTGTTCAAAGTATAAATTTAGAGTACCATCTGTTTAAATTCTTGTAGGACTGGAATGGTGGCAGTGAAGAGGAAGATGAAGTCAGATGTAATGGTTTTTTGTTTTCCTGAGGTTCAATTGTTAAAGGTCCTGCTGTAGAAGTTTCTACTAGCCATGATAAGGTGAATCTATTATCTAACTAAAGCTCTACTTGTTCCAATGGAATTTTTATTTTTTTTTCTGAGGAAATTTGAATTTTCATTATCAAATCTATTTTTGCTCTTTCAAAGACAGAAAAAGGATGGTTAATCAACTCCTGATTCCTTGGAGTAGTAGGTGATTTTTCTTATTGTTTTTTGTTAAAAAAAACAAATAGAAAAGAGTAAGAATGGTGTTTCTGTTCAATCAGTTTTCTACTGTGAACGATGTGGAATTGTTAAATGAGTAATGCATTACAATTTGAAGGAGTTTTGTATGCCTAGTTGAGTTTGAAGAATGTTTTGGTGGTCTACAAGACATATGAATGGATTTTTGTTTCTTGTTTTTCTTGCCTTTGGCTGCTTTTGTTTGAGAAAAATATATATTTTTCTGAAAAATCAGTATGTAATTATAAAATGATAAACTATTATTGTGGTAAATTATTTTTCCGAACATCGCAAAGCATGTACCTTTCTACGTGGACAAATGATCTGTCTATTCTAACAATTGGATAGAGAGGACATGATCTAGATTAGCCACGTGTCAAAATTCAAATTCTATTTCAATCAAATGTCATCCCTTGCATTCACCCCCCCCCCCCAAAAAAAAACGTCATCCCTTGCATTGGCATGCATCCCATGTATGTCCATGCATGTATATTTCTACGTACTCTAAACAATAATGAACACTCTCCCATCTTTGAGTGAAAACAGACGATTTAGATTAACAAAATTATAAAAAAATACATCTTGTGATTTATGGAAATATCACATTACTTGTTACATGGATAACTTACAAAAAAAAAAAAAAATTCTTTTTTATCTATCTATCTATCATGGTATATATCATTTTTTGACAAAAGTGATTATGTAAAAATTTCTACTATATGAACGAGGTAGTGTCCTCCATGTATGACAATTGTATGACTGACCAAGAAACCATCAGTAATTTCTAAATAACAAAATCCAAAAAATTAAATTGAAGTTGTTTTTCCAAAGATTTGAATTGTCCTTAATAAAACATTTCTGTTTTTTATTCCCATACAAATTTGTTTTATTTTTTTGGATAATTAGATTTCTTCTACTTCTAAAACAATTCTTGTAAACTATTTTTCATTAAAATAAATGAGCCTTTGGGAATGAGACTGAATTAATTTCCAACCTATTACAATAAATATTATTTATTATTTAATAACTAGTATTGACTCAAACTTAGGGAACAAACAGCAATTGTTAATGGAGCTCATCATGGTATCCTTTAACTGTTGCAGGCAAGTACAACTGCAGGTTCTAGCTCCAGTTTGATCTCTCATTTTGTTGGAGTGGGCTGTTATCACCAGACTAAGGGCAGAACAATATAAGAATACAAACAGTAATAAAAGCATAAACAGTAGTACGAAACAAGAGTATAAATAATCAAATAAATATACGTACTTGGTAGTTGCAGGATATCGCCAAAGGAGACAGTAGGTTGGATCGAGTCGTATCTAGAAGACACTCTCCTTAAGGTCTTTAATCGCCCCTTATTAGTGCAAACCGGGAACAGTGCGATTATACCTCCAAGATGAAACGATCCACTAATCACTAAAGACGGCACTCCCAAAGTGATTACAAAAGGGGTCCGAAAGCTATACTCAACACACAGAGACAGTAAGGACGGACAGAAACACTCTCTGATGAAAACAGAGAAGAACCACGCCTTGAGAAGCAACAAAACAGGAAGAAAACGAAGTGAAGTTACCCCTGCCAATACCCTTGTATATATAGAATACGTAGAGGCAGGTTGTAAAGGTACTATACGTATACAGGCGTCCCTGTATACCATACAGGTCCTTTAAGTATCTCCTTATGTGTGTACAGGTACCACTACACACTCGTATAGGTACTTGTGGGTGCATGTATAAAAACAAAATTAAGATATTTATATACACCCACACCCACACCCACACCCACACCTGGACCCGAACTCGGCTCAGTTTGGTTCGGCGCGCGCGCGCACGATTTAAAAGCACCCCGGACCAACCCCCCACACAAGTGAGAGGACACACTTCTCTCTAAGGAACCCATGTCCCTTAAGGACCCATGAATACTTATAAGCAAGCTCACATCCTTGAAGCTAACCAATGTGGGACTAAACAACATTGGTTCTTTTACAAATGCAACTCAAAATCTGGAGGGAAATGAAAACTCAAAATTTGAATAAGATTGGTGAAAATACCTTTTAGACAAAAGACAAAAGACAAACACCACATGTGACAAAGACCTTTTGAATCTTTAGTATGATGAGATGGAATGAAATTGAATATAATTTCATTACATATAATTTTTATCCAACAATCCCCCCCAAGATTCAAAATGTCGATAGAGTGACAAAAGTGTTGAGTATATTAGACATAATAGGACACATCGTTGCAGGTGTCTTTCGGACATGAACCTACACTAGGTCTGATGAACTTCGCTATAGAGTACGGGTGAAGTCAGACTTCTTGAACCTTTCCTCATTGGTGTAGCCGGCAAGCTCACCACCCATATCCTATCAGTCGACTTTACGTGATGTACCCTTATAAATTAAACGGACATTTTACTCTGTCTTTCAAACAGAATCCGACCTTGTCCCATATCTTGGTATTATGGACGTTTAGAGAGTTCGCCTTTAAAACTCTCATTGGTAGGCGGCCTCACCTCCTACATCCATTTAGGTCAACCCACAGTGTGCACCACAGATAACACACTCCCACATTTCGTGAGATTTGGTTTGATTAAGAGTTAGTAACTCAACCTCTTCCATTGTGGTGGTACTACCTTTCCATCTAACAGAATGAGCAACTATTGGTAGTACTCATCAGATCATCCGGTGATTTCGTTTGTACCCTTTGAACCTAATCTAGGAGTTAAACCTCTTCATGGGTAGGGTTTCCATCACATGACCTATGTCACAGGCTTTAAGCCCATTCCCTTAGATGATTCTATATAAATCTTTGTAGGCTTTGGTTTTGTGAACATGTCTGCTAAATTGCAGTCCGATTTTATAAAATCGATAGCTATTGTTCCCTCATTTATATACTGCCTCACAAGATTATGTCTTAGGCGAATATGCCTCCTTTTTCCATTATAGACTCTGCTTTTAGCTTTAGCTATAGCCGCCATGCTATCACAATGAAGTGATATCGAAGGAACAGGTTTTGGCCATAGTGGAATATCTGCCACTAAATTTCTAAGCCATTCGGCTTCAGTTCCTGCCTTTTCCATGGCAATAAATTCTGCTTCCATCGTGGATCCTATCCCACAGGACTGTTTAACCGATTTTCACGAAATCGCTCCACCTCCTAGTGTAAAGATATATCTACTAGTTGCTAACGATTCATTTGTATCTGATATCCAGTTAATATCACAGAAACCTTCTAGTACAGTTGGGTTTCTGCTATAATGAAGACCATAATCAACGGTACCTTTTAGATACCTCAATAGTCTTTCAATAGCATCCCAATGTTCGTTGCTCGGGTTATGAGTATATTGACTCAGTTTTCCCACAGTCAAAGCTATATTAGGTCTAGTGCAATTCATTAGATAAGAAACAGAACCAATTATCTGTGAATATCTTTTCTAATTCACAGGGTCACCTTGATGTCGTTGTAAATGACATCCCATCTCAAAAGGTGTTTTAACCGACGATAAGTCAAAATATCCATACCTTTTAAGCATGTTTTCTATATAGTGAGCTTGTGATAAGATAATCGCTTTCTCCTTCCTGATGATTTTGATTCCTAGAATCACATCAGCCTCTCCCATGTCCTTGGTTTCAAAATTGGACATTAAGAGATTTTTAATATGTCTCACTATATCTAGGTTAGTGCCCATAATCAACATATCATCTACATAAAGTAAGATGAACACACTTTTTTCGTGATGAAACTTACTATATAGACACCTCTCGGCATCATTTACAAAAAATCCATTTGATATGAGTACCATATCAAGTTTTTCATGCCACTGCTTTGGCGCTTGTTTTAGTCCATACAAGGACTTAACAAGTTTGCATACCTTATGTAATTGTCCAGGCACTGTATAACCTTCTGGTTGCCTGATGTATATCTCTTCCTCTAAATCTCCATTGAGAAATGCTGTTTTTACATCCATTTGGTGTATCACCAAATTGTAAATTGATGCAACAGTCACCATAACTCTTATAGTGGTGATTCTTGCTACTGGAGCAAAAGTATCAAAATAATCATAGTTCTTCTTTTGCCTAAAGCCTTTGACGACTAGTCTGGCTTTAAATTTATCAAGTGATCCATCTGGTTTCAATTTCTTTCGAAATATCCACTTGGTGTCTAATACTTTGGAACCTTGTGGCAAATTTATCAATTCCCAAGTATGATTGAATAATAATGAATCAATTTCACTTTTTATTGCCTCTTTCCAGAAGACGGCATCTCGGGACGTAACTGCCTCATTATACGTAAGATGATCCTTATCCACAATATGGGCAACCCAATTATATAATTTGGGATCCTCGTTTATAGAATAAACAACCCAATCATTACCAAGGTGCTTAGCTTTCCTTTGCCTTTTACTTTTCCTCAAATGACTTTCGTCATTATCGTTAGATATAGGATCATCTTGATAAACAGTATCATTTTCTGTACTCTTTGATATAACATCTTTGAAATCACCACTAGCATTAGTAACACCCACTTCATTAGATTGATAAGGAAATACATCTTCAAAGAATTCTGCATCCCTTGATTCTATTATGTTGTTTTCTTCACAAACACCATCTATGGTTTTGAGAATCATAAAACGATAAGCATTACTATGCGAAGCATATCCTATAAAAATGCAGTCAAAGGTTTTAGGCCCAATTTTTCTTTTCTTTGACTCAGGTATTAATACTTTTGCCAAACAGCCCCATACCCTTAAATGCTTTAAGTTAGGTTTTCTATCAAACCATAACTCAAAAGGTACTAAACCAGTTTTCTTGTGAGGAATTCTATTTAAAATATAGCAAGCCGTTAGAATAGCTTCCCCCCACATATCAAGGGTTAACCCAGAACAGATAAGGAATGAATTCATCATTTCTTTCAATGTACGATTCTTCCTTTCGGCTATTCCATTGGATTGTGGTTGGTATGGAGCTGTAGTTTCATGTATAATACCATTCTCTTCACAAAATTTGTAAAGATTAAAATACTCTGAACCTCTATCGGTTCAAAGTCTTTTAACTTTACTCCCTAGTTGATTTTCAACTTCTCTTTTATAGGATATAAAGGCATCACTTGCTTCATCTTTTGATTTCAGTAAATACAACATAGTAAATCTTGAGTAATCATCAATAAAGGTAACAACATAATTTTTTCCACCTCTTGATGCATACGATTTTAAATCGCACAAATCACTATGAATCAAGTCAAGGCGACCACTTTGCCTCAATCGACTTATGTGGCCTCTTTGTCAGTTTGGCCTCTACACAAGTAGTACATTTAGACATCGGTGGCTTTCCAAGGCTATCAATAAGACCTAACTTGCATAATCTAGATAAATAGGGAGCACTAATATGTCCTAATCTATTATGCCACAAATTAAAAGAGTCAACAATATAAACGGAAGAAACACTCTGCTTATCTTTTATTACATTCAGAACACTGATTACAAAAAGACCATCACTTAAATAACCCTTTCCAACAAAAATATCATTCTTCAACAGTACAAGTTTGTCAGATTCAAATGTGAGTTTAAACCCAGCCTTATTTAGAAGTGGACCCGAAACCAAATTTCGCCTGATGTCTGGAACATGAAGCACTTCCCTTAAGACAAGTGTCTTACCCGAAGTGAGCTTCAAAGTGACAGTTCCTTTACCGATAACATTAGAAGATTGGAAATTTTTCATAAAAACTTGATCACCCGAATTAACAACAGAGTAAGTACCGAACGCATTGCGATCTCCACAAATATGTCGAGTTGCACCCGTATCAAGTATCCAATCTTTTGGTTTTTCAACCAAACTTACTTCTGTAATCATGGCGGTGAAAATGTCCTCCTTCAGTAAATTAGCCTTCACTTTCTCAGATTTCAGAGACTTCTTGTTCCGACAGTCTCTCTTGAGATGACCATGCTTACCACATGTGAAGCACTTCACTTTTGACTTCTTGAAACTCTTGCCTTTCTTGACTTGAAGACCTTTTTTTAAATGACCTTGTTTGTTTGATTCGATAAGGTTGGCTTTGAGTCGTGTGTACCCAAGAGGCTTTCCACCATTGTCCTTGTTCCTGTTCCTCTCCTCGATCTTGATTTGGATCACAACCTGTTCAAAGGACCATTCCTTTCTCTTGTGTTTCATATTATTTTTGAAATCAGTCCAAGAGGGAGGGAGTTTTTCCAGGAGGGAACTTGTGACGAAAACATCAGGAAGAATAACATTTTCCTTAGATAACCTTCCCACCAAGATTTGAAACTTATCAATTTGGGAAGAGACGCTTTCGTCGTCGGTCATTTCAAAATTCAAGAAATTTGCTACCACATATTTCTTGTCACCGCATCATCAAGAGTATACTTGTTGCATAAAGCGTTCCGGATCATATATGCATACTCGTATGAGTTATACACATTGTATAGATCAATGGAAAGCGCATTCAATATCCGATTTTTACACTGAAAATCGGCTTGAATCCATGCAATCCGTTTTACATCTTCTTCCAGGATCTCACTTTGTGGTGGTTTGGGATCCGTCAATGCAAAAGCAACCCCTATTTGGGTTAAAGCAAAAAGAAGCATTTGCCTCCATCTCTTAAAATTCTGCCCATCAAATTGTTCGATCTTATCGAACTCTCCAACAATACTCATCTTCTCCAATGCGGGTTGAAGAGTGGTAACGACAGGGACCACATTAGTTGGAATAGGATCAACACTGGATGTGTCCTTTTGACCAAGTATATCTTGTCCAGCCATAGTCTTAGATCTGTTTATAACAGTATTAAGATCCACTGTTAGAAACAGTCACGAAGATTAAAGACCTTAAGATTGTTATCACCAGACTAAGGGCAGAATAATATAAGAATACAAACAGTAGTACGAAACAAGAGTATAAATAATCAAATAAATATACGTACTTGGTAGTTGCAGGATATCGCCAAAGGAGACAGTAGGTTGGATCGAGTCGTATCTAGAAGACACTCTCCTTAAGGTCTTTAATCGCCCCTTATTAGTGCAAACCGGGAACAGTGCGATTATACCTCCAAGATGAAACGATCCACTAATCACTAAAGACGGCACTCCCAAAGTGATTACAGAAGGGGTCTGAAAGCTATACTCAACACACAGAGACAGTAAGGACGGACAGAAACACTCTCTAATGAAAACAGAGAAGAACCACGCCTTGAGAAGCAACAAAACAGGAAGAAAACGAAGTGAAGTTACCCCTGCCAATACCCTTGTATATATAGAATACGTAGAGGCAGGTTGTAAAGGTACTGTATTGTATGTATACAGGCGTCCCTGTATACCGTACAGGTACTTTAAGTGCCTCCTTATGTGTGTACAGGTATAAAAACAAAATTAAGATATTTATATACACCCACACCCACACCCGGACTCGACTCGGTTCGGGGCGCGCGCGCGCGATTTAAAAGCACCCCGGACCAACCCCCCACACAAGTGAGAGGACACACTTCTCTCTAAGGAACCCATGTCCCTTAAGGACCCATGAATACTTATAAGCAAGCTCACATCCTTGAAGCTAACCAATGTGGGACTAAACAACATTGGTTCTTTTACAAATGCAACTCAAAATCTGGAGGGAAATGAAAACTCAAAATTTGAATAAGATTGGTGAAAATACCTTTTAGACAAAAGACAAAAGACAAACACCACATGTGACAAAGACCTTTTGAATCTTTAGTATGATGAGATGGAATGAAATTGAATATAATTTCATTACATATAATTTTTATCCAACATGGGCTTCTCTAGAAACATGGTTGCTCAAGCTATTGAGGAAAATGGTTGGTGATGATGAAACAATTGCTTTTGTTTAACTTCGGGAGCCCTTTAATTACCATAAAATGTCATTAAGATCTATATTTTATTACATGCAGGAGAGGGAAACATAGAATCTATACTAGAAACTCTTCTCAGATTCTCAATGAGTAAAAATTTTCTTTAATTTATGACTTTCATATATACGGAAAATCTTGTTGTAGGTAAAGTTAGTGAAAATAATTAATTTTGTAACTTTATATTTTTGCTATTTTAGCATAAGACGCTTCCGCTTTGAGCGTGGAATAAGTTGTAATTTCTTTTTGTATGTGTTTTGTCTTAAAGATATCTTCTGATGGTCATGCCAAAGGTAGATTCTTAAGTATAAATTTTCGTTATCTTAGTGTCTGTCGTTGATGGCAATGCCAAAGGTGGAGTTCCTTAATAGTTTTATATTTCAGTTTAGGTATACTTGGACTATAATCCAGTACATCCTTTTATATTTTTTTAATTAATATATTTTGTAGGCATATGGGTTTGAAAAATCGGATCAGATTGGCCAATTCAGGCTTATCCCAATTCCAAATGATTCGAATCGGATTGTTTCTATATGGAAAAAAAGTTAAGGGTCTTTTTTCGGGGGGGGGGGGGGTAGATGTTTACTTATCTTGGGTCGATTTCATCTTGACTCATGATTAGAGCGAGCAATCCGGAAGATATTATCTCATATGTATAGATGGAACGCGATTTGAATCTGTTTCTCTTACGCAAGAAGAGTAGGGCTTATTGATTTGACGAGTCTATCTGAATCGAAATCGACTGGGACCAACCTGGATCCTTATTTTAGCGATTAATCCTCAGTTGCCGGAGAAGAAAATTTTGCAGTTGCAATTGGTTTATTTGATACTTGTAATCTTAAAATAAAATTAAAAAAAAAAAAAAAAAAAAAAAGATATTTCTTAGATTGTAAATCATTTGGGCCATGCAAGTGGTTGAGACATCTTCTCCAGAATGTTTACTTATGTCATCTGATACAAGTTCTTCAGGAAGCAAAATGGATCCTTATCAAATATCAGATAGCGACAGCTGTATTGGAGATGATCATGAGGTACTCCATCTTGCCTATTCTTATTTCTGCTGGGTTTTGTTTTTTGGTAAATAATTTGCTTTTTGAATCAATTTAAAGTGTATTTGTTTCCAAAAAGGAAAAAAAAAAAAAAGAAAAAGAAAAACACAATTTCAAATATAGTAATTAATTAATCTGAAATAAGGAAAAAGAACTCATTAGGCAGTGAAATGATCATCATGCCCCTACCCTTGGATGTCTGAACTCATGCTCCATTAGCTCCCGCATTGGCAGAGGGGACCATGCAGCCTAGCAGCAAACCCCTTCCTTACAAAATAGTACCTAATAGATTTAGAACTATTTGGTATGATTTCAAATTTAATTTTAGAGAATTACTTTAATTTCTCAGGCTATTTAGTATGATTTTTTCAACTAATTTCAGAGAAATTGAGAAATCAAATTTGGATAGAAATCATGAAATAGCTCTTGTTCAATATATTTTGTGCTAAACTATTAATGAACACATGCACAAAACATAATGATATGTCATTTTCAAATTATTTTTACATGTAATACCAGTAATTAGGGCTGCAATAGGGTCGGGTTGAGCCGGGCTTTTCAAAACCCCAACCCAACCCTGACTCCCCTTAGTTGGGCTCAGGCCCGACCCGACCCTAACTCAAAGCCTGGAAAATCCAACCCTGACCCACCCTCAAGGTCGGGCTAGGTTGACCCTGATTGGCCCTAATCATGGAGTGGGGGAAGGTAGAGACGCATGGACTGGACTAAGTTGATTAGGGTTTGGGAGAAAATTATCAATTTTACATAAAATAACACTATAATAAAATATATTATCACTTATTATCTTCATATATAATATATTATATAACAAAATATGTGTGACATTTAAAGTTTATAATATATATAGTATATCAATATATATATTATAGTATAACTTAAAACAGGGTTGGGCTGGGCCGGGCTAGGCTCAGCCTGAGGCCTCAACCCTAACCCGACCTGACCCTAACTCACGGCCAGCAATTTCCAGCCCTGATCCGCCCTTAGGGTCAGGTATCTCAGCCCAGGCCCTGTTCGGCCTCAGGGCGGGCCACGGTGGGTTCGGGCCCACAGGGCCAGACTTTTACCCCTACTAGTAATACTATCATTTACATGTATACTAAAAAAAATGTTCATAACAAAAATACTTTTTGTTAAAGACATAATGATATGTCATTTTCAAATTATTTTTTAAAATCATTTAATAACCATATATTAGAGTAATTTTGGGAATAAAGACATGGGGCAATTAAAATGTGTCTAATTCTAAATACAGCTATAAAGGTGTAATTAAAAGAACGAATGAAAAGGTAACTCTCTAGGCCATTGTCCCCTTTGTCATGAGCCACTGGTCCTCCCCCCTCCCCCAATGAATAGTCATCCCGCAGCCCCCTTTCCCTCGCATTGCCCCACCCCCTTCTCCGCAACCCCCTGCCTCACATGCCACCCAACCCCTCTGTGCAACTCCCATCACCCCTGCCACCGTAGCTCTTTCACCCTCTGCTGCCCCTAGCTACCACCTGCGCACCCCTGAACCTCCTCACCACCGCTGCCCTTGCCACTGCCAAACAGCTCCACTGCCTCTACTCTTGTCAATTGATGGCTAAGCACCTACCGACCCAGGCTCATATCAGTTCTGAAAAGAAAGAAGAACAAAATTAAAGAAAATTCTTCTTAATTTGAACTACCGAATATATTTCTAATATTTAAATATTTTCAATTGATGTAATCAACTAAATTTAATTTTCTTAATAAAAATTATTGAATGCTTTATTTTAAAATTTTTAATTTGAAATTAAAATCAAAATCAAAATCGAAATGATACCAAAAAGAATCTAAAATAGCCAAGAAACTGATGTTTCTATATATAAATCTGTTACCTAAATGGTTGATGTACCGCCATCATGTGGATAGTAAAATGTCCTTGAATAAATAGTTATTATACACCTAATTCGACATATTTATTGTGTTTGGCTCCCCTTACACCCTTGGGGCCAACCTCACGGCTTCTATGGTTCTCATAGGATCTGGTGCTGATCCAGATTGGTACTTGTGTAGAGGCATATGCGCATGCCCAGGGGACTAGTCGGGCTGAAGGTCTAGACCAGACACCTTCATTAGCCAAAAAAAAGAGGTTATTATACACCTTGCACAAGTGACTTTGGGTTATAGAGAAATGTATTTCTAGTTTACTCCTTCAGCCACTCATGTCTTACATTTTGACTTTGTATGACTTCGGCTTTGTTTGTTTCGGTGTAAAATTTTCCTTGAAAATTTTCACTTCAAAAAATTTGACATTGAAAATTTTACATGATGAAAAGTGTTCCAATGTTTGTTTATTGACGGAAAAATGCATTGAAAAATTTTTCAACATATAAAATTTTACATTTACGAAGTAAAATTTACCAAGGAAAAATTTAACGCCGAAACAAACAGAGCCTTCGAAAGAACATGTTTAATTACTAATTCTTATCCTTGATATGCAGCAGTTCGGATTTATGGATAAACTAAATGATTTTTTTTTTCCCCTTTTCTTTTGCGTTTGGAGGACAGGAAAGCATGGAAGATTTACCTGTTGACAAGGAAAAGAAATTCTTGCATTTAGTGGAAATGGGATTCCTGATAGATGATGCTTCATTAGCTTTGGAGAAATGTGGTTTGTATACAGTTAATATCATTATTTATATTGACTTTACAATATCTCTAACATGTTAAATGTTTTCTATTCTCCATTTTCACAGTACTGTTATGTTTGATTATACTAAAAAAATTATCTGTACAGATTAGAAGGCTCCAACCCATTAATAAAACTATAATTTACCTGAACTCATAGAATGCTTTCTATCTTATTCCCCTGCTACAATATTTTATGACATATTCATTCCTTGTTTTATATATAATTTTAGGTCCAGATGCTTCAATTACAGAACTGATGGACTTTATATCTGCTACACAAATAGAAAAGATCACTACTGATGCTCATCTACAGGAGTCAGATTATCCAATTTTGAATGAAAATGAGGTGCACCACTTTAGTAAAACCTTAAAGCCAAGTTATATTGCAATTTCTGTTAAAAAGTTGTAGCAGATTTCAAATTTTATCATTTTTTCTTTCTTTTTTACAGCCAGGGCCAAGTCATTTCCCTAGTGCTCCTCATCCAGACAAGAAGAGGAAGCTCTTTGAAGCAGAGGAGATATGGGAAAAAAAGATTGATTCGCAGAGGAGAAGGAAAAAGGAATCCACCTATAAGAAAGTAAAGAAACCTGAGCTGCAAGAAGATGAAGAGAGTGTTAGACTACCAAAACTCTTGATTGGGTTTGGAGTTCCAAATATGCCAAGACCAGTATTTAATAGGAAAATCCCCTCACAAGCCATTAGTCTTCCATACTTCTATTTTGAAAATGTGGCTTGTGCTCCTAAAGGTGCTTGGGATACGATATCTCGTTTCTTATGGGAAATTAAACCTGAGTTTGTTGATTCTATGTATTTCTGTGCTGCTGCAAGAAAAAGAGGCTACATTCATAATCTTCCAATTCACAACAGATTTCTTCTCCAACCTATTCCACCACTCACAATTCAAGAAGCATTTCCATTAACCAAGAAGTGGTGGCCTTCATGGGATAAGAGAACAAAACTAAATTGTTTAACAAGTAGCCATGGCAGTGCAAAAGTGATAAAAAGGATAAGACTGGCCTTAGAAAATTGGGATGAGGAACCACCTCTGAGGATCCAAAAATACATTCTTTTTGAATGTAGAAGGTGGAATTATGTTTGGGTTGGAAAGAACAAAGTTGCCCCTCTTGAGCCAGAGGAAATAGAGATGCTCATGGGATACCCTAAATACCACACTAGAGGGGGTGGAACCAGTTTGACAGATAGGATTAAAGCTCTTGGTAATTCATTTCAGGTTAGTATTCTTCCTTCCAAGTCATACTCTTTTTTTTTTGTCCTTTCAATTATAGAATTTTTCCTTTTTTTCCCATATTTAAATCATCACAAGTATATATTGGTTTCAGGTAGACACAGTTGCTTTCCATCTTTCAGTCCTGAAGAATATTTTTCCAAATGGTATTTCAGTACTTTCTCTCTTCTCTGGTATTGGTGGTGCCGAGGTAGCTCTGCATCGGCTTGGAATTCCTCTGAAGAATGTTGTTTCAGTTGAGATTTTAAAAGTTAACAGAAACATTATTCAGAGTTGGTGGGAGCAAACAAATCAGAAAGGAAATCTGATCCACATTGCAGATGTGCAGCAGTTGTGCCTTGATAAGTTGAAGGGACTTATGAATTCACTTGGTGGGTTTGATCTTATAATTGGTGGAAGCCCATGTAACAATCTTAGTGGCAGCAATAGGGTGAGCAGAGATGGGCTTCATGGTGAACACTCTGTTTTGTTCTTTCATTATTTCCGCATTTTAAATGATGTTAAGATTTTGATGCGTAATGGTTGATTATTGGGCTCATAGGAACTAAAAATTTTGTAAAATTTCTTCTGTTACTATATTTTGGAGAATATTCATCTTTCAAGTAGTTTCTGCTGCAGCAATTGAGTAGTTACAAAATCATGTCTCTCTTAATTCCTATAATTCTTCAAATGTGGTTTCACACCTGCTGAATAGTACAATTTGTAACTTGTAAAGATCTTCTGTGGAAGGTTTGAACTTGTTTCCTTTTTTTTTTTGGTTTTTTTGTTCAGTAAATAAAACTGAAGGCTGTTTTGATTGCTATTACTTATGTCTTAGTACACAAACCAAGTATTGATGATCCACATTGGTTGATCACAAGTTTTAATATTAATTCCAAGACTTTGTGTAGGTAAATACTTCTGTTGAAGTAGAACCAGCATGGTTGTTGCCATAACATTATTTCTCCTCATCACTAGTTTTGAACTCCAGAGGGAAAATCTAATTGCAACCATACAAGTAAATTGTAATCATGGCTTGATTTTTCCATATGGAAGAATGATGTGGCTGTTGTGGAATAGGGTTTTAAAATTTTAATCCAAGAAATAATGTCAATGTAGCCTTAGGGTTTTCATGGTCTAATAAAATGAAAGGGGGCTTAGGGTAACCTAGCAATTCACAGATGTGGCAACACTTGAACCTACCTGCAGTCACAAGGAATAACAACAGCACCATCAATTAGGGGTGTAAATGAATAGTCAAAATCCGTTTCCGAATCCGTGTCCGTATCTGTTTAGCACTGTCCGAATCCATCCGAAAGCTAAATGGATGCGGATACAGATAGGCTATAGCTATCCGAAAAACTATATTTACATGTAAACGGATAAAATATCTGATCCGTATCCGTGTCCGTATTTGTTTAGCACTATCCGAATCCGTCCGAAAGCTAATCGGATGCGGATGCGGATATAGCACTATCCGAGCCGAATCTGATCCGTTTACATCCCTACCTACAATCAATCTTGTATAGGGGAAATGTTCTTCACCAAATATAGAATTCAGAACTCTAGACAGATCTAGGAAGATAGGAGAGAGAAACTACATGTTAATAGAGAGAGAGAGAGAGAGAGAGAGAGAGAGAACTCTTTCTCTCTGACTTGCACAGGTTAGGGTTTCTCCCTCATCTTAACTATTAATTTATGGAGGTAGGTATCCATATAACAATGGAAGGTGATGTTTCCGAGAATCATGAGACAAATCTGAGGTATCTATTTTTATATTTAAAAAAAAAAAATTTAAACTGTATGTTTCCACTCAAAGTTGGGAGGGTGCACACTAATGTCTAGAGTACTAGTATATATGCATGGATATACATGGGATGTGTGCCAATAAAATGGGGGTATTTGATTGAATTAAACATTGAAATTTAACACGTGGCTAATCTAGACATCTATTAATGTGGGAGAATAAATGATGCTTTGTGACATTTGGAAAAATAACAAACCTTTGTGATTACAATAATAATAGTAATAGTAATAGTACTCCTACTTTGTAACATTTTCAAGTTTCTGATTCCTTGTTTGCTAAATATCCAAGTGATGGGATCCCAATGGATGATCCTGATTAGGTTTCCTAACATGATTACAACTTAGTTTCTAGAACTAAGATATTCTCACATAAGGATATCTAATATAGCTATAACAATTACGCGCTCAAAGAAAAAAATTTCTTGCAATTTATTCCCTCCATTTTACAAATATTGAATAATGGACGTACGGGCATGAAGTTAATTATTGTCATGCCCTAGTACCTCAAAACATCATAATCAGATAATCTGAACCATTAATTGGTTATAAAATATTTTCTAAAACCTCTAGAAAATAGTTATTGAAAACCTTTTGTAAGCAATTTACAAAGCATGCCATCGGTAGAGGAATTTCTCCCAATCAAGAACATTCTCTCTCTTGATATTCATTCTATTATATAGGAAGTAGATTCTTTGTCGAGCATCTCGTTAATCTACAGATAAATATCATGAATCCAGCTTGGTTACGCTTTGCATGAGACTAATGGAATAGGGCTCTGGGCTACCCAATGAAGCTAGCTTAATGTCGGCTCACGGTTTTAAAAGGCCTCGTGAGGGAATGAGAACTTCAATCCTAATATAGACCACGGTCTTCCATTCACTCACCGATGTGGGATTATCTTTAGTCGTCCTTGAGACTAGTTTTATATGAAGATGAGGTCATTTTATAAGAAAATGAGAGAGATAAACAAAGAGGTGTTGTGTACCCTACTCCAATGGCTGAAAGAACCATATCCCTTTGAAATATATTACTCAGCAAGGGATCATTGACTTCCTATTTACATTACTTTTTAATCCAAATTTCCCTCCACCCATGGTGAATAGGATCCCATTTATTGACCAATATAGTCTTCCCATTCTTGGAACGACTATATTGGGTTTCCTATTGTACATAAATCTCCTTCCATTGTAATCCACAGATCTCCTTCCTTTGTAATTCACATGTGATATAGAAACTACTTCTATTATCACATGTGGAATCCTAACCCTGATTGGGTTCTTCTATCTCTATTTAACCAATGTAACTGAATTACATCTTATGGTATGAAATGACCTTGCTCTCTCTCTCTCTCTCTCTCTCTCTCTCTCTCTCTCTCTCTCTCTCTCTCTGGTCCATTATGTTATTGTGGCCCATTGATAATCAAGACTCAAGTATCAGCGGCATCTCACCTACGTTAAATGTATGTAACCAATAGATGTCAACCAACAAAGAAACAAACCAAAAAGGAAATGTGGAGGGAAGGGGAGGGGAAGTTTACAAGTTATAGGGTTGGGCTAGGTCGGGCCTGGAATCGGTCGGTCCGGTCACGCACCCAAAGGGCTAGGACCCCACATTGGGACCGCCTGATCACTAAATGTGTCGGGCGTAAATAGTAATCAGGTCGGGTTGGACTGGGTCGGCTTGATCTGGCCTGCCGGGCTAGGCTTGGAATTGACTCTCCTAGTTTGACCCAATACTATAAGAATGATTTGTCAATTTCAATCATTAGATATGTTAAAAAAAAGGGTGTGGATTGATCATGTGTAAAATTTCAGTCCCAAATTCAATTCCTTACCCTCCTTGTGATGGCATACCTTTCCATATACGTCTATGCATCCTCTTGGTCTTGACAAACTTCATTTTACTAAGACTTAACATATGAACAGAGGACTTTGGATCTATCTAACCATAAAGTGTTTGTCCCATATGAATTTTTCACCTGGCAATGACAAATGCTTGTCCAGAATGAAAACTTTCTAGACATACTCTCTTCCAAAAAAATAGCTCATAATTTATTTATAGGAGAAGGTTTTTATGCGAGTGGCATAGAGGAGCGCACCAATGAGATGCAACAAAATGATATTATATATTGGAAAGCAGAGAGGTCATTTCATCTGTAAAGGAAAGAGATAGGCTGATGTTCTACTCCTCACTTTCCTTAATGCATTGGCTAAATATGTATCTATAAACAAAGAGCATATACTGGGATCGTTATCACCTTCAATTCCTGTCCGATCCAATTCCCTCCAATCCCTCACATAGGAGCGGAAATGACCACCTTATCCACTGCCCAAACACACTGCCCAAGATGGGGTAGGGTGGTCATTTCTGTTCCTATGTGAGGGATTGGAGGGAATTGGAGGGGGCAACGAATTGGAGGTGATAAAAATGGGCATATGCTGCTCCCAAATAATATTGTACATTTTCTATCCTTTTTAGCTTAATATATTCATCTTTTCTTATAAAAAATAAAAAAAAAAAGGAAAGAGATAGACCGAGTAGTACTAGCGTACCTGACCCTAGTGGCTTTGAGAATCTTTTCCCTTTATTCCTTTCCTTATAAAAAACCAAGGCATGAATTTTTATTTATTTTTGGATAAAAAAACACATATAGTCAACAAATAAATTAGAATTTAGGGCAGTTGATACTTGGTAGCTATTTAGAGAAAACTGCATTTAATACGCATGGAAAGCAAGTTTGTTATTGGTTAGTCCTATATATATATATATATGCATTAAACATGTCTTCTATTAGCATGTCTCGACCTTGTATCATTAAAAAACTCACTTTCTATTAGCAATATTGCTCCATGATTTCTGCCGCCCTTTTATGATCTGTGTTTCAAGAATAGAGTTTGAGATTAAAACCTTTGAACTTGCATTATAAGGGCTTGTTCTGGATGTCACATTCAAAGTGAAGGTAAAAGATATCCATTAGAGAGACTTTTAATTTAAATGTAGGTTTTTATTTCAATAATAAAATAATCTTTTTAATTTTTTTTCTTTTTACCTAAAAGCTTAAGTGATATGCATGAATTATTCCTCTTCAAATTTGTATTTTAGTAAATTTTGATTCATTAATACGATGAGAATTTTCATTCACCCACAAATCAATCATTATGATTATTTCTTCTATGTATTGGAGATCGAAAATGCCCTTCACTATTCGTCTGTGTCCTTCTAAGTGCATTGATGACCATCGGTGAAGCGTTGCTTAAGGAAAAATCGATCTTTATAAATATTAATGTGCATATTAAATTTCTATTATGGCCTACGATGATTATATCTATTATGTTATTACATGATTCCAAACCTAGTTTTTTAATTCTGAAAGTTTTGAATCCATTGAAATAAGAATCATTTGGCCGTAAGTCACGATGAAAAATGGCGGTGGGGGGAGGGGGAGGGGGAGAGAGAGAAAGAGGATGAATATGCTTATTCTCTATGTAACCAGCACCTTTTTGCCCCCTCATGTTCAGATGTGGACGAAACGTAAGGAAAAATGGTTTTTTTTTTTTTTTTTTTGGATGCAAGGTGAAGGCATTCAGTTCTATATCAACTAAATCAACTAGCATCTTTGCTAGGTTGTGTTTCAAATTTCTCAGAAAATGATGTTTAATATATATGAGGGCGGGCCCTGGAGCAACAATAAGGATGCTCCATAGTGACCAAGTGGTCAAGGGTGCGAGTCTGAAAACAACCTCTTCGTAAAGACAATGGTAAGACTGCATATATTATGACTCTCCCTAGACCCCGCAGTGGAGGGAGCCTCGTCCACATCATATTCTACTCGTGTCAAGTTATAGTTTAGCCAAAGAATCCAATTAAAGTTTTCAAAATGTGACCAAGTGATTTTATGAAATGGTGAATGAAGAGAGAGAATAATTGGACCTTCCAAAAAAATAAAGAGCCCGATAATTGGTGAACCATACAATTAAGATAAACTCTAAGACATTTCAAAGAGGCTTTTTATATAAATAGCCACATTACTCTAATTAAAAAAATTTGTTGGTCATCATTGGGGTCACAAAAGTTTGTGACTTCCATCTATTTTGAAGGCTTCTCCATTTAAACCGTCCACTATAGTATACACAAAACAGCAAACATAACATCTTCACTCCCTCCACCAGTGAAATCATTGTCGGAAAACTCGTCAAAGAACATCATGGAACCTTAAACAATGAAATCCTAAACCATGAAGCACGAAATCTAAACCTGAAATATGTCAATTCTTGAATCCTAAATATGAAAGAAAACCATGAAAAATTAAATTTAAACTTGAAATTTGCGGATTGTTGAATCCTAAATATGAAAGAAAACCATGAAAAATTAAATTTATACTTGAAATTTGCGGATTGTTGAACCCTAAATGTGAAATACAATCATTAACAGAGTTGCAACAATCATCAAAACCAAGAAGGAAGAGAACCGCATTGAGTCGATATTCAGTATGGTATTGACATGGACAAAACAATGAAAATGCATCATACCGTATCGATACCATATCAAATACCTGTACCGAACAATACCGAATAGATTCGGTACATGTACCAATCAGTATTCGGTATGGTATCAGTATGAGGTATATGTGCAGTGTACCGTACTGATACCATACCGATTGTCACCCTTACTCATTGGTGTGGAAAAGAATATTCCTCTTACATTGGCAATGTAGTGTGGGGGACCCTACCCTTCCCATTGAAAATGGACCAGGATCCTCTGCAGTATCGGCGGGGGCGGCGGTGCACATCCAACGGTACAGCAGAGGCCAGGTGGCACACATGGCACACATGGCCTCTGCTGTGCCGCCGGATGTGCACTGCCACCCCGCCAGTACTACAAAGGATTTTAATTCATTGAAAATTAAGGACTATGGCATAGGTGCATGCCAAAAAATAAAGGGTTGACAAATATATGATGCATGGACATACATGGGAACATTTGATTTAACTTTGAATCTAAAAATTGACACATGACCAATCCAAACCACTCTTTTAATATCCAATGGTTGAAATTGCCAATCCTTTACATGAAAACAATTATTGATCCACTTAGAAAACCTCACCAAATAGGTTTTTCTATGGTTGTCATGCAATGATATCGTGTTTGATTAGAAAACATGATTGCCTGTAGTGGTTATTCGATCATCAAAACGTGCATTTCAAGAATTCTAGTGTGCAACTTTCTCTAGCAGGAATTGTTCAAGCTAGATCAGCAATTTGATCTCTCATTTTTTGGAGTCCTCCACCAAATGTTTTCAAGATAAACTGTGATGCTAGCTTGATCCCCTACATTTTCAATTTTATTTTGAGTCTTAATGTACTTTCATGTATGTTCACAGGAGATTAAAAGCTTAATTTACTCCAGGCAAGGAGGCCCCTGTCTGTGATGTGCACAACAGTTTGGTCCATTTTTGACCCATCAATTTAAGAGCAGTGTTGTCCTCCTTTCAAAAGTTCTTCACGCTGGTCGCAAAAGTCGATTAACCTTTAGGGATTGGTTTGCGGTTTGTGTGATTGCACTTTGTTTCATAAAAAAAAAAGTTCTTCACGTTTTTATGAATAAAATTCCTTTTAACCAAAAATAAAATAAAATAAAGACTTTTGACTAGAGATGCCCACATCATCCTTCAATTCTGCTCTTTTTGTCTAGAGGATAAAAGAAAAAGAAAATTTCGCCCCTAAAAGCATGAGGATACCTTTTCTAATTTCCATACTTGAAGTGCTCTTGGTTTCTAGTACACGAAAGAAAAGAGAGAACAAAAAGGTGAAAGTGATTTTGGAGTCAGCCAGGGTGAAGAGAAAAGCTCATCAAACATAGCAATTTTTATTTTGGAGGGGTTGTTAGTGTGGGGGATCCTAGATTAGATAGGGAACAAGAGGTTTTGAATTCAAAACCTCCTAGGTGCTAAGCTCTACTGCACTAACCTCAAGCCAACCGTGCTAGAAACTGTCCTCTCAAACATTACGATTTGGGGTTATGATAGGGATCTTAAAACAATAACTCTGACCCCCTATTGATGAATGTCTGAAATACCCTTAAAAAAAATCGAATCAGAGCATCACATATCGTGGTTGAAGAGATAAACTTAACTCTTCTTTTGTTTTAGATGATCCAACTCAAAACATTTACATTAGACAAAATTTTCATTCACCCATGGTCAAGGGAGAATCCCTTGACCGAGGGCTCAGATGGTGTCCATAGGGTATCGTGGGAGGTATTTTCAACCATTTGTAAATAGGGGACAAATATTTATGGCCATTAATAATTGTACGGTACCTTGACCATGCAGTGAAAAACTTTCTCCTATATATAAAACAAAAAAGGTTCTTTAAACCCTCAGGTAGGTGTACTTGCACCTCCATGTCTTTCTCTTTCCTCTTCACATGACATCACTACCTTCGTACATACAATATTGTTTTATCACATCCTATAGGTGCGTTCCTTCATGCCGCTTGTTCAAAAATGCTCTCCAAAAGAAAAATAAAATAAAACAAAAGGTAAAAAAAAGGTTGTCAAGCTATGTGAAGTGATGCCTACCCCCAGACACAAGAAGGGCAAAATGGCCACCTCATACCTCGTGAAATGAAAAATCCACCCATCCGCACACTTGGCCCCCACATTAGTGTAAGAACCACGCAACCTGACAACAATCTTTTCCTCAAACTCTTCATAAGTTTGGGTTATTATTTTGCATAATTATATCATTTAGATTATGTGTTCAGTTGAATTCGCTATTAGACAATAAATCTTCTGAATAAAAAAAATATTGGGTAAAAAGAAAGGTGATCCATAAATTTTTCTATTTAGTTATAGATTTTTTTTAACTTTCATCTGATCTCTTCATGTTTATTATGTTTATAATTCATCTCCTTTGTTTTGTTAATTCATAATCCAATGTTTTCATGGAGTCGTGCAATATAATTTCTTTATTTTTAATTTAATTCCGAACTTAGATTCTTATCTAGATTAAGAAATACTAAGTGTGGATTGCTACTTGCTAGCCCACGCGGGACAAGAACCAAATTGGTTGGATAAGTACTCAGCAAGTCAACAGGGCGTCAGCGACGCACGCCTCGTTCTTGCTATTAATATATTTAGGAAAAATTACACTGCCACATCCTGAGGTTTGTATAAAATATGAAGTGCCCCCTTGTGTTTCTAAATTATACAGTCACACCCCTTGAATAGATGGTGAATGATCAGTATTAAATAATACATTTTAAATACCAAATTTGTCTTCTTCTAATATCCTGTTAGTACTCAGTGGAAAATTTCAACTTTGCCCTCTTCATCTATGCTAAGTGATAGACTATAGAAACTCCAACACCAACCATACTTCCAAGCGAAAGAGAGACGACTCTGAACTCTCCCTCAAGAACGAGGGCACCGCCATCGTGGCGTCGATCTCTCCCTCCTTGAAACATGAAGATATGAAGCTAAACCAGGGCCTAATCTCATTTATCTACTGCTGCTTATGGAGATATCTAGTTGGAAATATTGATTACCATGTCCATATCAGTAGTGGTTTACAGATCTGGAATTTTTTCTCAAGCTATCAAGATTTGATGGTGCTCTCTATCAAGCCACTTGATGATAGCAATTTTTTGAAAGGTAATTGAAGGCATCTGAAGGTGCACCTGACCAGTATTTCAGCATCTTCTACTGGTCTGATTCTCAACAACTAGATTTCTCCTAACTCACCTGCGATACTCTGTTTTTGGGTCACATTGGTTCTTCAATTACTTCTGATCCTTCCACCTGATCAAAATAATATTTTGGGAAATAAGTAACCTCTCCCAAGGGTCCTCTCGTCAGCAATTTCAGGTCCATCAAACTTGTATTTTTCTTGCTACTGAATTATCTCCCAAATCTGGGTTTCAAGCTCTCGGTCTGAAGAGTTAGTTGCTGCCAACTGATTTGATCCTCTTAGAACAGTGCTACTGCTACCTGAATATACTTATACTACCTAAATCTTTCCCTTGCTTTTAAGGTTTGGGATTTTGGTCTCTGTGAAAGCACTGATAGAATTTTAGTTCTAATAAAATTCCATATGGACATAATTAAATCCCTAAACCAGGCTAATTAAGGTTTTGGTCTAATAAAGTGGGGTCATTAAGTTATATTAGAAGTCTAATGTGGACTGGCTTAGTGCGGGCCAGATAGATTCCTATTGGGACTGTGATGAGTCAGACCCTATAGGGATTACTATATAAGGAGAGCTAGGTCCCCCCTCTACCTATAACAACTAATTATTTTCAATCACTATTGAGGAGTGCATTCTGGAAAGAGAGGGAGATATTCAGTGTTCATCGTCTCTGCGCATACGGTATTCTCATCAGGCCAGTTACTTTGGGAATAGAGGGGAAGCACCTAGATCTTTGTTCTTTATTTTTCGTTGCAATCATCATCACTATGGATGCGAAACAAGGTCAGTGGTTCTATCCCTATTTTCTATTATTTATTTGATTGTGTTCTTGAACGCCCTATGGAGATCCTGGCTTTTAGGATTTTGTCCCTATTCAGATCGATTTATTTTAACATGTGGTATCAGAGCCTTCCATGGATCTGTTCTTGAACCTATATGGATTCAAATAATAGAACATAATAAGGGAATGAAAAATTTTTCGGTTCCAATCAAGTTTTTTAGGGTTTTTTCAATTTTTTGAAAAACCCGTGCTGATACTGGCATTCTGTCGGATTTTTTTTTTGGGCAAAAGTCGAATCTGACTATACAGGCAAGTAGAGCATTAAAAAATAAAAATTCCGATATGTGGATCGTCGCCAGCGGCAGTCGGACGCGCTCTCATGCGTCGACGACAGTCGCAGGTGATCTCACTCGCCGGCTGAAGTTAAAAAAAAAAAGGAATTTTTGGGGTTTTGCTATCGTGCGCCCCTGACAGGTATAAGGGCTGCTAATGTGCGCCTCCGGGTCGGGTTGACCCATTTTCTGATTCGAAAACCCGACCCGTTGACCCGAATTATGACCCGATCAACCTTGGCCCGAACCCGATTGGACTGGGCTTGAACCGGTTTGCTCGAACTAGGGTTGAACCAAATTGATTTGGTTTGTCTTTTCGGACCGGTTTGACCAGTACAGTCAACCAGATTCGGACTTGAGCTTTGACCGAGCTTTCTGGGGGCTACGAGACTCCGTTTGGGGTCCCATTTTTTGCGTTGGCTCTGTTTTTCTGTGCTCTACATAGTGGTGCCCTCTGTTTTGATCAAATATGTATATTTTAAATATTTTTGATATTATTTTGATACATGCCCTATTCTGGAATTTGTCGATTCGTTCCATTGGGAACCGAACTAATTTTCTGACTTGCTGGAATACCTACCTTGATGAATAGAATCGTTGGATTTTGTGTTAGTTTTAAGACATTAAAAACATATATGCATATTTTAAATATTCTTGATATTCTTTTGATGCATGCCCTATTCTGGAATTTGTCGATTCGTTCCATTGGGAACCGAACTAATTTTCTGACTTACTAGAATACCTACTTTGATGAATAATACTGTTGGCATATTTGTGTTAATTTTGAGACAGTTAAGCCCCTTGTCGTAAATTATAAAATAACACAATTTATTTAAGGATGTAAGTAATTTTGGAATATCCCAAGAGAGGGTTCCATGGGTTCGACAAAATGCAGCCGCCAAAACGACCTTCCTTGTTGGATTTGTGAAACACCGGTCTCATACAGTTGTGGGATGTCCTTCAACTCTAATGTGTGGTCATACACCCAAAGGTGGTGGTCATGTATTGGTACTTGAAGGGATACATATACAGTATGCATATGAATAGGCTGACCCTAGAATTCTGCACACCCAAAGGTAGTGGATTTTGAAAGTTGAGCTGTATTCCCATGGCCACTGGTATGTAGGGATTTTTACAATTGCATGTTGGGAATTCAGCCCAAAGGTGTTTTCACAATGATGTATGTAAAATTCTCATAAGCTTATAAGGTTTCAAGCTGTACTTGCATCATGTTGATTATTGTGTTGTTCATTGTTTAAATTTGCAGTCAATAATAACATGGTCACTATTGAGATTCTTACTGGGTCAAATTTTAAGAAGTAGAAAGAGGACATTATGTTTGCCATGAAAATGATAAATGTGCATACGTCCCTTGTTATAGATAAACCAATGGACCTAACAGCTGATAGTACTGAGGATGAAAAATCTGTGCATTCTGCATGGGAAGAGAGTAATCGCTTAGCTGTACTATCTATAAAAAGGTCGATACCGAAACACCTTAAGAGTGGTCTACCTGATAAATGTACTGCCAGAGAATTGTTGGATGCAATTTCTAAGAGATACCAAGTTTCATCGAATGCTGAGATTGGGAGACTTCTGCAAGGGCTATTTAATATGGAATATCATGGTTCTGGGGGTGTTAGGGATTATATTGTTTGGATGGTTGACTATCAAACCAAAATCAAAGCTTTGAATATTGCTCTTCCTGATGCCTTGATTGTTCATCAAGTTCTTAATACCCTACCTTCTGATTTTGACATCATCAAAACCAACTATCTTTCCCAGGATGGTGTCTGGAGTATCGATGACCTTATTTCTAGGGTTGTATCCGAGGAAGAGAAACTATTTGTTATTTTCAAATCCCATGAGAGTGAAAAGTCTAAAAACCATACTCATAAGTCTGCCAATAAAGAGTGCGATCGGATTAACAATTTGGGACCTAAGAAAGACTCTTTCAAGAAAGAGAGTGATGGCTGCTTCTTTTGCAACAGAATGGTCACATAAAGAAGGACTGCAACAAATACAAGACTTGGTTATCAAAACCAAAGCCATCACGTAACGATTCTTTGACTTTTGTTTGTGAATCCAATCTATCATAAGCCTCATCCAGTTCTTGGAGGCTAGACGGCGGGGCAACTAACTAAGTTGCCTTTACCATACAGGGATTCATAAATCGGAAGAGGCCAAATCAGGATGAATCAAGGCTTGTCATAGGGGACGATGGATATGATTGACGTAAAGTTCGTGGGAGATATCATTTTCTTACTAGTTTCTAATTTTAATTTGACTGTAAAGAATATTTTTTTATATACCATCCTTCAGGCGGAATTTAATTTTGATTTCAGTGTTGGACATTGGTAGTTACCATTTTGAAATAAAGAACAGTATGATAAATTTGTTTCAAATAAAGTTGGTTCCTGCATTACGTTCATTGGTAGTTACCATTTTGAAATAAAGAACAGTATGATAAATTTGTTTCAAATAAAGTTGGTTCCTGCATTACGTCCAATGGATTGTACAGACTGTGTTTATCTCCCAATGATATCTACGCCTTCCATAATGTTGAAAACGTTGTTTCCAAAAGACCCTTACCTAAAGAACGGTCTTTCACATTGTGGCATAAGATGTTAGATCATATTTCTAAGGCAAGAGTAGAAAGGCTGACAAAGTCTGACATCCTACCTACTCTCGAAAGTGATCTAGAAACTTATGTAGACTGATGTAAGGGAAAGATGACCAAGATAAAGAAGAAAACTATAGTCTATAGTTCTGACTTGTTGGAGGTCATTCACACTGACATCAGTGGTCCCTATTCAGTCACATAGTGTAAAACTTTTTTATTTCATCACTTTTAACAGACGACTACTCCCAATATGGCTATTTGTTCTTAATTAAAGAAAAGTCTGAATCTCTTGACAGGTTCAAGATTTTTTGGACTGAAGTTGACAAACAGTTGGGGAAAGTTATTAAAATTATTAAATCTGATCGTGGGGGTGAGTATTATGGCAGACATGACGATGCTAGATAGCTTAAGGGCCTATTTGCCAAATACTAAGAGGACTCTAGGATAGTTGGTCAGTTTACTATGCCAGGAAGTCCTGAGAAAAATGGTGTCGCCAAAAGACATAACCGCACTGGTGAGGAGTATGATTAGTAAGACAAATTTTACCTAAGTTCTTATGGGAGAAATTTTTGAAAACTACTCCTTGTATCCTTTACCATGTAGTTACTAAACCCAGAAACCATCTTAGAGTTTGGGGTGCCCTGCAGAAGTAAAATTATATTATCCGACTTTGAACAAGTTGGATCCCAGGACTTCTCATTACTATTTTGTTGGCTACCCAGATCATTCGAAGGGATATAAATTTTATAACCCCTACAGAGACACTAGAATTATGGACTTATAGGCAGCGAAGTTTCTGGAATTTGATGTGGCCAAAAGGAATGATTGTTCTCAGACTGTTCGAGATAGTGACATGATTGGTACATCGGTACATGTTCTTCTACCTATTCAAATGGATGTGGGGCATACTACGCCATTAGTTACACCTGCTGGAGTTTAGGAGCCTGATATTGATAACGGTCCTTGACATTCATGTAGCACCTGATGAGATTCCTCTCAATCAGGATGCGATTGAGGATCCTATCATTGATGCAGTTCCAGCCGAGATTTCTCAGATTCAGGGTAAGGCAGTGGTAGCACCATCATGAAAATCCATCAAGGGGAGAAATTCAGAAATACCATCTATTTATGAGGTCTATCTGAGAGAACATGACTACGACATTGGTTGTGTGGTTGATCTAGTTACTTATTCAGGCGTTGTTTCTAATTCTCAGTTAGATTTGTGGTTAGATGTAATGAGAGATGAGGTGGAATCGATGAAACATAATGATGTTTGGGAGCTTATTGAATTAAACCTGAGGGTCTTGCGGTGGATGGTTCAGACCATCTTGCGTGGACTCAAGAAGTCTATTTACGATCTCAAACAAGCTTCCAGGCAGTGGTATTTGAAGTTTGACAGTGTCGTGACTTCATTCGGTTTTGTGGAAAACAAAGCGGATCAGTGTATATATCACAAGGTCAGTGGGAGCAAATTCTGTTTTCTCATATTTTATATGGATGACATCCTGCTTGCTAGCAGTGACCTAGGGATGTTGCATAAATGAAAGCAACTATTATCTAGGAAATTTGACATGAAGGACCTTGGTGAGGTTTCTTTTGTCCTTGGCATTGAGATCCATAGGGATCATTCTCATCGTTTACTAAGTTTTTCTTAGAGGACTTATGTTGATCGTATTCAGGAGACGTTCAGTATGCTGGATTGCAAACCTAGGAATGTTCCTATTCTCAAACTGAGCTCGACATAGTGCTCGAAAAATGAAGCTGAGAAGGATGACATAATGAGGTGCCTTATACTAGCGCACTAGGTAGTATCATATATGCTCAGGTCTGTACCAGACCGGATATTACTTTTGTGATGGGTCTTCTTGGCAGATATCAGTCAGATCCTGGTCTTAGCCATTGGGTTGTTGCCAAGAAAGTATTATGGTACTTGTAGGGGACAAAAGATTATATGTAACATAAAGACACATTCCTGAACTCAAGCTAGTGGGTCATACAGATTCCGACCTTGCTAGCTGTGAGAATGATAGGAGATCCACATCTGGTTATGTTTTTCTAATGGCAGGAAGGGTAGTATTATAGAACAGTACAAAACAAACATTGGTACCCACATTGACTATACAGGTAAAGTTTGTAGCACGCCATGGGGTTGCTACTCAGGTTATTTGACTCAGGAATCTCATAAAGTAGTTGATCATTTTAGATTCTGTGGATAGACCCATCCAGACATATAGTAATAACAGTTTTGCTGTATTGTTTATAAACAACAATAAAGAACTTAGAGGGTCTAAGGACATGAAGGTCAAGTATTTGATCATAAAGGAGACAGTAAAGAAAGGTGACATTGCAGTGGAGCATATTGGTACAGATGATATGGTTATAGATCCCCTAACCTAAGGTCTTCGCCCTTGTGTTTTGAAAGACATGTCATAAGCATGGGTTTGGGTGCATCATGGGATGCGGTTGGTTAGTGGGAGTTGTTTTGCTCCATTGTAAAATAAAGTTTATTTTCATCTGTAATTTTTACCGTGTGATAAATCTTGGCTTATATGTATCAGTTGTTATTGCATGCAAAATTCTTTTGAACACTTGGGTGTTTCATTTATTGACATGATGTATATATATCTAGTTTTAAAGACTTAAGGAATGTGTTAACCTTAAGCAAGGCTGGGGCATTAAGTTATTAGCCTAAAGGTATGTCTTGTAACACATAAAGTAAAACTTGAGTTATTCAAGATGAGACATGCAGATTCGTTAGAATCACAAAGATTATTTTTCTAGTGAGCCTGTGCCACTTAAAGAAGAGAAATTTTGGACTGACAAATTGATAATACATAAGGAATCACTATGTGAGTATTGCCACACTACCACATTACATCCATGTTAGTAGAGTTGAGGGCTCTCATGACCATGGAAGGCTCTGTGTCGCTTGATCATAGATGCAGTTACCGCCATGATTCGGTGTCTAAAACTCTATGGGATAGGATTGACTTTCTAATATGACCTCTAGACCAATTTATTTTAAAAATTGTGCACATAAAGTTTTCTTAAAGAGTTGTTAGCCTGTGATTTGTTTTGGTCAAAACTGTTTTTAAATCCTTTTAAAAATAAAAAATTTAATGTAAGTCCAAGTGGGAGAATGTTAGAATTTTAGTTCTAATAAAATCCCATATGGACATAATTAAATCCCTAAACCAGGCTAATTAAGATTTTGGTCTAATAAAGTGGGGTCATTAAATTATATTAGAAGTTTAATGTGGACTGGCTTAGTGTGGGTCAGATAGATTCCTATTGGGACTGTGATGAGTTAGACCCTATATGGATTACTATATAAGGAGAGCTAGGTCCCCCCCTCTACCTATAACAACTAATTATTCTCAATCACTGTTGAGGAGTGCATTCTGGAAAGAGAGGGAGATATTCAGTGTTCATCGTCCCTGCGCATACGGTATTCTCATCAGGCCAGTTACTTTGGGAATAGAGGGGAAGCACCTAGATCTTTGTTCTTTATTTTTCGCTGCAATCATCATCACTATGGATGCGAAACAAGGTCAGTGGTTCTATCCCTATTTTCTATTATTTATTTGATTGTGTTCTTGAACGCCCTATGGAGATTCTGGCTTTTAGGATTTTGTTCCTATTCGGATCAATTTATTCTAACATGCACTTCTATGGAAACAACGAGAGAGAGAGATAGAGAGAGTGAGAAACAGAGACTTGTAATCTTAAACCCTGAAAGGAGTAATGAGAGGATGGGAAGGGGGGAGAAGTGGTGAGGGACTCCTCTCTTCTACGAAAAAACCCTAAATCGAGATGGCGTTGAACATTGCCTCAATAGATCACCATCTTGAGAAGTTGTAGATGACCAGAACCATAATTTGACTAGAGTAACAGAGCAGGGGAAGAGGGTGGGAGGGGTGGGTAAGCTCACAACCCTAATAGGGGTATATTAGTCATTTTGAGTTGTGAATTACCAACACCGTACCACTTAACGGGAATAATATAGCAGAGTGAGGCTGATTATAACAATCAACCAAAACTCAGGGAGTGTGGTTGTATAATTTAGAAACACAGGAGGTCACTATGTATTTTATACAAATCTCAAGAGGTGTTAGTGTAAGTTTTTCATATATTTATTGTACTTTAAACTTGGAAATAGAGTGATGTCAGAAGGGTAGAACTGAAAGTAAAATCTCTGAGAGGAGAAAAATTCGTACAGTACCACCGCAACTCCGTTTGAAAATTAACGTTGACGACAGATGTAAGAGATAAAACACCAAAAACGAACAATTGCAGATTCCGTGTGCGGTCCTATTAAATCGTTTCGCTTCCTTCCTTCCTTCCCTCTCTCTCTCCACTCTCCTCTCTCCTCCCTCCTTCTCTCCTTCTCTCCTCTCTCCTCTTTCTCCTAGCTCCTCTCTCCTCTTGCTCGCCCTGGTACTGGTAGCCCTGGTACTGGTAGAGCTGCGATGGAGAACTTACGGACTCTGTCTTGCTTTGTTGAGCACTTGAGCTCGTTCTGTGTGTTTGTTCATCATCTTTAACTTGCATGAATCATTGTTTCACAAGTACCGCTTTGTTTGTGTGTGTGTGTGTCAAAATCTCAATCTTGCTCGCGCTTTCTAACTTACTCTACCTTTCACAATTCAAAAGGGTTGCGAGTGGTTGAGGACCGAGACACTTCAGGCCCGATGTTAGGGCATAAAAAGATCTCCTTTTGATTGCTGAGGTATCTCTTTCTTATTCTCACATAGGCTTGCGCTTTCTTTTTAATTCCAACTATTTTTTTTCCTGCTTTTTTTCGTTGTTCTTGCTTAATATATTGGTTTATAGTAATAAATAGTTCTCTGTTTTTTATGCTCAATTTAACTCTGTTAAGTATTTATTTGTTAACAAATTTCTTTTTCCCTTTTACCTTGGTGGGGTGGGCGGGGGGTTGTTGAGTTTGGATTTGGAAGATGAAGTTAATTGTTAGGAGCTAAGAATTTATGCCAAGAAATCAAATCTCTGCACTGAGCTTTTGGCTTCCTTATTTATGTTTCATTTAACCAATAGAAGATTATTTACATGCTGGTACATATTGATGCTTTGGGGTTACGAGTTGCTGGTGCCAGTTTACATGCCCAATGCAGTGCAAGATGCTGGGCAGATAGGAAATAAAAACTTCTGTATTCTACATTCAAAAAATGTTTTGTAATCATGCATAGAAGTTCTAGACCCAGCCTCATTTTTGAGCATTTGACTTAAAAAAAATAAAATAAAAAACACAGTTGTTTGAACATTTTTTGAACTTAGGCACTTTGTCCTTTTGTGATGCTTAATTATTCGATGTGACTAGAAGTGCTAGGATTACCAGGACTGTGTAGGAGAATTAGTAATATTATAATTCTCAATTGAATCTTTGCCCTATACAATGAATCACTACAATACTATAAAATACAATGACATACCGTTCACCGTCGAGTCATTAGTTGCGGCGGAACTTGACGAAGCCATTGCAGCGTTTTGATGAGAAGAATATCAAAAGAAGAGAAGGACTTCTTCCCTCAATCCTTCTATATGCCATTCTTTCAATGGGTTAAGATTTGCTTGTGCATAGATGAGGGGAGGGACCTTCTCCTTCTTAAATAGTCATAATCTGTCGATCTCCCATAAAGATTTGACTGTTAGACTAGAGGATTAATACTCCCATAATGAAGCCTAGTAATGGAACATAATAGATCAAGTTTAATGAAACCCATAACGGGAACCATTGAATGGGGATGGAGTTGGTCAATTGGCCAATCAAAAATTTCCTACAGACTGTTGATAACTTGGGACCTAAACTTTCACCTTTCTAAACTCTGAGTTTGTTTGACTTTACCACCACTAATTACTGGGAAGGAAGAGAACTGTGAATTGGTTTGTTAAGAACTACGTCGACGCTGTGTGGCTCTCCATCAATCCATGTAATTTGTATCTTCCAGATTAATTGCAAAGGAAACATATCCCTCAAAAGGAAATTCGGTTTTATGGAGCTTCTTAATAGACTGCTTTTTCTGTCTTAGACATCTCTCCATACAATTAGTTGATGCAAGACTTACTAAATTAAGCTTCCTCATTTCCTTGTAAATAGTTGATACGATCGTTTATTCTTTGTTGCTCACTTAGTAGCCCTTGATGAATTCGTTTTAATAAGGATCCTCCATCCCAGCAAGAAGATGGTGCGCTACCACACAACGTCTTCGCGCTAGTGCGCTCTGGAGTTGCTTGGTTCTAGCTTAAAGCTTTTATTGTTCTAAATCTTATTCCCTTGTTTTCTATCATCCTTCCCTTGCTATCTTTCTCAGTTCAGGCCTTTACTGTGACTCCATATAATTAGTTATCAAAAGTTTACATTTTTTTTCCGATGGATGTTAAAACATTTTTAAAGAATTAAGAAAAAAAATGTGAAACTCTTAGTCAAGGAATATAGAAATGGGAGTAACCGTGAACAGAAAGCTAGTCAAATGGGATCTTTTAAGAGGGGTTTCAAATTCTTAATGGTACCAGAATCAGAACCATAGATTTGAGTAAGTTTGTTAGTAAAAAAGATGATTGGTTTGGGACATGTTTATAATTATTGAATTGCAATTATGATATTGGCATGCGTGAAATCATTGGGGTGTTTTTTTTATGATTTTATTTTGGAATGTTTTATGCATAAATAGACCAGTAAAGTTGTAATATTTTAATTCTAACTTGAATTCATCTGACCAAGTATACACTATTGTGTTACAAGAGTGTTTTTGATCTCTTGAAAGAATGGAAGACAGTATATTTGAAACCAATCAGTCTACATTAATTTGAATGCCTGTTTTTTTCTCTTTTAACTTTTTTTTTTTTAATTTGAATCTTTTTTCTGAATCTATGCATGCTCTTTCACTCAAACTATATATGCACAAATCCTGTTATTTTCTGTCTTATAATTTCCTTGTAAAATACAGCCAGTTAAGAACCATTCCAAGCATATCATGGGCTCAAGAATGAACTCAGGAGGCAGTAGGACTCGGAGCGTAAAGCATATGTTCATTGTTATAGGTCTTTGCGGCTTCTTTTATCTACTGGGGACATGGCAGAAAAGTGGTTCTGGTAAGGGAGATACCATAGCATTGGAGATTATTAAGCAGACAGATTGTGGCATCTTGGATGGTTTGAGTTTTGAGACCCACCAAAATGACGGTGGAACTTTAGACTATTCTGAGGTTTTCAAGCCCTGTCTCATCCAGTACACTGATCATACTCCATGTCAGGACCAAAAGCGTGCAATGACCTTTCCACGGGAGAATATGATCTATAGAGAAAGACATTGTCCATCGGAAGCTGAAAAACTGCATTGTCTTATCCCAGCACCCGAAGGATACATGACTCCATTTCCCTGGCCAAAGAGCCGTGATTATGTGAACTATGCAAATGTTCCTTACAAAAGTCTAAAAATTGAGAAGGCTGTCCAAAACTGGGTACAGCTTAGGGGTAATGTGTTCAAGTTTCCCGGTGGAGGAACAATGTTTCCTGAAGGATCAGATGCTTACATTGATGAGCTTGCATCGGTGATCCCAATTGCGGATGGCACAGTTAGAACTGCGCTGGATACGGGTTGTGGAGTACGTTGGTCTTCAAACTTAAGTTTTCCTGACCATAAGAATTCATGGCTTTATTGTTGTAGTGTAGTGCACTAGTCATTTTCTCATTGGATAGTCAGCATTTTTATTCTACTTCATAATTTGAACTTATGCCCTCTTGTTTATGTTGCATTATGTATCTCTACAGTCTTTCAATGATGCTGGCATAGTTGTCAAGGCAGCAAGGTGACCCAAGACGGTGGAGGGGTGCCTAAACGCTTAGGTGACAAGGTGCCCGCCTAGGCGACCAAGGGACCCAAGTGTTATTTTTTACTTCCCTTCTTTTCTAACATTATTTAATATGTTACAATATATACCTTATATCATAAAAAATCAACATTAAGCCACATCAAGTCATCAAAAATCAACATTAATCCACATCAAGTCATCAAAAATCAACATTAAGTCACATCAAGTCATAATTAATTAATATTAAGCCACCTCAAGTCATCAAAAATCAACATAGAACTAGAAGACAACAGAACTGAAGAAACAAGCTATTGGAAGTTTGAAACAATCAAAACATGCAGTTGATTTATACTTTTCTTGGAATTGGTTATGTATACCTAGTCTCACATTTGGTTTATACTGTTCTTAGAAAATATGATCTTATCCTTAAATAATTAAACTGCTCTCGATTTAGAGAAATGTTCTTGTTCTCTAGGAAGTTTGACTGGTCAAATGACTTTATTTTTACATGAGACTTTTTGTATTAGGTAGAGCACAAAAGCAGCTTTCGGACAAATCCAAAATTGCTTAAATCTGTTTTATATTGAAGGAGTTATGTTCCGGTCAAACCTTATTTAGTGTACGCGAATGCTAACAAAATTGCTTTCAATTAAAATAATTTTTTTTAGATATCAAAACAAATGATTATTTTACCGCTCTTTTGCTTTTTAGCTGTGTTTTACCATATTAAGATTTATGAAATCTTTAGATTTGAGAAAAACCCCAACATTAGAAAGTTGAAAATTTCACCTACTGCCGAAAATCCAGTTTATGTTCTTGAACTGGGGGGGGGTGACTTTTTATCCTTTTGGAATATGGATAATTCCTTATTTATGAATAATATCCTAAGTAAACATTTACTTAAATGATATTTGGCATAAATAAGGGCCAAGGCATTCAATACCACTAAGGTGACAACCGCCTAGACCCCCACAAATCCACTTGGACGCCTATGTGGTGCCTAAGCAACGCCTTGACAACTATGGATGCAGGTACATAAGTACCATTGTCTCAAGGATCAGTGCTGTAGAGTGGGATCAGATTGGTCCAGGCATGGCTTCTGGATTGAGACAGATTGCCCGATCCAGTGACATGATCGGACAACCTAATTTCAATCCACATGGAGAAGCAGATAACTATGCCAACCTACTTTGTAGGATTTTGACTCAGACTGGACTGATCTTTGACACCATGGGTATCACAGTGGCAGGGAACCTTGCTCTGGAGATGTGGAGGAAAGGTTCAACTTATTGATACTTCAATTTCTCTATCATTGCACACCTAGCACAGAGAGGTATAGGAAAGGTTCAACTGATTACAACCCACCATTTTTTTTAAGAATTTGACATGTACTCATCTATGGGTAATATTTGTCTAAAATTTGTGCTTTAAAGTATGGTGGACATACAGGGCAAGGATCTACTCTAGAGGTCCTACCAAGAATTTGCATAGAGAGTCAACTGGATGGTCCTAACAATCAAATCTATGAAAAAGTTAGCAACTCAGTAAATGCAGTCTAGGAAAAGTTAATATTTAGCAGAAGATCTAGTTGAGTTTTGACTTAGTGTATCTTTTGAGACCCATATATGGTGGGGCCTTGCCCATTGCATGTATATTTAACATATGGCAGTAATGGTTCAAACCATATATATGCATGGGTTCTTGGCCAATTTTCTTCTATTTTTATTTATGTATTTTGGGTAATAGGAATTGTTGATTTTTAGTCCAGACTCTTCTAATATGCTCAATCTCAGTTGATGACCTCATCGTTGGTAGTTGCTGGACTGACTAACTCAAGCATGGTATAGGTTGCAAGCTGGGCTGCATACCTGTGGACGAGAAATGTAATAACTATGTCGTTTGCACCACGGGACAATCATGAAGCGCAAGTACAGTTTGCATCGGAGCGAGGTTTACCTGCTGTTATTGGTGTACTTGGAACCATACAGCTTCCATACCCATCAAGATCCTTTGATATGGCTCATTGTGCTCGGTGCTTGATACCATGGGCATCAAATGGTAAATGTTATTTTATGCCCCTCCCTGGGATTTAGAGGCCTTAAACATGCCATTTTCATTGTAAATACTTAGGAAGACACTGGATTAGAATTTTAGTTGATTCTCTATTTCTTTTTTCTTTTTCATTTCATGTTTCTCTATATCATCTTACAGATATAAAGCAGTCAATAAATTTCCACCTACTTAAAATTTTTTTGGATTATTTTTCAAAAGCTAAAGAATAATAAGGCTGGGGTGGGTGGGAGATCCTTCAATTTCTGCACAATTATCATATATCTAACAAGAAAATTTGTCTTTCATATTCTACTCCAAGTTATTGTGAAAATGTACTGAAGATTTCAACAGCTGGATTGGACATTAATTTTTTCCCCTATTTTTCTATATTTCCTTGCTTTATCTTCTGATTTTTTTGTCTTAAAATCTGGAGGAAAAATGAAAAAGAAGTGAAATAAACCTTTCCTAGAAAATTTTGAAAGGGCGGGGGGGGTTGTATGTGGGAGGGCATGTTATGACCTTCAGTGTGCTGTCTTACTATTCCATGATGGACTGATAGTGGCCTACTCAACTTCTGCATGGCTGAATTGATCATGAAGGGGCCACAATTTCCTTTTTCCCCTCAGGGGGTTCATCTATTAGTGGAAGTGGCTCAACCATAGTCATTGATTAGCTTATCCTCGGATTTGAATCCCTTGATGATATTATCACCTATTTGAAAGCAAATCCTAATGTGGGACCAGGAATTTCTTGTTCTCTTGACACCCTTTGTCTAGCAACTCTGTAATGGACTCTTTGGCCAATAATTGCAATGATGGAATCTATATTTACACTTACACTCACATCCTGTTTTGTTTTTCCCATTTTGAGTTCCATTTACTTTATTTCTGCCGTTTTGTTATAGTCTCGTGCTTTGCAGGCTTATTTGTTTGATTGAATAAATGAGCATTCGTTATAATGGGAATAAGATTTAGGTCCAATTCTCAGACCAGAAACTGTTCTGTATGCAGACGGAATGTACCTGATGGAAGTTGATCGAGTTCTCAGACCTGGTGGATACTGGATCCTTTCTGGCCCTCCCATTAACTGGAAGACCTACTATACAACATGGAACCGGTCTAAGGAGGACCTCCAGGAGGAGCAAAAAAGGATCGAACAGTTGGCTGAATTTCTTTGCTGGGAGAAGAAATATGAGAAGGGAGATATTGCCATCTGGAGAAAGAAACTGAATGCTGATTCTTCTTGTGATATACAATCCACAAGTTTCTGCGAATCAAAAAATGCTGATGATGTCTGGTGAGCTTTCTTTTCAAACTATGTTGACTCCATGACATTGGTGCATTGGTCACTGGGGATGGGATAATTGGTTCATGGTTGGACAATGGACTGGGTGCTTGGTCCTATGATTAGGTGTTTAACTCAGGCCTGGATTCTGGATAGATCTCATGTCTGTGTCTAAATTAAAGTGCCATAATCTGGTTTAAGTGTTGCCTTCACAGGGTTCTGGGAGGGGTGGAATTGGGTCGGTCCTAACCTTCGGGTGGTTTTTTTTTTTTGGGCGCAAAGTGGCTGCCCTCAGACTTGAACCTGTGTCTTCTTGCTGGTTCAGATTTGTCCATGTCTGAATTAATTTGTTTTGTATAAATGGAATCCTTTATTACATTTTATATGTTCAGAATTTTGAATTATTTAAACAAGGAAGTACATTTGAGGTTTAAATAAAACAATGCCATTGTTGTGGCTTGGACTTAAATATCTGTGAATTATTACATGTTTTGGTTTGTGTATTTGTCCCAAGCCTGGGTAAAGGAGGAGAGTTGGTGCGTTAAGTCGACAGCTAGCGTCTTAAAAACATTAGCCAAACCCTTTTGCCCTAGTAGTCATCTATCATATAGGTGACGATTGATGGCACTTGATGATGAGTCAAGTCCAAATTACAATGTGGTACACCTACCACAAATAACTGGTGAGGAAATCAACACTATATCATAGGAGAGCCTAGTAGTCAATAGGATAATATCACCAGTGATGATGCCTCTGATCATACTGAGTTGAAGAGAATGATGACAATCATTCTACAATTAAAATACTCTGCGCTAGGAGGAATGTTCATACCCACCACACGGATTGATCCGTGTATTGTTGGCCTCTATCCTTGTCCTTTGTTTGGGATTCTTTTGCTCGAGGCAGTTAATGACTGTATGCCTATTTGAGATAGTTCAAACTTTACACCTCCACTTGACAAGAGTTATTGGCCTGACAATGTTATCCTAGAACTTTATATTTTTGACCTTATGCTAGGGCGTCTCCCAGAAGCGATGTGCTGCATTATTTCTTGGGTATAGTGAATTGTGAGAAAGAGTTAGCTAGGGCATCCCCTGTAAGCGATGCACCGCTTCAGCGCCCGGTTGCGGTAACAATGGAGCAAGGGTTCTCACACCATGGAAGAGTGCGGGTAAAAAAGATGGTCTAAAAGCGTAGGATTAGATTAACATATTGGAACATATGAACCTTTTTTTTGGGGGGGGGGGGTTTGAAAACATAGGAACTTTAATGGAAAGGAATTTAGAATTGATAGATATAATGAGAAGAAGAAGAATTAACATAGCTTCTATACAAGAGACTAGATGGAAGAGTAAAAAAGCTAAGGAATTAGATGACTATACACGTTGGTGTACTGGGGACAAAAATAATAGCAGTGGGGTGGGAGTAGTATTAGATAAAAATTTTAAAAAAAATGATGTTGTAGATGTTAAAAGATTGGTGATAGGGTAATATCCATCAAACTTATGTTAGGAAAAGAGGTAATCAATATAATTAGTGCTTACACACCCCAAATAGGATTGGATGAAATTAGTACTAAACACATTTGGGAACACATGGATAGATTAATTCAAGGAATTAGTCAAGGAGAAAAGATTATTATTAGAGGAGATCTAAATGGACATGTTAGAGGAGATAGTAGAGGATATGAAAGAATTCAGGGAGGACATGGTTTTGGAGATAGGAATGAGGAGGAAATCTCAATTTTAGAATTTGCTATGGCTTATGATCTATTAATAGTAAACACATGCTTTGAAAAAATATAATAACATTAAATAACCTTCAAAAGTGGGCAAAATAAGAGCCAAATAGATTTCTTTCTCACTAGGAGGACCAATTGGTTATTATGTAAAGATTGCAAGGTTATACCAGGGGAGAGTCTAACCATGCAACATAGATTAATGGTCATAGATATGTGTTCTAAAATGCTGAATCATAGGAATTATGAGATTATATGGCCTAGGATAAGATGGTGGATTTAAAAGGAGAAAACATGAAGACATTTACTGATAAATTTATAAAACAGGAAAGGTGGGACTTTAATGGAGACATTAATGTGATGTGGAATGAGATGCCTACTTATATTAAGAATGTAGCTAAAGAAGTTTAGGTGAATCTAAAAGAAAACGACATTCTTCTCAAGAAATTTGGTGGTGGGATGATGAAGTTCGAGGATCCATTAAGACTAAGAAATCTAGTTTTAGAACTTGGCCAAGGACTAAGGATGAGGAGGATTTAAAAAGGTATGCAGTTTTTAGAAATGAAGCTAAGAAGATAGTAAGGAAAGCAAGGACTAAAAAATGTGAGGATCTCTATAATAATTTGAGCTCAAAGAAATAGAAAAATGATATATGTAGTTAAAATGAGGAAAAGGAAGAGTAGAAATTTCATCGATATTAGATGCATTAAAAGTGAAGATAATATAGTATTAATAAGTGATGAGGATATTAAAGAGAGATGGAAAAAATTATTTCTACGACTTACTAGATGAGAACAATATAAGTAATAATGTTTTAGAAGGTTGTCATAACCATCATGAAACCACAAGTCTTAGATACCTATGAAAATTTAGGGTGTTTGAAGTAAAAGAAGCTTTAAAGAAGATGAAAATATGTAAAGCAATAGGTCCAGATGGTATTCCAACTAAATGGGGTTTGCTACATGGATTCAGATTGAAGGAGCTAAAAGAGCCAAGGGTAGGCTAAAATGACTCTAGGAGATGATGTGAGGAAAGACATGCATAGCTTAGTACCAGTAACAAGTATGGCTTTGAATAGAGCTGATTGGAGAAAAAGGAATTATGTAGCCGACATCATTTAGGAGGGATAAGGCTGAGTTGAGTTGTTTACTCTCATTGACTATAAGTTACAGCTTGAACGGAGATAATAAGTAACTTAAATTAGCTTGCTACAAACACACAAACACAGATTTGAGACATGAGAATTTTGTCGAAGCCTGGGTACTTCTGGGTTGTACTGCTTTGGTTGGATGGGCCGGAAAACAAAATCTCTACCCCATATGACCCACAGGTAGGGATATATTTTTCACAAGAGAACTGGAACACAGTCTGCTACTCCTCCTTAAACACTCATGGATAAGTTCGATTCTGTTGCCAACCTGTTATTAGCTAGATAGTTATTATTATGAGCATGAATATTTTTATTAGTTTAGTGAAACTGAGTAGGATGATGGCAGTGATTGTATATTCTTTAATGAATGAGAAAACTGTGATTCGAACCCCCAAAAAAAAATTAATGCAAAAAACTGGAACATTCATGGGATTACCATTTGATTGCATTTTTAAAAAAAAATCTTTTGGTGGAACAAATGTGGTTTCGAGTAGAATGGTAATGACTGTTTGGGATTTGGTTGTCCATTTCAGATATCAATAACAGAAGGGCCATGCATTTTTTTTCCTTGTCATATTATGATAAGAACTTTCTTTTGTGTAGATGTACTGAATTGGATCTTTATGCCATGAAGTCTACAAGTATACTGAGGAGTTTCTTCTCTCACTTAGAATTGCTTTCTAAAAGCTCTTAATTTAGCATTCTGGGTTCTTATTTATCTATCTGACTTTTGTGTTCTATTCTAGGTACAAGAAACTGAATGCATGCATAACCCCTTGGCCTGAGGTCAACAGTCCAAAGGAAGTAGCTGGAGGGGAGTTAAAGAGATTCCCAGATAGACTTTTTGCAGTCCCTCCTAGAATAGCTAAGGGATTTGTTCCAGGGGTCAATGCAGAATCTTATCAGGAAGACAATAGGTTGTGGAAGAAGCATGTAAATTCTTATAAAAGGATCAATCGTTTAATTGGAACTGGGAGATATAGGAACATGATGGATATGAACGCTGGGCTTGGAGGTTTTGCTGCAGCACTTGAATCACCAAAATCATGGGTAATGAATGTTGTGCCCACTATCGCTGATGAAAACACGTTGGGAGTCATATATGAGAGGGGATTGATTGGAATATATCATGACTGGTATGCTTTTTTACCCCTCTTTACTGGCAGCATTTAATTTTCATTTTTATGGAGTAGAGTTGCTGTTTGAATTTTAATCTTGATGTTAACTTTATCATACTTCGGCATATCTGATTAATCATTAGTTGTAAGCTGCACATGATGGGGATTCATGCATGAAAGTTGAAACTCTGGACTTTGAGAGATATATAATGAGCAAATCTGTAATGAAATCCTTTCAGGTGTGAAGCCTTCTCCACTTACCCTAGGACATATGACCTCATTCATGCTTATGGTATATTCAGCTTGTACCAGGACAAGTAAGTTGGTGTTCTCTCTTGCTGAATGTTGTAAACTAATAGTTTTTGCTTTAGCTTCTGGCTGTAATATATTATATTGAATAGTTCAAGGCATTACAAATGGATTTTTGATTTTCATAGGCATGGAAATTGGATACAGGATCCAATTGTTGCAGATTTATTTCTTGTTATTAACAGTTAATACACAGTGCTTCATTATTGGTAACTACACTTCTTCTTTTTCTGAATGATACATGGAAATGAGTCAGTTGCATGAGTCATGTGGGTTCAATGCCTTTGTATCCACCAAAAATGAATTGAATGAAATTTACCCTGAAGGTGGGTTGGGGGGAGCCTAGGGAATGCTATTTATACCCTTATGATGGTGTAGCTTTTGACCACCTTGACTTATTTCTACAAAGAGGAAATTTCTTCTGCGGAGTGAGAATGCATTAATTCTCTTCTAGGCAACATCTATCTTACTGAATAATTGGAAGGGTATCATCAATGCTTTTCCTTGGAATTAAGAGGAAAGTTTCCTTGCCCATGGACCATTCAACCATTTGCAATCTTTTTTTTACCAAAACTCAGAAACACTTAGCAAATGGGCAATGGAAATCTTCTTATTTTATGAATTTTACAATTTTGGTTTGAGTGGTCAAACTTCTAGTAATTTCGCTTCAGCTTAGTCATTTGAAATGATGGGCTTTAGGGTATAGCATACTAAAAAGTTTAACCTATGTGTTTGTTCTGCTGACTGTCCAAAAAAGTTAAAAAATACTAGGTCATACATTTTCCTCTTTTTTTTTTGGCTGCATCGTAATTTCATGATAACATTTTCTCCTGGTGGTCATCTTGTTTTCTGGATTGATATTGTTCTGAGGCTCTCTCATCAAGAATGATACTGATTTAATGAGTCAAAAAAATTCTCATGCTTCCTCTCATGTCTTCGGTGTGTGATTAAACATCAAACAGGTGCAAGATGGAAGACATGCTTCTCGAGATGGACCGGATTTTGCGCCCAGAGGGGGCAGTTATATTCCGGGACGATGTTGATGTCTTGAATAAGGTTATGAAGGTAGCAAGTGGAATGAGATGGGACACCAAGATGTTCGATCACGAAGACGGACCCCTTTTGCCAGAGAAGATACTGGTTGCAGTCAAACAGTACTGGGTTGGCAGTGACAGTGCTAGTATATAATTATCAGGAATGAGCCATGCAATGGGGAAACCAGGGAAGCATGCTTGTTACACTAGAGTTTATTTAAAAAAATTTCCGGCGTGTAGTTTGAGGTGTTCTCTCTCTCATCTTTATGCAATGAAAAGACAAAAAAAAAAACTAATCTGTTTCTCAGATTCATCTCATGCAGTGGTGTGTGACAGTGCTAGTATATAATTATCAGGAATGAGCCATGCAATGGGGAAACCAGGGAAGCATTCTTGTTACACTATAGTTTATATAAAAAAATTTCCGTAGTATAGTTTCAGGTGTTATCTTTCTCATATTTATGCAAAGAAATGATTAAAAAAAAAAAAAAAAACCCCTATTCTGTTTCTTAGATCCATCTCATGCAGGTTTTTTTTTATAGGTCCTCTTTTGAATCGTTATCGTCAGGTGGGGTCCACCTTCCTTTTGTGAGAGGCACTAGGGAACCGCATCGGTCAGAACCGCATGGAAAAAATTGTCTTCCTTTATCTTATTCTATGGGGAAGTGGAGGTGTGAATCAGGAGCTTTGAACCCAAGACCTCTTTGTATCAATAGGTTACTCACCGCATACGACCAAGTACGCTAGACTGTTGTTCACATAGTTTTAACTTTATTTTGTACACAGCACAAAATTAATCCAACCAGATTTTTTTCACCTCCTTTCCTCCCTCCTCTCCCCCCCGGCCCTCCTTTTTTGGGTTCGGTGATTTGAAAATCAGGTTTTATGTCTGGGCCTGTCCATAGAGTATCTATGGATGACCCTTATATTTTTACCAAGTAGCTGGTCTGATGCGGGTTGAAATTTTGTTGAAAGATAAACCCAAAAGCCTTGCTCATCACATGTTAAGTTTCAGTTTAATTGGAGTTGGCCTAGTGGTAAAATGGGGGTTTGGGATTTTAACAAAGAAAGGGAAATTTTCATGTATCTCTCCTGAGGTATCATGTAATTATAAAAATACCCATCAGTTTTGAAAAATTATGCATACCCTTATTTTTGTAAAAAGTTAATAATTGCATTCATCCCGTTAACTTGGAACTAACAATTAGGGGTGTAAATGCATAGCTGAAATCTGTTTTCGTATCCATGTCCGTATTTGTTTAGCACTATCCGAATCCGTTCGAAAGCTAAACGGATGTGGATATGAATAGTTTATAGCTATCCGAAAAGTTATATTTGCATGTAAACAAATAAAATATTCGATCCATATCTGTGTCCGTATCCATTTAGCACTATCCGAATCCGTCCGATAGCTAATCGGATGCGGATACGGAAATAGCACTATCCGAGTAGAATCTGATCCGTTTACAACCCTACTAACAACCTTAGAATTAAAAGGGAAATTAGCAAAATTGCCCTTAATGAGTTGTGGGTTTGAAAAAAAAGGAAAAAAAACCAACTAATCTTCCCCAAATCGTTTAGTGTTTGAAAAAAAGGGAACACATCTCTGCGATACCTGCAACTCATCTTTCCCAAATCGTGACCTAGTGACCACCAGAGGAGATATGATACCTACACAGTAGTGTAATACAGCATAGCTTCCTCAAGATACGTACACAGGCATTTGGGGATATCCTTAGAAGAAGAATCATTTGGACATCCACTTGTTTCCAAGCCCCTGGATCTTGACTGTATTGCAGGCCTCTTCCCCAACTCGATCCCTCCTGAAATCAATGGTAATCTTACTAACATTCCTTCTCTAGATGAAATTAAAGATGTTGTCTTTGGGATGAATCCCTCCAAAGCTCCCGGGCCTAATGGCTTCCAGGCTATATATCTTCTTTCAAAAATGTTGAATCTTCTCTCTTCTGACCTTCTCTTCCTTGTATCTAAATTCTTCTCCTCCGACACTCTTCCCCCTTCCCTGAATCATACTTTGATCACTCTTATTCCTAAATTGAATGGAGCTAAAAAGGTGAAACAATTCCGACCAATTAGTCTTTGCAATGTAGCCTATAACATTGTATCCAAAATTATTACATACAGGCGTTGTGCCTTCTCCTTCCCCTCTTAATTTCCCCACTTCAAGGGGCTTTTGTTCGTGGGCGTCAATTCTCTGATTACATCATTTTTTCTCATGAAATCTTCCACCACATAAAACATAAGAAGGGTAAATCTAGACTTGCTGTTTTGAAAATCAATATGAAGACTTATGATCGAGTTGAGTGAGTTTTATTAATTTCATTATGTTGCATCTGGGTTTTAGCTCCACTTGGTGTGCTCTGATATACTCATGTATATCCACCACCTCTTTTTCCATTAAACTCAATGGATCAGCCTTCTCTCATTTTTCGTCCCCGAGAGGACTTAGACAAAGTGACCCTTTATCTTCTTATCTGTTCCTTTTTATAATGGAAGCCTGACCTCGCATGTTAGGAGTTGGCTAGATTGAGGGTTTGTTTCGTGGCATTAAACTGTCGTGCTCTTCGACTCTTATCTCTCATCTATTATTTGCGGATGATTGTTTCATCTTCTATAGAGCTAATGCCAATGACATTCTCCCTATTAAATCCTTACTTGATCTGTTTAAAGATTTGTCTAGCTAGGTTGTCAATATTGACAAAAGCTCCATTCACTTCAGTGCCACTTGCAAAGAGGATACCAAACATCATCTTTCGAAGCTTATTGGGTTTAAGGAACTCCATCATAATGCTAAATACTTGGGTTCACGTCTCTTTCATTCCCGCTCGTCTGCGGCCAATTTTCATGACATTGTTGAAAAAATGAAAAATAAATTGGCAGGCTGGAAAATGCATCTACTATCTCAAGCTGAGCGCACTACCCTTTTAAAATCTGTTCTATCTTCTATTCCCACCTACCAAATGTCCATCTTTAAATTCCACAAATTAGATTCTCTTCAAAGAAATTTCTGGTGGGGCCACTCTAGCTCTAATAGGAGAATCCATACCATCTGCTGGTTAAAAAAATTTGTCAATCCAAATCATATTTGAGCTTGGGAATGCGATCATGTTCAATTCACAATCTTGACTTACTGTTGAAATTGTGCAGGAGGATCACTCAAAATTCTGACAAACTTTAGGTTCAATTTCTAAAAGCGAAGTATTTTGGCACTTGTTTTTTCGGGCTCCGTTTGGTTGCAACGGAAATTAAAGAGCAGGGAAGGAAAATTTTTCAAACCTAAAAAAAAAACATTTGTAATCATTACCTCATGTGATTGTATAAACTACTTAAATTTCTTACCACATCTAGTAAAGATACATTTTACATGTAATATTTATTTTATATTTTAAACCAAAGGGAAATAGATGCAAAGTAAAGTGAAATTTAATAACCAAATATGGAATGATTTGGAGTTAGATATATTGTCACATGGTGTCACATGGGGTAATGATTAAAAAAGTTCATTTTTTAATATGAAAATTTCCCTTCCCCTCCCTTTAATTCCCTTTGCAACCAAACGGAGTCTTAATGCATCTGTTCCCAAGAATTGTTCCCCTTTCTAGAGACAAATCCTTAAGTTGAGAATACTCTCCTCCTTCCTTGCCTCATATTCCATCATTTATCTATGTCTCTGAGTTGCGAGATTCTTCTGGTGATTGGAATGGTCCTCTCATCTTATCCTTTTTCCAAGCTAATGTATAGTTCAAGGCATTCTTAAAATAAAACTTTGTTCTTCCCTCTCTCATGTTTCTATTTTTTGCCCCTTTTTTTTTAAACTGGAAATTTCACTACGAAATTAGTAGCAAGGATCTTAGCAAAAAGAAATCCTTCTTCCATCTCCAGTCATCCACCTACCTCTTCTTCCCTTTGGAATTTCATTTGAAAATTAAAGATTCACCCTAGGTTTAAATTTTTCTTGTGGAAATGTTGTCACCATGGTTTACCCACAAAAAAATATCTTTCCAATTTTATGGCCATTGATACTACTTGTCTTCTTTGTAAATCAAAGGAGGAAACCTTTTGACACTTATTTGCCCTTTCGCTAGAATTATTTGGTTTGGTTGTTCTATAGGTCTTAGGATCTCTGATTTATCTTCTCACTCTTGGTCTTCCTTTTTATCTCTTTTTTTAACTAGGTTTTCTAAAAAATGAATCTTCTTTTGTTGGGTCTGTTCTATCCTTTGGGTTATTTTTCATTTGGGTGGAACGAAATCGGGTTTACCATGACCAAGATAAGCCAAATCCCTATTGAGTGCTCTCTAACATTAAGTCTTGGGAAGTTAAAATTCACTCCTGTACTCCTACTTCTACTAGACCTCAAGACGCCAACTCTCAATCCTTTCCTGGGGAGTTAGACCTCTCTTCAACCCCTACTCTTCCTCCCCTATTTGCCTTGAATCCTCCACAAGACAACAACCTTGTTTTAACTGATGGCAGTTTCAAATCTGACTCTAAGGAAGACGGTTGGGCATTTATTCTCTATATCAATTCATATGCTATTGTGATTGTATTTGATTATGGTTTTGTAGAAGATGCAGATGAAGCAGAAGCTCAGGCAATCAAACAGGTCATTCGATCAACAAGGGAAAAAGGCATCAAGCACTTGACTGTGTGGAATGACTTGACAAACTTGGTTTTTTGGCTCCAAAAAGATCACGGATCCTACTACTGACCATGGAAATTATATCACTTGCTTTTTGATATTGTGTCCTCTTTCACTTATTTTGATTGTATTGTAATTAAGAAAGTAAATAGGGATTTAGTAGTGCCAGCTCATACTTTAGCTAATAGAGCTCGTATATCCAGGGATGTAAATATGACTTATGGTTCTTACTGAGGCCTTTGTAATTTGTTTTAGTTTTCAATGCATTTTATTCTTGTTAGGATTTTTCCAAAATGCGACGAGTGTAGGCTTAATTAATTATCAGGTCGATCATTGATGGGGATCAAGAAATACAAGGGCTGACATGGCATGCTACTGTTTTATTGAGATGGACCGGACTGGCCTGGCCCATTGTGGAAGTGGGTTAGGGTTTGGGGAGTATTATAAATACTACTGATGAGGGGTCCCTGCAGTCACTATTCTCTTTTCTCTTTTCTCCACAAGAAAGGGAGCTGTGGGAGAGTCTAGGAGACGGCAGAAGATCCCCATCACAGATTGCATTCATTATCTGACGGATTGCTGCAGTTATTGGGGGCGTTCTCATCTCTTCTACATCAACAAAAGTGGTGAAAGGTACGCCTTACATTCCCTGCTTTATTTTGATTCAATCGTGTTCTAGAGATCTGTATGGGGACGGATTCGGGTTTGACAAAACCCTTGAATGTTCTAACAAGTGGTATCATATCCGACCATACAGACCTAGGATCGATTGATTATGAACTTTGATCTAGTTTTGACGGCGGAAATATGGATTCTTGGCAAAATCGTACGTTTTTGCCGCTGCCAGAATTTTCCACCGGTGAAAATTAAAACTTTTTATATGGGTGCGAAGGGCTCAGAGAGAAGGCGCGAGTGAGATCCACGCATCGACGGCAGTTAGAAAAAAAAAATTTCTCATAACGATGCTGACGTCAGCCCTAATGCTTGCAGGTCACGTTTGACCCGGTCAAAGTTGACCCAACCCGGGCAACGTTGACCCAATACTCGACCGTTTTTTGACCCGCCAACCCAGTTGAGTGAATCGGTGGTCCGGTTCAGATGAACTGAGTTTGGCCTGGTTTGCTTTGCGTGCTTCGGCCCGATTTGGTTCGTTCCGGTTCGATTTGAATAAATCGGTTTAGTTTGAATTTTTAAAACACACAAAAAAATGAGGAAATGACCAGAAAACTTCAAATGGACCATGTGGGTTCGTTTGGATGAATTTTGAGATGCGGTTTTTTTAGTGTGTCTGTTTATTCGTGCTCTTCGTTTTGATATGCAATTCGGCATATCTTGGATAAACAGAGATTATGGTTTTGACGGTTTTTATATTTTTCAGTTGTTTTGGGAACAGAATCAGCTGTTTTAGAACGTTTTTAATTGTTCCAAAAACTGTTTTTCCTGTTTTAGAACGCCGTTTTGATTGGATTTGTTCTGGGATGCCCCATTTTACTTGAATTTTTCAAGGCCGACGTTTTGGGTATCCAGTTTGAATATTTGGTTGAATTTATGGGACCTGTTAATGATGATTGTGTCACCTTCAAGTGACGTATGGGCGAGTGGAACATCTGATTGGGCTCCGGTTGATCTTGTTTCGTTCGTAATTTCAAGACCTACTCACTGATACCTAGTTTTGGACGTCTAATGATTCCAGGGACCTGTTTTGGACGATTATGCTACTTTGAGCATATTTGGACTATTGTGGGTTGACCATTGCCACATGGACGATGAATGTGCATATCACAACACATTATAGACGATCAATGTGTTTACTTCCACATATATTGCTGCATATCTGGTTGAAGAATTATGAGAGGGTAAAATGGTGATCCACCAAAGTGGCCCATTGAATCCTTTTATGGTTCTGTCAAGGCAGTGGAATAGGTCACATTAGCCCAAATGCGATGTTGCCAAAGATTGACGAGGTGATATGCACATGGATTGGAAGGATAGTGGTCTAAGGGTTCTAGTTGCCCAAAGATGCTGGGATTTCTGAAAAATACTGATCTTCACGAAAAGGCAGTGTGTCCATCCAAAGATAGTATACTCAAAGAATTTGGGATGCGTGGCCTAAGGGTTTTCTTACCACCCAAAGGTGGAGAAAATTTTTTGAAAGTCATCGACATCTCGCGGTAATTACAATACGATAAATTGTTATTGAGGTGCATAACCTAGGGGTTTCTCTATCACCCAAAGGTCGAGGAAGATTTCTGAAAGTTGTTGCTATCTCGCGGTATTTACGGTACGATAAAGACATGTACCTTTGACCCGAAAGGGCAAGAATGCAATGTTGTTGTAAAGTAGTATTGTTGATTGATATTTATCATCTTGATTGCATATAAATATGTGTTTGATGTGTTGATGATAAATGTTTGGAACCACTGATTTTATGATGATATGTAGCATGTTGATTTGTGCGATATATAAACCTTTAATGGTATGATGTTTGTTTCTATAAGTTGATGGAAATTTTACTGTTAACGAACGATAACTTATTATGGTAGATGAAATAATAAGTGAATAATTATGGTAACTGACGGTTAACCAACGAGCATAATGAACCATGAACGAATAATCCATCAATAAGAACTGAAATGATGAAAGAGTAACAATTTGTAACCTATAGGGTATAACCGGCTTTAAGGCATTTGACGGAAGCTACTTCGGTAGTATAGATTGAAAATGTATTATTAATATGAAAAGATAAAGCCAAACACTGAAATAAAACAAGGAATAATGAAAGTAATGAATGAGCGAATAAATCACAAAGAACATATTGAAGAAATTGATGCACTTAATAAACTACGATTATACCCTTAAAAGAAATTGATATCTAATTGTGCACAAGAAGAGAAAGAATCTTGAGAATGGTAACTTGACTGAGAACAAAAGAAGTAATAGGTTCAGCTTGACGGTTTTTGATTACTTTGTACCGAGATGTGTGGTTTGGATCTTTATTTCAAACTTGATCGATTTAGCTTGCTCGATTCTCTTGGTCAGTGGGAGTACTTCTTTGTATGATCTGTTTGCGGATTGAGAGTCCTTATTTCATTGATATGCGTGCTGAGTGGGAGGACTTAATATATGTTTCGTTTCGAATATGATGCTTCTGCTCGATGTGATGAATAGCATTTGCATGCATGCATATGATTGATGTGTTGGGGGCCTTTTGGTCTAAGGATGTTCGATTGGCGACGAGCCAAGTCGTTCTGCTATTTCTAGCCATGGATGTTCGATTGGTGATAAATCAAGTCGTTCGATTACCAACGAATCATGACGATGTTCAAAGGTAATCCATGAGTCGTACGATGCTCATGATACGTTCGAGGACCCACAAGGAATGATGACGATATTTATGTGATCATAGACGTGTACGACATTCCTTGTACAAAATCATCTCAAGGCGGTTCATGTTAGTAGGTAAATCTTTGTTTGTAGCTGATAGAAAGTGATATGCCGTATGTTGAGGTGTATTTTCTACTGTTGCTCGACATTGATATATTTGCTAACTGGATCAAGGTTTAGTAGCATTATTGTTGTATTGAGATCCCATGGCCACATCTGATAATGATGACCTTATAATTATTCTAGCCCAAGTGGGAGATTGTTAGGATTTTCTCAAAATGCGATGAGTGTGGGCTTAATTAATTATCGGGTCGATCATTAATGGGGATCAAAAAATACAAGGGCTGACGTGGCATGCTACTATTTTATTGAGATGGACCGGACTGGCCTGGGCCATTGTGGAAGTGGGTTAGGGTTTGGGGAGTATTATAAATACTACTGATGAGGGGTCCCTGCAATCACTATTCTCTTTTCTCTTTTCTCCACAAGAAAGGGAGCTATGGGAGAGTCTAGGAGACGGCAGAAGATCCCCACGCGGATTGCATTCATTATCTGATGGATTGCTGTAGCTATTGGAGGCATTCTCATCTCTTCTACATCAACAAACATGGTGAAAGGTACGCCATACATTCCCTGATTTATTTTGATTCAATCGTGTTCTAGAGATCTGTATGGGGACGGATTCGGGTTTGACAAAACCCTTGAATGTTCTAACAATTCTCACCAACGAAAAAAAAAAAGGAGGGGAGGGGATAACGTTAAGCTAACTACATATTCAAAAAAATAATAATAATTTGTAGTTACCTTTTAAGCTTCCGTTATCAGTTTTAATATTTGGGAAGTGGAGTACATATTTCCAATTGATTTGGATCATAAGTGATTATATCCGTCAAGTTCCCTGAATTTATAACTTTTGGCAGTTTCAAATTTCCACAATAACCATTACGAGAAGTCTATGAGAAACTTTTTACTTTCCAACAAGGAGATAAAACCTTGAATGAATATTTTTTCAGTTACAAGGGCATAGTTGAAGAACTTCAGATACATCAGCCCCTAACTACTAATCTTGATCAGTTGAAACAACAACGAGTTGAGTTTCATGTTGCAAAATTTCTTGCTGGACTATATCCTGACTACCAATCTGTGAAGAGTCAGCTGCTCACAGGGGAGAAGGTCCCTTCTCTCAATGAAGTTTTCTCACGTATTAATCATTTAGCTACTCCATTAAAACCTGATAATTCTTCCAAGGACAACTCAGCCTTTGTTGCTAATCGGGGGCAAGGACGTGGTCGTGGCCAATTCAGAGGCCATGGCCGTGGCATTGGTGGGCGAGATACAGGTTTTCAACCCATTGACAAGTTTGCCTGCCAGTGTTCGTATTGCGGCAAACCAAATCATACTGTGGATATATGTTAGGTCAAGAATGAAAAACCTGAGTGGGCAAATGAACTAGCCAATACTGCCATGATAGACATTATTATTGAGAAACCTACTGGTGATGTAAATTAGAGTTCAAGTGCTTCATCCTCTGTATCTTGTGATGACTACAACCAGATGTTTAAACGTCTACAACAACTTGAGGCTGTATCTGTCTCCACTTCTACCGCTACCCTTGCATATAAAGGTAACTCTATTTTTTATCCTTCTTTCACTTCATGGCTTATCGATTCCAATGCTTCCTGTCACATGACTGGTAAGTCTAGTTTATTTTCGTCTTCAATAAATAATGTTCACACCTCTTCCAATGTCATCCTTGTTGATGGGTCCTCTACTAAGGTAGCTGGTCATGGAACAGTTTCTCCAACAGCTTCCTTAACCCTCTCTTCTGTTCTTCATGTTCCCAAATTACCTCTTAGTCTCTTATCTGTTAGTCAAATTACTAAGTCGCTTAACTGTTCTGTAACCTTCTACCCTTCTTATTATATCTTTCAGGACCTTCAGACACGGACGATGATTGGTGGAGGGCTTGAGCGCGATGGACTGTATTACCTGGATGGCACTGGACCTTCCACTGTTGTCACCTCTACTACCACACCTTCTACCATGCAATGGCATCTACGCCTTGGTCACCTGTCTTTACCTAAACTCCAGTTAATGGTTCTTAGCTGCAAGTCTATCTCACATCTTGAATGTGAAGCTTGTGACCTAGGCAAACATCACCGTACCTCCTTCCCTGCCCGTACTACACCTAGAAGTTCTTCATTGTTCTCTTTAGTTCACTCCGACATTTGGGGACCCTGTCGAGTTCATAATAGGTTAGGATTTTCTTATTTTGTTAGTTTTGTGGATGATTATTCCCATTCAACTTGGATTTATCTGTTAAAGGACCGGACTCAATTTATTACTATATTCAAATTTTTTTATCAGGAAATAAAAACTCAGTTTGACACATGCATAAAAGTTTTTCGTTCTGATAATGCTCTTGAATACACTCAGACTGAGATTTCTAATTTTTGTCTTACTCATGGTATTATTCACCAAACTAGTTGCTCCTACACTCCACAACAAAATGGAGTCACTGAACGCAAAAATTGGCACTTACTAGAAGTTGCCCGATCCATTATGCTCCACATGAATGTCCCCAAACGATTTTGGTGTGAAGCTGTCCTTACTGACTGTTACCTTATAAATCGTATGCCATCCTCAATTTTAAATAATAAGGTTCCCTTTTCTATTCTTGACCCGGTTCCGTCTCCACCGTGCGTTTTTGGCTGTGTGTGTTTTGTTCACATTCTTTACCCTACTATTGATAAACTATCTCCTTGGTCCATTAAATGTATTTTCCTTGGTTACTCTCGTACTCAGAAAGGGTATAAATGTTTTGATCCAATTTCTCATAAACAATTTATTAGTGTTGACGTCACCTTTTTTGAGAGTACTCCATATTTTTCTGGTCCTTCACCCACAGTCCACAATGAAGATCTTCTAGGTCCACCATTACCAGTACCTATTCCCCTGGCCTCCCCTCACCCGGTTCAGGTCTATAACCGTTGTCACCATCACTGGTCTACAGAATTTACCATCCACCACTCCTACAATGCCAGCCCCCACTGTCCCAATCACAGTGTTTGGTCTGTTACCCTCTACTCCCAGTGTTCCGGACGTGCCATCTACTACAGCCAATGCTGCTCCTCTCGATCCTGCATCTGACTCTAATGTTGAAGGCTCCATTGACCAACCTATCGCTGTCTGTAAAGGTACTCGCTCATGCACTAAAAAATCCCACAAATCCTTAATTGTTTATCCTATTGAGCAATATGTTTTCATTTTTCACCTTTTCCCATATTATCACCCTTTTGTTGCTGCCATATCTACTCACTCTGTCCCTAAAACCCACCATGAGGTGTTCTCTCACCCTGGTTGGAAGGCTGCTATGGATACTGAGATGGATGCCTTATTATCCAGAAATACTTGGACTCTGGTTTCATTACCCGCTCGAAAGGACCTGGTTAAGTATCGGTGGGTTTACACTATCAAATATAATCCCGATGGTTCTGTCGAGCAGCTCAAGGCTCGATTAGTTGCTAAAGGCTATACTCAGACTTATGGTGTTGATTACTTTGAGGCCTTCTCTCCTGTTGTCCGGCTTAATTTAGTTCGTATCTTTATTTCTTTGGCTGTTAACTTTGATTGGCCCTTATATCAGATGGATAATAAAAATGTTTTTCTCTATGGTGATCTTCACGAGGAGGTTTATATGGAGCAACCTCCAGGGTATGTTGCTCAGGGGGAGAATTCTACCAAAGTTTGCAAACTTCGTAAGGCAATTTATAGGTTGAAACAATCTCCAAGAGCGTGGTTTGATAAGTTCAACTCTATTGTCACTCAGGTTGGGTTCTCACAATGTTATTCTGACTATTCTGTTTTTGTTCATCGCTAGAATAACAAATTGGTGGTGATGGTAGTTTATGTGGATGATATTATTATATCTGGTAATGATGCTTCTGATATTGCTCAAGTTAAATCATATCTTCATCAACATTTTCAGATGAAAGACTTGGGTGTTCTTAAATATTTTCTTGGTATTGAAGTCTTGAGAGGCAAGAAAGGTGTTAGCGTATTTCAAAGGAAGTATGTTCTTAATCTTCTAACTGATGCTGGAATGCTTGCTTCTAAGCCCACAGATACTCCCATGGACCCCCATCAGAAACTTGGGTGCATTAAGAGTGACGATTTTTCTGATTTTCACCAGTACAGACGATTGGTTGGGAAACTCATCTATCTTACTGTCATTCGCCCAGATATATCTTTTACTGTTGGAGTTATTAGTCAGTTTATGCAACGTCCAAAGAAAACTCACTGGGATGCTGCTTGTCGTGTGTTGCGATATCTAAAGAGTGCTCCTGGTAAGGGTCTTATCTATCAACCTAATCAGAGTGCTAATCTTGTTGGATTTTTGGATGCTGATTGGGCTAGTGCTGATGATGATAGGCGTTCTACTACTGGTTATTGTACTTTTGTGGGTGAAAATTTGGTCACTTGAAAAAGCAAGAAACAAACTATTGTTGCTCGATCTAGTGTTGAAGCAGAGTATCGAGCAATGGCCCATACTACAACTGAATTGATGTGGGTCAAATCATTGCTCCAAGCGTTGGGGTTTTCTATTTCTCAACCGATGAAGATGTATTGTGATAATCAAGCTGCTACTTACATTGCTAGCAATCCAGTGTTTCATGAGAGGGCTAAGCACATTGAAGTTGACTGCCATTTTGTTTGAGATGCTGTTCAAAAGAAGTTGATTTCTACTCCTTATGTTTCTACTGCCACTCAACTAGGTGATATGTTTACCCAGCCGCTGTTTGGACCTACCTTCAGAAGAAATTTTTCCAAGCTGGGCCTTGGTGATTTGTACGCTCCAGCTTGAGGGGGATTGTTGAAGATGTGTCTATCGGCTCCTAGGGTTAATGTATCTCGGTTAGGGTACTTATAGTCCTAATCGAGATACCTAACTTCTAGGTGTCTCATAATATGGCTGTAATAGTTAGTCCTAATTCTAGTTGGTTAGTCTTAGTCCTAGTTGTTAATCCTAGTCCTAGTAGGTTTCCTAGTTCTATTATGATTTCTGTTATTTTCTAATTCTTGTAATTCCTAGTAGGATTAGGAATGATTCCTAGTTAGACTAGGAGTCCTATTTTGTAAGCTGATTTCAGATATAAATAAAGGTTATGAGAGGAGACTGGATATCTCAATCACTTCAATCTCCAGTCCCCTTCTCTCTTCTCCATCTCTTCGATCTCTTCTCCACTCTCTCTCGGCCTTGGTTTTCTGTTGTTTACTTTGTTATAGTGCATTGAGGTTTGCCCGGACCTGGCTCCTGTCCAGTCGTGGTGGGAGCTGGACAGTTCAGCACTTGGAAACTACCCCAAAAATGGGGGACCTGGACCCCAGATGTGAAATGACCACCCCACCCCTGTTTTTGCTATCGTTTAGCGAGGTTGGACGCTCCAGCTCCCGCCATGGCTGGACAGAATCCTTTTCCGGTTTGCCCCTTCTATTCTAGATCTCGGTAACAAGCTAGCAGACAGAATCCGGAGTAAGGGACCATACCTTGCTATTCATCTACGCATGGAGAAAGATGTTTGGGTGATGACTGGGTGTCTTACTGGGTGGAGCCTTGACTATGATGAGATAATTCACAATGAGAGAAAATTAAGGCTAGAGCTTCTTAAAGCAAGATGGAAGATGACTTACCATGATCGCAAGCTTGCAGGGCTTTGCCCTCTGAATGCCTTGGAGGTTACTAGGTAGGGTTTGAAAACCTTTACTTTTGTAGTTATAATATTTGCATTGTTTCATGTTTAGGCTGCTTAATGCACTTGGAGCTCCAAGAAATGCAATGATATATTGGGCAAGAGGCCTTCCATTGGGGAGAGGGGGGGGGGGGGAGAAGCTTTACTACCTTTAATCAGAGAATTTCCTCATTTCTATAACAAGAATGACCCTGCTTTGCCTGGAGAATTGGAGCCATTTGCAAGCAAAGCCTCTCTTCTTGTTGCTATTGATTATATGGTTTCTGAGAACAATGATGTCTTCATGCCATCTCATGCTGGGAATATGGGGCATGCTATCCAGGTATTATGTTGCTAGCACCAAATAAGGGTAATACAACATAGCTTCCTCAAAATTCCAGTCTCTCTCCTCCGGGGGGCGATGGGAACACATCTCCTAGTCGCTAGGTCATGATTTGGCAAAGATGAGTTGCACGTATTGTAGAGGATATGTGTTCCCTTTTCTCCCTTTTTTCAAACCCTAAACAATTTGGGGAAGATGAATTGGTTTTTTTTTTTCCTTTTTTATAAACCCAACCTTGTAAGGGCAATTTGGTCAATTTCCCTTTTAATTTTAACGCTGTTAGTCCCATGTTAACGGGATGGGTGCATTTGTTAACTTTTTACAAAAGTAGAGGGCATGCATAATTTTCCAAAACTGACAGGTGTTTTTGTAATTACATTATACCTCAGGAGAGTACATGAAAATTTCCCAAAAAGAAATTAGCAACACCAAGTGTAGGGGTGCAAGTTTGACCGTGTCCTGTCGGCCTCGAATCCGCCGTGTGCCTGAATAGGGTATGGGCTGAGATATTTGGCCCTGAGGGCGGGTCAGGGCTAGAAATTTCTGGCCCCTGAGTTAAGGGTTGAGGCCTCGGCCTAAGTCTGGCCCAACTCGGCCCAACCCTGTTTTAAGTTATACTATAAAATATATATTGATATTATATAAATATATATTATAAACTTTAAACGTCACCCACATTTTATTATATAATATATTATATATGAAGATAATAAATGATATAATACATTTTATTATAGTGTTATTTTACGTAAAATTGATAATTTTCTCCGGGCCCATTCCAGCCCATGCATTTCCTTCCCCCTCCCCATAATCAGGGCCAATGGGGTCAGCCTGGCCCGACCCTGAGGGCGGGCGGGTCAGGGTTGGATTTTTCAAGCCCTGAGTCAGGGTCAGTTCAGGCCTGGGCCCAACTAAGGGGACTCAAGGTTGGGTTAGGGTTCTATAAAACCCAGCCCAACCCGACCTTGTTGCAGCCCTAACCAAGAAGGTGCAAAATGCAACTATTAAGAAGGTGGATAACACCACAATAAATGAGAGGGTACATAATTGAATTTAAGTGGGAATTTGGCAAATGATCAATCTAAACCATTCCAAATATTCTATGGTCAAAACTGCTACATCCGCAATTCACATGGCATGACTAGGTGGGTCACCCATAGAATACTCTTATGAATGGAGGGCTAGCATGACTTAGGTGGCATAACACTATGGTTTTTTTGTTTTTGAGCAAATTTCCTCCCCTGTTTCTTCTTCGGCGATCTGCAAACCTTCCTCACTCTACAAGTCGACGATATTCAAGAAAAGAAAGGGAGGAGCTCCACTCTGGCTCTGCTTGAGCGAAATTCAAAAAAGAGAGCCTCACTTTGGGCTGAATCTTGTACATGTCGAAGTTCTTGGATGAATGGACATTGTTTATTGCATTTGCTCCATTCATTCACCAGATGGAAATTGAGGATTTTAATCAACTCAGTTCTACCTCTCGCCCAATCCTATTGTTTTTGGCTGACGACTCTGTTTCTGAGAAGGGAAAATGAAACCTCGTAGAAGTAGAAATCCTTTGCACCTGCGGAAGAAAGAGATCCCTGGTGTTTCTTTTCTCCAAAATGTCCAAAACAATGTTGTACCCAGATTATCTTCTGCTGCAAATTATTAACTGGGTTTTATCTTTCCTCCTTAATTAGACTTGTTATTCTTTCGTTTTTAAATTTCTTTTATATGTATCTTTCGTTTTTAATTGATCATCTACAAGGACTTCACAAGAAAAAGAAAAGATCTAAGATTACAGAACTTCCTGGCAGAAACTCATTCTACGACTATACACATTCTTTAGATAACATGAAAGTAAAGAACGATAACAGGGCTACCATTGATCCCAACCCAGTTCAGAAACCCAGAACCAAGAAAAAGAAAACCCACACAAACGCCTCTTTGCTACCATTGATCGTCCTCTGCCACCATTGTCGTCGAGCTTTAGGCGATCTTGACTTCGATGTTCTTGGCCTTCTTGGGCTTCGGCGGGGGCAGCTTCTCTACAGTGACAGTGAGGACACAATCTTGGTAAGTGGCGGAGATGGACTCTGTGTTAGCATTCTCAGGGAGCACAAATTTCCTCATAAACTTGCCTACCCTGCGCTCCATCTTAATGTACTTAGCTTCTTCTTTCTCCTCACGCTTTCTCTCTCTGACAATTCGTTTATTCTAGGGGTGAGTGGTTCCAAGGATGTGTGCAGTGATGGATTCGGAGGTGTAGGCATTTGAAGGGAGAGTGGCTGGGCAAGGGAAGGTCCGCCAGAAAGAAATGGACACCTTCGCCGGAGATGGTGGGTAGCAAAACCTTAAAAATCGATTTAGAGATTTTAGGTTTGGAGGAGAAGATGTAAAGAGGGTAAAATGATATTTCATTTTAGTCATTAATATAAGGGTAAAGTTAGAGATGTAAACGGATCGAATTCGGTCGGCTAGTGGCATTATCATATTCGTATCCGATTATATTCAGACGAATTCGGATAATATCCTATCGGTTTTCGGTCGGATTCGGATAATTTTCGGATAGTGATTTTTTGAATACCGATTTTCCTAAATGGATATGAACATAGATCGAATACAAATTTTTGACTATCCGTTGACATCTTTACCGTTTTTATGATGAGGGCTAGGGTTAAGACTTGAGAGTTCAGCGACTCCCTTTTTTTCTATTCTTCGTAGTCTTTGATTTTCTCTTGTATTTATTTTCATAGATATGTGATTTCATGTTATAACATTCTATAAGACAATATATATAAACTAATAGAAAATCTAGAAAAAGAATCACATTATCTTAACTTATAAACTTATAAAAATAAGATAACAAAATCCAATAAGGTAACGTAAAAGGATAGATGAACACAGAGATATAGTTTAGATATTTTATTACTTTCAGATTGCTAAACGAATCGGATAATAATCGGTCGGATAGAGGGATTATCATATTCGTAACTAATTAGTTTCGGACGGATTCGGATTCTCCAAAACGGATACGAACGCGGATCGAATTCGGATTTTCGAATATCCGTTTACATCCCTAGGTAAAGTACACGTACCCCCTATAATGCACCCAATATTCCTTGTACCCTCCTAAGCGGCTCAATATTCCACGTACCACCCCTACTTTACACCCCAAATGCCAGATAGGTCCAATCCATTAAATACCACCATTAGATGCCAAAATTTTGACCATTTTACCCTTTGCTCCATTTTCTAAAATCTAAAAAGACTTAATTACCCTCACTTATTTGTTGCCCTAAACTAATTGAAAATGACCATTTTACCCTTTGTTTTATTTTTATAAATGAAAAGACCTAATTGCCCTCACTTATGTATTATCCTAACCTAATTAGAAAAGACTATTTTACCCCTAAATATTTGTTCCTAAAAACCAACCCAATCTAACCGACGAAAAGCTTGGGAGGACCTGCTGCTCCGGCAAGGCGTCCAGCTCCCTGCTCCGGCGACTTCCTTCCTTCTCTAACTATACGTATTGGCGTATAGCTGAACAGCTTGAACCGGGACCCAGCAATCCCAACTGGCTGCGATCCTTGGCCCCGATACGGCTCCATTCGAAACCCTGATTTCCCATCTCATGTCATCTGGGAATGAACAGCGATTGCAAGCCGAGGCGTTATTTAATCTCTGCAAACAGAATCTGCCCGATACGTTGTCTCTCAAGCTCGCTCATCTTCTTCAGTCATCTCCTCTCGTCGACCTACGAGCCATGTCGGCGATTCTCCTTCGTAAGTAGCTCACCCGTGATGATTCTTACATCTGGCCTCGTCTTTCTCCTTCTACGCAATCGGCTCTCAAAACTCACCTTCTTGCTTGCGTTCAACAAGAAGTTGCCAAGACGATATCCAAAAAGCTCTGCGATACAGTCTCCGAGCTTGCTTCAGGTATCCTTCCTAACGGTGGGTGGCCGGAGCTTCTCCCCTTTATGTTCCAGTGTGTCACCTCCGATAACCCTCGGCTTCAAGAGTCTGCTCTTCTGATGGAAACCCACATCAGGAGTGCTTGTTTGCGATTCTGATGAAGATGTTTCTTTCAATTCCTTTACAAATTTAGCCTAAAATATCAATCAAACCTTTAGAAACAGAATGCTCTGATAGATTGGACCCGGCAGGGTATAGAATTGAGCATCAGTCAACTAAGTTTTAAGAGTCAGAATCAAGTTTCATTGAAACAAGTTTAAAAAAAAAGAAGGATTGTCGTCGTTTAGGGTTAATCCAGGTTTATCATCATTCTCGGTAGATCCGCACAGTTCCGGTGACTCTTTGTTGGAGCTTATAGAGTTCGCCAAGGGGAGAATTCCGAAGGATTATTGGGGAGTTACCATCCCGGTTCAACAATACGCCAATACGTATAGTCGGAGAAGGAAGGAAGTCGCCAGAGCAGGGAGCTAGACGCCTTGCCGGAGCAGTAGCTTTCTCTAAGTACGGAGGCGCTCTAAGTGAGTTGATTTGGGGAAGATGAGGGCATTTTGGGGGTTTTTAGGAACAAATATTTAGGGGTAAAATAGTCTTTTCAAATTATGTTAGGGTAATATATAAATGAGGGCAATTAGGTCTTTTCATTTATAAAAATAAAACAAAGGGTAAAATGATCATTTTCAATTAGTTTAGGGCAACAAATAAGTGAGGGTAATTAAGTCTTTTCAAATTTAAGAAAATGAAGCAAAGGGTAAAATGGTCAAAATATTGACATCTAACAGTGGTATTTAACGGATTGGACCTATCTGGCATTTTGGGTGTAAAGCAGGGGTGGTACGTGGAATATTGAAGGGTGGTACGTGGAATATTGAGCCGCTTAGGGGGGTACGAGGAATATTGGGTGCATTATAGGGGGTACGTGTACTTTACCCTTAATATAAAAAATGTAAAACTGTCTTTTACCTTTCAAATCTAACATCTAAATAACACCGTCAGCCATAGGGGATTAGACGTAAAAGTTGAAACTACAGGAGGTGTTTTGTTATTGTCTCAAACACCAAGGGGTGCATGTAATTTGCTTTTTTTTTTTGTTTTTCTTGTGGAACTTTTGCCTTCATTTTATAATAAATTTTTACCACGGGATTTCCATCCTGGCTGTGTGGTATTGAAACCCACACCCAACCAGTGAGTAGAGAAATTTTCAGTCTTTTTTTAAAAAGTTTTAATTATATAATACAAATAAGTGTATTTAGGCATGGTTGAATGAGAAAAAGAAACTCATCTATACAATAGAATTGGAGTCTTCCATGAGTGGTTGTTGATCATGAACCAATATAACACTAATATCTTTGGAAAACAACATCCAGAATTATAATGTAAGTATTTTTTTTTCAAAAATTACAATATATTTTTGGTAAAACGATTTCAATAAATTAAATTTCCTAGTGCATTTAGGGTCTTTTTTGTATCATTTTTCATTTTGTTTTTGACCTAATTAAAAATAAATCATTTTGATCAAAATATAAAAACTGTTTGATAAATACTAAACACCATAAATTGTAGAATAAAAAATAAGTTTAATAACTACTTATGTGTAAATAATTTTGATAACATTTTTTAACAAATGCATGGAAATTCAACATTGAAATTAAGTTTTTTTTTTTAAGAGAAATTGGCCCAAACCCCATATATATTTTAGTGGTAGGTGAAGAAATTCTCCCATCACCCATCTTCTTTCCCAAATCAATTCTAACCGTAAGGGAAAGAGCATGGGATAGGGGCGGCTTGGCAAAAGAGAGGTTGAGGCGGTGGAAGGGGGTGTGAGAGGGATATTGAGAGGGGAAGGGGTAGAAGAAGAAAAGGCCGAGATTGAAATAATCCCCCACGGTCCTGCAAGGAGCCACGAACTGGAATCACCATGACCATTCGAGGGGACGGGTGATTGAATCTGTTTCTCAAAACCAAGAACAAGAAAAACAAAGCAAATCTGTTTTTTGTTTTTGAGTTTCCAACTTCGTCATTGGGAGTTTAATCAATTCCAAGTGATTGGATTTAATGGGTTATGGTGTATTATAGTGGGTCGAGCAGCTTTCGATCTATTTGTTCTGTGAGGAACACACCGAAAGAGCAGAGGAACCGCGTGGCCTGAAAAATGAATAGTGGAAACAAAAAAAGGTTCATTTGTCATAAACACAGAAGACCTGTTGAAATTAACAAAAAATCTCAGAAAATCAATACAAGAGTGATTGTGGAAAACAGGTTAAAAGATGAAACTTCACAGCTGGAAAACGGCAGCAAACTGCATAGAAATTTGTACATGATACCTCGGTGGGCTGGGACGAACCAGCGGAGGGGAGGAGGTGGAAAAGGGAGAGCTGGAGACTAGGGTGCGGGTGGGAGTTGCAGAGAGGATGGTGGGGCAGTGGGTTGGAAGGGCGGTGGTATTTCTTGATGTTGGATTGGGAGGATTCGAACAGGGGGTGATGCAATCTTGCAGAGTGGGACGGGGTCGCAGAGAATGGGTGGGGCGGGGGAAATTATCAACGCCATCCCCCGACGTTTGCCCATATTTTAAAGCACACCCACTAAATATTATAATATCAGCACCACCCTTGCTTTACCAAATTAATTCCACACAAACTCCCTACCGTGAGTTAAGAACTGTTAGGTAGTGATGTCAGTTATATAATATTCTTTAAAAGACAATTCTGCACTTCTTAGTGGGTGAAGTATCTAATTTACCCTTTCAATTAAATTACTCACAAACCCTTCTCTTTCTTAAAATAAACTTAATGGGAACCACCTCCCTTCTTCCCCTCCTTCTTCCTCCTCTGCAACCCCACTGCAACCCAACCCCACCACCCTCCCGTCTCCCTCTCCGTCTATTCCTTCCCCAACCCCCAACCACAACCACTGCTTCCCCGCAACCCCACCTGCGCAAATCAAAGCCATATATCTCTCTGTTCCTCTCGCAGCTGTTCTTGAGCTGAATACTGGGCTTCAATTGCAATTGCTTCTCTGGGGTCAGAAATTTAAAAAATTTATAAACTGCATCTTGGGTTCTACCACCACCCAATATTTTCCTGTCTTTTAATTTCTCATCCTCCTAACAGATCTCACTTTCAATTTCTTACACAATCTTTCAATACTGATCTTTCTTTTTTGGTTTGATTTTTTCTAATGAAGAAAACGAAAGGTATCTTTAACAGTTTCTTCCCGTCTTTTCCCAAATTATCCTAATCTATCACTTGAATTTTTATATGGTTTCCCCTTAAAAAACGTTAACTTGTTGACTTAATAATGTCTTCTTGTTTTTTTCTCCATAGATTGTTGTATCAACGAGGGTTTGAATTGGATTTGATTTTGGGATCTGGGTGGAACAACATATCTCATCAAAGACCTTGTGGATGTTCTTGACCTGGAGAGGGATCTATAAAGCGGGGCAGTAGGTGACGCCGTGACGGTAGTGGCGAATAGCAAGTCTGCAACTAGAAGGTGACGGGGATAGATGCAGAGAGGAGAGAGGATGTGTGGTGATGTTGAGGATTGTAGAGGAGGAAGAAGAAGAAGAAGAAGAAGAAGGAGGAGAAAGAGGCATTAGGCATTCTGGTTGCCATTTACCCTTATGTTTTAATGTAAAGGTTATTTTGGTCAAAAGAACTTCAGAAATTAACACCGTCCAATAATGAGTAACGATTGATATTAGGAAAAATTTCACGGACACCCCTTAAAAGTATCCAATATCTCAGAAACTTACCATACTTGGTCAAAATGTCAGACACCCCAAACGTTAAGCACAGTTAGTACCCAAAGGTGAAATATCCATTTTACCCCTTAGTTATTTAAATAAAAGGACAAAACTATCATTTCATCTTCTTCCCTCTATGGCTGCGGCTCCGGCGACCATCACCTACTCCGGCCGAGATGAAGGGAAGTGGCAACCATCCCTGGTTTCGCCTCTTCCTTCGACAAATCTGTGACTACATAGATTTGACGGCCCTTTCCACCTAGTGCCCCGGCTCTAAATCCGATCCCACAATCGGCTAAGCGTTGCCGGTTGGCTGCCCAGTTTGGGTCACATCTCTAATAGCTCAAACCTAGAGTCATTCTCACAGAATGGTGTGGTTCATAATGTCTTACCTTTGAACTTCTTGAACGACAGCTTTGGGGTCGGGATGTTGATGGGGAAGAGTGAGGTTCAGAGATGCTACGATAAGGGTTGTAAAGCAGGCTTGACCTTTGGCTTGACCTTTGGCTGAAATGAGAAGATCAAAAATTTGGATTTGATGTAGAGTCACACCCGCAACAACTTGAACAAGCTTGAGGTTGAGTCACACTTGTGGTGCTGCTTTTAAGGTACTTGATGCCTCCTACTGCCAATGATTGTTCTGCACCACTATCCCAAGATAAAACAATCTCCAACTAGAAAATAAAGCAGTTCTTCTAGTCCCCTTGAAGGAGCCAAGAGCTTCAGCACAGCAACCGTCTAACCTTACACAGACTTAGAAGAAAAGAGGTAAAGAAAAATAAACTTTTTGTGATTGCAAAGTATGGGCATGGATATATTTCAAGATGTATCTTTTGCAATGTATTTGGTTGGGTTTATATAGACCCAAAACCAATCCTTGTACACCCTTAGAATTCCCAAGAATAACCACCCATTAGAGACCAATTTAATTGGAGAATGAGATTTATGGACATGAATTGAAAATCAATTCCTAATTTATAGTCATTCTCCCCCTATGAATCATGAAAGCCCTTAAAATCCATTCATTCTCCACTAAAGACCATAAAATGCCTTAACATCCATTCATTCTCCACTAAGGATCATAAAATGCCTTTAAAAATCTCATAAAGAGAAAGACATACCTATGGCTATGAATTGAGAATTAATTTCATAATCTCAATCAATATCCTTGGCCCACCTTCCCACTCATAGTGGTGACCATGAATGGACTTTAGGGTACCCAAAGGATGTTACAACCCTTTGAAATTCAACCATTATCTCATTGATCACATGGGTCCCACACCATAACAAAGCATCAACACTTTTGAAACTTAAAAATAAAATATATATTAAATATTTTAAAATTTAACAATCCCCCCCAAGTTTTAAAACGACACGAAAGACACATGCTGTGACTGAATTAGACACTATTGGACACATCGTTGTAGGTGTCTTCTGGACTTAAACCTACACTAGGTCTAATAGACTGCGCTACAGAGTAGAGGTAGAGTCAGACTCCTTGAACCTTTCCTCATTGGTGTAGCTGACTGTCCCATTAACCATATCCCATAGGCCGACTCTTGAGCTACTCATCATATAACTACTTTGGACTTTTGAACTGGCCATGTCCCTTATCTTGAACTCATGAACGTTTTAGAGAATCCGTCAATAAGTTCTCATCGACGGCAGCCACACCCCCTACATTCACTTAGGTTAGTCCCTGGTATGCACCACAATTGACATACCCCCACATTTCCTGGGATTAGACTAATTAAGAGCTTTACTGCTCAACCTCTTTCTCTGTGGTAGTACTACTTTCACCATCTACAGCTTGGAATGAATATTTATACAAGTTGTAGTACAGAATCGGTCAACCGATGATTTCGTTTGTATCCTTTGAACCTAATTTAGGCATTTAGCCTCTTCACATAGGTAGGGTATCCATCACATGACCTATGGATTAGGCATTAACCCCATTCCTGTAGATACACTACACAAGTTCTTGATAGACATAGGCTTTGTGAACATGTCAGCTTAGTTACTTTCTGACTTCACATAATCGATAGCTATCATTCATTCATCTATGTACTGTCTCACAAGGTTGTGTCTGAGGCGTATGTGCCTTCTTTTACCATTATATATCCGATTCTTGGCTAGATGTATAGCCGCTTGGTTATTACAATGTAGTAACACCGATGGTGCCGATTTTTGCCAAATGGAATATCCGCCATTAAGTTTCTAAGTCATTCGGCTTCCGTTCTCACCTTTTTCAAGGCTATGAACTCAGCTTCCATGGTAGAGCCCGTTCCACAAGATTGTTTTGTGGACTTCCATGAGATTGCACTGCCTGCTAGTGTAAATACATACCCACTAGTAGCTAAGGACTCGCTTGTATTTGAGATCCAATTTGCATCATAATACCCTTCCAAAACCGTTGGTTTACCACTATAGTGTAAGCTATAGTTTATAGTGCCTTTTAAGTACCTTAGTAACCTATCAACCGCGCTCCAATGTTCCTTACTTGGATTATGAGTATGTTGACTCAACTTTTCTACCGCAAGGGCAATATCCGGATGCATACAATTCATTAGATATGTAACCGAACCAATAATTTGAGCATATCTTATTTGATTCACCGGTTCACCTAGGTTTCTTTTCAAATGACACCTCATATCAAAAGGTGTTTTAACCGCTAAAATTTTATGGTACCCATACATTTTAAGTATGTTTTTTGCATAACGGGCTTGGGATAATGAAATATGATTTTCTTGTTTGATGATCTTGATCCCAAGGATCACATCAGCCTCTCCTAAGTCTTTTGTGTCAAAACTAGATATCAAAAGTTTCTTAGCTTGATTAACCATTTCCAAGTTTGTTCCCATTATAAGCATATCATTTACATATAGTAGTATGAATACGCCCCTATCACCATAGAACCTGTTATATAAGCATCTTTCAGTGTCATTTATAATGAACCCATTTGAAATTAGAACCTTGTCCAATTTTTCATGCCATTGCTTTGGTGTCTGCTTCAATCCATATGAGGATTTTTGAAATTTGTAAACCTTTCGCTCTTAGCCAGTTACAACACAACCTTCTGATTATTTGTAAATTTTTTCCTCTCATTAAGAAATGCCGTTTTCACATGTATTGACGCCATTGCCAACATAACCCTTATCGTGGCAATTATAGACACTGGGGTAAATGTGTCAAAGTAATCAATATTAGGCTTTTGTCTAAAACACTTGACAACAAGTCTGGCCTTGAAACGATATAGTGACTCATCACCTTTTAATTTCTTTCGAAATATCCATTTGATTTCCAAAGTTTTAGACCCGAATGGTAAATCCACCAATTCCCAAGTGTTATTCGTCAAGATTGAATCTAGTTCACTCTTAATTGCCTCTTTCCAAGAAACGACATCCAGTGATGTAATAGCCTCTTTGTATGTAAAAGGGTCCTTGTCTATTAAATAGACAAGCTACTCATCATCTATATATTTGGGTCTTTTGAATCGCTTGTTCATCCTAGGCCGACTTTCATCATCATTACTCAATTCTTGATTGGTAACCCTTTCATTTGACTCAATTTTTCCATTAGTCAATTGACTATCCTTACTTATAGGTAAGTTGGATTTAAAGGGAAATAAATTTTCAAAAAACTCAACGTCTCTTGATTCTATGATGCTATTTGGTTCAATAACATCATTCATGGATTTAATCACCATGAACCGGTATGTTGTACTATTTGTAGCATATCCCAAAAACACACAATCACATGTTTTTTTGTCCTAATTTTTTTTTCTTGAAATCCGGTAACAACACTTTAGCCAAACAACCCCAAACCCATAGATGTTTTAGATTTAGTTTCCTACCAAACCATTTCTCAAATGGAACCATATCAGACTTGTTATGTGGGATTCTATTTAATAGATAACATGTTGATAGCATAGCTTCCCCCCACATATTAAGTGATACACCTGAACTCAATAACATAGAGTTCATCATCTATTTAAGAAACCTATTTTTTCTTTCGGCAACCCCATTTGATTCCGGTTGGTTTGGAGCAGTTGTTTCATGGATAATTCTCTTATCATCACAAAACTTATCAATGTTAAAATACTCAGTCCTTCTATCGGTTCTAAGTCTTTTAACCTTTTTGCCAAGTTGATTTTCAACTTCCATTTTGTAAGATATAAATGTTTTTTTGGCCTCATCTTTTGATTTAAGTAAATACACCATGATATATCTAAAGTGGTCATCTATGAAAGTTATGACATAGTTGTTTCCTCCCCTAGACTTATATGACTTGTAGTCACTTAAGTCACTATAGATTATTTTCAAGAGATCACTCTTCCTATCCATAGTCTTATGAGGTTTTTGGTTAACTTTGCCTCTACACAAGCTATACAGTTGTTCACGGGAGGTTCCATCTTATCGGTGATTATGCCTAATTTGCATAGTTTGGTGATATATTTCACACTACTATGACCCAACCTACCATGCTACAAATAAAAAAAATTAGAAGAGACAACCATGTAAGCAGAAGAAGTACTAGTTTTCTCAATTATAATATTTTCAACGCATATTACAAACAACCCCTCACTAAGGTATCCCTTTCCCACAAAAACATTGTTTCTAGTGATAACTGCCTTATCATTTTTGAAAGCTAATTTCATTCCTATTTTATTAAGCAAAGGAATTGAAATTAAATTGCGCCTAATGTCCGGCACATTGAGAACATTGGTGAGGACCAAAGTCTTCCCCGAAGTGACCTTCAAACTCACTTTTTCTTTTCCCATAACAGGAGCAATTTGGAAATTTTTCATAAATACCTTTTCATCCTCTATACTCCTGGAATAGGAGGAGAACATCTTCAGATCACCACAAATATGTCTTGTGGCACCGGTATCCAATACCCAATCCTTTGGTTTTTCAACTAAATTTACTTCCATGACCATAGCAAAAAGACATTATCTTCAACTAGGTTCACCTTTTCAGAATTTTTCTTCCTGAATCGACAATCTTTCTTGAAGTGCCCTAGCTTACCACACACAAAATAAGTAAGTTTCTTCTTCTTGAAAGAAGACTTATCATTATCTTGACGATTCTTCCTTTTCTTACTTTGTTTGTTGATTTTTACCAAGTTCGCTTTTAGGCATCTTTCCCCAAGGTCTTTTTCACCCTTGTCCTTGTGCCGATTCTTCTCCTCAATTTTGATCATTACAATCAATTGGTCTAGAGTCAACTCCGTCTTCTTGTGTTTCATAGATGCCTTAAAGGCATCCCAAGAAGATGGAAGCTTTTCAATCAAGGCACCGGTCACAAATTCTTCCGGTAGAACCATCTTTTTTTTTGCTAGCTTTTCAACCAAAATTTAAATTGTTCAATTTGGTTTGAGACGGTGTCACTATCTTTCATAGCAAAGTTTAGAAAGTTTGCCACCAAGTACTTCCTTGAACCAACATCCTCAAGAGAGTATTTTTTTACCAATACATTTCAAATCGAACATGCATACTTCAAAGAACTATACACATGGTATAGGTCATTTGATAATGCATTTAAAATTCGATTCTTGCACTAGTAATCCGCTTGAATCCAAGCCACCCTTTTGCCCTCCTTTTCAGTATAATTTTTTTTTTGCCTCGCATGGGTTCAGTCAATGCAAACACCACCCCAATTTGAGTTAAAGCAAACAACATCATTTGCCTCCATCGTTTGAAGTTTTGACCTCCAAACTGTTTGATCTTGTCAAATTCAGAGACAATCCTCATCTTACCTAAATTTGGGATAAACTCCGTCACCGACGGGATAACATCGGTGGAAATTGAGTCAACGATAGGGAAAAGAGGAATCTCCTTACCATTGTGGCTAACAGGAACTCTACCTCCTTGGTTGTTGATTGCTCCTTCAATACTATTGTTTGAAGGATTTCGTTCATTAGCAGCTCCATCAACGATATTATTGTTCAATGCATCACCCTTGTTGTTTACAACTCCAAGGTCAGCCATGAGATCTTATAACAATCAATTACCTTAAACTTGTTGGGTAATTGTATTACAATTCCTTACAAACAATTGAAACAACACAAATTGTAATACAATAACTTAAGCAGTAGAAACTAGGCTTGTCCTTTGGATGAAATGAGAAGACCAAAAACTTGGATTTGATGTAGAGTCACACCCGCAACAACTTGAACAAGCTTGAGGTTGAGTCACACTTGTGATGCTGCCTTTAAGGTAATTGATGTCTCCTACTGCCAATGATTGTTCTGCACTACTACCCCAAGATAAAACAACCTCCAACTAGAAAATAAAGCAGTTCTTCTAGTCCCCTTGAAGGAGCCAAGAGCTTTAGCATAACAACCCTCTAACCTTACACAGACTTAGAAAAAGAGAGGTAAAGAAAAATAAACTTTTTGTGATTGCAAAGTATGGGCATGAATATATTTCAAGATGTATCTTTTGCAGTACATTTGGTTGGGTTTATATAGACTCAAAACCAATCCTTGCACACCCTTGGAATTCCCAAGAATAACCATCCATTAGAGACCAATTTAATTAGAGAATGAGATTTATAAACATGAATTGAAAATCAATTCCTAATTCATGGCCATTCTCCCACTATGGATCATGAAAGGCCTTAAAATCCATTCATTCCCCACTAAAGACCATAAAAGGCATCCATTCATTTCCCACTAAGGATCATAAAAGGCCTTTAAAAATTCTATAAAGAGAAAGACATACCTATAGCCATGAATTGAGAATTAATTTCATAAATGAAATTAATCTCAATCAATATCCTTGACCCACCTTCCCACTCATAGTAGTGACCATGAATGGACTTTAGGGTACCCATAGGATGTTACAACCCTTTGAAATTCAACCATTATCTCCTTGATCACATGGGTCCCACACCATAACAAAGCAATCAAAACTTTTAAAACTTAAAAATAAAATATATATTAAATATTTAAAATCTAAAATTAGAAAACAAATTAAGAGAATGCAGGTGCCAGAAAGCATTGTGGATGATGGGGAGAGGGGAATCGCGTGCCCTGTTTAAAACCAGACTTTCTTCTTATCAAAAGCAGATTAGACAGGCACAATTTGGGGAAAATGGTGAGTATTATATAAAAATACTAGTAACGAGGAAAATGTAGAAGTTTGCTGTTAGGGTTTTGATTTTTCTAATTATTCTAGCTAGGAAGAAAGGTTGGAAATGGGGGAGGTGGTAGGTGATTGGGACTTCCAGAGGGTGAGACACAACATTTAATTTGTAGGGTTTCGATCTACTTTTGCATTTTTGTTTTGTGTCTGTTCGTTTCATCTAATAGGTTAGTTTTTGCTGCGGAAGGAGAAGAAGGCAAGTCTGGGGAGTTTGTGCTCACTCTCGATCACTCCAACTTCTCTGAAATTGTTGGCAAACAAAATTTCATCGTCGTTGAGTTCTACGCTCCATGGTATTACCATGAATTGTTATATTCTTCCTTTCAGTATGCAAAATTGAGTTTATGCTCATTCAGATGAATAGATCTATTTTTTTTTCTTCCTCTGCGCTCCTAATTTTAGTTTTATTATCGTGATCTAAGATTGTTCCTCCTGGAAATTCTAGAAATTTATGGTCATTTTTCTTTCTTTGGTGATGAATTGATGATTTCTTATGATAAAATTATAAGAATCTTTTGTTTCACAAAGAATTTTTTTTTCCCGGATGTAATAATATTGTTTTAGTCAATGGTTGGATCGACGTTTTCAAATTTCCTGGTGTCTCCTATTTTTGTATGCATTTAATCAGTTTCTAAAGTTTGAACTCTAGAATAAACGAAAGGGGACTGGTAAATGGATTTCAATTTTCCGATCAAGGGGAAAATTTGGATTAGTAAAGGAAGATATGGGCGTTTCACAGCAGAGAGACGACGATGGATTCTTCGCTGATGTCCATTTAGCATTTAATTTGTAGGGTTAGGATTTTAATTTGTAGAGTTAGGGTTTTTATGGGGTTGGATTGCTGAGAGCATGGTCGGGCGGGGGAGATTGGAGAGGGTGGTGGCGGGGTTGTAGGGGAGCAAGACAAGGAGGGCTGGAGAGGGTGGTGGTGGTGGTGGTGGCGGCGGCGGAAGAAACAGCAGAAGGAGAAGAAGGAGAAGAAGAAGGGGAGAAAAAAGGAATAAAAAAAAAGTATTGAATAATAATAAGGGCAAAATTGTCTTTGTATAAAAACTAACTTCTAACATCATTAATTCATCATTAAGGGTATTATAGGGATTTCACTGTGGTAAGGGTAATTTTTCCATTTAAAAAGAGTTAACAAACACTTAACTGCAGAGAGTAACGGAGTGGACTAAATTAAAATAAATTCATAAAAATAGGGGGTGTCTGTGACATTTTGACCAAGTATGGTAAGTTTCTGAGATATTGGATACTTTTAGGGGGTGTTCGTGAAATTTTCCCTTGATATTATAGTAGTTAGTGGGTGTGCTTTAAAATATAGGCAAATGTCAGGGGGTGGCGCTGATAATTTCCCGTGGGACCTCGCTCCTGTCCAGCCGTGGCGGGAGCTGGATGGTCCAACACCCCTTCAGATTATGACATGTGGCATTAATAATATCCGACGGTCTAGAAAGATATGGATACTTTCAAGTCAACAAACGGGTTTCCTTGCACCCGACCCGATTTTACTTCTCATCTCTCTTCTCTCATCCCCTTTCGAACGATATGCATCCTGCGAATGGAAATCTTGCTCATACCCTAGAGAAGCAAATCTCCATCTCTTCATTCGAACGGCGAACTGCGACTACGTCCTTCGCCCAAACCCTAGAGAGGCAAATCTCCATCTCTTCATTCGAACGACGAACTGCAACTAGAAATCTCATCCAAACCGTAGAAGAAAGAACGCTATTTGGTAAGATTTTTTTTTATTGGTGTTTTCTGCTTCCACCTGTTGCGTGTGAAAACCTCCGTCGTCCGGTTCTCCCACGGATGAGCTTGCAAAAAGATGAGTGAACGCAAGAGAGCTGGTGTGGCTCCGGCCTAGGAATCTCCGACTCTCAAGTCAGGTCTCCAGTGCAACAGCATAACAGCGTAGTAAAAGTGAGATCCGGAATTGTGCTCCATACCTGGGTATTTATAGAGTGTGGATGAGGTGAGGCGGTTGGGAGAGTCCTAGTATGGTAGGAGTTCTTATTTTAGAAGGCTCTCTCACATAGAGCGGAGTGGAGAGTCATTTTTGAGGTCGGACTCTCGTTAAGGTAAGAGTCCATACTTGGCATGACTTCGTATCGCGTTGGGATTGTGGCTCGATCCTTATCCCGTGATTCTTGGGATGTGCTGATGTGGCTCCGCGATTCTCGATGGGCCGTTATGAGGACTTTGGTGGAGGGCTCGGCCTAGGAGATAAAGGCTAGTGAGGTCGGCATGGGAGGTTGACCTCGGCAGTCACCTTGGCCTAGGCCGTCCTGTGTATGCTCGGCCGGAGTTCTAAGGCTGACTTGGATGATGTGTCGCGGGCTCGATCGAGTGCTCGGCCCAGCCATGCGACCTGACTGAGATCGGGTCGGCCCATTTTCCAATTCAGCTCGGTTCGATTCTTAGGTGACCTCGGCTCAACCACGTGGCAGCTTCTGACTGGTGAAGTGATTTTGTGCTTTATCACAGGCCCCCCACTCATCAGGGTTGGCTCGGTACTGGTGAGTGAAGTTTCTTGGTCCATTCGTCTGAAACCTCTTTGCGGCCAAACCGAGCTCCCTTTGTCGGTGATTTGATATTGTACGGTCTGACAGTTGGGGCGTCAGTGCCACATCAGCAGGAGTCATTATGGGAGGCTCAGGAATTTGAATCGTCCCTTGATCTGGACCGTTGATTCTTGCTGGACTTTCCTCGATCGTTAGATCAGTTCAGCCTAAGAGTTATAAGTAAGCGACTCCTCCCTGTTCATTCTTCACTACTTCAAGTTATTGACCGCTCGGCTAGCTCGGCTTTCTTAGCTCTCCAATGCTCGGCGCTTTCTAGTTCGTGCTTAGCTCGTCTCCATCTCTTCTTCAACCAGTAAGTCTTCTCTGCCCAGTATGTCAGTTGGTAGTAGTCATGTGGACGAGGTGTTCAACGGAGCGGCAGAGGGCGCGAGTCCGAGCTAAGAGCTCCCCGCTCGTTCTCCCACAATAGACCTGTTGGGCTCAACCTCGGACGAGCCCACCGTAGCGGAGCCACGTCAAGCCGACCTCTCCGAGCTTCCCCTACCCATAGAGTCCGGCCTTGAGGCCCAATCGATCCCTGAAGATCGAGCTAAGGGCTCGGGATCGTCTTCGACAGATGACGAGGTGTCATACGAGGGAGGTTCTTCCCGAGGTGGGGTTGGTTCAGTCAGCTCGTCTGCTGATGCTCCTAAGCCTGAAGAGGGGAGTGTTGGCATCGTCCCAAGTACAATTACTGACACCGACCTCCCCCGCCTCAGGGAGACCTATGCCATCTCCAAGGACATCAAACTCCGAGCTCCTTGTCCTGGGGAGATGGCCTGCTTCATCTAGCCCGACGGGGTGGCCTTGTACGAGATCCCGTTCAAATACGCCTTTAGGCTTCCCGTGCTCGGCCTGGTGGATCAGATCTTGGACCACTTCCACCTCTCTCCAGGTCAGCTAGTGCCAAACTCATGGCTGGTCTTGTACGGCTTCCATGTCCTCTTCTACGAAATGGGCCGAACTGCTAGCGTGGCCCTCTTCTCTCGGCTCTACTTTCTGAAGAGGTCGTCGGAGAAGGGGTGGTACTATTTCACCCGCCGAACTGGGAAGAGTGTGGCCCTGAGTGGCCATAAGTTTTTTGTCAGGACGCCGAGCTTTAACAAACACTGGAAGCCTCAATTTTTCTTCGCTTCCATCCCAAATTGCCCTTTTCGAACCGAGTGGAAGGATATCCATTTAAACTACGTCAATAGGACTCTGCCTCTGAATGAGAACGAGCTGACATCGTTCGATCTGATTTGTCAGCACCCGGCTTTCGATGTCCTCCAGCTTCAGGAAGAAGGGTTTCTCCAGAGGTGGAACCTAACTCCGGGTAGGGTATCCGAGCTGACCCATTTACTTGGTCTTTTTTTTTTCTTCTTTTTGGTATGTTTCTAACGTTCTGCCTTTCTTGCAGTGGTCGGCCACATTCCCCTGATGGATTCAGCTCGGCTTAGGGCTGAGACCATTGCGGACAGAAGGAGGATGAACGCCAAGAAAAAAATCTCAGGGCAAGTCTTCCAAGGCATCGAAGGGCAGGGCGATGCTGCCGAGCCCAGTCGATAAGGTGGTCGGCCTCGAGGCCGAGAAGGATAGAGTCTCGCTAAGCCCCTCCCCAAGAGGGATGGATCGAAAGGGCGAGCTGAGCCCGCCGAGGGACATCAAACGCCATAAGCTCTCGATCATCCGCCTATGGCCTCACTAATCGACATCTCACGATACGTCTTGGGGAGGGCCTTGGCCAGTAATGTTCCAGTTCGACCGAGCTGGTGGCTCTTCCCTGGGGACTCGACTCTGACTTCAGCCGCTCATGCCAAGGAGTGGCTTGATATAAGTCGGCTCCCCAAGGACAAGGAAATGCTCAAGAAGTTGTTCGATCTCTAGCTCCTCTCCTCCTTGTTCCAGGATTTCAACATGGTAAGCTTTCTGCTCGGTTCTTGTGAATGGATCCGACCTGTGGAGTCCGATCAGACATTTGGTCGGATGTTTTCTGGCAGGGCTTCGCCAAGGCGGTGGAGACCATGCTCTGTTTTAAGTGACTTCTAACCGTGAATGATTCTCTCGAGGTCCAGGTCGAGCAAGCCAATAAAGAGGCTCGCAAGGCCGTCGTGGTGCATCGCGAGACTACCGCGAAGCTTGCCGAGGCTGAGGAGAAAGTTGAGGACCTGGAGGAGACGATGGTGAAGCAGAAGGAGGAGGTCGAGACCTTGAGGGCTCAGCTCAGCCAAGCCAAGAAGAAGGCCAAGGATGACTTGGCCCGGGCTGGAGCAAAAGTCGTGAGCGACTACCTCAAGTCAGCAGAATACGCCGAGGTGTGTCATGAGATAAGGAAGCCACCGTACCGAGAGGGCTATGACGCGGGCTGAGCCGACCTCCTGAAGGGGATAAAGGCCACCCTCCCCACTGTCAGCCTTTCTCGATTTGATGATGACGTGACCACTGTGGTCGAGGAGTTGGGAGACGAGGCTGGGGTGGAGGTTGACCAGGCCGGCTTGGCCGAGACCGCTCCCAGGGATGAGGTCTCCCGTTCCACCGAGGATGTCGTTGACAAGGAGGTTACCACCGAGGACCCTGCTGCCGAGGACCCTGCCGCTAAGGACCCCCTCCATACCGCCGAGCTCTAGGCCCCCCTTTTTTCCTCTTTGATGTATATGTCCCCCTACGCGGGGTTTTGAACAAATCTTTATCTTTTTCTCTCCTTTTTTTTTTTTTTTTTGTTAATGTACAGGGCCGAGCTGCCCAATTTTTGTAACCTTGTCGATGTGTCGGCCTTCAATGAATAGAACGTTCTTTTTCAAATTTGCCTAAGTATTTGAGCTCGGCAGTTGTTTGCTTTCCTTTCTTTGTGAATTTATTTTAAATGTTGAGATTGAACTGTCGGGTCGGATACCCTTTGAGTGGCTACTCTGCCGAGCCAACGCTATGGCCAAGCCTAATGCCTTAAAAATTTTGCTTGACCTTTGGTATTCGTTAAGCTCGGCCAAGTCTATGTGGATCGGTCTTATGATTTTGTTGCCAGCCTATGAGGGTCGGTCTTCGAGGTCGGCTAGGTCTATGAGGACCGGTCTTATGACTTGGTTGCCGACCTATGAGGGTCGGTCTTGGAGGTCAGCCAGGTCTATGAGGATCGGTCTTACGACTTGTATGCCGAGCTATGAGGGTCGGTCTTCGAGGTCAGCCAGGTCTATAAGGACCGGTCTTATGACTTGGTTGCCGACCTATGAGGGTCGATTTGGGAGGTCAGCCAGATCTATAAGGATCGGTCTTACGACTTGATTGCCGAGCTATGAGGGTCGGTCTTCGAGGTTGGCCAGGTCTATGAGAACCGGTCTTACGACTTGATTTTGGAGCTTGAAAATATGCCAAGTGGTGGAGAAAACTTTGTTTTATTGAATCAAACGTCAGGGCCAAAGCCAAAAACAAATATGCTCGTCATAGACCATGCCGAGCAGAATACTTAAGGAAATTACTGAAAAAATTTCTTCAAATTTTTCGAGTTTCAAGGTCTCCATACCTTCCTGCCCCCCAGAGTCTGCAAGCGATACGTCCCTAGGCGAATCTGCTTGGAGACTATGTACGGGCCTTCCCAATTTGGTGCTAACTTTCCTTGCTATCTTGGCTGGGACCCACTGAGCTTTCTGAGGACGATGTCCCCTTGGCGGAAGTGTCACTCCTTCACCCTTGAGTCGTAGTACTTTGCCGTCCTCTGTTGGTATGTTGTGTTCTGGAGTAGGGCATTTTCTCGAACTTCATCGAGGAAGTCAAGGTTGGCTTTTAGCCCATCTTCATAGGTCTTCTCATCGAAATTGAGCACTTAGTATGATGATGCCATGACCTTGACCGGGGTGAGGGCCTCAGTCCCGTATGCTAGCCGAAAAGGGCTCTCCCCGGTTGGTGTTCTTATAGTCGTCATATATGCCCATAGGACACTTGGGAGCTCTTCCACCCATCTTCCTTTGGCTTCATCCAACCTTCTCTTGATGCCGGCGAGTAGTGTTCGGTTGGACACTTCTACTTGTCCATTTGCTTGTGGATGAGCTACTGAGACTGGTCGGAAGTCAATATAGAAGTGCTTGCATAACTCTTGGAAGGTCGGGTTGTTGAATTGTGCGCCATTATCTGTGATGACCACTTTTGGTAGTCTGAACTGGTAGATGACCTTATCTTGGAAGAATTTTTCCATGCTCTTCTCGGTAATGGTGGCCAAGGGCTCGGCCTCAACCCACTTAGTGAAGTAGTCGATTGCGACGACCATGCATTTTTTATATTTGGAAGTCGGGGTGAAGTCTCCAAGTATATCCATCCCCCACATGGCGAAAGGAATTAAACTCAACATAGAGGTCAGCTTGGTTGCAGGTCAGCTCGGCACTGGTGCAAAGAGCTGACACTTCTCGCACGTCTTCACATACTTCATTGCCTCTTCTTGCATTTTCGACCAGTAGAAACCTTGTCGCAAAATCTTATATGCTAGGGCTCGGCCACCCATGTGGCTCCCATATATTCCTTCGTGCACCTCGGCCAGGGCATACTCAGCGCCCTTCAGCCCGAGGCATCGAAGAAGGGGCGCTGAGATGGCTTTCTTATAGAGCACCCTGTCGATCATGGTGTACTTTGCAACTCGGATTTTGACTTTCCTCGCTTCTTCCCGATTCTCTGGGAGTTGGTCATTCTCCAAATAGTTTACAATGGGATCCATCCAGGTCGGTCTGTCCTCCTCAATGTGTTCGACGCTTTCCTCTTGTAAGGATGGCTTCTCTAGAATCTCGATGTACACTGATCGGCTCAGATTTGGGAGGTACTCGGGTCATCTCAAAGTGCTCGAGCTCGGAAATCAACTCCCGTGCTCGGCTCAAGTAGGCTATCATTCTTTCGTCTTTCGCCTCATAGTCTCCGTTGACCTGGTTGACCACAAGTTATGAGTCTCCTCGTACCCTCAATTGTTTGACACCTACAACCATGCTCACTCGGAGCCCGGCTAGGAGGGCTTCGTACTCGGCCTCATTATTTGAGGCTGGGAACTTGAATCTCAGGGCGTATTGTATGCGAAATCCCTCGGGATTGACTAAGATCAGCCCGACCCTGCTCCCTCCGGGGTTGCTCGAGCCGTCAATGTTCATGGTCCAGGTCGGGTCGGTTTCAGCTTCTGCATTGGCTTCTTCTGCTGTCTTCTCTTCCTCGACCCTGAGGTCGGGCATTGTGCACTCGGCGACGAAGTCGATAAGGGCTTGTCCTTTTATCGCGGTCCTCGGGCGATAGTTTATATCGTACTCACTCAACTCAATCGCCCACGTGATCGGCTGACCTGACACATCGGGCTTGTGCAATATTTTCTTGAGAGGCTGGTCGGTTAGTACAGCGATCGGATTAGCTTGAAAGTATGGCATTAGCTTTCTCACAGCCGTGACAAGAGCGAATGCTACCTTCTTAAACTTGGAGTATCTCGTCTCGGCGTTGACAAGAACATGGCTGATGTAGTATATAGGCTTCTGAGCTCGGCCTTCTTCCCTTACCAACACCGCGCTGATCACCACCGTAGTAGCGGCTAAGTAAACTTGAAGCTCTTCTTTTGGCTCGGGTCGGCTGAGAAGAGACGGGTTCTCCAAGTATTTCTTTAGCTCTTCAAAAGCTTGTTGACATTCGTCCTACCAAATAAAGTCCTTCGGGTTTCGAATGTTCTTGAGGGCCTTGAAGAATGGCAGGCACTTGTCGCTCGACCTCGACATGAATAATGCCAATGCCGCCACTCGCCCATTTAGCCTTTGTACTTCTCGGATCGTCCTTGGAGGGCTCATCTCTTGGATGGCCTTTATTTTCCCTGGATTGGCCTCGATGCCTCTGACGGAGACCATGAAGCCGAGGAACTTTCCTGAGGTCACGCCGAATGCACACTTGGCGGGATTCAGTTTCATTTGGTTCTTCCTTAGCACGCTGAAGGCTTCTTCCATGTCAGCCAAGTGGTGCTCAGCCTCCAAGCTCTTCACTAGCATGTCGTCCACGTAGACTTCCATGTTTCTTCCGATCTGCCTGTGGAATATATAGTTCACCAGCCATTGATAAGTTGCTCCGGCGTTCTTCAACCCGAACGGCATGACCTTGTAATAGAAATTTTCTTGGTCAGTTCGGAATGCCGTGTACGACTCATCCTCCTCATGCATCATGATTTGGTTGTAGCCGGAGTATGCATCCATGAAGCTCAGCATTTCGTGCCCCGCTGTGGCGTCAATCAAGAGATCAATTCGAGGTAGTGGGTACTCATCCTTTGGGCAGGTCTTATTGAGGTCGGTGTAGTCGACGCACATCCTCCATTTCCTGTTCTGCTTGGGAACCATAATGACGTTCGCCAGCCAAGTCGGGAATTTTTCTTCTCGGATGAATCCTGATCGGCGTAGCTTTTTTACTTCTTCCTTGATGTTGGCTTGGCGATCAAGGGCATAGTTCCTTCTCTTTTATTGAATTGGCTTTCGACTCGGGTCTATGTGTAGTCGATGCTCGGCTATATGCCGAGGTATACCGGGCATGTCGGCGGCCGACCAGGGTAATATGTCGGCATTTGCCTTTAAGAAGTTTCTGAACCCATTCCTTTATTCTTCGCTCAACAATGACCCGAGTTGTACCGTCTTCGTTGGATCTTCATCGCTGAGGGAGAACGGGGTGAGGTCTTCTACAGGTCTTCTGCACCTTTCTGTGAGCTCATCCCACTGGTCTTCTGGGAGGTGTTTGACGCACATCGCCATTCCTCGGACATTGCCTTTATTTTGCTTGACGAATGTGGCGTAATACTCCTAAGCTTTCCTTTGATCACCTCCGATTTCTCCAATGCCATTCTCTGTAGGGAACTTCATCTTCAAGTGTGTCAGTGAGATGATGGCTTGGAGAGCGGTCAATGATGGGTGGCTGAGTATGGCGTTGAAGGCCACCACCGACCGCACTACCATGAATTTGACTTAAAACGTCGCTTGACATGGAGCTTGTCCGAACGTGACCAGTAGGTCGATTGAGCCCTTGATGGTGGCGGCGGCTCCTGAGAACCTATGAAGTGAGGTGCCTTCTGGCTTGAGCCCTTCGTCTCCAAAGCCAAATTGTCGGTACGTGTCTAGCGACATAAGGTCCACGGATGCGCCCGTGTTGACCAATACGCGATGAACGGGTCTCTTTGTAATTTCCACCTGCACCACCAAAGCATCATCGTGAGGTAAACTTATACCTTCCAGGTCGGCCTCGGTGAAGGAGATCATCGCCTCAGACTTCGGCCTTTTGCCTGGCATCTCGACGACTCCGACGAATAGCCCATTCACCTTGGCCTTCCGAGTAGACTCTTGTCCAGGCCCTCCAAGGATAGTGTATATGGGAGCTCCCTTGTCACTGCTCGGCCCGAATCCGTCATCTTTCTTCTCAGCTCGGGCTTTATCTTCATCACATTTGAGGTATACCGGGCATGTCGAAGGCCGACCAGGCGAATACGTTGGCATTTTCCTTCAAGAAGTTTTTGAACCGATTCCTTTGTTCTTCGCTCAATAATGACCCGAGTTGTACCATCTTCATCGGATCTTCATCGCTGAGGGAGAACGGGGTGAGGTCTTCTACAGGTCTTCTTCGCCTTTCTGTGAGCTCATCCTGTTGGTCTCCTGGGAGGTGTTCGATGCACATTGCCATTCTTTGGACGTTGCCTTTATTTTTCTTGACGAATGTGGCGTAACACTCCCGAGCTTTCTTTTGATCACCTTGGATTTCTCCAATGCCGTTCTCTGTAGGGAACTTCATCTTCAAGTGTGTCGGCGAGATGATGGCTTGGAGAGCGGTCAATGATGGGCGGCCGACTATGGCATTGAAGGCCACCACCGATCGTACTACCATGAATTTGACTTGGATCGTCGCTTGACATGGAGCTTGTCCGAACGTGACCAGTAGGTTGATTGAACCCTTGATGGTAGCGGCGGCTCCCGAGAACCCATAAAGTGAGGTGCCTTCCGGCTTGAGCACTTCGTCGCTGAAGCAAAATTATCGGTACGCGTCTAGCGACATAAGGTCCACGGATGCGCCTGTGTCGACCAATACGCGATGAACGGGTCTCTTTGCAATTTTTGTTATACCCGCACCCCGGATCATAATTAATTATTATTTCTTTCCCATGACGTGTAGTTATCACTGCCACGTATGCTGGTGAGCTATTCTCACTGGTGGTCAAACCCAACTACAAAATTTTGACCACAGTACGGGTTTGTCTGTGGGGAAATTATTCGGGGTCATGGGAGACAAACCATGACAAGGAAATAGTAAGTCCTAGCCCTTAATTTTATGTATTTACCCTTTTCCCTGATGCCCTCGAAGTACGGGTCAAGGATTGGACCGCCCGGGCTATTTTAGTTGAGTTGGGAATAATTCACTTAGGGGCCCCACTTGCCTTGGGGAAACATGTGAAGAGCAATTATACCCATATCATGTGAGTTCATCTTTTAATTAGGTTCTTTCCTAATTATAACTAGTGGGCAGGCCCATTAGCTTAAGAGGCCCATTGGGCTTAAGTGGCAATTTAACCTAAGGGTCCATCTAACTCTATTTGACCCAGGGTTGGGTATTCCTTTCTCTTACCCAAATAGAACTAACGGGTCAACCCATTAGGCCCTCTTGACCCATTTAACTTAAAGTACCCATTTAACTTGGGTGACCCATTCAACCTATTTGATCCATTTGACTTGTTGGATAAAAACTGGGTTTTATTCTATTTCTTGCCCAACCAAATGGACCCATCCTTATTGGGTTCTTTTCTAATTAAAACCAATGGGTCGACCCATTTAGCTATTGACCCATTTAACTTAAAGGACCCAATGCCCATTTTCTATAAATAAGACAAAGGGTGGGGGGGGGGGGGAGAAGCATTCATTCTCATTACTTCTCCCATCTAACCTAAATCGTGGAGGAGAGAAAGGAGAAAGAAGAAAGAAGGAAAGAAGAAAGAAGGAAGGAGAAAAGGAAGAAGAGGGGTGGAGAATCTTGGTTGGAGGCTTGAAGATCACTTCTTGGAGCCCTCAACGTGGAACTCTTCTACCTTGGGGTAGGTAAGCCATTAAATCCCACTTCACTTCTTCTATTTTTGGGTTTTAAGGTTTGAGAAATAGAAAAGACTTGACTTAGGGTTCTCTTGGAACCCAAGGAATCGATGGAACCTCAAGACCTAGACTATGGTGGAGTTATTTCACTCCATTACAAGCTCTAAGCCTAAGCAATCTCTTTCCATTTGAGAAATTTAGGGTTTCTACCCTATTATGTCCAAAATTAGGTTCTCTTTGCTTTCCCTCTTAAATCCTTGGGATTACATGGACTTAATGAGGTCTTAGAACCCTATTGGACCTAGGAGGAAGCTTTCTTGAAGCCTCCTTACCTTTAAACCACTTGGGAAAGGAACCCCTGGTGAGAAACCTTTCAAATTTTGGTTCTGCAGGTATGTGGTTTTACATGCGGTTTTTAAGACCTACGAGAAACCACTTGTGCAACCACACTTGACAGAGACATTCCTGAGCCCCTGGTTTTCTAGGATTTACCCGTGGTTTCAGAAATTGGGCATGAGACCACTCCTGCAACCACTCTACTTCTGAAACCTTGTACTTAAAGTGATTATGGGAGACCTTTTGGGGATCCGTCCCTTTACTTAATTAACCCTGTTTTCACTCTTTATTTAGGTTTAAAGTTTTCATCCTGTGACGTGTTACTTGATTGCGGCAACAACTCATAACATTGGAACATAACTTATATGTGAGTGGGTTTGGTTTGTTTGGGCTTGCTATTATTATTAATTTCATATATATCATGCTTTTGCATACTTTATTAAATGATTGATATGATGATGTTGTGGTTGCTTTCCATTCTTTACTGGGTTACAATGTCAGTGAATGCCGGTGCTAGAACCCCGGAATACATATACAATATCTTTGATTGAATGTCATATTGAACTGTATGCGTCGTGCCGTGCTAATAACCGGGCATTAAACCAGATGAAAAGTTGATGCGCTTGGATTACCTCTCGGGACGATAGGACTTGCATGTAGAATATCTACAGCTAGGACTTTGCACCCTTATGCTATGACCCTTGCCAACAGGGGTTTAGGTGTTGGATAACCAGAGCCCGGATTCTATGGTGTGAGAGAGAGCCAGTCATGGTAGTGATGGTTATATTGGGGTCTGCCACTGAAATGTTTTGGTGGCATTGCCCGGCGTAGGCTTCCGGGTGGCAATTGAGGTCTCATTGTGGTGATAAATGGAAGTGACCCATAATGTTTCCCGAATTATCACAGTAGCATTTACTTCTGACTTAGTTGTGTGATAGGTGGAATAAAAATGGAATTAACATGTGCATGCATCATTGGACTATGTGAATTGCGTGTTTGTGCATCTCCATCCCCTCACTGGCACAGTGGAGCTAACCCCCTCGTGTACACACTTTTTAGATTATGATGCAGGTACGGAGGAGCTGGAAGCTGTGTTTGAGGAACATGGCGACGGGTGTCCTTATGACGATTGCGCCTACGGGCCGTGAGAATTCTAGGGACTTGTTCCCCTTTTGTTTATTTTAGGGCGTAGGCCCATGTATAAATATTTACTGTTATACCCTTGTTGCTAGTTATTAGATGGTAATGGAAAATAGATTAATTACAATATTTATCATCTAGGCTTTGATCATCTTGTAACTATTTGATTTTATACGCTTTTGCAAAACTATTGATTTTATTTGGAATGTAATATTCCCCTTTTCGCACTCTGATATTATATTATTTTAATATTGGTTATGACTGTGCGTTGGGACACTATGTCAGTGATCTTGGCAGCTTAGTAGGATGACACGCGTTGTCCTAGTCACCCCTTATAATGTATTTTATTCTTTGTTGGGATGGGAGCGTAACAGAGTGGTATCAAAGCAATGATGCTCTACACTGACCACAGTCTTGCGGACTCTTGATTTACTCTCCACAATTAGGTTCTAAATTAAAAATCTTCAAAAGCATAAATGGTTGTGTGCAAACATAGGACAAGACTGATTGTGGTAAAACAAGAACTTAGAAAATAATAGGCAACATGGACCTTAGGATTTGAACCATAGGCTGTTAAGCTACAACTATGTAATTACTTGATTGAGTCTTAAGTAGGTCATAAATGGGCAACTATATGTTATAATTCAAAAACAATAATGAATCAATTATAACCAAGCACAATTATCAACAATGATTTAAACAAGAGAGAATTAAGCAAATACATAGAGATACATATAAGATTAATTACAAATATCCAATTGTTCCAGATTCTCTGTTTAGGCATAACTATGCCTTTCCCAACTCAAAATGCAAGATCTCATCTGTTCCAACTCAAAACATTTGATTCTGTTCATCTCAGATTAAATATACAAGTCTACCATTTCTAAAAGTTCTCAGTTGTTCATCCTAAGACAAGAACTTGAAGAACTGATCCGAGATATCTTTAATTTGTTGAGAGAAAGTTGGGCTAGTCATTTGCACCACAGCCACCACCGCGACCAAGAAAGGTGTTGATGTCATCTACCCCTCTCTTGATACCCTCTAGGCGCCAAGTCTGGAGAGTTGCTTCGTGACCTCATCGGAGCCATCCACCACTCGCAGGTTCAGCCGCCTGATGGCCGTTAGAATGTCAATACCTCCCACTTGATGAAGGTATAGGGATTCCTTCTAGGTGAACAATAGGTCTTTGCTCCTCCAATGGACACTTTGATAATGCCGGCCAACTGTACTGCAATGAAGGCTATAGGAACCCCCTTGACACATGAAACAACCCGATAGTTTTGTGTGCCCAAGTTCTCGGTATCCAAATTTGCATAGAAATGGCGAATGAGTTTCAGGTAGTATGATTCAGGAAGGTTGAGAACGTTTGTCCACTCCAATGCCTCGAATCTCTGCCCCACCTTGTATGCTTTGAGATCATCCAACACTACATCCCGCCCTTCCACTATATTTTTTAAGCGGAAGTAGTTTTGGTAAAGCTCTTGGTCCTCTATCTTTTGAAACCATAGTGGATCTAGGACAGTTGGTGCAACTTATTCAACGCATGCACACCGTGTTCTTGGAGCCATTGATTGTTTTAACCTGCAGCCAAAAGCTAAGATTGATAGCAAATTAGTATCTTGAATGCTAAGGCCTAAGTAGATGATCAATGTAAGATTGTGAAGTTTAAAACCTAGCCCTTGATTTTCCTTTCAAAGCAAATTAAATTACAGCAGGATACTTAGGCTATAAAATTTTGATTTTATCAATTGTGATCTAAGAAGTTGGGGAAAAAAGAAAGGCATGGCCATTATGTGAATGACATGATAAATAATGAAGATTCATGATCATAATATGCCTAGAAAGTAATGTTTTATGCAAAACAGTGAGTTCAAGCAAAATATGGACTTATTTGATCTTGGAACATGCTATAAACTTTAAAGAAAATTTTTAGATTTTATGGTTAGAAGTTTGAATCTTGAGAAATAAGTAAATATGGTTTGTGACAACTCAGAGAATGTAAGCTAAGCCCTATCTAGTAAGACTGAATCAAATATGGCAAAAGAGAAGAGGAAAATTTGATTAGGTTTTGGTTTTTCCAAAATCCAACCCAATTCCTTGAGTTAGATGCCAAGATCGTATGCGAGCCCTTGTATAGGTTGCTTATGTTGAGAAAATGGTTAAGATTAGGTTACAAACAACCTATTAGATAAAAAGGAAGCAAAAACCCCAAGTTTTCAAAGCCTGAATCGTGTTTTGGGGTTTCTCCAAGAGAAAGAAATCGATGGGAGAGAGAGAGATCTTACCTGAATGCGATTAGATGTTGTTGAGGAGTAATTTGGAGCACTAAAATCCACCGAGGAGGGAAATAAACCCCTAAGTCACGGGTTTTAAAATTTTAATTTTTGGGCCATGTGGTTTCACTTGTGGATTCAATTTTGTGAAATCGACTGAGAATCCGTGAATTTTTGAGAACAAAATTTGGTTCTGTAAAAGCCCGGATTTACCTGTGATTGCAACTTAGTGAAACCACACCTAAAATCACCCAAGCCAGAAAGGATTTTTGGCCCTGTTTGGTTTAACCAATCTATTTTGGTGTTTATTACCTCCATTTGATGTTTCCCTTGCCCCTCTTGTGGCATATCTTACCCTAGTAATTTAAGCTTTATGCTTGGCAAATAAAAGTATAGAGGTGAAATGTCTACAAGATGTGAAAATTGTATTGTGACAAGAGCATATAAGGGAAATGAGACATGATAACCATAGGAGGATGTTTGGAGTGCAGAGAAATAAGTAAGATCAATGCACATATAAAATCCATGTGAGATCCCTAGTGCATGGACGTGAATAAGGAGATCAATGGGAACAACATGTACTTTTGGCTACTTTACATTCCAACCAATACCAAACGAGCAAGTTATTGGTTGAAAATATTCCAACTAGAGACAAGAATTATTTATCTGAGGAAAAGAAGAAAGATTCCAAGGATTTTATCAACAATCATGTATACAAGAGAATATGCTTTAAGATAAGACAATGTGATAATTTTCTATGAGATTTTATGGCATGTAAAAAAATTAGATTTGAACTTGGAGAGTTTTTCCAAAATATTGTGAATTGAGGACTTTACCACAACCAAAACCTGGACATAATCCAAGTAAAATTCAACTAGATATGATAAACCTAGCAACAATCTCTAAAATGCTTGCAAAGACTTGAAAATTTATAAAAGATGCAATAATCAAACAAGGATCCAACAACTTAGTGCCATCGATCAAATAGGACTTGATTTACACCCAAAAATCCTAGTTCCAATCGGTTAGGTATGGATTTGGTATACATGGCCATGGGATTACAAGCAAAATCAAGACATGATCACACCTTGAAATGATTCATCCCAAATCCAAGAAAAGAGAAAGTAGAAATGGGAAGAAAGCTATATCTTGAACAAGTGAGAGTTGAACCTTGAGGCTTAAGATTACAAGAAAACCACCCAAGGGAAGCTTGAAAGGAAGTCCTTGTAGAGCTTTTTCTCCCTGCGGTTATGTCCCTTTCTTTGGAGCCAAAAGTGAGTTTTAAAACTCGTGGCTCTGTTTTGTTAAAATTCTATGAACAGACGAACGAACGGATCCACTTGTCGTGAATCCGCTCCGTACAAAAAAACTTGAAATTATCATTTTAAAGCTGTGCTGATCAACGAAAGGATCCACACTCATGCGTCCGTCCGTAGATCCGTTTGACTTAAACCCTGTCGGCCATTGAGACTTTTGAGATCGGACGAACAAACGGATTCGTATTCCACATCCGCCCGTTAGTCTGCTCTCCCTATTTTCGCGGAGGAGCCACGAACGCACCCAGAGTACTGACACCGCTCGTGAGTCCGCCTGATTTCTTTTAAGATTTTGAGCCCATATTTTGAGACCTCTTGACCACATCTATATGTGATGATTATGTGACCACATCTATATGTGATGATTATGTGCCTATACCCTAGATCGGACACCCCTGTTGTGTGACCCATTTGTGGGGACCACCTAAGACTAGTCAATACCTTGAATTGAAAGGGGATTAGGACTTATACCCAATCGGGCCAGTCAATTAGAAATGGCAGGCATTGGTGACCGCTGTAACTCCCGTCTTACATAAAAGGAGAAGAGTTACCTTTGAGGATGAAAACCTTAGACCCTGTGAATTTAAGGACCCAAACCTTATGGGTAGGTACTAAGAAAGAAAAGTAATAGGCTGGTTTGGGTTGGTCTATGTGATTGAGCCATGAAGGTCACGTGTATTTGGAAGTCATTCATAACACCTCAAGCTAGTGACGACTCTATTTGAACTTTACTTGGTTTATCCAAACCTTGTTTAGACTCATAGAGAAAGTCCTACACCGTGATTTGACTTTCCAAAAAAAAAAAGACTTAGCGAACCGTACCTGAGAACTTCTTGTTCTTATGGATTGATCTAGATGACAGATATGTCCATAGGAAATTGAATGTAATTATTGAATCTATGCCTACATATTGGTGTGATAAATATATATAGATATCCCTTAGAACCTTGGACTTGTGTGACTAGAGTAATTCTATGGTACTACAAGTATGACTTACCTTGACCTTACTGTGAAACTAGTTGGAGCCCTGACCTTGGTTGGCCAAACCTTAGGGTAATGGATAATGAATTTAATGACCGAGTAGGTTAAATTGTTGAGACCTGCTTGAAGAGTTGACTCGGACCAAAACTATTAAAAGATTATTGGTTCTCAAAAGAGGACTGATGTGGATTCTTCTCTGTGGGATAATTGTGTAGTAGGTTTAAAGGTTGTGAAAGCTAAAACTGAAGGATGTAACAAGACCTTCTCCAACAATAGATATGAATGGGGTAATGGATCACCAAATGCATCCCCTCCGTACTGGGAGTGAACAATAGGAGATTCCATCAATATTCCAAATCATTCTAAAGTTGGGTTAGGTAATGAGACAACCAGATGTGAAAGCCTTCAGAATGTGAACCCAATGTTTGGAAATGGACAGGTTAAATCCTGTAACCCAAGAATGACCAGAATAGTAAAGGCCAAAGTAGTATCACATGATCTGGAAGATCTAGGCAACCTCTGTTCCTTGAGACTTAACTTAGTAGTGGGAACCCTGTTTTCCTAGGGTTATTGTGAACCACACCCCTGTGGTAATGTGACCCTATAAAGGAAAAGAATTGTGAAACCTGACTGGCTGTGCCATGTAGGCACTGCCTTATCTTGACTCGACCTTTGACTTAGTTTAAGATGTAGGTGACTTGGGATGTTGTTATCCAACAGCCCTTCTCACTTAAGCCCCTAGCTGTCTCAAATTTCGGGATGAAATTTCTTGTAAGGTGGGGAGGATGTTATGCCCGCACCCCGGATCATAATTAATTATTATTTCTTCCCCATGACGTGTAGTTATCACTGCCACGTATGCTGGTGAGCTATTCTCACTGGTGGTCAAACCCAACTACAAAATTTTGACCACAGTACTGGTTTGCCTGTGGAAAAATTATTCGGGGTCATGGGGGACAAACCATGACAAGAAAATAGTAAGTCCTAGCCCTTAATTTTATTTATTTATCCTTTTTCTCGATGCCCTCGAAGTACGGGTCAAGGATTGGGCCGCCCGGGCTATTTTAGTTGAGTTGGGAATAATTCACTTATGGGCCCCACTTGCCTTGGGGAAACATGTGAAGAGCAATTATACCCATATTATGTGAGCTCATCTTTTAATTAGGTTCTTTCCTAATTATAACTAGTGGGCAGGCCCATTAGCTTAAGAGGCCCATTGGGCTTAAGTGGCAATTTAACCTAAGGGTCCATCTAACTCTATTTGACCCAGGGTTGGGTATTCCTTTCTCTTACCCAAATAGAACTAATGGGTCAACCCATTAAGCCCTCTTGACCCATTTAACTTAAAGTACCCATTTAACTTGGGTGATCCATTTAACTTGGATCGACCCATTCAACCTATTTGACCCATTTGACTTGTTGGATAAAAAATGGATTTTATTCTATTTCTTGCCCAACCAAATGGACCCATCCTTATTGGGTTCTTTTCTAATTAAAACCAATGGGTCGACCCATTTAGCTATTGACCCATTTAACTTAAAGGACCGAATGCCCATTTTCTATAAATAAGACAAAGGGTTGGGGGGGAGAAGCATTCATTCTCATTACTTCTCCCATCTAACCTAAATCGTGGAGGAGAGAAAGGAGAAAGAAGAAAGAAGGAAAGAAGAAAGAAGGAAGGAGAAAAGGAGGAAGATGGGTGGAGAATCTTGGTTGGAGGCTTGAAGATCACTTCTTGGAGCCCTCAACATAGAGCTCTTCTACCTTGGGGTAGGTAAGCCATTAAATCCCACTTTATTTCTTCTATTTTTGGGTTTTAAGGTTTGAGAAATAGAAAAGACTTGACCTAGGGTTCTCTTGGAACCCAAGGAATTGATGGAACCTCTAAACCTAGACTATGGTGGAGTTATTTCACTCCATTACAAGCTCTAAGCCTAAGCAATCTCTTTCCATTTGAGAAATTTAGGGTTTCTACCCTATTATTTCCTAAATTAGGTTCTTTTTGCTTTCCCTCTTAAATCCTTGGGATTACATGGACCTAATGAGGTCTTAGAACCCTATTGGACCTAGGAGGAAGCTTTCTTGAAGCCTCCTTACCTTTAAACCCCTTGGAAAAGGAACCCTTGGTGAGAAACCTTTCAAATTTTGATTCTGCAGGTATGTGGTTTTACATGCGGTTTCAAGACCTACGAGAAACCACTTGTGTAACCGCACTTGACAGAGACATTCCTGAGCTCCTGGTTTTCTAGGATTTACCCGTGGTTTCAAAAATTGGGCATGAAACCACTCCTGCAGCCACTCTACTTCTGAAACCTTGTACTTAAAGTGATTATGGGAGACCTTTTGGAGATCCGTCCCTTTACTTAATTAACCCTGTTTTCACTCTTTATTTAGGTTTAAAGTTTTCATCTTGTGACGTGTTACTTGATTGCGGCGACAACTCATAACATCGGAACATAACTTATATGTGAGTGGGTTTGGTTTGTTTGGGCTTGCTATTATTATTAATTTCATATGTATCATGCTATTAGTATATTTTATTAAGCATGACTGTGTATTTTGCATACTTTATTAACTGATGGATATGATGATGTTGTGGTTGCTTTTCATTCTTTATTGGGTTACGGTGTCGGTGAATGCCGGTGTCGGAACCCCGGAATACATATATAATACCTTTGATTGAATGTCATATTGAACTGTATGCGCCGTGCCGTGTTGGTAACCGGGTACTAAACCAGATGAAAAGTTGATGCGCCGGGATTACCTCTCGGGATAATAGGACTTGCATGTAGAATATCTACGGCTAGGACTTTGCACCCTTATGCTACGACCCTTGCCAACAAGGGTTTAGGTGTTGGATAACCCGAGCCCGGATTCTGTGGTGTGAGAGAGAGCCTATCATGGTAGTGATGGTTATATTAGGGTTTGCCACTGGAATGTTTTGGTGGCATTGCCCGGCGTAGGCTCCCGGGTGGCAGTTGAGCTCTCATTGTGGTGATGAATGGGAGTAACCCACAGTATTTTTTGAATTGTCACAGTAGCATTTACCTTTGACTTAGTTGTGTGATAGGTGGAATAAAAATAGAATTAACATGTGCATGCATCATTGGACTATGTAAATTGCGTGTTTGTGTATCCCCATCCCCTCACTGGCTCAGTGGAGCTAACCCCCTCGTGTACACACTTTTTAGATTATGATGCAGGTACGGAGGAGCCGGAAGCTGTGTTTGAGGAACATGACGATGGGTGTCCTTGTGACGATTGCGCCTACGGACCGTGAGAATTCTAGGGACTTGTTCCCCTTTTGTTTATTTTAGGGCATAGGCCCATGTATAAACATTTACTATTATATCCTTGTTGCTAGTTATTAGATGGTAATGAAAAATGGATTAATTACAGTATTTATCATCTAGGCTTTGATCATCTTATAACTATTTGATTTTATACGCTTCCGTAAAACTATTGATTTTATTTAGAATGTAATATTCCCCTTTCCGCATTCTGATGTTATATTATTTTAATATTGGTTATGACTGTGCGTTGGGACACTGTGTCAGTGATCCTGGCAACTTAGTAGGATGACACGAGTCGTCCTAGTCACCCCTTATAATGTATTTTATTCCTTGTTGGGATGGGAGCGTGATAATTTCCACCTGCACCACCAAAGCATCATCGTGAGGTAAACTTATACCTTCCAGGTCGGCCTCGGTGAAGGAGATCGTCGCTTCAGACTTCGACCTTTTGCCTAGCATCCCGACGACTCTGACGAATCGCGCATTCACCTTGGCCTTCCTAGTGGACTCTTGTCCGGACTCTCCAAGGATAGTATATATGGGAGCTCCCTTGTCACTACTTGGCCTGGATCCGTCATCTTTCTTCTCAGCTCAGGCTTTATCTTCATCACGTTAGGCCAGCCTATTTTTGGGCCTCGACTCGACTCTCCTTTGATCGCGATCTTCAGGTCATTGACCTCCACGTTCTTCTCGGCCTCCTTTGACATATCACTTCAGGTGCCCGGCTTTTATCAGCTCTTCAATTTCTCTTTTTAGCTGGTAACAATCTTCGGTGTCGTGACCGATGTCCTTGTGGAATTGACAATACTTGTTGGGATTCAGAGATGACCCGACTTGCATCGATCGGGGTCGACGGATGTACCCACCGTCCTGTATTTGCATCAAAATCTCCTTGCGTGAGGTATTCAGTGGGGTGTAATTAGGACTTCAAGCTCGATCTGATCTCTCGGCTCGACAATCCGTCCTGGGCCACTTTTCCTCCTTGCGGTCATCGGTCGTCGGCCTTTTCTTCTCGGCTCGGCCTTCGTTTCCCTTTCGAGCCTGGAGCACCTTGGCCATATTTGTAAATTCATTGCACCTCTCTAAGAGCTTGGCCAGGTTTCTGATCGGCTTCTGGGCCAAGTCCTTGATGAGGTCCATGTCAGTGAGCCCGTTGCTCATCGCAGTATGGGTCATGGCCTCATCCAAATCCTTGATGTGTAAGGATTCTTTGTTGAAACATTAGACGAATGCCCGTATCGACTCATCAGATCGTTGCTTCACGCTGAGGAGGTTGACATTTGTCTTCTTGTGTTTCATACTACTCTAGAAGCGCGTGATGAAGGCTCGACAGAGCTGAGCAAAGCTCGTTATGGAATTCGGTGGCAACCAGGAGAACCATGAGGGGAAAGCCCGACAAGAGACAATCTCGGTTCCCCCATACATGGTCATCATCGCATTGGAGTAGTTGATATGATCAATCAGGTCGGTCGTCCCGTCATACCGATCGAAGGGTGGAGGCTTGAACCCTGCGGGTAGTGGCGTGGTCATGATCTCGGGAGGATAAGGGTTTCGTTTGACCAGTGAATAGGCGTCCGAGGTCGCCTGTTTCTTCAATCCCTCAACCTGTTAGGCCAAGTCTCGTATCCGCTTTTTCAGCTCTGTTTCATGTGCTCGGTCGTTCGACTCTTCCACCCGGTGCAAATCATCCTGCTCATTCAACCGAGGTCGGCCATTTTGTCTTTCAGCTCGGGATCGGTTCACTTGGTCGTCCCGTTGAGGTCGGCCATTCTGGTGGCACGATCAGCATCACCCCTCCTTATTCTTCTTTCCATCTGGAAATTGGACCCACGGGGGCTTCTCGGCTGTTCTTCTCGGAGAGGCGGCGGGCTTCGGTGCCAGGGGCCTACCTCCTGCTGTTCTCGGTGTGCCCTCAGCTGTCCGTCCTCTCTGAGCCGGCCCAAAAATATCGATCTTGCTACCGATGCTGCTGGTTCGATCTCTTGCCTGGTCTTCGGGCTCCGACGATGCTCCTGCTCACCCCGCCGAGCGCTCCTGTTGGGATGCGGAGGAGGAGTTTTCTGACGAGGCGGATGTGACGATGCAGCTCGGCTCGGCTCGATGCCAGCCACCATTTTGCGGTAAGATTCCCTCTACGTGGATTAGGGCTGGAGGGGGTGCGATCAGTGGTTGACCCATCAGCCCACCCCGAGCCATCTGGGTCATGAAAGTACGTAGCATCTCGTTGGTGTGGAGCATCTGCAGCTGCAAATCCATAACTTGCCGGTTATTCGCCGGGGCTTCCAGATCCAAATTCTCTAGTAAGGGCGGCAGTAGTGGTAGGCTTAGCCCATTCAAGTTTGGCTCGACCTGTGTCCAGTCAGCCGCTGCGGTGTCCAGCACACTTCCACCATTCCCACCTCCGGCGGGGGAGTTGGATTGGCCACGGCGCCCGTGCTGGGCTGCACACCCTCTGCCCGAGGGGGTCTTCCGATCACGCCTTGCCGTAATGCCTCAGGGGGCGGCGAACGTCTCGCTTTCCTATCAGGTTGCGGCTCATCCCCACGGGAGGTGGAGCCGTGCTGTCCTGATCTTGTTTGCACCATTGTTCCTGCTCTTGAAGTTGGTAGAAACGACGATGGCTTGTTGTCATCGTTCCCACAGAAGGCACCAAATCTGTTGCGTGTGAACACCGCCATCGTCCGGTTCGCCCACGGATGAGCCTGCAAAAAGACAAATGAATGTAAGAAAGCCGGTGTGGCTCCAGCCTAGGAATCTCCGACGCTCAAGTCAGGTCTCCAGTGCAACAACATAACAGCTTAGTAAAAGTGAGATTCAGAATTGTGCTCCATACCTGGGTATTTATAGAGTGTGGATGAGGTGAGGCGGTTGGGAGAGTCCTAGTATGGTAGGAGTTCTTCTTTTGGAAGGCTCTCTCGCATAGAGCGGAGTGGAGAGTCATTTTCAGGGTTGGACTCTCGTTAAGGTAAGAGTCCATACTTGGCATGACTTCGTATCGCGTTGGGATTGTGGCTCGATCCTTATCCCGTGATTCTTGGGATGTGCTGACGTGGCTCCGCGATTTTCGACGGGCAGTTATGAGGACTTCGGTGGAGGGCTCAACCTAGGAGGTAAAGGCTAGTGAGGTCGGCATGGGAGGTCGACCTCGGCAGTCACCTCAGCCTAGGCCGTCCTATGTATGCTCGGCTGGAGTTTTAAGGCTGACTTGGATGATGTGTGGCGGGCTCGGCCGAGTGCTTGACCCAGCCATGCGACCTGACGGAGATCGGGTCCGCCCGTTTTTCAATTCAGCTCGGTTCGATTCTTGGGGTGACCTCGGCTCGGCCACGTGGCAGCTTTTGACTAGTGAGGTGATTTTGTGCTTTATCACCACACCACCATATGTCATTGATCGGTGAGATTACCCTTTTTTTTTATCGGTATTTTCTACTTCCACCGTTTCAAAGTGTTCGGTGACATTTTTTTTTTTTTGATCAGTGTTTTCTGCTTCCACCATTTCGAAGTGTTCTTTGAGATTCCTTTCTTCTTTTTTTTTTTTTTGTTTCTAATTGGTGTTTTCTGTTTCCACCATTTCAAAGTGTTTTGGCTCTTACCATTTCAAAAATAAAGTGTTTTGTTCGGTATAATGGATGACAGTCTTTGAACACCTAAACCTGAAGTGAGAGCACTAAAGAGAAAGAAAAACCCTCTGAAAAGGATAACCAACTTTCCTTTCTTTTGCACAAACTTGTAGTTAAATATATATTTTGACTCTTCTCAAAGTCTGAATTTGCAATTCAGATACCAGACAGATTACAGAGTTGCTCTTCTTCCTAGTATAATTTGTTTTTCTCCTTTTGCTGCAAAAACACAAGAATCATTCACTAAAAAAATATGAATTTTACTATTAATTTCTTTGTGAATATTTATTCATGGACGTTAATTACATGCCCTGTTAGCACTAGGAAGCCTATCAAATTATCTGTTCTGATCTTAAAGTATAATGAGACACAAATTCTGAAATGTTAGGGTTTTTGTTTGATTTCCATGGGTAGGAGTACAGTTGTTCGTAAGGGGAAGAGAGAAGAGATATCAAAAATTCAGGTCGGGTGGAAGGGAAACCCCTTGGTTACATTTTTTGGCTTAAAATTATCCATATGGTCTTTATTGACCATCGGATATTATTAATGCCACATGTCATAATCTAGAGGGGGTGTTGGACCGTCCAGCTCCTGTCACGGGTGGACAGGAGCCAGGTCCGGGGCGTTGGTGCTCTGCGCTGGATTCATGGCAGCTGGTGAGCGAACAAAGACTGAGTTCTCACTCCTCGTACGAGGAGCTGAGTCGGACTCCGTTGCAAGAAGAAGGAGGGGGTTCGTCTTTCTAAAATCAAATCAAATGTCTATTTTACTCCTCATTTTTATGTCTTATGAGCACGTGCTCGTTAAACTTGAGCGAAAAAATGAAGGAAAAACATTTTTGGCCATAATCCATAATAGACTCTTGAGTCTATTATCACTTTCGAGTGTTTTCATTTATTTTAAATAAAAACAAGTTTCAAAATGATACCAGAAAGACCCTTAAACAATACTTGTAAAATATTTTCTGTTATATAAAATGGATCTTTTAGATTCATATAATGATTAATAAGCGTGTCAAAGGGGACCTGGAACCAAAAACGAACGATCATTTTCAATCGAACCAAACCTAATTCAAATGGTTTGGCTATGGTTTTAACAAATAAGATTCTATTTGGTTTGGTTAAGAACTAGAAACCGGGAGTTTTAAATCGTTTACAAAACCAAATTATCGAATAAAGCCGGAAACGAATAAACCAAACCCTAAACTTTGGTTGGATCAATCACCAATCCAAGTCAGCTAAACCCTAACTCATTTTGATATTTGCTCTTGACCTCTTCCACTCTTCGTCTCTTCAGCTCTGCTCTCTTTTTCCTCATGTTTATTTTCGCTTTCTTCTCTTACTAAATCAAAAGAAATCTAAAAGCTCTAGCAGAGAATAAAGCCTTAACATTCTTTAAGCTTAATCTCCATGTAGATGTTGGGAAAATGGGAGATGCACGTTCGACGATTTCAATCTTTGTCCTAACAGAAGCACATTTGACGATTTAACATTCATTCCCTTGGGGAATCTTAGAGTCCAAAATATTCCTCGTGAATCATATCTGACCAAGCCCATGAGCAGCTCCCAACATTAAGCCAATGATTTTGGATGTCTAGTCTAGAGGAATTCTTCTAGACCTTGAATTCCTGAATGCATTTAATCGTTAATTTATTTTTTTTTTTAATTTTGAATGCATTTAATCGTTAAATAGTAGAAAGTGGGTGGGAAAACAGATGAGGATTCGATTCAAGTCATACCATAGAGAAGGTAATGCGCAGGCTTCCATTGGGGAGGTAATCATAGACAAGGAGCTCCGCCTCCTTGGCATAGTAGTAATCCCGGTGATTGGCGTATGACACTAGCTTATCGAAAACTGGTGGCATACCCAACCATCTCCATACTTTTTCTTAGAACTTTCACATTGGGTGCAATTCCTCTTGTGGTGATGTACACCAAAAACCAAAACACAATCATGACTCATGATAACCTCATTCCTTGTGCACATTGAAAGGAAGATGTTGTTCTAGGGTGACACTGAGAGGGGGTGAATTAGGAATTTTTATCCTCTATGATTCCCTGCCCGGTACAATTCCCTACATTCTCTAATAAGAGGGGGGTGGACCCCACCCGGGCAGAGTGTTCGGTCAAGGGGTGGAATGGTCATTTCACCCTCCTTGTTAGAGATTATAGGGAATTGTACCGAGCAGGGAATTGTAGGCGATAAAGGTCCGGTGAATTAGGGTCATAAAATTTTCTTCCAAATTTTGTTCCCACAACTATTTCCTAACTCACACTGATGATCCCCAAAATAATGACACTCACCACACACACATTGGCACTCACTTAAACTTCCTAAGAGCTAATGTTCTAGCATTGTCCCATTAGAAACCATTGTGTCTGTAACACTTCTCTCACTTACAATAGACTGCTGTAATTGTCCTTGCACAAGCAGAAACAACTGGAACTCTCTGTGGTACTCCCAATTTTACTAGTTGGCTCCATAGTTGTCAAGATGTCTCCTAGGCATCCAGGCGCCTTGGTTGCCTAGCTAGTTGGTGTTGCCTAGCGTTTTGCCCCTCTTCAACGCCTGGGGTTGCCTAGATGTTGTGACATATGGTTGGTACACACACAGTCGTGTGATACACATTTCCTCTTAACCACAGACAAACATTCAATTCTGGGGCAAGATCAACCCGGTATGCACACCCATCCTGCAGGAGATGATTCCAATATTCTATCTACAATAATCACATCCACAACACAGAGTTATACGTATTTCGGCAAGCTACCTACATGCACGGAGTAATAGTCACTTGACCTCAACATTTACTCAATACTCGTATTTTAACTGCAACCATAGTTGAAGCCTACATCTTCTTCAACTCCTGATATACGAAGCAAGGGAAATCTACCCCAGTGGTTTTTCTGTCAATGCAATCACACAGGACACTTTGTTTGCTTCAACCCCCCCCCCCCCTAATATAAAGAGGCAAGGGTCTTACCCCACTGTGTCCAGATGCAACTGGACAACTCAATTTAATCAATTTAGGCTTATAACAATGCCTTACAATGAAATCCCTTCTAGCTTAGGTCTTTGGCAATAGTTCAATCTAGCTAGAATATACATTGGATACAAGAACAACAATGAAACAAAACTGAAGAATAGAAATGCTCACAACAATGTTTGTCTCTGTTCCTGGTATTTGACGAGCTTCTGAGTGGCTATGGAGCTTTACTGGAGATGACTTGACAGTGAGGATCTCTTCTTCTTCTTCCCTATTCTCTTGCAATCTTGTAGAGGCTCGCAAAACATTCAACAATGGCACACACAGTCCCCTTTCTTTCTTCCTTCTTCTTCCTCTTGTATGTCTTCACCAAAAAACAATCAATGCATCAACAACACTCAATGGAGCTCAACCACCATTATTGGACCTTCAAAGTGTCTTCAAACAAGCAAATAAGGTAGGTGGGGTCTTTAATGCATGACCAACACAATCAGAATAACCCTCATTAGTTTTTCCTTTCAAACCATGGAATGAGAAGTCCAAAAACTCTCATAAATGGTCTAAGGTTCTTTTCTTTCTCCTTGAAATTTTGCAAGTTGAACCGACTCATTTGGAATTCATTTCACAAAGATATGCGCATTACAAGGTGAGTGGTATTTTCGAGAATAGCCAGACGAAATTAGAAACTAGAGAAACTTGGGTGCAATGTTGGCCCTTAGATTCGGCCATCATAAAATGAGAGAAAAAAATAAGGGCCTTAGGATCGGCATTTAAAAAAAAAACCTCACTAGTCCCGGGCACAACCAAAGACAGTGCTTGAAATGGAATACGATAGAGTGTGGAGGAGCACATGCCAAACACGTACCTTTCAACGTTTTTCAAAAACTGAAAAAACACTGTTCGAGCTCCCACTTATTGACGAAGGAATCATTAATATGGACCATCTGATTTCATTTTAAGAATGGACGATGAAGATGCTTTCTGATGAGAATCTTTAAGTGCTTTAATGAGCACATGCATTAAAACCATTAGTGCTGATTTAGTGTAGCCTCATTCGTAAATTCCATATATCAGAGACCAATGAGAGAAAGCATGCAAGAATCTAATGCAAGCTGCGCGCTCAAAGGGATTTGAACTTTCAACAAAAACCTCGATTTATAAGCTGCTCTCGGGAAGAATAGATATGAAGCCTTAATGACTTCATTTAGGCCCGGTTGTTTAGAGGGAAAGGTGGGTTGGGATTGTATCGAATATGGGATCCACAAATTGGTGGGGTTTTGTTGGGTGGAAATGTTGAAGTAAAGTTGAAGATAAAGTTACTTTTCCCATAAATAGTAATCAAAATCCCACAAATTTAGTGGGACTTTGGATGACAAAGGGGTGGGATTTTGAAGTGTCATATTAACGGACAAAACAATTAAGGGTAATTCACAAATACCACCCTTGAGGTTTAACGAAAGTATATTTTTACCCTCTAGTTTTGGATAATTCTACGTACCCTTCTAAGGTTTACAAACATTAACAAATACACCCATTCCGTCAGTTCATGACTAACAACGTTAAAAATATACTGTGAATTGACAAAGTTGCCCTTACAAGAAGAAAAAAATAAAAAACAAACCTGCATCTCACCAAAATCTATTGGGGAAGATGAGTTACAGGTATGGGAACACCACTATGTCGGTCTGAACTCTGAATATGGCAGTAGTTGTCAATCCATGGCAAAGAAAGAACAAAACCATTTCAAAACAAAAAAGCAACTTCTTCTTCTTCTTCCTTCTTTTAAAATCATAACTCAGCCACATCAAATCTCTCTCTCTCTCTCTCTCTCTCTCTCTCTCTCTCTCTACACATGCAAGCGTGTAAGAATCTGGCAATCGTTATCTCGTCTAGGGTTCCTTTTCTCTGCTTTAATTTTGGGGCAAAAAACCTTCTCTTTATTAACGTTGAGGGACCCCTCCCCCAATGAATTTCCCTCTGCATTCGGAGATAACCCTAGAAATTTAAATTTTCAACGATTACTCCGTCTGCGTCTGTCTTTGCTTTTCCTTTGATGTTTTTCTTTACCTAGGTGTCAATATTTGTAGGAAAATTTCATTTTCATTTGTTTCCTTTTTAGGATTGTAGTTTAGAGTATACAATGATGGATGGATTTCATGGTGGACGTGGTATTCAAGAGAACCTTTTCATGTGATTAGCAGAGACTTCCTCAGGTCAGCTTCTTGTTTCTAGCTTGATCTATGATTTCTTTCAGCTTGACGTTTGTTTTAATATGCTTCTAGATCTGGGTTTTGGCTCATGTTTGAATTTTGATTGCTCTCTTCTGCGATTATTTTTTTAATTTTACTGTTTGATCGAGTTGTATTATGTTGCTTCTTGATCTGTTTAGCTTGAGTTTAGAGTTGTGGAACAATTTGTGGGTTTTCTCATAGTTGGTAGAACTTTGGTGGGTCTTAATACGATTCAGTAGCTTGAAGGCCATATCTGCGATTTCTAGAGTTTGGTAATTGGGATTCTTTTGGGTTGTATGTTGCATTTGCTTTTGTATGGTTTAATTGTTGGACAAGTGTGTGTCCATCAAACCCGGTTCGGTCCGGTTCAACCGGGTTCATCTTTACATTGAACATTTATACATTTTAGTTTAATATTGTCACATGCAACATAAATTTTTTGAGCATTATGTGTCCGTACGTTATACTTAAAATGGTAGTCACGACTAGGGTTTGGGTTGGACACCCTTATCATATGGTCATCGCATTGGGTATGCCTAGACATGTGATGTCAGGGTACGAATGCGAGTGCTCACATGTTTGATGTGTGCATTGACGAAGAATGTACTTTGTCGATTCCCTCATGTATTACTGCCAGATGTAGGAAGGGATAGACATGTGTCACCGACACCACACTGAGGGAACCCTCACTTGTAAAGTGTGATCGCATTCTTTGGTTCATCAATGACGAGACTCAAGCGAGTCAAAGCTGGTGTTCTGGGAATGCGTGAACACTTTGTGAGTGAAGGAGTTATCCAACACAGTCACCACTACCCGATTGGGGAACACCAAATAGAGACTGTCTATGCATGGTCGGATCAGAATCAAGATCCAGTGCCATTTTGGAAATGGTTTTGCAAAAATCTATTTTACATAAAATGATACATTATTTATAATTATTTGAACAAAGTATTTTATCGAGTTTTGCGGGACCCGATCAGATGCACAGATGCTCTTATATGGACATGTACTATGGATTGGGGTTTGGCAGTACATGTGTACATGCCCTTGATTCCATAATGATGGTGTTGATTAGTAGGGGGGTAGTATATGATAAATTGTTATCATATAGGGAGTTATTTGGAATTTACTAATTTAATTGTCTCTTTATTTAATTAATGGATTTGGTGCTAATTATAATTATCCATTAAATATTAAATAAAGTAATTAATTAATATTTTCCCTATTAGATTTTGCTTCTTCACCTATGTAGCACTTTGAGTTTAAACAGAACTGCCAGATTGAGAGAGAGAGAGAGAGAGTATGACTCTCACTGGGATTAATCAATCCATCAGGGTTTTTTAATTAAACCCTATTATTATAAATAGGGGACCAACACGCAGGAGGGAGAAAAGCTCTCCACATTTTTGGAGCAGACACTCTCTCTCCTACGTTTTTGGTTTCTCTCTCTTCCTCTTGTGATCTCTCTTCTTCTTCTTGCTTCTCTCACCTGTGTTTGAGAGTTAGGGTTTGTGAAACCCTAGATCTGTGCTGAGGAGTTTGAGGGCATCTTGGATTGGGGTGTAGAACCTTGGTAGCACCATTGGAGGTTCAGATCTATTTGCTTGGAGCGCTCATTGGAGGAAGAACCACTGTCTATTGGAGGAGCAACACTTGAGGCTCACCAGGTTAGCAGTTCTTTATTAATTCCTGTAGTTCATTGATTATTAATATTTATGGGATGCGAAAGAAAATCGAATCGATTAATTTCCGCTACGCATTCGAATATGGGATGGATCCCTCTTGCCATGTGATGGAATAGAGATGAATTTCTCCGTCCCTATTGTGATAATTAATTTTATGGGACGCAATAGGGAAGGAGATACCCTAATAGGGATGCACTAGGGTTCCCATGGGCGACCATGGGAAACCCTAAAATTTAATGGGGCACCCATGGGACACCATGGGATAACCCAGGGCGTGCAAAACCCTAATTTTTCTGTATATTGGTTTCCCTAGGGAACCATGATTTGATCCCTAGACCGTTGTTTGACCAACATTAATTTCTAGTTTTATGATTGGTTTTCAGACCCATACTTGCAACTCATCTTTCCCAATCGATTTTGGGAAAGATGAGTTGCAAGTTTGTTTTTTTTTTCTTCTTGTAAGGGCATTTCTGTCAGTTCACAGCATATTTTCAACGTTGTTAGTCATGAACTGACGGAATGGATGTATTTGTTAATGTTTGTAAACCTCAGGGGAGTACGCAGAATTATCCAAAACTAGGGGGTAAAATTATACTTTCGTTAAACCTCAGGGGGTGGTATGTGTAAATTACCCAACAATTAATGATGTTCCCTGAGCTTTTGTAAGTTCACCACCCCAAATTAACCAAACAAGGATGGGGTGAGATTTTGAAGTGCCACATGAGCATTCTCCCACCCTACCTAAGTCATTTACAAAGGGAAATATAGTCGAGCACTAAGAAGGAAATTAATGCCTTGGACCTTTTTGAACATTTTGTTGACTGGGCACCCATGCGAGCGGGGCCTTGCGCTGGTTGTGCGCGTGGCAACCCCTGCTATCGTACTGCACATAGCCACACATTATTGCTCTGCTGCTGCATACCGCTACCCTGATGCAAAACCCTATTAGCCCAGTTGCCACACCCTGCTAGCCACGTCACTCGTCATGTGGGCCCCACCTACTTTCTCTCTCTACTTTTCTCTCTTCTTGGAGAGGCTTTAAAACTGTGTGATTGCATGGAAACAACTATCTCTCCTCCGTCCTGTTATGTGTGAAAACCTCCGTCGCCCGGTTCGCCCATGAATGAGCCTGCAAAAAACCAAGTGAGCGCAAGAGAGCCGGTGTGGCTCCGGCCTAGGACTCTCCGACGCACAAGTTAGGTCTCCAGTACAACAGCGTAACAGCTAGTAAAAAGTGAGATGAGCAACAGAGTTCCATACCTGAGTATTTATAGAGTGTGGGTGAGGCGGTTGGAGAGTCCTAGTATGGTAGGAGTCCTTCTTTGGTAAGGCTCCTCTATGCGCAGTGGAGAGTTATTTTCGGTGTCGGACTCTCTCTTTAAGGTAAGAGTCCATGTCAAAGTGTGATTCCGTATCGCGTTGGGGATTACGGCTTGATCCTTATCCCGCGATTCTCGGATGGTGCTGACGTGGCCCCACGATTTTCGGTGGGCCGTTAAGATAGCTTCGGTGGAGGGCTCGGCCTCAGTGGTCGACCTCAAAGCTCAAACCTGGGGTGGCCGTGGCCTCGGTGCTCAGCCTCGGCCTCGGCTTACTGATGTGAGGTCAGCCCTGGGGCCCTTGATTGACCTAGGTGGTGCTCTGTGGCGTCGGTGCCCGGCACATAGGAGACGAAAAGTCAAATCTGCCGATAGTCGGGTCGGCCCAACTTCGCATGGCTCGGTTCGGTTAGCGGACTGTCCTCGGCGGGCTGAGTGGGTGGCCTATATGCTCGGCCAGGTCAGAAATGGAGTGTTGCTTCCTTACATGTAAACAGTTTGACCTGGTCTGGCTCGTGCTCGGCTCGACTCAAGGCCTCGGTCTCAGCACATCCACATGGCGACCTCCGATTGGTTGGGTGATTTATGACTCATCACAGGCCCCCCACTCATCAAGGGCCAGTTCGGCCTTGATGAGTAGGACCTTTCCTTTTGCTGGCGATTCTCCTCCGAGGCCAAGTCCGAGCTCTTTTCCTTCATCGATTTGACATTGTACGGTCTGACAGTTGGGGGTGTCAGTGCCACGTCACTTGACCTCATAATGGTGCTCAGGAATTGAAATCGTCTTTTCATCTGGATCATTAAATCGCGTTGAACTCTCCTCAGCCGTCGGATCACTTTGGCCCGGAGGCTATAAATGGGTGACTCTTCTTCATTCATTCTTCATTGTTTCAAGCTTTTGAGTGCTCGGCTAGTTTGGATTCTTTAGCTCATCCAGTGCTCGGCGCTCTCAGCTTTCTAGTTCGTGCTCAGCTCATCTCCGAAGCTTCTTTAACCAGTAAGTCCCCTCTGCCCATTATGTCAGTTGACAATAGTCACACGGGCAAGGTGTTCACTGGGGCGGCCGAGGGTGCGAGTCCGAGCCGAGAGCTCCCTGCTTGCTCCCCTACAATAGACCTGTTGGGCTCACCCTCGGACGAGCCCACCATAGCGAAGTCGCATCAGACCGACGTCACCAAGCTTCCCCTACCCATGGAGTCCGACCTTGAGGCCCAGCCAATCCCTGAAGACCGAGCTGAGGGCTCAGGATCCTCTTTGACAAATGACGAGGAGTCGGGTGAGGAGTGTTCTTCCCGAGATGGGGTCGGCTCGGTCAGCTCGTCCACTGACGCTCCCGAGCCTGAAGAGAGGAGTGTCGACACCGTCCCGAGCACAGTCACTGATGCAGGCCTCCAATGTCGCAGGGCGAATTATGCCATCTCCGAGGACATCAATCTCCGAGCTCCTAACCCTGGGGAGATGGCTTGCTACATCCGGCTTGGCTAGGTGGCCTTGTACAAGATGCCCTTCAAGTATGCCTTTGGCTTCCCGTGCTTGACCTAGTGGATCAAATCTTGGACCATTTCCACCTGTCTCCAGGTCAGCTGATGCCAAACTCATGGCTGTCCATGTACGGCTTCCACATCCTTTTTTATGAGATGGGTCGAGCTGCGAGCGTGGCTCTTTTTTCCGGGCTCTATTTCCTGAAGAAGCCATCGGAGAAGGGGTGGTACTATTTCACCCACTGCACTGGGAAAAAAGCGGCCCTGAGCGGCCATAAGTTTCTGGTCGGGACGTCGACCTCAAATAAGAACTGGAAGCCTCGGTTCTTCTTTGCTTCCATCCTGAACTGCCCCTTTCGGGCCGAGTGGAAGGAGATCCACTTGGGTTATGTCAACAGGGCCTTGCCCTTGACTAAGAACGAGCTGACCTCGCTTGACCTAATCTACTAGCATCGGCCTTTCGATGTCCTTCAGCTCTAGGAAGAGGGGTTCCTTCAAAGGTGGCACATGACCCCTGGTAGGAGTCCGAGCTGAGCTATTTTCAGTCTGCTGTGGTCGGCTGGGGCATCCGAGCTGACCCATTTACTTGGTCTTTTCTCTCTTTTGGCATGTTTCTAACACGCTGTTATTATTATTTTTTTCTGCAGTGGTCGGCCACATTCCCCCAATGGACACAGCTCGGCTCAGGGCCGAGACCATCACGGAGAGGAGGAGGAAGACCGCCTAGAAGAAGTCTCGGGGCGATTCTTCAAAGGTACCTAAGGGCAAGGCTGTGCTGTCAAGCCCAATTGACACTATAGTCGACCTTGAGGCCGAGAAGAGCAAGGTCCCGGCAGGGTCACCGAGGAAGGGGAAAGGTCGGAGGGGCGAGAAGAGCCCGCCGAGGGATGGGAAACGGCCAAAAATATCCATCAACCTCACCACTAGAAACCTACTTGGGGTCCCCTCGCCTCTCGATGTTGTTCGGTTTATCTTGGGGAGGGCCTCGGCCAATAACGTCCCAGTTCGGTCGAGCTGGCATCTTTTCCCGGAGGACTCCACCCTGACCTTGGCTGCGCATGCCAAGGGGTGGCTTAACGTAAGTCAGCTCCCCAAGGATAAGGAAATGCTCGAGAAGTTGTCCGATCCCGAGCTCCTCTCCTCCCTGTTCCAAGACTTCAACATGGTAAGCTTCTACTCGGCTCCTACAGATTGGTCCGACCCTATGGGCTCGGCCTGATTCTTACTCAGATGTCTTTTTGTAGGGCTTCGCTAAGGCGATGGAGACTATGCTTTGATTTGAGCGGTTTCTGACCGCGAACACTTCTCTTGAGGTTCAGGTCACGAAAACCAACACGGACCGACGTACTGCTATCCAAGGGCGCCAAGAGACTGCCGATAAGCTCATCGAGGTTGAGGACAAGGTTAAGAGCCTGGAGGAGGTGGCAGCGAAGCAGAAGGAAGAGGTCGAGGCCTTGAAGGCTCAGCTTGACCAAGCCAAGAGGAAGGCCAAGGACTACCTAGCACGGGCTCGAGCCGAGGCTGTTACCTACTACCTCATGTTGGAGGAATACGCCGATGTGTGCCATGAAATAAGGAAGCCACCGTACGGCGAGGGCTATGAGGTTGGTCGGGCCGACCTCTTGGCCGAGTTCAGGACTACCGTTCCCGATCTCAACCTCTCGCGGTTTGATGACGATGCGACCACAGTAGCCGAGGGATTGGGAGACGAGGAGGGTGTTGAGGTCACACAGACTCTTCCTCCCTAGGACGTGTCCCTGGCCGACCTTACCTTAGCAGCCTCGGATCCTCTCAAGCTTCCCGCCGAGCATACTTCAACTGGCGCTGCCAAGGACGTCTCTCGAGAGCTCATCGAGGAGATCGCCCCTTAGAGATTGTAATTTTTCTTTCTGCCGTTAATGTACATGTCCCCATGCTTGGGGTTTCAATCAAGATGTCTCCCTCTCTTCTTTTTTTTTTTTGGTATCTATCGGGCCGAGCTGCCCACTATTTGTAACCATGCCGAGCTGTCGGCCTTTAATGAATAGAAAATTTCTTTTTATAAATTGTCTAAGTGTTTGAGCTCGGCAACCGTTTGCCTTACTTTCCTTATATGTGTTGTTCTTGATCGTTTGAGTGCCGTGGCCGAGCTGCCGATCCGATCCCTCAGTTGAGCTCAAGGACTTGGATATTTTTTAGCTATGTTGTGCTGGGTCGGTCTTATGACTTGGTTGCCGACCTATGAGGGTCGGTCTTTGACGTCGGCCAGGTCTATGAGGACCGGTCTTATGACTTGGTTGCCGACCTATGAGGGTCGGTCTTTGACGTTGGCCAGGTCTATGAGGACTGGTCTTACGACTCGGCACGCTTGGAGTTTGAAAGTACACTAAGTAGTGGAGAAAGACTTTGTTTCATTGAATCATGAACGTCGAGGCCGAAGCCAAGTACAAAATACGATGGTCATAAACCGTGCCGAGCAGGATACTTAAGAAAACTGCTAAAAAAATTTCTTCAAATTTTTCGAGTTCTAAGGCCTTGGTACCTTCTTGCCCCCCGGAGTCTGCAAGTGATACGTCCCTGGGCGAATTTGCTTGGAGACTATGTACGGTCTCTCCCAATTTGGTGCTAACTTTCCTTGCTGCCTCGGTTGGGACGCGCTGAGCTTTCTGAGGATGAGGTCTCCTTGGCAAAAATGTCGCTCCTTCACCCTTGAGTCATAGTACTTTGTTGTCCTTTGTTGGTAAGCTGTGTTTCGAAGCAAGGCGTTCTCTCGGACTTCATCGAGGAAGTCGAGGTTGGCTCTAAGCCCATCTTCATAGGTCTTCTCATAAAAGTTGAGCACTCGGTATGATGAAGCTTTGACCTCGACGGGAGTGAGGGCTTAGGTCCCATATGCTAACCAGAAAGGACTCTCCCAGCTCGGTGTTCTTATGGTTGTCCGATATGCCCATAGGACATTCGGTAGCTCTTCTACCCATCTTCCTTTGGCTTCATCCAATCTTCTTTTGATCCCCGCAAGTAGTGTTTGGTTCGACACCTCCACTTACCCATTGGCTTGTGGATGAGCTACCGAGACCAGGCGAAAATCGATGTAGAAGTGCTTGCAGAACTCTCGAAAGCTCGAATTATTGAATTGCGCATTGTTGTCAATGATGAGCACTTTGGGTAGTCCAAATCAATAGATTACCTTGTCTCAAAAGAATTTCTCCATGCTCTTCTTGGTGATAGTGGCCTGGGGCTGGACCTCAACCCACTTGGTGAAGTAGTCGACGGCAACGACCACGTATTTTTAATTTCTGAAAGCCGGGGTGAAGTCTCCAAGTATATCCATCCCCCACATAGCGAAGGGGATCGGACTCAACATAGACGTTAGCTTTGTTATAGCTCGGCTCGGAACTGGTACTCGGGTCATCTCAAAGTGTTCAATCTCAGAGATCAGTGTTCGGGCTCTGCTCAGGTATGCCATCATTCTTTCATCTTTAGGCTCGTATTCACCGTTGACTTGGTTGACCACAAGTTGGGAGTCGCTTTGGACTTTAGTCGCTCAACGCCTACAGCCTTGCTCACTCGGAGCCCGGCTAGGAGGGCTTCATTCTCGGCCTCGTTGTTCGAGGCTGGGAACTTGAATCTTAGGGCGTATTGTATGCGAAAGCCCTCGGGGCTGACTAAGATCAGGCCAGCTCCACACCCGGCGAAATTACTTGAGCCGTCTACATTCATGACCCATGAATGTTCGGCCTCGGGTTCGGCCTTAGCCTCTCCCATTGGTTCGGCTTCCCGCTCCTCCGAGTCAGGTATTGTGCATTCCGCTATGAAGTCCATAAGAGCTTGTCCCTTTATCGCGGTCCTCGGGCGATAGATCATATCGTACTCACTCAGCTCGATCGCCCAGGTGATCAGCTGACCTGACACGTCGGGCTTGTGCAATATCTTCTTGAGAGGCTGGTCGGTCAGCACCGCTATCGGATGAGCTTGAAAGTATGGCCTTAGCTTTCTCGCGGCTATGACAAGAGCGAATGCTACCTTCTCAAACTTGGAGTATCTCGTCTCGACATCGACAAGAACATGGCTGATGTAGTGTATGGGCTTCTGAGCTTGGCCTTCTTCCCTAACCAACACCACGCTGACTGCCACCGGGGTAGCGGCTAAGTAAACTTGAAGCTCTTCCCTAACTAACACCACGCTGACCGCCACCGGGGTAGCGGCTAAGTAAACTTGAAGCTCTTCTTTTGGCTCGGATCGGCTGAGAAGAGGCGGGTTCTCCAAATATTTCTTTAGCTCTTCAAAAGCTTGTTGACATTCGTCCGACCAAATGAAGTCCTTCGGGTTCCGGATGTTCTTGAGGGCCTTGAAGAATGGCAGGCACTTGTCACCCGACCTCGACATGAATCGTGCCAACACCGTCATTCGCCCGTTTAGCCTTTATACTTCTCGGATCGTCCTTGGAGGGCTCATCTCTTGGATGGCCTTGATTTTCGCGGATTGGCCTCGATGCCTCGTATGGAGACCATGAAGCCAAGGAATTTCCCCGAGGTCACGCCGAAAGCGCACTTGGCGGGGTTCAGCTTCATTTGGTGTTTCCTGAGCACGCCGAAGGCCTCTTCCAAGTCGGCCAAATGATGCTCGGCCTTTAAGCTCTTCACCAACATGTCGTCTACATAGACTTCCATGTTTCTACCGATTTGTGCCCGGAATATATAGTTCACCAACCGCTAGTACGTTGCTCCAACGTTCTTCAACCTGAACAGCATGCCCTTATAGCAAAAATTTTCCTGGTCGGTTCGAAAAGCCGTGAAGGACTCGTCATCCTCATGCATTAGAATTTGATTGTAGTCGGAGTATGCATCCATAAAGCTCAGCATCTAGTTCCCAGCAGTGGCGTCGATTAAGAGGTCGATCCAAGGTAGCGGGTACTCATCTTTCGGGCATGCCTTGTTGAGGTCGGTATAATCGTCGCACATTCTCCACTTCCCGTTTGGCTTGGGAACCATAACGACGTTCGCCAACCAAGTCAAAAACTTCTCTTCTCAAATGAACCCTGACTGTTGGAGCTTCTCTACTTCCTCTTTGATCGCGGCTTGTCGATCAAGGGCGTAGTTCCTTCTCTTCTATTGGATCGACTTCTGGCTCAGATCCACGTGGAGTCAGTGTTAAACTAAGTGCCTCGGTATGTCTGGCATGTCAGTGGCCGACCAGGCGAACACATCGACATTTACCTTTAAGAAGTCTCCGAGCTGATTCCTTTGGTCCTCGCTCAGCAATGATCCGAGTTGTACCGTCTTTGTTGGATCTTCGTCGCTGCGGCAGAATGGGGTGAGGTCTTCCATAGGTCTTCCACGCCTTTCGGTGTGCTCATCCCGCTGATCCTCAGGGAGGTGCTCGATGCACATTGCCATTCCTCAGACGTAGCCCTTGTTTTGCTTGACGAACGTGGAGTAACATTCCCTAGCTTTCTTTTGATCACCTTGGATTTCTCCGATGCCGTTCTCCATAGGGAACTTCATCTTCAAGTGTGTCGGCGAGATGATGGCTTGGAGAGCGGTCAAGGATGGGCGGCCGAGTATGACGTTGAAGGCCATCACCAATCGTACTACCATGAATTTGACTTGGATCGTCGCTTGACATGGAGCTTGTCCGAACGTGACCAGCAGATCAATTGAGCCCTTGATGGTTGCAGCGGCTCCCGAGAACCCGTGAAGGGAAGTTCCTTTTGGCTTTAGTGCATCATCGCTGAAGTCGAATTGCCGGTATGCATCGAGTGACATAAGGTCCACGGATGTGCCCGTGTCGACCAGTACCCGATGAACGGATCTCTTCGTGATTTCTACATGTACCACCAAAGCATCATCATGAGGAAAACTTATACCTTCGAGGTTGGCTTCGGCGAAGGAGATTGTCGTCTCGGACTTTGGCTTCTTGCTTGGCATTTCTGCGACCCCTACGAATCGAGCACTCGCCTTGGCCTTCCGTGTGGATTATTGTCCGGGCCCTCCAAAGATGGTATATATGGGGGCTCCTTTGTCGTTGCTCTGCCCGGACCCGTCATCTTTCTTCTCAGCTTCGGCTTTATCTTCGTCACACTCGGCCCATCGATTTGTGGGCCTCAGCTCAGCTCTCCTTTGATCTTCAGGTCATCAACCCCCACGTTCTTCTCAGCCCCCCTTGATGTACCGCTTTAAGTGCCCTGCTTTGATCAGCTCTTCAATTTCTCTTTTCAGCTGATAACAATTCTAGGTGTCGTGATCGGTGTCCTCGTGGAATTGACAATACTTGTTGGGATTCTGAGCTGACCAGGCTTGCGTTGGTCGGGGTCGACAGATGTACCCGCCGTCTTGTATTTACATTAAAATCTCCTTACGGGAGGTATTCAGTGGGGGTGTAGTCGGGGCTTCGAGCTTGATCGGTTCTCTCGGCTCAGCGGTCAGTCTTGGGCCGCTTTTCCTCCTTATAATCATCGATCGTCGGCCTTTTCTTCTCGGCCTTGCCTTTGTTCCCCTTCCTAGCTTGGAGCACCTCCGCCATATTTATAAATTCATTGCACCTCTCCAAGAGCTTGACCAGGTTTTTAGTCGGCTTTCGGGCCAAGTCCTTGATGAGGTCCATATCAACGAGCCCGTTGCTCATTGCAGTATGGGCCATGGCCTCATCCAAATCTTTGATGTCTAAGGATTCTTTGTTGAAACGCGAGACGAACGCTCAGATCGACTCATCAGACCGTTGCTTCACACTAAGGAGGTTGATCGTCGTCTTCTTATGTTTCATGCTACTCTGAAAGCGCGTGACGAAGGCTCAGCAGAGTTGAACAGAGCTTGTTATGGAGTTCGGTGGCAACCAAAAGAACCATGAGGTCGCCGCGCCCTTGAGAGATGTGGGGAAAGCCCGACAAGAGACAATCTCGATTCCCCCGTACATGGTCATCATCGCATTGAAGTAGTTGATATAATCAGTTGGGTCGGTCGTCCCATCATACCGGTCGAAGGGAGGTGGCTTAAACCTGACCGATAGTGTCTCGGTCATGATCTCGGGAGGATAAGGGTCGCGTCCGACCAGGGAATAGGCGTCCGGGGTCGCCTGTTTCTTCAATCCCTCCACCTACTCGGCTAACTCTAGTAGCTACTTTTCCAGCTCAATTTCAGGTGCCCGGCCTTTCGATTTGTCCACCTGGTGCAAATTGTCCCGTTCATTCGGCCGAGGTCGGCCATTTTGTCCTTCAACTCGGGATCGGTTCGCTTGGTCGTCTCGGTGAGGTCGGCCATTCTGGTCGGCTCGGTCAGCATCACCCCTCCTTATTCTTCTTTCCATCTAGAAATTAGACCCGCGGAGGCCTCTCAACTGCTCTTCTCGATGTGCCCTCAACTGTTCGTCCTCTCCAAGCCGACTTAAAAATACTGATCTTCTCGCTACCGATGCCACTGGTTCGATCTCTCAACCGGTCCTCGGGCTCTGACGATGCTCCTGCTCATCCCGTCGAGCACTCCTATTAGGACGCAAAGGAGTCTTCTGATGGGGTGGATGAGACGACGCGGCTCGGCTAGACTCGGTTTGGCCTAACGTCGGCCACCATTCTGCTGCAAGTTTCCCTCGATGAGCACTAGTTCCAAGGGGGTGCGACTGGTGGCTGGCCTAGCAACCCGCCCTGGGCCATCTGTCCCATGAGAGTTCGCAGCATCTCATTAGTATGCAGCAGTTAAAGCTGAACATCCATGACTTGCCGGTTGTTTGTCGGGGCTTCAGGATCCAAATTTCTCGCTGCGGGTGGCGACAGCGGCAGCGACAAATTCTGCCCTGGGTGGTTCGGATCAGCCCTCGGTCGTCCTTTTGCCATCGTGTCCAACACACTTTCTCCATTCCCACCATCCACCGAGGGAATTGGGTTGACCGTGGAGCCCACGCTGGGCTGCGGGCCCCCCGTTCATGGGGGTCTTCTAGTCACGCCTTGCCTCGATGTTCCAAGGGGTAGCAAATGTCTCGCTTGCCTATTAGGTTGCGGCTCATCCCCGTGGGAGACGGAGTTGTGCTGTCCTGATCTTGTTTGCACCACCATTGTCTTCGCTCCTTGGATTGGCAGAAACGACGATGACTAGTTGACATCGTTCCCACAGACGGCGCCAAATTTGTTACTTGTGAAAACCTCCGTCGCCCGGTTCACCCACGGATGAGCCTACAAAAAACCGAGTGAGCGCAAGAGAGCTGGTGTGGCTCCGGCCTAAGATTCTCTGACGCATAAGTCAGGTCTCTAGTGCAACAGCGTAACAGCTAGTACAAAGTGAGATGAGCAACAGAGCTCCATACTTGAGTATTTATAGAGTGTGGGTGAGGTGGTTGGGAGAGTCCTAGTATGGTAGGAGTCCTTCTTTGATAAGGCTCCTCTATGCGGAGTGGAGAGTTATTTTCGGGGTCAGACTCTCTCTTTAAGGTAAGAGTCCATGTCAAAGTGTGATTCCGTATTGCGTTGGGGATTGTGGCTCGATCCTTATCCTGCGATTCCCGGATGGTGCTGACGTGGCCCCACTATTTCCAGCAGGCCGTTGAGATAGCTTCAGTGGAGGGCTTAGCCTCAGTGGTCGGCCTCGGTGGTCGGCCTCAGAGCTCCGCCCTAGGGTGGCCGTGGCCTCAGTGCTAGGCCTCGGCCTCGGCCTACTGATGTGAGGTCAGCCCTGGGGCCCTTGGCTGACCTGGGTGGCGCTCCACGGCGTTGGTGCTCGACACACAGGAGACGGAATGTCAAATCTGTCGGTGGTCAGGTCGGCCCGACTCCGCACGGCTCTGTTCGATTATCGGACTGTCCTCGACGGGCTGAGTGGTCGGCCTATGTGCTCGGCCAGGTCGAAAATGAAGTGTTGTTTCCTTCCGGGTAAACTGTTTGGCCCGGTCTGGCTCATGCTCGGCTCAAGGCCTCGGTCTCAGCACATCCACGTGGTGGCCTCCGGTTGGTTGGGTGATTTATGACTCATCACGTCCACTGGGAAAACGACATGAACCAAAAGCACTAGAACACAGACTTGAAGAACTATGTTTCTTCAGTTTCCATCTCCTTCCAAATATGCCATATGGACTTCCGAAATTTCCCTTAAACAAGCTACCTTCGCGTGAACCTATAAAAGCATAATTCCGAAAACATGACCTTCCCCAAAGGTTGTCGAAGGCTGTCAAACACTGTAAAACACTGAGGTGAGGTGTCCCATGCTGCCATATAAGCCTAGATGCTCTTGTATCATTGCCAACATGTTACATCACTACCAAATGTCTAAAATATCGCTATTAGTTGTGTAAAAAATCCACTGACTTCACTGACTAACATAATCATGAAAATACCTTTGTATGTTCATTGTCACTGTCTATGCCATTAGTACTCTGTAAAATTATAGAAATATCCCTACAATGTTGTCCATGCCTGTAAGTGATAGAATTGCCCCTGGATGACTTTAAATCACTATGGGACCTTTGTGTACAGTGTCAGAAGTCTGCCAACTCATCCAAAATGTTGCTTGAACTATTCTGACCATTAAACTGCCCATGTACACTACCACTATCACTATGATCTTGTCACATCATTGTAGGTGTCCTACTACACCAGTACACTGTTGTACATGCTTGTACACATGCTGCCATTTATCATTGTTCCTTTGCTGAATGTACTTCATCAAGATGCATGATGTTAACAACAATCAACACATGCACTGTTTTGACAACAATGACAAGCAACACACAGACAGACACTGTTATCTGTACTGTGTGTTCAACAAAAACAAATAAAGCGTCATTTTATAAAATCTTCATCACCATTTAATTATTACTTTTAAGAATAATTGTCATTCATTATTAAACATCATTAGCAACAAACATTGTAGAAACAAATACCTATAATGATGTAGAAAATGAATGAAATTGCAAACAAACAATCACACAATGCAAGAATTAACACGGTTCAGTAAAATTGGTTGTTTATGGTGAGGGTGAGATGAGATTAGCTTCAATGTTAATGGAGAATAGGGTTACAACCACTCATCCTCACGCCTCTCTCAGATCTTAGAGAATAAACCCTCACTACAAGTTTATAGTGAAACCTATAAAGGCACACATTGCTGAAATACCCATGTCGCCCGAATTTATTTTTTTCCCTCAAGGACTGTTGCCCTCAAACTCCCGCCATGAACTGCTAGTTTGTCGAGGTCTTAGTAACAAAGATAACACGCATGGTGGGCTGATTCCTCCAGTCATCAAAGGATCCTACGAATCGTTATCGTCTCCTGTTCCCTGCCCAGTACAGTGGTCCAGTTCCTCTCATAGGGGGTGAGAAATGACGACCTAACCCTCTGCCCGAACCCACTGCCCAAGGGAGGTTAAAACGTCATTTCTGCCTCTCTATGAGAGGAACTGGACCACTGTACAGGGCAGGAAACAGAACAGGAAAAAAATTCGGGATCCTACTGCCTTTTAACGGGTCTTCAGAATCACCCCACAAACCCATGTGACAGAAAACAAAACATTTTGTACCACCACCAAACATGTCTTGTTAGAACATAACATGTTGAGCCTATTTAGCAATTAATGCCATTTATCACTTTCTATTTCAATCTAGGGGTGTCAAAATATGGTTTGGTAGAACCATAACTGAAATTATAATCGTTTCGGTCTTTCCATTTTTGATCAGTTTCGAAAATTGGTCGTAATTAGTTCTAAGACTGGAAAACGAATTAAGTCCAATACGGAGTTATTTTTAGCCCAATGTATTTGGCCCATGGGTAAAATTAGACTAACAATCAATGAAATTTAAGGTTTCCACCAAAAAAAAAAAAAAAAAAAAAAAGAAATTTAAGGTCTATGAACTTAATGGCCCATTAAACATGGATGTTTTTGGCCCATGAGACTGAATAGCAATTGAAAAACCTAGGCCCCCAAATCAAAATCCCCAATTTTGATTCTAATAGATCATTATTAGGTCTTTCAGTTTAGCTCGATTGTAAACTAGTTTTTTTTTTTTTTTTTGGGGTAAGAATTGTAAACTAGTTTGATATATATAACATACGAGTCATTCTAGGCAGTACTTCATGTGATAGAAGAGACCCCACAAACATCTCAGTGGTCAAATTTTAGTCCAAAGTAAGAGAGTAAAGTTGCTTAAACTATTATTCAAAGTTTTAGTAAAATTATTAAAATACTATCAAATGGAGATGTATACAAAATAAGGGAGAAAGAACGCTACTTGATCCTGAGATTAGTGTGGTGATCACGCCCTGAAACATAACCGCCTTGGCACGCCTAGAAATGACTGCCTTGCTCACATGTAAAGGTGGATTTTCCAGGGCGCCTCAAGGCGGTTCTGTGTCTGGGCGTGGTCGCCATGCAAAGGGCACGACCGGGTAGAGTTCTATTCCCGATAAACTAGAAAATGGTACTTTCACTATTCATTTTTTAAACTGAAATTGTACCAACAAGATGCTTGTCTGGTCCTATATCACATAGACAATAGCCCTTGTACTGCCATGTGACAAATAATAAAATATTATATTTCACTAGGCATAATGACGGAAAGAAAACCCATAACATTAATACATATTTAAGAGTTTAAATTGATACTATGATTTGTTGGAGAATGGGATTTTCATCACTCGTGCTCCTTGAAGCCAAATTTGGCAATCAAGAAATGGGGTGGTCAGTACATAGGTTAGTAGAAGTGAAGGCAATGATCCTCCATAGTAACAAGAATTATATAAAATCAATAAAAAATTTCACTTTACTTCCAAGTTCCAGCTAAACACTCCCATTGAAAAGTTTCTTTTTCCTCTCTCATGACAAAAAAAACGATAGTTCTATAGCTGGTAGAATATAGGTTATGTGATTCCCATATCTGTAACTCATCTCTTGCAACACAACTTTGAACGCTTTTATGGATTATTGACAAATTTGCATTCCACACCTTTTAGGGATCATGACAAAAATTCATAAAAAATTTCTAAGTTATATTGCAAAATGAGTAAAGATGAGGGAAAAGTGCATTTGAGAAAAATGTATATGAGCTTTGTACTGTTCCACTTACCCATCTATCATTCACAGCTACAATATGGGCCCACCACCTGGATGATAAAGGTAATTAACCTAACTCCATTATGTGGGTTTCCAACCAATAAAGACAAAATCTATGTGTTTGGGTGCAACAAGTGGGACACCACAACCCATTAGAACTTTTTATCAGCAATTTTTCTTTTCTAAACCTTTTTATAAGAGATTTTACTACATTGATTAGATTTATAATATTTTTTTTGTCAGTTGTATTATTCTCAAAAATTATTTAATACAGTATTTAATAAAGGAGTATAAAAAGGGCTTTAAAACAATTGCAAGTTATTTAATACAATTCTTATATAAAATGACAAATTTACCTTTAGTAAAAACACTATATTAAATGCTTTTGAGAATAAGACAATTGGTATTACCAACAAAAAAAAAAAAAAAAAAAAAAAAAAAGAATAGGAGTAATTGAATGAAGCTGTCAAATTTAAAAAAAATCTATAGAGGTATCATTCAGACATTCCTATTAATCAAATTATATTTAAAGCAAGGGAAAAAGAACCATGAAAGGTAGTGTGCATGGTCCCTGCATCCAAACACAGTGAGGCGTGAAATGACCCCCCTCACCCTAATGAAAGGCGGAAGTCTCGTCCATGTTGATGCTTTCATGCACAATTCCATTGGCCCCCACACTGGCACAAGAGTCACACTGTCTTTCAGGAAACCATCTCCTTTAAAGAAATATATAAACCTTCTTAAGTACTCTGCAAGTGCATAGATAAGAAATCCATTAGGGCTTACTTTTACTGGTGTGGAACAAACATTTTTCTTCAAGAAAACTACATATTAGACAAAATAATTAGCAAAAGAAGATTACCAACTAAATTTTATTTTTTTTTAAATTTCTAAAAATTTTAAATATAGATCTTATGTAGGTAGGTAGGTAGGTAGGTAGAAGGACAAAGGCGTTAGAGCCTTCTTTAATTGGGATGAAGGGAATTAGCTAGAGAGGTTGGGGTACCTGCATTAGTCATCCATTGAAAATGATTGAGAACTAAGTCAAGTCTTGACATAAAATGAAAAGTTTGGGGACATAGATCTAAAGGAAGATATCAAAAGGACACCTTCATGCATGTGGAGCTTCCACCATCACTAGAAAAGAAAGAGACTAGAGGATAAGTATCAAAATAACATTATCAATCTTTGATTGAGATAAATATAAATGGAAAAGTTAAATTGATTGCAAGGGACTACTAAAGTAAAACTGTCAACGAGTTTTGTTCATTTATAGATGATAATAATATAGATAGCTCAGTTGACAAACCTTACTTTGTTTTCGTGGACAATTTAAAACCATTAGTTTCTTTAACACTTATTTGGTTGTCATGCATATTGACAATTAGTGCATTAATAATCCATTCATTTCAAAGATTCAAAGATTCAAAATTGGATTGAGATCAACTTCAGATATTTGATGTCTTTCATGCACGTCTTTGTGATGTTTACGCTAATTAATGATGATCAAAAGATTAATGAACCTGTAACATCTTTTCTGTTTTTCCGCCAATTGGAAAACAAAATATAGCGGATTCATAGCGGATTCACTCAAAATTATGTATTACAACAAATGAATTTAGAATCCATTGGTTTGTTTTTTTTTTTTTTTGTCTAAACGAAGTTTACTGATGAGGATGACCATGTGTACAATCTATAGCTTCAGACGAACAAAGTCTTGAAAGCCAAGAAATGGAATGTGACCATTCTGTCCTACACATGATGGACAATGCCTTCCTAGCCAGGGCATCTGCTAAACAATTTGCAGCCCTTGGAATACAAAAGAAAAAAATAAATTGGAATGGTGACAACAGTTGTCTAATATCCTGCAGCACTATTGAGACCTCCAAAGGATAGAGTCTTGAAGGGTCATTGATCAAATCAACAATCTCCTTGTTATCAGTTTCAACTTCCAAGCGCGTGAAGCACAACTCCAATGCTTGATAGATAACACATCTAATTGCAAGACATTCCCCTTGGAGTGGAGAAGCAAAATGGAGTGGCATTGAAATCGCTTGAATAAGACGTCCCTCATGGTTTCTAATAACGAAACCCAATCCTCCATTCACAAGGTTTTGTAGAAGAGCTGCATCACAGTTTGCTTTCATAATTCCGAACGAAGGTGCCTTTCAACTATCTCACGGAGCATTTGCCAATAGCGTTGATATTGCACCATGATTCAGGTGTGGAGAACCACAAGCAAAAAACTCATTGAAGATCTTTTCTGTTGTAGATATAATCTCTTGTGGTGAGCACTCCTTGATGTTGAATGCCAAGTCATTTCTTGCGCACTAAAGGTACCAACAAATAAATGAAGCTCTTGAAAGAGATTGACGGGCAAACTTCTTATCAGATCGAAACAATGCATCCCATCCCCTCAGCCAATCAACAATAAGAGGATCCCTATCTGAGGGTGGTGAACAAGAGAGACTGCTTCCAAACCATACTAATTTTGCAAAGTCGCATCCTAGAAGAATGTGGTCTGCACTTTCTTTCTTTGCACCACACCACTGATAAGAGTGTGAATTCACCTAGAGGGGGGTGAATAGGTGAAGGTAGTGAAAAATAAAAAACTATTGGGAAAATAAAAATATTATCAATAAAAGACAAGTAAATTGCAAAGAGAACACAGAGATTTATAGTGGTTCGGCCAAAACTTGTCTACATCCACTCCTCATACCTTAGAGAGAATTCCACTAAAAACAATCTTGAGAATGAGCAAGAGAACTCGTACAAATCTTGATTGAGAGCAAGATGACTCAACACTACTCTTGATTCCGAGCAAGAGGACTCAACCAATCTTAATTCCGAGCAAGAGGACTCAATTAACACATATAATAAAAATTACTAGGAAAAGGGTTGCCTCAACCTTAGTAAGTGTGTAAGCTACCTTTCACCCTTGGAGCTTGAAGCTAGATGAGGTAGAGGAGCTTGAGTGTGTGAGCTTTGTGATGAATTGATGCTTAAAATCAATGAAGACTCACTTGAGGCTATTGCAATTGAAGCTTGTAATGAAGGCTCTTAATGATGGTGATTAGTATTGATTAGAGCTTAAACAAGTGCCTATTTATAGGCTATGTAGCTCTAATAAATTAGAAATCTGTTTTAAGATTGGATTTAATTAGACAAATATAATCCGATATACCGGTTCCTAATCCAGTATGCCAGTTCACCAAATTCCCTAAAATGATCTTTGGCATAACGGTCAAATTCTCAACAGTTATATCTGATCCGGTATATTGGATCATGATCCGGTATGCCAGTTCAGGGTAAAACACAGCAAACCTTTGCTCCGGTATGCTAGATCACAATCTAGCGTATGCTCGAAGGCTAGTGTAGGCAATTCCTTGAGATCATAACTGATTCGATATGTCGTTTAAGGATCCGGCATGCCGGATCAGCTAATTTCTGCTGAAATAAGCTAATTCCTTTGATGGACTATTTTGGGGGTTTTCGAATGAGTTTGGTCATATGAATTAGGGTTATTTCAACCTCCTAAAGTCATTCTATATGAATGTATGCGTGTGTGTGTGCATTATATTATTTTTTACTTTAACAAATGATTTTACAACGTAGTACAACTTGAATTCTTCAAGACTTAAACTTTTATGTAAAGTCTTCAATGTAAGATCTTCTATCTTGTCTTGGTCTTTATCTTCAAAGCTTGTTTCTTTATTTCATGATTCTTGGATGTCTTTGAAAGATAGGACAAATTTCTTTGAGCATCAATCACTTGAATTGAGTGCTCCCCCTCACTTGGTGTCATGCTCTTATCTATACATCTTAAACAAGAGTTAGTCCAATATGATTTTATTTGTTATCATCAAAACAGTATTCTCATCTTGATAGATGATGGAGTTAAAGTATGAGGACTTTTCCTCAACAATCTCCCTTTTTTTTATGATGACAAATAACCCCAAAAAAATAATAATGAAGCAACTTTAACTTGAAGCAATAATAATGAAGCAACTTTAACTTGAAGCAATTTTTAGAAATATACAAGAAATTGCACAAATTTCACATATCATTGATTTCAAAGAAAGTTGCACAATCATTCATAAAACTTGAAACTTGAAATAAGCAAATTATAATATTCATAAGTTTCAAAGCATTCCATTACAATCATTTTATTCCAGTTCCATTTCCATATATTTCTCCCCCTTTGTCATTGTCAAAAAGTGGGTAGAGAGAAGTCAATGAATTTGAACATTAGGGTCAAATGGTAGAATAGGAGAGATAGAGCTTGATTCATCGGAGAAGGGTGCTCGAAATGGTGGTCGATACCCTTGAGGAGTAAAGCCTTGAGGAGGAATGGCTTGTGGAGTAGATCCCGGTGTGTCAAAAGTAAGATGATCAAGATTAAAAGATAATGTGTGGATCGCGGTGAGGATCCCATCTTGGCGAGAATTGATGGAGTCAAAGTCGGATTTGACTTCTTGGCAAAGGGAGGTGACATCTTCTTGAAGTCGTTGTTGTCCGAACTCAAGTTCCATAATCCGAGTGTTGACTTCTTCCATGTATTCATCTATGTTTAAAACCCATTCTTGTAGATTTGCCGGTATTCCTTCTTGTGCTTGAGGAGGAGGGGACACATCATCATCCAAGTTCTCATTTGCGACTGAAATTGCAGCAATGTGGTGATGTTGTTCAGGTTGCAATAGCAATGATGTCGCTCAAGTTGCAACAGAAATGATGTAGCTTTGTTCTACTTTTGCTGCAATTTTAATAGTGATGTGAACTATGGCAATAGCAATTCGATTGATGGCTAATAGAGCTGCCGTAGTCAGATTCAGATTAGGGAGTGAAGTGAGAAAGTGTTAAATCTAAAAGAAAAAATAAGAATCATAGTGATCTCTGTTGTTCAGTGTTAGATTTAAAATATATTTTATTTTATTTTAAGTTTCAAAATTTTCTGATTGCTTTGTTATGGTGTGGGACCCATGTGATCAAAGAAGTAATTCCAAAGGTTGTAACATTCTATGGGTACCCTAAAGTCTATTCATGGTCACTATCATGAGTGGGAAGGTGGGTCAAGGATATTGAATGAGATTGATTTCTCAATTCATGGCCATAGGTGATGTCTCTCCCTTTATGGGTATTAAGGCCTTTATGGTCCTTAGTGGAGAATGACCATTTTATGGGGTTTTAAGGCCTTTATGGTCTTAGTGGAGAATGAATGAATTTTAAGGTCATTCATGACCCTTAGTGGGGAATGACCATGAATTTGGAATTAACCTCCAATTCATGTCCATATTCATGCCCATAAATCTTATTCTTCAATTTGGTCATAAGTGGATGGTTATTCTTGAGAATTCCAAGGGAATGCAAGGATTGGTCTTGGGCCTATATAAACCCAACCAATTGCTTTGTAAGAGACATCTTTGGATACATGTTCATGCCCATACTTAGCAATCACTAGGAGTATTATTCTCTCTCTCTCTCTTTTCTTCTAAGTGTGTTAGAGGGTTGTTGTGTTGAAGCTCTTGGCTCCTTCAAGGGACTAGAAGGACTGCTTCATCTTCTAGTTGGAGGTTGTTTTATCTTGGGGTAGTGGTGCAGAACACTCCTTGGCAGTAGGAGGCATCAATTACCTTAAAGGCAGCACCACAAGTGTGACTCAACCTCAAGCTTGTTCAAGTTGTTGCGGGTGTGGTTCTACATCAAATTCAATCTTTGGTCTTCTCATTTCAGCCAAAGGTCAAGCCTAGTTTCTACTGCTTAATCTATTGTATTGCAATTCGTGTTGTTTCAATTATTTATAAGGAATTGTAATACAATTACCCAATAAGTTTAATACAAGGAATGAATATTTATACAAGTAGTAGTACAAAACCGGTCAACCAGTGATTTCGTTTGTACCCCTTGAACCTAATTCAGGCATTTAGCCTCTTCACATAGGTAGGGTGTCCATCACATGACCTATGGATTAGGCATTAACCCCATTCCTGTAGATGCATTACACAAGTTCTTGACAGACATAGGCTTTGTGAACATGTCAGCTTGGTTACTTTCTGACTTCACATAATCGATAGCTATCATTCCTTCATCTATGTACTGTCTCACAAGGTTGTGTCTGAGGCGTATGTGCCTCCTCTTACCATTGTATATCCGGTTCTTGGCTAGATGTATAGCCGCTTGGTTATCACAATGTAGTGATACCGATGGCGCCGGTTTTTGCCACAATGGAATACCCGCCATTAAATTTCTAAGCCATTCGGCTTCCGTTCCTGCCTTTTCCAAGGCTATGAACTCAGCTTCCATGGTAGAGCCTGTCCCACAAGATTGCTTTGTGGACTTCCATGAGATTGCACCACCTGCTAGTGTAAACACATATCCACTAGTAGCTAAAGACTCGTTTGTATCCGAAATCCAATTTGCATCACAATACCCTTCAAAAACTGTTGGTTTACCACTATAGTGTAAACTATAGTTTATAGTGCCCTTTAGGTACCTTAATAACCTATCAACTGCGTTCCAATGTTCCTTACTTGGATTGTGAGTATGTTGACTCAACTTTCCTACCGCAAGGGCAATATCTGGACGCGTACAATTCATTAGATATGTGACCGAACCAATAATTTGAGCATATCTTTTTTGATTCACTAGTTCACCTAGGTTCCTTTTCAAGTGACACCCCATATCAAAAGGTGTTTTAACCGCTGAAACTTCATGGTACCCATACCTTTTAAGTATATTTTCTGCATATCGGGCTTGGGATAATGAAATATGATTTCCTTGCTTGGTGATTTTGATCCCAAGGATCATATCAGCCTCTCCTAAGTCTTTTGTGTCGAAACTAGACATCAAAAGTTTCTTAGATTGATTAACCATTTCCAAGTTTGTTCCCATTATGAGCATATCATCTACATATAGTAGTATGAATACACCCCTACCACCATGAAACCTGCTATATAAGCATCTTTCAGCGTCATTTACAACGAATCCATTTGAAATTAGAACCTTGTCCAATTTTTCATGCCATTGCTTCGGTGCTTGCTTCAATCCATATAAGGATTTCCGAAGTTTGCAAACCTTTCGCTCTTGGCCAATTACAACACAACCTTCTGGTTGCTTTATGTAAATTTTCTCCTCTAAGTCCCCATTAAGAAATGTCGTTTTCACATCCATTTGATGGATGACCAGGTTATATATTGACGTCATTGCCAACATAACCCTTATCGTGACAATTCTAGACACCGGGGCAAATGTGTCAAAGTAATCAATATTAGGCTTTTGCCTAAAACCTTTGACAACAAGTCTGGCCTTGAAACGATCAAGTGACCCATCACTTTTTAATTTCTTTCGAAATATCCACTTGGTTTCCAAAGTTTTGGAGCCGAATGGTAAATCCACCAATTCCCAAGTGTTATTCGCCAAGATTGAATCTAGTTCACTCTTGATTGTCTCTTTCCAAAAGACGGCATCCAGTGATGTAATAGCCTCTTTGTATGTAAGAGGATCCTTGTCTACTAAATAGACAAGCCACTCATCATCTGTATATTTGGGTCTTTTGAGTCGCTTGCTCATCCTAGGCCGACTTTCGTCATCATTACTCAATTCTTGATTGGTAACCCTTTCATTTGACTCCATTTCCCCATTAGTCAATTGACTATCCTTACTTATAGGTAATATGGACTTAAAGGGAAATAAATTTTCAAAAAACTCAACGTCTCTTGATTCTATGATGCTATTTGGTCCAATAACATCATCCATAGCTTTGATCACCATGAACCGGTATGCCGTACTATTTGTAGCATAACCCAAAAACACACAATCACATGTTTTTTGTCCCAATTTTCTTTTCTTGGAATCCGGTAACAACACCTTAGCCAAACAACCCCAAACCCGTAGATGTTTTAGACTTAGTTTCCTACCAAACCATTTCTCAAATGGAACCATACCAGTCTTGCTATGTGGGATTCTATTTGATAGATAACATGCCGATAGCATGGCTTCCCCCCACATATCAAGTGGTACACCTGAACTCAATAACATAGAGTTCATCATCTCTTTAAGAGACCTATTTTTCCTTTCGGCAACCCCATTTGATTCCAGTTGGTATGGAGCGGTTGTTTCATGGATAATTCCATTTTCCTCACAAAACTTATCAAGGTTAAAATACTCAGCCCTTCTATCAGTTCTAAGTCTCTTAACCATCTCACCAAGTTGATTTTCAACTTTCATTTTGTAAGATATGAACGTCTTTCCGGCCTCATCCTTTGATTTGAGTAAATACACCATGGTATATCTAGAGTGGTCATCTATGAAAGTTATGACATAGTTGTTTCCTCCCCTAGACTCATATGACTTGTAGTCACATAAGTCAATATGGATTAATTCCAAGAGATTACTCTTCCTATCCATAGTCTTGTGAGGTTTTTTGGTTAACTTTGCCTCTACACAAGTTATGCACTTGTTTACAGGGGATTCCACCTTATCGGTGATCATGCCTAACTTGCATAGTTTGGTGATATATTTCACACTACTATGACCCAATCTACCATGCCACAAATCAAAAAAGTTAGAAAAGACAATCATGTAAGCAGAAGAAGTACTAGTTTTCTCAATTACAATATTTCCAACACTTAGTACAAACAACCCCTCACTAAGGTATCCCTTCCCCGCAAAAACATTATTTTTAGTGATAACCGCCTTATCACTTTCAAAAGCCAATTTCATTCCTACTTTATTAAGCAAAGGAACTGAAATTAAATTGCGCCTAATATCCGGCTCATGAAGAACATTGGTGAGAACCATAGTCTTCCCTGAAGTGAGTTTCAAAGTCACTTTTCCTTTTCCCATAACAGGAGCACTTTGAAAATTCCCCATAAATACCTTTTCATCCTCTGTATTCATGGAATAAGAGGAAAACATCTTCAGATCACCACAAATATGTCTTGTGGCACCGGTATCCAATACCCAATCTTTTGATTTTTCAATCAAATTTGCTTCCGTGACCATAGCAATAAAGACGTTGTCTTCAACTAGGTTCACCTTTTCAGAATTTTTCTTCCTGAACCGACAATCTTTTTTGAAGTGTCCTAGCTTACCACACACAAAACAAGTAAGTTTCTTCTTCTTGAAAGAAGGCTCATCATTGTCTTGACGATTCTTCCTTTTCTTGTTTTGTTTGTTGGTCTCTACCAAGTTCGCTTTTAGGCGTCTTTCCCCAGTGTCTTTTTCACCCTTGTCCTTGTGCCGGTTCTTCTCTTCAATTTTGATCCTTACAATCAATTGGTCTAGAGTCAACTCCATCTTCTTATGTTTCATAGACGCCTTAAATGCATCCCAAGAAGATGGAAGCTTTTCAATCAAGGCACCGGTCACAAATTCTTCTGGTAGAACCATCTTTTCCTTTGCTAGCTTTCCAACCAAAATTTGAAATTGATCAATTTGGCTTGAGACGGTGTCACTATCTTTCATAGCAAAGTTTAGAAAGTTACCCACCAAGTACTTCCTTGAACCAGCATCCTCAAGAGAGTACTTTTTTACCAACGCATTCCAAATCGAACATGCATACTCCAAAGAAGTATACACATGGTATAGGTCATTTGATAATGCATTCAAAATTCGATTCTTGCACTGGTAATCCGCTTGAATCCAAGCCACCCTTTTGCCCTCCTTTTCAGGATCATTACTTTTTTCCGGCATGGGTTCAGTCAAGGCAAATACCACCCCAATTTGGGCTAATGCAAACAACATCATTTGCCTCCATCGTTTGAAGTTTTGACCTCCAAACTGTTCGATCTTGTCAAATTCAGAGATAATCCTCATCTTACCCAAATCCGGGATAAGCTCCGTCACCGACGGGATAACATTGGTGGGAATTGAGTCAACGGTAGGAAAAAGAGGAATCTCCTTACCATTGCGGCTAACAGGAACTCCGCCTCCTTGGTTGTTGATTGCTCCTCCAATACTTGTGTTTGAAGGATTTTCTTCATTGGCAGCTCCATCAGCGGTGTTGTTGTTCAAAGCATCACCCTTGTTGCTTACGTCTCCAAGATCAGCCATGAGATCTTATAATATCAATTACCTTAAACTTATTGGGTAATTGTATTACAATTCCTTACAAATAATTGAAACAACACGAATTGCAATACAATAGATTAAGCAGTAGAAACTAGGCTTGACCTTTGGCTGAAATGAGAAGACCAAAGCTTGAATTTGATGTAGAACCACACCCGCAACAACTTGAACAAGCTTGAGGTTGAGTCACACTTGTGGTGCTGCCTTTAAGGTAATTGATGTCTCCTACTGCCAAGGAGTGTTCTGCACCACTACCCCAAGATAAAACAACCTCCAACTAGAAGATGAAGCAGTCTTTCTAGTCCCTTGAAGGAGCCAAGAGCTTCAACACAGCAACCCTCTAATACACTTAGAAGAAAAGAGAGAGAGAGAGAATAATACTCCTAGTGATTGCTAAGTATGGGCATGAACATGTATCCAAAGATGTCTCTTACAAAGCAATTGGTTGGATTTATATAGGCCCAAGACCAATCCTTGCATTCCCTTGGAATTCTCAAGAATAACCATCCACTTATGACCAAATTGAAGAATAAGATTTATGGGCATGAATATGGACATGAATTGGAGGTTAATTCCAAATTCATGGTCATTCCCCACTAAGGGTCATGAATGACCTTAAAATTCATTCATTCTCCACTAAGACCATAAAGGCCTTAAAACCCCATAAAATGGTCATTCTCCACTAAGGACCATAAAGGCCTTAATACCCATAAAGGGAGAGACATCACCTATGGCCATGAATTGAGAAATCAATCTCATTCAATATCCTTGACCCACCTTCCCACTCATGATAGTGACCATAAATAGACTTTAGGGTACCCATAGAATGTTACAACCTTTGGAATTACTTCTTTGATCACATGGATCCCACACCATAACAAAGCAATCAGAAAATTTTGAAACTTAAAATAAAATAAAATATATTTTAAATCTAACAATCCCCCACAAGTTTCAAAACGACACGAGACACACATGCTGTGACTGAATTAGACACTATAGGACACATCGTTGTAGGTGTCTTTCGGACTTGAACCTACACTAGGTCTAATGAACCGCGCTACAGAGTAGAGGTGGAGTCAGACTCCTTGAACCACACCTGCAACAACTTGAACAAGCTTGAGGTTGAGTCACACTTGTGGTGCTGCCTTTAAGGTAATTGATGCCTCCTACTGCCAAGGAGTGTTCTGCACCACTACCCCAAGATAAAACAACCTCCAACTAGAAGATGAAGCAGTCCTTCTAGTCCCTTGAAGGAGCCAAGAGCTTCAACACAGCAACCCTCTAACACACTTAGAAGAAAAGAGAGAGAGAGAGAATAATACTCCTAGTGATTGCTAAGTATGGGCATGAACATGTATCCAAAGATGTCTCTTACAAAGCAATTGGTTGGGTTTATATAGGCCCAAGACTAATCCTTCCATTCCCTTAGAATTCTCAAGAATAACCATCCACTTATGACCAAATTGAAGAATAAGATTTATAGGCATGAATATGGACATGAATTGGAGGTTAATTCCAAATTCATGGTCATTCCCCACTAAGGGTCATGAATGACCTTAAAATTTATTCATTCTCCACTAAGACCATAAAGGCCTTAAAACCCCATAAAATGGTCATTCTCCACTAAGGACCATAAAGGCCTTAATACCCATAAAGGGAGAGACATCACCTATGGCCATGAATTGAGAAATCAATCTCATTCAATATCCTTGACCCACCTTCCCACTCATGATAATGACCATGAATAGACTTTAGGGTACCCATAGAATGTTACAACCTTTGTAATTACTTCTTTGATCACATGGGTCCCACACCATAACAAAGCAATCAAAAAATTTTGAAACTTAAAATAAAATAAAATATATTTTAAATCTAACAATCCCCCACAAGTTTCAAAACGACACGAGACACACATGCTGTGATGAATTAGACACTATAGGACACATCGTTGTAGGTGTCTTCCGGACTTGAACCTACACTAGGTCTAATGAACCGCTACTGAGTAGAGGTGGAGTCAGACTCCTTGAACCTTTTCTCATTGGTGTAGCTGACCGTCCCATCAACCATATCCCATAGGTTGACTCTTGTGCTACCCATCATAAAATCACTTTGGACTTTTGAACCAACCATATCCCTTATCTTGAACTCGTGAATGTTTTAGAGAACTCGCCTATAAGTTCTCATCGGCGGCGGCCACACCCCCTACATTCACTTAGGTTAGTCCCTAGTGTGCACCACAACTGACACACCCCCACATTTCCTGGGATTAGACTAATTAAGAGCTTTACCGCTCAACCTCTTTCTTTGTGGTAGTACTACTTTCACCATCTACAGCTTGGAATGAATATTTATACAAGTAGTAGTACAAAATCGGTCAACCAGTGATTTCGTTTGTACCCCTTGAACCTAATTCAGGCATTTAGCCTCTTCACATAGGTAGGGTGTCCATCACATGACCTATGGATTAGGCATTAACCCCATTCCTGTAGATGCATTACACAAGTTCTTGACAGACATAGGCTTTGTGAACATGTCAGCTTGGTTACTTTCTGACTTCACATAATCGATAGCTATCATTCCTTCATCTATGTACTGTCTCACAAGGTTATGTCTGAGGCGTATGTGCCTCCTCTTATCATTGTATATCCGGTTCTTGGCTAGATGTATAGCCGCTTGGTTATCACAATGTAGTGATACCAATGGCGCCGGTTTTTGCCACAATGGAATACCCGCCATTAAATTTCTAAGTCATTCGGCTTCCGTTCCTGCCTTTTCCAAGGCTATGAACTCAGCTTCCATGGTAGAGCCTGTCCCACAAGATTGCTTTGTGGACTTCCATGAGATTGCACCGCCTGCTAGTGTAAACACATATCCACTAGTAGCTAAGGACTCGTTTGTATCCGAAATCCAATTTGCATCACAATACCCTTCCAAAACCGCTGGTTTACCACTATAGTGTAAACTATAGTTTATAGTGCCTTTTAGGTACCTTAATAACCTATCAACTGCGCTCCAATGTTCCTTACTTGGATTGTGAGTATGTTGACTCAACTTTTCTACCGCAAGGGCAATATCTGGACGCGTACAATTCATTAGATATGTGACCAAACCAATAATTTGAGCATATCTTTTTTGATTCACTGGTTCACCTAGGTTCCTTTTCAAGTGACACCCCATATCAAAAGGTGTTTTAACCGCTGAAACTTCATGGTACCCATACCTTTTAAGTATATTTTCTGCATATCGGGCTTGGGATAATGAAATATGATTTCCTTGCTTGGTGATTTTGATCCCAAGGATCATATCAGCCTCTCCTAAGTCTTTTGTGTCGAAACTAGACATCAAAAGTTTCTTAGCTTGATTAACCATTTTCAAGTTTGTTCCCATTATGAGCATATCATCTACATATAGTAGTATGAATACACCCCTACCACCATGAAACTTGCTATATAAGCATCTTTCAGCGTCATTTACAACGAATCAATTTGAAATTAGAACCTTGTCCAATTTTTCATGCCATTGCTTCGGTGCTTGCTTCAATCCATATAAGGATTTCCGAAGTTTGCAAACCTTTCGCTCTTGGCCAATTACAACATAACCTTCTGGTTGCTTTATGTAAATTTCCTCCTCTAAGTCCCCATTAAGAAATGCCGTTTTTACATCCATTTGATGGATGACCAGGTTATATATTGACGTCATTGCCAACATAACCCTTATCGTGGCAATTCTAGACACCGGGGCAAATGTGTCAAAGTAATCAATATTAGGCTTTTGCCTAAAACCTTTGCCAACAAGTCTGGCCTTGAAACGATCAAGTGACCCATCACTTTTTAATTTCTTTCGAAATATCCACTTGGTTTCCAAAGTTTTGGAGCCGAATGGTAAATCCACCAATTCCCAAGTGTTATTCGCCAAGATTGAATCTAGTTCACTCTTGATTGCCTCTTTCCAAAAGACGGCATCCAGTGATGTAATAGCCTCTTTGTATGTAAGAGGATCCTTGTCTACTAAATAGACAAGCCACTCATCATCTGTATATTTGGATCTTTTGAGTCGCTTGCTCATCCTAGGCCGACTTTCGTCATCATTACTCAATTCTTGATTGGTAACCCTTTCATTTGACTCCATTTCCCCATTAGTCAATTGACTATCCTTACTTATAGGTAATATGGACTTAAAGGGAAATAAATTTTCAAAAAACTCAACGTCTCTTGATTCTATGATGCTATTTGGTTCAATAACATCATCCATAGCTTTGATCACCATGAACCGGTATGCCGTACTATTTGTAGCATAACCCAAAAACACACAATCACATGTTTTTTGTCCTAATTTTTTTTTCTTGGAATCCGGTAACAACACCTTAGCCAAACAACCCCAAACCCGTGGATGTTTTAGACTTGGTTTCCTACCAAACCATTTCTCAAATGGAACCATACCAGTCTTGCTATGTGGGATTCTATTTGATAGATAACATGCCGATAGCATGGCTTCCCCCCACATATCAAGTGGTACACCTGAACTCAATAACATAGAGTTCATCATCTCTTTAAGAGACCTATTTTTCCTTTCGGCAACCCCATTTGATTCCGATTGGTATGGAGCGGTTGTTTCATGGATAATTCCATTTTCCTCACAAAACTTATCAAGGTTAAAGTACTCAGCCCCTCTATCAGTTCTAAGTCTCTTAACCTTCTTACCAAGTTGATTTTCAACTTTCATTTTGTAAGATATGAACGTCTTTCCGGCCTCATCCTTTGATTTGAGTAAATAAACCATGGTATATCTAGAGTGGTCATCTATGAAAGTTATGACATAGTTGTTTCCTCCCCTAGACTCATATGACTTGTAGTCACATAAGTCACTATGGATTAATTCCAAGAGATTACTCTTCCTATCCATAGTCTTGTGAGGTTTTTTGGTTAACTTTGCCTCTACACAAGTTATGCACTTGTTTACAGGGGATTCCACCTTATCGGTGATCATGCCTAACTTACCTTAAACTTGTTGGGTAATTGTATTACAATTCCTTACAAATAATTGAAACAACACGAATTGCAATACAATAGATTAAGCAGTAGAAACTAGGCTTGACCTTTGGCTGAAATGAGAAGACCAAAGCTTGAATTTGATGTAGAACCACACCCGCAACAACTTGAACAAGCTTGAGGTTGAGTCACACTTGTGGTGCTGCCTTTAAGGTAATTGATGCCTCCTACTGCCAAGTAGTGTTCTGCACCACTACCCCAAGATAAAACAACCTCCAACTAGAAGATGAAGCAGTCCTTCTAGTCCCTTGAAGGAGCCAAGAGCTTCAACACAGCAACCCTCTAACACACTTAGAAGAAAAGAGAGAGAGAGAGAATAATACTCCTAGTGATTGCTAAGTATGGGCATGAACATGTATCCAAAGATGTCTCTTACAAAGCAATTGGTTGGGTTTATATAGGCCCAAGACCAATCCTTGCATTCCCTTGGAATTCTCAAGAATAACCATCCACTTATGACCAAATTGAAGAATAAGATTTATGGGCATGAATATGGAAATGAATTGGAGGTTAATTCCAAATTCATGGTCATTCCCCACTAAGGGTCATGAATGACCTTAAAATTCATTCATTCTCCACTAAGACCATAAAGGCCTTAAAACCCCATAAAATGGTCATTCTCCACTAAGGACCATAAAGGCCTTAATACCCATAAAGGGAGAGACATCACCTATGGCCATGAATTGAGAAATCAATCTCATTCAATATCCTTGACCCACCTTCCCACTCATGATAGTGACCATGAATAGACTTTAGGGTACCCATAGAATGTTACAACCTTTGAAATTACTTCTTTGATCACATGGGTCCCACACCATAACAAAGCAATCAGAAAATTTTGAAACTTAAAATAAAATAAAATATATTTTAAATCTAACAATCTCCCACAAGTTTCAAAACGACACGAGACACACATGCTGTGACTGAATTAGACACTATAGGACACATCGTTGTAGGTGTCTTCCGTACTTGAACCTACACTAGGTCTAATGAACCGCGCTACAGAGTAAAGGTGGAGTCAGACTCCTTGAACCTTTTCTCATTGGTGTAGCTGACCGTCCCATCAACCATATTCCATAGGTCGACTCTTGTGCTATCCATCATAAAATCACTTTGGACTTTTGAACCGGCCATATCCCTTATCTTGAACTCGTGAATGTTTTAGAGAACTCGCCTATAAGTTCTCATCGGCGGCGGCCACACCCCCTACATTCACTTAGGTTAGTCCCTAGTGTGCACCACAACTGACATACCCCCACATTTCCTGGGATTAGACTAATTAAGAGCTTTACCGCTCAACCTCTTTTTTTGTGGTAGTACTACTTTCACCATCTACAGCTTGGAATGAATATTTATACAAGTAGTAGTACAAAACCGGTCAACCAGTGATTTCGTTTGTACCCCTTGAACCTAATTCAGGCATTTAGCCTCTTCACATAGGTAGGGTGTCCATCACATGACCTATGGATTAGGCATTAACCCCATTCCTGTAGATGCATTACACAAGTTCTTGACAGACATAGGCTTTGTGAACATGTCAGCTTGGTTACTTTCTGACTTCACATAATCGATAGCTATCATTCCTTCATCTATGTACTGTCTCACAAGGTTGTGTCTGAGGCGTATGTGCCTCCTCTTACCATTGTATATCCGGTTCTTGGCTAGATGTATAGCCGCTTGGTTATCACAATGTAGTGATACCGATGGCGCCGGTTTTTACCACAATGGAATACCCGCCATTAAATTTCTTTGCTTTGTGGACTTCCATGAGATTGCACCACCTGCTAGTGTAAACACATATCCACTAGTAGCTAAGGACTCGTTTGTATCCGAAATCCAATTTGCATCACAATACCCTTCCAAAACTGCTGGTTTACCACTATAGTGTAAACTATAGTTTATAGTGCCTTTTAGGTACCTTAATAACCTATCAACTGCGCTCCAATGTTCCTTACTTGGATTGTGAGTATGTTGACTCAACTTTCCTACCGCAAGGGCAATATCTGGACGCGTACAATTCATTAGATATGTGACCGAACCAATAATTTGAGCATATCTTTTTTGATTCACTGGTTTACCTAGGTTCCTTTACAAGTGACACCCCATATCAAAAGGTGTTTTAACCGCTGAAACTTCATGGTACCCATACCTTTTAAGTATATTTTCTGCATATCGGGCTTGGGATAATAAAATATGATTTCCTTGCTTGGTGATTTTGATCCCAAGGATCATATCAGCCTCTCCTAAGTCTTTTATGTCGAAACTAGACATCAAAAGTTTCTTAGATTGATTAACCATTTCCAAGTTTGTTCCCATTATGAGCATATCATCTACATATAGTAGTATGAATACACCCCTACCACCATGAAACCTGCTATATAAGCATCTTTCAGCGTCATTTACAACGAATCCATTTGAAATTAGAACCTTGTCCAATTTTTCATGCCATTGCTTCGGTGCTTGCTTCAATCCATATAAGGATTTCCGAAGTTTGCAAACCTTTCGCTCTTGGCCAATTACAACACAACCTTCTGGTTGCTTTATATAAATTTCCTCCTCTAAGTCCCCATTAAGAAATGCCGTTTTCACATCCATTTGATGGATGACCAGGTTATATATTGACGTCATTGCCAACATAACCCTTATTGTGGCAATTCTAGACACCGGGGCAAATGTGTCAAAGTAATCAATATTAGGCTTTTGCCTAAAACCTTTGACAACAAGTCTGGCCTTGAAACGATCAAGTGACCCATCACTTTTTAATTTCTTTCGAAATATCCACTTGGTTTCCAAAGTTTTGGAGCCGAATGGTAAATCCACCAATTCCCAAGTGTTATTCGCCAAGATTGAATCTAGTTCACTCTTGATTGCCTCTTTCCAAAAGACGGCATCCAGTGATGTAATAGCCTCTTTGTATGTAAGAGGATCCTTGTCTACTAAATAGACAAGCCACTCATTATCTGTATATTTGGGTCTTTTGAGTCGCTTGCTCATCCTAGGCCGACTTTCGTCATCATTACTCAATTCTTGATTGGTAACCCTTTCATTTGACTCCATTTCCCCATTAGTCAATTGACTATCCTTACTTATAGGTAATATGGACTTAAAGGGAAATAAATTTTCAAAAAACTCAATGTCTCTTGATTCTATGATGCTATTTGGTTCAATAACATCATCCATAGCTTTGATCACCATGAACCGGTATGCCGTACTATTTGTAGCATAACCCAAAAACACACAATCACATGTTTTTTGTCCCAATTTTCTTTTCTTGGAATCCGATAACAACACCTTAGCCAAACAACCCCAAACCCGTAGATGTTTTAGACTTGGTTTCCTACTAAACCATTTCTCAAATGGAACCATACCAGTCTTGCTATGTGGGATTCTATTTGATAGATAACATGCCGATAGCATGGCTTCCCCCCACATATCAAGTGGTACACCTGAACTCAATAACATAGAGTTCATCATCTCTTTAAGAGACCTATTTTTCCTTTCGGCAACCCCATTTGATTCCGGTTGGTATGGAGCGGTTGTTTCATGGATAATTTCAATTTCTTCACAAAACTTATCAAGGTTAAAGTACTCAGCCCCTCTATCAGTTCTAAGTCTCTTAACCTTCTTACCAAGATGATTTTCAACTTTCATTTTGTAAGATATGAACGCCTTTCCGGCCTCATCCTTTGATTTGAGTAAATACACCATGGTATATCTAGAGTGGTCATCTATGAAAGTTATGACATAGTTGTTTCCTCCTCTAGACTCATATGACTTGTAGTCACATAAGTCAATATGGATTAATTCCAAGAGATTACTCTTCCTATCCATAGTCTTGTGAGGTTTTTTGGTTAACTTTGCCTCTACACAAGTTATGCACTTGTTTCTGAGGGATTCCACCTTATCGGTGATCATGCCTAACTTGCATAGTTTGGTGATATATTTCACACTACTATGACCCAACCTACCATGCCACAAATCAAAAAAGTTAGAAGAGACAATCATGTAAGCAGAAGAAGTACTAGTTTTCTCAATTACAATATTTCCAACACTTAGTACAAACAACCCCTCACTAAGGTATCCCTTCCCCACAAAAACATTATTTTTAGTGATAACCGCCTTATCACTTTCAAAAGCCAATTTCATTCTTACTTTATTAAGCAAAGGAACTGAAATTAAATTGCGCCTAATATCCGGCACATGAAGAACATTGGTGAGAACCATAGTCTTCCCTGAAGTGAATTTCAAAGTCACTTTTCCTTTTCCCATAACAGGAGCACTTTGGGAATTCCCCATAAATACCTTTTCATCCTCTGTATTCATGGAATAAGAGGAAAACATCTTTAGATCACCACAAATATGTCTTGTGGCACCGGTATCCAATACCCAATCTTTTGATTTTTCAATCAAATTTACTTCCGTGACCATAGCAATAAAGACGTTGTCTTCAACTAGGTTCACCTTTTCAGAATTTTTCTTCCTGAATCGACAATCTTTTTTGAAGTGTCCTAGCTTACCACACACAAAACAAGTAAGTTTCTTCTTCTTGAAAGAAGGCTCATCATTGTCTTGACGATTCTTCCTTTTCTTGTTTTGTTTGTTGGTCTCTACCAAGTTCGCTTTTAGGCGTCTTTTTCACCCTTGTCCTTGTGCCGGTTCTTCTCCTCAATTTTGATCTTTACAATCAATTGGTCTAGAGTCAACTTCGTCTTCTTATGTTTCATAGACGCCTTAAATGCATCCCAAGAAGATGGAACCTTTTCAATCAAGGCACCGGTCACAAATTCTTCCGGTAGAACCATCTTTTCCTTTGCTAGCTTTCCAACCAAAATTTGAAATTGATCAATTTGGCTTGAGACGGTGTCACTATCTTTCATAGCAAAGTTTAGAAAGTTAGCCACCAAGTACTTCCTTGAACCAGCATCCTCAAGAGAGTACTTTTTTTACCAACGCATTCCAAATCGAACATGCATACTCCAAAGAACTATACACATGGTATAGGTCATTTGATAATGCATTCAAAATTCGATTCTTGCACTGGTAATCCACTTGAATCCAAGCCACCCTTTTGCCCTCCTTTTCAGGATCATTACTTTTTTCCGGCATGGATTCAGTCAAGGCAAATACCACCCCAATTTGGGCTAATGCAAACAACATCATTTGCCTCCATCGTTTGAAGTTTTGACCTCCAAACTGTTCGATCTTGTCAAATTCAGAGATAATCCTCATCTTACCCAAATCCGGGATAAGCTCCGTCACCGACGGGATAACATTGGTGGAAATTGAGTCAACGGTAGGAAAAAGAGGAATCTCCTTACCATTGCGGCTAACAGGAACTCCGCCTCCTTGGTTGTTGATTGCTCCTCCAATACTTGTGTTTGAAGGATTTCCTTCATTGGCAGCTCCATCAGCGGTGTTGTTGTTCAAAGCATCACCCTTGTTGCTTACGTCTCCAAGATCAGCCATGAGATCTTATAATATCAATTACCTTAAACTTATTGGGTAATTGTATTACAATTCCTTACAAATAATTGAAACAACACGAATTGCAATACAATAGATTAAGCAGTAGAAACTAGGCTTGACCTTTGGCTGAAATGAGAAGACCAAAGATTGAATTTGATGTAGAACCACACCCGCAACAACTTGAACAAGCTTGAGGTTGAGTCACACTTGTGGTGCTGCCTTTAAGGTAATTGATGCCTCCCCGCCAAGGAGTGTTCGCACCACTACCCCAAGATAAAACAACCTCCAACTAGAAGATGAAGCGAGTCCTTCTAGTCCCTTGAAGGAGCCAAGAGCTTCAACACGACAACCCTCTAACACACTTAGAAGAAAAGAGAGAGGAGAGAGAATAATACTCCTAGTGATTGCTAAGTATGGGCATGAACATGTATCCAAAGATGTCTCTTACAAAGCAATTGGTTGGGTTTATATAGGCCCAAGACCAATCCTTGCATTCCCTTGGAATTCTCAAGAATAACCATCCACTTATGACCAAATTGAAGAATAAGATTTATGGGCATGAATATGGACATGAATTGGAGGTTAATTCCAAATTCATGGTCATTCCCCACTAAGGGTCATGAATGACCTTAAAATTCATTCATTCTCCACTAAGACCATAAAGGCCTTAAAACCCCATAAAATGGTCATTCTCCACTAAGGACCATAAAGGCCTTAATACCCATAAAGGGAGAGACATCACCTATGGCCATGAATTGAGAAATCAATCTCATTCAATATCCTTGACCCACCTTCCCACTCATGATAGTGACCATGAATAGACTTTAGGGTACCCATAGAATGTTACAACCTTTGGAATTACTTCTTTGATCACATGGGTCCCACACCATAACAAAGCAATCAAAAAATTTTAAAATATATTTTATTTTATTTGAAGTTTCAAAATTTTCTGATTGCTTTGTTATGGTATGGGACCCATGTGATCAAAGAAGTAATTCCAAAGGTTGTAACATTCTATGGGTATCCTAAAGTCTATTCATGGTCACTATCATGAGTGGGAAGGTGGGTCAAGGATATTGAATGAGATTGATTTCTCAATTCATGGCCATAGGTGATGTCTCTCCCTTTATGGGTATTAAGGCCTTTATGGTCCTTAGTGGAGAATGACCATTTTATGGGGTTTTAAGGCCTTTATGGTCTTAGTGGAGAATGAATGAATTTTAAGGTCATTCATGACCCTTAGTGGGGAATGACAATGAATTTGGAATTAACCTCCAATTCATGTCCATATTCATGCCCATAAATCTTATTCTTCAATTTGGTCATAAGTGGATGGTTATTCTTGAGAATTCCAAGGGAATGCAAGGATTGGTCTTGGGCCTATATAAACCCAACCAATTGCTTTGTAAGAGACATCTTTGGATACATGTTCATGCCCATACTTAGCAATCACTAGGAGTATTATTCTCTCTCTCTCTTTTCTTCTAAGTGTGTTAGAGGGTTGCTGTGTTGAAGCTCTTGGCTCCTTCAAGGGACTAGAAGGACTGCTTCATCTTCTAGTTGGAGGTTGTTTTATCTTGGGGTAGTGGTGCAGAACACTCCTTGGCAGTAGGAGGCATCAATTACCTTAAAGGCAGCACCACAAGTGTGACTCAACCTCAAGCTTGTTCAAGTTGTTGCGGGTGTGGTTCTACATCAAATTCAATCTTTGGTCTTCTCATTTCAGCCAAAGGTCAAGCCTAGTTTCTACTGCTTAATCTATTGTATTGCAATTCGTGTTGTTTCAATTATTTGTAAGGAATTGTAATACAATTACCCAACATTCAGGACGACAACAATGAAGTAGCTTCAGAATCACCCGTTCCCCTTGAGAATCCAAGGAATTTTGTTGTAATCGAAGATGACCTGAACGTTTAACCAGGTCTGAATATTTCTCTCTATATTTCGAGAATAGATACGCAAGAATAGTTTGCAAACCTTCCCATTATCTTCTTCCTCGAACCACCCTGAAATTTTAATTTAAGGCAATGCGAATGTTTAATCCATGGCTCTATATACGCTGTTCGATGGAACTGATATCCCTAGAACCAAATCCGTTCAAGAGCAGAAAATGGAGAAAGCCAGAAAAGGGGGGAAGATGAAAGAAGAATGAGGGTTTTTGGATTTGGTTTCAAAATTTGAGTGCATCGGGTCAGGTTTACTCAATCTGGTCGGGTGAAAGAGTCAAATGGGGTTAAAATATAGGATATGAAATATTTGCGGATGGATTGGTTGAGTATCAAGTGGAGTGATCTCAAGGGGGTGTTAGACGCTCCAGCTCTCGCCACCGCAGGACAGGAGCCACATCTGTAGCTAAGAGCCTACTACAAGCTGTATGCCTGTATTATTGCACATTTACATCATTATAGGATGAATTTAACTCGTATCTAAGGAGGCGTGCACCCAGCTTGCTGCCAGGGAGAGGATCCTGATCCTTATAGGATTGATCATGAATCCATATCGGCTGAAACTGATACCAATATACGACTATAGGTCGACTAATACGGCTGATTCAAACCGATATCATAAAACCATGCCTGCAGTGCACATGACTTAACCTTCCTACATTTCACTCGTGATAAGTGACAACTGACTTTTCAGCCAGTTCTACCTGAGCATGACGTGTCATTCCGTACCATACCCTTTTAATGATTAAAGAAGTTCTTAGTACTTAAGCGCCCGATCCAATTAATTAAATGCTTAACTACTAATTATCAAATCTCTATTCCATTATTAATTATAGAATTTACAAAGCTAATGCTACTCATTCCATAATTAATCTTCTTGGTCATTTATGGAAGAAATCGTAAATTACCCAAAAAGCCCTTGTATTTAAAATTTTCTGACTTTAGATATTTAGATTGCAAATAAAGGAAGCCCGATCCAAATAAGATGGGCCCAACTTAATATTTCTGTGAAGCTTAGAAGCCCACAAATTTAAGAACGTGCAGTCCAGTCTGAATCCTGTGGGGCTTGGAGAACTCTTATCTCACATTCATACATTTCCTACAAGTTAAGCTTAGTGAAAAGCTTCCAAAAAGGATTTTAAACTCAAAATAGGGGATCGAATCAGTCTTTGCCAATTTTGATCCGAATCGGTTCAGAATAGTCAAGAATCAATCCCCAAATCCCTAGAATCAGCCGTTAGATTGAAACCCAATGATTCAGTCCCCAAAACCCAAAATGCGACTACTTCAGACTGACCGAAATCGGGATGCTTCATAGCGTATTTTGATCCAAAAAGACCATTTAATTGATCTGATTCCAAATTCAAAACGTAGGCTTCAAAGATAAGGCAACATGGCTTTGATGTTTCTTTCTTTTTTTATTTGGGAAAAAGAACACTACTTGGTCACATAGCTCCTGCACCTAGACACAAGAGCGCACAAAGTACCGCTCTTCCACCCGCCCCCATCAAATAAAAAAGTGGATATCTATTGATTCCCTTACATGCACTCTCACTGGTCTCTGCACTAGAGCAGATGCTACACAACCTGGAAATGATCTCTTGCCCTTTTTATATTTTTGGCGAGTGGAGTTGAGAGTGAGAGCCCTTTAATTTTATTTTTTTTTGGCTGAAAGATAACGAGAGCCTTTGCCGAAAATAAACTTCTCTGTGAAAACAGGGATAAAACTGCATACATTATGATCCTTCCCAGACCCCACAATGGCGAAAGACTCATGCATTAGATACACCCTTTTTTATAGTAAAAGCCCTTAATGTTCAAAGATCCTACCTTACCTTCCCACCATACAAGTTGGTAGAAGTCTCAAATGGGGTTGTGAGTTGTGACCAACCTCAATGATAGATAGTGAGTGATGTTTCCTCAAAGCCCAACCCTTATATGGTGTAACAATAACAATCTTAGATGCTTTACCAAACTAGTTTGCTCTATCTTAATGTCGAATAACTCACATTGAGTTGGGCAGTATGGCCGGTCTGGATTTGGTGGAAATGATAATGTGCTAGAGGAAATTTAAAGGGAAAATTGTTTAGATCTACTAGATAATGAAAAGATTTACAAAACTGGTAAATGAAACTTATGTTTTACAATCACAAGTCACCAAGTTGAAAAGATTTACCAAATTCCCGTGTAAGTAAAAAGAGTTAAACAAACAACCCAAAATACCCTCAGCATCATTCTCTCTCTCCCCTCGTTTTTATATTTGTATTCAACCTTTCCATTTTTTACTGACCCCTACCCTTCTTCCTCCTAAGTCCCACCTTCCTCCCCTTCCCCTCTCCTCTCTCCACCCACGCCGCCCAGAAAAGGAAGCTCCTTCCTTGTCAATAGTCTTTTAGATTCTTAATACAAAAGAAGAAAAGAGAAAATGAAGCGTGAGATTCGCCAAGAAAAGGGAACTCCTTCCATGTCTTCTTTGCTATTTTTAGTGTTCTCTGTATTGCAACACTATAACCCACCATTTTCAGTGTTCTTCGAGTTGGAACACTATAACCCACCCACACAAACAGGCTTTCTTTCTGTGATACAGACATCCTCACTTTTCTGCAGACACCAACACCAAACTCCCTGTTCAGCAATAGCAGGAAAACGTTTCCATAAAAAAGTAGCAGGAAGACTTATACTACAATACCTCATAAATGTTTAAACACTAAAGAGTAAAAACTTATCCATGAATAATTAATTAAGGATCAAAAAAAGAGAAAATTGACAGGTTAAAAGCCTTAAACGTGAACAATCCTTCACTATGTCTCTGTCTCTGTCTTTCTCAAATTGTCAATATATCATATCATTCATCTTCTCACTCAAAAGATTGGACGGCCCTATCCCCTCCAGCCACGCTGCTAGTGTGTTCAATTCTCGGGCTATCACGCCCTCTGGCTGAGAAGGATGGCACCACTAGGGCCGGGTAGATCCACATAGGTTCACCTGGAGATTATTTATGTGGAAGGAGGTTCGTTTTCTAGGCGGTTTGGGTGGAGGGAGAGGGAGGAAGGAGAGGGGCCCGACAGATTCATAGATGGGTTCCCCTGAAGACTATTGATGTGGAAGGAGGTTCCTTTTCTAGGCAGTGTGGGTTGTTGTAGGGAGAGGAAGGAGAGAGTGGTTGTGGGTGTTCTTTGGTCTGAGAAAGAAGAAGAAGGGTGGGGTTAATAAAAAATTAAAAAAATGAAAAGATTGAATAAAGAAATAAAATCAAAGTGAAAGAAAGAAAAAGATTAAGGGTATTTTAAATAATTTAGATTTTTTTAATCATATGAAAATTTGGTAAATCTGTTCAAGATGGTATCATGTGATTGTAAAACATATTTCACATCTATCATTTTTGTAAATTATGTTTTTATCCAGTAGATCTAAGAAATTCTCCCAAATTTAAAACCAAAATTTGCCCCCAGCTCCAATAGCGTACGGTGAGAGAGGTGAATTATTTTTAAGAAAGGTAATTATTGAGTTTGGACCGTGTGAAGAGTACAAAAAGGAAGAAGAAAGATAAAGGCATGAAGATTTGAGGATATCATTTGTCATTATAAGAATTTGGAATGGTAGTTTGGCAATTTAAGGATCTGAAAAGGAATCTTTACGTTAAGATTATATGGTGAAACACAAAAGAGTGAATATTTTAAAAGCTTTTTGGGTTTGGGGGAGCCTTTCGACCTTTGCATATCCTGTGGTCCAGAGAAACTGACAGCAATTGTACGTACACATCATCACCTAGAAATCCCACTCGTAAGTACTATTTACGACTGAAGAAGACAGACTTAAGCAGAGTAAGAGAAGAAACCGTCTTTCCTTCCTCACACCATAGGTAAATGAATCGGTCTTCTATGATTTAACTTTAACCAGGCTTTTACTCGTTGTCTTGAGCTTGATGGGTCATTGGATCTTCCTTTAACTCTGTTGAGGACTTGGGGTCTTCTTCACTCTCACTTGCTTCTCTCCATAGTGCTCTTTCCCCCCCCCCCCCCTTTGTATCTCCCTCTATTAGTGCTGGTATTTTGCTTGCTTTGAGGGATCCAGCTATGATTCTTTGTTTTTTTTCCTGTTTTGAGTTGGGTTTTATAAGTTGATTTCAGGTTTTCTTTTCTCTTTCATTCACGATCCTTGGAGGACTTTATTTCGCTTGTTTTTTAGTTTCTTAGTTTTTAATATTTGGGATTTTCATCGTTTGTCTGCTCCTCTGTTTTTGTCTGAAGATATTAAATGGGTTTGCTCCAAATTATTGGTATCTAAACTAAAACTGTCATTTGCATAGAGGATTTCTTCATTTGTATCCTGAAGAACCAAGAGGACATTAACCACTGGCTTAACTTCACAATCTAAGGTTTCTCTTCAGTAATTCATCAGAGAACTTTTTTTTGCTGAATGGGTTTATATCTGATTTATTGGTTCTTCTAATTTTGATGGGATCTTCATTTGGGTCCTGCCATCGTGCTTGATTATTTGATTTGGGTCTTGCAGTATTAGAACTGTTTGTTGTCAAGTGGTGATCTCCCAAACTACTGGATGGCCTGAAAAGATGCAAGTCAACTATGGTTTGCACAGCTGATGATCTACTGGGCTGGAAGGATTTTCCTAAAGGACTCAGGGTTCTTCTACTTGATGAAGACAGTGACTCAGCTACTGGGATAAAATCCAGACTTGAAAAAATGGACTATATTGGTTGGTGACTTTCCAAATTCCCCTTTATTTCATAGCTTTAAATGAACAATTTTTATTGCCCAAGTTTAAAACTTGGAATTACTCCCTCTTCTTTCTCCTGTCTCACCTGACTTTTCTGGCCATTGTTAATGATCGCCTTTGTAATTGAAGGTGTCTTGTAGTTCATCATAGCATTAGGTAGTCCTTTTCTTTTTGAAGTCACAGTTTAGAGTTTTAGTAAATATTTGCGTACTAGGAATTAATGTATCCTTTCTACTTAATGAAGATTATTACTTAATATGTGCAAAGTGTGGATTAGTAGGTTTCTGGATTAATGGTTGAGACTATACGATTGTTAATTTTTCTACAAGACTTTCTGTTTGTTGGCTATGTGGAATTTAAAAGCCTATTAAGGCTATTTATTTATGAGCAGATTTGATCTTTATCATGTTCATTTGTTTTTGGAATCCATTAATTTTTTAATGGTAGAATAGGGCTAGAAGTTTGATGCAGTCATACTGTAAACTAAATTGACCGTTATATAACCATTTTAAGCGTAAATCCTTTCATTCTGTTTCTAATTTTTCAGTTTTCTATATCTATTGTCATCTAGGCTTCATTTTCTTTGTTGTTGACATTTCTTAAAGTTCTTAAAATGTTAGTCCCTTCTCCCCCTCCCCCCCTCTCTTGATAAGTGCCAATTCAAATGTTTGTCCTTCTCCACTTATTCAGTATCTTCTGAGTTTGTAATGGGGCAGGGGAGACTTCTTTTACATACTAATCTGATTTCATTTCTTAATGGTGGTATCCTGTTTCCTGATTGCAGTTTTCACATTCTGCAACGAGAATGAAGCATTGACAGCAATTTTAAATGGAATTGAGTGCTTCCATGTTGCCATAGTTGAGGTAAGGAGATTTAAGTTCAACAAAACTGCAACTTTATCACTTTCTTGATTAAATACATAATCACATTAAGTTGCTTTATTTGGGGGGGTGGAGATCTTGAAATGCATCTTTGGGTACAGGTCAGCACAAGCAATAGCAATGGGAGTTTCAGGTTTCTTGAGAGTGCCAAGGACCTACCCACCATCAGTAAGTGTGTTCATCCCTCATAGCCAATCCTATTTAGATTTAGTAAACTTTTAAATTTTCACATACTGTTAAGCTTTACTATAATAATTGGTTCATTTTAGAATTGGCACGATTTTATTGTCTTCAGAAATTAAGCATATATTATCTTAATTAACTCAAGCTGCTAATATGATGTATGAAATTTTCTGTTGCAGTGACATCAAATATCCATTGCTTAAGTACCATGATGAAGTGCATTGCAGTAGGTTTACTAATCTGTCCTCTCAACTCACATACATGGAGGCTTTCCTCACACACACACTGTTTATAGATGCACACACAAGCGCATGAAAATTGTGCCTTTCTCAATTATGGCTTGAATTTGCACAAAATTGTCAGCTTGGTGCAGCAGAGTTCCTTCAGAAACCACTATCTGAAGACAAATTGAAGAACATTTGGCAGCATGTGGTTCATAAGGTGTGTTTTTTACTACTAAATCATTTCTTTGGGTTTGGTAGTTTCAGATACTACTGTTATGGAAATATAGTTGAGTTGTTGTGCTATGAACTGGAACTGTGAAAATTTCTGAGACCATTAGTCCTGAACAGGCCTTCAATGCAGGGGGAACCGGTGTCTCCAAATCACTGAAGCCCACCAAAGATACCATAATTTCCAGGCTTCAGCTCCAAGCGGAAACCATGAACCCAAAGAATGAAAACTTGTTGGAAGCAGAAGGTGAAGTCCAGCCCCACAAGCATGATCATGACCAGTCAGCAGATAGTGATAGGTTCCCAGCACCTTCAACCCCACAATTAAAACGAGGGGGAAGATTGTTGGATGATGGTGACTGTCAAGACCAACCTAACTGTTCAATGGAGAAAGATCCTGGGGATCAAGAATCGGATTTGAAATCTGTTGACATTACTTGCAGCAACCTAGCTGAGGAAACTACTAGTAAAGTGGATCCAGTACCAATGGCCCAAGTTGCTGGGATAAAAGAGGAGGATGACTCACCTGATGGTTCTCAAAATGAAAGCAATATATCTTCTCTTCGAAATGATGAAGATAGGGTAGCGGATTCTAGAGTGAAAAATGGAAGCCCAAAGAAGAAATCTATTCCTCCTTTCTGTGGGCACAGAGTAGACAAGAAGAAGACAAAGGTAGTTTAGTTTAATTCCTAATGAAAGCTAAACTGGATTTTATAAATTTCATGTGTTAAAGTTTTTATCTTTTTTCGTGTGGTCCATTAACATGTCCAATTTAATGTTGGTTTGAGACAAGTGACCAAATCTTGCAAAAATCGTAAAATTGGCAAAGTCAGTAAGCTTTGAGGTCTATGGTCATGAAAGTTCTGAATTCAGTAGGACAGAGCATTGTTTTACTCTGATATCCACTGGTTATCTGATTGTGTCTTCCTACTGTGGCCTTAAAGTTGGATGGCTTTCAGAAAGATAATTTTCATAAATTTTGTTTGAATTTATTGGTGTTTTCAGGTCGATTGGACGCCTGAACTGCACAAACAATTTGTGCAGGCAGTTGAGAAACTGGGGGTCGACCAGGCCATCCCTTCTCGAATTCTAGACTTGATGAAGGTCGAGGGTTTGACAAGACATAATGTGGCAAGTCACCTCCAGGTCAGTATAGGAAGCTGCTTCCTATTATCTTAGGATTAGGGGAAATGATTCAAGAAGAGAAAACAGGAATCAGCCCCTTTAATTTTTTTGAGCCATAGCCCCTTTTTCTTGGATGGTTAAGATTTTCTGTGTAAAACACACATTAAACCAGAAACCTTTAACACCTCAAAACAGTTTTCCTGAGAAATGCTTGCTTGTGAGAAACTGGTTTCTGGGGGAACAATGTCTATACCACATTAAAATGTGGAAAAATACAAAGTGGAATATCAGACACCTTCAATAATTGAATTTAATATTTAGAATGATTTTAAATGTCATTTGAAAGGATAATATGGTCAGAGTTCCTTCATTTGGGTTTGAGGATGATAGCTATAAGCCATGATTTTCAGGACAATTAACCGCCGTAATGCCAATATCAATCTCTCCACCTTTGTGTGCAAAATTTCCTTAGTTCTTTCTCAAACTGTCCATTGTGTACCAATGTGGAATCACTAAACTTAAACAGCTAAAAGATGATATGATTAACACTTAACAGTTGAACAAAGAATCTTGACATCTGGGGTGTAAGATGAATGAAATTAACTAGGACTGGTGTAGGACATCAGTAAGTGGACTAACAATTGAAGACTGTAGGGATATGTACAGTTATCAGGACCACCATGCATATTTTGTTGAAGTATAACTCATTGAGTGACTCATGGTGTTGCTGCTGTTGTTGTTATTGTTGTTGTTTTGCTTGCAGAAGTATCGAATGCATCGAAGACACATTGTGCCAAAGGAAGATGATTGGAGATGGCATCATTCAACGGATACCTTGCAGAGAGTTTATGCACAAAAACCTGTCATGGCCTTCCCTCCATACCATTCTAATTATGGTTTGTCTGCCAACCAAATTTATCCTGTATGGGGTCATCCTCCTAGCATCCAAATGCGTGGTGGTCATCCAGGCTTCCCCTCATGGCGGCTTCCACAGAGCTGGCCTTGGAAGACTTATCCTGGGGTAAAATCTTTTGGAAATTTACTGCCAACTGAAGTTGAGGATCCATGTATATCATCATAGTTAGTATATGTTGCATTTTGATGCATGTAACATAATTATGTTTCAGATGTATGCTGATGCATGGGGATGCCCTGTGATGCCCACACCACAAGTTCCATCATGCTCCCCCTCTCCACAAGTTAGTATCCTGATATGGAGAACTACATATATTCTGTGTTGATTCTTCAAATCTTATCATGTTAAACAATTTTTGGGATTTGATTTGGTGCAGTATCCCCCAGGATTTCACAGTTCAGACACAGGTCAAGAACTAGGCAAGTTGCAGAGAGTCCTCTTTGAGCTGAATCCGGTAAATCCAATTCCTTCATGAGCAGAGAAAGTATCTAGGGGGTGTATCAGTAATTACAGTGATCCATATATTTATATAAGTACCCCTGGATGCCTTCTTCTGTTATATGAGTCACTTCATCATGCATGATTTCCTTTGATATTAAAGGTTGAAGCTTTGCAATTCCCCCTTGGCCATCCCTAGAGGTGACATGGATAATTACAGAAATACCCATGGGTTTGCACTAGAATGAAAATTATGTTTTGGCATTGTTTCATAGGGCTGAGCTAGCTGACTCTTTTTATTAAGTATTGGGAACAGGCAGAGGAGGAGGTGATTGACAGGGTGGTGAAAGAGGCAATAAGCAAACCGTGGCTGCCGCTTCCATTGGGACTGAAGCCACCCTCCACCGAAAGTGTACTTTCTGAGCTCCACGGGCAAGGCATCTCCACCATCCCTCTCAGACCCCACACCACATCTTCCACCACCACCAACAGCAACAGCCACCAAAACCAAAGGAAATAACAGGATAAAAAAGGGAAGGAAAAAGCAAAGGAGAAGCTCTTATCCCATATGGGCAACCAAAGCCAAAAGGTTTCATACGTTTCTATCTTCTCTGAAGAACTTCAGAAGCAGCACAAGGTGAGAAAGAGACTGAGCATGAGAGCAGAAAAGAGAGGAATATCTCTGCTCTTATTTAGCATCTGATGGTGATGGTGATGGTTGGGGCCTACTACTTCTGAGCGCTGGATTCCTGACGAACTAATCACTAGATTGTATGTTATTGTCACCCTGCATCTACCATTGGCATCTGACATCTCCCTAAACGAGGGTGGGATCCACAGTCCACACCCCCACGGAATATTCCCATATGTATTTCTGCTAACCAGAGAAGTGTTTGCTGCTGTAAGTAGTGTAACCTCTGATAGTGTTAGGATTGTAGTGACCTTTTGCTCTGGGAATAATAAAGTTTGGAGAAAGTTTTGGTTTCCACTCAAAATCAGAGATATTTTTTTTGGTATTTCAATCTTGCGCTCAAGTGGTTCCCATTGTCCAATAACTAAGAAAAGTTCGATCCTCCTTATAATGGTAGTGGTGGGACCTTGCACCACATATCTTTATGAGGTATCGGTATCGGATTGGTCAAATTGTATCGTTATCGGTTGAGGCTGATGTCGATATCTAACTGATTTTGGAACAGGTATTGGTATCGGATCAAGGGTAAATTGTAAAGAACCCGATTTTTAATGAAAAGTAAGGGTAAAATTGATTGATACCGGCCGATCCAGATCACCGATACTGATATTTCAATCACTAGTCACAGCTACTGGCTCCTGATGAACGCTTATGGCTATTTTTGGTTGTGTGGAATTGTGAGTTTTTTTCCAATGGAAAAGCACCAGAAAAAATTAGGTTCCGTCTGATAGTATTGGGAATTGTAGAAGTATAGTCCTACATAGATTATCTAGGACTTTTGATGTGTCTTAATATACTCTTGTGCCTTGAATTTTCTCTTCTTAACCTTCCTATGAAATGCATATGGAGCAGACTTAAATCCAAGGAGGATTTAAAAATTGTACAATTACATCCTATTGCAAGACCACAAAAGATAAACTACTATACCTTCCCATGCAATATTATTAACCTATGCTTAAGATGTAGTAATATAAGCTGTAATTTGACTAAATTAATTATACATTTTCCCAGTCGTCACAATCTTGGATGACATCTCCAGATTTTGCCCATGATGAGATTCTTTGGGAGCTGGTATAGCAGTTGATCTCCCAAGAATCTCATCATGGCCGGTTCATTTCTTTTTTTTTCAGTTTTGGTGTGAGTTTCAGGAAACTGAAATCGAATCAATAAGGATTTTTCGGTTTTTGCTCGGTTTGGATTCGGGTTCAGTTCAATTTGAAAATCAGATATAGACTGGTTCAGGGTAGGGTTTGGGGGTCGATTTCAATGTTCGGTTTGGTTCGGTCCCATCGGTTGGGCCAATCAATGACCTGTCGGTTTAGTCCGAACCGAGCCGAAACCGAATGGTTCTCTAACCTGCAAGGCGAAGCCAAAACGATAAGGCCTTAGTTTGGTTTGGATCGGGTTCAATCGGGTCAGGCCGAATCGGTTTGATCTGTTCAGTTTAGGTTTTGACATCCTTAGGTGAGGGTATGGCCTTGCGGATCTTTATCCCCTACAATTCCCTGCCCGTCCATTTTCTACAATTCCTCTCATAGGGGGCAGAAATAACCACCATACACGAACACACTGCCTGGATAGAGTCCACTCCCCCCTCTTAGAGGGACTTGGGGAAATGGATTAGACAGAGAATTGCAAGAGATAATTTTCCATGGCATTAAAACGTATCATATCAACGATATAATAAATGTAGCCCCTAGGGGGTTGCTCTCGCTGGCAAGGACCAACACCTCACGATTAAGAAGTCCAGAGTTCAACTCAGCTTGGAGCCTACCTATCCAAAAATAAATAAAATTTGATATTAATACATGTTAGGGTTGTGTCTATCTTCTTCTTTTAGACTTGTAAACCAGATTTTTGTGGGCTGTAGCTCATTCTGTGGGCAATGATGGATGGGAATGCTGCAAATGGATTCTCCGTAAAGGGTTCCTCCTTTGATGTATTACAGGCTCTCTCACTCTTGGGCTGATGGCCCATCAAGTGATTTCTATGTTTTGAACCAAGTCCCGAGCTGTCTCAGATCTATTGCTAAATCCAGGTGTGGTACCAGAATTGGGTTTTTAGGACCACTTATTGATACATGAGCATGTCATTGAAGGACCACCCATGGTTGAAACATGGAAACAACATATTGTTACTCTAACAGTAGACTTGGGACCTCATTACACATTCTAGGACAAGTTAAACTATAATACAATGCAACCATGTTTAATATCCCTGAATTTACATATGGGGGCACCTGTATCAACTATTAAGTAGCAAACAAAAACAAAATAATTAGGGCATTGTTGGATTATTTTGTTTAATTAATGGCTTAATTTCTGAATTTGTGATTAGATTACAATTGTCTTTGTTATGACTATTAATACCTTAATGGGTTTCCTACCCAGTCAGGTTCGTAGGTTCCTCTCATAGGGGACTGGAAATGACAACCTCATCCCCTGCCCGAACACACTAACCGGGTGGGGTGAGGTCATCATTTTCGCCCTCCCTATGAGAGGAACCTACGAACCTAACCGGGTAGGGAACCTGAGAGGAGAAAAATTCTGGGCATAACCGGTTTGGGTTTCGCACCCAACTATGGGGCAGCCAATTGGACCAGTTGGGTTGGCCACTTAGGAAGTGGACTTCCCCCTTTGGGTCTCTTCCCTCTCTGTGTTTCCTATTTAGAGCGGGACATTGTGAGGAGGTGGGGACTGATTATATACATACATAATCAAGTCACCCCTAACCCTTATGCTATTATTGAGAACATAGTCCCTTTCTCACTCTCAATCTTGTTCACCAAGTTACTACTATTTTCTCTTTGGGATTTCATCTATTCCCAAGGATTTGTGGCGTGAAGTTTTTCGTGAAGAAGCCTTTCAAGATATCTAGAGATTGAAGAAGACCGTTCGAGTTCGTGAAACCTTATAACCAAATCCGTACAAGATCCTCTTCCGCTGCGTTTTCATCTCTGTTCAGGTAACACCCTAACGAGTGGTGATGTATTTACAGTTAAGATGTCCTCTCAGTCCTCAAACTCAAGACATATGTGAAGCACAGTATACAGGAAATCACACAACAGACCTTCAAAAGAGGAAAGGGCAGTCAACAATGCACATTGTGGGTATGGTGTAACATAGGTGGAAAGGTTTTCAGCCGGTATAATCCATCTACGCTGCACGGTTGGGTAAGCCATCTGTGTTTAATGTATCCAAATTATGGTTATCAAACACTCCATATTCTGTGTATACCATAAAATAAAGGGTGCAACTTGTTGTCACCAAAGTGGTGAACTAATAAAATCTCAAAAGTTATTTATTGTAGGGATAAAAAAGGGTTTTCTAAAGGTTGAAAGATATTTAATTTTTAATGCAGTATTTATGTGAAATAACATGATTTTTCCTCATTTAAAAAAAAAAATGTGTGTTAGTTCAAAAGGGTAAAAAAGTAAGATTACTACTTCTTAATTTACCACTTTGGTTACAGTAATATTTTTCCTAAAATTAAAATAAAAATAACTAAAAATAAAAGAACCCTTATTATTTGTAGGTAAATGTTCTTAAACAATCTTTCTCTAGTTGTACCAACAATTTCCAGAAAGAGAGGCAATTTGAAGTCCAAATTCATATTAAGTCCAGCATCGTCCGCTGTAACTACCATATGGTTGTTAACTTAGCAAACTAAGTCAGATGACAAAATATTCATAATATCATCTAATCATGAGTTAAAGTTCAGATCAATTTCACTTAGTTTTATATATTAAAAATGGTTTCGAAACACCCATGGTATGAACCTTCCTATGCGTCCATTTAAAATATTGCCACATGGGCAGATGATGTGGCTATTGTAACCATTGGATAGAGAGGTGAATTAGTAATATGCCAGATGTCAAAGCCTAATTCGATCAAATACCTTCCTAAATACATATATCCTCATGTATGTCTATGAATGCCTAAAGTACTCGGACCACTACTATGCAATTTTCCCATAACCGTAGATTTTCAAAAATTTGTGTTTGCTATGTAGAAAACTTTGATTTGGCTTAAACTTCAAATTTGATCAAGGAACTTGATAATCTACCTGTACACAAAGTTTGGATTCCATTTGATCAGCATTGTGGCAATTATTGTCATTTGAAATGTAAAAAAGGTTCCTACCATGGGCATGTAAGAATCGGATTCCATTATTTATTTATTGTTGTGGGTACATGGAATTTCATTAAAGGAGAAACTAAACAAACCATACAAAGTAGTGAACAAGGTCCATAGCCAAGGGATCTATTAGCAATGGCAATGGCACACTTAGATTTTTTTGTCATATGAATAAAAACAAAGGTCTTTTTATAGTGAGTGACTTATATTCATATGAGAGAAAAACAATTTAAACCAATGATTTGAATAGTTAAGGCAAATCGTCTATCCAATGATGTTTTAAATATGGAAAAGGTTCTTGTAATCAAGGTTGGTTTCAACAAGATTGTAATTTTACTTTTTTATTCTTTGATTAATTTTCGAAAATTGTTTTAATCATGTATAAGAAAGGGTTTTCAAATAAGTTGAAAGTGGAAATGAAGAACTTTTCTTATTTACAGACGCCTATATTTTAGATAACTCTTCTTATTTAGGGACTTCTATATTTTTCTCTAGAATAAATCTCGTGACTAGACTATGTTAATTCAGAGAGTGGAAAGGAAGCTTGGTGGTTGGAAAATTCCACTCTTATCTCAGGCTGGGAGGTCGATCCTGGTTAAAATTGTCCGCAATTGTATTCCTACTTATTGGATGTCCTGTTTTATGTTGCCTACTAAGGTATATGATAAGCTTGATTCCATTAATGATAAATTCTGGAGAGGGGAGGAACACGGTAAGAAGCAGTGGAGTGCTATTGGTTGGCATGCTATGTGTAAGCCTAAATCGTGGGGAGGATTCGGATTTTGAAGCTTAATTGACCATAACAAGGCTCTTCTTCTTAGGCTCTTTTGGTGGATTCTGACTCAACCAAATACCCCATGGCTCAAGATTCTTAGGGAAAAATATTTTCATTTACATAACCTTTTTAATGCTTCTAACCCTTTCCAAACGTGGTTCAATTACTTGGAATAGTATTGTGAAGGAGTATGGATCAGGTAGGGCTATTAATATATGGACTGATCCTTGGATCCCTTCTTTATATAACTTCTGATTATCTGCATTTGTTCGGATTAACCCATTTTATTTTTCTATTAGTGATCTCATGGTACAAGATTGTTGGAATGTTAATGTTTTGCAGTCTCTTTTCTCTCCAGAAGTGGTGCAAGCTATCGATCAGTAGGATTCCTCTTAGTGTTTCTAACCACAATGATGTGTGGGTTTGTCCTTTTAGCAAGATAGGTTCAATTCCTTTTCTGTTAAGATTGCTTTTTCGATTGTTATATCGGATTTCTTTAGATCATTTGCAAGTTAGTAAAGATCGTTATATTTGGATTTTTATTTGGCACTTAAAAATACATCCAAAACTTTTGACTTGTTTTTGTCTATGGACCCCATCTGTTACCTTTTCTTACAAGAGATGGAAACCCCTTGGATTTTTTTTTTTTTATCATGTAGTTTCTCTAAGAGATTACTTGTTGCTGGGCCATTAGGTTTAAGAACTAAGACTCTCTCCGCTTCTAGTATTTTTGACTTGATTAAATCCCTCGTTTCTACTCCCTCTATAGCGAAATTTAAGAAGAAAAAAAATTCTTCTTTCAATTTTTGTCATCACCTCTTATTTCAGTAGGATGGTTTGAAATGAGTTTATATTCAAACGTATCAAACTTAATCCCGATTGTATTGTCCACTTAATCTATATATGATCGCATGAAATGAATCTGTTTTCCTATGGTGATGGTACTGACCGTCCCATTTCTAGATCTGTGTTGTCCTATGATTAGTACCAGGGATTATCAAAAGGGAATGATCATATCCTTATATGCGATGGTTGTTAGAATTTTAGTTCTAATAAAATTCTATATGGACATAATTAAATCCCTAAACCAGACTAATTAGGGTTTTGGTCTAATAAAGTGGGGTCATTAAGTTATATTAGAAGTCTAATGTGGACTGGCTTAGTGTGGGCCAGATAGATTCCTATTGGGACTGTGATGAGTCAGACCCTATAGGGATTACTATATAAGGAGAGCTAGGTCCCCCCTCTACCCAACACAACTTATTATTCTCAATTGCTATTGAGGAGTGCATTCTAGAAAGAGATGGAGCTATTCAGTGTTCGTCGTCCCTGCGCATTCGGTATTCTCATCAGGCCAGTTACTTTGAGAATAGAGGGGAAGCGCCTAGATCTTTGTTCTTTATTTTCCGCTGCAATCATCATCACTATGGATGCGAAACAAGGTCAGTGGTTCTATCCCTATTTTCTATTATTTATTTGATTGTGTTCTTGAACGCCCTATGGAGATCCTGGCTTTTGGGATTTTGTCCCTATTCGGATCGATTTATTCCAACATGTGGTATCAGAGCCTCCATAGATCCGTTCTTGAACCTATATGGATTCAAAATAATAGAACATAATAAGGGAATCGAAAATTTTTCGATTCGAATCAAGGTTTTTAGGGTTTTTTTCCAGTTTTTCAAAAACCCGTACGGACACTGGCATTCTGCCGATTTTTTTAGCCGGCGAAAACAGAATCTGATCACATGGGGGCGTAGAGCTCTCAAAATCAGAGTTTTCGGTGGGTGGATCACCGCCGGCTGCCGCGGACGCGCTCTCACGCGCCGGAGCACGTGGTGATCTTCACTCACGCCAGAGATGTAAAAAAAAAAAAAAAAAAAAAATCTGGGTTTTGCTATCGTGCGCCTGATTCTATGTACAGGCGATGCTAACGTGCGCCGCTCGGGTCGGGTCAACCCGATTTCTGACCCGAAAACCCGACCCGTTGACCCGCCTACTGACCCGATTTGGTCTGACCCGAACCCGGTTGGACCGGGTCTGAACCGGTTCGATCGGACCGGGGGTTGAACCAAATTGATTTGGTTTGACTTTCGGACCGGTTTGACCAGTACAGTCAACCAGATTTTGACTTGAACTTTGACCGGGCTTTCTGGGGGCTACGAGACTCCATTTGGGGTCCCGTTTTTTGCATTGGCTCTGTTTTTCTGTGCTCTACACAGTGGTGCCATCTGTTTTGATCAGATATGAATATTTTAAATATTTTTGGTATTCTTTTGATGCATGCCCTTTATGTAATTTATCGGTTCGTTCTATTGGGAACCGAACCAATTTCTGAATTGCTGGAATACCTACCTTGATGAACAGTATTATTATTATTTTTGTGTTAATTTTAAGACATTTAAAGCCCCTTGTCATAAAGTATAAAATAACACAATTTGTTTAAGGATGTAAGTAATTTTGGAATATCCCAAGAGAGGGTTCCATGGGTTCGACAGGATGCAGCCGCCAAAGCGACCTTCCTTGTTGGATTTGTGAAACACCGGTCTCATACAGTTGTGGGGTGTCCTTCAACTCTAATGTGTGGTCATACACCCAAAGGTGGTGGTCATGTATTGGTACTTGAAGGGGTACATATACAGTATGCTTGTGAATAGGTTGACCCTAGAATTCTGCACACCCAAAGGTGGTGGATTTTGAAAGTTGAGCTGTATTCCCATGGCCACTGGTATGTAGGGATTTTTACAATTGCATATTGAGAATTCAGCCCAAAGGTGATTTCACAATGATGTGTGTAAAATTCTCATTAGCTTATAAAGTTTTCAAGCTGTACTTGCATCATTTTAATTATTATACTGTTCATTGTTTAAATTTTCAGTCACCTTCTCTGTCAATAATAACATGGTTACTATTGAGCTCCTCACTGGGTCAAACTTTAAGAAGTGGAAAGAGGACATTATGTTTGCTATGGAAATGGCAGATGTGCACACGTCCCTTGTTATGGACACACCAATGGAACTAACTGCTGATAGTACTGAGGATGAAAAGTCTGTGCATGCTGCATGGCAAAAGAGTAATCGACTCAGTATACTGTCCATAAAGAGGTCGATACCGGAACACCTAAAAAGTGGTCTACCTGAGAAATGTACTGCCAGGGAATTGCTAGATGCAATTTCCAAGAGATACAAAGTTTCATCGAATGCTGAGATTGGGACACTTCTGCAAGGGTTATTTAATATGGAGTATGATGGTTCTGGGGGTGTTAGGGATTACATTATTAGGATGGTTGATTACCAAACTAAACTCAAGGCCTTAGACATTCCTCTTCCAGATGCCCTAATTGTCCATCAAGCCTTAAATACCCTACCTTCTGAATTTGGCATCATAAAAACCAACTACATTTCCCAAGATGGAGTCTGGAGCATTAATGACCTAATTTCTAGGGTTGTGTCTGAGGAAGAGAAATCAAGAAAGAGAAAAAGCCCTACGCCTGTTTACTTCCAAAGCCCGTAAGAGTAAAAAGTCTAAAAACCATACTCATAAGTCTCGCAATAAACAGTCCGATCAGACTAACAATTTGGGACCCAAGAAAGACTCTTTGAAGAAAGAGAGTGATCGCGCTTCTTTTGCAAGAAGAAGGGTCACATGAAGAAGGACTGCGACAAATACAACGCTTGGTTACTCAAGCCCAAGCAGCCATCAGGTAATAATTCTTTGGCTTTTGTTTGTGAATCCAATCTATCAGAAGCCCCATCCAGTTCTTGGTGGCTAGATAGCGGTGCAACTAACCATGTTGTTTTTACCATACAGGGGTTCATAAACCGGAGGAGGCCAAACAAGGATGAATCAAGGCTGGTCGTAGGAAATGATGGACATTCTGACGTAGAGTTCGTGGGAGATGTCATTTTATTATTAGATTCTGGTTTTAAATTGACTTTAAAGAACACTTTTTATGTACCGTCCTTTAGGCGGAATTTGATTTCGGTTTCAGTTTTGGACATTAGTGGTTTCTATTTTGAAATAAAGAATACTATGGTTAATTTATTTTTTAATTCAACTAAAGTTGGTTCCTGCTTTATGTCCAACGGATTGTACAGATTGTGTTTGTCTCCCACTGATATCTACGTCTCCTGTAATGTTGAAAGTGTTGTTTCTAAAAGACCCTTACCTAAAGAACGGTCTTTCACATTGTGGCATAAGCGGCTAGGTCATATTTCTAAGGCAAGAGTGGAAAGGCTGATAAAGTCTGACATCCCGCCTACTCTCGAAAGTGATCTAGAAACTTGTGTAGATGTTGTAAGGGAAAGATGACCAAAATAAAGAAGAAAATCGCAGATCCGTAGTTCGACTGTTAGAGGTCATTCACACCGATATCGTGGTCCCTATTCATCACATTGTGTAAAAATTTTTATTTCATCACTTTTACAGACGACTATTCCCGATATGGATACCTGTACTTAATTAAAGAAAAGTCTCGAATCTCTTGACAAGTTCAAGATTTTTAGGACTGAAGTTGAGAAACAGTTAGGGAAAGTTATTAAAATTGTTAGATCTGATCGTGGAGGTGAGTATTATGGTAGATATGGCGATGCTGGACAGCTTAAGGGCTCGTTTGCCACATACCTTGAGGACTCTGGAATAGTTAGTCAGTTTACTATGCCAGGAAGTCCTGAACAAAATGGGGTCGCCGAAAGGCGTAACCGTACCCTTATGGACATGGTGAGGAGTATGGTTAGTAGGACAAATTTACCTAAGTTCTTATGGGGTGAAGCCTTGAAAACTGCTCTTTATATCCTTAATCGTGTACCTACTAAAGTCGCTCCTCTTATACCTTTTGAGTTATGGACCGGCCGTAAACCCAGTTTAAACCATCTTAGAGTTTGGGGGTGCCCTGCAGAAGTGAAGTTGTATAATCCAACTTTAAACAAGTTGGATCCCAAGACTACTCGTTGCTACTTTGTCAGCTACCCAGATCATTCGAAGGGATATAAATTTTATAATCCCTGCGGAGGCACTAGGATTGTGGAGTCACAGACAGCGAAGTTTCTGGAATTTGATGTGGCCGAAAAGAATGACTGTTCTCAGACTGTTCAAGATAGTCACATGGTTGGTACATCGGTACCCATTCTTCTACCTATTCAGACTGATGTGGGGCATACTGTGCCATTGGTTACACCTGCTGGAGTTCAGGAGCCTGATATTGATACCGTCCCCGACATTCATGTAGCACCTAATGAGATTCCTCTTATTCGGGATGCGATTGAGGATCCTATCATTGATGCGGTTCATGAGATTCCTCGATTCAGGTTGAGGCGAGAGTGGCACCATTACGGAGATCCACCAGGGAGAGAAGGTCAGCTATATCACCTATCTATGAGGTCTATCTGGGAGAACATGACTATGATATTGGTTGTGTGGTCGATCCAGTTACTTATTCAGGCGCTATTTCTAGTCCTCAGTCAGATTTGTGGATAGATGCGATGAGAGATGAAATGCAATCAATGAAACATAATGATGTTTGAGAGCTTGTTGATTTACCTAAAGGTTGTAAGCCCATTGGTTGCAAATGGGTGTATAAAACCAAAAGAGATTCCAAAGGAAAAGTTGAGAGGTTTAAAGCCAAGCTGGTAGCCAAGGGATTCACTCAGAGAGAGGGAGTAGACTACAATGGGACCTTTTCTCCAGTCTCCTCGAAGGATTCCTTCAGGGTGATCATGGCATTGGTAGCTCATTTTGATATGGAGCTGCATCAGATGGATGTTAAAACCGCCTTTCTCAATGGCAATCTTGATGAGGAAGTATATATGGTTCAGCCTGAGGGTTTTGCAGTGGATGATTCAGATCATCTTGTGTGTAGACTCAAGAAGTCTATCTACGGTCTCAAACAAGCTTCTAGGCAGTGGTATCTGAAATTTGACAGTGTTGTGACTTCGTTTGGTTTTATGAAAAACAAAGTGGATCAGTGTATATATCACAAGGTCAGTGGGAGCAAATTCTGTTTTCTCATTCTGTATGTGGATGACATCCTGCTTGCAAGCAGTGACCTAGGGATGTTGCATAATACAAAGCAACTTTTATCTAGGGAATTTGACATGAAGGACCTTGGTGAGGCCTCTTTTGTTCTTGGGATTGAGATCCATAGGGATCGTTCTCGCCGTTTATTAAGTCTTTCTCGGAGGGCTTATGTTGATCGTGTTCGGAGAGGTTCAGATGCTGGATTGCAAACCGGGAATGTTCCTATTCTCAAGGGTGACAAACCGAGTTCGACACGATGGCCCGAAAAATAAAGCCGAGAGGGATGAAATGAAGAAGGTGCCTTATGCTAGCGCATTTGGTAGTATCATGTATGCTCAGGTCTGTACCAGACCGGATATTGCTTTTGTGACGGGACTTCTTGGCAGGTATCAGTCAGATCCTGGTTTTAGTCACTAGGTTGCTGCTAAGAAAGTATTGAGGTACTTGAAGGGGACAAGAGATTATATGCTGACTTACAGACACGTTCCTGAACTCAAGCTAGTGGGGTATACAGACTCTGACTTTGCTGGCTGTGAGGATGACAGGAAATCCACATCAGGTTATGTTTTCTTGATGGTAGGAGGGACAGTATCATGGAAGAGTAAAAAGCAGACATTGGTGACCACTTCGACTATGCAGGCAGAGTTTGTAGCATGCTATGGGGCTGCTACTCAGGCTATTTGGCTCAAAAATCTCATAAAGGAGTTGACTATTGTAGATTTTGTGGATAGACCCATCCAGATATACTGTGATAACAGCTCTGCTGTGTTGGTTATAAACAACAATAAAGGACTTAGAGGGTCTAAACACATGGAGGTCAAGTATTTGACCATAAAGGAGAGAGTAAAGGAAGGTGACATTACAGTGGAGCATATTAGTACAGATGATGTGGTTGCAGATCCCCTAACCAAAGGTCTTCGCCCTTGTGTTTTTGAGAGACATGTCATGGGCATGGGCTTAGTTGCATCATGGGATGTGGTTAGTTAGTGGGAGTTTGTTTTATTTTGCTTCATTTCAATTTAAAGTTTCTTTTCATCTGTATTTTTACCTTATGGTAAACTTTGATTTATATACATATCAGGTGTCATTGCATGCAGTTTCTTTTAAACACATGAGTGTTTTATTTATTGGCATGATGTATATATTTCTGATTTTAAAGTCTTAAGGAATGTGTTAACCTTAAGCAAGGCTGGGGCATTAAGTTGTTAGCCTAAAGGTATGTCTTGTAACACATAAAGTATAACTCGAGTTATTTCTGATGAGACATACAGATTTGTTAGAATCACGAAGTTTATTTCTCTAGTGAGCCTGTGCCACTTAAAGAAGAGAAATTTTGGACTGATAAACAGATAATACATAAGGAATCACTGCGTGACTATTATCTCGTTGCCACACTACCACATTGTATCCATGTTAGTAGAGTTGAGGACTCTCGAGACCATGGAAGGCTCTGTGTCGCTTGATCATAGATGCAGTTACCGCCATGATTCGGTGTCTAAAACTCTATGGGATAGGATTGACTTTCTAATATGACCTCTAGACCAATTTATTTTAAAAATTGTGCACATAAAGTTTTCTTAAAGAGTTGTTAGCCTGTGATTTGTTTTGGTCAAAACTGTTTTTAAATCCTTTTAAAAATAAGGAATTTAATGTAAGTCCAAGTGGGAGAATGTTAGAATTTTAGTTCTAATAAAATTCTATATGGACATAATTAAATCCCTAAACCAGGCTAATTAGGGTTTTGGTCTAATAAAGTGGGGTCATTAAGTTATATTAGAAGTCTAATGTGGACTGGCTTAGTGTGGGCCAGATAGATTCCTATTGGGACTGTGATGAGTCAGACCCTATAGGGATTACTATATAAGGAGAGCTAGGTCCCTCTACCCAACACAACTTATTATTCTCAATTGCTATTGAGGAGTGCATTCTAGAAAGAGAGGGAGATATTCAGTGTTCGTCGTCCCTGCGCATTCGGTATTCTCATCAGGCCAGTTACTTTGGGAATAGAGGGGAAGCGCCTAGATCTTTGTTCTTTATTTTCCGCTGCAATCATCATCACTATGGATGCAAAACAAGGTCAGTGGTTCTATCCCTATTTTCTATTATTTATTTGATTGTGTTCTTGAACGCCCTATGGAGATCCTGGCTTTTGGGATTTTGTCCCTATTCGGATCGATTTATTCCAACAATGGTAGCTATGAGCCTTTGTCAGGAGCAACAGAATGGGTCTTAGCTTTGATGTGTTGCTCTCAGTTTGTCATGATTTCAATGGATTATGGTTTTGTAAACTCGCCACAGGAGTCAGAGTTTCATAGTGTGCTTCAACGAACTGAGGCGAAAGGGTGGAAAGTATTAACTGTATGGATGGATTGTCAACAAGTGATAGACTAGTTTACTCAAGGAATAGAAAAAGTCTGGCCATGAGATGCATTTACTCTACTACTGGATGTTGTTATTATGTTAAAAAGTTTTGATGTTAATTTTTCTAAAAAGTCGAGGGATGTATATCTATTGCTCATAAATGGGCAGATAATAAGAGTGTGGAAAAACTATATCGGATGATGTATATAAATTTATAATTAGTTAATTGATTCTTTCTTTCATAAAATAAAAAGTTGAAAGTGATTTATCATTATGTCATTTTCAAAAACTATCGTTATCCATGTGAAATGATAAGATTATCCTTACACTAAATAACTTTTAGGAATAAGACAAGGGGCACAAAAATATGGTTATAACTTCTTAGTTCACCTAATTGGTGTCAACAAGATGCATCGTTTAAATATTACTTGAATTTCTATTTTGTTATCATATATTCTTCTTAAAAGGTGTATCCTTGCATTTAAGCTATTTATAATTTCTTTAAATAATATTTAAATCATCATTCAAACACATATCTATCAAAAGTTTTTTGCATTTAATATTCAAACTCATTCGAAAAGTATTTTCTCTCATATAAGAAAACTAATTGTTTCTCACCATAAGATTAGCTTAAAAGAAAAACCCAAATCAAAAGAAAAGAAAGGCACAAAGAAATCTAATATCATGAAAAAGAATTGAAGTTCTTCAATTTCCATTGAAATAATTCTTCACTAAATCATCAATGACTATAGATTCATTATCAGTTTATCTATGTGTGTGTGGGGGTGCGTGCATGCATATGTGTGTAACTGTTGTGCTGAGGTCCGCTTTCTAAAAACTGGTTTAACAGCTTTAATACCCTCAATTATGAGGTTGTCTCAGGTTCTCTACGGGGCTGAGTTGCACAGATGGAATCTAAGAGTATCGAAACCTATCTCTCATGGATTCCATCTATGTGGCTCAGGCTCAGCCCGAACGAGAATGGTTCTTGTACGAAAACCTGAGCTGCACTCCTCAATTACTCGGTGATAACCCATTTTTATTTTTTTAATTATTCGGACATATGGATCCAAAATTTAACTTAATACAATTTATGACTATTGGTTAATCCAAGCATGCCATTTTTGTGCACAATAGGTTGCCTAAAAAAGAACCAATTAACTTT